>NC_062567.1:95860333-100660333 GCF_022837055.1 Prionailurus viverrinus
GGAATGTTTTAATATTAAAGTTCTGGAATCAGCTGGGACTAGTACAGTTTACCTAAGGGGAAAGGCTTTTGCTTTTTTGCTGTAGTTTAAGCTGGTTTTTAAACAACCAGTCTAGACCTTTGAATGTCTGTAAACTAAGGAAAGAATCTGGTCTTTCAGCAGACCTACACACTTCAGATGAGTGGGTTGAGACCACAGGGCTAACATTTGTTCAGATTTGTTGAGAGTAACCTCCATCAAACTTGGCTTTGAGTCTTCATTTTCATATTTAAATTTTAGCAACTCTGAGGTTGCAACAAAAGTCATAGGTGTGGAGGACTTATAAAGTCCTTATTCACTCTGGCTAACCTATCCAGCCTCTGCACTATTACAATTTGCACTTAAAGTGAATGTCGTAGGGGTGCCTGGGTGGCTCAGTGGGTTAAGTAACTGACTCTTGGTGTTGGCTCAGGTCATGATCTAAGGGTTTGTGGGATCAAGCCCCAGTGTAGACTCCGTGTTGACAGCACAAATCCTGCTTCAGATTCTCTCTCCCCCTCTCTTTGGCTCTCCTCTGCTCACATGTGTGCATGCTCTCTCTCTCAAAACATAAAAAAATAAAAATAAAAACTAGCTAAATAAATAAATAAACTTTAAAAAATAAATGTCATATAATTTAGTTCTTTTTTTAAATTTGAGAGAGAGAGAGAGAGAGAGAGAGAGAGAGAGAGGGAGGGAGGGGCAGAGAGAGAGACTCCCTAAGCGGGCTCCATGCTCAAGCGGGGCTCGATGCCAGGACCCTGGGATCATGACCTGAGCTGAAATCCAGAGTAGGACTCAACTGACTGAGCCACCCAAGCCCCTAGTTCTTTTTTTTAAACACACTATTTTGACTAAAACTTTTGAGCCGTTACTATGTGATTAACGCTGTTAAAACACTTATACATTGTTTCAGAAAACTTGGCAAAAATTAATGAGCTGTTTAAAGCCTAAACCTTAGAGCCAAGCTTCTTGGACTAAAATCTTCCTTGGCAGCTGTGTTGCCCGGACAAGCTACTTAACCTCTCTGAACCTATATTCCTCATCTGAGAATAGGAACATAAAAGCACCTTTCTCACAGGAGGTTTTGAGGATTATTTGAGATAGTATTAATTAATGCTTAGAACTATGTCTGGCACATAAGTTGTCTGTACATATTAGCTACTACTTTGATTACTCTGTTGTGACATTGGTTATGTCTGCTTGTTGGTTGGTTTCCTGCTTCACTGGAGACACCCTGATGCCAGCACATCGTTTTAAGTCTCTTGTCATCATCTTTGTGCAAACTGGAACCATCAGTTAAATTTTTACGAATCAGTATATTTGTAAAACTAGATTTATGGAAAAGTTAGGATTTACAAAATTACCAAAAAAAGTTAGTGACTTACAAAAGTCGCTACCAGGCAAACAAAGTATTATTCATCAATAAGAAATTCCATATATGGCCACAGGTAATAAACTTTTCTGTAGTGGCTCAGTCATTTAGACATTAAACCTTTAAAAAATAGTGGATATTTAATTGACTTTTCAAGGCTTTTTTTTTTGCAAGAAATAAAATACTTCCAAAATTATAACTGCTAATATTCTAGAGATTTAGGTTTCCTCAGGGTCCACACCAAATTATTATTGATATGTGGGGTAACATTAATTTGCCATATTGCTATGTATAAGTGGTGGTCCCTTTTGATTGAGAAATATGATCTAATGTAATTTAAAATAATGAATTACAAAAATAAATATTTTCCTATTGATTAACTATTTAAAATTATTTCTCTTAAAAAAGTGATAATATCTTTAAAGGGTATTCTTTATACTGTTTTCTGAAACTCTTAAACATAAAACAAATGATAAATCTTGTCACCTCTTAATTTTCGGCAGACCACAAGTACATTGCGTAGATTAAAGGGACACAAGCTAATTGCAAGCAATATTTTAATATGATTACTACACTAATACATTTATTTATAATAAAGTAGAAAATATTAATGTTGAACATTGCAGAAAATCATTGACCATTCCTTCTCTTTTTTATATTTCTTTTTCCTTAAAAACCTGTGTCTTTTTTTTTCTTTCTTTCTTTTTAATGAAAGCCTTTGAACTGGAATCATCTATAGGGTGCACTGAATTGCTGTTACATAGCTCAGCAGGGACCTTTAACATCTTCTGTAGGGCACCTACTATGAAATCAATTTGTTCCACTGAACAAAATGACTCATTTGTTGATTTGCTCTACATTGCCTTATTTTGACTTCTTGCATTATTATTTTTATTCAGATGGTAAATCACAGTACATTGTGGTGGCACATCACTAACTTTCAGTGAAAGATCATGCATATCCACGTCATCAATAATGGAAACTTCTTAATGTCATCATAAAATAAATAAGATACCGTGGTTCCTTTTTTTCCACACCAAACTTTAAATCTCAAGCTGTATCTTTATAAATTTTATTGGGATATAAAAGTCACATATCAATTCTTTATTCAAATTTAGAAGGAATGGCCAATAGTTTTCAACAAATGTCTATGCCTTATATTTGGGTTAGGAAATTTTCAATAAAATACAGTCATAGTTAGAATAGTGCCATAAATCCTTATGTATCCATCACCCAGTTCAACAATGCATTTTCTCTATAACTTGCTCACTTCTTGCCCTGAGTAATTGCAACAGATTATTCAGGAAAAAAATTTCAGATATTATAACATTTCATGTGTAATTATCTGATGTATATATCTAAAATAAGTACATCCCTTTATAAGCAACCACAATTTTCTATCACACTCTCACTGCAAAATTAGAAGTAATTCATTGGGGGGCGCCTGGGTGGCGCAGTCAGTTAAGCGTCCGACTTCAGCCAGGTCACGATCTCGCGGTCCGTGAGTTCGAGCCCCGCGTCAGGCTCTGGGCTGATGGCTCGGAGCCTGGAGCCTGCTTCCGATTCTGTGTCTCCCTCTCTCTCTGCCCCTCCCCCGTTCATGCTCTGTCTCTCTCTGTCCCAAAAATAAATAAATGTTGAAAAAAAAATTTAAAAAAAAAAGAAGTAATTCATTGGTTAATATCAAATATCCAGCCATTGTTCACAGTTCTTAACTTATCACAATTCAACCAAAATATAAACGAACCAAAGTATGAAATATTCAATCACACGAAAAAGTTCATGTCTGCCTCTTTAAAATCAATCCTTGGGGCGCCTGGGTGGCTCAGTCGGTTAAGCTTCCGACTTCAGCTGAGGTCATGATCTACGCGGTCCGTGAGTTCGAGCCCCGCATCGGGCTCTGTGCTGACTGCTCAGAGCCTGGAGCCTGTTTTGGATTCTGTGTCTCCCTCTCTGTGTGACCCTCTCCCATTCATGCTCTGTCTCTGTCTGTCTCAAAAATAAATAAACATTAAAAAAAATTTTTAAATCAATCCTTTACTACACAACTTTTGGGAAGAATTGATCAGTTTTAAGTTCCTACTCTTCACCTTTTTCTAAAACATTACATAAATGAAATAACAATATGTGGCTTTTTAAAAATTTATAGCATAGTAAAAATCACTTGACTATATACATTGGGTCTATTTCTGCACCCCCTATTCTGTTCCATTGGTTTATTTGTCTGCCTTTACACCAATTATACATTTGCTGGATGTAAGAAGTATTGAAATCAAGTAAGGTAAGTTTTTTAAGTTCTTGCTTCTGAAAATTTTTTTAACAGTGGGGAGAGTACATTTGATCCTTTTTATTTCCATGTTATTTTTAGAATTAGCTTTTACAAACAAACAAACAAAACACCTACTTGGATTTTGATTGGGATTGCACTGAATCTACCTATCAATTGGGAGAGAACACCTTAACAATATTTTGGTCTTCCGATTCAATTCATGACATAGTTTGTCTTTCCATTTATTTGGGCTTCTTTTATTTCTGTCATCAAGGTTTTGTAGTAGTCAGAATATAAATCTAATATAATTATATACCTAGATATTTCATATTATATGTTGCTATTATAAATGGTACTTTAAATTTTTTAAACTTCCAGTTGATATTTGCTGGCATTAAAAATACAAATGATTTTTAAAAATTGACTTTGTATATTGTGATGTTGCCAACATACTTAACAGTTTTAGTAGCTCTTTTTTAGATTCGTTAGTATTTCTTAAGTAAATAATCATGTCATGAGTAAATAGGGAAAACTGTATTATCTCCTTTTCAACTCCCATGCACTTTATTTATTTCTTGTCTTACTGGATGGACTGGTACTTAAGATTGCTCCCAGTTATAGGGAAAAATCATTCTTTTACCATCATGTATGCTGTTAACTGTAGGGTTCTCAGAGATGCCTTTATTAGATTGAGGACGTTCCCTAATATTCCTTTTTTTTTTTTGCTGAGAGTCCTTACCATGAAGAGATGTGGAAAATTATCAAATGCTTTTCCTGCATCCATTGAGATGATCCTAACTGTTTTTCTTCTTTAGCTTATTGATACAGTGAGTTACATTGTTTAACATATGTTTCACCAATCTTGCACTCTTTGGATAGATTCCTGGGCCATAATATATTCTTTTTTGATAGGTTGTTGATTTGATATACTAATGTTTCATTGTGGATTATTGCATATGTGTTCATGAAGGATATCTATCCTTACTTTATTTTTTTCCCTTGTAATATCTTTGTCTGACTTGGTATCAATGTAATGTGACATCATAAAATGTATGAAAAGTAGTCTATTTTTCAATTTTTGGTCAAGTTTTTTCAATGCATATTATTTCTTCTTTAAATGTTTGAAAGAATTTTCTAGTGATGTCAATTGTGTCTGCAATTTTCTTTGCAAGGTTTTTAGAAGTTCAATTAATTTAATAGATAAAGAACTATTCAGATTATTCATTTCTTCTTAAATGTTTTTGGAAGTTTGTGCACTACAAAAAATTATATATTGTGTGGCACCTAAGTGGCTCAGTCAGTTGAGCCTCTGACTTTAGCTCAGGTCATGATCTTGCAGTCCATGAGTTCAAGCCCCATATTGGGTTCTGTGCTGACAGCTCAGAGCTGGGAGCCTGCTTCAGATTTGGTGTTTCCCTCTCTCTCTGCCCCTTACCCCTCATGCTCTGTGTCTCAAAAATGAATAAACATTATTAAAAAAATTTTTTAATTATTTATTTTACGCATCCTTGTAATGTCCGTTGGAGGTAAAAGTTTAATTTTATAATAAACTCTTGACTTGCTGCCAAAGTGGTTTTTCCATTTTCCATTTTCAGGAGTAATGTCAAGCCCACCAAATGAAATTATTTTTCAGATGTTGAAAATTTTAATTTCTAGAAGTTCTATTTGATTATTTTTTATATCCACGTTTTTGTCTCATATGTTTATATTGTAAATTAATGTGCATTTTTAATAATAGCTGTTTGAAGATCTTCTCTGCTAATGACATCCCTCTGTGACTTCTGAGGTTATTCCATATTACTGAGTTTTCACCTGATTATGTGTAACATGTTGCTGCTGCTTTAGAAGTTTAGTAACTTTCCATTGGATGTTACACATTATGTATTACATTTTTGAATGTTTTGATTTGTTATCTACTTTTAAAGAGTGTTGAAGTTTATTTTGAGTAATCCATATAATCCTTGAAATTCAAACAATAGCTTGTTTTTAAGTTTCACTGTGGTGGTCTACAGTGGTCTTTAGTTTGGAAGTTCTACTGCGACATTACCTTTCCAGTCTTTCTACTGAATGTCAGGTATTCAGCACAGTACTTCATTCTGGCTGGTAGAAACTCAAACATTTCTTAGACTGATGAGACCTCTTGGAATTGTTCAACTTACAAGTTTCTCTGCAGTTTTTTGTTGTTTAACCAACCTTGCAGAGTCTCATCCTATACCTGTGTAGAGTAGTCTTAAGCTGAAAATCTATGGTACCGCTATGTATATTTCTGAGGTTATTTCCCTGTATGGATCCCTTTTCCTAAATACCCAGCCCTGAAATTTATCTGCCTCAGCTTAAATATCTTCATCTGACACTTCATCTCTGTTCTCAACAGCAATTCACCTGGTTTCTCCATCTGCCCCATGTTGTGGTTATTGTAATTCTGTGTCTAACTAGAAGGCTGAGGTAAATGTGCTTAGTACATTGATGTCATTTTTCCACTGAGGTTACACCTACCTTGTCAGAAAAAATTTTGTCAAAGAAAGTAAAGTATGGCTTTTAAATGATAAAGAATGTTTGAGTTCATGACCAAGACTACTTTCTTTTTCTTTCTTCCTTTTTTTTTTTTGCTTCTCATTTCATCTTAAGCTTCTTATGTGACTTAACACACATTTACATATATCACAACTGAAACTATACAAAAATACGTGTTAATAGACATTGTCAAGGTATTTTATTTAATGCTTTTGCCATAATTCTTTTTAATAAAAGCCTCTGATATTTTAGCTTATTGTTATCTTTCCTTATTGCATTTATTTAATAAGAATTTCTTTTTTTTTAATTTTTGTAACGTTCATTTATTTTTGAGAGACAGAGAGACACAGAGCACCAGCAGGGGAGGGGCAGAGAGAGAGGGAGACACAGAATCAGAAGCAGGCTCCAGGCTCTGAGCTGTCAGCACAGAGCCCGATGCAGGGCTTGAACCCACGAACCGCAAGATAATGACCTGGGCTGAAGTCGGCTTAACCAACTGAGCCACTCAGGCGCCCTAAGAATTTGTTTTCCTTATTAGCGTAACTTCTGGATGCCCAAAAACTATATGCTAAGTCCTATTAAAGACAGAAAGAGAAACATTAGGAATAGCAGAAATCATTTATTCCCCAGATTCACCATAGTTTCATTAAGAATTTAACTCTATTTCCTACCCTTTTTAACCAAATGGAACATTTGTGGGAGGAAGGAGGAGGGAGGAGAGTGACAGAGCACACTCATGCAAACATTATTTATAATACAGGAGAAAATTCAGTAAGTGGAGTTATACAAATAGTCTCTCTGTGAGGGCAGAGAAGGTATAGTCAATTCAAATGGGGAGATACGATAAGACTTCATGGTGATGAACATGGAATATCAAGTCTTAGAAGAAAAAAGTTTTTGAAAAACAGGTAATATCACATGAGAGGCTAGACAACACTGTGTCTTTAAAATGCATATTTCAACAACCCTACTACCCTGGCATGAACTGATATGACAAAATCACCCTTGAAAAAAACAGTTTAAGGTCCAGCATGGAAATAGCAAAAAATAACACAAAACAATTAAGGAGGATAAATGCTAGATTATGGTATAACATTTTTTTGAAAACAAGCTAAAAACCATAGCCCCAATTCTAGTTTTGTAAAACCAAATGAAGGATACCACAGATAAAATGAAAATAAGTATTCAGGAAAAGAATTATAATCCTTTTCTATTCACTTTATTTTTTATGTTTATTTATTTTGAGAGACACAGAACGAATGGAGGAGAGGAAGAGAGAGAGAAAGAGAGAGAATCCCAAGCAAGCTTTGTACTGCCAGGATGGAGTCCAATGCGGGGCTCAAACTCATGAACTGTGAGATCATGACCTAAGCCGAAACCAAGAGAGGGACACTTAACCGACTGAGCCACCCAGGCGCCCCATCTATTCATTTTAAATAATCAGCACACAATGTATAAGAACAGAGGTAAGATCAATAGCAAGTAAAGGTGGAGACCACATAAGTCTTCTTTGCAGGAGCCTAGAAACTTTAGTGGAGTCAAATGTTATATATATATATATATTTTAGAAAACAAGCGTATTGCGTTGATTAAAAACATTCTAACAGGAATTATTGAATATATATGCTACAAAAAAACCTGTGAATATACAGAGGTAGGTTAATTTAAATAATAAATAAAGAACAAGTTTTACCAATTCGGAAACTGAAGTAAGTGCTTATTGCCAGAATGACATCATTAATTTAAGATATCTCAAAAATAGAAAGAAGATGAAAAGATAGTGGTCAGTTAGTTCAAAAGGAAGCAAAACGCTAATTAATCCTTTGACAATCATTAAAAAAATAAAATCAGGCTAAGTTTGGATTATTTATGTAGTTAGAATCTTAAAAAATCCAAATAAAAAGAGAAATCTTGACAGTTTCCCACACACTCCCTCCCCACACACACACCCTAATTTTCTTTTGACGAGATTCCATAACTGGTTGCATAGAGAGAGGCAAGATTATGACTATATTCAGAAGATAATACCTTGCAAATGACTATAATCAATTTTATAGCTCTATTGATATCTGAATTATTTGAATTTGCATCATTTCATCTTGCTAACAGAAGACCTAGCAACAGATTGAGGCTATTTTCCAAGTTGTTATTTGTTTCTGTTATTTTCAATTACTGCTATGTTGGTAAGTATTTAACATGGCTATGGAAAAAACAATGGGTTCCTTCTGCATTTCCCAGCCGTACTCTGTCTATATGAGACCATGTGACTATGGCCAATGGATTGTTCATGTAAATGCTATACACTTCCAGGTATGGCCCATTCAAGCTCCTGTGACAGTTTCTACTTCTTATTTGTTTCTCTGCAAAGGTTCCAGTGGGAAGAACTGAGAATTTACTAGATGGAAGGGACACCGACTCCTGAGTCACCACATGGAATTTGGCTACTAAAAGTGGATTGGACTGACCCCTGAGTGAGAAATAAAACTTTTGAGTTTAAGACAAAGAGATTTTGGTGTTGTCTGTTTCAGCACTGGTATGCTCTGATACCATGAAAAGAGCTATAATATTTTGGATGATAAAAGCTTAGATTTTAAATATAATGAACCACTGGCTGGGCACATGCAGAAATAGAAGCCTTCAAGTTTTTATATCAGTTAAAGAGTCATTGCATATTCTGTGTAATACTTGCTCCAATGTTAATAATAAAGTAAAAACTGAATAGAGTGTGGAAAGGGGCAGCAGGGATAAAGATGAGAATAGAACATCAGCCTTAAGAGAAAATCCAAAAGAAAGGGGAACCCTCTTGGACTGTTGGTAGGAATGCAAACTGGTGTAGCCACTCTGGAGAACAGTACGCACTATCCTCCAAACGTCAAAAATAGAACCACCCTATGATCCAGGAATTGCACTACTTGGTATTTGCCCAAAGAATACAAAAATACAGATTCAAAGGGGTATATGTATCCCCATGTTTATAGCAGCATTATGAACAATAGCCAAGCTATGGAGAGAGCCCACATGTCCATCAACTGATGAATGGATAAAGAAGATGTGGTATATGTGTGTGTGTGTGTATATATATGTGTGTGTGTGTGTATACATATACATATACATATACATATACATATACATATACATATACATAAAGTGGACTATTACTCAACCATCAAAAAGTGAAATCTTGCCATTTGCAATGATGTGGATGCAACTAGAGTGTATTATGCTAAGCGAAATTAGAGAAAGGCAAATACTATGTGATTTCACTTATATTTTGAATTTAAGAAAGAAAACAGATGAACAAATGGGGAGGAGGGAAACAAACCATGAGAGACTCTTAAAGATAGAGAACAAACTGAGGGTTGATGGAGGGAGGTGGGTGGTGGATGGATTCAATGGGTGATGAGTATTAAGAAGGGCACTTGTTTGGATGAGCACTGGGTGTTGTATATAACTGATGAACCACTGAATTCTGCTGAAACCAATATTGCACTGTCTGTTAACTTACTAGAATTTAAATTAAAATTTGGGGGGGAAAAGGAGGATCTACTGGCTATACCTTAAAGAGATGTCTGTCAAGTATCTAAAGCTTTTTATTTTCCTAGACTTTAAATATTTTGGTTTCCAACAAGCAATAAATGAAAATTACTTTTTTATATGTACAAAAGAGAAATTCCAAAAAATGGATTTTACCTATAGAGAGAATACAATTTTGTGCCTACAAGAATATTTTGGGCTAAGCATGGGCCCGTCAGTTGAGTTAAAAACACTTAAGATATTAGAGACTATTAAAAAAATAAGAAAAACTTATTTAGCATCAAGAAGTTGATAAGATACTAAGGAAATAATCCATGATCCAGACAAAATCTAATGGATGTGGAAATCCAGAATGGCAACATTACTCCACTATCTTGAAGATGATTGACAAATACAGTGAATTTAAGCTTTAGTTTAAGGGATAGAAGAAAATGTACAGGATTTGCCTAAGGCAGAAAATCAAAAGCCAAAAGGGCTAAAGATGAATAACTCAAAAATTAGAAAAAGGAAAATGAATAAACCCAAAGAGTAGGTAAATGGAAATATTAAAGATAAGATGTAAAATTAGTGAAATGCAAAACCTACAAAATGGAATCAACAAAGTACAAAGATCATTCATGACACGAAAATATAACAAAATAGACTAAACTTCAGTGACATTTAATATCTTAACATATGACATAATGAACAACTTTATAATAATAAATCTGAAAATTTATACAAAATAGACAAATCTTTTATTTATTTATTTATTTATTTATTTATTTATTTTGGGGGAGAGAGAGAGAGCACCAGCAGGGTAGGGGCAGAGAGAAGGAGAGACAGAATCCCAAGCAGCCTCTTCCCCATCAGCACAGAGCCTGATGCTGGGCTTGAACTCACAAACTGCGAGATCACAACCTGAGCTCCCAAATAGACAAATAGATAAATCTTTAGAAGAACACAAATGGGAGAGGGAAGATGGTGGCGTAGGAGGACGCTGGGCTCACCGCGCATCCTGCTGATCACTTAGATTCCATCTACACCTGCCTAAATAACCCAGAAAACCGCCAGAGGGTTAGCAGAACAGAGTCTCCGGAGCCAAGTGCAGACGAGAGGCCCACGGAAGAGGGTAGGAAGGACGGCGAGGCGGTGCGCACTCCACAGACTGGTGGGAGGCAGCTGCGGTGGAGGGGCAGCTCGCGGGCCAAGCAGAGCCCCCGAGTCTGGCTGACAAAAGCGGAGGGGCCTGACGGACTGTGTTCCCACAACAAGCGCGACTTAGCGTCTGGGAGGTCATAAGTTAACAGCTCTGCTCAGAAAGCCGGAAGGCTGGAGGACAAAGGGAGGGAGAGCTGCTGAGCCTCCGGACCACAGAGCTCAGTTTGGTGGGGAACAAAGGCGCTCACTAGCGCCATCTCCCCCGCCCATCGCCCAGCCAAAATCCCAAAGGGAACCAGTTCCTGCCAGGGAACTTGCTCACTCCGCGCAAACACCCAACTCTGCTTCTGCGGAGCCAGACCTCCGGCAGCGGATCTGACTCCCTCCCGCTGCCACAGGGCCCCTCCTGAAGTGGATCACCTAAGAAGAAGCGATCTAAGCCTGCCCCTCCTGCCCCCGTGCACCTTGCCTACCCTCCCCAGCTAATACGCCAGATCCCCAGCTTCACAAGCCTGGCAGGGTGCAAGTAGCCCAGACGAGCCACACCACCCCACAGTGAATCCCGCCCCTAGGAGAGGGGAAGAGAAGGCACACACCAGTCTGACTGTGGCCCCAGCGGTGGGCTGGGGGCAGACATCAGGTCTGACTGCGGCCCCGCCCACCAACTCCAGTTATACACCACAGCACAGGGGAAGTGCCCTGCAGGTCCTCACCACGCCAGGGACTATCCAAAATGACCAAGCGGAAGAACTCCCCTCAGAAGAATCTCCAGGAAATAACAACAGCTAATGAGCTGATCAAAAAGGATTTAAATAATATAACAGAAAGTGAATTTAGAATAATAGTCATAAAATTAATCGCTGGGCTTGAAAACAGTATAGAGGACAGCAGAGAATCTCTTGCTACAGAGATCCAGGGACTAAGGAACAGTCACAAGGAGCTGAAAAACGCTTTAAACGAAATGCATAACAAAATGGAAACCACCACAGCTCGGCTTGAAGAGGCAGAGGAGAGAATAGGTGAACTAGAAGATAAAGTTATGGAAAAAGAGGAAGCTGAGAAAAAGAGAGATAAAAAAATCCAGGAGTATGACGGGAAAATTAGAGAACTAAGTGATACACTAAAAAGAAATAATATACGCATAATTGGTATCCCAGAGGAGGAAGAGAGAGGGAAAGGTGCTGAAGGGGTACTTGAAGAAATCATAGCTGAGAACTTCCCTGAACTGGGGAAGGAAAAAGGCATTGAAATCCAAGAGGCACAGAGAACTCCCTTCAGACGTAACTTGAATCGATCTTCTGCACGACATATCATAGTGAAACTGGCAAAATACAAGGATAAAGAGAAAATTCTGAAAGCAGCAAGGGGTAAACGTGCCCTCACATATAAAGGGAGACCTATAAGACTCGTGACTGATCTCTCTTTTGAAACTTGGCAGGCCAGAAAGGATTGGCACGAGATTTTCAGGGTGCTAGACAGAAAAAATATGCAGCCAAGAATCCTTTATCCAGCAAGTCTGTCATTTAGAATAGAAGGAGAGATAAAGGTCTTCCCAAACAAACAAAAACTGAAGGAATTTGTCACCACTAAACCAGCCCTACAAGAGATCCTAAGGGGGACCCTGTGAGACAAAGTCCCAGAGACATCACTACAAGCATAAAACATACAGACATCACAATGACTCTAAACCCATATCTTTCTATAATAACACTGAATGTAAATGGATTAAATGCGCCAACCAAAAGACATAGGGTATCAGAATGGATAAAAAAACAAGACCCATCTATTTGCTGTCTACAAGAGACTCATTTTAGACCTGAGGACACCTTTAGATTGAGAGTGAGGGGATGGAGAACTATTTATCATGAGACTGGAAGCCAAAAGAAAGCTGGAGTAGCCATACTTATATCAGACAAACTAGACTTTAAATTAAAGGCTGTAACAAGAGATGAAGAAGGACATTATATAATAGTTACAGGGTCTATCCATCAGGAAGAGCTAACAATTATAAATGTCTATGCGCCGAATACCGGAGCCCCCAAATATATAAAACAATTACTCATAAACATAAGCAACCTTATTGATAAGAATGTGGTAATTGCAGGGGACTTTAACACCCCACTTACAGAAATGGATAGATCATCTAGACACACGGTCAATAAAGAAACAAGGGCCCTGAATGAGACATTGGATCAGATGGACTTGACACATATATTTAGAACTCTGCATCCCAAAGCAACAGAATATACTTTCTTCTCAAGTGCACATGGAACATTCTCCAAGATCGATCATATACTGGGTCACAAAACAGCCCTTCATAAGTTTACAAGAATTGAAATTATACCATGCTTACTTTCAGACCACAATGCTATGAAGCTTGAAATCAACCACAGGAAAAAGTCCGGAAAACCTCCAAAAGCATGGAGGTTAAAGAACACCCTACTAACGAATGAGTGCGTCAACCAGGCAATTAGAGAAGAAATTAAAAAATATATGGAAACAAACGAAAATGAAAATACAACAATCCAAACGCTTTGGGACGCAGCAAAGGCAGTCCTGAGAGGAAAATACATTGCAATCCAGGCCTATCTCAAGAAACAAGAAAAATCCCAAATACAAAATCTAACAGCACACCTAAAGGAACTAGAAGCACAACAGCAAAGGCAGCCTAAACCCAGCAGAAGAAGAGAAATAATAAAGATTAGAGCAGAAATAAACAATATAGAATCTAAAAAAACGGTAGAGCAGATCAATGAAACCAAGAGTTGGTTTTTTGAAAAAATAAACAAAATTGACAAACCTCTAGCCAGGCTTCTCAAAAAGAAAAGGGAGATGACCCAAATAGATAAAATCATGAATGAAAATGGAATGATTACAACCAATCCCTCAGAGATACAAACAATTATCAGGGAATACTATGAAAAACTATATGCCAACAAATTGGACAACCTGGAAGAAATGGACAAATTCCTGAACACCCAGACACTTCCAAAACTCAATCAGGAGGAAATAGAAAGCTTAAACAGACCCATAACCAGCGAAGAAATTGAATCGGTTATCAAAAATCTCCCAACAAATAAGAGTCCAGGACCAGATGGCTTCCCAGGGGAGTTCTACCAGACGTTTAAAGCAGAGATAATACCTATCCTTCTCAAGCTATTCCAAGAAATAGAAAGGGAAGGAAAACTTCCAGACTCATTCTATGAAGCCAGTATTACTTTGATTCCTAAACCCGACAGAGACCCAGTAAAAAAAGAGAACTACAGGCCAATATCCCTGATGAATATGGATGCAAAAATTCTCAATAAGATACTAGCAAATCGAATTCAACGGCATATAAAAAGAATTATTCACCATGATGAAGTGGGATTCATTCCTGGGATGCAGGGCTGGTTCAACATTCGCAAATCAATCAACGTGATACATCACATTAATAAAGAAAAAGAGAAGAACCATATGATCCTGTCAACCGATGCAGAAAAGGCCTTCGACAAAATCCAGCACCCTTTCTCAATAAAAACCCTCGAGAAAGGCGGGATAGAAGGAACATACTTAAAGATCATAAAAGCCATTTATGAAAAGCCCACAGCTAACATCATCCTCAACGGGGAAAAACTGAGAGCTTTTTCCCTGAGATCAGGAACACGACAGGGATGCCCACTCTCACCGCTGTTGTTTAACATAGTGCTGGAAGTTCTAGCATCAGCAATCAGACAACAAAAGGAAATCAAAGGCATCAAAATTGGCAAAGATGAAGTCAAGTTTTCGCTTTTTGCAGATGACATGATATTATACATGGAAAATCCGATAGACTCCACCAAAAGTCTGCTAGAACTGATACATGAATTCAGCAAAGTTGCAGGATACAAAATCAATGTACAGAAATCAGTTGCATTCTTATACACTAACAATGAAGCAACAGAAAGACAAATAAAGAAACTGATCCCATTCACAATTGCACCAAGAAGCATAAAATACCTAGGAATAAATCTAACCAAAGATGTAAAGGATCTGTATGCTGAAAACTATAGAAAGCTTATGAAGGAAATTGAAGAAGATTTAAAGAAATGGAAAGACATTCCCTGCTCATGGATTGGAAAAATAAATATTGTCAAAATGTCAATACTACCCAAAGCTATCTACACATTCAATGCAATCCCAATCAAAATTGCACCAGCATTCTTCTCGAAACTAGAAAGCAATCCTAAAATTCATATGGAACCACAAAAGGCCCTGAATAGCCAAAGTAATTTTGAAGAAGAAGACCAAAGCAGGAGGCATCACAATCCCAGACTTTAGCCTCTACTACAAAGCTGTCATCATCAAGACAGCATGGTATTGGCACCAAAACAAACACATAGACCAATGGAATAGAATAGAAACCCCAGAACTAGACCCACAAACGTATGGCCAACTCATCTTTGACAAAGCAGGAAAGAACATCCAATGGAAAAAAGACAGCCTCTTTAACAAATGGTGCTGGGAGAACTGGACAGCAACATGCAGAAGGTTGAAACTAGACCACTTTCTCACACCATTCACAAAAATAAACTCAAAATGGATAAAGGACCTGAATGTGAGACAGGAATCCATCAAAACCTTAGAGGAGAAAGCAGGAAAAGACCTCTCTGACCTCAGCCGTAGCAATCTCTTACTCGACACATCCCCAAAGGCAAGGGAATTAAAAGCAAAAGTGAATTACTGGGACCTTATGAAGATAAAAAGCTTCTGCACAGCAAAGGAAACAACCAACAAAACTAAAAGGCAACCAACGGAATGGGAAAAGATATTCGCAAATGACATATCCGACAAAGGGCTAGTATCCAAAATCTATAAAGAGCTCACCAAACTCCACACCCGAAAAACAAATAACCCAGTGAAGAAATGGGCAGAAAACATGAATAGACACTTCTCTAAAGAAGACATCCGGATGGCCAACAGGCACATGAAAAGACGTTCAACGTCGCTCCTTATCAGGGAAATACAAATCAAAACCATACTCAGATATCACCTCATGCCAGTCAGAGTGGCCAAAATGAACAAATCAGGAGACTATAGATGCTGGAGAGGATGTGGAGAAACGGGAACCCTCTTGCACTGTTGGTGGGAATGCAAATTGGTGCAGCCCCTCTGGAAAGCAGTGTGGAGGTTCCTCAGAAAATTAAAAATGACCTATGACCCAGCAATAGCACTGCTAGGAATTTATCCAAGGGATACAGGAGTACTGATGCATAGGGGCACTTGTACCCCAATGTTTATAGCAGCACTCTCAACAATAGCCAAATTATGGAAAGAGCCTAAATGTCCATCAACTGATGAATGGATAAAGAAATTGTGGTTTATATACACAATGGAGTACTACGTGGCAATGAGAAAGAATGAAATATGGCCCTTTGTAGCAACGTGGATAGAACTGGAGAGCATTACGCTAAGTGAAATAAGCCATACAGAGAAAGACAGATACCATATGTTTTCACTCTTATGTGGATCCTGAGAAACTTAACAGAAACCCATGGGGGAGGGGAAGGGGAAAAAAAAAAAAAAGAGGTTAGAGTGGGAGAGAGCCAAAGCATAAGAGACTTTTAAAAACTGAGAACAAACTGAGGGTTGATGGGGGGTGGGAGGGAGGGGGGGGGTGGGTGATGGGTGTTGAGGAGGGCACCTTTTGGGATGAGCACTGGGTGTTGTATGGAAATCAATTTGACAATAAATTTCATATATTAAAAAAAAAATAAAGATAAACAAGATGAAATACAAAAAAAAAAATAAACACCTGGTTTAAAGCTAAAAAAAAAAAGAACACAAATTACACATTGACAAAAAAATTCCAAACAATTCTAAATAATGCTATAATTGAATTAAATCAATAGTCAAATATCTTATTTCAAGGAAATTCTTAGTCTACATGGTATTGGTAATATTTGAACTTCTAGAGGCATATGATTCTAATCTAACACCAACTGTTCTAAGAAATAGGAAAAACTGGGGTGCCTGAGTGGCTCAGTCAGTTAAGCATCTGACTTTGGCCTAGGTCATGATCTCACGGTTCTCATGAGTTCGAGCCCCACATAGGGCTCTGTGCTGACAGCTCGGGACCTGGAGCTTGCTTTGGATTCTGTGTCTCCCTCTCTCTCTGCCCCTCCTCTGCTCATGCTCTGTCTCTGTCTCTGTCTCTGTCACTGTCTCTCTCAAAAATAAATAAACATTAAAAAAATTAAAAAGAAAATAAAAAAAAGAAATAGGAAAAACACACATGTATACCAACTGTATTTATAAGATTGGCATGGCCTTGGTATAAAAAAATATATACTACATGAAAATAAATTTATATACAAATTTCACCCAAGAACATACATGAAAAATGCAAACTCAAATATTAACAAATGAACACAACAATGAATAAAAAAAGATAATATAATCTATCATATTGGGTTTTTCAGAGATTCAAGTTTAAAATCAGTTTCTCAATTAATGTAATGTACCAGATTAAGTTTGAAGGAGATAAAATATATCATTTCAATAAATGTAGAAAAATATTTTGCTTGTACATAACTTTGGGAATATATATATATATATATATATATATATATATATATATATGTAGTTAGCAGTGGAATTTCTGGTCAGAGGGTAAATGTACAGGATACTATCAAGTTGCAAATATCTTTTCCCACTTAGGACAATATATTAAGGAAAAAATATTGAGGACTAGAGTGTGCAATTTCTGTATAGATTAATTTATCAATGATTTCCTTCATGGAAAATTTCATTTTCAAAAAAACTGTCATCTTTCTTCTTTTCATCCTCTCTTCCTCCCTCCTTTCCTTCCTTCCTTCCTTCCTTCCTTCCTTCCTTCCTTCCCTTCTCCCCTTTTTTTATCTGTCATCCTTTTAGTGTGACAATACAAATTAATGTCTTGTAAGGTGAATTAAGATTGAATTTTTGTGTTTTCCTTAATTAATAAACATCTGCAAGAGTGCAATTTCATTCTATTGAATATAAATATTCTAATTGCGAGAAACTGTGCTTGGGGGAAAAAGGAGAGACAGGAAGCAGAAAAACAGTTATTTAACAAAAATTATATAAAGAAACTATTGGCTTCACAAGGAAAAAGGAGGCAATATTTGAAATTATAAGTTTATGAATTTTGAAACATTATGTACGTGAAATGTGAAAATAACAGCTCTCCTGATATGTTGTTAGGTAACCAGAAACAAGAAAATTTATCACTGCATTTAAGAGTGGGGGTTCAAGAATTAGATTGCCTGAGGTCAAAACTAGGATCTTCCATATATTAGGTGAATGAGCTGGAGAATTTTCTAAAATTCCCTTAGTTTTCTCATCTATAAAATGAAGATAATGATGTTATATACATCAGGGCATCTGGGTGGGTTAGTCCGTTAAGCATCTGCCTTTGGCTCAGATCGTGATCTTGCAGTTTGTGAGTTCAAGCCCCACGTCAGGCTCTGTGCTGACACCTCAGAGCCTGGAGCTTGTTTTGGATTCTTGTCTCCCTCTCTCTCTGCCCCTGTTCAGCTCACGCTCTGTCTCTCTCTCAGAAATAAATAAACATTAAAAAATTTAAAAAATAAAAAAATTATGTTATATACATCTTAAGATAGTTGTGGATAACTAATAGTCAATGTTTATAAAATGGATAGAATGATTCTTGGAAAACACATGGCATTTCCACCAAACTTGAGATTTGCCTGGTGTCATTCCTTAATCTTCTGCTCCT
This sequence comes from Prionailurus viverrinus, assembly GCF_022837055.1. NCBI lineage: Eukaryota > Metazoa > Chordata > Mammalia > Carnivora > Felidae > Prionailurus > Prionailurus viverrinus. The sequence goes on from NC_062567.1 coordinate 95,878,922, forward strand.
TCTAAATTCTCCACTGCTGTCCATTCCTCTTGGTAACAAATATAAAGAAATTAGATTAGTCTTTTGAACTTTTTATATTCATTACCCTGAAACTTTGTCAATTTCTCCTCCACAATGGTTTTAGAGAAGTCTCCACTGAAAACATCTGATCTCAAACTCATTTACTCATGGATTTCCACACCGTTACGCATCATTATTCCTATTTTCTCCGTATAGATGTTTTGCCTAACCCTGTTTGTCACATAATATGTGGTCTTCTTTACATTTAGAATGTTTTCCCACTTTATACCAACTGAAATTCCATACTTTCTCCTGTGTACTTTAGGAACACTTTGGCAACTAATCTGACCTCAGACCAATTCGTTATTTTGTTAGTGCCTTTTTGTAAAATGCTTGTAATGAGCTATCACTTATTTTTTTGAATCAGATACTGCTGTTAGGCTGTTTCCCTAACTGCAGCTGTTACTCTTGGAATCAACCACATGCAACATGTTTCTGCACATGTGCATTTTTAAAAGCAGTATTATTTTTATGCTCAGAATCAGTAGGCAAAATGATGAACAAGATATTTTAAAAGCAACAGGACTATTTAAATATCTTCCCTTTAGCACATCTTTACTAATTATTCACTTACAATTATTCACTAATAGTTAACTTTATTCACAGTAATTCACATTTAATTCACAATAATTATAATTATTCACTAATTATTCATCTTTACTAATTATTTGCTTTGATTTATAAGGGTCTATATTCTGTCAATCACTTGCTAGGTTGCTTTTGGCAAATCACTTTACACTTCTACATCTCCGTGCCGTCATCTCACAAAGTAGGCATTGGGTTATATGCTGGATAAAGCATGGAACTTCAAAATTCTCCAATAACAGACTTAGAAACTGCTTGCCATGCATCAGGTCTGCAAATAGCACCTCAGTGAATGTCTCTTTGTGGATATGTGTGGAAGTTTTCCTGAGATACATATTTAGGAGTGGAATTTCTGGGTCATGGAAAATATTCTTATTTAATTTGACTGAGTACACTCATATTGTCTTCCAGAATGACTACACCAGTCCACAGTGATTGAGGTTTAATGTATAGAAACATCCACCCTAGCACTTAGCATTTTCAACTTGCAGGTCTGTTAGCTGTGAAGTGACACCTTTCTTTGATTACTAACGAACTTGAACAACTATTACGTACTCTGTAAATTGTCTGTTCTTATATTTTGCACATGTTTTTCTATTCATCACAGCTAAAAAGTGGAAACAATCTGTATCAATTTCCTAGGACTGCTCTAACCATGTAGCACAAACTGGGTGGGCTACAACAATAAAAATATATAATCTCACAGTTCCTGAGGCTAAAAGTCTGAAATCAAGGTGTGTACAGGGCCATCCTTCCTCTGAAAGATGTAGGAAAGAATCTTTTTTTTCAAATGCCAACCTCTTATAGTTTCCAGTAATTCTTATCATTCTTTGGTTTAAAACTGGCCCACTCCAGTCTTACCTCCATCTTTGCACGGGCTTCATTCCTTTGCATGTGTCTGTGTGCTCTCTCCTCTTCCTTCTTACGAGGACACTAATCTTTGTATTCAAGGTGCACCTATCTGCTGTGTGACCTCATCTCAGCTAAATTTATCTGCAAAAAGTCTATTTCCAAATGAGATCAGTTCTGAGTTTCTAGATGGATATGAATTTTTTGGGGGCACGGGGAGGGAGAACCCATTTGACCCAGTATATGACCTAAATGTTCATCACCTGAAGAACAGATAAACAAAATGTGTTTTTTTCTTTACAATGGGCTATTATTTGGCAATCAAAAGGAATGAAGCCGTGAATGATACCCACTACTGCATGGATGAACCTTGAAGCTTATGCTCATTGAAAGAAGTCAGTGACAAGATCTTACACCTATGTAACTCAATGATTACAGTCTAGAATCAGCAAATTTGTAGAGACAGAAAATAGATTAGTGGTTGCCTAGGGGTAGAGGGAAGCATGTAGAATGACTGCTCTGGATTCCTTCTTAGGTAGTAAAAATGTTCTAAAATTAGATTGTAGTGATGGTTGCACAATTTTGTGAATTTACTAAAAATGACAAAACTGTATAATGTAAATAGATGGATATTATGGTATGTGAATTATAACTTAGTAAAAGCTTTTTAAAAAATGACTCACACACCTGGATTTGGTGTGTGTGTGGGGGGGGTTATGTCATACTTCTGGAATATGTAGTGACACTGGGTTTCTTTTTGTTGTTGACTCAAAACAATTGATGAAATATTATCTATGTACATCTAGATATATGCCTGTATTGAGTTAGCTATTGAAAATTCTCTTAGTTTTGATAATGGTGAAGTTTGTCAACTAGAATTCCTTTATTTTTACATAAGTATATTCATCAATATTTTTATTATGATTTAAATTTTTGAAAAATGTTTAAGTCTGCCTTTTGTCCCATATCAGTAAAATTTTCTCTCCTGTATTAATATAATTACCTTTGTAGTTTTTCCTTTAAAGAGTATCTTCTTTTTTTAAGTTTATTTATTTTTTGAAAGAGAAGGAAAGCATGAATCGGGGAGGAGCAGAGAGAGAGAGGGAAAGAGAGAGAATCCCAAGCAGGCTCCCTGTGGTCAGCACACAAGCTGATGTGGAGCTCAGACCCATGAACCATGAGATCATGACCTGAGCCGAAGGTGAACGCTTAACCGACTGAGCCACCCAGGCACCCCTCCTTTCACATTTAGGTATTTAGTGTATCTGAAGTTCAAGTCTTATGTGTAATTAGGTAAAGATTTAATTTTACTTTTTTTAAATATCATGATCCAATTTTTGTAACACCATCTACTATGCAATGTATACTGTATGCTTATTAAGTGCTTGCACACAGATGGCTTGATGTCTTAGTTCCCTCTTCTTTTCAAATAGTCTAGTCTTGTGACATCACCACACTGTTTTCATTACTATAATTCCCCATTTTCCTTTATCGTTTCTTAATTAGAAAGTGTATTGTGCTATCTCCTCAATAGGATAAATGCTCCTAGGGTTTCAAATAAACTCATAATATTGACTTTCCAGCAACTGGACCACTGTGAAGCATATGGTAGACAATCAGTAAATCTGAATAAATGAAGAATGAGCAAATGAAAGAAACAGCATGTAGAAATTATATATATATATATAATGTTTAGTAAACCAAAATACATGACAATTGTTTTAGTAAATTATACAAAATTGGTGCATTTAAGAAGAAGCATATAAGATATAAAGAAATGAAACAGTCATAGGGCAGAGTGGGACATGTAAAGGGGAGACATGGTGTACAAATTTATTCCTTCTAAAAGGACAAATCTTATGTCAAATGGATATTACAATAAAAATTTAAACACAACATTTAAAAAATTTTTTCAGCATATTTATTTATTTTGAGAGAGAGAGAGAGAGAGAGAGAGAGAACAAGTGGGGGAGGGGCAGAGAGAGAGAGAGAGAAAGAGAGAATCCCAAGCAGGCTGTGCACCTCCAGGGCAGAACCCAATGCAAGGCTCGAACTCATGAACCATGAGATCATGACCTGAACCAAAGTCAGATGCTTAACCGACTGAGTCACTCAGGTGCCCCCAAGCATAACATTTTTGATATTCAGATTAATATAATCTTGTCTAAGAGTTGTTATCTCATTATCTCGTTAATGTTATGTCTTATTACAATTAGGGCATTGCTGATTTTGAATTTGAAAATTAATACTAAACATAATTTTTAAAACCTGCTTTTAATTGGGGAATTTCAAGTTTTACTGCACTAATAAAATGTTCAGGCTCAGACAACGCTAATTACTATTTAGAGATCGTTTGCAGGTGCAAATGTGAAAACATTTCTTAAAATTGTAAACACTTTATTGTATTTAAATACCTGTATTTTATAAGAACTAGTAATGTTTGAAGTGATTTGCATTTAATTGTGTTTTAATCATTCCAAAAGTCAACAAAGTTGTAAATATTCTTCTCTAAGAAAGAATTTTTCTACTTATAAAATATCTAGGGATTCCTCAGACTGATCCTTGTCTGGGATTACTTCTGTCTACACCAAGGTCCCAGCACTCCATTAGCACCTGTTCTCACATCAAAAGTCGTTTACGCCCTGTACAATTTGTACAGCCACCACTTCCTACTGAAGTCACTTTTTGCAGTTCTATAAACATAAAACAAGACAATGTACAAAAATTTTTGGAATATAAGACTTAATTATTGGCCTCCTACAGAGTCCATTTGAAGGGAAACCAGAAATACATTCAAAGTTATACTCTCTTGAGGTCTAGATAGACCATATAGCGCTTGGAGTCACCAGAGGTTAGAAAAAAAGATGGAGCAGGGAAGGCAAGAGAGGAAAAAGAATTCAAATAGGGAATGGGCAATTTATACTTGCCGAATGTCCACCATGGGCCTCACTTTATGCTTGGTGTTGTTATATACTATTTCTCATCTAACAGTCAACAAAACGCCACACATTATATTATTTCTCTAAATTACAGCTTTCTTACTGAGAAAACAAAAGTTCAGAATCAATACCTGTCTGATGTCCCTGAAGCTGCTGAGGAACACGTAGGCTAGAAGTCAGTCCTCCTGATGCTCCATCCAGCATGCACTCCACCACAGCGGGAGTTCAAGACTAGACTGAAAGTACAGATCTTGTCTTAGAAGGGATAACATAACGCAGTATTCATACAGGTAATAAAATTTGTGTTTTATCAGTTCCATGATATCTATACCCAGATCATTATTGTTTAGTCACTAATTTTTAGTTGACTTGCCGTAATGTGAACAAATCTGTTATGTAGTTCTGATTTTTGCATGTTTCACATCATAACTTAAGAAAAGTAGAAATACACGATTGCTTTAAATGCAAAAACAAAACCAAAAATGTCCATTTTTCAAAGAACTGGGCAAAACCACTTGCCCAAATCCTTAGTTTACAGCTGGAAATATGTCTATAATTAACTATCTTAAATAGAAGGTTACCCTAGCAGGAAAAAGATACTTCACATTTTGTCTTTATCTTTTGTTGTGGGCATTTTTGTAAAACAAGAATAATTTAGAAATGATGTTTAATGTAATGCTGTCACAGGGAGATTACAATTAGAGAAAGCATGCAGTACTTTTCTACAATCTGAAGCGAATTATGGTATGTTTCCACTAGCTCTCGACATATTTGTTCAAACTCTGAAAATGCAGTTTGGTATTCTGATGTATTAAGAACCCAATTAATCATAAGTGTTAGTTCAGCTGCAGGGTAGATAAGTTTGTTATTAGAAATCACATTTTGAATTTTTAAAAATTCTATTTTATTTTTATGTTTCTTTCTCTGAAGCAGTCCCTTTTAATTATGCGACAGTAAATTTCATATCCAACAATCAAATACAGTTTTGCTGTTTCATCAAAAAGGATCCATGTGCTCTTTGCTTTTCTGTATTTTTGTCTATGGTTTTACTTCAAAAGAAAAAAAAGCTCCTTTAGAGTAATATTCAGATAAATTTTGCATTAAAAAAATTTTTAATGGTTATTTATTTTTGAGAGAGAGATAGAGTGCAAGTAGGGGAGGAGCAGAGAGAGAGGGAGACACAGAATCTGAAGCAGGCTCCAGACTCTGAGCTGTCAGCACAGAGCCTTACATGGGGCTCAAACTCATGAACTGTGAGATCATGACCTGGGCTGAAGTCATACGCTTAACTGACTGCGCCACCCAGGTGCCCCAAATTTTACCTTTTTAAAAGCATTATAAACTTGTTGAGGATGTAGAGGATTATTTATAGTAACTAGCCTTGCCCAACTATGCTTGGGTGTCTCCATTTTATGAATTAATAGCATTGATAAAAATTATGTATTTTAACAGAATTCATTGTATCAGTACTTACTATATGTCAGGCAATGTGCAAAGAATATTATACACAATAGTTTACTTTTAATTTACACACTGGCCCAATTTGGAAGGTAAATAGAGATGGGGAAATTGAGTAATAAAATACTTGTATGATTTAAACAGGTCACGTAGCTTGTAGGGAGCAAACTCATTTTACCCAGTTCCAAAGGGTAATTATAGCTCTTTAACGGGCACTACAAAGTAGGTATAGTGGGCAAAGTGTTGAATAGCCATTCCTATGAAATATATGTAAGGTGGTTTTACTAGTAACTAGTTTCCCGGTAGCATTGGTTGATGATCTGATTGAGAATGAGAAGGGAAAATAGATTGAAGGAAGGACAATTTTGAAAGCTGAAATGTGAACTCTTGAATTTATTGCCTCAAACAAACAAAGGAAAATTAAAGTCTATGTCTACTGATACAAACTTGATTATTTTGATTAAAGCCTAAGTCAAATGTTTGAGTCTGTTAAAAAAAATAGTTGTCAGTCAAAACAAAACAATAGGTTGATTTTTTAACTTTCTTTTGTTTTTTTTTAACCTTGCCAATGAAAATAGACAAATTAGTAAATGTAGAACCAATCAGAATTATACAATTTTTTTCTTTATTGTCGCCTTAAATCCGGAAGTCATAGCTGTGTAGGCAATCTGACAAGAAGGTAATACTTTTCTGAATGATCGATGAACTGTAAATTCCTAGTCCTACATTAACGTAAAAATCCATAGTGAGGGCAGGTTTTATCTGATGAAATCAAACCTTCACAGACCTCATCTTTTAACCTCTACTGTACTATATGTAAAGCTGTTTAAATTCATATTAAAACTTCTGTACTTGGCTGAAATCACAAGAATATGCATGAAATACACTTTGTAGAGTTCTGTGTGCCCCCCCAGTCACCCAAATGAATAAATCAATTGCAATTTAATATGTGTAGTAAGTTTAGAAAGCGTTGAGCAAAGAGGATTAAAGGTTGAAAAACAAGGCCAAGGAAAAAAAAAGTTAAAATAAAAAGTATAATTTAGCCTTGGAAAAAAATTGAGAAGTAATTTAAGGACAGTCATTAGAGATAAGAAGTCTATTTTAGACATGGTGGTAGCTGGTTGTTTCCTTTTTCCAACAAGGAAAGAACAGAAAGAAATGAAGCCAATTTGTTGTAAGCCATAAAAAAAAAGAGAATATTTGAATTGTAATAGTTATGGAATATTATTTTTCAGACATTTTACTAATATAGACCAAATGTTTTTCTAAGATATAAGTATGTATGCTTGTACTTACATACATGTGTGTAGTTATTTGTAAAAAAAAAAAATTAAGATATATAGATTCCAAATGATTAGTGTCTATGCATTTTTGCTGGTTGGGTGGGTAGCATGGACTTCAGAAAATAATAGTTCTTTTTCCAAGGCCCAGTCCTTTTAGTGAAGGATCTCATGACTCCTCTAAAACTGAAAATCATCAGCTTCATTCTTAAGTCAGGATAATACCATATGTCTCTATATATTATTGGAATAGAAAATTACTATTAGATTTTACACAATTAAAGATTGTTAGCTAGACTAATGTGAATAGCACATATTGAGGAATCAAGTATTGAATTGAAAGTCCTGTCTTTTATTATTTTTAAAGCAAGATGGTTCTTGGGGCACCTGGGTCACTCAGTCTGTTAGGCTCTCACCTCTTGATTTTGGCTCAAGTCATGATCTCATGGTTTCTGGGATCCAGCTCCGTGTCAGGCTCTGTATTGACAGCACAGAGCCTGCTTGGGATGCTCGGTCTCGCTCTCTCTCTGCCCCCCACCTGCTCACAAGCATGCGCTCTTCCTCAAAAATACATAAACATTAAAAAAAAAAAAAGCATACAAGGGGCATCTGGGGGGCTTAGTAGGCTAAGCATCTGACTTCAGCTTAGGTCATGATCTCCCTGTGCGTGAGTTCGAGCCCCACAACAGGCTCTGTGCTGAGGGCTCAGAGCCTGGAGCCTGCTTTGGATTCTGTGTCTTTGCCTTTCTCTGACCCTCCCCAACTCATGCTCTGTCTCTCTGTCTCTCAAAAATAAACATTAATAAAAAGCACATAAGAGAAACAAGACCAACAATATTTGTCTGTTATTAGTAGCTGATGAAGAGAGTGAATCAAAATATGAGATCACAGCTTTAGCTGAAGCAGAACCAAGAGACCCAGAGGAATTCTGCTGATCCAAGTAATACACTGTGTATAGAGAGGTCTGGAGACCTGTAACTTTCTGCAAAGTCTCCAGAGAAGCCTGTGGAGAAATGGCCAATCACATAGACAGCAAATGTTATACCAACAGGGTACATAGAAAATGTACATATGAAATTTAAATTAAATTAAATTAAATTAAATTAAATTAAATTAAAATTAAATTACATTACATTAAATTACATTACATTAAATTAAAAAGACTTCCCTAGATGTGCTTTTGCAATTTACTTTTGGACTTGATATGCAAAATGTTTGTTTTAATTTTTTAAAGTTTATTTATTTATTTTGAGAGACAGAGAGAATGAGCAGGGGAGGGGCAGAGAGAGAGGGAGAGAGAGAATCCCAAGCAGTCTCCGCACTGTCAGCACAGAGCCCAATGTGGGGCTTGAACTCACCATTGATGAGATGTGACCTGGGCTAAAACCAAGATTCCGACACTCAACTAAATGAGCCACCCAGGTGCCCCCACACTGTTTTTATTTAAATGACATTTTGCTTTAACTCAGTGGCTCTCTGGTGTCTCTTTCTTTTCCAAAGTTAATTTCCTCCCTTGAAGTTGGGAGTAATATTTCCTTTTCTATCCACTTTAGAGTTTTTCCAAGGATTAAATAAGATGATAATGTGAAAAAACTTTAAAAAGTATAAATTTCTAGAAACACTGAGCATTCTCATCATGGTTTTATTTGTCATGTATGGCAAATCACTTCTGAAGTCCGCACACTGGAGGTTTGGGATCAGCTGCCAGGCCTGTTTGCTTGTTTCATTTTTGGAAAAGATTTGACAAATGTCAGCCATGTAATCCAAAGTGGACTAAGGAAATGATCAGAAGGCATTCGAGTAATGCTGAAGCCAAATCACGTAACAAGTCTTTTGATGATGCTTTAATTGCAACTTACAGATCCCTACCCTGGCTATCTGAGGGCAAGTGGAATTCACTGAAGGAAGAACTGAAAACCTTGGCTGGGACAAGGCAAGAACTCACAGAGCCCCAAGGCTGAGGGAGCAAGAACAAAGTGACAGACTCAGGCTGCTGTTTTGGCCAGTCAGCCTCACTCCCCTCCGCCATCTATGTCACTCAGTTTACAGTCAAAGTCCTGATAGAGTCTAATAAGCTCAGCTGGACTTACATGGCCCCATCTTGTCTTTGGGGCAGACGATAAAAGTTAATAATTACTCTCTCAAGGATGCAGACAAGGAGGAAGAAGAAATGTTTATTTGAGAGGTTTCTACTAGAAGTGAGAGCAGACATCGAGTAGCTAAAACAACTACAACAAATGTCTAGTATGTAACACAGACTTTGGGCTTATCACAGGGTAAATCTGGATAATTCAGTTTATTGCCCAAATTTCCAAATACTGGAGGATATTTTTAATTGATTTTAAATAAACCATGTGTTATTTACAATAATTACTAAGAAATTCTAATATTTAGAGATATTTCTAAACATATATAAAAACATAATAGAGGATGAAAAATACATTAACTGATACACATTTTCTTGTTTTCAGCTATAATACCTTTAGAATTGCTTGGCAGTCTGACACTTGTCATAAGTTGATGGAATAGCATTCTCTCCTTGTCTCTGAAAGGATTTGTCTGGATTTCAAATGGCTAATAAACCTGTGTATCCAGTTTTACCTTTAAAATAATTGATATAATCATTCTAATTAGGCTAAATGTACCCTTTGATCTTAAGTGTCCATCAAAATATTCAATGTAGTTATCTTATAGCAATGCTGTCTATTTTTAATACAGTCTGTTAAAAATATCTCTCCATATGTTAGCTAATTGTCTCTGTAAGAAAATAAAATAGAGTTCTAAACCAACTACCTGTCTTAAAGACAATACATTTATCCTCTTATTTTTTTTTTCTTTTGGCAAGTACTTATCAAGCAACCCAGACACTGGGAAGATAACAATAAACTGCTACCACTTATGAAGCTTAAAGTCTCATATGGAAGAAAGTAGGGGCATTTTCAACAAAACAATGCTTTGAGAAATGTATAGAAACACTTAAATCTGTCTCAGAGAGTCTAGTGATGCTTATCAAATAAGGTAGGCTATAGTTCTATATGGTATCTTTTTTCCGGCTTTATTGACATATAACCCACATAACTTTAAGGTGAACAACATAATGATTTGATATATGTATATACTGCAAAATGATTATCACAGTAAGATTAGATACCATCCATCAACTCACATATTCACAGTTTTTTCTTATGATGAAAACTTTTAAGATCTACTCTCTCTGCAACTTTTAAATATACAGTACAGTATTGTTAACTATAGTCATCACCCTGTACACTACATCCTCAGAACGTATTTATCTTATAATTGCAAGTTTCAAGTAGAAGATACTGTGGGAGTATATGGGGAATGTTAACATGATTGCAATAATCAGCAGGATAAAATGAAGTCCTTATTTCCTTTGGGTGTGTTATATACACAAGTACAGTGGTTAAAGTAATGCTAGCTATTGTAACAAACATAGCCCCACAGCTGTGTGCTTTAAGATAAGTTTATTTCTCACTCAGCCAACACTCGGATGTGGCTGTCTTACATCAGTATGCAACTTTTCTACACATGGTGACTCAGGGACCAGGGCTCTTCCTTTCCCCCAGGACTTCCTGAGTACCCTGCTTCCAGCCAAAATGTGAAGGTAGGTAGGGTCAAAAGCAAGCAAAGAACCCTCCTCTACTTCACTGATTGTCCTGGAAACGGCATGTATGACTTCCACTTCCACTCCATTGGTGAGAAGTGGTTATATTGGCCCACATGTCACTTTTCCCAGTGACAGCTCTATTCTATGAAAACAAGGTTATAGAATAATTGATATTAGCTGTCCTTTAGAGGTGAAAGTGAAAGGATAAATGGGAGGGAGGGAGGGTAGGCAGGGGGGTAGAGGGGGGAGGGAGGGAGGGAGGAAAGAAGAGAGAGAATAGGAAAAATTAATGGGTGTGGAATTTATAATAATATACGACAATACCACCAATGATATTAACAAAAGTGATCAAGAACAATTGACATTTTTGCAGATTAAGAATAATGAGAAATATGATTGGGGAGAATTAGGAGCTCAAATCTCTTGATACTTGTAAAAGGGTTTTATTTAGGACTTTAATTTCTCCTGAGAAATGGATAAGTAGCATAAATGAATAGGTCTACATATTTCAACATGCGTAGATCTCAAAAACAATGTTGACATGGAGAGAAAACTTCACAAGTATTGAATGATGTAAACAATACTATACTAATTGTGTAAACTAAAGCACAAGATATATTGTCACATTGTGCTTATAGATACAGGTATATTTTAAAAATTATTAACATATTTAATAAAAATTATCAAAATATTAAAATAAAATAGTGGAGGGATACCTAGGTGGCTCAGTCAGTTGAGCATCAGACTCTTGTTTTCAAGATCCCAAGGTTGTGGGATCAAGCCCCACATTGGGCTCTGTGCTGAGTGTGGAGCCTGCTTAAGATTCTTTCTCTCTTTGGGGCACATGGGTGGCTCAGTTGGTTAAGTCTTCAACTTCGGCTCAGGTCATAGTCTCTCAGTTCGTGAGTTTGAGCCCCGTGTTGGGCTCTGTGCTGATAGATCAGAGCCTGGAGCCTGCTTTGGATATTGTGTCTCCCTCTCTCTCTCTGCCCCTCCCCTGCTCACACTCTGTCTCTCTCTCTCAAAAATAAATAAACATTAAAAAAAAAAAGAGGGGCACCTAGGTGGCTCAGTTGGTTAGCGTCTGACTTCAGCTCAGGTCATGATCTTGCGGTCTGTGAGTTCAAGTCCGAGTCCTGCTCTGTGCTGACAGCTCAGAGCCTGGAGCCTGCTTTGGATTCTGTGTCTCCCTCTCTCTTTCTCTGACCCTCCCCCGCCCATGCTCTCTCTCTCTCTCTGTGTCAAAAATAAACATTAAAAAAAAAAAGATTCTCTCCTTCTCTGACTCTGCCCCTGTTCCCTGCTGGCACTCTCTCTCTCCCTAAAACAAAATAAATTTAAAAAATAAAATATGTAGTGGAAAAACACATACCAAATTCTATGCAATGGTTTTCTGTGGGGATAGAAATATAGATAGAAAATTGTAAGAGTATATAGAAGAGATTGTAAATTTGTTGATAATACATTATTCTATATATTATTCTATATATATATTCTATATATTATATATTATATAAAAATATATATTATTCTCTCTATATATTATATATTATATAAATAAAATATGGTAAATGTTAATATTTTTTCATTTGTGGTAGTGGGGACAAGGTTGTTTGTTGAGGTAGTGTTTTCCACATTGAGAGACCCTGTAAATTTCACTGAGTCCTTTCCTTAGAAAGCAGGTGCTTGATGTTCACATTTAGGGCATTTTTATGCTCCTTAGGGTATAGTATTTAGACATGTTTATACCGTGATCTGAGAGTGTATTGCATAAGTTTTTGTGAGCTAAAAAAATTTGGACAACATCGCTGAGCATAATTTGAATTTGGAAAAATAGGAAAAGAATTATCAGCAAAGACTGTATTATATTATTGGATTTAAGATAATTACACTTCTAGCCCATCTCTGAGGCTTTAGAAAGCAAAAGATTATCTAATCACATGGTTCCCAGAAAGATACAAAAAATAACAGTAGTTACTATCTAGAAAGTAACCCACAAAGGTGGGAGAAGTATTTATCTGGTAATCTCTTTATTCTCTTGCCTGACAGGTCAGCTACTTTATTGGGTGGCTTCAAGTTAAGAGAACAGAATGCCAACTAATCTTTCTTTCCCTTCCTCCCTATTATTCTAACATGGTCCATAATACATGAACTTTGACTTTAGGGAAAGTTAGGGAGAAAGCTTCTTTCTCTCTAGCCCTCATTAGCTCTACTGCTTGGAAACAGCAGTGACTCATCTGAATGATAAAATGGTGCCTACCTTAATTATAACTTTTGAGATTAATGAATTGAAAAATATTGTCACAAATAACTGACGAAAGCGAGGATTGCAGCACAAAAGGAGGAGAAGGCACAGGCAAAGATCATGAAACTATCAGATATCCAGCCTCTATTTCCAAAGATTGCTTTCGGCCACACAAAACATGTTTCATTATTGGATCACAAACCACCAAAATATGTGTGATACCTTGGTTTGCCAGAAACTACAGTCTCATTCAAGGAGAGGTCTTTTGTATCCCATCCGGATACTTAGTCAAACCAGGATGGGAAGGAATGAAGATAACATTACAAAAACCAGCTGCAGACCATCAGTTTGTATAGTTTTCATAAACAAGGCTGACAAGATAACACAGACTACCCCCTATGAGTTGGACCCTAGCCCTTAACTACATTGACCAACAGTGGATACATTTAGTTAGGTGTGTCCAAAGGTCAGTATATGACTTCAGGCATCCTCAACAATAAGTAGAAGATTGTAGCCAATCTTGTACTTACACAGATGGGCTTTATGGTAAATAAGTAGATGTCTTTCTCTTTGTTTCATGGTGCAGTAGTGAAAACTCATGAGAACAAGGGTTCTTGTATTAGAATTTCCCCTGTAGCAGGGAGGTAAGACAACTCGATAAAAGAGGATTTACTAGCAAGTAGGTTTCAGACGGCATTCAAGAAGCATTCTCCAATCCTGTTACATCTGTGCTTTCGATGCACATAAAAAGAATAGCAATTTTTTTTTTTTACTTCCAATAATCAGTCTTCACCCTGTTGGGGGCAATATTACCACCATTAAAGTTGCTTGGCTTTATATGTTTGTCAAATTCATCCATATAGTTTAATGTAGTCATTAAATGTAATATCGTTTATACTAATTGTGTAAACACACTTACTTTTCCATTCTATTGATGAAAATGTAAACATTTCCAGTTTTTGAATATTACATACATTCTTGTGCTTTTTTTTTTGTTAACATATGTACACAATATCCTCATACACTATGTGTACTTGGATATTCACATGTTCAGCTCTAGTAGATTCTGTCAAATAGTTTTCTAATTACATTCACGTAAGAAGTTTTGGAGGATTTTAGTTGCCCCGCACTGCCACCAACACTTTTATATTGTCAGTATTTTAAAACATCAGTAATTTTGGTAGATGTGTGGTGCATCTCATTGTGGCTTTAGTTTGTATTTCTTTGGTGAGTAAAGTGATAAGCGTTGTTTCATACACTGGTTGCATATTTGATTTTCCTCTTTTATGAAATGAATATCTTCTGTCCATTTATCTGTTGAGTTGTCTGTCTTTATCTTATTAAAGGATCTTCTTTTAAGACTTTAGTTATTCTGGATATAAATTACCTTTCCAAATATATGCAAATATCCTCTTCTGGTCTATGCTTGCTTGTTCTACACACTTTATCTGATGACCAGTTCTTACCCTTAATATCTATTTTATATGTTTTTGTTTCCTTTAGGTTGGCACTTTGGATTTCTTATTTAAAAACCTCACACTTTACTGACAAAATTATTTTCCTATATTTTCCTCTAAGACCTTTATGTTTTACCTATCACCTTTATGTCTGTAACCAATCTTGCATTGCTTTTTGTGTATAGGGCGAAGTGTCAAGATAACCATAAAAAATATGTGCTTACAAAGTAATTTTTTTAAAAATAAGCACTCCATGGGACAAATCTTTCCAAAAAAGAACTCAAAATCTAGATTCCGTAGAACATTTTTATGTTAAATTTGACAACACAAATGCATGAAAAAATTCACATTAGCAAAAAGTAAATGTAAAGTCAAAGAACAAAACTAAATTGTCGAGGGAAATTTTGTTGAATTATTCAGTTTTTTATTGTTTGTGTATAATAACATCTGCAAATCAATAAGAAAAATCCTGATGACCAAATATACAATTTGTCATATTTGTTAAGAGACAAATAAGGCTCCTATAAAAAAATGCCAAAAAATCCCAACAGGTAAAACAAGATAGCTTTTTTTTTTATTTAAAAAAAATTTTTTTTTAATGTTTATTTATTTTTGAGACAGAGAGAGACACAGCATGAATGGGGGAGGGGCAGAGAGAGAGGGAGAACAAGATAGCTTTAAAACTAGATTTTTTTCTGTCTTATATGATTGTTTGTGTATAACAAGCCCAGGCATCAAATTGTTTTCCAGCCTCCCCACAAAATATAACTTCTGTCCATGACCTAAAATGACTGATATATCTCCCCATCTCATACAAATGTCAGTCATCACTAAATAGAAAAAACTGTAAGGTGAGATAGCCCAGAAATTACACACATATTTGTGTTCATATCCCTTTAGTAAGAATTTATACATCTACCCACAGGGAAGGTTGAAAAACAGTCCCTTAATAAATGACAAAGGGAAGTATGGATATATTGGAAGCCACTAGTGTTATCTTCCTCCAGGGAAAGAGATATAAACATTTTGTAGAAAATGAGTTTTAAACACAGTAAGATGTTAAAATTAGTTTATAATAAACAATTTTAAATTTTAACCACAAATGGATACTTTTTTTGACATAGCATAAAGACAAAGAACTAAACATTTGATTCCACACATTGTGGACAAGGGTGGAGGAAAGAGGAATTTACCCTTGCTCTTTCTTGGAGGAAATATAAACTGAAATTCTATTGATATTTGACAATATCTACAAAATTTTTGAATTCACATATCCTTTTACCTAGATATTCCACTCCTTGTTATTTAGCTTCCTAGCAAAATAACAGATGTGCAAGGCCATTTAGGACAGCATTGTAAATAATATACGTATATGTTTATTAACTAGGTCTCCTTCAAATCAAGCATGCTTTCACATGAAGTGGAATACTATGCACCATTAAGAAGAATATGACAGTTCTACTTAAACTGATATAAAAACGATTGCTATACCATATAAGGATTTAATTTAAAGCAAAGCATATAATATTACACGTAGTATAGTACCTTTCTGTGTAAAAACAAAAAAAATGCGCGTTTGTACATTTGCGTATCTCAAACAATAAACTGGAAGGAGGAATATACGAGAAACTGGGAACCATGGATATTTCAGGGGAAGCAAACTAGTCTGTGTGGGGTCTAAGGAGAGAAGACTTAGTCTTAATTTGAATTTTTTTATTCCTTCTGAATTTTGTACTGTATTAATGTATTACCTTTGCAAAACAAACAAACAAACAAACACGCAAACAAACAAACCCAGGTTAGAGAACTCAAAGATAGAGAAAGCATTCATTGATGAAAAGATGTAGCCAATTGTTAAACTAAGTCTAGGATTTTAAATGTTATCTAAAATAGGCCAAAGATGTTTAATGTCAACTGAAAATAATGTCATCTGGGGCTAATGGCTCTGACTACTTTGTAAATACCAAGACAGAATCAAGGTAAGTATTTCTTTAAATGAAATCATGACTAGTATGCTTAAGGAATTTTATATCTCTCCTGAAAGATTATAAACATACATTTTCACCCATAATTTAATCCACAGATTTAAAATGTATATGCTAGGGCACGATGGTGGCTCGGTCTGTTACGTGTTCAACTTCAGCTCAGGTCATGATCCCAGCTCTCATCAAGATCTCATGATCTTTTAGTGGTATTACTAAAAGTTCGTGGGTTTGAGCCCAGCTCAGAGCCTGGAACCTGCTTGAGATTCTGTCTTCCTCTCTCTCTGCCCCTCCCTCACTTGTTCTGTCTCTCTCTCAAAAACAAATAAGCAGGGGCGCCTGGGTGGCTCAGTCGGTTAAGCGTCCAACTTCGGCTCAGGTTATGATCTCTCGGTCCTTGGGTTCGAGCCCCGCGTCGGGCTCTGTGCTGACAGCTCAGAGCCTGGAGCCTGTTTCAGATTCTGTGTCTCCCTCTTTCTCTGACTCTTCCCTGTTCATGCTCTCTCTCTGTCTCAAAAATAAATAAATGTTAAAAAAAAAAAATTTCAAAAACAAGTAAGCATTTAAAATAAATACATAAATAAAATGCATATGCTAATAAACAGAAACAAATAAGAATTTAGAAAATCTATGTTCTACTCCCTCTATACATTACTACTGGTTCACTCTATGAGTTTGAATACCTAATGTAATATTTTTCAAGTTTCAGTATTTTAATACACAAATTTGGACATTATTTACTGTACTTTGTATTGTTGCAGCCAAAATAGTGAATAAGAAAAAAACTTCTAAGTGATAAAATTATAACTTGAAGTGTTCCCAGGGTGATAACAAATGTTTAATCACTAAGGGGCGCTTGGGTGATTCAGTTGGTTAAGTGTCCAGCTTTGGCTCAGGTCATGATCTAAGGGTTCCTGAGATAGAGCCCCGCATCAGGCTCTCTGCTGTCAGTGGGGAGCCCACTTCAGATCCTCTGTCTTCCTCTCTCTCTCTGTCCCTCCCCTTCTTGTGCTCTCCCTCAAGAATAAATAAACATTAAAAAAAAAAAGTTTAATCACCAAGATACCATGATCTTTGCTTACTGGGTAGTGCTCCTGGCCATTGTGGCTCGAAATTAAGAATGCCTTCTCATTGGGGCGCCTGGGTGGCTCAGTCGGTTGAGTGTCTGACTTTGGCTCAGGTCATGATCTCACACTCCATGAGTTCGAGCCCTGCGTCGGGCTCTGTGCTGACAACTCAGAGCCTGGAGCCTGTTTCAGATTCTGTGTCTCGCTCTCTCTCTGATCCTCCCCCATTCGTGCTCCGTCTCTCTATGTCTCAAAAATAAATAAACGTTAGAAAAAATTAAAAAAAAAAAGAATGCCTTCTCATTGATCGAATTGACAAGAAACTAAATTGGCCTGATCTTTCATATATATTTTATTTCATATACTAATTTGTAGAGAGAAATATAAATTATGTGCTTCTCCTCAAAAGGAAACCAGGACATTGGTTAGTAAGCTCTGAATCAGGAACATAAAAATTAGTTGATGGCTCAAACATGATCCATCCATCTGTATAACAGAGATACAATTTTAAACGAGAAGACCAAGATATGTTTGGTAAGGAACCAGTGGTATTACTAAAAGTCTCTTCCTAAAACTCATATTCACTGCTTCTCTTGTTGACAAGAATTATTTTTTAATTACTTTTTATGTTTATTTTATTTTAGAGAGAGAGAGAGTGAGCGGGGAAGGGGCAGAGAGAGAGAGAGAGAGAGAGGAGACACAGGATCCAAGCAAGCTCCAGGCTCTGAGCTGTCAGCAGAAAGCCCGACGCAGGGCTCGAACTCATAAACTGTGAGATCATGACCTGAGCCGAAGTCGGAGCTTAATCAACTGAGCCACCCAGGTGCCCCTGACAAGAATTATTCATACAACTTTTCTCAACAAAATAACTCTTAAAGTATTGCACTCGACAAGTTCTCCTGTTGCTTTGCCTCCATTCAGCCCCATTTGTTGGGGTCCTTATTCTCCTGGCCTCAGCTTCCTCTCTCAGCCCTCTTTGTCATGTCATTCAATAAGATCTTTTGGCAACAAGCCTACTTATTGCTAATAGAAGCTCCTAACGTTGCCACTTTAATCCCTTACCTTCACTTACCTTAACATTTACATACTGGCCATAAATACCAGCAATTTCTTTCAGCACCTGCATGTACCAGCATCTACTTATTGTGAAACATTGCTCTAGAATCATCTATTACTTTAGTGGTAATCCAGAAGTTTATTTATCCAGCTTTGAATTCAATGTTTAAAAGTAGAAATGAGTAGAATCTTAAGAAGAATGTTGGGCGCTTAATGTCATTGTTAAGGAGATTATGGGTAAGCATATAATGTATTGTCCAAACTAGGACATTTTGGGAAGTAAAGAAGGAGTTTTCAATACTTAGGCTGCAACAATAGACATAAACTGAGGGTATCCAAGACCAACTGGGACATATGTGTTACTTGAGAACTCAGCATTAAGAAGAGAGTTTTCAAGACAAGCCTTAGAAGTACTTTTTAAAAATTTTTCCCCACAACTTAGAGTGACATGTCATAGCTCCCATGAGGTGATGAGTTGTGCCTAAATAGCATTACATGGACATGAGAAAGATATTGAGAGTAAAACCATCCAATAGCCTTCACATGTTTTATTTTCTAATATTAAAATCAAAATATCCTATTCACTGCTATGAACATAGCAGGTGGCTGTGAACACTTCACTGATCTAGCATGTAAGCGCCTGGGCTCCAGATGATATGGATGGTCAGCCGGGCAGCTTTGCCAGCAGAAGGTGAGCCACGGAGCCATATGGGCATCTTGACGGTTGGAGTCCATACTATAAACTGCCAACGGCTCCCACTGCAGGTCCTTTAAAAAGCTTCAACATCCTTCGGAAATTGGAACCTCTTACCACTTACGTGAACTACTAGGATTATATTTAATTTGCCTTAACATTCATGCCATTCTGTGTTTGCTATCCATAAACCTGTTTTTACTTGGGTTTTTTGTTTGTTTGGTTGGTTGGTTTTTTGCATTTTATCACTTACCAAATATCTTTTAGTCTGAAATGTGCTAGGCCTGCCATGGTTTCAGAGTGGAATAACAGGCTATGAAAAGTATAACTTTTCACTGGGGTATTTGAGCTCTCTAGCAAAAGCTCATATAGCATATATTCAGGCACTAATTCCCTCTGGATGGAGTTTCTAGAATTCACCTCTGCATGTCACAGTGCCATCACATCAATCACCAAGAAGCAAGCATAAGATCCTGGACTAGAAGGGAATGGGGGGTGGGGGGGGGGGAAGGGAGGTACCACCAGTAAAACTGATAAGATTCTCTTCATGTAGTTGTTTTTTCAATTTTAGTGAAAATTATTTGGCATTCACTTAATCAAAGTATCAATTTTGCATCTTAAATGTCATTCTATGCCTATGATCTCAAATCTCCTCTAAGTATTGAGGTTTCACAGTGACAGCCTCACATGATATAAACAGTTCTACCTATACATGTATATTCATAAGCTTTTCATACCATTATAAAAACATAAATATATAATCCCTTTTCCATTATAAATAATGTACACTGATTGAGGAATCATTTGATTCCTTCTAGGTTAATTTGAGTGAAGAACCTTAAACTGTATGGTTATTCCAATCATGTTAGTCTTATTAATGGAAAACCTAGATGAAAATTATTGAAATAAGAAAAAAAGGCCAAAGATAATATAAGGATATAGTCCCATACATAAAGTACCTACTATGTGCTGGACCTGTATGAGATAGTTGATGTTCAGTGTCTCATTTAATTCTTAAAACAACCCTGAGAGATGCATTATATTAACCCCATTTTGTAGCTCAAGAAGTTCAAATTTAATATGTTTCACTTGTTTAATGTTATATAATCAGTAAGTGAAACAGTAGATAATTAAATACAGGTGTATCTTTAAATCCTGTAACTTTAGGGGCGCCTGGGTGGCGCAGTCGGTTAAGCGTCCGGCTTCAGCCAGGTCACGGTCTCGCGGTCCGTGAGTTCGAGCCCCGCGTCGGGCTCTGGGCTGATGGCTCAGAGCCTGGAGCCTGTTTCCGATTCTGTGTCTCCCTCTCTCTCTGACCCTCCCCCGTTCATGCTCTGTCTCTCTCTGTCCCAAAAATAAATAAACGTTGAAAAAAAAATTTTAAATCCTGTAACTTTAAACTGCACCAGGAGACCCATCACTCCAAACCCTTAATTTCAAAGATGAGCGCATTATGGTCAATCCACATTATATGATCAGTCACTTCCCTGACCCTCTGTCTACAGCAAAAATTTACCCAAGCTAATGACATTCAATCTTTGCTTAGGTAATTTTACAAATCAGTCTTCTTAAATGAGATATATAAATATCTGAGTGCTATGACCTAAATATAGATTACTCAAAAAGTTCAGTTCCCTCCCTGCCTTAATCTCTTTGGTGTGATAATATGTTTAGAAATGTAGTGTCTGTCATCACCCCACTGGAAATGATTAACATGGTAACATTTATGATAAGACCATATATCTGGTCTTACCTAATATGCTGATACTAGATGTTATAAAGTATTTGTGTTTTATAATTCCGGAATTTTTCAGTAAACATCTAACAGGCAACTTCTTTGGTCATCACAGTGCCTGCAAAACTTTAGGCGTTTAGATGTCATCCTTGCTGTTATCATGGAATTTTAATATTGACGTAAATTATATCCTAAGTAGTTTCATTTCATTAAAAACTCTTATAAATGTTAAATTGGTTTGGTCATGTAGGAAAGAAACTTGCATCTTTTACAGTTCATTCACTGCTTTCATTGATATGTTCATAACAATCAAGTTAATGATACTCTATATTTTCTACCTCAAAATAATAATCACAGAACTGTAGAACTTTGTAAGGCCTCAGAAAACAATGAACGCTAACTTCGTATTTGCTAGTAAAGGAAAAAGGTGAAAAGGGCTAAGTGGTCTGCCTGAGTCTCTGCAACCCAGATCTGCAGTCTTCTATTTCTTGGTGCTTTCCACTGGAATTCAGTTACAAGATCAGAGAGTCTTTGCAATTCTGAAACAAGGCCATAAACAGCAAGGCTACACGTTGTGAAAGTTCAAGGCCAACCATACTACCATTTTATTAAAAAAATTTTTTTTCAATGTTTATTTATCTTTGAAAGAGAGAAAGAGTGCAAGTTGGGGAGGAGCAGAGAGACAGAGCGAGACAGAAGATCCAAAGCAGGCTCCGCATTGTCAGCGTAGAGCCAATACCAGTCTCGAACTAAGGACCTGTGAGATCATGACTTGAGATGAAGTCAGATGCTTAACCCACTGAGCCAGCCAGGCGGCCCCATACTCCAATTTAAAAGCAGTTATAACCCTGGCTTCGATATGGCAAGGATAAGGTCTTTCTGGCCACTGAGTATCTGTTGATATCTAAAGAAACATTTCCAGTGAAAGCATCTGAAACTTTGGCTGTTGTTTTCTTCTTGGTTTTTGAAATACCTTATCAGATCAAAAGAAAAAAATTCCATTGGTAATTCTAAAGTGAAAGGTCACCAATGTGCCATTTCTTACTGTGCAAGACCAAAACTTGGTCATATATAATCACATATTTGATTATATATGTGATCACATATAATTACAGCTTGGTCATATATAATCACATATGTGATCATATATGTGATCACATATAATCACAGCTTCAGAAAATTACACCATAGGGGCCAATGAATGTATACTGGAAAAGAATTGTAGTAATCATATCTGCCTATCTTCTGCGAGGGCCAATGTTTTTATTCCATAATACTTCAAGAAATATTTCTGTAAAAAGTAAATTATTTAATGTATGACATTAAAATACAATTATCCATTTTTCCTTTGCTAAAATGCAAATAAACTATTATGAACTAGTAAAAATTGAGCTTCTGTAGGTTATACTGATAAAAGGCTTGTTTCTTCCTTTTTTTTTTCTTTCCATTTCTACTACCAGTGGCTCAGTCATCTGAGACTCCTTCCTGGATTTCAGAGTAAATAATCCAAGTCATCCATTTCTTATATATTATTATATTTTTTAAGGTTTATTTATTTTGAGAGAGAGAGAGAGCAAGAGAGCATGTGTGTTTGCAAGTAGAGAGTGGACAGAGAGAAAGGGAGAGAGGTAATCCCAAGCAGGGGACTCAAATTCAGGAACTACAAGATCATGACCTGAGCCAAAATCAAGAATCGGACCTTAACTGACTGAGACACTCAGGTGCCCCAACTATCTTTTTACTGAAGTTTCTTTAGGTTTTAAGGCACTGCCATGTATTTATAATAAAATTAAAATTATTTAACCACATAAAGATTTATAAAGCTAGGGATAATTTTAGAGGGGTATGATGGTTTGAAATTACAATCATGTAAGTGAGCCATCTTTAAGTGGAGCCTCCAGCCCCAGCCTAGCCTTCAGAACACTACAGCACCAGGTGATATGTTGACTACAAGTTCATTGGAGACTCAGCCGCAAATGCCTACCAAAGCCTCTTCCCAATTCCTGGGAAAGGGAAAAAAAAAACTTCTGGAAAAAAAAAAACTCAGGAAAAAAAAAAAAACTTTTGCTGTTTTAAACTGTTAGATTCAGGGGACCTTTTTGTTTTTTTAATTTTTTTTCAACGTTTTTATTTATTTTTGGGATAGAGAGAGACAGAACATGAACGGGGGAGGGGCAGAGAGAGAGGGAGACACAGAAACGGAAACAGGCTCCAGGCTCCGAGCCATCAGCCCAGAGCCTGATGCGGGGCTCGAACTCATGGACCGCGAGGTCGTGACCTGGCTGAAGTCGGACGCTTAACCGACTGCGCCACCCAGGCGCCCCAGATTCAGGGGAACTTTAATAGATGGCACAGTATCCAGTTGTGAGTGTGTCACCACCAACATTTATACTGAAGCCCTAACCTTCAGTGTGACTGTTTTTGGAGCTAGGTTCTTTAAGGAGATAATGAAGGATGAGATCATAAGGGTAGAGCCCTGATCTGATAGATTGGTTTGCTTCCAAGAGGAAGAAATGCCAGAATTCCACTCTCCCCTTCTCTCTCTCTGACAGACAAAAGGCCACATGAGGACACAGCAAGAAGTTGGCCTTCTGTATGCCAAAGAGAGAGGTCTCACCAGAAACCAATACTTGATCTGGAACCTCCAACCTTCAGAACACTGTTCTTTAGGTGGCCCCGTCTATGGTATCTTGTTATGGCAACTCAAGCTGACTAATAATGAGCAGTTCTATAATCAAGCTTAGAGAAATATATAACTATATTTGGTGATGCATCAGTCTCAGATGCCAATAGAACCAAAGTCATCTGATGCTTTTAAATTATCAATGTTCTTCACACTCTACTTGACTGCTTAAAAATTTGTCCATATTTCCACCCAGCTTCTTGCCTGGTCTTATGTAGGTTTCCTATATAAAGAGAGGGAGAATAAAGGAAAGAAGAAAGAAAACTGTCAAACCTATACTTGCTTTTGTTTTGAGAAGGTACTGTGATCCATTCTTCTGTTGGACTATAACATGCCTTATTAGAGTTTGGGTTCTATGAGGGCAGACTATGCCTTCCTTGTTTTCTCATAGCATGTTTACAAAGAAGATGTTTACATACATATATATTTGTTGAATTGAGTTTTATTAAATTTATCCAAAATGTGTTAATTTCAATAAAATGGAAAACTCTACAGTTTTCTTTTAAAATATTGCTTTTTAATTTCACAAAGACATAAAATCATATATATTTTATGTTGCTGATTTAATCATTCATTCAATTGATATTTATTATGCATTTGCTATATGCAAAGCACTCATTTATTCAATTAATGTTGAATTTCATTTAAAGGATTTTAAGCAAAAGACAAACAGGATTTGTATTGGATATGGGACTGTCAAATGTTTTAACAAGGTAGTCATTCTATATATCATCCTGCTCAGAATCCTGCAACAGATTATCATTGCATTTAGAATGATTGACAAACTCCTTAACCTGGTTCATATGTGCCCACGTGACCTGACCACTTCCTGCCTGTTTGACTTCATTTCAAATGACTCTTTTCATTATCCCTATAAAGCTATACCAGCCTTTTTAGTTTTCTCAGACAAATCAAGCTGCATCCTAAATTTACTCTTTCCCTTCATCCTCTTTTTCTGTCATTGAGACCCAAAATTGAATGTCATCGCTTAAAGAGAACTCTTCAGAATCCACAATTTCACATAGTCATTCTTGCCTTTCCATATAACCCTGTTCCCATGAGGCTCGAGTGCTTATTACTATTAAATATTTTGTATATTTGGTTATTTGTCTTTCTCTACTTAAATGTACATTCTCCAGCCTAGCATAGAACTTAACTGTTGTGCTTACTACTGTTAACTGTGGAGCTCAGAGTAATAGGTCCATAGTTATTGTTCAATAAATGTCTGTTTAATTAATAAATGGATAAATAAAAAAAAGTAAATACGTGGTTGGGTGGTAAGGACGAGAGACAACTCAGGCATATCTCCCAAATTTTTAACTTGAGCCAATGGGTAAAGTGGTGTCATTTAAGGAAACTAAAGACTGAAGGAGAAAGAAAGTGATCAGTGGAAAGGAATAGAGTTTTGATTGACTCTATTAAGTTTCATATTGCTATTAGATATTCACGTGGAAGATATCAAGTTGTCAGGTAGCTACCAGCTCTAGACCTCGATAGTAAACTCAAGGATAGAATTACAGAAACAATTGTACAAACTTTATATGTGCAGATTATAATAATAACAGTCACAAAAATTAACATTTCATATATATTTGTATGTGTGTGTGCATAAAACACACACACATAGTGGGCCGGACACTATTTTACATTTTTATTAGATTAGTTCACCTAATCCTAATAACTTCAGCTTAAGACAGACATTGATTTTATCTCATTTTATGATTCAAGAAATTGAAGCACCACAAGCCTGCATAACATGACTGAAGACAGATAATAATTGGTTCAGCTGGGATTCAAGCTCAGGCGGTCTGATTTCATAAGCCACATTTTTCACCATGACAGTGGGAAGAAAGAAATTAGGTCAGAAATGAGTCGGGGATTATTCCAACATGAGAGGATGAACAGTAGAGGAATATCAAGAAAAAACAAAAAGCTAAGAGGAAAATTGGGAGGAAACAAAAAAAACTAGAAAATATGTCTTCTCAGAAACTGAGAAAGAGAATTCCTTCAGAAGAAGAGGAGCTTGTTTGTGTCAGATGTTTCCCAGAGCTAGAGAGGAGACTAGGGAATTCTCCACCGGATTTTCAAAATAAAGGTAGGTGAGTGGTGATTCCCTTCACAGGAGTCTCTGGTGAAAAGGGATATATGAAAACCAGGAAATCATTAAGAGAGCACACAAAGTGGGGAAGCCAAGGATGAGACTCTAATCCCCAGAATCTTTGCCCGATGTCATCATATTTGGTGAGATGAAAATGAGTGGGCCAAGGGGATTTTTTAAAAAATAAAGCCTATAGTATTTTTCTTGCTGATAAACAATAGTGCTGAAGTCATAATAGTAGCGATTCCTTGAGATCAAATTACAAAGCTAGGAAAATATCAGAATACTAATCAAATATGACTTATAGATTTACAAGCTCCTCTTAACCCTGTAGAAATCTCTTGCTATTCCCTCGCCCCAGGCAGCACACACTGGCCTCTGGATAAGAAGATTTAAATTACAAAAAAAAAAAAAAAAAAAAAAAAAATTAAAAAAAAATGGCTTGCGAGCACTTTAAAAAACTACCTCTGTGTCATTAAATTGTTCTTTTTCGGTTACAGCAAGTTGTAATGATTAAATATTAAAGAAGAATGGTAGTACAAGAATGAATGTGAGGGTGTGATTTCCAACTCTGGTCCCACACATAGTTCAAGGTACGCCTTTCAAACTGGAGTTGCTTTTGTTTCTTTTCCAGAGCACAAAAATATTATGTCTTGACTAATCAAAAAAATTAAAAGAAAAATAGTAATTGAAGAAGACATTATTCTTAACTTGTCAGTATATTTTATTCAGTTGTACAATCTTGGGATCCCTTGAAAGCCAGAGATAGAGATATGCTTTATTTAGAAAACAACAAGCTGTTAGAAGGGGTTTTGGGGGTGGGGGGAAGAGCAGAAATTCATAGTTGTCATTACATCACAGCTATAGGATCTGTCAGATTCTGACAATGCCAAAGCACCTACCCAAAATCTCAGCAAATTTGGCACTTGCAAGTACTATGAGGTGGGGCGTGGGGGACACTGTATTTCTATATAGAAGTCAGATATATTCCAGGGAATATATTTTACATAGATTTTGGTATTGGTATCCAATGTCCAAAGTCTTATCTAGAAAAGAATATATTTTGTATACATAGTTACAAATAAATTAGAAGGTATTTTTCTTTCTTTAAAAAAAATTTTTTTTAATGTTTATTTATTTTTGACAGAGAGAGAGACAGAACATGAACAGGGGAGGGGAAGAGAGAGAGGGAGACACAGAATCTGAAGCAGGCTCCAGGCCCTGAGCTGTTAGCACAGAGCCCGACACAGGGCTCGAACTCACAGACCACGAGATCATGACCTGAGCCGAAGTCGCCCAAGCGACTGAGCCACCCAGGTTCCCCAGAAGGTATTTTTCTTACTTGAACTGTCTGATGAATCCAGCATCATGTAGAATAGAATTTGAAGTATTAGGCTAACTCTAAAGCATTATTCAGCACCTTTAATTCAGCATACTAAATCTAAAATAAGAAGTTAAATATAAAAGTTACTTGTTATCTTCTTAAATCAAGAATAACATTTGTAAAGTTTGTTGTAGCCCAAAGGCAGGTTGGTGCTTATTGATTTATTTTTTAATATTTATTTATTTTTGAGAGACAGAGCCCAAGTGGGGAAGGGGCAGAGACAGAGGGAGACGAAGAATTCAAAGCAGGGTCCAGACTGGGAGCTGTCAGCACAGAGCCCCATGTGGGACTCAAACACATGAGCTGCAAGATCATGACCTGAGCTGAAGTCGAATGTTTCATTGACTGAGCCACCCAGGCGCCCCTCAGATTGGTGTTCAAAATCTATTGCCAGTACTGACATTGGTTGTACTGATGTCGTTGCCACCTGCGTGTGTCTGTTTATACCATGTACCATGGGTATGCCCTGTAGTTTTAGAATTTTGCTCTATTTCCTGAAGTTACCATTACATAGCAAATGATTGCTCAACATATCACTGAGGCCCAAAGAAATAATATGCATACAATTCAAAGCCATTTGGAATAGTAAGTGGCTTCTTCTGTCCTAATGCTATTCCCAATGCTGTTTATGGAATAAATAAGTATTGATTTAATCTGTGGACATTTATAAGTCATCAGGTGAGAAAAAGCAATGCTGAATATAAGAATTGAATTTTCTCTAATTGCTATGAATTATTCATAAATAAATCACAAAGCTCATAACTTTTTGAAGTCATGTCTTAATCGTTGTTTTACATCCAGGTCAATAAACATTGGCTGTATGAAATATACAATATATACCATATTTTTGTAAAACCCAAAGTATAGATGATAGTTATGATAAAAAGAGCCACAGCAACAGTAATAATTATTATAGCAGTAATATTATTATAACATTATTAATTATTACTATATAATAACTATATTATTATATATTATAATGATAATAATTATATGCTGAGATCATACACACTATGACTTAATGTTATTTAGTTTAATTTTCAAGTGACACTAGGGAGAGGGTGTCCTTACTATCTTCATTTTAGATTTAGAGGGATTGAGTAATATGTCCAAAAGACAGTAGTTGACAGTGACTGTAAGGAACAATGGTACCTAAACTTAGTATCACTAGGCATGAGAATTATGCTCAGTCTCACCCAAAATTCTTGGATAAAATATTGGGTTAAAAGTAATGAATAATGTCCTTATGCACTTTTCATTTTGGGTTTTTTTTTGTATGTAAACACAATAGCTATTGAAAACAGGTGCTTTTGTCAATTATTCATAACTGAAAAAATATTCTGCTCAATTTTTAGTGATATTGTCTGTATATTCTGAACTTACTTTTATCATCTTCTATGGCAAAAATTCTATCCACAGATAGGTCTGGAAAGATACAGAGACCACAAAGGAAAGAAATAGAATAGATTGGAGATTGATGTCTAGCAGAGAACATTGGACATGGTTTCTGACACACGGACGTTACTCAAAAGAGAACAGGTTAGAAACAGTACTACTACGTTTTTTAAGGAAATGCAGCAAAAAAAATTAGAAAAAAAGTTGGCAAAGGGGGAGCTTTGACAAATGCTTGAAATAATTCTTGGGCCCACAACCTTCAATGAAAAAAAAATAAGACCCCAAAAACATATTTTTGATATGGCTAAGGACAAGAATGGACAGGGAGAAGCATGTCAGAAACCTGGTCAAGAAGAATATGGAAAAAAATTAAGAAGAGAGTTTTCCCAGATAGTTGACTTGGTGTTTAGTCAAGAAACTTCCCCATACAGGAAAGGGCCTTTCACATAGTCTGACTGGCAGGATTTTGAGTTACTACAGACCAGTAATGTGGTTCTCTTTGACTTTCAGAATAAGAATATTTTGCATTTATGTTCTTCCTTGTTTTGCCATTAAATAATTGAGTGATTGTTAGGAAAAGTGTATGCAAATAACATAGGTCTCCAGACAGATTATTCAGACACAATTGGGAAGCATAAATATCAGATAAATATCCTAGATTTTGATATGGGTGCCACAACTGATGGAATTTGGGTGTCGAGTGTTGGGAAAGGCTGAATGTGCTCTGTATGGGAGGAATGTTGAAAAGGATATTGGTGACCAGAGGGACTGTCTGGACACTCCAATTCTATTCACTCTTTTGGAGTATATGTTCGGACATGTACCAGCCTTCTTTGCAGTGACATTGTGACTGTTATTAGTTTTGGCCAATAAAACACAGAAAGAAATGAGGCACTCCCACTTCCAAGTGTAAACCCTAAAATTCCAGATTTTCCTCCTTTTCTTTCTCTATGTGTGTGTCTCGCCTATTTCTGTAGCCACAAGCAAAGAAGCCCAGATCCTTAAATCACTCATTGAGAAATAGACTTCCAGGAGGCCCATTTTAATAACATGAGGAAAGGTACATAAATATACATTAATATATATACTTAAGCACTTAAAGCACTTTGATTTGAGGGAGGTTTGTTATACAGCTAGCAGTATTATTCTATTTCATATGTGACTCATACAGCCACATATAGTTTACTCAAACCTTGCTTTTTGCTCCTGGTTATTGAACAATGCCAATTCCTTAATGTTATAGAGGGAAAGGGAGTCAGGCCTATACAAAGCAAGTGGCAGGTAAAAATAGTCACCTTCTTTTAGAATCTACAGTGATAGGACATTGGCATTTCCTTTTACCACTGAAAACTTCTGATAAATTCAAGTTATCCTCTCTTCTTCTATTCTAAACACACACACATACACACACACACACACACACACACACATACACACACACACACAGCTGTTCATTCTCTCAGGTATTCTTATCTGATGGTACAGGAGTAGAATAACAGCATTTACGCTTGATGAGTTGCTCGCACAGCAAGAGCATATCTCAAAAATTCAGCCACCCAGAAATTACAAAATGATCACACCTCCATTTGGCAATATAAAATAGCAGAGGAAAAATAAGACCATTAAGTGAGCATTATCCGCTCTATATGAATATAAAATTATGAACCATAAAGCAGGGCAGGTCTCTGAGCAAGCTGAAGGAGCCCGAGCTGATTCCTGATATGAGTCTAATGATGAGTCAGTGGCCAAGCTATTTATAACACAGTCCCTGCAAGATATAAGAGCCTGCTCAAAGCTTCATTAAAACTGGTATTTTGGCTGGCAGTTACCATACTAAAGAAACACTTGTGATCCCATCAGTGCAGTCGTCCTATGTAATAAAGCAACAAACTCTTCATATTCTTCCAGCATCAGTCCATGGAATGAGAATATTAATGTAGTTATATAAACTTACCTCCAATTTTGAAAGCTACCTAAAGTAGAATTATCAAAGATTTTGTCTTTGGCTAAAAAACATGACTTCAAACCTTAAAAGAAGAGTAATCTTTAACAGATGCAAGAAAACGAGACTGATTTAATGTAATACAATATAAATAGTTGATTATGTATAGGAAAATAACATTTGCAGGGCAAGTACCTCATAAAGAACATTGAACATTCAGTGTGGATTATTATAGCCACAGTGCAAAAATTCATTTGCTAACTCAAAAACTACACTTTTGGGGACTGGATAAATTGTTTCTCACAAACCAAACACGGAGTTTAAGCACAATATAAACAATAGACCTTCATTTTGCATATATAGAAAGCTGAACAACTTTAACACTAAGCAATTCTAACTTAGACAATTACAAGTACCATCAACAGGCGGCAAGATGGCGGCTTAGGAGGACGCTGGGCTCACCGCACGTCCTGCTGATCACTTAGATTCCATCTACACCTGCCTAAATAACCCAGAAAACCGCCAGAGGATTAGCAGAACAGAGTCGCCGGAGCCAAACGCAGACGAGAGGCCCACGGAAGAGGGTAGGAAGGGCGGCGAGGCGGTGCGCGCTCCACGGACTGGCGGGAGGGAGCCGGGGCGGAGGGGCGGCTCGCCGGCCAAGCAGAGCCCCCGAGTGGGGCTTGCAAAAGCGGAGGGGCCGGGCGGACTGTGTTCCGACAGCAAGCGCGACTTAGCGTCTGGGAGGACATAAGTTAGCAGCTCTGCTCTGAAAGCGGGAAGGCTGGAGGACAAAGGGAGGGAGAGCTGCTGAGCCCCCTGACAACAGAGCTCAGTTTGGTGGGGAACAAAGGCGCTCGCCAGCGCCATCTCCCCCGCCCATCCCCCAGCCGAAATCCCAAAGAGAACCGGTTCCTGCCAGGGAACTTGCTCGCTCCGCGCAAACACCCAACTCTGCGCTTCTGCGGAGCCAAACCTCCGGCAGCGGATCTGACTCCCTCCCGCTGCCACAGGGCCCCTCCTGAAGTGGATCACCTAAGGAGAAGCGATCTAAGCCTGCCCCTCCTGCCCCCGAGCACCTTGCCTACCCTCCCCAGCTAATACGCCAGATCCCCAGCATCACAAGCCTGGCAGGGTGCAAGTAGCCCAGACGAGCCACACCACCCCACAGTGAATCCCGCCCCTAGGAGAGGGGAAGAGAAGGCACACACCAGTCTGACTGTGGCCCCAGCGGTGGGCTGGGGGCAGACATCAGGTCTGACTGCGGCCCCGCCCACCAACTCCAGGTATACACCACAGCACAGGGGAAGTGCCCTGCAGGTCCTCACCACGCCAGGGACTATCCAAAATGACCAAGCGGAAGAACTCCCCTCAGAAGAATCTCCAGGAAATAACAACAGCTAATGAGCTGATCAAAAAGGATTTAAATAATATAACAGAAAGTGAATTTAGAATAATAGTCATAAAATTAATCGCTGGGCTTGAAAACAGTATACAGGACAGCAGAGAATCTCTTGCTACAGAGATCAAGGGACTAAGGAACAGTCACGAGGAGCTGAAAAACGCTTTAAACGAAATGCATAACAAAATGGAAACCACCACAGCTCGGCTTGAAGAGGCAGAGGAGAGAATAGGTGAACTAGAAGATAAAGTTATGGAAAAAGAGGAAGCTGAGAAAAAGAGAGATAAAAAAATCCAGGAGTATGAGGGGAAAATTAGAGAATTAAGTGATACACTAAAAAGAAATAATATACGCATAATTGGTATCCCAGAGGAGGAAGAGAGAGGGAAAGGTGCTGAAGGGGTACTTGAAGAAATCATAGCTGAGAACTTCCCTGAACTGGGGAAGGAAAAAGGCATTGAAATCCAAGAGGCACAGAGAACTCCCTTCAGACGTAACTTGAATCGATCTTCTGCACGACATATCATAGTGAAACTGGCAAAATACAAGGATAAAGAGAAAATTCTGAAAGCAGCAAGGGGTAAACGTGCCCTCACATATAAAGGGAGACCTATAAGACTCGTGACTGATCTCTCTTTTGAAACTTGGCAGGCCAGAAAGAATTGGCAAGAGATTTTCAGGGTGCTAGACAGAAAAAATATGCAGCCAAGAATCCTTTATCCAGCAAGTCTGTCATTTAGAATAGAAGGAGAGATAAAGGTCTTCCCAAACAAACAAAAACTGAAGGAATTTGTCACCACTAAACCAGCCCTACAAGAGATCCTAAGGGGGACCCTGTGAGACAAAGTCCCAGAGACATCACTATAAGCATAAAACATACAGACATCACAATGACGCTAAACCCGTATCTTTCTATAATAACACTGAATGTAAATGGATTAAATGCGCCAACCAAAAGACATAGGGTATCAGAATGGATAAAAAAACAAGACCCATCTATTTGCTGTCTACAAGAGACTCATTTTAGACCTGAGGACACCTTTAGATTGAGAGTGAGGGGATGGAGAACTATTTATCATGCGACTGGAAGCCAAAAGAAAGCTGGAGTAGCCATACTTATATCAGACAAACTAGACTTTAAATTAAAGGCTGTAACAAGAGATGAAGAAGGACATTATATAATAGTTACAGGGTCTATCCATCAGGAAGAGCTAACAATTATCAATGTCTATGCACCGAATACCGGAGCCCCCAAATATATAAAACAATTACTCATAAACATAAGCAACCTTATTGATAAGAATGTGGTAATTGCAGGGGACTTTAATACACCACTTACAGAAATGGATAGATCAACTAGACACACGGTCAATAAAGAAACAAGGGCCCTGAATGAGACATTGGATGAGATGGACTTGACAGATATATTTAGAACTCTGCATCCCAAAGCAACAGAATATACTTTCTTCTCGAGTGCACATGGAACATTCTCCAAGATAGATCATATACTGGGTCACAAAACAGCCCTTCATAAGTTTACAAGAATTGAAATTATACCATGCTTACTTTCAGACCACAATGCCATGAAGCTTGAAATCAACCACAGGAAAAAGTCTGGAAAACCTCCAAAAGCATGGAGGTTAAAGAACACCCTACTAACGAATGAGTGGGTCAACCAGGCAATTAGAGAAGAAATTAAAAAATATATGGAAACAAACGAAAATGAAAATACAACAATCCAAACGCTTTGGGACGCAGCAAAGGCAGTCCTGAGAGGAAAATACATTGCAATCCAGGCCTATCTCAAGAAACAAGAAAAATCCCAAATACAAAATCTAACAGCACACCTAAAGGAACTAGAAGCAGAACAGCAAAGGCAGCCTAAGCCCAGCAGAAGAAGAGAAATAATAAAGATCAGAGCAGAAATAAACAATATAGAAACTAAAAAAACTGTAGAGCAGATCAACGAAACCAAGAGTTGGTTTTTTGAAAAAATAAACAAAATTGACAAACCTCTAGCCAGGCTTCTCAAAAAGAAAAGGGAGATGACCCAAATAGATAAAATCATGAATGAAAATGGAACTATTACAACCAATCCCTCAGAGATACAAACAATTATCAGGGAATACTATGAAAACTTATATGCCAACAAATTGGACAACCTGGAAGAAATGGACGAATTCCTGAACACCCACACGCTTCCAAAACTCAATCAGGAGGAAATAGAAAGCTTGAACAGACCCATAACCAGCGAAGAAATTGAATCGGTTATCAAAAATCTCCCAACAAATAAGAGTCCAGGACCAGATGGCTTCCCAGGGGAGTTCTACCAGACGTTTAAAGCAGAGATAATACCTATCCTTCTCAAGCTATTCCAAGAAATAGAAAGGGAAGGAAAACTTCCAGACTCATTCTATGAAGCCAGTATTACTTTGATTCCTAAACCAGACAGAGACCCAGTAAAAAAAGAGAACTACAGGCCAATATCCCTGATGAATATGGATGCAAAAATTCTCAATAAGATACTAGCAAATCGAATTCAACGGCATATAAAAAGAATTATTCACCATGATCAAGTGGGATTCATTCCTGGGATGCAGGGCTGGTTCAACATTCGCAAATCAATCAACGTGATACATCACATTAACAAAAAAAGAGAGAAGAACCATATGATCCTGTCAATCGATGCAGAAAAGGCCTTCGACAAAATCCAGCACCCTTTCTTAATAAAAACCCTTGAGAAAGTCGGGATAGAAGGAACATACTTAAAGATCATAAAAGCCATTTATGAAAAGCCCACAGCTAACATCATCCTCAACGGGGAAAAACTGAAAGCTTTTTCCCTGAGATCAGGAACACGACAAGGATGCCCACTCTCACCGCTGCTGTTTAACATAGTGCTGGAAGTTCTAGCATCAGCAATCAGACAACAAAAGGAAATCAAAGGCATCAAAATTGGCCAAGATGAAGTCAAGCTTTCGCTTTTTGCAGATGACATGATATTATACATGGAAAATCCGATAGACTCCACCAAAAGTCTGCTAGAACTGATACAGGAATTCAGCAAAGTTGCAGGCTACAAAATCAATGTACAGAAATCAGTTGCATTCTTATACACTAACAATGAAGCAACAGAAAGACAAATAAAGAAACTGATCCCATTCACAATTGCACCAAGAAGCATAAAATACCTAGGAATAAATCTAACCAAAGATGTAAAGGATCTGTATGCTGAAAACTATAGAAAGCTTCTGAAGGAAATTGAAGAAGATTTAAAGAAATGGAAAGACATTCCCTGCTCATGGATTGGAAAAATAAATATTGTCAAAATGTCAATACTACCCAAAGCTATCTACACATTCAATGCAATCCCAATCAAAATTGCACCAGCATTCTTCTCGAAACTAGAACAAGCAATCCTAAAATTCATATGGAACCACAAAAGGCCCCGAATAGCCAAAGGAATTTTGAAGAAGAAGACCAAAGCAGGAGGCATCACAATCCCAGACTTTAGCCTCTACTACAAAGCTGTCATCATCAAGACAGCATGGTATTGGCACCAAAACAGACACATAGACCAATGGAATAGAATAGAAACCCCAGAACTAGACCCACAAACGTATGGCCAACTCATCTTTGACAAAGCAGGAAAGAACATCCAATGGAAAAAAGACAGCCTCTTTAACAAATGGTGCTGGGAGAACTGGACAGCAACATGCAGAAGGTTGAAACTAGACCACTCTCTCACACCATTCACAAAAATAAACTCAAAATGGATAAAGGACCTAAATGTGAGACAGGAAACCATCAAAACCTTAGAGGAGAAAGCAGGAAAAGACCTCTCTGACCTCAGCCGTAGCAATCTCTTACTCGACACATCCCCAAAGGCAAGGGAATTAAAAGCAAAAGTGAATTACTGGGACCTTATGAAGATAAAAAGCTTCTGCACAGCAAAGGAAACAACCAACAAAACTAAAAGGCAACCAACGGAATGGGAAAAGATATTTGCAAATGACATATCGGACAAAGGGCTAGTATCCAAAATCTATAAAGAGCTCACCAAACTCCACACCCGAAAAACAAATAACCCAGTGAAGAAATGGGCAGAAAACATGAATAGACACTTCTCTAAAGAAGACATCCGGATGGCCAACAGACACATGAAAAGATGTTCAGCGTCGCTCCTTATCAGGGAAATACAAATCAAAACCACACTCAGGTATCACCTCACGCCAGTCAGAGTGGCCAAAATGAACAAATCAGGAGACTATAGATGCTGGAGAGGATGTGGAGAAACGGGAACCCTCTTGCACTGTTGGTGGGAATGCAAATTGGTGCAGCCGCTCTGGAAAGCAGTGTGGAGGTTCCTCAGAAAATTAAAAATAGACCTACCCTATGACCCAGCAATAGCACTGCTAGGAATTTATCCAAGGGATACAGGAGCACTGATGCATAGGGCCACTTGTACCCCAATGTTCATAGCAGCACTCTCAACAATAGCCAAATTATGGAAAGAGCCTAAATGTCCATCAACTGATGAATGGATAAAGAAATTGTGGTTTATATACACAATGGAATATTACATGGCAATGAGAAAAAATGAAATATGGCCTTTTGTAGCAACGTGGATGGAACTGGAGAGTGTGATGCTAAGTGAAATAAGCCATACAGAGAAAGACAGATACCATATGGTTTCACTCTTATGTGGATCCTGAGAAACTTAACAGGAACCCATGGGGGAGGGGAAGGAAAAAAAAAAAAAAGAGGTTAGAAAGGGAGAGAGCCAAAGCATAAGAGACTGTTAAAAACTGAGAACAAACTGAGGGTTGATGGGGGGTGGGAGGGAGGAGAGGGTGGGTGATGGGTATTGAGGAGGGCACCTTTTGGGATGAGCACTGGGTGTTGTATGGAAACCAATTTGTCAATAAATTTCAGGAAAAAAAAAAAAAAAAAAAAAAAAAAAAAAACAAGTACCATCAACATCAGGTTTACTTGCCTGCTCCTTTTCAGCAGTTATGTGTGGCCCAGACCACGTAGCCAGAATCTTCCTTTTTAACAGTCTACAAGTACCTGAATGACACTAAAGCTAATGAACTACTAGTGTACTAGAATAGAGATTCCCAAACTGTAGAGTGCACCAGGAGAGCTTGCTGAACGCATTGCCAGTCCCCACCATCAGATTTTCTGATGCAATAGGTTCAGGTAAGTTGAAAATTTGCATTTCTAACAAGTTCCCAGTGATGCTGATACCGCTCTTCCGGAGACCACGCTTTGAGAAACAGTGTACTAGAATACTACATTATGAATGAGAATATGTGATGAATGGCCTCATAGTCACCACCCAAATCCATAAGCTAGCAATTTTTCTAACTTATCAGTTATCTTTCCTAAAGATAAAGGGAACATGACCATTTGCGTGAAAATATATTGGAAACCTCTCTAGAACCTTGCAGTTTTAAAGTTATAAAGTGAATACTGAATAGGGGTTTTATGGTGGAAAAAAGATAACCCATGGGAAGCATTTGGCTTGATATACAGCTAACATATACTAATTTGAAAAATGTTGAGATAACACGGAAAATGAAAAGGTGTAGAGAAGCAATATTATTTACCCAGTCTCTTCAAAATTCCTAATTTATGCTTCATCTTCACAACACTACAGATGGGGGTCTGGTACTAATATTCTTAACTTAAATAATGGGGGGAGGAATCCCCCCAAAAAAACTCAGTCCCCTCTAGTTGGAAATTTATCAAAGGCATTCTGGGAATGGGCTTCCAGTCTCCTGTAGCTTGAGACTGGGCTTTTATCCCTCTTCACATTGCAAAATGTGGAATAAAGAAAACTTTATAGACTCGCAAAGAGTCCTTCTTTCCTTTTCAAGGCCAGTGTTTCTAGCTTGAAAACCCGCAATTTATATTTACAATGGGCCATTATTTCCTTGGTCAACTCTCATCCGCTTTTAAGGTGACCCTCAATGTCATGTGGTAAGAGGGCTATTCAAAGTGCCTGTCTGAAATAGACAGATTGGCCTGATAATTACTCCTGCAATTGCCTCTCAAGGAGAATTAAATGATCTTGTCTCTCAGCTTTTGCAAAGACAGATAATAAACAACCAGCTGCTGTGGGTACCCTGCCCTCCTACTCTAAAAGCAATATCAAAGAAAAAGCTATATTAAAAAAATGAAGAGGAAAGTATTTTCAAAGAAGTTTACTATGTTTGGTTACATGCTGTTTAGACGCCTGTTTTAAATATTTTTATTACCTCATGACAGACTGGAAAATTAATGATGACATTGATGGAGATAGGAGGTGAAGGATAAGAAAGCCCATGAAATGTTTGCTAAAATCTCTCTATGCCAAGACTGATTTGAACTAGGGAGAGTAAAGGGCTACTGGCTTCGTAGCCTTTCTAGACATGGCAAATTCACAGAAGCTCTAGAATCTGAATGAAGTGACTGACCTCTCCACAGGTTTGCCAAAGCAAGAACATGGCTGCCAAAGGGGTTTCAGTACAATGAAAGCATTTTTGTCACTAGTGAGAACTGAAAAGTGCGCCTGGCCTCTGAGCTGCAGTTATATATATTTTTTATCATTAGGAAAAGCTTTTTAAGATTAAAGGAAATCATCTAAGATTTTATCTGTAAGAAGGTACAGGAGGAAGTAGGACACAAAGAAGTACAGCAAGTGAGCAAAAATAGCAACAGTGAATAAAACCAGATGAAGCCTGAAGTATGAACATATTATTTATTCATTTGACAGTCTCTGAAATCAAACAAGAATTACATGTTCAGAATACATCAGATATTAGAGTTTGCCGTGGATAACATAAAATAAAAAGAAAGGAAAATGGAGGCAGTGATCACACTATGTCCTAAGATGAAACGCAAGGGATGTAGTTATTCTTGCTCCTGTGAACACAATTAATTGCTCTCACTACCACCCTCTAAATTCGACTCCCTCTCAACATTTTCTTTGTTGTAAGGAAACGTGTGGTGGATTCATCTACACTAGTCCCTAGGTAGCCCAGGAAACAGTGATAATTTTATCGAAATTAGCAAATTAGGAGATCCTCCATGGATCATCCTATTTAAGCCTCACCAGTTTTTGACAGAGGCCTATAATTATCCCCATTGTCAAGGTGTAGAAATGGCACTTATTTGACACAGTGGGTGTTGCAGCAGGAATGGGGACACCTGAATCCAGAATTTTCGCTGCAAGTGGTGAGCTGTGCCGACTCCAGAAGCAGCAGTGGCAGGATCCCACCTAATTCAGGAGGTAAAGCTGGGGTGACAGCAGTAGCCACAGGTCAACTGAACAGGCTTTGGCATTTGCCCCACACTTTTAGGCAGCTGCCAAACTGCTAGAGAAAAGATAGGAAGCGAGCCAAAGCATGGGGCGGTACAGTAGCCACGCACACACCTGTACATTTTTGTCTTAGAGCTCTTTTTCTTAAGTCTTTTCTTTTCCTTTCTTTTAAAAGAAAAATAATTAAAGAATATGCTTTTCTCCTATTCCACAGGATTCTGGCAAGGCTGAAATTGTGGACTTATTTCTCCAGCTCCACAGGTGGGCTATGACCGAGGCATGTTAATTGTCATACTGGTTACCCTCTAAGTATAGTTCAGGGGCAGACACAGGAACCAAGATGGACCACATGAACTGCTTTGGGGAAGTGCTGGGAGCAAACAATGTGATCTTCCTCCCTTTAATTACAATCTCAAACTGAAAACCTAGTGCAATCTTGAAGGTGTTAGCAGGATATACTTATTTGGAATAAAATCAACACAAAAGAAAGAAAATTGAGAAAGAGAGAAACAGAGAGGAAGGACTGATATAAACTGATGAAAACCTTGAACCCATGAATCTTCCGACCCTGAGCTGTGCTCAGTTTTGTGAGGTCATAAACTATTTATCTGATCAACCCATTGAGTTGATTACCATCATTTCTAGCCCAAAGTGTCTAGCTTATAGCATTGCCCCTATTTTCTGAATTTAAAATTAGGAATCATATTTTTAGAACAGTAATGTTACCTAAAGGGGGTGATAAGACTCAGTATTTTAAATGAGAACTCTTTCTACAACTGTAGCAATTACATAGCTGACACTTACTATGAGCCAAGCACTGTTTAAAGCATTTTACAAATATCAAGTCATCTAATCTTACAACTGAATTCTTATGATACTCATTTTATAGATGACAATGCATTACAGATTAAATAAGTTTTCCAAAGTCACACAGATAATGTGTTATTGATCATGAGGCTCTTGAAAGTGGGTACTGACTACTATCTTGGTTCAAGCTGCTATAACAAAATACCACATTGAGTGCCTTAAAAAACATTCATTTCTCACAGTTCTGGAGGCTGAAAGGTTCAAGAGCAAGGTGCTGGCAGATTCAGTGTCTGGGAGGACCCTCTTCAGCTTACTGATGGCTGTCTTCTTGCTATAACTTCACATGGCAGAGGGACAGAGAGAAAGAAAGAACAGAGAAAGCTCTCTGATATCCTCTTATAAAGGCACTAATCCCATTAATGAGAACCCCACCCTTATGACCTCATCTAAACCTAGTTAACTATCAAAAATCCAACCTCCTAATATAACTATATCAGGAGTCAGGTCTTCAGCATATACTTTTTGTAGGGATACAACATTTAGTCCATAATAAAAACACCATTCCAGTTTTTTAAAGTAACCCAGGCCAAAGAATTCAGTATGAATTTCCACTTTTCCAAAACTCTTTCATTAAATGGATGAATACTGATGCTCCTTCATTCCAGGAGCACTGATGGTGGGAGTGGAAGGGAATGACAGTACAAATAACCAGAAACATGAAGAAAATGGTTGGAATCCAAGCCATCTATCTTCATAGCATTATAGAGATAATTATTTTTAAAACTGAGAAGCAGACTGTGGAAGAGATTATACAAATTTGGAGTCTAGTAATGTATACATCCATTACAGACTGAAAGTGTCTCATTTACAAATAAACCTATGTCTAAAATGGACCCATTAGCACTGTCTAAAATTTAGACCAGTTCTTACAGATACTATAAGTATTCACTATATTAGATCATAAAACAAAAGATGCTTAAGGGACTTTCAGCTTCAGAACTTAAAAATATTTCATAAGGAAAACTGTTACATATTTAACAAGACTATCTCCAATTTGAAAATGGAAAACTATGGTCATGCAGTAGATAATTCAAATACAGGTATGTATTTTTATGCAGTATTAACATCATGATGATGATAAAGAAACACCCATCAAAGAAGATAGGAATAAACATTCTTTGACACCAGTATCACCAAATTATACACTCTTTGCCAAGTTTCAGCAGATTCCTTTCTCTGTTCAGTCCTATTTTATCCCTTTTGACAAGATCAGAGAGTTGAAGATGTCTAAAGGAGCTATAAAAAAGTGGGAAAGTAGTAAGTATTGCTATACAGTATTTTAGGGTTTGGCTGTCATTTTTATTAAAGAAAATTTATCAAAATATGCAATAATCTTTCAA
Organism: Prionailurus viverrinus; assembly: GCF_022837055.1. Classification (NCBI taxonomy): domain Eukaryota; kingdom Metazoa; phylum Chordata; class Mammalia; order Carnivora; family Felidae; genus Prionailurus; species Prionailurus viverrinus. The sequence goes on from NC_062567.1 coordinate 95,920,374, forward strand.
AATAAATATTTGACCAAAAAAACTCAATACAGCCATAAATAACCAACCACTGGGATTTTAGTTTGGGGAAATATGTCCAGTTCAACTGCAAAATGTTATTACTATTTTTTTATATTTATGATACATATATAAAATTTGAGACTTTTGAATTACATTTCTTAATCTAAACTAAAGAAAAAGGTCATGGAAAGCTAAATGCATGTTAAGAGCTTTGCAGAATGGCTTGCACACTGATGGTGAAATGGAAATAGGCAGGAATGCAGGAGCATGAAGTTTGCCACACACTCTCTGACCTGTATATTCTAATCAGGACTAAAAAGATGTAGATAGTAGCACATGTTATGAGGTCATTTTATATATACCCTCATCATCATTTTATGTTTAAGCATAACAACTAACTAGAGGAAAAAATGCAGGACACAGAGACTGATTACATAATGTGCTAACTGCTCTTTGTGTTCTTTTGGTTTGGGGTTGTTTATTTGTTTAATAAGAGTGCAAATAATAAATGCTAACAAGCCTCTAGCACCTAACTTCACCACAACTCAGTGTGTGTGCTTTGGCATGTGACATACAAGAAGCTACTGTGCGTTGGAAGAAGTATTGGGCTGAGAACCTGCCTCTGCCATTCACCATATGTGATCAAAGAGAGTCCATTTATTTAGTTTCAGTTTCATGGACTTACATATCCTTTTGTATGCAAGTAACAGAACTATAGTTCATAAAGGTCCATAAAATAAAACATATTTGCTGCAGTCTGCCTGGTCCTAGAAATGAAAACATTCGTTTTAGTGTCTCTCTCTCTCTCTCTCTCTCTCTCTCTCTCTCTCTCTCTCTCTCCTAACCCTAAATTTGATTTCTTCTCTGTGTTTGCATCATTATGCAACATATGATATATGTCATATTTTCTATGTGGTCAAGGGGAGGGTACTGGTGGAAATTCCAGATTCACATAGTCCTCACAGTTCAGGATCCCAGAAAAAGAAGGATAAATACCTTTCTCCTGAAGTGTATATACTGAATTGAGCCTTCGGAGTTGCTTGCCCATTTCTGAATTGATCACCATGGCCAAGGGTGTATAGTACTCTAAATTACAAGCCTGTGAGGTGTAGTTACCCCTGTGGCCTGACACTTCGTTATTTCAGCGCCAAAGAACCTATGGACTAGAAGTGGTTTCCTGAAGGAAATGAAGAATGAGCAAACCTTTCAGAACCATGAGAATTACTTGTAATTATGCCCAGCGCTTATCAAATCAAGTGTGAAGGTGGAACAAAGGTTTTTTTTCAGACATGCAGGCCTCTTAACATTTATTTCTTACATGCTGTTTTTCAGGAAACCTTTGGAAAATATATTGTAAAAAGGAATAAACCAAGAAAGAGAAAACATGGGAATGAAATAATAGGGGTTCCAACACAGGTGAAAAGAATCCCCAAGATGTTGTCAGAGGGTAATCCCATGATGAATTCTAGAATCCCATGATGAGTTCTAGAAAGCAGTCTTAGAAAGGTCACAGAAGCAGGTGCAGAGTAACAAAGTCTCAAAGACTTTGAGAAGAGTTTTACAGTTCTGAGAGCTTTGAGCTAGATTAATAAACAATACATGGAAGTCAAGAAAAGAAAAAAACAAGATAGTTAATACATAAAGGGTGAAAAAACCCTGAAACATTTTTAAAGAAAGAAAAAGTACCCATAGCATACCACATGGCTTTGCTGTAAATGATATTATGTAGTTATATTAATGCAAGCACTGACTACTGAATGAATCCAAAGTGGTGACATAAACACATATGACTATAATGGAAGAATGAGGGGAGAGGAAGCAAATATGGGTGAAGAAGGCTGTAAAAATATTCATGTTTCATGGTCATATGGAGTGATGAATAACCTGAAAAAATTTAAAAAGCAGTCTACTAATATCATAAATATGTATGTAAACACATAAAGAAAACTCGAAGACTTGAAAAAATAGAAGACTTGAAAAATGGCCTCAACATTATTTAACATTTGCTGATGTTTGGGTAGATGAAAAAATTCAGGGGCACATGGGTGGCTCAGTTGATTAAGCGTCCAACTTCGGCTCAGGTCATGATCTCATGGTTTGTGGGTTAAAGCCCCACTTCAGGCTCTGTGCTGACAGCTCAGATCTTTGGAGCTTGCTTCAGATTCTGTGTTTCCCTATCTCTCTGCCCCTTCCCCATTCACACTCATCTGTCTCTCAAAAAATAAACCTTAAAATTTTTTTTAAGTTCATACTACAAAAGATTTATGTTGCACTGCATTAAAAAGTGCAATTTTAATTAAAACTCTAAAACAGTACTTCAGTCAAATTCCACTGTTGTGGAGCCTCCAGAGAAAGGCATTTTATTTTCATATTCCCTTTAGAATTACATGCTTCTCAGCATGGGCATCAAGGAAGGGTTGGTTTTTGCTTGTTTGTTTGTTTTTGTTTTTTGGTAGAAAGCCAGTATGGATAATTTGGGAGGAACTGTTGGAGCTGATGGTGAATTGCCTAACTGAGACCTTGGAATTAGAAAATTTGCCAGGGCTTATCCTTAACTTTCAGAATGTTGTACCTGATAAGTTCAGTTTTCATCATCTAAGATATAAAAGAATACAATAAAAGATCACAGACTCAGGAGACAGATTTCCTGCCATAAAATCACAGCTTTGTCCCTTATTAGCCATCACAATTTGGACAAGTTATTGAGCTCTTTGTGCCTCAGTTTCCTCACCTGTAAAACAGGGATTAATATTTTGGTGAAGATTTCATGTTAATGTAAGTAAAGTGTTCAGAGCAGTGTCCAGCTGTAAGAACTACTCCTATTATTGTTGCTTTGAGCAGAGACCAGACATGAAAGTTGGCCCATTGTTCATGATAATGCAGAACAATCTTAAATACCGCACTGTGAATTCCACTCATATTATCTTTCAGTTCATGTCCTGGAGGGATTTGTGCAGTTTCAAAAAAGGATAGAGGGGGATGATTAAGTATTAAATTGAAATAATAAATCAAAGTATTAAAGCACACAAAAAAAGTAGATTACTCATAGGAAAAAGAATCATGATCCCTGTTTGAGTGTTTAATTAAAGAATTGTTCACTATAGGGATGGAATCTTTGTCTAACCTCAGTGCAGTGACTCAAGAAATGGAAGAGAGACCAGAAAGTTAATAGGAGCAATAACAGAGTTAAAAAAAAAATGGCTTCCACAGTACTTACTGGGTCAGCTCTATGTCAACGAGATGATTGGCCAGAAACCAATAGTCACGCTCAAAGTTATTATAAAGGTGAGTCATGGTCACCTACAGAGATGATAGCAGGCAGCACCAAGGCACAGGGAAGTGTGGAGGGAAGGCTGGCATCAGTGAAATCAGAGGAGAACATCACTGGCTGTGGGGAGAATGTTTTACTGACAATAAGAGAAAGGAGGGGGGTTGAGCTACACAGGTTGTGTGACTCCCCTAAGAAAGTGCTGGGGATAAAGGTAGAGACTTCTGAGCCAGAGGATGTTAGAGTAGTTTTATTGTCCCATATTCTCTAGCTTTTCCTTTTCCTAGTTGGGTCACACTGGGAAATGTGGATGCCATAATTATTATAGAGAAATAGCAGAGATATTAGGTAAATGATTTACATGAAGTATATTCTGTCTATACACTCCTTCATCTGGGGATATAAAAATAAATCTGTGCTTTGTTTACAGATTTGGTCTGTAAGAGACATTACCTTCTCTTTAGCTACACTTAGGTCAGTATTTTTGTGTATATTTCATTTCATATATATGTTCAGTATGGTCTATGGGACAAAATTTTAAAATGTTCTTGGATTAAGCCCTCCATAATTTATTTAAATCAGTGGAATCATTGATGAGAGAGATATTAGAGATCATCCATTACTACTATTGTCAGAATAAATAATAATATTATAAATGTCATGACTGTGAGAATTTTCCATTGGAAATGATTTAGGAAAACAGAGTGGATCATACAATGGATTGAATGTTTGTGTCCCCCAAAATTCATATGTTGAAATCCTGATGGTACTAGGAGATGGGGCCTTAGGGAGGTGATTAGGTCATGATGGTAGAGCCCGCATGCATGGATTGCAGACCCTCCTCACCCTGTCTGCCATGTGAGGACACAGCAAAAAGATGACAGTTCATGAGCCACGAAGCAGGTTCTCACCAGATACTTGTTAAATCTGCTGGCAACATGATCTTGCACTTTCATTCTCCACAACTGTGAGAAATACTTATTGTTTATAAACCACTTAGCCTATGGTGTTCTGTTATGGCAGCCCAAAGAGACTAAAAGAAGAAAAAAATGGAGTATTTAAGAGATATATATCTATGTATGCTTCTAAAAAGTTAGATGTGTGTGCATATGTGTGTGTGTGTATGTGTGTGTGTGTGTGTGTGTGCTTAATGTTGTCAGTCTCAGTAACTCATTATCTTCCATTCATGCCATTTCCTGTAACTGATGCTATCTATTCACTGAAAAAGCTGACGTTACTGCACAGTCAGCTTGAAATTTCAATACACAACACTGTAAAACCTTCAAGTTAAGCTCTGTTTCCACAGCAACCACAGTTTAGCTCAAGAAGCACAGCTAGACTTTTTTTTGTGGTCTTAACCTTCATGTATGCAGTAAGGTTTGCTGATGTTTGATGCAGCATTTATAAGTTTTATTGGGTATATAAGCTTATTCCTGTAGTTTCTTTTCCTGCATTCGAAAATCCAATGACAACTTTACATAGGAGTAATTTTTGAGGTATAAACCAGGGCAAGGGGAGAAGCATAATAGTACCAATTGGGCATTTGGCTGTATTTTATATAGACCTGATGACTAATTCTTTCAAAAAGATGAGGACTGACAATTCATCTATGAAAAAAAGTCTGAGGCTAGTTTTGAGAGCCCTCGTCTTCACGCACAAATACACATACCCTGAAATAATTAGGGTTTTTCCTGAGCTACTAATGCCATCTTGCCAGTGGCAGTCTTAGCTTTTGCTGCATGATGGCTGTCTCATGAATATACAAGACTACATGGTTTGTGTGTACTGTGGAGCATTGCCTTCTAATCCCTCTTCTTTAACCAGATAATTCTCTTGACTGCTTATGAACTGAGTCAAACTGTGTCTATTCCCTCTTTAGAGATATTTCATTCTCTAGAGAAAAAAGGTTCAATTATTCTAATCATAAGAAATTCCACCCAACACACACACACACACACACACACACACACACACACACTGGATTTTCTCTTGAATCACCCAATACAGTTGTTAAAGAGGATGTGTAAACCAGTGTTTGGCCAATGTGATGTCCTAAAAGATGAAGGCGGACATTTCCATTTCAGATGTCCAAATAATCCTATCCATGGTTCAAATTCCCATTTATTTTTTGCACAAAATTGCTGGTCAATATCATTCAACTGTACAATTTGGTAACTCTACAAAATAATGGTTTATAAGCACATATGACTTCTCACTGACTCTTAGAAATTCCTCCATTTATAGCCATTCACAATCTTTCACACTACTCAGAGGAAGTATTGAAAATCTTTCACATCCCCCCTCTAGCTTTTCAACCCTTCTCTTTTTGTATGTATTTTTTTTCTATTTCATATGAGAAATGAATGTCTTCAGGGTATGGTTTCCCTCACCAAATGCTTCAATCTATTCACCTTATAAACTTTTGCATATCAATAATTCTTTTCCTCTTGTCTCAGAAGAAATAAACATATCTACATCTAAAGTATGACACCTTTACTCTGTATGCTATGTTCACCATCATTTATTGACCTTGGGAATTTTCTCCAGCCATAAATCTCGTTATGTATATTGATAAGCCCTTGCCTCCCTTTCTAGTTTTTCCCCTTTGCTTTTAAATATGCTTAGTTCCTTTTATCTTAAAAATTATTATGTAAGGGGTGTCTGGGTGTCCCGGTTAGGTGTCCAACTTTGGCCAGGTCATGATCTCACAGCTTGTGAGTTCAAGGCCCACGTCGGGCTCTATGCTGACAGCTCAGAACCTGGAACCTACTTCTGATTCTGTCTCTGTCTCTCTCTGCCCTTCCCCTGCTCATGATCTGTCTCTTTTTTCAAAATATAAATAAACATTAAAAACAGATTTAAAAATTAAAATATAAAAAATAAGTCTTAAAAACTTTACCTTTGAATCTCTCTACCTATTATTTTCTTTCATTTCTAAGATGACCAAAAACTAGTCTAAACTTATCATAATCTCTCCATATCACCTACCATTTGTTAGTCCACGATGCTTGAATTCTTACCTTTGTCCTATCATCTCACTAAAATTATACTAATTAAGCCTTGCAATAATTCTCTGATCGCTAGATCCAAAGTTGTTGTTTTTTTTATATCCTCTTCTTACTTGATTGTAGCTTTCAGTAATGGTCAATGTTCTTTCTTAAATCTGGCTCATCCCCTGGAATCCACAGTATCATCTTTCTATCCTCACCTAGTCCCTCCTCCCTCCAGCTTCTTTGCAATGTCATTCACAAGTCCTCTTTTTGGTCCTACTCTGTGCTACTCTCTCATCAGCCTTTGTTTTTCTTTCATGATGTGTTCCTTTGGGGGATCTCATGTACTCTAATGAGTTTGTCCAAAACCAAATGAACCAATTACCTCCTCTCTAATCTATCAAACTGGATTCTCTAGTTTCATCTTGTTTTGTTGTTGTTAAAGTTTATTCATTTATTTTGAGAGAAAGAGAGAGAGAGAGAGAGAGAGAGCAAGAGAGAATCCCAAGCAGGCTCTATGCTCAGGGCAACGTCTAACGCAGGGCTCCAACTCATAACTGTGAGATAATGACCTGAGCCAAAATTAAGCTTAAATTACTGAGCCACCCAGGTGCCCCTCTAGTTTATCTTTATTTGTTCAGCAATAACAAGAAATAACCTAAAGTTCAAGATAAAATCCTGAAATTCATAGTCAATCCATTTTTATCCATCATTTCTTTTATAAGTTGTTCAAAGTTTCATAACTTCTTTGCTCCTAATTATAACTAAAATTTATCCCTCCATCTGAATTTCTATAGTAATCACTTTGCTTCTGCCCTACATATATATCTTATAATATTAAATTTACCTTTTACTTGGGCTTCTGCCCATTCTCTTCCAATATATTCTCCATAGTTTTACCAAAGTGTTTTTTTTTTCAAATACAAATCTAGCCATACCACACAGAACCACAAAAGCCACTAATGATTCCAATCATCTTTTGGATCTCTGCTCAACAAGAAGCCCTCTCATGAACTAAGCACTACAGATCATTTGGTCTTTCATTATTTCCTTGATCCTTAGCCATTCTAAATTAAACCAAATCTCTGATGGGAGAAGGCCATATTCTATTCAATATGTATATCTCCAGTGCCAAGCACAGTCTCTCGTGTACAGAACTTGGTAAATATTTGCTAAAATAATATAAGAATGAACCCAAGATGCACCCATAAAGAATACAGACCAAGAGACTTTCTCATATTTCAAGGGAAAGGACAACATAGACCTTGTTTATCAATAGTAAATCTCACATTTAATAATGTCCTTATGAAATTACTCTCCATATATTTTATCTGCACCCTGTATTCCTACGTTTACGTCATCTAACACAGTGTCTCAGGTTTAGTTCTTTAGGAGCCAGTTGTTTTTATGCAGGTGTTTATTGAAGAATACTCTTAACATTAGTATCTGTAACAGAGGAGGGAAGTAAAATAAATTGGAAGCAGAAGTTGAATAGCAGTGTAGTTGTAACAGACTTCTGACAATTCCACAGGAAGATCTAGAGCTGGGATAGCCCTTATAAGTCATCCTGAATTGAGTCAAGAGTACTGGATCTTTGTAACCCTGAATAGACTAGTCATTTGATGTGGACTACCCAGTTGCCCCCACTAAGGGGGTGTAACTTTGTATGAAGAAGCTCCTCTTGTCAATGGAAAGCTGTGAGTCATTATTCACACTACCAGTAGCTGGAAGAATGAGCTGGGCCACTTATCCTAGCAAGGACTGTTTACTTTTCTGCTGGATGACTCACTCTCTCCTTCCCACTGTATATGCTACCTTTTTAACTGGCCAAACCCTATCTGCAGCAACAAACTCTCTATAAGTTTTTCTAACTCCTTCTGGCTACCAGTTAACCCACCCATGCTAGAACACATAACTGGCAGGATTTTTTCAAAATCACAAGCACGATTTATTTAAATAACTTTCTTGGCTCTAATTACCATGGATTAAAAAACAAACTTCTATCCCATCATACATAAAGTATTCTAACATTTGCCTCTCCTGTCCTGTGGTCTCTTAGTCTTTATGCCACAGTTTTTTCCTGGACGTTTTCATAATCAAAGCAACAATGGCCTTGAATGAATCTATTTTTCATATATTTTTTCTATTTTTTCCCTCTGCCTAGAGCTGTAAATCTTCTTCTTTAAGAAGCACCTTAGAGCTTTGTCTTTTGTAAAGCTCCTCCAACACCCTCAGGCAAAATCAAACACAGTCTACTTTGTGTTTTCAATGCTTTGTTTATCAACATGGTTAGAACATTCAGTGTTGTATATTCATAATTTGCTTAAATGGTGCTTTTCCTTCCTATCTTAATCTCTGTAACATACTGTCTTCCTATATGCCTACACAGAGTAACTACAAGATATAAGTTCACTGGATGAATTAAAGAATTAATGAATGGCCTAGTAGGTTTATTCTAGCATATACATTTGAATACCAAGTCAACAAATATGGCAAGTATACCTAAAAGGTTGTTGTAGGAGTACGTGTCTAACATATTTTCTCTGTTTTGCTCTTGTTTATATTATTTTCCCCCATCACTCAGAAAGCTGAAGAATCTATTGTTTCCACCTACATTTCACCAAATGCCTGAAAATCACTAAATGTATGAGCAATATTTTTCAAACAATGATCTAGAAGAAAATCAGTATATTGAGACATTAAAGGATTTTCTAAGACTGGGTCTTTTGTGTTACAATTCCTGATTCACTTTTTCTCCCTATACATGTCATATACTTATGCTTATGTATAATTTTTTTGTTTGATCATTAGCTATTTGGATATCTGTGACTTTCAATATATCTTAATTATAATATAAACAGCAATAAAAAATTATATTATTAAATATATCCTTTGAAAGCTTCCTGCACAACCAACCATTCACTTTTTAAACAAATATTTCATGGTTCTGATAAATCTTACATTTCTATCCCAGTAAAAAAGGGGAGAACTTGGGGCACCTGGGTGGCTCAGTCAGTTAAACGACCGACTTCAGCTCAGGTCATGATCTCATGGTTTTGTTCATAAGTTCAAGCCCCACATTGGGCTCCCTGCTGTCAGCGAAGAGCCAGCTTCAGATCCTCTGTTCCCCTCTCTCTGCCCCTTCCCTGTTCATGCTCTCTATCTCAAAAATAAATAAACATTTTTAAAAAATGGGTAAGGACTTAAAGAGACATTTCTCCAAAAAAGACATGCAAATGGCAAACTGGCCAACTGGAAGTGACTGCTCAACATCACTAATCATTAGAGAAAAGCAAATTAAAACCAAAATGAGATCTTTCCTCACCCCTGCTAGAATGGATAGCTTTAGAAGTTGTTAATTCATGCATTTGAGCTTTCTTACTTGCTTTGTGCTTATTTAGTCCATAGATAGTGTTCAGTAGAGAAAACTATTTTTCTGTCAGTGTCCAAAAGGAAAAACTGATTATTGCTTCAGGTTGAAGGAAGATTTCCCAATGAGATTAAATGTTTTGGATTAGTTTACTTTACATGTTTCTGACAAATTATTGTATATGTTTAATTATTGGGCAATTCGGTATAATTGTGGCAGGATTTGTTCCTCCAGATTGGTTTCTAATTTATCTTACATCTCATTGTAGTGTTTTTGTATTTCATTACAAAAAAACTAGGATGTGAATGCATGTCAAATGAGTGTTTCCCATTCAGAAATACAATTTCCTTTTACCACCTACCTTCAGTCAAAGGTATCTTTCCCCATACAAAGGTATTTTCCCTATAGAAAGTAGTAGGAAAAAGTCCCCTGAGATTAGAATTGAATCCACATAGGGCACTCTGTTTCCTAATGTAATATTAGATGCAAATTATTAAATAAGCAAAATATATGGATATGTAGCTTTTTCCATGGTGCATTAGGTGTATGCATAAACCTGTTTCATTTTCTGTTTTTTAATATAATAGGTATGCACATTTTTCCCACTACTACCCTCCACAAAATGTAAATCTTTTCCATTATAAAGCAAGCATTCTTGCCTTCCTGCTGACAGCATCTTCTTTTATATCACAAGCTTATATACTGTGAAAGTAAAAGGCAACTACTTTCACATATATGAAAGGAAATAAACAATATGGATTAATGATTCACCCACTTTAATCAACTGGTTGTTATAACTATCATTCCTTTGTTTTTATACTGTACAGTTTATAAAATAAAAAATAGGGTTTTTTGATAACTTCTCACATCTGGAAATGTGACAAATAAGTTATTTCTAAACATTAATAGTGCAATGCATCATACAGTTTCATTTTAAATCAACATATTAAAATGGATTTGCAAATAATAGGACTTCTGTCTTTATCCTATTCATGTGACTATGAAAGGAAATATTATTCAAAAAATAAGTTTTAATGATTTTCATTCTTAAAATGTTTTACAAAAAATAAGGTGTTTTACAAATACATAATATTAGATTATTAAAATTATATCTTCCCAGTTCCATACTGAAAATTGGAAAATAAATATTTTTAAGGCAATAATGTTTTTTATTCAATGTTTTTTATGAACTGTAATTTAACTTAGATTAATCAATATATTAAAAGCAAAATAAAAACTAAGAGCAAACAAGACAATTTTGCAGTCCTTGCAAATATTTTGTATTTTGTATGTATGGGTGTCCTGTCTATATTCAGTACTGAGTAACTCATTTATTGTACCTTGCTTGGTGTTTGTTTGATCAATCAACAAACTCTTAAATGATATGTTTTGAATAGGTCCCATGCACCCAGCACTGTGCAATGGAAGATACTAAAGAAAACATTGCTTTTGTCCTTAGAGAGCTAACCATTTAATTAGGAAAGCAAAGAAAAAAAAAGTGATGAGAAAACATATCTCAAGGATTTGGCACTTAGTATAAATGCACTAACAATTCAGAAAAGGGAAAGACTGGTATAGAATGGAATTATAAGAGCTAACTCAGGGCGCCTAGGTGGCTCAGAGTTGAGGGTTCAACTCTTGATTTCAGCTTAGGTCATGATCCCAGGGTCATGGGATCAAACCCCGCATCAGGCTCTGGGCTCAGTGTGAAGCCTGCTTGGGATTCTCTCTGTCCCTCTGCCCCTCCCCTGCTCATGATCTCTTTCTCTCTAAATAAATACATACATGCATACATACATACATACTTAACTAAGGGCAACAATGGAGATTAGTATTAGATTTATTCCCTTGATTTTGATTTCTTTTATCCCCTCAGCTTACCCACATTTTGCCCATTCTTCATTGGAAAATCAAGTCCAATTTCTTATCTGAAGTCAATCTGGATTCACTCTCCCCATTATCTTTTCTGAGCTCATGTTTTATTAACCGATCTGTTTGTTAGTCATTTGTATTTCCACTGTGTAAAAGACGCTTTCTCATCTTTTACACATATTTTTCAAAAAGTGTACTTGTCTCTTCTTTAGTAATTTAATAAATAAGCAAATAAATAAATCCATTTCTATAGTTCCTTTTTTTTAGTTTAGCAATAATAACCAGTTTTTAAAATGGAAACTTAAGTTAAAAATTCATGTGGTTTTTAGTTGTTGTCCTTGAAAAATAAAACACTGTTGTTTCAGGTATACTTCCACGTTTCTTGTTTTTCTTTGGTAGTTTGATCCACTTGATCAGTGAGCCTATATTAGGTAGTGGACAAATATTTACTGAACAAACACTGGAAATCAATTATCCCACTTACTGATTATATCGGTTAACTGAAGGTCACATTTAATTGAATTTAACTTTTTTTCCTATTGTTTTTGTGGAAATATTGGCCCACAGAGTAAAAGATGTTTTCAGTCATTTGTGGTAATCATAAACAATGACATACAGTGAGGTATTGGTTCTCAGTACCTCATAAATTGGTCATTATTAAACAAAAACGGACTTTTTCTGTAGAAAGAGAAGAAAGAAAATTAGATAGTAGTTTGCGCACATGATGTGGTGGTTTTCAAGCATGTTTTTACATTCTTTGATTCATCCTCCATAGGAAGGCTGAGTCAATCTCCCCTCTCCTTGAACAGGCTGGTCTTTGTGGTTGTCTCAAGGAATAGAATGTTGGGAAAGAGATGCTGTGTGACTTCCAAGGATGGGTTGAAAAAGCTAGGCAGTTTCAGCCAATTTATCTTGGGACATACGCTCTTGGAGGATTCAGCCTCCTTGTAAGAAGTATGGGTACAAAGAGAGAATGAAAGAGTGAGACTATGGCCTGGAGAGTCTTAGCAGTTTGTAGCTGTTTGTATTATTTCAAGTCTGAGTGTCCAACATGTGAATGAAGAAACTGTTGAAATGACCCCATTTACAACCATCTATCTGGAACTACATGAGGAAGACTCTCCACCCTGCAAAAAAGACTCCAAATGAAAAATGCCTCTAGCCCAGTCAACCTACAGATTTGTGAGCAAAATAAATACAGTTTTAAGATACTGCTACAAGGTGATTTGTTACTTAGCAGTAATCAGACAAATGGCAAATAGTTTCATGAAATGAAATAATTCAAACTTTTCACTGCATATTCTACTGAAATGTCTTGTGTCTGAAATATCAAATGCCATCTTATAATATATCTTCTTACTTGTATCAGAGGTACCTTAAAATTAGACTTACATAATTTTGGAGAGAAAAGAACAAATTAGACCAGACGTACTTAAGTTAAGCGTTAGGGGCGCCTGGGTGGTGCAGTCGGTTAAGCGTCTGACTTCAGCCAGGTCACGATCTCGCGGTCTGCGAGTTCGAGCCCCGCGTCAGGCTCTGGGCTGATGGCTCGGAGCCTGGAGCCTGTTTCCGATTCTGTGTCTCCCTCTCTCTCTGCCCCTCCCCCGTTCATGCTCTGTCTCTCTCTGTCCCAAAAATAAATAAATTTTGAAAAAAAAAATTTAAGTTAAGCTTTAAAAGTTCTATATTTTGTACTGGATTGTTGAAAATAATAACCACCTATATTTTTTCATATTTTTAATACTTGATCCCTTTCAAATGGGAAGTTTGTTTAAATTAAATATATAGAAACAGACATTATTTCAAGAAACAAATAATTTTACTTTTTTGTCAAGAGCTAAAACCACATTCATTACTAAAGAATGTTCTTCAAGTTGAGATTTATGAAAGAGAAATAAAAATAGAAATGGTGGATATGTAATTTTTTAGTTTTAAAAAGCCTTTGTTTTCTTTTCCTTTAATATATATTCAAATGTAACAATATAAAACAAACTCAGCAGAAAAATTCAAATATATTACTTATTCCAGACTTGGATGTAACAAGGTAAAAAAATAAATTAAAAAAAGGAGGAATTACTTTGACTCTTTCCTAGTTCCTCCATCATCCTGATTTGTGAAATTTATAATAGTTTAGGGCTTTGTTAATTTGTGGCTTTACTCCTCATATTGTGCAGTCTCTGACCACCAGGTCAAAGAGTTTTATGAGTGTTTTGCTAATAAATGTCTTCCTGCTTTTTATAGTTGCATTTAGTTTGGCATAAAAACATGACCTTATATGCAGCAGTATAAATGAAAAATGAATAGAAGTTACTTACAAATTAATGGTCTTGGCTTTGCTTAGTTAATCTTACAATGAATCCATTGCCAACTGTAATTAATGAGGGACAAACTCATGAAATAAATTCAGTTAGGGAACTTGAAAAAAGAGAATAAGAATAATAAGCATTTACTTTCCTTTACTTTTTCCTCCTTATTACATGTATTTTTAGCAGCTTCTCTGCAATGAAAATATTTAAAGATTTAATTAAGGTTTATGGACTCAGAAGAAAGTGAATGTTGAAGGGGATACTATTGAAAACTAGAAATATTTTTGTAGGAAACATCAAATGATGCAAAGTTCACTGATAAAATAAGAGAAAATAGAATAAGAAGCATAATAATAAGTAAGAAGAGATGAATTTGATGAGGAAACCAGTATTCTGTGGATTCTTTTCATCCCAATTTTCATCTCTTCTATTAATTGAAAACAAAATGAACAAAATCAAAAGTCTAGATTTGCCATTCCAGGGACATTATTCTCTCATTTGACACAGGCTCTCCATTGTTCCCTAAATGATCTGTACGTTGTTGTTGCTGATAAAAATCACTGTATGCTTTCTCTCTGTTCCCTCCTTGTTTCTTTAAATCCTGCATTTCAAATTCCAACCCATGCCCCAACTTTTCTAATAAAATTTTATCTATCACCCCAGAACTAAAATTCTATACCCCTTTTGCTATATCAATTAACTAGGTTTTGCATAATTTTGTAATTTATGAAAACTCTCTAAGTTTTCATTTTCTTGCCTGTAAAATGGAAATAACAAGATATCTCTCACAGGGTTCTTCTAAAAATCAAAAAAGCATGGGGCACATAGGTGGCTCAGTAAGTTGAGCGTCCAACTCTTGATTTTGGCTCAGGTCGTGATCCCAGAGTTGTGGGATTGAGCCCCCCTTTAGATGTCATGCTGAGTGTGGAGCCTGCTTAAGATTTTCTCTCTTTCTCCCTCTCTCTGTCTTCCCTCTGCCCTTTCTCCTCACTTGTGCTCTCTCTCTCTTTAAAATAAATAAAATAGGGGCGCCTGGGTGGCTCAGTCGGTTGAGCGTCCGACTTCAGCTCAGGTCATGATCTCACGGTTGGTGAGTTCGAGCCCCGTGTCAGGCTCTGGGCTGATGGCTCAGAGCCTGGAGCCTGCTTCCGATTCTGTGTCTCCCTCTCTCTCTGCCCCTCCCCCATTCACACTCTGTCTCTCTCTGTCTCAAAAATAAACATTAAAAAAATTTTTTTAAATAAAATGAATAAAATAAAATGATTATTTTTAATTAAAAATCTTACTTAGATGTATAAATATAGTAAGTTCTATGTTGAAGTCATTTTTGTCATAATATTAACCTGTGACATGATTTATATTTTGGATTATATGTTCTTCAACAAATATAATGTAGACCATTGCATACTTGTGCTGCGTTCCAGTGTGGTTTTTCTTGAATGTGTTCAATGATTTGTCACCATCACTTTCCATGTCCAATTTGGTATTCTCTACCTTTAAGAGATCTATTTGTTTCTATTTTGAGCTTTGTTCCTCTTATCTCTCTTCAATGTACCAAAGAAATATGATACAGAGGCCATCAAGGTGAAACTCAAAGTTGCTGTCCAGCTACGTCATAACCAATAGAACAATTTCTTCTGCATGCAATTTTGTCTCCATCTCTGCAATCAGGTCTTATTGTTCAGTCTTTTTCCTTACTCAATTCTAAAACAAGGAGAAACTCAGATACTAATGTTAGCTCCACAAAATTCTAGTTGAATCATTTATAGATAAATCTAGGCTATATGCTTGGAATACTGGTATTTCACCTGGGGCTGGACAGCATAATACAGTAGAAAGGACCTAAATTTGAGAACGCAGAGGTATGTTGTATTTCTTGATATATAATTCTTTTGTCATATACTCTCAAAAACTGCTCAGACTCTTTGTCCCTCACTTAACATGTAACTGTAAAAAAATCCCAAATTATGATCATACCTGGTAAAGAATTATTAATCTTTACTCTCATGGCACATCCTCTAATCAATTCTCAAGAACATGAAATGCAAATGCTAAGATACACTCTCATTCTATGGGACATAGACCCTCTTTTGCTATAGTTCACTATTGTGTCTGGATGCCTATGAGAAAGTTTCACTTTCCAGGTCTTGCACATAACACATCAAGGTGATTTATATCTGTGTAACAAAAATGAATTGTTTGGGGGTGTATATTAGGTTTTGGCTTAATAGTTATGTAATTTAGCTCTTGCTATACAACAAATAGACCAAAATGCAGTGGCTTAAACCGATAGCATTTATTATCTGCAGGTCCTCTGGCCATGTGCCTTTCATAAGGCTGTAATCAGGTGGCATCCTGTGCTGCAGTCATCTTAAGGCTTGAATGGGTGGCTACTCTTCCAAGATCATTTACAAGTTATTGAGAAGATTCATAGCCTCGTGTGTCAGTAGACTGAGGGTCTCAGTTCTTCACTGGATGGTGACTGGAGAACACCCTAAATACCTTTCTAAGTGGCCCTTTCCAAAGTGTAGCTCTCAACCTTAGAGCTTATTTCATCAGAGCTTGCAAACAAGAGGGCAGGAGAGAAATAATGAGCAATATAGAATTCAAGATCTTTTTAAAGCTAATATCAAAAGTGACATCCCATTTATTTTTCCGTATTCTATTTTGCAAAGGCAAGTCACTTGGTCCAGCCCACACAAGAGTACGAATTTGAGAAGGTGGGTGTCACTGGGAACCATTTCAGAAGCTGCCCACAACACTGATATTTTCTTAACATAACTTTAGGAGGTTAGTTCAGTTAAGCCATAGTTGCTGAGGTGCATAATATGTCAGGAAGCAGACAAGGATGAAATGATGAATAATATAATATCTGCCTTAAAAGAGTTCATAATCTATTTTGGAAACTGATTTTTCTGATTCTATCATGCACAAGCTACACTATGGGAAAATAAAGAGATTCCTAATTCAGTCGGTGAGGTCAGGAAAAGATTCCCAGTGGAGGAGATGGGGTTAATTTTTGACACATGAAATGTGGAGAAGGGGCAGCATATCAAGGGGAGGAAAACAGCTATTCAAATGTACTAGGGCATGACACAGTCCAGTACATTACAGTGTGCGTTCATTATGGTGTTCATGCTGAGCCCTTTAGACGATGTTGCAGCATAACACATTTTTTCCAGTGTATGCACAAAGCAATGTACAGTAAAAAGATATTACTAGATATTATTAGTTCTCTTCTGCCTACTAGCCCTTGACTCATGGTGAGCTCTCCTGCTCCATAGGAGGTTTTCCTAGCGGGTGACTCTCTAGACCCCATCGCTCAAAACTGACGCTATCCAAACTCAGGCTATCAAGGAAATTGGCAATAATCACAAATTACTCCCCATACAGACTCCAAAATGTTTGTAGAGACTGACTGCCACTAGCTGTCCTACTACCCCTGCTTGTTCTTACAAGCAAACATTCAAATTAAGGTATAATAATGTTAGGCAATTTCCCTATAAATAGGAATTTTTACAGTTGCACCAATTCTAGAACTTGTTAATGTTGCAAAATCAGTTTTTCATGAATAAGAAAATATTTGAAATAAAAAATATCCACAACAAATGTATAAAATTCAGTGGACTTGTTTTCTGTATCTCTGAGGAATATTTTATGCTATTGACAAAACTTCCTTGAAACATTCTCGTCTCTTGGTTCCTCTGACGCAATCCTTTGCTGACTCATGTTCATCTCTGGACACTCATTTATGTATATACTTCCAAGTCATTTATAAATCAGTAGATGCTAGTGCTTTGGAAGGAAGCCAAATATTACACATTTATTTAATCTTAGAACTCAGAATATATATCTAGATTGTATTTCACTCATTCCAGAGGAGAGAAGAGTTTCCACTTCCTCAGAAATTGGAGTTTTCTCGGGAATGTAACCATTTCCTTTCTCCAGATCTTCTTGCTCTGGAAAGTTTTGAGTTTTTATATCTTTAACCTCTCACTTACACATGGTTCTAGAATGCTGTGGTATCAATGTATCAATGTATTATTTCCCCATCGTCAAAAACTTAATAGCTAGCTCCTGGGCTAATGGGGCTATTAGCAAGAGTAGTAACTCAAAGACTTGTCAGGACACTGTGATGTTTATCATTACAAAATCCTGCATCTTTAACCTGTGCTTATTTTGAAGGGAATACAAATTTCCTATGAACATACTGTAAGTAATTATATAACTATAATAAGAAGATAGAACACAATATAGAGGAACACACTTTCTCATTAGCCAGCTTGAAAATTGTTGCTGGTGATTGTATCAGCCTTAACACTAAAGGAAACCAATTGCACGGCCCCTCCAATTGTCAAAACTGTGCATTAAAATTAATTATTCTTTCTTAAAATATAATAACAACAAGAATGTATACAAATATATAAGCAAATAATGCAATTTAACTTGGATTTGCGGCAGGGAACATTTGGACTAAGGACTCAGAATGCAGATGCGAATTCTGGATCTGCAACTTAGCTGCATTATTTTTACTTCAAATTTTAAATTTTTTAAAGTAGTCTCTACACCCAATGTGGGACTTGAACTCACACCCTGAGATCAAGAGTCACATGTTCTACTGACTGAGCCAGTCAGGTGCCCCATTTTTGCATTATTTTGGACAAATTACTTAACCAAATGGATTTTTCAGTATCCTTTTCTGAAGGGGAAAATAGTAGCACCCATCACAGGAAATTTTGTGTGAAGTAAAGGAGCTAATATTTGGAAAATGAATGAAAGAGCAGGTGGGACACAGAAAGTGTCATACACCTAAAAGATTACAAATAAAATAAAATATCTCTTCAGTAGATCATGACACTATTTTTCAAATCGTAAAGGTGGGGGTTAAAAATAACTTAACAAAAAGAATTTTGATGAAGACTTTAGAGATCTCTGGGGCATGGTGATTATGCTCTTGACTGCAATCATTTCTTTACTAGGGATTTATCCATCCACAGTGGTAGATGAAGTGGGCAATTAGTCACATTAACTCCTCTACCAATATTTATCATTATTATTTTGCTAAAACAGAATTGAGGAATCCATCAGACTAAATGTAAATACTCATGGTCACCAATTCAATAGCTTATATGTAGATACAGGTAGATAAAATGTGATGCTTTATAGATTTTTCTGATTTGCAGGGGCACCTGGGCAGCTCAGTTGGTTAAGCATCTGACTTCTGATCAGGTCAAGATCTCACATTTCTTGGGTTCGAGTTCCATGTCAGGCTCTGCGTTGACAGTTCAGAGCTTGGAGCCTGTTTCAGATTCAGTGTCTCTCTCTCTGTCTCTGTCTCTGTCTCTCTCTCTCTCTCTCTCTCTCTCTCTCAAAATAAATAAATAAATAAATAAATAAATAAATAAACATTAAATTTATTTTTCTGATTTTCATTTTCAAAGTGATCAATAACTATCTTTCACACACCAGTTGGTAATCTGTATATATTCTTGGGAGAAATGTCTATTCAAGTCCTTTGCCCATTTTTCATCCAATTATTTGATGTTTAAAATATTGAATTTAGGGGCTCCTGAATGGCTCAGTTGGTTGAGCATTGGACTCTTGATTTTGACTCAGATCATGATCCCACAGTCATTGGATCAAGCCCCAAGTTGGGCTCTGTGCTGAGTATGGAGCTTGCTTGAGACTCTCCCTCTCTCTCTCCCCCTCTGGCCTTCTCCCCCACTATCTCTCTCTCTGTCTCTCTCCCTAAAACAAAATTTTTTTTAATTAAAAAAATAAGATATTGAATTGTAGGAGTTCTTATATATTTTGGATTTTGAACTCTTACTCAGATATAGGGTTTGCAAGTATTTTCTCCCATTTTTTAGGCTGCCTTTTCTTACCATTCATTGTTTCTTAGTGGAACAAAAGATTTTTTACTTCACTGAAGTCCCACTTATCTATTTTTGCTGCTTCTGCTTGTGCTTTTCATGTCATGTCCAAGAAATCATTGCCAAAAAAAAGTGCCATGAAGTTTTTTCCCCTATGTTTTCTTCTACAAATTTTGCAGTTTCAGATCTTACATTTAACGTTTAATGAGTTTTGAGTTGATTTTTGTGTATGGCATAAGGTAAGGATACAATTGCATATTTTGCATGTGGATATCCAGATTTTTCAGAACCATTCACTGAAAAGAGGATTGTATGCCATGAACATGCAGGATTTATCCCTGGGATGCAAGAATGGCTCAATATGCAAAAATCAATTAATGGTATACACCATGTTAGCAGAATGAAGGACAAAAATCATACGATTATCTCAATAGATAAAAAAAGAATTTGACAAAATATAATACCCTTTCATTAATAAAGACTCTTAACAAACTAAGAATGGGAAGAATTCACCTCAACATGATAAAGTCCATATATGAAAAGCAATGGCTGACATCTTAATCAATAGGAAAAGCGGAAAACTTTTCTTTCAGATCAGGAACAAGGCAAGGATGCCCACTCTCACCACTTCTGTTAAACATGGTACTGGAAGTCCTAGCCAAAGCAATTAGGCAAGAAAAAATAAATAAAAGGCATCCAAATTAGAAATCAAGAAATAAAACTATCTCTGCAGATGACATGATCTTATATATGGAAAGCCCTAAAGATTCCCCCCAAACACTTTTAAAACTAATAAAAAATTCAGTGAAGTTTCATGATACAAAATCAACATGAAAAAATTAGTTGTATTTCTATACACTGACCATGAACTCTCCAAATAGAAACTCAGAAAAAAAAATTCTGTTTACAATAGTATCAAAAAGAATAAAATACTGAGGAATAAACTTAACCAAGGAGGTGAGATTCCTGTGCACTAAAAAATGCAAAACATTGATGAAAGAAATTAAAGAAGATACCAATAAATGGAAAAATATCTTGTGAACACTTAATATTGTTAAAATGTCCATACTACCAAAATTTATCTATAAATTCAATATAATCTCTATCAAAATCTCAATAACTTTTTTTTGCAAAAAGAGAAGAAAAAAATCCCAAAATTCATGTGAAACCACAAAAGACCCCAAATAACTAAGCAATCTGGAGAAAGAACAAAGCTGAGTAATCACATTTCCTGATTTCAAAATGTGTCACAAAGTTATAGTAATTATAACAGCATGGTACTGGCATGAAAGCAAACACCTAAACCAATAGAACAGGGTAGAGAATCCAGAAATAAAACCATGGATAAATTGTCAACTGATCTTTAACAAGGGGACCAAGAATACACATGGGGAAATGGGAGTCTTTTCAACAAATGGTGTTGGAAAACTGGATGTCCACAGTAAAGTTATTTTTTTTTTAATTTTTAAATGTTTATTTATTGATAGAGAGAGACAGAGTGTGAGTGGGGTAGGGGCAGAGAGAGATGGAGACACAGAATCTGAAGCAGGCTGCAGCCTCTGAGCTGTCAGCACAGAGCCTGACATGGGGCTCGAACCCATGAACCATGAGATCATGACCTGGGCCAAAGTCGGATGCTTAACCAACTGAGCCACCCAGATTCCCCCACAGTAAAGTTATTTAAATATTATCAGTTCCATTTTGCACCATTGATCATAAAAAAAGTAAAGTTACTTTAATTTGTATAGATAGTAATGACATTTACCTCTTAAATCATCTTTATACTGTCTTAATTTACATCCCAGAAAAAGTGATGTATGTCTGTTTCACCATTTATTTGGTAATTTTTAGCCTTCAAATTTAATAATTTGGAGGATTAACCCATTGCCAAATATTCCAGCAAAATATAGATGTCAAAGAGACTATCCTAAAGAATCCTGGCCCTTTGTGACTACTCTCAGGAAGAAATCCACCCAGAATGAGTTGTCTTCTAGTAAATGCAAGAGCAACTTCCATTTTGATGCTTAGGATTATGATGTGTCATCTGCTCACAATTACTCCATCTTCCTGCATACTTCTCATTCATGACTGCTGCTTCTTGCTTTTCTTCCAGGGTGCACTTTAGCTCTGCTCTCCCAATGATTCTGGCCACAAATTGCATTTATATTAAAAAAACATCCACTTTATTATAACAGTTTTTGAAAGTTCTACCTGACAATCTAGAAAATGAATTCCATAGCAGCAACATTTTTTACTTCTTCCATATCTTCCATAATATTCATTAACTTCTGACTCTCAGTTGTGTTTAACCTAATGATAAATTTAATAATAAGTGAGAATTTTAATCTCCAAACTGAATCTATGCCCACTGTATACCACCAAGGATATTCAAATTTTCCATATCTGAATATAGAAATGTATCTTAAGCTGGAGGAAAAAAAAAACCTCTAAGGGCTCATGGTGGGGAAGATAGAAACAGATGTATCTCAACTAGGGGCAGGTAAGAAAATGAAAGCACCATCAATAGCTTAAAGTTTAGAACCCAGTGTAAAGTCAAACTTTAAATATAGGGCCAGGGAGGTGAAGGTGAACAATTGAAACTAAGTTTTAAAGGGTCAGTGGATCATTAAAAGTAGGGACGCAGACAAGAAACAGCTCAGAATGATTCTTGTGTGGAAATACTATAGTGCAATGGTGGTAAGGTCCTAAATCTTATAAGTTTGAGATAGTCCACATTGAGGACTGAAACCTTCCTATACTCAACCATTTCTCAATGCAATTGAGTTCTTTATTTTCAATTACAATTGGGAGATGGAACAAATATAACTAAATGCCTCCTATATGCCAAACACTTTCTACAAGTCATTTCAATTAATTCTCTCATTCATTTATGACATAGGTTTATTAATCCCGTTACCATAAAAAGGAAATTGAGGTTCGGAGAGGTGTGGTGATTTGTTAACACTAATAAGTAATGTATCTACAATGGGAAATTTTGTCCAACTCCAAAGTACGTTTTATCCCCCCTACTTTGTGTTATCAGTCTATAAAGAACATCATCTCAAGGGCTAAGGTACGTTTATCATTTGTTTATATTAGACAGACATGCACTCACACAAACCATGGTTGTTTCATGTCTCATTTTTGCATGTTTATGTGTTTGTTTTATTGTTTTAATTTGAGGCTAAAACTCCAACCTCTCAATCTTTGGTTTGGAATGCGTCTTCTCAGCGTTGAGTGTGCATGTTCTCCACATGGCACTGTGCCAAAAAGGGTGTCTGCCACTACTTGACTCATCTCCTAAGGAAAGTCCTGACTTTTCTATTTAACATTTACAGGAATTAATTTCAATACAGATGGGACAAAAGAGTGTGTGTATGAATGTGTATGTGTGTGTCTGTGTTAATTAATGTTAAATAATTAATGTCAAAATAAACTGATGTCAAAATTAATATGACCTCCATAGATTGAGCATCAGTTTAGCTAGATACTTTTGCAAGAAGAGGGAGTAAGTTGAACAGTCATCCTCTTCTTCCATCTCCTTCTGTTATGCTATGGCCTTTTATTTTCTCCCAAGTGCTATAAAGTCGCAGGCAGTTAGCCATTATGTAGGTATTCCCCAGCCTATGAATTGCCTTATAGATACATGATGGATCTGTCACAAAATGAACACAGATAGAATGAAAGTAATAAGCAGAGATTGAAATTGGTTAAATATATTACTATAGCACTGCAATAATGTTGACCCATTCCTTCTCTGGCAACCAGAGATTACAATTACTTGAAAAAAAACAAGTCATTGTTTTTTCTTTAGAACCTTTGGCAAGTGGCTAAATCTTCACAAAGCAAATGGCTTGTAGAGAAACCCTTTGGGCACAATGAGCCTTTGGAAAAAAAATAATTTGATCCAGTTTCTTTTTATAGATTCTCACCAAAGGGGAAGGAAACCTCCTACCAACATACTCACCTAGGGTAAGAGAAGACTAGAGTTTGCTAACAGGCCTGGTTTCAACTGCATATGTATCTTGCATTCTTATAATGAGACTGTTTTTACAGGGTGAACATATTTCAAATGTAAACAAAGAAAAAATAAGCTGAAAGCTGCTAATGTTAAGTTTAGAGCTTGCAGAAAATATCAGCTAGTGAAAAACAGCTGCCAGAATAAGGCTCTTGTACTCATAGAGATGATTTTTCTCACAAAATTTGAAAGAAATTGTAATGATGAATCATAAGCCTTGCTATAAATAAATTATGACTGCAAATTGCCAGATACAGAAATATTCTCATTAAAGTCCATTGTCTTTGAAGACAAAATTACCTCATTTATTATTTCAGTCGACTCAAACCAATTTAGAACAATTAAAGCCTGCATTATCAAGCATGGTGGATATGCACTGAAAATACATTAAAAGAGAAACAGGTGCTGTTCCAATTTAATAGGATCAATCACCGACTATCTACTATATGAAGCATGTTACTTTGTTGTGGAAACAATTTAGAGTGTTCACTGAATGGATGCCAATTTCCAATCAGCCAAGGACAATGTGGCACCGTCCTATGCCAACTGATTCATTCATTTATTTATTCATTTATTCAATCAATCTTTCCACATTTCTACTGCACTTACTATGTGCAAGGCAATTAACCAAGCATGATGGTTAACCAAAGATGGTTCATGCATATTCTTTAGGAGACTAAAAATGGCATGTGCTCAAAGAAAGGTAATTTACAATTAAATTTGATTCACATACGTAGTGCCAAGAAGTTGAAAGGAATGAAAACCGAGTTTTTGATTGGAGACATCGGGAAAGCCAACAAGAAATTGACATTAGGGTGCCTGGGTGGCTCAGATGGCTAAGTGTACAATTCTTGGTTTCAGCTCAAGTCATGATCTCATAGGTTTGTGAGTTCGAACCCCATGTTAGGCTCTGAGCTGATAGCACAGAGCCTGCTTGGGTTTTTCTCTCTCTCTCTCTCTCTCCCTCTCTTTCTGCTCTCCCCTGCTCATGCTTGAGAGTGTGTAGGTGGCTTAACAATGCAATCAGAATGAGAAGTATACAGGAAGTGTTCTACAAGCTGTAATTACTGGGGTAACATTAAAAGAATAAAAACACTACATAACTCCTAAATCAGTATGTGGAGAAGTGGATTATAATAGTAAAAGTATACAATCAACCTGAAAGCAAAAAAAAAGAAAAAAGAAAATAAAAAGAAAAAAAGGATAATACATTCAAAATTAAGTAATTTCAAAGGTATGTTAATAAAAATAGTATATAATAAACTTAAGGGATGAATTTATATATGTAAATGTAGATATTAGAGAAAGAAAAAGATTTAGAAAAGCAGCACTGTAAACCTGGAGAATGTTGAGGGGAGACAATCATGGAGAAAACACATATTAGTAAAGTAGAAAATAAACAATGATTAGGATCAAAAAAGCCATGTTTTGAAATATGTAATCAAAATGAAGTGATTATGGAATAAGTCAACAGTAAAAATGTTAGAGAACATTCAAATAACCAAAGTCAGAAGAGATAAAGACAACATTGCTAGAGGTATTGCAGATAATCAGCCAACGAACCAACCAAAGAGTATTATGAGTCATTTCATGTCCCAAATTTAAAATGGAAATTAAATGGGTGAACTAAGAATATAATGACCCAAACTGACACAGGTATAAATTTAAACAAACAAATAATTCCAGAACTATGAAACAAATTTAGTATGCATAATCAAACAAATAAGCAAAACTCTTCACAAATGCTCCTTTTGACTAGATGGTTTCATCAGTTAAGTCCCATCCAATATTCAAGGTAGAAATATTGCTCACCTTATGTAAAAAATCTATCAGAGAATAGAAAAAAGTATGAACATTTTAAAATTCAATATATGAAATGAGTATAATCTTGAGTCAAAATCTGATAACAGCAATATAGGAAAATTACAAACCAGTATTCCTATAAATCCTAAAGAACATATAAGCAAAGCAGATGACACAGCATGGGTGGATAATATTACATCCTGTTCTCTTGGGTTTATCACAGAAATTTAAACTCAATCACTGAAATTATTATATTATGTAGGAAAGGCATATGATGAAATTTATACTCCATTCATTATAAAATTTCTTGGTAAACCTGAAGTGCCATGTAATTTTTCAAACTGATGAAATATATGTACAAAAAACTGAACAAAAATAGCAATTAAATGTTGGTTTTTTACTTCCTTAAAGATTGGGCATAAATCAAGGATTCCATTTTCACCATTTTTATTTAATATGTTTACTGGAGAGTCTAGATAGCCTAAAATGCCAAGTGTGTGTCTGTGTGTGTGTGTGTGTGTGTGTGTGCATACACACATGTTCATGCTTCTGCGAACACACATTACCCAGTTTAGCAGGCATACAGGATTTAAAATCAATATCTAAAAACTACTGTACTTCTATACATAAGCTCAATGACTGAGAAATAAATCATGTAACATAAAAATATAATGTACCTAGAAGTAAATCTATCAAAAGATTATTAAATATTTACTTATTGACACTAAAAAAAAAACTCAAAGGGAGAGTTACACCATATCAATTAATTGAAGTACTCAATATTTAGTGACATTGATTATTCTCAGATTGCTTTTTTAAAAAATTTTTTTTAATGTTTTATTTATTTTTGAGACAGAGAGAGACAGAGCATGAACGGGCGAAGGTCAGAGAGAGAGGGAGACACAGAATCTGAAGCAGTCTCCAGGCTCTGAGCTGTCAGCACAGAGCCCGACGCGGGGCTCGAACTCACGGACCGTGAGATCATGACCTGAGCCGAAGTCAGACGCTCAACTGACTGAGCCACCCAGGCGCCGCCTTTCAGATTGCTTTTTAATAACATTATTTGTGATGAAACTTGACAAACTGTGCGGTAGGAATTTATGAATTTGTAGGAAATGCAAAAGGAAAAAATAGCTTAAATAGTGGTCTTAGTCAAATTTCCCTAGAAAAAGTATGAGGAAGGGGTGGCTGGGTGGCTCAGTTGGTTAAGTGTCCGACTTCGGCTCAGGTCAAGATCTCATGGTTTGTGGGTTCAAGCCCCGCGTCGGGCTTTGTGTTGACAGCTCAGAGCCTGGAGCCTGCTTTGGATTCTATGACCACCCCCCTCCCCCCCCCCCCCCCCCGTCCCTACCCTGCTCTCTCTCTCAAAAATAAAATTAAAAACATTTTAATAACAAAAGAGTATGAGGAAAAAACATTAAGTACAACTTCTTTATTGTGAGTTTTAGTATCAAAGTAGAAAATGAAGAAAAAAAACTTTGAAGCAGGGAAAAAACTGGGAATCAAACATAATGCATTGTGAAACTAGCCACTGCTACATAAGGAGACACAGCCTGTCGCTTAGCCACACAGGCTGTCTCTGAACAGACTGTAGAAAATTGCCTTGTCTCAGAAGTCCATGCAGGAAAGGAAAAGAGAAGGAATTTATCTGTCAGCTCCCTGGCATCTCTTATCTCAAATTTGGCATCATGGGGAGATAGCTTGGCCTCTTTAGGAGTGGATGGAAAAGCCTTGTTTCATGGCCTCCCACATGGTACTTGCATCAGAATCTAGAATAGTGGGGGGCACACCGGTGGCTCAGTCAGTTAAGCATTGGACTCTTGGTTTCAGCTCAGGTTATAATCTCACAGTTTGTGAGTTCGAGCCCCGCATCGGGCCCTGCACTGACATTGTGGAGACTGCTTGGAATTCTCTCTCTCTCCCTCTCTGTCTCTCTGCCCCTCCCCTGCTCACTCTCTCTGTCTCTCCTCAAAATAAATAAATAAACTTAAAAAAAAAAGAATGTAGGATAATGGGAAAAGCCAGGAAATCCAGGCGTTGACATCATGGTGATGATCACACACAACCATTTGCATTGGAGTCAAATGCAAATGACTCATAGAGGCGTGAGTCATAGAATCCAAAGTAGCATAGAGGGGAAATTCAATACAACAAAGTGGGAGAACTTTTACCACCTATCCAGAGTAAATATTAAGCTCTAGTGATTAGGATCCTATTGTAATGGGGCTGACAAATCATCTAAAGGATTGTAAAGAAGGTACTGAAATAAAACCAGACATATATGGACATGAGTTATGACAGTTAATTTGGGTGATGCTTGTAATCCTCAATTTGTCAATCTGAGTATTAGTTAAAATAGTATTGGCTTTATTTGTTAAACTGTGTCAAATTGACTTTAATAAATTGTGTTTGAAATACGACATCCAAGGAAAAAATAAAACAGGTGCAAATGTTCCTGTCAAGGATATACACTGTCATTTACATCTGAACCACTTCTAAATTTAAAAAATCAGCTTGTCCATATTTACAAAATATACTGCATGGAGTTCGATTATGTTTGTATTGAATTTATAGATCAGTCTGAGAAGAAGTGACATTTTAACAATACTGAGTCTCCCAATCCATGAACACAGTGCATCTCTATGTATTTAGGTCATCTTTTATGTATTAACCAGTGTTTTACATTTTTACCACACAAATTATATTTTGTTAGATCTGTACCTAGATTTCTTAGTCCATTCAGGCTGCTATTGAAAAAGGAATTTGGTTGCCTCCATTTTGACCTCAAACCTTCCAGTTGAGTTCTTTCCACCTTGTCTCCTGGCTTGGGGCAAAGCATCCCATGATGGGAACTGAAACTACCCCCTCAAGCAATAAGGATTCCCCTGAGCCAGCAAGATCTGTCCGTGAATGACTCCAAGACAATGATGGATTTGATCTTCACTGCCTACCTGCATATACCCACCCACCTTTGCTCCATTTTCCTTATATAAACCTGTAAGTATTTTCTGCATTTTAGAGAGTCTTTGAGACCGCAGTTTTCCAGGTGTTGGCCTCACAGAAATAAATGTCTTTCTGGTTTCACAGTGGCGATTGGCTAAACCTGGTCTGCCTGGGACCCCCCAGAGCCAGGTGCTCTCGTGCCCTGGTGACCCAGCTACACCATAACAAAATGTTACAAACTGGGCAGCTTATAAACAACAAACATTTATTTCTCATAATTCTAGAGGTTGGGAAGTCCAAGATCAAGTTGCCAGCAGGGTCACATTCTGATGAGGGCCCTATTCCTGGTTCATAGACAGTATTTTTTGCTGTGTCCTCACATGGTACAAGGGGCAGACAAGCTCTCTGGAACCTTTTTTATAAGAGCACTAATTCCATTCGTGAGGACTCCACCTTCAGGACCTCCTAAAGGTCTTACCTCCTAATACCATCATATCTTGGTTAGGATTTCAACAAATGAATGGGGCAGGATGGGGGAAGGGAGATGGTCACAAACATTCTGAGCATAGTATTAGGTATTTCCTTTTTTGATGTCATAAATGGTATTATTATTATTATTAAAATTTTGAATTCCAGTTATTCATTGCTAGTATATAGATAAGCAGTTGGTTTTTGCACATTGATCTTGTATCCTGTGACCTTGCTAACCTCACTAATTCCAGGAGCATTTCTTGTAGATTCTTTAGGTTTTTCTAAGTAGATAATTATGTCATCTATAAACAGAGACAGATGTAGTTCTTATGTTCTAAGTCATTTCAATGAATCCCTGAAAAAACGTAATTTTTATTGAAGGCTTGAATGTGTTATTCTCATTGGCCAGTAATGAAACTCTAGGTAACAAAACTGTCTCAGAAGTTTTTTCCTAGACTGACAAGCAGCCCACCTTTGTTTATGGATCTTAATAAGTTTCTGTTAGTTTTGATTTTGAATTTGCCTACAGAACTTTAGCCTCATACTTCCAACTGTATCCCAGTTATTTCTCTGTTGCCTGGGCAGTGAGGCCAAAGCAGGTAAGGATACCAGCTATATGATTTGTTCCAGACATTCCTTAATTTAGCCTTTGTGGTCCCACATCTTGAAAAATCCTCAGTTCCACTTTAACTGGGACTCCGGTCATCCTTGAAGTAGGATAATATGTATTTTAAGAAAATATAGCTCCTGTTATGAAAAATTACATTAAGTACTTCTACAAATGTTAATGCTAATATTTTAAGATATAATGAATATGAAATACCATTCATCAATCTTACCCGTTCTATCTCTTTTCACGTCAGGTTATTTACTTTTTAGAGATCTCCTTCTGTAATTTGGTATATTGCAACATCTAATAATATAAGTACTTGAATATTCAATGAATTCTTCACTTGGTAACCTAGGAAATTAATTTTTTTCACTAAATCTCTGTGCATGTACATGGCCCTAAAAATATCTATATAAGTTATCAAAGGGATGGCTGGCATTGAGACAAATGTATCTGCCATTTATCACATCTCATTGAGAAATGAGCTTCATTAAACCCTACTGACTTTGCTTTCTGAAATTTTCCATCTTGTTCACCTCCCCCCACCTCCTGTGAGAAACAACTAAACAATATGTTGATTCTTGAGGCTCCTGGAAAACTCAGCATGAAGTAGAAATCCATGTCTTCTGGAGCTTTAACTTTGATTTAGGCAACGGAGAGATTTTTTTCCCCATAGATTACTTCTCACCACAGGATGTAGAAGATCCCTTTGTTTACATGACATTATTAAACACAATGAAAAAAAAAACAATAGGGGAATGGTTCTATAAATGATTATGTAGGGTATGTGATAATATGGAAAGGAGGTCATGACATTACTAAGTGGAAAAAATAAGCAGATTGTTAAACAGTATATGAATTGTAATCCTGTTTTTTAACTTTTTTTACATTTTTATTCATTTTTGAGAGACAGAGATAGAGT
The DNA here is from genome assembly GCF_022837055.1 of Prionailurus viverrinus. Lineage (NCBI taxonomy): Eukaryota > Metazoa > Chordata > Mammalia > Carnivora > Felidae > Prionailurus > Prionailurus viverrinus. The sequence goes on from NC_062567.1 coordinate 95,950,820, forward strand.
ATGAGTGGAGGAGGCACAGAAAGAAAGGGAAACACAGACTCTGAAGCAGGCACCAGGCTCTGAGCTGTCAGCACATAGTCCGATGCGGGCCTTGAACTCAGGAACCGTGAGATCATGACCTGAGCCGAAGTCAGACACTAAACCAACTGAGCCACTCAGGTGCCCCTATAATCATGTTTTTAATACACATGTGTGTTGCTGAGTCTGGGAGAAAATTCACCTAGTCTTAGCATGTTATTGCTGGGTAGTATGATATAACTGGAGAATTTTACTAACTTCATTTACTTCATTATTTTTAAATGTCTATACTTCATATACAGTTTTATATAAAAATAATGAAAATTACTCAACTAATCAAATTATAAAAATTACTAGTTTCAGAATATTTGCATGGCTGTCAAAGCTATTTGGGGTCATTCAAGTGCACTGTATAGTCAATCAGGTGACTTTAATTCAAATTCTGGCTCTAGTCCTTACTGACTTTGTAAAAAGATTTCCAACCATCATCATGAGCCTTAGCTTTCTCATTTGCAGAATAGAAGTAAAAATGTCTCATATGGTTTCCGGGAATATGAAATGAGATTACATATGCAAAGATACTTTGAAAGCTCTACTGCTGTATAAATACCTAACATTGTTTTGAAATAAACATTATCTTATGGTTTTTAAACTGAATTAAATTTTCTTATATTAATATTTTAAACTGACTTCTGGCTGGTTTGTATATTTGAAAGAAAAAAGTTAAAGGCTACGTTAAAATACTGGAAACTTTGTATAAAGTCTTTAGTTAAATCTTTAGTGGAGTATAATATGATTGCTGTAAGGCATAAAGGTATTCCTTTATTTAAAACAAAATCCTAAGTATGTTTTCAAAAAACCATTTTCCTAGCATATATATGCACACACATATTAATGTTAGAAAGAGAGAGAGAGCCTGCACGCAAGCAAGGGACAGAGAGAGAGGGAGACAGAGGATTCGAAGCATGCTCTGCACTTACAGCAGAGAACCTAATTCAGGGCTTGAACTTGCAAACTGTGAGATCATGACCGGAGGTGATGTCAGATACTTCAACGGAGCCACCCAGGCGCCCCTCTATATTTTAATATGTGAATGAATAATTATCTCACAAAGCTATATGGTTTTAAAACAAAAATGTGTCATATTAATTTGTTTTTTAAAACGCTGTTTATTTATTTTTGAGAGAGTGAGACAGAGCATGAGCAGGGAAGGGGCAAAGAGAGAGGGAGACACAGAATCCAAAGCAGGCTCCAGGCTCTGAGTTGTCAGCACAGAACCTGACATGAGGCTCAAACCCACGAACCGTTAGATCATGACCAGTGCCAAAATCAGACGCTTAACTGACTGAGCCGGCCAGGCACCCCTAGACATTTTTATATAATATCAGGCTAATAAAAGAAAAATGTAGGGAAATTTGAAGTATATTTCCAAATTTCTTTGAAATTGTTGTCTTAAAAGAGATCACATTCTTCCATGACCATGTTGTTGGTACTACTGTTAGAGACCAGGATAACTGTGGCATTTGTCTAATGTTTGTGTATTTAATTCCAAGTGAGCATCGATATATTATGGAACAAAGCTTTGGTTTCATAAATACTTAAGATAAGTGTTTTCAGAATCTGGTCCTCAGAATGCCAAAATATTTTAAATTCAGTTTGATTTTACTGGTTATATCCAGAATGTATTTCTTAACCTCATGTCTATTTCAGCTTTTAATATTCTAATCCACAGCCAAATATGTCAGGTTTTCTGATCGTCTATTTTTTCTTTCCCTAATTATTAATTGATTAGCAACAGGTATTCGCATCTACAGGAACTAGAGTACTTTACTAAGTGTGCGAATAAAGAGAAAGTCACAGATCTATAAAACAGATTTTCTCATTTGGTTAGTAAGAAAACATCCTCAAGATTTTCTTCTTCCTGGGTAGTCTATTGATATTGACTCAGGGCTTCATAAAATTTCAGAGCTCATTCTCTGCCCCATTATTCATCTTTCTACAGAATATAAATAACCCTTAGCTGTGTTAGGTTTAATTTAGGTTCTACACTTACTGGTCTGGGACCAGTCTAAATCCCTTCTGCAGAGGGAGGCTATGTCAAATGGAGGCACTGGAAGGTGCTAAAACCCTTAAGATGCTGTTTAGATGGTTTGTAAGCCATGTTCACCAGAGGCACTTTTCAGCAGTGTTTCATTATGTTCCCATCAGTAGACAGAGATTGAAAGCTGGGTTGCCATGTTTCTTGATGTCTATACAAACTTAAATCAACTCAATAACCTAAGTAAATATTCCTTCCATCTTTTGAAGAGTTCTTTTTGATGATGGTCACATTTCTTACATGATATAAATGTGGTAAATGTTAGATTTCTCTAGGGGAAAATGGTGAAGTGTCTCCCTCCCGCCTGTATCTCAAAATATTTAGCAGACTCTTAATGATGCAAAGTAGCTTTTCACACCGCCCTGAAATCCTTCACCTGAACTAATTTTTACCCTTTGGTAATGTGCCATTGGATTCTCTGTCATGCTTAAAATAGAAGTGCAGTGAACAGGAACAAACATAGTTACAGTTAATGATCTATTATTTGAGTGTTTGAGCATAAAGAGACTTCTTGACTTAAGGAAATGAAGAAAAGTACAAATGAAAACTTATAATGACACCTAATTTTATTGTTTATAGAAAGTTATTGAAAATACATTATTGTTTATTTGAAAATTAAGACCCTTTGTTTTCCCTCTTCAGATGTACCTCAGACTTCATTTTCTTGCAGTGTTATGCATTTATCCCTCTTCATATTGGAATGCATGACTCCAAGGAGCATTAACGACTGCATATGCAAGAATCATTAGAAGTCCATGAAACAAAAGAGACAAACATTCACAGTTGTATTCCCCATGCCTAGAACGGTGCCTGGCACTAGCTCAATAAGTGAATTCATCACAGTACATTTGGGCTGAAATGTGCCTCTTAAAGTCCAAGGATACTATAAACTATGCAAATTCAATATATGTATTTTCCATATGGGTGAGCTGAACTTAAAGATATCCTGTATGCTTAGCTTTTCATCAATAGATGCTCATATTTTTATTGTAATTTTTTACTCAAGTTTTCCCTTAGGTTGTACCTTCTCAGCTTTATTCACTGGCCATTCATAATACTGGTTTTATGAATTAATCATATTCTTCATAAAGTTTTGCATGGTTTTAATAAATTCTTCTGAAGCAGTACAGTTCAACTCTCAAGATTGACCTATTTTAAAAATCCTCTTGGAGTACTTTGTTCAAAGTCTTTTTTCTAAGCAATCTTCGTAAAATTTTGCCACTCAATGGAATGCAAGTAGGTAAGACATGCAGACATTTTCTCACTGCTAAATATTCAAGATGAGGTCTTGCCCATAGTATTAGTATTCCGTTTACGAATGGCCTAGATATAAAATGAATATTTTAAAAATAGAAACTAAATTTATATATTAAGTAGGAACAGGTAAGATATGTATTACATTCCTTAGCCCTTAGAAATCTTTGCATTTATTCAATGATATTTTAAATGACAGAATTTGTGTCAATTTGGCTGACATGATGTCCTACACATTCTATAAAATAGAAAACATGTACCTCTCAGAAGGCGCTGTTTGAACACAGCTAGCAAATGGAAGAGTCACTTTACAATTTTCAGAATCTCCTACCAGATGTTTGCCTCATAGGCAGCCAGGTTTCAAACCCTAGTTTTAGGAAGGAATGGTCTTCACTAACTCTCTGAATTACAACATCTTCAGATGCATTCTTCTTAAACATTTAGTTAAGTTTATATGGTCTTCATCTTTTACTCCTGACATGGACAAGTTATATTGTTAAATAAACACTAGGTTATGTATTATAAGGAATATACAGATGGCATGGTATCTTCCCTTAGGTGATATCCCATAAAGAGAGAGGCCATGCAAAGAAAGAATATTTATGTACTGTGGAATATAGAGAACGTCAACAAAGTGCCATGAAGTCCAGAGGAGGAAAGGTTGAGTCTAATGGTAAGCATCTTGGGGTTATATGAACCTAGTGATGAAGAATGGGCTGGAAAACGATTACTGGACATGATGGTAGCCATGTCAGAAGAAGAGCATGTTTAGGAGAAGGAAGTGGTACAAATAAAATCACAGAGGCGTGAGGGACCCCTGGGTGGCTCAGTTGGTTAAGTGTCCTACTCTTGATCTCGGCTCAGGTCACAATCTCCCAGTTCATGGGTTCAAACCCTGTATCCGGCTCTGTGCTGATACATGGCTCAGCGGGGAGCCTGCTTGGGATTCTGTCTCTCCTTCTCTCTGCCCCCGCCCCTCGCTCTCTCTGTCTGTCTCTCAAAATAAATAAGTTTAATTTTTTTAATAAATAAATTAATTAAAACTTTACAAATTTAAAAAATCACTGAGTATGAAAGAATTACGAGCCACATTCAGAAAAGTAACGAGCCACCCAACTTAAAGAAAACATATCACAAGTGACGTTGAAAAATGAAATAACTAAAAACATCCAAAAATATGTGCCATAAATCAAGGTAAAAATAACTGGGCATAGCATACAAATATCTCTGTATGAAAATATATCTGCATGTTCGTGCAGGAAATGTTGTGGAGAGAAAAAAAAAAAAGGCTGCATCTGAAATAGGTCAGCTGATTACACAGCATTCGGAAAAACCGTGGTTCATAAGCCTATTTTGGAAAGTTCTCCGTCCAAAGCAAGGGAGAAGATGCTACAAAGGAGACTGAAAGGTTTGAACGTATAACCTGGTGCTTTGCCAGGGAGCAAAGCAATGTATGGAAATGTGGAAAAGAGAGAAGAAAATGAAAAACTGGATATTCTCCAGTAATGCATCATTTCTGCCCATATTCAACCACCTAATACAATCAAATCATTTAAATGATCCAAAACCCAACCTAGTTCAAGAGACAAGGGAAACCAGATGCTGAGTTAGAGCAGGCACCCAAATTCACACACCAGCCCTGTATTATAATAACAATGCTTGGCTCAGCTTTCCAAACTGATTGCTTTCTACAATCAGTTAAGGGAGTACTTCAGAGTTAGAGAAGTCCATACCCACACTGTCACCACTTAAATTAATGTAAAAGTGTTCTCAGCTTAAAAGAAGGTGCCAAAAGAAAGAAAAAGTCTCAGAACCCCACAATTCAGAATAAAATTCTGGGAGTACACATACTAGCACATGTTCAATCAAGAGAAAATGAAAATTAAGTATTTCATATATGTAAATATGTGTTTGATTTTGTACAAATGTAACGTTCCTGGTAAGAGCTTTCCAACTAACACAATGAAAATTAGAAAAGAAAAACAAACAAACAAAAAAACCCAAACTCCTAACTTGCATGAACTTCTTCAGCTAAAGCAGTATTTAATAATTTTCAAGTTACGCTGACAGGGAACATATCTATGAACCACTAAAAATATGAATATGGCAGACCTTCACTAATTAAAGAAAAGAGAAGAAAATGAAACACTGCCAAAAATAGAAATAACTCCAAATTGTATAATTTTAGAAGAAACAAATTTTCCAGCTATTTGTTTTAGAGATGATGTTATAAATGGCCACATCTATGTGAATTAATCATGTCATGTGATATCCACACATTGCTCATATATATATTTATTCAAAATTTACTTTGTTTAAGAAAGTTATTGAAATGAACATCAACCTGTACATTTCATATATCACAGAGGTGTTTCTTTGGGAAATTGCTATAGATATAGTAGTATGATTACTACATCATTGGAGGTTGAATATTATTGATTTCATGAGTTAAACATTAAAAATGTTCAGATGATAGGCACAATTTAATATTTAAAATTATATATTTTATTTTCTTGAAACAATGTTTTAATTAGTGAAACTGAATTTTGGGGGATATAGCAGTCCCAGGAGAGATGGAAAACTGTACAAGTTGGCACATTTTTTTTCAAGGTTTTTTTTTTTTGCTGTTTATTTATTTTTGAGAGAGGGGAAGAGAGAGAGAGAGAGAGGCAGAGAGAGGCAGAGAGATAGAGGGAGACACAGAGTCCGAAGCAGCTCCAGGCTGTGAGCAGTCAACACAGAGCCCAATGCAGGGCTCAAACTCATGAACTGTGAGATCATGACTGGACCAAAGTCAGACACTTAACTGACTGAGCCACCCAGGAGCCCCCAACCTGGCACATTTCAACAAAGGATATCCAAGTAACAAATATCTGCAAAGAGGTTTTGAATAATCAGTAAGTCTGTCAACATCAACCAATTCCTTGTTTTCCTAACTTGAAGATTAAGAGACCTTGGAATAAAACCTGTGTTTTTATGCAAACTGTACACATTTCTCATATAAAGAGACCATCCTCAGGTTGAAATTAATACTCTGATGCCTGACCACTTGGGTTTAAATCCTGGCTCTGCTAATTATGGGCTGGGTAGCCTTAGGCAGTGCCCTGCCAAGCCATACTGGAACTGAGTCCAAAGGAAAAACATCTGTTTCTGTGTACAATTATCTAAATATTCTCCCATATTTTGAATCAAGTAGAGAAAGTTAATATAAGCTTTTGTAAATATACTCACATATATGTGTTATATATATACAATATATATTAACTCTTGTGTGTGTATATATATATGTGTGTGTGTGTGTGTGTGTGTGTGTATGTGTGTGTATATAGATGATAGATAGATAGATAGATAGATAGATAGATAGATAGATAGATATCCTGAACTGCCAAATCTGTTTGCACATCACTGTCAACCCTCACAAATGGACCATCAAGGGGTACAGACAACCAGGCATCACAGGAACAGTGAAACAATTGGAAATAACTTCTGCAGTTGAACAATAACACTGGATCATAAGACAAATAAACAGCAACTTGTTTTTCTTCACAATTTTGTTATTTTGCTTATAACGGATCTATTTGATTTTGATTTTTAATTCATTTCATTCCACATTATTAGCTCGATTGCTGAATATTTTGGCATCCTTAGGTTTTGCACTAGAGCTAAGTGTTCACTCAACTCACGCTCTTTTTGTCCCTACTCAGGCAAGTTACTTACCCACTGTGTGCTTTATCCTATCTAAAATTGAGCTATTGCTTATAAAGCACTTAGAATACTCTCTGCCAGCACATAGTAAGTACATAAAATGTTATCATTATATTATTACCATTAACCTTTTTATTAATATATCTAATATAATTTTTAGAAAACTTGATTTTTCCAAGTAACGTCTTCTTGAGGTTCTACAGCTACTAGAAAATAGGATTCAAGGTAGACCTGACTTTGGAGCAACGATTAGGATTACACTAGTTGTAAGGAGAAAATGCATCCATTCTTAATATGTCCTTACCGTGCTAAGAAACAGATTGTAGCATACTAGAATTTCATAAAAGTCCTTGGTTACACATCCTGAGAATTTACTGGGAGAAGTACAAAGCTAAGAGAGTAGCAGAAGAATCAGCCTCTCCTGAGAACATTCTTTGGACAGATGTCTTTTTAATATTTTTAAAGTATATGTTGATGCAATAATTATTAATCCTATGATGTAAAAATACTAGAGGCAGAAGTATGAAAGTAAGAGGGGCGCCTGGGTGGCTCAGTCAGTTAAGCGGCCGACTTCAGCTCAGGTCATGATCTCATGGTTGGGGAGTTTGAGGCCCGCGTTGGTCTCTGTGCTGACAGCTCAGAGCCTGGAGCCTGCTTCCAATTCTGTGTGTGTCTCTTTCTCTGCTCCTCCCCAGCTTGTACTCTGTGCCTCAGAAATAAATAAACATTAAAAATTTTTTTTAAAAAAGAAGTATGAAAGCAAGAAAATGAGACACTAGAAGAAGATAGTCAAAGTCTGGGGCTTCTGTGTACTAGCTACCTCTTCTTGCCCCCAGGCGATCCTGGCTCCATGATGGCAGAGTCTGGCTGTGTCTCTGTGAGGGAATCAGAACTCAGGCCCTCCCCCCCGTGGAGAAAACAAATTCTCTGTATTTATGACATAATTATCAGCCTGACAAGAACACTTAGTGTAATAAGATATTATTTTCCAACAGCTCCAACAGGAAAATATATTATTCTTGAGAATTTAGACAGAAATAAAAGTGTTATTTATGTTTTCTGGCAGATCTTATTTCTTCATATTCTGCACTTTGAATAGCAGAGTTTTCTTTCATGAATATTCTAATCAGGTCAACGATTTCAGCCATTCCCGAGAGTTCTCACAAATGGCAATACCTGAGTAGAGTAAAGCAACAAATATGTGGCTTTGGCAGCAGGAGAAACTTCTCTTTTCACAAATAGTTCCAGTGCATCTTGGGTATTCATATCAAGAACCTTAGACACTTTTAAAGAAAGAACTGTCATGGTTTGCCTTCACATTTGCTAGTACACCAGGCTGAGTTTTATATTTTCTGGCTGTTCTCTCAGTAATTAGTTCATTTAAATATATGAGAAATGTAAATTAGGACTCTTGCTTCTAAAAGAATGAGCTAACCTTATGAATGACTGAGTAAATGAATGACCCATTGACAGAAACAGTACAAAATGTCTGACATGTTTTCTTATTCTTGACATCCCCAGTTAATCATCCATGGCAATAAAGCTTGCACAGTGAAAAGGACAAGTTTTTGACTGGTAAAAATAAAATTAGCCCAAAATGTCACTAGAACATTTTTGAACTGGGAAAAATATGCCAACGTGAGGAAATTTTTTTTTCTGTCAAATATTGGGTTAGGAGAAATGACACAACCAGCCAATAATAAAAAGCACCCCAATTTTTAAATAATAGAGAATATGTTCTAAACATATACAAGTATATAGGAGGGGTTGCATTATTTTTAAATAACCATTTAAAAATTAGTCATTCACCTTAGAGTCACTCAGTACAGATCAAAAAGAACACATGCCTTAGTGATAATGTTTAATATTGTTTCTCACCCTTTGTGGCAGATAGTAAGTTAAAGTTCTAAAACATGAAATTATATAGGAAATCTATTGTATCTCTTAAATGGTGACTTCATAGACATGGAATAATCAGATACATTTTATCCTTTATACTCATTCAAGGTATACACACACACACACACACACACACACATTCTACTGCCCATATGGCAGACATATAATGGGAATTTAATAATAAATATAAAATAATCTCTGTCCTCAATTAATTTAGAGTCCCAAAGAGGAGACCCCAGGCAATTAACAAGGTCACCTGATAAAAACTAAATCTTAGAATGAGAGAGTGAAGAAAGCTTTCTTGTTGTATGTGGTAGCTAGCAGAATCACAAATGAGAAGCTAATTATAATTCTGGGGCGCCTGGGTGGCGCAGTCGGTTAAGCGTCCGACCTCAGCCAGGTCACGATCTCGCGGTCCGGGAGTTCGAGCCCCACGTCGGGCTCTGGGCTGATGGCTCAGAGCCTGGAGCCTGTTTCTGATTCTGTGTCTCCCTCTCTCTCTGCCCCTCCCCCGTTCATGCTCTGTCTCTCTCTGTCCCAAAAATAAAATAAAAAACGTTGAAAAAAAAATTAAAAAAAAATAATTCTGGTCAATAAGTAGATAACAATATCCCTAAAAACTTCAAAATGTGTTAAATATGCTATTCTTTGTGATGCCTGTAACAATACGGTTTCTTTTCAGAGAAACTGCCCCAACCCACCTTTCTAAGATACAGCTCTAGCCCAAGTGCAGCCACTTCCTGGATTCCTCTGTGGCGTCTGCCCTGAACTTGCATGTTGATTTCTACAGCAGCAATAAGAGAAGTCAATCTTATCACTGCTCTTTAAAACGTAAAATGGTCGATGATTTCTGTTGAATTGAAAGACTGCTTAGAGAAAGACCAAGAGATATTGAAGATATAAGATAGAATTGAAGATATAAGTAATGTGAGGTTATAAGCAAATGGACAGGAAATGGCAGTCAGTAGGATCTCTGTGTAGATACCAAGAGTGAGGCCATCAATAGTAGGAAGCAGCATTGGAAAAAATAACTTCTAAGTCAACGGCACAAAAAAAGAAAGAAGGTCCTGTTTCAGAGCTCTCAGCTCTGGGTCTAGTTTCAGTCTCCATATGACTCATTCACTGTGACTCTCTCTCACATTTCCTAAATTCCCTGCCTCCTTTACTGATCATTGAAATAATTTTCATTATTGAAGATATAGGAGTTTCTGTACCTTGCAGCCAAATGGGTTTTCTAACTGCAACAGAAGTTATCAGTCTCCATCATTATCTACAGAAATATATTTTAAGATCCCCAAATCATTTAAAAATTACCTTAGTGAGAAGACTTTTTAAGGGAAGAAAAAGGAAAAAAGAGAACATCTAAAACAATAAAGATGTGGGGCAAGATGCCATAAGTAAGAAGAAGTGACATTACATGTATTCAATCTTACAAAAGGGAAGAAGAGAAAATGTATCTCTAGCTAATATCCTGCTGCACACACTGACATTTAAATGGGGGTTGAGGGGCGCCTGGGTGGCGCAGTCGGTTGAGCATCCGACTTCAGCCAGGTCACGATCTCCCGGTCCGTGAGTTCGAGCCCCGCGTCAGGCTCTGGGCTGATGGCTCAGAGCTTGGAGCCTGTTTCTGATTCTGTGTCTCCCTCTCTCTCTGCCCCTCCCCCATTCATGCTCTGTCTCTCTCTGTCCCAAAAATAAATAAACGTTGAAAAAAAAAATTAAAAAAAAAATAAATAAATGGGGGTTGAGAAGCCACTGGTCTATGCTGTATTCTTGCTCCCTGCTTGAAGCTGCTACACATCACTTCAGAAAATGGCTCTGCAGTCTGACTGGCCAACTTGCATGGTATTAATTATCATGGTCGACTGACCACAGAGTACATCTTTCCCCCAGACATTCTGAAGTCTTGGTTGAGTCCTAACTTAAGGAAATAGAGCCAGGCCCACCATGGATACTTCTTTACTTAGCCTGAAAGAGTAAGAGAGGGGAAGTGGATTAACATTCAGCAACTACTGTATTATATGCTGGGTCCTTTCCATTGGCCATTTTATTGAAGCCTAACATTATCTCCATGTTTTAGGTGATCTTTTCTCTACAGATAAAAAGATTGACATCAGAAATTTGTATAAAGGTCACAACATTGGGATTTGAATTGAAGTCTGTCTAGCTTCAAATTACCTGTGCCATGCTGCCTCCCACACCCATGGGCAGATTTTCCATTTTCATGCTTTGTTTATCCCCCACAACTAACTCTTTTTACCCTGAAACACTAGGCAAGAGGGGCACCAGGAACAGCAACTGGAGTTGGGACAACCATGACACTGAAGAAGGAATTATTCCAGAAGGCACTCGAGAATGGTTAACCTGTTCTAGCTATGCACTTCTGGGGCAATTGATTCATTTATCTGTAGAAATTCTCATCTAAGAAGATAAGACTAATAATTTAAAACAAGCCAAATACACTTGGGTAATGGACAGTCACAAGTTAAAGAATTTATCTTAGTCCATCAAAATCCTGCCTAAAGAGAGGAGAAAGGAAATAGGGAAGTCTTTCTCTTCCATTTTTCCCATTTTTTATGAACAACGTCCCTGTGTTGGTGGGGGAGGGGAAACACAATCAATCTTGCCCAAGTCTATCCCTTAAAAGTTTATGTTCTGGCTTACAACAATTTGGCCTGTGTATAATGGGGGTGGTTTGTCTCTGTGCCTTAATGTCTGGGTTTCATCTGGGATAGCTCAAATGTCAAGATATGACTGAGACAGCCACATATCTTGGACTTCAGTGTATTTCCATGCAGTATCTCCCAGGTCTGGAATGCCCAGGATGACTTCTTTACATTCCTAACTTGTATCTGGACTTGGATGGCAGAACAACTGACAGTTAATGGCTGTTTTGTTTTTGTTTTTGTTTTTTAATATCCTCTTCACATGACTATTTTGAAATTCCTTACCAAAATGAAGACCTCAAAGTTTTCAGACTTCTGACAAGGTGTCCAGCCCCCCCTAAAGAGAACATTTTAAGGAACAAAAAGTAAAACTCAGCAGATTAAGATCTGAATCTAAAAGCAGGTAAGGCTTAATTTATGCTGTATTCTGTTGATTGAAGAAGTCACAGAATAAGGGATCCTTTTTCTCCATATCCTCGTAAACACTTGTTATTTCTTGATTTGACAGTAGCCATTCTAATAGGTGTGAGGTGATATTTCATCGTGTGTGTGTGTTGTGTGTGTGTGTTTGTGTGTGGGTATGTGTGTGTGTGTGTTTAATTGAACTTTAGTTGATGCACAATGTTACATTAGTTTCAGATATACAACATACTGATTTGACAACTCTATACATTATGCTATGTTCACCACAAGTATAGTTACCATTTGTTACCATACAGTGCTATTACAATACCATTGACTATTTTCCCTCTTCTGTGCCTTTCCTCCCCATGTCTTGTTAATTCTATAGCTTGAAGCCTGTACCCACCCTCTCCCTTTCATTTTGCCTAACTACTTACCTCTCTCCCTTCTGGAAACCAACCAGATTGCTTTCTGTATTTATGGATTCTACTTTGTTTTTGTTTGTTTTGCTTTTTAGGTTCCCTTGTAAGTAAAATAATATGATATTTGTCCTTCCCTGTCTGATTTAGCTCATTTAGCATAGTACCCTCTAGATCCATCCATGTTGTCACAAATGGCAAGATTTTACAAAATTTGTAACTACGTATGGTGATGATGTTAACTAAATTTATTATGGTAATCATTTCATAATATATACAAATATAAATCATTAATGTGTACGCCTGAAACTAGTATAATGTTATATGCTAATTATCCCACAAGTTTTTTTTTTAATTTTTTTTCAATGTTTATTTATTTTTGGGACAGAGAGAGACAGAGCATGAACGGGGGAGGGGCAGAGAGAGAGGGAGACACAGAATCGGAAACAGGCTCCAGGCTCCGAGCCATCAACCCAGAGCCTGACACGGGGCTCGAACTCCCGGACCGCGAGATCGTGACCTGGCTGAAGTCGGACGCTTAACCGACTGCGCCACCCAGGCGCCCCCCACAAGTTTTTAAAAAAGGAAGTTATATACTGACGTTGGTTTGTTAGTTTTGACAAATGTATCATGGTAATATATCTTTGCAACTTTGCTGTAAAACTAAAATTATTCCAAAATAAAAAGTTTATTTTTTAAAAATTGCAAAAAAAGTCATAGAACTCACTCAAATTCAAGGGGGGGGGGGGTGACATAGACTACACTTTTCAATGGGAAGCATGTAAAAAAGTGGATCCATCTTCAATTTGCCATATCTTACCTCCTGCGACTTTCCATTCCATTCTGCCTATTACACTATTAGTATGGTTTCCTGATTTAATGAGTATTTTAAGCTTCTTTTTAAAAATTAAGAACCTCTTATGTACCACTCATTGTGCTAATATGATGAGGAAGTAAAATACCATACGTATTGATGGTTCTACCCATTACTAGCTTAGTATCTGTATAACAAATCTACTAATTAAGCAGTTCTTCCCTGATCTGATTTTGTCATCTGTGGTAAATTTACTCACTGAGATGTTTTGACAATTAAATAAAACAGGTAAATTGCATAACACAGTATCTGGAACATACTAGATAGACTGTAAACAGTCAACTTTCCCTTCCCTAAATTCAAGATACCTATGGTTACTCTAGAATGGAGTAGTAATGAATGGGTATTTGGGGACATTGAGAAACCAGCAAGTCTACTATCATTTAATAGAGGCAAGAGACAAGGAACTTGTGAAAATACTCAAATTATGATACTTAATGGGTCTGATACATGGTGTTGGCTAATGCACAGTTCTTTTCTCTTTTATTACAGTCTTATACTAGATTGATCTGAGAGCATGTATGAGTACAAATACTTTTTACACTTTAGTATCTAAATTTAAAGAATAGAGGTCCTATAAATTTATTTTGTATTCTCCCATATTCATGGTACTTTTTGCATAGTAATTAATTGGTCAAACTCTTAAGGGCTTCTACTTTTCAGTAAATGGCAATAAGACATGAATAACATTAATATAGATCCTGAATCATTTTGAAGAAACTAACACATTTCTTTTTTTTTAATATGAAATTTATTGGCAAATTGGTTTCCGCACAACACCCAGTGCTCATCCCAACAGGTGCCCTCCTCAATGCCTATCACCCACTTTCCTCTCTCTCCCACACCCCATCAACCTTCAGTTTATTCTCATTTTTTAAGAGTCTCTTATGGTTTGGCTCGCTCCCTCTCTAACTTTCCCCCCCCCCTTCCTCTCCCCCCTGGTCTTCTGTTAAATTTCTCAGGATCCACATAAGAGTGAAAACATATGGTATCTGTCTTTCTCTGTATGACTTATTTCACTTAGCATAACACTCTCCAGTTCCATCATCAGGGAAATACAAATCAAAACCACAATGAGATATCACCTCATGCCAGACAGAGTGGCTAAAATGAACAAATCAGGAGACCATAGATGCTGGAGAGGATGTAGAGAAATGGGAACCCTCTTGCACTGTTGGTGGGAATGCAAACTGGTGCAGCCGCTCTGGAAAACAGTGTGCAGGTTCCTCAAAAAATTAAAAATAGATCTGCCCTATGACCCAGAAATAGCACTGCTAGGAATTTACCCAAGGGATACAGGAGTGTTGGTGCATAGGGGCACTTGTACCCCAATGTTTATAGCAGCACTTTCAACAATAGCCAAATTATGAAAAGAGCCTAAATGTCCATCAACTGATGAATGGATAAAGAAGTTGTGGTTTATATATACAATGGAATACTACTTGACAATGAGAAAGAATGAAATGTGGCCTTTTGTAGAAACTAACATATTTCTCGGTGACACGTAATATAAGTCTCATAGGTACAAGTTAAAGTCCTACAATTTCCACGGGATTGATATTGAAAAATTGTAGTATTCTTCCTCCAGCATATATTCAGCTTTACAAACAAATAATTTGATCATGTGTAAATAAGTCTGAACTGTATCTTTGCTTTTTACTTTCAAATTCATGGTATGGATTCTTATTGGTTTGTATAATTTATAACTCAAGAGATTTGCTGAAGAGAATGTACCTTTCCAGTGAAATTCCAATTATCTTATAAAGTTAATATGTACATTTTGTATCATAATAGAACTTAGTTGACTATTTCTTATTTTTTCTTTAAAAAAATTTTTTTAAACATTTATTTATTTTTGAGAGACAGAAAGGGACAGACCATGAGAGGGGGAGGGACAGAGAGGGAGACACAGAATTGGAAACAGGCTCCAGGCTGTCAGCACAGAGCCTGACGTGGGGCTCGAGAGATCATGACCTGAGCTGAAGTTGGAGGCTTAACTGACTGAGCCACCCAGGTGCCCCACCTTATTTCTTCATGAAAATGTAATTATAAGATGTAGATTTTAGGAATAATGTATCATTTATTTCTAAACCATAAAAAACATTGAAATAACCTGATTTTTATATTTCAAGAATATTTTTAGCATGTGTTCATGACCTTCTATAACCAGAAAAAAACATCAGGAAGCAGCAGAAATTAGAAAATTTTTGGTAAATTAAAAAGAAAATGAAAATAAAATTGATGTTATCAAATATTTTCACATATGATTCGACTGTGACTCAGTATCTTTCTGCAAAGTGTTTTGGGATTTTTTTAGTTAGTTGAGTTCTCTATATGGAAAATAGACTTACCATTGGGATACTGAAATAGAGGAATCTGCTATTTAACAAATGAAAGACTAAACAATGAAAGTTGACTAATAGGATACAAGTTTTCCATTTGTAGTATCTGTCAATTAAAATGCTTGCTCCTATTGATAATTAGTAACATCAGCGAAATCCTTTCATTTGTATTTTAAAAGCTTAAGTCATGGGGCTCCAGGTGGCTCAGTTGGTTGAGCGTCCAACTCTTGATTTCAGCTCAGGTCATGATTTCACAGTTCATGAGTTTGAGCCCAACATCAGGCCCTGTGCTGACAGTGCAAAGCCTGCTTAGGATTCTCTCTCTCCCTCTCTCTCTGCAGCTCCTTCACCCATGCTGTCTCTTTCTCAAAATGAATAAACTTTAAAATAAATAAATAAATAAATAAATAAAGCTTTAAAAAAAGCTTGAGTGATGTAACAAAGTTCTTTAACAGAAAAAATGTGACTGAACATGGACACTGTCAGACTGAGGTCAGATGATAACATGTCAGTAATGTGGGGAAGTCCCTTCCATTACTAGACAGACATTCCTTCTAAATCTATGAAACATTCACAATTCACTAATTGCTAGACACTATATGAAATTTAAACAAAGTTCTTGTCTAGTAAATTTCTAAAATAATTTATATGAAAGGTCATCCTTTTATTTAACTGACACTAGTTGGTATGCCAGAAACAAGACAGCTAATGTAGAAGAAATTGCTAAGAGCCTTAAAATGGCTGTGTTACAATTACAAAAATATGAACCTGAAATACAAATAGAATTGCACATCATCAAAGTGTTTTTTATTTAAAATCCAAATTTTTAGAAACCAGGTCAACTGTACCTAGTAGCTTTTCTTTTGAGTCCAAAAGGACTTATTTTAGCTGAGTCTGTCATTGTTAGTTTTCATAAGTGAAAAATGTGCTTTTATAGTCCTCCCATCCCTGCTGTTCACTCACCTTTAGATAAACTATTCAAATACTGCCAGAGCTACTAAGATTGAAAGTTTAAAAACAGAAGTATCTGTAATCCTAAACAATAAATGCATCTATACTTTCTTTTTTAAGCTTTATTGAGGTATACCAAACATTTAAAAAATTACACATATTTAATGTATACATTTTGATGAGTTTAGACATATCATATGGCTAATTTGCCATTGCCAAAACCAATGTAATAAATATATCCATTACCTCCAAAATATAAAGACCAATTACCATGATATCTATCCTCTTAAGTTTTAGTCTGCACAACATCGTATTATTAAGTATAGACATTATTTCATAGCAGATCTCTAGAACTTATTCATCTGTGTAACTGTAACTGCATACCCATTGAACAACTCCCTATTTTCACCTCCATCCACCTCTTGTCAACCATTATCCTATTCTCTATTTCTATGATGTTGTTTATTTTATAGACCTCATATAAGTGAAATTATGCAGTATCATTCTTCTGTGACTGGGACTTCACTCAGCATAATGTCTTCCAGGTCCACCATGTTATCACAAATGGTAGGATTTCCTTCTTTCCTAAAGCTAAATAATATTCCATTGTATGTATATACCACATTTTCTCTATCCATTCATCTGTCAATAGACATTTAGGTTTTTTCCATATCTTTGTTATTGTGCACAATGATGCAATGAACAAGAGAGTGTGCATTTCTCTTTGAGATCCTGATACCAATTCTTCTGGATAAATATCCAGGAGACAGATTGCTTGATCCAATGGTAGTTCTATTTTTTTTTGAGGAAGTTCTGTACTGTCTTCCATAGTGGTGCATCATTTTATATTCCCACCGACAATGTACAAGAACTTCAATTTTTCTACATCCTCACCAACACTTATCTTTTTTTTTCAATAATAAGTGTAAGGTGATATCTCATTGTGTTTTTTTAATTTTTCAAAAATATTTTTAATTCTTTTTGAGAGGGAGATAGAACAAGCAGGGGAGGGGCAGAGAGAGAGGGAGACACAGAATCTGAAGCAGACTCCAGGTTAAGAGCCATCAGCACAGAGCCGGACACAGGGCTGGAACTCACGAATGGTGAGATCATGACCTGAGCCTAAGTCGGATGCTTAACTGACTGAGCCACCCAGGTGTCATTGTGGTTTTGATTTGCCTTTCTCTGAATGTTAGTGATTTTAAGCTACAACCAATTATAACCACAAGAAAAAACATACGAAATATCTTCTGTGACCACAAGATGTCACAAATACAGTAATATGATTGATTAACAAATGTCAACAATGATACTCTCCCCCTGGCACCAAGAAGAAAAATGGTGTGTTCCTGTAACTGATCCCTGAAAAGCAAGAGAAAGACCAATTATCTGATCAAAAACAAAAATGAAAAGCAAAGACATATAAACATAGGTATTGTAACATAGAGAGATTAAACCATGGGCAGCTCTCCATTTGGTAGCTAAAACCATTTGAAATATATGCTCTTAAAATTCAGCCAAATGCTCTACTAAATTGCAAAATGCTTTGAAAGCAATAACAGAATGAAGTAAGATATTAGTAAGTAAAATGTTTTGAAAAACTGGACTAATATACGTGAAGTAATTAGAAAATGTGGGATAGTTTGTGATTTGGTACTGAATTTTATAGTACAAACCATAGGTCTCAAGGAGCTCAGAGAAAGGGAGGATTAATGTAGCATAACATGAGTTTTTCAAGACTGCAAAGGCTTAAACTCTGAGCTCACAGGATGACTAGGGTTTGGAAAAAGAGAGAGAGAGAGAGACAGAGACAGAGAGAGACAGAGAGAGACGGAGAGAGACAGAGAGAGAGGAGAGAGTTAAGAGATGTTTTGTACATCTTGTGGGATGTAAAGAGTCTATGGGAAAAAAAAGAAAAAAGCTAATTAATTTCTTTATATGTACAATGCCTTGGTTTTTTTAAGTCAATAAAAAGGGAATAATAATTTTTAAAATTGTTGCAAAAATTTAAGTTGATAATATGTGCAAAGTATTAATGTTATACCTGAAACATTTAATTCTAAGAACTAAAAAAAACTGTCTTAAAAAGAGTTCTTCAGTTAAGAACCAGCTTTATATGAGCAACCAGTGTTAACTAGGTGCCACATATAGTAACTAAGAAAATAAATGTTTTCTAGGAGGTAGCTGAGTTTTGTGTTACTAGAAGTGACAGAAGTCATTTGGTTCCTTATTAGATGTGTGAAGCAATTTCAGTATTGGTTGGAAGTTCGATTGATTGATTCCTACAGGCTTTTTCTTTAATGTTGCATTCTTCAAGTTAGTATAGTTCTATTAGGAACCAGCTTGAGGTTTCTTAAGAATGAGAACCATCTTTTAAACTCTGGTCTCTAGTGACAAAACAGCGTTTTCTTTTTTCTTTTCTTTATTTTTTTTTTCAAAACAGTAATTCTTATTATTACAAATTGCCTCAGAAAGTTAGAGCATTTATTTTGTTGAACTGCTATGGTGTATATGTGTGTGTGTGTGTGTGTGTGTGCGTGTGTGTGTGTGTGTGCGCGCGCGTGCTGGGGGTGTGTGGTTACTAAAGAATATTATCTGAATGAGGTTGAACCTACATTTTTAGAGAACACTGGTCCAGTTCTACTTTAAGCATGAGTTACATTTTTTCCTTCAGCTTTTATCCAGATTTATTTTCGTTGAAAATGTTTTTCTAGGTTCCTTCAGACACAACTTAGTCTTAAGGGGAAAAATCATAATCTGATTAAAAATGACCAAATACGATGAAAACTTTTACCGAACTAAGTAAAATAATTAAATGACCTATTCACAAATTGAATTGATGAATATATTTCACATGTATTCTTGTGGAAAAAACTAGGGCACCAAATATTTATATTAATTTTAATAAACATAGTCAAATAAGTTTCATATGACACCCATTTAAAATACCTGTAACCTATTTCCAAATAGGACATAATTCCTATAGTTATAACTGTAATTCTAGAATTCCATGTCAATAAGAGATTCCTTGAGACTGTCTAATAGAGACAATTATATTCAATAGGATATTAGAGTAGTAATACAAATAGAAGAAACTGGAGTTAGGAGACATGAAGACTTAATTTACTATTTTATACTTACAAAAGAAAGCTTTGCTAATAAAACCTTATTGTGTTTTATCAGGGTGTCAAGTGATTAATAACAATAATATAGTTTGGAAAATGTCTTAAGCAATACTTTTGTTAAGTTAATTTGAAATATATATGAAAAGAATGTTTTAGCCCAGGGCCTATGAACTTTTTTCTTTACAGGGCCAGATGGTAAATATTTTAGGCTCTGTAGGGCATATGTTCTCTAATGCAACTACTGAATTCAACCACAGCTAACTGCAGAAAATACCTAGATGAATGGATGTAGCAAGGTTGCAATAAAACCTTATTTACAAAAGAAAGTGGTGGACCAGATGGATTTGGCCCACAGGCCTTAGTTCACCTCAGTTCACCTGTTCTAGGTGAGCAGTTAAAGAACATATTTCTTTTACAAACTAAAAGATATGCAGATGCACACTTTAAAGAGTATCATCTGCAAAATCCTTGAGTTTTTACTAGGGAAGAAAGGTGTTCCCTGTAGATACTTATACACCAAGGCCTCAAAGGGACCTCTGCCATAGCTAAGGCTTCCTTTTTAGAAGTAAATGCTTTACTAAGTCTGCAGAAACGTCTTTAGAAACTTGACTTTCACAATTCGAAAACATGGAGGAAGAAAAGCACAGCTGCATAGGATACTGTGGACCGGTAATCAGTGGAATTGCTGATTATTTCCTGTGAGGACAATAGATCTTAATTTAGTTCTGCTCTCTTCTCCTATCTTCACCCTACATATGCATCTTTATCTTCTAATGGCATATAGTGAGTATGTCCTTGCTGCGTTATCAGAATCCCATGATAGGTCTACTATATTTTTTGAGGTTGATTTGGTTGTTATAATTTAAATGTTTCATCATGTCCCCAAATCTTTAAAACTCTCTTATCCTTTGTTCTTTGTTATGAGTAACTATAATAGCTCTTTCTGTGCCTCCTACCACAGAACCATGGGCTACCAGGAGCTTAGTAAAAGCTTTCTTGGTGTGAAGAGGTAAGATTTTTATTTGAACTAAAAATAAGATCTTGTTGAATAGAATATATTTAACAAGATAAATAAGAATCTTTCTCTCACTTCTAGACAAGAGAAAACCTCTTGATGTATATATTTCAGTTACTTGAAATGACTCTTACCATTCCATCTTAGAAATGCATTAACCAATTTCCTGTTGTTGACATAGAGGTTGTTTCCAATTACTATACCAAATAACATTATAATGAATATTTAGACACAAATCTTTGAATGTTAAGAATAATTCCTAGAAGTAGAATGCATAGGACTAATATTTTGAGGTCTTTCTACATAACTTTGGATCAGTATGGGATATTTTTTTGTTTTAATTTTACCATTTTGATATACAATAATGGTAATTCAATGTTTTTAACTTAGATTTATTTGATTAAAAGTTTAATTTTTCTTGTGTTCATTTACCATTTTCTTTCCTTCATTTCAAGATTTATTCTTCCAACCAAATTTGTCACTGTCCATCTGTGCCAGAGACATCAGGGTGTCCTGAGTGATATGACTTTGCTATTCTTGAGGAGCTCAACTTGTGGTGTGTGTGTGTCTGTCACAGACAGAAAAGGTCTTTGCCCTAAGGAGAGAAGAGGAAGGCATTAAAAACAGAGAGTTAATACATATTTTTCAGATGTTAATTCTATGAAGAAACTAGAGTAATATGGTAGAGGACAATGAGGGACAGTGAGGTTTAGGAGTGGAATTCTGCTTCATTTAGAGGGGCATGATGAGGCAGCCCTCAAATTGATATCTTAGTGATAAAAGGAAAGTAATCATGTTAAAATCTAATGGGAAGTTCTTCTAGATTGATGGAAAAACAATTGCAAAAGCCTTTGAGATAGAATGAATTTATCTGTCCTGGAGGGTTAGAAACACATCCAGTGAGGCTAAGAGTGTGTAAAACAAGGTGGAGAATGAAAGGGAGTGAAATCAGAAAGTTAGCAAGAGACTCAATCAA
Organism: Prionailurus viverrinus; assembly: GCF_022837055.1. Taxonomy (NCBI): domain Eukaryota; kingdom Metazoa; phylum Chordata; class Mammalia; order Carnivora; family Felidae; genus Prionailurus; species Prionailurus viverrinus. The sequence continues at coordinate 95,972,564 of NC_062567.1, forward strand.
GCAGGATCTTGTAGGCCAATGTAAGAAGCTGGATTTTTTTCCTTAAATATAGCAAGAAGCTATTGGATAATTCTGAGTAAGGGAGTGGCAAGAAAGGAGCTGACAAATTGTTAGAAAATGGCATGAAGTGATTAGAAGCCTTGAGGAAGTAACAGATCTGATGGACAAAATAATTATATAAAGTTAAAGATATAAGGTTATTCTAAATGCTTTGACACGTTTATAGAGTGTCCATGGGGTGGTTACTTAAAGTAAAGTTGAGGTGGAATTCACTGTATTTGAGGGGGATAGAGGATATTTGATGGGACACACAAAATGATATTGAAATAAGAGATGAGATCAGGTCTAGGAAGGGAGGAAGGATGAGAAAGTATGAGTGATGTGGTTACAACAGATGATAATCAAAGGGAAGGGGCAACAGAGTAGTGCCACAGATAATTAGAATAAAGGTTCACCACATGATGGTGAAGATGGATGAGTGATCAATTGGAGATCTAAAATGTGGCCTTACCTACCAACTCTATATGAAGTGGGTGTTACTAAAGCCAGTAACCTCAATGTGACATGGCTGTAGGGGTCATGTATCCTGGGAACCAGTACATTTTGTTTACAGCAAGAAGCAGTGCTATGTGAGGAGACTGAACAATGAAGGGAAACAGAGGTGCCTGAGGCACTCAAGGGGTACTTGGGAGGGATGAGAGTACCAGAGGAGGTTCCAGAAGGGTAAAAGAACAAGCTTATGAGAATGGGATATAATAGTCTTTGATCAGAGTTTCAAACAGAAGTTTGAAAACAATAATCATCTCACAATGATCCCAGGACTCTCATCTCATGGTAAAAACAGCCACAGTTCTTAGCACCAAAAGGATTCAGACTTTTCTTCATGTATTATTTATTTATTAAAAACCATTGAAATAGTTGCCAGGCACTGCTGGGTGCTCAGATTCTAAAACAAATCAGAAATGATCCTTTTCCTCAAGAGGCTTACTGTCTAGAAGAAAGAGGCAGAATGTATTTTCTAAAAGTACATATGGAGTGACTATAATTATGTGTAAATTCATAAAATATTAATCACCTTTGTTTGCTCTAAGATCAAAGTTCTCATTTTGAAAAGAACATTTTTCAAGAACTCCATACTAAAATACTTTTGCTAAGTAGTGCAGAATTTTAGGCTGCATTCCACACTGGGTATAGTATATAGAGGCCAGTGCCATATGTATTTATGAAAGGTCTTAAGCAAGAGAGCTTCTCATAATGGGAATTCTCCTAAGACAAATCTTAAATATATCTGGATCGAGGTCCAGGGCCTCCTGCCCATCCCTGGCTCTTACAATGCAAATGTACCATTATATTATTTAAGGATGGTTTGGTCTTTATTCAGAACAAACTGAGTAAGGTTGTTTGCTTTAAATGTATGCTGGACGTGTCAGAAGCAGTCAGATTTTGTCATGCACTCATTTTATGACAGATCCAGGACATAGACATGAAGCTTGGCAAGTGCCTTATAAATTATAGCTATTCTGAAGCTTATAGCAATGGCTCTTAACTCAGGACCACCTTCCAAAGCTTCTTACAAAAATAAAAATGATACAGTTACCTAACGCAGGAATGCAAAAAACAACTCCCAAAACTAAGTTCCAAGCACCAATAATAGTCTTAGATTTTTTATGAAGCTGCTTTATTTTCCACCAAACCTAAAACTGTCACTATTAATAGAAAACCATGTTATATTATGTAATGCTTTTCTTTAAAGTTTAACCAGCCCTAATTCTAAAGTCCTGGCACAGCTTTTATCTGACAAAATCTCACTCACAATAGATGTGACACTAATGTCACTCTTTGTTTTACCTTGAGCATTTTGGTAATCTTCATTCTAAATGGAAATGTCCTGTAAAGGCTATCATTACTTGGAAGAACAATCTATATCTCTTCACTCATTAATTTAGGATAACTGTTCTATGTTAAGTGCTCAGGCCAATCAAGAGATCTTTATTATATGTTTGATTATATCAACAATAAAGATTCCAGTATAAATCTAATATTCAAAGTAGGAAAAAAACTAATAAATCAATGAAGGAGTTCAGACAGTCTAACATAAAAACCTGTGTTGAACCTATAGATTAAACTTTCACATTTACATAAAAAGTTTATGTAAGCTTGTTATGGCAACGCTTAGAAGTTCTTTATAATTTGTGCAAAGTGTGAAAAATAAAAAAAATAAATAAAAATTCCCAAAGAATTTGTATTACCTATTTTTAAAATTATCAAAATTTTTCACCGTTGTGTAATTATCATTGACTTATTATACATTCTAAATGACTTTCAAAATTTGTATATTCTTTCTAGGAAATATATACCAGTACATGATTCCCCTCAGAATATGAAGAAAAAGGAATTTCTCTTTTCCTTGCCTAATGTTATAGAATGGTTTCTATGGGCCAACTTAAAGATTTTATAATCAATTCCAAAACTCCTTAGTAGAAAAATGTGTTTCAGTCAAACAATCTTTAAAATATGGTACTTAGAGTGTAACCAGTAGTGCATATTGTATGGACAAGTATGAAATAACAGAAATAGTTCTCATTTTCCAGTCTTGTTAACCCAGCATTCTCCATTCAACTCTTGGTTTCAAGATAATGACTTCCACATAGGTGGTATCCTGAGTGCAGAGAATAAGCTCATGACATAAATGCTATTCTCTGTCAGGGGAACAGTTTTGGTGGGAACAACAGTTTTCTCACGAATAGCATTGAAGAGATCAAATTACATCTTGATCCCGAAACATTTTATGCCAAAACAACAGTATAAACTTAAGTCTGATCTGCCTCAAAATGAAAAACTTCCAAGAAAAATAAAGCATCACCTTTTCATGCAACCACATAGATGAAGACCATAATATGGAAACAAAATTTTAAATAAAAAAATAAAACAAAGATCTTGCAACTGCAGACATGATGATAAAACTGTGCCCTTGCCATTAACAATCGGAAAACTGGAAAAAATACATGAAACAACTCTTTTCAGACACCAAACAAAATGCAGCCCAGGGGTCTAATCCTTGAGAAAAGAAAAACAAGTGAGATGACCATCACAATCGTCTTGTCTTTCTGCCTAGAAACACGTTCCAGACCACAATGAAGGCAGAAGGAGTCCAACCAGAGGATTGTGTTATTACTGACAGCAGGAGTCAGGCAATGAAATTTGAGGAGACTGAGGCAACTATTATTCTGAACAAAGTAATGGAGAAGAGGGGAAACACACAGAGAAAGAATGACAGAAATTTGAATAGGGTTTGCCTTTAGTATTTGAATAAACGCTAAACTTCATGCCAAAGGTTAAGCTCATCAAGGCTCAACAATGAAACATGGGGTTGTAAACTGTATAATTCCCAAAGCTCTCACAGGACAGACAGATGCTCAAATTCCAACCAGTCAGAGTGGAGGAACTTTATTGAGTATCCAAGCATTCATTAGAGACTCAAGAAGGCCATATTTTAGTGAATAGGCTCAGGTGATGTTAGGAATTACAGCTACTCTAGATGCCACCTAACAAAGGCTAAAATCCTCAAAACAGCAAGCTGGTCCACAAGTAACTTAAAGTATTGCAAAACAGAACAAAATGCCCAAAACCTTTAAAGAAAGACAACCAGGGGCGCCTGGGTGGCTCAGGCGGATAAGCATCTGACTTTGGCTCATGTCATGATCTCCCAGTTTGTGAGTTTGATCCCCACATCAGGCTCTGTGCTGACAGCCCAGAACCTGGAGCCTGCTTTAGATTCTGTGTCTCCCTCTCTCTCTCTGACCCTCCTCCACTCGTGCTGTCTCTGTCTCTCAAAAATAAATTTTAAAAAGGTAAAAAAAATTAAAGAGAGACAACCAAATCCAGACATTAGACAATTTAATATTTACCATAGCCAGTATCCAAAAAACCTTACTAGACATGCCAAAACAAAACAAAACAAAACAAAACAAAACAAAACCCACACAGGAAAATGTGATCAATAACCCAGAGAACAATCAATCAATAGAAACAGACTCAGAAAGTGACAAAGATGGTAAAAATAACAGAACATGACTTTAAAAAAAAAAGAAAAACTATCATAAATATGCTTAACAACTTAAAATATAAATATAATGAGATGCAAAGTATATTAAAAAGAACCAAATGGGGGGCACCTGGGTGGCCCAGTCGGTTTAGTGTCTGACTCTTGGTTTGGGCTCAGATTATGATTTCATGGCTCATGAGATCAAGCCCTATTTTAGACTCTGTACTAACAGCTAAGAGCCTTCTTGGGATTCTCTCTTCCCCTTCTTTCTGCCCCTACCCAGCTTGTGAGTCCATGAGGGCTCTCTCTCTCTTTCTCTTTCTCTCTCTCCCAAAAATAAATAAATAAGCTTAAAAAAAGAGACAGAATCAAATGGAACTTCTAGAGATGAAAAATACAACATCTGAAAAAAAGGTTTACTGGATGGTTTAATATCAAATTAGATGCTATAGAAAAAATAAAACACTATCCAAACTTAAACATAAAGAAAAGGTTTAAAAAATGAACAGACCCTAAGTGATGTGTGGCACAATATTGAGCAGTCTAAAACATGTATGGTTGGAATTACAGAAGACAGGAGAGGGAGTGAAAATATTTGAAGAAATAATGAAAATCTCACATTCAGAGGAACAAGGGTTACAATTCTACTGACTTCAGAAACAGTGCAAACCCAAATAAAATGGAATATAGTTATACTGTTCAAACAGCCTGTTAAATTAAAATTTAATATCTAGGAAAAATATTTTTTAATGTTTATTTATTTTTCAGAGAAAGAGAGAGAGAGACAGAGAATGCTGGGTTGGGGGGGGGGGTGCAGGGGCTGCAGAGAGAGGGAGACACAGAATCTGAAGCAGGATCCAGACTCTGAGCTATCAGCACATAGGCTGACACAGGTCTCAAACTCACGGACTGGGAGACCATGACTTGAGCCAAAGTGGGATGCTTAACCGACTGAGTCACTCAGGTACCTCTCTAGCAAAAATATTTTTAAGAAACAAAGGTGGTATAACAAAATATTTAGAAAAACAAAAGTTGAGAAAGTTTATTGCTAGCCAACTTGCACTACAAGATGTGCTAAAAGAAGTCTTTTGGCTGAAAAAAACTAATTCCATATAGAAAATCATGGGGCTCCTGGGTGGCTCAGTCAGTTAAGTGGCCCAGTTCAGCTCAGGTCATGATCTCACAGTTTGTGAGTTCCAAGTCCCACATCAGGCTCTGTGCTAACAGCTCAGAGCTTGGAGCCTGCTTTGGATTTTGTGTCTCCCTCTCTCTCTCTGCCCCTCCCCAGCTCTCACTCTATCTCTCTCAAATTAAATGAAGATTGTTTAAAAAAAAAAAAAAAAAGAAAATCAGATCTACACAAAAAAATGAAGAGTGCCAAAAACTGAAAAAAAAATGTAGGTAAATTAAAAGTAAGACTTTTGTTCCTTGTTTTCTAATTTACTTGAAAGATAAAGAATACTTGTTATTTTGCATATTCACCATGAAAGCTTATCATTAAGTAGAAGTTGCAAAGATGGTATTTAGTGAGTAATAGGTAATCCTCAATATCAGAAGGACCAAGCAAAATCTGACTTCATGGGCTGGGCCAGGGATATTTTAACTGAGGGAAAAAGAAAATGAAAAATTAAGACACAGGACATAATTTGCAAACTTTGAAGACCAAAATTTAACTTTCTTCATCATGACTTCACACTAACTTTCCTGAATTATTCCTCACTATTTGCCAACATGTTATAGAGAGTTCAAGAAAGTTGGACTGCCTTCTGCATTGTTTTTAATTGATTATACTTTTTCAGCATTTCTCAATGTTCTCACCACTTAAAATGAAAAATTCACTAACCCCATATCCCTTAATTATCTCTTCTTAGCTCAATCCTACCCATTATTTGAGGTTTATCTCAAAATTGACTTTTTCCATGGAGTCTTTCTTAATTCTCTTTGCAAAATTAATAGCTTCTTCTGTTTTGTTTTGTTTTTTTTATTTTTTTATTTTTAGAGAGAGAGAATCTTAAGCAGACTCCATGCTTGGTGTTCAGCTCTCAGCACTGAGCCTGATGCAGGGCTCGATCTCATGACCCTAGGATCACGACCTAAGCAGAAATCAAAATCAAGAGCCACATGTTCAACCAACTGAGCCACCCAGTCACCCCTAATAGCCTCTTTCTTTGAACCTCATGGTATGTTATAAGAAACTCTTTATACACATGATCTCTGTTTATATTACTTAGCATATCTTCATGCAATATAAGAAGAGAATTATCATCTACTGAGTACCTACTATATATCTCAATGGAACTAATCATTTGAAAAACACTAATCTTCACCACAACCCAGCGAAACAGATATTATTATTCCAATTTACATAGGATGAAATAAAACCGGTGTAAATTGTTCAAGATCACAAAAATACTAAGCGCAAAGCCAGAAGAATAACATGATGACAAAGCATACATTTGTTCCACTCAATATTGTATGTAATTAATTGGCAAAAATAAATGTAAACTCAACAGTTTATAAGGATAAGTTGTTAAAACATTAAGTATTTCAAAGAAGGAAGGAAGGAAAGAGGGAAAGAGGGAGGAAGAGAGAAAAATGGCAGAAGTACAAGAAGATGCTAACAAGTATCTGAAGCAGAAATTTCAAGCATTTTGGTTAGGAACATTTCATATAGAACACCCACGGGAGTACAAAAGGATAAATCAAAGTAACTTTCAGCTGCATTCAACAGTGGGTATTCTTAAGGGGAAAAAAAGCACAGCTACTATTAAAAATGATTATTTTAAAGGGATAAAATTGCTATTGATTTGGATTTCTTAGAATTAGAGGAAGTAACCTGAATAAAAGATCCATTGAATTGCTGTTGGCAACTCCAAATGCAGTCTTAGGAATGCCTGAGTGAGGAGATATGTTTCTTTTAAGTAGATCAAGTTTCTTCAATGGATGTTGCATATGTATATAATTAAAGAGATCTATATCTTAGGAATTAAAATGACAATAAGACAGCTTTTATTTTGGATAGCAAAGTCAAAAAGCACATTAGTCAATGCCTTGGTTGCTCCAAAAATGTCAGCTATGTTGTACATCTGATACTAATATAACATTGTATGTCAGCTATATGCCAATAAAAAATACAAATTAAGCTCCTAACCTCTAAACTACAATAAAGAAAATTGTCAGGAACACTTCTGTGCTAGAAAACCTCAAAGAATATTGCACAATGGCAGTGATTTTTTGAGATAATAAGGTCATGGCCTCTACTCAGTTCTTTAAATAAATGGTTTGGAGCAAGTGTCGCATAGGTTGTTAAAATATTCACAAATATAATTTATGTGTATATATATGTAAATATGTCTAGAACTCTGTATGTGTGTGTGTATACACAGATATGTATATATACATATATGTATGTGTGTGTATATATATATATATATATATATATACACACACACACACACTGATATAAATACATACATATAAATGTTCAGGATACATCTAATTACAAATACCTCTGAGTCTTGTGACAAAACAATATAAAAATATTGGGGATTATACATATATATATATATACATATATATATGTTATTCTGATGGATATATATCATGGGCAGATAAAAAGTTATATAATATATTAGCATATTTTAAAAAATAGAATAGGCAGATGTTACTAAGTTTCATTTGTTCACCTCAAGACACAGACATGCAATGATGCAACGTGATCACCACCAGTGTTTTGTGAAGATGACATAACAAGTTTGAAGTATATGGAGTTAATATATAAAAAATGTACACCTTATGAAAATACACATTTAAATCTATTCCTGAAAGACATTAGCAGAGGTTTCCCAATATACAACTTTAAGATATTGAACCATTTTTTTAAAAAATGTATTTACTAAGGCTTTCTTTCAACAGACACTCCAAAGTGGTTCATAATAACAATAATTAAAATTTAAAATAATGATGATAGGAAGCAATTACTGTGGTAATAATCTGTGGAAGATAACTTCAAGCAGCTAATATCAAAGGCAAAATTATAGGGACTAAATAATAGTGGTAATCAAATGAACAATTTCCCTACTAAAAATGCTTATTTCATGGCAACCTGCTTAATTAATATTGTCAGTTGCGAATCAATTCAAAACAAACAAGTATATTGGCTAAAACAGATAAGCAGAACACCTTTTGAAAAATTTAGAAAAATACTGTTAAGCATCACAAAAGACTCACTTGATAAATATTTGTGAAGACATAACTCAATCAGGTAAACAGATAAGAAATATAGATGTAATGTTGAATTATGAATCCTAATGTTAATTGACCCAGTTTGCATCATGTCACAAATATTACCTAATTCTTAAACTCCCTGAGTTCAATGACTTTGTGGACCATTAATCCACAGATCTAACCCTTGCACATTGTTGGTGTTAAATAGTTATCTGTTGAATGAGTGAACTGGAAGATGAAAAATCTCCTCTGAGAATAACCTTTGCAATGGGAAGATCCATATTTACTCCTTTTCTATATATGGTATGTAGTTTCAATCTTTTCTCTATGCTGTTGTGGAGTCCATGTGTTACAAGGACATTTTCCAATGGAAAAGATCGATAAATTGCTAATTATGTGCCTGGCAGATTACTGTGTGTGTGTGTGTGTGTGTGTGTGTGTGTGTGTGTGTGATTTCACTGAACAACATGTGGCCCAGAGGGAACAGGAAAGCTTAACATATGGGATAAAGTGTTCCTTTTGGTGTTTTGCTGTGGCACTGCACAGTAAAGTTTTATGAGTTGCAGGAAAACAAATGAAAACAGTAATTCAGACTCCAGTCTAACTATCTCTATAACCTTAATTTTTGTTCTCACTTATGGCATAGCCATCTTGGGAGTTCTTATTACAAAATTTAAATTTCTGAATCAACAGAGCAATTCAAACAGCAAAGCTTGCCCAACCCATCAAAGAGGTTCGTGTTGCAGAGGGTGGCAGAAGGGCAGGAACCTCTTCCGATGCTTTCTTACAGTCCTAGTGATTATCATGCTATATCTGGTATTGTAAGTCCCCTCCCATTAAAGCCACAGAGTTCTTCTATTAAAACATGTCTTATCACTGCCTAGCCCCAGCCCTACCGTGCTTGCTCAAGATTTTATGAAAAATCCCTTGCTGATACTGCCAGCTCACTGAATGTGATAAATAGGCAAGAGGTGAATACTGTCAATGATTATGAGATTAAGTCTCGTCTAAAAACAGTATTAAAAAAGGTCTGGGAAAGGAAGTTCTGGTGAAAGAAAGAAAGAAAGAAAGAAAGAAAGAAAGAAAGAAAGAAAGGGAGAAAGAGAGAAAGAAAGGGAAAGAAGAAAGAAAGGAAAGACCCAAATTAAAATAAGTGGGTAAAGACAGTTCATTATTGAGAATAAGAAGTTAATGGGCAGGCCAAGATAATTGACAACTGTAGATGCAGGAGAGGAGGCTAGGGTAAAATTAAAAAGGTAATTTGTGGGGCGCCTGGGTGGCGCAGTCGGTTAAGCGTCCGACTTCAGCCAGGTCACGATCTCGCTGTCCATGAGTTCGAGCCCCATGTCAGGCTCTGGGCTGATGGCTCAGAGCCTGGAGCCTGTTTCTGATTCTGTGTCTCCCTCTCTCTCTGCCCCACCCCCGTTCATGCTCTGTCTCTCTCTGTCCCAAAAATAAATAAATGTTGAAAAAAATTTAAAAAAAAAAGGTAATTTGATTTGGTGTCTTGTAACTATCTAGCTCTAGCTCATATGCATAAAATACTTGGAATTTAAGAAACAAAACAAATGAACAGAGGGTAAAAAAAGAGAGAGAGGTAAACCAAAAAACAGACTCATTTTTTTTAAAGTTTATTCACCTTTGAGAGAGAGAGTATGTGAGTAGGGGAAGAACAGAGAAGGGAGGGGTGGGGGACAGAGGGTCCTAAGCAGGTTCTGACAGCTGTGAGCCGGATATGGGACTCAAACTCACAAACCATGAGACCATGACCTGAGCAGAAGTCTGATGCTCAACCAACTGAGCCATCCAGGCGCTCCCTCCTGAGAAGTGGACTCTTAACTATAGAGAACAAAATGATGGTTACTAGAAGGTATGTAGGTGGGGAGATGGGTAAAACAGGGGATGGGAATCAAAAAGACCACTTGTTGTGATAAGTATCAGGTGTGGTATGGAACTGTTGAATCACTAAATTGTACACCTGAAACTAACATTACACTACATGTTAACTGGAATTTAAATAAAAACTTTAAAAAAAAAGTGGTAAAGTCCAGGGTAAATGTGATAAGTTCTATGGACCTTGGTTCCAGAATTTCAATATTCTTCAGTATTTTTTAATAGTTTAATAACATGTGAGGCTCTACAAGTTGTATAGTAGATATTAAGATTAAAAGAACCTATAAATATTTAAAAATATTATCTAAAATATATACAAAACTCTTTGTATATTTCTTTGTAAAACTCTTTGACATTTCTTTTTTTTTTAATCAATATTCCAGGTCATGTGAAATAAAATTACTGGGATAGACTCCAGTTGGTGTTCTGGTTTTCTATTCCCAGGTTGGAAATGTCAGGGCTGAGCCCTGTGTTGAATCTTGTAAGGGAATAGTATAAAGAACACAGCTTTCTTGAAGTTAATGGAAAGGATGATTAAAGAAAGCAACCAGCAGGGAGCAGCCCAGGTTCCTCAGATCTAGCCAGGGAACGGTAAACAACCAAGTAGAGTGTCACCATCTCCACTTAATGGGAACACAACCTATTGCCAAAGCTTTTAAGGATGATTCAGATCCTCTGGGTGACTTAAGTCTTTGCATAAAGAAAATATAACCTTGCCATCAGAGACTCAATTTCCTTGTTCCATCCTTTGAGTTATTTGATACATACAACACCAGCCATTAAGAAATGGTCAGAGCAGTCACATAATCCTGGATTTTCTCGGTCAGTACCAAATTAATAATTTCTGTCTTGTTGGAGTGAGTGTGTCTTAGATTTGAAATCAGGAAATAATGTCCCCCTGCACCTGACATCACTGAGCATTAAAAAATTACTGCCTGGGTGCCTGGGTGGTGCAGTCAGTTAAGTGACCGACTTTGGCTCAGGTCATGATCTCACGGTTCGTGGGTTCGGCCCCGCGTCAGGCTCTGTGCTGAACGCTTGTTTGGAGTGTGGGGCCTACTTCAGATTCTGTGTCTCCTTCTCTCTCTGCCCCTCCCCCGCTGGTGCTCTGTCTCACTCTGTCTCTCAAAAATAAATAAATGTAAAAAAAATTTTTTTTAAATCACTACCTTAACTCAGATGGGACAGAAAAAGTAAGAGGGGGTTTTCTTAGCGTTTATAAGTTCCACACCAATTTCCAGCTTCTTAAAGAGAAAGGATCTAGGCTCTGAATAATCAAAGAGTTCAGGATAGTGAAGAGGTTTGCAGAAAATATGGGTTATTTTTGTTTTCGATTTTAATGTTTATTTTTGAGAGAGAGAGAGAGCACACACTCGCGCGCAGGAGTGGGAATGGGCAGAAAGAGAGAGAGAGACACAGATTCCAAAGTAGGATCCAGGCTCTGAGCTGTCAGCACAGAGCCCAATGCTGGGCTCAAACACAGAACCACATCATCATGACATGAACCGAAGTTGGACACCTAACCGATTGAGCCACCCAGGTGCCCCTGGATTGTTTTTATTTTTATTTTTAGAAAAGAATCTTTGAGGACCATAGATTTAGCTTAGACCTCTGTGAAATTTCTGAAGTGAGATCTAATCTACAAGACTGATCTCACTTCTCATCATTGGAACATTTAGAAAAGACCCTAATAACCACAGGAATTGCGAGTAAATATAATGTAGATGCACCTGCTGTTATCTCTCCTATTCACTTATTACACGGGATGCATATATGGGTGTGTATATGTGTGTGTTTGTGAGTTTTCTCAGCATTTCCCCCCATTATATTATGAAATTCTTCAAGGTAAGGATACATATATTTTTAAATATCTTCATGTTCTAGAGTGTGACATAGAATAGGCAATTAATAAATGCATGGTTTTGCAACAGTACATGCATGTTTAATGAATGAATGCTATTTCCAAGAGAGGAAAAGTAAATAAAACAATAGTTAATTGGCTTTAGCTTACATGCTTAAATACCTCAGTGAAGAAGCTAGAATCTTGGCTTTTAAAATGGAATATAATTCATTTCATTAGCTTGTATATAGGAAGCAGAAAGGGCATAGACTTTGGATGGTTGCCTAGCAACTGCTTACCACTAATAGGAGACACTTTTGGAGACAGACCTGAAGAAAGGATCCTAAACCACTGCAGCATCAAATATATTTTCTAACTCAGATAGAGTTAATTCTTGATTATTAAATTCCACTTCATCAAATGGTTTCTGACTAGTTATGTACTATTTGGCTTTCTTCATAGGACCATAGAGAAAGCGGTGTTCTCCATTTGCCTTATTCGATCAAGTATACCTTCCTCTCTACCACACTCAGGGTTGAAGAGATAAAGCTGAGTGAGTTTTCTAAAACGAATGGTGAGCAAAGGCATATGGAAAACATGGAACCAAAGAACCTGCCTGTCTGGAACCAGATAAAATTATAAGGAAATGCCAGATGTGGCAGAGATGGCCATTCTTGAGGAGACTGATGGGTAATTGTACTCAATGTAACTGATCGTGTCATCCCTCAAGTTAAAATCTGGAGAAGCTTGCACGGCCTATACCACCTCATGACCCTCAGACTGGATATATCTGACAGAAATGTTTTCTTAGGTCTAGTTACTATTAGCCTCCACAGTTTTCATTTTATTCTATTCTATTCTATTCTATTCTATTCTATTTTATTTTATTATTTTTGAGATGGAGAGAGAGAGAAGGAGAAAGAGAGAGCAAGCCTGAGCAAGAGAGGTGCAGAGGGAAGAGGGGGAGAGAGAGAGAGAAAGAGAGAGAGAAACTTAAGCAGACTCCACACTCAGCACAGAGCCTAATTCAGGGCTCGATCTCATGACCATGAGATCATGACCTGAGCTGAAATCAAGAGTCAGACACTTAACCAACTGAGCCACCCAGGAACCCCCGTCTCCATAGTATTTTAAAAATTACTTGATCAGCAATTACAATTTGGGACACTTTATGAACCTAATGTGTAATTCTATACTTCTTGAAAAAGTGGAAGTTCTAACAACACAGTGATTATGGCTAGGGCTTGGTAATATCCACTTCCTTTAGACAAAGGAGATATTCTCCAGTCTACCACAATTCTAGTTACTCCTAAATGATCAAACAGCTTTCATGTCAGGATTCCTTTCAGGGATACAAAACATACTGGTAAATTGAAGCACTCAGTGAGCTGGAGGCAGCTGATAGTGACTAAAGAGAAATAGTTTGCACATTTCTTCCCACTTTCAAGTTCAGGGCACATGCTGATACCTTGAAATTGGCCATGGTGGGATATTTACACAACAGAAGCCTGCAAATGTTATCATTCAGGTTCTCCACCCAGCCTCAGAGACCAATTGCTAAATCTTTTACCAGTGTACCACCAAATTGAGATGAAATGAGAGTAGCCACAATTCACAAAGCTGCTTCAGTTATATATGTTACCTGCCTTATTGAATAAAATCGCAATTCACAATAAAAATATACTGGAACTATCATAATTGATGTCTACATTTATCTTTTAAACATAATAGCAAATAGTCCATTCCAGTGATACTGAACTGTTTGCCATTTTTAAGGCGGGACATTTTTCTTTGTAAATATTCCCTTTTTATCGGATAATCTGTCTTGTCCATCTGACCAATGACTGCCTGTCTTCCAAAATTCAACTCAGATATTCTTTTATTTTTTCCAACGTTTATTTATTTTTGGGACAGAGAGAGACAGAGCATGAACGGGGGAGGGGCAGAGAGAGAGGGAGACACAGAATCGGAAACAGGCTCCAGGCTCTGAGCCATCAGCCCAGAGCCTGACGCGGGGCTCGAACTCACGGAGCGCGAGATCGTGACCTGGCTGAAGTCGGACGCTTAACCGACTGCGCCACCCAGGCGCCCCTCTTTTATTTTTTAACTCATCTCATCCTCTCCTAAGTTACCTCCTTGACCGGCCTCAAGGCATATTTGTATGTTCCACCTCTGTGCTTCTGAATATGAAGCACATTCCTCTAATAGTTGTTCAGTGCTGGGCAATTGACTGATTGTCTCTTTCTCCTACTGGATTTTGTGTTACTTGAGAATATAGCTTTGCCTTTTTAAAATATCCTTCTAGAATGATACATTTCCTATTACCCAGTAGGTGTTCAGTAAAAATGTCTTTTCTTTCTTTCTCTCTTTCTCTCTTTCTCTCTTTCTCTCTTTCTCTCTTCATAGTGCAAGTAGGGAAGAGGCAGAGAGAGAGGGAAACAGAGAATCCCAAGTAGGCTCCACACTGATGTTAGGCTCGAGATCTCAAAACTGTGAGATCCTGACCTGAGCCAAAACCAAGAGTCAGACACTTAAGCAACCGAACCGCCCAGGTACCCCAAGTTTCTTAATTTTAATAAATATTTAGCATGGAGAAATGTAAAGTTCTTTTTATTTTGATACATTTTATACATGCTTGTTATAGTCATAAATACTTTCTGTCTCTTGCTTGAAACATGCCTCCCAAGCCTGAAACATATAGATAGGGTGATATCTATGGAGATAAAGTATGGTGACAAGAGATAAAAAATGGCCTACTAGGGCCACCAGGCTCTCAGCAACGGACTGAATGAGAACGAGTACAAGGCTACTAACAACAAATCCAACCACCTTTCCACTGGGTCCTAGTTGCCTCTCTTATTGTGTAATCCAATTGCTCCAACTTTATCTCCCTATTCTAAAAATTCCAGCACAGGTATTCTTTATCTTCTCATAGGCTCAGAAATGCAGTAAATATGCCATATATCCAGTTTCATTATTTAACACCTTAAATCTCTACTAATAACGTGAGTCCATTTCTACCTTTCCTGGAGTTCCTCAGAGACATCCCCTATCATCACCTTATCATTGAGATTTATTGATATCATTTCACTTACCAACTGCCTTCTTCATTTTATATCAGAGGCAGATGTTCAACCTGGCATCTTCCCCACTTGCAATCAATGTACATAATACCACAGGCCTTGATGGTTTCAGAACATTTTCCTGCCTATAAACAGGAAGACAGTTCAAGGTTTCTGAAGGCACATTTCAAGTGATGCTGCTCAATTCATCAGCAGGTCTCAGCTCCTTGGTTGTTTCATATTGATCTATAAAAATGGACTCTGATGTGGCAGCGTGAGAAGTGGTCCTAAAGAAGAGATGAAAACCATGCTGGCACAATGTAGATACCATATCCTACTGTGCTATAAGTATTAAATGAGCATGTTGAGGAAAGCTTTGATGTGTGGTGCAGGAGATATTGGATAACCCCTGCTAGGTGCCAAAGCTGTTTACTGAGATTGTTATTGCTTTTCTATTCAGTTTTTTTGGATGGCTTTTACTAGAAAAGAAAGAATTTTTTTGGTAATAGTTATTTATGACTTTCATGATCTGTGAGAACAATTATCACTTAAGAAGAATATTTTCAGAATAATTGTCATATCAATTTCTCTTATGTTACATTAATACAACTTGCTGCAAATAAACTTAGTGTAATAAATGTCATTTATCCAAGGTTTTTAACAACTTTTTGAATCATGTTTTTAAATGGTTTTACTTATAATATTCAAGCTGTCACATTAGAAATATTTTCTTTCATTTTGTTTCTATATGGTTGCTTTTACTGTCATTTTTATCATTTATTTAGTACCCATTGAGCAAGTCCCTATAACAAAGCAAAGGTTTTTGTCATTCTCCACTGAATTTGGCTCTGCTCTGACTATTCAGAGACAATCAAACCAAGAAAAAATTTAATTGTGGTTGATGAATTCTGAAAATGGCATGACTTTTAAAGGATTTCTCTCACAAAAATCACAACAGAAAGCATACAAATGAGTTTTTTAATCTATCTTTCAGAGTTGTGCTCACTTTCTTCTCTTGTTACAAACTGTTATTTTTTTAGCTAGATTAAAACAACCTGGTATTTGGAAAATCTGATAGACAGGACCTACATAGGTTTATACGATTCTATTTACAGATATTTTAAAGAATTTTTGGCAGTGTCTGTACCACAGGGTGTCCAGGTTATATCAGGGAGGTGGAATGAGGCGAGTGTTTCTCAAAGTGACAGTTATAAGTGAGTAAGGCATAGGGAGATAAATCACTTGGTCATCATATTGATCTGAATTCTTGGAGGACATAGATCATAAATTTGAAGGAGAAAGCCAATGTATTTCTGCAAATGGATAGTGCTTAAGTCCCTAAAATGCTCCTTGAAAAAAAACAAGACACAGAAGAGGTTACTTTACCCTAAAACAATCTCACCTCCAATCTTGGCAGATTACTGAATTCTTCAGGCTTCTTGATTATCCTCTTAGATTAACATATCTTTAAGTGAGGCAATAGGGGTAGTCACTGAATGTAGATTCAGAGAATTTAGGCTTGAAAACAAACTGCCTCTTACCAACTGTTAACCTTAAGCAAGTCATTTAACCTCTGTAAATATTGATTGCCTCATCTGTAAAATAAAGTTTGCTGTAAAAAAATTACACAAGTCTCAAAAATCACATCATGCACAAAATGCAATGCGACCTCAAACCAAAAACCATTCCATTTCTTCATAGAACTCTGCTTTAGGAGCTAGCAAAAATTGTTCCAGTTAAACATCTAGTAATTCCTAAAAATTCTAGTGCTCCATGTTACATTATGTTGTTGTGTGATGAGGCACTAAACACTATGGGTTAGGCTTCACTAAAATTCATAATTGGTTTATTGCCAGAAGAAATTGGCAAGTACACATACTAAGTTCACAAATTTGAATTTCATTTTGCTACATAATTTAAGATTTTCATCTTGCAAAAATAACCTTGGTCATCTCACTTAACTCCTCGAACCTTCATTTTTCTTCTTCTATAAAGTGGAGAGAATAATTCCAACTCCGATTCACAGGTTTATGAAAAGGAAATTTAATAATGTAAAAATAGCTATTATATTACCTAGGAATGTCCTGTGCTTATGTGCAGAAGCCAGAGTCTCTTGTAAGCATGAGTTGCTGTACTATCATGCTCTAAAGAATTATCTATTATTAGGTGAGATTCATTTATTCATTCATTCAAACCACACTGATATACTTCAAATATCATCCCACGGTGGAAGACACTAAGATACATAAAACACATCCCCTAATTTCAAGATAATGTATAGTCCAAGACTCAGCTCACTGTGGCCCATGTGTATTTCCTTTGTGAGCATAGTTTATTTAAATTTTGAATTGGAATGCTTTTTAATGTACCCTCCGTCCAGTTATCCAAATGTTCAAATTCCTCCCTTTCTTCTTATATGAACCAACTCTAGTCAAATATGATAAGTGTACTTGTCTCCCAAAGGCCATGTAATACAGGTATTCCTTCCCTTGGCCAAATGGAAAAACCTCACTATATATGCCTTACTAATGTGGTTTGACTTCAAGGATACTTTTAAGATGTGTGTTCCCAAGCAAGGCGTTGGAATAACATTCAGATCATCCATTCTTATTTAAATATTTTTTCTCAAAAGCTTCTTTTTTTGTTTTCATTTTTCTTCTGGATTATGTATATCTCTAAATACTTCTTGGATGTGCTCTATTTCGTGTAATTTTGCCAAAATATAAACCTGCCAAACATGGTACCCTTCTCTTACCTCCTTCTGAGGACTATACTTCTCTCAAACTCAGCAACATAACTGAGATCACTTACTGCTAGATTATTCTACTCTTTACTGACTTTTCCTTTCCTGAACTGTTATAGTGTACTTAATGCCGGTACCGCTCACTTGGGAATGTAATCACATATGAAAACATTCCTTCAGCTATTTCAAATTTTTCCAAAACTGCATTGTTGAGTTTTTGACAGCAGGAACTGGGTCTTAAATATTCTTGTACATTCCACACCTTCTCCAAGTGAAATCTTGGTGAAGTAGTTTGGTGAATAAGCAGTGAAATATGGTCTAACCACATATATGGTAGAGTTATGTGAAATGTACAATTATGTATTTTATATGTAGTAAAAATTACTCTTAACTCTCAGAATCAACCTAAGAGTAACTTATCTGTCCACTTTCTTCATCCTTAAACACAAACAGCTGCAAAACAAACAAACAAAAATAAACATGCTCCAACTCTTATTCTGGAGCAATTAAACCAGTGACTTGAAATACCAATTATAGGGGCTCCTGGGTGGCTCAGTCAGTTAAGCATCTGACTTTGGCTCAGGTCATGATCTCGTGGTTCATGGGTTCAAACCCCATGTCAGGCTCTGTGCTGACAGCTCAGAGCCTAGAGCCTACTTCAGAGTCTGTGTCTCCCTCTCCCTCTGCCCCTCCCCTGCTCATGTTCTCTCTCTCTCTCAAAAATAAATAAACATTTAAAAATGTTTTAAAAATACCAATTATAATAATATTATCTATGGGGCTATATTATCCATTAGTTTTCACAGAGGATTATTCTTATCTTCTGCTGCACTTGATAACCTCTTGATTTTATGCATAAACTTATTTTCCTGGGACCAAATGTTTCTACTTTACAGAATCATGCTTTGAATGCCTCTGGAAATAAAGCCTTTTGTGAGAAATTGTATGAAAACCTACAGAGTATTATTTTAATAGTTTCATCTAATACGTAGTCAGCTGAGCCCTGACTCTTCACGCAATTCCTAGGAGACCACAGTCCATTACTTTGATGCGCAAGATTTTAAGACTACATTTCACCATGCTCAGGCAAGGTCAGTTATCCTTTGTGGCTTTATGCTGTGTAAGACTGATCTCTTTATGTGCACATTTATTTTCCTTTCATTTTCTTTAATGGCACACGGCATGTTGGTCATATTTTCTCCAAATGGCTTCCATATAGAAAAATATAGTTGTTGTTTTTTTAATAAATGACGTCCCCCCTATGGATTGATCTTTTTATGTATAAATTGCGAGGAGTCAGCATAAAGCAAAGGTTATTACTGTAGGAGCATTGAACTTCACTTCAGAAGGTCAAAACTTGCTTTCAGTTTTGTCAGTGAATAATTATATGACTTTTGTTGAGTTTAGTAACTTTTTTGAGCTTAATTTTCCTATACACACAGTAAGGTTATAATAATGCTACTACCCTCTAAGAGTAATTGAGGGTATCAAATGATATACTTTGAGTGAAGAGATTTGCAAACTTTTTAAAAATGTTTATTTTTGAGAGAGAGAGAAAGAGACAGAGCACAAACGGGGAAGGACAGAGAGAGGGAACAGGACAGAGGATCTAAGGTAGGCTCTGCCCTGACAGCAGAGAGCCCATGTGGGCCTTGAACTCACAAACCATGAGATCATGACCTGGGCTGAAGTCAGACACTTAATCAACTGAGCTACCCAGACACCCCAAGATTTGCAAACTTTTAAACATTATACAGATATCCATAGTATAACTGCTAAGCATAAATAACGATGACCAAAGCCTTATATTTGGCACTATTCTTGAATACCCCTAGGAAAAGCCACATAGAATAAGAGTTGAGTGTACTGACTGACTTACAGGATTATGCAGAGCCAAAACACAGGTTTGAATATATACAAAAAAGAGGTCAGGGTTACATTTTGAATGGTGACTATATAATAACAAAATAAGTTTGAAAATAAGTCCAAAACCAGGAAATTCCAGGGGCGCCTGGGTGGCGCAGTCGGTTAAGCGTCCGACTTCAGCCAGGTCACGATCTCGCGGTCCGGGAGTTCGAGCCCCGCGTCCGGCTCTGAGCTGATGGCTCAGAGCCTGGAGCCTGTTTCCGATTCTGTGTCTCCCTCTCTCTCTGCCCCTCCCCTGTTCATGCTCTGTCTCTCTCTGTCCCAAAAATAAATAAACGTTGAAAAAAAAAATAAAATAAAATAAAAAAAACCAGGAAATTCCAAGTGGAAAAAACAATAGGTAATACATGAACTAAGAAATAATTTGATAGTGATTGTTATGATTGCAACATAAATATTCAATCAGTGCCCAAAATTCAGGGAGTCTATGCAAGTAGAAATGATAGTAATCAGGAAAGAGCTAAGAGCTATGCCACTAGTAGCAGTGAAGGAGAGCAAATGGGCAGCCAGCATTCACGGAACCTCACAGGAAAAATTCAATCTGGTCATAATAACATTTTAAAAAGTTCCAATTAGTGTGCCTGGGTGGCTCCGTCGGTTGGGCGTCCGACTTTGGCTCAGGTCATGATCGCACAGTTTGTGAGTTCGAGCCCCACGTCGGGCCCTGTGCTGACAGCTCAGAGCCTGGAGCCTACTTTAGATTCTGTGTCTCCTCTCTCTGCCCCTCCCCAACTTGTGCTTTGTCTCTCTCTCTCTCTCTCTCAAAAATAAATAAATAAATAAATAAATAAATAAATAAATAAATGTAGACAAATTTTTTTAAAGTTCCAATTATTAGAATAATGTTAACTAATGAGAAAAGAATTAAAAAGTACTTTTGTGGTGTTGTTGTTGTTGTTTTTAAAGAAACATAGTGAAGTTAAAGAGTAGAGAAACCAGAAGGTAGATTTGATATTTGGTCATATTGCAAAGTCCAAAAGAACCCTTTTATCCCATATCAGCCACACTCTCACAATTTAGGCTGGTACTTGCATATGTTTCAGGATGAGACCAAAAATGGCATTAATAGGCTAAAAGACTAGTATTAGAAGAGCTTTGTTTCACTGCGTCGCATTTCGTGTCTTTGGTGAGCTTACTATATAGTGAGAAAATCTAACAAGCATACAAGGCTGTAAAATTAAAACTGTGACAAGTGTCAGAAAGTTGGTGATACTCTTAAGCTTCTAAATTGGGCATGCACTGATTTATGCATGCCAGAGAAATTTCTCCAAGGAAGTAACAACTGAATTGAAATATGAGGAAGAAAGAAGCTAAGTGGTGGGGAAGGAGAAATGCCTCCTTCAGGCAGAGGAACAGTCTAGCCTCACTGAAGGGTGAGTAAAACTGGAGTACTGACAGCAAGGGGAAGGGCGGAAAAACATGAGGCTGTGAAGGTCAGTCAGGTCAGGTCTTAAAGGCCTTGTCTGTGGGCCCTGTCAAATAGCTTGGTCCTCTAAGTAATGAAATCTTTGAAGGGTTTGAAGCAAGAGGTCACATGTTTAAGTGTGCATTTCATAGAACATTGTGGCTTCAGGGTGAAGAAGGGATTTTTTTTTTTAATATTTATTTTTTTGAGAGAGAGAGAAAGAACACAGCAGGGGAGGGGCAGAGAGAGAGGGAGACACAGGATCTGAAGAAGGCTCCAGGCTCTCTGAGCGGTTAGCACGGAGCCCGACAGGGGGCCTGAACTCACGAACTATGAGATCATGACCTGAGCCGAAGTCGGTGCTTAACTGACTGAGCCACCCAGGCACCCCAAGAAGGGATTTAATGATGCAGCATCACATATAGAAAGAATAGCTGTGGACTTGTGTAGTAGAAAGGAGACAATACTGTATGGACTGGTGCAATGACAGTGGAGATGGAGAGGCTGATTTGAGATGTATTTAGGATGTAAAATCTATGCCCAGTGTTGAATGCTGTGATGGAGGGAAAAAGAGGGCAACAGATGTTGATTCAGGAAGCACTGGAAGAGGTCCAATTTGTGGGGCCAATAATGAGTTCATACATGTTGATTCATAGGTGTTTTTGAGATGTTGGCACTGGATATTGTAACCCTACTTGGGAATATGTTTTTGGATCCCAGAAATTTCAGGACTATAAATATAAATTTGTGAGTGATTTGCATATATTCCATAGTGGAATGGTTGAACAGCGTTCAGATCTATTTTAATTTGGCGATCACTTTGCTGTATTGTGAGAATTTTCTCAACAGTATGTGATTAATCAAGTGCATTCATTGAGAGAGAGCAAGTGGTTTTACTGATTCACAGTTGGGGCTTTGCTGGATGGATGTGACAAAATAGCAAAACAGGCCAGAGAATTGAGAGTATTACTGAAGGTGTGTTGAAATTTGGATAGTAGACTCTAATAAAATTGGAGCTATTTGAGGTAGTGACGAAGGAAAGGCAGTCAGTGGACTTAAGATGCCAATGAAGTGATAGATAAAAGCAGCTGGAATGGGAGAAGTTTGAGATCATAGTGGGATGTGCTTTAATTTTGATTGAAGATGAAATAGTTACAGGTGGAAGTAAGATACTCCAAGAATGAATGGTGTGATGGATTGGAAAAGATACTCATCGGAAGTGATGTCAAAGAGCTGGGGAGCTACATGGTGAACATCACCTGCCCCCAAAGCAAGAACAGAGCAGAGTGAACGGTCATGTAAATAAAATCACAAAGTCTCACATAATATTTCCTTGCTTAAGAATATCAAAGAAACAAGGGGGGTCTGGGTGGCTCAGTCAGTTGGACGGTGGCTCTTGATTTCGGCTCAGGTCATGATCTCACAGTTTATGAGTTTGAGCCCCACATTGTGCTGTGTGCTGATGGTGCGGAGCCTGCTTGGGATTCTGTCTCTCTGTCTCTCTTTGCCCCTCCTCTCTCTCTCTCAAAATAAATAAACATTAAAAAAAAGAATATCAAAGATACAAGAGCATATGCTATTCTAGGAGCTTTTAAAAACAATTATGACAGGGGCGCTTGGGTGGCTCAGTTGGTTAAACATCCAACTCTTGATTTTGGTTCTAGTCATGATCTCACAGTTTGTGAGTTCGAGCCCCATATCAGGTTCTGTGCTGACAGCCCAGAGCTTTCTTGGGATTCTCTCTCTCCCCATGTCTCTGCCCCTCCCCCACATGTGTGCAATCTCTCTCTCTCTCTCTCTCTCTCTCTCTCTCTCTCAAAATAAACAAACATTTAAAAAATTAAAAAAAAATAAACAATTATGACAATAAACACTTTGGGGTTGCTCTGTGCCAAATATTTGTACATTGGAATCTAGTGCTTTTGGATATTTCACATTCTAGCTAATATTACACTCATGTCTCCTGTTATCACACACATACACACACACTCAAAAAAAAAAACAGAAAATATAACACAGAAAAAGTATCTATTTTGACAGTTTTGATCTTTAGGAAGCAGTGAAGACAGTCACAAGATATTTCCTAGTAGGCTCTTGGACAGAGAAAGGAAATGTAATTAAGATGTTGAATAATTTAATGGCATACCCTCTCCAGAGCATATCTACTTTCACTGCTGTTGCTATTTCCAGATCCTATTTTCCAGCCAGCGATTTTTTTATGAGCTGTGATATTCACTTGAAACCTTAATCATTCTCAGAGATCCAGCTCTAAAATGGAAACTAGGGCTTTTCCCTCTACCTGCAACGTACTTGAAAGAACTAGATAGAGCTGCTATGCCAACTGCTTTCAAGAATTATGGAGGGCAAGCCAAGGGAAATGCTTAAGAATAATGTAATCATTTTATTTATTTATTTTTTTAAGGCACTGGTTATGTAGACTTGCCCTGTGAAAACTTCAGTGTTAAATTTTCAGGCCCCAGATTAAACTGCTGGTTAGATGCACAATATGACCTAGGTAAGAATCTCTAATACACTATTTGATCATAAAATATGCTATTGACAGCATCTGAAATATATAATTAGAAAATAAGTGGGCATCATCATTTTTATACTTAAAATGCTAATTTGAAGAGTTCCATCAATTAACTTTCAACTTGCATTTAATATTATTTCAACAAATTTATTTGGCAAGTTCTATCATTTTACCTAATGCTATGTACACACTTTTACCTTTGTCCTGAGCTTTAAAACACAATCCTCATTCAATCCCAGATTGTTTGTACCCTCAGCTTTGTTTCTAGTTGTCTCCCAGCTATCCCATTGTCCTTATGCAGACTTTAACTCTGATATTCTCCAACATGCCTTCTCAATTTTGCAAATGTTCTCCTTCCCCAAAGTGAAGTAAAATACAAAGACTGATCTCATCCCACCATGGATTTCCAAGCTGTGATAGGCAGAATAATGTTCCCCCAAAGATATCTATGTGATAATCACAGGAACCTATACATATGTTATGTTATATGATAAAGGGGAAACAAGGTTGCAAATAAAAACCCTTTTCTAATGAACTGACCTTAAAAAAGATTATTCTGGATTGTCCCAACGTAATTGCAAGGGTTTTTAAAAGTAGAAGGAGAAAGAGAGAGGTCAGAGTTAGAGATATTTGATGATGCTATTCTACTTGCTTTGAGGATGAAGGAAGGGGCTTTAAGTCAAGGAATGCAAGTGGTTCCTAAAAGCTAAAAAAAAGGCTAGGGTGACTGGGTGGCTCCGTTGGTCAGGCGTCCGACTTCGGCTCAGGTCATGATCTCATGGTTCGTGAGTTCGAGCCCCATGTCAGGCTCTGAGTGTCAGGCTCTGTACTGAGCTCAGCACCTGGAGGCTGCTTCGGATTCTGTGTCTTCCTCTCTCTCTCTCTCTCTCTGCCCCTCCCCTGCTCTCACTCTGTCTCTCTTTCTCTCTCTCTCCCAAAAATACATAAACATTTAAAAGCTATAAAAAAAAAGGCAAAAAAAAAAAACCCACCCCACCAAAACCCAAACCAAACAAAAATAAAAATAGATTCTCTTCTAGACACCCTGGAGGGAACACTGTGCCACTAACACCTTGATTTTAACTCCACAGGACCCACTTTGAACTTCCAGAACTGTAACATAAATTGTATTGTTTTAAGCCATTATCTTTGCAAAAATTTTTATTACAGTGTAATAGAAAACTAACACACAAGCTTTGGTCATGTGTCTATCAGCAACTTTCTGCCTCTGAATTCTTATCTTTATCAACAACTTGGATTGACTCTCTGTCCACATCAGTGACTAGCATTGTTATCAAAGCCAACTGGTTTACTGTGCAGTAGTCAGGGTTTCTCTTTACTGAGAAGCAATATCCTACTTTTGAAAAACTAAAAAGTGTTCCCATAAACGAAACATCTGAACACCCAGCACTAGAAATGATGGAGGCTTACAGTAACACTGCAGAAGAGTCACTTTCCTCAACCTCTCTTCATGCCATTCACCAGGCTCTCACCTGTAGGGCTGTTTTCTCCCCAGTCCCAGATTATTTTCTCTTATTTCTTAGAAGATCAAGAGTCAAGCTCATTTGAATGTGCCTGCATTTGTGCCCCTAATTCTCTACCTAAGATACATCTTAGGACTGCAATACCCTTATTGTTGTTGCCTATTAGATCAGCTCATGAAGTATCTCTTCCCCCTAGGAATTCCACAACTAATTGAAAAGACATGTTGATTTTCTGATTTGTCTAAATTAATAACAATTTCCAAATGCATATAACTTTAAATATTTTTAAAAATTTTTTAATGTTAATTTTTGAGAGAGAGAGACAGAACGCGAGTGGGGTAGGGGCAGCGAGAGAGAGAGAGAGAGAGAGAGAGAGAGAGAGAGAGAGAGAGAGAGAATCCCAAGCAGGCTCCAGGCTCTGAGCTGTCAACACAGAGCCCAATGCAGCGCTCAAACTCATGAACCATGAGATCATGACCTGGGAAGTCAGAAGTCAGAAGTCAGACACTTAACACGTGCCCCTGGACTTGCTTAGTTAGAATAAGGACATTTTGATGCAACTTTGACTCAGTCCCATGAAAGCAATAATATCAAAATGTTTTAAAAAATTTTTATGTTATATATACAAAACGTATCCATGAAAATTATTCTATCTCTGAGCATCATCTTATTCCTGACCTTTACCATCCTCATTTCAGGATACTCATCAAGATTTTTAAATTGCAAATAATTATTAAGTGAAATATGTAACATCCCTACTGACCTTAACCATATTTCTGAGCCTCAGCCCATGCCATGTGCTATTTTTCTGAAATTTTTAAAGAAAAAGCAACTATCCAAAAATAGAATTGAAAGTATGTAAATTTCTTTTACTCCCTCTAAGGAGAACTGATAAAAGTGAAGCAAAAGAAAGAGAGACTCAGAGAAGTTAAGTCTAGCTCTGGCTTCTGAGGAAATAGTGAAAGCCACAGTCTATCACCTCTTTTTCCCAAACTCAACTCCAGAGATGCCACAGAAGCAAAGAGAAGAACTATTAGGTCTTGTACTTGATACAGACAATTTGAAACTCCTGAAACTCCTGTAGAGACAGAAGCTGTTGGGGTCAGGGTGCGAGGAGAAATTGACAACCAAGTAGGCCATGGATGGAAGGTCTGCTGAGAAGAAAGCTTTTACTGGGTGTGTTTGCCCTCTCCTGGGAAGATCCTTGCCTGCTTCATTGCAGCTCAGAGGTAGAAACCAGTGCTGTCAACTGGCACTGGCCAACTGTGTCTGAGGGAAAACTGAAAGGTAGAGATCAAGCCTTGCTGGAGTAGCAAAAATATAAAAAGAAATATAAGCATACCCACCAGCCCCTGAATGTTTTCCTTCCTCAACTCTTTTCCATCTACACTCAAGGGCTAGCTGTTAATCCCCATGGGAGAATGTTGGAAAAAGAGCAGAGCCTACAGTATAAGTAAAGAATAACTCTCAGCCAAGCTCAAGTCCAAGGATGTTCCCAACCACTATTGCAGCCCTAGTTGTCGTGCCTCTCCCTTTGTGTCACACACACACACACACACACACACACACACACACACACACAGACACACTCCCACAAGACACTCTGTATAGGACAAATATAAAAGGTGGAAGGGAGACTCCAAATGTTTCAGAGAACAAAATGAACAAAACAGAAAAAGTCATACTCTGGAAGATGAAGTGTGGTAATTTTCATAGATGGTATCAAAAATGATGAGGAAATGAAACATATAAGTGAAATATATATTTGGAAAATAAAAGTAGAGTTTCCAACATTTGTGGAAATCCTTCCAGAAGAAAAATATTGAGAGATGGAAATATTTGTATAAGTGATGACTAGGATGTCTCAGAAATAAAGATCAATTAAACATCTCAGACTGAAATGCCCTAGAGAATTCCAAAGCAGAACACAAACTAAGAAACCTACTAAAAAATTCCGGAGAGAAAGAGAAAATCTACTAATGAAGAATAATCAAACTGACATTGGATTTTTCACCAGCATGTCTCAATGCAAGAAAATGACGCAGTAATGTTTTTAAAGTTTTGGAAAAAAACGAAGTTCAAACAAATATTAGCTATTCATCTATCATTTAAATGTAAAAGTGACATTACAGATATTCTTTGCTGTAAGTCCTTAAAGAGTTTACTATCCAAAGGCCGTCTTTTATATCATTCTTAGAGGAAGTACACAAATAAACCCTAGAAAATGAATTCAAGGATATAGAATATGACATTGACAATAACATTGAGTGAATGACTGAAAAGATGATCTTTGTCCACAAAGATAGGGATTAAATGCATCTTATTTATATGTTGATAAATCTGTCTATCCCTTCTTGGCACAACTTGAGTAGAAATGACATATTCACAAACTTTGACATCCACAGCCTTATAAAACCTCACATCTGTCCCATTCCCACAGTGTCTTACTAGATGACTAGATGACAGATACGAATAATAATCATATCCTAGAAGGAAACCACATACTAGAATAAGTGAACTTGTACATTTGTGACTAAATAAGTCTACATGAAATACAATTCTTTAGCATTGTTTCCAATGTATCCACACACATAAATCATTAGAAAAACTCAACAGTATTAAAAAAAATTATTTGTACTGGAGGAATGAAATATTCTGTGGATTTAATTATGGGTTTTCTCTAATCAGGTTTTTCATATTAGTAATAAAATATACACCCACTGTCTTTTTTTTAGAACTCTCCTGTGGTGGTAGAATTATGTTATAAATACTAATGTGAATAAACTTTGGCTTTATACCATAAAATATAGAGTTTCTGCATTAAATATTGATGAAAAAAGGATAATTTTTAGGTATGCATTTTTCAAAGGACAATTGTAACTTTCAATTTGACATTTATTCTCATGTACTAATATCTTTATTGTGAAACAGAACAAGACACCAGATGTCTTAGATTAAGTGTCCTTTTTTTGGGAAAGCAATATTTAATAAAGAACCAGAGCTCTCATTTTCCTGACATTAGAGGGAAAATGACAGGTGTAAACCTATGCCAGAAGGAAAATCTCCCCTATATTCTGTGTGTGCTAAATAAAAAATTCAAGTATGTTGTTGTTAAAAATGGAAGTGCTCTCAAAAGCAAACTTTAAAAGACTTTATGTTTTGAAAGTTCAACTTTAGAAAACTCTTTCCCTTTATGTGAACGACTGAGTTAATTACAAAAAAAATCTATTGCTCTTTAAGATACTAGCTTTAACTTAAAAGATAGTTGAGAGGTAGTTTGAAAGTAATATTGAATGCACACTGTGATATTATATTTGAATCTCTGATAAATTCCATCAAAAAGAAAAGGGAAAAAATTTAAATTATTCCAAAATGTGTGTTATATTTTTATTAAATAAAATAGGTTTTATTTACATAAATTTGAATAGAATGAATAAACTTTGGTATGTTAATGTTGAAAGATCAGAGAGATGAATGACTATTGTTTGCAAATTTTGTTGAGTATGTGGTGGCTTTAGTTCAGAGAATGGTAAGAATATTTATGGATTGCTTACTATTTTACAGGCACTCTTCAATGTGCTTTGATTATATCAGTGAACAAAACAGATAGACTTTCCTTCATGAAGCTGATGCTCTAGATTACTTAAATCTTTTAAAACTTTAATAACTTTAATAAAATGTAAATAAAACTTTCAATATAACTTAAAAATAAATTTTAAAATCTCAAATTGGCTATATTAAAAGCTCAATAAAAATCAACAACTACTTGATCTCCCAAAATGCTGATGTGTGCCTTACAATTAATTGACAAAACAACCAAAATGGCAGTTAATGTTCTAAACTGTTCAGGCAAAGAATATAACATAAAGCTAATATGAAATCTTTAAAGACTATAGTCTAGACCTGTTTTCACTTTAAGTAGATTTATAATGTTGGAGCATAAGTGAATAAAAGTTAGATCTTTTTTATTTCATGACTTAGTGATGAGATTTTTTAGTTGCAAATTACTCTTGTTTTTCTTCTTTTTCCTTAAATCCTTCTCTGGATTGGACACTATGGAAACATACAGTAATAGTAAAGAAGGAAATCTCTCCAAAAAAATAGTTGATGATACAACTCACAAGCAAATTTATTTTATAACCTTGGGGACAATATGCCATACTTGGCATGAGCAGTCTCTTTTCAACGGTATGAGTTCTCAAAAATAAATGAATATTTTAGCTATTAAGTTATTTAAACTTCACAGGATTTGGGGGCTGTTAAATTCTGTATATGAAAATGTATGAAGATGCATTTGTCTTTAAGGTGGACATAAATAATTTTATTTCTATGGCCAATCCAAATTGCAGTGAAAAACTTTGGATAATAATGAAAGATCACTTATGTTGTATGACTTATATGAAGCTTCATAAAAAAATTAAGGAATCTTGACTACTGAAATAATACGGTATAAAAACATAATATGCTTATTTTCTAAAAACTCTTTATCTCAAGTGATACAGATCGTTTAATGACTCAGAATGTCAACATTGTGAACCTTACATGTGAGCTCCATTTTTACAAACAGAACATAAAGGATATTTTTTATGTGGCCGTTCAGATGAGGTAATTGGGCACAAAATACTCCTGTTGAAAAGTTTAATTAGGCACGAATGGGGCTATGTATATATAGATAAAAAGACCTGACTTTGGGGCATTTTTATTTAAATCATCAAACCCATTACCATTCACGTGAGAAATAAGCCTACCGACCCAATCAAAATCAACATTCTTGCAAGAACAGGCATCTGATGGACAGGCACACTTGGGGTAGTTACCACAGACAATTTCTCTCCTAGTGTGCAAGTCCCTCTCCTGATTCCTCATTGGCTGAGTACTACAGAGGTTACAGCCTTATCTGGACTATGACCAAGTAAGGCAAAAAGTAGTCTAATTGGAACAAATGTACATTACCGGAGGAGAGGCAGAGACTTTCAGTCCCTCCTTTGTTCCTTGGCACATGCTCATTGCAAAACCAGGGAAATAAGGCCATGAAACAGAGAGGGGAAGAAAAACAAGGAAGTGAAGTATCTAAGGGTTTGGGACACCATTATAGGGGGGTGAAGGGGTAGCGGGGTTCATATTTCCAAAAGGTTGTAAATCTGTTATTAACTAGACAGCACAGTTTTTATTTGGTATTTCTGAAAATGAATCATTTCCCTTACTCCTCACATTTCAGTCACAGCATTTACATGTTTCTCTCTCTCTCTCTCTCTCTCTCTCTCTCTCTCTCTCTCTCTGTGTGTGTGTGTGTGTGTGTGTGTGTGTGTTTCTATCTCTCTCATATTTGGCCATAGGATTAAGGCTATTAGTAAAATAGTACAATGTTTATTGTTTAGAAGAATTAAAAACAAGTCATTTTCTTCTTCAATATATTTCATTGTCTAACTATTATTAAGTGAATAGCTGTGTTCCACAAATAGAATAAAGCTAAGATGATTTGCTTGAAATTTCCAGAAGAAAGAGTAAGAAAAGGAGACTAAGAAAATTTTTGCTGGTCTCAGTTGTTTTTTGATTGGATCTGAGTTTATTTCATCCTAGCTTGCCAACTTGTTAGATTTCTTAAAGGCTACCAGCCCAGAAGAAAATATCCCTTAAAATATTGTGATACTGTGTTCTCTGAAAAACCACTTTTTTTAAAACATTTTTTGATTCAACATCAATCTAAGTAATATATTCCATCCTTGGTTGCAGAAATCAATTAATTACTTTGGTGTTGGTTTCTCTATTCCTCATGTTTCTTGTAAACTACAGCATGGCATTTTTCCCCCCTCAGGAGAAGATCTGGATTATCTATATGCTAATTATTCCAAGTAGATTAAAATTATTTTCTGAGTTGCACAATTAGGGTAATGGTTTTTATGATAGTCCTTTACTTATTTTATCCTTGTTTTCTAATTAAAACATTCTGCCTGAGAACTTAGAGCTTGTAGGTTCAAAGATGAAAAAATTGATAACTAGGGTGATTATCATTGCTAATTTGAATAGGGTGCTTCTATCAAACCTTTATCTATGTTTCATGATGCACGGCTTCTGCCTGTAGATGCTGCAGCCTAGCATAAAAACTATAGATGTGGACAGATAGAGCGTACATCAGTTTCCTAAATTATAACCCACTCAGCTCATTAACTTAAAAACCACCATCTCTTAATTTCTTACTTGCTCGGTGAGAGACTAAGAGAAAAATTACCAGGTGTACTCACAACTGCAAAGAAAAGCCCCCCCCCCCCCCCCCCCCCCACCGTTCCCGAAACCAGCCAGGGCGTGCCCGGTTGTAGTCTGACATAAAGGCGGGAACCAATCAAGTTCTGCTGAGCGTTCAAATTTAAATGTCAACCAACAACAGCTCTGTAACCTCTAAAAAATATCCCCAACTTGTTTGTGCCTGTCTATAAAAGAAGCTGTAAGATCCTTACTCGGGGCCTCTTAGCGTCACTGGCAACGAGTGCGCGGAGGACCGGGTTCCAACCTGCAATAAACGACCCTTGCCGCTTGGCTTTGATTCTGGACTCTGGTGGTTTGTTTTCGGGGGGTCTCTCGAATCGGGGCATATCACTCGGAAAGAAAAAATAATGATGAGAAAATTGAGTAACTTTCTAGAAGTATATATAATTTTTCTTTTTAGGAAAACAAGCTATTTTCTCACATTTGGGAAGTATCTTTAAACATACATACATAGGTAGTCATAACTGACATTATTTTAAGGAAAACAGCTCAAATTTGACAACTACAAGTTATATTGGGTTGAATGATATGAGTTTAAAACTTTATGCATCAGAAAATTCAGATTTCTCTCTTTTTCAGATAGGTCTTCACCATCTTTTTAGTACTCAGTACTAATATGGAAGGTTTTATAACAAATAATTTAGGTTATTATTAGTAGAAATTACTTGGGGAGCCTGGGTGGCTCAGTAGGTTAAGCATCCAACTCCAGCCCAGGTTGATCTCATGGTTCGTAGGTGCTTCAGAGTCTGTGTCTCCCTCTCTCTGACCCTCCCCCACTTGCTCACACATGCACTCTCTCTCTCTCTCTCAAATAATAAACATTAAAAAAAATCTAACTAAGCAAGTCCTATGTATTAATGTGCCTTTGTTTATTGCCAATTGTGAGCCAAACACTGCAACATGCTTCTGCTTATCACTTAGGAAAGTGCTCTCATATACATTGTCCTGTATGATTCCTCAGCCTCACAAAAGGCGAAATAACTTACCCTAGCACTGAGGTCTTTTGCTTCCAGAGTCTCAAAACTTTCCCTTAGACTATAGGAGAGTGAGCAGAGGTAATTCTGAATATAACTAGTAATACTAATTACTTCCAAAGTCCTCATTCAAATTCCTGCTGCCCAGGGATCCCTTTCTGGCACATCTTGAATAGAAATGACATGTTCACAAACTTTGACATCCACAGCCTTATAAAACCTCACATCTGTCCCATTCCCACAGTGTCTTACTAGATGACTGCCCAAGTCATTGCATTTCAAGGGATTTTTAAATAGATAATAGATTAATTTGCCTCCCTCTCAAAGGGTGTTTAAATAATTATCAGCAACCTCCAATGCCTTAACTCAAGGGAATGAATAATGTGGTAATTTCCAGCTCTCTGACAGGGTTGGTAGGAGAAATGTTTTTGAACCTTGGGGTGTGGGAGTAGCAAGAATTAGGCTTGACATAAGCTGAATCACCCAGTGTAGGCAACTCTGTTCACAATACCCACACAACCGCTTAGCATTCTTTCTGAGTAGTCAACCTAAACTTACAGGTATGTAGAGGATCAAGACTCAACTTCAAAAAATGAAAAATGTCAACACTTTTAGAACCATTGAAAACCAATTGCATTTACACATATATTGCTTATGTTACATATGTTATTTATACAACATACTGCTATGTAACTTAATTATATCCAAGAAGTATTATAAAAGCGTGTCAACGTGTTTTACTCGGTACTATGTACTCACATCACATGAAAAGAATTAGGTCAACTAATCATATCAGCTAAAGTCATAATTTTGAGTTTCTATTTTTTCTTTTTTTTTTTAATTTTTTTTTTCAACGTTTATTTATTTTTGGGACAGAGAGAGACAGAGCATGAACGGGGGAGGGGCAGAGAGAGAGGGAGACACAGAATCGGAAACAGGCTCCAGGCTCTGAGCCATCAGCCCAGAGCCTGACGCGCGGCTTGAACTCCCGGACCGCGAGATCGTGACCTGGCTGAAGTCAGACGCTTAACCGACTGCGCCACCCAGGCGCCCCGAGTTTCTATTTTTTCAAAAAGTTCTTACCATAGCCTAAAATGCCCCTAAGTAATCTATGCCCCAGCTCATTCCCCACATTTCTTTCTTTTTTTTTTCTTTTTTTTTTTTTTTGCTCAGCTCCAGCCCCATTGGCTCCTTGCTGTTCCCTGATCGCATCAATAACACGTTGGCATTTCTGTCCTCTCAACCTGAAATACCCGTGTCCCAGATTTCTTCCAGTGCCAGACCTTCCATCAATACTCTATATACATGGTACCCAGACCATCCTCTCCCTATCTCCACATCCCTATTTATGTTGTACCCATTATCACCATCTGGTATACAACAGACAGAATTTATTCATGTATTTTCTGTCTTTCCCTATTAGAATCTAAGTTCCATGAGACCAAAGACTTTGGTTTATTGAACCACTGTGCCTAGGCAAAAGATTGGAGATTCAATAATTACTTGTTAATGAATAAACCCAAAGAGAATTTAACGGTGTTTATCATAGCATTATTCACAATAAGCATTCACAAATGCCCATCAACAGATGAATGGATAAAAAAGATGTGGTTTATGTACACAATGGGATATGATTTAGCCATGGGAAAAGAGGACATCCTGCCATTTGCAACAGCATGGATGGACCCTGAGCACATTCTGCTAAGTGAGGTAAGTCAGTCAGAGAAAGACATGAGAAGTATGATATCACTTATTTGTGGAATCTAAAAAAGTCAATCCTTAAAAAAAAAAATACATAGAGTAAAACAGTGTTTACCAGAGGATGGGGAAGAGTGGATAAGATTGATGGTGTTTAATGGTACAAACTTATACTAAGTACTAAATAAGTCATAGAGATCTAGTGTATGAGATATTGAATATAGACAATAATATTGTACATCAAGAATATAATTTGATAAATATCATCACAACAAAACCATATTACAATATATGAATGTATCAAAGTAACACACTGTATATCTCAAATTTACATAATGTTACATGTCAAATTTATCCAGTTTAAAAAAAAAAAAACAAAAAAGAACTTCAGAGATCCTAGACACTGCAAAAGTTTGGGAAGATATGAAATAAAAATGAATTCTAATCCATAAAATAAAAAAAATTTTAAAGAAAACTTAAGTGCATGTTGCAGTAAGAATCATATAATTCTGAAGTAATGCCATATCAAAGAAACCAGTGTAGTGTTTCTGCAAATGCTTTAAAGTGAATAATTTATACAAAATAAAAGACATTATGAAATTTTGTCTGGCTTTTGACACTTTGTATAATTCCTAATTACTGCTTTTAATAATCAAATGAAAATGGAGGTTTTAATCATCTGAATCTTGTTTAGTTGAAAATATTTGGAGCTAAAAGCATACCAATAAAATCAACAAACATTTAAGTACCTATATGCAAGTTTTTAGGGATTTCTTTATTTCTGCATTACCAGTGGAAAGATCAGTAATTGGGTATGCTTTGAGACTGAGATTTTAACTTATCAGAATCATTTCTAATAGTGATAAAGCTTGATGGCAGATTTAGTTTAATTCTATCACATAAATCAGGCACAAGAAATATTATATAACTCTATCAGGTTAAATCTATCTCCATGCCTTTGTTACTGTGGCAAAAAAATTCAACTATAGTCATTATTGAGGAATTTCTTCCTCTTTGTCTCTAAGATTCAATGAAGATCGGTGAGTTTTATGCTGTCCAGAAAATGAAGCATCCCTGGTCTTTCATTCTCACTAATGGTTGAAGGCATGCTTATATTTCAAGTTGGCATTTCTCTTGGGGAAAGTAACACTGCCGAGTGCAACAGAAGCTATGGGCTGCCTGACTCATCCTCCACTTGAACCTATCCTTTTTTGCCTTCCTTGAACGTAAGAAACCACAAGCACCAATGACTCAATTTACCAAGCTCTATGGCAGCTTGGAAGCCTTGGTGTACTATCTGAGAAATGAACTAAAAGCAGAAGCTCATTGAATTGCTTTTTGCCATGGCTACTTCCCCATTCTGCTTCCTGAATCAATGACATGAGGCTGCCAGTACAGATGCCATATGAAAAGCAAAAGGATAAGAGCCAACATACTGAAGTTGGCAGGATAGGGAGACAGCAAGAGCCTAATGACATTGCTGAACAGCTGAGATAATGCCAAGAACCAACTACCTATGAATTAAATTTTACCTCTAAAGAATACACACTGTCTTAAGATCTGTAAAATTTTTCTTTCTGGTAGTTGAAAACATCTCTACTTGAAATGGAAACTTTGGTGCAAAGAGTCACTGTCTATCACAGTAGCCATGCAGCCTAGCATCCCACATCTCTAGGTATATCAGTTTCCACAGTTGGTGCTGTCGCTCCAGGCTATTGTAAGAAAGTGGATACAGTTAGCTGTTATTTTGGTAACACTTCAGAAGGCTGCCTCCTTCTCATTCTTATGGAATTTTACCTTTCCCCAGAGTGGGCAGTTCCAGTCTTTTCCCTACTAGCACTGTATGTATTTTCCTTTTCTTTAGAAAGATCAAGTATATTCACTGAGAATGGAACTTTACACCCATATATTAAGAGCTCTTCTTAAAGGTGAAATAGAGGAAGGAATTGAATAGGGAAAGAAGATACTGATGCCAGATAGTTTTTTTCCTATTAATTTTCCCAGTTACACTATTATAACCTACTATCTCTTGGGGTGTACATACTTAATTTAGTAATGCAAAAGATCACTTTTTAAAAAGTTTATTTATTTTGTGTGTGATAGAGATAGTGAGAAAGAGTGAGCACGCCAGCAGGGGAGGAGCACAGAGAGAAGGAGAGAGAAAATCCCAAGCAGGCTCTGCACTGTCAGCTCAGAGCCCAATGAGGGGCCCAAACCCACAAACCATGAGATCATGATGTGAGCCGAAATCAAGAGTCACTCAACCGACTGAGCCACCCAGATGCCTCCAAAGATTGCTTTTAAATTCCAGGGTTTGTCTCAGCTACCAATAATCAATCAACTGCATGATGGACATACCCAATACATTGTTGGTTAAGATACCAAAGAACAGACTTCCACATCTCAGTCTTAAGCGCTCCTATGAAAAACAGTTAAAAACACAACCAGAGTTTAACTTGAAAGCAGATTTTGTTACTAGGAATAAAAGAAAATAAAACTCCCATTTCAGCTCTTTCTTAGCCACCTAAAATCACCTTCAATCCAGAACCCATGTGTTAAGTTCGTGTAAAGTACTATTTAAATACATTTGTCCTTGTCTAGAAATAAGCAGAACTTGTTGGCAAAATAGTTAAAAGTATTGCCTTATTTTTTTCTGGTTATAAAGAAATATGCTGTTATTCCTTCCATCTTAGGAAAAAAAATCATTCAACTCCACTTTTCCCATCTGCGGTTGCCCTATATCTTTGTTCCTTTTTGCAACAAATCTCCTCAAAAGAGTTTCTACATACATTTGCTATCTCCAGTTCTTCTCCTCCATAACCTTAAACCTATTCTAATCAGGTTTTTACCTCCACAGCATCAACAAAGCTGATGCCATCAAGATTGCCAATGGCCTTGTGGTTAAATCCAACAGTCAGTTCTCACAGTTGATTATCCGCTTCTCCATCATGCTCTTTATTTCTAAGATTTCTCTTAGTTTTCCTTCTAACTCACTGTTTTCTCATTCTCAATATCCTTTGTTGGTCCTGACAATCTCTCCTTACCTATTAATGTGGAAGTGTCCTAAGAATCAGTCCTTAGATCTCTTCTCTGTTCTTCTCCGCTCACCCATTACAATGGCTTTAAATGCTGTTTTTTTATACTAACAACTTTATACCAACAACTCCCAAATATAAATCTCTAGCCCAGACCTCTTACCTAATCACCAGTCTTATATATCCACCTGCCAACTTGAAATATCCCCTTGGGTGTTCAATGGAAATCTTGTATTTAACATACATAGAACTAAAGAAATTAAAATTTCTTTTGGCCTAGGAATAAAAAAGAGTGTGCCAATTTATTTTCTAAGAAAGAAAACTACAAATACATAAATATAATATCTCTTTTTTGTGACTGATCAGCTTTTTCAATAATTTAATCTTTCACAGATTAATATACAGATTTTAGAAACAATTTCATAAATCATCCGAATGTAATTTCTGAACTAGGAAATAATGCCTTTCAGAAGCAGCAAATAAGGTTTTCTCTTTTCCCAACTCTATTCTCGTCAATTCAAAGAAAAATATGCCTAGTTATTCCCTAAAGAAGAGTTATCCTATCTTTGTTCATTTTTATCTCAAAAAAGAGCAGTCCCAAAGTGTCATGTTACTCCTATTGTTAACATTAATGATGACTGCATCCTCCTTGTCATGCTAAAGGCAGCCATGTTTCCCATTTTCATAAGATTGTGAGAACAGGTAAGCAAACAATCATGTGATCATAACCACTATTT
This sequence comes from Prionailurus viverrinus, assembly GCF_022837055.1. Classification (NCBI taxonomy): domain Eukaryota; kingdom Metazoa; phylum Chordata; class Mammalia; order Carnivora; family Felidae; genus Prionailurus; species Prionailurus viverrinus. Next base: position 96,010,430 of record NC_062567.1, read on the forward strand.
TTTACCAGTTTAGAGTAGAATCTACTCCTAATGTGAAAGAACTAGATGAGGCACTTTTGTGATTTGGTAATTTTCTGAAGAATCCTCAATAGACAAGGGATATGCCAATACTACACCGAAGATTGTGCTTAATGTTGGGTAATAGTAATGTGACCCTGGGGTAATCTGGGAATCTGTTTAGCCTATTCTGCAGGATAGAATAGAAATAATCTACATTATGTTTTTATATACTTCAGGAGTTTTGTTAAAAATTTACAGTCATATTGAACCTTTATATTACCAAAGATAGTCTGATAATTTCTATTTGTTGTTATAAAATGTAAATACCTTGATCTCTGGAGACAGTCTGTAAATAAGAAAATCCTTTGAAAGTCTGTTTGTGTTGATGCTAGGATAAATATGAAAGGAAGATTTCATTACCTTTAAAGGCAATTGGAAATGGGTTTAGAAACTGTTGCCAACATTTTGTGCAATAAGATCTACTACAAAGAAAATCAATACTAAAGAACAAAAATCACAAGTTGCTGTACTCTTTGTAAAAAACAAAAATCAATGAAAATATAGTAATAATTATAATCATAATGGCAGTTCATATTTACCCAGGAGAATCTTTGTACACAATACTGTACTAAGCATATTTCATACACCTTCTCATTCTGAACTCATGACAAAATTATGATGTAGATGTTATTTTTCTCAGCAGTTGACAAGTTTCTATAAAACTTAGTGTTTAAAGTACTTGCTGGAAAACATATAGCTAGAAAAGGATAAGAATAAGATTCCAACTCAAATTGACTTTGAGTCAATTATTTTCTTTACCATAGGTCAAGTAGATCTACCTTAACTAGGTTTATCATAGCACAATAGGACCTAATTACTTGTGCTAATTATGGGAATGGGGTCCCAGAGGAGATCTGTAAAGTGAATTTCTAGTCCTGGGAATTAAGTCTGGCATTTGCTGTTGAAAAAGTTTAAACAAATGTATATGGGGTTCAAAATACTGTAACTACAGTGTCTGTGGCAAGTTGAAGTTTTAACTAGACTGGTATCGGTGTCCGAGAAGGTCCAGTCCAATGGGTGAGGCAGGGTAGCAAGGGATCCAGGGACAGTGATAAATATGGTGTCCACTATATCCCAGATACCTTATGAGGCCCTGGAGATACTGAACAAAGGAACCAAATAAAAAGAATGAATAGTTGACCCTAAACAGGTAAAAGGAGCCAAATGACAAAATGTCTTGGATGGCAAGCTTAAAATTTTGTATTTTATTCTGACACTGATAGATAAACAACTGGGGGAAACACAGTAAGATATGGATTTCAGAAAAATCAGTCTAAGTAACAGTTCGATTTTAAAAAAAATGTGTTAAAATTCTGTAAGTCCGGTAATGTGCTTGGCAGTAGAAATAAGGTGATGAATGCCTGCTGGAGGACCCTAAGGGTCAATTTCCAGAAAAAGAGCAGGCCTAGCTAACTCATTTTATTATGTTCCTTGACCATAAAATGAGAAGAGATGAATGGCAGCAACTTATCAGCTTACTTACAGTCCCCTGTCAATTTAACCATCCAAGAAAGAGGGGACTTAACTGCTTCAAAAAAGGAAAGCAAGCACTTGAGTTTTAATAATTTTAAAATAATATTTATAATATTATGAATAGCTTCTTAAGATCTACTTCAAAATTAAAGTAAGTTACAGAGTGGTTGGAATTCCTCCCCACCCCTACTCATTCCTTGTAAGTCCTCAAAGTTGTTTTATTGCGGTGTTTTATTGATTCACAATTTGTGATACCTATTAAGGAAACGTCAAAAACAAATTGCATCATACCGGTTAAACAGACAAGGAAGACTAAGATTACTGCAATAGGACTTAAGACTGCAATAGGGAAGGGAGATTGAACTCAACTCTGCTAAAACAAAAGCAGCAGAGCTTTTAAACACTGGGGTGAGTGAGAGGAAAAGTACTGGAAGACATTTGGGAAGATGTTGGTTAGTGTGGTTGGGCCATCTGTGTTTGCTAACTGGCATTTTAGGCTCCTATCCTCCCACAGGCACTGGTGAGTAGGGGCACTTTCATAATTATTATATTTTAAAGGAATGGCTCCCAGACCCTTGAGAAAGACACTCTTGGGTTGTAACTGGCAAGAGCTGGGAGAAAAATTATATTTCCAAGGGATGGAGAAAGAATATGCAACATCAAGTTTTCTAAAGTAAATGCTCTAAGAAAACGGAGGTCAGGGTCCTCGAGTCAAGGAAAAATAAATCTAAAGTTTAGTCAAATGAGGAGAATATTAAGATATCTTGTCATAATTACCAGTTGGTAATTCAATGCTTTATTTTTAAGTAATATGTAACCTGATATTTAACATATGAGAAACAATCTCATATTTAAGGTGGTATGCTTGCATAAAGGATTTTTTGATGGTGTGAGGCAACAGAAATGTCTGCTTCTGGCTCTCTAGTGGACTACATATGTCAGAGAATGCTAAGTATTAATTCTGTGTCATTTTTCCATGGGTCTAACAAACCACATGTCAATACGTGGATATTTGGGACCAAGAAAAGCTGTTGCTAAAGGCAAACAGTCTTCTTCCACATTAATAGTTTGACACTTAACATTACGATTTTTCATCATAGAGTTATCGGTTCTAAAAAACATATGTAGATCTACATCTCAACAATTTTAATTTTGGAAAATAAACCTTGTAATGATAGTTGCCTTAGGAATCTCATTTGTGTCGTTAAGAAGTTGCACATTAAAAAGCAACCTGTTCTCAGTAGTATTTTGTCATTATATTTTGCTCTTGTAATAAATCAGACCAAAAGCTTGTGCAAAGACCTTTTATACAAATAAAAACAAAAGAAAGCCAGTAATATTTTATATTTTGACAGTCATTAGTTGATTCTGAAAGCATTTAACCTTAATATTAAAGAATTATTATTATTATTTGGTCAACACTGAAAGAAGAAAATAAAAACAAGGAATCTAAAAGAAAGTTGCTAACTTCATTCTTTGCTAGGGAATGTGAACATTGGTGATCTCTTCTCCTGACTCCTTGTTATGCGATGCAAACCTTTCAAGGTCTCCAGTGAAAAGAATGTCTGGCTCTTTTGTGCAGAACTTACCCAACATGGTTTATGAAGATGAATTATTGAATTTTTTCTTTATCTTTGGCTTGTCTTTTTGCTTATTTCACACTAAATGCCCTTGCTTCAGTCAATATTCAGTATTTGCTACTTTACCTTATGCCTTTTCTTTGTCTCTATATATCCAGCTGTGTGTATGAGTATGTTTTTTAATCATTATTATCTTAGATTCTGGATATTTCTACCAACCATCCCTCCAGAATTCCTATAATTTTTTAATGCTTCTCACCAGCAGCCAAGGTGAGAAGGTGCAGTAACTGCAACAGGAGGGAATACCATGTAGAGCATTTAAATTAATCCCTTTTGTTTCCAGAGAAACCAAGTTACTGGCAAGTGTGAGCTCTGGAGGAAAAAAAAATACATACAGTAATTCCTTGGGTACTAACTTCATCCTTAATCCTTTGCAATGAGGTTACAGGTTTTGTTTTTGGTTTGGGTTGGTTTTGGTTGGCAAATTAAGCATGTCTTAATACAGCTTCTTTAGACCATTAAGAAATAATTGATTAAACATATCTTTTTAGTTATGTAACACTGAGACCATTTATTCATTCAAGAAAGATTTCAAGAACTGCCACATTCAAATTATGTGAAGAATCCTTTCCATATGGTGGCATTTTTAGCCATTTCATGTCATTATTTAGTACTCTTAATAGAAATTAAATTTCACTTAATGCCAAAGTATTTAAATAATTTTGCTGTAATAATTTTGCTTTTCCTGGCTTATAAGAAAATTTATTCCCCCCCTAAAATAGTTACTTGATACTGAGTTATATGGAATGCCCTTATCTCATTTTTTTACTATGAGAAATATACTGAAAAATGAAAATATAAGTTCTATGGGTCTACAATACGTGCACACTATTTTACAAACAATAATACATCATATTTGATTCCAAATTTGAAATTTGGCTCCAAAATGAAAAAAAGAATTTCCAGAGAAAAGATATGTGGCTGGTGTGCTAATAAATGAGTAGCTAAACTATAAGGTAAGTGGACACATGACATTTATAAAATCTAAAATGATTTGATTCATGTTAGTGTAATCATTTACAGAAAATAACTCTAAGCAAAAGAATATTTTTTCACATTGTAATGCAGCTAAGAAAATTGTCCTGATAATGTCAATTTGATTTGTTGCTGATGAAATATAACATTATATGACTATGGGGAAGTAGTTTTTAAGGTATGCTCATAAAATTTTTCATACTCTTTAAGCCAATAATTCCATTTGGGGAATATTTTTTAAAATATATTAAGGTTTATTTATTCTTTTTTTAAATTTTTTAACATTTATTTGTTATTAAAAGACAGAGAGAGACAGAACATGAGCAGGTGAGAGGCAGAGAGAGAGGGAGACACAGAATCTGAAGCAGGCTCCAGGCTCTGAGCTGACAGCACAGAGCCCAATATGGGGCTCAAACTCACAAACCATGAGATCATGACCTCAGCTGAAGCCGGATGCTTAACCAACTGAGCCACCCAGGCGCCCCTAAGGTTTATTTATTCTTAAGAAAAAGACAGAGAGAGAGTGAGTGGTGGAGAGGCAGAGAGAAGGAGACACAGAATCCAAAGAAGGCTCCAGACTCCAAGTTGTCAGCACAGAGCCCAAAGCTGGGTTCAAACCCACAAACTGTGAGATCATGACCTGAGCTGAAGTCAGATGCTTAAACTACTGAGCCACCCAGTCACCCTGGGGAATAACCTTCAAGAAAAAAGAAAAAACCTCCTTGCCACAAAATAAAATATACAAAAATATACAAAGAGCATTGACAAAATGGTCAATGCTTTGTGATTTATAATAGAAAACAGGAAAAAGAAATAGAAATCGTGAATAGCTGAGGGCAATGAATATATATAGAACATTAACCTAATGGGATATTATGCATCCTTTTTACATTTTAATTGCTAAAACAATACACCTATGTGCAAAATGTTTAGAAAAAATGCTATTCTATTAAGTTCAAGTATCTATCTTACATTAGGCCATGTTAGACAGGAGAAAGACCTGTGGGGTGTTTGTTCTTTGTTTTATTTAATAATACATACACATGAGACTTTACTTTTTAAAGCTAATATATATGTCCAGGCCTCATCCTAAGAGATCATTTCAAAAGATTTAGAGCTGAGCACAGAGGTGTGTGTGTGTGTGTGTGTGTGTGTGTGTGTGTGTGTGTGTGTGTTTATTTAGTTAGTTATTTTAAATTGTTAATGTTTATTTTTTATTGTATCTTTGAGAGAGAGAGCATGAGCAGGGGAAGGAAGAGCAGAGAGAGGGAGACACAGAATCTGAAGCAGGTTCCAGGCTCTGAGCTGTCAGCCCAGAGCCCAATGAGGGGCTCGAACTCACCAACTGCTAGATCATAACCTAAGCCGAACTGGGACGCTTAGCTGACTGAGACACTCAGGCACCCCACAGGCATGTGTATTTTTAAAGGGCCCCAACAATTTTTTCTGATGCAGAGCCAGAAAAGGACCAACATACTAGATGGACTTCTTCCATGGCAGGGATGATGTGATCATTGTGTGGCCCTGCAGTGCTTCCCTGAGACCGCACAGAGTGGGAATACAGTGCCTGAGCAAGAATGAACTGAGGCTAGAGGGGTAAAAGGCCAAACTGAAGCATGACTGAAATGAAAGGTAAAATACACACACATACCCACACTCACACATTTTATTAATATTACAAAATGAGAATAACAAAAGGAAAAAAGGCAAACCAACAAAATGAAACCATTTGGTTTGTGGAGTAGAACATTATGGAATTATATTTAACTTTATTTTTGTAGAAGCTTTGCTTATATTTTGTAAAAAAAAAAGCTATTTTTAAGGAGAAAGAATCTGCTGGTAGATAATCAACTAATCTATTTACTTCTTGAAATGAAACAGCAGATTTATCAATAATTTGTGTGTAGTCCACATTATTGGCATTGAGAAAATGAAGAGAACCAAATTTTAAAAATGAGTGTAAACTAACATACTCAGCATATTACCCAGCAATTGTGCTCTTGGTATTTAGCCAATGGATCACAACCTTGTATCTACGCAAAAACCTAATACAGATGTTTACAGCAGCTTTATTCATGATTGTCAAAATTTGGAGACAACCAAGATGTCTTTCAGTAGGTGACTGGATAAACTGGGATACATTCAAAAACTGGAATATTATTCAGCACTAAAAGGGAATGAGCTATCAGGCCATGAAAAGGCAAGAAGAAATTTTAAATGCATATTCCTAGATGAAACAAGTCAATCTGAAAAGACTACATACTGTATGAGCCCAAGTATATGACATTCTGGAAAAGCAAAACTATGGAGACAGTAAAAATATCAGTGGGTGCCAAGGGTTAAGGGGAAAGAAGGGACGAGCACAGAGGATTTTTAGGGCAGTGAAACTATTCCGTATGATATTACAATTGTGGACACATGTCATTACACACTTAACAAAATCCATAGAATGTACAACACCAAGAGTGAACCCTTATGTAAACTATGGGCTTTGGGTGATAATGATATGTCTTTATAGGTCCATAGAGTGTGACAAATATATGACCATGGTGTGGGACGCAGACAGTAGGAAGATTGTGCATGTGTCGGGTGGGGGTAAATGGGAACTCTCTCTACTTTCTGTTCAATTTTGTATAGACCTAATACTGCTCTAAAAAATAGTCTATTTAAAAAAATAGCATTAGGTTATGTGGGATTCTAACTGGAAATCACCAAAGTCTTTGAAGATCTTGCTGTTCAAAATGCATATTCAGCGGTCCTTCACTTTGCCATGACAATATGATAAAGAAAAATATCAAGATGCATAGGGGCACTTGTACCCCAAAGTTTATAGCAGCACTCTCAACAATAGCCAAATTGTGGAAAAAGCCTAAATGTCCATCAGCTGATGAATGGATAAAGAAATTGTGGTTTATATACACAATGGAGTACTACATGGCAATGAGAAAGAATGAAATATGGCCCTTTGTAGCAACGTGGTTGGAACTGGAGTGTGATGCTAAGTGAAATAAGCCATACAGAGAAAAACAGATACCATATGTTTTCACTCTTATGTGGATCCTGAGAAACTTAACAGAAACCCATGGGGGAGGGGAAGGAAAAAAAAAGAAAAAAAAGAGGTTAGAGTGGGAGAGAGAGCCAAAGTATAAGAGACTCTTAAAAACTGAGAACAAACTTAGGATTGATGGGGAGTGGGAGGGAGCGGAGGGTAGGTGATGGGCATTGAAGAGGGTATCTTTTGGGATGAGCACTGGGTGTTGTATGGAAACTAATTTGACAATAAATTTCATATAATAAAACATAAAAAAATTAAAGAAAAACATCAAGAAATACTAATTCAATACAATTATTTAATTTTTAGACAATGATGAAAAATATCATATCTTTGAAGTAGAGTTAGTTTAGGGGAGAACAGGAAATTATTAAATTTAGTATCAATATGAATGATACTGAATCCATGTTAGAGAAAATTAATATATATCTATAATTTAATAATATTCAAGAATTTAAACAATTAACTGAATTTTGGCAGGGGAAATTGGAAGAGAGACAATTTTTGTCAGTAAGAAAAAATTTTAAGCTGCATATTTTAATCATCATAAACTGCTCGGGATTTCAATATTTTAATAGATTCATTTAGCTCTAAATGTCTTCAAGCATGGTATAAATCCTCCAGAGTCCCTGCTTTGTAACATAGCCTTTTAACATATTCATTGTCTCTTTCCAAGAAAGTTCACTATTGCTATTCCATTAGTCTGTTTTGTGATTTATTTCAAAGATAAAATGAATATCTTCACTTTTCATTCATGACTATTTAATCTTGATTTTTTAATAAAAATTTGATGGTAATTATCATCTATTAAAACACATTCTTTCCCTCTTCTTGTGAATTTTTCCTCTTTACAGTAAATCCTACATTCTGACACCACAGTTAAAAACATTTTATCAGTAATTACATCTAGACATATTCCTTTTATGAACTCAGTCTTAATAGACTCTTAATCAACTCGGAACATTTTTAGACATGGCAAAGATTCTATTGATGCATAATAGGAGAGTGTTGGATTTGCCAACCTCGTTTCCCTTTTTCACTTTACCCTTCCCTTAATCCCGATAGCTTCATAGCTTTTATAGGGTAAACTTACACAAAACCTCACCATATACTGGAATGTTAGCTATGTGTGGTGTGCTGTCAAAACAGAAGTCCATTACCCATAAGTGAGACAGAAGCCATCCTTAGATGGAGGAGGCATTCACAAGAGGTTCAGTAAATATTAGAAGATAAGGCATTTACAAGAGGCTCAGTAAATATTAAAACCATGAGAAACTATGGCAGAGAAGATCATCTGCAGCAAAAATAAAAGTAAACTGTTCTGCCTCTCTGATCCTTAACTTTACCATCATCAAAATGAAAACAAAATATATTTACCTCCAGAATCGCTGTGATGATTAAGTCAGAACATATAAATGAAAATTCAGTACTAGTCATAAAATGCCATATAAATATTGGGTAGTATCACAATTAATAATAATTCCATCTCAGAATTATAAGAAACTTAGGCAGGCAAAGCATTTAGAAGAGGAAAACACAGGCTACATGCCCAAGACTTGAATGAAAGTGAGAGTTCTGTATGTTCATAAATCCCTGCATCCCAAATTCCTTGTATTATGTGTGAGCGTCTGCTGTGGTACCATGAAGCATAAAAATAGTAAAGCCTGTTGAAAATTCCAAAACAAAGAGAGGAGCCAAGAAAAGAATATGAATAATTTAATCAGATAGGATTCAAGTTTATCCCCAGCTTATTTGCCTTTTATTCTTCATTTCAGTTAGTTACATATCCATCAGTTATCACCAAGGTTGTGCATGCACCTTGAAATGTTCACAAAAGGTCCACAATACAGGGGTTCATAATTAGGTTATATGTTATATTCAGAATCCCAGGGGAACTAATCGATTCTGGAAATATTGATTAAGCAAGATGAAGAATTCTTACACAGTTTCAACTACAACAATTTTAAACAAGTACAAGCTTCGGTTGCCACAAAACTCACAAAAAGTAATTGATTGAAGAATATCTCTTTTATGCAAAATATACATTTTAGGATATAATTTGATTAATACTCTACTATATACTGACATTACTCCTTGATAATTTAATAAAAAAATACTCTCGTTGCCAGAATTTTATTTTCTGTAATATTTATAATTGAGGTAACAATGACAAAACACTTAAACCATGAATAACATTGGTGAGTTTTTTTTTAAAGTCATAATGATTCTCCAGAACTAAACAAATATGTGACTAAACACAGGTTAGTTTTGATAAATAGGCACTGAAAATTTCACAAAAAGACAAGCAGATAACATAAATGGTTTATAAAAAAATGATACCATCGATGTTCATGGATTCAAACAACAAAGAAGAAATAAGGGAAATTAAGACACATCTATACTACGCCATTATCACTGCCTTGTATGATTCACAGCACAATCTACTGCAGGCCCAAGAGGGGCAATTCACAGAGGTATGGGCCTTACTTGAAGCTTCAGAGATATTGATCATGAATTTGGCTTCCTTGGGTGTGAGATGGCTGAAGCTGTTGACCCATGCACACGTGTTGGTATTTACAATTGTCTCATGGATCCCGGCAGGTCCACAAGCAGACCACTCATATGGGGAGCACCAAATGAGTTCCAGCCACAGTTCTTTTCTAAGCTTTAGATGCCTCATGAAGACGCAGGGACTTCTTCCGAGTGCGACCTGGTCACATCAGGGCACATTCAGCAGCAGAAGTCTGTTTCCAGTACAGTCCTTGGCATGGCTAAATTCCATTGTCCCTTTTTCAGCAGTCAAAAATCCATGATAAATTCTGTACAACACTGCAGTCAATAACAGCAGCACCAGACAGTATATTAATTCCTTTACCATAAAGCTATATGGAATTATAACTTTCTAAGGGTGGTGTTATTAAAAGGATCACAGAATCTCTAAATATCAGATGTGTACGTCTGGGTAAATACATTGCCGTACAAAATCTCAGACATGCAGTTCATGCTTTAGGACTTAGAGAATAATAGACGTTATGTGATCAATAATAAAAATGACATTTGTTTCCTCACAAAAAATAAACATGAGAATTAAGGATTAATCAACAGTCTCAAGGATCCTGAATGCCTTAGAAATAATAATGTTTATCCCTCAATTTATAGTATGGCATTTTTCCTCCCTCACATGCCCAATACACTGGACACACTATTGCTATTGCATTCATCGGGACGCTGTAAACAGAATTTCTTCCACTTGGGCTGAATAAAACTCCCTAGGGGTTTTGCTGGAGTGTAGTGATGAATGCTGGTTGCTAGGTAGTAGACACTGACACTGCAGCCAGCAACCAAATGTAATGGTGATACTGCTGCTTAAATCCTGCTTATCAAAAAGGTTCACAGTACTGATTAACGTAGGTAGTCTACAGGGCATCATCCATTTACACACAAAGCAGAGAGGCTGTTCCAAATAGCAGAGAAGGCGGGGGGCAGGGGAGAGGACCCGGTACTAAAATCATGAACATCTTATCAAGGCATTTCTGTGCTTCATGAAGACAGATGGCATATACATTGAAGACAGGGAGCTAAGACAGACAGACAAAACGCCATACAGGACAAAGCACCTGATTCAACACTGCCTGAAAATCTGATTAATCCCGTGAGTCAGAAATTTAAGGCTGGTCAAGAAAGCCTCCAGTGAAAACAATCATCTTTGATGTTTGCACAAAAATCAATAAATAAAAATAAAGGAAGGGGATAAAAAAAGACACGAGAGCTTTGGGTGATATTTGGCACTTTGCCTCTGAAAATGATGACAAATCCTGGGATTGGAAAAATATATATATGACTCTAATACCAAGCAGCAATTCCTGGCTAAACAATGCAAGCCTGGCTGGCAGTTACCTTTCTCTCATGTTTTGTGCCTTCCCCAAGTCATTAAGTAAGAGCTCTGGCCTCAGCTCGCGTGTAACCAGTAATGACAACCTCTTTGCAGTTATCTGTGTGCAAACAACCAGAGACATTCAGAACTCCAATACAGCATTTTTGAAGAAAAGTAAATCAACCAAGAAATTAAACTGTTTAAAACAAATATTTCTTTCAAAGAATAAGGAAAAAAAATGTCAAGGAGAAACTCGCCCTCCCTGCCCCACAATTCAACATGCAGAACAGTCAACCAGTGCTTTCATATCAGCAGGTACACATATCCTGAGCCATCCACGGTCCCCGAACTCTGCGACATTGCTTTCAGGTGATAGAGACAAGATGGTCCATGCAAATGAGCTGACCAAAGTCATGTTGTGTGCAATCAAGATAGGATCCCAAACATCTTCAAAATGGTTTAGAGTCACGAGAAATGAAGGTCCAATGAAGTGACCGGTGTTTGGAAGCACACTGTTTTAATTATATCTCCCTGAAGATATGTTTACGTATTAGCATACTGGCCAATATCTGACACTACCTGTCATTTTATTGCAAAAGGAGAGCAGGGTAATTAATATGGAGAAGTAGCACTACTTTAGATAATCTTTAAAGCCAGGAGAAGATTTGTGAGCTACCCAAGTAGCATTTCTGACTTCAAAAAGTAGTATCATGCAGGATTGAAACTGTATTTAATGGAACCTGGAGTAACTCTACATTTACTTATTTCCATTTTGGGGTAAACAGTACTCGAATTCATACAATTTAGCCGACTGATGCAGTTTGGTTTACAAAATAGATGGGATGGGAGATCGAGGGCGCCTCAGAGGACAAGGAGAGTTGTAGGGTGATGTTACTGGAGACAGCCTCAGAGCATTGCCTGCCAAGCCCGCTATGTTGTTTAAGCTTCGGGATTTTTCATATCCTTTTATGAAAAAATGCACAGACATCAGTTGAATTCAACCAGAAAATAGACACAGACAAATAATACCATGCAGGATAATCAAAAGTGCTATTTTGAGTTCAAGGGAAAAAAAATTTTTTTACAAAGAATTCAATATTGAGACCATTTATAACTTAAAAAAATAAAGCTCACTATAGCTGTCATTCCCAAGAAATTAAATCAATCAAAACTTATAGTTGTAATGCTTCAAAATTCATTCTTTCCCACTGTAATATGTATTGATGTAATTTTGGTATATAAAATACTACAGATCTTTTAAGAGTTAGGCAAAGCAACTTAAGTAAGATATAAACTTGGCTAATATTTTTAAATTTCAGAATCTGTTTCTAAAAAAAAAAAAAACCAAATGGGCTATTTTTTCTTTTCATTTTGTATTGTTTACTAATCTAATAAGCATGATCAACTTTAAGTGGGCAACTCTTTTTCCAGCATATTCAATTTTTCAGCTTTATAGTGTTAAAAGGATGATTCTTAAATAATGGCATTTGATGCCATTATCTAGGTGATGTAGAATGCCCATTTCTATATCTTTGGATAAAAAAAATATAAAGAAAAAAAGGAAGGAAATGAAATATAAATTGAGTCATAATTTCAGTGAATTACAGTCTGAACTTTATGATGTGATGTTTTCAGTTAGCTCTCCACTGCCAAGAACTGAGAACCATTTGATCATAATTCACTTTTTCTATTATCTTGCGTTCTAATCAACTGTACGTGATTATCATGGACTTACGGAATAAAAGATCCTCCTCACAAGCTTTAACCCAGTGGTTTTCCTTAGTCACTCAAGCAACATTCCCATCAAAGTCACCTTTGGGAAGATTCATATATTGTAGCATTATTTATTAGAAAAAGAGTAGAGGCAGTTCAATGGGGTGGTTAGCACCATGTAAAGTTAGAAGTGAACTGTCTTAAAAGCAGGACAACTATTGATTGAAAAAGTAGTCAAGAACCAAATGTAGGAGTCAGTCATAAGAAAAACTAGTCAGGAAATAAATGTTCTGACAAGTCCACTGAAAAAAAGTGTTGTCGAACAGGAAAATGAAATTCCCTCAGCCAAAGCTGAGCAAGTGGATACAACTTCACTAAACTTCATGGATTCCTTAGTCTCAGGACATATTCCTTGGGCTCTGATTAGCCCTCGGTGTGCATGATTAGTATATGAGAAAGAAAATGGGCCTTTTGTGTTTCCCTGTGTTCCTCTCAGGTACTTTTTTAAATTTTCATGGAACTTCTGGGGAAGAAGCTAATACTATCTCTCCTCCTTTCACTAGAAAAGAAGAAACATTTTCAGTGAGTTAGTGATTATTTGATTTTCAAGCAGCCAGTACAAGAATGGACACAGACTGTAATAACTGCTCTACTGTGGGAGAAGCTGGACTGGACAGAAACGTCCTTCCCCATACACACACACAGAAACTTTCAGCGGTCTTCCTTGAGATTTTGTAGATGGAAATTTATGCCATCCATAACCTATTGTAAAATTCTCTAGGACATCCTTTCTGCTAATGAGAGGATTATATGCCAATAAGCTTTGTTAGCATTTAGAGATGTAAAACATGGGAGGCAACATGTATTTCATTCTATTCCAGAGGATGATGGAATACTTAATAAGAGGATGTCTTAAATAATTAAAAAAGAATTGCAGATAATTTATCCTTACACAGGGACCTCCATGCTCCTGAAGAGCTAGTCATTACTGCTCTTCTGTAAAGACATTGGAAGTATAACTTTGGGAATTATATGAAGAATAATTTATCCTAGTTGACCATGTAATCTCCCTACAGGACCTCCAAAAAGGTAAAAATTTACTTGATCGTTTTATGTTAATCACCCTAGTTATATGTAAATCTTGGTTCCCATTCTTAATGATCAATTATTATTCTGAATTACAGTTTTTAACATAAATATTATCTATTCTAAGTCCTTTTACTTCAATAACTATAATTTCAGTGTTAATTTGAAAAGACTTCCCTTCTAATTTAATAACAAGTATTTAGTAAAATTATACGTTATTCATTGAATATATATATTTTTTATTCTGCAGGTTCATTTCTGATACAAAATTTGATAAGGTTTTGCTTAAGCAAACTTTTTATTGAGTGGAATGGTTAAAAATATAATTCATGAGAATAAACAATATTGAACCTACTTGGAATTGGCATCTAAATACAAGGTGTGCCTATTATATGGTCCTTTTTTTTTTAGTTTTTTTATTTTTTTAACATTTATTTACTTTTGAGACAGAGAGAGACAGAGCATGAACAGAGGAGGGTCAGAGAGAGAGGGAGACACAGAATCTGAAACAGGCTCCAGGCTCTGAGCTGTCAGCACAGAGCCTGACGTGGGGCTCGAACTCAGGGACTGCAACATCATGACCTGAGCCGAAGTCGGACGCTTAACCGACTGAACCACCCAGGCGTCCCAATTATATGGTTGTCAAAAGCATGTGCTTATATGGGGAAATATTGAAACTGCCTAGCAATGTACTATAAATGGGTATGTTTTTGTGTATGTAATATGATTTCCTAAAAACTACTGAATAAATAAAAACACAGGTTCTAAGTATTGGGAGTTCATTCTTACAGGGAATCCATAAATTTTCTTAATGTATGTCCAACTATATTCATACTTGTTGGTAGAAAAAGAATTCAGTGGGAATCTGGTAATTTCTTTTCATCTGTACAGGGGAGAATTTTCAGCACACTAAAATCAAATCAGTTGAAAGACCAACTTGAAAGATAAAAAAGGGATCATTTAGGAAATAAATGCCTGAATAAGAGTAATAGCAGAATTCTATAATCTACATAAAAGGAAACAAGAGAAGAATAGATTCCTGATAAACATGACAAGACAACACACTAAAAAAATAAGCAAAGTTAGCCAAAATGTTACAAGGACTGGGAGGAAAAACACAGTAGTGTAAAAAAAACCAAGCAAGAATGAAAAAAGAAGTTGATTATGATGAGAAATGACAAAGAATAAAAGCCCATAGATGAATTTTCAAAGATGTGCTCATTGATAAAGAGAATTTTGTATTTGTGAAATAGAATTTTATGTATAATTTTTCCATACAAACTAAATATCTTATTAATTGCTTTGCTCATGAAACTTTGCAATTTTACAGAAAAATTCTATATTTGCATAATGTTTTATAATTTGCAAAGTATTTTTTCATATGTGATCTCCTTTGATAGTTTAAAATTCAAATATTGTCTGACAGTGGAAGGAAAAAAATTTAGCTAAGTTCTTAACCATGTAACCTTAGTATAAGCATTGGATGTGATACTTTATTATGTGATGTTCAAAAATGTATAAAAATATAGCCACACATTACATATAAATACATATATACATATATATACATATATACATATATATATACACATATATAGTGGGTTAAGATATGTAATGTACTTAAAATATAATGTTCTATACAATAAGTTATTATACGTTATTATCATCAGTTAATGTATGTATACATATTTTGCTTAAGTACAATGATAGGATATTAACTATCATAAAATATTTAAAAAATTGTTCTAGCACTTAATATTTAAATGTAAATTAGCAAACAATCAAATAAACATATTCAAATAATTGAAATATATTTTGGTATAAAGAATAGATGCAGAGGAATGGAAGTAGCTGAAATGAAGAAGTATTTGAAATATTACATACTAAAGAAATAAAAGAAGAGTCTGACTTCTCTTTTGAGATCAAAGGCATGGAGACAGGACAATAAAAAGTGTTCAGAAGCAATGAAAGAGAAGTACAATATGGGTAATGAGACATTTCAAAGAAGACATCACAAAATAAATATTGAAGGCTTAAAAGGTTAAAGTATTCAATTGGGAGAAACTGCAATGAATAGCAAAAAGTGAAGTATTTTTAAAACACAGTTGCACTAATATGAAAGTTGTGGATTGGTTTTCATTCAAATTCAGTACATTGCATAAGAAATAATTATAGTTCTTTCTCTATTCTGTCAATAAACAGAAAAAGAGAACCATGGCAATAAAGCAAGCAGAATTATCAAAGTAGGAGTAATCAAAGAGCATATCAGCCCTTGGACCAGTGTAGGTAATGTCACAAAATTATTTCTTAAGGAGTGGGTAAAAGGGCCCAATTGTCCTGAGATCCATAAAGTTTACTCAAAACAAAAACAAAAAACAGCACCTAGGGAATGGTCAGAGACAGTGGAATAATCTAGAAAATTGGAAGCACATGGTGGAGTGGTGCTTCAATACTGTTATATTCCTTGACCAAGATGCCTAACCAACAAAATATACTCATTCAACAAGTGTTATTGAGTATCTTCTGTGTGCAAGTCACAGTTCAATGTGGGTTGAAAATAGTAATAAAATTATTAGTATTGCCTTGAAGAGAAATTCTGTATCATATTATATAAGTATACAAGTAGCCTTTTAAGTGATTGGATATACTGTTTTATATGGCCAGGGATGTTATATCTTTTTAACCTTGTGACATTCAGATAAATCATGGCAAAGACTGCCCAAATACTGGATAAGAGATTTAATTAGAGAATGTTTAAAGCTTTTCTTTGAAAAAAGCCTTATTGTTCTATCAATTACTTATCAAATATATGCATAGAGCCAATTACTGAGTTTTATTACTTGTAGTTTAAAAGATAACTTTTAAAGACTGCTGAGTATATTATATTAAGATAATTAGATGAGCAACTTAATTTTTAAATACCCCATTACAATTCTTCCCATAGACAAATGGAAAACCAAAAACAAGAATGAATGAATGAATGAAGACCGAAATGAATGAATGAAGAAAGAAAGACAGAAATGAATGAAGAAAGAAAGAAAGAAAGAAAGAAAGAAAGAAAGAAAGGAAGAAAAGAAAGACAAGAAAGAAAGAAAAAGAAAGATGAAATACCTTTCAGCTATGACAGTCAAGTGTACTGTTATGATATGTACTTTAAATGTTTATAATGAGAAAAGACATGATGAGAAATGTGAAACAACACTGTGTGCAGTTTTTCCTAGAAAATGATGAAAGAGCATTTATATCACTCCATATATTAGTAGCACTTAATTTCTAAGTCACCTGTTAGGATCTGATTAAATGCATGCCTACCTTTCCTGATCCCTCCATCAGAAGCACACGTGTAATCACCTGTTGTCAGTAGGAAACATGTTTCCCCTCTTCTGTTTTTGTCTCTGGTACTAGAGCGTCTGATGGGGAGCCTTTCTGGGGGTGATAATGGCGGCTCACTTCCTGTACTGTCGTCACCTGATAACACTGGTCACAGCACCATGCCCATTGACAGACAGTGATGGATGAGGAAATGAGACAGTACAAAGAGTTTACACTGAATGTCCATAGTACAGTCACTCCATATACAAAACACAGTAATCACATCACGATAAGAAAAAGGATTTTCATCACTCATTACAAAAATCTACATGGAGCAAAATGGAAATGTATTGAAAAGGAGAGAAATGTTCTTGGGAAATTTCAATTCCATTTTGGATCCCATTTAGTAGGAAACTGACTTTCACAGAACTAATATGAATTCAAAACAAGTGTGATAATGAACTAGCACACACATTAATATCTTAAGATTTTTGACATGCTTTCTAGTTACTGTGAAAAGGAATCTTTAAAAGTGGAGCCTACTTAAGGAAAAACTCCGAGGTACATATTTGTCTTTGGAGTTCTTTAAGACACAGGCTTTTAATATTTGCTGAAAGTAATTTCCCCCAAAATATTAATAAAATAAATCCAAAATCTCACTTTATGTCCAGGTTCTCCTTTTTGAAATGAAAAATATTTTTTGAGCATAACGAAGGAATAAGATTAACTTCTCCAAATGCCCTTGAAACAACTGTTTACTTCTATATGCTTGCCAAAGACATTTACATCCTATTGGCCTAGATGCTAGCTTGTTATAACAATATTTACCCAGGTTGAGAGTTTGTCCTCTTTTTCCATGCCCTTCATAAGGAATCTGCACAGGTATACTGAGAACAGTCTGATGAGACCAACATCAACTAAACTCCACTATTCATAAAGACATTCTTGGCCTAATAGTTTTTAGATATATTGACAGAATCTGCAGAACAATGTACTAAATGAACAAAAAGATCTTTATGAATAATATATTTAAGAAAGTATTTTAGTTCCAGCCACATTTTTTTCCCCACTTACTTCACAAAAACTTCTGGAAACTAATGAAGGGACCTATGGAAATGTTACTTGCCTTTTTTGTTTGTTTGCTTGCTTGCTCTGTGTAATTGGTGTCATTTCTGAATTATGCAAAAGTATTCACATAGGATTATCATAAATCTTTTTTTACAAGAAAAATATTAAATATATCTAAGTTACAGGGAATGCACATATCTTAAATTTTCATAGTGGGCTCAAAGCTAATTAAATTGTTTAATCTACAAAATATTTCATCTGTATCCATACACGATAGAGAGGACACTACTGCCTATAACTTTGGCAAAATGAACATCAATTATCAGTTGATGTTCTCTAGATTATTTATGGCAATGGAGAGGAGAAGGGATTCAGCAATATATCACCCAAAATTCATTTTGGGAGGGAACAGAGCACCCAATGCGTAGTGTAGAAAAAAGGAAATCCACAGGGAAATTCAACTTTGCCATTGATTAGACAAAGCAGATCATCTATCTCCAGAATAATGGTGAGTCTATTATATCACATAGCATTTTACCCAATCTAAAGGGATTATACTGAAGATCCTACCTAAGTTAACAATCATGAAAATTTAATCAACCCTCCAGAATATTACTAGCAACAACTTGTATTATCAAAAGGGCTATCTTCCATATCACCTTTTTGGTGTTCAGGCTTTTCAAATATAAGCATCCATTCTTTTTAAGTAACTGCTTCTTGTGAATTAGGTTGAGATGCATGGCCCCATGTGGCAGAGATAAAACTGAGACAAACACGCCAAGCCAAATGATATGGAAAGCAACATTTTGAGAATGAAAGATGGAAAATGGCCAATATCATACCATCACATCGTGCAGGGGAACAAAGAAACATTGGCACAAGAGCAACAAACAGGCAAAAGAAAATATTGGCACCATCAGCAGAGGGCATTCCCACTAAAGCAGGAAAACTCTATAGACCAGCTACGCAGGCTTCTACTTGGAATCTACTGAGAAAAGCTACAGGCTACAGTCTAGCTATCTACAAGCCTGATACAAACACATGTTTTGCGAAGGGGTAGAACTGAAAACTCATGAAAGTTTACAGAGAATGAAAATGGTTGCCTTCTACCTAAGGGACATACTGGTCTATAAAGTATTTAATGGCATGCATTTGAAATTGTGCCTTACCTGATCTGTTATGTTCCAGAAGCCGATTGTCTTTGCCCAGACACGTGTCACCCTGTGTGCTATTACAGGCCATATTTAATTCTGTCTTGCAAAAAGTAGGTGAGCTTGCCTGAGGGGCAGGAGGGATGTGCTTCTTTCTTTTCCTTGGAAGTTTCTGCTTCGCCATTGCCAAGGAGTAGTACATCCCAAAGTTGTTGACAATGACAGGCACTGGCATGGCTATTGTCAGCACTCCAGCCAGAGCACACAGGGCTCCCACCAGCATCCCTGACCATGTTTGGGGGTACATATCCCCATAGCCCAAGGTAGTCATGGTCACTACAGCCCACCAGAAGCCAATTGGAATGTTTTTAAACTGCGTGTGCTCACTAGCGGAAGGGTCGTTAGGTTGAGCTCCTACTCTCTCGGCATAGTAGATCATAGTAGCAAATATCAAAACTCCTAGAGCCAGGAAGATTATCAGCAGCAAAAATTCATTAGTGCTAGCTCGAAGAGTGTGTCCAAGCACCCTCAGACCTACAAAATGGCGGGTGAGCTTGAAGATTCTCAGGATCCTCACAAATCTTACCACCCTGAGGAAGCCAAGTACATCTTTAGCAGCTTTGGACGACAGCCCACTGAGTCCCACCTCTAAGTAGAAGGGTAGGATGGCCACAAAGTCAATGATATTCAAGAGATTTTTGATGAATTCAAGTTTATTAGGGGAAAAAATGATACGGACTAAAAATTCAAAAGTAAACCACACCACACACACTCCTTCTACATACGTCAAGGCAGGATCCGTTTCGATTTCATATTGCAGAACAACGCTTGTGCCATTGATGACTGGTTCTGTCTTGTTTTTAACAATATTGAAAGCTTCATGTGTCTCCAGGCAAAAGGTTGTGATCGAAACCAGGATGAAGAATAAAGAAGCAAAAGCAATAAACTGTAGGGGGCAGGGGGAGGGAAAGAAATAAAAAAAGAAACAAAGAGTGATCTGAACTATAATATACTTTGATCCAAATCTAAGAGCATTGATCCCCGCAGATGAAAAAGAGCAAAAGCATATTTGGAGATTTTGGAGGTTTTGCTTGGGATGTTATTTAAGTGAAAGAAGAGATGTGTAGGTATCATTAATTAGAGTTGCACATGTAATTTGTTTCAAGTTCTGTTTTCTGTTATACAGGCAAAAACTTTTGCTTATGTTGGAAAATAATTTCTTGACTCTTTTGTATAAGAAAATATACCTGTTAAGAAAGCATAAAAATCAATCCAAAACAACGTTAAAGGGCAACAGACTAAAGAAAAAAATGTAGACAGTGGCTCCAGATATTGGTTCTGATCCTAGAAACCTTCATGTATTAGATCAAGTTTTACATCTATAAATATAAGGTACAGTTCATACTGATGGAAATTTGGAAGCTACCCAAATTTTACTGTAGGTTTTTAGCTATAAATAAAATGCTCCAAGTTGTCGTAGGTATGGACATGGAAAAAAAAAAAAAAAAAACAACCTTTTGAGCTATGTTAAAGTTAAATTGTATCAGCTTAAGGTGGAGACTTGTCCAAAAGAACAAATCTAGGGAAGAGGAATAGTCAACAAGACTGAAGAGAGAGAAACAGTTAAGGAACAAATTAAAAGACAATTTTCTTTCTCACCTGAAAAAGAACTCCAAGTGTTATTAGAGTAGCATGCTATAAAATTGCAGGTTTTTTTTTTTGTAATTCAACTTTTTAGTTCATTTCATCAGTCCCCTATGTGAATACACACACCCGCTAATACAGAATAATAATAAAATCTCTCTTTATATAGTTCCTATTACTGCCAGACATTCATAAAAACAAATTATGTAATTAACTCATATCCATACTCATAACACTACTATTACCATATTTTACAGTTCTACAATATCAGCACAGAGTTTAAGCTACTTTTGCAAGATGTAAGATAACAAAAGGATAGACGAAACACCCTAACCTGATAAGTTTTGCTCCCAATTGTTCTGTTAACTACCAAATGCTCGCATGTTGAATACAAATATGTTAAACCATTTACTTATCTTGGGATCACATACATCTTAATATTCAAGCTCTGAAAACTTAACACCCAGTTGTCTAAGTGAATGGTACTGTGACAGTCAGTACCAGAGGCTTTCAAAGAAACCTGCAGAGTTCTAGTGCTCTCTGATAATGCCCTTAGACTTAGCATGTGTAGTGAGCACCAAGGGATTGCCCCTTGAATATCCAAATTAATTAATTATGTAAGAACAAGAGGTCATCAGTCAAGTGGAGGGTAGCCCTTACTTGGAAATATTAGGGTATATCCAAATCCCAAAACTGTCCCCTAATACCTGTTCTTCACCCATACCATTGAAAAGATCTAAGTTTCAAGAAAAGATTGAAACTACCTCCTTTTTTTCCTGGTTGAGTTTCAGTGTAAGAGAGATACAAAAGGACTAAAAGAAAACATCTTAGGATGGTAACTATCTGCCTTAAAGAACCACCTCAAATTCTGAAATTGTATCGCAGGGTAACAGTTGGTACACTGTTCATATAGAATTACAAAGCATGCCATTTTCATGGTTTTGCCTTACTCCCCCATGCATGTCTTCCAATCTCCCTTGGTTTTGACATTATGGTTTCACTATCTTTTCCCAGACATAATGCAAGACATTAACATGTTTTCACTCAGCTTTCCCTTTGTCCAAATAAATAGAGTTCATTTTTTAATAACTACTTGTTGTAACAGTATCACTAAGACCCTCTAGATGCTTTAGAAGATAGTATCTTCTAGAGGAAGAATCAATCATCCTTGATGCATGCATTACTTCTTAATGTAATCACAATTTTATCTATAGATTTGTTTCTGATTCCCCCTGAAATTTTTTGTCATCAGAGCCCTGCTGGTGGGTATATGTTGATGCCCCCACCAAGCCCCCCCACCCCCGCCACATGCTCCCCCATCCACATCCAGTCTCCAGCATTTCAGATGAAATGTCAAAAGTTTTAGTGCACACATTCTATCTACAAGGCAGGTAGACAATATAAGGCAGTTAAAGCAAACTGTAATTTTATTTTATGCGTCTAGTATTCCTCAGTCAGCATTTGTTCAGTTAACTTTGCCAAACTCTCTCCACCTACATTCAGGTGAATTGAATGGGACTTCCCAACACTGCTGTTTCAAAATCTGTCCTCACTTCCCAGCCTATCTCCCAAACAACAAAGACAGTTTTCTAGGGTACTTTGATGCTTGTAAATACGAAACACTGGGACCTTTTATGAGGGAACATTTTCTTACTCTTCATTCATTCATTCAAGTATGAATTAGGTGCCTCTCTGTGCCAGGCCACAGTGTTAGGGCTTCAGTTTAACAGTAGTTAACAAAACACAATCTCTGCATTTGAGGAATTCCCAATCCATTAGGGACACAGACATTAAATAATGAACCATGCAAAAATTATATAATTACAATTGTGATAAATGCAATGAAGGATAGAAAGGCTCAAAAACGGGGCTTTATTTAGACTGAGGGGTCACAGACACCTCTGACAAAATATCAATAGACTGGAATTTGAGGGATAAATGAAGGCTAACTGATGGAAACGGGAGACCCGTATATAACACAGTAGGAAATTTTAACAAAACGTCTGGACTTTTTCAATCTGGCTTTCTCAAGTGATGCCTTTACTGTAACACTGCAGGAGCAGAAGGTTTTCCAAGTCTGCCTCTTTTGCACAAATTACGATGATTAAAGCCCAAGCTAGCACAGAGGCTCTGACATTTTAAAGGTTAACCTCTTTTCCTAAAGAGCTTTAAGTAAACTAGAAATATTACCTAGGTTTTAAAATGAGGCTGTAAGGAGACTTTAAAGCAGTTTGATTGCTTATGGTCCTCCCTTGGACTTGCTGGCTTATTGGGAAAGCTTTAGAATTCACTTGTCTTAAATTATTGTAACAGCCCATTGTTTGGGATGAAGTAAAAACACAAGATATATAGGTTAAAGTGGTTTTTAACTTAAAGTCCTATGCAAATACTATAAATCATTATTATTTATACTTTAAAAATATATAATTATTACCTCAATAAGTACTACCAGAACCTGAGGCTTATGTTCATTAAATGAGTTATTATGTTGCCAGAAAAAGGTCAGCAGAGTCATAAGGTACTACACTTGGTGGCTGGAGTTTAAGTAACATGAATCATCTTGTTAAATTACCCATTTTAGGGGCGCCTGGGTGGCTCAGTCGGTTAAGCGCCGACTTCGGCTCAGGTCATGATCTCACGGTCCGTGGGTTCGAGCCCCGCGTCAGGCTCTGTGCTGACAGCTCAGAGCCTGGAGCCTGTTTCGGATTCTGTGTCTCCCTCTCTCTCACCCTCCCCCGTTCATGCTCTGTCTCTCTCTGTCTCAAAAATAAATAAATGTTAAAAAAAAATTTGAAAAAAATTACCCATTTTAATTATCCACCCACAGAAGACATGAATAGACAGACACTTTTCTAAAGAAGACATCCGGGTGGCTAAGAGACACACATAAACATGGTCAACGTCACTCATCATCAGGGAAATACAAATCAAAACCATGATGAGATACTGATCTCACACCTATCAGAATAGTTAAAATTAACACCACAAGAAACAACAGGTGTTGGCAAGGATGTGGAGACAGGGGAACCCTCTTGCACTGTTTGTGGGAATGTAGACTGGTGCAGCCATTCTGGAGAACCATATGAAGGGTCCTCAAAGAAGTAAAACTAGAACTACCTTATGACCCAACAATTGCAATAGTAGGTTATTTACCCAAAGGATACAAAAATACAGATTTTGGGGGGTTCATGCACCCCAATGTTTATAGCAGCATTACCAACAATAGCCAAACTATGGAGAGAGCCCAAATGTCCATCAACTGATGAATGTATAAGAAGATGTGCTATATATATATATATATATATATATATATATATATATATATAATGGAATATTACTCAGCCATCAAAAAGAATGAAATCTTGTCATTTGCAATGACATGGATGGAGCTAGAATATATTATGCTAAGAGAAATAAGCCAATTGGAGAAAGACAAATATCATATGATTTCACTCATATGTGGAATTTAAGAAACAAAACAGATGAACATATGGGAAGTGAGGGAAAGAGAAAAGAGGGAAACAAACTACAAGAGACTCTTAAAGATAGAGAACAAACTGAGGGTTGATGGAGGGAGGTGGGAGGAGGATGGGTTAGATGGGTGATAGCTATTAGGGAGGGCACTTGTTGGGGCACCTAAGTGGCTCAGTTGGCTAAGCGTCCAACTCTTGATTTTGGCTCAGGTCATGATCTCAAGATTTGGTGAGATCAAGCCCAATGTTGGACTCAGCACTGACAGTGCAGAGCCTGCTTGGGATTCTCTCTCTCTCCCACTCTTTCTTCCTCTCCCCCCTCAAAATGAATAAATAAATATTTTTAAAAAGGAGGGCACTTGTTCTGATGAGCACTGGGTGTTGTATGTAGGTGATGAATCACTGAATTCTACTCCTGAAACCAATATTGCACTGTACGTCAACTAACTAAAATATTAATTAATTAATTAATTAATTAATACTTGCCCATCCATATTCCTAGAAAAGAAATTTAGTCACATTCATTAGAATATACCTGGGGAGCTTACACAAATGTGAATTCCTTACCCTCCACATGACACATCAGACACAGATTCTCTTGTTTAGGGAAAGGGAATTTGCATTCAACAAGCTTTTGTAGTGATTGCTATGCATATCAAAGTTTGAAAAACACTGTTTCAGTGTATTTTCAACTTGATAATACAAAGTTGATAATTCATTACTAAATGAATTGGAGAAGTTTCTAAATTATAAGCATTTGTAGACTCTTAAAAGAATCTTCCTAAACCTGTGTGTGTGTGTGTGTGTGTGTGTGTGTGTCTTCGCATGTGAGTTGTGACATAATTCTGGCTTCTACACAAATATTGGTGAAGAAACAAAGCAAATGAACAGGCTCTAAATATACACAACTCTAAGACACAAAAACTTTGAAAGCCAAAAGTTGTCTGTGTTTTTACAAGTCGCTTGGAACTTGAATTTATCAATATTTTCATTAGCATTATTTAAAGAACCACGTGATTTTGTATTTTTATTATTCTTCATTGTAATTTTTATAGCTGTGTATATCTTTAGTTTTTAAGGACTTTGTAATTCTGCCAGAGTGTGATAATAGTATAATAGGGAAATAAAAAAGAGTATAAAAAAAGATACAAACTGTCATTATGGGAAAGAGACATTCATTCCAGAAGTAGATGACTGTTTTGCTTTAAAAAAACAAGCTAGATAGGCATTTTTTATTTATAAAGTCTAAAGACACTAGAAATGGTCTAGAATGGGAAGGTCATAACAGAGAACTAAAGTATTCTTCATAATAACATGGTAGAAAATTGAATGTTGTCTTCTGACAACTTAAAAGTGGGGAAGTTGGAAGGAAATTGAAATCCAGAGAGAAAGAAACGGGATAGTTCTTTGAGGATGAGGAAAGTCCCATAATGGGAAGGAGCAAGCAAATGAGAGATCCCTGAGCGGTACAGCAGCAGAACTTTGGGACACCAATGGGGAATACCAAACTTTAAGGTGCTGCTTGCTCTGCTATGCCTTCAGCAAAAGGTGGTTGTACAAAAGAACCTGGTGTTGATTGATGGTGCTTCGAGTGATGAAGGTATTGGGCCATGCAAAGACAAAAGGAGGGGAGCAGTCAACCATGGAGGCGAGATACAGTGAGGTTCAGAAACTTAGAAGAGTACTAAATAAGAGTAAAAGATAATCAGGAGAAATGTAGCCCTTGTGAGAGTATTAGAGTTATTGAGTTATTAAGAGAGAAAGATCTCCCCATAGAATGAAAAATAAGAGCTCAGTTTATTGGGAACTTAGTTTGAGTATCAGATGAAAAGGTGACCCCAGAAGCCTTGAAGACCTAGAATCATCTGGAGGCAACACTTGGAATCCATTATCAAGGAATTTGTACACTTCATTTGAACTTAATTTTAAGAGACTTGGATACAGAAAATATCTTGTTTTGTTTTGTTTTTCTGACTCTCTGAGTTAAGCCCAAATGGGTAAATATGAAGTTAGTTTGAATAATATTAAGTAAAAGAAATTAAAAAGGAAAGAAATGGTGGGAGGGAAGAGGTTTTATTTGTTTTTCTCCTTCACAAACTGGAAAGTGCTTAAGGACCAGAATGATTTCATATCCATTTTTGTAGCTCCTGCTTTTGGCACAGTGGTTAGTATTTAGGATGGCTGGCTGGCTGGATAGAAGGATGAAAGAATTAATGAAAGAATAAATAAATGAACAAAATAATAAGGTAGATCACATTCTAGTGAGAAGAAAAATGATGTGAGGAAAAGGAACTAACAGAAATGAAATAATAAAATATGCATATTGAAAAGAAAGAAAGAAAGAAAGAAAGAAAGAAAGAAAGAAAGAAAGAAAGAAAAGACAGAAAGAAAGAGCCAAATTTATAGCAGGAGCAAATTGAACTGGTCTGTAGGTCCAAACATTGCCCTCAGTAGCTTCCATTCATTCTGTTAATGGAATCTTATCAAGGAGTTGAGGAAGAAAATCACATTGTCATTTCTCTCTTCCTTTTCCCCTGTGATAAGACCACAAACTCTTACAGGCATTAAATGAAAATAAGATAAAGCATGCTAAATAATTAAAATTTTAGAAAGCTCTCTAGGTGTTATGTTGACTGAATTCACAGAACTCATGTATCATCTCAGGGACATTTAGAAGGGAGATGCCCTGCTACAATATTGACTTGTGGATGTAATAAGTAGCCAGTTTTTCTCCCTAAGCCCAGTGTCCATGAGTAGCTTGATGAGTGTCTAATACTCTGTTTTTGTTTTGTTTTGTTTTCTAATTAGCGACCATGAAGAGAAAGCCCTCAAAGTGCCGTTCTACATAGAAGATAGTATGTACCTACCTCAGTGCAAAAATTCAAGTAGATCTCTAAGTATGTATAATAGGCTGACAGAAAGAGGAGGAAAGAGGAGGAAAGCAGGCTATATTTTTGTTTCATCATTTTCTCTTTCCTGTTAGCATTAAAGTGAATAAAACTGAACTCTATAAGAACCTCAAAAGTGCCAAACATAATGAGGACCAGACTCATTAAATGGCCTTTTTCTGTGCTCCCCTAGCCCGGGATCACTGATGTAGCAATTTTCACACACTTTTGTTACTGATTCTACAAGTCCACAAATTGTTCAAAGAGAAGAACTTAATATCTATCTTTAGAGCCAAACACAGGCTTGACTGATGGCAAGAAGTAGGTGATCAGTTCTTGGGAAATTAGAAAAGGAAAGTGTTTTTGAAGTATGTTTAACTTGGTATGTAAAAATTCCACTGGCTCCAACACAGAATCTCCTTTAAAAGTCACCTTACCCATTAATTCACAATTAGAAACCTCAACCTATATTATAAACCTTTAAGGGGGAAAAGAACTTGAAGAAAAATTAAACTTACCTCTATTTGAAAATAAAAGTCAATGACATAATTTAATAGTTGGAAATTAACATTACAGGGAGATTTTTTAAGACAAATCCTAAAATATATACTTTGCCATGGCCCAAAAATTCCATTCCTTAAAGGAGATTCCCATTCATGGGCCATGGCAAAAAAAAAAAAGCCTGAAAGCTCTTCTTGACCTTGACAATCACCTTGAAAACAGACTCCTCGAATCAGGAAATTGAGGTCACTGGAGTTCATCAATTAAGGTTGTGAAAATAGTCATCAATTGGATGAGGAGTTTAGGAAGGAGGAGTTTTCTTTCCTCCTTGATTTCCTCTCACTTGTGAAAGATGATGAACCATCACTCTGCTTTGAGACGATTTCTCACTTGCTCTGGCATCTTGCAGGAACTTTATGTACTAAAACTGATTTCAGGGCGCCTGGGTGGCTCAGTTGGTTGGGCGTCCGACTTGGGCTCAGGTCATGTTCTCAGTCAGTGGTTGGAGCTCCGTGTCGGGCTCTGTGCTGACATGCTGACAGTTCAGAGCCTGGAGCCTGCTTCTGATTCCGTGCCTCCCTCTCTCTGGCCCTCCCCGCTCATGCTCTGTCTCACTCTCTCTCTCAAAAATAAATAAGCACTAAAAAAAAAAGAATTTTTAAACTGAATGATTTCTTGGGATTATGGTTGCAATACTTGGTCTGGGATCAGCTTTAAATATCCTTTGTATGTAAATACTGATAAAGTTGTCAGATGCTCAGGGTTGCCTGACCTTGTCAGTTTTGCTGCAAAAAAACATTAGGTACATTGTACTGGGGTTATTCATGGAAACAATTGGTTAGGATCTATTTTCTCTCATGGAGCTAATGCTCTGAAAAGGGATCCCACCACAACAGTTTTAATCAACGCTTGGGAGTACGATTTTATTTTTATATAACTGTTAAGATTGCTGGTGGACTGAGTTAGCCAAAAGGAAGACAGTTGCCTGCTTCAAGAAGAGGCGTCATATTTCAGGTTAAGATGTGAAAGCGTGAAGAATGTTACAGTAAACGCCGATTTCAGAACTCTTAGTGTAGTGTAGGAATTAAGATCCTTGGGAATTAAGTAACTATGGAGGAACATCCTAAATTGCAAAGATTTGCTACTGCCAGCTTTCAACCCAAGTCAATTAAGCCAACCTGCATTATCATAAAACTGCCAAAATGCTGCATCTGTTTAAATGGGAGTTGAGTTTGCTTTATTTGCCTTGTGTACCCTGCCCCTGCTCTATAATGTCTGTAATCATGAAGATGGAAAAAATTGTAACATTAGTTTCAAATATGTGTGTTTGTGTGTATGTGTGTATACTAAGGAATTTCAGTTTTTGCAATTCCACATGAGGTATATCTATTTTTAGTTTGCATTTTAAGGACATTATACATTTTCCAAACAGAAATGCTTCATTCTTATTATACACATTCTTCTTTTCACTCTTAAATAATTAAATAAAGACATGAGCAAGGACTTCCAACAATGAGGAATCAGAGCTCATAGTACTTCTTGATCCAAAATTTCCACTTTTAGAAATTTACTCTGGTAAAATGTGGATACAAAAGTACAAGGATATATGTGGAAGGACATTCACTGAAGCATTATTTGTCAAAAAAAAAAAGTGTAAGTCAATGGTATATAGCATTACAAAGAATGAGGCAGCTAAATATGGAATGATATCCAATGAAATCTATTAAACAAAAAGATGACTGTGGTACAACAATATGTAGAGTCTAATACAACTTCTATGTACAACTCTATGTACAATATCTATTTACAACTAATGCATGCTTATAAATAAATAGCAACATTACATTCTTAGCAATAGTTATAAGAGTGTCATCATGTGAATGTGTTGCTAATGGAGAATTGTAACTGATTCTATAAATATCTTCAAAGTTTATTTTTTTATAAAAAATTTAATCATGTATTATATATTTTATTTTAAAAGAAAATTCAAAGAAATTAATAACCAAGAGAGGATTAAGCTTGGATCTTCATTCTCAATGACCATTATGCTGATTTTATTATGCCACAGAAATTATACATTGGCAGATTGCCATTTGCCTTCTTTTGCCCAGCACCTTAAATTTAGCAGATGCTCTTAATTATGTATGTATTCAAGTCTCATATGCTAGCTTTGCCGTAATTAACAAGAATGTGGTGTTGTTCACAGAGCTGTGGTCTCTAGAGAAAGAAAATGGTCTCTTTCATTAGTAAGAATATCCTCAAGGGCCAACCACATAGGGACAACTACAGCCCTGCGTCTGCTGGTTCCATGCAGAGTTGACAATTACTTCAGCCTCTTTTGAGGCTGGTAAAATCAACTTCTCTTCATTCAAGTTTTACTGTTTAAAAGCAGTTCCACAAACTTTATTGGATTTATAACATTGAATTAGATCTTTCCTCAGTGGGGATGCCAAAAACATATATGATTACTAAATTCAGAAATTAGTAAAGAAGGCGAAGAAGATTAACCTACATGTAACTGTATATAATCATGTGAGTGTTTATAACACATATATGTTTTATATCAATGTATCAAATGTGTTTATATGTATAGATAGATATGTATACTATATACAGATATGATATGATATACAGATACAGGTATGAATATATTATGTAGATAGGTATAAAATTGATATAAAACAATATAAGATTTAGATTTCTCAAGTCAAGATACCCAAATATTTTTTGATCACTGAGACTTATGTGACTCCTGATAAAGATATTCCACCATGTTGATACCTTTATCCAATATAGATACACATCATTCTCTCTACATTTTTTTTCCTATGCAACAGGAATTTCACTGAAATTTTTACTTGGCTTATCCACTCACACCTGAGTGTAATTTTCTAGGATACAGGCAAGGGAGGCCTATACATGACATTAGTATTATCACAATGAATTATGGTGTTCAAAGTTTAACTACAATTAAAAGTCATCAAATATGGATACACAGGATCATTTTAGTTCTCTAAGTCTTATGATGAAATTTAAAGTGTTTGTAATTGATATATTGCATGAAAATAATTTTTATAATTGCTTTATTAGATAAGAATTTTACAATTTTTAGTCATAAGAATAACAGCTTATAGTCACTTCATAGCATAAACATGAATTGTAATTCTTAAATTCCAACTATTGAAAACTCCCTCCAAAACTTCCACATTCATTATATATTGTCTTAAATTCATTTTTAAATGATTTAGTTTGTCTTGTAATGATATGACCTACACCATCATGATCTAGGAATACCTAGGAGGTCACATTTTTAAACCCTATCTACTCTTAAGTCCTAGGATATCTTTCTTGAGGCCAACACTTTCCAAATTAAATTATGCAAGAATCCTGTTTAACTTAGTTGAAAGTGAGGGAGGTAAATAGAATGTTAGTGGAAGGCAAAGGGAGGTGACTAGCTTACAAATGCCTGCCAAAGATTTGTTGACTCTGATAAGTCTGTTTCTTTCAACACTCTATACACTTTCAACACATCTGTCTAGCCTACTAGAGCACCTCTGCTGGTCTAGTCCCTATACAACATAGGGAATCCCAAGCTTTAGTCTCAAATGTTAGCATTCTTTTTCCATACCTGCTTGCTCAGTAATCCTTTCTAAAACATAACCATATGCACAGATAGCCAAGTCCTGAGAGTCTCCCATGGTTTATGTGTGCATTCCTTTTTCTTCAAGATCTTTTGTTTGGTGGATATTTGTTCTTTCTTACTACTAAGCTGGGTCAGGACCCCTCCAATCCACCCTAGTCTACTTCAGCAAGTATGCCTACCTGGAGAAAGAATACTAGAGTCTCAGTTCCTGATCTGCCTGGAAATCTTGGATACTCTTGCAAATAGATGCAGATTCTTCCCAGGGGCAAATTTCCTATATGCCGCAAAACAAAAGCTCCTGGGTTAACTACTTTCAATACAAGAAGCAGAAAAGTCATATTTAAAATAGGGAGGAATTGATTGGCTATGTAATTGGAAATCCTATAAGGTGAACCTTAATGTTGTTTGCCTAAGCAATTTAACTATCAACAGCTGTCAGAATGTGGCCTGGAATTACTAGCAGTCCAGAGACCCTTTTCTTGGGTCTATAAAATCAAAATTAGTTTGAAATAATATTATAATACTTTTTGCTTTTTTCATTCTCATTGTCTTACCAGTTTATAGAGGAGTTTTCCAGGGGCAACATGATGTGGTATATTACAATGAATGTGCCAAGAAGATAGGAGAATCCAGCCACTTTCTATTAAGTCAGACATGAAACAGATCTACAAAAATGTAAAATAATGTCACCCTTCTCACTTTACTCTTCCTCTTTCAGAAATTTTATTCTTTTTAAAAAATTATTTTTCTAAGTCATGGAGATGTAATGTAGAGCATTGGGAATATAGTCAATACTACTGTAATAACATTATATGGTGACAGATGGCAACTAGACTTATTATGGGGATCATTTCATAACGTATAAAAATATCAAATCACTATGACGTACAGCTAAAACTAACAGGATATTGTATGCCAATTACACTTCAGTGTAATTTTTTTCATTAAAAATATGTTTGCTCACATCACTGGATTACATCCTAATCATGGAAAATAAGTATCTCCTAACCTTTCTATAAATATTAATATGGCCTACCAGTGACTCCATACAAGATCATAAAGTCTCCAAGGCAATGTTCAATACAATCAGCTCCTTTACTAGATTATAAAGTAAATAAAAAACATGCATTTGTTATGTTAACAATTTTAAAACTGTCATGAATGAAGTGAGAGCTAAACTAAGTAATTCTCTGGAGTCACAGAAATCTATCCACATCTGCTTAAATACCGGAATCTTTTGAAATTTAGTAATCTCTTCTACTTCCATGATTCCAAATGCCATCAATGCACCAGTGATAGCTCACATGTCAATCTTCAGCTTATACCTTTCTGTGTGCGATTTATCATAATTCGCCAAATCCACAAGGTTCTTCAGGCTCAATTAAATAACAAATGATATAATGGCAATCAAAATAATAACTCTACTAGTCTGGATTCTCCAGAGAAACAGAACCAATAGGATATACCTAAGTACATAGAAAGAGATTTATTATGAGGAATTGGCTTACATGATTACCAAGGTTAAGAAGTGTCACCATCTGCTGTCTACCAGATGAAGGCTTGGGAAAGCTGGTGGGGTAGTCCTGGTCCAAGTTTGAAGACCTCAGAACCAGGGTAACCAATGGTGTAAGTCCCAGTCTGAGTCTGGTGACCCAAGAACCAGGAGCTCCAATTTTCAAAGTCAGGAGAAGATGGAATCCCCACTGAAGCAGAGAGAGAAAATTCACCACCCTCTGCCTTTCTGTCCTATTTGGATCCTCAACATGTTGGATGATGCTCACCCACACTGGGGAGGGGTTCTTCTTCACTCAGTATACTGACTCAAATGCTAATGTCTTCTAGAAATATCCAGAAATGTTTACCAAATTGACACATAAAACTAACCATCACATTGACTATCATGCATTTTAATAGTGAAGGTTTAAAAGGAACTTCAAACTCTACTTGCCCAATATATTACTGAAATCTATTCTGCCTGTTCTATTCTGTTCTGTTCTATTCTATTCTATTCTATTCTATTCTATTCCATTCTATATATTTCTTTTATTCTGAACCATCATTTACCAATTAACTAATTTACTACTTAGATTTCTTTTTTTCTTCCCCAGCATCTTCATCTGTCATATTCCTAAATCCTGTAGATTCTCAGACTTGAAATATCTCTAGTATTTTTCTCCCTTCTCTACATTCCCAGTGCTAATGGCTTAGCTTTTAATTTGCCTTTAATTAGCTGTTTCTGGATTACTAGAAATAAGCACTCCTTCAAGGGAACAAATATGATTATGTCACTCATCCGCTTAAAATCATTTAATGGCTCCCATTATAGGATACACAATGTTCCTGATATATTATTCAAGGAATTTCTTTATGTGCACCTTACATACCTTTCTACTGTGAATATCACCATCTTGCCTAATATACCAGGAACTCCAATCCTCATGCCTTTGTACATAGAGTTCCTTTGTCCAATATGCTTTTTTGCTTTGAATGACTGGCAAAGAACTACCTAGTATTTAAGACTTGACTCAGAAATCCTTTGGTCTTTGAAATTCCTGAAATCTGAGGCAAAATTAAGCACTTTCTCATTAGTTTCTTGCTCATATCTCTACTATAGCACTTATCTCATTTCTGCAATATTTTATTTTCCGCTTCTTTCGTAAAACACAATCTTGTGACATAAGTACACATTTAAAAAAAAATTTTTTTCAGTGTTTACTTATTTTTGAGAGACAGAGAGAGACAGCGCATGAGTAGGGAAGGGGCAGAGAGATAGAGAGACACAGAATCCAAAGCAAGTAGCAGGCTCTGAGCTGTCAGCACAGCTGGCCTCGAACCCACAAACCATGACATCATGACCTGAGCCGAAGTCAGATGCTTAACTGACTGAACCACCGAGGGGCCCCCATAAGCAAGGATTTTTATTTGCATTTTATGTCAATGGCATTAAGCTAGAGCTTAATAAATATTGACAAGAAGTAATAAACACTATGGCCAGACCAAAAATAAAGTTTAACTCAACTTTGTTTCACTTATTTACACTCAACCACTTCTTCCAAATGGATTTTTAAGAAGGCCTAGGAAAACAACAAATAGAATAAGAAGAAAAGTATAAACTAAAACTAATAAGCGAATAGACTGTCAATTTGAGTGACAAGAGCAGGGCAATGTCAGAGATAAAAAAAGAAAGCAAGGCTTTAAGCAAGAAGGATTAACAATGTCAATTTCTGTAGCGTTCAAAGAAGATAAAAATGGAGAAAGGCCTTTTGGATGAGATAATTACACCAACATTAGTTTCCCTTGATGAAGCATTTTCAGTAAAGAAATAGGAAAGAATCCAGATTTCATGGGATTAACAGACCAGTTGGTGCTGAGAAGTATAAGTGGCAAGTAAACACACACACTCACACACACACACATACACACATTACTGCATTTTCAAGGGCTTAAGTCACTTTTGTTCACAGAGATCATTACAAATTAAAAAAAATTGTTCTGCTTTAAGAATAAGAAAAATGGGGGGCACCAGGGTGGCTCAGTTGGTTAAGCATTCAACTTTGGCTCGGGTCATGACCTCGTGTTTTCATGAGTTCAAGCCCTGCGTCGGGCTCTGTGCTGATAGCTCAGAGCCTGGAGCCTGCTTCAGATTCTGTGTCTCCTTCTCTCTCTGCTTCAGATTCTGTGGAGCCTGCTTCAGATTCTGTGTCTCCTTCTCTCTCTGCCCCTCTCCTGCTCAGACTCTGTCTCTGTCTCTCTCAAAAATAAATAAACATTAAAATTTTTTTAAGGGGCTAATTTTACAAAATATAAAAAGCTACTCAGCTAATACAGCACCAAACCATATTTTTGAAATTGTGAAGATGAGAGTTTAGCAAACAAACTAGTACCAAATGTTCTTGAATACTATTATCAAAATTATTTAAATTGTAGACATTTTTTAATCTATAACCAATGAACTATGTGATTATTTTGTATTGTTTTTAACTAACTTTACCCTCAAAATCTAACACAGTATCTGTTGTCCTAAGAGGCATCAGGAAAGTAAGAAATTCATGACCATGCCACTGATAACAGTTCCAAGGGAGTATTAAGTGATAATAAAAATTATCAATAGCTTTAAGATGACAGGGGAAATACTGCCTTTGTCATTCAAAAAGTAGCAACTATTTTGGGATGAGCACTGGGTGTTGTATGGAAACCAATTTGACAATAAATTTCATATATTGAAAAAAAAAAGTAGCAACTAAAAATAATAAAAATAAAAATAAAAATAATCTAAAAATAACCATAATAATATTAATAGGTAATGTTCAACAAGCATATCTGTCCTAAAAATATTAATTTTCATCTCATTTAATCCTGAAAACATTTTGCACAGTAGATTCTATTAACCCATTTTATAGAAAAGCAAATTGAGGTATAAAGACTAAGGTCAAAGCTCTCTGTTTTATGGCATATATTGCTCTCTAAATTCATTTTTTAACAAGAATCTTCAACTCTATTGAGCAGAAATATTAAGAAAATAATTATTACAATATTCCTATAAATAGTGTTTTATACACCTATATACATGCAAATATGCATACATGAATGCTAAACTTTGGTCATCAATAGTACAAAAGCAATAAAACTAGGAAAATAAAATTTCTGAGCTTTATTCCTGATATTTATATACAGTACTTTTTCAAGGTCCTTATAAAATAAATAGTATAATAACCGAACGCTGATTCTACATAGGCAAAGATAAGGCTAGAAAGCAATTGTGTGTTCATTTTTTTGGACAGTTAACTATACATGCTGGGCCTAAAGTATCTAAAAAAAATTCTGAAATTTGCATGAATGGACAAGTGTGAGCTGAGTCCTTTTTCCTCCTGTATATATTTTTTAATCTCCATTTTCTAGCCAAAGAAAGAAATGGTTGTTTTCATAGATTATTTAGCTCATTTCAGAGCTTTCAGAGCAAGGTTTACAGGACTTGTCCTTGATATAGAGACAACAGAAGGAAAGCTTCTGAATATTTAATAGAGCTAGAAAATACTACATTTAATATTCTCTTGAGCTTGCACAGTGCTGACTTAGAAGGAAACCTAAAAGAGAAGGTGTCTCTTTTCCACTTGCAGAATCTTAAAAATACAGTCAGGAAAGCAGTCTCTGAAATGACACCCACAACTTGAACAGTTCCATTCTTAAAGGTAAAACACGTCTTTTAAAATATGTGCTGAAAGCTCTTAGTTACCTGGTGGGGAAAAATAACTAAACTGTGCTTTATAGTTTCATGCATGTTCTATTTTTTATCATCTTGTTTCCTCTTTTTAAAATTTCAAGTATTTGGGAATAGCTAGATTTTTAAGCTTTGTTTTATTTTTCTTCTGCTTTGCCATTTTTGGGTTTTATTTATTTGTTTGAATAAAGCATAGATTTTAGGAATACTAAGCAAATCAGCCACCTAATACTATTTAAGAGTTTTTGCACGTCCAATATGCCTTGATTTTGATTTTACAAATACGAAAATTCCTTTAGATAGGGTAAAATTTTAAAGAACTAGTATTGGAAAAGGAACTTCCTTACCTCAAAGGTACTTTTAAAATGGCTATTATCCTTCACGGGACTTTTGAAAAATGCCCTAGAGTTTGGTTTCTTCTCTGTTCTGCAGTTTCTTTATACGTCGTTCAAGAGTCTAATTCAATTCAATAAATATTTATTGTCCAACTATTAAGTTGAAAGCCCTGTGGTGTGAAATTCTGGAGAAACCAAAACAAGTTCTTGTGTACAAGGAGCATCTATTCCATATTTCTGTAGGAAAATAAATGCCTCAAAAAAGGGTAAAATATAGTCCATTCAATAAGAAGGAAACAAAATGCTTAAAAGTCAGTGGTCAACCCACTCTGGTCAGTCTTCTATGCATATTTCTCCAGTAAGAGCAGCTAGCTCTTGGGGTGGTCATCATTTGCAAACCTGTTGTCCATTCCAATGGATACATTTATGTTCATGCTCTCAAAAAGCAGGAAACCCTGAAGGTTGCTAAAGGCTGTATCCCTTTGAGACACTCTCACTAAACCACTTCCAGAATACCATGTTCTTATTTTCTTCCCACTTGTCTGGCCAATGCTTTTTAGTTTTCTTTGCTAGGTCTTCTCTTCCACCTGACCTCCAAATGTTCGAGTGGCATATGACTTGACTTCAGTCCCTTTCTATTTCTAGGTGACCTGATATGGTCCAATTATTAAAAACCTACATGCATTTGCTTATGATTCCAAATTTGTATCTCCAGCCCTAACCTCACCGAATTCTTGATCATTTGTTTTCTTATATTTGTAACAGGACATGATGTCAAATAAGTTTACTTATTGTTTTTTATTTCTTTCCTTTCAAATCTGTTCTTTCTCTCAATTTCTTTACCTCAGTAAATACAAAAATTGTTACTCAAGTCAAAACTGAGAGGTCATCTTGGTGCTTCCCTCTCCCTCCTCACTTCTGTGTCTAATTCACAAACTCACCAGAAGCCAAGTAAGTATCATCTTCTTGAGAAACTGCCATAGTCTTCTAATTAATTTACTTGTCCCCATGCTTGTGGACATTGCTGGAGTTACCTATTGCTGTGTAAATACTACCTCAAAACTTAGGAACTTAAAACAACAAATGCTCATTATCCCAATTTCATACAGGGTGGATCTGGGTAGGCCTGGCTCAGGGCCTTTCATGAGATTTCAGTTCAGATTCTGGCCAGCAACTATGGTCACCACTGGGACTGGTGGATCTGCATTCAAGGTAACTCACTCACAGGCCATTGGTAGGAGACCTCAATTCTTTGGTGTCTGTTGAAAGAAGGCCTCAGTTTCTTACCTATGGGCCTCTCATCGGGCTCGGTGAGTGTTTTCACATCATAACATGTCAGTTGCCCTTCCTAGAGTGAGGGATTCAAGAAAGTGAGAGAGAACAAGGAGGAAAATGTCATGCCTTTTATGACATTAGTCTCAGAAGTTTATGTACTATCATTTTCTTCATATTCTATTTGTTAGAAACAAATCACTAAGGCCAGCCCACATTCAAAAGTGGGAAGTTAAACTTTCTTTTCTTTGCTGAGAAAGCAGGGACTTTACATAGAACAACTCCACGACCATTGTGACATGTGGTAAAGTGGAATGAAAGGATTGAACAAATGAGCAAATTCAAGAATTGTGAGTTTGTGTGGATATTGACAGAATAGCATCGAAAAGAAGTCTAGGTGACAAAATCTAATTAGAAAGATTGGAGGAGATTCCAAAATTCCATGAGTAATTCTTTCTTTCTTTTCTTTTTTGTTTTTGAAAGAAAGGGAGAGAGAAAACATGCAAATGGGGTAGGGGCAGAAGGAGAGGGAGAGAGAATCCCAAGCAGGATCCATGCCCAGCAAAGAGCCTGACATGGGGTTCGATCCCACAACCATGAGATCATGACCTGACCCCAAATCAAGAATTGGATGTTCACCCTACCGAGCCACCCAAGTGCCCCTGTGGGTAACTTCAATGAGAAGAAATGATCTAAGAGCACAGACGACAGAGACAAACTACTTCCAGTGGGGAAAGCTTCAGAACAGTGGTATGAACGTGGCAGCAGAGAGGAAAATGAAAAAGTACCTCTTTTCAAGAAATGGCAAAAGAAGGGGCGCCTGGGTGGCGCAGTCGGTTAAGCGTCCGACTTCAGCCAGGTCACGATCTCACGGTCCGTGAGTTCGAGCCCCGCGTCGGGCTCTGGGCTGATGGCTCAGAGCCTGGAGCCTGTTTCCGATTCTGTGTCTCCCTCTCTCTCTGCCCCTCCCCCGTTCATGCTCTGTCTCTCTCTCTGTCCCAAAAATAAATAAACGTTGAAAAAAAAAATTAAAAAAAAAAAAAAAAAGAAATGGCAAAAGAAGGTGCCGCAGATTGAAAGCAATCTCGAGAAAAGTTAGGTTTCACTTAGGCGAGGAGGTGGAGGAATGAAAGGAATCCAGACACAATCTGGTTGTGTTGGTCTGCTCAAACTGTTGTAACAGAGTATCAGAGGCTAGGTGACTTAAACAAAACAACACATTTATTTTCTCACAGTCCTGCAGGCTGGAAGTCCAAGAGCAAGGTGGCAGCAGGATTGCTTTCTGGTACAACCTGTCTTCCTGGCTTGCAAATGGCTTCCTTCCTTCCAGGATCTCACATGGCATTTCTTCTATGTGTGTTCATTCCTAATATTTCTCCCTCTTCTTAGAAGGACACCAATCCTATTGGATCAGGGAGAACCCACCATTATGGCTTTATTTAACCTTAATTACCTCCATGAAGGCTCTTTCTCCCAATGCAGTCACACTGGCAGTTAGGAACATCAATATGTGAATTTGGGAGGTGAAGGGGAGACACCATTCAGTCCATAGCACTGAATTAATTACTTCATAGTAAAAATGGACTGTGGGTTTCATGGCACCAGGTGAAAGAAGAGAAGAGCATCAGAGCCCAGGTTGTTGTAGGCAAAAGAAAGAGTTAGGATAGGTATTTGGAGGGTGGGAACACAGAGTAGGGAAGGAGATCTGAAAGGAAAGACACAGTGTCAGATTCAGAATGGAGTAGCTGAGGAATACTGCAGTCTTGGTCTATAAGCAAGAATGGGATCAGAGCTGAATAAGCAGTGGGTTGTCATTTCATGAACCAAATCACCTGAAATGCTTCATTCAATCATTGGGGTGCCTGGGTGGCTCAGTCAGTTAAGCATCTGACTCTTGGCTTCAGCTCAGGTCATGATTTCACGGTTCATGAGTTTGAGCCCTATATTGGGGGGCTCCTTGCTGATGGCACAGAGCAAGCATGGGATTCTCTCTCTCTTTCTCTCCCTGCCCCTCCCCTGTTTGTGCTCTCTCTCTCTCTCAAAATAAATAAATAAACTTACAAAAAAAATACATAATCATTGACAATGTTGGTGGTAAATTCAATAGAATGGTTCATATCTTTAAATTTCTTACTATACATTTTGGCAACAGAACATGCATATGAACCAGAGACAGGACGTATCCTTTCACAGCTTAGGATGAACATGTTTAGGCAGGTAGAAAGCAGATGAGAAAATAAAATGCAGAGGCAAGACCCATCAAGTATGCCTGTACTTCCTTAGCTTGCCAATGTGCTAATTATCACAATCAATTATTATTTTCCCCCAACAAATGATTCATGATGATTTGGATGAATGTTCAAACTTTACAACAAGAGATTAGATAATTTTCACTTTCTTGGTGCTACAAAAATGATTTTTTAAACTATGAATGCCTAAAATGGTAATAGAATTTAAAAAAACTTTCCATCCTGTTTGAAACTTGCATTGTTTCTAAAACTAGACTGTTCTCCAGATAGAAAAAATATTAATAAGCAAAACTGATACATATGTTGCTTAATCTCTATTAAATTCTATTTCAAAATACCATTCATTAACTCCTTTGTGCCTTTATTCCATTATTACACTACTGTAAGATGCTATAAAATGCAATATCTTATTAGATCTAAAAGATTCCAAAGCCAGAAAAAAGCCAAATGTTGGATGGACAACATTACCTCCCCATAATACCTTTTATCTTTCATGATGCAGCTTCATGTTATGGATATGACTATTTTAATAAGATATCCCAGGTTTTTTTTTTTTTTTTGAAATAATGGTAACTTTTCACTTCCAGGGGGAAAAAGCTGTAGTACACTAAATTCTGCTGCTAAAGACAAATTTAAAGGCACCTGGGTGGTTCAGTGGGTTGAGGATCCCACTCTTGATTTCAGCTCAAATTGAGTCCTGTATTGTGCTCTGCCTGACAGTGTGGAGTCCGCTTGGGATTCTCTCTCTCCCCTCTCTCTCTTTTTCTCTTTCTCTTCCCCCCACCTCCATCTCAAAATAAATAAACATCTGAAAAATGTATTTTAGTATTCCCCGTAATTG
This sequence comes from Prionailurus viverrinus, assembly GCF_022837055.1. Taxonomy (NCBI): domain Eukaryota; kingdom Metazoa; phylum Chordata; class Mammalia; order Carnivora; family Felidae; genus Prionailurus; species Prionailurus viverrinus. Next base: position 96,051,898 of record NC_062567.1, read on the forward strand.
TAGGAAGACTGAATAAATTTTTCTCTAAGTCATATGTATTACAGAAATGATATAGAAATGACATTTTTTTGATTTTTCATTACTGCTGTTATTAGGAGATACTTTAAAATTTCTTCCCATTGAATTTTTGCTCTGCTATTGGAAGGAATGGCAATTGTTTTCAACAAGATGAATGTTTTCAAAAGTGGACTTTGGAATGACAAAAGAAATTATGCTCAAAGTGTCATTTTCAAGTTAATTCTTGTGACAGGGTATACTGCCTTTTAATTTTGAGTTTGATCAGAAAATGTTCTCTCTCTCTCTCTCTTTTTGAAGTTTCATGCTTGAATGTTGTGGACTTAACTCTCCATTAAAATATGTCACTTTACAAATTTACTCAAAGTGAAAATATTTTGTGTAATTTGGGTTGTGTATGCACTCTACTGAATATACATGGTATGTGGTGCAGCAACAACAAATACTACACAAAAATTATATAAAATTTATAAAACTGTGACTGTATTTGCCCAAATGACATAGACAAGTAGATAGGTGGAAAAGAGAAACCAATATCACTGAAATTCTTGATTATCTGAGCATCTAATAATCCTTATTTATTAATTTGGTTTTCATATATACTAACATTTAAATGACAAAAACAGAAATACAAAATTAAATGTAATTATTAGTCCCTGAAAAATAACTTCAATGGTAACAAAAGATTGAACCACAGGAATTCAATGACTCCCTAGTGGGATTCAAACAGTAACAGTCCACAGCCATTTGTCAGTTTTTTCAAAAGACCCCAACAGCAGTGAGAATGTAGTAATTCAACACATTGGGATACCTCAGGTGAAGTCCCAGTTTGATCTAATTCTAACATTTTTGAAATTTATGAACATGTGGTTTTAAATATTTATAGTGTTTTAATAACTATTATAATTATAATATAAATATTTATATTACCAATTATTAGTCTTCTGTAAAATTTTAATTTTTTAAATGCTCAAAGAAACGTTTGACATGATCAGGCTTTCCTTTACTTTCTTAAATAAAATTACATTTGTATTTTCAATTTGCTATAATCCCACTTTCACCAACAAAGAAAAATGTGACATATATCAAAATTTTATAAATACTTAATATCAAATATCTGTCTATTAAAAGTAAAACATTATTCTTCACTTATAGAAATATAAGAATAATTAAAAAGATGTAACTTTATGATAGTAATATTTTCATTTCAGCCTTCCTTATTATTTTTTATTTCTTCAACATTTGCACTATTTTTAATAATTAGCCAATGTATGAAAGGTCACAATAAAATTTCTTCTCTGCATCATTAGGTTCAGCTACAAATTTTGTTGCTATATAAATTCTAATACACTTAAGATTAATTATTTTCCTACAAAAACAACAAAGCTTGAACTAAAATGTGCTCCTAATGTCATTGGAAGTACTGGTAAGTGTTTTTTGTTTTGTTTTTTTCCAATGGAGCAAATCACATAAATTTGGATTATATGTATGTTACAACCTATGAATAAATTAGTTTCTTAGATAATTTAAGCCTTTGGGCTATAATTGCTACTCAGTTGAAACAGTTCATTTGCATTTAAAAATGAAAGATTTGGATAATAACCAAATCAAGTAATTCACTTCATTGCAATTAATTTTACTAAAATTAATAACACTTTATTACTATTAAAATGATATAGTTATAGTTATATTACATGGACCTGACTTTAAGCCATGTGTTCTTTCTCCTTACATAATCATTCATAATTTAATAAATAAATTAAAACATTAATTTTAATAAATCCAATATATTTTGAACCTGGAATTGTCTGTGTATTTCTGTTTTTACTAGTTAACTACAAATAGACAAAGATTTTCAAATTTAACAGGGTATGGTTAAAAGATATTGTTATCTTAAATATACCAAATAAATATATTCTAATTGTTCTTTTATCTATTACAAATTAATAGAAAAATAAGTTTAGACCTGGAAAAATCTTTAACATCATGTTGTCTAATATCTTCAATTTATGGGCGACAAAAATGCTTAACAAGTTGTATCACATATCTGTAGTCACCTAGATAGTTTGTGGCAAAGTCTCTAATCCACTATGGTATTTATATGCAGTTCTATTTAAACTTTTACAACAAGCAAGCAGATAAATTACAAAACATTATAATATATTAAATCCATACATTCAACAAACACTTATTGAACACCCACAATATGTAACACCCATGACAGACAGGCAAACATGACAGATATAAACAGAATCCTATGGGAATGGAGGGACAGAAAAGATGAATTCTTCCCAGAGGATATGGAGAGTCCTCACTGAGGAGGAGTTATTGACCTCAGCTTGTCCCTTTAGAAAGCCTCATATGACTCTCTTCTGCATGGCTAGTTGTGTTAGAAGAATCATATCCAAAACCTACTAAGGAAGCACTGAAAATAGATTCTACCCTTTAACTACGTGTTCTTAATATATAAAGATCTAAACAATCATCAATATGGAGAATGTGTTCAGGAGCAGTAGTTGCCCCCTTCCTGGATTCCCATACTATCTCACCAATTTGTCAGTGTCCCTCACATCCTCCGTGCCCCCACTTCTGGCAGACTGTAAGCTCTTTAACAGCAGAGAAAATAATTTATTCTTTATGCTCTCAGTCTTATGCATACAGAGGGCACTCAAACACTTCTACTGAACTAAAATAAACTGGATCTAATGGAATTATCATGGATTTACCTCTTTATTAATTATTTTATTTTATTTTATTTTATTTTATTTTATTTTATTTTATTTTATTTTATTTTATGTTAGAGAGCGTGTGCTAGTGGGGGAGGGGGCAGAGGACAAGAGAGAGGGAAAGAATATATCAAGCAGGCTCCATGCTTAGCATGGAGCCCCATGAGGAGCTCAATCCCATGACCCTGGGATCATGACCCAAACCAAAATCAAATGTCAGATGCTCAACTGACTGAGCCACCCAGGTGCCTCAGATTTACCTCTTCAGCAAAGGAAGTGGGAAAAAGACGTCCCAAGGAAGGAAAAAAAAGCACAAGGTTTTAAAAGACTGTAGTGAGTCCGGAGTAGAGTTTGGCAAAGCCTGCACACCTGGAGGGTAGACATGGTCATGGAAAGCAAGGGCATGTTGCTTATAGAGTAATTGATGGGTGATGAGTTGGATCTAAATTGAGAATGACTTCAGATGCCATAGTAATCATTGTGTCCTTCTCTGTTCACCACAGGTATCCCAGGGATGTTTTAAGCATGGTAATGACATAACTAGTCTTTATTTTTAAATTTTATTAAGTTTAATTAATGCAAAGGAAGAACTTTTGGGAGAAATAACTAAATAAGAATATATTCCAATCAAGAAAATGAAAGCATAGGTTAAAGCCATCAGAATGGAGAAAGGAAATACGTTCCAGATATGTTTCCAAGGTAAAACAGAATTTGTGGATATATTTTGTTAAGAATTATTTAATAAGGTTAATAATTTGTAGAAAAAGATTTGAGAAGTAGAGTGTGATTAACAGTTACAAAGGTCAGGGGGAAATAAAAAAGAACTTAAAATTGATGTTTGGACTTGGATAATGGGAAGTAATTGAAGACCAGAATGAGAATTCTTTCATGGGAGCGCTTACCTCAGAAGCAAACTCTAAGTTCAGGAGTGACTGGTAGAGGAAAGAAAGGCTAAAATGTTCTTCACACAATTCCCCATACCGTGAAAGAGATTTGAGGCAAAGCCTTAAAGGAGAGGACCAGTTAAAGGAAGGTCTATTTGTCTTTGCTTGGTTTTGCTCTTTTTTAGAAGATATTTTGAGTACGCTCACAGGCAAAAAGAAAGACATTAGTGAAAAGAAAGGGCTTGAATATACAGGAGGAAACATACTTACCTGGGAAAGTTTCTTAACAGAGAATTAAAATTAAAGAACTACTGAAACATGTCAAAAGAATTAAACATAGCTTCACTTTTATACAGCCTGTAAATCAAAATAATTGTCATCACACGCTTAGTATATATTTTTTCCATTGAATGACTCCAGTGACCTAAGATTTCATTACACAGTGTGGGTGTTGCACAGTGACTACTGTGCTCACACAGATCTTATTTCAGTTCTTCCAATCTAAGCATAACTGGGCTCAATTAATCATTCTTTATTACCAAATGCTTAAAAGAAGTCCCTCTACTGGGTATATCAAGAAAAGGAAAGCATTCCCTCCCACACCTCCAGCCTCTGGGTAGAAGCTTCTTGTAGATCTAAATTACAGACCTTGGGGATAAATACAACTTCAAGCCAATAAGGAGTTAATATCTCCTCTGTGCATCATCTACACTGTCTACACATTTCTTATTCAGAGAGACCAGAGAGCAAGGTTGAGTCTCAGGGGGTCAATTTCTGAAGCTGTAAAGTCAAGTTCAGTAGCCCCATCTTTACACCAAGAAGACGGTAAGCAAGATCTAACTGACTGCCTTGCAACAAAATTCATGAGACGTAGATTTCTCTCTCTGGCTCCTTCACTCATGCACAGAAATGTAGCTTTTAACAATCCTTAGCTAAACTGTATGAACTAACTTAAGAAAATACACTGAATCAATAAAACATAGGAATATTCTGCTTAGTGAAAAAATATTTTATGACATATTTTAGGCAAAAACGAATCACTTTTTAACTCTTATAATGTTAAAAATTGTAAAGGCAAATTCTTTCAAGGAGAATTAAATATTTTCAGAGGAAAATTCCCATAGTCTGAAACATACATTGCCATTTCATCTCAATCCTTAAGGTGAAACACTCACAAATAGACCTTTTAAAAGGATCTTTACATATTCTTAAGTACATCCTATAAAATGATAATATATCAATATGTAAATGCATTTATAATATGTTCAATTTACAGGCACCTTTATCAGAGTTATATGTATTAATTTAATTTAAAAAATAACTTTATAAATTGTAAATGGTGATTAAAATAGCATTTGTGGGAATATTTTGAAAAATTAATTTTTTCAGACAAAGGAGCTAAAATATACCCATAGGACATACACATGCAGAGGCAGAAAATTACATATTAAAAATACATGCTTTAAAATTAATTGTCCATTTTCTTAGCATATTTTTCACATTATTTCTTACATTTATTTTGCTAAGTTTTAAATATTCATCTTCCTCATTGTTTTCCTGTAGCTATTTACATTATCATGGTATAGTAGAAAGCAAATTTTACAGGACTAGAATTGAATCATTTCTTCACCATTTACTATCTTTGCGACTCCTGGCAATTTACTCGGGCTGTATTTGCGTCCCACCCTAATGATAGAGATAATAAAACTCTTTATGTAGTTACTATTTGATCCTCCAAATGATGTGACCTATGTAAAAGGCAGTGTATAATGCCAGCATCTCTTCTAGTGTAAGAGGTGTCTTAGAAGCAATTTAAATAGACATTTGCTCTGGGTAGACTAATTTATGAAAATGCTCCCATGCCTCACCAGGTGTCCTGGTTTAGGGAACTGAGAAAGGAGATTTAGACCCCTACTTCCTTCCACCTCATGACAGGAGGTAGAACCTGCAAAGCCTACATCCTGCAAAGCCTACATTACAGCCCTGCACACTTAATGAGAAGGAACTCAATAAGTATTATGTGATATCTCCCCTTCTTAGACATACCAGGCTTCTAAATAAAGAAGTCCCCTAGGCGCCTGGGTGGCTCAGTCAGTTAAGACTCCGACTCTTGATTTCGGTGCAGATCATCATCTCATGGTTCAGGGGGGTTGAGCCCCATGTCAGGCTCTGTGCTGACAGAGCCAAACTCGCCTGAGATACTTTCTCTCACCTTCTTCTCACCTTCTCTCACCTCCCCTGCTCATGCACACGCATGCACTTTCTCTCAAAATCAATAAACTTTTAAAAAAGTATCCTAACAATACTGGTAGACAATTTTTCATAATTTTTTTTTCCATATAAGAAGGAAACCCAACACATTTTTTTTGTCTTAAAAGGTTTGGTTCAGGGGTCCCTGGATGGTTCGGCTGGTTGGTTGTCCGACTTCGGCTTAGGTCATGATCTGGTTTGTGGGTTCGAGCCCCATGTCAGGCTCTGTGCTTACAGCTCAGAGCCTGGAGCCTGCTTCCGATTCTGTGTGTCCCTCTCTCTCTGCCCCTCCCCTGCTCATGCTCTCTCTCTCTCTCTCTCTCAAAAATAAATAAACATTAAAAATTTTTTTAAAAAAAGGTTTGGTTCCTCACTCATTCCTACTGAGAATTATCATATATATGTTATACATATTATTTAAGTTTTCAAAGAAGCAGAAAAAAAAATGAACTATCCTTAGTAAAACTGTGCCCTCCCCCCCCTCCAATACAACTCTTTTATGATTCAGCAAACACCTCAGAATAATTCCTCAGGGCTATCATCATGAAGAACAATTAACTCTCCAAACACATGTGAGTTAGTTAAGGTGTTGAATAATAGAACACCAAATACAGAGATTCTGTTTATATAAATGCCTTGATAGGAAAGTTCAAATAGCTGTATTCTTTAATACAATGTTAATTTGATATATGTAACTTTGCTGACATAGAATTAACAGATCATGGACCTTGTTGTGAACTTGCATACAGCTCTGTCTTTCTGTTGATGCCTTTGTTGCCTAGCTGTTCATAGCTGTTACTAAACATCATGTAATCAAAAGGGAGAAGAATTAAAGTGACCTTGACATTTGTGAGCACTGTTGCAAGACAAACTTGATATCTAATTTGATTCCATTTAAAATGTTTTGGATGATTCTAATCACTGATAAGTAGATCCACCATAGGTGATTCAAACTGATGTTTAAAGAATATAAAAAAAAAGATGGTAAAAGGAAAGAAATGTATTCTTTGTAATAAGATCCTTCAGGAATGTCTGTTATTTAAATATGTGCATTACAGATGCTTAATCTATCTATGTATCTCAAGTCTTGATGACAAATAACATCTGGAAAACTCAAAGGTATGAAACGTTAGGATATTTTGAAGGGAAAACCAATAAAAAAATCAATTCCTATATATAAAAAGTCCTTTTATAGTTAGCTTTGCAGGAATTCTTCCATAGATCTCAAAAATTTCTCTAGAATTTGCCTAGGAGTGCCTGGGAATGACAACCTTAACTTGCAATTGTCTTTCTCTTGTCAGTTTAAATCAGACCTTGAATACTATACCAGTTAGGTTTTTGAACTAAAGATCTTGAAATGGCTTTGATCTGACACAATTTTAAGACACAAGTCTGTCAAAATTGCCAAGTAAATATGACTTGCAGACTATTATGGGATTTCAGATCTCTCAATAAGACAGTTTCCAATGAAGTGCGCAGAACAATGCCCATTCAAAGGCATAGGAATACATCCCTCATTACAAAAATGTGTATTTATGTCATAGAAAAACGAATATCATATAAATTGTAGGAACTGAACTGAGAATTGTAAAGCTCATTCCCTGGCTTCATCATACTGCACAGGTTGTTTATCTGTGCAGACCTGATATTCTATCATCAAAAAAGAGCTACTGCCATTTCTTTGATTATTCAGTATAAACATATAATAAGTCTGCACGACTCTCTAAGCTTCTCTGAAACAAATGTTACCATGCAGCAATAACAACAATAATATTGTTATTTTAAAACCAAACATAATTCTAAAATAGGTTCTTGGCTAGCTAAATTCTGCTGACAAGAACTTTTGATTATAAGTAAGAAATACATTTAAAAAGCTGTTAAAGTCAAAGCAATATCTCTGTACCAATTTCTGCAACTCATTTTCTTTGTAATTTTGCATGACTTCTCACTTCTTTGGGTTGGTAAGGTTTTCAGAAAATTCAACTTAAGAAAGAACTCAACAGAGGGGCCTCAACATGTTTAGTAAAAACCTTCCCTTGGGGCACCTGGGTGGCTCAGTCAGTTAAGCATCTGACTCGGTTTCAGTTCAGGTCATGATCCTGGGTTCATGAGTTCAAGCCCCACATGGGGCTCTGCACTGTCAGTGCAGAGCCTGCTTGGGATTCTCTGTCTCCCTCTCTCCCTCTGCTCCTCACCTTATCATGGTCTTTCTCTCTCAAAATAAATAAATTAATTATAAAAAAAAAAAAAACAAAAAAAAAAAACAGGAGCGCCTGGGTGGCTCACTCGGTTAAACAACCTATTTCGGCTCAGGTCATGATCTCACAGTTTGTGGTTTAGAGCCCCACGACAGGCTCTGTGCTGACAGCTCAGAGCCTGGAGCCTGCTACTGATTCTGTGTCTTCCTCTCTCTCTGCTCCTCTCCCTGCTTACAGTCCGCCTCTCTCTCTCTCAAAAATAAACAAACATTTAAAAAAATTAAAAAACAAAAACAAAATTTTCTTTCAACACTTTCAATATTACATTTTTTCAGGTAGATACAGATGATCTAATTTTAAGTATTTTCTTTGTTTTCTTGCTTAAAATACTCTGCACAATTATAAAGCTGCACCTAAATTTGGACAGTGTGAATTATTCATCTAAACTATGTACAATTAAGATACAGTTTCGAAGAGAAAGGATATAAAACTCTCAAAGTATGGAGATAGCTGATTTTCTAACACCGTTATTGAATAAACCATGCAAATGATTTAAAATTCCAGAGAGCATATAAATTTATGGACTACCTAGATCTAGGTAGTAATTATTCTTAAGTTATTGTTATGTCTCTAAATTTATGATTTTTTAACTCAATGAATCCAAATAAACTAGATTTACTCAGCCTAGGTAAAGTTGTTGCTTTGTGCTGAAGTTCTTCTGAAATATTCTGGATAATCGATCTTTCCCTATGTCAGTTTCACATATAGTAGCAATATATCATCCATTCTCTGTTATAACTCTTCAGGTTGTCTATCTCTGAAATTGTAAGCATTTTGAAAGGGAAAGATTGTGTCAGAAAAAAATTGTCAACAAAAAACAGATTTAGAGTTTAAAATGATGGTTTGGCTTTATGATTATTGTAATATTCTATTGAAATAAGAAAGAAAATGATTCATTACAATATTAGTTATAAAAGAAATTAGGTAGGAAATCAGCAAGCTGGGGAAGAAAATCTAACCAAGGCTGATTCATTTGCTGTTTGAGTAAACTGCTGCTGTTGAAATTCTATAAAACTCATCAGTAGACTGTTTCCAAGGTAGAAAGTATAGAAGAGGGGCACCTGGGTGGCTCAGTCCGTTAAAGCATCCAACTCTTGATTTCGGCCCAGGACACGATCTCACAGTTCATGAGTTCATGAGTTTGAGTCCCATGTCATGTTCTGTACTGCTTGGGATTCTCTCTTCCTCTCTCTCTGCCCCTCCCCTGCTCTCTTTCTCTCTCACTCTCAAAATAAATGAATAAACTTAAAAAAATGAATAAACTTAAAAGAATCCCTAAGCAGTTTTGAAGCCAACACAGGGAAGAGAGGAGGCAATGAGGGTCTGCTATCCAAATCTTTATGAAGTCTCTGCTACTTGATCGATTCCACTTTCCTTGCCCTTCTGAAAATTTAGCATCAAATTAAGTTACCTCAAGGCACTAGTTTCAATAGTGACAGCCTTATTTACAATTCTGGTCTTGGTCTGTCACTGAAGTTGTAGTCTCTAGGGTCCTATGTAATTCTAGATTTGGCTACGATCTCGGATACCACTTTCAAGTTTAAAGGCAGAAGCCTGGCCTAAGAACTGAGCTCTGCTCTGTTTTTATTCATTTCATAAACATTAATTATATGCCTATTATGTTCCCAACATTAGGCATGACACACTGACACCACAAAGATGTATTGTATATATCCCCTGCCCGCAAAGAGATTGAAGTGCTAAATAATTGCTGAACAAGAGAGATGAGTAAATTAATACTTAGTATAATGGTGTAATAAGTGTTGTGTTAGAGAAACAGTGTGCCTTTGGAAGCACAGAAAGAGGCATATCCAACTCAGAAGGACAGTGAAGGTCTCAGTTGAATCAAAATCCAGATTACTAAAGGAAGGAAAGGCATTCCTGGATCAAAGTAAGGAAGAAATTAAATAGCAAAATGTGTTCTATTGCTGAATGAAAGTTTCACCTGGAAGAGTGGAAGCATGTGAGTCTAGAAAGATTAGACGAAAAGAAATCATTTAAGGAATCTGAATCTGAATGTCAATCTATGAACTTTGAACTTTAATCCCAAAGCAACATTGAAGATCCATGCAAGAGAAAAACAGACTCAGATCTATACTTTAGAACCCTATTAAAATATGATATAACCATATGTCATGATTTTTTTTGTGTGTGTTTTTAGTCTTGTTTTCTTCATTTATTCCAACATCCACCCCACTAAGCCAATGGTGGTGGTTAAACGTTGCCCCAGTCAAGAGATGTTATGATTCTTTATCCCATTATTCCTTCAAAAGAAAACACAACTTCACATCTGAATAATCTCCTTAATCTCTTTGGAGAAAAGTTGAATGTCTTCAAACACTAATCTACCTCCCAGGAGAGCAAAACACAGAAGTGCTACAGTATGTAAACTTTCTAATCTGAAAACTAAAAGGTATTAGGGGAAGACTCTGTAAAAGAAAATCATATAACCAGTCTTGAATCTGTTGGGGTTGCATGGAAGGCGGATGACAGCTATGAATGTTTTGTTAATTTTTACAATGTTAGAGTCTTTGACCTAAATGTTGAAATTTCTGACTTTAGTTTTAGAAAGTAAATGCAATTATACCTATATTCATGCTCCAAGTAAAAGAATATGCATACCAATATTCATGTTAGCTCCTCAATAAGGCAAGTATGAGATCTTTTTAAAATATCCTTCTAAAGCCTTTTTTCGAATGGACTTGAATTAATTACTTCCTATATAACAAACATAATTTTTCTATTTAACATTTGTAAATGACCTACTCTAACTATAAAAGCAAAGGAATTTTATAATGATCAAATTACTGCTTTAAAAAGCTTTTAGATGGACATGCTATTCTAAGACCTGATATGCAGTTAAACAATATAGCTCCTATGCACCTAGAACAGACTTAAGAATATGAAAATGTATAAACCAATGCCAGAATCTTTTCTTGATAGAAAGCTCTAGAATAGTGCCAAAGCCTCTTTATATGGTCAGAGTTTTCAATCAATTTATCCATCTGTATAATAAATAGTAATATTATTAGGCATTGTCAATAAGATGTTTTACTTATGATTAACCTCCAGAATGTGAGGCCCTTGATACTCATTTTAATAACCCCAAAATACATTAGTGTATTTTCAGCAGTGAAGTCGTTGACTTGCTTTATTTTACTATCTTATTTTCCAGTTAAAGGTACCTATTTGTCTCTACCAACAGAAATATCTTACAAGCATTATTAGTTGTTAATAAATCTTAAGAATAAGGATTTTGGGGCCGCCTAGGTGGCTCAGTTACGCATCTGACTCTTGATTTCAGTTGAGGTCATGAACTCACAGTTTGTGAGTTTGTCACAGAGCCTGCTTGGGATTCTTGTCTCCCTCTCTGTCTGTCTGTCTCTCTCTCTCTCAAAAATAAATAAATAAACTTTAAAAAAAAAAAAGGGTTTTTTTGTGGTTGGAAATATTTTCTAACTTACTATAGTCAATGGGAAGAGCACACATCAGTTTATAAAAAAATTTTAGTTTCACCAACCTTTAATAGATCAATAGATTTATTACATTGGGTCAATAGGTCATTGATTGTACATTGGGTACAATAGGTCAATAGATTTATTACATTGTTAATATACCATGTTATTGCCAGAGCTAGTTTCATTATTATTTACTGGGAAAAAATCACTTTTGGCATCATTCCTTAAATAACAATGTAACCATATATTTTCTATATGGTAAACCCTATTAAAATCAGTAATTTTCTAAGACTTATAAATGCTTGTTTTTATGGATATGAATGATTCATACAATAATTACTTTCCACACATGGTCATTTTGGTAATATCTTATCAGATCCACTCTGAGTAAATTTAAGTTTGTTTCCTAATGGGATATTCCATGGTTCCTAGTAACTATAATTGAGAAAACAAGGTAAGGTTTCTGATGCAAAGCAACTTCTTGGCATTACTCATTTATTCTTTTTTTGTTTAGTTCATGATAACTTTAAAGAACAAAAATTTCCTCTCTTCTAAAGGATTCCAAGATATACCTTAATATGTAACTATGCATCTGTCAACAGTCTTAGAAATAACCATTAGAATCTTAGAAGGGAGCTTATGTAATTTAGAACCCATTCAATGGGTAATGTCCTTTGTTAGGATATCTAAGTAATGACAGGATAAAACCACAAAAATACAAATAAAGCGGCAAATAAGCTGAACCCCTATTTCCTTTGGTAATCCTGATGGAAAAGGACAAGAGACAGTAGCACGTTTAGAAGTAGATGTACATAATATACACACATCCCAGTAGAAGACCGCTGTTGGAAATAGACTAAGCATTACATATTCAGTTACTATCTGAGTTGTAAGAGGAGAGCCTTAATTATAATTATTAGGATATCCCCCTTTCTACTTCAGGACTCAAGCTCTCTCTGCATTGTTTCTATTACTTGTTTTCATGCTGTGTGGTTACTCTTATACTTCCATTTTTTTGTGTGTGAATCGCTTTAATAAAAGGTAATACATTCAGCCCATCTTCGGTATCTTGTATATAGTATACATTAAGAAGACTGGTCAAGAGTAAGAAACCATTAACTATGAGTAAGTGTTGGATAAAGTGGTCTGAATGAAGACTGGAGAACGTTGAGTGTGTTCCTTTGAGGAGACAGAAGACCAGTAGTAATGGGAGACCAGCCCTGGTAGAAGGGCATTATAACGCAGGTTTTCAGGATACATCAGTATAAAGAAATTTAATTCCCGCCTTTGCTCAAACTTAAGTATTTGAACATTCAATTCAATATTTTCACATAAACCTATCTTCTGTAATTATAATGACTTTCAAAACAATGTCCTACCAGAGTAGAGAATACAGAAAGAGCTGTTGAATGGTAATAGCAATTTCCTTCAGTATCGTCATTCTTCACTATCAAAGAGTCAACACTCGGGGCGCCTGGGTGGCGCAGTCGGTTGAGCGTCCGACTTCAGCCAGGTCACGATCTCGCGGTCCGGGAGTTCGAGCCCCGCGTCGGGCTCTGGGCTGATGGCTCAGAGCCTGGAGCCTGTTTCCGATTCTGTGTCTCCCTCTCTCTCTGCCCCTCCCCCGTTCATGCTCTGTCTCGCTCGGTCCCAAAAATGAATAAACGTTGAAAAAAAAATTTAAAAAAAAAAAAAAAAAAAAAAGAGTCAACACTTAGACAATAAGGGGTAAGGCTGAGATTCCAATCCAGTCAGTCAGCTTCTCTACTAACCAGGAGTGATTATGGTAAGCAAAACGAATGACTTGAAGGTATTGTGAGGATACTTTTAACATAATTTATATTCTTTCCATAATAAAATTGCAATGTTCTTCACTTAAGATGGTCTTTGAACACCATAAGTAAATTAACATGGGTATGGCTAGAGAATACCTAAGTAATGGTAGGAAAAATGCCTCTGGATTCTTCTTATATCTGAGCTTAATGTAAGGGCTTCAGAATTTTCTTATTGTATTTTCCTACTTCACTGAGATAAAAATGTATGAAACCACAAGAGCTACATATTTTATCATAAGAAGTTGAAATTAGACTAGGAGGTCAGAGAAAATAGAATTACTTGTTTTAATATAGATCCTGTAATATAATGTCAAAAGGTGTTTGTAACTCAGAGAAATTTTTTGTGATGTTGTGAATAAAAGGACATGGGATTATGTTAAAACCATATTTACGGTTTTGCCTCTTCCACTGAGGAGAAATGATAAACATGAAGAAAGATCAAACCTTTGATATTTCATATGAACACATTACAGTGTCCACTTTTCCACTGTTCCCCAGGAATTCTCTAGCAACCTACCATGGGGATGAAATTCCATTCCTGAAGGGAGAGGCTATACATAAAATTTCAATTTCAAAAGAAAAAAAATCTAAGTTCTCATGACTTTAAGGATATTATTTTTATTGTAATTGGCACATAATATATACTAAGAAATACTTTAGTAACTAAATAAATGAGTAAAAGAATAAATGCATATTGAGCCCTTTTGCTATTATATTTGTGTGTTTAAAATATGTATATGTTTGTTTGTGTGTATATACTGCATATATATGTTTGATCATCATAAGCACTTGCAAGTTAAATCTTATAATACACTGTAAAAGAAAGAAGTCTCTACACAAGGCTGGAATTCTAACCAGAAGTAAAACAAAAACTGTTACCAGATACCAAATTTTTTGATAAATCTAAGCATCTAATTGGCTAGCTGGAGTTCATAGCTCTTAATTAGAGTTTCTCTATATAAAATAACCAAATAATCAAGAGTTAAGATAATTCTTTAAGATATATTTTTTAAACCCAAAAATGAACCCATAACCATATGGTCAATTAATCTCCAACAAAGCAGGAGAGAATATCCAATGGGAAAAAAGAATGACCCTTCAACAAATGGTGTTGGGAAAACTGGACAGCAATATTGAAAAGAATGAAACTGGGCCACTTTCTTACACCAAACACAAAAATAAATTCAAACTGGATTAGAGACATAAATGTGAGATCTGAAACCATAAAAGTTCTAGAGGAGAACACAGGCAGTAATCTCTTTGACATCAGCCATAGTTACTTATTTCTAGATATGTCTCCTGAGGCAAGGGAAACAAAAACAAAAACAAACTATCGGGACTACATCAAAATAAAACTTTGGAAGGGGAGAAGATATTTGTAAATGATATATCTGATAAAGGGTTAATATCCAAAATATATGAAGACCTTATAAAACTCAACACCCAAAAAATGAATAATCCAATTAAAAATGGGCAGAAGACATGAATAGACATTTTTCCAAAGAAGACAACAGACACATGAAAAGATGCTCAATATCACTGATCATCAGGGAAATGCAAATCAAAACTACAATGAGATATCACCTCACACCTGTCAGAATGGCTAAAATCAACAACACAAGAAACAACAGGTGTTGGTGAAGATATGGATAAAGGGTCTCTTGCACTGTTGGTCGGAATGCAAACTGGTGCAGCTATTCTGGAAAACAGCATGAAGTTTCCTCAAAAAACTAAAAATAGAACTACCCCATGATCCAGCAATTGCACTACTAGGTATTTACCCAAAGAATACAAAAATACTAATTCAAAGGGATACATGCACCCAAAGTTTATAGCAGCATTATCTACAACAGCCAAATTAAGGAAACAGCCCAAGTGACCATCAACTGATGAATGGATAAAGAAGATGTGGTTTATACATACAATGGAATATTATTCAGCTATAAAAAAGAAAGAAATCTTGCCATATACAATGACATGGTTGGACCTACAGACTGTAATGCTAAATGAAATAAGTCAGTAAGAGAAAGACAAATACCATATGATTTCTCTCATATGTGGAATTGAAAAAACAAAACAAACTAGCAAAGAGGAAAAAAAGAGAGACAAACCAAGAAACAGATTCTTAACTATAGAGAACAAACTGATGGTTACCCAGAGGGGAGGTGGGGGAGGATGGGTGAAATAGGTGATGGGGATTAAGGAGTGCAGTTGTGATGAGCACTGGGTGATGTATGGAACTGTTGAATCACTATGTTGTACACCTGAAAGTAATGTTACACTGTATGTTAACTAAATGAAATTTAAATAAAAACTTTTAAAAACAGATACTTTTTTTAGCATTTTAGAGATAGAAAGAGAAAAAATATATAGCATCTGTTTTTGGTACATACCATTCCTTTATGAATTCAATTCAAGAGGGTAGGTAGAGATAACGTGTTTCCTGTTCTTGTATCTGAAGCTTTCCACATTTCATCAGCAATGAGAATAAGGAAGAATAAAAGAGATCCTAGAATTGGCAGTGACTGCAGGATAAGGGGCCCAGATACATGATGGGACAGTCCTTCAGTGAAGATATTCTTCCACCTGGTTTAATTTTACAGGATTTTTTTTTTCTTTTTTAACTTTAAAATATGTTGTTTTTTCTTCCTATTTTCTTGCTCAGTCTCATGATCAGTTCTGTTGGCAATGAATTATTCTTCCAAAATAACCCAAGAATTTCATTGAAAATAAGTTTTGAAATCACAAATGCATTTTAAAAAATCATTAAATAACTAGCAAAGGCTGAAGCAGATGCACTGTGCAAACAATCCTTTCTCTGGTGCATTTGTACACTAAGAGTGAGGTTTAGAAACTGTTTTGTTTTGAATATGTGAAAGAGTGAATTGTATATTCACAATCATACATAAGCCCCATTTGGAGTGGTACTATAGAAGAAAAAACAAACCTAAGAAAGTATTCAAGTTGTCTTTTGGTATAAACCAACTAGCCATGCATAAAGAGAACACAGAATTCAATCTAACACTAGTGATTTAGCTTCACAACAAAAATAAGGCCTCCTTGAACATATGTGACATCTCTATCCTGGAAATATTGTCGCATCGTTCTGTATCTTCAAGCAGTGTACCAGTCACTTAGTGCTCCCTCCCACTCTGGTGCCCACTCACAGCACTGTTATGCCTATACCAGAATTTCATTCTTAGACAGTTGTTGCAGTTTTTATTTGACCACCCCATGATGGCATAACCCTCAGTACACAGCGGAGTGCTGAGCATAGATCAGAAATTATATATATTAATTGACAGAGATTGATGGATCTGACTATGGTTTCCTAATCTTTTCATGGCAAATTCCTTCTGGAAATAGTATACACTAGCTAGCATAAGGTAAAATTGGTGATTTTCTGAATGTCCTTCTATTTTCTGTAATTATAATCTATAGCCTCTACACATAGTGCAGAATGATGCAGGGCTCGATCTCATGAACTGAGATTATGAGCTGAATGGAAATTAAGAGTTGGACACTTAACTGAATCATCCAGGCACCCCAGAAGTATATCTTTGACAAGTTTTTCCCAGTAATCTTTAAACCTCTTGGAAGAAGATTCAAACCAAATGAAATCCCATCCTAGAGAATTTTTTTTTTTTAATATCAGGGCCCTGGTATATCAATACATTTTATCCATGCATTTTTTTCACATTCAATTCCTGGGCAATTTATATTTTGTTTTAATATCAATATGTTCCAGTTAAAATAATGAAGAAGCACAATCAAACACTGTCTATTCTTTTTTCTTTTCCAAACTGCTACTTTTTAAACATTCATTTTGACCTTAGAAGCACCTTTGGCTGAAGACTAGCTTTATACAGACAATAAAGTATAATAACAAGACCTAAGACTGACATGACCAACCTCAGAATACCTTTGTTCTACAGATTTACAGCTCCTTCTTAACATAATAGTTTGGTTGCTGGGGATAGTTTGCTAAATATTTTATCCACCAACAGGCTGATTCACTTCTGGTAATAAATTTTCCCAGCTACTCTGGAAAATGCTAGCAATAAAAATTTCCACTGCAGGTAATGGAGTCATGCCTAGATAATAGTTTGAAAATATAAGAAGAATATAATACCTATTCATACCTCAGAAAAGAGAAGCAAAAATGTTGCCATGAAAACACACAGAAACTGAAAATCATGATGCACACTTGCTGTGCTTAGAAAAGAAACATAACCCATATTATTAAACATTTTTTCACACAACTGATTGGTACCTAGAATCCTGTGCTTAACCCAAAGCCAATCCTATATGGACCTTTCTACTGATTTCTACTCATAACAAACATCTTCAGAATGATTGTGTTTTTAAAACTAAAAGAGGAGCGCCTGGGTGGCTCAGTCGGTTGAGCATCTGACTTTGGCTCAGGTCATGATCTCGCAGCTTGTGAGTTTGAGCCCCACGTCGGGCTCTGTGCTGACAGCTCAGAGCCTGGAGCCTGTTTCAGATTCTGTGTCTCCCTCTCTCTCTGTCCCAACCCACTCGCATTCTGTCTCTGTCTCTCTCAAAAACAAATAAACATTAAAAAATTTTTTAAAAATAAAATAAAATAAAATAAAATAAAATAAATAAAACTAAAAGATATTTCCTGTATCCTAGATGTGCACATTTTCATTGAATCTCTTGAGAACCACTTAGTTTCAGTTTAAGCTTGAACAAGTTGCTTTTCTGCTAAGTATTTTCAAAATGTGTAAAAGAGTCACAATGATATTATTTCTTACTATTACCTCACAGGAATGCTGTGAAGATCAATTAAAGCACTGTTTGCTGACAGCTTTGAAAAGTGCTATATAAACACAAGGTATTACAATTTTGCGGAATAAAGGTTATCTCAGGAAGTTTTAAATCTTGGAAATGAACGATGCATCAGAAGGCATTGGAATCATCTATAAAATCCATGTAATAATAATAATAATAATATATTTAAAATTATAAAATGGCAATGGAAGTGAGATTTCTAAACCTGATGCTGTTTCCTCCACCACCAACAACCTTTTGTAGTAAAAGGCAAATCTTTGGTAGATAACGACCACTAGAGTAATACACCAATGACAGTGCTTTTGATACACATATGAAGAAAGGGCAGGCAGCATTATTTATCAAGTGCTATACTGTATGCCAGATCCTTTGCCAGTTGGTTTTAGGCAATGATCTCATGTAAGTCTTACAACAATATTTTTGGTATATGGGTATAATTTTAACTATTGTAGAAGTGAGGAAACAGTGTCAGACATATTTAATAATGTGCTCAAACCAAACAATTGTTCACTACCAGAGCTAAGTTTTCCATTCTGGTCATCTGCTCTTTGCACTTCAACAGGTTGTAAATATTTATTTTAATGGTCATTGACCAAAATAGAATTCATATGTCTCCTATATAATGAGAATTTAAATTTCCTAAAATGAGAGAGATTGCTGTGTATAAGAGTAAATACTTCCCTGTGTGCAAGTGAATATTACCTTGTGTGCAGGTAGAATGTGTACACTGTCCAAGGTGTAGGTACATAACTGATATTTAGTTGTAAATGCCACTGTGCAGAAGGACAATTCAGAGTGTTAACACAACAAGTAAAATGAAAACAATCTTGGAAGAAAATGACATTTGCAATGTGTGTGACCTGAATTAGTATCCTTAGTATGTAAAGAATTCTATTTTTTAAAAAACAATTATATAATTTTTTTAAAGGTGAGATACAAGTCAAAGAAGACAAGCAGTGATTTTACAGAGAAGAAATACAAATGTCCATTATGTGTTTTTAACATTTAGTTTCCCTAGTAACAAAAAATTCAATTCCAAACAATAAGATATTTGTTGTCAATCAAATGCATATTTGAACCAGTGTTAATAAAATTAAGGGATGTTTATTTCTGGTTAGAGTGTAAATTGGTACAATATTCCAAAAGATGAAATTATAAATATGAACCCCAAATCTCGAAAATTTAAATTCCATTTGATCCAGAAATTCTTAAAGAAAATCACCTGAGGGAATTAAGCATCACTGTGTTAAGAATTTAGCAATGAGAGTGAATGTTCCTTGTAGTGCTGTTTTTCATGGTAAAAATATGGAAGTAAACTCAATAGCCATCTAATAAAGAATAGTTTTGGTAAATTTTAGTGCATTCATATACTGAACTGCTTTATAACTAATTAAAATAATATTGTGGAAAAATACATTATGATATTGAAAGATATTCACAAATTAACCAAAAAAATCAGATTACAAAAGAATACTGAGAATCATTATACTTTTGTTTATATACAGACAGCATGCATTTCATTTTTTCATCCAGGGAGGGAGATACGTATATAGAGAGATAGAAACAGATCTGTCCAGATAGCGATAGAACTAGAGACACGTTGCGAGAGACACAGACAGATCCCACAGAGATAGACTTGGAGATAAAAATAGAGATAGAGATATCTACATAGGGCAATAGAAATATATCTATAAATACAGAGTTACAGATTTGGATATATTCAGATATAAATATACATATACATATATATATACATACATACATATATATATACATATATATATATATATATATATATATACACACACATATATATCCAGCAAAAGTTTAGAAGTGGTTATCTCTAGGGAGTGAGGATTAGAGGTTTTCTATTTTGTTTATTTATATTATTTTGTTTAGAAATTTTCTAAGGTAAATATGTAATAATTTTTAAAAAGATAACCTGTAAAGACAAAAACTAACAAACAAAGGTCAACGCTGTCTTACCAAGAACAGTGTCACTGCTGTTTTCTGTCAGCTGTTTCAATTCATAGCAAGAAGAAAGAATCAAGACCCTTTTAGTCTTCTCCAATCATAATCTAATTTTGGTTTGTTAACTGTACTGGTAATTAATTGGCATCATATTTGAAATTTCCCAGGTTTAAAGAAAAATCCTTAGAGACAATCACCTTTGGTGCATTTTTCTGGTTGGAGTATAAATTGGTACACATTTCAGAAGATTAATTTACAAATATGAAAGTGTGGAGAATGTAGTTATTTAGTTAATTTGATAAAATCAGTGCAGGTACATGTTAAAGCCAAAAGAGGTTAATAAATTAGAAGTCATGAAAATAAGAGCTCCAATTCAAAATTCTGCTATTTACTAGGTATGAAACCTTGAAATGTTTCCAAAAACTTCTTCCATCTCATTTTTTTTCATTTATAAAATTGGGTTAAAAATATACCTGAACAGAGATATGTGAATACTGACTCTGATAATATGCATAAAATCTATAAAGATTTATATAAGAATTACAATCAGTGTGATTATTATTATTCTAAAAATAAATCAGGAAATTAACAAGTTGAGTTAATTATCATGTTTATATATCAGTACAAAATATTTAAACCTAACATTTTTAAGCCTTTAGGAAGGTATTTTACTATAGTAAACACAGATTTTTCCAATATTTTCCTACTCTTTCTTTAATAGACTAGAAACACTGCACTGTAATTAGTAAAACTTCAAAGATATCAAGTTATATAAAATAAAATGGCATTTAGTTAAACTCAAAGAATAAATATATTCATTTCTAAAGAGTAAATATATTCATTTCTATTCCCTGCATACTACATTCTTGAACCAAGCTGGATATGTGTAAGAAGTGAGGTTCCTAAATTGGATGCTTCTCTTTAATTAGAATCCTCTGTTTAATTTTTGATTTGAGAACCCCATACTTCTATTGAAGTATCCAAGAATTAAACCACTTCAAGTGTATTCACAAAGAAAATTGAAAAATGTGGATGTCAAGAGTATCTAAGGGGCATCTCCTCTACCACGGATAATATATAATGGAAACTGCTCTCAAGGGGCTCATAATCATGTTGATTATATGTATATACACATATATATAAAATATATATACATTATTATTTACATATAAAACATACATGTATAAATATATATGTGTATATATAATGCACACAGGTTAATATATATGTGTATATGTATATTATATATATAATGCAAAACAGTAAAAGATTTTTAAAAATGCCATAGGAATTTACAAACATAAGATGTCATCCCAATCCTACTATTTTTAAATGATTAAGTACCACTCTTAGGCTCCTAGAATTAGGAAGTGGCATATTCAAATCTCTGCCATTTGATTTCAGAGCCTATGCTCTTAACCACTACAGAAGGGCTAACATCTGAAAACTCCATGAACTCTCTTAGGTCATGTATATATCAGTATGCTTAAGTAGTCATTTCTCAAATGGTATAGAAGTATCCCCAGGGAGTTTGCTGGTCTGATGTAAGGTCTTTATCACCAGTCTCTCACAGTAGTACTCCCAATGACAGGTTCCACTTAACTGATTATGATCACTTATCTAGTAACTTTGCAAATAAAGATTCATGTCTCCAAATATAAAGAACAAGAAAATTAGAAAATTAAATATGACTTCTAGCTGTGTCATTAATGCAATGGTTGTGAGGAAAGAACATTACATTAAGATCCAAAACACCTGATTTCCCAACCTCTGAACATTCTCAGGGAAATTTCTTTCTGCTGAGGGTAGAAGCCTGGCCCAAGCCCATACCAGTTCTAAAATTAATAATTTTAATATAATTCAGCTCTTATAGATAAATATATACCCCACCCCCATAGTTTGGTCCATTTATATTCTAGGGAAGATTTAGGATCAGGAAGTATCGATAATGACTCTGAAATTTCTCTACCCCCAAACTGAAGAAGCCACCACTGTGCTTTAAAACCACTTGGGAAGACTTTTCTTGGTGTGTGTATTGGGTCGGATGGAGGGAAGACTGGAAAGGGCAATGGATGAGAAATCTGGCCATTAGAAGGCAAGACCTTTGTGCCAAATGTGTGGCTGTTGAGCCACCTGCCATCGCTGTCATATGTCAGTTGTGCAGTTTAGGTAAATTGGAAGAACATGTGTAACAAAATAATAATAAAAAGAATTTAGCTGAGATCAGAAATAAGATGCATTTTTCTACTTCAATTTGCTTGGTATATTTTACCTCCTTGGTGATCTCTTAAAGTACTAAAATGCATATGAGTAAGTGAGATCTCTCCAATTTGTTTTCAACCTACATTTGTTCGTATAGTAGAAAAGAAGCTCAGTGAGTCAGCACGAGTCTTCAGGGCCAAGAGGTATTTTTAGTTCACCTTGAAACAAGTAGAATATAGTCCCTTAAAAAGCAGATTCATTTAGCAAAATGATACAATTTAAGATAAATGACAAAGTTCAAGAAATGAAGGAAAAGTGAACATCTGAAATTTCTCACATTAGATATGGCATTAATATAGAAATCATCTACATTGCATTCTAAGTGGAGTGGGCTTATTTGGTGATTGGCTCAACTAGTAAATTGGAATTGAAAAACTATAAAATATTTTTACAAGGTTTTTTAATGTTAAAAAGCACTTGAACTCATTGTATTTCATTCATGTAGTCATTCAACAATACCAACAAAATTGTCAAAATGCTTTCTACGTACCAGGTACTTTGCTGTGTACTAGAGATGTGAAGATGAATAACCCTTTGTTAGTTCTTGTGCTTATGGAACTTGGAACTTCAGAAGGAAGACATATCACTCTACGAGTACACTTATGGCCCCATCCCTGCCTGAAGATATATGTTTACCAAGTATCCCCTCTATTAATTTCCAAAGCCGTCTCTGCAGGTTTTATTATCACTATTTTTGTGCGTTTTATTTACTACTGTAACTTAGTAACTCGGTTAAAATTTACAGGAACTGATTTAAATGCTATAGAATTACATATAATTTAACTAAAAATCTACATCAACGAATGCAAAATTGTATAGTATGTGTGAAAGAAAACTTTAAAAGAGAAGGAGGCTAGAATAGGAGAAGGGGTTAGAGAGATCTTGAAAATGTAAAAGTTGGGGCGCCTGGGTGGCTCAGTCGGTTAAGCGTCCGACTTCAGCCCGGGTCACGATCTCGCGGTCTGTGAGTTCGAGCCCCGCGTCGGGCTCTGGGCTGATGGCTCAGAGCCTGGAGCCTGCTTCTGATTCTGTGTCTCCCTCTCTCTCTGCCCCTCCCCCGTTCATGCTCTGTCTCTCTCTGTCTTAAAAATAAATAAACGTTAAAAAAAAAAATTTTTAAAAAAAAAGAAAGAAAATGTAAAAGTTTCTGTACACATTACTTCCCAAATTTAAGTTCTTGCTTTAATTCAGAAAAACCCAAAGCAAAAATTGTTGAGAAAGCAAAAATAAAATGTGAAATGTCAGTAGATGCGTACTCACATACATACACTACCGTTAAACCTCAAAGTAAGTAACCTTGCAAGGAAATAATTTGTCCAAGCCCCATCTGATAAACAACTATACTGAAGCACAAACCCAAACGTGTCTGTAACAGAACTCCTTGTTCTCAGTTACCACATAACAGGCTCCCCATACCCATAATGAAAAGATAATACGTAAAGGACAGATTAAACAAGAAAATATAATATCACCATTAGAATGTAAGCCCCAAAATCTTAATTGGTTAATTCCGGAAGACTGATTACAAAGTTTTGTAACAAAACAGCATCACAAATTAAAGTTAAATCACTACGCTCTATGTCAGCATTCCATTGATATATCAAATATTCATATATATATATGTATATATATATTTTAATTACTCAAGAAAACAGTGAACAGAAGTGGGGTACATCCTGATTTGTCTGTTAACATTCTACTGAAAATTAAGTGCCTATATAGTTCTGCTATAACACACTGAAGAAATATACTCTTTAGTCAGTCAATGCATAGGTTTTATGTTAAGTAAGAAACTGTCACACATTCTCAGCATTCACTATGTAATACTCTTAAATTGATACCGTCTGTTAGAATGCTGTGTAATATAACTATAAAACAGACTCCAGCTGGCTCCCTTGGCTCAGAGTTCTGGAAAGCATGTAGACTTTCGGGAGTAGGAAAGCTCTAGATTCAAATCCTTGTGTGACTTTGGGCAAGTTTCAGCTTCTGAGTCTGCAAAATAGGATTGATAAAACCTACCAGCAGAACTATTTTGAGGATAAAATTATATGACTAAATAAAATGCTAATATATAGGAGGTTATCAATAAAATAGACTCCAGTTCCATCAGTAATTGAGTTAGGCTCTTCTTTAGAAGATTATCTTAATTACAGTGAAACCAGGAAAATAAAAATCCAACCTAGTAAGATTTAAAATATGACCTATGAATTTTTAAATATTGAATGTGGTTTTTACCTGTGTTTCATTTATATCAATGGGAGATGTGAAGTAAAGAGAACATGCAACATTTAACAATTTTACACTTAATTGGACATTTACTTTCCACACTCTTTATCAGTGATGAAGTTGGTAGGATTATTACAAATGAAATTGTCATCTCCAAATGGTTAATAATGTTTTGGATTTCAGATTAAGATATCTAAACCTGTGCTATCTTGGTAGCCACTGGCTATATCTGATTATTTAATTTTAAAGTAATCAAAATTAAATAAAATTTAAAATTCAGTTCCTCAGTTTCACTAGCCACATTTCAAGTGCTTAATAAACACATGTGGCTAATTGCTACCATACTGGGTACTGCAAATATGGAACAGTTTCATCATTCCAGAATGTTCCATTGGACAACCCTGAAACAGGCTTTAATAGCAACTATTTTTAGCTTTGATTTTTTCCCCATACAAAATGGTCCAGTTTAAGACTTTCCAATAAGCTGAAATGGGATGTTTTTAAATAATATGTTACTATTATTATTAAACCAGTTGAGTCTTGGATGCCATCTTGTAAAGAGCGCCAATCACATTTCAACTGTCTAACATTTCTACCAGAAGTTTCTATATACGTTCAAACTCACTGCCTTTGGAATTACCTCTAAATTGTCACCATGCTGTTTCTTCTAATTCTTTTTTTGTCTTGTCCCTCTCTCCACTCTCACTGCCACTCTTATCAACCCTTTTCTCACTTCAATCTATCTTCCTAAGAAAAGCCATAGCAGCCTTCCAAAACACAGACAAGATGACACATCCAAGTACAAAATAAAGTGCAAACTCCTTAGCATAGCATTAAGAGACTTCATAAATCCTCACACATGCCACCAATGCCCTCATAATGCTTTGATAACTAACTACTCCTGAGTTTTTTTAAGGCTATTCCAAACACCTAAAAATAAGTTTGAGATCTTAATTTTCATGACCTTCAGTTCCTCCACTATAAAGGAAAAAATATTTACTTTCAGAGATAACTTAGAGATTAAAGTTAAAGCATGTAATAAACCACTGCTGTTAATAACATTATCATCACCTTCTTCAACATTATCATTAATTTGGCTCTAGCCTCAGTCTTTAGTTGCATTCTCAAAGTGTTCTGCACAGACAAATTGGTAAAGACCCTTAAATTTCATTTCACTAGTGAAGGAAAATGGGTCAGGCAAGGCACCATCCACTTGCCATGACAAATCATATCACTGAGGAGTAGCCGCAGGACACCAATGACTTTCTCATTACCACTAAAGGTTACTCAAAGGCTGTTGAGTCCAATGCTATAAATGACCGTAAATTGTTTTTATAAGATTTCTGAATTTAGTGGAAAGATTTTTATCATACCTCTTCTATCTCCTGATGCAACAGCTCCCATCTGTAGTCTGCATGACTTATTGCCCAGGCACACTACAATAACAAACTTATCCAGTTGGCAATGTTATTCTATTACCACTAAATGAAAATTACTGGTGTATTATTACTCTAAAACTTATCTCAGTTTTCATTCTCAACTTTCATTTAAGCTTTTTAATCCTTCAAATTCATTTTTTTTTCAGCTTTTCATGCAGCAACAATTTAGAAGCAGTCTTGAATGAAAATAGCTGCCTTTTGATAAAATAAAAGCACTTATTATTAGCAAACGCAAGGAATTTGCTGAATGACCGTAACAGGTTAATCTACTGGAATCTCAGCTTTCCTCACACATGGTTGTCTTTTGGGAAACAGTAAAATAATGCCAGAAAAACAATTTATAAAATGAAAGGTCTTAAAAAGTAGTGATTTTATACTCATGGAAAATAGGTAGAAAGTCAGGTACTAAGTTGCTCTAATTAGAAAATCCTCAGTTTATATGGGAGGAGCCAAGATGGCAGAACAGCATGGAAATTTTTTGTGTGTCTTACATCCATGAAATACAGCCAGACCAACACTAAACCATCCTACACACATAGAAAACTGATTAAAGCATTAACACAACAATCTGCACAACCTGAACCACAGAATTCAGCAGGTACGTGGCGCAGAGTGGTGAACTTGGGGAGAGAGAATCCAGCGGCAGGAGGGGAGCCGCCTTTGCAGGCAGAGAGGTCAGAGACTGGGGAAGGCAGGAGAATACGGGAAAAGCACCCCTCCCCAAAAGCAGCTGGAGAGAAAGTGGAAAAATTGGAAACAGCCGCAGGGCCTAAACTAAAAAAGGAGAAAGGAGAAAGGAAAGGGTTTAAATTCCATTAAGACTGTAAACAAGGGGAGCACAAAGGCTGCAACTCCACAGCTCAATACCTGGCGGTGCTCTGGTGGGAAGGGCGAATCCCCAGGAGCAGAGTGGGGTCCAGGAGGATCTCGGGCCACACGGGGAAAAGCGGTTCCACTGCTGGAAGGACATTTGGTAGAGACTGTTGAAGCCACCTAGTCCCAGCAGACCCCAGAAAACGGCCACATTCACTGCTGCTGGAACAAGGTCGTTAAGGGTGAAGCCTGGTGCCAGATGTGTGTTGTGATTTTCCATAATCCCTGAAAAGCTGCTGCTACACTATCTTGCGAACTTTTTCTGGGGTGGGCTGGCACCTAGCCTCAGTCTCAGGGCACCAGCAGCAGCAGGGTCCAGCAGGCGTTCCTGGTGCAGCTGGCATTTGGCTATTGCTCAGTGAGACCCTCCCGCAGAGGGGCGGAACGGGTCAAAGCTGCAGTCCTTCAGAAGTAAGGGGCCGGGGAAAACAGCTGCATCTGAGACAAAACTCCGGAAAGAGGTACTGCCTGGGGCTTGGTCATGGACAGTGAAGAAGCAGGGAGTGGACAAAAGCTGAAAACAATGGACGGGTGCGTGACAGCTGATCGGAGAGAACAAAGTTCCCTTACTAGAGACTGGATAGCTGGGTTACGCCATTTTCACCCCTCCGGTGCATGCGCATACACACCTACGAACGCTGCAACAATCTACCCCAGTAGGCAGGCAGTGCCATCTAGTGGAGAACAGAGCTGTTACACAGAGCCCCACCCAACTGGGCCATCCTCACTCTTTAAGAACACAAGTCTCACCGCCTACTTAGTTTATGGACTGTAAAGCACTACAGTCTGACTTCTAGGGGAAAATGAAGTAATTTCAGTCCTATTTCAATCTGTTAGCAGGTCCATCTATTCAATTTTCTTTCCTTTTTTCTTTTTTTTCTCTTTTATACTTTTCTTTTTCTTGAATACAGAAAGAAAAAATTCATTTTTTTTCAATTTTTATTAAAAATATTTTTCTTTAATTTTTTATTGTATTTTTTAATTTTGTGTAAGTTTTTTCAAATTCTATCTTACTTCCATCATTCTATTTTAGTCTACTTCAGTGTATTCACCTTTTCAAATTTTTGAATGATTTCCTGGTTTTCTTTTTTCTTTTTTTCTCTTTTTTTGCTTCTTTTCTTTTTCTTGAATGCAAAAAGTGAAAAACTTTATTTTTACTTTCAATTTATATTAAAAATATATTTCTTTAATTTTTTTACTATTCTTTTTGCTTTTATGTAAATTTTTTCAAATTCTATTTTACTTCCATCATTTTATTTTAGTCTACTACAGTGTATTCACTTTTTCACATTTTCAAATGATTTCTTTTTTTCTCTTTTTTCTCTTTTTCATTCCTTTTCTTTTTCTTGAATACAGAAAGAGAAAAAAATCATTTTTATTTTTAATTTTTATTGAAAATATTTTTCTTTAATTTACTTACTAATATTTTCTTTACTTTTGTGTAAATTTTTTTCAAATTCTATTTTACTCCCATCATCTCATTTTAGTCTACTTCAGTGATTTCATTTTTTCAAATTCTCAAACGATTTCCTTTCCCACCCCCCTTTTTTTTTCTCTAATCTGTCAAAACAATTTCAACACCCAGACCAAAAGATACCTAGGATCTGGCATCATTTATTAGATTTGTATGTGTGTTTTTAACTTTTTAATTTTAATATGTTTTTAATTTTAATTTTTTAATTTTAATTTTTCTACCTCATTAATTCTTTTTCTTCATTCCAAATTACAAAATGAAGGAATTCACCCCCAAAAAAAGAGCACGAAGAAATGACAGCCAGGGATTTAACCAACACAGATACAAGCGAGATGTCTGAACCAGAATTTAGAATCACGATAATAAGAATACTACTAGCTGGAGTCGAAAATAGATTAGAATCCCTTTCTGCAGAGATAAAAGAAGTAAAAACTAGAAAGAATGAAATTAATAATGCTATAACTGGGTTCCAATAACAGATGGATGCAGCGGTGGCAAGGATGGATGAGGCAGAACAGAGAATCAGCGATATAGAGGACAAACTTATAGAGAATAACAAAGCAGAAAAAAAAAGAGGGAGATTAAGGCAAATGAGCATGATTTAAGAATTAGAGAAATCAGTGACTCATTAAAAAGGAACAACATCAGAATCATAGGGGTCCCAGAAGAGGAAGAGAGAGAAATAGGGGGTAGAAGGGTTATGTGAGCAAATTGTAGCGGAAAACTTTCCTAACCTGGGGAAAGACACAGACATCAAAATCCAGGAAGCACAAAGGACCCCCATTAGATTCAACAAAAACCGACCAGCAACAAGGCATATCATAGTCAAATTCACAAAACACTCAGGCAGTGAGAGAATCATGAAAGCAGCAAGGGAAAAAAAGTCCCTAACATATAAGTGAAGACAGATCAGGTTTGCAACAGACCTATCCACAGAAACTTGGCAGGCCAGAAAGGAGTGGCAGGATATATTCAATGTGCTGAATCAGAAAAATATGCAGCCAACAATTCTTTAGCCAGCAAGGCTGTCATTCAAAATAGGAGAGGTAAAAAGGTTCCCAGACAAACAAAAATTAAAGGAGTTTATGACCACTAAACCAGCCCTGCAAGAAATTTTAAGGGGGGCTCTCTGTGGGGAGAAAAGATGAAAAAATACACACACACACACACACACACACACACACACACCAAAAGCAACAAAGATTAGAAAAGACCAGAGAACACCACCAGAAACTCCAACTCTACAAGCATCATAATGGCAATAAACTCATATCTTTCAGTACTCACTCTAAATGTCAATGGACTCAATGCTCCAATCAAAAGACATAGGGTAACAGAATGGATAACAAAACAAGATCGATCTATATGCTATTTACAAGAGACCCGCTTTAGACCTAAATACATCTTCAGATTGAAAATATGAGGATGGAGGAACATCTATCATGCTAATGAACAACAAAAGAAAGCCAGAGTAGCCATACTTATATCAGACAATCTAGACTTTAAAATAAAGACTGTTGGGGCGCCTGGGTGGCGCAGTTGGTTAAGCGTCTGACTTCAGCCAGGTCACGATCTCGCGGTCCGGGAGTTCGAGCCCTGCGTCGGGCTCTGGGCTGATGGCTCAGAGCCTAGAGCCTGGAGCCTGTTTCTGATTCTGTGTTTCCCTCTCTCTCTGCCCCTCCCCCGTTCATGCTCTGTCTCTCTCTGTCCCAAAAATAAATAAACGTTGAAAAAAAAATTTAAAATAAAGACTGTATCAAGAGATGCAGAAGGGCATTATATCATAATCAAGGGGTCTATCCACCAAGAAGACCTAACAATTGGAAACATTTATGCGCCAAATGTGAAAGCACCCAAATATATAAATCAATTAATCACAAACATAAAGAAACTCATCGATAGTAATACCATAATGGTAGGAGACTTCAACACCCCACTCACAACAATGGACAGCTCATCCCATCAAAAAATCAACAAGGAAACAATGGCTTTGAATGACACACTGGACCAGATTGACTTAACAGATATATTCAGAACATTTCATTCTAAAGCAGAATATACATTCTTCTCCAGTGCACATGGAACGTTCTCCAGAACAGACCATATACTGGGACACATATCAGCCCTAAGTAAGTACAAAAAGATTGAGATAATACCGTGCATATTTTCAGACCACAATGTTATAAAACACGAAATCAACCACAAGAAAAAATTTGGAAAGGTAACAAATACTTGGAGACTAAAGAACATCCTACTAAGGAATGAATGGGCTAACCAAGCAGTTAAGGAGGAAATTAAAAAATATATCGAAGTCAATGAAACTGATAACACCACAACCTAAAACCTCTGGGACGCAGCAAAGGCAGTCATAAGAGGAAAGTATATAGCAATCCAGGCCTTCCTAAAGAAGGAAGAAATATCTCAGATACACAACCTAACCTTGCACCTTAAGGAGCTGAAAAAAGAACAGCAAATAAAACCCAAAACTAGCAGAAGACAAGAAATAATAAAGATTAAAGCAGAAATTAACGCTATTGAAACCCAAAAAGACAGTAGAACAGGTCACTGAAACCAGAAGCTGGTTCTTTGAAAGAATTAACAAAATTGATAACCACTAGCCAGTTTGAAGAAAAAGGAAAGGACCCAAATACAATCAAGAATGAAAGAGGAGAGATAAAAACCAACACAGCAGAAATAAAAACAATAATAAGAGAATATTATGAACAATTATATGCCAATAAAACGGGCAATCTGGAACAAATGGACAAATTCCTAGAAACATATACACTACCAAAACTGAAACAGGAAGAAATAGAAAATTTGAACAGACCCATATTCAGTAAGGAAATCAAGTTAGTAACCAAAAATCTGCCAAAAAACAAGAGTCCAGGGCCAGATGACTTTCCAGGGGAATTCTACCAAACATTTAAGGAAGAGTTAACAATTATTCTCTTGAAGCTGTTCCAAAAAATAGAAATGGAAGGAAAACTGCTAAACTCTTTCTATGAAGCCAGCATTACCTTGATTCCAAAACCAGACAGAGGCCCCACAAAAAAGGAGAACTATAGACCAATTTCCCTGATGAACATGGATGCAAAAATCCTCAACAAGATATTAGCCGACCGGATCCAACAATACATTAAAAAAATTATTTACCACGACCAAGCAGGATTTATACCCGGGATGCAGGGCTGGTTCAATATCCGCAAAACAATTAACATAATTCATCACATCAATAAAAGAAAGGAAAAGAAGCATATGATCCTGACAACAGATGCAGAGAAAGCAGTTGACAAAATACAGCATCCTTTCTTGATAAAAACACTCAAGAAAGTCGGGATAGAAGGAGCATATCTCAAGATCATAAAAGCCATATACAAATGACCCAAAGCTAATATCATCCTCAATGTGGAAAAACTGAGAGCTTTCCCCCTAAAGTCAGAAACAAGACAGGGATGTCCACTCTCACCACTGTTATTCAACATAGTATTGGAAGTCTTAGTCTCTGCAATCAGACAACACAAAGAAATAAAAGGCATCCAAATCGGCCAGGAGGAGGTCAAATTTTCCTCTTCGCAGATGACATGATACTCTATATGGAAAACCCAAAAGAGTCCACCAAAAAACTGCTAGAATTGATTCATGAATTCAGCAAAGTTGCAGGATATAAAATCAACGCACAAAAATCAGTTGCATTCCTATACACCAACAATAAAGCAACAGAAAGAGAAATCAAGGAATCGATCCCATTTACAGTGGCACAAAAAAAAAAAAAACATAAAATACCTAGGAATAAATCTAACCAAAGAGGTGAAAAATCTATACACAGAAAACTATAGAAAGCTTATGAAAGAAATTGAAGAAGACACAAAAAAATGGAAAAA
Source organism: Prionailurus viverrinus (assembly GCF_022837055.1). Taxonomy (NCBI): domain Eukaryota; kingdom Metazoa; phylum Chordata; class Mammalia; order Carnivora; family Felidae; genus Prionailurus; species Prionailurus viverrinus. The sequence continues at coordinate 96,084,268 of NC_062567.1, forward strand.
GATTCCATGCTCCTGGATAGGAAGAACAAGTATTGTTAAAATGTCAATACTACTCAAAGCAATCTACATATTCAATGCAATCCCTATCAAAATAACACCAGCATTCTTCAGAGAGCTAGAACAAATAATCCTAAAATTTGTATGGAACCAGAAAAGACCCCAAATAGCCAAAGCAATCTTGAAAAAGAAAACCAAAGCAGGAGGCATCACAATCCCATACTTCAAGCTATACTACAAAGCTGTAATCATCAAGATAGTATGGTACCGGCACAAGAACAGACACTCAGAACAAGGGAACAGAATAGAGAACCCAGAAATGGACCTACAAACATATGGCCAACTAATCTTTGACAAAGCAGGAAAGAATACCCAATGGAATAAAGACAGTCTCTTCAGCAAGTGGTGCTGGGAAAACTGGACAGCAACATGCAGAAGAATGAACCTGGACCACTTTCTTACACCATACACAAAAATAAACTCAAAATGGATGAAAGACCTCAATGTAAGACAGAAATCCATCAAAACCCTCAAGGAGAAAGCAGGCAACAACCTCTTTGATCTTGGCCGCAGCAACTTCTTACTCAACACGATTCTGGAGGCAAGGGAAACAAAAGCAAAAATGAACTACTGGGACCTCATCAAAATAAAATGCTTCTGCACAGTGAAGGAAATAATCAGAAAAACTAAAAGGCAACTGACAGAATGGGAGAAGATATTTCCAAACGACATATCAGATAAAGGGTTAGTGTCTAAAATCTATAAAGAACTTATCTAACTCAACATCCAAAAAACAAATAATCCAGTGAAGAAATGGGCAAAAGACATGAATAGACACTTCTCCAAGGAAGACATCCAGACGGCCAACCGACACATGAAAAAATGTTCAACATCACTCATAATCAGGGAAATACAAATCAAAACCACAATGAGATACCACCTTACACCTGTCAGAATGGCTAACATTAACAACTCAGGCAACAACAGATGTTGGCAGGGATGTGGAGAAAGAGGATCTCTTTTGCATTGTTGGTGGTAATGCAAGCTGGTACAGCCACTCTGGAAAAGAGTATGGAGGTTCCTCAAAAAACTAAAAATAGAACAACCCTACAACCCAGTAATTGCACTATAGGCATTTATCCACAGGATACAGGGGTGCTGTTTCAAAGGGACACATGCACCCCTATGTTTATAGCAGCACTAACAACAACAGCCAAAGTATGGAAAGAGCCCAAATGTCCAACAATGGATGAATGGATAAAGAAGATGTGATAAATATATACAATGGAGTATTACTTGGCAATCAAAAAGAATGAAATCTTGCCATTTGCAACTACGTGGATGGAACTGGAGGGTATTATGCTAAGTGAAATTAGTCAGAGAAAGACAAAAATCATATGAATTCACTCATATAAGGACTTTAATAGACAAAACAGATGAACATAAGGGAAAGGAAACAAAAATAATATAAAAACAGGAAGGGGGACAAAACAGAAGAGACTCATAAATATGGAGAACAAACTGAGGGTTACTGGAGGGTTGTGGGAGGGGGGATGGGCTAAATGGGTAAGGGGCACTAAGGAATCTACTCCTGAAATCATTGTTGCACTATATGCTAACTAATTTGGATATAAATTTAAAAAAATAAAAAATAAAACAAGTTAAAAAAAGAAAATCCTCAGTTTATATGATGCAAACTATGTTTCTGTTGTGTTTTATTATATTTTCTAAACATAGTTTAAATTTTTTTAATGTTTATTTTTGAGACAGAGACAGAGAGACAGAGAGACACAGCGTGAGCAGGGGAAGGGCAGAGAGAGAGGGAGACACAGAATACAAAGCAGGCCCCAGGCTCTGAGCTGTCAGCACAGAGCCAGACGCAGGGCTGGAACTCACAAACCAAACCGTGAGATCGTGACCTGAGCCGAAGTTGGACGCTTAATCGACTGGAGCCACCCAGGTGCCCCTCTAAACACAGTTTAGAAGTTGTTGGAATATGTGGATAACTCTCTCTCACTGGTGGAAAAAATATTTATGGTCCTTAAAAATAACCTACAAGTGAGTAGTTCCCTATATAGTGCTCAAATATAAAAAATATGTTGTATTCAGAAAACAGAATGCCATAAGGATTGCAAGCAAATTTAAAACTAGGTCTTTTAATATATATGCAAATCCTATCCATTTTGGTTGTAAGCCAGAATTTATAGGATCTCAGTTATTTTATCACTTATGGCAAATGTTCAACCACTCAACTGTGCTTACTGGTTGATTAAAAGGAATAGTATATATGCTGTATTTCTATACGATTTCCTTCAATTACTAGCATTCATTCTGTTACCATCATGTGTCTCAGAATGTGCTCCCTGGATCAACAGTATCACATCCACCTAAAAAGCTTGTTTGCCTGAAAAAATCTGAATTTTGGAGGTGGGGCCTGATCTGCATTTTAACAATCTCCCCAGATAAGTCAAATTTGAAAACACTGCACTATATTATTTAGAATTAAAGCAACTGAATGACAAAGCCAAAGGCAGATGAATGGCAAATGAATGTGGAACTTCATCTCTTTCCCCAATACTTATTTTAGATATAGAATGTAGTCAGTCTACATAATTACTCTTTAGAATAACAGACGTGGTTTTCAAATTTTCTTGACAAAGTTTCAGTAGTTTAAATAGTAAAATAGATTAATGCTTATATAGCCAACATAAATTTATTTGTAAAAATATCTTAATCAATGTAACAGTTCTCTGGGGGGGGGAGCTTATTTTTCATTGCCTTGCAAATATATTCAAATATATTTTACTCAAGTTTGCATTAAAATTCATTGATGACAAGTTATATAAATATCTTCAAGGCAAATTAAATAAAGACATCTATTCCTGAAGAATGGGATTTTTCCCTTGGGTAAGCTATGATTATGGTAATTTTATTGTATAAAACTCTAAACAACAATGATAAAAAAATTAAAATTTTATACTTAAGGAAAATACATGAATAATTGTCAATCTTCCCTTCCCCACCTCTTCATATTTGTCACAATCTCTAAATGAAACACACATTAAATATTACAATTTAGTCCTAAAAGAAACATTCTTTGAGTAAGAGGCACAAGTTAATAGCTTTGTTTGAAATTAAATCTAATATGGACATAGGCTTATTATATTCCAGTAGAAGTCATTCTTCTCTGTACAGTTCAATCAGTTCATCACCAATTTTTATCACAAGATATGCCTATGACTTTAAAAGGTCAGGAATCCTACTTGTGATTGTAATTTGACCTTCAGATTTTATTAAATTGGTTGAATAGCTATCTGTTTCTTCCTCTTCTATTTAAAACCTTTCAGGGAAATGAAAGTGGACACTGGAGAGAAACCAGTGCAGTAATTGAAATTGTACCTTTTTATCATTTCATTAATACATAGAACCAAAATACTCTGTCAACCATAAACATAACAAGAAGAGTGCATATTCAGATAGAATGGTAGCAATTCATAATGAAATAAAATTCAGGAAAGTCTTCTTTGAAATCTGTTCTCTTTTTTCACAATGTCAATTGTCTCAGCAGTGTTAATTCTGTATATTTTACAAGATTAGTTTATATCCATAAAAGGGAAAAAAATATGTCAAGACATGCTCCTACCCTCATGCGATTGTGGAAAATCAATCTCTGAGAGAAGCTAATGGCCCAGAGGCCTGATTTCTTCAGATGCAACATCCACTCCCATGGAAAATCAGACTGACTATTCACCACAGATTGTTCACTCGTGGATCAGCGGGATACGAAAAGACTTGAAGCCTTTTCCAGTTTATTCAGGGATAGAAGCACTCATTTCATCTAGAAGTATGGATAGCAACACATTACAAACTAAATTATTCTTAAACTGGAGACTGAATGAAGTTGTCAACAATGTTTACACTACAGCTGGGGCTGTTATTTGGGTAGGGAAATCCTAGCACAGCCCGACATTGACTAGAGCTTATTGCACTAATTTTGCTTCCACGCAAATGGCCAATGGCAACTAAAACCCATGGTTACCCACAAAATATTCAAGATTTTCAGAAAAAATTAAGTTTAGCATCCTTATTACCTCCAATAGTAAATATAGATCTACTGACCAGCAAGAAAACTGAAGTAATGTAAAAGATGAAAGAAAGAAAGAAAGAAAGAAAGAAAGAAAGAAAGAAAGAAAGAAAAATGAAGGAAGGAAAGAATGAAGGAAGGAAGGAGAAAACTGAGGTAATGTGAGACTGCTTTGCTAAAAGGTTCTACCTAAAGAGCTTCATTTAATGTATTTGGAGTTATAACAATGCATACGCTCAGTGTAGTGCTTTACTAGATATTTCTTTTAAATTTTTGATTATTTTCCAGTTACTGAAAAAAATACTCTTATCTCTCTTTTGGGTTCAGAATATCAGTGTTGCACATTTGGTTACTGTTCACAATTTGGGTGGGTACAGTTTTCTGTTTGTTAAAAGTAACATTAGGGATGCTTGAGTGTCGGCAGGGATGGTTGAGTGCTGGACTTTGGCTCAAGTCATGATCTTGTGGTTCCGGTTCCTGAGTTCCAGCTCCATGTCAGGCTCATTGCTGTCACCCCGGAGCCCCCTTTGGATCCTCTGTCCCTCTGTCCCCCTATCTCTGCCCCTCCCCAGCTCACACTCTCTCTCTCAAAAATAAACATTTTTTTAAAGTAACGTTAAATATGATTTCTTTTTCAAAGTTGTCTTTCAGTTTTTCAATTACACGAAATTTAAAAACATGAAGTACACATTAAAAATTAAAAGTTAGCTGCTCCTCCTACACCAATTGCAAGTAGTCCATCAACTATTATATAAATGGACCAGCATAAAACATTGCTCTACCAAGAAAATACACAGTTAATGAGTTGTTATGTTCAAGCAGAGCAAACTAATAGCCTGATTTGTTAAAGGTGTTATAGCAATATAGCAAAAAATACTCTGCTCTTGTACACTTATAAATAAATGCACTTATTCTCATACTCTCCTAGCTTAAAAATTGAACCTGAATAGCAAATTCTCCCCCAACCCTTCAAAATTATATGCAGTAGTATTTTGTCTTCTCATTTCTTCTTTTTTAAATGTTTATTTTGAGAGACAGAGAGAGCAGAGGAGGAGCAGAGAGGGGGACCAAGGGAGAGAATCCCAAGCAGGCTCGGCACTGTCCATAGGTGTTCAATCTCAGGAACCATGAGATCATGACCTGAGCTAAAATCAAGAGTATGACACTTAACTGGCTGAGCCACCCAGGCACTCCCTCTCTTTTTTTTTGAATCTCATTTCAATCAGTTGTAAACATAACCCCTCCCCAACTCAGGGAAATGTCTGGCTTACAAAGTCCTTCTTTTCATTTAACAAGAACTTTCACCTAACAGCAAGGTTTCCATAAGGACAATTCAAGAAGACATTGAGAAGTTTCCAGGAATTTTTGAACTGAATCAGAGCTGATAAGGATTAATTAGCTACATCTGTCCTCATGACAGTCCTGATTTGAGAACAATAACCAAATGAAAACTCTAGCAACAGAAATAGGCAGTGATAAAGACTTACTGCATCTCTCTCTTTCAAAGGTAAATCCCCACTGCAAAGACTCTAGAGAAACCAATGTTACAGTGGGATAGAGGATACATGACCCACTGTGCTTGGAAACACACCAATGAAGTCTAGGAACACCCAGCTCTTTTTAAACGTTTAACGATTGGTGGGGCGCTTGGGTAGCTCACTCAGGTGTAAGTGTCCCACTTCAGCTCAGGTCATGATTTCAAGGTGGTGGGTTGGAGCCAGGGTCGGGCTCTGTGCTGACAACCTGGAGCCTGCTCTGGATTCTGTGACTCCCTCTCTCACTCTGTTCTTCCCCCACTCATGCTCTCTCTCTCTCAAAAACTTAATAAACATTAAAAAAATCTTTTTTAAAGTTTAACAATAGGTAAAAACAGAAATTAACAACATCTCCTGTCCCCTTGATAGAAAAAAAAAAAAAGGCTTAAAGTCATCATGCTTTACATAGAGTGGACTATATATTGTCAGCTTTCCAGTACTGACAGAGGGTGACCTGTGTTTACTCATCTATATTTTACAGATAACAGAAGTATAACGATGGAAAAGTGTAAGAATGGGGAATGGTTTATAGCTAATCATCAGTCAAGAAAATTACACAATCATACTGACTGCTATCATTTCCAATTTATGATCTTAATCCTTAAGTGGCCCCTTAGTGTTGTCAGGCAATTCTATTATATAGCATTATAATATATATTATGTTCCTTAATCAGGTAAAGATGCATGAGTGTAGCCGCACAGGGCCCTCACTTAGAAGGTCCCATGCTTGGTGTAATGTTCAGCTGTCACTGTCTTGAATTTTTAACAATTTATTAACAAAACTCTCACATTTTGCATTTTTCTTCAGGCGCTGAAATTTATGTTGCCAGTGCTATTCCTAATCAAATCACTTTTATACTCTTCCACTCCCCCAAATGACTATTCCACACATTATTTTCTTTTATTTCTCCAGTGTTCTCTCCCTCTTTCTTGCTCTCAGTTTGATGGTTTGGGTGTCTTATTTTATTACGAAGAAGATGAAAACAATCAAAAGACAATTTTTACCTTTTCCTACAACAATGTTCGACAACCTACCTATATCTGTACCAATATAAACTTGGGTTTTCTCCTGTTAAATTGGGCAAATATTTCTTCCTTTTATCTAAAGCCACTTCTAACACCCAGGGAGCATGAGTTCTACCCAATCCAATGTTTGGTTTACTCCATCGTGTGACAGGCCAGTAAACCTGCCTAATTCTGGAAGACAGTATTAAGAAACCAATTTTGCCCTTACACCCGAACCACACTCTTCATTCCTACATTTATTAGTACTAAAGATAATATTTTTGGATCTCCATATATTCATTCTTTGTCTTATTTTTCAGAAAAAAAAATTGAGTTTTAGGAGTCTCTCAAAGATTTCAACAGAAATCTGTTAATAAATATTTGTTGAGTGAATGAACAAATGAATGAATGAGGTTAAGCATGTTTTTAAATATTTGATTACTTAATCTACCAAGTAACTTTATATTAAAAAATATAATCCTGAATTCCTTACATAATTATGATATTTTATTCTTATCCCATTAGACAGGAATATGGATGGGTACTTTTCCTGTGATTTCACCAACTGTAGGAATCCACTTCACATAAGACGGTGGTGGTCAAAGACTCAATTTACTTGAGAAAGTAATTTAGAATGAATGGCTTTCGGTAAAATGGTAAAGTCATGTATGACTCCATACAGCTTTACCCTCTCCCTCCCACAAGACATCTACTGCTTGAAGTCCCTAATTTTTTTCACAAATACCATGATGGATAAATCCCACAATTTGTACTTCCGTTACACCACTTTGAACCAAGTCAAATGCAAACAGCTCAGCTCAATCTTATTTCCCGTTAGAAATAAATATACAGTTCAAGTTCCCCATGCCTGTAGGAGATTCAATTTACACATGAAAACTGAGAAGAATAAACTAGATGAATACTTTCTAATAGTGTTGGTTTCATGATAATATTTTAGGAACAGTGTGGGCGAAGTGGGGAAAGTAGTAAGTAATCCCAGTGGATTACATTCTATCAGAACAAAACTGCATTTACTTTCCTTATCCATTGAGTTTTCTCATAACACTTGTTTAAGATATTCTTCTGCTAAAAATTATATAAGCTCCTTTACAGTTCTAAATGCTTAAAATATTTTTGTTGAGTATAGGAAAAATTATATGGCCAATTTGTTACTCAAAGGATCTATACCAGAGAAAGAAATGGTATTGTTCTTCAGAAGAGGGAGTAACAGCAAAAAACAAGTGATTATATGGAAGAACAAGAGCAAAGAAGTGACTAATGAACAATGGAAGGAGGGGAATGAGAGCATATATGGAACTCTCTACACTTTCTGCTAAATTTTTCTATTAACCTAAACTCCTCAAAAACAAACAAACAAAACCTCGGTTTGTCCAGGGCTCAAAAACAAAACAAAAGAAAACAAAAGAAGACAAAATGATACTAGCAAAGTAACTCTACCTTATTAAAAAAAATGCATTAGAAGCCATATAACATGATTTTTAACAAAGACTTTGAATACAGTAAGACTAGCCTTGCTCTTTACCATCTGCCTGACCTTGAAAATAAAATTTTTTAACTTCTCAAAACCTGTTTCATTATTTAAAAATAAAGACAAAAAAAAATAAAGACAATATTTGTACCTATGTCCTTGTGCTTGTTTTTCTTAATATGAAGTACTAAAAAATTAATGGTATCCTTCTATTTGTTCTTATAGAAATAAGAGCAGCATCAAGTTATGAAAGGGTTCCGTTTGAACCATGGTACAAATTTACTACCTTCTACCTACTAGAGTTCTGAAATAATTTTTATTTTATTATTTTCTTATTATGAGTATGTATAATTAAGAAGTTTTGCTCATTTTCAAGCCTTAAAGAGGTGGTGAATTAAGAGCAATGAGACTCCAACCTGAAGTTCGTAAGCAGATGCTGTTCTTATCTAGATAAGAGCAATTTAAGAATATGGTTTGCTTGCTGAATATTTTATGTTAAAACACATTACCAACATTTAATGAAGAGAAGTTTGCTTCTGCTCTTCCTAATGAGAAGCATGAGAAGCTCTTTTAGTACCTACAAGTTTCACTGGGCACTTATGTTACTGTGCAATCTGTTGCTATTTGTAAAATATTTATTTCACATTACTCTGGTTGGTTGATTCAGGTTTTATTTCCACTGAGAACTACAGAGAAGCTTCTCAAAGACATTCTAAACCTATCTAAAATCCCTCTTCTCTGTGGAATTCTTAAATTGTGTTGATCTGCTATGAGGAATTATTTCTCAGCAATCATACTGGAGGAATTCTGAAGTTATATGAAAGCATAAGCCAAGTGTGGTCTGAGAAAGGCTCACAAAGCTGCTGATACACGGAGTGGGGCTGTGACCTCAAGGAACTTAGGAAGGTTCTCTTCTCTCTGTCCAGCTGATTCACTGTTTGACCTTGCACAAGGACTCTTTCTTATTGGATATAGCAAATGAGCAAAAGATGTCAATATCTTCTACATTCTTTAATAACATCTTAGGAGTTGATAACCTTAAGATACAAATCTTAGAAAAGGAACTGCTGAAAAATGCAAAGCATCACTATTATTTATGCAAAGCAAGATGTGAAAACTGGAATGTATTAATTTGAAAAAAATGTGAGTAGTATCTACAAGGCTGGCACAAATGCAAGGTGCCATCTTTCTGAAATAAATTTACTTTCTATTTCTAAGGCTCAAATGAGAGAAGGAAATTAAATATTGCACATACAAAGCCACAACTGTACAAGGAATTCAGAGATTCTGGACTTCAATCTAGTTCACATTCAAATAAAGTTCAGTTGCTCACACAGTTTTGCTTTGTTTTGTCCCTGAAAGGCCCAGCAGCTTGCCCAGCTGTGTATTGGTCATTCTTGATCATAGCTTTATTAGAGGAATTCTGTACTCCTGATATTTCCTTTGGGACTAAAAATGGTTACACATTTATATTGCTTCTGATCCTATGAACATGAACATTACAAAGGAGACATTACTTAGAAATTCTTATAGAAACACATGGCATTTATAAGAATTCAACCTTGACTGAGTTATTATGGCTTCATTAGATAGCTGCTGAATGATTAACCATTTCAAGATAAAGGATTTAACTTTTGCTCAAGTACTAGATTACTATCACTCCCATCTCAATCTCAAGTCCCTATGGAATAACTTCAAATTAATAAACAAACAAAACATATCACAGGAAAAAAAACTTCCATATTTTGGACTTATAGCATTTGTCAGGATGAACAGAATAACTGTGAGCTGTGGGCTATTAGAGCAGTAGTCCAGAGTCAGAAGAGAGTTCTGACACCAATTGGTGGACTCACCTTGGGAAAATATCTGAGCTTCCATTTACACATAAAAATTGAAAGTGTTCGCTTCCCTTCCTGTTAGAACCACTTTGCACATAACTTTCTTATTCCTGAGGTTCATCAGAAGATTTAATTTAATAAAAATATTTCTTTTTCTACATACTGTAAATAATCATGCGATTTCTAATAGTCTTTTGCATAACTAAGAGCTAAAATAGGAAAAATTACCAGTGAATTGAAGATAAAACATGGTCAATCTGTTCCTCAAAGAGATCTACATCAGCAGCTTGCTCTTCCTTTGGTTTGTTTTTATCACTATTATATACTTATTTTACAAATTTCAGAGTGTTCATATAGCAAAACATACTCTAAGAGTCCAAACCAATTGACAAAGTCCATAAGAAAAAGTGAAAATATATAAGTAAATAAAGTTTCCTAAAGACATTACAAGTTGGATATATAATTTCACATATTGAATATGAAATCGAATTTGATGTGGAAATAATGTTTCTATAAAACAACACACATATTTTAGATGTCATTAAGTACTCATGGATCATATTGCTATTATCACGTCAGTGTTCTCCCTTCGTAACTGAATAGTGTTAACATACATTTAGAAAGTCTTAATGTAGTACAATGACAATGATTAGAACAAATCCAGAATTATAGCACATTTTTATACATTTTTTTGTCTTAAGAATAAACCTGAAAAATTTCAATATAAACACAATTTTTAGATTATAAATTATAAGCTCTGTTACTGATCAAAGGGAAATTTGAAACTTAGTAATCAGATATTAAAAGAAATATAACAGAGAAAATAGGGGGAATTATGAAGCAGTAAAGGTGTTTAAATAAAGCAGAATCCCAAATTTCATATACAAATATCAACTCAATTTGGATAATAGACCTGAATGTAAGAGCAAAGCTATACAACTTCTAGAAGAAATATGGGGGAAAAAAATCTTTGGGAAATTGGATAGACATTTTTTCTTATATAGGACACAAAACCCAGGAGTCACAAAAGCAATATATAATATATATATTATATATATTAGTATATATACTAATATATATAATTAGTGTATATATATATTATGTATGAGCATATATACTAATATATATGACATTATTTATAAACTAATTTATTTATATATCTGATAATGAATTTGTATCCACAATATGTAAAGAAATCATAACTCAATAGTATGAATCAACAACCCAATTTTAAAAAAGGACAAAATATTTAAACAGACAATTCATCTAATAAGAGATGATGATAATGAATAGGCACTAAAAATATTCAGTATTATTAGTCATTTGGAATATGCAAATTAAACCACAATGAGATATTACTATAAAACTACTAGAATGCCTAAAATTAAGGGAGGGAAAGCAGACAATAAAAACTGCTGACAAGGATGCATTGAAACTGGAACTCTTATACATTTCCTAATGAGAATGCAAAATGGTACAACTACTTTGGAAATGAGTTTGACAGTTTCTTACAAACTTATAAACATATCTACCATATGAACCAATAATTCTATTCACAGGGTAATTACCCAAGAGAATTGGAAATTTGGGTCAAAGGCCTATACACAAATTCTTCATTCACAATTTCCCAAAACTGGAAGCAACCCAAATGTCCATCAACAGATGAATAATTAAACAGATTGTGACAGATCCATACAGTAAAAACCTATACAGCAACAAAAAGCAACAACATTCATGAATCAGAAGCATCATCCTAATTGAAAGAAACTAGACACAAAAAGGTAGACATTGTATAATGCCATTTATATGACATCTGGAAGAGACAGATCAGTGATTTCTAAGGGCTGAGATGGATGGGCAGGGGCAAGGCTGAATATAATGGGGCATCACATTTTGGAATGATAGCAATCTTCTATCTTGAATCAGGTGTTGCTTCCAACTGTATACATTCATCAAAACTCACCAAATTCTGACCTAAAACGGGTTCTTTTTCTTTTTTGAAAGGAAAATTATACATCAATAAACATTTATTTTTAAAAAATAGGTCTATGGTTCAATCATAGAGGGCTAGTTTTTTAAAAAGTCATTGTAGAAAGATATGCATAGGTACAAAATTCCTGGAATAATTCAGTTAATCAGACCTTTTCAGTATTACTTTAGAGAACCATGTGTGACTTCGACTTGGGAAAACTTATAGGGAAAAAGAAAGAGAATATTGCCAAACAACAACCAAAAAAATCTGGTAGGGAAGACATGTAGAAACCATAAAACAAATGTTGGAACATAAAATGCATATTAAAAGAGAAATATGGCTTTAGACAGCATTAATTCTCAGGACTCTTATCTTGATTAACTCTAGGGTGTCTCTAACCACACTTCTCTTCCTGCTGCCCTTCCTGGTGGCTGAGAATCAGTTATCTTCTCATGGGAATTGTTAATCCCTCTCTCCCCACAGTTTTTAAGGATTGGCACAGGGGTCCTTCCAGGTCAGACCAGAATTTCAAGAATAAGCAATGAAAATTGGCCTGATTAGAAAGTCATAGATTTGGTGGACTGTTCCACAAATTTATGTGCTTATTTCCTTATTGGTTGACTTGGGGAGGGAGAGGCACATATCATACAGTTTGGTCCATAAAATTACTGCTGATATGGTGCTTTGAGAAGTCCTTGGAAAGACAGGATTGGGTGAAACATAATGAAAATCTTATGAAGAAGCTTCTATTCCTGCCCTTTGGTGCACAGTCCAAGATGCCTAGAGTGGCAAAAGAAATGTCTCCATTAAAAATATAAGAAAAAAAGGGGGGGGGGCATAGCTTTTCAGTTTCCCTTGGCATTAACTCACATATAAACATGATACTGTATTTTTTGGGTGGGATCATATGGACAATTTGATATTGGTCATGAAAATACATTCTTTCCAGATGACTTGAACAAAAGGGGAGTGTTTGTTCTAGAGGTTATGAATCAAGATCACTCTGAAACTGCAGGATCATACCCCCGTGTAACCACAAAAAGATCAATGCTTAAGTGGCAATTGACAAAGATTGGATTAATTGGATTTAACTCACATATCACATATTTGTCCATCTGCATTAAGAATTTTTTCTGAAGCTTTACATGTTTTAACACATTGCATCAAATTCCTATCCTTCTCCTTTTTATGAGATTTCTAACCTTGGGTCTGGTCACAAGTGAAAATTATATGGAAATATTGCTAAATGGGGGTCAGGAGACTTAAGTCCTTATCACCTCTGCAAATCTGAGCAAATCAATTAACCTCAATGGCACTCAGTTTCTTTTTAAGGGTTCTTTAAATGTTAAAATACCTAACTCTATTGGATGATAAATGAAAAGGAAGAAAATTTAGCTTTCTAAGCCTCTATGACATGACATTGAATTCAGATTATATTATTTATAAAATCTTAAAGTCATAAAAATCTTTAACTTTTCAAAGTAATTTCACCTACATTACTTCATTCTTAGTTCACAAAGTTATTGTTTTTATATATTTTGAAAAAATTGTTTTTGCTTTCAAATGTTAATCATTGTATTAGTGAGAACTAGTAAATATTATATAAATGATATAGAAATATTTAGAACTACATATATTTATTATATATAAAAATATATTTACCATATATTTATCAATATAACTTACTAGTGAGAACTCACTACCTAATAGCTTAGAGAAAAATAAACATATCCTGTATGTTGTCAATATAGCATCACTTATGATGATTCCTAATTCTTCTGGACAATAGTAGTTGTATCTCTGCGTTGGAAGAATATTAGCCAGTTTCACCGACATATATGCTACATATTTTTCTATGGTATTGAACAAGGAAGTCAGCCTTACCCTCCTGAGGAGAGCTGGCTGAAAGACATCCTCAATCACATTCTGGCATGTTAGTAAATTATAACACTGAATTATGTATGATAATTCTCTTTTAGGGAAAGAAACCACAAATAAAAGGAGAATGTTTCCTCTTCTCCATTACAAGACTATTGATAATTTTAAATCAATATTTTAACTGTGAATTGTTATTTTGGTGGCAGACTCATTTGGCATTTTGTACACGAGACTTTTCCACCTACTTTTAGGTCCTTTGTGTTGGGACTGCAAACCTTACACATACACAAAATTGGTAAGATAAGCTTTCTAATTAAGGAGATTTATAACCCATGTGCCATATACCTACTCAAAAATTCAATCCAACACAGATAGGAGGGCAGTTTTATCATGTTTTACTTGATAAAATATGGCTATTTTAATTACATTTTTCACTTTGATGAGATTGGTTAAATTTCAGGTCACACAGTGTGCACAGACTTACTATTTCATTCTGGGGCAGTATCACAGGTTGGAATTATTGTGGGAATACCTAAAGGAAGTTTTGATGTGATTTGCCAAGAAGCCGCATCTTGGTTCAGAGTTGGCCATTTGGTCTGTTACATCCTTTGAGAGTGCAGCTCTGAATTTAACAGAACAATAAATAAGAACTAGTTGATGCAGTGTGTGAGCCTAAAGAAACCGTGACCTCCACAAAAAGAACATCTCTAAAACAGAGGAAACTTAGCTAATCCCTAAGACAACCTTTTCTTCCTAAGAGCTAACTAATGTAAACATACTTCTTCCTTAGGAAACCAAAAAGACCCAAACTAAAGTTTCCTTGTTATCCACTTTAATACAAATTTTTCAAAGCTTTGGGTGTGCTACTGGTAATGCTATGGAGTTTTTCCTTATTCTCGGCACCAGGAGAAAACGATGAGAGTATGAGCAGAAAAGGAAAATAAAAATTGCATACATATTCCTCTGTGGCCAAATTTAACAAGCCTTGAAATTGCTAGAAAATGAGATTTCATTTAAGAGGAAGAGATGGCATTTAAAACACCAAATCATCAAGTTCAAACTGCTTATCCCAGCAATGCAAACTGACAGCATATGCACACACGTAATCAAATGGGAAATAATAATAGTACATCTCGATGGACTGCCCAGCACAAGAAAGTCAATGGCCCAAAAGATATGTCAAGAATAATTTCTTCACGTGCAGTGCTCTCATGCTGTGCTTTCACAGCATGATTTCATCAATGGAGAGTATATGAAACTCTTAGGCAATGAGACCGGATCTTTATTCTCACCCAGCCTCTTTATAAGGGAAGAAGAAATCAGGTTATTTTCCTAAAACAAGCAGCTCTTTTCTAAGAGGTAGTGGTGGCAGCTTTTTCTAAACAGCCATATTTCTGTGTATTCACACGAATCAAGAGTGAAGGAAAATAAGCTATTTTCCCAAAGAGAGTAGGGAAAAAAAGAGAGAATTATACAGTGGGGCAGATTTGACTCTTTTCTTTTCCAGAGGAAAATTCCATCACTTGGAATAGTTTTTCAAATATAATCATTACATGCTAATTAGATGACTAAGGTGACATCTGCACTAGTTACATACCTCTAATTTTGGAGAGCCCCAGTTGCTACCCCAGGAAGAAAACACGCCAGCGGCCAAAATGGCCTTTAGTAAAAACTATATGTTGCCTGGACATTTCCTCAGAACTACCCCCATAATATTTTTTGCTAGTGGCCAAAGAAAAGTAGGGTTTCTTTTTTTAGAACTACCTCCATAATATTTACTACCAGTGGCCAAAGAAAAGTAGGATTTCTAATTATAGATGCTTATGTATATGTACAAACACATTTCTAATTATATGTGTGTGTATGTGTGTGTGTGTGTGTGTGTGTGTGTATATATATATATATATATACACACACACACATACACATTCATTTTGTTTTTGTGTTTTGGGGGTTTTTTGTTTTTCTTTTAATTTTTAGAATCAAAGAGCTTATCTTAATGGAAGTAATTAGGGGTAGTGTAAAAAAAATTAAGTTCTCACCTACATGGTGAGTTTCAGAAGTTTTTAGAAAGTGCCCACTGCCTATGGAATACATCCCTTTCCTATACATGGTTACTGACAAATAGATTTTTTAACAGAGGGCAATGCCTTCAATTTTACAAGATAATTTGTTCCAAATAGCAATATATGAAAGGGAATGTTTTGGTTTGAACCTCACATATAATATAAAAAACTGTGACTAGTACTTTCCTCAAGGCAGGTCTTCATAGTTGGGAGAAGAGCACTGGGACATGAGATGCATCAGCGAGTGCCAGCAGGACAGTCAGGATGCCAGGACAGGAGATTGAGAATGTTGAAGACATGTTCCAGCTTTTCCTAAGAGGGTACTGAATTGCTTGAAAAATAATCTCCAAGGACAAATAGAGGCTCTCCAAATAAAGACAATCAAAAGGGTTAAATACAATTCCATGGAAAAGAAACAAGCCAATGAATGTTACTGGAAATTTCCAACTGTGAGTCAGAATGAATGTATGGACTCTATATCCACTATTATTGTTCCCAAATGTATGAGGTTTCTTTCTTTCCTTATTGTTATTGAGGTAGAATTGTTAAATAAAGGCTATGATTTGTCCTTATTCACTGTCTTGAAACCTGAAAATATAGCCATTCATAAAATTCCACCAGTTGAGCAACTTTCTGTAACATATTGAAGGAATAGTTATACGCTCTGGGGACTGATCCTTATACTTCACTGCCAGAGTTATTGAGTTCTTGATTTACTTAATATCAACAATCCTGCAGAGCACTCTATATCTGTTGTCTCATTTGCTTATTATACCAGAGCTTTACAATGCATAAATACTCCATTTTAAAATGAGGTGCATGAAGTTTAATGTTAGTAACCTAAAGCCACACAGCTAGTATGAGAACTAGGACCAAAAATCTGATTCCAAAACCCCACATTTATTGAACAATGTAACACTTATATGCAGGGATTGGTACAGTGTGTTCTCTTCCAAAACATGGCCTGAGAGAATCAACATTAATGGTTGAATATAATCAAACTATCAAAATATATGTAATATAATCGAATATAGCAATATTTAAAATGTAATCAAATATAACAATATATTTTATTTCTGAGCATAGTTTTGAAATGTCTAGTTCATATATGAATTTAGTAATAATAAACTTTTACTTTGGGTTTATATTACCAGGTCCTGTTTTAAATGCTCTCCAAATATCCAAATGCTTTCAAAATATCAGCTTGTTTATCTTTATAACAGCCCCGTGCAGTATATATACATAAAGAAATTGACATACAGAATAGGTAAATAACTTGCCCAAAGTGAAACAAAATAAAAGATAGAGACAGGTACAGCTAACCAAGAAGGTACAGCTCCAAACTCAAGAATCTTACCACTAGGTTGTATTGCCCTTTAAGTAATAAAAGCATGTTCTCAAAATTAATGACAATTATTACAATCAATTTATTCAACAAATATTTTTTGAGCACCTACTTTACATCAGGCCCTAATCTAGGTGCTTGAGATGAAGCTAGGATCAAAACATAATAGGGGCGCCTGGGTGGCGCAGTCGGTTAAGTGTCCGACTTCAGCCAGGTCACGATCTCGCAGTCCGTGAGTTCGAGCCCCGCGTCAGGCTCTGGGCTGATGGCTTGGAGCCTGGAGCCTGTTTCCGATTCTGTGTCTCCCTCTCTCTCTGCCCCTCCCCCGTTCATGCTCTGTCTCTCTCTGTCCCAAAAATAAATAAAAACGTTGAAAAAAATAATAATAACAAAGCCTGCCTAGGGAAGTTGTATTCTAGTGAGGAAGTCTGAAAACAGGCATTATCAACAAGTGAAATGTATAGTATGTTAGTCTTTGGAGAAAAAGAAAGGAAATCAGTGGAGTAGGAAAGTCTAGGTGTACAGGGAGTGAAGATTTACTATTTTAAATCTCCCTGCTGCAAAGATGACATTTAAAGAGAGGACTGAAGGAGGTGAGTGTGTGAAACATGCAGATATCTGGGGGAAGATCATTCTACCAAAGGGATCAGCAAGTGCAAGGACCCTGAAGCTAAAGAATGCTTAACCTCTATGAGTAGCATCAAGAAGACCAGCATGAGGGGCATCTGGTTGGCTCAGTCAGTTAAGCGTCTGACTTTAGCTCAGGCCATATCTCATGGCTCATGAGTTCGAGCCCTGCTGAGCTGTGCTGACAGCTCAGAGCCTGGAGCCTGCTTTGGATTCTACGTCTCCCACCCTCTCTGCCCATCTCCCACTGTCACTCTGTCTCTCTCTCTCAAAAAATAAATAAACATTTAAAAAAAACTTTTAAAAGAAGACCAGTGTAACAGAAGCAGAATAAACCAAGGGATAGATTAATAGAAGTGAAATCAGTGATAAATGGAAACCAAGGTCCATAGAGCCTTGGAAGGACTTGGCTTTTACTTTGAGAATAATGAGATGCCATTGTTGGATTTTGAGCTGAAGGGTATTCTGTTCAAGAATGGACCAGGAAGAAAGATGTCAAGGTGGGGAGGCCTGGTAGAAGGCTATTGTACAAATAAAAGTGAGATGATATTGACTTGGACTTGGGTAGTGGTGGTGGAGATAGAAGTAAGTATCAAATTCTAGATAAATTTTGAAGGTGCAGCAAATAGAATTTCCTAAAGAATAGGTTATAGGGAGTAAAAAGAGAGAGAGGATGGGGCATCTGGGTGGCTCAGTCGGTTAAGCGTCCGACTTCGGCTCAGGTCATGATCTTACGGTTCGTGGGTTTGAGTCCTGCGTTGGGCTCTATGATGACAGCTCAGAGCCTGGAACCTGTTTCATATCCTTTGTCTCCCTCTCTCTCTGCTCCTCTCCTGCTCATGCTTTCTCTCTCTCTCTCTCTCTCTCTCTCTCTCTCTCTCTCAGAAATAAATAAATATTTTTTAAAATATTAAGAGAGAGAGGGAGAGAGGCTAAACTTGACTCCAGTGTTTTTGGCCCACACAAATCACAGGATTAAGTTGCCATATTTTGAGATGGGGAAGACTTTTTAGAGAAGCAGGTGTAGAGATCACCAGAATTTCTTTTGGGGACATGTTAAGTCTGTCATGGAAGCTAAAAGGCAACTGGGAAGAGATGTCAATTAAAGCAATTGAATACAGGAATCTAGAGTTTAGAGACAAGGCCTATCTGCATCAGCCTATTGGTAGAATACAAATATCTTGGACTGGAAGAGATCACTACAGAGAGAAATAGAGTGACCTATTTGAGGACTGAGCTGCTAGAGAACTCAATCATTAGGACATTGGGCAGAAGAGAAACCAGCAGGAGAGACTGAAAAGAAGCAGGCAGAAGGTGGAAGGGAAACTAGATGACCTGTAGAACAAATGCTTTGAGCAGGATGGAATGATCAATTGTACCAAATGCTGTTGACAAATGTTGGTGTTGTCAGGGATTGATGACGTCACATTCGTTTTAGCAACGGGAGGTCATTAGTGACCTTAAAAATAGTAGTCTCTGTGAAACTGAGGGCTGAAAGCCTGAGAGTAGTAGGTTCAAGCAAGACTCGTAGGGTAGGGAAGATGAGAGGAAATAAGGACAGCTCTTAGGAAATGTTACTATAAAAGAGAGCAGAGAAATAAGGTTGTGGCTGAAACAAATTGTAGTATGTTTCATGCTGAAGAGAATATTCCAACTGTAAGAGACAAAACAGTGAGAGAAGAGAGCAAGAGAGAAAGGAAAATTGTTGGAGAGGTGTCACCAAGGAGATGAGATAAATGCATGTACTTAACACAAGGAGAGAATGTTATCAGATAGAAGGAAAATTCATTCTTAGGAATAGGAGGGAAAGCAAAGAATGAGGCTATGGGCACTCCAGGCAGATACATGTACACACAGGTTTCTTTCAGATGGTGCTATTTTCACAGTGAAAAAAAAGCAATTAAAAAAACATCACCACCACCACCACTAGTACTGATTGAGTATCAACTATGTAGTAGGAACAGGGCTGAGTCCATTATTTATGTCATGATCCTGACATTACTATGGAGAAAACTGATATCAGCAATAAAACAATTCATATATTCAATTTCAAAAATACATTTTTAATTCATCACATGTTAATATTTAGGGAAAGCCAATATATGCAAGCACCAGTACATAGTAATGAATAGTAGTTTTTAGAATCAAGTCCATTTTCTGTCCGCAAATTTTTTTCATTTATGTTAGCAAGATAAACCAAAAAAAGAATATAACACAAGGATATAATAAGAGTTGAAAGATTGGGGATAATTAAAAGAGCTTTTAATATGAAATTTATTATTAAGCCAAATACACATGGAAATAAAATATTTTCCATCTTTTACGTATTATACAAAGTATTTAGTCTATTTTACTAATCTGTCAGAAACAGAAAGGTTTCTCTAAAACTAATCTCTGATTAATGGCATGGCCAGTCAATCTTCTCAAATCTCTTTTAGATTTATGGTTTCAACTGAAGAGTGGAAGGAAAACAAAATGCATCTGTTTATTCAAATATGTTTGTCGCAAATAACTTCATGTAACATTTCTATAATTTTTAAGTGTAAAAATCAGAAGAGTAAAAGGAATATGATGATGGCAACCATAAAGAATAAAAATTTTTAAGTAAGCAGAAGAGCAAACAGAGAAAAATAGGCCGAAGTCATTGATTTCTAAAATATTCAGGAAAAGCTACAAGAGAATTACTTTTACCCAATGCATATTAAAACATAGAGCTTTCCAGACACTTTTATTTTCTGAAAGCAGCAAGCAGAATCCTGCATATGAACCTAATTTACTTTGAAATCATGTATTCACTTCAAAAAAGAAAAAAAAAGATAAAAAGAACAGAAAAAAGAAAGAAAACAATTGCAGAATAAAAAAAAATAAAGTCACTTGAACCGTCCTTCGGCCCATGACCTCTGCGAGCTGACACCTTATTTTAATCAATAGTAAGAATGTTCGCTGAATAAATTAATAAATAAATGTCAAGCAGATATCTGGTACAGTGTTTTGGGTTATTTTCCACCCACCTCTTTGTACAATGACCTCTCCACAGCTACCTGAATATATCCAAGAAAATTAATTTACAGTCTGGATTATGACTCAGAATTACTAGTGTTTAAAAAAGAAAAAAACAGATATGCAATAGACTGTGTGACCTTGGGCAAGCTACTTAACTTTTCTGATCTTTACTTTCCATATCTACTAAATAGGAAAAATCTGTTTTAAATTTAATGAATCACTATAGGATATCATAGGATAATAATAATATTACAGGATAACAAGATAATACAAACAAAGTATTTAGAAAGGGGTCTGGAACAACACAAAATGAGATATCTGCTGTCATGATCATACCATTGTTTGCCTCATCTTTCCTAACCTCATTGTAATGATGCATTTCTCTCTCCTGCTTCATAAGTTTTAATAAGCTCAGAAACAACCATGTCCATTCTTAAGCAATTCTACCTCCCCAACTACTTTGTTCCTTAATACCTTATATTATGGCAGTGATTTTGAGAGCAATTTTTAATGAAAAATCAGAGGAAGAAAGAATAGAGGGATTAAAATTGTTTCTGATTATAGCTATGTAAAATAATTATATTTTATAATTGTATTTGCATATTCGTGTTTACCCTGTCTTTTTCATGTTTATGAGCTGAAGACTGTTTAGGAGCAGGAAAAGGAGACCCTGCCATCGTTTGCCCTCCAAAGCCTCTAGAACAATTTCTCCAATATTGTTTAACCACTCATCTTACAAGCAATTATTTGAAAAATAAGCTCAGAATTGGGACTACTATTTACCGTGACTAAGCCCTTAACTCCACTTTCCATTCCAAAACAGATGCTGAATTTCACAAACCCAGCAATTACAACTTGCCCCCACAAGCCCTCACAGCTCTTATAAGTGGATTCTTGGCTTAAATCTATTCTAAACCAAATAGGAAGCAGTGTGTTCATGAATCCAATGAGACAGTTTCAAGGCTGAGATAGTTTTCTTGGGCATGAACATTCAAGCAGTTCAGGGGAAATTCAAACTATTAGATTTAGCCATTAAACTTGACAGTAAATATCACTCCAAAGTAATATTTTCATATATATGCTAGAAAGAAGAGATGGACTTTCACAATTTGTCTGCAATCAGGTTTAGGGTAACTTGGATAAAGAGTTATCTATCGGAAAGAGTACAAAGTTTAGAATCCAGACAAATTGGAGTTGAAATCTTAGGCACTTCCTAATGCAACTGTGGGCAAATAACTTATTTACTTATACCTCAGCTTCTTCCCTTAAAATGGAGCAATTATTATAGATAGATAGATAGAGATATTGATGTGAAGATTTAAAAGCAAACCTAACATAATAAACCTCATAAATGGTATTTACATTTTATGTATAACTAATCAGTCTTAAAGAAAGACCTCAGAGATTCTGGAGAGACAGCATCTCCTGAACTTAAACCTTAATTGCCACTATTCTGCTTGTGTTCTATGGTTCAAGACAACAGCCACTGAAGACAAATTGTTTACTCTCCTGTGTCTTATTGGAGTCCAGAAACCAATGGCCTCGTTCACCCAAAGATAACTTCTGAGAAGACCTGAGTTATTTTAGGGACGTCATGTTCATGTGGGGTCTGAGAACTTATAGGGGAGCCATAATTAAGGCCATGTTGCTGGCCATCTTTGACGTTAAGTGGGTATTAAGGCTTGCATTGCCTCCCAGCAGGTCTGGGAGCATCTGAGAAGATCCTTCATGGTGCTTCATCAGATTTCAAGTCCATGTCTATTCACTGAAGACCCAAAGGAACGAAAGTCTATTGGGCTTATATCCTTCCCTTGGTTGGCCAAGCACTTATGAGCCCTCATAACCTGACTTGATGGCCACCAACAGGCAATGAAACCTAAACACCTGTGGGAGGAATTTCAAGCAGGACATCCAAACTGAAAGCTTTTATTTTCAATAGTTCACTAAGAAGAATCTGATAATAACTTGAAGCTAATAAAAAGCAGTAAGACCATATACGGGTATTCCTTAGGTCTTAAAAAGTAATCTGGAATTTTTAAAAAAATCAGTATAGGAAACAAAAGTGAACATGACAACATTTAAGAATTGGCAAAGATGAATGAACAAGAATATCTCAAACAGAAAAAAAATACAAGAATATAAAACATCACGGGAGAAGAGTTAAGAGTCTGAAGGAAAAATACAGGAGATTTGATATGCAAATAATAAGAGTTTCAGATGAAAGAAAAGGAACAGATGGAAGAGAGAGAATAATCAAGCCAACAATAGACAAAATGTTTTTTGAGCTACAGACCGAAAAATTCACCACATCCCAGAAAGGACTAATGGAAAAGAAAAATCTTATTTTTATATGTATTCCTGTAAGTTATTCTGAATTTCTAAAATGAGGTAAACTCTTTTAAGTTTTCATACAAAGTAACTAACTTTTGCAATAAAAAAGCATCAGACTAGCCTTCGAACTTACCTGGCATCCCAAAAGGGAGAAGAAGCTAATACAGACCTGTGAGAAAAGGACTGTGATCAAGAACTCACCCAGACAAGACACCTATCACCTGGGAAAATAAAAATGTATCTCTGGATAGGCAGAGATGTCACCCATGTAATCCCATCTGAGGAAAATACATGCGAAGGTGCCAAAACTCAAGTGAGCAAGAACGGAGACTATGGGATAGGGGCAGAGGAGAGGAAAGAATGGAGAGCCATAGCCTTGTAAAGCACAAAGATAAATCTACATGGATGATCTCCTTGAAGAGGCTGACAATTAATATGCTATGTAATAAATATACCTTCCTTTTCTTAGATCTTTTAATATAGTGTGTTTACCTAAAAAATGTTACATGTATAAAAATAAAGCACAATAAGAAAACGAATACTCGTGAACCAACCACGTGACTGTCCCCACACCTTGACTAGGCTACAATTCCTTTGGCTGACTCTACCAGCAGTGACCACCATCACTTTCTTGCTCTTTCTAAATTTATGGTTTTTTTAAAACATAGGTATCTCTATGTGATATACTCTTTGCTTTTCTTGTTTTTTAAGATTTATAAAAACTAGTATTAGATTATATGCAATTTTCTGGAACTTATTTTGACGCAATAATATGCTCCTTAAATTCATGCATGTTTTTCTGTGGATGATCTGCTTTCACAGCAGGATAACAACCCATTGCATGAACCCACTGCAAAGTTTGTCCATTTTCTTTTTGGAGAATTCTGGTGGTTAGCAGTTACAAACTGTATTGCTATGAAAACTTTCATTCATACTTCCTGGTGTAATAGTTTCTCTAAGGAATATGTTTAGATAAGTATATCAATTTATTGTATATTAATAGATATTCTACCAGGTAATGCCAATTTTCATTGGGGCTTTCATTGGGGCAAATCTAGGGCTTTTAGCTCATTCTTTCTATTCTGCTGGTGCTTACTTTCCTATTTGCATTGTTACTTTTCAAATTCATATTTTGTGATTATTTTAAAAAAGAAACAAGTACAATGTTTCTTGGATTAAGTAGGACACTTGCCATGATGAGCACTGGGTGTTGTATGGAAGTGTTGAATCACTATACTGCACACCTGAAACTAATATTATACTCTGTGTTAACTAAGTGGGATTGAAAGAAAAAGCTTAAAAAAAAGAACTTCCTTACTTACTGACAATACCAAATTTTGACAACTTTCAAATAAAGCTTATATACTATTGCCGTCCAAGTATTAAATAGGCACAACATGTAATCATAAAAATCATAATTTACAAAGATCTTCTATAAGCTTTGCTTATATTTATATTTAGCTTATATTTATAAGTTAAATATAAAAAGTTAAATTTGATAAAAGTACCATAAGCCTTGATAATTCTACAACTACAGTATGAGAGGTTAATTTACGTCTTTCTGAGTAGGACAGAATACAGAGCAAAACGATTTTTTAAGGAATGAGGGGTCTGAAAAATACAACTAAAAAACTCAGTTATGTTAACCTATACTTTCTATCCATCTTTGAATCTATCTAATAATGTTTTATACTATTAGTACTGAATTTCTATTCATGTCTCAGGACCAAGTAATATTTATACAAATGCACCATGTACTTGGCAATAAAAAATTTACTATATATTTTAAATTTTTTAAATTAAGAAATTTTACAGGCTATCAACAAATAAGTTTAGAAATGATGAAAAGATAACTGACAAGCTTACTAAAAGGACATTTTCTAAATGTTTTTCTTAACCCCTGCCATAAAAACTAATCAAAACTAAATGTACAAAATGTTTTTTAAAAATAGAAAAAAGGGGCGCCTGGGTGGCACAGTCGGTTAAGCGTCCGACTTCAGCCAGGTCACGATCTCGCGGTCTGTGAGTTCGAGCCCCGCGTCAGGCTCTGGGCTGATGGCTCAGAGCCTGGAGCCTGTTTCCGATTCTGTGTCTCCCTCTCTCTCTGCCCCTCCCCCGTTCATGCTCTGTCTCTCTCTGTCCCAAAAATAAATAAACATTGAAAAAAAAATTTTTTTAATAAAAAAATTAAAAAAAATAAAAAATAAATAGAAAGAAAATGTATTTTAGAAATAATTGGAGATCTACTCAGAGGGAATCTTACAGATCTGAGTATCATAATTATTAATAAATAAGAACTGAAAAAACAGCTTGGTACTTGTCTTAAGAAAGAGGAAGATAAAAAAATAAACAAATAGACTAAGGAAGATGTAATTAATAAAGATAAATACTAAAATAAAAGAAGTACAAAATAAAAAGGGAACTTCTACTTTCCAAAATATCTTTTGATATTCTCTTCTAGCTGCCTTT
The DNA here is from genome assembly GCF_022837055.1 of Prionailurus viverrinus. NCBI lineage: Eukaryota > Metazoa > Chordata > Mammalia > Carnivora > Felidae > Prionailurus > Prionailurus viverrinus. The sequence goes on from NC_062567.1 coordinate 96,109,907, forward strand.
ATTTTCCAAGTGTCCATTAATTACATTTTATAATTAACAATGATAACACATTCATAATACTGAAGGGTTTTGAGTTTTTAGAAAGATGGTCATAATTAATTTATCATTGTTACTTTAGCTTATTACAGGTCACAAACTCAAATGTCTGAAGAGATCAGGTAAGGTACATAATTAGGTGCAGGAAGACAGGTGGAGGGTACATTAGGAAAGGCTGTGCACTCCCTATGTGGGGGAATATACTGGCTGATCTTAAAGGCTGCTGCCACCAGCATCAGGCAAACACTGCCACCTGGGAGTGTGGGCCCAAGACAGCCACAGCTTTCAACTTTTCAAAAGATGCCCACTAAGTCACTTTTGTTTTATTTTGTTTTGCTTTTACGTGAAATTACTTGGCAACTAAACTTAAAATTTTTTAAATAGAGTAAGACACTATACTGTATTACCTAAAACTCATGAGCCAAATAAAGCAAACCTACAGCTAAACTTGGTCCATGGGCAACTTATTTTCACTTTCTGCCTTTAAACCTAAAATTTAGTGCTCCAAAAAGTGTTATAACAAACAGAAAGAGCAAACGGTGATTTCATTTTTAAAGTTCCCTCAACAAGTTATCCCATACATTTTGTTTGGAAAATTAGACAACTTTTACACACTCCTGTTGTTTAAAAGAAAGTAGACTTTCTATAGATAAAATTAAAAAATTATGAAAATATTGAATATCCAAATCACATTAGATTTTGTATCTTTAAGTAATTTTTAGAAAGTTTTTCTATTAAAACAGAAAATGTTATAATTTCTTTTTGGTTAAATTTATCACTTTATGTAATGTGAAAAAAATTATCATAAAAGATACTAATATCTAATCTAATATTAGATTACTAATATCTAAGAGTATCTAATTCTACTCTATGTTTATGAAACATTATTCATAATTCACAAATTATTCTCCAATGACCAAATACTAAGAAAAGAAAAATATTTCAATTGAAGGAAAGTTCTCTGAATTAAGCATAAAGATAATTCCTCCTTGATAGCGAAGAAAATTACATTTAGTTTTAATAGGACTTCTAAGAACCAGAAGATTTTTTCAATATTAAATATTGAAAAATTGTTTTGTTTTGTTTTCTCAATCCTTTCTACAATTGCCCTGTCCCTGTCTGTGCTCTATTACTATCTCAAATTTGGTCATGTCTACTCTATCTCACCTAAAAATTCTATTATGTCCTTCCTTTCTTCATTTTCTCCTTTTTGTTTATCTTTGATCCAGTGTTCAGCATAAAGAAACCAAGAGTCTAATAGAAATCATAAGTACATTACTTTTGAATAACTGTAACCATATGAAGGACAAATACTGATAAAAGGCATCATACCAAAACTAACAATTTGAAAATGTCAGACATACTGTTAGCAAAGGTGACCTAGAGTACACAAATATCACACAAATATCAAGTCTTTTCTTGACAATCAGCATTGCCTTGATAGTCTAATGACAGAAATATCATATGATATTAGATACCATTCTTTTATAGAATTCCATAAAAGAATTCCCAAGTCTAAACAAAGCAGAATCAATGTAGTTTAACTAGAAAACCTGAATTCAATTTATCATTTATATTAAAGGATAAGCAATAAGCAACCAAGTGTAGTTCAGAAGACACCACAAGCAAGAAGCACTTTATATGATAGAAAATCATGCTTGTAATTATATATCTCCCAACATTTGAACATCTAGAGTGTTCAAGGTGAATATATACACATAATGGTGCACGATTTGACAAATTTAAATGCTTTAAAATTAATGCACTGACATTAATCACAATTTTCATACCAAGAAATTTGGACCGGTAAGGTAAATGTACTTAATTTTTATAATAAAAGAGATTAATCTCTTGAATGTTGAATTCCCAACCTCGATGTGTTTGTCATTTGGATATGCAGACTCTGACCATCCAGACATTAAAACCACTATTTCCCCTGTAGTTTTCCAAAGAAAAAAAAAGATGGAGAATTTAGTTCAGTGTAATCTCCCCAAATACGCTTGAATTTAGGGTTTGTACTTATAAAAGAATCACACCATCCTATGCCAGAAATCCTGGCCTGTTAACTTCCTCATGCCACCCCCTAACCTCTTTGCCTCCAGCTCCAAATGTCATACCCACCTTCTCTTCCAATGGAATTTAGCATAAGAAAGAGTACATGGGCTGCTCATTATTTATAAGAAACTGTCACCTAAATCTCAGAAACTTGTCTACGGCCATACCACCCTGAACGCACCCGATCTCGTCTAAATCTCAGAAACTTATTGTTGTACATTCACAATATAGTTGTATTTTGATCCTGAAGTTAGTCTTGTCCATGATTCAGCACATGGCATATGGTGCTTCTGTCTTGGGTCATAAGACATGGGGCATCTGGCCAGATGACTCCTGTAGTCAATATCTCCAGGAAAGAGATCTTTTCTTTTTTTAATCAACAGAATCCAACTTAATTATGGCTTATTAATTTATAAATCTACTTTGGCCTTACCCAAAGTAACTCCCCATAAACACACACACGCACACACGCACACACACACACACACACACACATACACACACACACACACACTTTATGAAAGTTTAATTCAATAGACCATGGCTTAAGATAAAAGAGAATTCAGAAAATTTAGTTAATCTAATTTACATTTGAAATTCACTCAACTTAGTTTTTAGTTCGAACCTGAATGAAAAACTCAAAATCTGATGGAGTAGTATATAAAATATTCAACCAAAATGATAGTTCTTTTGACATTTTGGCTTAGGGGCTCAAAACCAGTTACGGGTAGATATGTTTTAATAAAAGATAGTCCTAAACAAAAAAATTCAAAAGCAAAAAATAAAATTGTGGATGGTTGCCAAATTGACCCCTTCTTCTTTTTGTCAGCAAATATCATAGATTCTTATACCCAAATACTCTATCTTACAGGCATCATTCATTTATTCAAAGAATATACAGGGAATATTTAATAACTACCAGACACTGCTCTGGCAGCAGGAATATAGCAGGGAGCAAAATAGACTAAAACTCACCCTCTTGAGCCTGTGTTCTATAATGTACTGCTGTGTAAGTGCTTTCAGGAAAAGTAAATCAGGCCAAGGAAATGTTAGAAAACAAGATTTCAGTTAGGGGATTACATCCCAAAGAGGTAACATTTGATCAAAGCCTAAGTGATGTGAGGAACTAAGCCTGCTTCCAGTTTTGGGCAAAGGATCTGGATCTTCTAGTCTTGTGCAAAGGATCTGGAATCCTCTCTGTTCCAAGAGTTACTCACATCATATTACTTCCTTTATCTACACTTTTACTTGTATCATTCTGTCCCCCAAATGCCCTCTAATTTACTTCCGCCTTTTGGAATCCAATCAGTTCTTTTCATGCTTCCATGACCCCTTCTCTAAAAACCCTTGTCAACACTCCATTCCTGCCTTTCACTGCCACTTACTGTGATCTGTGCCAAATGTCATCATACTTAGAATCTAAAAGAGAAGAGAACTGATACTTATAGAATTTCTACTATGAACCACAATCTCTGCCAGAAGTCTTTTATATATTATCTCATTTAATATTTATGAGATTTCTATGAGGTTAGGTATTACTATTCAATTTCACAGGTGAGAGAACGGAGCTTCTGAGAAATTCTGACCACACAGCTAGTAAGTGGCAAAGACAAAATTCATACCCAGTTTCATATAACTTCATACATTTCATTCATTGTACTTATTCACTTATGCTTCTATATCAAAAACACAGTGTGTCTTATGTCTTTTTCCAAGTTTAGGATGTAGATGATTTTCAATGCTTTTGTCTGAAATTCTATTCACTTTCCCCTCTGCATATCAGATTTTCAGGGCCCAGCATGCTATAATGCTTTTCTAAATTAGTGAAAGCCACACTGATGTCTCTTCTCTAATGCCTGGTACACTTGGAATCCCAATTGAACAGATTGGCATCTATTGATTTCTCTATTTGTGTCATTCCTAATTTGTTTTCTACAAATAATTATTTATGAATCTAATGAGACCCCTAGATGGCCTCCCCAGAAAAATAATGAATATAATGACAATACTGTGCATTCCTGAAACTCATCCCTGGATCCAATTCTTTGAATACTTTTATTTAAACTACCCAAGAAAATTACGTGCTCCTTGAGAACAGAAACTATAATTTATTTTCTCTTGAGCTCCCTGCAGTGCCTGGCACAGTGCTGAACAAATATTAAGTGACTAGCTTGTCAAAGAACCTGTGCTTTAGATTATGCAAAGTGATAGGTTTTTATCATAAACCCATCTAATTCCATTTGCTGGAATAAAAACAGGTTGTTTGCATTTTGCAGAACCCAAAGGTTGGGGGATTATAACTTTAAAAAGGGAGCATAATATAGTTCAGTCCCACTGTCTTGGGGTTACTGAGCTGTGAATTCTGAAGCTGGCTAAAGAATCTGGATTCACATGTTTAAGAGGCATGTCTGAAAGGAACCATAGAAACAGTGGAGCTCAACTAGGACTTCATGCTCCCTGCCTGTTCTCTCAAAGAGAACATCCAAAGAATATTTTCTCCCAGTGATATTATTGGAATTTCTCATTATAAAATAATAATCGTAATCATGATTGTAAAGTGAAAGTAAATATTATTAGATTTTAAAAAGACTATAAAAGCAGCTACTAAAAATCACTGTGATGAATTCTTCCAACTCACGTAATATCATTTTTTAATTTAGATTCAAATAAAATGAATATTCTGAGAGAATTGGCTGAATATACACATTGCAATAGAGGAAAATCCTGTAAAAGCAAACCTACATTTTAAAACAACCAAATAGAAACAGTAGGAATTAAAGACGAAACACGATATTTCATCCTGAAATTTAGATCACTAGGTAACAAACAAACAAAAAAAGGAACAAAACAGTAATGTCGGAAGGGTTAGACTGCAAGATGCCCCATTCCTAACATTGTCTGTCCTGGAAATCTCATCCTGGACCCTCCCTCAGTGGATTCCACATGCAGGGTCCATGTACACACACCTGCAACTCATGGTTGGTACAACTTATTTCCTGAAGCCCACCCACCTCCAAAGAAACAGCCTTCCCTTAATTTTCTAAATCTAAAGGATGGCATCTCACTTGCTCTCGCTATAATTTCCAGCCCAGCATAAAAAAACTTTCCTCTACAATTGTCTCCCTAAGATTCCATTCACATAGCAACACATTTTTTCTTCTGTTTTGGATACAGTTACTCCCTGACTCTCATTATCACTGGTAATTGGGCTTTTTTTTTTTTTTTTTGTAGTTAAAAAGAAAAAAAGAAAGAAAGAAAGAAAGAAAGAAAGAAAGAAAGAAAGAAAGAAAGACAAAAAGAAAGAATATCCAGATTTAATTACACATTTGTCACCATACTTTAAGAACTTTCTGGGTTTAAAGGTTTAATGTTTCTTGCTCTTTTGATAGTTTGAGAATGTTTTGTTTTGAATTCATTTTGCCTGCTCCTTTCAAAATATACAAAGGAGGAAAAAATGGGGAAGATACAAGCTGCACTGTCAACAGGCTGGTCCTGCGTTGCTTTTATTATCTTGACTACAGCCACCAATAAAAAAACAGACAATGTACATAAATTACCTATAAACACTGTCCCAAAAAAGACTGCAATGTTGACTTTCTTGTTGACTTGTAATGTTGACTTGTCTTGGGAATTGTTAGGACCATGGGTAGTCTTGGAAACTCCAAATGACTTTTATAGCCAAATGTTATTTTTTGACATCTCCAGCCACTTTACTACAATTTTCATCATTGCTCCTTAACAATGGTAATACTGAAGAATATTCAAAGAATATAAAAAAGAAAAGGAAGAAATCAGAAATATATAAGAACAAACTAAAAATCAGAACTAGGTTTGGAAGGATTAAGATAGAGAGGGCAATGATTACAGTTCATATTCATAAAATACGCAAATAATAATAATAATAGCATATAGAGTAAAATATATAGGTATAATATATTCCATAGTATAATGAACTAAATATATGGAAATTATAGTATCTTTGTCATTTTTTATGAAGGGCATATGAATGAACTTTAGGGCAATGAAGTTTGTAGGCACTCCATACTACAAATTGAATGGCACCCTGGAAAGAAAGGTGCAACTCGGTGTTTCTGCATAGTAATTAGTGTGGGCCAGTTATTTCTCTATGTACTTGCCTACATCACTACACCGTAACTTCCTCACAACAGGACCTATTGTTATCTTTGTAACTTCAGTCCCAACACAAGGCTTTAAAATGTCAATACTAATATTTGTAGAGAGCTTCACAAAATCCCTGCGAATAAATGGAAGAGATGTTATTATCTACTTTAGACACATAAAGCAAAACAAATCTCAGGCAGTATAAGTGACTAGACCAAGAACTCTCAGTTAAATGATCATTGGTCATTTACTAACAACCATTACTGAATGACTAGTATGTACCAAACTCCAAGAGTACAACCAAGGACGAGGCATAATCGTTATTGTGGAGTGGCTAACAATCTAATGGGGAGAAAGACATAATGCCCATGTAAACAAATAAGTAAAATAACTTCAGATACTACTGATAAGCAAAATGAAAGCAACATGGTGGGACAGTAGGGTCTCAATTGCTTTAGGTGGCAGGCTTACAGAACGTACTTTGGGAAGGCCTCTCTGAAGAGATGACCTTTGAATGTCAACCTCAAAGCAGAGAAAGCTGCCTGTAAGAATCAGGAGAAAGAGCATCCCAAATAGAAGAAAATGAAAGATCAAGTCTTGAAACAAGCTGGTGAAGAGCAGAAGGACCAGAGTGGCTGAAATGCTATGAGTAAGCAGGAGCTTTTAAGTCAGAAGGAAAGGCTGGGCATTACAAGTAAAGAGGATAGGTTTTATACTGGCTACATCGGAAATTGGCCTTAAGCAGGGAAGCAGGGGGATATGGTTTAAACTTTAGAAAGCTTACTTTAGCCAATATGTAGAAAATAAGGTAAGAAAGGGGCAGAAGTTACATTCAGGGCCCAGTGCAATCATTCAGGAAGGAGACTGTGTTGTGCATTACATCCCTTTCAAACACTGTCAGAGAGAGAACATCTAACTGGAAGAAATGAATATGATCTCCCTGAATTTTATGCTTTAACAATGTCCAAGCACAGGAAAGAGCCCAGGAGAAGGGAATTAGCTTATAAGCCAAATTTAGTATTTGCACCTTACTTCTGATTAACTTTACTGTAAGTTACCAGGCCTGGTGAGAGTCCACCTAATCTTGGTGAGACACCAAAATTACAAAGAATAAAACAACATTGAAATGTTACATGGAACGTGTCTGCTTGACATCCCCTCTCACTGTATCCTTTCAGGCATTTCCTTTTCACTCAATGGCCCTGTTGAACAGATTAATATATTCAATGCACAACATGATAACTGCAATTCTGAGATATGAGGCTGCCCACAGTTGTTTCCAGGAATACAACAAAAATGCCATGGAGAGACTGCCAAAGAGCCATTTCACACGTAACTTCAAATTTTAAGTTTTCTTTGAAAAGTGGCTTTTGCCAAATGTAAGCACAGCAAGAAGGTGTGAGATATCTCTAGTGGAGATAAGGAAAAGAGTTTGGTTAAAAATAACTAGCATTATATATTATTTTATTATTTGTAAAGTACTTTCCTGTACAATGCCTCATATGATTCTCAAACTAACATTATGAAGTAGGATAAGAATAATAATAATCTCCAATATGGAGATGAATAAACAAGTTCAGGGAAGTTAGTGACTTAACCAAGAAAACTCAACCAGTAACTAGCCAACTGGGCCAGAACTTGAAACCAGTTCTTCTGACATTCAAGGTCATGCTGGTTCCATCACTCTCTACTGTTTGCATTGAGCGAAGGCTCTCTTGTCCAAGAAATCTGCATAGTACTCAAGTTAAGAGCATAAACTTTGAGGTCAGGAACAGCTCCATCAATTGATCTGTGCCCCAATTCTGCTACTTGATTGGCATCTCTCTGTGACACAACAAATTTCACCTCAGTCTTTTTTTGAGGATTAACACAATGTATGGAAAGAGTTCATCATGCTTTCTTAAGCAACAGCAATAACTCTATAAATGACAGTTTTAGAAATGGATGACCATCACAACTAAATGAAAAATATACTCTAATTGGCTTTAAAATACCACTGTAAAACCAAATTAGGGATCAGGTGACTCAGACAGGTACTACACCCTGCATAAAGCTTTCAAGGAAGATTTCCAGTCCATCCGCTATATCTCACTTATAATTAATAGAAGGCTGGGGATTTAAATGTAATGTATTAAATATAAAACAAGAAAAACAAAAAGTTAGGTCTCTTAGGAGCTTCAGTTTAATATTTCTATCCATCTGCATGTAAATGGGTGTTCAAAAAAACTCACTTCCAATTAATCCCAAATACTTTATCATTTCAATAGTTGCAGAGATTCCACAATATGGCAGCAGTGTCTCATTGATATTTAGGATTGATTTATGTTGGAGGACAGACCACAGATTCCTGGGCATCCTGGCAAAGAGGCTTGTCATACTCAGCATCCTGTCCTGGCTTTCCCCCAGGAGCTGTGGCCTCCCCCTGCTAGCATCCTTCAACCCCATATTCTAAATCAAGCAGGACATACAGCTGGGATTGCATGTAGCAGCACTTCTTTATGATGTCATTCCTTGAGCCCAGCCAGCTCTGCTTGCAGCTGTAACAAATCTGTATGCTATCTCCTAAGTCCTAGGGAATGGCACCCTTTTGAGGTTCTAAAGCTCTGCTTGGACTGAGGCCACAAATGAGGCCAAAGCCATCAAAGAATTGTTCTTAGCCCAACACAAAAGTGCTAAATTTGATGAAAGATTCTGGCAACAAAGAAAGTCTCTTACAAAGCATTTTTGGCACATGGCTATTAATTATCCTGCCAGGAAAAGCAGTTGCTGGTCCTGGGAAAGGATGTCTTTGAGAGACATGGGAATGACTAGAGGGCTCCACTGTTTTTCAGAGGCTCTGAGATTATGCTACTATTTCTTAGCTGCATATGTCTTTTCATTTGCTTTTAATCATTGCAACATTTTCTAAAAACTAGATCTAACTATGAATCCAAAAAAATACTTTATGTATTTTTTTAACAATAGGAGATGCTGGATTCTATTTCCTTCTACTCATCTCTGCAACTGATATAAGCAATTTCCCAACAGCAGCCTCTCTACAGAGTCTGCCTTCTATCTATTCTAGACATCTGTGTACATTTCTCTGTGAGCCACATGATCCACCATTCCAAGATTGGCCTTGATGCCTTCTGTTGTTCCAATCCTAGTCCTTACAATGTTTCTAGTTCTTAATTCATCTCACCCCTACTTCCCAAAACTATAGACCTCTATGACCAGTACTATTAACTTCCCTATTTGGCTCTTAAATATATATCTGATTTTGATGGATTTCCTATTCATTGCACTTGCTTTGTTTCCAAAATTCTCCATTTTGGGAGTCTTAGAGGAGCCAAGAATTGTCTCTACCAAGTCAGCTGATTTAGGAAAATTTGCTAACAACTCTCCTTTTTCATTCTGCAATTAGTTACTTAGCAGAGGGCCAGGCATAGGGAGAGATACTAAGGACATGGCGGTGAAAAAATAGACACGTTCCATACCCTTGGGAAGGAGCAGATGCTAAACAAGTAATCACACATATAACTAGAAAATGAAAGCTGTGATAAGTGCTAGGAAAAAAATATGGGGGTGGGAGGGAGTCAAGGAAGGTCCCTGAGGAAGCGATTGCCTTTGTCACAGGACCATAATCACTCTGTGTTTAATTGTGCTTTTTGATTAGTTATTGAAAGCAGAATGTTGTATTACTTTGGTTAATATTCAGCATGTGATCCAGATACTCTCTGCAGCTGTGCCCAGAGAGCTTGGTCTTATTTCTTTTGGAATTTCCTGTGGAGTAGAAGCATTCATTTCCCATGGCCATATTTGATGGATTAAAATAAGTGCTACTCATTTGTCAGCTCAGCTGTAATGTCAGAGGAAAATTCTCCATTCCATTTCTGGTATTCCCTGTGATCCTTGGCTATATCTACTTCATAGAGGAGAAAGGTGAGATCCTTTGTGTTTAAGTGATCTCACCCAAGGCCTCTGCAGGTTCATGATAGAGAAAGTTTCAGAAGACAGAGCTCGGGGTTATTAGTTCTTGAACACTGACTCAGTGTCTATAGTGAATGACCTGAATTCTCACATGCAGCCTGCTGACACTGGTAGAGGCTTATATCCTGCAGTGACCCATCCAAAGTACTTAAGAGGATGATGCATGAAAGAGAGAAACCATTTGGGGAAATCAAAAGCCAAGTTCCACCACCACCACTAAGGCAAGAACATTAGTCATTTCACCCAGAAGAATGAAGCCATTTCTGCCCTCCTAGACTCAGGGATAGAGTTCAATAAAGTTCACTGTTAGTGTGAAGGAAGAAGAGAAATAAGACCCATTTCATACAATCATGACCAGGGGCACCCTACAAGATTTGTCATCCAAATCTTACAACAATCCTATAGGACGGGCATAGGATCTTGCCATGATGCAGAATTGGAGTCCCAGAGCCATTTATATGGTGGAAAGAGATATGGCCCATTCTATAGTCCATCTAGGTGAGAACCCAAAGCCCTTAAGCTTCCCACTACACCTAACCATGTTGAAAAAAATAGAGTATGAATTAAGAGTTAAGTTTGTTGTAAGATATGTAACATTTTCCAGTAAATTTCCTTGATGAGTGTCTTTTTTATATATAATGATTTATCAACAGAAAGTTTTATTTTTAAAAAATCTGAATAATAGTTCAGAAAATATAATTCAGAGAATAGTTCAAAGTTGAGGGCTCTGAAGTCCAATATACTTGGGTTTTCATTCTGTTGCTTCTGTTCACTGGCTTTACTATCTTCTTGACTTTATCTCACCTGTAAAGTCAGGCTAATAACAGTACACTCTGGGGCACCTGGGTGATTCAATCAGTTTAACATCTGACACTTGATGTTAGTAAGATCTAGCCCCATGTTGGGCTCTGCACTGAGCATGGAGCCTATCTGAGATTTTCTCTCTCTCTCTCTCTCTCTCTCTCTCTCTCTCTCTCTCTCTCTCTCATTCTCTCCCTCTGCCCTGTCTGCCTCACAATAAATAAACTTAAAAAAAAAAAACATTACACCCCATTAGAAATTTTTCGAGTGTTGTATTGAATAATGCAGGCATATTGCTTAATGTCTGACACATACTCAAAAAATGGTAGCTATCTTTTTATAATCTATATTCACATGAATGAAATTGTTTCCTGAAGCTGTGTTAAGTGACTGAAAAAAATAAGCCAAATAAGCACACACCATTACATAATTTCAATAAAAGCTCAGATCTGCAGTACATATCCTATATTCCATTGTTTAAGTCTCAACCTTCTAGAAAACCTAGCTCACACATCTTTGAAGCAAAACATAGAATGACCATGTAATAAAAAGATCACAGAATTCATGATCCAAAGAGCAAGGTTCTAGTCCCAACTCCCCACCTGTGATTATATGATCTTAGACTTAATTCTTATGAACTGATGAATAATCCCATGTTTAACATAAAGAAAAGAGAATACCCCTCCTCTACATAGCTTCAGTATCAAAGTAGGTCATGTCAAAGCATATAAAAGTCTAGTAAGTATGTTTTTTTAGTAAGTAAAACAAAAATTCAAGAATTGTCTTAGTTGATCTGTTAGGACAAATAGGACTAATACAATTAAAAGACATCAAAGCAAGGCAGTAAGTACAAAATTTTTTTGTTCATCTATGGACTATTCATTATCATCCAATGTTTGCTTAGATTATATAATGAACCATCAGATACCAGTTGAAATCAGAAAGCTGGGAAAATATCAGGTAGTGTTGTAGGTCATAGCTTCGCCAAAAGAAATTTATTGTTGGGAACTTGGATTTATTTTAATCCGAGGATATTTTAATTCAGGTCTTAGGCCAATCTGCCTCGATAATTTATAAGTATATTTTATCAAGTAGTATATTTAAAAAATTGAGTGGTTAACAAATTCTAGATGCAAAAATGCCTAACAAGATCAATTATATTAAATTAAATAAATTCCTTCAAAGAGTAAATACAAATTTTGTAGAGAAATAATTGAAGTTTGGCATATAAACCTTGCTCATTATTTTAAAGGATAAATGTTTCTCTAACATCATTATATGAATTTAAGGTACTACTTAAGGACAACAGTGAAAGCAGTTTCATAAGATTTCAGCTTCAAATTTGGGTATAAAGAGACATGCATGACAAAACATTCAGTTTTTTAAGTCAATTTTTACTGAATGGATTAAAGCTAAACACTAAGATTATTTTAATTAACAGAATCAATGATATGCAAATCTTGGTAGACTATCACTTGAAACCAGTTCTATTCTTAATAGGACAAAAATAGATACAATGAAATACTTTTCTTCTAATTAAATGTTTTAAAAATACACTTAAGGAGAAGAGCAAAACAAACAGCTTAGTATCTATCCACCATCTTAAGCAAGTACCTTTCCCAAATGCCTCCTTTAGGGTTAAATAGGCAGTATGTTTGTAATCCTTAGTCCTGCCTAAAGTTCTCTTCCCAAACTCTTTATTCTGCAAAGGAAACCATTATAGCAGCATCCATCTTTCCTTTCATATGGGAAGATTCCAGTTACATTTGAGGACAAGCTTTAAGGTCTTGATTCTAGACCAATAGATTCCAGGGATAAATAGACCAATAGTGTCCAGCTGCCTGTCAGCCCAACACAGCCTGACTGTAGCTCTGTCTCTGGGATGTACTCCGCTCCACCTCCTTTCTCTCCTTCAGTTCTTTTCTACCCTGGCAGAACCCTTAGGGGTTTAATTCTCAGGGACCTTGGGGTCAATGAAAATCTCTCAAAATCACATAGAAATCAGGAGAAAGTTCAAAATCAGCCAGCAGTAGACACATTGGTTACAAAGTGGAGGTTCCAAAGGTTATTTGTCAAAACCCAAAATTGAAAACCACTTTTGGAACACAATGGAACCATTCTTCAATAAACACTACACTTTCTAAAGCCTTATATATTTCTCCTTTATCTAGTCTAGAAAATAAAATTTCACCTACAAATGCTAAAAAAAGATAATACAAAAAATTCCATAGAAGAGCCCAAACCTTTCAAATCTTGCCACGTGAAATTGGTTTTATGTATAGCAGGTTTAGTTCCATATGAACTTAAATCATGTTCATTCTCCCAAATCAGTTTTCACATTGTACATAAGGACAGAGAAAAAAACAATCTCTCCCCTATTGATCAATTATTATGCTTCAAAAACAACAACAACAAAACACACAAAAACCCCACAGATATGATTATTCCCACCTCACAAAACATATCTAGGGGATTTTTACACCCCAAAATGCCTTGACACCATATTTTTTAAGTTAAAAGGCTATGGGTTTTACTTGATCATAATCTTCAGCTTTACGAAGATTTATTTTATAGGAAGAAACCAGCTGTTTTATACCTTCACCGAGGCCTGATAAAGAATTCAGGTTGAGATGAGAGGAATTGTATGAGCTGTAAATACAAATTGTTGGTAGAGGGGGCTTTTAAGATACTTTAACAGATTATTAAGGATTAGCTGTCTGAGATGGTTTAAATATCTAATCATACACAGAGACAAAAAAATGAGCTTTGGGGATTGCTTGCAGACCTATGATTCTGTAGAAATAGGCCATGACACAGGTGTCTTTCAAGATAAATATGTCTTCTATGTATTGGAGAAGGATTTAAAATGTTGAATTTGCATATATTGTGATTAAATCTCTACCTCCTAGCAGGCTCATACAACTTTAAAAATATAAAATATTTTGTGTTCTCGTTAGTGATTACAATCTTCAGCAAAAATGTTTATAATCCTCTCACTGAAACTTACCATCTTTGATATCTTTATTATGATTCCTATTGAGTGGACCTTAATCAAAATGCATCAAAAGTTGTAGGCAAAAATGATAACCAAGCTGGCAAAGAACATCAAATATGTTCATGTGATTGGTGCATATTCCCCCACAATGGGGAATAATTATGCCAATTGTCAGACTCATGAGGCTACACTTTCCTGCAGCAATTTGTACCTAGAGTGGGTGATATGGATGAACAAAGCACACAAAAGTACACATCTAAATTGAGTATTCTGGAAAATAATCTCTGTGTTTGACTTGAGCCAAAATCAGACCAACTTACCTTAGCCAATGTACCAAGAACTTAGGGCCACATGATTATATTGTTATTCATCTAGATAGAAACTTTTTAATATGTTTATAATAAAATGTAAGCGACTGTGTTTCTGAACAGAAGAGTCAACCCAAGTGAAGAATCAAAGGAGCAGATGGGCTTCTTAACTGCACTATTTGCATATCCTTATGGAATGGCAGAATCTTTCATGTTTGGTTCTTTCTACTTTAGAAAGTGATCATTCTGAACATGAGTCACAGCTCTATGACTTCTATTTTAGTATTACCTTGTGTAAGGCACTTGGCCAAGACCATTAGAATGTTTGGGGTCAGTCATGGAGAGAATTGTGAAGTAGGTTTATGTCATTGCCATTTTATGTGTCAAATGCTCTTTTTGTATTCCTTTTACTCTTTTACAAGATGTGCTGCGATCAAACTCACACATACTCAGTCTACTGGCCTGAACCTTCAAACGAAATTCATTTCTTTTTCTCATTCCTTATCAGAATTCTGGGCTTTCCTGTTCCTAGACTCATCCATCAAGTTTTCAAACATAAATTTCATCTTGAATATTATTGAATATTATTATTTAGATATATAGAACAGCTAGATACATAGATACATAGATAGATGCATGGATAGATCTCATTTTACTCCTTAAAATAACCTCATAGATATTATTTTCTAAGTGATAAGGGAATTAAGGCCAAGATGGTTATCTAGTAGATTGTGGAGCCAAGAATAAAAGACAACTCCCTCTTGTCTCAACCTCATGGCCTTACTACTCTTATAAAGTAAAGCATCTTTATAGACTAGTCCAGTGCTACAGGAACTAGTTTTAAGTGGAAATTTACTGCACTGAAGGGTATAAAACTAATAGTGAGTTAATGTGTTATCTCACTTATAATATGCGCACTTACAATAATTTGGTAAATTAGACCTTTAAAACAAAGAAAAAAGAATCTCCAATTTTGAAATATCAAGCATTAATGTATACATTCATACATTCACTCAACAAACCTTCACTAAACACCTACAATGTGCCAGGCACTGTAGAAGGTACTAAAATTACACCCTGTATAAAGACGTTTCTACATCTCGAAAAATTTTGGTCAGGGGAGTTAGGCAATTAGACATCATTGATTACAGTGAAGTGGCAAATCATAAAAGACAGGTTTACACTGGCCACTAGGAACACAAAAGGAGTTTGGAAAAAACACTCTGTAAGGTTTCACATGTAATGTGACAAGTGGGTTGAGTTTTGTAGAATGAGGACGTTGATATTGCTGACTTTCAGGACTACGTGAAGAAATCCTATACGCATGAAGAAGTGTGAAACAACATGAGATGAGGCAAGAACTCATCTCATTGTCAGAATGGCCCTGGACAATGTGCAAGGCACAAAGAGAAGGCTGAAAATAAAGGGACATAAGCTGAGCTTAAGAGTCTGCCCTTTATCTTGAATCCTACAAGAAGCCATCAAAGGATTATTAGCAAAAAAGTTCAGGTTAAGATTTTTGTTAGCAAAAGTTTAGTCTAGCAGTAAGAAGAATTAGAAACAGGCCTTTGAAGAAGCACTCGGGGCAGGAAGGACTTGCCAGTGTTCCTACATCACATGGTAGAGGGCCAAGGCTTCCAAATGACCCTGACATATTAAAAGAAAAACTCATGTATAGTAACCAACCTTTTCAAAAAGTTTTCCATCATGTCTACTTAAACAGTGCTGTGTTAAGCATTTCCTACTCTAGTTAATGTACTGTATATTGTTTAAGGACTCTGCTTTCTAGTTTGTCTCAGTTAATGTTTTAGGTTTGGCACTTGTCTCAAAGGTTTATGAATGAGAACTTACTGTGGAAATTACGGAAAACAGGTAGTAACAATCTCTGTATTTTGGTGAAAGCCTCATTTTCACAAAGGGAGAATTAGTAGCTACATGACAGCACTAGTTGAAAATGTAGCTCAAATTAAATTCAAGCAATATTGAAAATTATAGGATCCCTCACTTGCTTTTAGAGAAAAAGGTCAGTTCTCCAACTGTTGACAGGAAGAGAGAAAGAAGCTTGATATTTAAGGAAAATTGCCTACAGCTTTAAGGAACTATGGAGAAAACGACAGTCTCAATGGTCTGTTTTATTTAATTCTAGCAACGGTTAGAAACTAATAGTTGAACATGTCTGTTGGAAAATATAAAGAAAAAAGATGGGAAAGAAGCTAATCCTTTACAAAGTAATCAAAACACATAAATTCTCATCCCCAAATTGGAAAGCATCAGAGGATGATGAGGCAAATAAACACATTGTCCTTAAAAATGAAAGTAACAGAAACTAGAAATGATGGAAAAGTAAAAAGGGGGGGGGGCACAAAGAGTATTTGTCTAAAAAGAGGAGGTAAGTGGAAAAATAGAATTTAACATTTAAAATAAAGATGATTATGTAAACATGTTTGGAAGACAAATGCAATGAGAAGATGACTGAACCCATTAAAAAAATCACAAGAAAATATTTCTATCTTACAATTCAATGTAGCTTTTCAAATAAGTTATAAATTATGGAATTGCTAATGGAATTCCCCTGTCATCTTTGAATAAAATGTTAAAGATTTTTCATAGTCTTTACCTGTAGAGGAACAGACTATAATCATAAAAATATATGGATATGACATTCTCCAAACTAAGAAGAAAACATATCAAGCCAAAACCATTAATAAAGGTCATAGTGATGAACATCCTTCTAATATTAAAGTGGGTTACAAGGAAAATTCTAGTAATGCAATAGGATGTCCCTGATTCAAACACCATATTGTAGAAGATTCTTATTACAGATTACCCTCTGCAATCTATTTTCTATTACTTTTTCTCCTAATTAGACTACTTTTCTTATTAAATATTTTTAACCTGAAAATATTTACAATATAGATTTTTTAATGAGCATTGGAATGCTAAAAGAAAATCTTTGGTATAATAATCACAAAATTAACTAATAAAGAAAGTAACTCAGAGTATGTTTCATTCTCTGTGGCCAACATTGGAAATCTTTTCCCTTTATTATACTCATTCTGAAGTAGGAATATATTTAACATAAAAAAGATATGCATGTAAGTTTCTAATAGCCTTATTTCTGCAGAACACTGTCAATGACTGAAGCAGTGTGAGGATTGAAAGGTGTAAATAAATTCTTACAACTTCATACTCAGTGTGCTTTAAAACATGTCAGGGGAAGGCAAGATTAGACTGGTGTATGTGGACCTCTTCAAGTTCCTCATAATTCCATGATTCCAACACCTAACTTACAAATTGAGTTAAAACAGCAAATCAACAAACTCCACTAGTAAATAGGTATTGTTAAAAACAACTGAATACTTAATGTAAGCTCCCTGTAGTTTTAAGTGTAGAAAGCTACTTTCCCCATTTGGAGACTCAGAGAAATAAACTGTTATGGAAAAAAGTAGCTCATATTTACATGTCAGGAATTCTAGACTTTTACATTTATGTATACCCAATATCAATCTCCTTTGTTCATAACAGGAAGAGAAAATCACATCTAGGATTTTGTCCATCAAGTCCTACAAGAAGAAAAAATAAAACAATATTCAAGCCTCAAGAGGATTTTCAGTGCCTGGTTATGTTATTCAAAAAGAAAGTTAAGCTTTAAAATCATTAATTTCATATAGGAGGTAGAGAAATGCATACAATCAGATGTTCACCAGTTGTGAGTCCCATTAGCTATTGATTCATGCTTTATTTATTTCCATGTTTTCTTGAGAGAAGATGCAATTAGCCTCTCACCTGCTAATCAGATTCATAGCTTCATACCCCTTAGCATTTCGATGGATATTGATTTATGAAACTCAGGTCAAATTGTCACCAAATATGAAAGTCTTCACTGACTTTTATAAGCCAAGTTATTTTCAAGTAAGAAAAGCAGGCTGAATAGTCATTTAAAGCATGGATCATACTAAGGTTGCCAAGGTACCAACTTAAAATATTCCTAAGCTATTTATGCTTGCTCTTTCCTATGGTTATATGCTTCATCCCAAAGTACTATCTTATAAAAGCAAGCCATGGGTCAATGGACATGGTGGAAGATCCTACTCCTGATTTTGGCTGAGGTCATGATCTCTCAGTTTGTGAGATCGAGGCCCGAGTTGGGCTCCATGCTGATAGCACGGAGCCTGCTTGGGATTCTCTCACTCCTTCTCTCTCTGTCCCTCCCCTGCTCTCTCGCTCTCTCTCTCTCTCTCTCTCTCTCTCTCTCAACATAAATAAATAAACTTAAAAAAATAAAAATAGGGACACCTGGGTGGCTCAGTGGGTTAAGCATCTCACTTCGACTCAGGTCATGATCTCGCAGTCCATGGGTTCGAGACCCACATCAGGCTCTGTGCTGACAGCTCAGAGCCTGGAGCCTGCTTTGGATGCTGTGTCTCCCTTTCTCTCTGCCCCTCCCCTGCTCTCATTCTCTCTCTCTCTCTGTCTCTCTCTCTGTGTCTGTCTCAAAAATAAATAAACATTAAAAAATTAAAAAAAATAAAAATAAAACCATATATGGTTTTTATATCTTATAAAAGATCCCATAGTAATAAAAGAACAATGCATATGCTCAGCATGGTAAAAGTAAGGCAGGATAGCCAGATAGGGAAGTTCGGATTTAGTCCACAGTAAAATCCATATCAGCTCACTGGAAATTCTGAATGAATGACCAACATCTACCATTCACAGATAAAATCAATCCCATCTGTTGTGCCTTCTGAGTTATAACTGTTTGGATGCACCAATGCAATGATGTGTAGAATACTCTTCAGCATATAACTGGAATACATATGTTGAGCAAAGACCTAATGAAGGCTTGAGAGTAGTTGTGGTACTTTGTATATGCTCCACCAAAATAAACAAGATGAGATCATTATAAATTTTCAGACATGTGATGGAACAAAGCCAGCTAGAATGCCTCAAATAAATACAAAATGACTCACAGGATAAAGAAAGGAATATTTCAAAGGAAAGATGACCACAATTTTTACTGATATCTTAATACGTTTGGCTTTCAAAATCTACCCAGAAATTGAAAGGTGAATATAAACTTTACAGTAATTTCTTATGGATCTTATCCTCAAATATTAATTATATTCTTTATGCTTTAGTATGTAGTAGCCTTAGTAAAGTATGTTTTTAAAAAACTGTTGGATGATCAAGAACCCTTTTTAAAAATAGAGGATTACTGGGATGACTGGGTGGCTCAGTCCTCTAAGCATCCATCTCTTAATTTCTGCTCAAGTCATGATCTTGTGATTCGTAAATTCAAGCCCCATGTCTGGCTCTGTGCTGTCCGATTCTCTCTCTCCCTCTCTGCCACTCCCCTTCTCTCTCTCTGTCTCTCTTAATTAATTAATTAATTAATTAAATCTCAAAATAAATAAATAAACTTAAAACAAATAAAATAGGGGTGCCTGGGTGGCTCAGTCAGTTGAGCATCCAGCTCTTGACTTTGGTTCAGGTCATGATCTTAGGGTTGGTGAGTTCAAGCCCTGCATTGGGCTCTCTGCTGACAGTGCAGAGCCTGCTTGGGATTCTCTCTCTCTCCTTCTCTCTGCCCCTCCTCTGCTCATGCTCTGTCTCTCTCAAAATCAATAAAATAAACATTTTTTAAAAATATTTAAAAAAAAATAAAACAGAGCACTACTGAAAGCAGTGGCATATTATTGTGGTTATAGTAGGCAGAATGACAACCCTCTCCCCGCAATGTCTTCAGACTTGTGCGTATGTTATGCTGCCTGGCAACAGGGGCTTTGCAAATGTAATTAAGTTTACTAAGCTTCAATTAGGGAAAATATCCTGCATTATCTTGCGAGTCTAATCTAATCACATGAGCCCTTACAGGCAAAGAGCTTTCTCTGGCTCAAGGTAAAGAGATGAAGCAGAAGAAAAAGTTAGATTCAAAGTGTGAGAGAAACACCTTCTCATTGTTAGAGTGGGGGTAGATGGCAAGCAGAGAAGGAAACCAGGCATCCTCTCAAAACAAAGATGGTCTCTGACTGATAGGAAAGTCAAGATCTCTGTTCTACAACCACATGGAATTGAATATAGCTAACTCCTGAGTGAGGCAGATTCTTCCACAGAACCTGTAGAAGAGTGCTCAGCCCAGATGATACTTTGATTTCCAGTCTTGTGACATCCTGAACAAAGGACCCAACTGAGCCATGCTCTGCATGGAGTTCTGACCCATGCATGGGGTCATGAGGTAATAAATTAATGCTGTTTCAAGTCACCAAAATTGTGATCATTTATTACAACAGCAATAGAAAACTAATTCAGAAGCTCTGGCTCTGGACTCAGACCCTCTACATTCAAATCCCAGCCCGACCACAAAGACATAATTTCAGAGAAAGTTTACTAATTGACCTGTACAAGTTTTCCAATCAGTTTTGCAAGTGATCAACCACTATAGCTAAGCGTAATCTTAAGAAAGTTATGTCTTCATTCCAAGGCTCTGTATTTTGACTTGGAAAGTTGATTTAATAAAAACAATACCTTCTGCATAACTTTGTTGGGGGATATCAGGCAGATACTGCAAGTAACATATTTAGCTTAGTGGTTGGTATATAGTATGGGCTCAACAAATATTAGCTATTGCTATTTAAATATCAAATACATTTGCTGACATATTTAGCTAGATGTGTATTTGTCTATAATTTACATTGAAATATATCAACAATAAGTGGACTGATGGATAGAGCGTTGGATAAATGGATAGATACATACATGACAGAGCATGTATAAAATGGAGTTGGTGGATATATGGATGCTCATAGTGAAATCCCTTTCAAGTTTTTGATAATTTTTATTATGAAAATATCGGAACAGGGGTTCCTGGGTGGCTCATTCTCTCTCTCCCTCTCTCTCTGCCCCTCCCCCCCACTCATGCACTCTCTTTCTCTCTCTCTCTCTCTCTCTCTCTCTCAAAATAAGTAAATAAACATTTAAAAAATATATTGGAAAAAAACAAAATTCGTGCCAGCAGGCTTTCACTAAGAAAACACCTTATGTTAGGGTAAAACAGTTATTATTAGCAAATTACAAATTTTGAAAATAAATCTTGCTTTTAGCCCTTGCTATTTCTCTCTGGCCTGTCACTGAGATGTTAAGGGAATCAAATTATATAAGGAATGAAAATTCTCAGTGCAAAATGAAACTATTATATGGTATATTTTTATTATACAATTAATAATTCTTCACAAAGTGGTACATTGGTATGTTTTAAAATAGACTCATTCAATCAAATTAAAGGATTCCACCACACTGCTGAAGAAATGTAACATAAATTTAATGACAGCTCCCTTGCTAATCCATGCTCCCTACCTGTCACTGCATTATCACTGCTGCTCAGTATTGCTTTCATTAATTCCTCGCTGACTCCCTCCTACATCCACATTGACATCCACATCCTCTAGTTGATTAATTAGCATATGAGGTTGCTTTGAATCTTGGATCACTGTAAATGCTGAATTATTAAAGAAAGATTAATACAGTTACTACACAGATTGACTTTAAACTTCACCAAATGTATTATATACCTCATTTTTATCCAGATACCAAAATGTTTAGTAATCCTTCTTTTAATAATTAGCTATTTGTAACCAAGGATTTTAATCTATACTTATTATAGATGGTTGAGTCAAGGATTCTGAATTTACAAATATCTTACCATGACCTCCACCCCTCAAGTCTAGAATACATGTAAAATTTCTATGATTTAGCAGTTGCATTTCATATGAGTATTCTTAGATAAACTGTCAAAATTTTACTTTCATATTTTACTAAATCTGAAGTAATTTTGAAATTTAGTACCTAAAAATTTGGAGTCTAGCTCTTATATGCAGGTTCAAAGCATACTAAAAATGGAAGTTAGGAAAATGTTTATAGGTCTTAATAATCAAATGATAATTACAAAATTCCATCTTTATAATGCATGTTCTGTATGCTATAAGAATTAATAAACAAATGAGTAGAATATCAAGACTGCACAAGCAAGTCAATATGAAGAGGTGTAAGCACTGGTTTTGATTTGCACCTGGTTCCCATCAATAACCCTTAGAATAATACTCAACAGACCTAGTTCTAGCAAGAAAAAAAGTCTGTGTACTCTTTTCAAACTACATGGGGAGAAAGCTAATTTAAATTGACATTTTTCTAACTCATTTATAATAAATTACTTGCTCTCCCAGATGAGTGGGAAAATGATATTTCTGGTGTTTATATTACAGTGATTATGACTGATTATTCATTAGATTTTCTTTAAAATATGCATTCCCACAATCAGCTAAAATGTAAAGAAAAAATTTTAACCCCAAGGACAATATATTTCATCATAATTAAAGAAGTGCTGAGGAAACCCATTGAATCTACAAGGTTCAAGTTGATCATAATGCACAGAAATAGCCTAGCTACTAAAACTGAATGTGGATGCTCCAAAATGTTTCAAATTGTTCCCAGTAACAACTACATTTCACTTGCACAGAGATCATTAAGACCAAGTCAGTAATCATTCTGTATGTTGAAAGATGGCACATACAAGCCAAGTGAATCAGCTGTATTTCCTGGCTCAGCAGTGCTAACTAGGTGAGTAGGAAATAAGTAAGGAGGGGAGGGGGCGAAGTAGAGTCCAAAGAGGGTATTGACCCCAGCAACACCTTTAGCCAGTGAGTTAGGAAAAGGCTCATGGAATAAACATACCAGTGACCTCTTGGACTCTTCAGTCACATTTTCACATGAACAATATCAAAATTAACATCAGAGCCAGATGTATTTGAATTTTAATTCATCTTTCTGCATTTGAACTAGATGATATCTTAATTCCTCTCTGTATCAGTGCAGTGGCCCAATCAAAATGGATAAATGAGGATCCTTTAATGAAGGAATGAGGGGCTATTTATAAAGGTGTGGGAAAAGTTAAGGAAATGCACAAGGGATGGTGAATCAACCCAGAGATGGCAATAGCAGAAAGTGTACCATCCCTAGTCGTGAAAAGACAAATGAAGGCACAGTATCAGGGAAAGCTGCCCCTTTAGGGGAGAAGCAGTTGGTGAAGAAGCACAGCTATTGCCAATTTAAGGTCCAGCAGGGAGGCAGGGACTTCTGGTCTTCTCCTTCTGGACTCGTGCTAGCTCCTCCAATTGACTGAACCCTACAGGAATACAGAGGGCAAGGAATGTAGCCCATTGAATACACCTCTAGAGCACAAAGAAGGTGGGGGGGAAGGATCTGGAAAGGCAAAGAATATCCTATATGTTCTACACAACCCAACACAATTCATTATTTTAAACAGTAGAAAAAAGAGAGATGAGCAAAACTAGTGAGCAGGAATAAAAACATGACAGAACTGTCTACAGCTCTCCACCAGTGGCTGAGTCAAGTGGCTCAATAATTCCACAAATGTAAACTAAGCCAAGTCAGCCCTCTTTCAAAGTGGTAAAATATTGAAGTGATAAAAGCTACTGTTCCTCATCTGAGTGGAAAGCACTCAGGTTTTTCCCATTAAGTGCGATACTAGCTATAAGATTTTCTTATAGGCACTTTAACTGATTGAGGGTATTCCTTTTGTTCCTAACTTGTTAAAACTTTTTATCATGAATTCTCATTCCTTTTTTTTTTTGCATCTGTTGAAAACATTAGATCATTTTCCTCTGTTAATGTATTGATATGGTGAGTTACATTGCTTTCTTTTCAAATAATAAACCCACCTTGCATTCCAGGGAAAAAAACAGTTGGTCAGGATATATTATCTTTTTTACATTTTGTTAAATTCTATTTGTCAATATTTGATAATGATTTTTTTAGTCTATACTCATGAAAGATATTGATCTATGGCTTTCTTATAATGTATTTTGTTTTGAATACATTCTTTGAATTTGCTTTGAATAATACTGGTCTCATACAGTGATTTGGGAAACATTCCATCCTCTTCTATTTTTCATTAGAATTTTTTGTAGAAGTGATATTATTTCTTCCCAAATGTTTTATAGCATCTACCAATGAAGGTATTTGGATCTGAAATTTTTTGATAGGAAGATTGTTTTAGATATAAGTTCAATTTCTTTAATAAATTGCAGGCTATTCATATTATCAATTTATTTTAATTCTTTTTAAAAAATCACATACAATTCACCATTTTGAAGTGTACAATTCAATAGTTTTTAGTATACTTACAGAATGTAAAATTGTACCTACTATTCTAATTTTAGGATGTTCTATCACACCAAAAAGTAATTCCATACAATAGCTGTCACTTCCTATTTCTCCTTCCCCTCAGTCCATGGCAACTGCTTATCTACTTTTGTCTCTATAGAATTACATATTCTGCACCTTTTTTTATAAATGGAATCATATAATATATGACCTTCTTGGGCTTGGCTTCTTTCAATTAGCATAATGTGTTCATGGTTTATTCACATTGTAGCATGTATCAGTATTTCATTTTTATTAACAAATCATATATTATATGGATATGCCACATTTAATTTATCCATGCATCAGTTGATGACCTTTTGAGTTGATTCCACTTTTTGCTTAATATAAATAATGCTGGGGCACCTGGGTAGCCCAGTCAGTTGGGCATCCAACTCTTGATTTGGGCTCAGGTCATGATCTGTTTGTAGGATTGAGTGCTGACAGCACAGAGTCTGCTTGGGATTCTCTCTCTCCCTCTCTCTCTCTCTGCCCCTCCCCTGCCTATGTGCACACACACACTCGCTATCTCTATCTCAAAATCAATAAACATTTTAAAAATATAATGCTGCTATGAACATTCGTGTACAAGTTTTTGTATGGACATATGTTTTCAAATCCTCTTGGGTATACAGCTAGGACTGGAATTGTTAGGTTATATGGTAACTCTGTGTTTAACCAGCTGAGGAAGTCCCACACTCTTTTCCAAAGTTGCTACATTTTATATTTTCACCCAGAACGAATGAGGGTTCTGATTTCTCCACATCCTTGTCAATACATGCTACTGTCCATCTTCTTTATTATAGCCATCCTTCTAGATGTTTGGTGATTATCTCACTGTGGTTTTGATTTGCATTTCCCTAATGACTAACAATGTTGAGCATCTTTTGATGTGCCTTATTGGCTACTTGCATGTCTTTTTTTGGAGAAATGTCTATTCAGATTCTTGGCCCATTTTTTAAATTGAGTTCCTTTTTATTATTGAGTTTACGAGTTCTTTATGTATCATGAATGAATACCAGTCCCTTATCAGATATACAATTTGAAAATATTTATTTCAATATGTAGGCTGTCCTTTCATCTTTCTTATTACTGTTATAACTTAGTTTTTACTATATTTATTTTATTTTGTGTCATTGATTTTTCTGCTTCTTTGCATGACTTTTGATGATTTGACTGAATTCCCTGAGTCTTAGGTCTTTCTACAGTTCCCTGTTGGAGCAGGAGCTATCCCCAGTTCTATATGACCTCTGGGATTATTTCACAATCCACTTTCCAGTAGTTCTTTCCCCACATATGCACAGTGTATTCGACCAAAAATTGAAAAATTCTAGTTTTCATATATCCAAAACAATATGGGAAGTTCCATCCTCTTTCATATTTTGCTCTGCAAATTACAGCATCCCTGGCCTCCCCACACACTAGACTCTTGTCTCCTCTAATAAAAGAGATTATTGGATTCTTTTAGATTTTCTCTCCCTGCCCACTAGCCTGGAAACTATCTCCAGGGAGTCATCTGGGACAGTGGCAGAACTCACCTTACTTGTTTTCCTTCTCTCAAGGACCATTACCCTGTGGCCTGGATATAGTTAAGATAAAAGAAAATCAAGAGTTTGGAAAATGAGTTTAGAAAGTCAGAAATCATAAATTCCCTTCTAAGGAATTTATCGCTGTTGTTTTTAAATTGTTTTTGTGCTGTTTTTTTTTCCAAAAAGGGATACAATCAGTTAGTTATGTAATTAAAAGAATCACCAAATAACAGTGTGAAAGAAGGTTTACAGGACAAAAATTATAATGGAGACCTGAAATGGGGTGGAAATTTTTGACAAGGTGGAAAACTGCATTTATAAATCACTCTAGAGGGGCGCCTGGGTGGCTCAGTCGGTTAAGCGTCTGACTTCGGCTCAGGTCACGATCTCACGCTCCGTGAGTTCGAGCCCCGCGTCAGGCTCTGGGCTGATGGCTCAGAGCCTAGAGCCTGCTTCCGATTCTGTGTCTCCCTCTCTCTCTGCCCCTCCCCCATTCATGCTCTGTCTCTCTCTGTCTCAAAAATAAATAAAAAACATTTTAAAAAAAATTTTTTTTAAAAATAAATCACTCTAGAAATAAATTGCTCTGATGGGTATACCATTAAATCTGAAGAATGGCACAAAGGAAAGATTCCATGATGATGTTAGATTTATAACCTAAGAAAGTCAGTGATAATGATTCTAGGGAAAAGATTAAAGAATGCAAAAGAAGAAGTTATTTTTTTTAATGGGGGAGGAAGCTAAATAGTTAAAATCTAGATTATATACATTACATGTGATATACAACTAAATGTATTAAGACCTCAAAATATTTCTCTTTCTTTTTAATGTTTAGAGAGAGAGAGGAGGTGTGTGTTCACATGAGTATGGGAGGGGCAGAGAGAGAGAGGGAGAGAGAGAATCCCAAGCAGGCTCCACTCTCAGCCCCTGGAGCCTGACGTTGGGCTTGATCTCACAATCACAAGATCACGACCAGAGCTGAAATCAAGAGTCAGTCACACAACTGACTGAGCCACCCAGGCGCCCCAAGACCTCAAAATATTTCTTGTTGATATTTGTAGGCATTATATTTTACTTGATAATCCTGTATTAATAAGTGGAAAGATATTAGAAATTGGTAAACAAGTGATTTTTTTCATCCTTTATAAACTTTATCCAAATCCTCATTCATTAGTAATTCCCTTATCATAATAATTACCCAATTTTTGGACATCCTGTCTAAATTGCAACACAATTCAACTTTGGATACAGCAAATGTCTGCTTTGAAACCAGTGTGGATGAACTTTGATCTACCTTGAGTTCATCTGTGAGGTTTTGGCAGAAGAGTCAAGATGCCTAAAGACAGTGTTAGAATCTTTAAACAAACTAAATTAAAAGATGACTCTCACTTAAGCATATATTTAGAGCAATGTTGAGACAATTTTAAAATAAAATCTTCTTTTCTGTACTTTTCAAAAGTACATCTTTTTCCAAAGATGTTTTGGACAAAAACAAAATAAGAAAAGAAAGAGCATGTGCTAGGGGATGGATAATTCCCCACACTGCAATATCTTTTTTTCTCCAAATGCAACTAGCATGGTAAGTTAGTTCCTGTTTCAGAAGAAGACTGTAATTCATCAAAATTGCCCTAATCTAAGTTTTTGTCCCTTATCAAAAGAAAGTGAGTTCAACTTACACTGAGACCAGAGTGCCAAAACTTTTTCCTAATTAATCAACTGCTCATTTCTGGCTGCAAGACTCCTTTAGAGATTTTTACCATGTCTAAGGCCCATGGAGGCATCATCTACAGATCATGATCTTTTAAACAAATGATAAGAATTTCAGCAACACTGCATTACAGACTTCCAACAGTGAATTTTCTATTTCACTGGATTTTATTCCCCCAAGAATTCCTACTAGCTGGTGAAATATGAACATTTGTTCAAAGTTATAAATGACTTCCTGACTTCATTCATTACTGTAGAAATATCTATCCAGATTTGCCTTCAGGAATAAAAATTATTAAATAGATATTTTCTGTTTTAAAATATGTATAAAATTCAATAACTTAAGATCAAATAACCTATACAAATTTATCTTTTGGTCTATTATCTTCCATGTTAAAAAAAAAACTTCAAGATCTGGCTATCAGGTATCATACAAATTAAGAAAAGTGTAATGGAATGATTTGTAAACCAGCATTTCATATTGATCGATCTTTGTTTAAGAAGGATTTGTAGCTAAACTCAGAGGTTCAAGTGTCCCTTAATTTTCAATTAGTTGAGATGACTAATAATATTATTTTCTCTGTGAAAGTTCTTCAACAATTGAATGTCAGTCACTAAGCACCACATGTAAATTTGGTTACCATTTTGGGCACTCTAATGGAAGGCTAAAAAGTATGAAATGGCCCAGTGGGGGAGGGGAGAAATGAGACCCACAAATAAAAGAAATAGATTCTGGTTCTGCTTCTAGACAGACATAAGCAAACATTTTAACTTCTTTGTAATTCATTTTTTGATAAAATGGGAATTCATTCATCCAACAATGTGCCTCGTGCAAGTAATTGGGCTAGACAGCCGTGACACAGTGATGAACCAATCAGACATAGTTCTTGCCTTAAACAGAATAGTAGGGATGAATAACTAAAGCAAACAATCATAATAAAATTTTTAAAACAGGAAGAAAATAAAAATGAAAAAAAAAGTGTCAGAGGTGAAAGGAGATGAGTATTACAAAAGTGTGAAACAGTGAGTATTGAGTCATATTTATCCTGCTTTTCTCAAAAGTGTGTTGTGATGTGCAATATGTTTAAACAAAACTCGTCATACAAATGGAAAGCTGCCTATTATTATCTCCAAAGGTGATTAAAATGTACCTGGGCAATTGTTAGAGTCACCTGACAGGTTTAGTCATTATCCACTTAAATTGATAAAATTAAAGCATAATGAATGGCCTGTAATAGATATTAAGTGATTACTTGTTGATAAAGTATTGTGATTTTCCAAAGATATAGTTATATTGTGTTTCTACTTATACCATGAAAGCACATGATTAATACAGACACACATATACAGGAAGGTACAATATCTGTGTTGTCTGAAACAAGAATAATACAGTTCTACTGAACATAAGTTATTTCAAATATGATGCTGGAATTCCAGAAAAATAGACATAAGGTTATCTTTGTGATGACCTGAGAGTGATCAAATGTCTAAGTTCAGTGTTGGAAGATGTCCTGATGTAACACTGCACATATTTACAATAATGTTGCCAGCCCTATTCTATTCATAGACCTAGCAAGGAAGAGAGAACATTGTTACTCTCCATTAATAGATCAATCAAACATATTGATGGAGTTATATATTATACACACTCAGTAGATTTTTCAAAGCACTAAGATTTTAAACTCTTTTAAAGCAGTATCAGTCTTTCTAGAAACATCTATTCACAGATAATTAATTGATATAATTATAATCATCTTACAATAGAGTAAGTTTCTCAATGCCTACTCTTAATATTAAATGTGATATGCATTTGTAAGTAATAAAAATCACATTTGCTTTAAATGTTCTACAATTCAGATTCGGGGCGCCTGGGTGGCTCAAGTCTCTAAAATGAAAACCTCTCAAGATGATTCTACTAAAACAGAGTTGGAAACATACAGACAACTCTACCTAGAAGAATTAAAAGCTAGAAAGTCATTGAGAAATAAGCTGAACAGGAGTAATGAGAGACTGTCAGAGAGCAATATTAAACTTCTGGTGGAGAGACAGCAGAACCAAACTTTTCTCAGCACTCTTACTATGAGGTCAGGCCTGGAATCACTTATGTTGGACATTTTGAAAATAATTTAGTGCTCAATAGAAATCTTACTCCAAGAGGAAACTTAGTGATTCCTACTTCAAACCCACGGCCTTCAAATGACTACAGGAAGACTTACTTGATGAAGCTGCTACTGAATTTGAATAAGGATCCTGTAGAACTCCTTTAGTATCTACTGATAATTCAATTCTAAATCAAGATCTAGTATGGAAAGCGTCATATTCCAGCACCTAAAATTCAGATTTGGGCCACCTGCGTGGCTCAGTTGGGTAAGCCTCCGACTTCAGCTCAGGTCATGATCTTACGGTTCGTGGGTTCAAGCCCCATGTCGGGCTCTGTGCTGACGGCTCAGAGCCTCAAGCCTGCTTCAGATTCTGTGCCTTCCTCTCTCTCTCTGCCCCTCCCCTGCTCACACTCTGTCAATCTCTCTCTTGAAAAATAAGTAAGCATTAAAAAAATGTTTTTAAATAAATAAATAAATAAATAAATAAATAAATAAATAAATAAAATTCAGTTTCATACTAGAGTTCTCCTCAGTCTGATCAACCAGGTTTCATGTGATTATCACATGAATCACAAAAAGGAATGACTTTTAGTAAACTCATTCATACCAATACCAATAAATACAAAATAAATACAAAATATTTTCCTTGAAATAAATACAAAATATTTTCCTATTCACAATCTTAAATGTTATATAGCCCAAGTCACTAAGCCAAGATTTTACTGATTCTTGTGACCTAGGGTTACAAATACCTGTTCTCCTTAGATTCCTTATCCACAGTTACAAAGCAAATGGGAATAAATCCAGGACCAAACAGATGGAGAATAGCTGGGTTCATTAGGCAAGACTCCAAGTGTTTGTTTCTGGCAAAAAATGTAAGATAAAAAAATATGCCACTGAATTTCTAACCATTATGCACTCACCACTATGTGTGAATGTGATAATGATGGTAGTTAAATTAATGTGTCCCTCTTTGCTATAGGGAAGGTCTGTGTTATTTCAATCATACATTCAAACATTTACTGTTTGTAGACTCAGTGTCTAACTTTCTTAATATTAATGTCCTACGTCCTTTCTAGGGAAAATAAGAGAGGTTTAAAAAATAGCTAGATAGGGGTGCATGGGTGGCTTAGCCAGTTAAGCGTCTTACTCTTGGTTTCAGCTCAGGTCATGATCTCACTGTTCATAAATTCAAACCCCACATGGGGCTCTGCACTGACAGTGCAGAGTCTGCTTGGGATTCTCTCTCTCTGCCTTTCTCTCCGCCCTTCCCCTGCTCACACTGTCTCTGTCTCTCTCAAAATAAATAAATAAACCTAAAAAAATAAATTAAATTTAAAAAATTAAAAATAGCTAGATAAAAATAAATGATAATTACATACATCATACATACATATACACAAACTTCAGACACTGTTTTGAAAATAAATATTTTTAGTCTAAGAAGGAATTTACAAGCTAGGATATAATACTGATGTTACAGAACAGTCTTGTAATTGCAGAACTCTACATTGGTTTTGTGACAAATGGCTTCCACACCTCATAGATTTATGGCTCTCACAGTGCACATGATCTCTGCCCACTCATTTCTTCATACCAGTGACTTATCTTAGCTCTTTGGAATGATGCAGGTTCCTTCTAAGTCCACCTTTTCTATCATTAATTGTGTCCTACAGATAATAGCACCCTACCAGCACCTGGAGCATGATGACATTCTAATTTAATATGGTTTCTTCCTCTGACAAGTCTGTAATCATTTGAGAAAGATGTAAGCATTTTTCATTATATACATTAAATTTACGTTCAACTCCTTTTCTCTACTCTCAGAGGAAAGGTGCCCTTCCAGTGAAAACTAATTTGTCAGTTTAAACACTCAGGTCTTGGGGCGCCTGGGTGGCGCAGTCGGTTAAGCGTCCGGCTTCAGCCAGGTCACGATCTTGTGGTCCGTGAGTTCGAGCCCCGCGTCAGGCTCTAGGCTGATGGCTCAGAGCCTGGAGGCTGTTTCCAATTCTGTGTCTCCCTCTCTCTCTGCCCCTCCCCCATTCATGCTCTGTCTCTCTCTGTCCCAAAAATAAATAAACGTTAAAAAAAAAAAATTTAAACACTCAGGTCTCTCCATAACAACCGGGCCTCAGTTTCATCTATTATCCTTTCTCTCCTTTGTATATGTGACCTTTCTCTTCACTATCACCTTCTCTGAAATACCTACAATGAACGTAAATTCCTCATACTCTTTAATAATAATTCTTATGCTTTCACTCAGTATGCTCCCACTACAACTCTCCCAATCCACTGCAATTTTCTCTCCTCTTCCCTCCTCAATCAAATTTGCAGTAATAGCCTACTCTAGCTGTCTTCCTTTTTGGTCGTTGTTGCGCATTTCATTGCATTCAGTTTCTTCTGCAAATGCCTTTGTGAAGGCCACCAGTGACCACCTAATTGCTAAATCTAACAGATACTTTTAAGGCTTTTCTTTTTTTAATTTTAAATATTTTTTAAATATTATTTATTTATTTTGAGGTGGGAGAGGCAAACAGAGAGAGACAGAGAGAGAGAGAGAGAGAGAAAGAGAAAGAGAAAGAGAGAGAGAGAGAGAGAGAGAGAGAGAGAGAGAGAGTTCCAAGTAGGTTCTGCGTTGATAGCAGACAGCTGCACACGGGGCTCAATCCCATGAACTGTGAGATCATGACCTGAGCAGAGATCAAGAGTCGGATGCTTAACTGACTGGCAAGGGCTTTTCTTTTCTTTTTTCTTTAGCCCTCAAGATGCTGTTTCACTTAGCTCTATCCTACTTCACTGACCATTCCTTTTAAGTTTCCAGCAGTAGGTGTTTTCCCTTTTTGTCTTATAAATACTAATTCCTCAAGGATTCTATCCTTGATTCTTTTTACATTCTGTGCACACCTACTGGGAAGTCTTATGTAATCTTCCAGTTTTATCTACCACCTATATAATAAATACTTTTTTACAACTGCATCTGTGTTCCTGGCTTCTTCCCCAAGTCCCAGGATCCTATGTGCAGCTACACATGATCTATAGAATATACTTTATTTGTCATAACCAAATTCTTCATCAGAAAAAGAAATATGGACTAATCATATTTCTGAAAAAAAAAGATGGCTTAAGAAATTATGTCATAATCACATCCATTAAAAATAGCAGGATTATAATTAATGTTTTGTCCCAATGCACTGTTTGCACATGCATCTCTACACTAAAACATTGCTGTACAGATCATTTCCATTTCTGAATGAAGAAAGCTTTACAGTCATTATGACCTTTGGGAGGAAAATAAGACATAAAGAAGACATAAAGCCAACTTAAATCCTCCTGCTCAGTTCACATTTCCATAAACAAATATTCATCACCATGGAATATTTTCAACTCCAGCCTAGCAAGGAGCAGGACACCAATACCTCTGATTTAACCTCGACATTAGCAGTTCACATTTATTTTAATAGCACCAAAATGAAAATACAGGGTTAAGTTCATTTCCTGAAGAGAAAAATCTAATTCATCAAGATTCTGAGCACTACTAGAAGCCCACTATGGATATGTAGTGGCTTCTTAGAATGTGTTGTCCTTAATCAACAGTCATCCATGCTATGCCCTCACAGGGACTTACTTATTACTGGTATGGACATAAACAGAATCCTGCTAATTCCATTTTCAAAAGCAATGTTTATTTTAGAAGGACTGCATATCTGGAATATTTCTTGACATGAGAGCACAGCAACCATTTGAATTCTTTGCTGTTGCATTTTGGCTTTGCCAAGGGAAATAATCCACTGTTCAATCATTTACCTGTCTTACAAAACACTGCAAAAACTCTACCACTGCTTATTCTCACTCTCATTATCATAAGTCTAAAATATCTCTTTATACATAAGTGCGAATTACCAATACCAATTGGAAGAAGAGGATGACAATATCTATACACATGAAGTTATGAAATTACATTTTAAGGGCACTTGTTTCAGAATTATTTGGGTGCCTGTTTAAAAACAAAACAAAATAAACAAACCAAAAACAGATTTCTGGACCCCCCAGAAAATCCACTGAATCAGATATTTTCAGTAGAGCAAGTTTAATAGACTTCCAACGTGATCCTTATAAACATTAAAACTTGACAACACACATTCTTATTGCTTTTACTGAGTTGACCAATACTTTGAACTTTGAACAAGAAATCAGAAACAGGGATTGAAAACAGAGGAGGTTGTCAAAGATACTTTTTTTTTAAAGGGGGGATCTTATTTAGAAAATGTTCAAGGAGATGCATGCCAGGGCTACTCACCTGAGAAAATGCCAAAGCAATGAAGGCATTCTAGCATGACGTTTTAGAGACCTCAGGGACCTAATAAATCACATTATTTACTGTCTACATCTTTAATATCAGCTTGACTACCTTTGCTCTCTTTAGAGTTAAAATAACCAACTCACTTCACTTATTTCTGCCATACAAAAAGCCGTCGCTCCAAGCATCCAAGTTGGCCCAGATATAATAATAAGGCCAAGCCTTGGAAAGGAAATGAAAAAGAATAAAACATGAACCAAAATTTTACCTCTTTCTCAAAGGAAACTGTGAATTATGGTTAGAAATAAGCTGATGAAACTGTAAGTGATGCTCTGCTTTAAAAACAGCAGCAAGCGAAATACAATTTGGCAACCAGGAGGAAGAACACAAAATTCTCTTAAAAAAGAGATCACGATTGAGGGTGAAATTGTCGTATGTGGACAAGAATTTTTGTGTGAATTTAGTTCAGCTCTAGCTGCTATTCCACATCCATAAATACTACCCTTATTCAGGCTTTCTATCTTTTTCTCTAAATGCGTTTTCTGGTAGCAGCTAATATAACTCTTCTCCAGCACCAAGGAGGAGATGTCTAAGCAGAAATATGGTAAAGCTATCTTTTAAACTATCAAAATGATTTTGACTTTGGAAATAGGACTATTTTGCCTTAGAATTTTTTTTGTAATTTCAGAAGAAACCCATGACTCTTCAGTTGTTAGGCTTTATTTTTCTTTTAAACCTGCTAAAGAATTAATAAAGTATCATAGAAGAAAAACTAATAGCAACCCATATTTGAGCCATAGGTTCCCCATAATGAAAACTAAGCCAATATCTTCCCTAACTACTTCACAGGGTTGACATCTCTGTATGTTCTGAATGGCAATATGTGTATCAGTTACCTACTGTTGTATAACAAGCCACCCTACTACAATTTAGTATCTAAACCAAAACCATTTTTAGCCTAGTATTCTGCCTCGACTGGGTTTAGCTGAGGGGTCTTCTAATGGTGTCTGGTACGGTCATTCTTGAGAAGGATATTTTGTACCTGGCTAGTTTACAATGGTCTCACTCACAGGCTGGTGTTTTGCTGAGACTTTTGTTCTGGGCACTTTTGTTCTTCCTATGTGACTTCTCCAGCATATCCCAAGAGAGTAAGGCACCATGTGCACGCATCTATCAAGCCTATGCCTGCATTACCCATAATAAACTGGGTTTATTAAAACCCAGTTGGCCAAAATAAGTCACATGGTCAAGCCTAGCATCACTGTGGGAGGACACTGAACAGGATGTAGATGCCAGGGACATGAATCATCAGGGACCATTATTATCACAATCTATCAAAAGTGTATTATAATTATTTTGTAAACTGTAAAGAATCATACAAATATAAAAACTATAATATTAAAAGCAGTGAAATAGTAAAATGGATAATAAAAATAGTAAAATTTAACTACACTAGTAAATTTAAAATAAGCCTATCAATGCCTTCCCCCCATCTTTGACCATTGACCTTGTTTGCTACCATTCAGTAAATGTGATTGATTTAAATTTCACTTTTAAAAAATGTCCTTTCAAGTACATGTCAGTGGAGATACATTTGGTATACACATCTGCTCAAGAGTAAATGGGACAACCAAAAGGCAGGCAGATAGAAAAGAATACCTGACACTTAGTTGGCAAAAAAAAAGGGGGGGGGGGTTAGACAAATGAATAATCATAAACTCAGTGAAATAAAGATTAGAAGTAGAGATATATAATTTACCATTTTTTAAATGATTGTCTTGGACTCAGAAAGATGGGGGGATGGGGGGTGGAATGAGAGATTGTCTGTCTCCTCCAGAACACTATTTAATGTCATTCCAAAAAATAAAAAACTATACTTATGCTTTAAAAGAAGTGAAAGGGAAAAAATAATTTGTTTCTTCTGTTAGCTCCCCTCAGTAGTTAGTAATTGTCACTGAGGGAAAGACCTTTCTTGTGTCTAACCTAGGCTTTTCATGCTAAAATTTGAGCTTATTACCTTTGTTTCTGTCCTTGGGCAACCTGCATGAATAACACCAGTTACCTCCTTTCCACAATCACATAACCTCTCTACACTTGAGGGCTGTTCTTATGGCCTCTCTTACTTTTCTCTTCCTTGCAGTTTTCTAAACTGTTTCTCAAAATGTTTTATTTTCAAGCCTTTGAACCATTTTCACTACACTTCGAGATCCTCTCAAAAATGTCAACACTCATCTCTAGGGAGTAAGGCTCCTTAATCTTAGGTTTTGATTAACCAGAGACAGCTATAATGCAGTTAAACTTTCCAACATTAGATTGTCTTGAGGATTTAAAAAGTTGATAAATTTACTTAGAATGAGCTTAAAATAACTAGTATAAAATATGGTTAGCAAGTACCACTTACAGTAGCAGTAACAGTAGTCATTAGGCACATTAGTTTTAAACATCCTCATGCACTGGCATTTTACTAACTGTTCTATACTCTTGACTAATGTTAGCTTCTCAGACATTATGACTACTAAATCTTCATCTTTACTCAAGCAGAGTCAATGATTTTCATTTAAGGATTCCATTTCTTAAAATTTATTCAACTTTCAAGGTTATTCAGACTTTGAATCTATCCTCTCACTTTCAAAGCAATGTTTCCATGTTTGGGTAAGGTTGTAACGAGTACTTATTTATTATAGTGGATTGAATGACCCGTGATGTCTTTAGAAGGGGCTGGAAGAAGGGCAATACTCCTTAGGGAGTATTACTAGGTACCAGAGTAGGAAATAGTTGTGTGCTTTCAAGGATTATCTGATGGAATTCCAAAAATAATAATAATAATTCACAAATAATGCTATCATGTATTAAATATTTACTATGTACCATACTGTGCAACATAATTTACGTGGATTATTTCTTTTATCCTCACGAAAATGTAATGCTGTAGTAGGTACTTATAACTGTTCTCATTTACAAATGAGGAAGTTCAGTCCTAGAGAGGCTGAGTGACTTGCTTTAGGCTGCACATCTTATAAGTGTCAATGTCTGAATTCAAATCCAGGTCAGACTGAAGAACCTAAATACCTAATCCTTAAAAAAACTTCCTGCACAACTGCTACAAAATAATCCTGTGGGAGTTACTGGCTATATTTTGTAGGTGAAGAAATTGAGGCAGGGAAGTTTAAGTAATTTGTCCAAGACTCCACCATAATTGGCATACCTAACATTTGAACCCAAACCAGTATGACTTCATGATAAAACAAACAAACAAAAAATTCATAAGACACTTGTGGCCCTGGAAAGTACGACTCTGCAAATGTGAATTTCTTGTTAAACTATTTAGATAGACTTCTCATTTCACAAAGGTTTCAGGTTTGTGAAAAGAAAAATAAGGGGCACATAGGTGGCCCAGTTGGTTAAGCCTCGAACTCTTGAACAGCTTGGGTAATGATCTCACAGTTTGTGAGTTTGAGCCCCGTGCTGGGCTCTGTGCTGTGAAATTCTTTCTCTCTCTGCCCCTCTCCTACTCATTCTCTCTCTCTCTCTCTCTCTCTCTCTCTCTCTCTCTCTCTCTCAAAAATAAATAAACTTTTTTTTTACATTTTTTAATTTTTTTTTATTTTTGAGAGACAGAGACAGAGTGCAAGTGAGGGAGGACAGAGACAGAGGGAGACACAGAATCTAAAGCAGGCTCCAGGCTCTGAACTGTCAGCACAGAGCCCTTTGCAGGGCTCAGACTCATGAACCGTGAGATCATGACCTGAGCTGAAGCTAAATACTTAACTGACTGAGCCACCCAGGTGCCCCAATAAATAAACATTTAAAAAAAGAAAAATGATAGAAACAGTGAAATCTGTACCATAAATCGTCTTTAAAGCTCTCTTGAATATATGATCTCAACTGATCACTACTACTCAAGCAAGCAAGGACACTGTACCTGACATGACAAACTACCCCACAACACCTAGTGTCTTAGAACCGTCATTTATTCTGCTCATGGATCTGCAGTTTTGAGATGAACAGGCTATTCCTGCCTCACATGAAATCATCTGTTGGAGGTTCAAATAAGGACTGGAGAGTCCGCTTTCAAGATGGTCATATAGATTGAAGATAGGTGCAGACTGTCAGCTGGACAGTCATGGATGTGAAGCCCCTCCATGGACTGCTTGGGCCTTTTCATGGTGTGGTAGCTTGATTCCAAAAGTGAGAAACCCAACAACTACACAGAAGCTTGGGAAGTCACAGAGTGACACTTCGCTGTAGGCACAAGTCAGCCCGCCCATATTCAAAGGAAGAGAACACAGACACCTATCCCTTTTTTAAAAAATTTTTTTGTATGTTTATTTATTTTTGAGAGAGAGGGAGAAACAGAGCATGAGCAGGGGAGGGGCAGAGAGAGAGGGAGACACAGAATCCAAAGCAGGCTCCAGGCTCTGAGCTGTCAGCACAGAGCCCGACGCAGGGATCGAACTCACGAACCATGAGATCATGACCTGAGCTGAAGCCGGACGCTCAGCTGACTGAGCCACCCAGGCACCCCGACAGACACCTATCTCTTGATGGGAGAAGTGGTGAAGCAATGAAGTCATTACACCCTTGCATTCCTTTTACTTTAAAAGCCACTCTCCTTTAGCCCATTAATAGCCTCATCCCACTCCCAGTTCTGAAATCAACTCTATTTCTAACAGAGAGGAGGTACAAATCCCTGTTCAAGCAGTTCAGTAGCTTCATGATGAGTCAGTCTTGCAAGGTCTAAAGAAATAATGATGTTGATCAAAGAACACTCCCTCTGGGGGTTATAGCTCAGTGGTAGAGCATCTGACTGCAAAGAACACACCCTCTGGAAGTTAGATCTAAGATCCAATTCCAGGAGGTTCTACCAACTAAGATATGTGTTTAGAGCCTGAACAGGCCTCAGTTCTCTCACCTGTAAACTGAGGGGGTTGGTCTAGATGACCTCCAAGGCCTCTGAAATTTATAATCAAAGCAACTCTTTACCCACTTATTTTCCCATAACTGCATCTCATAACTCATACACTAGTGCCCATCCAGATGCAGCATTTTTCTGTCTCTAAAAATCCACGCTGTGACAAAGCACCAAGGACCTGCTCCTACAACCTTCTCAGAGGACAATGAGCACCTATCACAAGCACCTCTGTCACTCAGCTGCCTCACTTGGCTAGGAAGATAGATGAGTTTGGTAAGTAATCTGGATGAAGTGCTAGTAACCTGTCCCTCTTTGGAAATTGACTTGTTAGATTTACCTACAGACTCAAGTTCTGCATACATTTTCCTAAAATAACAATCCCTGTCTTTGATCCCCTATTCTCCTTGACCTTCACCTGATCAAAAAGTTCTAGTAGACTCTCTGATTTTCTGGCTTAGAATCCCCACTGCCATCTGATCCTGGGTTCTCAAGTTTATTCTGCATGCCTTTCTCTTTCTATAACTGCCTTTAACAAAGCACACTGTGAGCTCTTATATATTTCACCTTGATCTTTGCTTCTTCCTGCAAAATAATAGCAAAACCTTTCTACAAAATCTTCTGTAAGTCAGCCTGAAAACTCCTATTATGTATGATATGTTTTGATGGGAGTGTTCATTACACATATAAAACTAATTTAAGTGTCAGCAATATTTGTTCTAATATGCATGTAGACATACTCTTCATCTGATAATAAAAATGACACACAGAAGGTAAAGAATTATTGCGTAGGAGTAAAGTTTGCCTAAGAAAATATCGCAATTCATGGTGAATACCCATTTTTATATGACTGACATTGTGTTAATAATTATAATAGTTTTACTTGTCACCAGAAGGGGAAAAAGGAGAATACTAGCTTTAGTGTAAAAAGATAGATTCATAAAATGTACTGTCTGATGAATTTAACCATGATTTCTTTTTTAATTATCATCTTTAAATTAGTTCTTTAAATTAGTAAGTCATAATATCCACAACATATTTTGAAATACAAGTTATTGAAAGACATAGATATTATCCTTAAATATCCTTAAAATGCAACATGGTAGGTGCATCATGCATTCATATGTGATAGAGCAGATATAATCAGTGAATTGGTAGAGTGTCCATTAGTATCTTAATGTTTTGTTTATTAGAACTTCTCTATGTTCTCTTTAGGATGTGCACACTTCCCAGTTTAAAAGGTCTGGGCAACGATTTCTAACATACTATGCATAGGCATAGATTCTATA
The DNA here is from genome assembly GCF_022837055.1 of Prionailurus viverrinus. Lineage (NCBI taxonomy): Eukaryota > Metazoa > Chordata > Mammalia > Carnivora > Felidae > Prionailurus > Prionailurus viverrinus. Next base: position 96,150,247 of record NC_062567.1, read on the forward strand.
ATACACGTTAGCTACCGCTTATTTACGAAGTGGGTCCAAGCCAGTGGCACCAAGTACATAACCTATTTTCTTCACACATATAGAAAATCAAAATGACAAATATCTTTTTAAGAGTTGTATAAGATATTGACCACATCCTGTCTTTCCTAAATCATTAATCTTATGTCATATGACCAAATTAATATATAGTTTTAATATTTCCTTGATGAGCATATTTTTTAGTTGTGAAATGTGAGACCAAAATTGAATATAATGACTTAAAAAGATTTCATCACTGTCCAAGATAGTAGAAAAATAATTTTCAGAGTCCTGCTTACCATATATTTTATAAGTAGTGTAATATATGTGTTCTAAGTCTTTTTGTAACTGTAAAATATTTCAAAATATAAGAAAATACTGAATATAGTATAATGAACACTTACATGCCCACCCAGCATTAAAGTGTACTTATATCATATCATATTTGCTTCAGGTCTTTTGTTGTTGTTGCTTATTTTTATTTAGGAGATAAAATGTTTGGCCACAGCTAAAGTCCCACAACCTCATTCTTTTTTCCTTGCTCACCAGAATTAATTACTTTGGCATAGCCATTGCATTACCAAGACTCAGGAAACAGAGAATCCTGTAATGGCCTTTTTTCACGGGAAAGAAGACAATCCTTACTCTATCATTTAATCCTTAAGCTACCATTAATTCATTAATCTATCATTTCCATGCTGCTTGGATCTCTATCTAAATGGGGTCTTCATAAAATTTTACAATCTCTTCATCATATTCATGTGGAAGATGAAGGCCTTACACTAAATCAACCCATGATTCTAATTTATTTGAAGTCATTTGCACATGAAAATGAAATGATAACAATTAAAGAAGTGATCAGCTTTAAAAGAATAGTACAAAAAATGAAAGCAATGGTCATCCTAGGAAAGAACTTGCATCTAAAGTGGTCACAAAAGATGTTTATATTGATTAAAGTAGGGCCTAGAATTTGGATAAAATTTGAATGGATGAGAAAGGGGAAAAGAACCCTTCCTAAAAGGTGAAGTTGCCTGAATGCAGCACAGACATGATACTTGTCTTGGTGGCCAAGACCACAAACCTGGGACTTCAAGAAAAGGCAGGGATAGGGTCCATATTCCAGTTTCCAAGCTCCATCCTTGAAAAGACCAAAGCAACCTAGATTTCAGATAAGCAAGGTGCACAACAATTTGGGAAGTAAAAGGTCTTTCTGGGGCCAAAAGCCAAGGTTTACAGTTTAAGGGATAGAAACTAAATATGAAAAATATTTCGCCCAAACTATAAGAGCTCTTAAATACCATACTTAGGAATTTAAACTTCTAGCAAAATTTAGTGAAATTGTATCTGTTGCATAAAACTTCAGTAAAGAATGTAGCATCCTAATTGTAAATGAAAGCACAAAATGCTCCAAAGGATACAAATCTATGATTCGTTGTCACATGCACTTTTAATAAAATCCCAACTTTATCCTTTACTTGGCTATAAAAGAGTAAATGAGATAATCTCCATTGAAACTGACAAAATTTTATAGGTCTTCCATGACATCCCATCTGTAACAACTATTCATTGAAAATGAGTTCTTAGGAGACATTCCCACTTTGACTAGATTTTAAACTATGCGTGTTTAGCTCAGAAGGTCTACCTGGTCCTATTTATATAGATAAAATAGAGAAACCAGGGTTTTTATCTGTTTTTTGTTTTCTTCTAGATGTGTCCTCTTATCGCGAAAAACAACTTGTCATTTAATTAAAAAAAAACTAATTCGGTGACTATAACTGCAATATTTTCACTTGACAGATTAAAAGAAACAGACTTTTGGGGTGCCTAGGTGGCTCAGTTGGTTAAGCATCTGAATCCTGGTTTCAGCTCAGGTCATGATCTCATGGTTCATGGGTTCAAGCCCCACATCAGGCTCTGTGCTGATGGCACGGAGCCTGCTTGGGATTCTGTCTCCCTCTCTCTCTGCTTCTCCCCTGCTTTCACTTTGTCTCTCTCAAAAGTAAATAAATAAACATTTAAAAAAAATTTTTTTAAAGAATAAAAAGACTTCTTATGTTTATTTTATATTTTATTTTATAGGTGAAATAAAATTGTATCATTTAATTGCTTTTACCAAAAATATAATGCAAGATCATTGGCAAGCATTGCTGTGGATTTATAGTTTCTCACCAAATTTTGGACCAATTCTTCAAAGAATAGCAAAAAAAAAAAAAAATTGGCTCAATTCTCCCTTAATATCTATCTAGGGAACAAAGAATGAGTCAGCATTTCTAATTCAGGTTTTTGCCTCAATTCCAACTCAACAGTTTGAGGATTTTTCTTGTCTGCCAACACAAACATTTTTTAAGATGGTTTTATTTCTTACAACACTTTTTACATCATATTGCACTTCATGATGTAAATGAGTGTGAGTATCTTTTTGAGCACCAAAGTACTAAAAAAAAATCTTGGTTGAAAATTGAAAATTGATATCATCTTAATCACTGTCTACCAAAATATTAGAATGTGATATACACGTGATGAATGGCCAATTCCCAGTAACTCAATGAATCAAGTAAGCAATTTAAGGAAGCCTTTATCCATTCATTTAAAAATGCAGTGGTGTGGGAGCACCTGGGTGGCTCAGTTGCTTTAGCACCCAACTCTTGATTTCAGCTCAGGTTATGATCTCACGATTCCTGAGATCAAGCCCCATATCAGAGGGGTTTGTGTAGAGGAAGATCTCCGTGGAGATGAAACACAGGGCCTACCTACTTGGGATTTTTCTCACTCTCACACTGTTCCTCCCCTACCCTCTCAAAATAAATAAATATGTTTTTAAATGCAATGGTGTGGAAAAGTTGGAGGAACTGTGTGTGTGTTTGTGTGTGTGTGGGGGGGGGTAAAGTATGCATTTTATTTTATGGTTTTCCGCTTACTCTACTCCTTGTATTACTAATATTAATTTGAAAAATTAAGTGAGTCCTGGGTCCACAAATTTCCATTCACAAATTAAGACTGTGTATTATTTATTTTTCATTATCTTTTGGTCTTCTGAAGACCACATATTCACCTCTCCTTCAAAAAACATTCAGTAACATAGGGCAAGCCAAGAAAATGCACACCATTGAAAATGAGAATAGTTTCCAGTTCAACTGGAACCTTCATCAGCAGAAGACAGTTTTCTTTGCCAGTCTTCTAAGAAGCTATACTAATGAAATAAACAATCACTAGGTATGGCAAATATTTCCATATACATTCTAGTTCAAATCTCATATTAGGCAACTTATTCTTCATTAGTGCTTCATATTTATAAATTAAACAGCTAAATGTTTGTTTTCATTTAGGTTTTGACCTGTGTCCCAGAATTTAAAGTATTCATTGGAAGGCATTTTAATTATCTGCCTAGAAATAAGAAGTCTAGTATAATTATCTAATAATATAAAAAGGAGAATAATAAGTCAAAATATATATGTGATTATCAAAATTGGACAGAAAAAAACTCAACATCTTCTTGCTCAAATTTTGGGCATCTTAACTATAAGCTGTTACCAAGGATTACTGCAACAAATTCAGTAAGAATTCCTGTTTGATTCAACTAAAAGTTTTAGTGCTTTTAAAACACTAAATTTGGACACCTTTAGGTTGGGATAAACATTATAATTTGCCACAGTGCCCAACACTCCTTGGTATCTTAATATAAACCACTGTCTGTTACCTGTCTGACTCCTGAAGGCATTTGATTGCATACCTCAAATCTAAAGCAATATTCTGCACCTCTATCCAGAATCTACTAGAGATTGTTTCTGCTAAATATATATTGATATATTTAGGCTTTATGTTATTACGTATATTACTTCAAAATTTTCAGAAAACCACTCAACCTCATTAATTTGGGTGATTGAGAAAAATAAACAACTTTAATTACCTCTACTTAATAGTTTATTTTTCACTACACTCTCATCATTCACACTAACACACGCTATACTCACTAGTAATGGTGAGCTTATGGTTTTATGAAATATAACATACTGCCTTTACAATGTCTAGTCTCCAGGCTAGAACCATCATCACCACCATCTCCAATTTATTCATTTGGCAGATACCTACTAATATACAAATGTCAAAGCCACTTTTAAGAATGCTTTAACTCTCACAGGCAGACTGAGTTGATCTTTCCTCTAAGCACCATTAAAATACACATATCTTTTCATGGTTATAGTGTGATTATTTGATTGCATGGCCATCCACTTATTAAACTGTGACCTCCAGCAAGTGCCTTGGGCAATAGTTTAGACATAGTATTCATTAAATACTTTTCAAAAGAAAAAATAAATTGTTGCATAAATAATATCCTCAGTTTTCCAAGTCACTTAGAGAATCATTGTAATAATGCATTTAAGAAAATTGGATTCTAGGGAGACAAAGCATAAGAGACTCTTAAATACAGAGAACAAACTGAGGATTGCTGGCAGGGTGTTGGATTAGGGGAAGGGCTAAAGAGGTGAGGGGCATTAAGGAGGTAACTTGTTGGGATCAGCACTGGGTGTTATATGTAAGTGATAAATCACTAAATTCTGTTCCTGAAATTATTATTACACTATATGTTAACTAACTTGGATTTAAATTTAAAAAAATAAAGAAAAAAGAAAAAAAGAAAAAGAAATATATTTCTAAAAGAATGAAAGAAAATTGGATTATGTGGGTGCCCAGGTGGCTTAGTGGGTTAGGCGACCAACTCTTGATTTTGGCTCAGGTCATGATCTCATGGGTCATGAGTTTGAACCCTGCACTGGGTTCCACACTGACAGTGTGAAGCCTGCTTGGGATTCTTTCTCTCCCTCTCTCTCTGCCCCTCCCCCACTCATTCTCTCTCTCTCTCTCTCTCTCTCTCTCTCTCTCTCTCTCCCCCTCTCTCCCCCCCCTCAAAATATATAAATAAACTTAAAAACAAAGAAAAAAAGGAAGAAAAGAAAAAAAAGAAAAGAAAATTGGACTCTGAAACCAGACTGTCTGTGCGCTAATTCGGGCTTGGCTACCACTAGCTGTGTTAACATAGGTGAATTACATAGACTCTCTGACCTCATTTTCTTATCTGTAACACAGGTATAAAAAAGGTAACTTCTTTAGGGCACCTGCGTGGCTCGGCTGGTTAAGCATCTTACTCTTGATTTCAGTTCAGGTCATGATCTCAGGGTCATGGGATGGAGCCCCGCGTGGAGCCCCATATCCAGCTCCATGCTAAGCATGGAGCATGTGTAAGTTTCCCTCTCTCTCTCTCTCTCTCTCTCTCTCTCTCTCCTGCCCCCTCCCCAGCTTGCACTTTCACCCTTTCTCTCTCTTAAAATAAATAAATAAACACTTTTTAAAAAGCAATTTCTTTAAAGGATCATGATGAGAACTAATCTAGTAAATACATTTTGCAAACTTATAATAGCCCTAGCACATAAAAGTGCTAAAAAAATGTTAACTATTTTTATTACTGAATCTAAGCACAGAAATAATGACTTTTTATGGGCACCATAAACATCATTTATAAAGGAAAACAAAAGAAGTGTGTAATCCTCACAACTCTTTGGTTTTAAATGGAAGTTGTTGGGCTTTTTTAATCTTGGAAACGCTCACTGGCCAAGTGTATCTTTGCATATACATATGAAATACAGTCTCCAGGAAGAAAATGTTGTATCAGCACATTATTCTAATCAAGATTTTACAGTTGTGCTTAATATACATAAGACATCACCATTCTGTACATTCACTTTTAATAAATAATGCCCTCTTGAATATCAACAATGTTTCATTCACTAAATTTGTCTTTATGTGGCCACAAGAATTAAATGTATGTTAAAATGGAAACTGAGCTATGTAAAGCATAAGCTAAAAACCCCTACAGTAAAATGTAGAGGTAGATTCAGTCTTCTATGCACTTGCAGTTCTTAAATTAACACTCAGGATATTTTTTTCTATCAGTACATTGGATTATATACCCTGCATGTACCTTTTTGCTGAAGAATTAAAATTATTATATACATATACACATTACTTTGAACACATCGTTAATCTTATATGAAAAAGGAATCAAGAACTCTGGGAGGTGAACAATTACCAAAGATATTTTTACCTTGACAGTTTTGCCTAAAACCAGAAGACTTTGTCCATTTTGATAACTGGATAGAAGGACAAGATTGGTAAAACCCAAGATCCTCACAATGCAGGGACACTAATAGAAGATTAAATATAGAAGGAATAAACCCTTCTATCTCAAAGGAACATCAGACAAACATGACTATCTAGATCCTGGATGTGGGTGAAGAGAAAAAGAAATCTCCCCTGAGAAGCTATAACCATAGACTAGTTTTCACACAGGTTTGCAAATGGTATTCATTCCATATGTTCAGCCCCAACGTCCACAAATTGAGAATTTAAAGGTGTCCCAGATTGGTGAAATGCCAGATAGCTGGCAGAAACAAATGTAAACCCTCTCTGGAAGAGCTCAACTTCAAACTACACATCAAAGAATTCCCACAGATAAAATTCCAAGATAAATGAATATCTCACAGTCAAAATTCACAACCCATACGAAAGCTAAGCCACAATCAATAAGAACCAGCTGAGTGTAATACATAGGTAAGCAAATAACAGAGGAAGGAAAGGAGGAAGAGAGTGAATAAAGATAGATGATAGATAGATAGATCTATAGATAGATAGATAGATAGATAGATATAGATATCTATCTATAGATAGATGATAGAACAAAACTTAAAACAGACAACTGGCTCTGGCATTATTGTCTACTTATGTAACACATTTAAAGCAATTCAATCCTTAAGAAAGCAAGGTTTGATAACATGACCAGAAATCAAACAGATTTGGAAAACAGAACAAATAAGACATATAGACAGAAATGAAAAATATAATAATGAAATAAAACTTATTTGACAGATCATCAACTAAAGGCATTAGTTAAAGAGAAAGTTAGTGAATGGAAATAAATGTCAAGATGTTACCCAGAATATGGTGCAAACAGTCAAAGAGAAAGAAAATGAAAAAGAGAATACGACTTGAAGGTAATGGAAGAAAAGCTAATGTGGGTACAATGGTAGGTCAAAAAAAGCAGCCAATAAAAGGAAAGTGAGGTAACACTGAAGACAATTTTAAGACAATGGTTGAAAGACTCAATCCTCATATCCAGGAAGCTGTATGAATCCTAAACAGAAAAACGAAAAGAAATATACTCTTGAACACATCACAGTAAAATAAAAATTACCAAAATGAATGGGAGGATCTTAATATCTGCCAGGGAGAAAAACACAGATAATCTTCAAAAGAATGATTATTAAAATAATTGCCGGTTTCTGAACAATAATAGAAGCCAAAAAAGAATGGCTCCCCTAGGTTACTGAGAGCAAATAGTTGTCAACACAATTCTATTTCCAGTATTGTACATTTCAAGTCATTTTCAAACAAGCAATAATTGAGAAAATATATTGCCAAAAGACTCTCACTAAAGCCAATTTTCATTTATATCTTTTAGGCCAAGGAAAATTATTCCAGATGTAAGATTTGAGATGTAAAAAGAGAATGGTAAGATAACATACTGGTAAATATGTGAGCAAATCTGGATAAACTGATTGTATAAATTAGCAACAGAAACCTCTGATTGTATGCTTGTGCAGGGCCAGGGAATGAATAAGCTAGAGTTCTTAAAACACTGCACCATAATACAATAATACACAAGTATTATTACATAAAACATAATAATAATACATAAGTTGATGTAAGAGTGACCAAGTTAAGGAATTCTAAGGCATTTGATTTGTTGCAGAGAATAAAAACATAGCCTAATAATAGACTCCTCAAGTAAAGTATGCATGTTAAGTGTGCTGAGGTAATCACTAGAAAAAAATGGTCATAAAGCACATAGCTCCCTAAAATTATAGAAGAATATATATCATAAGAAAGAAACATTTGAAAATTCAATTTATCCCAAAAGACTGGAGAGAGAGAATGGGAAAAATAGCAACAATAAGTACAAATGAATTTCAAAATACTATGTTGAAATAAAGTAAAAAGTAAATAAATATAGTATGATTTCATACCTTTGAAGTCCACAAAAGGTCAACACTCAACCATTTGCTAGTTAGGGATGCATATAAAAGAACTATTATTTGGAATAATAGCTATTTGGTGGGTGAGGTGGTGACATGTGATGGGAAACATGGAAGTTTCCTAACAGACAAGTGATCTCCTTTTCTTAGTCTCAGTGAGGTAGCAATGATGTTTACTTTATCATTTTTCTTAAAGTATGCATGCAATGTTATGTACTCTCATATACATACTATGGTATAGCTCACTATAAAATTTTAATTTTACTATCAGGACTCTTTATAAAGGAAACTTACTTTAATTCCATTGAGTAGTCTCATGACAGAACTGGCTGGAGCATATTGGAAGTGGATGAGTCCCTGATATTTAATTATTTGGCAAACATACAACTACTACATTTGTTGTATCAGGAGAAATAACTTGTGGAAGATTTAGATAGGAGCATCTGAAAGACTGGCACCTCAGACAAGCCATATTCTTTAGACAAAACTGGCTATTAGAGAAGGAGCAGCTGAGATTTGGGACATCTTGGTTGAGATCTCCTTTCCAGGGATTGTCACACCTGTCCTCATCATCGTCTATTTCCAGACTCCCAGCCAGATGTTCTCATGAAGGGTCAGTGGTTTTCAATTTATGCAGCCTTTACACCTTGGCAAATGTGAGGCATGTAGGACTCTTCCTCTCTGGTGTGTGGAAGATAAGCTACAATAAATCAGACTGACTAAATTTCCTAAGCCCATCTGGTGCTGCTGCTGCATAGATAGATGCCATCGTGTTTTTAAAAAGAAATCCGACTGGCAATGGTGTGTCTTGAGTCATGAAATGTGTGAGCTGGTCACCCAAATAAGTAGGAGAGGAAAAATCACTTCAAGCTTCTATAATTCTGAGCTATTTTCATTTGATGTCATTTCATAAATCATATGGTACTGGTGCTATAAAACTAAATACACAGTATATAAATAGATAATGGAAATGCCTGTGGCTTTCTGCAATAGTTACAACATGGCAACTGCTCTATGAGATTTCTTTCACATTTTAAGCATTTTGAAAAACTAAAATTTGTTTCTGTCAGTTTTCCTGTCTTTATTGACTCTATCAAGAAGTACCTTTCAAGTTTCAACACACTTTTTTACTCATATACTGAGCTGTATGCTAAGTATAAAGAGAGTTCCATAACTACCACCAAACAGTGTGAAGCCCACACAAGTTCAGGAATATTGAAAGATGCTACTAGAGGGGCGCCTGGGTGGCGCAGTCGGTTAAGCGTCCGACTTCAGCCAGGTCACGATCTCGCGGTCCGTGAGTTCGAGCCCCGCGTCAGGCTCTGGGCTGATGGCTCAGAGCCTGGAGCCTGTTTCCGAGTCTGTGTCTCCCTCTCTCTCTGCCCCTCCCCCGTTCATGCTCTGTCTCTCTCTGTCCCAAAAATAAATAAACGTTGAAAAAAAAAAAAAAATTTAAAAAAAAAGAAAGATGCTACTAGATTCAATCCTGTCTTCTAACTCTCTGTCCCAAGAAAACTGCCCCTCTTCATGATGTCTGCAAAAATCTTTGGCTCAGATATTGTAGTAACAACTATCAATACAGAAATTGAATTAGAGCTTGATTATGTAAACTGAGGAAATTATGTTCTATGGTGCCTATAATGAAGTGAGTTTCTCTCAGGCATTCTACTATTTAACAGATGATTTGGAGGCAGTAGAACAAAATAGAAACATAGAAAACTAATAGTAGCAATATCCCCCCCCCCAAAAAAAAAGCTGGACTCGAATCTAGCTTTAAACAAATGTCAGGGACAAGTAACACAAAGAAGAGTAGACTCACAATCATTCAAGAGAATGAAGGTAGTACCATCATGATTGCACAAAGATGGAGTCCCAACCAATTATATGTAGATTTCCATCAAAGTCAGAGTTCGTGGCTGAGATAGGGCAAAATGAAGATGAATTGTCTTTATGATGGCAAGGCTTTATATAGCCCTGATGTGTGAGTTCATGTGCTATATATTTAGCCAAGGATGAGAGAAAATGAGAAGGCTTGTTAAGTCTTCCAGTGACTCTAACTTGAGAGGGTGCTTAGCTGGGGAAAGGATGAGAGAAGAATGACTGTTAGACATTGCCTGAGCAGTCAAAGAGAAGCAGAGCATGGTTCCATAATGATGACATTAGGGAGGTTCAAGTCACTGGGCTAAGTGCTTTAGATACAGTTTATCATTTTCTCTCACAATAAGGTTTTGAGGCAGGTATCATTTACAGATGAGGACAATGGGAAATCCCAAAGAAATGGGACCACTTACATCCAAAAAAGGAGAAGATGTTGTCATCAGGGAACATAAACAAGAAATAAGTACCTGCAATGCAGCACTATTTATTTAAAGGAGGCAGGGTTGGGCTTCAGTGTTTAGAAAGGATGTTCTAATAGTCTGATCTCAAGTCACCAAAGGAGATGGTTATATATTTCTTCCTTATAGTTGTGAGGATGGAGATATCACAGATATTGAAAATATCTGAAGTAATCAGATTTAGATAATGCACCAGGATCAAATGTGTTAAGGTTTAGAGCAGTGGTCAGCAAACTATGATCCATGGGCCAAATCTGACTCCTGCCCATTTTTTTGTGCAATCCATAAGCTAAGAATGATTTATACATTTTTAAATGGTTGAAAAATATGAAAAGAAAAATAATAATTCATACATACAAAAGTTATAGAAAGCCCAACTTTCAGTGTCCATAAATAAAGTTTTATTGGAACACAGCCACACTTATTCTTCTACATAATGCCCACGGCTGCTAACATGCTAAATGTTGAGTATGGTCACCACAGACTAAAATATTATCTGATCCTTTATAGAAAAGGTTTGCAATACTGCTCTAAAGTCAGCAAATCTTGATTCAAACCCTAATTTTTTGTAGCTATGTTATCTTAAGAAAGTCATTTAATTTCTTTAAACCTCAGTGTCCTCATCTTAAATGATACCAACCTTGAAAGTTTATTGTGAAACAAAATGATAACCTATCCAAACACTTAACCTAGTGTCTTGCACATAATAAAAACTCAAAAGAAATTATAGCTACAGATACTATGTCCAGGTAACTCTAACACCCTATTGAACTTTCCAGCTTACAATGTTTATATATCATGGGTTCCATAAGCCCATTTAGAATTTTTCAATATTATTATCACACCCAAATAGGTCCCTCATGTTTTCATTTTCCAGTAAAGTGGCTAATGTGTTTATGAGCCAGAGGGTGGCTTAGCCAAAACTAAAACTGTGTAAGTTATCAACTATGCCATATAAATCACCTTAGTTCAAGAAATACTTATTGAGAGTCCGCCATGGTCTAGGGACAATCATAGGTGCTGCCATGGTTCCTCCCTGTGCAGAACCTGATGGTTGTATCGTCCCTCTTCCTCACTGACAGAAGTTCAGTTTTGTTAGGAGTAGCATTGTGCCCAACTAAAAGAAAACACTACATTTTCCTACTTACCTTGAAGGTAGGAATGATAGTGATAATGAGAAGTAAGTGGGAGTCACTGGGTGACAGTCTTTCATTTTGGCTGGGTTGCCCCTCCCACTCTTTGTCCTTAGTCCATGCCCTTCCTCCTCTCTGAACTGTGTACATGATGGCTAGAGCTCTAACCGTCATTTTCTGGTTATGAGGGAAAGGCAAAAATTGCAGAAACCTATGCTTTAACATCTGGGAGCTGCTACACCAGCAACTATCTACTCCAAGACTTCTTGATAAATCAGAAAAATTAAGTCTTTAATTTGTCTCTTAGATTTTTCTGTTTCTTGTAGCCAAATCCAACCTTAACCAGTATATCCACCCTCAAGGAGTTCTTTGACCCATATCCAGTACTTCTTTGGTCTCAGGCACCCAAACATCAAGACTACAGTTTAGCGATCTTGTTCAGCTTCTTATCATTTGTGCCTGAGTGACATTATATAATCAACCAGCACCTTCAAAATGACAGCAAAAGAGAACTTTTCTAAAATGATAGAAAAAGAAGAAAGAAAGAAAGAAAGAAAGAAAGAAAGAAAGAAAGAAAGAAAAAGAAAAGAAGGCAGGAAGGCAGGCAGGCAGGCAGGAAGGAAGGAAGGAAGGAAGGAAGGAAGGAAGGAGGTGTGTCATTCCCTGGAGAAAAGGAATTTGAGCGGCTGAGCTCTGAATGAGATATCCTGCCTGCTGACTACTGACAGTGGTGGTATTGACAGCAGCTCTGACTTGAGAGCTTGAACTCTGTGCTGTGAATCAGCAATGCAATTACATTATCACTTAAAGACATTAAATGGAAACTTCAAACTTCATAGACCTGTGGTTCACCCACTCCTCTAGAAACTTTTTCTCTTACAAAGATTAGATTAAATGGCAGGGAGGCTTTAATAATGTCAGGACCATTTAAGTCATAACTTGCTCAGACAGGTCACTTATTTAAGTAGCATTTGTATTTGGCCAATCTTTGTCATTAACTGAATCCTCTGGACCTTATTTACACAGTTTACATTTGAAGTCAATAGAAGTCGGTAGGAGACTTATTGACATTTTCTCAGTGTTCAGTAATGGATTCATAAACTTTACCAATTTTTTAGTTTATTAATCTATCCTCTGAATAAGTCTGTCATCCACCAAACCTCAAGCTGTGAAATAGAACAGTTATAAAATCAATAATGCTGCTTTGTAAACCAAAAAATGCCATTCCAATTTTCCGAACTAACAGAATCTAACTTTGTCTTACTCGAAAATGGGAAAAAGTTATCTGAGCAACTTTACTGACCACCTTTGAAAAGAATGAAACCATACGTGTATTTGGAAATCATTCACTAAATCGCTGAAGATTAAGAGAGTCTCACGTGCTTTGCCGAAGATTACATATATGGTTTGAGTAAAGGGTTGGACTGAAGATTATATTTTTAGATATGAAAAAAAAAGTAGCCACACACTTTTAATTAATAGCAAAAACAAAGTATCAATCTATATCCCTTAACTTCACACTGGGTGTAATCTTGGTTTTTCCCTACCATGAAGGCCTGGTGCTTTGAAATCTAAAACAAGGTTTCTTCATGGTTATGACATTTCCCATGGCATTTACTCAAAAAAATCAATCTGGCTTCACAAGCACTGGAAACAGAGTCTTATGAAATGAGAAAACCATAACAAGGCATCAGCCAAAAAAGTTACTTTGATTTTTTTTTTCTGCCCAAAAACCTTCTGAGAAGCTTTATCTGAAAATGGATCTAGTAACACTTCAAAGGCAAAGGCCATAAGAAGCTTTTTTTTAACAGCAGGATTACCTTCTTCTACAGATTTAATTTCAGTCCCCTGAGACTTTGAATATAATCAAGATATAGAGTCAATACTGAGCAAAATTTAATTTGGTCTTGTCCTAATCAGACCCAAGGGATGCAACAGAAATGACAAAAGTTCCTGTTTAAAAGGCTTGGAGGTAAGGGGTGGAAATGTTATTTGTATAACTGAACTCTAAGTTGCAAAACAGTATGGGTCTTGCTTTGGTTTTTGTTTCTCTCCCAATAAAAAAATTCCTTAAATTCCAGTAAAGCATAAGAAATATTCCACTGATTGCTTTGGGAATATTAGCATGACAGGCAGTTGAATACAGAACCCTAATGGACTCAAGTCATGTGGTTTAAGATTATCTCATGAAATAATTCAAGATTTATTTGTATTGGGAAAATGCAGTGAGAAGAACCAGTCCAACCCCCTACTCAAACCGGATGTGTAATCTTAGGCAAAGCACGTGAGACTCTCTTAAGCTCAATTTCTAACCTCATTGAACAATTATTAGAACTAGAAGGCATAATGATCACAAAAGGGCTCAACCAACTACAAAGCAGCTTATCTATATAATTTCCATTTTCTATAGTGGCCCAAACCCTATATCTACCAGAGAGTTTTTTTCTAACTACATATTTAAAGCTCACTCCTGGAGATCCCCACATACTCAGGAATCTACATATTTAAAGTCCTTTGGGTTATTCTAATGCAGTCAAGTCTGCAAATCACTGTAACTATACTGTGAATTAACTGAAGGCAGAGAAAGTGTTAGACCACCTTTAATCTCCTGCACCTACCACAGGTGTCTGCCCCAGAATACATTCTTTATAAGTGAGGGCTAAATTAAAAATATATAAATGAATGAACACATGATAAAAAAAAAATTCTTAGTTACTGTTATGAGATGAATTGTTTCCCCCCATATACATAAATTCATATATTGAGGTCCTAACCCCCCAGCACTTCAGAAAGTGATGATATTTGGAGATAGAGCCCTTTTAAAAAGTAATATACCATTTAAGTTTAAATGGAATTGTTAGAGTGGGCTCTAGTCCAATATTACTGATGTCCATATAAGAAGAGGAAATTTGGACAGAGAGAGAGATACCAGGGGTGTGCCTGGTGTAAGGACACAACAAGAAAGTGGCTCTCGGGACACCTGAGTGGCTCAGTCTGTAAGCGTCTGACTTCTGTAAACTCAGGCCATGATCTCGCGGTTTATGAGTTTGAGCCCCATGTCAGGCTCTGTGCTGACAGCTCAGAGCTTGGAGCCTGCTTCACATTCTGTGTCTCCCTCTCTCTCTCTCTGCCCCTCCCCTCTTTGTGCTCTCTCTCTGTCTCAAAAATGAATAAACATTAAAATTAAAAAAAAAGAAGGAAAGAAAATACAAGCAAACCTGGGTTTATACTTTAGGATATCTAAGTGTTCATTAATCTCAAAAAAAGCCATGATGGCAACAATAATAAACATATGTACAACTATGTATTTTCAGAATTAAATAAGATTATTAAATCTAAAATATTTTTGTAAATATTTATGGATTTATTCTTACAAACACACTTTCAAAATATAAATAACATCTACTCAAGTATAAACTAATTTTACCCAAGCTACATGGGAAACTATTTTCAAATAGTGGTGCAGAAACAAAGAGTTTTCAAACACATGAAAATAGTCTGTCAAATGGAGGACCCTGATGACTGTTAAATGCAAAGTTCACTTCATCCAGAATCAGAGACTTTTACAGAATGAAGTTCTGCAAATTTTAACATCATGAAGTTGAGGTATCTCAATTTCTGCTTAGTAGAAAACTTGATTGCCATCTTCTCCTCCAGTGTTATAAAGAAAGAAAAATTATTACTCTGATCACCTTGGTAAAATGTATGGTTTGGCAAGTTTTATAATCTAGAACTGCCACATACAGTCACACAGATTGACCACTGCCCAATTCTAGAGAGTGTCATTTACATGAACTTGAATGTGACTTGCACTGTCTTGGAGTCATGCAATATTGTTTCTGAGTGGGGAATATATTTTTACTCTAAATTTTCTTACAAGAAAAAAACAGCCTTATTCCCCTATCCAGAGTATATTTCCATGGGGCAGGTGAAGCAGTAGCAATTAAGAAGCAATATGCAGGTAGAAATATGAAAAACCTGCTAAAGAGAGAGTTGATACATTAAAAGCACTGAAACGGTAACTTAAATTCCTTCAAAGTTATAAATTCTGTGCTTATAATATCCCCAACATGTACACCATTCATGCAATCAACAGTGATTGGACCCACCTTGAACAGAATGCTATATGAGGTACTATTTGGTATTATAAAAACAAACAAACACATTACAATCATGTTCTCACTCTCTACTACAGACTGAATGTCTGTGTTCCTGCAAAACTCATACAGTGAAACCTAATCCCCAACATAATGGTATTTAGAGGTATGGCCTTTGGGAAGTGCTTACATCATGAAGGTGGAACCATCATGGCTGGGAATAGCGTCCTTATAAAAGAAACCCCAGAGAGCTCCCTCACATGTGATGACACAGCAAGAAGATGGCCAGCTATGAACTGGGAAACAGGCTCTCCCCAGACACCTCTATCTGTCGGCACCTTAATCTTAGACTTACCAGCCTCCAGAGCTGAGAAATAAATTGCTGTCATTTGTAAGCCACCAAGTGTATGATATTTTTGTTATAGCAGCCTGAACAGACTAAAACATTCTCTCTCTCTCTCTCTCTCTCTCTGCCCATCTATTTATCTCTCTCTCATTTTTTCTCTTTCCATGACGGTGAGCCTTTCTGTATGGCTAAGTTTTCCATGTCTCAAAAATAAGCTTTTTTGTTAAAAAAAAATTAATGTCATATAAACCTCTTTCTAAGATGTATTAAATGCCCTTCTCATCTTTTTTGACAGAATACTTAACCTCAATTTCTTCATTTATAAAGCATTTGGCTATATGGAATCTGAGTTTTGCTAAATAATCGAGGTTATTGCTTTCAACCTAAATGGTGACTTTTTTTCATGACATACTGGGGCCATCAGCAAAGAGTCTGCTCAAATTTATGGAACTCTTTAAACACACAAAATGGCACTTAATGGCTATGGCTTTGGAATTATTGATTACTTATATATTTTTGTTCTTTTCCCTTGCTCTTACACTGTCAGAGGCTATGTCTTGCTATGATGAACATCATTGCATCCATTTGTTCTGACTGATTTTCCACCTTAAGTGACATCCTTAAAATCAGATAACCAAGACTGCTAAAACCCTATAGAAAGAGGCTTGCCTGTGAAATGTTAGATTTTGACTACAGAGAACAGACTTAATGACATCTGTGTTGCCTACTCATCATCAGAAAACCTCTCTTTCTCCTTTGTTTTGGATTCATTTTTTGGAAGAGGTCACTTCACCCCCTTTCCCTATTTGCAGATTAGCGTAAGGGAACATTTTCAGCTTCCTTGAGAAATCCCAATCTGGGACATTCACATGGGGGACATATTTTAGCAGAGATTAAAAAGGCTAAGGGCATGACTTACTTCCTCTTTATTTCCTGTACTGAAGAGTAGAAGGATCTTTCCTACTGTAATTTGTCCTCACAAAGCAGACTTATTTGACTGGTTGTAAAAGTGGGTCTACAGATCCAGACCCATCTTTCTTTCTTCATGCGGGTAAGCTTGAGCATGTGAATTACTGTTCAGTGAGAGGAGGGTGGCATGTTCCTTTTGCCCCAAAGCCCAAGACTGGCACGACAGCTTCTTGGAGAGGCCCATCAAGGGGAAAGAGACGAGAGAAGAAAAGTGGGTGTTGCTGTTTTCATGTGCTTTTCATCAATTAGTTATTAAAGCTGATGTTTTATTTCCTTTTGTCTGTTGTTCCTTTATATATATATAGCTCCCTTGACAAAACTTCAAAGGGAAAGGATTGATAGGTCATATCCAGAAAGATATTACTATAAAATTGTTATGGGGAATAAACAAAAGTTCTTGGGAGAAATCTATTTTTTCAAATGGGATTCCTAAGCTTAAAGTCAACCAGATGGTGAAAAAGAACACTTCTCATTTGGAACAAACACATTTAAGTTTCTGCAAATTAATAATTTGTTTTAATACCAGCCACTTACAGCTGGAGAATAAATGAGCAGTAAATATAGCATTTAAGTACACACATATTTCTATGGATGGTTAAACTTCAAAAATATGAGATAGATACATTGTCCATTTAAAAAATATCTATTGCTACTTACTCATTCCAACCATTTTTGTTCCGTTTGTTTTTAAAGAAGCTGGTTATGTCATCTTGAGTGCAATTTTGACAATCTCACCACCACACTTGGAGACTATAACTTCAACAACTTGAAAAACACAGATTAAATTATGTAAAGTGAAAGATGAGTTCTTTTGCTGAAACCTAAAAATTTAAAATGCTAAGTGTTTATTTTAAAACACTTATAATTTTGCTAGACTTTCTGTTAAGTAAGCTTTTCCGATGAGCCTATTTCAAAATTGCCAGGAGACTTGCTGTAAAGATTGTTGCTGCTACTGTGAGACAGGCCCCAGGTGGAGAAAAGGTAGTTTCTCTTTATTAGAATTTTTAAGAACAATATGAAACAAGAATAACAGAATGGTACCTGGATTCAGGAATTCTCAAAACTGCCTCTTTAAAGAGTTACCTTTTAGGACCGCCTGATGGCTCAGTTGCTTAAGTGTCCGACTTCAGCTCAGGTCATGATCTCCCGGCTCGTGAGTTCAAGCCCTGCGCCAGACTCTGCTGACAGCTCAGGGCCTGGAGCCTGCTTCAGATTCTGTGTCTCCGTCTCTCTCTGCACCTTCCCCACTCACACTCTGACTCTTTCTCTCTCAAAAATAAATAAACATTTAAAAATTTTTTATTATTTATTTTTTAGAGAATGAGAGCATGAGCAGTAGACAGAGGGAAGGAGACGGAGAGAGAGAAAGAGAGAATCTCAAGCAGGTTCCATGCCCAGCACAAAGCCTAACTCGGGGCTCAATCCCATGACCCTGACATCATGACCTGAGCAGAAATCAAGAGCCAGATGCTTAACTAACTGAGCCACCCAGGAGCCCTAAAGGGTTACCTTTAACACGTGACTTAAGCTCCCTGTTACATGGCTGGTTTCTCATTGGTCGCTTGCGAATACAGATTCAGCATCTGAACATTATTAGCCGGACATTTTGTTGTTGTTGTATTTTTCCCTATATATTTTCAGTGAGGAAATTGGTCTGGACTTATGTGATACTCAAGTATACGCATTGGCCCTGCCTAGGTATATTCAGCCCAGTCCCACACACTACCACCTAAAACTGAATTTGAGTCACTTCCCTTTGTTCACAATAAATCAGCATCCATTGTGAGGAGTACTCCGGTTATAGTATATAAGTATCTGAAGTATCACAGGCCAAATTTTACCCTAAGCCCCACACATATTTGAATATTTTTCACAGTGTGCACTAACTAGGAAATACCAGTTCCTAGAAACCATTTGGATTTCTGATCCTTTGCTTGTAGCCACCATCCCTGCAAGCTTTCACTAAATACATTTGGGCATAACTATTGATCCTTAACTGGAACGCATTCCTCTGGATTAAACTGCTGCCAGGGAGAATTTTGGTAACAGGCTCACTAAGTATCTGCAAGAAAGACATGAATGTTCTCTGAGTAAGTAGATTACAGTCCTTTAAACACTAGCCTATAGCAATGGCAGTTTTATTTCCCCTCAAAATCTATTCTTGATCTATGAAAATAGTCAATATTATGGTGCCTGGAGTTTTCTATGTATTACTCATAGGTCAAAAATGGTTGAAATAAAAATATACTCATTTGCATGCACTATTTAAAATAGAATTTATATTTGTTGGGTATTTATTAATACTTCAAAAGCTCATTTAACAAATTCTGTCAGTTTTTCAATTTTGTCCTTCCCTAAATTTACCACCAAAGGATCTACCAACCTACTGCAGTTATAACAATTGTACTTAGGCCAAGCCATGACTGCTATACATGTTTCCATTTCTATTTCATTTCTCAGTGATTCTAACTTGTTGAGATCAAGACAGTCATCTTAAGACAGTTCCGTAGTAATATTTCACAAATCCATGGGGCTTATTCACTAAAAATTCTAAGGAAAACTGATACAAGGAGGTCTATATTGTTATTTTTGAGTCTGACTAGAAGTATTTAGAATATCTATCCTTTAATGATTTTGTTTCTGTATGCTATCAATGGCCTGAGTAGAAAAATCTCAAAAACCTCTAACAAGTGAAGAGATTGAAGCAGTAATTTTTAAAACTATCTTCCCCCACCAAAAAAAACTCAACCTACATAGTTTCACAAGTGAATTCTACCAAGCATTTAAAGTATACCAATTCTTCACAAACTATCCAAAATAGAAGAAGAGGGAACAGTTTCCAATTCATTCTGTGAGACCATTATTACCCTGATACCAAAACCAGAAAGACATCACAAAAAATAATCTACAGAATATTCCTTATGAACACACACACACACACACACACACAAATCAACAAAATACTAGTAAACTAAATTGAACAAAATATAAAAAGGATTATATATCATGACTGAGAAGATTTAGCTCAGCAACAGAAGGCTAAATTAAATCTAAAAATTAATCATTGTAATATACTCTATAGAATATAGGACAAAAACCACATTATCATTTTAACTAATGCATAAAAGGCATTTGACAAAATCAAACATTCCTTCATAATAAAAACACTGAAATATCTAGGAATAGAAGGAAACTTTCTCATCTTGTTAAAGGGCATGTGCAAAAAACCCATAGCTAACATCATACTTAATGGCAGAAGCCTAAGATCAGGAACAAAGTCTAATCCCAGGAACAAGACAAGGATGTCCACTCTTGCCACTTCTATTCAACTGGAATTTCTAACCAGGAAAACTATGCAAGAAAAAGAAATAAAAAGCATCCAAATTAGAAAGGACGAAGTAAGGTATCTCTATTTGCAGATGACATGATCGTGATGATAAGGAATCCACTTCAAAACATTGTAACTCATAAACAAGTTTAGCAAGTTTGCAGGATACAAAATAAATATGCAACTATCAACTGTATTTCTATACACTAGCAATGAACAATTCAAAAATGAAATTAAAGAAATCATTCCATTTAAAATGGCATCTAAAATATTTAAGAATGAATTTATTAAAAGGAGAGCAAGATTTGTACATTGATAATTACAAATATTTTTAAGCTTAAACATCTCTAACTAAATAAATAAGTAAATCCATGTTCATGAATTAGAAGACTTAATATTAAGATGGCAATGCTTCCCAGTCGATTTACAGACTCAACATCGCTATCAAAATGCCAATTGACTTTTTTGCAAACATTGACAAGCTGATACTACAATTCACTTGGAAATTCAAGGGACCTAGGATAGCCAAAACAATTTTAAGAAAAAGCAAAGTTGGAGGATTCACACTTCTCAATGACAAAACTATAGTAATCAAGACAGTGTAGTAGTAGCATAAGAATAGATATGTCGATCACAATGAATAGGATTACGATTCCAGAAATAAACCCTAAAATTTATGGTCAGTTGATTCTGACAAGGGTGCTAAGACAATGCAGTGTAGGAAATAATTGTCTTTTTATGTGGTGCTGAGATAACCACATGCAAAAGAAGGATGTTGGTCCTTTAACTTGGGATATACGTATCACAATTGACTCCAAATGAATAATAGTCCCAAATGTAAGAGTTAAACTATAAAACTCTTAAAATAAAACAGGAGTAAATCTTTGTGATCTTGGGTTATGTAATGGCTTCTTAGCTGCTATACAAGTGCACAGAACAGGGCCATCTGGGTGGCTCAGTTAGTTAAGCATCCTACTCTTGATTTTGGCTCAGGTCATGATCTCATGGTTTCATGGGTTCAAGCCCCACATCAGGCTCTGAGTTGACAGTGCAGAGCCTGAGATTCTCTCTCTCTCCCTCACTCTCTGCCCCTCATTCACTCACTCTATCTCTTTCTCTCTCAAAATAAGGAAGTTTAAAAAAAAAGTACAGAGAACAATGCCTGGCATATAGTTAGGTCTTGTTTATTTTTGAAATCTAGTTAAATAATATTTTATTTTATTTTATTTTATTTATTTTATTTTATGTTTATTTATTTATTTTGAGAGAGAGAATGAGTGCCTGGGGGAGGGGCAGAGAGAGAGAGAGAATCCCAAGCAAGCTTCCCACTGTCATCACAGATCCCAACCTAGGGCTCGATCCCACAAACACTGAGATCATGACCTGATCTGAAATCAAGAGTTGGATGCTTAACTGACTGAGCCACCCAGGCCTCCCCAGTGAAATAATATTTTAATTTCAGTATATTTAGTTATATGAATAATGTGTCTATTGATATATTTTGTTTTATATTACCTTCTTGCTATTTTCTTTCTCTTTTTCTTATCACTTGTCTCTTAATTCTTTCCTGCCCACTTTTTGGATTAATCAAGTATTTTTTAAAATTAGTCTGTATGTAGTTATTAATGTTTTAGTTAGGCATCTTTGTATGTATTAATGGTAACCTTTGAGATTACACTATGCCTCAAGAGAACTTTTTAAAGTTCTCTTAAATTATTACTTTTGCCTCTTTGCAAATAATTCAAAAGTCTTAAATTGAATAGCACCATTTTCCTCCTTCTGCCCTTTGTAGTATCATTGTGTTATATTTTACTTTTACATAGGTTAGAGCCCTAAAATACATACATATTATTATGGCTTCAGTCAATATTCTTTTATATTTACCGATTTCCAGTTCTCATTCCTTCCTGCAGCTCAATGCTTTCTTTCTGGAATATAGTAAAACCTTTCTTTGGGAGCATAATTCGTTCCGAAGCATGCTTGCAATCGAGAGCACTTGTATATCAAAGCGAATTTCAAGAACCATTGGCTCAGCTGTGATCATATGACATTCAGTGTCATGTACTATTCATATTGCAAGACATCGCTCCTTTAGCAAGTTAAAATTTATCAGAAATGTTTGCTCCTCTTGTGGGACACTCCCAGAACAAGTTACTTGCAATCCAAGGTTTTATTGTATCTTCCTTCAGCATAGAGAACTTTCTTTAGTATGCTGATAGTGATGGGGCGCCTGGGGGGCTCAGTCCTTGAGCTTCCAACTTCAGTTCAGGTCGTGATCACAGGGTTCCTGAGTTCCAGCTCTGCATGGGACTCACTGCAGTCAGCACAGAGCCCACTTCGGATCCTCTGTCCCCCTCTCTCTGCCCCTCCCCTGCTTATGTTTTTGCTCTCAAACATTTTTAAAAAATAGTATGCTGATAGTGAATGTGTTCAGCTTTTGTTTACCTAGAAATGTATTTATTTCTTGTATTTTTGAAGAAAAGTTTCACTGAAAATGGAATCCTAAGTCAGTGGGTTTTTGTTTTCCATCATTCTCTGAAAATGCTATTTTATTGTGTTCTATCTTCCATAATCTGTTATAATATGAACAATTCCTGTTACTCCATCAAGGCAATGTCTCTTTTCCCTGGATGCTTTTAAGAGTTTCTCTTGTGTGCTTAGGTGTGTTTCATGTTCTCATCTAGGGTTCTCTAATCTTGAACCTGAATTTTATCAGTTATGGAAAATCCTCAACCACTATCATTTTAAATATTGTTTCATTCATTCCCCTCATTCTATTACTATAGCTTCCCAATATTTACATCATTTGATCATGCCATAAATATCTCAGGGTTTTTTCCTATTCATATTCTTTTTTTCCCCATGTGTTTTTTGTTTGTATTTTCTACTGATCTCTCATTTGATTTCACTAAATCTGTGTTCTGATACTTCTAGTCTACTGTTAATCCAACCTAACAAATTCTTAATTTAGCATTGAGTAGAGTATCCATTTGAATCTCTCTTATAGTTTGAGAGTCTATATGAAATTCTCCATGTTTTTTATTTATTAAATTCATATTTTCTTTATTAACTTTAATATATCAGTTGTAGTTAGTTCTTGTCTGCTAACACTACCATCTGGATTATCTGATCCAATTGTCTATTTTTCCCTTGATTTTCTTGTCTCCTCCCTAGTCTTTTAAGTTTTCATTTATATACCAAATATTGTATATTTAGAAAAAAAAAACATATAGACTGAATTTGAACATCTTTTCCCCAGAGCAGATTCATCCTTTCCACTGTTAGGTAGATAGTTTGAGAGGCTAATTACTTAATCCAATAAGGACATGAAATGGATCAGGGATACTTTGCATTTTCTGTATGATTCAATGCATCTGTAGATTTCAATGTCTAAGGGTAAGATTTGTAGAATGTGTTTTTAGGCTTCTTCCACTAGCAGGATTTTGCTGCATCAGAATGAGAGTGTATGAGATTTCACTCTGCTTTGACAGACCAAGATTAATCTTAACTTCACAAGTGTTACACTTTTTACCATTAATTCATTAAACTCTCACAGCAACCCTAAGATCACTACTATTATAATATGTGTTTTGCCTGTGAGGAAACCAAGCAATAGAGTGATTAAGAAACTTTCCCAAGATCATTCAATAATTAGTCACAGAGCTCACATTTAAACCAAGAAGTCTAGAGCTAGGAACCATGCTCTTAACCACTACACATTCATTATTGCCTTTCATAGATATTGTAAATGTTCAAAATGGGAATTGGTTGAATAAATGATGCAGCTGTCTATAGAATATAATGTAACCATTAAAATTACCACATAGATCTATATATATTCAGGCACATGAAATGACAGTATATGTATATTCTTAGGTAAAAAAGAGAGAGAGAGAGAAGAAAGGTGTATTATAACATGATTTCATTTTTGTGAAATAAAATAGTAAGGTATGCATTGCTGTAGACATATGGTAAAAATGTGCAAATGTGTGAAAAATATAAAACAATATACATCCACATAGTAGTGATGATTATCAGCCAGCATGGGGCTCTGAGTGAATTTTTACTCTATTTTCTGTATTTTTATTTTTCCCTTTTGTTTCCATTTAACAAGCATGGAATACTTCATTAATTTTTCCATTTATAAGATAAAAATTCATTTAGTAAATACTACAAAGAGTACACTTGAAGGATTAAAAATAATCTAGGGCCCCTAGCTGGCTCAGTCAGTAGAGCATGAGATCCTTGATCTTAGGGCTGTAAGTTCAAGCCCTATGATGAGTGTAGAGATTACTTAAAAATAAAATCTGTTTTAAAAATCTAGAATTTTTCCCCAAAATATAAAGTAAAAGCTCTTCATGGGTCACATTTTTCTCTTCAGAAATTGTGATAATTACAAGCTGAAAATCATTCATAAATGTAATGCATGTGAAGAAAATCATAGGTCAATAGTGGAATGACATAATGAGGAAACTGAACAAAGAAAATAACCTTGAGGTTAACATATGTAAAGATGCATGAAATTAAAAATAAATAAATAAAGGTTGACAATTAGACTTGTCTTAGCAGAGAGGTCTTTGACCAATCTGAGTTGTAACTGATAAATTGTGTTTATAGTTCTATGCTTTTGGCTCTTCTGTTTTCTCAAAAGTACCATTGAGAAAGATTGAGTTATTAAATCATACATTCTACTGGATAAATTTTTTATTATTTTCATTTTTAAAATCTTCTCCCTTTTCACACAATTCCTATTTTATAATAGAAGTTAATCATAGTTGTATATGTGATAGTATCCTAAGACTTTCTGACACCTTGATGGCCTTTAATCTATAATGCATAAAAAAGTTATGTTAAATCCTCAATCATAATTTCTAATTTTCCTTTAATCTCTGCATTTTATCTTCCGTATTCGAATGACAACTCTTTGTTAAAAATGTATGATATGAGATTGCCAAAGACCAAAATGAGCTCCATTTTGGAGGAGTCCCTCTCTCCAAAAACCTAATCTCTTCTTGCTATTCATCATTGACTCTCCCTTAACTGACAACATGACCGCTGGTCTCTTTTTTTTTTTTTTTTAAATGAATGATTTGAGAAAAAATGAAAGGCATGGCTATGCTGGGAAAACCAATCAACCATTTAAAAAACCTTATCATGACTTTTAGGTATCTTTTCTGAGTATCTAATATGTGTCAAACTAGTAGGTGTACATAGTAAATATATACTATAGATTAAAACAATAATGGATTATTTATTAAGCACTTGTCTACTGCTGAGTATTGTGTTTAGTCTTTTACTAAAGCAGAATAACAGCAAACATGTATAACCAGTCCTGTTTTGCAAAATAGAGAACTGAGTCAGAAAAGCTGATTGCCCAATGTCATAAAGGAGCTGAAAAGTGGGGGTGCCAGCTGCAGACCCAGAGACTTGGTCTAATTGCTGTGCTATATAATTATCGATTGCATAGCTTCCATACCCAGTAAGTTTCATATAAATTTACTAGGAAAATTATAATTAACTAAAAATCAAACAGAACACAATTGTTTTGAGACTCACAAATGAAAAATATAATGTTTTGATTTTCTTTTATTTTGACAACTGCATTTTCTGTTTCTGACTAAAACCAAATTGACAGAAGAAGGAAAATTGCTCAAATATATCATACACATACACACACACACACACACACACACACACACACACACACCCCTCATCCAACTAATCCCTAAATAATTTTGTAATCAGTCATTGTAAATAATGTATCAGTCTATAATTGGCTAGAATCTGCTCAAATGTATTTAATCAGCCAAAATAAATATTAAAAATATGTTTCAGTATTTTTGGAAGCCAAGTTTACACAATCTTCATTTAAAGTTTCTCTTATTTTGTTTAGGCCATAGCTGTAACTATCTGTAAAGTTTTCCTTCTAAATATAATCCAAATAATGACTAACAGAAAGACTTCCCTTTGCAGAAGTCAGGTCGATGTTGTTTTTAATCATCAATATTCCATCGAGAAAGATGCCAAAAGAGAAACAGCAAACATTTTTTGTCAAAGTCAGCTCTCCACCAGGCAATTAATTTACTACATGTAGCCTCCCTTTCTGAAACCTAGAACGCAATCCAATCATAAATAAATCATAATAATTAATCTCTTCCAAGCATAAAGCTGTTTAGGATTGTCTTGATCTGAGGCCCTGATGTTCTTTGCCAACAAATTTCTATTCTAGCACCCAGCACAGTACCTAGCACATAGTGAGCACAGATCAAAAGTATTTTTTTAAAAATGCATAAATCATTGACTAGCACAAAACAAATATAAAACTAAACGACTCTGAAAAACACTTGAATTAATAATAATGAACTAGTATAAATTATTTAAGATTTATAATGAGGGGCACCTTCAGTTGGTTAAGCGTTGGACTTCAGCTCAGGTCATGATCTGGAGATCCGTGGATTAGAGCCCCAGGGTGGTCTCCGTACTGACAGTTCAGAGCCTGCAGCCTGGACCCTGCTTTGGATTCTGTGTCTCCCTGTCTCTCTGTCCCTCCCCCGCTCCTGCTCTCTCTCTCAAAAATAAATACACATTAAAAAATATATTTACAAGATCTTCAATGATGTTTCATTTCTTTTTTTTTTTAATTTTTTTTAATGTGTATTTATTTTTGAGACAGAGAGAGACAGAGCATGAACAGGGGAGGGTCAGAGAGAGGGAGACACAGAATCTGAAACAGGCTCCAGGCTCTGAGCTGTCAGCACAGAGCCCGACGCGGGGCTCGAACTCACAGACCGCGAGATCACGACCTGAGCCGAAGTCGGCCGCTTAACCGACTGAGCCACCCAGGCGCCCCAATGATGTTTCATTTCTAGTGATAATGATGATCTCATTTAGAATGCAAAATAAAGGGGCGCCTGGGTGGCTCAGGCGGTTGGGTGTCTGACTTCAGCTCAGGTCATGATCTCAAAGTTTGTGAGTTCGAGCCCCACGTTGGGCTCCGTACGGACATCTCGGAGCCTGGAGCCTGCCTCAGATTCTGTCTCCCTCTTTCTCTGATCCTACCCCACTCATGCTCTGTCTCTGTCTCAAAAATAAATAAGCATTTTTAAAAAATTTTTTTAAAAGAATGCAAAATAAAAATTCTCTTTTAAAATTTATAAAATCAACGGGCTCTGGTCTGATGGCTCAGAGCCTGGAGCCTGTTTCCGATTCTGTGTCTCCCTCTCTCTCTGCCCCTCTCCCGTTCATGCTCTGTCTCTCTCTGTCCCAAAAATAAATAAACATTGACAAAAAAAATTTTTTTTAATTTATAAAATCAAAAGATACAGATATATAATTTTCTTAACTAACCAAACTTCATTTGTACTTTCTCTTCACTGAGCATTAAGGCAAAAAAGTTTGGAAGTAATTTTAACCAATATAATCAACTTCAGAGTACCTTCATTTCTTCATTTTCTGAGTTTCATTTCTTCAATCATTAGTATATATTTATTTCCTTCCTGATGATAACAATAGCAAAGTCATTTTTATTTTTTATTTTTTATTTGTTTTTTTAGAGAGAATGCAATCAGGGAAAGGGCAAAGGGAAAGAAAGAGACAATCTTCAAAAGGCTCCATACCTACCACAGAGCCCAACGAGAGGCTCAGTCTCACAAACCACGAGATCATGACCTGAGCCAAAATCAAGAGTCAGAGGCTTAATCGACTCAGCCACCCAGGTGCCCCCAAAATCATTTTACAGACAGTAATTTCTTTAATAAAATTTTTGATTGAGTTTGGATTGAATACTCTTCTTCCTCATAGTTCTAACATTTTTCCAAACTGGTCCTTTAATTTAATCAAGTTATTGAAACAATAGCAAACTTAAATATTCTAGATCATTAATTAAACTTGATCAGGATTCTTAAATATTATTAATACATGGCAAATTTTTCAAATGTTGCAGAATATAATAATTACAGAATAATAATCGTAAACACTTTCGATGCTATGCATGGATTCCCTAGTAAATAGAAAATGGCAAAAACATATCTTTTCTTGCCTCATTCTCACCAAAAGAGAGATGGAAACTTTGCAACACTGCTGTACAGTCTAAAATTGACACAAATAGATTTTCGTTGACATAGTACAGATCAGCGGTCCTAATCCATTCCTTTTACCATATAAAGGTGGTCATTCAAAGCCAGCCTTCAACTGAAGCTTGAATCCCTCAAATTCCTTCCATTCCCCACTTCTTGGCAGTTCTTAGAATGTGCCTTCTTGGTTGTTGAAAAATGAAGCCTATTCCTGGCAGGAACCCACCAAAATTTGATTATTTATTTCAAATAGATTCAAAAAGAAGTTTTCATTTGAGTAGTCAATATATTTCCCTGTATGAATTATCTACAGTTTTGTACACTTATCTGTATGAACATTTATTTTTCTGGTCTGGTTGGAAGGATGGCAGAGAAGAAGAAGTTTAAGAAAAAGAAATTAATGCCAGATTAACTCTTCTCAGCTAGCGGTGATAAAGAGGTCCAAAAAGCAAAGAAGTTATTCTGTCCAGGGGCAGAGGAATTTACTTTTTGCTTGCCATGCAGAACTTCCAGGAAAACAGCAAGAGGAAACAGTCAGACCAATGAGAAGAGAAGAACCTGTGTACCAATGATGAACACAACAATGGACGTCTCAGCTTAAGATGAAATCATACCTTCACACAGGGCTGGGACAAGAGTAAGGTAAATGAGGCACAGACCTTGAGCACAAAACACTAAGATCAATTTAACATACGTGTATTAAAGTTCTACTCTCTACCAATATAATTCTGGGATCTGCCTTTCATAAAATATCTTAGCTCAAAAGAATTAAATAAGTCAAAGATGGGTAAGCTGTAAGTTAAAATAAGTATCATTAGAGAATTACAAATAAATTCCCATCAGGTTCAACAAAAGGTAGCTTACACCTATGGGCAATTGTATCTAGGAATTACATCATGGCCGCTATGCTCTACATAACTCCATCCCTGCTCCTTTCCCAGGACTTAGTAGTTTCCTCTTTGGTTGAAAGGCCTAAGGGACTATTTCTGGCCAATGAGTTGCAAGTGGCAGTGGTGTTGGTTACTCCCAGCCCAGAGCATCTAATTTCTAATGTAAGGCTCTGCAGAGTTCTTTTTTTTTCCCTTCTGGCATTGTAAGGAACAACTTTGAAATGGTAGTCTCTGAAGAGCTACAATTAGTAGGATTTCCATGCTGCCCCATAAAGTACACGTAGCATGAGCAGGAAAAAAAGACTTTGCTGTCTAAAGTCTCTAAGACTTTGGAGTTCCATTTTACTGTGGAATAACACAACCTATCCTCATCAAAATGACATCTAACCTCAGTGTTCAAGAACAGTTTATGAATAGGTTTGCCAGATAAAATTCAGGGTGCCCAGCTGAATTTGAATTTCAATAAACAATGGAAAAAAATAGTATAACTATGTTCCATGCATTGTTTGGGACATACTTGTACTAAAAAAATTATTCATTGTTAATCTGAAATTCAAATATAATTGGACCTTCCATATTTTTACTTGCTCAATCTGACAACCTTATTTATGAAGGCAGTAGTACCTGAGATGGACTTTAAATAATTAATAGATTTTGACATATAGAAAAGATAAGCAAATGCTCAGGCAAGGGTCCAAAGGCCAAAAGTACAGAATGTTCCAAGATCAGGAAGTTTAATTTAACTGAAACACCGTGTACTTGGAATGGAAGACATCCTTACATGTTGTTATTTCCTAGGATTTCATCCATGACCCTACTCTCATTATTCTATGTTTGTCCTAAGCAGTATCATCCACTCCAGTCCTTCCTCTCATGAGCTGGAAGTGGACTAGATAGGCAGTCTGGGCTATAACTCACTTCTATAACCTCCCCCTGGTGACAGCCACCATCTCTTGCCTAGATTCTTACAATAGCCACCTAACCCTCATTCAGCCCTTGCTCCCACTCCTATATGTTTCAATATAGTGACCACAGTAATCATTTTAAAACAGAAGCCAGATCATGTCACTCTTCTACTCAAAATGTTTCAATGGCTTCCATTTGACTCAGAGTAAAAGTTGAAGTCCTTACAATTGGCCTACAGGCCCTATAAGATCTTGTGCTCTGCAAACTCTCTGACTTCATTTACTATTGTTCTTATCTTGCCCCACACCAGCCAAATGGCCTCCTCGATGTAGCTCAGAAGCAGCAGGCACACTCTCAGTATGGAACCTTTGCACTCCCTCTTGACTCTACTGGAAAACACTTTTCCCTTATTCTTTGGCACAGCTTGCTATCTTCCTTCCTTCAGGTCTCCGCTCTAATATTACCTTCCCAATGAAGCCTTTCCTTATGGCTAGGACATTGCAATCCTCATCTCTTATCAGATATTTTCTTTCATCACCATGTAATACACAATGTATTTAACCATTTATACTGTCTGCTCCCCCAATGAGATATAAACACCACAAGGATAAAGGCTTTTGTTTTATTCATTGTTGCGTCTCTAGTGCCTAAAAGAGCAACACGCACATAGAAAGTTTTCAATGAATATTTTTAAATGAATTGATGCATAAATATTGTGGAAGACAAGAAGAGTCTTTAATGGTTTGAAGTCAGTAAGCATATCATTTGAGTTCTTCTTTTTTTTTTTTAATATTTATTTTCAAGAGACAGAGTGCGAGTGGGGAAGGGGCAGAGAGAGAGGGAGACACAGAATCCGAAGCAGGCTCCAGGCTCTGAGCTGTTAGCACAGAGCCCAACGCAGGGCTCACACTCACCAGCTGTGAGATCATGACCCAAGCCAAAATCAGACACTTAACTAACTGAGCCACTCAGGAGCCCCATCTGAGTTCTACTTTAGCAAGATTACTTTAGCAACCAAGTGTAAAAGGAATTGTGATACTCTTAATTAAAAAAAAAAAAAGCTAAACCAAAACATCAATGTAGGGAAGCCCAATAAAGTTATGATTTTTTTCTAAAATGTCTCCATGTATTTTTGAATATCTAATACCAAACTTTTTAAGAAAATATATGCTCCTATTTTCCAATGCCATAATCTTCTCATGAATAATCCCATAAATAACACAGGAGAGATAAGAGTTCATTGAGGAAGCTATTTCTACAACAATAAAAGAGCAATAGTTGGGCAAATGGGAAAAACATGTATGTGAGAGATAATATAGTATGACAATTTTAGAGTTATGCAATCAATTGGATAAGGAAAAATGTAGAAATTTTTTCAAGATATCTCTGGAGTTCAAGACCCATGTGATAGTGCTGTAAATAGCAACAAAACATTTTACAGAGACTTGGAATTTAATCCTTATGGGTTATTCCTATATTATTTTAATCACCTTTTAAATTCTTTTATCTACTCTCTGTTAGCACACCATGTTTCCATCAGCTTTGCTCATCCCTATCCCATATCAATGTTTAGCAAACTATTTGCATTCTTTCAAGAATATAAGAGCAGTTGTAGTTTATCTTGAATTTTAATAACTAATAAAGCTCTTTCATGAAATAGATTTTCATTTTTTAATAGTTTAATTTTTCAATAGCTAGTGATTATAGGTTCATTTTAGGCACTACATTTTCTTACCCATAGTATTAAAAAGGAACCCATGTGATAGTTTATCATTAAAACAGATAAAAATACAATGCAAGTCTTAGAAGAAAATATAGGAGAAAAGCTTCATGATGTTGGATATGGCAATCGTTTCTTGGATATGATACCAAAAGCACAGAAAACAAAAGAAAACATAGATAGGTTGGACTTCATCAAAACAGAAAACCCCTATGCCTCAAAGGACACTGTCCACAGAGTAGAAAAGCAGCATACAGAATGAAATAAAGTATTTTCAAGTCATATATCTGATATGGACATGATATCAAGAATATATAAAGAGGGGCGCCTGGGTGGCGCAGTCGGTTAAGCGTCCGACTTCAGCCAGGTCACGATCTCGCGGCCCGTGAGTTCGAGCCCCGCGTCAGGCTCTGGGTTGATGGCTCGGAGCCTGGAGCCTGGTTCCGATTCTGTGTCTCCCTCTCTCTGCCCCTCCCCCGTTCATGCTCTGTCTCTCTCTGTCCCAAAAATAAATAAACGTTGAAAAAAAAAAAGAATATATAAAGAATTTTTACAAGTGAATGACAAAAAACACACACAACCTGACAAAAAAATCAGCAAGGGACTTGAACAGACATTTCTCCAAAGAAGATATACAATGACCAAGAAGCACATGGAAAGATGTTCAACATCACTAGTCATTAGAAAAATGCAAATCAGAACCACAATGAGATACTACTTCATACTCATTTTAAATTGTTATTATTAAAAAAAGAAATTAACAAGTTTTGGCAAAAATGTGGAGAAAATGGAAATCCTGTACATTGCTGGTGGGAATGTAAAATGATACAGCCACTGTGGAAAAATGTTAAGATGATTCCTCAAAAACTTAAACATAGAATTACCGTATGATCCAGAACTTCTACATCCAGGTACAGATCCAAAAAAAAAAAAAAAAGAAAGAAAGAAAGCAAGGACTTGAACAGATACTTGTATACACACATTCATAGCAGCATTATTCACAGTGGCCAATTATAGAAGTAATCCAAGGTCCCATCAACCAATGAATGGATAAACATGGGGCACCTGGGTGGCTCAGTAGGTTGAGCATCCAACACTTGATTTCTGCTCAGGTCACGATCTCAAAGTTTTTCTCCCTCTCTCTTTGCCCCTCCCCCACTTACACTCTCTGTCTTTCTCAAAATAAGTAAATAAAGTTAAAAAAAAAAGCCAGATGAATTGATAAACAAAATGTGGTACATACATGCAATGAACTATTATATTGCCTTTTTTAAAAAGGGAAGAAAACTTTTACATATGCTATAACATGAATGAAATTTCAGGATATTATGCTAAATGAAATAAGCCATTCATAAAAGGGCATATATTGAGATTTCTAGAATAGCCAAATTCATAGAGACAGAAAGTAGAATGGTGGTTTCCAGGGGCTGGAGAAAGAGGGGAAAGGGGGTTAGTATTTAATGGGTACAAATTTCCAACTGGGAAAGATTAAAATGCTCTGGAGATGGATGGTTGTGATGGTTGCACAACAATATGAATGTAGTTGATGCCATTGACTTTACATTTAAAAATTATTAAGATAGCAAATTCTATAGTATGTATATTTTACCACCAAAAACAAAAAAAAAGATAAATTGATTCACATTCTTGCAGCTTCCAATTAAAATCCCTTCATAAAAAGAACAATGAAGAAAAAGAATACAACATATCATGTTCCATGGCACTGTGCAATAGTTCTGATTCTGGTGAGAAAGATGAGAATCAAGATATTTGTCCAACTCTCCCCCTCCACCCCTGCCCACATGTCTGTTCATTGAGAAACCTCACCAAGCCCAGACAGTATTATAATAACTGTCTGACAATTTTTCTTCCTGATAAGTTCTCTTTTTCTCGGTAATTTAATATTAGTAAATATAATTTAATATGATATAATTTAATAATTTAGGTTAAATATAAGTTAATTTAATATGTTACAAGCTTTTACTATCCTCTCAAATGTCCTCTGCCACTTCTCGCCTCCTACTTTATCATAAAAATCAAGGCCTCAGACATGAACCAGTTCATCTCCTGGCCCATTTAGAATTTTATCTACATTAAACTTAATACTATTTAATTATCTTTATTCTCAGAGAATATATGATTCTTGAGCCATCCATTAATCCTTTCACCCATATCCATTTATTCATTCATTTAGGAAATATTAACTGAGCATCTGCTATGAATCATTTCATTGTCTACCTTTTCTATAACTCATTTCAAAAATTATTTATTTTCCTTTTTTTCTATTTCTTGATTTCTCCCGGCTCTGAGTACATTCAAGTCATATCCAAACTCAAACAATATCCTCTCTTGAATCCAAACGGACAGTTCTTTGAATCTGCAAGTCTTTCTTACTAAAACCCTTTCACTTTCCCTTAGGCAATTGCCTTGAAAGAGTATTTTAGACTAAAATTTTCTATTTTTCTCTCTTCACACTGATACTTCCGTTCACAGAAATACGGAATCTTCCCACATAGAAACTGCACATCCAAAAGTTATTGATCACTATGTTGATAAATTGAATAAGTACTTTTCAGGCCTTTTATTATTGGATTTCCAGACTATCTATGGCATGTTGGCCTTTGCTTGGATCCTTTATAAATGTTTTATACCCATAGGTTGATGATTGGCCATATCTTGTCTGACCATACCTTTTCTCCATGGCCATTATTTCTCAAGATACTTTGTGAATCCTCTTCTGCACACTCTTTATAGTTTGCCATGTCAGAGGGTTCTATACTTGGGGTATTAGTCTCATTACTCTACATACTTGCATTTAGGTTTTTTAATCCACTCCAGCCCTTCCTCTGATCTAAGCTTCAGGCATATAGTCAAATGACTGACAAATGCATGCATCTGAATGTCCCACAAACACCCCAACATTCCTACGTTGTATTTATCATCTTTGTCTTATAACCTTAATCTCAGTTAATGACACTAGTCACTCACCAAAACCTAGGAATCATTTGACTCTCTCACTTTCTACAAATAATTACTTCAACACTATGTTGCAATTACATCCCAAACACATTTCAAATACAGAAGAGTGCCTTTTCCATATTTACTAGCATTGCCTTAATTGAAATCATCATAGCCCCATAAATCACTGGCGGAGCTTCCTAACTCCCGACTGCTATTCGTGCCCAAATTTATATAAACCCATTCTCCTTGCTAGAGTAGGTATGATCTATCTGATTGAACTGTGCCTTCAGTTAACAATGAATCCTTAATACTTCAACTTTAGAAACAGAATGGTTCATTTCAAATGATACAGTAAATTTATACAATCTCTTTGAAGATAAATTTAGCAATTCTTATTAAAGGCCATTATAACATTTGTGACCTCTGAAACAGCAATCCAAGTCCTGAGACTGTGTCCAACAAAAAAGTTCAAAAGAAAAAATGTGTACTTGCAAATATATTCTTGTCACTAAGACCTCAATAATAATTTATAATAGCAAATAAAGAAATATATTGATTGAACATTGTGTCTCATTAAAAAGTGTGAAGAGGAAGACTGTAGCAACATGAATGTGTTAAGAAGTTAAGACAATGCTCCAAATTATTATACACTGTGCTTCAACTTTGTATATTAGAAAATAGAAAGAAATGAAAGCAATTGTTTTAGAGTGTATTAGTTTGCTAGGGCTGCCACAACAAAATGTCCAAGACTGGACGATTTAAACAGAAATTTATTGTCTCAGTTCTGGAGGCTAGAAGTCCAAGATCAAGATTACAGCAGATTTAGTTTTCCCTAAAGCCTCTCTCCTTGGCTTGTAGATGGCTGTCTTCTCCCTATTTTCACATGGTCACCCCTCATTCTGTGTTGTCTGTGTCCTAATCTCTTCATATAAGGACACCAATCATGTTGGTTGGTGAAGACCCACCCTAATGATCCTATTTTAACTTAATTAACTCTTCACTGGTCCTATCTCCAATACAATCACATTCTGAGGTGCTGGGCCTAGGTCTTCAATATATTAATTTAGGGATGATACAATTCAACTTATAGCATAGGGTAACAATTATAAGTGAAACTTTTTTTTATCATTTTATCAAGTCTTATTAATATTATAATAGAGCTTTAACATGAAAATTTAAAAATATAAGAGCTACTTTCCAAGCAAAGCTGCTATAAAATGAAGTGAGAATTAAAGGGAAGATTTAATAAACTTACATTAAGAAAGTGAATAAAGTCTGATCCATCCCCCCACTTCCTGGCAAAAAGAAAAGTGAAGAAACATCATGAAGAGGTAATGCTATTCCATGAATACACACAGGGTTCAGGAAATGTGCCTAGAACCCTATAACCTTATTGTTGAAATCTCAAATATTTTATATATATATATATATATATATATATATATATATATAATACATAATATAATTACATTATATAATACATATTTTTAAAGAATTGTTGAATTGAAAGGAAATTTGGGAATTATATAAATTAAGATGCTTTCAGTTGCAACCATCAAGGAATTAAGCTGACTAAAAATACAGGGAACTTAGATCTCAAATTTATGAAAACCAGAAAAAGGAGAGGCTTCAAGTTTGGCTGTCTCACCAGCTCAGCTAGGTCATCAAGTGGTCAGGTTCATTCAAATGGTCTGCTCTAACATCCTTTGTCATTGCATCCTTCGTCAAACAAAAGTTTTAGTCATCACATCCAGATATAATGTCATACAAAGAGAGAAAACTTAGTTCTCATCTTGAAATGCACTATTTGGAAGGAGGGTGCTCTCTGCAAATGTTTCCTTGGGAATGTGACCTAAAATTTCACTGCTTTGGTGAATTATTTACTTATAAAATGAGTAACATTGTTCTCAGGCCAGTCAGTCCCACCATTGTACCTAGGTTGGGGTCAGTATCATCAGAGACATACAGCTATCCACAGAGAATGGTGGCTGACTGAACAAAATTGGGATTCTCTTATGAGGAAAGGATGTGGGAGACAGAGGTAAATAATAATGTCATTGTCGTATATATTAACACTCTAAAGGTGAAAAGCAGACAGATTAAATACCTTGTCCAAGAATTGAGTGATGAGCCCTACCCTTGATGCTCATGTCTTTTTGAAACTGGAGTATCCAGTGAGAACACTGGTATTCCTCTCGCTTTTGTAATATAACTTATCCCCAAGAACACATTGAAGGCATGGCTCAAACACGAACTACCAAATGGACTCTTCCACTTTCATCACAATCTATATCTATGCATAATGATGTAGTTCTATGAACCACATGAATTAGCACAGATGCATACATAGGCCTACTACATGCCTGTAGAAACTAGGCCTTTTCAAAAAGAAATCAAATGGTAGGTAAGAATTACACCAGAATATTGATCTACAGAGATGGCAAAATGATTCTTGAAGTTCTTAATGTAATGGACATCAAATTTTTCAGCAGTCACTGTTGGTGAAGGCAGTGTGAAAAGTTTCCTTCTTGAAATTATGTTTTGTTGACTACCAAAAATCTTTTCAAAGACCTCATTGCAGAGTAAAAAGCATCCTAGATTTGGAGTAAAAAATCCCAAGTTTGGAATTAGCTTTGCAGCCTACAAACTTTGCAAACATGGAATTATTTACAGCCCTGTAACCTCAAATGGGAATTTAATCAAGTAAAACAAAAACAATAACAATAACACAAATACACCACCCTCAAAAAAACATCGCAGAACTGCAGTGAAGTAAAGTGAGATAATATATATGAAAGCATGTAGAATACAGCTTTGCACAAAGAAGACACTTCTGCCTTTGACACAGAAGGATCCAAACAGCCAGCATGAAGCAAGGAATACACATTAAGACTGCCATTTCGGGACACCTGGCTGGCTCAGTCGGTTAAGCATCCAACTTCAGCTCAGGTCATGATCTTATGGTTCATAATTTCGAGCCCCACATCAGGATATGTGTTGCCAACGTGGAGCCTGGGGTCTGCTTCAGATTCTGTGTCTCCCTCTCTCTCTGTCCCTCCCCTGCTCTCTGTCTCTTTCTCTCTCTCAAAAATAAATAAACGTTAAAAAAAATTTTAATAAAATAAAAATAAAAAGACTGTCATTTCATAACGGTACAAGCATTTCAGCCCTCTTTATTCAGATAAGAGAAAAAAAAACAAATCATGCATAGAAAACTTCTATGAGCAATGAGCTTGTAGATCAGGCAATGGCTACCCAGTACATTGCTATTCTATCTCAGGGTGTGAATGTTTCATCTCTATAGAAATCAAACAAGCCAGACAGAAATCTCACTTCACAATTAAGTATGAAAAACAGAAATATACTAAAGAAGACAATGAAGGAATAAGAATTAAATCTTATCATTCTAAAAAGTTTCATCCATATGTTCCAATAATATGTGATGTATATACTACTACATAATTAAACAGTCTGATTCTGAGGTTGAATCAGAGTACAATTAAAAATTAGGATTTCTGTTGGAAATGATACAATATTTTACTTGTCTATAAACATTCAGAGGACAAAAAATGTTTTTAATCTTTATTTATTTTGAGAGAGAGAGCATGAGGGGGGAGAGAGAATTGCAAGCAAGCTCTGCACTGTCAGCACAGAGCCCAATGTGAGGCTCGATCCAATAAGTGTATATTTGGTGACCTCATATACAGATTCAAACCCTTCTCAATGACTTTCCAGCTATGTGAACACGGACAAGTTATTTGACCTCATCAGATCTCAATTTCTTCATCTATCAAATGGGGATCATTGCGCGATATCACAGTTTTATCAAAATGATTAACAATAATAATTCTGTGAAAACATAGCTGAAGTCTCTTAAATCATTTAATCCCCATTACAAGTCTATTAAGGAAATGTTATTATCTGGATTTTCAGATAAGAAAATGGAGGTAAAAGGAGGAACAGGACCATACCCAAAGTCATACAGGTGGGTAAGTGACAGACTTGGAATTATAACTCAGGCAGCCTGCTTTCAAATTCCTGCTCTTTCCAGTGTGCCTGTAAGGCACGTGTTAACAACGTGGTGTGTGTAAATGCACAATGCCTGCCTGACTTCTGAGAAGTACTGAATGTGTGAAATTTTCTAAGATCTTCAGTCCCTTACTCCAAACCCTGAAGGCTGGATCTTTTTCAGAATTCCAAATTTTTTAGGTTTTAGAAAGACAATATGGTACCTTTAACACATGTTATGTGAAACTTTCAGCAGAGTCTGGGGCAGCGCCCCATAATCAAGCACATTAATATTTCTGCAGCAATCAGAACATTCACACTAAGTGGGATAAATAAACTATAAATAGTGTCACCCCACTTCAGGACAAGTTTTACTGCAAATCAGGTACTAAAAAATGTTCTGTTTCCAGAGATTGGGGAGTTGAGAATTGAGGGCAAGAAATTGTTGGCTATTTTATGCTTGGCACTCTACTGTATGCTAGGGACTCAAGATGTCTAACAGCACAGCAGTAGAGACAGAATTAATATATTATCATCCCAACCTTCTATCCCAAAATATATTGTTCTGTGATCTCTACTTCTAGACTCCTAATGATGGCATCGTGAGCAATCTGATTGTTAATTCATGTTACTGTTTGTGGCTGAGAAGAGCCCAAGGGTTACCCCTCTCAGGAAACATATTTACATGTTAACAGAGTCATTCAAAAATCACAGGGCATGAATTAAAAGGACTGACCCTACTACTGGAAGTTTTTTTTACATTATATAAAGTAACATGGTACAAAGAGTTTGGTGTCCCTCAACTCAAAATCGTCCACTAACAGACTACCTACAGAGACCTCAAGCCTCAATTTGACAAATCCTTTGTGCTAAACAAGTAGAAGCTTCCATAACTATGATCATTTCTAAAACAAATTCTAGTCTATTACAGGAGATACTCACCAGAATAAAAATATTAAGCTTTCTCAATGTCCAATCCAAAAAATGAAAAATACAAAAACCGCTGTGCCTAATGCATCAAAATTATCAGACATATTCCGAAATAAAATAATCAGTTACTGGAAAGACCTGGAAATAACAAGACCCCAGAGATAAGAGCAAAATACATTTGAATTTCTGTAAAGCTTTGATGTGCTTTGAAATATCATCTACATATGTTAGGAATTTTAACATAATCACTATGCTACTTTTCAAGTCCAACTGAATGAGATCTGTCTTTTCACCATAATGGGGATGTAAGAAAATGGAATGTCTGTCAGCTCCCCTTAGGGAAGCTTCACAACTTTAATAACAGAAATCTGTTTTACCCTGGAATTAGAAACTAAATTAAATAACATTTTTGTCTTAAAATATTTGATTGATCAAAGAAAAGTGAAGCTGTTACTATTTTTCCCAGTTAAAAAAAAAAATCTAGATTGTCCAGTAAAAATGTAAATACTTGTTTGGTTTTTTTTTAAGGAACCTGTAATTATTCGAGTTTGTATACATTTGTATGCAGGCAAAAACTGACAATCAGGTGTATGACAATAAGATGTTCAAACAGAAAAATCTTGCCTAGATTAGTGTAATGCTTCTTTAACCGGTAGCTCTCCTTCCATTCTTGATCTTCTCCTATCCATTCTCCAAATGGTAACAATGATATTTCTAAAATTTAAAATGGATTTCGCCACTCATCTTCCGATCAATTAATCCCTCACTAAATTCTCATCGCTCTTAGGATAAAGCCCAATATCCTTTACATGGCTTACCAGGCTCTCCAAAGTCCCCATCTGCCTCTGCATCTCTGTCCATCTCTCCCTCAGATGCTCAGAGTTCCAATCTTACTCAACTTCATTCTCTTCCTCATCACTGGTGCACCTGATACTCTTCATGCCACAGTTGACACACATCCTTGTTCATACCCACTTCTATCCACAATTTCGTTCAAGATTCTATATAAACTTCAATCCCTATAGGCTTTCTCTGATCACCTTGGCTTGGTTAGATCCACTTTCTAGATGTTTCCTATATATCCCCTATTAAAACACTTATCATATTTGATTGTAATGATTGGTTCTGGTTTTCCAGGCACAAATTCTATAAAGATTTGTGTGTTATTTCATTAATACTCATTAACAGAGTATTTCACTTTTGTAGACACACAAAGAATGAATAATTTTTAAAAATACATATGTCTTGTAGGATCTGGACATTTGTTGTTCTATTCAAGAACATATACCTATTATGTAGAGTCTTCATAGATGTTGATTGGCTAAGCTAAGGAAACCTGGATTAATAGCACTGAATTTAATCATTAATAATAACATCCACCATTGGATGAGTACCTTCTTCATGAAGGCAATTTACATATTTTTCTCACTTAACTCTTACTACATCTTTTTTTTTATTTTTTTTTTAATTGTTTTTTTCAACGTTTATTTATTTTTGGGACAGAGAGAGACAGAGCATGAATGGGGGAGGGGCAGAGAGAGAGGGAGACACAGAATGGGAAACAGGCTCCAGGCTCTGAGCCATCAGCCCAGAGCCTGACGTGGGGCTCGAAGTCACGGACCGCGAGATCGTGACCTGGCTGAAGTCGGACGCTTAACCGACTGCGCCACCCAGGCGCCCCTCTACATCTTAATATTCAGCAAAGAAAGGGAGGTAATTTCCTGGAAGTGAATAACTGAATTGGCAGAGCTGGAATGTGAGCCCCAGTCAAATTCCACCAGGCACTTCTTTTCACTACCTTACATTGTTTGATATTATGTGCTGCCACACAGTATCACAGTATTTCTTTCTTGAATTAAGGAAATGTAAGGGTCACCAGGCACAATGATCTCTTTTAATTATCTATAGCACATGGGAAAGATTATATTCAAAATATTCATCAAGTCCTGTATGATGCATTGATTGAAGAGCCACTCATGCACCTAAGTGCTTGCTTGTGAAATGATCTGTGAATCCACAGAGATAGAACAGAGTTGAAATGCTTGTGGTGGTTACATGCTCAGTTCTCACTATTTAGAACCACGGCTGAGCAATGGTTGAGACCGATGATATCCTCATGGGAAATTTTTAGTATGTAGGCATTCATAAATGGACAAGTGAATGCAGTGAAGGGAGCAGAGGTGTAGAGCTCGAAAGATGCAGAGAACAAATGTGGAGAGGTGAGAATAGATTCCACATCTGAAATGATTTAAAATCTTTTAAATTTTCTCACAGGAGTTATAGAATCAAGAGTTTCAAGAAGGACTTTATATTTAATTCTTTAAAGGAATGGTAACAGGGGTGCCTGGGTGGCTCAGTCAGTTGGGCGTCTGACTTCAGCTCAGGTCATGATCTCACACTCTGCAAGTTCGAGCCCGGCGTCAGGCTCCGTGCTGACAGCTCAGAGCTTGGAGCCTGCTTCGGATTCTGTGTCTCCCTCTCTCTCTGCCCCTCCCCTGCTCATGCTCTATGTCTCAAAAATAAATAAATAATAATAATAATAATAAGCATTAAAGGAATGGTAACAGATAACATATTCGATCAGATACTAAGGGATAGAATTATGAAAGACATCCTTGGGCACAATGGTAACATTTGCAATTACATGCAATTTATTAGTTCACACACTTACTCAATTTCTATATACTTCTGAAAAGAGAATAGTGTGAAATCTGTAGTCTACTAAATATAAGTATTATCACAGTCACCTATAAATGCTACTTTGGTTATTGATCCCAATGTCATTGTAATTCCAGTAAAGAAAATAGAGGTATACTTTCAGTGGAGTCTCACAGAACAAAGGAGTCTACAAATCCTGCATTTTCGGAAATTTTCTTTAGGTTTCTTTGAGTTCTAGAACACTCTAGTGCATAGTGCATTTTGAAGAAAAACATTGCACTCTCCCTCACCATTCCTTCTGTGCCTCTGCACACTACTCGAGCCAAAATGATTAACTTGTGGGGTGCCCTCAAACTCGAAGCATTCACAGTGTTGCTCCCTTTACTGGCAACATAGTTTTTCTTAGTCCTCTGCCTAAGTTGGTTCTGTCATTTAAGACTCAGCTCAGCTGTTGCCCTCCTCAAGGAAATCTATCCTGATTCCTAGGTGTGGTCTGGGTCAGTTGCTCGCTCCAAGGGTTCTTAAGACATTCTGTGTATGCCTCCCATGAATTTATCAAACTGTGTAATTGCCTGCTTACCCGTCTGCTGCACCCCCAAACCCCAGTTACACTGTATGTTCTTCAGGCTAGAGGCAAGTTCAGCACCAATAGCACTTAGTAGGCATGAAACTCAATAAATATCTAATCCGTGAATAATGAAAATTGATTTGGGTACTGAATTTTTCTGATAATTTCTCTCTGTGGTGTGCATTAGAGTTGATATTAGAGGTGATATTTTTTGTAAGTTCACTAAATCCTTTAAAGAAGAAAGACTATGGAATTCTCAACATGTTACATTTTCAGCGCCAGGAGCTCCATTTGCACACACTGCTGCATCTTAGGAACATGCTTTTTTAAAGCTGTTACATTCATATTTTTTATGAAATTCATAAATGACCAATGGAAACAAAATTAGAAATAAATAATATTTTAGGATGAAAAAATAAATGATGGGAACCAACAAGTGAAGGTAGAGTGCGACTCATTTCTCAAACAGAATTTGTTTTTTATGATGCAGCATCTCAAAGGACTTGTGTATTGAAGAACACACTTCTGTTTGGGAAGATTATGCCCTTAGTATGACATTGACATTGTTTAAAACATTTTTAGAAGTCCTCTGTTGGAACTGACTCAAGAGACAATTTACCAACACTAGAAAATCAGTCTTACTGAATAATAGTTATAGGATAT
Source organism: Prionailurus viverrinus (assembly GCF_022837055.1). NCBI lineage: Eukaryota > Metazoa > Chordata > Mammalia > Carnivora > Felidae > Prionailurus > Prionailurus viverrinus. Next base: position 96,193,937 of record NC_062567.1, read on the forward strand.
GCTCTTTTGTTCCAACCTCCTTCTTTGTCCTTATTTTCTTAGCTGCTTTCCTTCACCTGTTTGTTCCTCGGTTACTGAATCATAGGGAGCTCACAGTGTGGCATGCTGGCACGGCTTACGAAGACAGCTATTTGCAGAAGAGACACAGTGAAGGCCAAAGGGAATGACTGTGGAACCAAATTGAAGGCAGAGACAAGAAACAGTCTTGCTCAGAGTATATCACGGAGCAGACTGCTTAATTTAAGTTTAATTATGCACTGACTGTTACCTGTCTGAAAATGCCACAAGCAATAACATAAATATAACAGTCTAAGGAATATAAATGAAAATTATGAGAAATCACATTATCAGAAGGTAAGAATTCATATACCCATATATTTAAAAACATGCCTATAGTAAAAACATGGATCTCTATATAGCACATTAACATTAACAGTTCCCCCTTTGTGTGCAATTCTTTAGTAATGATTAAAATCCCTATTTATTCAATAGTCAGACCTCTTTTGAGTAAAATGTATGGGAAGAGGCCATCAACAGGCAAATGGAAGTCATATAAAAGTCAACAATATGTAAAAAATACAGAGTCACTTAAAGTATGTTGGTTCAATACCATCTGAATGAAAGTTGACATTAAATTTTACCCTTCCTCCAGTTCTGGGACAGATACCACCTCTGGCAAGGACTCAACCATCTCTGCTGTTGTTCTGGCAGTAGTGTCACTGGATGGGTTGAGAAGTTATCTCTATTTGAGCACTGACTGCTTCAAAAATTAGAGCTAGAGATACAGCAGGCCCTGTACAGCACCGTGAAGATGTAGAGTCAGAAAATTTGGGTAGAGACTAATGCTAAAATAGTGAGAAACACCTCAAAATGAGAGAACCATGAGTCCCGCGTTGGGCTCTGTGCTGACCGCTCAGAGCCTGGAGCCTGTTTCGGATTCTGTGTCTCCCTCTCTCTCTGACCCTCCCCCGTTCATGCTCTGTCTCTCTCTGTCTCAAAAATAAATAAACGTTAAAAAAAAAAATGAGAGAACCAAAAATTTCATTCTAAATTCTCTTTAAAACACCATGGGAGTGAGGTGCCTGAGTGTCTCAATTGGTTAACTGTCCAACTCTTGACTTCGGCTCAGGTCAAGATCTCACAGTTTGTGAGACAGAGCCCCATGTTGGGCTCCGCACTGGGCATGGAGCCTGCTTAAGATTCTCTTCTCCCTCTCCCTCTGCCTCTCTCTCTCTCTTTCTCTCTGTCTCTCTCTCTGTCTCTCTATTTCTTGAAAAGGAAAGGAAAGGAAAGGAAAGGAAAGGAAAGGAAAGGAAAGGAAAGGAAAGGAAAACAAAGGAAAACAAAAGAAAACAAAAGAAAAGAAGCCACAGTGTAGGGTTGCCACTGTAAGGTAGCAAATCAACTACCTTTACACGTCAGATAAGAAACAAATATTTTTAGTATAAGAATGACCCATAATTTGGTACACATATTTATACTAAAAACACTTATTTATTGTTTATGTGTAGTTCAAAGCTAGCTAAATGTTGTATTTTATGGCAACACTATATCCATAAAGACATACTATAGCCCAGAAGGTTAAGAACAAAAATTAACAACATGCCAGAATCCAGGAAGAGTTTACACTAATAAAATACCTATTGATGAGAATAGTTAAGAATTAATGTTCATAGCAATATTGTGCAAACTTTTGAAGTGGGAGTTGAGAAGGAGTAAATGTTGACCGGGATTAGGGAAATCTGAAAAACCCCTTGAACTTAAAAGTTATAGTTGGTGCAGTTCTTATGTCTGACTAGGAAAACCACATCATACAAGAATCATTCCAAGAATAATCTTTCAAAGAATGGGAAGTACTTAATAAGAAGGAAGAACTCTACTTCTGCAACAATATTTTTCCTTAGTTGTTACTCTTTTGATTGCCCAACAAGTGGAGAGAGTTGCCAGTGTAGTCATGTTCTCCGATATCAGCAGTGTAACAATGAGCCATGGGAACTCCTGCTCCTTGTTCCTTATTGTCTAAAAACCATTTCAGGGAGCCACAGAGCTGAAGGAAGAAAGAGGCTTACAATTGTTTCCCTCAGAGATACATTTGCAGGTTGCCTTTGGAGTGCTGCATGCGGCGATATATATATTAAATAATCCACTTGTGAAATAATCAGTCAACCAGCCTGTCAGGAAACACTTCTTTGAGTACCTACTATGTACCAGTATATCCTAGGCATTGATAATTCATTAAACAAAAGTGATCTCAGTCTCCCCTGTGCCTCTTGATCATTCACTCCTTGTGCCTCATTCAAAGAAGCAGGCAATGGTATTAGGAATACTATCTTACTTTATTTCACAGTCCAAACCTAGTGCAATTATACTCAAGGCAATGATGGAAAGTTGTCAGCTTTGCTCCCCACAATCTATTAACAAAAATGCAAATATTCTTCAAAACTCTCTACCACAGCCTCTGGGATTTTCTACCTGTGATCCAATGGAAAAAAAGCTCTCCTGTCCCCTGATCTAGATATACAACAAGCACTTGAGAGATACCACCAATCATTAGACTAAAGATTTGCACATCAGCCTGCCCTTAAGCTTCATATAATAGTAATTACCATTTATAGAAGGCTTATATTATATTAGACATTCTGCTATACTTATTAAATGCATTATCTTATTTAGTTCTCATATCATTTAATCCCCATATACCCACTTCATGATTAGGTTCTTTCACAAATAATGAAACAGAAATTTAAAGAAGTTAATTTTTTTATCCAAGGTCATGCAACTAATGTGTCATACAACCATATCTAAATCCAGGCCTGCCTGATGCCAAGATCTATGCTCTTAGCCATCACAACACACTAGAACATACATGGATTATAAGGAAAGGGAGACTGTGCTAGAACATAAGTGGACTATGAGGAAATTCAGGACAATTCTGAGTCTTGGATGCATTCCAATGGTAGGTATAGAACCATCTCTATAGGTGGGATGGAGAAACTGAGGGGTGGGGCCGGGTGGTGTGGTGTGGTGTGTGTGAAAATACCAAGAGAACTGCAGGATAAGTGTAGAAGTACTAGAAGTGCAATCTGCAGCGAGAGATAAATGAAAAGCATCTTGATATTGGAAAGTGAAGTTGTCCCTGTAAAACTATCTGCTCCAAGTTCATGGTGAGACACAGTTATTGATTCAACAAAAACAAAAGCAAGGAGATTGAAAAAGAAAAATGAAAAAATGAGAACTGATCTAAATGAGAAAAGAACCAAGCAATCCAATAAAAAGAATGTACCAAGAATGAGAAATGTGTTAGAAAATTAAAGTTTCTGTTGATTACAGAAAAGAAGAAACCTGATATTGCAAAAAAGAATGAGATAATTAGAAATGTAGAAGACTATTTAGTAATTTTTGCAAGAACGCACAACAAGAAGGAAAAACACAACAGTGATAAAAGGTGACAAAGAAAATAGAAAAAAGAAGCGTGAACATATACAAATAGGTAGATTTGTTTTTAAAAATGATGTGAAAACAAGGGAGCTTCATATGGCTCATGAGGCCTCCGTGATTGTCCTCTGCCTTTCTTTCCCCTTGGCTCCTGACCCCCTAGTCACACCCACCTCCTTTCAGTTCTTCCATCCCACCCAACCCCCTTATGACTAGGCCTTCTATCCCGTTAGCTCCCATTTATTAAACACTTTTTTCCTTCCTAAGTCCCACTTGATGTTTTAGCTCATGTCCTGTTTGGGGCCAAGGTTTGTTTAGGGTTCCTGCCTGTGTTGACAACGTGTGGGAACTTCCCTGTCCTCTCTTTTGTGTACACTTTATTGTTTCTAAATCTCAGACAGAACCTACAGACTTAAGGAAACGGAATCCAAAACTTCTCTATTTAGTCAAGGTCAAGGTCACTTTTGTATGTGAATGCAAGTCATCCCTGAAAAATAAATTTGAAAGTATACGGTGGCGATATCACAAGAAGTATTTTCAAATTGACTCAAAAAGGAGGAAATAATGAGAAGAAAGCAGAAGTGGTAATTTGTTAAACACTTACAAATATGTCTGAAAATTATGGCTGAAAATATATAGTTACAAATTATATACCTATAACAATAATAAAAAGAGATAAAGTATAAGTTATAACTATTAAAACTCTTAAAATAAATTATCACTTACATACGTGGCACATACTTAAAATCAAAAGCAATGAACTGAAATACTATTTCAATCAATAAGGACTCAGTAAAAGACATATACCCATGATTAATATACTAAAAGTAGTAGCTTACTTACATGACATCAATAACTAGTTAAAATGTAATGGGGAGCAATATCATTCACAATACCAACTAAACATAAAATATATAGTAATAACATTGAAACAAACTTATAAGACATATATGAAATAATCAATGACAATCTTTTTTTGAGATCTAAAACCAGATTTGAATAAAATTAAAAAGGTACTGTGTTCCAGATAACAAAGGTTAAACTCTCTATAAGATTAAACTCTCTATACCCCAATGGTTAGAAAATAAAAATAAAATAATTATACTAAATCTATAATAGTCTTTAGTGGATAAGAGGGCTATTTGCTTCTTCAGTATATTCTATACTTCCCCAACTGTCTATAATAAGAACACATTACTTGCACATCATTCATCATCAGGGAAATACAAATCAAAACCACAATGAGATACCACCTCACACCTGTCAGAATAGCTAAAATTAACAACTCAGGAAACAACAGATGTTGGCGACGATGTGGAGAAAGGGGAGCCCTTTTGCACTGTTGGTAGGAATGCAAACTGGTACAGCCACTCTGGAAATAGTATGGAGGTTCCTCAAAAAATTAAAAATAGAGCTACTCTATAACCCAGAAATTGCACTACTAGCTATTTAGCCAAAAGAAACAAAAATGCTGATTTGAAGGGGCACATACACCCCAATGTTTATAGCAGCACTAGGGACAATAGCCAAATTATAGAAAGAGCCCAAATGTCCATCAAATGATGAATGTATATATATACAATGGAATATAACTTAGCAATCAAAAAGAATGAGATCTTGCCATTTGCAACACTGTGGATGGAACTAGAGGGTACTATGTTAAGTGAAATTAGTCAGTCAGAGAAAGACAAATACCATATCATCTCACTCATATGTGGAATTTAAGAAACAAAACAGAAGAACATAGGAGAAGGGAAGGAAAAATAAGTTAAAAACAAAGAGGGAGACAAACCATAAGAGACTCTTGAATAGAAAGAACAAACTGAGGGTCACTGGAGGGGTATTGGGTGGAGGGATGGGCTAAATGAGTGATGGTTATTAAGGAGGACACTTGTTGCGATGAGCACAGGGTGTTATATTTAAGTGATGAATCACTAAATTCTATTCCTGAAATCATTATTACACTATATGTTAACTAACTTGGATTTAAATTAAAAAATAAATAAAAACACTGGTGCAGCCACTCTAGAAAACAATATGGATGTTCCTCAAAAAGTTAAAAAAAAAAATGCCCTATGATCCAGCAACTGCATGACTAGATATTTTCCCAAAGGATACAAGAATACTGATTCAAAGGGATACATGCACTACAATGTTTATAGCAGCATTATAAACAATAGGCAAATTATGGAAAGAGCCCAAGGGTCTTTGATGAATGCATAAAGAAAATGTGTGTGTGTGTGTGTGTGTGTGTGTGTGTGTGTGTATGTGTATATATATATATATATATATATATACATATATATATATGTATATATATATACACACACACATATATATGTATATATATATCACATATATAATATATACATAGATAGATAGATAGATAGATAGATGGACAATGGAATATTACTAGCCATAAAAAAGAATGAAGTCTTGCCATTTGCAATGACATGGATAGAGCTAGAGAGTATTATGCTAAACAAAATTAGTCCAAGAAAGACAAATACCATATGATTTCACTTATATATGGAATTTAAGAAACAGAACAAATGAGCACAGGGGGCAAAAAAGAGAGAGAGGCAAAGCAAGAAACAGACTCTTAGCTATAGAGAACAAACTAATGGTTACCAGAGAGGAGGTGCATGGGGATGGGTTAAATAGGTGATGGGGATTAAGCAGGGCACTTATTGTGATGAGCACTGGGTGTTGTACTAAGTGTGGAAACACTAAATTCTATACATGAAATTAAAATTAGTTTAACATTGACTAACTAGTTTAAAATTAGTTAACTGTATGCTAACTAACTGGAATTTAAATAAAAACTTGAAAGGAAAAGAAAGGGAAAAATAGTAGTAAACAAACTGTAATGACCCTTAATCTTAAAAACATAAATTTGATTTAATATTGCTGTGTTTTGAATATTATCAATGTATAAGTTTTACTTTATTATCTCTCAATGGTTTTTCCTAAAAACAATACAGTTTTACCTTATCTCTATAATGTAGAGAGTATATTTGTATAAATGAAGGCTTTTCTATCCATTTGCATAACCATTAGTGTGCACATATGTTTCTTCAAATGTCTTTCTCAGTCCTTTTATTTGCCACAGCTCAGAGGAAATATCCAGACAAAATTAGGTTTTAATATAACGGTCTTCATTACTGCATTAGTTTGATAAAGTGTATTCTAGATACAATGGGGAAAATTCACCTTTGGATATTTCTATTTTATTAAATGAAATGAGATAACAGTACTGTGAAGAATAGGAATCTTTTTTTCTGCTCTCCTTGGCTAATTTCTTTGCTGCCACAACATCCATTCTTTAGTATCTTTTCTTAGGACACAGCATCCTTCAGTGAAGGCCCGATTTCCATGTAATTAGTGAGACAATCAGTGCCATCTATTATCATCAGTCAGATGCTTCTCTACATAATAGGGACTAGGCATTTGGTCCCACTGGCAACGGTTCTGTGTGAAAAATTAAAGTGCCCCAATATGTAAACATTATTTCAGCTTAATGCTATTACTTTATTTGGGGACTTTAAGTACCAAAAAACATCTGTTAAACTACCAAAGTTCACATTCTTACGAATGTATTCTCAAGGGGCAGATGACAAATTAAAGTTTCACTGTTCTCCAAGTGAGAATTTTCTAGGATTTTGTAATAATGGTAGTCTAATAATCTCCTTTACAGCAATACTAAAGTCATACACCACTGTTAGGCTTTGAATTCCTTCATTAGATTAAATATTTAGGTTCCACAAGAGATAAAAGTAGATATAGTAGGTGGGCTCAAAGAAAATAAGAAGAAACAATGACTTTGTAGGGAAGAATCAGAGAGAAGTGATCCTTGTAGAAACTTATGAATTATTTAAATGGTGGTAAAAACTCACTGAGAAAACTACCAGATGCTGTTTATAACTCAGGACAATGACACCAACAAGAAGAACAAATGGCACAAGTTCATAACAAGTATGGACCAGAAGCTTATACACATATCATTAAATTCTAGTGCAAGATAGTAAACTTCATCTCCTTGGCTAAGTTCTCATTTAAAATGATGAAAAAAAAATCACAGAGATGGAAAGCAGGAAACATTGCTATTCTTGAACCAGAAATACTATGACATAGAGCAAACAGCACTGGAATAATGGAAATGCAGGTTGAGGAGAAAAGCAGAATGGAATTCAATATAAATGCAAGAGAGAGCATTTCCTGGGATTGGTCCAATCCTTGACAAGGAAATCCAGAGGAAACCCAAACTCAAAGGCAAGAGGTACTAGGACAAGAAACTGGCTGTGGAGCAACCTGGAGGTCCCCCACTTCCTTTAGTGGCTGACTACAGATTTTTCCCTCAAAATATAGTCCACAAGAACAGCTCTCTAAATTAAGTCGAGAATCAACTGAGGGAAGACAGATCCTGATTAGGTGTGTTGATTTGATAGAGGAAAGTGAAGCAAATTTCTAAATGCCTCAGATTTCCTCAAAGTGCATGGAGAAAAACAGAAGGAAAGGTCACTCCACATTAACTGAAATACAGTAAAGTCCTGTCTCCAAATAGAGCATCCTTTCTTAGACCTTGAGAGGGTTCCTAGTTTGGCCACCCACTCTGAAGAAGGGAATCCTAGGTTTCTACCTGATCCTGCCTATATACCCACATAACACTATAATCAACCCCTACCCTCTTTCAAAGGGAAAGATATATGAAGAAAATCAGTGGCATAAAAAAGAAAACAAATTAAATAATAGAAAAAAATATCCATAGAAGAATCAGAGTTAATACCAGAAATGTAAGAGAACTTTAAAAAACTGTCTAACTAGTATCTTCAGAAAGATTCATAAAGATATTCTATATATAGTATCCATTAAATGAGAGCACACTGATATGGAAAAGGAGAAATCAGAAAATAAAAGATGTATTGAACAAAACAAATGTGTTGTCAAAATAGTGAAGTTCATGTACCAGTTTGAACAGTATCTCCCCAAAATTCATGTGCACCTCAAACCTCAAAACATGACCTTATTTTGAAATACCATCTTTGTAGAGATAATTAGCTAAGCTAAGATGTGGTAATATTGGATTATTATGGGCTATAATACAATAATTGGCATCTTTATAAGAACTAAATGAAACACAGAAATGCAAAGGGAAGACCAGCATGTGAAAACAGAAACAGAGATTGGAGTGATGCATCTACAAGCCTAGGAACTCCCAAATTACCAGCAACCACCAGAAGCTAGGAGAGAGCCATGGAACAGTATTTCCCTCAGAACCTCCAGAAGAAACCAATCCTGCTGAAACCTGAATTTCAGATTTCTACCCTCCAGAACTGTGAGAGAATAAATTTCTGTTGCTTCAAGACATCAAGCTTGTAGTAATTTGCTACCGTAGCTTTGGGAAAATAATCTAGTCAGTTAAGCGCTATAATACTGCATTTGCAAAGTGATATGGACATTCAGGAAGAAACTAACTACTTTTGAGAGAGTTTAGAAGGTATCAAGTAAGACTTGATAATTACACAGGATACTAAAAGATGATTGAGTAAACCTATTACAGCCAGGAGGAGAAAGTATTCCAAGCAGTAGAAAACTGTATGCAAATGCAGAGCAATGTGAACACATACCTGAAATTCAGAAATGGCAAAACATGTGGTCTGACTTCAGTCAGTATTTTACTGGTGGATTATGAGACGTATTATTAGAAACATAGGTAGTGGACAGATTCTGAAGAGTCAGGCAAAACAGAGTATGCCTCAATATGCCAGCCATAAAGGGATTTTAAACAAGAAAATGGCATGGTATATTTATGCTTTAGAAGGAATTACTCTGCCTTGGACCTGAGGTCACCATCTTCTTCCTTGCTTTCATTTTGTTTTGCTTCCTCACTACAATTGCTCCTTCCTGGACGTTTTTCTAAAGGAAATATTTATTTGAAGTAAGTTTCTAAGGAGAATTTAGAGCCACAGAATCTCATTAGAATTTTTTGGATCCTCAGTTCAGTGTAAGCTTCTAGCTTTGGAGTCTACATTAGATAGTCAACTTAGAAATTATGCAAAAGTTAATATTTTCTTGGGCCTCAAACCAAAATAATAACAATGCAAAGCTAACATTTCTTCTAGAGAGGACTTCTTAGTCCTCACCACCTTTTTATGGTGGGGAATTATTGTAACCAAAAATTTTAAGGGACATACTTGCATCTAATTTCACCACCATAAAATCTATGAAATGGCTGTCTATAATTGGGTAATTGGTATTGAAATATAAAATAAAACTTACAAAACATAATACAAAATATTATAGTGTTAAATCCCTTGAAAGAAGAACTACTGATAAACCAGACTCTTAAATCATGTAATCACAGAATCTTGGATTAGAAAAAAGTCGGAAGGTTTTGCTTGTCTCACTGTGCGACAAAAACTAGAAAGACATTCTTGATTTCTCTCTCTGCCTCATTCACTGCACCTAATCAATCAACAATTCCACTTTAACTATGTTCATTTTACTTCATCCGTCTGGCCACTGTCTTAATTCATGTCACCAGTATTTCTTACCTGGATTACTACTGCAATAACATGCTAAACTACAGTCCTCCTGACAAATTTGCACTCCTCGGCACCAGTCCAATCCCCTCTTCAGGTACAAAGGTTTCAGAACGATATTCCCAATTACAAATCTGTATGCCATTGCTCCATTAAAAATTCTTCAAGAGCTCCCCCATTACCACCAGAGGAAGACCAGACCCTCTCAACAGAGCTTACCAAAATTTTGATCCAATCTCAGCTTCTGTCTCCTGCTACATCTCACGATCCCTTACACAGTGCTGCAGCTGTCCTGAGTTACTTACAGTATCATGCACAGACCATGCCTTCTTTCCCTTTTAGAATTTCGTGCAGGCTTTCTCTCCATCTGAAAAGTCCAGCTACCTCCTCTCCATCCTCTGGTACCAAGAGAGACATTTCCTCCAGGAGGTTTTTTCCAAACTTACCAAGACTATGTTAACTTCCAAAATACACTACGCCTGCTTCTCCTGGAGATCTCATGTCATTGCACTGTCACTTCCCTTTTGTTTTTCTCTTCCAGGAGACCACGAACTTCTTAAAGGCAGGAAATATGCCTTCACCTTGCCAGTTGCAAAATGCCTAGCATATAATACATACATGTTAGATATTGTCCTAATTAATCACTACTTATTCTTGGGGGATAAAATTGAGTACCTACAATTTCCCAGACAGTTATCCAGTATCCACATGAGAAATCTCAGGAACAAACAACTTATATTTTCATGAACTTTCTAAATTCCAGAAAGCTTCCTCAAATTGTGCTATTGCAACCACACCATAATAAATGATGATGATGATGATGATGATGATGATGATGATAGAACTGACATTTACGGAAACAGGCACTATGCTGAATTCTTTTTTTTTTATGTTGGTTTTTTTTTTTTTTTTGAGACAGAGTGTGAGCGGGGTAGGTGCAGAAAGAGAGGGGGACAGAGGATCTGAAGTGGGCTCCAGCTGACAGCAGAGAGCCTGATGCTGGGCTCGAATTCATGAACTATGAGATCATGAACTGAGCCGAAGTCAGATCTCAACCAACTGAACCACCCAGCTGCCCAAAGGATTCTTAACGTGAATATACTCAGTCTACTTTCATAACAATCCTTTAAGTCAGATACTATTATTTCCAGTCCAGATGAAAAGTAAAAGGGTTAGAGAAGCAAATTTATGAAAGTTACACAGCAAGCAAATGGTGGAGTCAGGATTCAAACTCAGCCAACTGAGTCTAGCCCTTAGCATTAATTCACTCCCACCTCAAAACCAAATGTCGGAGAGCCCGTCTTTCAACTCTTTGGCCTTAAAAAGATCTGTAATAAAATAATAATAATAATAATAATAATAATAATAATAATAAATACAATTAAAAAATAAAAATCTAGTGAAATTTGTTTTAAACTGGCTTCCAAATTCATCTGTCAATGACACTCTTTTGAGGAACAACCCTTGTTAATATCCTGGAGAACTGCAGATCTATAAAATGCACTTTGGGAAATAATGGTCTAAGCATGATTATTGTCCTAATTCACTGTTAAATTGCGTTTGCTCTTGCAACGGTCACATCAGAGTACTGGCATGTACTGGGCTAGGAGCCAACTGCAGCCCCAAAGATGCTCACTTGATCTGAATCTTATCCAAATCTGACTACTGAATTTGAATCTCTGGAGTGAAACCCAAGGAACAAAATTCAGTCATCATCTTACATTATTTCTAGGCACATCTAAGATTCAGAACCACTGTTCTGGAATACACTGTGTTTTCCAAATAATAGTGTTCAGTCTTGCCCTGGACTGGGTATCTCACACCTTATCAGGAAATCTCCTTTCTAAGCCTTTCACTTCCAGATCCTTTCACTTCCAGTTTCAATCTTTCTTACCTCTCAAGCCTCTTCTCTGGCCCTCTGGTCTTTCTAGTACCATGGCATGGCATTCCTCCATGTTTGCACACTACTCAGTTGACCTTCCTCTTGATTGCTGGAAAACACTTATCTTTTGGAAGTTAACTAAAATGTCATCTCCTCTGTAAAGTGGGTCCCTCCTCAGTCTGTGTGTTCATACTATACTAATGTCTCTATTGTGGCGTTTAATGTATTGTATCGTAACTATGGATGTACAAGTCTTCTTTTTCAACAGAATACGAGTGTCTTAAAAGGAAATGTCAAACTTTAGCCCTTCTTGCTTACTCAATACAAACTAGTCCTGGCCAATAGTTGAAGCTCAATAATTGTCAGCTAAGAGATTCGAAAGCATGTTAAAGCTTTTGTCTTTGGTGCTTGGTTCTTGTCCAGTTTGTTTAGCTAGAGAGAAATGTAATAACACCCGATGACAACACGTTATTTCATAAGCCAATCAATACAAGCAAAGGGACAGGAAACACAAAAGGTTGTTGGTAAAGAAACCAAACGCTGAACTGAAAGTCAACTACTCAGAAATAATGTTACCAAGAAACTAAGATAGAGAAGTCAGATGAATTAAATCAATGATTGATAAATAAATAGAAGAATGAACAGATTTTGAAAACCAATACTCAGTACAGTAAAAAAAAAAAAAAAAAAACTAAAGAACTCAGACTGCACATTACAAATTGAATTGAACAGCACACTCAGTCACTCAGTTAAACAACCCTGTTTTTGCATTGAAACTAATCAATTTTGAATGTCGTTGAAGACTATTAGTGAATTAAAATATGCTTGATTTCATTAACTTTCTTGAATTTTATACCTCTGGCAGTGTACTCTAAATATCAAAGCACCATCAACACCTTATGAACCCGGAAATTAAGCATAAGCTCAAAATATTTCTCAATCATGATAAAGATATAATAGTCCTTCAACTTCTATATGACTGTGATAGGTTCACCAGGCCCAATCATAAAATTCCAATAGCTTAAAAAAAATACTTGCAGCTTACATTCTGTTTGCACAAAAAAAGGGCCAGCTAAGGCTCTATTCTCTCCACTTCCTACTCAATTTATATGAAAGAAATTTTATTAAAGATATTTTAGAAACCTTCATAATGGCCTTCTCATTGCTTACCTCAAGAGAGAAGCAAGGCAATTCAGATGATAAATCAAACTATAATAGTAAGGAAGTTTATTCTTGCTATGATTACTTTGTTATTGTTTCCAATACAATTATTACACAATATTCACTTTTAGCAAATAGCATTTTACCGTAAGTCAATAAACATAAAAATATCAAATTAAGTAACCCTATATTTGAATTTCTGTTGTATAATTTGCAAACACAGACACAAATTTTACATAAATTCTGAATAATTTCTGCTGTTTTCATTGAACCCAATCTCACAAACCACTCAACAAATAACTTTATTCTGGTTCAAACAGTTTTTGCTTAAACATGTTGTCTTAAATTTAGAATTAACAATATTATTTGGATATATCGACAAAATTACTTATAATCACTATTTTAAAAATGTATTTGTATTTTATCATTTAGTGAACAACTTAACAATTCTGGACAAAGTATTGGTGTAAAGTAAGACCAAAAGGTGGCTTATTTTCATCTCTGGAACTCTCCATAGAGACATCTCAAACGAGAGAACACCTTCCATTGCTGAGGCGAAATCACAGAACACCAGCCAAGAAAGGCTATATTGACCTTTGCTTCAATTTTCAAAGATGTCAGCAATGTTGTAAGATATGTAAAGAATAGCAAAACTCTAGGATCTGATAGCAAATCACCTGGGTCTTCAAACAGAAAGTAAAGAAGACATTATTGAGGCGTCTACATAGAATTTTCTTGATACATGGAACGCTAAGGAAATGTCAGATTACAAAGATGTCCTTAGTATTATGAACTTTCAAAGGAAAAGGTCAGTCAAGTGACTGCATAAATTATTTAGAGTGTCTTTTTCCCAATACCACCAGCGACACTTTGGCCCAACTTCTTCTGTTTTGGTTCCTGTAAAATTCATTCTCTCAAACACCCCCAAATTTTAATGCTGTTATACATTTCATCACAGTCTGGTAAGCACCACCTTTGACAAACTGTCCACTGAAGAAAGGCTAAAGGAAAAGTTTTTCTGCCCCTATTTACTGACCTGACAACAACATCCAATCTCATTTGCAGATCTTAACAAGAGCTCCAAACCTTTCACTTTCACTCCACTGACTCACCCGTTATCTTGTGTAAAACCACTATAATCTGGTTAATTACATGTGAGAACACAATGCTCTATAAAATATATTAACCATTACTAACAGAGTGAACTAGGTTCACACTGATAGATTCCCAAGGCAATAAATCAAGTAAGAGTAGAGAAACATATTATAAAAGGCACACACACACAATGGGATAAAGGGAAATAATAGGAGGTAAATGCATAAGCAGGTTAGTTTTGAGGCCTTAAAGGTAGTAGAGCAGTAAGATACAGAACTGGTAGAGAAGGCAGCAATGGAAGGCTGTACCTGGAGGGGAGTCTGGAAATAAAGTGAATACATAAAATAGTAACAATTTCCCCGCTATGACTAAGCAACAGAATAGGGAAAGGGCAGACCCTACCCATGCTATTCTTAACATGCTTGCTGCTTCCTAAGAGCTAAAGATTGCACATCTAATGTTAAACACAGTGCAGACTAAGCAACTGAGATTGAATGGGATAAATCAGAAGGTCTAAATTCTAGCCTTGCTACTGTCACAAGCTAGCCATAGCTATGAACAAGTGAGCTCCCTCTTCTATGAATTGAGGCAATTGTGCCAAGTGATCACCAGTGTCCTTCCAATTCTATGTCTAATGAACACCAGAAGTCTGTCATATATAACAGTAATCAATCTCACTTAAAAAGCATATATTTTGGATATATGTACATATAATACATACACACACGCACACACACACTAATATTCTCAAATCAAAACTTCAAGCCATATTCCTACAAAATTCTTTCATTGCTTAAACATATAAAAATTTTATAAACCTATCCCCTGAGTACGCATCTATGTTAACGACAATGAATGTATCCTCTTTTTATGTAAATATTTATATCTTTTTTTTTATTAAATTTTTTTTTCAACGTTTATTTATTTTTGGGACAGAGAGAGACAGAGCATGAACGGGGGAGGGGCAGAGAGAGAGGGAGACACAGAATCCGAAACAGGCTCCAGGCTCTGAGCCATCAGCCCAGAGCCTGACGCGGGGCTTGAACTCACGGACCACGAGATGGTGACCTGGCTGAAGTCGGACGCTTAACCGACTGCACCACCCAGGCGCCCCAACATGTATATCTTGAAATAGAAAAACTATTTCCCCAAAAGAGAAATATAGAACACAATATAATACATATATATTTACCTTTAAATATTCTTCATTAGTGGGTACATTAAAATATAAATTTATTTTAAGTATGTTAGACAGCATTCTATTCTCTGTTTATTCTAATAAAAGGAGTTATGAAAGATATTAGAACTCAATAATTTGACATTATTTTGTAAACACTTAAATGTGTGTTAGGCATATCTGTAAATCCTCAAGTGAATAAGACTTTTCCTTCCGTATAAGATACAGGAAAGGGAAAAGGATGGTGTCTTTGACAAGACACTTTTCAAATGGAAATAAAACGGAGATTATCTAATCAGTTATCCTTGTGGTGGATGGATATACACCTGCACTGAATCTCAGATTTAGGAAATGACGGAGCCAATCATCTTTATGGGTTTCATGACTGAGCCACAGCAAAATGATTTCCTGAGATCAATATGTGGTTGAGGGAAAGCTGTTTTCAATGGGAACAGGAAGCTAAGAGCTAACCTGTTTCTATGGTAACCAGAGCAGCAGCTACCCAACAGCTGTAGGGAAAAAAAAAGGGCAGAAAGTTATAAGTGTGAAAAAAACAAACAAGAAAAAAATCAATACTGGTTTACCTCATTAGTGTAATGGTCCTTAGAGTACAATCACAATGAGGGCAGACATTTTGTTTCTCCCCCACCCTCTCCCCAGGGTTTTTAGCAATCAGTACCTTATTTTTCCTCCAAACCTCAAAATCTAAAAGCTGGAAAGAAGTTTGGACACTAGCTAGCCCAATGTGTCATTTTCTTTTTTCCAGAATAAGTCAAAGGAAAGCAAGACTCAAGAAGATGAAGTAAATTCTCCAAGGTCACACCACTGATTGTGAAATCTAGTTTAGTGTGTGGGTCTCATATATCCCACCCAGGCAGTTTTCCAATATTGCTTCCATATATTCTCTCCTCCTGCTCTCTCCTCCACCTAAATACCCACATTTTAGTCACTTTCTGTGAAAACATTGACTATATGATATTAAAATTAATGACCACCCTTCAACCTATAAGTAAAAGCAGTGCTATCTATTCATATATATTTATATGAGAGAGATTGCTTTTTGAAAAAGAGTCTGAAATTATGTCCTTCATACTGAAAAAGAGTCCTTCATATTTCAAAAAGAAGTGGATTAAGTTTGTATAATATATTGATGGTTATTGTTTACACTACGTTGCCGCTACATATTTCCTTCTGGAGATCTGTGCTTCTCTTTCATCAGTCCTTTAGTGCCCTTTACTATTTCATTTAGACATGTTTTTAAAGGTTGCCATAATAAAAGGATATGACTCGGAAGTTCAAAAAATATGAGGCCTGAAAGTGCATTTTTTGTAGTAGTAAAAATAAATGATAATGATATACATTGTCAAATGGGAAAGGTTGACCTGCATGTTTCTATATAAGGCTACACATTCCTTGTGTTCAGCTGCTTTGAAAATAAGGCTCTCAATAGAGAAGAAGAATTTCTTTGACTTGCATTAGTTTTGTCAACTCAAGTCTACAAATGAGCTTTTAGCAAAATATCACAGAATAAAGTCATACCTAATCTTTCCAACTACATTCACCTTTGGCATGCCTAATACTCAGCAGTGAATTAAATCACCTAGTTTGTGATCAAATACACAACTGAATATATAATTTTCTATTGAACTTACTTGATTCTTTTTTTTTAATTCACATCCAGGTTAGTTAGCATATAGTGCAACAATGATTTCAAGAAGGAAGAACTTATTTGATTGTTTTAATGATGTATTGAATTAGTTACTCTCTGAACCTATCCAATACTCAGAATAGAAGTATAAAGTTAATTACTTTGTGAACTCTACAGTTAGCGGCCTGGAAAGAGTCAAAGGACACTTACATGTTTATATGGGCAAATGCAAAAACACCAGACATTACAGCACACTTTTTTCAGGGGTCTGAAGTTTGGATTAGTATTGTCATATAGTTGGCCATGACTTTTAATTAAAATGGAAAGGAGATGAGGACCCTAAATAATTTGGTTGTTTTGTATAAGTACAGCCTTCATCACACTGTCCAATAATATTACAAAGACAGAGCCTATAAATCATTGTAAAAACAGAAAAACCAAGATAACACTTTCATCATAAAATAAAGACTAACAATACCTTAACACCACCATTTCTAAATAGAATGTCTTCCTGAATGTGTCAGGCAACATTTCCACTTTTTTTTTGAAGAAAATTTATCTATAATATCCCTGGAATTTTTTTTGCATTTCTTAATTTAATAGATAATGTTTTTAGAAAATGTTTTATTATAAATAGAGTGGTGAGCTTATTGAGGGCAAAAGACTATATCTTCTCCATGTATTCTGATAACTGACATAGTTGAGTGACTGCATAACCAATACTCACTGATTAAATATTCTAAAAATTCTAATAATAGACAATAATTTTTTATGAACAAGCTATATTTGGCCAATAATACTTTAAACTTCAGCAATACTTACAAAAGAAATATTAATACTTTTTTCTTTAATCTTAATATGTGACTCAAATAGTCCATTCCTTATTATAATTTTTTAACTTAAGCGTTACACTCAAATCTGGCACACAGTTATTTAGATCACTTCTTTCCTATTTTATCTGTGGTTTGAGGAAGAGGAAAAAATAATCCACAAAAAGTAAATTAAATATGTACAATTCTGAATCCAATTCTACATATTGAAATTTAAATTTTAATAGTTTCAAGGAGTATATTTTAATAATTCTGTGGAAATAAACTAATTTAAAATTACTAATAAAATGAGTATTTTCAAAATCTAACAAATGATTGATTCCCTATCATAGCCCATGGATGATTCAGGATGATCTGCACATAATGATAGAGGCTGGAGAACACACATAAAATGATCTGGACCCAAAGACCAAAAAGCCAATATCTTAAATGTGGTTCCATGGCAGTTATTCTTTCTATGCTCTTTAAAGGTAAAAGAAAAACAAAATGCCCTCACCTAACCAAAGATAAACAAGTGACCGAGGAAGAGCGAGGAGAAACATAACTGCTTTCAGCTCCTTAATATTGGGAACAAATTACTTAAAATATTTTGATTCTGGTATGTTGACCTTATCTTATTTTTTTTTCACTTCTAAAAAATCCAGAAGTTCAATCAAAGAATTTCGGCCTGGTACCTGTCCACTTACCTACGATATAATGTTTTCAGAAGAAAGCACATACAACCTTCATTTCTCTTAAACTTAGATATTAAATTGGGAAATATACAATGCAAAACATTTTCACAAATACATCTATGCATCCTTGATTTTTGCTATTTGTAAATTTCACCCAATGGCATCAACAGAATAATTTCTCCTTTTATTTCCTGATCTCATTTTTTTTCAGAACAGGTTTCCATGACCACTTATATTTGATTTCTTATAAATTTCTATTTGGAATACTATTCTTACAAATTCATTTAAGTATAAAATATAAACTTTTTTACCAAGTTAACCTGAACAATTTTGACCTTTTGAATATGTATTTACATCATAAATTTAAAGCAATAGAGGAGGGAGAAATGCCAACCAAAACAAAAAGCAAGAATACAATGTTACAAAATTCAGCTAATTATCTATCCAGTTCCTATCACTGTGGTTTCATTCTGGCACTTTAGTTCATAAAAGTTAGAAATAAAACATATCTGTTATATAATTGAGCCAATCTCCTCAATATTGGGAAAAGATAAAGACATTGATGACAGGTATAACAAATTGAAATAGGAATTCAGCCAGTTAAAATTGTTCATCTCAAGTATATCAATAAAAGATGAACTAATGTAAAAAAAGTAAAGAGGGTTTATAAAAGTTAAATACTTAACTTCTACTAAGAATGAGACTTGTGGAAGTAAGACCACAGCTGAAGCAATCCACTTGATAATTGACTTATGTCTCCTAGAATCATGTCCATGCAAAATATTAATTTCATCCTGTTGACCTCCCAATGTAATATTATTTATCAAACTAGTCAGATAACATTAAGTCAGGCCATAATCTGAACTAAAAATGTTCATATAAAAATATTAAATCACATTTCAGTAAAATGGTGACTTCTGATTACTCTTTTTAGGCAACCCCCAATAACTTGAAAAGGGATTTCCCTGAAGACAAGCCCCACAAATGTTAGCCAATCTGAAAGATAGCAAAACATCACATATCAAACGGTCAATAAAAATGCGAAGTTCAAACAGGTTCAAGAAGTTAATTCAAATCCTGTATTTTGACTCTAATGGTGGGTGGTGCAGGGTAAAACCTCTACCAAAGACCTCTACCGAAGGTCATAGATGACCTTTCAAAGTTAGAATTCTAGTAAGCGTCTTATCCTGCATTAAATCTCAAGAGCAACATGATCTGCAGATTTCATTAACCAGTCAGTTATAATCAGTGGTTATGGTAAAAAGGGCCTGGGGAAGACGTCATGAGACCTCCAGCATAATTTTGGATCTGCTATTAACTTGCTGTATGACCTTGGCCATCACTTAGCATCTCCAGTCTTCATTTTCCTCATCTATAAAATAAAGGGTCTTCATGAAGTGACCTCAAGGAAACTTTCCAGATCTGTGATTCTCACCTGATTCTACTTCTAATGGCTCTTTGACCTTGTGTTAATCTCGAATACATCTGTGTTCTTTCCTCACCTAAAATGGCTACATGTCAAACCCTACTACTGTTAAAATGAAATCTTAGGAACATTTTTTTTAAAACTATTTTCAAGTTAATAGTCTACCCTTTGATCAATAATCAATAAAATCAATTTCCATAGCAATAATAAAAATGAAACACCATCTTAAAGTTTTTGCTATGTAATCTAGGCCACAATGAAATCTATTATATTATCATGAGGAAAGATAATAAGACATTCTGTCTTTTTTTATAGTGTGCAATCTGGAAAAAAAAAATCACATGATGAGCCTGAAAACAAATTCAGATTATCTTTTTAGCCACCAAGTGGAAAGAGTACTGTGGCACTCAGCTGGAATAAAAAACAAAAAAACAAAAAAAAAACAACAAAAAAACCCAACCACAGATGTAATGGTCATGAGTCTTTGATTTAATTTAAGTAAATATGCACTTGTTTTTGTTTTTGTTTTGAAATCCAACTCTTGTTGAATTTATAGAATGGTCTTAACAGGAAGAGCTCAGAGTTGACGTTATTAATTCCATATTCAAACACTAAAATTTATGTATGCATTTAAATGCCAGATCCAACAGAGGAGCAATGCTTAAAATTGTCTCATTCATATTCTATTTCAAACTGAAAACAAAACATATCCTCAGACTTCTACAGTGGTATCAGAAGCACATCTTCTGACAAGTTATCAGATAGACAGCTGCACAATATCTCAGATGCAGAGACTTCTGACATACAGAAAAAGACAATAATGAGGATGGAGCCATAGTGAAGCTGCCTTGGGGGTATTTTTTCCCAGTGTCAGAAGCAAACCAGACACACGCAGTTGCAAAGATTTAACTAAATACAGTACTCTGTGCTCATGTATAATTAAAAAACATTCACATACTGTATAATTTTTTGGTTATTTATATTTCTTTTATTCCCTTTAAACTGGAGAAACCAGTATTGGTTACTTTTATAGTCCCTTCATGGGATTCTGAAAAATTAATTGGGAGTCTCAAGGACTAAATTTAAACTGTCATTCAAGCTAGAAACTGAAAAGAAAAAAATTGAAGATGGACTCACAATCTGAAGAGTAAAATAAAGTTTGCCACAATCTAAATTACCCAGATTTAGACCATCGGACTAACCTAGCTTCACCAAGTGACCAATTCAGAGTCAACCTGTAAGAAACACAGATACAGCCCAAGGGGAAAACGACCAGCTCCCAATTTCAACGTGCAGGTGGGGTCCCTGCTCAACTCACTGGGACAAACAATTCAGCTTTCTTCCCCCTTGGAAGGAGACAGGCCCAAATAGCACTCAGGAGAGTCTCTTCACAAAGTGACCCCGCTGGCCCACCCTCTCCCCACCCAGCCACACAGGTATATTCCATTTTCCCTTCTCTGTCTTCAGATTAGATCCCTAATTGGAGCCACTGCTCTGAGTGGGTCAGATGTGGAGTGTCAGGCCTTCCTTACTGAAAATGTCAAATCGTGATGACCAGAAGGCCTAAAGAAACATCCAAACTAACGAAAAAGTTGGAGCAAAAGAGTCAGGAAAAACAAAACAAAACAAAAAAACCCTCAAGGTGAAGCGCGACACCAGTTTCAGGACAAGGTTCCGGACAGACTTGCACCGAGAGGTCGACCTTTGCCCTTCAGTTCCCATCTGCTAGAGTAAATCTGTTTGAGTTGAGGACAGGTGGAGGATGGAGGGGGCGGGGAGGATGGCGGGCAGGGTCCCGGAGTTTACCTTGCACCAGACGGGCTGCTAATCTCATCCTTAGGGAGCCCAGGTTCCCTTCTCCCTCCCACCCCCTCCCGCACCCCAGAGGCCCTTGGTGGAAGAGAACCGAGAGTTGGGAAGGAGCTGGAGCAGAGGGAAGGGGGCGGTTCTGGCCTTACCCTGGCGGCTCTGGACGAGTAGGGGTCCTCGAAAAGGGCCCACATGCGGGGCTGCAGCCTCCTCCAGCGGCCAGACTTGCCGTCGGGGCCCCCCAGGCCCGCGGCGTCCTCGATGCCCAGCCTCTTGGCCGCCAGGTCTTCGTCGTCGCCGGGGTCGCCGCCGATGAGGTCGGGGGTCTCGAAGATGTCGAGCGCCTCCTCGGCGTCGCGGTGCTGCCGGTAGGTCATCCAGCAGCAGGGCTCCACGTCCGTCTCGTCGATGCCCCAGAAGGCCAGCTCCTCCTCGAAGAGCGGCCCGCACACGTCGGCGGGGCAGTGCAGCTTGCCCGTGCGGTAGTAGTTGAGCACGTAGGCAAAGACGCCCGGGTGCCGGTCGAAGAAGAACTCGCGGCCGCCGCCGCGGGGGCTGCAGTTGCCCGCGCCGCCCTCAAAGCAGCCGCCCGGCCCGGGAGACAGTGGGGGCGGTCGCGGCGGCGGCGACAGCGAAGGGGGCGACGGCTGCAGCTTGTCGCCCGCCGCCGTCAGGCAGTCGCCCGGGGGCTCGGAGGCGGCGAGCAGGGCCAGGCGCGTCCCAGGCAGGGTCTTGAGGGTGCTGCGGTAGGTCTCGTGTCGGGTGCCCCCGACATTGAGGATCACCCTCTCGTTGTTCTCGATCTTGCCCATCTCTGTGGCTCAGACATGACTGGGGGGGAGGCGAACACAGCGCCAAGTTAAAGATCTCGGCCGTCAGAGCCGCGCCGTGACCCCCACCCCCACTCCCAGAGCGAGTCCCAGGAGGCAGGGCTGGAGACGGGCGAGGGGCAAAGGACCCTCCCAGGAGGAAACGCGCGCCCAGCTCTGTCCCCGCCTCTAGCAGCACACGTTCCCCGGGCTTCCAGAAAACTGGGGTGGTCTAAGCTTCCCTGACCTTCCAGGACACCTTCTTCCTGGCCTCCCACCTTTCTCCCCTTGCTCTGATCTCTCCTACTTCGTCTTTTCACCCTTCACTTCCCTCCCCTCTCACAAATAACCGGCTCCTAGGTCCTAACCCCCACCCCTCCTCTCTCTCCAGACCCCTCCTCCCTTGCCCCCTTTCTCTCCCCCTGCCCTGGCCCCTCACTTCCGCTTTCCTAGACCCTCTCTGCGCCCCCCCTGGCCTGGAGGCAGTTCTCTTAGGCAACGAGTTTCCTCCACGGAGACAACTTGGTGGTGCTGGGTGAGAGCCCCCGGACGGGGCGGGGAGCCCCCCACTGCGCGCGTACCCTCGGGACTCTGGACGGCTCGCAGCGCCCCGGCACTCAGGGCACCCTTTGCGTGCCCTGTTCCCGGTTCACCTCCACTCTCCCTCACGGACCAGGCACAAAGACTGAACGCAGAAGTCAAAGCACAAAAATCTCCCTGCTGTTGCCTTTCACCAAGGAGACCTGTGACTAATTTCCTGATCCAATTTCCTTTTCACATTGTTGTTGTTGTTGTTGTTGTTGTTAATATTATTATTACTTGGGAAAGGAAACCACTAACTAGGATACATTTTTTGAGAATACGAGTGATCAACGCATCCCACCCCATCCCCCCTTCCCAAGAAAAACAAACGCCTGGGGGATGGAGGGTGGGGGCTTGCTTTCTAGGAGGGGCGAGGCCCTGGGAAAAGCCGCTGGAGGCACACCCCCTGGATCCCTGAGCTGATAGCGTCCCGGTTTCCAGTCTCCCAGCCACCTCTCCCCAGGGCTTCACCTCCACATTCCTATTGCGGAATGTGGGGGGATGCCTGCCTGCAGGGTCAGCATGCCCTTCCCGGCAGATCACCCCCTTCCCCTCCCGCCCCCAGATACCTTAACGAGACCGACAGAAAAGTGGTTCTGCTTTGGTTTCCGAGTGGACGAGCTTCTCCGGGCAGCCGGACTGAGTCCTGACACCCAGCCGAGCAGCCCTGCTCCAACGAGAAACTACTTGTTGGCGTTTTCCGGGTTCAGGTGGTTGGGCCGCTCCTCCGGGCGCTGGGGTCGCGGAGCCAGCCCCCGCCGGCCGCCGGGCGCGCTCCCTGCCTTCATTCTGCGAGCTGCGGGCTCGCCCCGCGCCAGCCTCGGCGCCCAGAGTCACCATCGCGCAGGGCTGGGCAAACCATGGAGCTCGGGGCGGGTCCAGCCGGCGCTCCGCGACCCCGCCGGGAGCGGGCACCGCGGCTGGCCGTGGCCGCGGCGGAGCTGACCGCAGGTCGGGAGAGCTCGCCCACTTGCTGGGGAAGTCCCCCGGCTCCGACCTGGACCTGCAGGTTTTGTTTCTCCCCCGCAAGCAGCCGCCGCCAGAGCGGTCCCTTCCGCACCACTCGCCGTCAACCACCAGCGCCAGAGCACAGAGCTCGGGAAAGGGTGGGTGGGTGGGTGGGTGGGTCTGGGGAAGCTCTCTTGTACCAACCAGGTTCATATATTTTTCTTCCGTGAAGCTCTATCCCCACCCTCTCTGGAGCTTCTGCCTGCCTTATTTACACCCCACGCTCCACACCCTTTCTCTTCCCACTGCCCCACCCCTCCCAACAAGTGACAGAGCATCTCTAAGACCAATTCCATTTTTTTTTTTTTTTTCCTTAATGACAGCTGAGAGGAGAGAGAGGTCTACTTACAGGTGACAAGTGAGTCTTGTTTCTCGAGTCTTACACATGGCTCTGGCTTGCTCTTTCCAGTCAAATGTAGGTCTCCAGTCACCACATCATGGTTACATAAAACAAAACAAGTTTAAAAAGTTTATTCCAGGAACATAATGCTCTAGCAAGTGAAAATTCAGGGTTCTCTATCAGAAGCTACAGAGGCGAGCTACAGATATCCAAGTACCAAAGAAATTATCTAATTGCTCAATTCCTCTCTCAAATTTTATTGGGCCTTGTATAGTTTGCTAGGGCTGCCATAACAAAGTACCACAAACTGGACTGTTTAAACAGTAGAAATATTACCTCCAAGCGCTGGAGGTAGAAGGTAGAAATTAAGGTGTGGCCTAGGTTGGTTCTTTCTGAGGGCTCTGAAGATTGGACTTATTCCAGGCCTCTCTCTTTGGTTTGCAGATGGCCATCTTATCCCTGTGTCTCTTCACATCATTCTCCCTTTTATGCAAGTCTGAGTCTGTCCAAATATCCCTTGTATATAATAACACTTGTCATAATGCAATAGGGCCCACCTTAATGGCTTCATCATTAAAGACCTATCTCTAAAATAAGATCACATTCTCAAGTACTGGAAACTAGGACTCCAACATCTATCTTTCTTTCTTTCCCTTTTTCTTTCTTTCCTTCCTTCTTTCTTTTTCTTTCTTTCTTTCTTTCTTTCTTTCTTTCTTTCTTTCTTTCTGAAGGGGTAGTGCTGGGATACAATTCAACACATATCAGTTCATACCACCAGAGTGTGTGTTTCTGTGTCGGTGTGTATATTAAGAGAGAGAGACTCTATTCCACTGGTATAGCTTAAAAGTATTGAAGGCCATGGAGTAGGTAAAACACTGGGTTGTACGTAGGAGGAAGTCTCTCTCAAAAAACAGATACTGATATTGACACTGTGATTTGGAAAGTATAAGAGTTACGAGTTACTAATAAAAAAGTTTTCACAATATACAGGACTGCAAGATAGGAAGTTAAATATAAATAGTTCCTTAAGAAAACACCTATCTTTTATGATAGTAGATGACTAAACAAAGTAAAGAATTAAAAGAAGTCTGAAAGGTCATCAATGTCTAAACTAATATAAGAAAATATGGCATGGATACATTTGTAAGAAATTTACTAACAGTATGACAGTAAAAGTGTAGTAATAACCTAAGGAATAGCTATATGGACCCAGCCTTGTGACAACTTAAATTTGCTTTACTAACACACACTCACACTCAAAAGTATAAAGCTTAAATGCTGAAGAAGTGATTGTAGTTTAGCACCATTATCAATGATTGAGGCATTTCTTAAAATAACAGTGATAGTAAATTTCAGTTGCCAGGAAATTTCCAAAGAAAAATTATATTCTAATTATAACATGTGTTCTCATATTGTCTAGATGGTTCCTTATATAGTTTAATGTAAATTCAATAGGGAGAAAAAGGCATATGGTTTGCTTTAAAATAAATTAGCAATAGTAAGTGTAGTAGCAGAAGCATTTATAATAGATAACATTTACTGAGATCTTACTATGTGAAAAATGTTTTACAAAAATTACTCCTCCTAATTAAAATGGAGGAAATATTCACATTAAATTACAAGACTTCCAGAAAGTAACTCATATAGATGGCAGAAATCAATAATGAAAACCTTCAGCTTGATAATATTAAATTTGTATTTTGAGGGATCTATAGAGAAACCAAAGGAAAGGGGGGGGGGATGATGCAAAGGAATCGTGGAGGGGAAATGAGAAAACAAAGGTCTAATGAATCAATTTGAGTCTAAGTTTATATAAGCTATCTAGAAATAATCACATTGACAAGAAGATCATCTTTTAGAAGAATTCACACTTTTCTTGTGATTCATAAAGGATTAGATGTGAAATTCAAGAACAGTTCAGATAAGTTTGAAAATAAGAAATACGGAAAGATAAAAGGATGAGATATGCATATCAATGAAAAATTGATAGAAAAAGCAGTGAATGAAATACAGTCTCTTTTATTTTTTTTTTTCTGGTCAATATAAGAGGCAAAGATCCTAAAACAAATATTCCATCTTTATTATGTAAGACAGGAGAGAACAGAAAACCCCTCCAGCTAACTAACTCCCTGATGCTTCTGTAAAAGACAGATAAAAGTGAAAAGAAAGCAAATCTTTGAAAGATGGCAATGGAAAACTGAGGTGGAAAAAACAGTTGTGGTTTCCTTTGTTGGTCTGTGTGGAGCAAGGATTTAAAAGACCATATGGACATTACCCCTGGCGGAGAAGCAACTGAAATGCTGCTTTCTTTATATCCTTGAGTCAGCATCACAGAAGGCTATGGAAACTGAGCGCTGCATCACCACCAGAAATGTGGCTTGATCTCATTAAGCCACACTGTGACTGTCACAATGACATACTTGTAAAAGTTTAACTCTTGAACAAATTAACTCTTATAAAGTTCACTGTAAGAATTTTAAAAATATTAGTCACCTTCAAAAAGCAGTATATTCATGAGCAAAATGCCTCTGCAGATTAAGAAACGGCCACAATTTCCCACCCCGCCCTGTAGATATGCCCCCTTGTAATGTGGCTTTGCATCTGCTCCCATCAAGTCTGTTTCTCCAGCCCCTGAATCTGTACTGGCTTTGTAGCTTGCCTTGGCCAACAGAATGAAGTGGGAGTGATGTACCAGTTTAAACCCTTGGTTTCAAAAGGTCTTGCATACTTCTGCCCTCTCTCTTTTTTGGAACCTGACCCTAGTGCTATGAGAATAAACCTTAGCTGGCCTGCTTGATGATGAGAGGCATAAATACCAGTCTCTCTCTCTGTCTCTCTGTCTCTCTCTCTGTCTCTCTCTCTGTCTCTCTCTCTCTCTCTCTCTCTCTCTCTCTCTCACACACACACACACACACACACACACACACACACACACGTGAGCACGCAAGCACACACCTTTGATACAAAGAGAACCACCATTAGGAAACAAGTCAGAAGATATAATAGAGGAAGGATTTAAAAGAAACGAATACCTAAAAGAAATAAAATGCCCTCGACAGCTAAAACTCCTTATCTCTGCCCCTAGATGATTCACAGCTAATTCCTAGAAGCAGAACTGCCTTGCTCTTATGCATGTGTCCAGAAGAACTGTCCAGCTGAACTTAGCCCAAAGGCACTGACCCACAAACTTATGAGCTTCAAAAACACTGTTGCTAGGCTATTAGGTTTTGGCATTGTTTATTTACCAAACTGATTCATCCTCCTCTAAGCTCCTTTTATCTGAAAAGTAAAATATATACATATATATGAGCTTACTTACCTGCCCTCTTAACAATAACATTTATATCATATATTGTGAATTCTAAAAGAAAATCAATATATGATATATATTTTCCTCATTTCATACATTTTTGGGAGGCAGTATTTCGCAGTGGTTAATTCCACAAGCCATGGAGGCAGGTAAAATGGAGTTCATCTTCTGAGTGTTACTCACCAGATAAAATCGCACAGCTCCTTGAACCTCAATTTGTTCTTCTATAGAATGGGGAGGATGACACTATAGTTAATATGAGGATTAAATGATATAAGGCCAATAAATACTTAAGAAAGTTGCACATTTTAGGCATCTATGTATAGTAACTTTTATTGCCAAATAAAGAAATTTCACACCAAATAACATAGTTAATGACTGACAGAAGCAGGACAATAACCAAATTCTCTGACGGCAATCCTAACCCCTATATGTTGTACCATCCTGCTTTGTACCGAAGTCAAAACTAGCTCAAATACCAGATAATTCCATAGAGATGTAATGAAACCAAAATGCTAGAATTTTTGCAATAAGTCTGCATCCTCCTCAAATTATTTTAACTTAAAAATATATGTACTGGAGTGCCTGGGAGGCTCAGTCAGTTAAGCATCTGACTCTTGATTTTGGCTCCAGTCATGATCTCACAGTTCGTGAGTTCAAGCCCCAGGTCAGGCTCTGTGCTGACAGCATGGAACCTGCTTGGGATTCTTTGTCTCCCTTTCTCTCTGTCCCTCCCCTGCTTTTGCTCTCTCTCGCAAAATAAATAAATAAACAAAAAAATATATATAGACCACCTTTTAATGACCTATTTTATGCAACACACAATTTTTTTTTAAATATCCAGAATAGTTATTTGTGACAATTATGATAAGATGGATGTACATTTGAAGAATTCATGGACTACTAATTTTACAACTTGGTCATTTGATTTGCAAGAAATATTTATATATTTTTGCATTGCTTGTCAAGAGCCAGAATCTTTGCATAAATAACCAGCATAACAACATAGACAGTTAGCCAATTTGGGCTTACTGTATACTTAGAAAATTAATGTGCAAGAGTGCTGAGAAAAGGCATTTTACATTGAAGGAAGGGAAAATTTTTCCACGAATATAGGATGATGTTGACTGATGAACATTAAAAGCAAGAGTTGAAAATAGCCTTCTTGTTGCAAAAAATTCTGGGCCATAGTCCTCTTCACCAGCCATTAATTTTAATAGATTATGATAATAGATAGATGATAATGATAGGTTAGATAGATAAATGATAGATAGGTAGATGGACAGATAAATGATAATAGATAGATAGATAGATAGATAGATAGATATAGATAGATAACCTTAGTAAATGGAGCAGCCCATTATTCACACCACACTACTTGAAGTCATTGTAACTTACATAGGGGGTAAGATGCAGTAGTTTTTTCCTAGGATGACTGCTCCACCACTAAGTGTCAAATTTTTGGCAGATATCAATAAAGTGCACTTTACTTTCTAATGTTCCTATTCCTCAATAGGTCACGGATGCTAGATAAGACATTTCATTAAAATTTTATAATCTGTATTTTTAGTACTTTCCTGCCTTCTATTGCTAATTATTTCTTACTTGTATGACTTACTCTACAACATTATATACATTTATAGATTCACTCTCTAAATTTTCTTTGTAACTCCCCAGCCTTAGGAGAGCTCTATGCTTTGAAGTGCATCAGACTCCCCTGAGAAGCTTTTTAAAATGCAAAAGTCTCCACCCTGAGATTCTGATTCAGTTCATTTGTTCTGCACCAATTTCTGCAATTGGAAATCTATGTTTTTTAAAAGCATTCTATGCTTCAGGAAATGTCCATGGGAAGCTATATTGAAGTGAATGTTTATAAAAAATATGACAAGACATTAGCTGAACATTGCATCTGCAGAATATATCAAGGAGGGATGGGACAGGAAGAGAGCTAACATTTATTAAAAGATAAGCTATAGATACATATTATTTTATTATTCATTACAGTAAGTTTAACAAGCAAGTGTTGAAATACTCATGTTCTTCATATCAGGCAAGAGATTGTTAGAGTGATTCGGGAAAAAGAATTATTAGTAATTGCAATAGTCAAAACTTTCTTAAGTACCCAAGTACAAAATAAAATGCCAACAGTTTTAGATATAACTCATTTGATCCTCAGCCTCTGATTTTACCAGAATTATACTAATGAGACTAAGACTCTGAAATTTTACAATAACTTGCCCAATATCACACAGCTAATAAGAGACAGCTGGTAACATTCAAACCCACAGGTGTTTAATTCCAATGGCTGTGTCCCAGAGAGTAAATGGCAGAGCCATGATTTGAATATATGTAGAACCATGATTTGAATAGGAAATAGAATTTAGACATGACCAAAAAAATAAATAAACTTGAAAGATACCAATTGTTTAGTGAATTGAAAACTCATTATCAAAAGATCGCAGAGCGGTATCTCCTCCTTCTGTTAAATAAACAGTGTATGATAAAAACGTAATCAAAACAGTAGATATTTGAAGAGGACTCTGTTTGTATTTCTTTGATACAAAAGGAGAAGAATGGAAACCAGGAGTCACAAATATTGTACTGTGAAAGATTGGAAATAATCAGGTTGATCTCCCCAGGAAATAAATTAAGCTGAAAGAGACTAGCAATAAAACTAAAGCTGGTATAGGCACACCACAGTTTAGCTTCATTATTAGGAAAACATCTAGACAGGTAGAAGAGCAGGCTTCTGAAAAGCTACTGTTTGCAGGTTTCAAACGGAATTGAGGGAAGTAAAAATAACAGTCAGGGCAAAGGAGCAGTTCTAAAGAGGATACAGACAGAGGAAAACATTATTGAAATTCATCTCCTTTAACCAGACCACGGAAACCTACTTTTCAATTTTATTTTTATTTACTTCTTAAAGAAATAGAGCTATGGGATGGCACAGAATATCATGCAAATGTGGGGACAGAAATAAAAAAATAATATAAAACTACAATATGGATTACCTTGATAAAATCAACCTCTTAAAATGTTAAACCACACACCAAATGTTAAACCACACACCAAAACACACAATTAATTGTTTTCAAGAGATATAAAACACTTTTTGAATTTCTGTTAGGAGAAAACGTCTATTTCAATGCTATATTTAAATACATAATCTCTTTTAAAAATCCAGTATCCTCTGAGTGTCTTGAACCCTTTTATTGCCAGAATTAAATTTGAACATTTAGCTAAATTGATTTAAGAGCAGCATTGGTTGATTTCATTTCATTACTCTGATGGGTGATACAATTTATTAATGAAATGTAAGCCAAAGGAAAACTCACAATACACATTCCTCCCTAATCCTAAACACAATACTCCCTGCTTTTACTACTAATCATTTCAATAGGTTGTTTTAACCCCTTTTAGGCAAAGACCAAATGTATATATTGGGTAGTAGAAGCAAGTTAACAGCGTATGTGAAGACTCTTAACTAAACTGTTCCAAAGGCAGAGCAAACAGAATGCCTAGAACTAAACTCATCACCCACCACTTCAATCCCCAATTGAGCCTTCTCCAACTCTTCCTGAAATCTTTGAGTGACAACAATATGCGCAAGCTAAACATTTGGAAAACATTTGTGACTCACTCCTTTTTCTATCTCATATCCAAAGTCAACTCTGTTACCAAGTTCAGAAAGTTCCTTCTCCTAAGCATCTTTCAAGTTTGTTCACCTTCTTCCATTCTTAATTGTCCAAGCAGTCAACGTCTCTTACCCTGCAAGGTATCCACAGCTCTGTAACAGAGCTCCCTGTCGTCAGTATGATGTCACAAAATCTATTCTGCATGCTGCAGTCCAAATGGTCTTCCGGAGAATAAAGATATTTAAGATGTCCGTGCTGTTTTGATTGATTACCTCTCAATGGCTATCTCTTGCCCTTACAGTGAATCCAAATTCCTTCAAATGTCCCTGTTCATCTCACCTGGGGCTTTTCTTCCCAATGCTTTCTCTTCCTTAACCTGGCTGGGGACATTCCCACATGCTGTTTTTGTTGTTTTGTTTTGTTTTGTTTGTTTTGTTTTGTTTTGTTTGTTTTGTTTTCTGGAACCCTCTGAGCCCTCCTTACATGTTAACTGCTACTCAACCTTCAAATCTCAGTTTAAACATGATTACTTTCTCAAGGGTTTCCTTGATGCACTAGGATACATGGTACTGTATGCACTCAGTATTCTGTGTGTGCACATAGCGCTCTTTATTTCCACCATCAGAACACTAAGAAACCAGAATTATAATCACTTGTTCAACTGTTTTTCTCCCATTCTAGACCATAAGAATTGGAATCAAGTCTGTTTTGGCCATAGTTTTATCCCCCAATGTCCAATTTAGTGTCTGGCTTCCAATGCTCAATGACGATAATAATGAAGATGGTGATGATGATAAAATAATTGCAGTGGAGATTATACTGCAACTGGTGATCCTGGTTATCATTATTTGTACCTACCATCTTCCAGGTTCTGTGCTAAATGATTTCCCTGTATTCTTCCATTTAATTCTCACAACAGTGCTTTAGTATATGTACTATGATCATTTGCATTTTATAGATAAGGGCATGCACATAGAGAGAAGTTACTTTAATTGCCTGAAATCATGCTCCTAGTTATTGGAGTAATATTGAAACAAGGTGTGTTGCCCGCAAAAATTGTCTTTTTCAATAATATTTGTGTTGAATTTTGTTGAATATGACGGGCAATGTGGAAGAAATTGTTCTTTATGACTCCAAGTTCCTATAACTAGAATTTTAGGTATTGGATTCTTATTTTATTGGATTCCAGAGGTTTCAATCTCATTCATTCACAATGTAATTCTAATGCTTTCATCTCTGCTTCCTTCTCTTAAGAATTCTAAAGGTGGTATTTCCTTGGATAATTACAAAACCCGTGATATCCAATAAGTTTGCAAAGCTAAAAGGTTTTTGATGGGTATTAGGGGGTTTATAGATCAATGTCCTCTTAATTTCTAAATTAACTTAGTGAAATATTTTTCAGTTAATACCCTGTTCTAATATTAGTCATCTATAGTTTAAAAATAAGAAGAAAAAGTCTTCCTAAATAGAAGGAATCTTCTCAGCCTGGTTCTTATCTGAAGTAGGTTAGAGTCCAAAAGCCTTGCTTCATTTTGAACCTTCTCTGCCCCTTTCAGTCCAAGATAATTTTATTCCTTTAGTTTCTTCGTGTATCAAATGATATACTCCATTAAACAAAAGATAAATTCCGAAATCTTTTCTCAGAGTCCATCTAAACCGTGGGTCCTCTGTAAGGCTGCTGTGATACAAAACCCACAGAAGACTTCAGAGTTTCCTTGTTTTAACAGAGAAGGTCTATGAGGCATGCCCTTACACTTGTTAGATGCCTTTTATCCACGTGAAAGTGTCTGTAAGGCACACCAACTATACCTTTTTGAGATTTTAACAAAGAATCTTATAGGCCCATCTGAATTTGATTTCTTACTTTGATATTCTTTTGCTAGGAGGGATTGAGAAAAGAGAGTTTTATTTTCAAATTTATAAAATTTCCCTAAACTATGCTAAAAAAACTCAGAGATTTCTTCTTTGGTTCATCTCTTCTTCTCATATTTTATTACAGGCAGCAAAAAGAAGCTAGTTGTTACTTTGTACATTCTGCCTAAAATCTCCTCTGCCAGATTCATGACTTCATTGGGTTCCCTTTGTATTTTTCATGCAACAATAGACAACAATATTGTCAAACTTTCTGCCACTGCATAACAAGATTCTCTTTTTTTCCTGCAATAATAGTTTCCTCACTTTCCTCCAAGCACTTGCCAACAGTTCCCCCAAGGTATTTCCAGCTTCTTACTAACAGTCTATTTGAGATTCTTTCAGCTCTAGTCTACCGCTATGTCCCAAAGCCAATGGCAGATACTCTGGGTTTTTATTATAGCGGTCCTCTACTTCTAGAACCAAATTCTGTTCTAATCATTGCTGTCTCATAAACTGTTCCAAAACTTTGTGGCTTAAAACCAGAGCCGTATTATTATTATTACTATCTCTTAACAGTTCTGTCGGTCAGGTATTTAGGCAGAGTATGGCAAAGATGGCTCATCCTTAGTTCCATCATATCTGTGGCATCAGATGGAAAGACTCAAATGGCTATGGGCTGGATCAGCTGAGGCTGACTGAGAATTTGCCACTTACATAGTTTTAGGATCTTTCTATGGGATATCTCCTCTTAGTTTCCTCATTACAGCAGGCCAGGGGAGTTAGACACTTGCTTCTTGAAGCTCAGTGCTTCTTCAAAACCAATAGATCCAATAGATCTTGGTAGAAACCACAAGGAATCCTATGATGCTGCAAATATTACCCTAAGCTCCAATGAGCAGTTTTATTTCTAGTCCCTAATGTATTAAGCTAGTTCCTGCCTTGGAACCATTGCACTTACTGTTTCCTTTGCCTGAGTTGCTATTCTCATGGATCTTTTCCTGGATTGCTCTTTATGTCATTCAAGTCTCTGCTGACTCATCATTGCATAGTGACTGTCCTGACTTGGTTATTTCCTGCATCAGTCACCAGAATCCAGGAGGCATGCCACTTTTCTTAATGAAATGGGGGGGGGGGGGGGGTTGCAGTGGAGACATCAAAAGGAAGCAAAGAACTCTCCTTTACATATGCTAAGATACTGCAACTACTTATGGCTCATTTTTTTTTTTCCGGATATTTTCTCTCTCCTAAATCTTAGAATTCTATGGAAAGCGAAGTTATTCACAATCTTATTTTTATGTATCTTTTTTCTTGTTTCTCACCTAGGAGTCTAGAGAATGTATAGTTTTAAACAGAAGAAATAAGTTAGAATCCAGGCTTTAAAAAGTTAAGACCAGAAAGCAGAATTGCCAGCCTTAAAATACCCTCAACCCTTCTACGAACCGTGTCAATCATCACCAAGCCATCATCTTATGTTTTACTTCCATGCCCTGAGTAACAGTAGCAATAGATGGAGGACAGAGGAAAAATGTCCAGTAAAAACAAAAGCTTCTGCATTTTTTATTCATTCAAAAAATATCCTAAGCTCTCATTTCTCATCTGAACAACAGAATACCAAATGAAATTGTAAACTTGGGAATTTTTGTTAGACATAGGATGAAAGTTCTGACTTCAATGAGAGTAAAATGTGTTGTGTTGTCATAGTGGATGCAAAAGAAATTATTAGAAAGCAATGCCTGGATTGGCTCGGATGAACTCTCCCTCTGGGCAGTAAGGGAAACTAGGAACTTAATTGTAGTCTTGTCCCAGTCTTAGAAATGTGCAGTCCAAATCGCAAGGGAACATCATTAAACATCAAGTTTCATCACTTCCAGTAGGATTTAGAAGCAAGTTAATTTCACATGCATTTTTTCTTAGTAAGGAAAATGTTTCCACAGAATCTAACTCATGGGAATCTTACTAGAATCTATTACACCGTGAAAAAAAGCAATACAGAAATATCTTTGTGCCATTGCTGAACTAAAAAAGCATAGACAAGGCTGGTAACTTGCATAACCCATTAAGAAAGAGTACCCAGAAGCTCCATTCTCAGGATAGCAAAATAAAAATCTTGAATCTCTTCCTGTGAAGATAAAATTACTATATTGGAGCAAAAATACTTGTAATGAAAATAGAATAAAGAAACTCTGGCCATAAAGGACAACTGGAAATACAATTTGCTGAATGATACCATAACATGTCCACTACCCATTTGCTACCCTACAAGAGATAAGAGACCTCAAAGGTTGAACATTTTACTTCTAGAAAAAAGAAGCAACTCTCATTTAGCATATAAGAACATTAAGATTTTTTCTAATATCTAGGAGAGCTGGTGTATGTTCCACATTTTCAAGATATGGAGCAGTCATTTTTTTATTTTTCAAATATTTATTTTTCAATATTTTATGAAAGGCTGTCTAGAATGTATTTCACATTTTTAGCCTTAGAATGTGGTATGTAAGAAGCATAATTTATCCTCTCTATGAAGATAGAAGTAAAATACTTTATTATTGCTGTATTACCTTATATTCATTTTATTATTGATGAATTTAACTCACTAATTAAATATTTATTTAATTTCATTTATACATATACACATTCACTACACACACACACACACACACACACCTTGGCACATCAGAGTAAAACTGCCAAAGAGTAGAGACAAAGAAAATATTTAGTTGTAGCCAAAAAGAGGCACAATATCATCAAATGAGTCACAATAAGACCAAAACCTGAGTTATAAATAGAAACAATGAATATTATAAAAAATAAAATATAACAATTTCAGAGTATTGAAAGAAAATTACTTCCAACCTAGCATTCTATAGCAAAAATATTCTCAAAAATGAAACAACTATATTTTCACACACAGATACATACACACGTGAGAGAATTTGTCAATAGCAGATTCACCTGAAAGAAATAATAAAGAAAGTCATTTGGGTGAAAGTAAATTGATCCCAGATGGAAACATGAGAAGAGGGAAGTAAATACAGAGCAATGAGAAAGATAAATATGTGACGAAACCCAAGTGAATATTGACTTTATAAGCTAATAATATCATGTGCTGTCTAAACTGCATATAAAATTTAAAACAAAATAAAAATACCTTAAAACATAGAAATATATAGAATTTACATGTTCTAATGTCTTTTAATGTTGTTTGCTTTATGGTTAAAAAGTTACTAATTTACATTATACTTAAACACATCAAAGATGTATATTATAATCTCCTAGGTAACCACTAAATAACAGTAAAGTGATTTTTTAACTAGAAGTTAATAGAAGGAAAAATACGAAAAATATTTTTTTAAGTTTATTTATTTATTTTGAGAGGTGGGGGAGGGCAGGAAGAGAAGGGGAGAGAGAGAGAATTCCAAGCAGGTCATGATCTCATGGTTTGTGAATTTGAGCCCTGGACACTTAACTGACTGAGCCATCCAGGTGCTTCTGTTCTTCTTGGTTTTACATCCTGGTGATTGCTTTCATGAACTACTCCATTTTTTACTGGAATCATATATGTAAACATCATATATGAAATGTTATGGAAATAATCTGAAGCCTATGGTGACATTAACTTCCCCAAGAGTGGAATTACTTTTGCTACCTTTTCTGTTACTGCTCTTTGATCTTTTGCTAAGTTTACACATATTTTTGAGTAACTTAAAAATTTTACAAAGAAATGTTCAGCTATTTTATTTAGCTCATTTTGAAAACAAAAGCAAATATTTTACAATACTCTTAATGCATCTATTAAACAATTACGTATTGTTAAATAAATTATTGTGAGACCTATGCAGTCAGAAAAGCTAATTATCATGGATTACTTAGATCCCTTGGTAGGAATTTTAAAAAGTTGATTTCTTGAAGGGCTTTTCTACTTCTGGTTCAACCTTATTCTAGGATGTAGCCTTTCAAATTCTAACCTAAAGGTAGGAGATTTGCCAGTGCTATTCCTTCCATTAAATTCTGATACCAAATTTTCCTATAGTCCTACAAGGCTAAAGCCTTGTTCAGCTCTCCCTCTCTGAGACCCTTGTCTTAGAACTGGCAGATGTTTCCCCACTGTGAACTGTTGCCCAAATGTCAGGCTCACTTCTCTGAGTTTCTCTTTATTCCTGAATCTTTGCTTCATAATTCTTCACCACCTTGTTAATTTCCTGTTTCTTCTAGCAATTTTGTCTGCTTTTCTAGATGATCTAGGTGGTCTCTGTTACTTTGCCTGCCATTACCGAAATCACTTCTCTATGACCTTTTGCTAAAAATTATTCAAAAGAAGTATGAATTGCTTGTTCTGATTCAGTAATTAAGTACAACAAAGAACTGCTCAACAATTTTATGTAATTCATTTTTGCAAAGAACTTAACATTTCAGGATATCTTTTATTTGCCTTTTCTAACAATTACTTATTGAGGATTTATACATATGTATACATATACGTGAGCACATGTATACATGAGTATATCATAATGAAAGACACAAAAGTTTCCTACCTCTTAGCATTTACTTTTTCACTGGTATAATACAGTAAACACACATAAATAAGTGTTACAATTTTAGGTTATAATAAAAGGTGTGAGGAAATAAACAATAGATTGTTATAGAAATGAAAATGGTAAGCTGAAACTTAAAAGATTCAGAAGGAAATCCTTGTGCAGAGTATTGGGAAAACAGTGCACAGGCGGAGGGAAGTAAATAAACAAACATCCCAAGGAAAAAAAAATCTTGCTGTGTTATTAGATCATGTCTGAAGGTGTGTGAGCAGGGTATCAATATGAGTTGAAGTTGAAGAGGAAAACAGAATCATGTAGAACCTTGTGGACTGTAGTATAAACAACTCATTTTTGTTCCAGAACTTTTTTTCATAGAATACAATATGAGTTATGGTGCTGAACTATAGCTAAGTTAACAGCCATAATACTTCTACCCAAGTGGCTACAAAAAGAAAATGCTCTCAGGCTACTAAACTAAGAGGAGAGCCTGGACTATCAATATAGTTAGTGACTAGATTGTTTCTACTGACAGTTTTACCTCTTAAACTGTTGTGGGAGCAACATGGGAAATTGCTACTCTGAACTTAATAATGACCAAGAAGGAAAGACTGGTTAGTAAAGTAAAAGTGACAAGAACCTTGAAGACAGGAAACAATGCTACCTTTAAAATAACAACAAAAGAAAATTCCAGGACATTCAACCAACATTCTTCATGTTTTTAGATGGAAGTATTTTTTATTACTTTGAGAACAAAGTGAAAATGGATTTAGGCAGTCGGAACCTAAGAAGAAAGACCTCAAAAGTTTTCAAAATGCTCCCAAAAATGTAATTCTGCTGACATCATTATGGAAGAGATTCTGATGAGGAAGAATATGGGGGCAGAAACAATAAAATTGATATTTCCACAAAGGAAGCTTTCTGGTACACTTGATTTAAAGAGACAAATTTGTGAAACTGACAAAATAGTTGTACTTAAGAATGTTTTCAGGAGGGGCACCTGGGTGGCTCAGTCCGTTGAGTGCCCTACTTCGGCTCAGGTCATGATTTCACAGTTCCTGAGTTTGAGTCCCACATCGGGTTTTCTGCTGTCGGCCTGTCAGCACTGAGCCTGCTTCGGATCTTCTGCCCCCCTCTCTCTGCCCCTCTGCTTGCACTCTCCCAAAAATAAATAAACATTTTTCTAAAAAAGAATTTTCTGAGAAATTCTTGTACACAATGCATTTAAAGTTATAAAGATATTAAAAGACCACTTTTTGGAGCAGAAACCGGCAATGGGGCAGCTTGAGGAAATGTTGATGTATTATGAGGAAGAAAATGACACTGAACTATTTTGTATTTGTATTCTCCTGCAGGATGAATAACTATAGAGAGTAGAGTGAACACACCAAAAAGAGGGCGTTGAAAGCCAGAACATAATATATTTAAAGAGACACAGTTACATCTCAAAATGAGGCCAGTTGAATTATTGCAAATAATTATTTGCAATAATTGCAA
Organism: Prionailurus viverrinus; assembly: GCF_022837055.1. Classification (NCBI taxonomy): domain Eukaryota; kingdom Metazoa; phylum Chordata; class Mammalia; order Carnivora; family Felidae; genus Prionailurus; species Prionailurus viverrinus. The sequence continues at coordinate 96,233,180 of NC_062567.1, forward strand.
ATAATGTATTTGCAGGTGAATTATTGCAAAAATGGTAAAATAACTTGCCAGTGAGTTGGCTGAAGGATATACGATGGATTAATTTTTGAGAAATTCTGGTGAATACATGAGCTACTACAAGTCTGGAGAGAACCTAATGTCCTAATATTCAAAAAGGCAGAAAATAGAGTGAAAAATCCAAGGGACTATCTTGTCTGAAGAACACTTCTACAAAGATTATAGTGGTATAATTTTTGAATTTTGTGAAATGAAGTTTTAAGAGACTTAATACTAGTATATTTTTCCTTCTCTCCATGCTATGTGTGTTCCAACCACAGAGGGCCCCCTTTCATGCAAACACCTGGCACATAATAAAAATCTGATCAACTTTGGTTGAATGGATAATCTAATTCTCAAATCTCGATGTCTCTATAGCGGTATCATGCAATGGATTTTCCCACAGAGACCTACTGTACATGCTATTCCCTCCGCCTGTAAACCTCTCATTCTCTTGATCGACACTTCCTTCATCTCCCCAGCTTTGATCCGGCCAACCCAATTCATCCCTCATGTCTCAGGTTCAACACCATTTCATTATGGATTCTTTTCCTGACCCCTCTCCACCTAGAAACACAAATATTGGACAGATTCTCCTGTTATATCCTTAGTCTTTCATAGCATTTTTCACTTTACAATTGATTCATTGTCTGGATAATTATTTACTTAATATTTGTCTTTCTCACCAGACTGTAATCTCTATCAGGATGAGGAGCAGGTTTATTTTGTTCATCTCTACACCCCAAGTGTTCGGGTCAGGGATATTTATTGGTCGTAAGTTCTTTGTAAGGCTGTTTGTGGGTATAGGCAAGGTCTTTTATAGAAATCTCTAAGAAAATTGGAGAAATATGAGCTGGTCATGGTTCAGTTAGATTGAATACCAATCTTGGATTAAATGACTATTTCCCAGGGATAGAGATTAAAGAGTGTCTAGAGAAACAGTATATATTATGTGTCCAGTAGCACATCACATGATAAAACAGTGATCCATTATCTTTAGTATGAAGAAGAATCACCTTTGTACTTGCCTAAAAGGGCAAACTCACAGCCCCACTCCCAGCTGGTTCCTGAGGTTCTCTGTACTCTCCCTATAGGAAATTTTTCCAAGAATTTTGTGGTTTTCTTCAGGGTCTCTGACTGGAATATCGCAAGGACATTCTGTCTCCCATTGATCTTTTTCTCTTGGGTATATTCAGTAACAAACTACATTAGTAAGAGTCTATCTTGGTGGCTTTTCTATTTTAGGCTACTGTATAAATGACATGCACGACAGAATTACAAATCAAAGAAAACATTTTACTGTGAGGGAAGAAAAGAAAAAAAAATTTACTCCCAGCACAGACTTTTTAAATAAACATTTTAGTTTAGAATAGTTTTAGATATACAGAAAAAATGAGAAGGTGGTAAAGAGTTTCCATTCACCCAGACCCAGCTTCCATTGTTAATAACATCATACCTTATTATGGTACACTCGTCACAATTAATGAACCAGTATTGATCATTGGGATTTGGAAGTTTGTTTTGTTTTGTTTTGCCTTGCTTTTGAACACTTCCTTGCTTCCTTACTTTTTGTGGTACTTTCTGATACTATAAGATATTCTGAGCTCATTTTTAATATTCCCTGACCTAATGCTGGGACCAGCCATTTCCCCAAAAAAGGCCTTTTTCTTTGAACGGAAAATACTATTTGAAACCGAGATCTAGGTGTTCATTGCTACTTGGGGGTCATTGCGTCTAGGCTTCCTCATCCTTCAGAATAAGGGAATACATGTATATATATTAACCTATATATATGCACATATCTATAAACATTTCTATATGTGAACATCGGTACTATATTAAGCTAGACACGAGTTCACACTGAAGTCTCCGAGTCTAATCCATTATTACCACATGAATTATTTTAGCTTTGATTGTCTGCAGCCTCCAAATCCATCACTGAGAAGCCTGGCTCCCATTGTCTTATTTACTTACTCAATTGCTTAATCCAGTATACACCTACAGTAGTTTCAGAATTGTTAACTCATACACGTGGGAAACAGTGTTACCACTGGAACAGAGCACAATGCTTACTTAAAGTTTGCTTTCCTTTGGTGCTATAGATTCCACTCATCTACTTAGGTCAAAAGGTTTGCCTCCACCCTCTTCAATGAGATTGTTTCATACACTGGTAGCACAGACAGATCTTTTTCACATTCTGCATTCCATTCTAGGATCCCTCCATCTCTTGACCTACAAAGTTTCTGTAGAGAAATCAATGCAGAAAGATAGCTTTCTAGGGGTTCCCTTGTATATGATTGCTCTTTTTCTCTTGCTACTTTCAAAATCTTTTCCTTGTCTTTGACTTTTAAATTTTTTTTTTCAACGTTTATTTTTATTTTTGGGACAGAGAGAGACAGAGCATGAACGGGGGAGGGGCAGAGAGAGAGGGAGACACAGAATCGGAAACAGGCTCCAGGCTCTGAGCCATCAGCCCAGAGCCCGACGCGGGGCTCGAACTCACGGACCGCGAGATTGTGACCTGGCTGAAGTCGGATGCTTAACCGACTGCACCACCCAGGCGCCCCGTCTTTGACTTTTAATACTTTGATTATGTGTGTTTCAGAGTGATCCTCTTTGGGTGGATCTTGTTTAGGATCCTTTGAACTTCTGTACTTGGATGTCCATATTTCTCCCTTAATTTGGCAAGTTTTCAGCTGTTATTTCTTTAAATAATCTTTCTGCTTCTTTTCTCTCTTTGGGATTGCCATGTTTATAATGTTTATAATGTTCCCATAATTCATGTACACTTTTTTCATTCTTCTTTGCTCTTTTTGCTTTTTTTCCTCTAACTGGCTAATGTCTAATGATCTGTCTTTGAGTTCACTGATTGTTTCTTCCACATGATCAAGTCTGTTGTTGAAGCTCTCTACTGAATTTTTTTTTTTCAGTTTTATCATTGTATTCTTTAGCTCTTGGATTTCTGTCTGGTTCTTTTTTATGGTTTCTATTTTATAATTAAAACTCTCATTTTGTTAATGCATTGTTATCCATAATTTTTTTCATCGTTTATCTGTCTTATATTTCATTGAGCTTCTTTAAGGTAATTATTTAGAATTCCTTGTCAGGCAAATTGTAGATCTCCTGGGAATTTCCCCTGCCCACTCCCTTTGCCAGCAGACCTACTCATCGATTGTGGGAGGAGACTGGAGTCCAATAAAGGGCACTTTCAGGATCCCTGGTGGTGCAGATGGACATATCTCCTGCTGAGATCCTACCATTTTAGGTCTGCAGGAAGACTGTGACTATGAGGAACTGGAGCCCTATATAAGGCCCTTTCAGGATACTCAGAGGTACAAATATATATCTTGTTGGGTCCCTGGTGTCAGCATGACTATTTGTGGACTGTGGCTGGGATAGGCCAGAGCCCAGTTACAGAACCCTTTTAGAATTTATAGCCTTCCAGGTGTGGCCAAAAGAGGCTGGAGCTGGTTTACAGACCACCTCAGGGTCCACAGTCAGCACTGAGTTCTGTATGCCTGTTGCACAACATACAAGTGAGTGTGATTCCTCCAAGGTCCCTTGACATGTGGTGCGGGTAATAGAACCAAAGCCAAGTGGGACAGTAGTCGCATCCTCAGGGTTTATGGAGCTGCTTCCGATCTGTGTTTGGGACTCTCAGTGAGTCAGCCGCCTAGCTGTGAGCCTTCATTCTCAAAACAGCTCCTCCTGGTTTTAGATGGCAGCAAGGTTTCACACCTTAACTGGATTCTCAAAGCTCCCACAAAGGCTCTTTTGTCTATGGATGGATGCCAAATTATTGTCGGTGGAGGGAGGTAGATATGAGTAAAGTATGTCTTCTTTGGCCCTCTTAATATATATCACTCTTGCCTGCGTAGGTCTGAAAAGAAATCAGCCATAATTCTTACCAAAAAATTATTGATCTATAGTAAGTTTCCCTCATCATCCCCTCTGTCTATTTTCATGATTTTCTCTTTGTTTTGGTTTTTTGCAGTTTAAATATGATATGCCTAGGTGTGGATTTTTGGTATTTACCCTTCATTGTGTTCTATGAACTTCTTAGATCTGTGATGTTTGTCATTAATTTTGAAAAGTTCTCAGATATTATTATTTCAAATATTCCTTCAGCTCTGTTTTCTTTCTTCTCTTTATTGTATTCCAATTATATGTTTGTTATATCTTTTGAAGTTGCCCCACAATCTTGAATATTATGGTTGCCTTTTGTCATCCTTTTTCTCTGTGTGTCTCAGTTTTGGAAGTTTCAATGTACCTGTCATCACTTAAATTGTGAAACACTGAGACATTATCTTAAAACATCCTGTTGCTGCAGACACATAGAAAAGAATTGGCAGTATAAACTTCATCATCTGTGTTCTCATGTAATCTTATTGTCCCAATTATCGTTGCGTTCTTTTCTGTTTAATTTTGGAGGACAAAATTAACCCAATACCCAGGGTTTTTTTTTTAATTTTTTAACCTTAATTGTATTTTCAAAATCCAGCAGTCATATTTTTAATCTCTAAGTATCTTTCTTGGATTTTTAATGATGTTCTACTCTGGTTTTCTTGAATTTTAACACATTTACAGATTATGGATTTTTTTTAAGTTTCTTTAATTTCTTATAGTAAGTTTGTTTTATAGGCTTTGTAAGTAAGTTTGTTTTATAGCATTTGTTTTACTTCCTCAGAGTAAAACATTCAATAAATACATTTGTCAACCTTTTGGTTTACTTAACCTTAGAGATCTTATGTCTGAAAAATTGTGGGGTTGAGATGGGTTGTAAGAAATTGAAAGGGTCCTATGTAAGTCACAAAAGCAAGAGAAAAACTTACATTTGTTATAATTTTACTTTGGAAAGCTAATGATCAAGGACATTGCACTTGGATGCAGTTAAACCTGGGTTTTCTCTTCTTTGCTGAAGATTTTCTTGTCTGTAATTATGCAGTTGTCCCAGTGCTTTCTATAAAATTATTCTCATTGGCTTGACAGCTCTCACTGGGAACTACCCTCAGCTGTCTCCCTGATTTAGCTAAAAGTGTATATGAGAATAATCTGTACAGCAGGCTCCCTCCATTGCACAAACCCTGGCATCCAGGAAATTTCTGGTGGTAGACTTAATTAGGATCAAGTTATGCTTCTTACCAACTGCTGTGCACCCACACTCTTATCCAGCTCTTGCCATTCAAAATTAGGTAACAGTAATGGTTTTTTCAGTTCTTCCTGAATTAGGCTACAGTTTTATATGCAGTGAGTTAAAGGATAACATAACTTCCCCAATACATTGTCTCCTTTTCTATAGCCTGTAGACTCCTCAAATCTTAGAAGCAAGATCCACATTCTTTTCCAATATTAATTTTTGATACATATTTTTCACTACTGTTATATTCCCTCGGTAATTTAATGACAATTTTATGAAACATTAATGGTAAAGTGCTTCAAAAGTGGGGGTTCATATTCCATAATTTTATTATACTCTATATTAAATGTGTTAAGTCAATTGAATACTACTAATCACAAATATTATATTTATCTAAGTTTTACCATAGTGAAGTCATCTGTCTTTACTTCTTTTGGATACTTTTGAGATTTTCTCCTTACCATTGGTTTTCAACAATTTGATTAAGATGTGCCTTAGAGTGATTTTCATAAGGTTTACTCTTCTTAAAATTTATTGAGATTCCTGGGTCTGTAGACTTATAGTTTCCTCCAAACCTAAAAAAATATTTACTATTATTTCTTCAACTGATTTTCTCTCATCTCTTCTCTCTCTTTTTTCCTTTTGAGATGGCAATTGTATGCATGTTAGACTGCCTGTTATTATCCAACCGGTCATTGATGCTCTGTTTATTTCTTCCCTCATTTTTTGTGTCTGTACATAATTTTGTATAGTTTTTACAGCTTGTGTTTAAGTTCATTGGTCTTTTTTGCTGCTGGGTCTAATTTAATGTGAAAGCTGTCTCAGTCTTTTCAGGTTGATATAACAAAAGTGTCAAAGACTGAGTGACTTAAAAACCAGATATTTATTTCTCACAGTTCTGAAGGCTGGGAATTCCAAGTTCGAGACACAAGAAGATTTGATATCTAGTGAGGGCACACTTTCCAGTTCATAGATGGTCATCTTCTCCTTGTGTCCTCACATGGTAAAAGGGGCAAAAAGGCTCTCTGGAGCCTCTTTTATAAGAGCACAAATTTCATTCATGAAGGTTCTACTTTCATGACTTAATCACCCACTAAATGCCCACTTCCGAACACCACTACATTGAGGATTAGATTTCAACATATGATTTGTGAGGCACACAGACATTCAGTCTATAGTATGATCTACTTTATTTTTCATCTCAGATACGGTATTTTTTACCTCAAAAATTTCAGTTTGAGTCTTCTTATATCATTGAACTCTCTCCTTTTCATGATCGTGTTTTTTTCTGCCTTCTTATTCATATGGCTCATAATTAAAATAGCTATTGTAATATCTTTGCTAATTCCTTCATCTCTGTAATTTATTATTTGATTCTATTGATTAGTTAAAATTCTTCCTACATTAAAAAAATTCAATTCCAATATGTTCCCTCCAAATCTTTAACAAAAACTTATTAGAGCCAATTAATCATAGGAGCCAAAAGTTGAAAAACAATCCAAATATATTATCAAATTTTAGTATATTCAACAAAATATTACTCAGTAATAAAAAGGAACAAACTACTGATATACACAAAAACAAAGAATAACTTCAGAGATACCATGTGAGTGAATGGAGTCAGACACCATGCAGAGCAGATATAGGCAGGGTAAATATAGTGTGACTATTTACATGCATTTCTAGAACATAGAAAACTAATTTATAGTGATAGAAATCAGAACAATGGTGGTTGGCATGAAGCAAGGGAGAGGTGATCAAACAGAAAGGAGTAGAAAGGGACTTTCTCTTATGATGTTACTGAACTAAACAACAATTATGTTGGTCAGATGGATTTATATATTTTCCAATTGATTGAATAGTACTCTTAATATCTGTGCATTTAACTGTTGGTAAGTTATAGCTCAATTTAAAAATGTTATGAAAACTTCACTGAAGAGAAATAGTTCAAAAAGAAAAAAACAAAACGAATTGAAAATAATTGCAACCTATGAATGGTTCAAAATCTTAACTATCTAACAAAATTTGGAAAATTATCAAATGTTTCTAAAGAATCAGAGAATTTGAAAATACAAATAACCAAGGATTATGACTTAAAAACTTATAAAAATCAAGAGTGGGATACAAAAATAAATTATAAACGTTTACTGACAGACCTGAAAGAAGAGCTGGAAAAGGAAAAGATGGGTCATGAGCAATAGAAGAACAATTAAATAATCTATATTTTAATATAACCTCAATCAATGATCAAAGAAATTAACAAACAAACAAAAAACCCACCTAATTCTAAAGTTCATGAAAAGAACAAACTAAGGATGCTATAGAAAATATAGCTAGATGCTATGGAAAATAGAGCTATAGCTTTTTTTTTAAATAAAATTAGTGATGAAAGACATGAATAACAGAAGTTAAAAGATATTACAAAGAGTCTCTGTAAACAGATCCATGTATATACTTTAGTTTGTGGTGAAGACAGCATTGTAAACAAAAATGAAAATGTGGACTATTCAGTTACTAGTATTTGAAAAATTGGGTTTGCACATTAAAGAAAAATAGATCTCCGTGTGTGTGTGTGTGTGTGTGTGTGTGTGTAAATTCCAGGTTAATTAATATTACAAAAGCAGTAGAAGAAATTGTAAGTCAATATTGGTAGAGATGTTTTCTAAGTGAAACACAAATCCAAAGAAAAGAAACTGACAGATTCTGTTTCTTAGAAACTAAAGACTCCCTAAAACAAAATAAATCATAAATAAAGCTAAAATTTCAGCAAGGTTATGGGGAAAATTTTGCACCATATACTACTATATTACTGGCCAAGATTACTATTTAAAATACACATACACACACACACACACACACACTCACATACACACACACACAGAGTTCCTAAAGTCAATTAAAAAAAAACAATAAAAATAATGGAAATAATGGACAGGATGTAAGTCACAATGGATAATCACAAATATCTACATAAATATATACAAAAATATGTTCAACCCGATTAGTTATAAGGAAAATGCAAAATAAAAAGGAATTATTTTTCATATGTTTGACAAGAATTTCAGTGATTACATCAAGCCTTGGCATAGAAATGAGGAATAGTACTTTTGTACACTCTTAGTGGGAGTACAAATTGCAGAAACCATTCTGGAAAACAAGTTGACAGTCTATCAAAATAAAATCGTTCATCTCCATTGACTCAGCAGTTCTACTTCTAAAAAACAATCCAAAAGAACTATGCATAGATGAGCACCAAAATAGACACAGTAGAATGATTTATTTGTTGTGGTAGTAAAAATTGGAAACCTAAATATCCATCAAAAAATTATTCATAATAATATTGTAGTGTATTACATGGCTATTGAAATGAATGACATAGGCTTTTATGTGCTTGTACAAAACTTAACCCTAACTCTATAAAAATGAAGTTATAAGATGCAAAAACTAAAGGTTAAAGTATCAATTTCTATCTGATAGAAATCCCAGAAAGAGAAAAAAAAAAGAAAATGGGGGTGGCTGGGTGGCCAGCCAGTTAAGCATCCAATTCTTGGTATTTCAGCTCAGGTCATGATCTCACAGTTCAGGTAATTGAGCCCTGTGTCAGGTTCTGCACTGACAGCTCCAGAGCCTGCTTGGGATTCTCTCTCTCCCTCTCTCTCTGCCCCTTTCCTGCTCACGCTCTCTCTCTCAAAATAAATAAACATTAAAAAAAAAAAAGAAACAAAGAAAATGGAGAGGAAAGAACTGAAAATATAACAGTCATCATTTTTTTATAACTAAATAAAGATGCATACCCTCAGTTGAGAAGCCTCATGGAGTACAGAGGAGGGCAGAAAATGTAAAGCAGTACATATTTATATGCAGTGCAGAAATATTTAAAAGCATTGAACACAAAGAGAAATTCTCAACATTTCTAGAGTTAAAACAGTAAACTTAAATTTGAATCATTGACCCAAGGTCCAAATAGTAACATAAGATGTGAAAAGATAAAAGACTAACATAGCATATAGTGGATGAAGTATGGACTCTGTTGTGAACAATGTTGAAATAATTAGTTCGCAGTATGAAAAGCACAATGAAGTTATGACCATATGTCACAGAAATAAGCTCCAGGATTGAAAGGATATTGTGAAAAGAAAAACAACAACGTTAGTAGGAAGTGTATTCTGATATCTTTTATCTCTCTATGGAGAATTATTTTTAAATAAGAACAAAAGGCATTAATAATATGAAAGCAAATTGTGTATAGTGTTACATCAAAGGTAAAGATTTTCTCAAACAAGGACCTCTCAAATGAAGTTAGAAGTAAGGGGGTATTTGCAACATCTAAAACTGACAAAGGATTAAGATCTATAATATACAAAGAAGTATTATAAGTTATCAAGAAATGGGGAAACCAGAAAGAATTGGGAAATTATATGAATGGGCGATTTATACACAAAAACACCATATAAATATATATATGTATATATATACATATATATGTACACACACAAACATATGGAGAGACCAATAGCAGTAGTAATCATAGAAGTGCACATAAAAATAATAATGGTATACGTTGTATTATCATCATATTTGAAAAAGTTCAAATAATGTCAAGTATTGATGCAGATGCAGGGAACAAAACCCTGATGCATTAGATGGCATCCGTGGCACTCATTTTGGAAATAAATTCTATTGACTAGTAATCAAATAAGGGTATGCATATATCCCACAAAAAGAAGAATAATTCCAGTGAAACCCTTGCTGAGGTACACAAAAAGGCATAGATAAAACTGCTCATTTGAAGTACAATAGTAGTAAAAAGTTGGAAGCATTCCAGATATCAGTCAACAGAAGACTAGATAACTTAGGGCGTTACTGAAAAGGATAATTCCAATAAGTTCATGCAAAAATTTTTCCAGTTCTATATAGGTCGAGTGAAAAAAGTAAGAAATATAACGCAACACATACACAAATGTGTATGCATTACATGCAACAATACTGTATATTTCACACTGACACCTTTATGGAGAGTGTGGATTGACAGGATATAAAGTAAGCACAAAATCAAGAAAAAGCATATGGGAATGAGATCATATAGGGAGATGAAGGGCATAAAACTATAAAAATAAACACTTGCCATACATCGACTAATAACGTACCAAAGAATATACCTCAATTTAGTCGGTGCACTTGAGATCCTCCTCAAATTTTAACATTCAGTATAGGCAAGTCCACAGTGAAACAAGCGTTCACATATGCTACTATTAGGTGATACTTTTCAGGACCTAAATGCCAATCTGTGTTTTTGGAATATATAATAACCTAGTCAGTTACCAAGTACATAATAATGTATAAAAATAGGTTTATACTTTTATAACTGTCAAGAGTTTTATCACTCTTGACTAGCAAGGCCACTTTTAACACGTCAGTCTGAGCCTTTGTCTACTTTCTAAGATACTTCTATTTTATTCATTCAGCAGATGTTTACTAAACTCTAATTTCATACCTCAAACTCTCTGTGAATTCATCTCTGTCCTTTACCGATTCCCCATCTGCTTCTCTGATGGCTCTATTATTTTATCTTTTTCATTTTAATCTACCCCTAAACCTGAAAATCGCCAAAAGCTCAACCATTCTGTTTTTGCCTAAAATACTTTTTAGATTAATCCTTTATTCTCATAGTTTCTCCATATTGTCAATTTCCAAATCCAAATCTATTTTTTCATCTGGATATTGATGCTTTCATATCATTCTATTACCTCAAACTCAAAATAAATCAGTTGAATTTCATCATCTTCCCACCAAAATCATCTCTGATGGCCAATTACTGCCATCTTCTCTGAATGCATTGTTATCCCAATTGACCACTTAAGCTAAAAAAAAAATCATATATTTGTTTGGCTCTTTTCTTTCCTTTATCAATCATATCAGTTCTCATAAATTCACATCTGTATTAGTTTCCTATTGTAACAAATCACTATTAATTGGCTTAAAACAATATGAATTTATTATCTTACAGTTCTGGAGGACAGACGTCTGAAAGGAGTCTCACTGGGCTAAAATCAAGGTGTCCGTAGTTAGTAGGGCTGCATTGCTTACTTGTTCTAGTGAGAAAGCTGGCAATGGATGGTTGCCTTTTTTTATGATGCCATTTCTCTGGTTCTTTTTTTCTGTCTCCTTCTTCCTTGATGACTCTCGTGATTATACTGAACCCACCTGGATAATCCAGAATAATTTCCTGGAATAGCTGATTTAGCACCTTAATCCCATCCTCAACCCTAATTTCTCCTTGCCATGTAATAATCACAGATTCTGGGATGAGGATTTGAACATCTTTGCAGATCCATTATTCTATCTACCACAAAGTTTGTTCCATACCAATTCAAATTTCACCTCTTTTTTAATTTTTCTCCATATTTCATAATTTAGGACCTATCCCTTGCAAAATCCTTTTTCTTCCAAAATGCTTCTGGGGTTCTTCACCAGGCACCCTGCATGTGCTCAAACCAAGTCACGTTTTTTATCATCCACCTGTACCGTTGTCCTAGTTCTTATGTCACAAATGTTCTTTTTCAGACTAAGTCATGTCATCTTTGAGTATCCACAACCCCCATCCCCTCTCAACAGTTATGAAGTTGTCTAAGACAAGTGAAGCCATCTTTTTAAAAAATTCAGTAAATCATTTGATGCTTAAATGATTGAATAAATTCAGATTTTGTTTAGTAGATATAGCTGTTTTATAGTACCTAGAAGAGAACAGTAATTCTTAAAAGTAAAAATTAAACAATTCATCCCAGAGTTAGTATTACTTTGTTATTACCACCACCACCACCCCCCACCCACGCTAGCAAACCACTGAGAACAGCCCCAGGTGTTACTCTGTCTTTCCTGCTAGATTGAAACTCAATAATTCCAAGTTAAGCCTCATCTCAATATCCTCAAAAACCCAATTTGGCAATTCCTATTATTATCTGCCTGTACCCAGCACATTTTAGCAAGCCTCCTTTCCTGAGGCCACTTGCCTGTCTTTTTAGAAAAATTCCTTTTTCAATTGCTCCAAACTCGGTCTTTTCCAACTGGCTGGCATTCAGTTCTTCTGGAAATGATTGCCTGTCTTTCAGGCTACATAAAAAACATAATTCTTTAAATTCCAGAATTTCTCATAAAACGTTTCCTTTATTTCACTGTTCATAGCCATACCAGACCAAATTACTGCTACACGATTATTAATAAGTCATGATATTAGTTGGTCTGAGGATAATGTGATCACTTTCACTGACAGGGAAAACAGAGACTGTAATTCAATATCCAATAACATTTGAAGAAGGAAGTATTTCTTCACAAAGCTTTCTGGGTCAAAAGTGCTGTATAATTTCAAAATAACACAATCATTTTATTTTGGCAATAGAGGAAACGAGCTTCAAAGATTCTAGGGTATGTCTACTCAGATGCATTTTCAGACATCTCTCTGGGGGAGAAAAGCTCTATGTGTGTGTGTGGGGGGGGGAAGCTGGTGTTGCTACATTTGTTGATGAAGGTAATTACTTCTTGGGGCACTTGCGTGGCTCAGTCAGTTAAGCATCTGACTTGATTTTGGCTCAGGTCATGATCTCACGGTTCGTGGGATCGAGTCCTGAGTCGGGCTTCTTCTCTCCTTCTCTCTCTCTCTCTCTCTCTCTGCCCCTCCTCCACCATCTCTCTCTAAATAAATAAATAAATAAAGATTTTTAAAAATAGTTCTAACAGGGGCGCCTGGGTGGCGCAGTCGGTTAAGCGTCCTACTTCAGCTAGGTCACGATCTCGCGGTCCGTGAGTTCGAGCCCCACGTCGGGCTCTGGGCTGATGGCTCAGAGCCTGGAGCCTGTTTCTGATTCTGTGTCTCCCTCTCTCTCTGCCCCTCCCCCGTTCATGCTCTGTCTCTGTCCCAAAAATAAATAAACGTTGAAAAAAAAAAAAAAACAGTTCTAACAAAATAATTAGGACGGAAGACCAAAACATCTGGTGACTTAAAAGTTAAGTTTGCTGAGGCACTCAACATTGTTCAGCAGTTCGCAAGTATTTACTGTTGTCAAGAGGTTGGAGAGACAAGCATCACGGAAACCAAATAGGGAAAAAGTAAAATCCTGTTTTGAGGTCTTCACTGGTTGTCTCTGACCTGGAAGAAAGAGTTGCTGAGCCATAAAGTAAGTCATCTTGTCACTGTTTGAATTAATTATGAGCTACCTGGAGGGTTGCGGTGAACGGACTAGCAACCCCTCACAGCTCCCAGCACATGGAAAAGCCTTGGATTTAATCAGAACTCTTGATGCTTGCTGAGAATCTCCTCACACATGGTACTCAGTGCTTCCCAGAGGCAGGCAGGGTACAGTACTTCCTGCACAAACATGATGAGTGCAGAATCTAGAATAGGAAATCTCTGAGGTTGATGACCTTTGAATGATCCTCATTCCTCTTGTAATGACTGAAAATTGTTAACATCCCACACTTCCTCTTTTCTATGCCAGGGCACTTGACCGTTACTGTTTTCAGATTTCCCTTTCTAATCTTTTTCTCTATTGAACAACCCCAACCACTCCCCCACCCCTTCACCCCCCACCCACCCCCCGCCACCTTATCCGTTGCAGAGCAAGACTCTTTCCTGCATCCCAACCTTTCTTTCAGGACCTCTTCAAAGTTCTTCATACAGACGACAGGGGAAAGAAAGTCTTCCAAAGGAACCAGAGTACTAGCCCAAAGCAGCATTTCCCAAGTGTAGATTTCTTTGACATTTTTGTGTTATCATTAACATGTACATAAATTTCGCATCCTACTTACTTCCAATTGTATCTGAGTTTGTATGAATCCAAAATGTATGAAATTGTTTATCAACCGTGGAAATTGATGCTACAGGAAGATAGGCCTTGATTAATTATGACTTTCAGTATTCACGTAAGCCTGGAAGCTATTCTTTTCTCCAGGTCCACAGGAAAGTGTGTATATTGAGAGATTGTAGAGGTGACGTTCCCCCAACCCCCTAACTCTGCTTTCTGACCTTTACATTTTCTTCTTCCAATAAAAATCTATCTTCATTTAAAACAATTTATCTTACATTGTGCTTGTTAAGGTCACTTTTCTCAATGTAGACTTTCAGAGCTGGTTCATAGTCTTTCTCTGCCACACTTGTACCACAATTCTAGGTGATTTCAGAGTTTACATAGACAAAAAATTCACATCCTAATTTCAAATGCCCTAGACCTCTTTTGCCTTACCGTTTCCCCCTCTGCACTGTAGCCCTTTTCTAAGGGACATGCCTTATCTCGTGGTCCGTGGGTTAGAACCCCGCATCAGGCTCTGTGCAAAAAGCTCAGAGCCTGGAGCTAGCCTGCTTCAGATTCTGTGTCTCCCTCTCTCTGCCCCTCCCCTGTTCATGCTCTCTCTCTCAAAAATAAATTTAAAAATTTTTTTTAAAAATTAAGGTATGTGCCTTGAAGAGGTAACTTGAAACTTTGAAGTTCTACATTCCATTCATTGTCAACAAATTCTTGATTTTTCACCTCTTATATACTACCCTTCCCACCAAATATGCACAGGAATCACAACAAACCCTCCAGGCCCTGGATTCCACCCCCCCCCTTTTTTTTTTTATTTGTTGATTTCATCCTAGTCTACCTTCTTTTCTCACTGACAAGGTTGTTCATCTGAAGTTCCTCATCACCAGCAACCTGCAAACCCAAATCCTAGAGCAGTGAGTTACCCTTTTTTGGTTTCTGCATTTTGGAACTTGGTAATGCTAGATAAAAAGCCCCTGGTTCTTTCTTTGATCTTGCACTACTGAATTCATGGTTTCCAACATTGGCTAGGACCTCTGCATCATTTCAGGACTTTACTTGTCCTGATTAGTTCCCTTCAACATTCCCCTCAAAACCCATTCAGAACCTGCTCCCCTGAAACCTCTTTCCCTCTCAGACTGGACTCTGTTTTATTCTCAGCAGATTTCTGCCTCTTACTTCATACTTCATCAAGAAAACAAATGCTCTCTCCTTCCACTTCCTACATCCTTTCTCACAAAATGTATTATCGTATTAACATGTAGCTAAAGATCATTTTTATTTAAAGTGAAAAACATAGTGCCTATATTTAAGTTATTTTCAATTGTTTGAGAGTCCCTAACCCATTTGATAGTTTAGAATATGAAAATAGACCAGATCTGCTCTGAAAAATTATAGACGACAGTGTTCTAGTCTATGTATTCCTGCCTCGACGAGGGCCGAATGAAAAACTACCCAGTCCTCCATTTATTGCTTATAAACTATATACATACTTTAAATTCTGACACAGTACAATTAGATTTCTAAAACAGAAAGCACGGAAACTGTGCCACTTTCAAGTTGAAAAAGACAGTGCATCTTTGATCACTGCAATGGAGACAGAGCTGCTGAGACTTCATTCTTTAGAACCCACCTCTTCAGAGTCCTCACTTTCATCAAGGTGGCTATCCACTAGTGTTGTTTACAACTCAGAAATACCCTAGCTGCTGTCTTGGAGGTCTGGGCTCTGCACCGAGAAACAACCCAAATCAACTTCTTGTAACATTTGAGAGAAAATATTCCGCTAGACACTTAGAAACTACTTCCCTCCAATAAAAGAACTCAGTGTCATTAATCTTCAAATGCTTTATAACAAGCAGGAATATTCGTGATTATTTGCTGACTTACGTTTGTACTTCCAGATTGAGGAGGTACAAAGCTCACACAGATGGCTTTGCTTTTGAAAAGACTAGTTGAAAATTGTAAGCTTTCAGCTGAGCTTCCAGGTTACCAAGGCTCGATATTTCCTTCCTTTCTGAAATATGAAGTATAATGTTCTTATACAAGTAGAACAAAGTTCAAGACAGCAGCCTGTTCCATTTCATAGTTCTGAATTTTTTCCAGAATTATATTTTCCCTTCATTTTCTGTCAGAACCAGTGCATTTACACTGACTAATTTGGATTACTTCAGGAGTGGAAGAAATGCATTCTTGTTCAACTATGCCGGCAACCAGCAAACACAACAGACTCCAATGTGAGGCAAATCTTAGGTCTCCCTGTCGTAAAAGCCAAGGATCTGTCCAAAATATTGGTAGCCAGGATGAAAGTTTATGTGCAAGATTCCCCCAAAATGTTGGTTAAATCCCTTAGGTCTCTACATTTTCCTGTCTCCAACACAAAATGTTATTGTTCTCAAGGGTAACCTTCATCAAGCTTGGCCCTCTTTTTTTGTGGTTGCAATTTCTGTTCTTACTCCAGGGAGATTTTCAATAGCTCAGATAGCTGGACTTATTCCAGACTGCCAAAGATCTACGCCCCCAGATCCTTCAAACTAGGTAGGAGATGCTGCATCTGGCCTAGAGATGGCTGAGCACAGAGGGACCGGACAGACTCTTCCCTGGGTCAGGTACCCACCAGTTTAGCAGTGCCCCCAAAAGGCATCTGACTCTCCACTGGCACTAACATCTCCTCTCAACCTCACAGCCCCAGCGTCATGCCCCTGCCCATGCCAACCTGCCTGCTGGCAACATCTCCTCCTGCAGACTCTGGGGTTGTATGTCCCCAGCCCCTCTGGAGCCATGCCACGCCACTGGTGGAGGCCAAAGAAAACCTCTTTTTGTTCATTGTTTTTTAATTTCCAAAGTTAAAAATTGCCCTCTGAATTTTTCTTTCATTATAGGACCCCATTCTTGTTTCATAGGCAGACTATCTTTTCTCACACCCTTGATGGTATTAACTATATTTGGTTTCTTCTGTTCCACTGATGGTCTTTGTTATTGTGCAAGTTGTGTTTTCCTGTTTGTTTTTTGTCTCTCCTAAATTGTCTTTTCTTTTTTTTTTATTTTTTTTAAACATTTATTTATTTTTGAGACAGACAGAGAGAGAGAGCATGAACAGGGGAGGGTCAGAGAAAGAGGGAGACACAGAATCTGAAACAGGCTCCAGGCTCTGAACTGTCAGCACAGAGCCCGACGCGGGGCTCGAACCCACAGACTGCGAGATCATGACCTGAGCCGAAGTCAGATGCTTAACCGACTGAGCCACCCAGGCGCCCCATAAATTGTCTTTTCTTGAATGTCCACTGATTGTTGGCTGTCCTCTCATATGCAAAAGTGAGAAGCTGACTGGAAGAAGTGCATGGGTGTGTGTTGATGGGTGGAGGATATTAACCTGGTTGTCTAGGATTCTAGGAGCTAGACAGGAGAAGCAGCCTGCTGGTCTTGCATTTCAGCATGTAGATTTTTGCATTATCTTACCACTCTTCCTACACACACACACACACACACACACACACACACACACACCTTATCCTGTGTGCCTGTTGTCTCTGAACTCAGAGGCTCCTTGGGCTCAGTTTCTCCAGACTAAGCATTACCTATGATGCATGTGGGTAGGGTAGCTTCTTGACTGCTCAGAAAGTGTAAGGGACCAGGAAGATTCAACCAATTTGTATATAGATTTTCAACCATTCATGTTGCTAATCATACCTCACTCCATGTTCTAAGCATTCTGAAAGGGAAATTAGATCAATTCTTACAGGTACTCCTCCTCTTATAGGCATTTGGATTCCTCTTTTTTATGGTCTGCTAAAACCATTAAATTTCCTCCATAAGTTTGTTGTCTAAACTTAAAAAAATCTTTCATCCACTATTCTTCACTGATATTTTTTAAAAAAAAATTTTTAACGTTTATTTATTTTTGAGACAGAGAGAGACAGAGCATGAATGGGGGAGGGTCAGAGAGAGAGGGAGACACAGAATCTGAAACAGGCTCTAGGCTCTGAGAGATCAGCACAGAGCCCGACGCGGGGCTTGAACTCACGGACCGCGAGATCATGACCTGAGCCGAAGTCAGATGCTCAACCGACTGAGCCACCCAGGCGCCCCTCTTCACTGATATTTTAATGAAAAATTTGGAGGGAGAACTGCTGGACAAAGATGGTCAGCCTACTAAGTTTTACTGGAAGGGCTCCATAGTTAACTTGATATTTCTAAAACATTGGACAACATCATAGGTATACATATGGTTTGGGGGCAATATGTAATGCCATATAACAAGTGTAACATTAGAATAGCCTTCTGGCTCCACCTTCAAAGAATAATCAGAATTTGAGCCTCCTAGCAGCTATCATCCCAATCCAGTGATATCATCCTTGACCAAGACGCTATCATCTATCATGTGGATTCGAACAGTATAGCAAATGACAGAAGCCAATCTGGATTTACTCTGATGCCTGAAATCTCCCCGAGAGCTGACTTCACACTATGCTTGCTAGCATTCAGAGGAGATGTCCTACATTATGCTTGTACTGTTCAATGACTAAATGCCTAGGAGTCATGTTAAATAACAGGCTTTGTTTTCTCCCCAGACTTAAATCTGACATAACGTTCATTTGTCACTCTAATATGTGTGTACCAGCCTCTTAACTCTCTTCTGTGGCTACCTTTTGTAGAAGGGGTCTAGACCACTGATAGAACCCTTATCTGGTGAGAAGAAGTGGGTGTAGAATGCAGGAGAGGAAAGCTTCCCCCACTGGCAGGAGCCATCTTGGCTGATGTTTTGTAGTTTTGCCAAAATAAGTGCAGTGATCTTTTGTCGGGTAATCAGCCTCCTCTTGCTTATTATGTAGCTGCAGTTCCGAGATTTGCTTTCAGCAAACCCGAAAAGAAAAATGTGAACCACATGCTCCTGACAGTAGGTAGTTGATTCAGTACTAACATTAGGACCTTATCCCCGAACCTCAGAAAACAAGCACAGTTTAATGCAGCTGGTAGAATGGGAGCATATGAATGAAATACCACTTTCAAGACCTGCCGAGTAGCTTGGGAAAGCTTTAGAGTGAGATGAATGTCTGTGGAATAGGTGGGTGGCTACTAACCACTGGACATAAGTGAGAATGCACTTCCCATGTCTAACTCCATTTTTCCAACCACAGCCAGGAAAGGCCAACAGTTGGAATACACCCATTCCCAACCATCCTCACCCTTTTCCAAAAAAATCTGAATGCTCATCCGTGTGTATTCTTGACCCCATCTTCTCCCAAACTACCTACTACTCCATCAGTACCTCCTGTTTTTTAAATCTCCTTCCCTTTTACCTTCTTTTTCTTATTATTCTTAAGTAGTACCCTTGATTTATCCTCACAAGTGTGTTTTGCCTTACATTCAATTTTGTCTGGTATTAATTTAGCTTTTTCATCTTTCTTTTGATCATTTTTTGAATGGTATATATTTCCTCATCCATTTTGATATGGTTTTAATTTAGGTAATTAATTATTTAATTTGGGTATCCTTATAAGTAGCATGTGGCTAAAATTTTTATTCAATATGATAAAATCTGCCTGATGAAATTAGCCTAATTGTATTTATTACAGTTACTGATATTGTATTAGGATTTTACTATATCTTATTTTGTGGTTTCTGTTTAGCCACAGTTTTTCATAGATTCCTTCCCTACCTATCTTCTGTTTAATAAATATTTTTATGTTTCTTTTTTTTCTATGATGATTTATTTTCTTTAAGTTTATTTATTTATTATTGTAAGGGAGAGAGAGAGAGGGGAGAGAGAAATAGAGACGGGGTGTGTGTGTGTGTGTGTGTGTGTGTGTGTATGGGAGGGGCAGAGCAAGAGGGAGAGAGAGAGAATCCCAAGTAGGCTCCACACCATCAGCACAGAGCCTGATGCAGGGCTTGAACTCATGAACAGGGAGACCATGTCCTGAGCCAAAATCAGGATGCTCAACCAACTAAGCCACCCAGGTACCCCTCTGTGATGATTTCAAAGCTGAAGATTGCATTTTTATTCTTTCTGGTGATTTCCGCTAAAATTTTGGCATGAATACTTAACTATAATTTTTAACAAACGTTAACAGTATTTCTACCTCTACCCCTAACCAATCACACTTTTACAATGTTTTCCCACACGGTGTTATTGTTGTTTAGAGTTTTCATTTTATCCTTTATTTTAAATCCATACAAAAAATAACTTCATCGAGTAGCTCATTTAATTTTTTGTCATTTGCTTGCATTTGGAGCAAAAGATATAAACCATCTTGAATGGAAGCCCTTAAACTTAGGAACATGTTCAAGTCTCTCCGCACTGTTCTGGAGGGGTTCCAGGGCTGTCAACAGATTCTCAAAGGAGAACACTGTCAATAGATTAAGGACCGCTCACCTTCAGAATAAAATCCAAGTCCCTTCTCATGGCATACAAGGCTCCCAGAACCTGCTCCTACCAATACCTCCGGGTTTCTGCCATTCCTTATAGGACTAGTCAAATTCCAGCAGAGACAAAGCAGTACACGAGCATGCATGTGCATGCACTCACAAGAGCGCAGAAACACACATGCACAGAGCACAGCACATACTATGCTGTCCCTTACTTCTGAACATTTGCTCATGGTCAGTGAGTCTAGAATGCCTCTCTCCACACTTTTCCCATCTTTGTCTCTGATATCCACTAGCTAACTCCATGAGCATTTTCCTCTGATTAGCCACCACCATCACATTGCTGGGACTTCCATAGTTGTTTATATTTTATAATTTGGCTTATCTTTTTTTTCAATGTTTGTTTGTTCGGTTTTGAGAAACAGAGAGTGAGCCAGGAAGGGGCAGAGAGAGAGGGAGACACAGA
Organism: Prionailurus viverrinus; assembly: GCF_022837055.1. NCBI lineage: Eukaryota > Metazoa > Chordata > Mammalia > Carnivora > Felidae > Prionailurus > Prionailurus viverrinus. The sequence goes on from NC_062567.1 coordinate 96,253,980, forward strand.
ATCTGAAGCATTCTCCAGGCTCTGAGCTGTCCACACAGAGCCCAAGGCGGGTCTTGAACCCCCAGACTGCAAGATCATGACCCAAGTTGGTCGCTTAACTGACTGAGCCACCCAGGCGCCCAGCTTACCTTTTTATAATATGACTGTTTCCCACATTAGACAAAGAGTCACATGAACGTAATGAGTCTGTCATTCATGTTTGCATTCTCTAGTGCTTGGCTCAGCACCTGACATATAGAAAGTACTCAATATGTATTTGTTGAAGGAAAAAACAAAGGAGAAGAACTACAGACTTGCTTAAGGGTAAAAAGCAATTAGGCTGAATACTTTCAATTAAGATTAGAGTCTATCTCTAGCTTCAGAATTAGCCAACCATAAGGAACACCAGTGAGACTCTTAATGCAGAAATGAGAATTCAATCATCTAATTGGAAAATAATAGTGAAACAGGGACTGTACAAAATAATTGTTTCTGGGGTGTGTGTATGTGCAAACACACATACACGCATATCACATATTCTTTTTTTCTGTTTTTCTATAAGATAACTTCTTCTTACTGAGTTCTGAGGAGCAGATGTCTCAGGAAATATAATTGCTGGGTCCTACCTGGAGGTTGGGTGTGGGGGGAGCTTGCAAGGTAACAGAGGAAAATGGGGAGACATTAATCTCACTCCATTAAGAAAAAAAAGATGTTTAGGATATAATGATGTATAAATATGCCATTTGTAAGACAGAAGATAGAGATTCCAAAAAAATGGGGAATTGCATTAATTTAATATAAGAGAATATAGACATGGATATTACACCACTGAAATTTAACTTTAAAATATATGAGAACAACACCTGAATAATACAGCAAAATTGGTAATCAACATATAAAATATAAAAATTGAATATAAATATTCAACATAAAAATTCTGAAATTAAAAAAATACAAAGATAAGTGAAAAATCAGAAAATATGCCCAGTATCAGATGAGCAAGCTGAATACTGTGATATGTCCTAAAATAGGCTTAAATTTCAAGAAAAAGTAAGTAAAGAATTCTCTGAACTCCAAAAGCAGTAAACAGCTTACTATCAGGAAACCAAAGTCAAGAGTGCTTCAGACTATCAGACAGTGGGGTGACACCGTCAGAGTCTGAAAGAGGAAGTGTGTGATCCGAGACTGGTACACTCCTATTCTAAGAGATGCCAATTTCCAACATCCCTTCCACTCATACATCTTTCTTCAGAGAACAATAGAGTGTGGTACTTAGAACACTACTAACAAAGGATTGCAGGAAAATTCGAAGTAACATCTTCAGATGTCTTACAAATTACTTATTTTAGTGATGTGTAAATAATGGGGAGATTAGAGAACGGCCACTTAAAGGGGTAAAATACAAACACCCCGAAGGAAAGAAGTTGGCGTGGATTGTAAATAACTCCAATAATTTCTGGAACAAAATTGCACTTTAAAAAAACGTCAGTTTTTCATATAGCAGTCCTAAAGAATGTGACAGGAGAGAAAGAAAAACATAAAAAGCATAAAACATCTGATATACTAATGATCCAAACATTTTGGGATTGCTGAGGCAGATAGAATTTTATGGATTTATGTCAGCTGACAGATATTTATTGTGTATTTATGCATCAGATGCAAAGCCGGAGGCTATACTAGACTATGGGAATATAGTGATGAACAATTAAAAGTGGCAATTGCCCTCTCAATGCAGGTAATGGTTGATATAAACGAATGTGAGTGGCAAAGTGGTACAGAGGATAAATGGTGCTATGGTGAGTAAAAGGAGTTCTAAAATTTCTGGCATTACAGATGAAACCTGAAAGTGTGTTTTGAATTGTTTATAAGAAATTTCAGAACTAGAATGATACCTTCTGAATGACACTGAAATACGAAAGGAAACGTAAGTAGGAAGTGCATCAAAATGTTACCCTACATCTGCCTTCCAGCCTTCGTTGTCTTAGGGAAGTAACTCCATTACAACTTATGCAAGTGTCATCTTTCCTGTCTCTTCCCTTATTTTTCTAGCATATGTGCAAATACATATCTGCATGCACACACACACACACACACACACACACTCATCTAGAATATAATTTCCATATCTGTCCATGCTGCCAATCACTTATCACACTTAGCAGTCACTGGCTTCTTCATCTGCAGTTTCTGGGACCTATAAAGCTTCTTGAGGAGAAAGCAGACCTTATTCTACTTTGGACTACCAGGGTCTAAGCAATACCCCTCACTTCTCTGTCTCACTAGAAGCTCTCAACTTCAGGTGGGCCTATATCCATTACAGTTGTAGTCTACTTAAACTCCCTTTTAACACACACACACACACACACACACACACACACACACTACTCAAAGATAGGTGAGAATAAATGATCCCTTGAGCCTCATTCTAAGAAAACAGGCAAACTTTTGTTTTTACTGTCCCAGAGTTGGAAGCAGAAATGATTAAGAACTCAACTCAGGATCTGAATTTTTTCTGCATCTTATAGCAATAACAACCAAACATAAATTATTCTCTCTACAAATTATCTTGCCATATTTATTAGAGTCATTGGTGAAACAGAGGAAATGGACAAATTTTTTTCATCAAGAGAATTATATGATACTTAATCTAAGACAGTGATAAACTCACTAATTGCCAGAACTAATATAATATAATGAGTAACTGTTGCAGAGGTAAAATATGTTCTGCAAACCTATGACTTTATATTATAGTTCAATTTCATTTATCTTTAATAAAGTATAACTTTGGAGTCTATGTATCACTCATTCATATAGACGTATCATGCCTATTTTCTTCTTTAATGTCTCAAAAGAATTTTATAAACCATGGGCCATATTAATTAAATCCCTGATTAGTTAACAAAATGTTTTTAATATCTTTGTTTTATTCAAATTCTAATTAAGGATTGTTGTGCTTACTATTTTTGTACAAAAAATAACCCCAGAACTTAGCAGCCTAAAGCAAACATTTTATTTTGCTCACAGAGTTATGGGTCAATTATACTTCAATAAACCTGAAATTAAAAATAAACAGAATATAGAAAAGCTCATCCAGGTGGTTCTCACTTGGGGTCTGTCAAGTGAATATGGTGAGAGGTTGGTTGGGGCTGCAAACCACCCAAGATGACTCACGCACCTGGTAGACAACTGATACTATCAGCTGGGAGACCAGAGCACCTCATACAATGGCTCCAATCTGGCAGTCTCATAGAGTCTGACTTCTTACTTGGTGGTCAAATCTTGCAACAAGCAGTGAAGACACTTTGTGGCTTTTTCTTGCCTAGTCTGAGAAGTCACACAGCATCACTTCAGCCACAGTCTATTGTTACAATCAAGTAACAAGTACATATCCAACTAGAGAAGACACACACCCCACCTCTGGGTGTGAGGTTAAGCTCACTAGGTAAGAACACTTTATGGGATGAGATACTGTCCCGGCCATCTGTAGAAAACACAATCTCTTACTGGATGCAAAAGACAATTGACTGCCTTAGGGTACACGCCGAAGAGGTTAGGAATGTTGCCTAACATCTCTATAGATATAAAATTCATCTTCCACATGTATCATCTTCCAATTAATTTCAGTAACAATAAATTTTGTTACTAATCACTCTTTCAAACTGTCACCTTACTACATACTTCGTAATAAAAGAATTGATAGCTTTAATACAAGATTTTGATTTTCCTGCATGGGCTCTGATGAAAGAAGAGAATTCATCTCTCTTTTAAAGAATAATTCTGGGGCATCTGGGTGGCTCAGTCGGTTAGGTGTCTGACTCTTGATTTCTGCAGGTCATGATCTTGTGGTTCGTGAGTTCGAGCCCTGTGCCAGGCTCTGAGCTGACAGTGCAGAGCCTGCTTGGGATTCTCTCTCTCTCTCTCTCTCTGCCCCTCCCCTGCTCACTCTCTCTCTCTTATTTTCTCTCTCTCTTAAAATAAATAAATAAGCTTTATTAAAAAATAAAAAAAAGAATGGTTCATATGATTGCCATTTGGAATTAATCAGAAAAATAAAGAAAATTCTTCATTAATTTTTTATTTCAGGCAAAAAATTACAAAAGAAATAAATGTATACTAAGTTACATGTGTCTGCTAGATTGTATTAAGCACTATACCTAGAGATCTATCCACATCTACATCTCTTAAGTATATCCATATTTATACCTATAGTGAATCCTTCAGTAAAGACTCAGTGACATTAAGTAGCTTCCCAAAGTCATACCTAATTTGTATCAGAGCTCAACTTTGAAATCAATATTCAGTGACTTCAAAGGTTGTGTCCTTTCCACATCATTTATATTAAAATGTTAAAGTACATGTTTTTTTCTTGATGTAATGGTCATATCCAAATACATCATCAAAATTACTTTTCCTTGACATCATATATTTTTTTTAAGTTTTTCTATATGAATCTCTTCAACTACTGGATACGTGTACAACTTTCATAAGTGACACATAATGATTTCCTTGAAGGGCAGTCACCTGTTCCATATTGGCTTTCTAATCATCTGAAAATCCCAGGAAACTCAGCATACAGTTGCAAAGGTGAGAATCTTTTCATTTGTATCTAAACTTCAGCCATACTCAGAAATCCCATTCTAACTTGATAAAAGGAATACTTAAACACAACAGAGACCATGGTTGTTTTCTCCTTGCATAAAATTCATCACCAGATAAATCATTTTTTATTCAAACCCTTACAAATAACTTTGCATTGCTTAGAAATCCAAAAACTATACAAATTAGCTTACACAGGTTGAAGAAATCTTAAAATGTGTATCCAGTAATACATTTCTATAATTTATTCAATCAAATCTCCAAAATCTTAACCATTTCAGTTTTTTATAGAACACCTGAAATGCCATCTCAATAATACCTTAATAAATCATGACTCCAGAGGGATGAATTATTATTATTACTCCCCTGATAGGACACAGTTCTTCCATGCCCCACTGTGTTTAGTTTATACCTGCGTTGTATCAAGCATGAACTAGGGGCATTTAATTTTTTAACTTTTTTAATGTTTATTTGCTTTTTGAGAGAGAGACAGAGCGAGGGACACAGACAGGGAGACACAAAACCTGAAGCAGGCTCCAGGCTCTGAGCTGTCAGCACAGATGGAGGGCTCGAACCCACGAACCGCGAGATCATGACCTGAGCTGAAGTCGGATGCTCAACAGACTGAGCCTCCCAGGCGTCCCTATGCTACAGTGTTTTAAGGCAAAAGTGTTCAAATGTAAGAACCAAACAATTGTTGCTTTAAATCACACATGTATTCACTTAGCAAATTTTGATTTAATATCTACCACACCTCAAGAGACTTTCCATTAGATATCAGGGTCATAAAGTGAAATAAGATATGGTTCTTATACTCAAGAAGCTTACAATACAATACAACATAAGCCAAGTAATAACTATAGTATGAAGTGATAGATGCTTCATTTATCCAATGCCAATAGGATCCAAAGAACGGCAAGTATATCAGACTCCAGAGTTTCTTGGCTTTAGTTTTCCAGAAGTGATGGTTCTTGAGGTAGTATTAGAAAACAGTAGCAGTTGATTTAGATGCGCTAATGGAGGAAACAATGTTAGACAAAAGTATCAGAGCAGTACTGAAGGCACAGAGGTTTAAAATCTCATAATCCAGGGGCGCCTGGGTGGCTCAGTGAAACATCCGACTCTTGGTTTCAGCTCAGGTCATGATCTCATGGTTTGTGGGTTCGAGCCCATGTCGGGCTCTACTGACAGTATGGAGCCTGCTTGGATTCCTTCTCTCTCCCTCTCTTTGCCTTTCCCCAGTTGTGTTCTCTCTCTCTTCCTCTCAAAATAAACATTAAAAAAAAATTAAAACCTCATAATCCTGTTTAAAAACTTTAAGTAGCTTAGAATGGCTGGGGGAACAAAGAGAATGAACTGTGGAGAGGGAGATCAGCTTGGGGAGACTAGATTATTTAGGTTGTCTGTCATAACGTGAGGAGTTTGAACTTCTCTTAAAGGTGTGTGATACCATGGAAGAACTTTAATCATGGAAGTAAAGTACATTTGAGAAAGATAATTCTAGAAGCAATGTGTAGATGGGTTAAAGTAGGAATGGAGAGGAAGCAGAATTGATGTGGAGGTAATACACATGTAAAGTGGTAAGAGCTTGAGCAAAGGAATAGGCACTGAGAATAGTGAAAGGGATGGATTCAAAAGTAAGAAACCCAAGGACTTGAGACCAAGTAGATACACAAAGCGTGAGAAAAATCTACACTGAGAGCCTTGGGCAATTGAACAGAATAGTGCTACACAGTAAGTATAGTTGATCCTTGAACAATATGGGCTTGTTCTGTGCAGGTCCACTTACACGCAGATTTTTTTTTTGGTTACAGTACTGAAAACAATTTTATTATATATATATTTTTTAATGTGAAATTTATTGTCAAATTGGTTTCCATACAACACCCAGTGCTCATCCCAACAGGTGCCCTCCTCAAGACCCATCACCCACCTTCCCCTCCCTCCCACCCCCCATCAACCCTGTTTATTCTGTTTTTAAGAGTCTCTTATGGTTTATATATTTTTAATGTTTACTTATTTTTGAGAGAGAGAGAGAGAGCGAGCACAAGCAGGGAAGGGGCAGAGAGAGGGGGACAGAGGATCCGAAGCAGGCTCTGCCCTGACAGCATCTAGCCAGACACAGGGTTAGAACTCATGACCTGAGCCAAAGTCTGACACTCAACCAACTGAGCCACCCAGGGGGCCCAGTACTGAAAATGATTTTAATAACATTTTATTTTCTCTAGCTTACTTTACTGTAATAATGCAGTATACAATACATATAATAAACAAAACATGTATTAGTTGACTATGTTATCGGTAAAGGGTTCTGGTCAACAGTAAGTTAGTAGTAGTTAAGTTTTGGGGGAGTCAAAAGTTATAGGTGGATTTTCGACTGCACAGGGGATCAGCATCCCTAACCTCTGTCGTTTAAGGGTCAACCATATTATACATGACTGACAGAATGAGGTCATGATCAAATGAACACTGGCTCCACGATGAGGCACTTATTCTTTACCCTGTGAAGACATCCAAAAAAATGTTCTCCTTAGAAGTTTGTAGAACCATAAAATAAAAATGGAAGGCTATAACAGGAGCTTTTCCTCATTATCAGATACAACACTTCCCCTTCAACCCACTGAATTCTCTTTGCTCTTCTCTTGCGTGGCTTGTTATACAGGTTCGGTTCCTTCTACTTTTTCAAGCATTTTCACTGTAGATTTTTGTCCTTGCTGGCCAACTTAGGGGCGACTACAGTTTATCACAGTACATGTTTTATTTATGCAAGGACTATAAACCATAATCTCACATATATACGCATGCTAAGTACTGGGCGGTAAGCACAGCCTATTGTATACAATTCTCTCCTGAAGTAACTCACAACTTTGGAAATTCAAAGTAATTAATAAAATGTGTCTTATAGATGTGTCAACACTATGGATTGTTCTAAGTCAATTTACCTGTGCAGAGTCACTGGTTCATTAAGAACATATGTTCATATAGTAAAACATTTAAAACAGGAACATACACTTTTACCTGTATTATACTCTAGTTACTCCAGCATTCTAATGTATATTCTTTCCTAACTAAAATACAGTACTCCTTTTTTTTCCTAAAAAAAGTGAGTTTTCCCAAAAACTCTGTAAAACTTTATTAGTAAGAGTAGAGACACTAAAATGAATATATAGACTTCAATAAACAGTATAGCTATTGAGAAACCAGCTCTATACCACAAACAAGTAAAGACCTTTTAAAGATCTAGAGAATGATGGAATACACTTGATATAAAATGTATGTAACATCACCGTAACATATAATTTCATATTTAATATTTTAAAGTTAATCAAGAAATATTTTAGACTCTTGAAGACTGTTAAGAATTTTAAAAGCCAGTTATTATATTGTCCATGTTTGAAAATATAACCATGTAATTAAAAGCTCTCCTATTAGACTGAATACTAAATAATAGATTTTATTACACTGAAATCAGAGAACAATGCAGACAGTAAGGCAAATGCAGAATGATTTATTGGGCCAAGAATTATAATTTAACAAAATATACAGATAACATATTGAATACGTATTCCTTAACTCTACATTGAAATAACAGTGGAAAGTAATAAGAAATTAACTATTCCTAAACTCCTATATAGACAAACTTCTTGCAAACAAACACATATCAGTACTTATATTAAGAGCGTGATGGTTTATTTAAGAGTAAGATGTGACATTAACATGTTAAATCCCAGAAGAATCTTCCCTTTTTTCCCAATATGACAGCCTACACAATACATTTTGTGATTATATTCACAAGATGACCCAACAATGTTAAGAATAGATTTGTTATGAATAAAAAATTATCAATGAAAAACAGTACATGCATATTGAGCACCCACAGAATTAGTCATTTTAATATGAGAACAATTTGTAGGTTTTAAAATGACTATAGTTGGATACATTTTTCTAAGAATAAGAATGCAATTAAGAAATGGTGTTACTATCGAGTTACTATACTTACTATAGACTTATTTCTGCGAAAATGTCTTCCAGCATATTGTTTTAATTACAATAACCTAATGGCGGGGGTGAATTCCAAGGAATAAAGAATTTAGCTAGTGAAAATAGCACTAAAATGTTCTTTCTGATATTTTAGTGGTGAGTTTTAGTACCTACTCGAAAAAGTACTACTTTGAATGTACTGTGTTCCCACACATCACACAACTGATAATGTTGCCAATGGCATAGATGAATAAAATTATATGCCAAAAGTCATATTCTACAACTTATTTTACTCAACACCATTCTTTTCTAATTTATGTTATCATAATATATAACATTTAAAAGTATGAACTTGGAAACAACTGAGTTTTCTCTTCTCTCTGTATTTCCAAGCCGAAGTGAGGAGAAGTGAAGGAAAATTTAGAAAGGATAATTACAACATATTTAATCATTAAATAATATCTATTGAGAAGAAAATGTTTCCGTTGTTTTAGTATAACAAAAGGAGGTGTTTAGAATAACATACATTCATTTTAGGAAACAAACATCCTTTTACATTTTGTTAAGAATTAGAAAATTATCCCTTAGTCCATACATGTGATAATGCACTTTTTGAGATCTTTACTTAAAAATCTCAGAAAACATTCCCCCTCCCATTTTACACTGTTTCTAGCTGACTAGTAATTCTGTGTAGGTAAGAAGGATTGCAGTTAAAAATAGAATAAAAGAACGAACAGAGCTGATCACTCAAATAATTACACTGTGCTCAACTGGACCAAACAAAACAAAACAAAACAAAACAAAACAAAACAAAACAAAACAAAAAAACAGCACATAATTTAGAAGAATTCACAAGACAAGTCAGTGTTTACATAAGCATTTTAGGGGTAAGCCTCCATCATTCTAATAATTTATCTTATGGAAAACATCTACAATCACCCCACAGGGAAAATTTCCCTTGCATATCCGTTAATTCCTTTAACATTTTCATGTTTGAAACAAGCTGAACTATTTGAAGTCTTATAGGCTTTGGGCCCAATTCCAGTCTATCAGATTGAGAGTGTTGGCAATCATATTTTGGGGAACAGGTAGCAAAAAAAAAATGGATGTGTAACGCAGTTACTATATACATGCTCCCATATAGTTTCATGAAGACATAACTTTCCTATGAAGCCTACTTAAAAATGACCTTTAAAATCTATTCAAGATAAGTAATAAATCAAAATGACAGGACTTTACAAACTTAGAGACACTCATACATGCACATGAACATACACATAACTTCATCTATCTTTCTGATTTCTCTTTTCAGACTCAATCTTTTCGAAGAAAAGAAAAAGTCCTAGAAAAATATATTCCAGTGTTTGACTGTATTTTACAATCACTTCATTCTCTCCTTTAAAATGCTTCGTGCTGAAGACACATTCATTTTGAAAAACTAAATCCCCCATGGGGTACGTAAGATATTAACAAAATCTTCATCATTTACTATCCCTATACTTAGACCTTCATAGTAATCTTCAAATTCACCATACGACACTTCATCAGACTTGCTGCAGGCATCTTTTAGTGTTTCTAGAAAAGATAATTTGATTTCTTCCTCTGTGGAATGGCCTGTAAAATAGTACTGACTGTGAAACATTCTCCCTAGAAGACTAGTAAAGTGACAGATGATGATAAAGAAATACTTAATCACCTTATGAAATCTCTTCCACAATTTGAAATCTTATGTCAAACTTCCCTCCAATTTATTTAAACATTTTCTTGCATGAATCAGAATTTAATGGTGATGAGTTTAGTACACATTTGAGGCCTCTTTTAAGCCTCTGATACAATGTAATACATATAGGCAAAATAAGAGTCACTAATGTAGACATTCTTCTATTTCTTAATATTTTAGAGGACTCGGCTTTATTTCCATTAGAAATAAGGAAAGAAGAAAACAATTTCCAAGATTTATAGGCTGTTAACGCAGTAATGCAACGTATAAGAAACATCCTTATATTCAGGCATTAGTTATTTTATGAATCCGTTACTCATAATTGCAGCTAGAAAATATTACTGCGAACATAGGATTCAGAGGCCTATGAAAATCTTTGCTGGAAGAACTTTCACTGGATTAAATCACCCTATTTTAAACTCTGCAATTAAGTAGGTTATTTCCACTAGGTTATGTTAAATATGATTAATTTCATTCTATAGGAAGATGCTATTAAGAATGACATAATGTAAAAAAATTATAATTTTTTAGTTTGTCATTTTAAGAGAGAACATAAAATATCTGATTCAGTCTTTTAATTCATTGGCTTTGTTTAATTCATAAAGAAAACAATAAGCTATTTAAATAAGTAGCTCGGATTTTATTGTGGTCAGTTAAAGGGAAGGAACCATCTCAGCCACTACCCTCCTCACACAGATCTACTCCCAGGATCCCAGCACCGAACAGGAAAAAAGACATTCATTACGTTTTTAATAAGAGGAAGTAATAATAAGATGGAAGTAAGCTATAGAAGGCGGTCAGGTAATACTCAAAGAAAATAGACGCCCATATATATAAAGGCAAAAAAGGGTCAGAGAAATCTATGTGACTCTCTAAATCATTCTGAAGTCATGTCGCATTTCAAAATAACACACTTAAATGGGAATACCACCTTGTCTAATGAGGTGGGCAAAATTAGGCAAGAGTTGGATCTTTTTCAAACACCAGAGGTCTCTAATGGACTCGGTAATAATTCATCGTAAAGTGCCTTTCCAACTGAAAGAATGCTTTGGATAAAATGTTTGCTGTCTTTTAAAAACATGCATGCGAGGGGCGCCTGGGTGGCTCTGTCGGCAGAGCATCTGACTCGGTTTCGGCTCAGGTCATGATCTCACGGCTAGTGAGTCCTAGACTCCCATCAGACTCTGCTGACAACACACAGCCTGTTTGGGATTCTGTCTCCCTTTCTCTCTGCCCCTCCCTCATTCTCTCTCTCTCTCTCTCTCTCTCTCTCTCTCTCTGTCAAAAATAAAGAAATAAAAATAAATAAATATTTAAAAATAAAAACTAAAAACATGCATGAGAAATACAGAACAAATGATTATTTTATTTTAAACACAGGCTGAATGAACAACGACTGAATAAGTACGTTCTGCAGAAATGGTAATATAAAACAATAAAGTGAATTTGTGATTGAATGTTAGTCAAGGATTAAAATTAATCAAGATCTGATCTATATAAAACATATATACCTGTTGGCAGTAGAGATTTCTTCCTTTGTTTACCGTCCGTACTTTAGGATAAATGAGTTTTAACACTTTTTTAAATAAAAACATTATTTTTTTAAATTTTATAAGTTTTTATTTATTTTGAGAGAGAGAGTGTGAGCAGGGGAGGGGCAGAGAGAGAGGGGGAGAGTAAGAATCCCAAGCAGGCTCTGTGCTGTCAGCACAGAGCCCAAAGCAGAGCTCAAACACAAGACCGTGAGATCACGACCTGAGCCAAAATCAAGAACCAGATGTTTAGCCAATGGAGCCAGCTATGCATCTCAACATTTTTTATTTAAATTTGTGTTTCAAATACTCAAGAATTTTATACTTCCTCTGTACTCCCACCTACGAAATACATAACTTTTATCACTTGTAACTAACTTCTTTCTCTCCTCTTAGAGACCATCAAGTATTTTAATGAACAATGTTAAGTTCTATTATCTTCACAAGAAATATATTTGGAATATCTTATTTCTATTAAAGCTGAAAATAGCTTTTTCTAATAAGTTATTTATGCAAAGTAAAAAAAGTATTTTCTACAGTTAGATTGTGCTACAAAAGCCTTAATTTAAATGAATTATAAATTGTAAACAATCTATATTCCAGAGATGGGTATGTAAATATATTATAATTTGTAATGATAGACAACAATAAAGGTTTTTTGTTTCTTTTTTTTTTTTTTCAACGTTTATTTATTTTTGGGACAGAGAGAGACAGAGCATGAACGGGGGAGGGGCAGAGAGAGAGGGAGACACAGAATCGGAAACAGGCTCCAGGCTCCGAGCCATCAGCCCAGAGCCCGACGCGGGGCTCGAACTCCCGGACCGCGAGATCGTGACCTGGCTGAAGTCGGACGCTTAACCGACTGTGCCACCCAGGCGCCCGTTTCTCTTTTTTAAAAAACAGTAATGAGTTTTCCTCTTTTTAAGGCTTTTTATGCCTTGCTAGATCTTCCTTAATGAGAATGCAAAGACAAGGTATGGAATTTCTTAAATTAACAAAGGCTTACCCAAAAACAAAAACAAAACCCTCACCAACAATTCCATGACATCTAACAAAACTAAAGCTACTTAATTAAGATTATTAGAGGGGAGAAAATAAAGAGAAACACAATATAGGGTGTTGAAATCACCTAATTCTGAAATAAGTAAACTATCTTGTTCTTATATCTAGTAAGACTAATTAAAGGAGAAAAGCAGAGAATGACAAAGGTTTAAAGGAAAAGATAACGCTAAATCCAATTAAATAATCCTAGAAATTTTCTTATGGCAACTGCAGTTCATTTAAAGTCACTGATAAGCACATTAAACTATTTTGACCTGAAACAGATTATTAGAAATTCTTTTAATATTAGAAAAAGGAAAATTCTAGAATAGTATTCTATAGTACTTAATAGTAGATGATCAAAATTATAAATTAGAAAGAAACTATTCATAAAATATAAGTGGTCAAAAAATATACAAAAATGTGTTTAGCCTTCCAAGTAGCCAGGGAAAGGAAAATAAAATTATTTTTAGTCTATCAGATAGGCAAAAATTTGTGGTGTTAGCATGGTAGCAGTGTAACTGAATTCTCCATCTAATGGCAATATAGCCATCTTACAATGCAATGGTATAGCCATATTACAATGCAATTTGAAAGTATCCATTAATATTTGAAATTCAGATATCCTAAGTCATAAAATTACCCCCTCCACCCTGGAAACAGCAGAAAATGAGCCTATGGAGTCACAAATATGCCTATTCACTTTCTTCATTGTTTAGAAATTAAAAGTCTACCAATAGGAGACTAGATAGGTAGGTAAATTGTAGTATATTGATTTTTACAAAGAGTAATATACAACAAATAAAAATAAGGTGGATCAATGGGATTAATATGGAAAGAGCTCCAAAAGGTATTTTTGAGCGTAAAAAGTAAATTACATAGCAATGTGTTTAGTGTACCTTTCATGTTAAAAAAAAAAAGAAAGAAAAATCTTCAAGAAGTATTAGATCTTTATAGTACATATACATATTCATACAAAATTCATGGAGTAAGGATTGAAATGTATATATATTAAATGACAATAACTGTTACCTCTATAGAGGAAAGTATAATGAAAAGAGGAGAGTTACTATGGCCAAATGCCTTCATTATAATAAGAATTCATTTATACATCAATTGTGTAAAAATTAAAGTCTGAAGAAATATAGTAGGCAATACATCTCTAAAATTACAGATGTTCCTTGACTTATGATAAAGTTATGTCTGATAAACCAATCAGTTGTAAATTGAAATGGTCCTAAGCTGAAAATGCATTTAATTCACCTAATCTACTGAACACCATAGCTTGGCCTAGCCTACCTTACACGTGCTCAGAACACTTACATTAGCCTACAGCTGGGTAAAATCACCTGATGCCTATTTTATAATGTAGTTGAATATCTCATGCAACTGACTGAATACTGTACTGACAGCGAATGGCTGGAAGCGTGTGGGTTGCTGACCCTCCCAATCGCATGGCTGACTGGGAGCTACAGCTTGTTGCCCCCGCACGACAGCAGCAGAAAGTACCCTACCGCACGACGTTAGCCAGGGGAAAAGATCAAAATCCAAAATTTGAAGTAGTCTCTACTAAACAGTTAATGTTTTCACACTATCATGAAGTCAGAATACCATTAGGTTGAACCATCCGAAGTTGGGGACCACCTGGATGTATGCATGTATTTTCTAGATGCTCAAATTTTGACAAACATATGTATGCTCATTACATGTACACCTCCATTCCTAGAGAAAGACGTTCACTTTCTGCCTTAAATCTTCAAGTGTAAGCACATACAGTAAAACCAACTCAGAGAACTTGCACATGTAATTATCTGTCCTCTAAATCTATTCTGTTCCAACTCAGATTCCTCGCCATCTCCTCAGCAAGAAATAAAAGTTCAATCTCAGTTTATGAATATCAGAGAAAAAAATAAGAAGACAATAGACCTATGAATTTTTAAAGGAAGGCCAAATGACTCTTATGTGTCTGGTTTGAAAAATAACTGTTTATTTCCTCCCTTAATAGCTTCAAGTCCACACCGTAAATTAATACGATTTAAAGATATTACTTTTATTAACTAACATTTTAGAAATGTAATGCATTTTGACTCATAATAATTACCTGAAATTACTTGAGGATGCTTCTTTGCACAATAACATTTTCTTATGTCTATAATAGGCACACAGCCAGTTTTGTTGAAATCCAGTTTCATAAAGACCTAAATAAAGAGAGATGTTATTTTTTTTTCTATAAACTCATTAGACATGAGAAGCTAACTCCCTATTCTGAAGAAGGTTATTTATGATCTCTAAACAAGCCAGTTTAAAAGTACTAAACTGGTATATGAAGGAAGCATCATGAATCCAGGAAGATATTAGAGCAAGATGTTAGGTAACCTACGCTGGAGTATTATTTCTACCACTTCCTGGAACCCTGACCTTGAAAAAGTAACCTTACCTCTGTTGCACTGGCTTTCCTCTCACACTTTAGAGTCGAGTAAAAGACCTTTCTGGTAACTTCCTGCTCTAGAATTTACAGGAAACTGATAAATGGCCCAGACAAATTACTTTGATTCAAAAAGTGAACATGTAAATATTCACCACTAAAATCAATGAGAAATTGCAATACTTTTTAAATGGCCTGTGTTACTCTATTTCCTAAAATTTAACACTACCTTTTGATATGCCAGTTGTTTTATTGCTCCTCTAACTCAATACAATTTTTAGCATCATAAAATAGAAAATATTTTATGGAGGAGTGGGTATATAGAAACACAAAACCAACTCAAAACAACAGCCCACATTTACAAGAGTCGAAACTGGAATCAAGTTTGTTTATTCACAATAATGTGTTCACAGAAATATGGCACCTGTAATGGGCTGAACTGTGTCCTACTCCAATTCATGTGTTGAAGCCCCAACCCACCCTGTACCCCACAATGTGACTGCTATTTGGAGATGGGGCCTTTAAAGAAGTAATTAAGTTAAAATGAAATCACTAGGGTGGGCCCTAATCCAGTATAACTGGTGTCCACATAAGAAGAGGAGATTAGGACACAGACAACCAGACTGAGGATTTGGGCACATAAAGAGAAGACAGCAAATCACAAGTCAAGGAGAGAGGCCTCAGGAGAGGCCAAACCTGCTGACACCTTGATCTTGGACTCCTAGTCTCCAGAAGAGCAAGATAATAAATTTCTGTTACTTAAGCCACACAGTCTGGGGTATTTGTTATGGTAGCCCTGGCAAATTAGTATAGTACTTTATAACTCTATTTTTGTCCTCTATTCCCAGAATCAAGATTTATGAAAGAGACAACCCTCCAATTTCTACTCTTGATATTCAAACCTGTCACCAGGACATGTAAAGTACAAATAAATGCACATTTATAAATATTATGTGCTGAATTCATTTAACATAAAGTTTTTATTGTGTCTTTAGCCAGTAAAGATAAAGATTTTGAAAGTTTCTATTTCAGATTTATACCTGATGTAATTGTTTATACTTTTCTGTACAAAACAGCTTTGTTTCCAATATTAGATACATCTACATTTTCTATTAGGTACATATACAAAAGAAAAACAAACTACATTGCTCCAAATATGCTCCAAAAATGGCTACAAGAACCTGAGTAATACATAGTTTCCTATAAAAATCGGGGTTTCTGTTTTGTTTTGTTTTTTAAAGTTTTATTTATTTATTTATTTATTTATTTATTTATTTATTTATTTATTTATTTATTTTGAAAGGGAGAGTGTGTGAGCAGGGAAGGGGCAGAGAGAGACAGGATCTCAAGCAGGCTCCACACTGGAAGCAGGGAACCCAATGTGGGGCTCGATCCCACGAACCATGGGACCATGACCTGAGCTGAAATCAAGAGTCAGACATTTAAATGACTGAGCCACCCAAGCACCCCAGGGGTCCTGTTTTTAATTTCAATTTAACACAGTCATTTTAATCTTCATTTGAACAGCTAACATGCATATTATAAAACCAGAGAAATATATTATAAAACCAGAGATTATAAAACCAGTCATCATCCTAAGATAACATGTATTGAGTCTTGACACTGGAATAGCCACAACGCTAAGATTTTACATGTTTAATCCTTATACCAACCCTATGAGACAAAACTAAGGCTCAAAGATATTTAATAATAGATAGTCATATAACTAGTCATTTATGGAGCCAGCAATTTATGGAACTAGTAGTCTATGAACCAAAATTTGATTTCAGATTTTAATTTCCTTTTAAAATCTGTTCCTGGGGTGCCTGGGTGGCTCAGTCAGTTAAGCATCTGATGTGGTCCATGAGTTCGAGCCCTGCATCGGGCTCTGTGCTGACAGCTCAGGGCCTGGACCCTGCTTCAGATTCTGTGTCTCCCTCTTTCTCTGCCTCTCCCCAATCACACTCTGTTTCTGTCTCTCAAAACTAAATAAATGTTAAAACAAAATTTTTTAATAAAATAAAATCTGTTCCTAAAACATATGTATAAATTATTTTGCTTTATCCTGGTAGATTTGTATATGTATGTATTTTGCTTGTATTTTACTAAACCCAAAACAAATGACAGGTAAAGGGATTTAAAACATGTTCAATGGTGGGGCTTCTGGGTAGCTCAGTCAGTTAAGGGTTGACTCTTGATTTAGGCTCAGGTCATGATCTCATGGTTCACAGGATTGAGCCCTGAGTCAGGCTCTGTGCTGTCAGCACAGAGTTTGCTTGGGATTCTCTCTTATTCTCTCTCTGCCCCTCCCCTGCTTGCATGCACTCTAAATACATACATACATACATACATACATACATACATAAACAAATATGTTCAATAGTAATTCAATGACGTTTTAAAATAATGAGCCCTGCGGCACCTGGGTGGCTCAGTTGAATGAGAGTCTGACTCAGGTCATGATCTCATGGCTCATGAGTTCGAGCCCCACATTGGGGCTCTGTGCTGACAGCTCAGAGCTTGGAGCCTGCTTCAGATTCTGTCTCCCTTGCTCTCTGCCCCTCCCCTGCTTGAGCTCTCTCTCTCTCTCTCTCTCTCTCTCTCTCTCTCTCTCTCTCTCTCTCTCAAATATAAATAAACATTAATTTTTTTTAAATGAGACCAACACCTTATTAAAAGTAACTATTTAAAAGATTACTTAACAAAGTTACCTTTCGAACAAATGATTTCCTGTACTCATTCATTTCACCAATAATGGCACGTTTGAATTCTCCGTAATCAACCTTGCCACTGTCATTGCCATTCAGAATTTGCCATGCAGGTTCAAAATCCTAAAAATATTCACACAGATACCGTTGTTTCACCTTGAAATTGTATATGACCACAACAAAACTCATCTCAATAGTATTTTGTTACTACTTTAGCCCCAGACAAGGTAACAGGCTTAATTTAAAACTTTGAAAAAGTTATATATAAACCCAAACAAAAGCACTAAGAAAGCTTACAAAGGCACTAAGAAAGCTATTTAAAGGGACTCTGTGGTAAACAGTTCTGTAAGTTAAGGACCATTTAGGAGTGGCAATGTCACAAATTTATATTTTCAGTTCAATTCCTTTCTATACAAAAATGTTTACCATTTACTTGAAGTTGAACACTGGATATGTTTAATGTAGTCACTTCAGGTTCTGTAATGCTTCAAAAGCATCAGGACCACTCACAGTATTTCTAGTCTTCATGTTTCAAAGTACAGAAGATTTGAATGGGTCCAATATTATTCCATAACTCACACTGAAAGGTGTTATTTTGAGTCAAACCTTATGTCAGTTGGTTCATTTTACCATTGCCACTTATTCCTTTGCAAATGCACAACTTAGTAGAATATTCTATTCACAGAATTCCTAACAACAAAGAAATTACAGCATGAGGTTTTCTTAAACTAAGGTAAATATACTTTAAATGTCTCAGTCAAGTTGTTAGCTTTAAGTGAGAATGTAAATAGGGTATCTAGCAAGGTGATTGACAAATAGGTACTCAAAAAAAATTCCCTTCCACTTCCTCCTAATTTTTTCAATTAAAATTCTAATAAGAAAACTCCATCTTAAGATGCCCTGCTCCCCACCACTTTTCAACTACTCCTAATTTGTCTGTCATAATACCCAGTACACGACTGACTTTAAGTATCTGTAAAATGTGCTGTTAAGTTTAAAAATAAGCCTGACGGAGCACCTGATGGGTGGCTCAGTCTGTTAAGCATCTGACTCATGGTTCAGCGCAGGTCATGACCTCACGGTTTCGTGGGTTGAGGTCCCACATCTGGCTCTATGCTGGCAGCGAGGAGCCTGCTTGAGATTCTCTGTCACCCCCTCTCTCTCTACCCCTCTCCCAATCACTCTCTCTGTCTCTCAAAATAAATAAACTTAAAAAAATAATAAAAATAAGGCATGTTCCCATGAAATTTTCTCATCTGAGGTTCAAAGTAACTCTGACTAGAGGTAGTATCTGTGGATTGTCCAGGCAAAGCCTGTCAATTAGAAAAGTTAAAAGACCAATTCAAAATCACACAGTTGAAGTAGTAAGGCCAGAACTTGAATCTATACCTCATAAATTCAATTTCCAGTGTTCCCTCCACAAAATATACTATGTCTTGTGACAAGACCGTTTGAAGCAAGAGAGCAACGCAAGAGAATCCCTTACCCGAAACCCTTGAGGTAGACGTGTTTCAAATTCGCTATTAGAATAAAATCAAACTTAGTATGGCATGAAAGGCTTTAATGTAATAGAACCGTGCTAGGCTTATTTCTCTCCATTCTTCTCTGTTCCTTCCATTCATATATCTACCCATGTAAACTAATGTGTCGCCTGTTTACTCAGCACTTGCGTATGCAAGGTTCTTCTTGAGGTGTTACAGCAGGAAACCAGAAGCACCTTGGTGTCTTCCCAGATGGAACTTATACCCTACCTGCCAGAAAAGCCAGAGAATATTTGCAAAGTGGTATGAAGAAAATAAAATAGGAAATGGTATAGAGAGGACTGGAGATCGGATGAGGCTATCAGTGTAGCGCTCCCAGTAGAGAAAGCCTGAATGATGGAAAATCCAGCCATGCAAAGGTCTAGTGGGAGATTGCCCCCAGCATAGAGAACAGGATGTATAATGGCTCTGGTCAGGGTAGGAGGTGTGAGGGTGACCTTCTGCCATTCCTAGAACAGGCTATACTCCCTTTCCCCTTCATGCCTTTACATGTGCTTCTCCTTTTGTGGTCTCGCTGTCTGATCCACACTCCTCCTCCCCTCTTGTCTGTTTAGTTCTTCCTCATCCTTCAAAAGACAGTTCAGCTATACCCTCCTGCAGGAGTCCTATGATCTTCCCTCCCCTTCCCCATAAGCTGGCTTGGAAAATATCCCATGTGTTCTGAAAGCATTCTCCACTTAACACAGAAAGTGTTTTGTAATCTATTTATATTTCTTTTCCTTTGATTATGAAGACCTTAAGAGTACAGAGTATGTGTTCTCAGAGCTGAGAACAATGCCTTCTTATTAGGCTCTTGTTAAATGTAGGAGGGAGGAATGAATATTGAAATTTTAAAAAATCAACAGGACTTGTCGCTTGATGGCTAACACTGATTATGAGGCACAAAGAAAGAGACACATGAGCTACTAAAAATCTCACTAGAAAAATGAATAATACCACTTAAGAATACTATGTTACTCATTGCAGCACGTACGTTTTCGGACACTTCTAAGTGAAATGCTTTTAGAGCTTGCTTAAAATCTGCCTTAGCTAAAAGTCCAGTTCCTTCCTTGTCCAGTTGTTGGAGGTATTTCCCCAATCCAGTCAAAATACGAACACCTCTTTTGTGTAGCTGTTCCTTTAGCGCATCTGTTCAGGAAGAAGAGAGATGGAAACCAACTGGTCTAATGTACAAATGTATCAAATTACAATTGTCTCTCTTGTAGAATTAAAGCTGATGTAAGTGATACAAGGGATGTGCTTGCTTATGCAACTAGATGGTGCGTGTGACTGACAAAAGAGTTTGGAAAATAGAATGCTTTTAGTAGAGTGTTATATACAAAATCACATGTAAATATACTAGAACTATAGCACCACTGTGTGGTGGAGTGCTGTATTTTAAATATACAAAAATAATGGGTCACTTTATCAGGATGAAAATAATCCAAGTGTTACAAATAAAATCTTAGTTTCTACTTTCCGGGCTTCCTCTTCATCTAATGATCCCACATCTTTAATCTCTTTCCTCTTTCCCATAATGATAAAATTGATGCCAGGCCAGTCGCTCCAAAACCATGAGTTCAACATTTCTAAAATAGTTTGAAATCATCAAAGGATAATTTACATATTAAATAGCATCAAGGCTTTGGAATGTTATCTTATACTTACACATTTAAAGTAGCCCTTTCTTCCAGGAATGTTTACGTTATATTCTCAAGCTCTTAAAATTCTCTTTGTGGGTCAGTGATTACATTTAACACAGTTTGTGCCATCATTACTTAAGAAAATATAATTAACGTTACTAGAGCAGTTATTGAACACAATAAAGAACACACATCACTGGATTCAGCAGTGACAAATACTGTACTGACCGTGACGGAACAGAGAAAATAATTTACTAACAATAACATAAAGAATTTTGGACAGTTCAAGCACCAATCCCAGACCAACATTTTAAAATGTTTATTTATTTATTTTGAGAGAGAGTGCGAGCAAGCAGGGGAGGGGCAGAGAGAAAAGGAAAGAGAGAATCCCAAGCAGTCTCCGTACTGTCAGCACAGAGCCTGGAGCAGGGCTCAAACCCACAGCCCTGGGATGATGCCCTGAGCCAAAATCAAGAGCCGGACACCCGACCGGGCTCAACCGAGTCACCCAGGCACACCAAATATAAGAATTATAGAAAGTACTAAGGGAGAGGAGCTGGGATGGTGGAACAGCATGGAAGCTTTGTGTGTGTCTCGTGTCCATGAAATACAGCCAGACCAACACTAAACCATCCTACACACATAGAAAACTGACTGGAGGATTAACACAACGATCTGCACAACCTAAACCACAGAATTCAACAGGTACACAGCACAGAGAGCTGAACTTGGGGAGCAAGAAGTCGTGAAAGGTAGAGAACCACTTTTGCGGGCAGAGAGAGGACAGAGACTGGGGTGGGGGAAGAATATAGAAAAAGCACCCCTTCCCAAAAGCAGCTGGAGAGAAGGTAGAAAGTTGGAAACAGACGCAGGGACTAAACTAAAAAGGGAGAAAGGAGAAAGGAGACGGTTTAAATTCCATTAAGACTGTAAACAAGAGGAGCGCAAAGGCTGCAACTCCACAGCTCGATACCTGGCAGTGCTCTGGTGGGAAGGGTGAATCCCCAGGAGCAGAGTGGGGTCCAGGAGGATCTCGGACCACATGGGGAAAAGCGGTTCCACTGCTGGAAGGACATTTGGTAGAGACTGTTGAAGCCACCTGGTCCCAGCAGACCCCAGAGAACAGCCACATTCGCTGTTGCTAGAACAAGGTCATTAAGGGTGAAGCCTGGTGCCAGACGTGTGTTGTGATTTTCCATAATCCCTGAAAAGCTGCTGCTACACTATCTTGCGAACTTTTTCTAGGGTGGGCTGGCACCTAGCCTCAGTCTCGGGGCACCGGCATTAGCAGGGTCCAGCAGGCGTTCCTGGTGCAGCTGGCATTTGGCCATTGCTCAATGAGACCCTCCCGCGGAGGGGCGGAACAGGTCAAAGTTGCAGTCCTTTGGAAGTAAGGGGCTGGGGAAAACAGCCACATCTGAGACAAAACTTGGGAGAGAGGTACTGCCTGGGGCCTGGTCACAGAGAGTGAAAAAGCAGGGAGTGGATGAAAGCTGAAGACTGAGGACGAATGCGCAATTGCTGATCCCGGAGAACAAACTGGGTAGCTGGGTAGTACCATTTTCACCGGTTCCATGCATGCACATGCGCATACGCACCTGCGAGCTCTGCAACAATCCACCCCAGTAGGCTAGCAGTGCCATCTAGTGGAGAGCCGAGCTGTTACACTGAGCCCCGCCCAACTGGGCCAACTTCACTCTTCAAGAACACAAGTCTCACCGCCAGCTTAATTTATGGAGTATAAAGAGCTACATAGACTGACTTCTAGGGGAAAACGAAGCAATTTCAGTCCTACTTCAATCTGTTAGCAGGCTCATCTATTCAATTTCCTTTTTCTTTTTTCTTTTTCTCTTTTACAATTCTTTTCTTTTTCTTGAATACAGAAAGAGAAAAAAATGATTTTTATTTTCAGTTTTTATTAAAAATATCTTTATTCAATTTTTATTACTATATTTTTTACTTTTGTGTAAGTTTTTCCAAATTCTACTTTACTTCCATCATTTTATTTTAGTCTACTTCAGTGTATTCACCTTTTCAAATTTTCTAACAATTTACTTTTTTTCTTTCTTTTTTCTTTTTCTCTTTTTTATTTTCTTTTTCTTGAATGCAGAAAGAGAAAACCTTCATTTTTACTTTCAATTTCTTTTAAAAATATTTTTATTTAATTTTTATTACTATTGTTTTTGCTTTTATGTAAATTTTTTCAAATTCTATATTACTTCCATCATTTTATTTTAGTCTACTATAGTGTATTCACTTTTTCAAATTTTCAAATGACTTTCTTTTTTTTACCTTTTTTGTCTTTTTCATTTCTTTTTCTTAAACACAGAAAATGAAAAAATTCATTCATTTTTAATTTTTATTAAAAATATTTTTCTTTAATTTTTTTCTACTATACTCTTCACTTTTGTGTATATTTTTTCAAATTCTATTTTACCCCCATCATCTCATTTTAGTCTACTTCAGTGTATTCATTTTTTCAAATTCTCAAACAATTCCCCTTTTTTTTTTTCCTCCTTTTTTTTCTCTAACCTGTCAAAACCTCTTTCAACACCCAGACCAAAACACACATAGGATCTAGCATCATCTATTCTACTTGTGTGTGGTTTTAATTTTTTAATTTTAATACTTTTTAATTTCAATTTTTTTATTTCAATTTTTCTACCTCATTAATTCCTTTTCTCCCTTTAAAATGACAAAATGAAGGAATTCACCCCAAAAGAAAGAGCATGAAGAAACGACAGCCAGGGATTTAACCAACACAGATACAAGCAAGATGTCTGAACCAGAATTTAGAATCACGATAATAAGAATACTAGCTGGAGTCGAAAATAGATTAGAATCCCTTTCTGCAGAGATAAAAGAAGTAAAAAATAGCCAGAAGGAAATTAAAAATGCGATAACTGAGCTGCAATCATGGATGGATGCAGTGGCGGCAAGGATGGATGAGGCAGAACAGAGAATCAGCGATATTGAGGACAAACTTATAGAGAATAGCAAAGCAGAAAAAAAGAGGGAGATTAAGGCAAAAGAGCACGATTTAAGAATTAGAGAAATCAGTGACTCATTAAAAGCAACAACATCAGAATCATAGGGGTCCCAGAAGAGGAAGAGAGAGAAATAGGGGTAGAAGGGTTATGTGAGCAAATCATAACGGAAAACTTTCCTAACCTGGGGAAAGACAGACATCAAAATCCAGGAAGCACAGAGGACCCCCATTAGATTCAACAAAAACCGACCATCAACAAGGCATATCATAGTCAAATTCACAAAACGCTCAGGCAAGGAGAGAATCATGAAAGCAGCAAGGGAAAAAAAGTCCTTAACATATAAGGGAAGGCAAATCAGATTTGCAACAGACCTATGCACAGAAACTTGGCAGGCCAGAAAGGAGTGGCAGGATATATTCAATGTGCTGAATCAGAAAAATATGCAACCAACAATTCTTTATCCAGCAAGGCTGTCATTCAAAACAGGAGAGATAAAAAGGTTCCCAGACAAAAATTAAAGGAGTTTGTGATCACTAAACCAGCCCTGCAAGAAATTTTAAGGGGGGCTCTCTGAGGGGATAAAAGATGAAAAAATATATATATAAATAAATAAATAAATACCAAAAACAACAAAAGATTAGAAAGGACCAGAGAACACCACCAGAAACTCCAACTCTATAAGCATCATAATGGCAATAAACTCGTATCTTTAAGTACTCACTCTAAATGTCAATGGACTCAACGCTCCAATCAAAAGACATAGGGTAACAGAATGGATAAGAAAACAAGATCTATCTATATGCTGTTTATAAGAGACCCACTTGAGACCTAAAGGCACCTTCAGATTGAAAACAAGGGGATGAAGAACCATCTATCATGCTAATGGTCAACAAAAGAATTATAGAAAGTACTAGATAGTATGGGTTTTATCCATGAAATGAATAAAATATAAGTGATTTTTGTAATATAATACTTGTCCTATGCATTAGATGATAACCTAAAGAGATTTATAGTAGCCTCTTGTAAGAGAAAAAATGCTACACTGGGAATGAGATTCATGTTGGGATTCTCTCTCTATCTCTGTCCCCCGTCCCCCACCACTGCCCCATTCCCGTGCTCATGAGTGCTCTCTCTAAAATAAAAAAATAAAATAAAATTCTTAAGATCATAATTCATATAATATTATTCAATTAAACAGAATCTTTAAAATAGAAGAAATCTTAAAAATATTTTTAAATATATATATATCATAAAATATAAGCAAAATAAGCAAATAAGAAATATAAATCAAGTGCCTTTGTTACAAAACTAAGAAATGTCTGGAAAATATTGCTTGCAAAGAGAATGGTTGAAGACTTGAGACTATGGTAATGATACATACCTTGAATGGCCTTTAAGACAAGCCTATCATTGGCTTCTTGACTGGTTATATCCTCACGTTCCACAGAATCAGTTCTGCAATTGACATGTTCACGATGATAAAAATGTATTCTTTTGCAATTTTGAGTATGGAAACTCTAAGCTCTTTCCTGTTCCGGACTCAAAGAAACTCTCAGAGTTGGAAGAGTGCTTAGAGATTAGTCAAGTCCCACCTCTGCTTGCTGCTTTAATCCCCAGAAGACTGAATATGCTAAATCAAGAGCTAAAATCCTTAAACCTTCCAAGAACTACCTTTAAACATTATATTCATTTTGTAGCTATTTCAATGTTCTTTTAAAATTATTAAAACTATAAAATTTAAAATCAGTTTTAACTTTCAAAGTACAAAATGTAAAAACGTTATTTTAAAAAGCGAAAAAAAAATTGCATGCATTTGAGCAATACAGCACATAACAAAGAAACAGACTTCCTTTAGCCAATTTATGGGATGTGTCCTCTAACACACACACAGTACACCAATTATTGTCATTCTAATATGCATATAGCACGAAGAAACACTCAGCAAGAACAGCATATATACATATATAGTCTGTGATTTAAAAATATATATTTTATTATATATTCTGATTATACACATTTTATATTTTATTTATATATATTACTTATATATAAATATGAATATATATAAAACATGTTATTTATACACACTTTGCATCAAAACATGTTTTTAAATGAATTTCAATTCTTTTAAATCAGAATATATATTATAAAGCATATATAAGTAATATATATTTCAATTGACATGTTCATACATATATATTATAAAATATATATAAGTAATATATGTGTGGGGGCACCTGGGTGGCTTTGTTGGTTAAGTGTCCAACTCTTGATTTCGGTTCAGGTCATGATCCCAGGATCATGGGATCGAGCCCCAAGTTGGGCTCTGTGCTGAGTGTGGAGCCTGCTTAAGATCCTCTCTGTCTCTCTCTCTCTAAAATAAAATCTGTTTAAAATGTATGTTTTACGTAATAAATATTCTGTGATTTAAAAAACTCAAATTCATTTAAAAGCACTTTTTGATTCATACCACTTTTTTTTTTCATTACGTATACCATCAATCCATGAATAATATAAGCAAGTGCTAAAAAAAAAAAAAAAGCATTACACTAAAAATGTGGGTAACATTATAATATGGTACTGTAGCCTACCTTTTAAAATTGATAACTTCGGTGGCATTTGGTAAAATAAAAGTGATATAACACAGGCAAATTAATAAAATACCTTTAACAGAAAATGGGACATTTTTTATCTTTATTTAACTATTCCCACACATAAAGTGTATTTGAGTACAATATAGCACATAAAGGAGTCAAATATATCTATGCTTTGTTTTTCGAAAATATAAACCTTAACTAAAGTCAAAATGCTTTAGAACAGAATATCATTTTAAGATCATAAAAAATAGTGTTTTCACTTACTTTCAAAATGACAAGTGCATATTTTACTTACTTGAGAGAATCCAAAGCTATCTGATCAATATTAGTGATTCGAAGTATAAGTAATGTGTTTTCTTTTATGCTTTCTGGAAGTCTGGGATGATCAGAACTCAAAAATGTCAAGTTTGCTCCCTAAAGAAATTAACAGATGAATTATTTATTAATTTTTAATATTTTTAATGTTTATTTATATTTGAGAGAGAGACAGAGAAACAGAACACAAGCCAGGGAGGGGCTGAGAAAGGGAGACACAGAATCCGAAGCAGGCTCCAGGCTCTGAGCTGTCAGCACAGAGCCCGACATGGGGCTGGAACTCACAAGCCATGAGATCATGACTGGAGCCAAAGTCAGACACTCAACTGACACTCTCATGCCCCAGAAGATGAATTATTTAAAGCTAGGAAGTATATGAGAAGTAAAACACACTAATACTAATTTTAAATATTCAATTCTGATTATACGATACATGGTATACTTTTATACTATAAAAAAAGTATACTTAGAGAATATTTGGAAACCACACAGGCTCCAGCTAATAATATTGGAAATTAAGGAAATAATTTCTCAATCTCTCAATTAGAACAATCTCAGAGTTAACAATCGATGTGAAAAAAGAACTCCAACTTTCTATAAGAGTCAGAAGAAGAAAGGACAGTTATTTAATTATGGCATCCTTAAGTTTAGAAATACAACTATTGATTCACAGAAAGATGTACTGCAAATTGATGAACTACAATGGATCCATCACCCTCTCTCACCCGGTCTTTTGGAACAAACACCACATAAATTTAAAACTAATTGTAACCTAACTGGAGCAGCAGGGCTTTGGTGAAAAAATTCCTATCAAAAATCCCTAATCCAAACTTAGAAAATTATTCTTTTAATCTCTGAGCTGCTCAAATAAATATGGTCGAATATGGACAAACATTAAAATAAGGGGCTTAATTATCTCTCTTGAAAATAAGGGGAGAGATTTCTTTCCTTTTTCCTGGAGTATTTACTTTAAAAACATATAACTATAGTATTTTCTCCATTCTTTAAAATGTATATAAATTCTCTTGAAATGATTATATGAAGCATTGAAAGAGACTATATGATACGTGTAGCAGAACAATGCCTATAAGCACACGTATATATACATTTGTGTGTACATACTTGTACGTGTTCTAAGTCAGAGCATCCAAAGCATGATTGTGAGTTAACGTATGTGGGTGCACTTTTATGCATGTGTGTCTGTGGGCACACGTACATGTTTATATGAGTATTATCTTACCACAGGGCACTAAAATTTCCTTCAGGGAGTGTCTGGGAAAAGACCTTGATGGAGCATACAAAAGTGAAAAGGTAAGTTCCAGGATAACACCTGGAAGGTCCCTGCCCCCACCCCCACATAAGACAAGACCTGCCCCCACCCTCGCAAAAAAGAAATTAAGCCTAATATCCCTGCATACAGAAATGGAAGACTGTGGGAAGAGCAAGAGGTGGAAGCAGTCAGAAAATGGACAGGAGGACTTATATCATGAGAAATGTTTAAGGGACATAGTTTTAATAAAAATGTCTATTGTAAGTTGCTTACACTGATGCAAAATAAACCTCCCTCTATTATGCCCTTCAAAATGTCTGCCACACTAAGGATTATATATATATATATATATATACACACATATATATACACATATATGTATGTAATACATACACGTATATATGTGTATATATATATAAATTTTTTTAATGTTTATTTCTGACAGAGAGAGAGATGAGCATGAGCGGGGGAGGGGCAGAGAGAGAGAGAAAGAGAGGGAGACACAGAATCCGAAGCAGGCTCCGGGCTCTGAACTGTCAGCACAGAGCCCAGTGTGGGGCTCGAACTCACAGACCCCGAGATCATGACCTGAGCGAAGTCAGACACTCAACCGACTGAGCCCCCCAGACGCTCCCTTCGTTCTTTCCCTCCCCTTTTTCTTTCCTACTTTCCTTCCTTCATTCCTCTGTTCCTCTCTCTCCCTCCCTGCTTTCTTTTCTCTTTCTTCCTTCTCCTCTCCACCCCATTTGTTTCTTGAAAATCATAAAAGGCAGCAGAGTTCCACATCTGGTTCAAGTAATACAGAACAGGGATAGTGAGAATAAATCATAAACTACACTAAATCATTAAAGCAGCAGCTCAAAGCAAGAGGTAACTTTAATTTGGGGATAGACGTGAAACGTTCTGTCTGCAGGTTGTGAAATGGGATTTGGAGTTGATGTTCTCTAGATCTCAAGAAGCAGGCTACACTGACATATGTCTAGTGTATTTATTTAATCCAAGTTTAAGATGTAAAGTTTTTCCTCACCCCAACTCCTCATGTAACTAGTCACAACATCTTATTGATTCTGCCTCCTGAAGACTTTAAATTTTTTTTCTAATTAGCTTCAGAGACACAGCCACTTGCCTAATTCAGGTTGCCGTTACCTCCTTCCTAATTAATATTATTCAGTCCAATCTGGTTCTTTCTACTAGTCTTCAATCCATTCCCCATATTGTAACTAGAAAGATCTTTCTAAATCACAAACCAGATAATGTCAGCTCCCCTTGTTCCATCCACCTATCATCTTTCAATGACTCCCCAATACATTTTAGATAACTCTTTAATATAAGTCTACTGTTAATAAGCTCTGACTCCTCTCTTGCCAACTCTTAACTTGAACTAAAGTTCAGCCAGCTAACTACTTCCGGTTCTCCAAATAAGCCATGTTCTTTCATGCTTTTGTTCTTTGCACGAGCTGTCTCCTCCACCTGGAAGCCTTTCCTCTCCTATCTACTTATCCCAGCCTAGCTAATTCCTTTTCTAGGTCAACGTTGGATGGCGCTCTTTCCAGGAAGCCTCTTTTGACCCAACAAAACTGAATCATTGCCCCTCCTATCCAGCCCTCCTTTTTGACTGTATTTCCCATTAGAGTGTAAGCTCCATGAAAGTAGGAAACTGACTTAACTTATTCACTGTTCTATCTCCAATGTTTATCCTATGAGTATATATGTGCTACCTGGATGGTCACTGTGGATAGTGCTACATTTGAGATAATATAAACATAGTAATTTAAAATTTAAGAGCACTAGAGGCTCCTGGCTGTCTCAGTCCACAGAGCACGCGACTCTTGATCTCAGGGTCATGAGTTCAAGCCCCACGTTGAGCGTAGAGCTTACTTTAAAAACAAAAATAAATACAAAACAAAATTTAAGAGCACTATACAAATTGTAATATTACCGAAGACCAACCCATTCTAGGGAATCCTTGTTATACACCATAAGTCAGTAGTTGTGTGAGGTGGGGAAATCACAAGGAGGATAAGCTAACTATCAGATATATGACAGCTCCAGAGGCCAAGTATCCCTCTATACGGAGAAAAACATGCATCTTCAGGAGATAAGCCTGCAATTATGAGAAGCATTACTCCTGGTACTACTGAAGTAGCCACATACCTAGTGGCACAGCCTTGAAGGCCTTAAAAGTACCAAGAGACAAGCTCTCCCAAACTTATATCCCAGATTTGTGGGGAATGGTAGAGTGTTACGGGGAATAAATGCTATGCTTACATTCAGGCCACCGGGATCTGGACCTGAGAGGCAGAACCTCCTGGGGAAAGAGCAACCATTAGCCACTCGCACAAATGCCCCTGCCCTGTAAAGAGTAGAGGTAATAAATTGAAAACTAGAAACCCTGTTCCTCCACCCCCACAGGATCCTACAAAATTCAACATCTGGTATTAAAACATTGGCATACATACATACATACTTAACTTACAATATAAAAATCACCAAGTTGGTATTGTTTTCCTTTTCTTCGTCCACACTGATGACTATAAATGTTTTTTTGAATAAAAGGAAGCACATTTGTTCTAGAAGTTAAATGACAAAAGTGCAAAGTTAGTCAGATTCTCTCAGAAGTCATCATCTTGAGAGTTGTAACAATGTTTTATGGCATACCTATTTTTCCCAAATTGCCGATATTCATAAATTGTTAGGGACTGGTCATGAGTAAAAAAGAACCCAATCAGCTCTCTGCAAGCATCACGTCCATTTCTAGAAAAATAGAATAATATTAAAGATTTTCAAATAGGCTAATTTTCAAATTAAATAATAAACCAGAATTGTGTATGTCAAAGAATAGCATAACTCTCTTGAATGTGTGCCAATGAGCAACCATTATGGACAGCTACAGGGGAAACGACCTGGCTTGCTGAAGTGTCAGTTTAAGTAAGATTTGGATGGAGAAAAGGCTTTACCTTACACTGATATGAATATAGATATATTACAATTTAGATCACTATTTTGACATAGAATTTTAAGATAAAGTGAAAAAAATTTTTAAATGTTGACCTTGCAAGAAGCCACTCAAGGATAGACATTTTCATCTTTGCCATTAATAGAAAGTTTAAGGGGCTCCTGGGTGGCTCAGTCAGTTAAGCATCCAACTTTGGCTCAGGTCACGATCTCACGGTTTGTGAGTTTGAGCCCCACCTCGGGCTCTGTGCTAACAGCTCAGAGTCTGGAGCCTGCTTCGGATTTTCTCTCTCTCTCTCTCTCTCTCTCTCTCTCTCTCTGCCCTTCCTTCCTTGCTCATGCTCTGTCTCTATCTCTGTCTCTATCTTTGTCTCTCTCCCAAAAGTAAACATTAGAAAAAAATTTTTAACGAAAAAAGAAAGTTTAAAATCACTAAACAAACATGATAACTTTTAAAAACACACTTCACCTTTAATATACACAAAGAACATCAGCATTTTGTATGATTGGAAGTTTATAAGACAGAGATAACATATGTGAGAATCATCTTTCTTCTCACTTTCCTGTATCTATCAATAATCTACTAGTGATTTAAACCATTAAAGGAAAATCAAATAAAGCAGCTTACATAAAGGTTAATTTTTAAATGGTCTACCATTTTCTACTAGTAGTATATATCATCAAAAAATTCATTTCTAAGTTTCTTTTCGAAAGACATTTTAAAATCACTTTTTAAATAACTTCTAATTAAAATGTCTTATTTGTAGGTTCCTAGTTCCTATAATTTTTGCAACATACTAATATATATTACCTAAAATGTTCATTCTACATTCACATTTTTTATTTAAATGTGACAAAACTAACTAATCTCATTATTCTTATTTCTATTTGAAGAGACTATGTTTTACAATTATAGAATTAGAAGTTTAATAAAATCACAATTACCTTGATATGATCCTACCATCAAACTGTACTTTGTGGGAAAGCATGTTTTCAGTTAATGTAGAATGGGTTCTTATCCTGTTAAGAAATACACTGGTCAATAATTATTTTAAAGTTACTTACACGACACTTGATGTAAATGATGAAGTACGAGAAAAAGTTACGTTGATATTTTGAAACACACAGAATGAAGATGAAGTTATAACCCTCCCCCCCCCCGCCTCGCCCCGCGTTTTGAGTGCTCACTGAAGCCGACGACTCGGAGGAAATAACCCTGAGATGCAGTGTATAACACATGACTGACTTCTATTTGAATGTATAGTATCAAAGTGCTACACAAGTAAACAGCACATTTGTAACTGGTCCTACCTGCAGCCATTTCTAACCCTGTTCTATGCCTCCCTCCAACCATATAATTTGCTTTTTTAGTTTTTTTCCATTAGAGGTAACTAAGGGACAAAGTCCTGCCAATAACTTCCAGGAAAGACTTTCTTTTACCCTGGTGACAGAGTGTGGCATGGGAACAGTTCCTGCCTGTGAATGTGGCAGGGAAAAGATGCCAGCCATCAGGCAAGCATGTCAGAAAGGCCAATAAGATCTTGAGAAAAGCCAGCCCAGAGCTGCGTCATCACTGAGCCACTGGCCTAAAACCAACCACTACCTCCAGGCAACTGGTCATGTAAGAAAAATAAATCCTGACTTGTTTAAGTCACCATCCGTCAAGTTTTCAGTCACGGGCAGCTGAAAACATTCCTTACCAACATAACAGAATAATGGAAAAGGATGCTGGAAGAGGCTCCAGCCTTGCAAGAGGTCTAGCTGTAAGACCCCAGGCTGCTTATTTAATCTTATGGCCTTCATGAAGCACAAAATGACCTCACGAAGATTGCTAGTCCTAAAATTTTGTTTAATAATATGAAATAAAACCCAAATATCCACACTTTGGAACCTGTTACTGGTAATCTCCTTTATATTAAGAAATCTGAAAAATTGGTCATGTGTCTTTACTCTCCTTCCTAAATAATTTTTTGGCACTCCAATAAAACTGCAGGTGTAATGAAACTGCAATAATGTAAATAGTAAGTGAGTATATGAGTCATTGGGATCTTGAAAAGTAATACTTCAATAAAATCTAAGTCTCTGTGAAAGGTAAACAGGATACACACAAGAGCCTATGGACCAAAGGAGTTTGTGAACACAGGATGGAGCCATGAAAAATTGGTCATCTCGATTCAACTTAATCCATTAGTATTAATGTGCATATTGAATGCTCACTACATGCCTAAAAAAATTCTAAATGCTGAGAAAAAAACAGCAATAACAGCTACTATTTATTGAGAACTTCCTAGACATCAGTCACTATTAAAATCACTTAAATGTGTATTGGTCCATTCAATGCTTGCAATAACTTCATGAAGTACTATTATCCCATCTTACAAATAAATTTTACAGAGTCATATAATTACTGCATGACAGAGCCCAACCTTGCTCATAACCATTATATTAGATTGCTTCTCAAAGATGAACAGAATTCAATTTAACAGTGATAGGTTGAAGTAACAGCAGCTTAGAGTCTAGAGTCTCCGTGAAAAGATAAAAGAATAAAACATTTACATTATAAATGGAAAGTTCTATGCTAAGGTTTTAAGTATCCAATAAGTAGTACCAAACACTTCTACCCAAGTTCTTAACCAATACAAAATAAGAATCAGGCAGATGAAGATTAAAATATGTATTTTATTATATTACTAACTATATACTATTACTATATACTATATACTATATTACTAACTATATTACTAATTATATTACTAACTATATTATAGGACTAACCCACTCATTCCCAGTGGGTAGGGACCCTGCGAAATGTAACGCCTTGAGAAGCTTCTGCAGGCAGCTGGCTCCCAAGGAAAAGAGAAGAGGAAGGGCTGCCCTATACCTGCTATTCCCACTTCCAACTCTGAAGCAAAATCCTCTTCTCCTTCTCCAGGAAGAATGAATGCGGGAGGACGAAATCCATGAATTCAGTAATTCTAACTAATACCACTATAGTATTTTTCACTGAAGGAGGCTCAATCTAAAATTTATATTGACAAGGGCTGTCTGGGTGGCTCAGTTGGGTAAGCATCCAACTTTGGCTCAGGTCACGATCTCATGGTTCATGAGGTCAAGCCCCAAGTCAAGTCAGGCTCTGTGCTGACAGCTCGGAGCCTGGAGCCTGCTTCAGATCTGTGTCTCCCTCTCTCTCTGCCCCTCACCTGTTCATGCTCTTTCTCTGTTTCTCTCTTCAATAATAACATTAAAAACTAAATTAAAAAATAAGTAAAATAAAATTTATATAGAAGAGGAAAGGGCATAGTATATCAAGCCAATATTGAAGGTTTTTTTCTAATTACTCTAAAAGAAAGCAATACCAATTAAGACAGGATGATATTGGTGCAGAAATACACAATAGGGAGATGAGACTAAAGGAAAAGCCTAGACACCAACCATGCATTTATAATAATTTGATATATTAGGACATAAGCAGCATTATGAGTTAGAGGGACAATGAGTTTGTGATAGGTAGAGATTTCCTGAAGATACATGGGGCACTAACGATAAGTGGAAAGATCGGCAAACTGGTCTACATCAAAATTAGTAAACTCCTATTCAGCAAAAGACTTGATCAAGAAAATGAAAAGGTGACCATAGAGGAAGAAAAGATCTGTCCAACAAATATAACTGAAAAAGGACTTGTACCAAGAATATATAAATTAAGTTCCACAGATCAATGCAAAGAAGATAACCCAACAGACTCGAAGGGAAGATTCATGTAAGAGGATATCTGTTTCATACAAGGGGATACTGATAACACACCCATAAGAACTAAGATGAAAGACATTGACAATACTGAACACCAGCAAAGATGTGGTGAACCAGAATCCTCTTACTGCTACAGGTGGGAGTGCTAATTGCAGCCACCACTCTGAAAAACTATTTGGCGTTATTTTTTAGAGCTGAACAAATGCATACTAAATGGTCCAGCAATTCCACTTCTAAGGATGTACTGAGCAGAAACGAGGACGTATGTTCACCAAAAGGCATACACCAAAGTTCATGGAAGCACCACTCTGAAACAGCCAAATGTCCATCAACATCGTGAGTAAAAAAACCGTGGCATATTTATATACAAAGAAATACTGTACAGTGAGAATAAAAGACAAAAACAAGTAACAACTCATAACATGTTGATTCATAAACATGTTGAGCAAAAAGAACCCAGATACATAGTGTCTAAATTTTGTGACTTCAGTAAGTTTATAATAAGGCAGTTACCATCTATGATATCAGGACAGAGAGGTTACCCTGTTATGGTAGGGGAAGTGGATAGGCAGGCAAGGGGAGTTCCTGGGATGTTCGTAATGTTCTATTTCTTGATGTAGGAACTTGGGACCTGAGTATTGTTCACTTTGTGGAAATTCGTTTGCTGTACACTTAAACTGTGTACATTTTGTGGACATATACTTTATTTCAATAAAAGATTACTTTATAAAAAGAAACATTTAGGGGCACCTGGGTGGCTCAGTTGGTTAAGCATCCGACCCTTGATTTCAGCTTAGCTCATGATCTCACAGTTCGTGGGTTCAAGCCTGGAGTCGGGCTCTGTGCCCACAGTGTGGAGCCTGCTTGGAATTATCTCCCCTCCCCCACCCCGCCACTTGTGCCTCCCCCCCCCCAAATAAATAAATAAACTCTAAAAACACAAAGAGAAGTTTAGATGTGTTAGCTGAATAATGACCCTCCAGAGTTGTTCATACCCTGTACCTCAGAACATGTAAATATGTTACAATTACATGATATGATAAAAGGGACTTTGCATGTGTGACTCCAGACCCTGAGATGAGATTATCTGAAATTACCCAGCTGGATTCAATGCAATCACAAGTGTCTTCATGAGAGGAAAGCAGAGGGATACTGTGACTACAGAAGAGCTGTGTCAGAGTGATAAAAAACAAGAAAGACGAGCAGCCATTGCTGGCTTTGAGCATGGAGGAAGGGGCCATTAGCCAAGGAATAAAGGCAGCCTCTAGAAGCTGAGAGAGACAAGGAAATGGATTATCCCCTGAAGCCTCCAGAAGGAATGCAGCCCCATCAACACCTTGCTTTTAGGCCTCTGACCTCCAGAACGGTAAGAGGATGAATTTGTGTTGCTTTAAAATACTGTGTGTGGTAATTTGTCACAGAAGCCATAGGCAATTAACACACAATACCTTTGAGTATTTAAGGTATGGAAACACCCTTCCAGAAAATAAGAATGAAACAAAAGAGAACAGTTCTAAAGAAGTACTTCTTGGCATGTCCAGCAGTCTGAAAATATGAAAGCATTGCTGCAGAAACTGTGGATTTTGTGTCTATTGATGCTGAAGCAAGCCATCACCTGCCAATGAAGTTGTTGACAAATTTAAGTGGACTGCACCCCAAAACTGTAAAAGCCCAAAGATTTCATAAGCTACAACGTAAAAGGCAAAATGATAATAATAATAATAATAATAAATGTTTAAATAATACTAACTTTGAATACATTATATCAATGAGATTCGGCATATACAAATGTCTCAGTTACTATATTGTATATTGTCACATATATTATCTCCT
The DNA here is from genome assembly GCF_022837055.1 of Prionailurus viverrinus. Classification (NCBI taxonomy): domain Eukaryota; kingdom Metazoa; phylum Chordata; class Mammalia; order Carnivora; family Felidae; genus Prionailurus; species Prionailurus viverrinus. Next base: position 96,290,832 of record NC_062567.1, read on the forward strand.
AAGGTTGTAGCTGTCATTCCTAAGTTACTAATAAAAACTCTAGAGGGCAAAGTATACCCCAATACCCTAAATTGGCAGAACCGAGATCTGAACTCCAAAAATTCCACTTCCTTTTATATAGAAAAAAGCAAATATAAGCCAATAAAAAAGGTCTTTTCAGTTAGACACATAAGTATATTTTTAAAAATTCATTTATAACATACTATATCCTCATTCGATATAAGTGAAGTCTTCTTACTTAGTTTCATGTAGCGTTCTTTTCCTAAATCGAAGAGGTGCCATCTTTGAATCTGGAACGATATGAATGCTTTCTTGTCTCTCGGAGGTTGAGTTTTGTTCTGGATCACTGATCACAGCCCTACACAGAAAATACAAAGTCTGACAATTCAGTGCGATAATGCATGACTCTAGCATTCACATATGTGTAAGCAGCTAGAAAAGCTCAACTACCAATGCAAACTTACAATTATATATTTGCCAGATACTGAATGAATAAATTTAATAATTAAAACCTACTAGCCATAAAAAAACAAACACTCCTATCAATCTTTTTCCATAAATATTATCTAAAAATACACTGAAATTTTTTTTTTAATTTTTTTTTTCAACGTTTATTTATTTTGGGGACAGAGAGAGACAGAGCATGAACAGGGGAGGGGCAGAGAGAGAGGGAGACATAGAATCGGAAACAGGCTCCAGGCTCTGAGCCATCAGCCCAGAGCCCGACGCGGGGCTCGAACTCCTGGACCGCGAGATCGTGACCTGGCTGAAGTCAGACGCTTAACCGACTGTGCCACCCAGGCGCCCCTACACTGAAATTTTTGAGAAAACTCTGAGCTTCGTGTCTCTCTTTAATTTTTTTAATGTTTATTTATTTATTTTGAGAGAGAGAGAGAGAGAGAGAGAGAGAGAGAGAGAGAGAGAGAGAAAGCACGAGCAGGAGGAGGAACAGAGAGAGAGGGAGACAGAGAATCTCAAGCAGGTTCTGTGCTGCCAGCACAGAGCCCAACTTGGGCGTCAAGCCCACAAACCATGAGATCATGACCTGAGCTGAAATCAAGAGTCAGATGCTTGGGGTGCCCGGGTGGCCCAGTGGGTTGAACATCTGGCTTCAACTCAGGTCGTGATCGCGTGGTTTGTGAGTACAAGTCCCACATTGGGCTTACTGCTGTCAGCATGGATCCCACTTCAGATCCTCTGTCCCCCCTCTCTCTCTGTCTCTCTGTCCCTCCCTTATTCATGCTCTCTCAAAAACAAATAAAATAAACCTTAAAAAAAAAAGATGCTTAACCTACTGAACCACACAGGGGCCCCCATGTCTCTCTCTTATTTTTCTTTCAACAAATAGACATTGTATTGATGACTTCTGAATAAAGATGTGAAGCAAAGTAAGTAAGCAACAATATGGATTTCTGGGGGAAAAGCATTCCAAGCAGAAGGGAAGATAAATACAAGGTACCTAAGACAGGAGTGAACCTTATGGTATGTTTGAGAACAGGGAGGAAGCTGAGTGGCTGGAACAGAATAGATAAGAGAGGGAGAGAAGCAGGAAAAGTGAGCCAAGGTCTAATGATGGGCAGATCATGTAGGGCTTGGGTAAACTATATTATTGACAATTTTTTAGCACACCTGATCCATATCCTTGCCATGGCCTCATTATAGGTGTACTGTACTTTCTTCCCCTTTAGCTTTGGGCTTAACCATTTGACTTCCTTTGGCCATTATATAGAGCTGCATGGCTCTGCTGATCTCAACTAAACTAACGTATGTAAGTGTGGGTTGTTTGTGGATCTGCTTGTCTAGGATAATCTTGGCTAAGTGGCCCAGGTGCATTTGCAGAGTCACGTTCTTCTTAAGACCAGTGGGTGGGCCAAGCTGTGTTCTCATAAATATAGTGAAAGCACAAAAAGGCCAAGTGGGAACACATAAGGCTTCCTAAGTCCTAAGCTCTGAACTGAGACCAATGTTTTTATTCATATGTAACTGGCCAAAGTAAGTAAAAAGTAAGAACCACTTGGCCAAGCCTAGCTTGGACAGTTAATCTGAAGATACATGAGCTCTAATTAATTATTGTCTTAGGGGGCGCCTGGGTGGCTTAGTCAGTTAAGCATCCAACTTGGGCTTAGGTCATGATCTCACAGTTCGTGAGTTCGAGCCTCCCTTCAGGCTCTCCGCTGTCAGGCAGAGACCCCTTCGGATCCTCTGTCTCCTCTCTCTCTGCGCTTCCCCCGCTCATTTGCACTCTCAATAAATAAATAAATAAATAAATAAATAAACAAACAAACAAACATTAATTATTGTTTCAAGCTACTAGGTTTTGTGGTGATATGTAATCAATACATAGATATTACTCTGATGTGGAAAATTACTGGAAGGTTTGATCTGGCTTGCTTTTTAATAGACTTACTCTGGCTCCTGGGTTAAGAATAGACCAACAAGGGGCAAATGGAGACACAATGAGTGTAGTTAGAAAGTGACTAAAATAATCCAGGAGAAAGAAGATGACAGTGTGAGCAGGGATGATGGCAGAAGGAGTAAATTTATTGTGAGGGTGGAAGTGAGAGTGATTGCTGACAAACTGAGTATAGGATTTGAGAAAAAGAGAGGCATCAAAAGCATCACCAAGATTTTAGGTCTAAATAACCTGAAGAATGGAGCTGCCTTGGAGGAAAATTAAAGAGGATTTGGTCATGGGGAAAGGGAAGGAAAAGAACTTCCCGGAACCCAGATTGGCAAACGTTCCACTGCAGCCTTAGATTAGGGAAGCATCAGCGTATAAATGGTTTTTAAAGGCATGATACTGGTGAGGTCACTTGGGAACTACATGTAGAAAAAGTCCAAGAATGGAGCCCAGTGTACTCCCACATATAAAGGCAGGGGTGATGAAAAGGAACCAGGGGAAAAGACTGAGAAGGAGCAGAAGGGAGAAGGAAAACTAGCCAAGTGTCGTGTGTAGGAAGCCAAATGGGAAAGAGAAAAGTATTTCAAAAAAGGAGAAAGTTTCCAGTGGAGAAAGACATTGCTGGGTCAAATAAAGGAGAACCGAGCAATCACCATTAGTGGAACAACATGGATGCCACTCGTTATCTTATGAGGAGATGTGGTGGCACAGTAAGGGTGAAAACACCGACAAAGTGAGTTCAAGAGATAAGTGAAGGAGGTGCATTGAAGCCTATAAGAATAATTAATAGGGGCGCCTGGGTGTCTCAGTCGGTTAGGCGTGGGACTTCGGCTCAGGTCATGATCTCACGGTCTGTGAGTTCGAGCCCCGCGTCAGGCTCTGTGCTGACAGCTCAGAGCCTGGAGCCTGCTTCCGATCTTGTGTCTCCCTCTCTCTCTGCCCCTCCCCCGTTCATGCTCTGTCTCTCTCTGTCTCAAAAATAAATAAACGTTAAAAAAAAATTTTTTTTAAAGAATAATTATTTCAAAACAAGTTACTGAAAAACATGCACGTAAAAATACCTTTCTCTCTGCCATCTACACAAGCAATACTTTTTTTCAAAGCTAATCATAAGTCTCTCTCTCTCTCAAAAATAAACATAAAAAAAATTTTTTTTTCAGCTAACCAAAAGTCCTAGTTCTTTCTTGAAGGCATCCTAGACTATTCCGCCTTTTCTGAAATCCTGCCATATTTACATATTATCATGCAATTTGAAACAGCTGTGTTTAACCTTTACACAGTTTTCTAAGAGTTATGAAACTGGAGATTAAGTTTAAAATTTCTAACGGTCCCACAGTTTCCAAACTGTACACCAAGTCACTCTAGGGTGCCACAGAAAATTCATAGGGACTACGTGAGATATTTTTAATTTTTGAGGGAAACAGTGATACTTAGTATTTGTTGGATGCTACCTGAACTACTAGCTCAAGGTAATTCACAGTTTGAACAAAAGATCATGTTACAATGATGTCAAAACGTTGCAAAGCAGGGTTTTCTACAGTTGCTGTGATAAATAGTAAGTGCCATGTGCAGTCAAAAGTGAAGGTGACAGTATCCTACACATTTCTAAGGTTTGAGGGATTGGGCAGTGTCCCAAAAGGTACAAACAAGTAATTGAGGCTATTTGAGAATGAAATAAAAATATTTTTTCTTTCAATTTATGTGTATTATTTTTTCAAATGGCCATTAAGTTGTAATGAAGTAAATACTTAAGTTATTTAGATAAAAATACTTAAAAATAGAACTGTTGGGTATTTCTACTGACTTAGGAATGCTATGAAAAACAAAATCACTAAAATACTATGAGTGCAGTGAACAGAGAAAGTTTGAGAGCCTCTGAGATAGCCACTTGCTGATTGACTAACAATAAAAAAAATTAATGAAAACTTTCTGAATGGATTTATATTACTCATTACTAACTCTCACCCACCTAGATAAGTGGTCTATCATCACTTGCTCTGCAACAGTCTGTTTCTTCTTCTCTGCAGCCACAATTTCCTAAGAAGAGAAAATTTCTTTTTAATTTCATTGTCCATAAAATAGAACAATACTATAGTTAAGACAAGAATCCAAAATATATGTTAAATTTCCAACTTCCTTCTTAAATATAAATTACTATATCCATCACTAATAAAAGAATCCTAATTATTTAATATAAAAATACCATTTATTTCCTAAAAAGTGATACACTTAAATTTCTGTAGAAATCATCAGAGTTTTCCATGCACAGCCTCTGAATTTCATGGAGCCAGAATAAAGGAGGAGGAGATTATTATAACCCTATCCTTGACAGATGCCCTGTAAAAGGCACTTTAACCTGCTCCAAGAATACCAACCCTGACACAAAAAGAGTTTGTTCTAAAACTGTAAGTAGTAGATATGAAGCTAAAACTGAATTGGAGTCATTCAACCTTATATCAAAAATCTAAAAATAAATATTTTTAAAAAGCCTTCCATCATTAAAAGGATAATAATATTTTCTATGCATATAATCCATTACTCAATTGCTGGTTTGATTAAACTATCTTCACACTATTTTTTGCTCTTCCAACTCATTTGAAAATATTTTTACTAGGGGCGCCTGGGTGGCGCAGTCGGTTAAGCGTCCGACTTCAGCCAGGTCACGATCTCACGGTCCGGGAGTTCGAGCCCCGCGTCAGGCTCTGGGCTGATGGCTCAGAGCCTGGAGCCTGTTTCCGATTCTGTGTCTCCCTCTCTCTCTGCCCCTCCCCCGTTCATGCTCTGTCTCTCTCTGTCCCAAAAATAAAATTAAAAAAAAAAAAAAAAAGAAAAGAAAAGAAAATATTTTTACTATATTTTAGGTTATATGAAATTGAAAGATTAGTAATCATTCAATTCCAATTAGATTATAATGTGACTATATTCACTAAAATGTTTCTTTTCAAGAGTAAATAAAATAAGCTAAAAAAATTAAGGAGTCAAAATAAAGCTTGTTCTATTTTTACACTGTAAATTACTGTCATCTCCCTTGATCACTCTAGTAAATGGAATCAAGTACAATAACATTCCTTAGATAGAGGCTTTGTAACCTTAGGGAGAATGCTCCATTTGAAACTAACGCAAAATTCAAATAAGAATGACTAAAGGCATATCATAGAAACTACTAAGAAAACTGGAAATTTGGGCACAACTATTTAAATATTAGTCTATAGTTGAATTTCATCTTTTTTTTTTTTTTTTGGTTTGGTAGAACTTAAGATACAGTTTACACATCCAAATACGCCCCATATAAAGTTCATGTCATTTAACATAACTGCATCTGGTGTTATCTAAGCTCATGACAATTTATAATGACTTGTTTAGTAATCAATGTCAAACAGCAATTAAAAAGTTAGAAAACTTGTGGTAACTTACAGGTACAGCAAAGCATGTTTTATGTCTAAGGGGGAAGAAAGTGAACACTGACTAAAACATGAAATTATATACAGAAAAGGTCAGCCAGAACAGAGGTGTAAAACTCAGAAGCAAGCAAAAGAGGTGAGATTAATGAGTAGAAAGCCCATGCAGAAAGCCCACCTTGAGTGTTGACATTTATGGAGGCTTATTGTAGGAGAGGTTAGAATCACCCTCAGGCACACTGATTTAGAGGCCTGTGTAAACAAAAAGCAGATCAGAAGCAGAAGCCACACTGATTCAAAGGATCTGATGTTGAAAACTGACTAGCAAACTAGAAGAGATGGATATAAAAACCACACAGGCTCACTGCTTCTGTTGTTGAATTAAGTGGTTAAAAATTAAAATGTTTCCACCTACATTTTAAAAATAAATCAGTACTGGGGCGCCTGGGTGGCTCAGTCAGTTAGGTATCCGACTTCGGCTCAGTTCATGATCTCACGGTTCGTGGGTTCAAGCCCCGCATCGGGCTCTGAGCCCATCCAGCTTAGAGCCTGGAGCCTGTTTCAGATTCTGTGTCTCCCTCTCTCTCTGCCCCTCCTCCACTCGCGCTCTGTCTCCCTTTGTCTCAAAAATAAATAAACATTAAAAAAAATTAAAAATAAATCAGTACTAATTTCAAACGCATTCAAAGTGTACTCACACAAACATTTCCTTGGGCGGGTGTGGGGGTGATGATAAATGCCTGCTACCACAGTGAAGTAAAATGTATGTGATGCTGAATTTAGTGAATTAAAATGATTGTGAGTAAAAGAAAGCCACTAACACCCAGATGGCTTTGGATGAAATCAAGAACACTCAATAGGCCTTAAGTATCAGTAATACTCATTTCAGGTGTAACTGCAGGAACATATCAAAGTAAGCCTTATCTGGGATACTGTTTTGTCTTATAAAGCAGCCTTTTTTAATTTTAGGATAATCCTGGTAAGATTCCTTATTCTATTAAACATAAATATCTCAATAATAATAGGCATATAAAATAATGTTTATGTTGTTTTAGTAAAAGAACTATAGCAAATAGTAACTTGCTCAACCACAGAAAATAGTACATAGTTCGGAGACTGATTACACCTTGTTGTCAATTCAGAACATACTAATTCCGGATGATTATAATTCCAATAAAATATATATTGACTTCCCTCTCAATGATAATGATAATGTAACTGGCTAAAACTGTAATGTTTTACTATATTTAGGTTATTTAAGCCAGAATTTTCCCAACTTTGGAACCACCACACACTGGTATTTCATCAACTCATTACTAATATGTCTAAGATATTAATCACCTGGGGGTGTCTGGGCTGGCCAGTGGACTCCAGCTTCAAGCAGCTTGGTCTGATTACCCCAGGACACTATAGAAATGTCATTATCTATTTGTATCAGACCTGCCCTAAGCGATCCTCATCCAACAATCCAAATGATTTTATAAAAGATGCAATTTAGAGTTAATATTGAGAATCTAGAGCTTTGCTTCCCTTTTCCTTAAAAAAAAGAATAATTACTTGATTCCTGCCCTTTTCCTTAACGTGCTGGAATTTCTCTAGTCTTATTTGCTTATCACTTTCAAAAAACTAACTAGGTTACTTTGGAGGCAGGGGTGATGCTAAATTAAACCCACTGACAAAAACAGCAGCCAATTAACATTTTTAATAGCATAAACTAAATTTTTACAAACTCTTAAAGATTCAAGACTATTTTTCCACGGTAAATATACCAAACAGCAACCATTGGTAAAAATAAGGACTCGATTTACTCATTAGTGAACATCCACCTCAGTCCAAATTCAATTGTTGCAATTATTTATTCAGTTTTAAGTCTGGAAAATCTTGGAGGGCAAATGAACTTAATGGGTTAACAAGTAAATAAAAATACTGGTAACTTACGGCATCAGACTTCCTCATACACCATGGTGCATTGTACGGGATGTCTGCATAACCCTGCTGTAAGAGGGCCTTCCTATCCAGAGTTGTAAGACCATCAATGATGGCTGCTTCACCTTGTACACACTGCAAGTGAAAGCAATAAATAAACTCATGAGAGTTTGTACTCAGTTCACATACTTGGCATATTTGTTTTTAACAAAATAGAGTATTAAATCACCTCTGAACATGTCAATAGTTATTTGTGTAGCAGTTAACAGTACAATCTCTGACAATCAGATCGCCTATTTGAATCCAGTTCTTCCACCTTCTAGCTAGATGACCTCTCTGTGCCTTGGCTTACTCATGGCAATGGGAATTATAACAGTATCTACCACACACACACACACACACACAGATTAAATGCCCAACACCTATAAAAGTATCTGATATAGAGTCAGCATTAGATACAAAGTAGCAACTATTATAACTATTATTGTCCATTTGAGTCTTTGTAAAGTTAATAAAAATGGGCAATGTCCACTCCTTCATACAATGAAATTCAGAAGTACTAAGAGATGGGGTTTATCCTTTAAGGTAAAGGATTCTCTGGGATCCTAAAGATAAACACTAAATTTTTTCTCTGAATATAAGATGTACTTATATTCCCTTAACAACAACAACAAAAATGTCCCAGTGGGATAGCAATTGCCAAAAACATAATAGATTTCAAGAGTTTTTCCTCCAGGGTTTGTTCTCACTTAAATCCTTCTCGAAAGGTCACACTCCATGTTCATACTCTACTCTGTCTTCATGACCTTTGACTACTACATGAAATCTTATACATTTGTTTGTGAATTATTGCCTGCCTCTCCTGCTAGACATTCCATTAGGGTGGAACTGTCTTTTCTATTGCAGTATCCCTGATGCCTGAACAGGACCACACATTGTGAACACTCGATATTTATTCAACAAATGAATAACACATCTTATATAAGTATTAACTATTGGGAAATCAATTTATGAGGATACTTTATAATTTTATTTATTTACCTGCTAATATATTTGTTTTTCCTGCATAGTGATTTATTTTAACAGGCATCAAAAAAGATGTTTAGCATTATATAAGGTAAATTAAGCTGATTAAATTAACAGATTATGTTCAAGTATAAGCAAAGGTCTGCACTAAGTTTAGACTGAAAAAAACTTTCAAAAGATTTTTACTTATTTTGTTTCAGCTTATTTTTATCCTTTTACAAAAGGGAAAGGGTGACATTTCCCCCTTGGTATGTCAAATTTAACCTCCCCAGACCAGACTTCCTGGTGGTCTTCCCTCCCCTTCCAATTGTTCAGGCCCAAAACTTTAGAGGCATCCTTCATCATCTCTTTCTCCTAAGCCTGCAACCAAACCATCAACAAATATTCTCAGCAAATATTCTCAATTATTCAAAATCTACCCAGAATCTGGTTTCTCATCATGACCACTTCTTATCCAACTCTGCTGCCATTGTCCTCATCTCCTGTGTGGCTTATTGTGACAGACGCCACAAATATCTTTCCGCTTCCAGCTTCGCCCCATTCTTCACCAAACCCATCCTCAACACAGCAAAGGCACTTTCTGCCTCAGAGTAAAAGGCAAAGTTCTTACGTGGTCTACAAGGCCTCGCAAATCTGCCTCCCCGCCCTCCCTTAACTCTCTCCTCATCTCTCCCTTCCTCTTCCTCCTCTGACCACACCATCCTCCTTGGTATTTCTTCTTTTTTTAGTGTTTATTTATTTATTTTGATAGAGAGAGCCAGCATGGGAACAGGCAGAGAGAAGAGAGAGAGAGAGAGACAGAGAGAAAGAGAGAGAGAGAGAGTGAGAGAGAATCACAAGCAGGCTCTGTGCTGTCAGCACAGAACCTGACTCATGGCTCAAACCCACAAACTGGGAGATCATGACCTGAGCCAAAATCAAGAATCAAAGGCTTAACCAACTGAGCCACCCAGGTCCCCCATCCTCCTTGATATTTCTTGAACACTCTATGCTCCCTCCTGCTTCCTGACACTCAAGAGTTTATTCTGAGTGGCTTGTGCATCACCTCTTGTGCACCAGTCGTGTGCTGAAATGCTACCTATGGGAAAGATCTTCCCTGGTGATCCTGTACAAGTTGCGATCCCAACCTTGAACCCTGGTCTTCCCAGTTCCCCTCCATCCATAGCATTTATCACCATCTGTCAGGCTAGATGGGTTGATTCATTCATTCATTCACTAATATTTTTTTCTTGCTAAGTCCTTCCACGATGATATATATTCTGTAAGGGCAAAAATATTTGTTCTATTTACTGACTTAATTACTGTTTTCTATAAAATTGAAGTTTAATGATTTTCATGCTTTATTTAAAGATATTTCATTATTTAAAATATAAGTTCACATTTTGGGAAATAATTTGACAATAAGGATTCATCAGCTTTTTACACTAAATGGAAGGAAACTCAACAAAGGAAATCTGCCGTTAAACAAGCAGAGGGGAACTTTTATCTTACTGTTTAATTAATTATCTGTTGACTGATAATATCAGTTTGACTAATGGGTGATTACGACCTTTAGTTATTGTCCTAGGTCCTAAATAAGTCTAACTTTAGCTTTTTTTTTAATCAGTAAAAAGAATCAATTTACATGTTGTTCCCTACTTTATCAAGAGGCTTACATTTCTGATATCAGAGAGCCCTTCTATTTCCAGAGATTACTATTCCAATGCGAATTAATGTAATTGTAAACAGTTTTACTAATAGCCCATGTATACAGCAATTTTGATTTTCGTAATGGCAAAAATCTAAAAAAATATCAAATAAGTTGTTCGAACCCTTAAGTACAAAATTATTATGTATAGAAACCAGGTCTTTTTGCAAGACTATCAAGAACACATGAAATAATAATTGTATACATTTATATGTAGATTTTAAAAATCAAAGCAAAACAGAATTTTTTTCCAAAAGAAAATATGCATATGCTGGCTTCTATAAAGTTCTTTATTCATACTATAAGTGTTTACCAAACATATGGGAAGCTTTGCAAGAAATATTGGTTCCTCTCTTAACCAAAAATAAACAAATGCCCTCATCTGAACACATGTTCAAGGAAATCAAAGCTTCGCTTGAAAATATTTTAAACTACTTTGCTGCAGCAAATAGAGCATGAGCTTTTAGATATCTTCAGTCTATTTCCCCAACACTATTACAGTGATCTAAATATTACATGGTAAAACTTATAAATAAATGGCCGGATGCTACAGGGCTGTGAAATTATCCTGCCTATGATTATAGACATTAGATTATTACATTTGTATACATCTGTTTGGATCTGGGATATGTGTCTTAACATAATAGAGACAAAATAATCCCATAACTTTCGTTACTCTTTCCACTAAACACCATGTGATGTAGTAGTTAGTTCAAGATAGTTCCTACATGGATAGATGATATGCCATACCTACTCATAAATTAATCAATTCTTTTTACCTATAAAAAATGTTAAGCTGATACAATCATCAAACTTCCCTGAAAATACAATATTCTTACAAAAAGTTAACTATTACATCCAACTATTATCTCTTTTATGGCTAGTAGTGTCATAAACAATGTTTCTAAACCTTTCTTTCCACAATTCAAGGTTGACCTTTCCAATATGCTTACGAAAAGCCATTAAATATATTATGGTTAGTTTGCTCTCATAGTCATGAATGGTGAATTTACATCTAATTAATATTAAATAAAAGCATAACTTTAGTAATTCATGATGTTAAAAAAACATCTCCCAACATGACGCAGAAGAAAATCACGGAGTGATGACAGTTTTAGAATAAAATAGGGTCACTGTCACATCTGTAATCACTTTTCAACTTTAAAATTTAGACTGTGAGGGGCATCTGGGTGGCTCAGTCGGTTAAAGCGTCCAACTTCAGCTCAGGTCATGACCTCACAGTTCGTGAGTTCGAACCCCGCGTCAGGCTCTGTGTGAGAACTCAGAGCCTGGAGCCTGCTTCAGATTCTGTGTCTCTCTCTCTCTCTCTGCCCCTCTCCATCTCGTAGTCTGTCTGTCTCTCTCTCTCTCTCTTTCTCACAAAATAAATAATTAAAAAACAATTTTAATTTAGACTGTGAGACAAAGAGAGTTCAGGATAGCTACATCAAAAACAGCTTTGTGATATTGTCTTATTTCCAATCCCAAAATAATGAAAACTTCTAACAGAGAAAAGATGACTAGGTCATCTGGCTAGAGTTTTCACATTTGAAAATGATAAATAATAAACCCTTAGAGTAGTTATTAAGAATAAACTAGTTAATGCAAGCAAAGCACTTCAAATAGTCCCTAGAACACAAAAACAAATGCTAGCTACTATACTTACTGTGACTAACAGCAAGACACCCCAGACAAAAAGACTTCTCTGATACATGGAATTTCTTTTTTTTTTTTAATTACATCAGAACTTCATGAAGTCTCATACAATATCTTGTCATCTACCTTGTTTCTTGGAGACTGTTGCGTGACACCTGGTTTTGGATTTTCTGCATTTCTCTGACTGTACTGTTTATATCCCTCTTTCATTTCAGTTTTATGTTGCTGATATTTTAGTTTATATTTGCTTATTGGTCCTGGTAGGTTTTCAGGTATTATGTCTTGCTCCTAGATGTAAAAATAAAAAGCATGTTATCCACCAGAAAAAAAAGAGAAAAAAATGAAAATAATTATTAATTTTCCTTATTAACATACACAGGTTTATCATTTACCTGAACATTTATGCTTAAGAAACAGATCATTATGATCTACATGCTAAACAGAGGTCATATGTAAAATATTTCACTGGTACAGCATCACTGAGCAACCAAAGCAAGTGGAACTGCTCAGGATGGACTGTGGTCGTTAAGTACCAGGAAGCTTATACTTTGTTTCCCAGCTGAAGATCAGTCCTGGTGCTATGAAACTGGTGGGTTAAAATGAATATGCGCAGTACTAAGTGGGATATATGAAAAGCCATCCTAAAATAAAATTAAATAACATTTATTATGGGCTCTATGCAATATTGTGTCCAAATGTTTTTTATAGTAAATACCAAGTAAAAATTACCTCCTCATCAGAGTCAACAAGGCTTCCCAAATCAAGTCGTGGAACCCTGAAAGAAATAATCTATGCATCCCATTACTTTTTAAAATGAGGCTTTAATAGTTGCAAGTCATACATGCTGCATCTTATATAAAAAAGGTACACTAAAGCCAGTGGTGTGCTGCACCTACCAGCTGTGAGAGGCTTGTGTTACATAAAGGTTCAGTAGTTTTTGAGCTAGTTGTTAACAAAGCATTATTAAAGATAAAATTATATAAGCTTCTAATTAAATAAGCTATATTAAAAACAAAGGTCATGGGGCGCCTGGGTGGCGCAGTCGGTTAAGCGTCCGACTTCAGCCAGGTCACGATCTCGCGGTGCGTGAGTTCGAGCCCGGCGTCAGGCTCTGGGCTGATGGCTCGGAGCCTGGAGCCTGTTTCCGATTCTGTGTCTCCCTCTCTCTCTGCCCCTCCCCCGCTCATGCTCTGTCTCTCTCTGTCCCAAAAATAAATAAACGTTGAAAAAAAAAATTAAAAAAAAAAAAAACAAAAACAAAGGTCATAAATACTTGAAGTCATCACTTCTTAATGGCTTTACTGTGCTTCACTATTATCTATGTTCTAGAAGTTATTTACACCTATGGTATTTGTGTGGTAGTATAACGGTGTGCATCTCTTTCCAAGTCTGGGTTCAGTAATATTACACATAGCTTGAAATCAGCCACAGCAGGATGATTGACACAGAAATTGGCAAATGCTATGAATCAGGACTTGATTTATTATTTTGTTGATTTCTGAGACTTAAAACAGTAGTGAAGAAAACATTAATGGTACAGATTAAACTTAAAAAGTGTATCGTATCTGTAATTGGCACATTACAAATAACAAAAAACTGAGGAAATATTGTACCAGAATTTGAAACTATTATTTAAGTCAACAACTAAATCACTCACATCACTTTACAATAAATGAAAATATCAACCAATGTTCATAAATTTAACTAATGGTTCGCCAGCTGCAGATACAAGAATTCAGCAGAAAACAAAAAGCATTCCGTGAGAATCAATTGGCTACATGGAATTTCCAAAGGAGAGTTTATATATTTATTAGTATTTGTAAATTGCCTACTATATATCTTCCATAGGAGTAAAATTTATAACCAACTTAAAAATACTTAAGTTTATGTATGATTAACAAGTAAAATTTTAAATAAACTTATAGTACACTTATAAACTTATAGTACTCAGAAAACCAGTTGTTAAACATTTAACATGAATGGGATTCATTGTCAGTACACACTGAATATATTTATCTAAGGCTTGCACCTACCTCTATTCTTTGTCTAGATGAGTACAGAGGTATCTGTTACGTAGAACCGCATGAAATTGCTGATACTTATTAATTTCATACGGTTCAGCCTAACAAATTACTAGGGTTTTAACTTCTATTATCTAATAAGTCCTGTAGTCTAAAATACTTGAAAAAAAAATAATAACCTTCCAAATTTTAAAAGGCAAAAATGTACAATATAAAACATGAATTAATGTAGTCCATCCAAACCTAAAATCATTTAAATAAGATTGACAAAATTGTCATATTTCTCAAGATAAGGTTAGGGTCACAGATACTTTTCATTAAATTCATTTTGACTATCCTAGTTTTAAAATTCAAAATTTCATACATTTCTCTTATAAATTCACTTAGCTCAATTTTCTAAATAAAACAATAGTTTAACTTTTTCAGGAAAATGTAAGAATATTAAAGAAAATAAAAAACAAGACAAGTAGTACCCTCAATCCTATCATCCTGCTTCCTTCCATTCTGGCATAGCAATTTTCAGGCCATCTACATGAATATCAATTTTTTTGCAATTCACAATCACAGCTACATATAAAATTTTGCTTTATTTTTTTTATTTGTTAACGTATTATATATGTTCGCCCATTAAATAGCTCAAATGTGAAGAAATGTGACTTACACAGGTAGGCAAGGATTCTGGATTGCCCGTGATTTGGAAGTCCGTCCTTGCTTTAATTAAAAGAAAAAATCAGTATGTATACACCCTTTATTTATACGTTAAAAGATAAGCAATGAGTCAATTCAGTAAAGCTGATTATTATTTTCTCAGTAAACTTCATAGAAGAAATATTTATTAAGGCTCTCCTTACTATGCTTGAGACACAGAAATAGGATGATAAGCAACACAGACAATCTTTACCCTCATGGTGCCCTGTCTGCTGGGGAAGACATTCATTCAAACAAACAATAATGCAGAAAAACACGTGCTATGACAGAGCAACTACATATAGCATGTGTACCCAACAAGTCTAGGAAACTGAGGACGTTTTTTCAAAAACAAAAAAAAGTAACCTTGAAATGGAACTCTGAAGGGTAAGTAGCAGTTAGCCAGATAAAGGCAGAAGGGAGAATATTGCTTTAGTCAGGAAACAACTCATCCTGCACTAGCCCACAGGCAAGAGTTAGCAGCTAGACAGGGCTGAAATCCAGAGCAAGGAGATCATGGCCAGAACTGTTCCATAATACAAGTCAGAGAACTTGGACCTTGCCCTAAAGGTAATGTGAAAACTGCAGGATTTAAGCAAAGAAGAGACAAATATATACATGTATACATTTGTAGATGTTCAGTATTATTTCAAAAAAATTGTGCAAAGACATGAAATTTACTCATGATAAATTGAGTGGTGAGCTCATGGTGGTGAGCTCAGCCACCATGGAATAAGAAATACATATGAGTCATAGAGAAATTCAAGTTAATAAGTGCAGCAAACAATTCAACACTTCTATCTTACTTCTTAAATGTTATCTAACTGGTCATTTTTGTGATACTGACAATAAGTATAGAAATTACATTCAAGGGGTGCCTGGGTGGCTCAGTCTGTTAAGCATCCAGCTTTTGATTTTGGCTCAGGTCATGATCTCACAGTTCACAGGTTTGAGCCTCGCATCATGTTCTGCACTGACAGCACGGAGCCTGCTTGGGATTTTCTCCATCCCTGTCTCTCTCTGCCCCTCCCTCACACTCTTTCTCTCTCTCTCAAAATAAATAAATTAAAAAAAAAAAAAAAAGAAGAAGAAATTACATGTAAGACTGAACTTCATCACTCTAATTGACCAAAGAGAACACAAATTCAATTCAGTATAAACTTTATTAATACGGCATTGTTTTAAATACTATCCTAATAAAAAGTTAAAATGCAGAAATATAAAATCACAAAATAATCAGTTAATTAGGAAAAAAAAAAAAAAATATATATATATATATATATAAAATAGTTGACCCTTGAGCAATGCTGGGGTTAAAGGTACTAACCACCTCCCCCCATACAGTCAAAAATGCATATATAACTTTTGACTCCTCAAAAACTTAACTACTACTAGCCTACTATTGACTAGGAATATAAAGTCAATTGACACATATTTTATGTTATATGTACTATATGCTACATTCTTACAATAAAGTTAGCTACAGAAAATGTTATTAAGAAAATCATACTGAATAGAAAAAACATTGTATTTATTGAAAAAATCTGCATATAAATGTACCCATGCAGTTCACACGAGTTAAAGGTCAATTGTCTATCTATAACACATACATCATAGCCTAAAGTAGCAGCACACCTCTATCGTGTATCAAAGATTGTCTTAATTGTACTTGGAAAACATCGTGATATCATCTAAACTTAGGAAGAAAATCTAAACAGAATATAACTGTAGTTGTCATAATTATCACCATCATTATCCCCCAGAAAGCCTTTTATTTTTTTTAATGTTTATTTATTTATTTTGAGAAAGAGAGAGAGTTCACAAGAGCAGGGGAGGGGCAGAGAGAGGAGAAAGAGAATCCCAAGCAGGCTCTGCACTGTCAGCACAGAGCCCAGTGCAGGGTTGGATCTCAGAAACCTGAGAGTATGACCTAAGCCGAAATTAAGACTTGGGCACTTAACCAACTGGGGCACATAGGTGCCTCTGCACCGTCCCTCCCCCCTCCCTCCCCCCCAGAAGGTGTTTTAATAGACCCCAGAAAGTGTTTTGACTTAAAGACAGTCTTTTAAAGTCATAGGCCTATTTTACAATGGCAGTTACCTTTCTTGTCTAATTCCAACAAAATTTTGCTAGCCAATCCAGAATGAAGGTAAATTATAGCTTATAAATCCCTGGGCCAGGAGTTGGCAAACTATGGTCCAGCTCTGTTTTATAAATAAACTTTTATTGAACCACAACCACATTGATTTATTTATGAATTGTCTATGTATTCTCATTACAACAGCAGAGTTAAGTGATTGCAACAGAGACAACAGCCCATAAAGCCAAAATTACTAGCTGGCCCTTTATTTACTTTTTTCTAAGTTTTTTATTTATTTTGAGAAGGAGAGGGAGAGAAAGAATCTCAAGTAGGCTTAGCACTGTCAATGCAGAGCCTGACACAGGGCCTGAAGCCACGAACCAGAAGATCATGACCTGAACCAAAATCAAGTTGGAGGCTCAACTGACTGAGCCACCCAGGGACCCCTAGCTGGCTATATCCTGTCCTTTTTTTTTTAAATAGACTTTATTTTTTTAGGAGTTTTAGGTTCATAGCAAAATTGAGTGGAAGATACAGATATTTCCTGTATGTCCCCTGTGATATTATGATTTGTAAGAAATATACATTTGGACATTCATATGACCAAAACAGATTTCTCATATATATTTGGTCTTGTCCAGTTCCTGGGTTACAGCTCCCAGAATCTTTGGAGTTTTCTCAAAGTTAAGAGAAATAAATGTCCTTTGTTATGTTAATGAGGTTGCTTTTGGAAAGCTCCTAAACTTGAGGGCTGGTTGCCAATAAAGCCTACCCTGTGATTGGAGGGTTGGACTTTCACTCTCACCTCCTGACCTCCAGGGAGTGGAGAAGAGGGCTAGAAGTTTAATTAATCACCAATGGTCAATGATTTAATCAACCTTGCCTATGTAATGAAACCTCCATAAAATCCCAAAAAGACAGCATTCAGAGAGCTTCTGGGTTGGTGAACACGTGGAGGTTGAGAGAGTGGCATGCCTAGAGAGGGCATGGAAGCTTCCTGCCCCTTCTCCCATACCTTGCCATACCCATCTCTTCTCTCTGGCTATTCCTGAGTTATATTTTTATAATAAACTGGTAATCTAGTAAATAAAATGTTTCTCTGAGTTCTGTGAGCCACTCTAGCAAATTAATCAAACTCAAGGAGGAGGCTGTGGGAACCTCTGACTTACATAGCTTGTAGGTCAGAAGTACCAGTATCGGAGTATCAACTCCAGCCTGTAGCCAGAAGCACAGGTAACAACCTGGGCTTGTTTGAAGTTGGAGAAGGTGTGCAGTCTTTAAAACTGAACCCTTAACCTGTGGAACCTGATGCTATCTCTGGGTTGATAGTGTCAAAACTGAGTTGAATTGTAGGTCACCCAATTGCGTCAGAGCATTGCTAGTTGAAGGTGTTGAAATTGAAACAGGGTGCTCATAACACCAAAAGACCCTATTGACCACACATATGCATAGCCTTCCCCATTATTAATATCCCTCACCAGCGTGGTACATTTGCTACAATTGATAAACCAACATTCACAAATCATCATCACTCAAAATCCATTACATTAGAGCTCACTCTTAGTGTGTATTCTATAGATTTAGACAAATTTGTAATGACTTGCATACTGTCTTTTTCCCCTTTTATTTTAAGCAACTTCCATGTTACTCCTTAAAATCATGTTCATCTAGTATTTCTCAATTGCTACATACTTTTCCAGTATTTTTTTCATTATTTAAAAAAACACACACTTTTAAAAAATACCTTTGTTTTCATCTGAGTTTTTCTATATTTCAGATTATTTCCATAGAATAGATTCCAGGGATTTTATTTGCATCAAATCACTTGAAAAATTTTATAGGTCAATACACACCACCAATCTTGTTTCCAGAAATGTGGTACCAGGTTTTTGTTTTGTTTTGTTTTTTGGGTTTTCTTATATTTGATTCTGTAGAATTTCAATTTAGACTAGTCATTTTCTAAAGAACATAATATACACATTACAATCAAATGCCTCTGCATTCCAGAAATTCAACTCCTGAAAGCTTTGCAAAGAGGTGATGATTTCTATGTAATATCCTGCTTCTCTAATTATTTCAAAAGCCAAAAAGTTAACAAAGCAGATTTAAAGACAGCAGCATGAGTCAATAAAGAAACTTTTGTATTTTCAAAACTCTATACACTAATTTTTCTAATGTCACTATTACAATGTAATTGAAATCAATTAATATAAATGATAATCAGTTAATACTGTGAATTATCATTGATGTTTTGGTCAGGTTTTTTTTATACGTCACTCTGTGCTCATCAAAAGTGCTCTCCTTAATCCCCATCACCTGTTTAAGCCATCTCCCCACCCACTTTCCCTCATGGTACCAGTTAAGAATGCACCGATTCTAAATCTGAGTATTTCAATATTACATTTTTCCTCTAATTTAATAGAGGCATAAAAGTATATCATGATGCTAATTTTCATTCCCCTGATTATCAGTGGGGCTGAACAAGTTTTTGTATTCTTATCTCCTACACATATTTCCCAGCTGTTGGTGTTTGTAATGATATCTGAGTAAAGAGCACAGATCTTGAAGTCAGAACTGGAGTTCAAAATCTTGGCAAGTCACTTAATCTCGAGGACCCACAGTCCTTCCACTTCTAAAAGTAGGTTAATAATAATACCTACCTCAAAGGTGTGTTGTAAGAATTAAGTGATATAAGTTAATGAAACATTTATCATGGTGTCTGGACAAGCAGTAGGCTTTCAATATTTAGAATAATAAGAATAAAGAAATATAAATATACATCACTTGTATGTATTTCTAAACTAAAATTTATATTTACCCAATTCTGTGATGGAAACAAGGGAAAAGTAGCCGTAAATTTGTGCTTAATCAATGATTTATATACACAAGGGTGATATTATGAAGGTTTACAAAGAATAAAGGTCTTAATAGAAGCCCAGATTCTCTTCTTACCTAACACAAAATGTATACTGATACTCTCTTCTTCTTTCTACTATTCTTATTTCTTACATTTTCTACAGATACACACAGATAATTTTTAAGATAATAATATGAAAACAATAATAATAAGCTTTATTTTTACAAATAAAACTAATTCAAGCAATGACCAAGTTTTCAATTGATTATCTTCAATCCTGGCCACTCACTTCTTCAAATCTAGAAAATACGGATTAAATATTTGTAAGTATAAGTAGTCATAAAAAACATGAAGAAAATGGCCAATGATTTAATAAATCATTTAATGAATTTAACAAATCATTTAGTGAATAATCAGGCAATTATTTAATGAATCATCCCACAAGAGGAAAACTATATAGCACACATACTTGCAGCAGCTTTCTTCCAGAGAATGGCTGAGTTTGACTCGCAGGAGAAGAAGCAACTCCTTTAACCTCTAAATCCATTCAAGTTCACGTATTTATCCTGCAGTATACTTTGAAAAGGGTAAAAACATACAAAACGGTCATCCTTACTCTAATTTTAAACAAGCCATGCAAATTGCATACTACTACTACATGGAAAGAAATCCTGTGGTTAATCATTCTTACTTCTTTCACTCAAATCAACTTTTTGTGGGTGAGTACATTGTGGGGCAAATGCTAGTCTGAATAGTGTTCCCCCAAAGATGTCCATGCCCTAATCAGTGGGCCCTGTGAATATGTTTACCCTATGCAACAAGGAGGACTTTTCAGATGTGATTATGTAAAGGATTTAGAGGTGTGAAAATTATCCTGGATTATCTGCAGGGCCCAATGTAATCATCAGGGTCCTTATAACAGGGAGCAGAATAATCAGAGTACGAAACAGAAGATGTAACAAAGACAGCACAGGTCAGAGAGTAGTGAAGATGCTCTACAGCTGGCTTTGAAAGTGGAGGGAGAGGTCATGAGCAGTCTCCACAAGTCAGAAGAGGCAAGGAACGAATTTTCCCCTGGAGCCTCCAGAAGGAGCCAGCCCTGCTGACATCTTAATGTTAGCCCTGTAGGACTCATTTTGTACTTCTGATATCCAGAACTATAAAATAAATAATAAATAATAAGTTAATTTATGTTGTTTCAAACCACTAAGTTTGTGGGAATTTTTCATGGTAGTGATAGAAAACTAATGCTTGTACTTCTCTACCCCAAAGTGGTATAAATTTATTTTCTTTACTTTTTTCCTAAACCTTTAGGAGTTTTGACTTTACCAGAGTAAGCTAATGAAAAATCTTGTTATGCAAACAGTATTCTTCAATACAAAGAATAGAGTGGATGGTCCAATTAGTAATTATGAGGTGACAGGTAAAACGCACGTAAGAAAATATTGAAAATCATCAACTTGCAAAGTTGTACAAAACCAAAATCCTCAGTCACCCAAATTTTGAATATTTTATTTCACACTTCAACCTTGATCATACTGAGGATATGTTGTTTAACAATTCATACTTTTTCTACTATTAGACTTGGATTTATTTTAATAGTAATTTAATTTTTAAGGAAAGATGGCATGGCATAGTGCCAGCATAGAGTTATATAGACTGATATTAAAATCCTCATTTTTTTGATACTTTCCCATAATGTAAGCTTGGGTAAGAATTTAACCTTTCCGAGCCAATATTTCTAATTTGTAAAATGCGTTTAATGTTACCACATTTCTCATCTTCCTATGTATATGGAATATGGTTATTCAATTCGTGGTAGCCATCATTATTATTATCAAAATGTAGTTTTACTGCAATGAAATCCTCTTACTGAGATATCCCAGTTCTTCACTAATTTATCTATATGGCTCCTTTTACCCCATTTCCATAGTCCCCTCCCCTAGGACCCCATGACCTAAGGCTAGATTTCTACTGTTAAGAGTAAAATCAGGAAGACTTATTAACCAACAGCAGACATATTCTGAAAACATCACAATATTGGGTTTGATAATAATTTGGCTTTTTTTTCCTGAGCTATCTTTCACAAATAAGCAACTTTCTTATTTTTTTTTACTATATTTTTTTTTATTTTATTTTTTATGAAATTTATTGACAAATTGGTTTCCATACAACACCCAGTGCTCATCCCAAAAGGTGCCCTCCTCAATACCCATCACCCACCCTCTCCTCCCTCCCACCCCCCATCAACCCTCAGTTTGTTCTCAGTTTTTAACAGTCTCTTATGCTTTGGCTCTCTCCCATTCTAACCTCTTTTTTTTTTTTTTCCTTCCCCTCCCCCATGGGTTCCTGTTAAGTTTCTCAGGATCCACATAAGAGTGAAACCATATGGTATCTGTCTTTCTCTGTATGGCTTATTTCACTTAGCATCACACTCTCCAGTTCCATCCACGTTAAGCAACTTTCTTAAAGTTGTTATTGCTTTGGTGGGGGGAAAGAAGGCTGTTGTTTGCTTTTAACCACATCACAAAAGCTGTTGTATTTGCCATGATGATTGGCAACCAACAAACCCAAGTTAAAACAGAGAAGCTGAGCAATCAGCTAAGTGATTTTTTCCACACACCACCCACACAATTATCTATACCTGAGAAACCATTACAGCCATTTCAAATCACTACAGGTCACGTTACATCGCCATAATTCATTTGCAAATAACAAAAACAACAAAATTTAAATACTCTTTCCAGGACTTCCTACTCCCTGTATTTCCCTAGGCTTAACACTCATTAGCTTTGACTGTAATTAACTCTTTTCGTGTCTCTAATAAACTGTCAAGACCATGAAGCTGGATTTCATGTCCTTAATATAGGAGATACATAATAAATATTAATTTAGTCAATAAATTAATGCATAGTCAAATACCTGTTCACATTTTAAACATATTCTTAGTTTCCCTTCTCTGCACATAAATGACATGATCACATGCTACATATACTGTTCTGCAAACAATAGATATGGTATTCAAAGCACGAGTGGTAATCATTATTTTTCACGCTATACTGTAAGCCTCACAAAGGCAAGGACTATGGTTTTGCTCACCTTGTATCTCAGCACTTAGCAGAAAGCCTAGAAAACAGTAGGAACTTAACAACTATTTGCCGAATAGGTGAATTCAGTCAATTCACATGTGCGTTATTTCAGACCTTGGCAGCATACAAACGGTTCATTCAGATATCACAGGAGTAGGAAAGGGCAGTGCCATCATACAGGGAACACTCCAGGATCTACAGAATTGGAGCAGTCAGGCTCCTGACACCTCTGTCAAAGAATCTTAAGATTTGGACAGGCCTGCAGAGATGAAATAGCTCAATCTTCTGATTTCCAAACTGAGGAATCAGTGACCCAAAAAAGGGGGATTTTACTTTGCCAAGTTATTTGTCAGTTATTACTGAGCATGAATTTATACCAGTTTCAGATCTCTTTCTAACACTACCCCCTTGCTGGTGGTACAGGTCAGAAGAAAGAGAGGAGAATTAGCTAGAGACTCAAGAACACCAGAAACCTAAACCTGGTGGCAAAAGAATTTCAAATAAATGGCCTGTGAGCCGATCTTTGGAATGCACACCAAAGTCTGTCCATGTCAGACGGGAATACTCAGTTGGGGTATGTTGGGGAGGAGAGGTGGCAGGAGGCAGGCAAAAGTACTTCTGAATGGCTCTGTCTCCATCCGGACTGCCGCAAGTCAAGAGATATTATACCTGGCACGTCATGAATGTTGTTAACAAACAGATCCAAGTCTTACCACATTATCTTTAGTGCCACCAAAAAGAACAGAACTCACCTCCCACTCTTCTCATTTCTCAAGGATAATTATTTCCAATTGCAATTATCACCATTTCCCTCTTGGTTAGTGATATTAGTGACTATAATTTGCTTCTACCAAATCAGAGCATAATGGAAAGCGAAGAATAAATTGGTCAAATCCATCCCATAATCAAGGAGAGAAGAAAAAGATGAAAAGATTTAGTATTTAATCTCCATGCAAGTGAGGACCAAGTTTATCTTGGAGCCCAGGTGATAAGAAAGTATCTGAATGAACCTGGCGTCATTCTTAAGTTCAAACAGTAAATGTCGGTACACCCCTCCCCCCCAACACACACACACAAAGGTTAAGATTATGCATTAACGCAAAGTACCTGAACTAATGCTCCGCCCTCTTCCTATCGGAGTTTCAAGGACTGGGGTGTGACACCAGCCAACGACAGCCAACCTGAATTGACCCAACAAGATAGGTAAAGAGCAGGTCCAGAGTGGGAAGGATGGCAAAGGTATGTATCAACGGGGCGATTCCATCGAGAACTCCCCCGAGACAGCTGAGACAAGCTGGAAAGGCACAGCTCCCAGTACACTCTGCCAAGCCCAGGCCCGCGTCTGCAGGTTGCCTAGCAACTGGCGTCCCCTTGCTGGGCCTCCAAACCCTTTCTCAAATGCAAGGAAAAGATGATCGGCCCAAATCCCTTGCTCCTTCCACGCCACCTCTTGCCCTATACTGAGTGGGGTATTTCCTCGGCCAACCCGGCCAGCGAAGCAAGCGACCCGCGGAGGTACTTGCCGGAGCGAGCTGCTGAAATCCTGTGGGGGCCTCCGAGTCTCATCCGGGGACCAGTTCCAGGGTGCCTCTAAATCCCGGCGGGGAAGTGGAAGAGGATTCACTTATATATGGGCTTCTCAGGCGCAGAGACGGGACCAAAGCCCAGCCGGGATCCACCACGGGTGTTGTATATAATTCTTTTAAGTGAGTTCTCTTTAACAAATTTTATACGGCCTCTGGCAGGAGTTCAGATCCTAGAGAGATATTATGAGGGGAAAAAATTATGTTATAATGCCCGCTGTCAAGGAACTTGCAATTATTTATTTTTTTATTTAAAAAAATTTTTTTTAATGTTTATTTGAAAGAGACAGCGACAGACAGAGCATGAGCAGGGGAGGGGCAGAGAGAGAGCAAGACACAGAATCTGAAGTAGGCTCCAGGCTCTGAGCTTGCAAGCGCAGAGCCTGACATGGGGCTGGAACTCACGAACCGAGAGATCAAGACCTGAGCCAAAGTCGGCGCTTAAGGACTGAGCCTCGCAGGCGTCCCAGAACTTGCAATTATTTAAAAAGACAAGACGCAATATAGTATTATAGAGAGATATATACATACAGGTACATAGATATTTGGATATAGGGAGATATAAATTAAAATACCGATACAGGGGCGCCTGGGTGGCTCAGTCGGTTGAGCGTCCGACTTCGGCTCAGGTCACGATCTCGGGGTCCGCGAGTTCGAGCCCCGCTTCGGGCTCTGGGCTGATGGCTCAGAGCCTGGATCCTGCTTCCGATTTTGTGTCTCCCTCTCTCTCTGCCCCTCCCCCGTTCATGCTGTGTCTCTCTCTGTCTCAAAAATAAATAAACGTTAAAAAAAAGAAATTTAAAATACCGATACAATGGAAAGGGAACAAAACTAGGAATCAGGAAATTTTCATTTATTTTTTGCTCTGCACACAATGTCTATGGGCATCAACCCTTCATCAATAAAAGGAAAGTTCTGGTTTGAGAGATTTGTCGGGTTCCAAGCAAGGTATGCCCACGGAGTGGTCCAATAATAAAACTGACCTAAAGAAATGACCAAAGCAGGCAGTTTTTATATTTTTGGATGCAAAGAGACAATAAATCTGAAGAATTGACAAAACAAAGAACAAAGAAAGCTGAATTATGGGAGTTCAGTAAATTATTCTAAACAGATTGCTCTGGGGTAGTAAATTAATAAAAAGTAACAAGGGTTGTTTACATACCCTTCTAGGCTCTTAATTTCTTCTCTGGGGATAAGGATGTCACCTTACATCCTGGTATAGGAACAGTACCTTTCACATGGGAGGTTTATTTCTTGCTTAGAGGAGACAAAGCAGGGAGAAGGTCAGAGTGCTCTCTTGCATTCACTACTTAAGTAACTTTTATTTAAAATAAGCAATATAACAAAGTTGCACATTTTGGGGTGGCCTGCCTTTGGCCCCTACATATAAACTGTACTTTTTTGCCAATTTTCAAAACAGTTCCTCACAAAAGTTCTGTTGCTATTACAGACAGTTAATTTCCTTATACACAAAACAATACTACATTAACCATATGTTATACTATGTTAACCATATGTTATACTATGTTATTGACAGATCCAAAGTAACCTGCATTTGAAGGTCAGCAAACAACCACTGAATACCTACTATCTGCAAATATATTCAGTGTTAGAAAAAGTAAAGTCGATAAGCCAACCTAGTATTGCCTTTTAAATTGAGTCTAAAATACTTATTGAGCCTCTAGTATGTATATGATGAATAAGATAGCTTAAAATTGTATACATTATTAGAAAGTTAAGGAGTGCTCATTTCCTCATTAATTCAGTCAATTAACATTTATTGAGGGCATGTGGGTTCAGTAGCTGCTCTAGGTGCTATAGATATAGAAATAAAGCAAATAAAACCACTGTTTCAGTGAAGGTTAAAATCTGAGGCGATAAACATTAAATAAATAAAGACTATCATCGCAGGTAGCAATTAATGTGATAAAGAAAAATATAAACACTGATAAACACTGGGATAAATACTGATAGATAGAAGTTGTAGGATCATGTATGGCTTCATTGAGGGGAATTTTGCAGACAAAAGTAACAGCAAGTGCAAAATGCTTGTGGGTAGAGCATCCTTGCCAAGCTGATGGATGTGGCTGAAGCCAAGGGAGCCAGTGGAGAATGTAGAATAGGGGGCAGAGATTAGCCATGGTCAGATTATGTAGTGCCTTTTGAACCAAACCTAGGAATTTGGATTTTATAAATGTGACAGGAAGTCATTAGGGGGTTTTGAAAAGAGGGGAGGCTGTGATACTATGATTTATGGTAAGAAATATATATTTGATCTTCCTCCAGGTTTCTGGCACAGAGTTCCTAAAACCCTTGGAATTTTCTTAAATGGTGAGTACAAGGAAACTTCTTTTGTTATGGTGATGACATGACTCTTGGAAAGCACCTAAGAATGGAGGGCAGTTGCCAATGAAGCCGACCATGTGATTAGAGTTGGAAGTTTCCATCCCACCCTCAGGCCTTCTAAAAGGGGACAGGGGCTACCAGTTGAATTAATCATCCAAGTCCAAGGAGTTTATCAATCATGGCTCTGTGGTGAAGCCTCCATAAGTACCTAAAAGAAGGTTCCCAGAGCACTCTGCTTCCAGAGTGCAACATAGAAATTCTGCCTGAGTTTCTAACCTTCAGACTCAAGACTCCAACATCAACTCTTATCTGAATCTTCAGCTTGTCAGCTTGCCTTAAAGATTTTAGGCTTTTCAGCCCCCACAATTGTATGAGCCAATTTCTTTAAAATCTATGGGTGTACATGTGTGTGTAAAAGGGAGTGGGTGGGAATATATGTCTATTAGTTCTGTTTCTCTGGTAACCCTGACTAATAGGGGAAAAGAGAAAGTAATAAGATATAGGAACATGAGGTAATTTAATGACAGACAATTCCTTCTAATTGGAGTACTTCATAAAAGGAACTAATGATTGGAATCTTATAGGATTCATTTATTAATTTGTTCATTGAATATGGAACTCTGTTGAGATGCTGGGGATACAGTAGTAAAAATAATACTAATAAGCAATCCCTGCCTTATGGGGCTTACATTCAATTGAGGGGAGAAGTGATAATCTAAATAAGTAAGTTACATATGATATGAGGATAAGGGTTATGGGGAAATAAAGGCAGAAAAAAAACAATAGGAAGTGATAGGTGTAGGATGGGTAATGTAAAATACCACTGTGAGGTATTTTGAAAAGATGAAATTTGAGAAAATACTTGAAAGAGGTTATAAACAAGTCATGTAGCTTTCTGGGGGAAAGGGTTCTAGGCAAAAGAAATGAGCAAGTGCCCTGAGGCATCAGTTCCTTCCGCTCTTTTAAGGAATAACAAGGGGGCCCAAGTATCAGAGGAGTGAAAAGGAAGGGAACAGAAGCTGGAGGTGAGATCATAAAAGGGTCTCCTTGTTTAAGGCCTTGAAGGCTACAGAGAGTGATGTGGTTTTGGAGTGGTGGGGTCTGGAGCCCAAGCCAAGAAGGAATTCTTGACTTTATTTTTTTTAAGTTTTTTTTTTTTAAGTTTTTTTTTTTAACGTTTATTTATTATTGAGAGACAGAGAGACACAGAGCATGAGCAGGGGAGGGGCCGAGAGATGGAGAGACACAGAATCTGAAGTAGGCTCTAGGCTCTGAGCTGTCAGCACAGAGCCTGACGCTGGGGCTCAAACTCACAAACTGCGAGATCGTGACCTGAGCCAAAGTCGGACACTCAACCGACAGAGCCACCCAGGCGCCCCATCTTCATTTTATTTTACTTTTTAATTTTTTTTTAACGTTTATTTATTTTTGAGAGAGACAGAGACAGAATGCGAATGGGTTGGGACAGAGAGAAGAGGGAGACACAGAATCTGAAACAGGCTCCAGGCTCTGAGCTGTCAGCACAGAGCCCGATGCGGGGCTCAAACTCACGAGCTGCGAGATCATGACCTGAGCTGAAGTCGGATGCTCAACTGACTGAGCCACCCAGGCACCCCAATTTTATTAAAGTACCAAGACAGGACCAGTGAGCAGAAAGAGCTGGACTGGGGTTGTGAGGAGTGACTGATTATATACTTGGGAGTTGGGAGAGGTGAAGGCAAGGAGAAGTTTCCAAAAGGACATTCATACGCTAAGAGGACTCAAAAGATACTGGAAGCCTAGCTATTGTCAAGCTTAAGTGTTTTGTTTTGTTTTGTTTTCTCTAGCAAACCATGAACAATAAGATAATAAGGAGTTCCTGGAGAAATGTTATACTCTGCCTATCTCAAGTATTTGTCAATGGGCTGCAGGTTATAAAGAAATTTAATTTTCCAACCATTTCCTTTTTGCCTTTGTTCCCCACATCAAGAGGAGTTGTGATGGGTAGGGTGGGTGATGTTAGGGCTCCAGGAAACTGAGTCTATAGGTTTCTGGAGGCTAGGCTATTGATAAGATTGCCTTTTTCTTATAATTTACTAAGATATTTGTAAACTGATGGGGACTCTTGTGCTACATGAACACGATCTCTATCAGTTCTGTTGGTTTTTCCCTTTCCTTGCTTCTTGGGCATCCAGGAGTACCTGAGGAATGTCCCACATTTCCCACCTGGGGGAGGTGGGGGGGGGGGGGGAGTTGGTGGTGGGATTGTGGGACGTCAGCTTGCCTTATGCTCCCTCATCTGTGAGGATAGCCGGTGAGGATTTTGCTTTGAGTGCCATGGGAAGCCATCAGTTGGAAGGTTTTGAACAGAGTGATCTGACTTATATTAGTAGGATCACTTTGGATGCTGTGTTGAGACTTAGTATTTAAATATTGGAATATGAAGATAAATATACATAGAGACAATAGAATGAAGTCCTAGAAATGCTGAGAAAATTGTTTTCCCTCTACTGGTCTGGTATTTTTTTTTTTTAATAGTTTTGTTGTTGTTGTTGTTGTTGTTGTTGTTTTTTTTTTTTACTGTTTAACATGTATGTATCACTTAATAAAGTCAAAATCAGTCCATATTTCTACCCTTCTTCCAGGAATACAAGGACTTTAGAATAATTCAACTATAACCACTGAGCTCTCCCATCTTCCACATGATTTTTGCCAAGTATTATAGTTCTACCCTGTACTTAAACTCCTTCCTTGAACGCTCTTCCTCCAGTAGCCACACACTTCCCTCTTGCATCCCCTTCAAGTATTTGCTCAAAAGTCACCTTCTCAAAGACATCCACACTGATCACTCTATTTGAAATCAAACGTGCCACCCTCATCTCCACCCCAGTGCTCCCAAATTCTTTAGCCTGATTTGTATCTTTTCTATCCATATCATCAGGGTGTTTTTCTTAATCATAGAATTTATTATGCTCACCATTTATTCCCTGTGTCCCTTCACTAGAATTCCAAAAAAACCAGATTGCTTTGTTTTGTTTCCTGTGTTGTAAGCCCAAATACCAGGAAGGATGCTTAGAACATAGTAGACACTGAAAGTACTTAAGTATGCTCAAGACTATATACAATCACTCTGACTGCTGTCTGGAGAATAAACCATGGGAGGTTAGGAAGCAGGAGCAGGAAGGTCCACCAGGAAGCCATTGCAATTATCCATGCAATCAAGGAGTGCCCTTTCAAATGCTGAATGGTAGTCAAGTTCTGAAAATACACAGACAAAGACAACAAAATTTGTCAAGGGACCCAAACCTCCAAAGTTTGGGGCCTGAGCGGTCAGAAGGATAAAACCGTCATTAACTGTGATAGGGAAGATTGTGGAGGGACCCGTTTTAGGGTGTGGGATGTAAGAAGTTCAGTTTGGACTGTGTAAGTAATGCTAGCCACATATATTGCAATTCTCCATCAGCAGAGACAGATGAGAAATATTGTCTCTCCTGCTAGGTAAAATTTCCATTAGGATCCTTGTATTTTCCCCCATTTTATAATTTAATTTTCTGCTTTTTTTAAGATTTTATTTTTAAGTAATCTCTACACCCAATATGGGGCTTGAACTCACGACCCTGAGATTCATTGACTGAGCCAGCCAGGCACCCCCTAATGTTTAACTTTTTACTTAAAAAAAAAGTTTATTTTTCAGAGAAAGAGAGAGAGAGAGTGCAAGCAGGGGAGGCATAGAGAGAAGGGGACAGAGGATTCAAAGCAACTCCGTGCTGACAGCAGTGAGCCCAATGTGGCATATGAACCCACGAACCGCAAGACCATGACCCAAGCCGAAGTCACTCTACCGACTGAGCCACCCAGGCACCCCTACTTTTTACTTATTAAAAATGGTTACTGGGCACTTGGGTGGCTCAGTCAGTTAAGCATCCGACTTCGGCTCAGGTCATGAACTCACGGCTCCTGAGTTTGAGCCCCGAGTGGGACCCTTTGCTGACAGCTCAGAGCCTACATCCTGCTTTGGATTCTGTGTCTCTGTCTCTCTCTCTCTGCTCCTCCCTGCTCATGCTCTGCCCCTCTCAAATAAACATTAAAAAAAAAATTTTTTTTTTAATGGTAACTAGTTGCATCAAAGATTTTTTTAGTGGCAAGATTTATTGACTAGAATAGTCAGTAGATATAAATATGTATTTACTTGAATTAAATGGCACTGTAAACAACCTCAAATCATCAAATAAAGATATTTATTTGAACACAGAAATACTGGAAAATGTCACCAAAAAATGCTGGTTTATTATTGAATAACAAATGAAGTTGATTTACATTTCAATATAGGTAAAATAAGCAACCAAATGTATTCTGTCTTAGTCGTTAACATGCCAACTAAAGTGGTCCTTTATCTGAAGTTTACTAGTAACCAAACCATAGGTCTGTTTCAAACTCAAATATCAAGAATGTAAGATTTTGTCAAGAGGAACTGCTTAGCCACACCTCTCTATCTTTATCTTTCTAGGTGGTCAGTCTCCAAATGAGAAAACAAAGGCAAATTTTTGAATTATTAAATGTTTGACCAAGTAATAATTTAGGATCATACTATGTGGAGTACACAAAATGCCCATTCTTGAGTTATTACCAGTTTCTGGAGATATGGGCAGTATGACACTGCAGTTAATTTAAAACAGTAAAAAAAAGCTACATATGAAAACCGAGGCTATGTAACTAATATATAGGGTTTTGTGCCGGCCTGGTCCACTGTCAGCATATAATACGGTTGTCTTTTTACATAACACCATGTCGCCAACATGTTGCAATCTGGATTGCAGTTCAGGAGCTCTCCCCAGTGATTCTGGATTGGGTCCTCAGCGTCCTGGATGGTTAAAACCACGCACCAGAGGGCCACCCAAGGCTTTCTCTTGTAGCGCAGCGCTTTGACGCGTGCTACCTGCTGCCTGTCCTGCCTCGGGTTCTGGCGCAGCCCTCTCGGGGGGGCAACCAGCCGAGCATCCCCGCGCTGAGCTCGAGCTTGTGCAGGAGGATGGAGCCAGCCCGGAGAGTGGTCCCCACGGGATCGCGGAGGACTGGCTGGCCGAGCCGTTACTGGTCCACGCAGTCAGAGCGTCTTGTGCATTCCGCTATGGTTCTGAGGAAGAAACTGAGTTGCTTATGGACGCTAGGTCTCTGTCTGGTAGCCAGTAAATCGTCTGCCAAAGTTCCCTCCATCACAGACACGAATTTTAAAGACAGCAGCGTCAAGGCGCACAACGACATGCGCGGCAAAGTCTGGCCCCCCGCGGCCGACATGAAACACATGGTGAGAAAGAACCCCGGGCTGGGATCTTATTTCTCTGGTTCATCCTAAGGTAACTGGCGGATAAATATGATGCAGCCATTTGTATGAATTCAGTCTGGACTTTCAGCGTGCACTTAAGAATCACATCTTGGCCAGGCTATCATCCTTCAGGGGGGGTGATAGGCGTGGACGAGAAGGGAAAACTTAAACCTGTATCTTGCCCAGGCTTAGCTCCCTTTAGTGGGGGGCGGGGGGGGGGGAGAGGAAGGATTGGGGGGTAGGGAGGATAGGGGAATGGAGGGTGGGGGTGGAGGATGAAGGGTGGGGAGTCAGGAAGGATGGTGTTTGGGAGTTGCTTGGTCTTCATCGCTAAGGCGTAATAGACGTACTTCCGCAACTTCGCACAGGTTTCCCCACCCCGTCCCCTTATTTTGGCTAGCACTCCCCAAACTGCATAACTGGGATACTACGGATAAAAGAAAGAACACAGGGATCGAGATTCTCTTGATCTCTTATTATGAACTCAAGGATGAAACAGCAGTACATGTGTAGTATTCATCTTTAAGAAATGTTCTACAAGGATGTGAATAATGAAATCAGCATTTGAGCAATATCAGATTGTCATTTCCATGAAAAATAGAATGTGAAGTTTAACTCCAAAAACATTGAACTGATGGTGTCTTTTGTAGACCTTCATCATATAGACATTAAGGCAAAAAGAGTACTCTGTTGAAGAATGAGCATCAAGAACATTGGACTATTAAAATAATTCATAGAATTTACAGTTTTTAAACGAATGTCTGACTATAAATTTTCTTGCATGTAGATGTCATTATGAAACTATGAATATAAATGTTGACAGCATAGTTTTGCTATTATACTATGCAGGTATAGCTACATTGTAAAACATATCTATTTCAGCTTTGTTCCTTTCTATCCAACAGAAAATAAAATGGAAATAGGGGCACCTGGTGGCTCAGTCGATTAAGTGGCCAGCTTCTCTGGTGATGATCTCGCGGTCCGTGGGTACAAGCCCCACGTTGGGCTCTGTGCTGACAGCTCAGTCTTGAGCCTGCTGTGGATTCTATGTCTCCCTCTCTCTCTGCCCTTCCCCTGCTCATGCCTCTCTCTCTCTCTCTCTTAAAAGTAAATAAACATTAAAAAAAATTTTTTTTAAATAGGTACATAAAATGGAAGTATTATAAGATCACATTCAGCAAATAGCACAATTTAAAACTGCACTATTCTGCTACATGGGAAAGAATTTTTTGAGGGGGAAGAGGTTTCAAATAGGTTTGGGAAACACTGGACTGGATTAAACAACAATAAACTGATCTCTTTAATACAGAACTATTAAAATATTTTAATATGTAATATGTACTTTAATCTCTAATAAATTAGGGTGGTCAATGACATGGATTTGCTATACAGTATTTCCTCCACACTTATTTGAATATATATTTTTAAGGACTATCTTATGTCATTAAGATGGTATTTATATATATGTGTATATGTTTACATATATGTGCATTCTATATAAACACACACATATATATGCTTTGGTTTCCAAAGGAAATAATAAAAAGATATACATAAAATTAGTTTAAATTTAAATAGTTAGCTAAAGGCAAGAGGGAAGAAAGGAATAGGGTGGAGAAGACGTGAATGGAAACCAGCCTTCTTTGCATTTACTTTGTTTTATGTTTGAGTTTGTAGACAGGTAACCGTTTTTGTTATTTAACCCTTTACATTTTCTGGTGCTCTTTATTTCTTTGTTTAAGAAAAAATTTTTTTAATGTTTATTTATGTTTGAGAGAGAGAAAGCAGAGTGTGAGCAGGGGTGGGGAGGGAGAGAGAGAGAGAGGGAGACACAGAACCCAAAGCAGGCTCCAGGCTCTGAGCTGTCAGCACAGAGTCTGACGCAGGGCTCAAACTCACAAACCTCGAGATCATGACCTGAGCCGAAGTCGGACGCTCAATCGACTGAGCTACCCAGGTGCCCCTCATTTCGTTGTTTAGATCCATATTTCCACTTGGTATCATTTTCCTTCTGCTTAAGGGACATAAACATTTCTTATGCTTCAGTCTGTTGGTTTTTAATCGTATCAGCTTTTTATGTTATAAAAGTCTTTATTTCTCCTTATATTTTTCTCTATTAGGCGATTGCATTAACTGTATATTTTTTCCAGTCGAATGAGAAATAATTGGCATACATCACAGTATAAACTTAAGGCATATAGCATGAGGGTTTGCTTTACATATATTGTGAAATGAATGACACAATAGGTTCAGCTAATGTCCATTTTCTCATACAGGTACAGTTTATAAAAAGAAGGGGCGCTTGGGTGGTGCAGTCAGTTAAGCATCTGACTTTGACATAGGTCATGATCTCATGGTTCTCGGGTTCGAGCTCCGCATTGGGCTCCGTGCAGACAGCTCAGAGCCTGGAGCCTGCCTCGGATTCTGTGTCTCCCTCTCTCTCTGCCCCTCCCCAGCTCGCACTCTGTCTCCATCTCTCCCTCTCTCTCTCTCAAAAATAAATAAACGTTAAAAATAATTAAAAAAAAAAAAGAAGAAGAAAGGATAAAAATTTCTCCTTGTGATGAGAACTCATAGGATTTACTCTCTTAACTTTCCTATATATCATACAGCAGTGTTAGCTATAGTCATCGTGATGTGATGTGGGCCAGGAGCAAATAGTGAAGAAAGAATTCTTGAGACGTTTTCAGTGCAAAAACGTGTTTCTATTAAAGCATGGGGACAGGACCCATGGGCAGAAAGAGCAGGGATAGGATTGTAAAGGCAATTGATTATACACGTCTAAGCTGGGGGGAGCGGTGGGGGGGGGGGGTCGGTGGTAAAGACAAAGGAAATTTCCAAAAGGATTTTCATATGTTAAAGATTTCCGGGATCCTGGAGATCTGGCTATTGTCAAGCTAAAATTGTTTCTTGCCTCTGGCAAAGCATTAATATTAAGACAATTGTGAGTTCTTAGAGGAAAGTCCTGCTCTGTCTCAAGTATTTGTTGATGGGCTGCAAGTTGTAAGGTAATTTAAATTTAGCTACATTTCTTTTGCCTTTGTTCTCATCAATCATGTACATTATATGGATAGTACTTTCTCATCTTATAACCGGAAGTTTGCATCTTTTGACAACTCTCTATCTCCTTAATTTTTGCTAGATATTATCATTGTGTGTAGGATTCTAAGCTTAACTTTAAAGATGTTGCTGCACCATCTTCTTTCACATTATTTGTGATGAGAAATCTGCTGGATCATTCTCTTGGTTCCCATATACATCATATGTACTTTTCCTTTGGCTGATTTTAAGAATTTCTCTTCATCCTTGGTTTTGAGCAATTTGATGTGCCCTAGTGTCACATTGTTCATGTTTCCTAGGGTTCATTGAACTTTTTGTATCTGCAGATTTTAATTAAAACAGAAAAATTTTACGCATTATCTATTAAAATATTAGAGGCTCCAATTACACGTACATTATACCATTTGAAGTTTCCCACAGTTCACTGATGCTCTTTTCATTATTGTTTTTTCTCATTCTTGCTTTTTCTACTAACTTTAACACTTGTGTCAGTTCTGTTTGGATTTCCATTGATTGATTTTTCTGCTCATTTTGGCCTGTATTTTCTTGCATCTCTCTATGCAGATAATTTCTTATCAGGTACCAGATATTGCTAATTTTACCTTGTTGGGTGATGGTTATTTTTGTATTTCTATAAATATTCTGGATTTTTTTTCCTGGCATGCATTCATGTTACTTGGCATTTTGACCCATTTTAGACTCGTTTTTAAGATTTGTTGGGCTGCACAAAGCTGTAGTTTAGACTAGGATAAATATCCCCCACAATTAAGCCAAGATCCTTCTGAGTACTCTACATAATTCCCAAGATTATGAGGTTTTTCCAGTCTGGCTAGTGAAAAAAGGCACTATTCCCAGGACTGGGTGAGCATTAGGTAATATTTCCCTTATCTTTTTGAGTGATTCATTCCCTGGTCTTGGGTAAGTTCCTCATATGCATGTGCTAATCACTACTCTGCCAAATATCCAAGCAGGACCCTTTGAACATCTTTGGAGTTCTCTCTCTATGCAAGTCTCTCTTACCTGGTACTCCTTTATAGCCTGAAAATTCTCTCAAGGCAGTAGGCTGAAGTTTAGCTTATTGGTCTCCCTTTCAGGGAGCACTGGTCTTTCTTTGCTTGATGTTATGTGTGCCGACACCTGTTGTTTCATATATTTTATTTTTATTGTTTCAAGTGGGAAAGTAAATCTAGTCCTGTTATTCCATCTTGGGCAGAAGCAGAAGTGCTAACTATTGGCTGGGACTTTAATAGGAGTTTCTCCAGTCTTCCACTACTGAATCATCAAGGAAAACTAAGCACCTCATTTCTCATATCAATTTCTATATTTATCAGGAAATGATAGACTATTGTATTGTGTTAACAATTGAAACCTGAAAGCTCACAGGCATTTTTTTCCCCATTTTTTTTATTGACATGACACTGTAGTTAAGTATACAACATGATTCAATATATGTGTACTGTGAAATGATTACCACAAATTGAGTTAATGTCCATCACCTCACATAGTTACAATTTCTTTTTCTTGTAATGAGAATGTTTAGGATCTAATAGCTTAGCCACTTCAAATATACAATGCAGTATGGTTGCATATAGTCACAACATCATGCTTTACTGTACATCCCCCAGAACTTATTTACCTTAAAACTGGAAGTTTTCACCTTTTGACCTCCTTCACCAATTTCACCCACCCCCCCATATCCATAAACCACCAATATATTGTCTGTATGTATGAGTTTGTTTTTTTAGATTCCAAATGTAAGTAAGATCCTACAGTATTTGTTTTTTCATTGTCTGGCTCGTTTCACTCAGCATAATTCTTTAAACAATATAGGTTTAGTATCTCACTCACACAAAGTCCAATACTGGTTGGACCACTCTCCACATCACTTCTTCGTGCAGTGCCATGGGCTGATTTTATTTTGGTTCCATCATGCCAACATATGTTTTTCAGAGTCACCATTGAGAAAGCTAGAGGGCTGTACAGGTATTTTTATAATCAGACCTGGAGGTGATATATGTCATTCCCACTCAGGTCCCTCTGGCCAGAATTAGTCTGATGACCCTAGCATGCTTGCATTAACTATCACTAGCACAGACTACTTTTATGGTCATCAGATATTTACTTATTCCTTCCATCCCATAAACAGAATAAGTTCAAGGCCTCCTCCAAAGGATAAGCCCAATATCCTGTTTAGTTACTGAATCAGAATCTAATATCTCTGAGTAGAATGCAACAACCCAACGAAGTCAGTTGTGAACACTCTTGGCCTAGTGCCTCTATCTGTCCTCCACACAAACAATATTCAAAGGCAATGCAAGACAAGATAACCATAACAAACACTTCTACTGAGAAAGTGGAAGAATAGGAACCACACAGCAATCGTTGGTTCAGAATGATTATGAAATCTTTAGATAGTAGACAGTATTCATACCTAATATACTGGAGGTCAGAAAAGTTTTTTTGATTAAGGAAGTAGGAGTTCCCTTGTCCATTGTTTTCTGTGGTATCTATCTTCTCCCTCTAAAATGTTCTTCCTTATTCATCATCCTCCTTGGCGAAAATGAATTGGGCATTGGGAAATATACCATCTTTAAGCCATAACCGTTATGCCCAGAATTTGTGATCCCCAAAGACCACCAGGGAGCCGAGTCCGATGCAAAAGCAAAAAGAGCCTTTATTTGAGCTAGCTCGAACTCAATCTCCTACCTGCACCGACACAGCGGTGAGATACCAGAGAGAGAGAGCGAGTTTCAAAAGGACAAAGGTTTTATTGCGGCCTAGGGGCAGTTGGTGAGATAATGGCTGTGGCCTCAGTTGATTGGCTGGGGAAGGGTCGTGGCCTTGGCCAATTGGCTGGGGAAGGGTCGGAGTCCTGTTATTCAAGGGGAGGAGACATGGTTGGCCGGCATAGGTCCGCCCCTTCAATAACCTTCTCAGATTGCTTTCTGCCCATGGAAGTTTAAGATCCAAGGTATTCATAGGCTTTTTTCGTAACAAGTTTACAATATCTTTGGGAATACATCTGTCTCAAAAAATCTGAAAGTCTTTCAGCGATATGCCCCCAATCAATTCCAAATACCAATACCCACACTTAAAGTACCAATTGGAGAAATTTTCAAGTCTTTCTTTGTTTTCTCATTTTGGTGCTTTTCTTGTTCACCTTAATGCCAGTTATCTTGAAATATGACTTTTGGGGAAATGGGTACATCCTCATCTGTTCATTTGCTAAGGACCTTTTAATCACTTAAGAAGATATCCTTGGAGTCACATTCTTCATCTCCTCTTTGTCCTAATCGCACGAAAGTTTTATGACATTAGTCTCTCAAAGTCTTTTTAAGATCTCATATCTTATTATATGCTATATAGAAGCAGTTCTTTTCCATGCCTCAAAAGCCCCACACTTCTTGACTCTAGCTTTCATTTCTTTCTCCAAGCTGGCCATTTTTTTACTCTTAAAATATCGTGTTGAACCCATACCGCAACCAACAACCACTATTTTGTTTTCCAATCTCTGCTTAGAGCTTCAAGTTCAGTGAACTCATGATTCTGAGTTATAGATCACATTTTTTCAGATGTTTTGGCCCTGAATAACATGGATTGCTGTTATTCCTGCCTCTGACATAAGTTTCCTCACTGCTTGCCAGCTAACTGTTAAATTCCCCACACGGTTCAGGCAAGCTTACCACCAACATTTGTGGGCTAAAGGAAGAATAAAAATGGAAACCTACATATAATCTCATTGTTTGCTCAGTAATTCAATCTTTATTTAGTAAAGAATGTATGGTTTCAAGGATTTCACCTACCTTGCACAGATTTGGATTTAATCAGAATAATTTTGCTCATTTTCATTTATATAATCAGTAACTAAATTTTTACTTCTTCTGAAATAATCAAAACTATTAAAATTAAAAGGCAAAGTTTAATGGGTGAATAACGATTTTAAGTATTGAAATTTTTTTTGGAAAATTCAAGTCTTGTATATTTGTATAAATATAAAATTCACCATTCTGGTGATCATGTCCATCTAGTGGCCAATGTAAAGAACTGATGTCATGCTTCACTTAGGTAACATACAGATCTACATTTACCCCTACTTAACAGTGATGGAAATTGTTACCATTGAAAAATGTCTTCCTTACCCCAAAAATGGGAATATGAAGAGAGAAGGAAGGAAATAGATCTTCAGTAGTTCTGCTAAACAATATTATATTATGTAAGATTCCACTGCTTTCATGTTGCTTTAAAAGATTTGACAAGTTGATCTTTTCTCTTACCTAAGACTTAACATAGTTAAAATCTTCCCTGGACTCTGAAGCAGTGTCTGTCTCTTACATCATCAGCAACAATATTCACAAACTATTTTACCATTCACATATAAATGCCTTTTGTTTTAAAAACATGTCGGTGTTGTGGGTCACACTGAACATGTGGTAAGGTTAGAATGAGAAGAATCTTTCATTTTATAATACCCTGTGTGTGTGTGTGTGTGTGTGTGTGTGTGTGTGTAATATGTGATGTCCTATAAAATCTGGGCCCACAACAGGAATCCTTCCTACTTAGGTCTCAGGGTGGTTTAAGTTTAGATTTTTATTATGGCTTCACTCTACTTTGAGTAGTAAGTTTTATGAAGCTAGTCTAGGCTGTCCTATAAAATAGACCCTGAAATTTTAGTGGCTTAACAATTTAATTCCTTAGTGGCACAAGTTGGAGAGAAGGTGAATTGGATTCAACCTCTCTTGCTGAGACAAGACCCTGGGTCCCTTGCTGGGACCCTTACCCGGGTTAGCTCATTTACCTGCAATATTACCAGAGATCCCAAAGTCATTCATTGGATAATTGCTTTACCAATGTGAAGAATAACTATCTATTGATTCTCTTGCTATTATAAAGTAAGAGGTTATTTTTTTCTCATTTCTTCCCTTTTTTTGTTGAATTAATATGGCATTTATAGTCAGACCACTGTTCTTATTAATTGCAGATCTTATTAATTGCATTTCTTATTAATTGCAGATCTTTATCCTAGAGGCAACTAGTAGTAACACAAATAAAATTTAAGATAAGTGTTTGTGAGGTTGTAAAGAAATTGGAAACACTGTACATGGTTAGTGGGCATATAAAATGTGCTGCAGTTCTGGAAAACAGTATGAAGATTGCTTAATAAATTATAGTAGAGCTACCCTAAGATCCAGAAATCCCACTTCTGAGTGTATATCCAAAAAATTGAAATCAAGATCTTGAAGAGATATCTGCACTTCCATGATCACTGTAGTACTATTCACAATAGCCAAGATATAGAAACAACCCAAGGGTCCATCAATAGATGAATGGAAAAGGAAAATGTGGTATATACATGCAATGGGATATTATTCGGCCATAAAAAAGGAAAGTCCTGGGGTGCCTGGGTGGCTTAGTCAGTTAAGCGTCTCACTCTTGATTTGAGACTCAAGTCATGATCTCATCATTCGTGGGTTTGAGCCTCATGTTGGGCTCTGCGCTGACAATGCTGGGGTTGGCGGTGAGGTGGTTGAGGTATTGGGGAATTGTTATTCAAAGGGTATAAAGTTTCAGTTATGTTAGTTGAA
Source organism: Prionailurus viverrinus (assembly GCF_022837055.1). NCBI lineage: Eukaryota > Metazoa > Chordata > Mammalia > Carnivora > Felidae > Prionailurus > Prionailurus viverrinus. The sequence continues at coordinate 96,331,533 of NC_062567.1, forward strand.
TAGGTTCTAGAAATCTGCCATATAGCATAGTGTCTATAGTTAGCAATATAGTATGGGGCACTTCAAAACTTGTGAAGAAGGTAACTCTCGTGTTAAATATTCTTACATATTTTATGTAAGTAGCACACTGCAACATCCAGGCATTCTCCCACCCTCAACTCTATGCACAATATACTGTTTCTTGCCATAGCACTAGTAGAAGCATCATGTTTATATAAGCATATTTTTAAAAAGATAGTGTGGGAACTCTCCATATGAAACTATTATAATTCTCTTTGTTTTTAGTTTATATTTGGAAGAATCTCTTAGTAGGTTTTCTTATTCTTCCTTGTGTAGAGGAGCTTCTGTGATATGGATGGACTTCATAATATGAGGGTTTGTGGTCAGGAGAGCTTGCAGAGTGTACTGGAGTTAAGGCTAGGCAGAAAACAGGTGATCGGGCTTTTTAAAATTTGTGTCTACAAGCATGTCAAAGTCTTACAAGTTAAGGCAGAATATTAATAAAAATTTTCCCATAGAACTAGAGACTTAGTAGCAATTTAGTTTTAGGTGAAAGCATTACCAGATCTAAGGTGTCATTAAAATTTTTTTTAATGTTTATTTATTTCTGAGACAGAGAGAGACAGAGCATGAGTGGAGAGGGCCAGAGAGAGAGGGAGACACAGAATCTGAAGCAGGCTCCAGCCTCCGAGCTGTCAGCACAGAGACCAATGTGGGGCTGGAACTCAGGGACCATGAGATCATGACCTGAACCGAAGTCTGACGCTTAACTGACTGAGCCACCCAGGCGCCCCTTTTAAAATATTTTTTTAGAAAGATTTTTAATTATGCTGTTCAATCAGGGGAAAAAATGGGCCTCAAAGAGTCCCTGAGAATTCCAAAATGCAACTAGATTTTTGCAGTTATACATATACCTAGATAATTACAATTTATACACATACTATGCATGTTTGAACTGGCTTGCAATACATGTTTTAAATGCATATAATTCCTTTGCCATCAGATATTAATTCCTGTTCTTTCAAAGCTGTTGTGTTCACCATTTGTGTGTGTGTGTATATATATATATATATATATGTATTTTTTTTAATATAATTTATTGTCAAATTCGTTTCCATACAACACCCAGTCCTCATCCCAAACCATTTGTGTATTAAGACTAGGTCTTAATTAGAATGATAGAATAATTTTCACTTGTACCATACTTTGGGTAGGGGATGACTTGATACAAGTTATTCTACATTAGAACTAGGTTTTAACTGATATATTTTCTTTAAAAATATATACCAGATTTAAGCTGGTCTTTTCTTTTTTTTTTCCTTTTCTTTTAAAATGGAGAAACCTCTCAATGATTCAGGTAAAAGACAAGGATTTTCACAGGCATAAGAGGAGATAAAGCTTTCCAGAGTTTATAGCCAAACTGAAATATCTCGGAAAAGGAATGAATTGGTTTCTAGCAAGGAATATAAGTGAGAAGGCCTGGCTTGAAAACATTTGTTTGCTATTGCCTATTTATTGTTTGTTTGATTCTGTAATTACATCTGTCTTATAGTGGCTGTGAGAAAAATAGAGGCTCTGTCCTTGTGGTATCTTGCCTCTTTCAAGTATGTATAATTTTTGGTGAAGGGTGGTATATGAGAACTCATCACTCAGTCTAGTCATTTTTTCAGAAGAGTAAATTATGATCTGTCCTCTGAGAACTGCTGAAGTCTCTCTTGGCTACTGTAAACAAACTTTTTCACTTAACAATTTTTGTAGTTTGAAGGAATATGAGTGATTAAAGTGTCAAGAAATGTAGGAAGTTAACCAATGAAATTAGTAGTATGAATTTAAATCTACAATCTTAAAGTGAAAATGAAATGTCATTTATTTATTACCATTAAATTACCCTAATTGTAATGTTTAGTCCTCACATTGACAAGGGGATTAAAAATGTGATCTTAAACATTCTGGGGACTCCTTTGCCCCTATTGTTATACAAAAAACAAAAAGCAAAAAACCTGGGGTCTTTGTTCCAAAAGATAGGTGAATCATCTTAAGTAATCAAGTCAATAATCATTATTATCCTTCCAAACTAGTTACTATTGAGATGCCAATATCATTACCCTTCCGGGTTTGGACATGCTCCCAACACAGTCCAATGACACAGAAATACTGATGGAGGCTGGGAGAACCATGTTAGATATTCTACTTTCCAAAGGCCACCATGCTACCATCTGAAATCTTGTTGTATGCTCAAGGCATGTAATACTGGCAGTAGCCTTTAATTTTAGCTCCTTTTTTGTTTTTAAGTTTATTTATTTATTTTGAGAGGAAGGAGTGCTGGAGAGGGGTAGAAAGAGAGGGAGGGGGAGAGAGAGAACCCCAAGCAGACTCCACACTGTCAGTGCAGAGGCTGATGCAGGGCTCAGTCCCAGGAACTGTGAGGTCATGTCCTGAGCCCACATCAAGAGTTGGAGTCTTAACTGACTGAGCCACCAAGGCACCCCTTTATTTTTAGCTACTTAAGCTTTCTGGCATGCCAAAAATCTTGAGGCAAAGAATTACAGAATGTCTGTCTACCTACTTCGAATGCCTTTTTGGAATTATGGAGATAGGAATGGAACATACAATGAGCAAAAAACTTAAGAAATCATCTTACCAACAAGATGGAGTATATCCATGTGCACTATCCTTCCCATTAAATATAGATAAAAACCTCATATTATATATGACATATACATGACATATTTTTTAATGTTTTTTAAATCTTTATTTTTGAGAGAGAGAGAGAGACAGAGACAGAGAGAGAGAAACTGTGAGTGGGGGAGGGGCAGAGGAAGAGGGAGACACAGAATCCAAAGCAGGCTCCAGGCTCTGAGGTCTCAGCACAGAGTCCAATGTGGGGCTCAAACCCCCAAACTACAAGATTATGGCCTGAGCTGAAGTTGGATGCTTAACTGACTGAGCCACCCAGGTGCCCCTAGAAGACTCTTAAAGTTGGAGAGATAAAAAAGCAAAGTAGCCAGAGACTCCAGACTCAAGAAATGACACAAAGTGAGCTCCATGTATTTCCTCTTTGACTCCTGTATATATTGGACTGGATATGACAGAAGCCTGAGTCCCAGAAATGCCAATGGATACAGAAAATAAAAGCCTCAAGAAAAGTCTGCTCTCTCTTGACAAAGAAAAAGGGCAACCTAGTCAGGAAGAAAGGTTTCTTTTTTCTTTTCTTTTCTTTGATAACCATCTGACTTCGGACAAATAACATGGGGATGGGGAGGGGAAGCAACAATCCTCCTATCTTTTTTAGCAAAGGCTAAGTGGAGAGCCTAGACTATCATCCTTGACCGAGGCTAGTAAGGGACCCCTCCCACCTCCTCTCTACCAGTGTTGTGTCAGAGGAGGCTTCTTGCCCTCATGAGGCAATAATATGGTGTCCCTTCCCTCCCAGCCAGGATGGTATCTGAAGAGGCCAATTATGGAACCTGGACTTTCACTACCACACAGAAGTAATGAAGTGTCCCTCATAACCACCTCCCCATGATGCTAGTGGAGGCTGAGTAGGGAGCTTAGATTTTCATCCTACCTGGTAATAAAAAGGCAACCCTTACTCTCCCAGTGGGATGATGATGTCAGCAAAAGCAAAAGGGGAACCTGGATATCCATCTCCTTCCAGTAATAACAAGGTATCCCTCCTACAGGGTTAGTAAGAGTGGGGAGTCTGGACTTTCACCCACCAATCAAGTGATAAAGAGGTGGTGTCCCTTTTCCCCCACTGGAGCAGTTTTAGTGAAGACCTGCGAAAACAGGATGATTTAATAAAACCTAGAGTCTCATAACATATAATTCAAAAAGTTAAGCACACAATGAAAAATCGCTCATCATACCAAGAACCAGAAAAATCTCAATATGAATAAGAAAAGACAACAGACGCCAATACCCAGATGACAGAGACATAAGAATTATCTCACAAGAATTTTAAAGGGCTCATCATAAAAATGCTTCAAAGAGGAATTATAAAAATGCTTAAAACAAATGAAAAAATAGAAAGTATCAGCAAAGAAATGGAAATTATAAAGAATATTTAAATGGACATTTTACAACTGAAAAATATAATAACCAAAATAAAAAATTCACTGGATGGGTACCTGCTGGCTCAGTCAGTAGAGCATAAGACTCTTGATCTTGGGGTCATGAGTTTGAGCCCCATGTTGGGTGTAGAGATTACTTAAAAAAAACTTACTGGATGGGCTCAACAGTTGAATGAAAATGACAAAAGAAAAAAAATCAGTAAACTTGAAGATAGAACAATAGAAATTACAAAATCTGAACAACAGAGAGAAAATGGACCAAAGGGAAAAAGTGTACAGGTAGGGATCTATAAAGCAAGAACAAAATATCTATGTGTGTCATTGGAGTCTCAAAAGGAATAGAGAAAGATAGGGAGGGGGAGAAAAAAACATCTTAAGAAATAATGGCTGAGAACTTCCAAAATTTGGGTACAAACATGGACATAAATCTGAATGAGGCCCAAATGTGATGAACTCAAAGAAGTTCATGCCAAGATACATCATAATCAAATTTTAGAAAATTTAAGACAAGGAAAAATGTTTAAAGCAGTGGGAAAAAAGCAATGTATTACCTAATGGAAAACAACAATTTCAAGGTCATCAAACTTCTAATCCAAATCCATGGAGGCCCAAAGGAAGTGGCACAACATTTTCAATTTCAATTTCAATTTCAAAGAATAGTCAACCAAGAATCCTACCCAGAGGGAGAATATACTTCAGGAATGAAGGTGAAATTAAAACACTCTCAGATTCAGGAGAACTAAGATAATTTGTTATAAGCAGACCCACTCTAAAAGAATAGCTAAGGAAATTCTTCAAACACTAAGATAATGATGAAACAAGACTCTTGGACCATCAGGAGTGAAGAAAAAAGCAAAAAGTAAAAGTATGGGTAAATATAAGAAACTATTTTTCCTTAATGTTTTCTAAATTATGTTAGACAGTTGAAGCAAAAATTATAATATTGTTTGATATGGTTCTTAAGGCATTTAGAAAAAATATTTAAGACAGTTATAGTATTGGTGGACTGAGTGGTGAAGGAACCTAAATGGAAGTAATATTTCTACACTTCACTCAAACTGGTAAAATGCTGACACCAGTAGTTTGTGACGAGTTACATAAGTTATGTAATATCTAAAGCAACCTCTAAAAATTACATATATATATATATATATATATATATATACACACACACACACATACTAAAAAGAAGTATGTATAAATCAAAGTGGAATTCTAAAAAATGTTCAAATAGTTCACAAGAAGGCAGGAAAAGTGAAACAAGTGAATGAAAAACAATGGGGCCAAATAAAAAATAAACAATAAAATGGTAAACTTATGCTTTAACTTATCAATAAGTACATTAAATGTAAAATAGTCCAAATACATCAACTAAAAAACAGATTATCAGAATGGGTTTTTAAAAATGTGAGCCAACAATATGCTATAACCAAGAAAGTCACTTCAAATATAATGATTTGGATAGGTGGAAAGCAAAAGGTTAGAGAAAGACATGTCATATAAATAATAATCAAAAGAAAGCATGAGTGGCTTTATAGGGGCGTCTGGGTGGCTTAGTTGGTTAAGAGTCAGACTTAGGTTCAGGTCATGATCTCAAGGTCCCTGAGTTCCAGCCCTGCCTTGGGCTCTGTGCTGACAGCTCAGAGCCTGGAGCCTGCTTCAGATTCTGTGTCTCTTTTTCTCTCTGCCCCTCCCCTCTCTCTGTGCACGCACACGCTCTCTCTCTTTCTCTCTCTCAGAAATAAATAAACATTAAAAATTTTTCTTAAAAAAAGAAAGTAGGAGTAGCTTTATTAATATCAGATAAAGTAGATTTCAGAGCAAAGAAAATTACCAGAGAACAACATTACATAATGATACAACAATCAATCCATTAAAGAAATTTTAATTAAAGTTTTATATGCCCTAAAAAACAGACCTTTAGAATATAGGAAGGAAAACTGATACAACTTGAAAATAGAAAAGTTCCCAATTATATTTGGAAATCTCAACACTCTTCTCTCAACAGGCAGACAGAAAATCAGCAAGAATGTAGAAGAACTGAATACCATTAACCAACTAGGATCTAATTGACATTTAGAGAAGAACACTCCACTTAACAACTAAATAATATATATTCTTAGGAAGTGCCTTGGAACATTAACCACAATTGGCCATATTCTGAGCCATAAAATGAAAATAACAAATTCAGGACAATTGAAATTATATAGAGTATGTATGTAGATTTATGATGCCTTGATATCTGGTACAGTAAGTCCTCTAGCTTTGTTCTACTTTTTAAAGACTGTCTTAGCTGGGAATGCAAGCTGGTGAAGCCACTCTGGAAAACAGTATGGAGGTTCCTCAAAAAACTAAAAATAGAACTACCCTGTGACCCAGCAATTGCACTACTAGGCATTTATCCACAAGATACATGTGTGCTGTTTCAAAGGGACACATGCACTCCCATGTTTATAGCAGCCCTATCAACAATAGTCAAAGTATGGAAAGAGCCCAAATGTCCATCGATGGATGGATGGATAAAGAAGATGTGGTATATCTATACAATGGTGTATTACTCAGCAATCAAAAAGAATGAAATCTTGCCATTTGCAATTACGTGGATAGAACTGGAAGGTATTATGCTAAGTGAAATTAGTCAGAGGAAGACAAAAATCAGATGACTTCACTCATATGAGGACTTTAGGAGACAAAACAGATGAACATAAGGGAAGGGAAACAAAAATAATATAAAAACAGGGAGGGGGACAAAACAGAAGAGACTCATAAATATGGAGAACAAACTGAGGGTTACTGGAGAGGTTGGGGGAGGAGGGATGGGCTAAATGGGTAAGGGACACTAAGGAATCTACTCCTGAAATCATTGTTGCACTATATGCTAACTAATTTGGATGTAAATTTTAAAAAATAAAAAATTAAATTAAAAAAATACTGTCTTGGGGCGCCTGGGTGGTGCAGTCGATTAAGCGTCCGACTTCAGCCAGGTCACGATCTCACGGTCCGTGAGTTCGAGCCCCGCGTCAGGCTCTGGGCTGATGGCTCAGAGCCTGGAGCCTGTTTCCGATTCTGTGTCTCCCTCTCTCTCTGCCCCTCCCCCGTTCATGCTCTGTCTCTCTCTGTCCCCCAAAAAATAAATAAACGTTGAAAAAAAAATTTTTTTTAAATACTGTCTTTATTCAAAGACTTACGTTGAATTTTGAAATCAATTTCCACCAAAAAAGAAAAAGTTATGTGGATTTTCTTTAGAAATGATTTAAATTTCAATATCCAATCCTCTCTAATATTAACTGTCCCAGTTCATAAACATTTTATATCTATTCATTTAGTTAAGTCTTTACAAATTTATCTTAGTGATATTTTGTAGTTTTTCAGTGTACAGATTTTTTATGTCATTTATTGGATATATTTTTATATATTTGTTATCTTTGAAGCTATTTGGTTCTAAAGTATATATGGAAATACAATTTTGTGTATTTTCCTAGCATTTGGAACTGATAATTTCACTTTTTTCATACAGTATTGTTGGTGCATTCACTTGAATTTTCTATGTAACCCAGTCTTGTTATGTATGCATAATAATAGATTCCAATAATGATACATTTCATATCTTTTTATTATGTATTTATAGCTCACATATTTTATTATACCACCTAACCCCCTTATTATTTTGTTTTATTATTTTTTTTAATTTAATGTTTATTTATCTTGAGAGAGAGAGAGCAGGGGAGGGGCAGAGAGAAAGAGAAAGAGAATCCCAAGTAGGCTCCACACTGTCAGTTCAGAGCCTGATGAAGGGCTTGATGTCACGAACTTCGAAATCATGACCTGAACTGAAATCAATAGCTGATTGTTCAATTGATTGAGCCACCCAGGTGTCCTGTCCCCTGTATTATTTTAAATAAAAATAATGAGACATCTTGTTACATTCCCAATTTGGGAGGAAAGCTTTCAATATCTTACCATTATATCTTGATGCCCATGGAAGAGTTTTTTGTTTGTTTTTGGTTTTGGTAGATATTCTTAATCGAATTAAAAACATTTTATTCCTAGCATTCTAAGAGGCATTTTCTCTTTTTAACTATGAATGGGTATTCATCTTTCACTTATGATATATTTTCATGACCTGAATTACTAAACCAAGAACTCCTGGCTTATTTAAATCACATTCAGCTATATTTGTTGAGTGCCTCTACTGTACCAGGCCATCTGCGAGGCATTGGAAATACAAAGATAAACTGTCATAGAATGGGTACTAAATGTTTCTGAAGCAGAACTAAAAATAATGACTAACTACAAACATAATACAAAAAAAATCTATTTTTTATTAAAATAAATTTTTAAAAAGTTGAATTGATTACAATCATTAGAATAACTTTAATCCAAGCAAACATGCACAATTGAATTTAAATTCTTATCTTTCAGACTTGGGATGATGGTTTAGCGCAGGTTGCTAAAGCGTGGGCAAACAAGTGCAAGTTCAAACACAACTCCTGTTTATCAAAATCCTATGGATGTCATCCGACTTTTCAATATGTTGGAGAAAATATCTGGCTAGGTGGATTCAGCATATTTTCACCAAGATTTGCTGTTATTGCTTGGTTTAATGAAACTGCATTTTATGATTATAATGCCCTATAATGTTCCAAAGTTTGTGGCCATTACACACAGGTAAATATTTGATATTTTATTGATTAGTTCTTCTTTATGCACATTTCGATCAAAAGACAACTTTTTGAGCATTTTATTTTAAGTGTCTTTTGAGTATCTAAAAAATACACCTTTATTTGAAAGCTATTTATACTGGGAATAGAATTCTATGTACTGATTTTTTTGTGTATTTGTTTGTTTTGTTTTTCTGAGTTTAAAAATCTTAAAAAGTGAGACTGTCATCTCACTTGCATTGTTTCCAACTAGAAATTTACTATACTCTTTTATTTATTCCTTCGTACTTAATGTGTCTTTTTGCTCTGACTGCCTTTAAACCGTTTCCCATTATTACAGGTCTCCAGCAGTTTCATAATAATGCACTGCAGTTTTCTTCATGCTTTTTGTGCTGCCGTTTACTAAGCTTCTGGGAACTGTAGGTCTATGGTTTAAATCAAATTTTGAAAAATGTTTGCCATTATTTCTTCAAATATTTACCATTCTCACTTGTTCCTCCCTTCAGAGTTGTTACCCATGTAGGAGACCACTTGAAGTTTTTCCGTAGTTGACTGATGTTTTCTTCTCTCTTGATTATTTCCCCTCTATGATTAATTTCAGAGAGTCCTATTGCTATACCTGAAGTTCACTATTTTTTCCTCTTTTAATATCATCAATGACTGTATCTAGTATGTTTAATCTTTCATCTAGCTTTTTAATCACATGGGATACAGTTATAGTCACTTTTAATGTCACACATTTTAATGTTTTCCCTCCTAATTTACCATCCATGTTAGTTCTGTGTTAGTTTAAATGGATTGATTTTTCCTCTTCGTTATGGGTCAAATTTTCCTGCTTCTTACCCACTGGAGAAATTTTATTATATTTTCAACTTTGTAAATTTTGCCTTTTTGGATGCTGCATTTATTTATATAACTATAAATATTCTTGAACTGTCTTCTGGGATAGTTACATCATCTGAAAATTGGTTCCTGTAAGGCAAGACTCTTATGCAGATTCTACCCAATGCCCCAGAAATTGATATTTTCCAGTGTGGCTAGTAGAAATAGGCTCCCTTCCTAGCCCTGTTTAAGTCTTAGCATTCTTTCCTCTAGTTTTTATAGGTAGTTCTTACCCGGACCTAGGGTAGTTTCTTCACATGCATGCTGATTAATGCTTTGCTGAATTGATGGTGAGGACTCCTTGTAGATCGCTATAGTTGTGTCACTGTATGATTTTTACCACCCCGGTGCTATGTTCCTGCCTCCTTGGTCTCCCCACATTTTCAGCTCTGCCTCTGAATCAGCTGAATTCAGCTGTGTGAATCCATCAAGCTTCTCCTGGTTTCCCACACCTCAACCCCCCACCTCCCCAGCCATGACCTGGAAACTCACAGCAATAATCTGGAACAATTGTACAGCCTGAATCTTTTCCTCTCAAATCACAGCGGGCATTGATGTTAGTTGCCTGATGTTAGTACCTTGAAAACATTATTTCCTGTTATTTTTCCAAGTATTCTGGTTGTTTCAGTGGGAATTTTTGGTGAGAAGTAGAGGTCACTTTTAAGCTAAGCTAATCCTGAAAATGGCACTGAGCTCCTATGAAGCCTCATTTGAGTGACAGAAAGGGCTGTCTTCTCCAAACTTACTCATCTGTATAAGATGTATACAATGTCTCAAAGCAAGTCATTTTTATCAGAGAAGCACTGAACAAAGAGGTTAGCAGCTTCCATGCTCCCCCTCTATTCACCCTTTGCCCAATAACAGGACACTATAAGTCTGGACACTCTTCTCAGGATAGATGTTGTCTGCAAAGAATATAGTTTGGCTACTGCTGGGAAAACTGAAAGAACAGAATCCAAATGTCAGGTGTACTGGTAACAAGCAGAATGCAATATCCCTAATATGGCATCAAGACCAAGTTACAACCTTTATATAATCCTTTGACTCTCTCTCTTTTGTTTCCAGAAAAAAGGAACCTTTTCCCAAATAACCCTCCTCCCCTAGCATTGCTGCATCAGAATTGGAAGTTCACTCCTCACTGGCTAATTTACACATACGCTTAGGTAATTAGGAATGGGTGCATTCTTCCTATTGGTTCAACAACTATATCTTGCTTATGTTCTAAACAAAATAAGCCAAAAATTTCTTGCATTTACCATTGCAGATATTCATACTCAAGTTACAACCAGTGTTTGCATTGTCACATCTAGTCCCTTTAATGAAAGCAATACGTTTTAAACCTACACATAGTCAATATTTACTTTTACCATTCCCAAAGCCAAAACAGAATCACAACTTAGATACATTAAACAAACAGAATTTTATGAAGTTGTCATTTATTCATGAACCAAATTTTTAGACGTGGTTCCTAAAATATATACATGCTTGCAGTTGTATAGCTTATTAACTTTTTGAAACATTCAAAAGGAAAAGGATCTCTTTTGGATCTAGCTTAATTTCATTTTATTAAGTAGGAAACTAGAATTTATCTGTCAGAATTTATCTGTCAGTCTCTAAAGCCACAGACATGGTTAGAAGCAAAACTCATTTCTTTTTTTTTTTTTAATTTTTTTTTTCAACATTTATTTATTTTTGGGACAGAGAGAGACAGAGCATGAACGGGGGAGGGGCAGAGAGAGAGGGAGACACAGAATCAGAAACAGGCTCCAGGCTCCGAGCCATCAGCCCAGAGCCTGACGCGGGGCTCGAACTCACAGACCGCGAGATCATGACCTGGCTGAAGTTGGACGCTTAACCGACTGCGCCACCCAGGTGCCCCAAAACTCATTTCTTAATTCTCAGTTCACTGTCCTTTTTATTACCCTTTGCTTTTTCTCAGGCAACCAAAGAGGCATTAAAATATATTTTGCAAAACTGTTGATTCTGACTACACCTACGCCATGGGAAATAGTGACTAACACATCAGTTTATAAAATATGTTAATAAATTTTGTTAACCGAATTATAAAATAAATGAATTCAGAAAATTCATTTATGTTGTCAAAATCTATTTTAACTTTCCTTGGAGGATTTTGCTTTTCAAATGGAGGAAATCAGTATTCTCTCTTAATTCATTCAGGAAATAGAGAAAAATTCCCTTCTATCATTGTCACAAAGAAATAGTAATCTGCTTCACTTTTTTTCTCTCTCTCTCCCCATGTCTGGTTTTCCATAGGAGTCTTCTTCTTTTTGAATAACTTTGCTATTCTTTGCAACTAGACAAAAATAAAGATTCACCATATCTGTGTCAGGCATCTTTCTTCAGTAAACTCATTATGTCCTTAATCTCTATCCCTGTCTGTCTCTTGTGACTTAACAAAGGTAAGAATATGGTTAAGACCACAAAATTTGAAATGTGATCACAAATGAAGTAGAATATTTCTGATAAAAAGAAAGAAAATTTCATTATTGCTTTCCCTTATATTATGATTTTAATATCATTTGTATGATATGCCCATGGAGAAAATTTTAATATATTTCATAAGTCATCTAAAAAATATAACTGTTTATGTTATATTCTCCTTTTGATTTATGAGAATTAACAGTGAGGAAAAACTAGTTAGCCCTCAGGAAAGCAGACTTAACAAAATAGTTGTTTAATAGTAAAAATTAAGGAAAAAAAACCACAATAAATAGCGTGCGTTCATTTTTGATAGCATGATAAAGATTAGACCTGTTCTCATTGTGCATTGTTTCCATAAAGTTGTTTTACATATTTTATTTTAAAATTCCTTCCCTTATAGGTAGTTTGGGCCAATTCATATAAAGTCGGTTGTGCAATTACAATGTGTCCTACACTTGGGAACCATGAAACTGCCATATATGTATGCAACTATGGACCTGCGTAAGTTATTTTGCTATTCAAAATATTTTAAATTAAAATACGTGTTAAGAATTGTTTCCAAAATAGAACCTTATACTAAAGAGACAAGTATATTTTTGATAAGTGAAGTCTCGTGCTCGCTTCGGCAGCACATATACTAAAATTGATAAGTGAAGTCTCTCTCTATAACACTACTCAAAAGAAATACATTAAAATAGAAAGTGGTGAGAGAATATTACCTTATGTAAAAAAATTATACCTGTCATGAAATAATTAAACTTGAGAGTGAACATTATGGAAACTTTATAGTTAAAAAAAAAAGATAACAAAATACATTGTCACAGTAATATCTAAATATTTGGAACACAAAATAGGGTGGCAGAGGCTTATCTAGTGTCACATACTTGGGATGAGTAAATGATTGAGAATGACAGTGAAAAGCATAGTTTTCTAGGAAAAGAATATCATAATTTTTAATTGCCTTGCTGATAACTTTATATCTAAATGGAAATAGAACATTAGCCTAAGGGGAATCCCAAACAATGACATTCTGGAACTCTTATCCCAATACATAGAAACATGAAAGAAGATAAAAATCAGTTAGTAGTTCAACTCTTTTAACAAACAAAATTTTAAAAACAAAATGTACAAAAAAATGAAAATGCAGGCAAAGAATAAATATATATAATTTGCAAAAACAATCTGATATGTGCAAAAATTGCTATGGAGAGGTACAAAATGTGTACATCTCTTTGTATTTTCTATGGTTCTCTCTCAGTTAAAAATAAAAACAAGAATGACAAATACACACCCTTAAAACTTGGGGCAGAGTACAATTTTTATAAATACCAGAGAAATTGCAGAACTACTGAATGCTTATTTATTACCATTCAAAATAGAATACACAGAGAAAAAAAGAATCCAAAAAGGATAAAAAGAGCATCAGTTATCTGTGAGATAAGTTTAGGGAGAAATGGTTTCCTGAAAGACACAGGGACAGAAAAATATTTGAAGAAATATGGCCCCAAACTTTCCAAGCTTAAGGAAAATTATAAACTCACTGACCCAAGAAGGCTAACAAATCCCAAATCTGCAGAAAGAAAGCTATACCAACTCACCTTAAAATAAAAAATTTCAAAACCACTAATAAGAGAACATTTTAAAAGCAACCAGACAATTAAGGCATGTTACATAGAGGAAAAGATAAGGATGATAGATTTTTCAGTGGAAATAATGTCAGAGACTGAACAGCAATATCTTTAAATACTGGAAGAAAAAAAAAACTGTCCACTGAAAATTTTATGTCTTTTGAAAATCTTTCAAAATTAACAAACCATTGGAAATGGTAACCACATGGGTAATATATAGGATGTTTTTCTTATTATTTAACTCTCTTTCAAATATAATTATTTAATTAAAGATAACAGCAGTATATTGTGAGAGTTGTAACTACACAAAATTAAAATATGTGAGAACTGTAGCACAAAGGTTAAAAGAGAAAAATGGAAGTACATTAAGGTTCTTCTACTGTACATTAAGTGCAATAATTTAACTTGACTGTGTTAAGTAGAAGATACATATTATAAACCCTAAAGTAACTACTTAAATAATAAAACAAACAGCTATAGCAAAGACACCAGCAAAGCATGTAAAATTAGATTTCAAAATATTCAATTAATACAAAGAAAGGCAGAAAAAGAGGAAAAGGGAACAACAAACAGATGAGACAAACAGAATAAATAAAATGATAGCCTCAACCTAACTTGAATCAATAATCACATCAAATGTAAATGGTATACCCAAAGCAAAAGGAGGAGATTGCAAGATTGGATAAGAAGTCAAGGGGCGCCTGGGTGGCGCAGTCGGTTAAGCGTCTGACTTCAGCCAGGTCACGATCTTGCAGTCCGTGAGTTCGAGCCCCGCGTCGGGCTCTGGCCTGATGGCTCAGAGCCTGGAGCCTGTTTCCGATTCTGTGTCTCCCTCTCTCTCTGCCCTTCCCCCGTTCATGCTCTGTCTCTCTCTGTCCCAAAAATAAATAAACGTTGGAAAAAAAAAATTTAAAAAAAAAAAAAAAAGAAAAAAAAAAAGAAGTCAAGAACCAATTATATTCTGCCTGCAGGAGCACATTTTATTTCTTTTAAGATTTTACTTTTAAGTAATCTTTACACCCAATGTGGGGTTCTAACTCAGAACCCTGAGATCTAGCGTTACATGCTCCACTGACTGACACAGCCAGGCACCCCTATGAAAGCACACTTTAAATATAAAGACAGAAATAACAAGAAATCAACCATAAGAAAAAGTCTGTAAAGAACATAAATATACAGAGGTTAAATAATATCCTACTAAACATCAAATGAGTCAAATAAGAAATCAAAGGGGAAATACAAAAAATACACGGAGACAAATGAAAATGAAAACACAACAGTCCAAAACCTTTGGGATGCAGCAAAAGCTGCTCTAAGAGAGACATTTATAATAATACAAACCTACTGCAAGAAGCAAGAAAAATCTCAAATAAATAACCTAACCTTTACTTAAAGGAGCTCAAAAAGAAAAGAAACAGGGGCACATGGGTAGCTCAGTTGGTTAAGCATCTGATTCATAATTTCTCTCAGGTCATGATTCCAGGGTTGTGTGATTAAGCCCCGCATCAGGCTCTGTGCTGAGTTTGGAGCCTGCTTGGGACTCTCTCCCTCTCTCTCTGCCCCTACCCTACTCACACTCTCTCTTTCTCTCTCAAAATAAATAAATAAACATTTAAAAAAGAAGAAGAAAAAACCCCAAAACATCAGAAGCAAAGATATAATAAATATTAGAGCAGAAATACACAAAATAGAAACTAAAAAAAAGGAAAGAAAGAAAAAAAGAATGAAAGAAAGAAAGACACACAATAGAACAAATCTATGAAACTAGAATCTGGTTCTTTGAAAAGATAACCAAAATAGATAAACCTTTAGTTGGACTCATTGAAAAAAAAAAAAAAAGAGGCAGTACTCAAATAAAATCATAAATGAAAGAGAATAAATAACAAATGATACCATAGAAATATAAAAAATTCTAAGAGGATATTATGAAAAATTATATACAAACAAATTAGACAACCTAGAATAAATGAATAAATTCCTAGAAACATATAACCTACAAAAACTGAATCAGGAAGAAATAGAAAATTTGATCAGATTGATTATCAGCAATGAAATTGAATCAGTAATCAAAAAGCTCCCCAAAAAACAAAAGTTCAGAACCAGATGACTTCACAGGTGAATTCTACAAAACATTTAAAGAAGTAATTCTTTGTCTTCTCAAACTATTCCAAAAAATAGAAAAAGGAAAATTTTAAAATTCATTCAATGAGGCTATTACCTTGATAGAAAAACCAGATAACGACATCACAAAAAAAGAGTACTGTAGGACAATATCTCTGATGAACACAGATGCAAAAATTCTCAACAAAATATTAGCAAACCAAACCCAACAATACATTTAAAAATCATTCACCATGATCAAGTGAGATATATTCCTGGGATGCAAAGGTGGTTCAATATTCACAAATCAAATAACATGATATATCACATCAATAAGAGAAAGGATGAAAAACATATGATCATTTCAATAGATGCAGAAAAAACTTTTGACAAAGTACAACATCCATTCATGATAAAAAACCCTCAACAAAGTAGGTTTAGAGGGAACAGATGCCAACATAACAAAGGCCATATATGAAAAACCCACAGCTAATATCATACTCAATGGTAAAAAACAGAGAGTTTTCCCCCTAAGATCAGAAACAAGACAATGTCCACTCTCACCACTTTTATTCAACATAGACACAGCAACCAGGAAGAAAAAGAAATAAAAGCATCCAAATTGGTAAGGAAGAAGTAAAACTTTAATTATTTGCATATGTCATGATATTATATATAAAAAACCCTAAACTCCACCAAAAAAACTACTAGAACTGATAAATGAATTCAGTAAGGTTGCAGGATACAAAATCAGTGTAGAGAAATTCATTGCATTCCTATACACTAATAATAAAGTAGCAGAAAGAGAGATTAAGAAAACAATCCAATTTTCAGTTTCACCAAAAATAATGAAATATCTAGGAATAAATTTAACCAAGGAGGTGAAAGACTATAAAACATTGATGAAAGAAATCGAAGACAACAGAAGTAAATGGAAAGATATTCCATGCTCATGAATTGGAAGAACAAGTATTGTTAAAAATGTCTATACTACCCAAAGCATCTATAGGTTTAATGCAATCCTTATCAAAATACCAATAGCATTTTTCACAAAAGTAGAACAAATAATGCTAAAGTTTGTACAGAACCACAGAAGATATCAAATAGTCAAAGCAATCTTGAAAAAGAATAAAAATGGAAGTATCACAATCCTAGATTTCAAGATCTACTACAAACCTATAATAATCAAAACAGCATGGTACTGACACAAAAACAGACACAAAGATCAATAGAAGAGAATAGGGAGCCCCAAAAGAAACCCATGATTATACGGTCGATTAATCTTTGACAAAGAAGACAAGAATATGCAATGGAAAAAAGACAGTCCCTTCAACAAATGGTGCTGAGAAAGCTGGACAGCTACATGCAAAAAAAAAAAAATATATATATATATACACTGGACCACTTTCTTGCACCATATACAAAAATAAACTTAAAATGGATTAAGGACCTAAATGTGAGACATGAAACCATTAAAATCCTGTAAGAGAACACAGGCAGTAATTTTTCTGACATTGGTCATAGCAACATTTTTCTAGATATGTCTCCCAAGGCAAGGGAAACAAAAGTAAAAATAAACTATTGGAACTATATCAAAATAAAAAGCTTCAGCTCACTTAAGGAAATAATCAACAAAACTAAAAGACAACTTACTGAATGGGAGAAAGATATTTGGAAATGACATATCTGATAAAGGATTAGTATCCAAAATGTATACAGAACTTATACAAGTCAACACACACACAAAAACAAATAATCCAATTAAAAGTGGGTCAAACAGGGGCACCTGAGTGGCTCAGTAAATTAAGCATCCAACTTCAGGTCAGGTCATAATCTCATAGTTTGTGAGTTCTAGAGTTCTAGCCCCATATCAGGCTCTCTGCTGTCAGCACAGAGCCCACTTCAGATCCACTGTCCCCCTACCCTCTGCCCCTCCCCTGCTTGTGTGTGCATTTGCATGCACCCTCTTATCAAAAATAAATAAACATTAACAAAAATAAAAATGGGTCAAAGACATGAATAGACATTTCTCCAAAGAAGACATATACATGTCCAACAGACATATGAAAAGATGCTCAACATCACTTATCATCAGGGAAATGCAAATCAAAACCACAATGAGGTATCACCTCACACCTGTCAGAATGGCTAATATAACAAACTAATGAAACAACGAGTATTGGTGAGGATGTGAAGAAAAAGGAACCCTCATGCACTGTTGGTGAGAATGCAAACTGCTATAGCTACTGTGGAAAACAGAATTACCATAGGATCCAGTAATTCCACTACTGGGTATTTATCCAAAGAACATGTAAACAGTAATTCAAAAATATATATATACCCTTATGTTTATTGCAGCATTATTTACAATAGCGAAATCATGGAAGCAACCCAGCTGTCCATCAATTGATGAATGGATAAAGAAGCCATATGTATATAATGGAATATTACTAAGCCATAAAAAAGAATAAAATCTTGCCACTTGCAAGAACATGGATGGATTTAGACAGTATAATGCTAAGTGAAATAAGTCATCCAGAGAAAGAAAAATATCATATTATTTCACATTTATGGAATCTAAGAAAGAAAACAAAGAAAAAAAGGGACAAACCAAAAAAACAGATTCTTAACAACAGAGAACATACTAATGGTTACCAGAGGGGAAGTAGGTGGCAGAATGGGAATAGGAAGGAATTAAAAGAGTACACTTTTCATGATGAACACTGAGTAATGTATAGAATTATTGAATCACTATATTATACATCTGAAATTAATATAACCCTGCATGTTGACTATACCTGGAATTTAAATAAATAAATATATACATACATACATAAATACAATTAAAATAAATCAAAAAAACAAACAAAAATAGATTAAAAGTACAAGAATGGAAAAAGGTTTACTATGCTAACATTAGGTAAAAGAAAGCAGCAGCATCTATACTAATAACAGATAATGTGGATTATAGAGCAAAGAATAATACCAGAAATAAAGAAGGTCGTTTCAAAATGACAGTGGGGTTAATCAAGAAGCAACCTGAATGAAATGGAAAAGTTCCTCCAGGAACACAAACTGCAAAGGATAAATGAAATCAAGAAAAACCACAGAGCAGTATCTCTTATGAACATAGGTACAAAATTATAAACAAAATTTAGCATTTGAATCCAACAATATAGTAAAAGCATAATACACCTTGTCCAAATAGAATTTATTCCAGGAATATAGGGGTGATGTAGCATTCTAAATACATCCATCACTGTAATTCACCATAGAAATCAACCTAAAAATAAAGATCACATGATCATCTCAACAGATTGAGAAAAAGCCAAACATTCATTCCTGATAAAAGCTCTCAGCAAGCTGGAAACAGAAGGGAACTTCCTAAACCTGATAAAGGGCATCTGTGAAAAACCTATATATAATATTATACCAATAGTAAAACACTTTTCCACAAAGTACCAAAGAGTAAATATGCTAGGCTTTGCATGCCATATACATTCTGTTACCTTCATCTTGTTTTTATTTTGTTTTAAAAAGTCCATTAAGAATTAAAAAAAAAAAAACAATTCTTTGCTTGCGGACTACACAAAAGCAGGCCAGATTTGGCCTATGTGTCATACTTTGCTGACTTCTGGTCTATAGGTCTATATAAAAAAAATCTAATGGAATCTATGAAAATTCTTCTAAAACTATTAAGTAAATTTAGCAATTTTTCAGGATATAAGATCAATATACAAAAACTCAATTACATGTCCATATACTAGCAATAAACAATCATAAATTGAATTAAAATAACTACCATTTATAACTGCATCAAAAATATAAATTATCTAGGGATAAATCTGGCAGAAGATACAAAAGACCTATACACTGAAAACTACACAATATTCATGACAGGGGTATCTGGGTGGCTCAGTTGGTTAAGTGTCCCACTTGATTTCAGCTCAGGTCATGATCTCACCATTCGTGGGCTTGGCCCCCCCACTGGGCTTTGCACTGAGAGCACAGAGCCTGCTTGTAATTCTCTCTTCCCACTCCCCTGGTTGTGCAATGTGCATGTGCTCTCTCTCAAAATTACTAAATAAACATTTAAAAAAATATATTCATGACAGAAATTAACGAAGAAACAATGGGAGAGATTATACCTTATTAATGGATTAAAAGACTCAATATTGTTAAGATGCGATTTTCACTGAATTGACCTATAAATTCAGTACAATCCCAATAACAATTCCAGATTTTTATTGTAGAAATTGACAGACTGATCATAAAATTCTTATGGAAACGAAAAGGACTTAGAATAGCCAAATCAATGCTGAAAAAAAATTATAGAGCTAACATTATGTTTTCCAGAATTATTAAAGCTAGAATAATCACAACATTGTGATATTAATGTAAAATTAAATAGATCAGTGGAACAGAATGTAGAGTTCAGAAATAAACCCCATACATGGTTGTTCACATAAGTTCAACTAATTTTCCAAAAATGCACAAAGACAATGCAATGTAAAAAAGATTTTTAAACAAATGGTTCTGGAACAGTTTATCATCCATATATAAAAAACAAAAATAAACTTAGATCTACACAACACACAACCTATAATAATGAACTCAAAACGGATCATAGACCTAAATGTTCCAACCCAAAACTGTTGAAAGAAAACACAGATGAAGCCTTTGTGACCTTAAGATAGCCCCCAATTTTTTTAGCTATTACATCAAAACCATGATCCATAAAAGAACAAATTGATAAGTTGGGTTTAATTAACATTTAAAATTAATGTTATTCAAAGACACTGGTAAGAAAATGAAAAAACATGCCTCAGGGAGAAAATGTTTGTAAAGCATCTATAATGAAGGTCTTATATTGAGAATATGCAATGAACTCTCACAATTCAATATTAGGAAAACTTAAAACTTAATTTTTTTTAAATGGACAAAAGATTAACAGGGAAGAAATGCAGATGACAAATAAGCACAAGAAAAAATTCTCAACATCATTAATCATTAGGGAAACACACATTAAAACTACAATGAATACCACTACACAATTAGAATGGCTAAGGACTGGCCAATCCAAATCCAGACAAGGAAGTAAAGCAATTAGAATTCTCAAGACTGCTGGTAAAAATATACAGTGTTAAAACTACTTTGTAAAACCTGTGTGGTAGTTACATAAAAAGTTAAATATGCACCTAGCACATGATCTATTCATTTCACTTCTAGGTATTTATCCAAGGAAATGTAGGTCCACATAAAGACTTGTAGAAGAATGTTCAAAGTGTGCACAGTAACTTTATTTGTAATAGTCAAAATCTGTAATAACCCAAATGGCCAACAACAGATGAATAAATAAATTGCAGCATATTCTTTAATGGAATACTACTACTCATGTTATTAATGTTTTTCTTTGGGTACTCTAGGTACGTAATAACTTTTCAAAGTCTTCCACAGATACAGAGATGGGTGTGGGGTGGAGAAGAGGTTTCTTAAATGTAACAATTTACCTTACTGAAAAGCAGGCATAATAGTTGCAAATCTTTTTGGTACCTCATCAAACTGAACTACGTAAGAACCAGTGTATTGTATATAAAGCATGTTTCCACTTGCAATTTAAATTGTATTTATTCCATTTATAAAATCAAGAGATAATCACAGTGTTTACTACAAAAACTTTGTGGCTCTCCCATGCATAATTATATTGGATTCACACCTAATTTGTATTCTATAGAATATTCAAGAATATAACTGTTGTGTGGATTAGGGACATCTGTAAAGAACAGTTCTAATGGTTTCATTTTACAAAATAAAGGAGCATAAACTTGGGACAAAAATTGTTATTTTTCCTTTTAAACATTCATGAGTGAGTGACCAAAACAACGTGCATAAATTCATGCACAAATTGAGAGAAATTAATAGCCCTTTGGCTAACCAATGATTCTTTTTTTACAGAGGAAATTTTCCAAATAGGCCCCCTTACACTAAAGGAGTATCCTGCTCTTTGTGTGCAAAAGAAGAAACCTGTGAAAACAAGCTCTGCCGTAAGCAAAAAAGAAAAAAAAAATTCATTTTATTCTGAGAGCAAAGTTTCCATGAATTAATTGTATTTTAAAATTTGGATCCTCAAGTGTATATAGAATTATTGACAAGATTTGATTGCTGCTATATGATGATATAAATCATTCGTCATAAATTATGTTTAAATTTTTTTAATGTTTATTTTTGAGAGAGAGAGTGAGAGAGAGAGAGAGACAGAGCATGAGTGGGGGAGGGTCAGAGAGAGAGGGAGACACAGAATCCAAAGCAGGCTCCAGGCTCTGAGCTGTCAGCACAGAGCCCGATGCGGGACTTTGAAACCACTAGCTGTGAGATCATGACCTGAGCTGAAGTCAGAAGCTCAACCTAGTGAGCCGCCCAGGCGTCCCATGAACTAATTATCATATTTAAATTCAGATGATCCCTCCTTTCTTCACTGATTATTTTTCCTTTCAAGCTAAAGGACAGAAAGGAGTACGATATAAGTATGATCCAGTTTGCTACTATACTCAAAATAACTATTTGTTGAGGTATATTTGTATTTGCTTCTAATCACCTCCTTTTATTAGTTATTGTTAAAATAGTGGCTCATTCAGAAGTAATGCATTAACCAATGCCCAAATGAATTGCGATTTAAAGCTACTATGTTTCTCTTCCATTATCAGCCTTTTGGTTCTCACAACAGAGATTTTTTTAAGGATAAGTGCCTATATTCTGGATTGAAAAAGAATTTTGAGTGAAACAGGGGAAGAGAGATGACCTGAAAATTTGAGGAGGAGGGGGATTAGGAAGGAGAGGAGTAGGAAGAGAAGATTTGGTGCCACAAAAGAAGACACAAAAAGAATGCATATTAAATGATTCATTTATATAAAGTTCAAAAATCAGCCAAACTAACCTACCTTTGGCATTTGGAGTCAGGATATGGTTACCTTTAGAGAGGAAAGAGGAGTTAGTTGAGTAGAAGAGGATGCAAGAATGACTTTCTACACCTATGCTATGGTGATCTACATCTGTTCACTTTGTAATAATATATCAATCTTTCCATTTATGAGGTACGCATGCTTCCATATCATATTATACATCAGTTAAACAATGAGTTGGAAGTATGGCCCCTCCAATTTTAAATTTCATTCAAAGCAGTTTAAAACATAAACTGATTATATATCTCCTATTTGAAAATTAATATTTTTTAATTAAAAGGGCATAAAAATAACAATGATACAGTCTTCTTTTTCAAATTTCATTTAAATTCAAGTTAGCTAACATATTGTGTAATAATGGTTTCAGGAGTAGTATTTAGTGATTCATCCGTTACATATTTAACACCCAGTGTTCTGCCCAACAAGTGCCCTCCTCAATGCCCGTCACCCATTTATCCCACCTCCCACTCAACACCCGACCAGCAAGCCTCAGTTTGTTCTCTGTATTTAATAGTCTCTCATGATTTGCCTCCCTCTCTGTTTTTATTTTATTTTCCCTTCCCTTCCCCTATGTGCCACTGTTTTGTTTCTTAAGTTCCACATATGAGTGAAATCATATATTTACCTTTCTCTGACTTTTTTCACTTAGCATAATACATTCCAGTTCCATCCATGTTGTTGCAAATGCCAAGATTTCATTCTTTTTGATCCCCGAGTAATATTCCATTATATATGTGTATATAAATATATATATGTGTGTATATATATGTATATACGTATACATACGTATACATATACATATATACATATATATGTGTGTCTGTGTGTGTGTGTGTGTGTGTGTGTGTATATATATATATATATGTATATATATATATACACACATATACCATATCTTCTTTATCCATTCATCAGTAGATGGACATTTGGACTCTTTCCATAATTTGGCACTTTCTCTCTTTTTTTTTTTTTTTTACTTCTCCTTCCTGTCCAGTATCTAGGCCACTGTTATTTCTCACCTGAACTAGTAGTTTCCCACTTCTCTTCTTCTCCAAATTGTTTTACAGAAAATCAAGATCAAATCACTTTTCTTAAAATTCCTCAATTTCTTCTTACTCCAATTAGAGAAAAATATGACTGTCTTCCAAGGTCAACAAGCCCAGGCATGATCGTTCTGGCTCTTCCTTTTCTCCCCTACCATTTTTTTGTTATCCTCCCTTTGACACACTAAGCTCCATGAACACCACCCGCAAATACTCCATCCTCTTTCTGAAATCTCCAGCATCTGGATCACCTGTGGTTCTGCTTCTAGTTCCAAGATTGTTTTGTTTTCTCTTGGTTTTGGTAATATGCTCTGTTTGTTGGTGTGGTGAATTGTCTTTAAAGATGGCCAATAATGATTCCTCCCCTCCTTATACATATGCCACTCCTCCCAAAAAAGTGGAGACTATTTCTCCTCCCCTTGAATAAGGCCTTCATGTTGTGCCAGTTCTGGGCCTACCCTTTAGAGGAGACTTGGCAACTTAGGTTTTTGTTCTGATGGAAGCTCCCAGCATTTCCAGAAATTCATCCTCTCCTCTGGAGAGGTCACACTGAGAAAAGCCTTGGAAGAGGACAGGTCATCTTTCTGTTTCAACCCCGGTTGCACTCCAGCTATAGGCAGCTATGTCTTTGAGTCCCGATGACATTATATGGAGCAGAATAATTGCCTGCCAGAGCCAGCCAATCCAGATAATTGTAAGAAATAATAACAAATTGTTATTGTTTTAAGCTCTTTAATTCGGGAATTTTGCTTCACAGCAGTACATTACAAAAACACTTGGTGTACGCCTATTAAGTTTCTTTTAAACATCTAACAACACGTGTAAAACAAAAATGTAGAGTTCTCCTTTTCCTCTGCTGAACAGAAAGAGTCGGGGTTGTTCATCTTAATCCGAACACAACTTAGTCAACGCTGGCTTAGAATTCATGCAAGGGTTTGGCCCTGTTCTAAAGGTGTAGACTTCTAGGGCTTTCCACTGTTTGACCCTGTTCTAAGGGTGTAGACTTCTAGGACTTTCCACTGAGACACTGGTGTGTTCAATGTTGCCTTTTCCTAATGGGTTCTGAATTCCAATGCTTATTGCTTTAGCACTCTGAAATTACTGAAAAATCTGCTTTGCTTTCCAGAAAATTTCACCCTAGGATTTTAGCCTCCTGCCCCTCATAGCTTCCAAATTAAACAAATAGTTTGAATACAAAATGGCCATCTCTTTGGCTCATTTCCTCTCCTCCACCTTTACCTTTCACCTGGATCTTGAACTACTCAATTCTCCAATTTTCTCTCCCTAGTCTTACAAGACTAACAAAAGTTCTGCTGGTTCTAATTCCCAAACATCAACCTCTGCCTGGGCAAAGCCCAGATTTTTAGCCCTATACCTGTGCCCCAAATGAACAAATGGCTCCAGAGAAAAAAACAGCTTTCATAACACCAGCCCATCTCTCCGTGGATCTACAGCTCTAAAATCTTGACCCTCCAGTCTTTGTTGCTTTAGGAAATCTCTGAGGCTCTTAAACACTTTTTTGTTGTACTTTATCTGGATTTTCTAGTTGTGCTTAATAAGGACTTTTGTCTGTCATACATTTCTACATCCCAAGATTCCAGCAGTTATTAACAATGGGTCTCCAAGAGAGCACCACACAGCTTCAAAGTCTATGTTAATATTTGCTGTCTGGTAGGAGGTGTTTTCCCAACTTGTTTCTTTTCTAAATTATTCAGAAATTACTTGGCTCTTCTTGGACCTCTGCTCTTGCAAATTAATGTTAGGATAACCTTATCAACTCCACAGAAGACCTTGAAATTTTGGTTGGAATTACACTGAATCTATAGATAAATTGGGAAAGAATTAACATCTTTGCTCTGGTTTCCACTTGTTTAAAGCCTATGATTTTTGATTTGTGCCTTTTCTCTTTTATGTTGATCAGTGTTTATATAAACTCAATTTTTAGTTTTGCTGACTTCCTTTTTGAGAGACGGGAGGAGATATAGCATAAGGGCTAAATGTATAGGTCTTAGAGTCAGATGGCTTAACTCAGAAGGTGAGTGATTTGTCCCCAAGTTAAAGAAGTTCTCAATAAACTTTGGCTACTATTATAGTTAAGGCCTCATTATTTTCTATCATTTGACCTAGTTTGTGTTTTTCAAAGCACTAATCACTCTCTGCAATGATAAATTTTATTCATTTTTATTTATTTATTTTAAAATTGATGATAGATTTTTCTCCCCTTCCTTTTCTGTAAGGAAACTTTATTTTTTCCTGATAACTATTTATACCCAAAGCCTATAATTATGTTCGATACATAGTAGACACTGAAAAAGTGAATGAATGAATAAAAAATAAACAAATGAATTCCTAAAAAATGCAGGATCTTGTTAAAGACAGGGAAAAGAAAAAATGATGATGGAAAGGCATAGAGCAAATTTTGGAACAAGAGCCACACCAGAAAGGAATGAAATATTTGATGGAGGGTTCTGGGTACTAAAAAGTCAACATGAAAGAATTACATTCTTTTTCAGGGAATAAAGGACATGGCAGAGTGCCACAAGTAAAGTTAACTCCTTTATATAGTTTTGTTGAGTTTAGGCTTTTTTGCCTTCAACATGAGAGCTGCTCTAGAAATATCTGTTGACATGACTGCTGGCAGGGATACCATATAGATTTTTAACCACTGTGGGATTGGGGGAGGAAGCTTTCATTTTCTTAAGTTAAACTAAGTTTAAAGCTAAACTAAGTTTCCTAAGTTTATCATCTTATTTAAAAGGCCAGAAAAGCAAGTGAATGTCTTTAATTCTCTAATATTTTTCTATCTTAGGTAATAAAGAACTTGATAAGCCTGAAAGTACGTATCAAACTATTTCAATATTGATTCAATTACTTCCTCCCCTTGAAACTAAATGGAGCTTTTAACTGTTGTGCTTTATTGACAGAATATCCAAATTGGAGTCCACAAGGGAAGGCACCTCAGCAGATATCATGTAATTCATTGTGCCTAGTTTCTGTTCTTCTGAGACTATTTTAATCATCATTTACATACAAGAAAAATTCTCAGACATGACAATAAACGAATAGTTTATGGCTAAATGTAACTCTCATCAGTTTAATTCTTAAAATTTCTACACTTTTGTCTGTTATCTGAGTTTAATGTCTGATTTTAACAAAAGCATATTGTAGTATACAAGGGTTACAATAAAAAAAGGTTTTTTTTTAAAATTATGCTGAGTGAAATAAGTCACTCAGAGAAGGGCAGATATATGCTTCACTTATATGTGGATCTTGAGAAACTTAACAGAAGACTATGGGGAAGCGAAGGGGAAAAAAAATAGATACAAACAGAGAGTGAGGGAGGGAAACCACAAGCGACTATTAAATACAAAGAACAAACTAAGGGTGGATGGGGGGTGGGGAAGAGGGAAAATGGGTGATGGGCATTGAGGAGGGCACTTGTTGGGATGAGTACTGGGTGTTGTATGTAAGCCAATTTGACAATAAATTATATTCAGAAAACAAAAAATAAAAATAAAAAATAAAAATTACAATTTTACATTGGACCAAAAAAGTTCCATTCTCTAATTTTCTAGATTGTCATTTTAGTTACAGTAGACTTAAAGAACATTTCAGATATTAGATATTTTCCTCATACACCAGTAGTTTTCTTTAAGAATACCATCAACATTATTCAGAAACAAAATGTTATTAAGGAAAGTATCAGATAGTGTATAATGTCATATTATGGGCATAATCAATAGTTAGGGAAATGGATGAGAACAGATTAAACTAAAAGGGAAATCAATTAAATTTTAAGCCCTTAGAGATTTTATTTTAAAATGTGTCCTGTATAAAATAATATACCTTTTTAAATCTATACAACTGTAGTATATACAGTTAACAACACTTCTACAAACCAAAGAATTAGTCAATTGCAGCATTTCTTTTGTCTGAAGACAAAAAAAAATTATTCAATTAATTCGGTTTTAAAAATCAGTTATGTTGAATTGTTCACTCCTGTGGACTAAACTATCTAGATCTTTTTCTTCTCAGCTAAAGCAACCACTGACTTTCCTCAGCTATAGGTATTAAAAACCATTTTGAAATGTATTTTTAACATGACTAATAGTAGTTTATATTGCCAAATACCTAAGAATCTCCATATAGCCGGATGATTGTTGCTATTCTTTAAAAAAAAAAGCAAAGTGATCTTATATTTCAAATCTGTTTGTATTAGTCAGGGTTCTCCAGAAAAACAGAACCAACAGGGAAGACAGAGACAGGGACAGAGACCAAGAGAGAGGGGAGGTCTTAAGAAATTGGCTTACACAATTGGGGTAGCTAGCAATTCTGAAATCTATAGGACAAGCTGGCAGGGCAAGTAAGAGTTGCTGTTGCAGTCTTAAGCCTGAAGTCTGGGAAATTAGACAGATTTCTATGTTGTAATCTAAAAGCAGAATTCATTCTTCTGGAAATCTCAGTCTTTGCTCTAAAGGCCTTCAACTGATTGGATACAGCCCACTCGCATTATGGAGGGTAATCTGCTTTACTTAAAGCCAACTGATTGTAAAGTTAATCACATCTAAAAAATACCTTTATAAAAATAGCTAGACCAGTGTTTCACCAAACACTTGCCACCATAGTCTAACCACACTGGTTAGTTAGTCTAAAGGCCTTCAACTGATTGGATACAGCTCACTCACATTATGGAGGGTAATCTGCTTTACTTAAAGCCAACTGATTGTAAAGTTAATCACATCTAAAAAATACCTTTATAAAAATAGCTAGACTAGTGTTTCACCAAACACTTGCCACCATAGTCTAACCACACTGGCACATAAAATTAACCATCACACTGCTATTTGACATCATGCATTTGAAAATAAATTATCAAATAAAAAAATGAATTATCATTATCTTTTTAGTAAACTATTAAATGAATCATTATCTTTTTAGTAAACTATTGCATTGTTGAGATTCAAATCCATAATTAATTAACTTGCAGTTTGAAATACACTAAAGGTAAACTGACACATACACATATACTTAACTATCTGTTGTATTATTATTATGTTGCCTTCATGGATTTTTTTAAATGTTTATTTATTTTGAGAAAGAGAGAAAGAGTAAGCAGGGGAAGAGCAGAGAGAGAGAGGAAGAGAGAGAATCCCAAGCAGGCTCTGTGCTGACAGCACAGATCCCACGAACCATGAGATCATGGCCTAAGCCATTATCAAGAGTCAGGTGCTTAACCAACTGAGCCACCCAGGCACCCCCCTCATGGATTTTTTTAATTGAACTTTCTCATGAATAATTAAAACTATCCTCTGATTTTTAATATAATCACCTCCTTACTTCTGCAGATACCTTATTCATCCAAAATCTTGTTTCCTTAAATCAGATTAACTTAAATTCTACAGAACACATAAAAAAATGAATTTTTATAGACTCATATTCACTGATTTTGAAGAAATATTTGTCAGAACATTAAGTTGGCTCTGCTATAGGAACTTGTAAGTAGTGGGATTTCTCAGAAAAGGGGGTCTCTATTTGCAGAGTTCTCTATCTACACTGAGGCTGGGCAAATGGAGTACACCCTGTCTTACTTAGTGGGGCTTCCCCTCATTGGCAAGAAGAAAAAATTCTCGGTCAAGGAATTGTTTCTTCTATTCCTTATGATCACAACCACAGACTCTTCATAGGGCATCTTGGGAGGCCTGACATCACAGCAGTTCTTTTACTCTGAGCAGGATCTTTTGTGACCTTAAATAACCCTCCTATTTCACTCAGTTTGCAACTACAAGACAAACTCCTCTGGGTTTGGCCTTTTCAAATTAATGAAGGCAGTTAACTTAAGATTTAAACAGTGTATTTTTTTCTGGGGATCCTCTTGTTCTACTAGGCTATGTTTGAAATTTCCACAAATTTGGCTAATCACTTAGAGGTAAAGTGATCACACTCATCAGTCTTAGTTGGGCCAGGTTTATTCCATCCTTACCCCTTGGAAACAATCATGAACAAATGGTTTAAACAGTAGTCTCTATAGTTTTTTGATTATGCATCCTTCTGAGTAAATATATATATATATATATATATATATATATATATATATATATTAGAGTGGGAGTGGCTAACGGTCCTGGTTTGCCTAAGACTGAGGAGTTCTCCAGGACAGAAAAACACACTAAACCCAGGCAATTCCCTAACAAACCAGGAAGTTGGCAACCCTAAACTTGAATCAAAGTAAAAATGTATTGGGGCGCCTGGGTGGCTCAGTTTGTGGAGCATCCAACTCTTGATCTCAGGGTCATGAGTTCAAGCTGCACATTGGGCATGGAGCCTACTTTAAAAAAAAAGTATATATGTATCATTTAATTACATGCATCATATGTATTTTTATAATAAAGCAATATATATCTTAAAATACACAATAATTGAACCTGAAAAGGATGACATAATAATGAATTAAAAATTAATGCTAAAGAAGGGTGCCAGGGTGGCTCAGTCGGTTAAGCGACCAACTTCAGCTCAGTTCACGATCTCGCAGTTTGTCAGTTAGAGCCCCGTGTAGGCCTCTGTGCTGACAGCTAGGAGCTGGAGGCTGCTTCAGATTCTGTGTCTCCCTCTCTTCCTCGTGCTCTGTCTCTCTCTTGTCTCTCAAAAATGAATAAATGTTGGATCCTGGGAAGATGGTGGCATAGGAGGATGCTGGGCTCACCGCACACGTCCTGCTGATCACTTAGATTCCACCTACACCTGCCTAAATAACCCAGAAAACCACCAGAGGATTAGCAGAATGGAGTCTCCGGAGCCAAGCGCAGACGAGAGGCCCACGGAAGAGGGTAGGAAGGGTGGAGAGGTGGTGTGCGCTCCACGGACTGGCGGGAGGGAACTGGGGCGGAGGGGCAGCCCGCCAGCAAAGCCCCTGAGTCTGGCTGGCAAAAGTGGAGGGGCCGGACAGAGTGTGTTCAGACAGCGAGCAGGACTTAACATCTGGAAGGTTATAAGTTAACAGATCTGCTCAGAAAGCTGGAGGGCTAGAGGACAATGGGAGGGAGAGTTGTTGAGCCCCGGACGACAGAGCTCAGCTTGAAGAACAAAGGCGCTCGCCAGTGCCATCTCCCTCACCCATCCCCCAGCCAAAATCCCAAAGGAACCAGTTCCTGCCAGGGAACTTGCTTGCACCGCGCAAACACCCAACGCTGTGCTTCTGCAGATCCATCCCTCTGGTGGGTCTGACTCCCTCCCGGTGCCACAGGGCCCCTCCCTAAGCGGATCACTGAAGGAGAAGTGAGCTGAGCCTGCCCCTCCCGCCCCCCTGCACCTTGCCTACCCACCCCAGCTAATACGCCAGATCCCCAGCACAAGTCTGGCAGTGTGCAAGTAGCCCAGACAGGCCACACCACCCCACAGTGTATCCCGCCCCTGGAGAGGGGAAGAGAAGGCACACACCAGTCTGACTGTGGACCCAGTGGTGGGCTGAGGGCAGACATCAGGTCTGACTGCGGCCCCGCCCACCAACGCAAGTTATTCAAGAAAGCACAGGGGAAGTGCCCCGAAGTCCAGCACCACTCCAGGGACTATCCAAAATGACGAAACGGAAGAATTCCCCTCAGAAACATCCAGGAAATAACAACAGCTAATGAACTGATCAAAAATGATCTAAACAATATAACAGAAAGTGAATTTAGAACAATAGTCATAAAATTAATAGCAGCACTTGAAAACAGTATAAAGGACAGCAGAGAATCTCTTGCTACAGAGATCAAGGGACTAAGGAACAGCCAGGAGGAGCTAAAAAATGCTATCAATGAGCTGCAAAATAAAATGGAGACAACTAGGGCTCAGATTGAAGAGGCGGAGGAGAGAATAGGTGAACTAGAAGATAAAATTATGGAAAA
Source organism: Prionailurus viverrinus (assembly GCF_022837055.1). Lineage (NCBI taxonomy): Eukaryota > Metazoa > Chordata > Mammalia > Carnivora > Felidae > Prionailurus > Prionailurus viverrinus. Next base: position 96,363,204 of record NC_062567.1, read on the forward strand.
AGAAGAAGCTGAGAAAAAGAGAGATAAAAAAAGTCCAGGAGTATGAGGGGAAAATTAGAGAACTAAGTGATGCACTAAAGAGAAATAATATACGCATAATTGGTATTCCAGAGGAGGAAGAGAGAGGGAAAAGTGCTGAAGGTGTACTTGAAGAAATAATAGCTGAGAACTTCCTGGATGTGGGGAAGGAAAAAGGCATTGAAATCCAAGAGGCACAGAGAACTCCCTTCATGTGTAACTTGAATTGATCTTCTGCATGACATATCATAGTGAAACTGGCAAAATACAAGGATAAAGAGAAAATTCTGAAAGCAGCTAGAGATAAACATGCTGTAACATATAAAGGGAGACCTATAAGACTTGTGACCGATCTCTCTGCTGAAACTTGGCAGGCCAGAAAGGAATGGCAGGAGATCTTCAATGTGATGAACAGAAAAAATATGCAGCCGAGAATCCTTTATCCAGCAAGTCTGTCATTTAGAATAGAAGGAGAGATAAAGGTCCTCCCAGACAAACAAAAACTGAAGGAATTCGTCACCACTAAACCAGCCCTACAAGAGATCCTAAGGGGGATCTTGTGAGACAAAGTACCAGAGACATCGCTACAAGCATGAAACCTACAGACATCACAAAGTCTCCAAACCTATATCTTTCTATAATAACACTGAATGTAAATGGACTAAATGCGCCAACCAAAAGACAGGGTATCAGAATGGATAAAAAAACAAGACCCATCTATTTGCTGTCTACAAGAGACTCATTTTAGAACTGAGGACACCTTGAGAATGAGAGTGAGGGCACGGAGAAATATTTATCATGCCACTGGAAGTCAAAAGAAAGCTGGAGTAGCCATACTTATATAAGACAAACTAGACTTTAAATTAAAGGCTGTAACAAGAGATGAAGAAGGGCATTATATAATAATCACAGGGTCTATCCATCAGGAAGAGCTAACAATTATAAATGTCTATGTGCCGAATACCAGAGCCCCCAAATATATAAACAACTACTCATAAACATAAGCAACCTTATTGATAAGAATGTGGTAATTGCAGGGGACTTTAACACCCCACTTACAGAAATGGATAGATCATCTAGACACACGGTCAATAAAGAAACAAGGGCCCTGAATGAGACATTGGATCAGATGGACTTGACAGATATATTTAGAACTCTGCACCCCAAAGCAACAGAATATACTTTCTTCTCGAGTGCACATGGAACATTCTCCAAGATAGATCATATACTGGGTCACAAAACAGCCCTTCATAAATTTACCATAATTGAAATTATACCATGCATACTTTCAGACCACAATGCTATGAAGCTTGAAATCAACCACAGAAAAAAGTCTGGAAAACCTCCAAAAGCATGGAGGTTAAAGAACACCCTACTAACGAATGAGTGGGTCAACCAGGCAATTCGAGAAGAAATTAAAAAATATATGGAAACAAACGAAAATGAAAATACAACAATCCAAATGCTTTGGGATGCAGCGAAGGCAGTCCTGAGAGGAAAATGCATTGCAATCCAGGCCTATCTCAAGAAACAAGAAAAATCCCAAATACAAAATCTAACAACACACCTAAAGGAAATAGAAGCAGAACAGCAAAGGCAGCCTAAACCCAGCAGAAGAAGAGAAATAATAAAAATCAGAGCAGAAATAAACAATATAGAATCTAAAAAAACTGTAGAGCAGATCAATGAAACCAAGAGTTGGTTTTTTGAAAAAATAAACAAAATTGATAAACTTCTAGCCAGGCTTCTCAAAAAGAAAAGGGAGATGACCCAAATAGATAAAATCATGAATGAAAATGGAATTATTACAACCAATTCCTCAGAGATACAAGCAATTATCAGGGAATACTATGAAAAATTATATGTCAACACACTGGACAACCTGGAAGAAATGGACAAATTCCTAAACACCCACATGCTTCCAAAACTCAATCAGGAAGAAATAGAAAGCTTGAACAGACCCATAACCAGCAAAGAAATTGAATCAGTTATCAAAAATCTCCCAAAAAATAAGAGTCCAGGACCAGATGGCTTCCCAGGGGAGTTCTACCAGACATTTAAAGCAGAGATAATACCTATCCTTCTCAAGCTATTCCAAAAAATAGAAAGGGAAGGAAAACTTCCAGACTCATTCTATGAAGTCAGTATTACTTTGATTCCTAAACCAGACAGAGACCCAGTAAAAAGAACTACAGGCCAATATCCCTGATGAATATGGATGCAAAAATTCTCAATAAGATACTAGCAAATCGAATTCAACAGCATATAAAAAGAATTATTCACCATGATGAAGTGGGATTCATTCCTGGGATGCAGGGCTGGTTCAACATTCGCAAATCAATCAACGTGATACATCACATTAATAAAAGAAAAGATAAGAACCATATGATCCTGTCAACCGATGCAGAAAAGGCCTTTGACAAAATTCAGCAACCTTTCTTAATAAAAACCCTCGAGAATGTCGGGATAGAAGGAACATACTTAAAGATCATAAAAGCCATTTATGAAAAGCCCACAGCTAACATCATCCTCAATGGGGAAAAACTGAGAGCTTTTTCCCTGAGATCAGGAAAAGGACAGGGATGCCCACTCTCACCGCTGTTGTTTAACATCACGGTGGAAGTTCTAGCATCAGCAATCAGACAACAAAAGGAAATCAAAGGCATCAAAATTGGCAAAGATGAAGTTAAGCTTTCACTTTTTGCAGATGACATGATATTATGCATGGGAAATCCAATAGACTCCACCAGAAGTCTGCTAGAACTGATACATGAATTTAGCAAAGTTGCAGGATACAAAATCAATGTACAGAAATCAGTTGCATTCTTATACACTAATAATGAAGCAACAGAAAGACAAATAAAGAAACTGATCCCATTCACAATTGCACCAAGAAGCATAAAATACCTAGGAATGAATCTAACCAAAGATGTAAAAGATCTGTATGCTGAAAAGTATAGAAAGCTTATGAAGGAAATTGAAGAAGATATAAAGAAATGGAAAAACATTCCATGCTCATGGATTAGAAGAATAAATATTGTCAAAAGTCAATACTACCTAAAGCTATCTGCACATTCAATGCAATCCCAATCAAAATTGCACCAGCATTCTTCTCGAAACTAGAACAAGCAATCCTAAAATTCATATGGAACTACAAAAGGCCCCGAATAGCCAAAGTAATTTTGAAGAAGAAGACCAAAGCAGGAGGCATCAAAATCCCAGAATTTAGCCTCTACTACAAAGCTGTCATCATCAAGACAGCATGGTATTGGCACAAAAACAGACATATAGACCAATGGAATAGAATAGAAACCCCAGAACTAGACCCACAAATGTATGGCCAACTAATCTTTGACAAAGCAGGAAAGAATATCCAATGGAAAAAAGACAGTATCTTTAACAAATGGTGCTGGCAGAACTGGACAGCAACATGCAGAAGATTGAAACTAGACCACTTTCTCACACCATTCACAAAAATAAACTCAAAATGGATAAAGGACCTGAATGTGAGACAGGAAACCATCAAAACCCTAGAGGAGAAAGCAGGAAAAGACCTCTCTGACCTCAGCCGTAGCAATTTCTTACTTGACACATCCCCAAAGGCAAGGGAATTAAAAGCAAAAATGAAGTACTGGGACCTTATGAAGATAAAAAGCTTCTGCACAGCAAAGGAAACAACCAACAAAACTAAAAGGCAACCAATGGAATGGGAAAAGATATTTGCAAATGACATAACGGACAAAGGGCTAGTATCCAAAATCTATAAAGAGCTCACCAAACTCCACATCCGAAAAACAAATAACCCAGTGAAGAAATGGGCAGAAAACATGAATAGACACTTCTCTAAAGAAGACATCTGGATGGCCAACAGGCACATGAAAAGATGCTCAACGTCGCTCCTCATCAGGGAAATACAAATCAAAACCACACTCAGATATCACCTCACGCCAGTCAGAGTGGCCAAAATGAACAAATCATGAGACTATAGATGCTGGAGAGGATGTGGAGAAACGGGAAGCCTCTTGTACTGTTGGTGGGAATGCAAATTGGTGCAGCCACTCTGGAAAGCAGTGTGGAGGTTCCTCAGAAAATTAAAAATAGACCTACCTTATGACCCAGCAATAGCACTGCTAGGAATTTACCCAAGGGATACAGGAGTACTGATGCATAGGCGCACTTGTACCCAAATGTTTATAGCAGCACTCTCAACAATAGCCAAATTATGGAAAGAGCCTAAATGTCCATCAGCTGATGAATGGATAAGAAATTGTGGTTTATATACACAATGGAGTACTACGTGGCAATGAGAAAAAATGAAATATGGCCCTTTGCAGCAACGTGGATGGAACTGGAGAGTGTGATGCTAAGTGAAATAAGCCATACAGAGAAAGACAGATACCATATGTTTTCACTCTTATGTGGATCCTGAGAAACTTAACAGAAACCCATGGGGGAGGGGAAGGAAAAAAAAGAGGTTAGAGTGGAAGAGAGCCAAAGCATAAGAGACTCTTAAAAACTAAGAACAAACTGAGGGTTGATGGGGGTGGGAGGGAGGGGAGGGTGGGTGATGGGTATTGAGGAGGGCACCTTTTGGGATGAGCACTGGGTGTTGTATGGAAACCAATTTGACAATAAACTTCATATATTGAAAAAAAAATGAATAAATGTAAAAAAAATTTTTAAATTAATGCTAAAGAGATGATTATGCCAGGAATATAATAATAATCAAACAATTTATACTGTTTGCTTACTTGTATCTTTACAACTATAATTAGTCTACAGTTTCCTTTCAGCAAAACATATGACCATTTTGTAATGGCTAGCTTAGTTAAAACCAGGTAAAATATTCTGTAATTAAATCTACCCAGGTTCATACATTGCAACAAAAGAAATAAACAAATCCCATAATCATCACTCCCTGTAGAATTTCCATTTCTCCTTAGGAAGACATGCACCACTTTGCCAATGTGTCCTGTCCAAAAAGCACCAGGAACTCACGTGGAGTTGTACATATTAGATTTGTTCCTTATAAAAATAATTTAATAAATATGTATCAAAAACACATAACATGTCTGACACCATGCTGTTAAAAATTAATTTTAGTCCTTGTCAATGTAAATAAAAATGAGATAGTATTTATTAATAATATTAATTTAATAATAATAATACCTAATACTAAGTAATGTTTACAATGTGTCAAGCATTAAGTGCTTCACATATAACAATTACATAATCCTCTCAGTAATCCTGTGAGGTAGATGCTATTTTCATTTCTTTGTTTTATGTTTCTTTATTTTGAGAAAGTGAGAGAGCATGAGAGGGGGAAGGGCAGAGAGAGAGGGAGAAAGAGAATCCCAAGCAGGCTCATCAGTGTGGACCCCAATGTGGGGCTCCATCCCACAAACCTTAAAACCATGACCTGAGCTGAAACCAAGAGTCGGACGCTTAACTGAATGAGCTACCCCGCTGCCCCAGTTTTCATTTCTTGAACTACTAGTAGATTTAAACATATTTTTTAACTGCATTCAGACTTACAAATATACTTTTTGAGAGTTATTAAGACAGCATGAGGAATGCTGTCCTTTGGTCAAGGATTCCTAGGAGTTTTTGCATACATTTAACCACTCTAAATAAATATTGACCTCAAGAATACAGAAGTTATATAAATTTAGGAGTCAAAATTTAATGTAAATATTACCAGGTTTATATTCAATTTTATGGCTTTGACTTTTAGATAGAGGCAAACTATTTTGGTTCCTGAGACCCAAACTCAACCTGGAATCTGGTTTTACACATCTTACCTATATGTGAAAATAATAGATACTGCATGAATATTTCCCCTAGAGTTTCCATTTTTTTGTTTTGTTTTGTTGTTGTCAAGTGCCTACTCATCTCCATCTATTTTTCTAATGGTGCTGTTCATTTTCTTAGGAATTTTAAGTGATTCTTAAATGTGCCTTATGGCACATTGCTGATTTTAATCTTTTGACATTTATCTAGCAAATATCTTTCTCAGTTGTCCCTTATTTAGATTTTCATGAACTAAAGTCCATCTTTCCATTTCAAATGTTGAATTTTATTTGTACCATCATTTTGGTTTTCTCTTATAACACTTCTCACACACGATTATCATAATTTGAATTTTTGGGTTATAGAAAAGATCAATCAAGTGAAGGTGACAGAAAAGTGAAAGAGCAAGAGTAAAGTAAAAACAGTGTCTTTCCAGTAACATCTTTACAGACAACAAAATAACATACATCATAGCTTTAGCCATACTGCATGATCATTCTCCTTAGGTGTACATAAAAATGTATGTTTAGGGGCGCCTGGGTGGCGCAGTCGGTTAAGCGTCCGACTTCAGCCAGGTCACGATCTCACGGTCCGTGAGTTCGAGCCCCGCATCAGGCTCTGGGCTGATGGCTCGGAGCCTTGAGCCTGTTTCCGATTCTGTCTCCTTCTCTCTCTGCCCCTCCCCCGTTCATGCTCTGTCTCTCTCTGTCCCAAAAAAAATAAATAAACGTTGAAAAAAAAAAAATTTAAAATGTATGTTTAAACTTGCTAGTTCTTATCAAAATCCGAGTACAGAATTAGAGCATTATTCCCCTAAAATTTCAAGCACAGTGTATAGAAAGTGAAAACTTAAGTCCAAAGTCATCTGAGAGAAGCTTAAAGTCTATATCCTAAAATTGCTCATATTTTTCAAGTAAAGGCACTATCTCTGTTAGACACAACTGAAAAGTAAATGGGTACTCAAAAAGAACATCTGCAGCAGAATTTTAGTAAATCTTAGTGGTAATTTATTTTTCACATTGCTTGGAAAGAAACAGATGATTCTGTCAATATCCTCTAACAATTCCAGTGCCTTCAATAAATTTAATGTGTTAAATTATATCACCACTTTCAAAATTAAGAAAGTTAAAACGTCTTTGAGGGCTAGATTAATAGGCCAAAATTTCAAAGTTCAAAAAGTCACAAACTTTAAGAACTGAGGAGAAAACACACACATCTTTTGGTACTGTTGAGGAAGATTTCCTTTCCTATTCATGGTCCTTCTAGCCAGACTAAGAATCAAAATGATATGAGACAGATTAACAGGTGAAAATCAAACTTAATTATGTATGTATGGGGTATCCAAACAGACATAGGAATTCCAAAGACAGGCAAAATGAGATATGTATGTCATTCTGAACTAAGAAGAAATAGAGATCTGGGATCTCAAAGAGAAGGAATGCAATTCACAGGAAAAGGGAAAAGAGTAAATGCTTGATAAATGTTTGCTGGGCCTTTCAGAAACAATGGGACATAGAGGACTTTGATCAAAGAGGCCCTGCTTGGGACACCTGGGTGGCTCAGTTGGTTGGGCGTCCAACTTCGGCTCAGGTCATGATTTTATGGTCCCGTCCATGAGTTCCAGCCCCGCATCGGGCTCTGAACCTAGAGCCTGCTTCAGATTCTGTGTCTCCCTCTCACCCTGCACCTCCCCCACTCAAACTTTGTCTCTCTCTCTCTCTCTCTCTCTCTCAAAAATAAATAAAAATTTAAAAATTTAAAAATATTAAAAAAAAAAAAAAACAAAAAACAGGCCCTGTCTACCATACCTAGTTCACAGTATAATGTAGTCATCTACAGTGATAACTCTTCCTAGAGAAGGTCCTCCATCTAAATTCTCTTTAGGGAGTTGTTGGGCGGGGGGGAGGGGGTAAACAGCTTTTCCTGAATCTACTGGGTTTTGATTGCTTTTTAATTCAAAGTAGTCTTCATGCCAAGTGGCCCATCTTGGGGCAGTGTGCCCTTGGCCCCTACAGTACTGATATACTGTAATCACAATCTGTGATTTTAATACATAGAATGTTAAACAATGATTAAATAATCCTCAAATATTACATGCCACCTTATAATTTCTGAAAAAATGTATTTAGAATGTCATGCATTTAAAAATACTTCTTATAGAAGACTAAATAAAAAATAAAAAAAGAAGACTAAATAAAAAAAATAAAAATAAAAAATAAAAAAATAAAATACTTCTGGGCGCCTGGGTGGCTTAGTTGGTTAAGCGTCCGACTTCAGCTCAGGTCACGATCTCGCGGTCTGTGAGTTCGAGCCCCGCGTCGGGCTCTGGGCTGACGGCTCAGAGCCTGGAGCCTGTTTCGGATTCTGTGTCTCCCTCTCTCTGCCCCTCCCCCATTCATGCTCTGTCTCTCTCTGTCTCAAAAATAAATAAACGTTAAAAAAAATTTTTTTAAAAATAATAAAATACTTCTTATATAAAATACATGATGTGGACCAATTCATTCACATATCTGAAAGACTGAATATTTGCAGAACATCCTCCTCAAACCCAACTTCTTTCTACACAAACTAAACTAGATGCCTTCCTGTGCCCTTCCTCTGTACTTCCATTTGAGTCACTTGGGTCTGAAAACTAGCTCTACCATTTACTGGCTGGGTAACTTTAGACAAATTACTTGACCTCTTTTTCTGAGTTTTTCCATCTGTAAAACAGAAATAATAATAGTGTCAGTTTCTTAAGGCTTTTATGATTTAAATGAGTTGATATTCTCCAAGCTTTTAAAATAGCGTGAGACATTTCTGAAAACAGTAGTGACAATTATACAACACTGTGAATGTAACTGCCACTGAGTTTTACACTAAAAATGGTTAAAATGGTAAAGATTATGTTAATGTCTATTTTATGACAATAAAAAAATTAAAAATAAAATAAAATAATGCCTGACACATAGAAAGGATTTTTTGAAATAAACTAAAAATAGAATTTACTACTCTGCATTATAATTATTTGATGACTTGTCTGTATCACCTTTAACTAAAACTTCATATGGATAGATGACATATTTGGCTTGTTCAGCATTTGTAGCTCTAATACCTATCGTGGACTCAGACACCATAGGAGGTCCTAAAGAAATACTACTGAGTGTGGTGTCCAGCTCAATAGAATGGGTTACTTAAGAGACAGTGACTTCCTCGTTAGTGTAATTATTTAAGCAGAAGTATAATGATCACCTACTAATGATGTGTCAAAGCACATGTCCAATACATGGGATGAGTATAAGTGTCTAAAATTTCTTCCTAATTTAAGGTTGCATTATGTATCTTGTGCTTTAATACAGCAATTTTCGTAAACAGTACCAACACAATAAAGGAATTCCATCTTTTACTACTGGCCACCTTCACCCCTAAAATAGGCTCTGGTGGTGTGAAAACACTATTAGCCTTTCCAGACCTCCTAGTATATTTACATGCTTTTTGCCTTTGTTCAGAATGTGCTCTGTCACCCGTATGCTTCACCTTCTTGATGTCACATTCTCTAAAAAGGATTCCATGGTCTTCAAAAAGGGTGTTAGTTGTCCCATACATGCTGCATTAGCATTTTGGTTTTGTTTTTATCACATGATATAAGAGTTACCACTTTGCTAGTTCTCTTAAACTGCAGGCTATTTGGAAGCAGAGTCTGGGTCTTTTTCAACTATTTAACACACTGCCTGGTACTAAATATTTAGTAAAAGCATAATCGCATGAATGAAACCATCTTGTGAGGTCTGCTGCTTTCAATTGTGTACATCATAATTTTTTAAAGCACACTTTTTTTAGGTATTTTTTCACCAAAAACTAGTCAAATGCTTTCTTTTTTCACCAACTAGTCAAATGCTTTCTTTGTGGCAAAATTCTATCCCATGTGGGCGATTTCAAATATCACCCTTTGATGCTATTGAACACAATATGTTACATGCAAATGTGTACCCCAAAACAAACACGTGCTTTTATTATGTGCGTAGAACTTACATTCTTCAAAGCAAATTTTCTTGAGCAAAATGTTTGGAGGTGAAGGGACACGGCCAAAATCTGCTAAGACACTAACCATTCTGTCTGAAAGAAAGAAATGAAAACAAGAAATGAGTTCTTACCTACTACTGTGAGCAAGACAATTTGCCAGAGATGATGAATACTGATATTCCAAGTTGTCAATACAGTGTGAGTGAGGAGAAATGAAAGTACTTTAACCTTATGAGAATTTGATGATTCCTAGTCTATGCCCTAAAAGCTGAGCATTCCACTTTTCCATATAATCTGTGGTTCCCACAAAAGATTATTAAAACACAGAGAGAGGGGGGCACTTGGGTGGCTCGGTGGGTTAAGCGCCTGACTCCAGTTCTGCTCAGGTCATGATGTCCATTTGTGAGTTCAAGCCCCATGGGGCTCCCTGCTGACTGCACATTGACGGCTTGGGATTCTCTCTCTCTCTCTCTCCCCTCTCTGTAAGAGCCCCTACCCCACGAGCACTCTCTCTCTCCCAAAATAAATTTTTGAAAAAAACAAAACAAAACACGGAGAGAAAATCTCAATGAGGAAGTCCACCTTAAAGAGGAAATACTTTTGTCCAGGAGGAAAATAAAGGGCGCGTCCTGCACTACACTTCCAACTCCACAGACAAGAATGGAAGAAAAAGATTAACTGCATTTTCATCTGTGTCACAGACGAAAGCTCATTTCCCCTTGCATAATTAGAAGGTTCCTCCGACGTGTTCGTTATTCAGCAATTGCCAATCGGTAGGCAGATGGCTCATTAATAAACGATGACACATCATCTGGTGTCAGAAATCAACTCTGGATAATATTCAGCCACATCAGTTTCCTGAAAAGCCTGCATTCATTTAACTCAAGCCTCTTCGGTTAGTTCAGCAGACAGCTCTGACGAGCTTCTCCACCCCGCACCTCTTCCGTCCCCGCTTCTCCCTCGGCTCCCAAGAGAGGCGGACCCGCCTGCCCGCGCGCCCACGTAGACTGGCTGGTCACCCGGGCGGGCCGGCGCGTGCGCACTGGCCTGTCTGCAGCGGGCGGACAATGGACGCCCCTAGGACCTTAGCGCCCGAGCGGTCCGCCCAATCGCTTCCTCGGATAGGAGGGGTTCTTTTGAAGCTGTGGCTGTGTGAACTCTGGGTACTGCTGCCGGATTCCGGTGTGAACATGAAACTTCTGCCTCACGAAGAGGAAGTACATTTTATCAATGAATACGTGAACCTCCACAATGAGCTCCGGGGCAACGTCTCCCCCGGAGGGTCTAACTTGCGCTTCATGGTGAGGCTCTAAGGCGGTTGTCCGAACCGCCCACAACCTCCTTGTCACGACGCCACTGCTCGGCCTCGGAAACCCGGGCCACTGCTTCACTGAGGCTTACGGATGGCGGGGAACTGCACGTCACTGTGGGTTTAAAATACGCTTGAAGTGATTACACTCAAGAAATAGAAACCACTGTGTGACACACAGTTATTACCAAGATTTTGCAGGGAGCTGGGATCTGTAGAGGCACTCACCTAAGGGGATGTCTCAGTCACCTCGTCCTAGTCCTGGCCCTAATTTTGCCTTCCCTGAACAATGTTATTCTTGCTTCTTCCCCCCCCCTCCCCCCATTTCTATTTTACATCTCATCAACTGTTTCTCTTGCCTCCCGTCTTCGTGATTCTCATTAGAAATGGCTGCAAAATTTATTGGATAAATATTCTTTGACCAGGCAATTAGGAGCTTCCAACTTATATTATAAATGATATCACAAGGACTGTTTCTCTAGACATAAGTCTTTTCTTCCTTCTGGGTTAGTTCCTTAGACAGATTCGAGAAAGGGGATAAATAGATGAAGGATATGATATTTTTATTTATATGATATACAGCAATTGCTATTCTAAAGAGCTGCGCCAAATTAAGTAAATACCAGCAATGTGTTTTAACTTATTTGCACACAGTCATGGGAAGCAATGACCGAAATGCTTACAAACTTCAAGTTGAGAGTTAGACTTACTGGATTCAAATCCAGGCTCCACAATTTACTGGCAATAAGTAGCTGTAAGTCAACTACTTAATTTTTTTTTTTGTTTTACTTCTTTTGTGAATTAGAGACAGTAATAATAATACATCACTCGTGGAATTATTGTGAAAATTAAGTGAAATGATACTTAAAACACATTTAGAATAGTGACTAGTATGTAGTAAGCTTGTGATGTGTAAACAGTATGCAAAATAAGACAGGAGGAGGATAGTCCTTGGAGCATTGTTTGCAAATGGAAAACTAAAGGGCCATTAATAGTGGAATGGTAACATTTATTATATGCTATCCATACTACAGAATAGAATGTAGAGTTTGTAAAACAGGTGGATCAAGCTGTGCTAAAGTGGAAAAATCTAAAAGAAAACTGCCAAGTTGCAGGCCGGTTATATTGTGTATAGTGTGATTACAATAGTGCAAAGAAAGAAAATCGCACAATACCTACCTGAAACATCCACACTTGTATCTTATATTTGAATATGTTTGTACGTGTATGTATATAGACATAGAGAAATGTATGCATAAGCAATTTTTTTTAACAACTGTTACCTTTGGGGAGGAATGTTGGGGGTGGGAAGTATTCTAAAGGCATGATTTATTTTCTATATTTTCTATATTTATGTATAATCTATGAAATTAAGAAAACTCTAAGGAAATCTTAGTATTGGTTTTCAGAAATGTTTATTTTCAGATATACTATAACATGTGTACAAAGCATTTTGATTTTACAACTATTTTGCTGATTTATCTATGGGTGCTGTTTTTGTTCTTGTCCTTAACCGCTGAATTTAATGAGTCTCTAAATAATGATAAAATTACACATTTCTGCATATTTCCAGGGCTAGCCAGGAAACAATATCTTGTGATATTTTCTTGCATTTCTGGGACTATCCATAAAACTTTACATTTGCCTCTTTTATAATATTTACCAAGTACCGCTATGTGTTAAAATCTTATCTATAAAATATAGAAGAGAAAATGTATGCCAGACTTTGTATTTTATTTCTCACATTACAATAGTTTGCATATACTCAGTATTCAATAAATAGTTCTTAGATAAATATTTTAAATTATTGTATTACTATGTATAAAAGGAATGAGATTAAAAGCATATATTCTGAATAGACTACATGTAAGAGTATTATAACCATTTGCATCATCTTAAAATCTGATTTTTTTTTTAATTTTTTTTTTTAACGTTTATTTATTTTTGGGACAGAGAGAGACAGAGCATGAATGGGGGAGGGGCAGAGAGAGAGGGAGACACAGAATTGGAAACAGGCTCCAGGCTCTGAGCCATCAGCCCAGAGCCTGACGCGGGGCTCGAACTCCCGGACCGCGAGATCGTGACCTGGCTGAAGTCGGACGCTTAACCGACTGCGCCACCCAGGCGCCCCTAAAATCTGATTTTTTAGTTACAAATATATGGGTAGTCCTTTCCCTCAAGAAATAGTTATTTCATTTATGATTAACTCAAAAGCATTTCCCCCCATAGAAATTCCACAAACCAGACCCATAAGCACAAAGTTAGTATTGTTTCCTTAAATCTAATATGAGAACTCTAGGAAAATAATTTAGAGAACAACAACAACAAAAAAATGCTCATTATTATTTTGTTTTCTTTGATTTTTGCATTTTTTTTCAGACTTGGGATGTAGCTTTGTCACGGACTGCTAGAGCATGGGGGAAAAAATGTTTGCGTGAGCATAATCCTCATTTAGAAGAACTAAACATGGCCCATCCTAAATTTAATGGTATTGGTGAAAATATGTGGATTGGCCCCGAAAATGAATTTACCGCAAGTATTGCTATCAGAAGTTGGTATGAAGAGAAGAAAAGGTACCATATTGAAAATGACAGTTGCTCTAGTGACTGTTCTAATTATAAACAGGTATCTAATTTTTATATTAATTCAATAGACTCCTTAATTGCTTTACTACTGAGTTTTTATTATGTTTAATTTTATAAATTAACCCAAATGGTAAGTTACTTCTAATAGAATCAAAATTCTAATCATTCCTAGATCTTCAAAATGTCTATAATTCCATCTATCACATGAACCATACAGTTAAAACATTTCTTTAAATGTGGTAAATCTCATCTCCATACCCAAAAATGAAAGGTACTTTTATAAAAGCAATACGTACTGGAAAAGGATGAAACAGGAAATAAAAATTATTTTTAAATTATTGCCTATAAACATAAGTAAAAGACTTGATTATTTTGCACAGATCAGTATACATACTGCTGTATAACTGATTGATTAAAGCATGTTAAGTACCAATTAATAGCATTATTTTCCTGTCTCCTGTCTAACAATCCACATTTACACTTTATGCTCCAAGAATACTAAACTACTTGTTATTTCCTCTACACTTATTATTTTGCATATCACATTATTTATAATCATCTTTTTATATATGATACTACACTAAGTACAGAGACCTTGTCTTATCCACATATCATGGACAACATTATTTTGGTCTTCAATAAATATTTGTACCAGGAATCAAGAAATTATTAGATGAACTTCCAAGCTGATTTAAGAGATTATTATTTTTTAATCAATAAGATCTGATGTCATGTTTTATGCAGAACTTAAAATCTTATGACTTTAAGACATGTTGAACTCACGTCTTTATGTTCCATCAAATGAATCATGTTTTAAAAGATGTTTGACTGTTCTTTCTTCTTCTAGAAAGTTATAGTGGTTCTCCATTGTCTTACTCGTATCAAAGCCAGACTCTTTAATATGATTTTAATAATCCCAGTAAATTAATCATGTCTACTCCATGATCTACTCCTCTGTTATATTTTACTCTTTATTTCTGGTATCATAGACATTTTTGTTTCTTTTATCTTACCTACTTAACTCCATTTCAAATGGTGCAGACATTGTATTCTCTATTCTTTTAATGTATCACTATTTCTTTAAGAATCACACTTTTAAAACCACTAAGACTTGGGATAAAAAGGAAAGGAAACCAGAAACTGTTTCTTCCACAGGGGTTAACAAGACCAAACACTTTCTTGTTATGTGGAAGTTGTGTGGAAGTATTAGAAATACTAAAGTCATACAGAGAATTTCTGGAACATCTTTAATCGTTCTCATATTTTCATTCCAATTCAAGACCTTTTGTCCTTTTATATAAACCTGCTCTTTTATTCATTTGTTTTGCATTGCAGGCCCAGACTATTTTATTTCATAATAGAATTTCCTCAACAAAAGAATAGAGAAATGCTGACTGCATTCAATTACTCTCTACTCTTGTATAGCTTTTCCTTTCCTTCTATAATCTTGATGTTTGGGTTTTTTTTCCTTTCTATGCACAACTTCCAGTCTTCCAAAACGTTTTCTCCTCCTTTTCCCTCTTCCTATCTGCCATAACCTAGAACTCTCAGATTCAACAGGAGTTTGAAAATTGATTCAGCATGTGTGCCTTCCTTTGACTCTAAACCATTCTGGATCAGTGTTTCTCAAACTCTTTATCCTAAGTTTACAGTGGTAGAACCTATTAAAGGTTTCTCCAAGTACAGTTTGGGAAATGCTTCCCTAAATCTGTGATAATTCTCTACCTGCATCCCAACTATCAACAATAGCCAAAGTATGGAAAAAGCCCAAATGTCCATTGACTGATGAATGGATAAAGAAGATATGGCATATATATACAATGGAATATTACTCGGTGATCAAAAAGAATGAAATTTTGCCATTTGCAACAACATGGATGGAATTAGAGTATATTATGATAAGCAAAATAAATCAGTCAGTGAAAGATAAATATCATATGATTTCCCTCATATGTGGAATTTAAGAAACAAAACAGATGAACATAGGGGAAGGGAAGCAAAAATAAGATAAAAACAGAGAGGGAGGCAATCCATCAGAGACTCAAATATAGAGAACAAACTGAGGGTTGCTAGTGGGATAATGGGTGGGGGATGGGCTAAATGGGTGATGGGCACTAAGGAGGGCACTTGTTGGGATGAGCACTGGGTGTTATATGTAAGTGATGAATCACTAAATTCTATTCCTGAAATCATTATTACATTGTATGTTAACTAACTTGGATTTAAATTTAAAAAATAATTTCTACCTGCATCCAAATGAAGAATAGTTCATATTCCTTAAAATGCTTGGTTAAAGGTTCTTTGTAAATTGAATACATTATTGTTTATAATATGGCAGAGTAAATGTTTAGAATCAAATTTTGTTTTCTTTGAAATCTTTATTTTAGCTTGTTTGGAACACATCTTACAAAGTTGGTTGTGCTGTTACTAAGTGTGCAAGAGTTGAAAATATTAGATATGCAGTAGTTTTCATTTGCAACTATGCACCAGGGTAAGTTACTTTAAATTTTAAAAAGAATATTAAACTGATAATTTTTCAAGGTTAGGTTTTCCTAACTTTCAACATATTCTTCTAAATGTCTTTGTAAACTGTAAAATAATTAAATATAAGATATTGAAGATTTATATTGAAATATTTTCAATTCTATAATGAAATAAGTAATATTTGGGCATATCAATTTAATGTATAAATTAGCCAAGTATTACTTAATAAAAAAAATTTAACGTTAGTATTATTTCACAATATCTAGCCTAATGAGCATAGGATTTAAATTATTTTCCAAAATAGTTTATTCCCATATTTGTAATAAAAGTCAAAGGAAAATAAGGTTAGATGTGTATAAATCTAGATTGTGTATAATCTAGATTGTGTATACAATAAATGTATATTGTAAGAGTTGTTTCAGGAGTGCATCAGTTTTGTAACTGAAAGACAATTTTAATTGACCATCCTTTGCAAGTTGTATTATTATTTGAGGCTAGTCTCATTCATATAAAAAATCATAATATCTCAAAGATGCAAGAGTACTTTAAAAGTCTCCTAGTAAATCTATCCGTATGAAACTTGAATTCTTTCCACTGACTTACCATGTGATTATTTATCCCACACTTGAATACCTTCCTAAGACAGGAAATAACTACCTTCAAAAATAACCTTCATCTCTGGAGAGCTTTGTTGGAAATTCTGAAATTTTCTTACAGGTCAAGATGATACTATAAGTAGTATTATTAAAATATCTAACTGAGAAAATATCCTAATCAATAGGTCAAGAAAACAGTAAAATTAGCTTAAGCTAGGATTGAGAAAGAATTTCTGCCAAATAAGATGCTCTGGGACTAAACCAAAAAGAAAAACAAAAAAAAACAAAAACAAACAAACATTCATTACTGACTACTGATTGTATTCCTCTGGATAGGGAAAATAACAGAAGTATGATATAAATCAAATTAGATTCAGAAAGTCCCTTCCTGAGAGGAGTTTTACTGACTTTGAACACAGTCATGCAAAACAAGTTCAGGATGTAGGGTTGTTACAAAACCTTTTAAGCTCCCTTTCATTTCTACAGACTGAAAGCATTGGGATGATGTCTATTACATGGAGAAACTTTTGAAAGTTAACTACTCATTGGTATTGAAAATTCAGAGAATTGGGTACTGATGTGAGGGAAGAAAGAGATTCCTTTGGGGCACTTGTCTTCATTTATGCGCTCAGCAACTCTGTACAAGGCTCTGATCTATCTACCAACAAGACCAAAAAAGGTTGACCATATTTAGTTTTTAGCCTTGGAAGACAAACAATAAATAAGTAAACACATAAATAGATAATATTTAATTAGATAATAAAATATGCCATAAAACATAAAGCAAGATAAGCAGATAGGGAATAACCAGTATGGAATACAAGATAGGGTAGTTGCAAGAGAAAGTAGCATTTGGTCTAAAGATGACTAAAGAATATTTCAGATAGAAGTAAGAGTGTGCACAGAATCTCTGAGCTGGGAAAGATTTAGCATGTTTGAGAAATGAATAACTGCTTAGAAGTAGGAGTTGAGGTAGAAAGTTAGGTGACAGCTATACCAAATAGTATACCATAAGCCATGTTAAGGATTTTGGAATTTATTCTAAGTAATGGCTAAGCCATTGGAAAGTCTTCAGCACGTGAGTGACATTATCTTATCTATGTTTTGAAAAGAACACTTAAAAAAATTATCCTTGCTGTTGTGTTAAGCATTGAGTATAGGGAAATATGAGTTCAAAGAGGAAAGCAGGTGCCTGGGTGGTTCCGTCTGTTAAGTGTCCAACTTCAGCTCAGGTCATGATCTCATAGTTTGTGAGTTCAAGCAAGCACGGAGCCTGCTTCGGGTCCTCTGTCCCCTTCTCTCTCCGCCCCTCCCCCACTTGTGCTTTCTCTCTCTCTCAAAAATAAATAAACATTAAAAAAAAGATTGTTTCTATATGACAGGCTATACACTATGATTGGTTCTTTTCTTTTTAAGTAAGTTCTACACCCAGTGTGGGGCTTAGGCACATGCTCTATTGACTGAGGTAGTCAGGTGCTCCTAGACTATGGTACTAGAGTTTTAGCATGTACATTGATTTTCTATTGTTGCATAATAAATTAGTACAAATGTAGTGACTTAAAACAGCACCCACTTTTTATCAAACAGTTCTATAGTCTGTAAGTTCATGCACAGTGTGGCTGGATTCTCTGCTCAGCGTCTCAAAGACCAAAATCAAGAACTTGGCTGAGTTCTTATCTCTAAAGCTCTAGGGAAGAATCTACTTCAAGCACATTCCAATTGTTAGCAGAATTCAGTTCAATGTGGTTGTAGGACCCCATTTACTTCCTGGCTTTCAGCCAGAGGTTGCTCTCAGCTTCTAGAGGCTGCCCACATTTCTTAACACAAAGCTCCCACCATCTTCAGGTCAGCAAAACCTTCCCATTGTTCAAATCTCTGACTTTTCTTCTGTGACCAGCCAAAGAACACTCTCTGCTTTTAAAGTGCCCAAATGATTGAGTCAGGCACACCTGGATAATTTTCCTATTTTAAGGTCTATTGTGCCATATAACATAAATTATTAATAATGGAAGTAAAGTTTATCATATTCACTGTCCTGGGAATTATGCAAGGCTTGTACACCAAGGGTAAGGGGTCTCGTGGTCCATCTTAGAATTTTACCTACCATAGCATGGAAATTGAGAGGAAAGTTCAGTTTCTGGATATATTATGAAGGTGGAGCTAATAATACCAGTTGATGGATTTGACTTTAGGGATAAATGGGATGCAATAATCTAAAATGATACCTGTGTCTTTAGTTTGAACAGCTGGATGAATAATGATGCCATTAACTCAGATAGGCAAGAACAGGAAATGTGTTTTATGTTTGGACATATTAGGTAGAAATACAAATGTGGGAAATGAAATGAATCATGAGAAGTAAAAAGTTCTGTGAAGGACTGGGATAGAATTCAAGTAGAGGCAACTACTGGTATAAAGGCCCTGAGGTAGAAATAAGTTACAGTCTTGAATGAGATCACCTTATGAGAGAGTGAGTATGGAAACTTAATTTAAGGATAAACTCCTAGAGCACTGCAGTATTTCAACTTTAGGCAAAGGAGATAGTGAAGTAGAATGAAGAGAGGCTAACAAGATAAGCGGGAAACCAAAACAGTGCTGGTAAGCATCCTTGGAAGCCAAGTGAAGAACAGGAGTCAATATGACCAAAGTGGTTAACTGTATGAGATGCCTCTGAAAAAATGAAAAGCATGAGGAAGGAAAGATGACAGTTTCATTTGACAAGATGAAGGTATTTGGGGACCTTAATAACAGTGGTGAATGCAGGGGTATTCCATAACTCCAGTGGTAAGATGAAGCTACATGGTAGGATTACTCTTCTTTCCACTCACTGTCTGGTAGGCTTCTTTGTCTTGAAATTTCTACCAACCATTTTTCTTTTGATACAAATATTGGCAAGTTTGCCCTGTGAAGGATCTAGGTTAGAACATATATTAGTAAACTCAGTTCAAGTTTTATTTGATATGTACTCAAAATAGGCAGTCATAGCTGTGTTTCTTAAGAATAGTTGGTAGAAAAATCAATCCATCATAGTATTAGGAAATACTAAGTAAAAATGAATATAAGAGAGCCAAACTAAAAATTGAAACATATAGTGGGCTGAATGGTGGATCCCCAAAAGGTAGATCCAGGTCCTAATTCACAGAATTGTCACTATTAACTTACATGGCCAGAGTGAGTATTGTCTTATCTGGCAAAAGATGTGATCAAGAAAGAATCTTGAAAGGAGGAGCTTATCCTAGAATATTCAAGTGGCCCTAAATGCGATCACATATATTCACGTAAGAGAGAGGGAAAGCCAGATTCAGCACTAGATACACGGAAGGAGAAGAAGCAAAGGGATCATGAAGAAGAGGTTCGAGTGACATATCCATAAACCAAGGAACTTCTGGAGCCATCAGAAGCTGGAAGAGTCAAGGAAATCTCCCCATGAACGTTTGGAGGGAGCGCAGTCCTGCCAACACCTTGGTTTTGGACTTCAGGCCTCCAGAACTATGAGAATAAATTTCTGTTGTTTTAATTTTTTTTTTCAACGTTTTATTTATTTTTGGGACAGAGAGAGACAGAGCATGAACAGGGGAGGGGCAGAGAGAGAGAAGGAGACACAGAATCTGAAACAGGCTCCAGGCTCTGAGCCATCAGCCCAGAGCCCAACGCGGGGCTCGAACTCCCGGACCTCGAGATCATGACCTGGCTGAAGTCAGACGCTTAACCGACTGCGCCACCCAGGCGCCCCAAATTTCTGTTGTTTTAAACACCCAGTTTATACTAATCTGTTAACGTAGTCACAAGAAACTAATACAGAATGGAAGAATAAAACAGATTTGGCCATAGAGAAAATATAAATCAATGACAACCTTGAAATGTTCTCTCAGAACACAAAGATGAAGAATAAAAGTCAAAATACATTTTAAAAAAGAAAGGAAATATATAGGGCAGATAAATCTATATATTGGTGCTCCTAAAGAACAGAGAAGAATAATTGGAATGTATATAATCACCAAAAAATAAAATAAAATAAAATGTTCCTAATCTATAAAAATACTCATATAGGGGTGCTTGGGTGGCTCAGCCAGTTAAGCCTCTGACTCTTGGGGCACCTGGGTTGTTCAGTAGGTTGAGCATCCAACTTCAGCTCAGGTCATGATTTCATGGCTCATGAGTTCAAGCTCCACATGGGGCTCTATGCTGACAGTTCAGCGCCTGGAGCCTGCTTTGGATTCTGTGTGTCTCTCTCTCTGCCCCTCCCAACTTGTACTGTCTCTCTCTCAGAATAAATAAATAAACTTAAAAAAAAAAACCTCATAAGGTATTAGAAAAAGTGAGCTGAAACAATATTTACACATACCATTTTCTAGTAATTATTCTTCAGTTCCAAAGATAAGACTCATATATATATTTCTAAATAAAATAAAACAAAGTAAAAACTTTAAAATATTAATTAGATTAGCCTTGAACTCAGATATTAGAGTGGGTACAAAGATGACACTGATAATTTAAGCTTAAGTGATAGGTAATTTTATTAACTAGTCTAGGAAAAGATGTAGTGTGGAGAAAAAGGATTTGTTTATTTTTGGACATGTTGCATCTGTAGGTGACTGTAGCATCTCTTATTTAATTAAACATACATTTGTGGTAGATGCACCAAACACTGACTTAGGCAAGAGAATTCCATATTTCTTACATAGTGTTTATCCTAAAAACACTTATTCTCTGTTGGGAAGGAAGTATGTAAAAGGGGGAGGGAGCAACATTAGCCAAATACATGCACATATTTATATTTTAAATAGAAAGGAGTTGTAAAAATAGGTATGAAATCATAGAAACAATTAGCCTGAATACAGATTTAGAAGCAGTCAGCTTTGGTGCATAGATGATGTATATTAGAGGGGGAAAGAGGTCAATAGGGAAGGTTAGAGATCTGAGCTTGAGGAAATTGACAGGAATCTAATGCTACAAGAGGTAAATGGTAGTGTCCAAAAGTATTCAGTGCAGAAAATTTTCCTTATTTAATAGGTAAGGAAATAGAGTCAGGCAGGTCATGCCATTTTCTTTATTTCATAAACAGCTAGAATGTAGTTTTCCCAGCCTCCCTAGAAATTTGGTGGGACCACATGACTGAGCTCTGGCCACTTTCAGACTTAGCCTTTAAAATTTTCCTACATGATCCTTCCCACTCTTGAACTTCTGTCATCTGCTCTGGTAGAAGATTCAGTTGTTCTAGAGGGTGGCAGAGCCACAGGATGAAGTACATGAACCAGTGCCCCAGAGGAAAGCTCTCTTTTACCACTGCCAGCACCTATACTTCCGTGCCATGAATTCTGCCTACCATCACATGGAAATGGTGAGGAAAGTTCAGATAAGTATATAGTTTGAATTTGGAGCTAATAATACCTGCTGATTGATTTAACTTTGAGGGTGAACAGAATAGAATAATCAAGGATGCTATCTATGCCTTTAGTCTGAGCAGCTGGATGAATGGTGATGCCATTAAATCAGATAGGGAAGCCTCTCCAATGAGTAGACCTTGAGGGAAGATCAAGTGTTCTGTTTCAGACACAGTAGGTAGACAAATGAATGTGGGAAATGTAAATGAATCATGAGAAGGAGTTAGTCAGATGAAGGTCTAAGATAGGTTTCTAAGTAGTAAGAACTGCAGAATTTTCGGTTTTTGCATGAGATCCATTTTGAGTCGGGGCAGAAATGAGTCGGTTTTACATGAGACCACCTTGTGAGAAAGTAAGTATGGAAAATAGAATGGAAGAGACTTGAAGACTAAGCCTTACATTATTACAGTATTTCAACTTCAGGCAAAGGAGTTGTCAAAGGAGTTTAAAGAGAATCTAGTGAGGTAAGAAAGAAACTAGAACTGTCCTGGCATTTAAGAAAAAAAGCATTTAGAGTTACTTTCTCATCAGTCTCTTTTTATTATGTATTATGTATGAGGTGGTCCTTTTTCTATGCTTTTCTACACACATCATAATTTATGATTCAATGATATACATACCGTAATCATTTTAGACATTTTGAATAGCAGGTTAAATACATTAAGTGCAAACAACGCATATAACCATTTGAAGTGATGAGTATATGAAGAGCTAAGATAAGTTCACAAATGTTCAGTGACAACCATATCATATTCAGGGCCTGGATGTAATTTTGAGACACCATAAATGTTAACATGGATCTCAATTCCAGAGATGCTAAAATATGAAAATATGTGTATATTAGAATTATGAAATACAGTACATCACTGAAAGAAGAGCTCTATAGAACAATATCTATCTTTACTATATATGATTAAAAAGTTATAAAATAATATTTTATTCACAGTTAAGTACAGTTATTTCATATTTTAAAATATTGTCTGTGAAGCACTAAATTTGATTTTATGAACTATTAATGGTTTATGACTTGCAGTTTGAAAAATAATGCCAATTTAGAACACTATTCTTATATAGATGTTTGGCAGTAAAGAGAAGAAAAATAGGGTCAGTGTGTAAAGTTGGATGAAAGCTGTTTTGTAACTTTGGTTGAATTTTTATAAGCTAAAGAAAGCCACCAATTAAAAGAAAGTGGTAGAATATATTAGAATATATGAAGGAAGGGGGAGGAATTAAAGAGCAAGTTCTATATGGAAAAAAGCAGGAGGAGAGAATTATAAGAAAAGTAAATGTAGAGAAAGCTTAATAGTGAATATTTTTCTTCCGTTCTTGCTCAATGGAGCTCATGAGGGTTAATCTATTTCATTGATCTTTTGCAAGAAAAGATTTCATATTTATTCATACTTTATGATTCTGTTGTTTTCTATTTTATTTTGAGATATTCAATCTTCTGAGTGTTTTTTAGGAGTAGAGGCTGTTATATGTTGCTATTTTTGTTAAGGTATACACATTCCTTTATCTTTAATCCTGTTAATATTGAAGACATTTACAGTTATGTATTTTCCTCTGATTAGAATTTTTGCTTAACCTTTGTATTTTGTGATATAGCCTCTTTATCATTGCTTTCTGTGGGTTGTAATTTTAGGTCATTTTAATAAAATATGTTCAATACATGATACATAATCATGATAGAAAATTCAAAGCTACCAAGGAGAAAGTAATGTTCCCATTTCTGTCTTCCATTTACTCTCCCCAATATTTTATCCTAAAAGATATATTCTGTGCATATACAAAAGTACGTCTATCTTCATGTGTGTTTCTGTAACTCAAACTGAAGCACACTACACTTTCTGTGGCATTCTTTAATTTTTTTTTTTAACTTAGCGATATGTACTTGAAGTCTTTTCATTTGAGTACACAAGGAGTTTCCAGGGTTTTTTAAAAAATATTTTTACAGTGTTTTTGTTTGTTTGTTTTTATTTTTATTTAATGGTTGTGCAAAAGTTTATTTAAACAATGCTCTCCATTTAGTGGATATTTACTCTATTAGCTTTATTTCAAGTAATAATTATGCAAGTAGACATGTAGTTCTCACATGAGTTAGTATCATACTAATAGGATTTCATAGTCATGGGATTACTAGGTCAATAAGGATATGTACTTTTAATTTGGATAGATATTATTATCTATTCATCATAGTCACACTGTGTTTCTAAAACAATTTTTTATATCAACATATGAGTGTGACTATTTTTCTTTTCCCTTGCTAACATAATATATTTTCAAACATTTTGCTATTTACTTCTATGAGTTCAGTATGCTTTAATTTTCACCTCCTATTTTACATGAGTTTAGGTATCCTTTTTGTAAGTTTCAGAAAATTTGGATATCATTTTCTGGGACCTGGCTGTTCCTATGCATTCACTATTTTTTTCTTAAGTTCTTGGACTTTTGTTTTCAATTGTAAGAGTGTTTAAATAGCAAGAAAATTAGCTCTTTCATATGATGTCAGTTCCAAATATTTTCCCAGTTTGATATTTCATTTTTTACTTTATTTTTAATGCAATTTATTTTTTCCAAAAAGAATTATTTTGTTATTGGAAAAAAATGTATCAATACTTTTTTTTCATGGGTTTTGAGGTGTGAGTCATACTTAGACACGACTTCCCAAAGTATTACTATTCCACATTTTCTTCTAGAAATTCTTTATCTTTTTAACTTTTAAATATTTGGTCCACTTTGCCTTTGGACATTATGTAAGCTAGTGTAAGAATTAGTCTCCTGATTAAAATAACTCTAAAGACCAGACAAAACATGTAAGATAATTGCCTTCAGGCATTACAAAATAACAAGTGCAGGGCTATGATCTTTGCAAATAGAAAAGAACTTAGTGTGAAGCTTCTATTTGCGTTGGCTTTCTCTCTGAGAGAATTCTCCAAACCACAGCCAGAGAAACAGAAGCCAAGGAAAGGATATATTGTTTTCTGGGCAAAGGAAATATCAGTGTTTATTGATGTTAAGATGCCTCATATTTAGGGCTAGGATCCCAAAGAGTAGGGGGCTGCAAAGAAGGACCCCAAAGGTCTATAAAAATTGCTTTTGGGTCCTTCAATTCCTAAGCTACACATCTCAAGGCAAGATTCTGGGAAGATTAGGTAGGAACAGTTGCTTGGAAACTGATGGCCTGCACAGACATCGCACAAGCTGCGCAGTGCTGAGAAGACACAGCTGCAGTTTGGGCCCAGCCAAAACCGAGAGATACTGATCAACAGCCTGGGGCCTTACCAAACAGAGCATAAAAATCCAGAAAATATTCATATATTTGATTATACACAAATTTAAAACTCATTTATGGCTAGAGAAATACCATAGATCTAACCAAAGAAAAAATAATATACTGGGAAAATATAGTTGTGTAATATATGGCAGAGTTAATCTTCTTAATTTACAAAGAATTCATACCAAAAAAAAAAAGAGATACAACCCAGAAGAACAACGTGCAGAAGATATGAACAGGTCATTTACTGGAAAAAATGGTTATTAATCATACAAAAAGATACTCAATCTCACTTATATTGAAGTAATTCAAGTAAAAGCAAAAATGTGTGATGACTTTTCACTCATCCATCTGAGAAGATAGAAAAGCTTAACTGATACTCTGAACATGTGAGGGGACAATAAATTGGTACAATCTTTCTGGATTTGGCAAAATTACAAAATTTAAAATATGCTTACCTTTTGATCTTGTAATCCCCATATTAGAATTTTATGTTATTAATATCTTCATGAAAATTGGCCAAGATATATATACAAGGATACCCATTCTAGCCTGTTTTAATAGCATAAAACTGCAATAAAACAACTAATGACTCCAGTAATAGCAGACTGAGCAATTAATTTACTCTACATTATTGTGTAGCCTCTGAAACTACTGGTATCTTTATGTACCAATCTCGCTTGTTAGATGAAAAAGTAAGATGCAGAACAATAATAAGATTGAGTCTTTTTGTTACAGTAGCTAGCATGATCAGAAACTAGAGTGATTTAGTCAGAGAGAAGTGGGAAATTTCAGTTAGGTGAGTAGCTGTGCTCTACTAGTCCTGCAGAGACGCGGGTTGCTCCCATCTTGTTTCTTCACCATTCCCTGAGGGCAGAGTCTTTGTCTGCAAATCGAATCCAAGTCACAGATGAGGACTAGCTCGAGCTCAGAGTAAGGGAAAAGAAATATGTTGGTGGCATGACCATCTCTTAAAGCACAGATGGGAAGTGATGTGCATCACTGCTATTTCCATTCCATTGAATATAAAATTGATCACATGACCACATCTGAGCAGCAAGGGAGGTTGGGAAATGTAACGAGGCTAGCCATTAATGTGCCAAGCTAACATACTGTTATTTTAGTATTTTAAGAGATATTTATATTGACAGCAGTCTATCACAATATATAAGTACTGAGAATTTTTGTGGAAAAAAAACCTTATTTCTGATAGGAATCATAAGAAGCTGTTAAACAGAAGTTACCTTTGGGGAGACATATGGAAAGTGAAGGATGGAGACATTTTCTCCCTTAAGGTTGCCCTTTTCTTCTTCCTCCTTTCCACCATATACTTACAATACATTATACATGTATTACTTTTACTTATTTATTAACTTTAACATCAACAAAGGATATATCGACTGAGATGGGAGAAGTATTTGAGACATTTTTAGAAAGGGTTTGTAGGTCATTGTATTAAGTAATGAGAGGAAATCGTCAAGGAAGATTCTCAGAATTATGATTCAGGCATGACTGATATTGCCATTAACTGCAATGGTGAACAGTGAACTTTTAAGGAGGGAAGATGATGGATTCCATCTTGAATATAATGAATTTGAGTTGGCTGTGAATTACCTACTTTGAGATGTTCAGTAAGCAGGTGGTTATATGGGTCAGAAGCTCATGAGGCGTGGCATAGACAAATATTCAGAGTGCCAAAGTACATACAGTAATTGAAATCATGGGCATAAATGCAATTGCCTGGAGAGAGAGGATAGAGTGAGAAGAGAAGAGGACCTCCAGAATGTCATACCAACATTTAAAGGCAGTTAAAGAGAGAGAAAGTGGGAGGGGGAACCTAAGAGTGGCACACAGACAGGAGAAAAAACAGAAGAGTATGGTATCACAGGAGGCATGGGGGAAAGAATGTTTTTAGAAGGTAGTAGTACTAGTCCAAAATTTCTAATTCTAAGAGATCAATTAAAGTAAGGACTTTAAAATATCAAATTAAAAAGAAGTTCATTGATAAACATAATAAATGTAATTCTTTAGAAATATGATCTTTCATGTCAATACTTAAACAGACTCACATCTTTCCCACTTTGAAAACAAAGCAAAATAATAACAACAATAAAACAGCCCTCAATTCATTCCAAGCTGGCATCAGTTTCTTCTGCTCCACAGAAATGGTTCTTTTGTGTTTATCAATGTGATATATATTGCATATATGTATGTGTATGTATATGTATATGTTATGTATATGTATATATAAAGATACAAGTTCCTGAGAAGATGGAATGGTATTAAAGAGACTGGCATTAGAAAGGAAGACGGGCAGTTCTTCAGTTGTATTAGAAAGGAAAGAAGAAGGGAATAGGTATATTTGTCATATTTAGTGACGGAAAATTTCTCATGTTCCAAGCTAACGGTTATTATGTGTCACTGTGAAGTAGGACAGACAGATCATGTCCTAAGAATAAAGGGGGAGACAATGAAGATGGAATTTTGAGGGTTGGGAAGGTTTTAAATAGTTACTATGGAAAATGAGGGAGGAAGCTGACTAGAGAAACAGAAGGATTCTCTACCTAGTGTGATGATTTTTCTCCAGCGGTACCCACCAGCCCTGAAGCAGACATAGAGCATGTGGACAGTAAGATTCTGTCATTTTTTCCAACACTGGGGTTTTGTCAGGTAGACATAAAGGAAAACAATGCAAGAGAGTTTTAGAGTTTTAGCCAGATAATAATATGCAACGGAATTAGACCTGAGCTGTATGGAGAAGAGACAACAGTATATAGATAGGGAGAAAATAGGAGAGTAAATAGACTTGGAGTACCAGTGAACTTCATGGAGAAGTGTTGCAGGAGTAAATGAGTGAGCAAACTGGAAGAATAGGAGGCTACAGTCAGGGAATGGAATGTGTTACTTTGTGAGTTCAGAAGTGGGAGTAACTGTAGGGGATAACAAGATCCAGAGTGTGGCTACAAAAGTGACAATTATGGAGTATTGGGAAGTTTTGAGATGGTGAAAACATTC
Organism: Prionailurus viverrinus; assembly: GCF_022837055.1. Lineage (NCBI taxonomy): Eukaryota > Metazoa > Chordata > Mammalia > Carnivora > Felidae > Prionailurus > Prionailurus viverrinus. Next base: position 96,391,661 of record NC_062567.1, read on the forward strand.
AGTAACAGACCAAGTTATTGGATGAATTATCTATAAGCATATTGTAATCATCTATGTCCCAAATTCTAGGACAAGGACAATTTTGGCTGAAAAGGTAGATAGTGACTGACCCAGGTGCCAAAATTAATAAGGAGGCATGATCAGAGTTACCTGGGTGGCTCAGGTGGTTAAGCTTCAAACTTCAGCTCAGGTCATGATCTTGAGGTTCGTGAGTTCAAGCCCTGCGTGGGCTCTGTGCTGACAGCTCAGAGTCTGGACCCTGCTTCAGATTCTGTGACTCCCTCTCTCTCTGCCCCTCCCCCACTCATTCTCTCCCTCTCTCTCTCTCTCTCTCTCTCTCTCTCTTTCCCTCTCTTTCTCTCTCTCAAAAATAAATAAACATTTTTTAAAAAGGAGGCATGATCAGAAGGAAGATGGTATCCTGGGGAGGATTAGAGGATGGTGCAGCTAAATAATATCCATCTCAAAAGAGCTTTGTTGGTATTTAACTCTAGTGCCTAGATCCATGGGGGCAAGATGTGGAAGCGAAGGAGGAGATGTGACCAACTGAGTCTTATGGAAAGCAGTATAAAGTAGGGTAGCTTTGCACATACAGGGATAATTTGAGGCAAAAATACCCAACAAGATTCATGCTTTTCTTGACCTTAAATAAGTCCATATAGTCATGGAGTTTTAGCAAAGACAGATATATGAGATGTATCAGAAGGAGAGCCAGATAGGATTGCTAAAAGATAACCTACCTTGCTGCTTACTACATTTCAATTTTCTGATAGCTAATTGGGATAGATCTTTAAGTCTTCTTTGGAAAAGTATAGATGTCCAGGTATGAACCAGAAACCAGTGTTGTGGTATTTCTCAATGATACGTGGAGGTAGTGAAAGTGAAAAGAGTTATTGGAGGTGGTCTAGTTATTTTGGCTGTGTGAGACGGAAAAGTCAACACCTGTTTGATGTACTCTGCCATCATTCTGTGGACAGTCTTTAGGCAAGATGAGTTTTGTACATGGAAAACTTGGAAGAGAAAAATTTGCCTACAAATTGTAATTGCTAAATTGTCAATCCATGGAGCTGGATTACTTCCTTCATAAACAAAGTGGTGGCAGATATAGGACTAGTGAAGGCAATAAAAGTTTCTTTCTTTTTTAAGTTTCTATATGTATTTTGAAAGAGAGAGACTGTGCATGCAAGTGGGGGAGGGGCAGAGAGAGAGGGAGAGAAAGAATCCTAAACAGGCTCCACACTGTTAGTGCAGAGTCCAATGCAGCGCTCGATCCCATGAACTGTGAGATCATGACCTGAGCTGAAATCAAGAGCTGTACACTTAAGGGACACCTGGATGGCTCAGTCAGTTAAGCGTCCAACTTTGGCTCAGGTCATGGTCTTAGGGTCCATGAGTTCAAGCCCTATGTTGGGCTCTCTGCTGACAGCTCAGAGCCTGGAGCCTGCTTTGGATTCTGTATCTCCCTCTCTGTCCCTCCCTTGCTCACTTTCTGTCTTTGTTTCTCTCTTTCTCTCTCAAAAATAAATAAACATTTAAAAAAATAAAAAATAAAGAGTTAGATAATTAAGCTGAGTCACCTGAAAGTTTCAGTCACCACCAGAATTGCGTTGATTTTGAAACAATATAGATCAGGAACACGACAAGGATGCCCACTCTCACCGCTGCTGTTTAACATAGTGCTGGAAGTTCTAGCATCAGCAATCAGACAACAAAAGGAAATCAAAGGCATCAAAATTGGCAAAGATGAAGTCAAGCTTTCGCTTTTTGCAGATGACATGATATTATACATGGAAAATCCGATAGACTCCACCAAAAGTCTGCTAGAACTGATACAGGAATTCAGCAAAGTTGCAGGATACAAAATCAATGTACAGAAATCAATTGCATTCTTATACACTAACAATGAAGCAACAGAAAGACAAATAAAGAAACTGATCCCATTCACAATTGCACCAAGAAGCATAAAATACCTAGGAATAAATCTAACCAAAGATGTAAAGGATCTGTATGCTGAAAATTATAGAAAGCTTATGAAGGAAATTGAAGAAGATTTAAAGAAATGGAAAGACATTCCCTGCTCATGGATTGGAAAAATAAATATTGTCAAAATGTCAATACTACCCAAAGCTATCTACACATTCAATGCAATCCCAATCAAAATTGCACCAGCATTCTTCTCGAAACTAGAACAAGCAATCCTAAAATTCATATGGAACCACAAAAGGCCCCGAATAGCCAAAGGAATTTTGAAGAAGAAGACCAAAGCAGGAGGCATCACAATCCCAGACTTTAGCCTCTACTACAAAGCTGTCATCATCAAGACAGCATGGTATTGGCACCAAAACAGACACATAGACCAATGGAATAGAATAGAAACCCCAGAACTAGACCCACAAACGTATGGCCAACTCATCTTTGACAAAGCAGGAAAGAACATCCAATGGAAAAAAGACAGCCTCTTTAACAAATGGTGCTGGGAGAACTGGACAGCAACATGCAGAAGGTTGAAACTAGACCACTTTCTCACACCATTCACAAAAATAAACTCAAAATGGATAAAGGACCTAAATGTGAGACAGGACACCATCAAAACCTTAGAGGAGAAAGCAGGAAAAGACCTCTCTGACCTCAGCCGTAGCAATCTCTTACTCGACACATCCCCAAAAGCAAGGGAATTAAAAGCAAAAGTGAATTACTGGGACCTTATGAAGATAAAAAGCTTCTGCACAGCAAAGGAAACAACCAACAAAACTAAAAGGCAACCAACGGAATGGGAAAAGATATTCGCAAATGACATATCGGACAAAGGGCTAGTATCCAAAATCTATAAAGAGCTCACCAAACTCCACACCCGAAAAACAAATAACCCAGTGAAGAAATGGGCAGAAAACATGAATAGACACTTCTCTAAAGAAGACATCCGGATGGCCAACAGGCACATGAAAAGATGTTCAGCGTCGCTCCTTATCAGGGAAATAGAAATCAAAACCACACTCAGGTATCACCTCACGCCAGTCAGAGTGGCCAAAATGAACAAATCAGGAGACTATAGATGCTGGAGAGGATGTGGAGAAACGGGAACCCTCTTGCACTGTTGGTGGGAATGCAAATTGGTGCAGCCGCTCTGGAAAGCAGTGTGGAGGTTCCTCAGAAAATTAAAAATAGACCTACCCTATGACCCAGCAATAGCACTGCTAGGAATTTATCCAAGGGATACAGGAGTACTGATGCATAGGGCCACTTGTACCCCAATGTTCATAGCAGCACTCTCAACAATAGCCAAATTATGGAAAGAGCCTAAATGTCCATCAACTGATGAATGGATAAAGAAACTGTGGTTTATATACACAATGGAATATTACGTGGCAATGAGAAAAAATGAAATATGGCCTTTTGTAGCAACGTGGATGGAACTGGAGAGTGTGATGCTAAGTGAAATAAGCCATACAGAGAAAGACAGATACCATATGGTTTCACTCTTATGTGGATCCTGAGAAACTTACCAGGAACCCATGGGGGAGGGGAAGGAAAAAAAAAAAAAGAGGTTAGAGTGGGAGAGAGCCAAAGCATAAGAGACTGTTAAAAACCGAGAACTGAGGGTTGATGGAGGGTGGGAGGGAGGGGAGGGTGGGAGGGAGGGGAGGGTGGGTGATGGGTACTGAGGAGGGCACCTTTTGGGATGAGCACTGGGTGTTGTATGGAAACCAAGATGTCAATAAATTTCATAAAAAAAAAAAAAAAAAAAGAAACAATATAGATCTATTATAAAATTTGAGGGGTGCCTGGGTGGCTCAATTGGTTAAGCATCTGACTTTGGCTCAGGTCATGAACTCACAGTTGCGAGTTCGAGCCCAGCATCAGGCTCTGTGCTGACAGCTCAGAGCCTGGAGCCTGCTTCAGATTCTGTGTGTCCCTCTCTCTCTGTTCCTCCCCAGTTCGTGCTCTCTCTCTCTCAAATAAGTAAATAAAGATTTAAAAAGATAAAATGAAATTAATAAAATAAAATTTGAATAATGGTCTTCTAATGGACTTAGGATTGGACATGGGTATAGTTACTCTTTGGGCCACCCAGGCAACATGTCCTTATCTAAGTCCTGGACACAGGTCCTATAGATGAAGGTATGGTCAGATATCAGTCTGAAAAATGTCCCAGAGGGCTGTTCAGTCTTGACTTAGAGAAAGCAAATACCTGAAAATAGAGAAATTTGACTGCTTCTTCAGGTACTGCTTGGACAGCTGTGAAATTTCAATGGACATTGCTGGTTATAGGTACTTACCTGTTGTCTTCTCCTAATCCAGCCCAATAATTCCAATTGCAGTTGTGGAATTGTATAGATTCAGACTTGATTTAGGCTAGACTTCTCAAAACTCAGAACAAGAGGAAGATTGGCATGGGAGAGTATTAGTCTGGCATTTCTGGCCATATAATATAAATAGTGATATGAAATTCAAATCTTTGAAAAAAGAGGGCCCATTGTATTCTAGCATGATGTAAATTTATTTATTTTGATTGATTGATACATTTATTTATATATATTTCATTTATTTATTTGCCTTTCCAAAGTTATTCTAGGCTATAGTCATCAGACATGATCATGGGGTGATTGGCCTATGCTGCAGATTTTAAAGGCACTCTTTGTAGTGAGTAGCATTTTGTATAGGTTTAAGGGCAGGGGTCCTCCGTCCCTGTGTCTAAGGACAGGAAAAGTGCTGCTTTTGTATTGGAGGCATCTATTTCAGTGATAAGAGATTAGGGCAAGAAATGTAGGCTAGGGTGTCGGTAAAGGTGAGTAGATCAATTCTTGAATTTTTGAAAGGCTAGTGTTCTGCTAGGATCAAACAAAATGCATCTCTTCCTTGAAATGGTTTTATAGTGGAACAGTGACATTAGAGAAGCGATACCTGATCTGCAAATAACTATAAACCTCTGGATGTCTTTGATGGACTAGAAAGCTTGCCATTCATGGGTATCATATACCTTATTGGATATCACCAAAAACTTCTGATAAGATATGACTCAGAAATTTGATATTCCGGTTTTTGAATATGTGTTTCTTAGGTTTCACCCTTCTTCCAGATGGCCCAGAGTGACCAAACCAGGGGCATATGTGCCTAACATTTGTTTTTATAGTTTCCAACTACATACAGAATTTAAAATCCTGTTTAAATAACCAGGATTAATGACCCTCTGGTCACTAAAAAATATCATTTCCCTGCCTATCTTTCTTCTTTCTTAACCTAAATCCTTCATATAAAGCTTCCCAATTCGTATCTACTTTGGAGCCTCTTTTTTTACCTAGCTCTAGGAAATTGATGTAATAATTTCTCACTTCTTCCCCCTGTTCCTTACAATGGATTAAACCATTTTTTTAATTCACTTTAATTTATTTGCTTGTTTATATATTTACATTTTTTTTTAATTGAGAGAAAGAGAGAAAGGAAGTGAGCGAGGGCAGAGAGAGAGAGGAAGAAGGAGAGAGTGAAGTAGGACTCACCTGAAGCAGGGCTCCTGTTCACCCAAAGCAGGGCTGGAGCTCACCTGATGCGGAACTCTAACTCACAAACCATGAGATCATGACCTGAGCTGAAGTTGGATGCTTAACCGATTGAGCTACCACGGCTCCCTATATTTATGTATTTTTAAAGCAGACCTCTAAGTAAGCCAAGCAGCTGGGTCTTTGGGACAATAGGCATTTCAGAATTTTGCAAACTCATCAGAAATTTAATATATCATTTCTATAGAACTTTTAATACATTTGTACCAAGCAGAAAGCAATTAATTATAAAACATTCTATAACATCATTTTGAAAGGAAAATTTTGCTACAAACTAAAATGAAAGCAACATTAAAACTAACTCATTAAAATTATACTACTTTGTTTCAAGGACAAGGGAATTCAGAGACAATTTTCTTAGGGGAAAAAAGGAGAAGATTACTGAAATTTCCAGTTTCAGTACTTTCTAGAGTCCATTTTCTTAGTTAAATCACTTTTATAACCTAACTAAAAATTGGTAAACATGCTATTTAAATGATGAGATTTGAGACTTTTTTTAACTAAATGTTTTCTGCTTTTTTCTAGAGGATCTCTGTCGAGAAGGCCTTATACACCAGGAATAGTTTGTTCTCAATGTAGCAGATATGACAGATGCACAGATTTTCTATGCAGTAAGATCAAGAAAATAACTTAAACATAAAAAATCCATAACACATTCTATGATAAGAAAAATGAAGTGTTGAACACTAGTTTTTCATTGTCACATTAGTATTGTTCTTTTGACCAGAGGGGTGTTATTATATTATTAAAAGAGGGTTGAAATAGGTTCATCTTTAGATTTTTCTAGACTTCACAGCTATTTCTGCCCTCTCTTACCCCTGTTTTTGCCCTTGGAGACATACCACAATGTCTGAAAGGAAGAATGAGAACAAACAATTTCCCCCTGAAAACACTTCCCAGCTAATTCCTGAAATAGTAGCCTGTTTGAAAATGACTGCTCTAAAGGATAGGATATTCTAAAATATTTATAGAAAGAAAAGAAGTAAAGTAGTTTAATAGCCTTTTATTTTAGCCACCCCCCCCCCCCAAATATTCAAAAGATGAAAGTAGGAAATACGTTTGGTTAAATTTTTCATTCAATTTTTCCAAACATGAGAGCATATAAAGTATAACTATCCCTGGAATATATGGTGCTTAGAAGAATGTACTAAGGGATAAATTCAGACACTAAGGGACACATTGTGATTTTGTGATAAAGAAACTAATGGACAATTTCATCATAATGCCACAGCTGAGATTAATCCACCCTAACATTTTTGCCCTTATTTCACTTGAATCAAGATGCAAAATCTTGCTCTTCCTCTTCCCCTTTTCTTTCTCCTTCTAAAAAATTCAATTCTGGGGCGCCTGGGTGGCGCAGTCGGTTAAGTGTCCGACTTCAGCCAGGTCACGATCTCGCGGTCCGTGAGTTCGAGCCCCGCGTCGGGCTCTGGGCTGATGGCTCAGAGCCTGGAGCCTGTTTCCGATTCTGTGTCTCCCTCTCTCTCTGCCCCTCCCCCGTTCATGCTCTGTCTCTCTCTGTCCCAAAAATAAATAAACGTTGAAAAAAAAAAATTAAAAAAAAAAAAAATTCAATTCTAACACCATTAGGTAGGTCAGAACAAGGGAGGCATCTACATAGAGGGTCACAAGATGTGACATATTAGAGCCTAAGCAGAATGACAAGGGATTCACACACAGTGCAGTGGATATGAGAAAACAGCCTACGCAGGGTTAGGACAGTGTCTGCATAGGGATATGGCCTTGAATAGAAAGTTAGAGCCCCTTTGGAGAAAGTGAGCCATCCATGCATGAGGTCAGGCTTGAGTTTTCAGAGACAACAAGATGAAGCGTTCCCATACCCAGACAGCTCAGTATGTGGTATCTGAGCCCAAGTATGTGGAAGAGAGCATCATCATGGGGTGGGAGTAAGAAGCCTGGCATAGAGTATCAGAGACTGAGCAGGTAAAGACTGCATCCACAGAGGGGTGGTTTGGCACTGGTTGTTGGAGCCCAAGCAGAATGAGGGAAGGGTTCACATATAGGAGTGCCCTGACAAAGAGGTATTAAAACCTACACAGGTAAGGGGGAAGCCATGTTTAGGGACAATTTTACATGAGGTGTCAGAGTCCAAACTAGGTGAGGAAAGCTTTAATGTAGGTGAGGTGGCCTGCATGGGAAGGGTCAGAACTCTAGTAGAGTAAGGAGGGAATCTACACACTGGAAAAGCCCAAAGCTGGGTTTCGCAGTCTGAGCCAGGTAGGAGGGGACCCAAGTGGAGGATCAGCCTATAAGTTGCCAAATTAAATACAGGATGCCCAGTTAAATTTGAAATTCAGTGTAAACAAAAAAAAATATTTTTAGTATATGTATCTTCCAAATACTGCATGGGATATACTTACCCAAAAATTTCTTTGTTATTTTCTGCAATTTGAATTCAACTAGGCATCCTATATATTTTTAAAAAATTTTATTTAAATTTCAGTTAGGGGCACCTGGGTGGCTCAGTTGGTCAAGCATCCAACTTCGGCTCAGTGAGTTCAAGCCCCACATCAGGCTCTGTGCTGACAGTCAGAGCCTGGAACCTGCATCAGATTCTGTGTCTCCCTCTCTCTCTGCCCCTCCTCTGCTCGTGCTTTATCTCACTCTGTCTCTTAGAAATAAATAAACAACAACAACAAAAAATTTTAATTTCAGTTAGTTAACAGTGTAATATTAGTTTCAGGTGTACAATATAGTGATTCCACGCTTCCATACAACTCCCAGTGCTCACCAAAGTGCCCTCCTTAATCCCCATCACCTATTTCACCCATCCCCTCATCCACCTCCCTTCTGGTAGCCATCAATTTGTTTTCTATAATTAAGTGTCTGTTTCTTGCTTTGCCTCTCTCTTTTTTTCCCCTTTGCTCATTTGTTTTGTTTCTTAAATTCCACATATGAGAGAAGTCATATGGTATTTTTCTTTCTCTGACTGACTTATTTCACTTAGCATAATACTCTGGAACTCCATTCATGGCATTGTAAATGGCAACATCCTATATTTATATTTGCTAAGTGGCAACTCTACCAGCCTGGTGTAGGGTGTAAGAGTGCAAGCAGGGTGAGGAGGGCACCCATGTAGAAGAGAGGGGAGAAGGAATAACGAGGACTGGAGATATACTGAGGGGATTGATCAAATATACAAATAGGTTAAGGATAATGGGCACCAGTTTTCTCACTGTCAGAGGATGGAGTATAAATATGTAAAGGAAGAAAACAAGCATGAGTCTTGTGATGACTTGGAACTAGAGGTATTTGAACTTAAGGATTTCAATAAATATAAATAATCATAGTTGTAAATATTTGTATATGTATGTACCTACATGCATATATTCCCTAGCTCTGGGATGGCTTTGGAGCAACGGCTTCCCACCCCCAAAGGAATGAGCACAGCTAGCACCCAGATCTTGGTTTCCAAATTCAGGCCTTCACTAAAAAAAACCAGGGCTCACTGGAGAAAAGTTCCAAGGCTGGGGCAGGGAAAATATAAGAAAAACCCAGACCATCTTTTTATACTCGTAAACAAAGAAATAAGTGCTCAAAGAGTGACAGGGACATATAGGAAAACAGACACACAAGGACACAGAATCCACTTTAAAGGGCTCTCTGTGGTCAAATCTGGGATGATTAGAGTACTGAAGTAATAATAGTAATTGATTAGAACTCATGGGATACAACAGGAAACTATGATTCATACTAATGTAAATTAATAAACGAATAAATTAGAAGTTCGACGAGGAACAATGTATTAATAGTTCCAAAGTAACTCTCCATAAAAGTACTTAATTACTAATGGGAAAATAATTTTACAACAGAGCAGTTTAGCAGACACCACCCTAGTAAAGTGACCAATGTGAACATCATCAGCAATGGGAAAAATTAAAAACAAAAACAAAAACAAACAAACAAACAAACAAACCTGCACCACCTGAGAGGATGCAAGGAGAAAAACACAGCATCACTACTGGGGTACTCCTGCCAAAGATGCACAACCAAGTCCAATCACAGAGAAGCATCAAATAAATCCAAACTTCAGATTTGTTGAGAATTTGTCTGAAAAATAACTAGCATGCTATCTTCAAACAATGTCAGGATCATGAATGTCAAATAAGAAGTGGAGCACTGGCCTAGACGAAAGAAAATAAAGACATGAAAACTAAATGCAATGCAATTTTGAACATGATCTTTTGTTACAAAGGACAGTATTAGCACAGCTAGTACAAAATTGAATGAGGTCCAAATATTAGAATGTAGTAATGTAACAATGTTAATTTCCTGATTTTGTTGGTTGTGTTATTGTTATGTAGAAGAATATCCTTGTTTGTAGGAAATACTAAGTATTCCAAGATGATAAGGTATCATATTGGCAACTTGCATTAAGATGGTTCAAAATAAGTTATTTGTACTGTATTGCAACTTTTTTCTAAGTGAGGGATTCTTTTAAATTAAAAAATATTTTTAATGCAAAATCTAAGGAAAGCAAATCAATTTGAAGTTTTTTGTTACAGTCCAGGGGTGAGATGAGGTTCCTATTTGAGTATTTATGAGAGAAGTAGAGATAATGAGACAAATTTGATTAATATTTATGGGGCAAAACTAGCCAGTCTTGGAGACTAATTTGATATAGTGATGAGAAAAAAAAAAGAGAGTCAAATATAACTATCAGGTTTGGTGGAATTGAGATATGAATTATATGAAGAGAGGAAGCTATGGAAAATAGATAATGGGTTTTGATCATCATTAGCTTTAAATACCTGTTTAACATCTGAGTAGATAAGACTAGTAAGTTTAGGGTACAGAACAGGGCTCTATTTCAGAATCATTAGCATATAGACAACACTAAAAATATAAAAACGGAAGAACTCACCCATAGAAAAAGAACAGTATGCCAAGAATAGGATCCTAGGGGGAAAAAATGAGAAATACTGGAAGAGAATGGGGGAAACAGTGGAAGAGGGACAAGAAGAAGAAGATACCCCAGTGTAACCTTTTATTAAAGTGTGCTTATTGAATTGACAGTATGGGAGATTGTTAAGTCTGGGTTTCAGTGTCTGAGTAGGGTAGGAGGGGGTCCAAGTGGAGGATCAGCCTGAAGGTTGCCAGATTAAATACAGGATGCCAAGTTAAATTTGGGTTTCAGGTAAACAAAAGTATTTTTAGTACATCTCAAATATACTAATGAAGAACTGAAAGTCAAATTGAAAACAGCACGTGGAATAAAAAATGCTGAAAAACACAGTCAGGGATATGGAGGTCTTTAAAAGTTAAAGAGAAAATTATAGGGGCACCTGGGTGGCTCAGTCGGTTAAGCATTGACTTTGGCTCAGGTCATGATCTCACAGTTTGTGGGTTCAAGCCCCGCATCAGGCTCTGTGCTGACAGCTCAGAGCCTGGAGCCTGCTTTGGATGCTGTGTCTCCCTCTCTCTCTCTGCTCCTCCCCCACTTGTGCTCTGTCTCTCTCTGTCTATCAAAAATAAATAAATGTTAAAAAATTTGTAAAGAGAAAATTATAAATAGGCACTGATAAATCAGATTCAACATGTGAATAATTGGAGGCCCCGAAGAACAGAACAAAAATAATAGGACAGAAAATAAAGCTATAGATAGATACAAATATTTAAAGAAATAATAAAAATTTCAGAAATAGAAGTTCTTGAATCTAAACATTGAAATGCCTACTATCGAATGTAAACTGATGCAGCTATTATGGAAAACAAGGGGAGGTTCCTCAAAAACTTGATAATAGACCACATGATCTAGTAATTCTGGATTTAAAGCAGTAATTCTACTTCTGGGTATTTATTTGAAGAAAATGTAAACACTAACTCATAAAATATATATATGCATCCACATGTTCATTTCAGCAGCATTTACAATAGCCAAGATATGAAACTCATATCTTGTGTCCATTGATGGATGAATGGATAAAGAACATGTGATACACACACGCACACGCACACACACACACACTGAAATACTATTCAGCCATATAAAAGAATGAAAATCTTTGCCATTGGTGACAACATGGATGACCCTTATGCTAAGTGAAATGTCAGAAAAAGAAAGATACCATTATGATCTTACTTACATATAAAACAAACAAACAAACAAAAACCCAAGCAAACACAAAAAACCAAGCTTACAGATATAAAGAACAGATTGGCTGGTTGCCAGAGGTGGAAGTTAGTGGTGGGCAAAATGGGTAAAGAGGTCAAAGGTACAAACTTCCACTTCTACTTATAAAATAAATAAGTCATGAGAATGTAATGTAGAGCATAGTGACTACACTTAATAATAAGGTATTGCATATTTGAAAGTTGCTAAGAGAATAGAACTTAAAATTTCTCATCACAAGAAAAAAACATTTGTACCTACATATGATGGCAGGTGTTCACTAGATTTATTGTGGTGATCATTTCACAATAAATACAAATATTAAATCATTATGTTGTATACCTGAAACTAACATAATGTTATAGGTCAATTATACCTCAATTTAAAATAAGTAAATAAAATAAAAACAACCTTGTATAGATAAAAAGAAAGAAAGAAAATGCATACTATGTGCCAGGAAAAAATAATGCCAAATAGTCTCCATTTAGACACTGCCTAGTGAATTAGAGGAAAAGAAAGACTCCTTTAAGTATCCAAACCAAAATATAAAATAGTTCATTAGAGTTTAATAGTCTGGGTTGAATCAGGAAAACAACCACTTTAAATATTCAGACAGTATAGCATTAACATAGAATAGAGAGCTTTCATGAATGGTGGAAACTAGAAGAGCACAGATCACAGAAGTTGCCACGAAAAGGCAGAGAAACTGTAGTTAAAAGGTCAGGGAAGCAGACACTGAAGACCTCCTTAGCCTGAAGCACCAAAACAGGTGGTTCTCAAAAGCTTACCAGAAAATTTGAGAATCTTTGAGAAAGCTCCCACTAAACGGTCTCAGTGTTTGGCAGCAAAGCATTTTTCCCATCCTACCAAGAAGCCACTGTGAATCTCACATCTGTTCAGGTATCTGGGTAACAACCACCTCGGGAGAATAATGGTCTCCACTTCTCTTAAATCTTCCAAATTTCACTTGCATTCCTGTCATTGGCAAACTCTAACCTGAAGCTACACAGAGAAAGGGATTCACAGAAAGGTAGTTAGTGCCTGGTTTCAGGGTTGACTTTCCGCCAGTGTGGTAGAATGCTGCTTTGGCAATTAACAATGCTTCATGGGGGGGGGGGGGGGGCGGGTAGTTTGGCTGGAGTCAAACTTTTCTACAAGAACAGTCAATGCTAAAAGATAGTGGAATAATGACTATATCTATATTGCCCTTAATGCTGTACATAAATTTAGGCAAACCTATTATTCAAGTACAAGGAGACAGACAAATGTTGTGGGAACATGACGAAACTTGTGGTACATAGTTCTTCATGAGAACTTTCTCAATAAACCCCTAGAGGATGGCTTTCACCAGAAAGAAGAGATGAGTGGAAACAGAAAAGCTGCATTGAAATAACTATCCATAAACATTGAATCTTAATTGATAGACAAAGATTAAAACTAATCTGAAGTCTGTAATTATTTTAAAAAGTAAATATAATAAATTTGTCAATATACAAATGATATAATTAATAAAATTTGGGAGAAGAAGAGAAGGTAGAAAAATGTGCTTAATTTCTTCATCTTTTATAGCCAGGGGCCAAAAGATATTATTTAAAGCTGATAAATGAAACAATGGTATTTAAATATTCAATCAAGTACAAAAGTAAGAGTGTAATCAATGAAGATTAGTGATGACAAATGAAGGAAAGTATAAATAAGAAACATGCTAATTACATCATTGCTCAAACTGATCACATATATGGAATGAAGTAGAGAAAATATAGACTGTGTGGTAAAAGATTTTTTTAAAGGAGCTCTAAAATAGAAATCATTACATAAACTGTGAAGTAAAATAAGACCAAGCACAAAAGGCTAAAATAACCTCAAAGAACCAGTAGGTCAGTTCATTTCTAAAGTTGTCTGAAGAGTGATTTCTAAATTTTCTTGTAAGGGTAGTGTCAGTTGCAAGACAAAACCTCTTGGTTGCCATTGGGTTCTGTCTGTGTGAGAACTCATTTATCCTCACTCTCCTTCCTAATGTAATCCAGGAATGATTGTCTTATTGTCTCTGCCCCAGTGAGCAGAGGAAAAGAAATTTATTTCCTGAAAAGTATTATGATAGCATTGGGCAAGATAGCAAAAACAATGAGTGCCAGGCTATGGAATTAACTTTCCTATCTAAGAAAGGAAGAGCAACTGAAAGCTTCTGAAAATAAGAATTAAATGAGGAAAATGAATAGATTCAGATGATTAATTTGGAATGATCTGGGGGGAAAAAGAGAGATGCAAGTAAGAGATATTATAGAAGCCTAGAATGTTGAAGCCAGAAAAATTTTTAGAGGACAGAAGTGAAGTGATTCGTATAAGGGGACAATGATTTAGAAACAGAATTAGTAATAGAATCCACATGTTCTCATTCCTATACTTCTATGTTCTCTCTAGCAGACGAGGCTGACTTTTACTAATGGAGAATACATTATATTTTATGATGGGCTACTGGTTGGAGGAGGCACATCAAAGATGGCAGCATGATGCTTGACAACTAGGAGAATGATATCATTATTTTTAGAAAAAATATCTTATTTCTAGGGAAAGAAGGAATATTATGTAAGTCTTTATGGACTTTCTTTTTCTTTTTAGGTAATGCAGATCGTGACCAAGCCATATGTATGTATTGTTGTCCTTTATTTCTTAGACAGTTTAACTACTTTATGTTGAAATCCAGCTTTCAATTGCTTCTTTATTTACAGATTACCGATTTTGGTATCCAAGATGGGAAGTTCCCCGGCCAATTGTGTGTGACCCACTGTGCTTATTTATTTTCTTTCTGAGAACACTGTGTTTTTCAGTATGTGTCATAACTGTTTTGATAATACAGTCTCGGTTTCCAAATATATTATTGGAGAAAGAGATGCTATTTTCCCCCGAAGTAGTTGAAATAGAGCCGGAAAAGGAAGAGGGGATAAAGGGAGAGAAGATGAAAAAGAAGGAAGAGGACAAGGGAAAGGAGAAAGAGGAAGTGAAGGAAGAGGAAGATAGAGAAAAGGAAGAGGAGGAGGAAGAGGAGGAAGAAGAAGGGGAGGAGGAGGAGGACGAGGAAGGGGAAGGGGAAGATTTACCTCCTTGATAGGACAAAAGTATAATACCAAAAAAAAAAAAAAAAAAAAAGGTGGGGGAGAAATAAAACACTAAGCTTTAACAAAACAGGATATGTACAAACCACTACTACAATAGGTTTTATTTTCTTATTCAATTTAAGTTTGAAAAACATATACATATTTATAGTACATATTATAAAACAAGCTCTGGGACATTGAGAACAGATAAAGATGTGATGATAGAAATACTAAAAAAGACTTGACTAATCTAATTGGTCTTAAGATTTTACTGTGTTATCCTTATAAAGGAAGGAATTCCTATTTTCTAAATATGTTTCTATCTCTGTGTTTTAAATATTTCTTAAATAGGTTAATAAGTTTCTCAAGTATTAAGATTATACATGTAATATGCTTAGGATTGTTCCAACTCAAGATAACCATTCAATAACTTTTGGTTTTGTTGTTTTCATCATTACTATTATAGCTATTTTTGGTAGTGGTGATGATGGTGGTGATATTGATCAATATGATCAAGGCACGTGATATCAAGGCATTGAATATCATTGTATATATTTGTACTGTATGTGTTTGAAATAGTTTAAGTGATAGTTGTACATGCTGTTAGGAGACAAATTTTTATTTCTATTTCATGCTTACTATTTCATCAAAGCCTTGTTGTAATTCTTTCCAGGCTATATAATTTGTTGCCACCAAAGGCCAATAATTGTCAAAAGTTTAATTATTTGTGATTGAGCAACCTGGCTGCTTCCAAATTTATGTGGTAAAATAAAATAAAATTTAAAAAGTTATATACTTGTAGTTATTCAATATGTACAGTAAAAGTTCACAAATTGGTGCGGCACCTGGGTGTCTCAGTCGTTTGAGCATCCAACTTCAACTCAGGTCATGATCTCACAGTCTGTGGGTTCAAGCCCCGCATCGGGCTCTGTGCTGACAGCATGGAGCCTGGAGCCTGCTTCAGATTCTGTGTCTCCCTCTCTCTCTGCCCTTCCCTCACTCGTGCTCTGTCTCTCTCTCAAAAATAAATAAACATTAAAGTGTATTTATTAAAAGAAAAAAAGTTCACAAATTAGTAATATAAATTAATTTTTTTTTATTTTGAGAGAGAGAGAGAGGAAGAGAGAGAATCCCAAGCAGCGGGGCTCAAACTCATGAACCATGAAATCACAACCTGAGCAGAAGTTGGACACTTAGCCAACTGAGCCACCCAGGCACCCCATAAGTTAATAATATAAATTAACTACTTACCATGTGTAGTACTAATAAATGATCTGAATAAAAATGCCTAACATAGCATCAATCAAATGGTATAAATTTCAATGTTTATTAACTTTATTATATTAAAAGCCTATTCTTAAATGGGGCAAGATGAGAATTACACCAAAAAACCCTACATGTATATAATTTCTATGAAGTCAGCTTCCTGGAAAAAAAAATACAAAAAACTTAGGTACAGAAAAGGGCTGGTTCTCTACAGGACTGTTATTTATGAGTATTCTCTGATATTTGTATACCATCTCATAGCTTCCAGAGTGCTTTCACATACTTATTTAATAATCAAAACCACTCTGTGGAGTTGGTATTGCTTCCATTTTTACAATGAGAAGACTGACTTTGGATTTGTAAACAACCTAGGACTGAGAACAAATTAATTTCTGGACATTCTGATGCATTTATAAGTATAAATTCTTCATAATACTATGTTCAATTCCCACTATGACTAACTTATGTATCTGATATCTGACTTCTACTCATCTAACTTTAATCTTCAACATATTCTCCAGGTAGTTTCATGGAATATGATTGCTATATGCCAGAGGTTCTTAACAGGAGGCAATTTTGCCATATATACATTATTGTATGCATATATAGATTAATGCATATATACATTATTGTATTTCCTTAAATTCTCATTTTTCTAAAAAACTGTTATCCCAGTTTCTTTCCTACCATTCTTCCATCACCTTTTTGTATCCACAAGTTACCATGGGAATAGTTATTTTGTTATCATGATTCTGTCTCCCTAGTCTGGGGATGATCCACTGACCACAGGTGGGCACAATCATTGCTTTTGGTTTGGGGATCCAGACAGACATTCAATACAGGTTCTTCTTAGTGTCCTTAGTGGCTCAAGTTTTTATTTTTTTTATTTATTTTATTTTTTTAAATGTTTATTTATTTTTGAGAGAGACAGAGTGTGAGCAGGGGAGGGGCAGAGAGAGATGGAGACAGAATCCGAAGCAGTTCTATTTGAACTGTCAAATAGAACCTGATGCAGGGTTCAAACCCACAAGCCATGAGATCATGACCTAAGCCAAAGTCAGATGCTTAGGAGCGCCATCAAGTTTTAATATGTAAATCTCTGAGGCTGTTTAGCAGACTGTATGGAAAGAAAGAATGGATACAAACAGAAGCAATGAAAGACTGTTGTCCCTGATACCTGGTTTTATCCCCACCTTTCACATGTATTGGGTTTTTTCCAGAATATATCCTATTTTCAGCCAGTAAGTTTTCCTAGGTTATTTTGAGTTGGATTCTGTAACTGATTCCATGGGTAGGATATTCTTACTATAAAGTTATTTTCTGGCACAAAAACAGACACATAGACCAATGGAATAGAATAGAAACTCCAGAACTAGACCCACAAACGTATGGCCAACTCATCTTTGACAAAGCAGGAAAGAACATCCAATGGAAAAAAAGACAGCCTCTTTAACAAATGGTGCTGGGAGAACTGGACAGCAACATGCAGAAGGTTGAAACTAGACCACTTTCTCACACCATTCACAAAAATAAACTCAAAATGAATAAAGGACCTGAATGTGAGGCAGGAAACCATCAAAACCTTAGAGGAGAAAGCAGGAAAAGACCTCTCTGACCTCAGCCGTAGCAATCTCTTACTCGACACATCCCCAAAGGCAAGGGAATTAAAAGCAAAAGTGAATTACTGGGACCTTATGAAGATAAAAAGCTTCTGCACAGCAAAGGAAACAACCAACAAAACTAAAAGGCAACCAACGGAATGGGAAAAGATATTCGCAAATGACATATCGGACAAAGGGCTAGTATCCAAAATCTATAAAGAGCTCACCAAACTCCACATCCGAAAAACAAATAACCCAGTGAAGAAATGGGCAGAAAACATGAATAGACACTTCTCTAAAGAAGACATCCGGATGGCCAACAGGCACATGAAAAGATGTTCAGCGTCGCTCCTTATCAGGGAAATAGAAATCAAAACCACACTCAGGTATCACCTCACGCCAGTCAGAGTGGCCAAAATGAACAAATCAGGAGACTATAGATGCTGGAGAGGATGTGGAGAAACGGGAACCCTCTTGCACTGTTGGTGGGAATGCAAATTGGTGCAGCCGCTCTGGAAAGCAGTGTGGAGGTTCCTCAGAAAATTAAAAATAGACCTACCCTATGACCCAGCAATAGCACTGCTAGGAATTTATCCAAGGGATACAGGAGTACTGATGCATAGGGGCACTTGTACCCCAATGTTCATAGCAGCACTCTCAACAATAGCCAAATTATGGAAAGAGCCTAAATGTCCATCAACTGATGAATGGATAAAGAAATTGTGGTTTATATACACAATGGAGTACTACGTGGCAATGAGAAAAAATGAAATATGGCCTTTTGTAGCAACGTGGATGGAACTGGAGAGTGTGATGCTAAGTGAAATAAGCCATACAGAGAAAGACAGATACCATATGATTTCACTCTTATGTGGATCCTGAGAAACTTAACAGGAACCCATGGGGGAGGGGAAGGAAAAAAAAAAAAAAGAGGTTAGAGTGCGAGAGAGCCAAAGCATAAGAGACTGTTAAAAACTGAGAACAAACTGAGGGTTGATGGGGGGTGGGAGGGAGGAGAGGGTGGGTGATGGGTATTGAGGAGGGCACCTTTTGGGATGAGCACTGGGTGTTGTATGGAAACCAATTTGTCAATAAATTTCATATAAAAAAAAGTTATTTTCATTAAAATGTTCATTATTCTGAAACAGCATGAACAATAATGGCACTAAAACTCAAATCCTTCATAGAGGTCCTTCATAGCATTATATGGTCAAAGGAATAGAGTGTCTTTTTAAGTTTTATTTCCTAAGTCTTGGTTCTCGATATCATCTCCAGCTCTCCCAAAACCACACACCCTATGTTCTTAGAACATTTACTTTTATCTTTATTACACAAGTTACAGGTTGACTCCCTACATAAGGGATCATTAGCGTGAATCCCAGGGGTGTCAGGGAAAATTACTCTTATTCAATTTCCATGGCACTGAGTTTCAGGAATGTACTTTGACCAGGATGTTCTGGCCCAAATAGTCTTGAGTGGTGAATGAGCATTCAGTTCATTCCTTAAAGTATCATGTATTCTATTACACATTGTAAAACTTAGACTGTTGAAATGTCCTTGGCAATAGCCAGCAAATGTCTATACTACATTATGTGTAGTATATACTTACCCTTGGTTTAGTTAAGGGTTGGTTTAGTTAAGGGTTGAAAAAGTGTGAAAGACTCACTACACTCCACCAATAAACATTGACATAACATTAGTGATCCAATGCTATCTTGAGTCCTTCATTTAATTGGTCCAGGATCAAGTGTGTCATTCCTTAAAACCAGATAAAGGTAAAGATTGTTGGTTCCTCAACTTCCCATAGCAATGAGTTACAGGGAGGGTGGTAATAGACACTACACAAAGGGAGCCTAGGGAAGAGCAAGAATGAGTAAAGAATGTTCACAAGGAACAACATACAGAATGGGAATGGGAAAGAAACTGGAGTCAAAGGGCTTGGCGACTGTAGAAGGGGTAGGACATGCAATTATTTAGGATAGCCATGAACTTTTTCTACATAATTCAACATAATGTTGCTGAGAAATCAGGTTGGCCAGCATTGGTAGGTTGGGGTAGAGTGGAGGACATTGGACAGTGCCTTTTCTTTCCCTTCCCTAGCAGAAGGAATTGCCAAAAGCACATGCCCACTGAAATTCAAAGTACCACCTGACTGAGGGAAATAGATTATGGGCAGTATTAGACAACATCTCTAAAAATATTTAAAATCTGAGGAACACTAATGATATTCCTGTTATTAAACAGATTGGATAGGGGTGCCTGGGTGGCTAAGTCAGTTAAGCGTCCAACTTTAGCTCAGGTCATGATCTCACAGGTTCATGAGTTTGAGCCCCATGTCGGGCTCTGTGCTGACAACTCGGAGCCTGAAGCCTACTTCAGATTCTGTGTCTCCCTCTCTCTCCTCCCCTCCCCAGCTCTCTCTCTCTCTCTCTCTCTCTCTCTCTCTCTCTCTCAAAAATAAACATTTAAAAAAATGTAAACAGATTGGATAGACTTCATCATTGGAGCGAGACCTCTGATGGGATGCTCTATGCTTATATGGTGTTCTATTCCTGTGGCACTCAGGAAACCCACACATGATGATGTTAGCTAAGACTCTCGAGGGCAGTAAAGTCACACTCATACCCAGGAAAGATGTCATAATAAGTGTCTATTTCAATGAGAATGAGCCACTGGCTTTTCCAGGATGGAAGGAGTCCAATGTAGTCAACTTGCCACCAAGTGGCAGTTGGTCTCCTCAAACAATAGTGCCATGTTAGGGACTCAGAATTCACCTCCGTTGTTGGTAGAATCTACATACAGAGGTACTTGGAGCAACACCGATAAATGAAAGTCCATGCAAATGGACCAACATGTGGCATCCATGCGTTCCATTTGTCTGCCCATCATGCTAACTCTGCATGGGGAGAGGACAAAGTCTAGATAATCTCAACTGATAAATTATTTCATCTACTTGGTCTTTCAATGCCTCTGGTGGGCAATAATCTGTTAAAAATTTCTGCACGCCATTCCCACTCCCTTGTTTCCATTCACATGCCTCTGCCCCAGACCTTCTTATTTCTCCCCTTTCCATCCTTTTCCTTCTAAACTCCTAACCTCTGGCTAGATATTTGCTGCTGTCCATGTGTCCATATTGATTCTCATCTCAAGCCACTTGTGTTTCCATACAAAGTGGATGGTCAGATGTACTACCCTGGAGATTTTCTCTCACTGCTGACTTTCAAAGCCACTCCCTGTGTATGGCTGTAATGCAGCCATTGTCCATTTTCAGCTTGCACCCATATCTTGGACCAACTGATCGATAAATTAAGATTTTACTTTTAAAAATTACCTTTATTTTTAGGTACAAGACCCCTCTCAATATAGTCACAGGTGTGAACTGAGACAGGGATGTTGGTATAACTGATGGGTGAAATTGAGGTCTAGGTTATCTGCTCATGTAGCTTACTCTTGCCCTGTGGTTCCACTTGGATTCAATCACATGATAATGCTTTGGTTCAGTGTCAGCTCAGATCATGTGTCCAGCAGTTTCCCAAATATGTGGATATTCCCCCTTTGCAAATATATACTCATTCAAGTAAATGTCCCTGGGTCCCTTTTGGAAAGTACTAGGAAAATCTTTAAAGTGCATACTAGTGGCCTCCTAGGAACTCAGCCACCTCTTCAGTGGTTTCCCCATGTAAAAACTGGCTCAGTTCCAGTACCTAAGCAAGGGATCATGATTTCTTACCACTTGCTTCACTGGATCACTACTGAAACCATCTGTGCCATTTCAGATCCTCCTGAAGCCAATGTCAAGACAGAATTATGGGCACACGGGTGGCTCAGTTGCTTAAGCTTCCAACCCTTTATTTCAGCTCAGGTTATGATCTCATGGTTGGTGGGATCAAGTCCCACATGGAGCTGACAGCACAGAGCCTGCTTGGGATTCTCTCTCTCCTTCTCTCTCTGCCCCTCCTCTGCTCACATGGGCACCTACGCATGCTCTCTCTCTCTCTCTCTAAACTCAAAAATTAAAAAAAATTAAAAAAAAACTTAAAAAAAAGACAAAACTGAAGTATAAGAGGTTTATTAGTTGATTCCTGTAAAACTTGAAGTATCAAAGAATATAGTATGGGAAGGAGGGAAAAAAAGAGTAACTTTATAGTGGAGAAACCTGATAAACCCTCCCTCAGACACAAGGTCGACATCAACAGGGTAAGTCATGTTAATATTATGTATCTTTGATATGATATGATGAAAATGGCATTTTATCTTTGTGATCGTCTCAAAAACATAGAATCCCAGTCAAATCATGAGAAAAATATCAGACAAATCAAATTAAGGGATATTCTATAAAATACTGACCAGTTCGCCTAAAAAACTTTCAAAACTTTCTTTATTTCATCAAAAATAAGGAAAACCTGAGAAACCATCAGAACCAAGAGGAGTCTAAGTTTAGACGAATGACTGTTAAATGTAATATGGTATTCTGAACAGGATCCTGGAACATAGGGCATTAGGTGAAAACTAAGAAAATCTGAATAAAGTATGTACCTTAGTTAATGAAAATGTATTGATATGCATTCATTAATTGTGTCAAACATACTTAAGATGTTAATAATAGGGGAAAGTGGGTGTGAGGTCTTTGGGAACTTTGTATGATCTTCATATTTTTTTCTGTAAATCTAAAATTGTTCTAAAACACGGTTTTTAAGAAAATAAAAAATATGATACATGAAAATTACATAAAATTCAAATTGCAGTGTCTATAAATAAAGTTTTATTAGAATACAGAAACACACACAAAGGGCCAGGAGAGCAGGAGTAGATAGGGAAAGACTTCAGACTATAATGCATATCTGACACCTCTGAAATTCAGTCAGAAAGAGGCTCAGACTGCAATGTAACTCAGAAAATCTGAGCCCACAAAGGCAGGGAGCTATGGTACGAAAATCCCCTATGTAAATCTTTTGTGTTAGGAGAAGTATGTGTTGGGCAGTGTGTCAGAATTTTAATCTGAAATTAAATCAGAGGATATGAAATGGAAAATCCCATGCATGTCCCCTCAGGAACACAAAATTTAAGGAGTAAGAGACTGCTTTCCCATAAATGAATGATTTACAGAAAACTCATATTATTGGAATTTGCTTTTTTTTAATGTATGTTTATTTATTTGAGGGGGGGAGGGGGAGGGGCAGAGAGAGAGGGAGAAAGAATTCCAAGCAGGCTCCAAGCTCAGAGCAGAACCCAACATGGAGCTTGATCTCATGATGGAACAAATCAGTAACAAAGTCTGTTAGGAATCCCAGAGCTCATTGTTGGTGAGGAGGGTATGAGTCAGTAGGAGAACCTGCTGCTGCCGCCATGGAGCAAGTGACAGAGGGTTCTTTACATGGGAACCTTATAATAGTCAAAGCTGAAAGGCATAGGAGAGTTTAACAACTCAGACCCTGAGGGACACCGTAGGAAATTGTACTTCTGGAAGAAGGCTGGGGAGGGCTACAGGGAAGAACATTGCGCTTTTAGACCTAATGATCTTGGATCCACCTATTCACCACTTTCCCTTCGAAATACAGCCATAGACATTCTCCAGGGTTGAATGCCTTGGTTGAGACTTTGCCTACTCATAACGATCTCCAATAACTTTAAGATCAAAGATTCCAGTAAGAACCTGGGCATTGTCAGAAAAGCATTTGAATAAAAAACAGGCAGCTCATCAAAGTGACCCAATTAAATGGAAATGACACATTCGGAAACCTGTCTGTAAGTAGGGGAAGCCACCTCCCTGGGTCCAAGACTGTCCCCAAAAGATGACTTACTTCTAACACTGAAACTTTTTCCCCACCAGATGAGTTTTTATGTTCAGAAAGAAAAAGAAAGATGGAACTTGATTTGTGGATGGCAATGCTTGACTGAGGGAGGAGATATGTTTCTGAAAGAATGCCAGCTAACAGAAAATTTCTAGTAAAAGAAAAAGAGGTGAGTAATCAGCTAAATGGACAGTTATATACAGTGTGGCTAATACAAACCCTTACTGAGATTGATTGATTGATAGATATGATAGATAATGACTCAGTCAATGACCAGTCGTCTAACCATTTGTTTTGGCAAGTGAGACACATGGATTCAGACTTTAAAATACCATCATTTGGATGCTGGACTTAAAGAAAAGCCATGAGCTTTTTTTCTTAAAATATAGATTACTCACATGTGGTTGAAAAACCCATTAGTCACATTCAAAGGAGAAAAATGCTAGTGACTGAAAAAACAAGATATATTTATTTGTGCAAGCTTTGACAGGTTTAGGTCCCTGGGATGAGTGTACATGAAGTTGTAAACCAAGTTTCAATAGACACATTTCCAGGACTTGCTCTTGTTTCCTGTCCAGCTTATAATTTACTGAAGACATGTTTACATTTTAGTCCTTAAACAGACCCCCAAGTTACATGGCTCATCACCCATGGGAATAATAAGTTACAACGAGTTTTTCTCTGCTATTGACAATTTTAGGGGTTTTGACTTTGTGACTGAGGCCTTGTCAAAAACAAGAAAGGCTAAAAGACAAGATTACCCACAAATGTAAACCCAAACTTAGATATCAGCCCATCAGGGAATAGCATTTTATAGTACAGACCGTACAAAACACAAAGGAGCAAGAAATTTAATATGAACTGAGCCTCTCAACAATTCATATCCACCACAAAGCA
This sequence comes from Prionailurus viverrinus, assembly GCF_022837055.1. Taxonomy (NCBI): domain Eukaryota; kingdom Metazoa; phylum Chordata; class Mammalia; order Carnivora; family Felidae; genus Prionailurus; species Prionailurus viverrinus. The sequence continues at coordinate 96,416,000 of NC_062567.1, forward strand.
GAGGAATAAACAGAAATTTAAATGGACACTTTAAGTAATTGAAGCTGCCTTGATCTTATAACTAGCATGGTGACCTTTAAACAGGTGTTCTTAATTTTATCTGATTGATTTACTAACCCTCCTATTATATCTTCTAGAAGGAGAATAGAAAGCCCTTGCACGTCACAGGACAGGAATTAGACCTCTTGCTCAACCGCCAGACACTGAAAGCTGTAAAGAGGCACCACTAAATCTACACGGAATCAGGAAATGTTACAGGCCACTGCACCCCCTCCCTAATTAACTACGCCCAGTCCCTTTAAAGCCCTCTTGGCTAGGCAGAAACCGTGGAGCTGGCTTTTGGACCAGAGTCTGCCTTCTCCCCAGGTGGCCGGCCTCCTGAATAAAGCTCATAGTCCTTTCCAACCAAAACGGGCTCTTGGGTACTGAGCAACAGGCAGAACTTGGGTTCCACAACACAATTACTAGACAAAGCAGGTGGGGGGAGAGGGTGCATTGTGATGTAGTATTGAGTAATATCCCAGATTAAAAGATGTGTTTCAATTCATGTTGCAGGGTTATAAAGGTAGATCACCAGGTGAATGGTTTCTAAGAAAGGGAGTTGGCAAGATGGGATAAAGAGGAAGGATGCAGCTCTCTGAATAACTTCTCCAGAGGTAACTTACTTTTCTGGCTCCTACACAAAGCAGAAACTAGCTATCTCCATTGTGTCCGCAGTCTGAAACAGATACCACCTGCCCCTCCTCCTTCTTCTTTGTACTTGGAGTGTGGAAGTGAAGCCATAGATGCAGCAGCAGTCCTGTGACCTTGAAATAAGAAGCACGAGTGGAAAATCCACATGCTAAGGGTGACGGAACAGGAAAATAGAAAGAGCTGGAAATAGTCACATCATGTTGCTACTGCACCAGTCCTACACTTCCGACCTGCAGACTTCTTATTATTATTTTAGAAAAATTATATCCCAGCCACCTGAGTGGCTCAGTCAGTTAAGTGGCTGACTCTTGATTTGGGCTCAGATCATAGTCTGGCAGCTCATGAGTTCAAGCCCCATGTGACTAACAGTGGGGGCCTGCTTGGGATTCTCTCTTTTTCCCTCTTTCTCTCTGCCTCTCCCTGCTTCTCTCTCTCTCACTCTCTCAAAATAAATAAAGTTAAAAGAAAATCTCTTAAAGTATACCCCGTTGTAGTTAAGTTACTGTGGATGAGTTGTTGTGCAACTATCCTTCTCTTCAAAAACAACCTCAAAACAGTGAAATTCAAAATGCAGCAGAGAGAGGAAACAAAAATTGCCAATATCAGAAATAAAACAAGGGATACAACTAGAGATCCTAGGGGAGAAATCAGAAGGACAATAAATGCAAACAATGAATAACTTTTTGTCAATAGATTCAACAATTTGGTTGGAACGAGCAAATTATTAAGTGAGTCCACTTCAAAACCAACATGAGAATAAAGAACAAATCTCAGTAGCCTCCCATTAAAAACAAAACAAAACAAAAAAACAAGAAAGTTCTGAAATTGTGTGTTGCCTGCAAACTGACAAGCTTGTCAACCAGTTTCAAGGATATTGAAAGAAAATACAGTACTCATGGGTCAGATACAAAGGTCAATATTTTACTCAACAATGGTTATGAATTAAAGCTTTTAAAAACATTTTTGTTTCTTAAATTGTTTTTATATTTAAGAAATCAAATAGTCCGATAAAACCTGAAATAAAAATATAGTTGCCCCTGGAACCAGAGCTGACAGAACATGCTAAAGATGCTTTAGCAAAGAAACTGCAAAAAGAAAACAACAGCAAAAAAAGTTAAGAACTAGAACATTCAAAGGAAACACCAAAACCGCTGTTGAACCCACCATTTCCTTTGGGTTGAACAAGTTCAAAATCATTTTCTTCTCAGAATTGAGAAATGACCTAGGCTAAAAGTCTATAGCTACTTGAATAGTGTAAACATTAATTAAGTCAATGCTATGATTATATTGGTTACATTATCTCTTCAAGCATTTATATCTTGTATTCCTACCTGAAACACTTGGGTTATGTTTAGATACCTAAGAGTTTCTAGTGCTCAGGTATGTGACAAGTTTAACTTATGCATGATTAAATCTAGCAGCATTATACAACACAGTGTAAGTACTTCATAAACACCAGCATTAATCTTTTAACATTTATTTTTGTATGTGTATAGATTTAGAAAATATATTTATCCTTTTTGTATTTATAATAATTTTTAAAGTTTAGCCATCACAATTAAGATAAATTGGTTTCGTGGGGCACCTACATGGCTCAGTCTGTTAAGCACCCAACTTCGGCTCAGGTCATGATCTCACAGTCTGTGAGTTCAAGCCCCACATCGGGCTCTGTGTTGACAGCTCAGAGCCTGGAGCCTGCTTCGGATTCTGTGTCTCCCCCTCTCAGCCCCTCCCCTGTTCATGCTTTGTCTGTCTCTGCCTCAGAAAAATAAATAAATGTTAAAAAAAATTTTTTAATAAATATTTTTTTAAAAAGATAAACTGGTTTCAGAAAAGGACTGTTTAAAGGAAATATACTTATTTTTTAATGTTTATTTATTTTGAGAGAGATAGAGAGCAGGGGGGTGGGCAGAGAGAGAGAGAGAGAGAGAGAGAGAATCCCATGTAGGCTCCATGCTGTCAGCACAGAACCCGATGCAGGGCTCGATCCCTTGAACCATGAGATCATGACTTGAGCCATGTCTCAGTTGCTTAACTAAATGAGTCACCCAGGCATCCCTAAGTAAATATATTTTAAATGAGAACCAAAAATTCTAAATAAAATGTGGCAAAAGTTATTTAAATGGAGTTTTATTTTGAAAAATGAAAGTAGTGAAAATTTGGAAATTGAGCTTGTTTTTTTCATATTTAACAAATATTTAACTGAGAACTGCAACTATGGACTAATTCTTAGAAAAAAAAGAATAAAATGAGTGTTAATTGATCAGCATAATTTTTCAGGAAAGTTATATGGTACAAAAGAACAGCATATTTCACTTCACATTAGACTTTCAAAGTAGAGAGGATCATTTTAAAAAATAAAGTACAGTAAAACCTTGGTTTGTGAGCATAATTCATTCTGGAAACATGCTTGTAATCGAAAGCACTCGTATGTCAAAGTGAATTTCAAGAACCAATGACTCAGTTGTGATCATGTGACATTCAGCGTCGCGTACTACTCGTATTGCAAGACCTCGCTCGTTTATCAAGTTAAAATTTATTAGAAATGTTTCCTCGTCTTGCAGAACACTCGCAGAACAAGTTAATCACACACATACTGATATATCAGAGGTCTTCAGAGTTCTTCATCAATTTTCTCAAGAATTCTTACAATCTTTTGACATTTAAATTGTTCTCTTTTTACAGACGAATAGTCATTATTTTTTCATTTGTTCTCCTTCAAATGTTAACTAATTTAATCCTAGACAACATTTTATTTGTCAATATCTTTTGAATAAATTCCTGAAGTCCTAAATCTTTTGCAAGAATTGCAATTTCATATTGCAATTGCATCGTATTGTAGCATGTTGACAGCATTGCACAATTAACAAGACACTTATAAAGGTGTTGACTCTTCCTGCAAGGATTAGGTGTTAGTGATAATGGAATAGGAATATTTGAATTGGAAATAATTGTGTGTAAATTTATAAACAAGTTTTTGTGTATGTTTCATGACTGCTTTAGCTGTCCTTTGCCACCTTGTAATTGTGCTGATTTGAATGTGAATATTTTCACAATGAGGATGTATATTTTAATTGTTTTACAAGAATATTTTAGGATAGAATCTATAGTATCTTCTAATAATGGAGCAAGGTACCATTGTCACCAATATCCTTTTAATCTTATTCTCATATTGATAAGAAACTTGAATTTAGTATGTAGATTTCAGAATTATAAAAAATGGACGATTCCTGTAAGTACAGGTTTATACACAGAGTTCCTGGTTGAAAATATTCCTAGACTCCACTAGGATGGAGTGTTAGTGTGTTAGTCACTATATTCATACTGTATATCATGGAGTATTTAAAACATTATTGATAGAAATATAATGCAAGCCACACATGTTATTTTAAATATTTTTGTAGGTATATTAAAAAAAATAAAAAGAATCAGGCAAAATTAATTTTACTAACAGACTTTATTAATCCAAATTATCCAAAATATTATTTCAACATTCAATCAGTATTAAGAATATTAAAGAGAGGGGCACCTGGGTGGCTCAGTTGGTTGAGCGTCTGACTTCAGATCAGGGCATGATCTCACAGCTCGTGAGTTCGAGCCCCGCGTCGGGCTCTATGCTGACAGCTCAGAGTCTGGAGCCTGCTTCGGATTCTGTGTCTCCCTCTCTCTCTGCTGCTAACCCACTTGCATTCTGTCACTGTCTCTCTCAAAAATAAGTAAACATTAAAAAATTTTTTTAATAAAAAAAGAATGTTAAAGAGAAAGTTTACATCCTCTGTTTTACATAAAGTCTTTAAACTACAGTATGTATTTTATACTTAGAACACAATTCAGTTTAACCTAGCTACATCTCAAGGGCTCAGTAAGCCCCACGTGACTAATGGCTATGACACTAGACAGCACAAATTTAAAGACTGAGATCTTGCAAGTGCCTCAGCTCTAGAGCACATCCTGTCCAATATCCCACCAGGCTTCTGTTTACTTAATGTGATTTGAAGTGAGGATTCTGAATCAGAGGGCATTCTGACGAAATGTTTGCACCCTCTCCAGATTCACACATTGAAGCCCTAACTCCCAAAGTGATGGTATTAAGAGGAGGGGCCTTGAGGAAGTAATTAAGTTTAGATGAGGTCATGAAGGTGGAGCCTCATGATAGGACTAGTGTCTTTATAAGAACAGGAAGAAACCAGAAATCTCTCTCTTGCTCTCATTCTCTGCACTATGTGATGACAGAGTGAGAAGGCATTCCTCTGCGGCAAGCCGGAAAGAGGCCCTCACCAGGAACCGAATCAGCCTGCACACAGATGGTGGCTTGTCCCACCAGTAAAGTTTTGTTGTTTAAAGCACTCAGTCTGTATTTTGTTATAACAGCCTGAGAGGACTAAGGCAGAGGGAGAGACAGTAAGAGGTGATATAATGCAGCCAATTCGCCTCATAATTTAGCAGAAAAGGAAGACATGTGTGTAAAGGGAATAAGAGAGCACAGAGGAAAGGAAGGTCAGAAAATGCAGCAGAGAAAAGGCAACATTTGAGTTGAGCTTTAAGGGATGAGTAGCAGTTTGACAAAGAAAGGAGTAAGAAAATGACAGTTGAGTCAAAAGGAACAGAAACACTGAGTCAGAGAGGAACTTGGCATGTGGTGCCTGCTGAGAAGCTTAATGAAGCCAAAGTACAGGAGAGCAGCTCTCCAGGGTGGGTAGGTGGCTTGAGGATTGTGAAAGTTTTGGATAAACCACTGAAAAAAAAAATAATAATAAAAGTAACTGATTTAAAATGCTGAGGAGGGGCGCCTGGGTGGCGCAGTCGGTTAAGCGTCCGACTTCAGCCAGGTCACGATCTCGCGGTCCGTGAGTTCGAGCCCCGCGTCGGGCTCTGGGCTGATGGCTCAGAGCCTGGAGCCTGTTTCCAATTCTTGTCTCCCTCTCTCTCTGCCCCTCCCCTGTTCATGCTCTGTCTCTCTCTGTCCCAAAAATAAATAAACGTTGAAAAAAAAATTTTTTTTTAAAAAATAAAATGCTGAGGAACAAAAAAAACATTGATGATGCCCAGCAGCATGGGTTTTCTACTTTCTGTAGTTCTACTTAGTAGAAATCAAACCAACACACATTTTTGGTCAAGGATTGGCTGACCAAGCTCACAGGGAGATCCTAAAGCGAGGCTATGGGAGATACTGGTGTGAACATGCTTATGATTCCTGATCATTGGTACCTAGGTTAGATAGAAAAAAGGAACAAACAGGTTGGGGGGGGGGGTGGGGAGGTGATGGGTGAGAGAATAAGATGAGAAGCTTCAGAGTCACCAAAAGCACAGAGAGCAGATTTAGTAGCAGGGACTGTGCCAGCGCTTGAGAGGTGGGAGGCAGAAGATTGTAGGAATTTGGAGGTAGGGTATTTCAGTTGGAGTTTGGAAGCAGAGTAGCTCTAGCTGATACATCTATGTGAGTGATGTGTTAAAATCAATGAAGTAGAGTTGGCTAAAGAAGTTTGTGGGCAGGGTGTTAGACATCCAAACAGAGACTACCACTATGGACCACACACAGTCCACATCTTCAAGGATTGTAGGGGGCATCTGAGGATGATGAGGGTAAGAATGGAATTCAATGCAAATGAATGTCATGTACTTAGAAAATCTTACTGAGGAAAGCTCATGTAGCGATGGTCCAGAAGCAGCAGTAGAAAACTAGGAGAATTTTGGCTCCACCGTCCTAAGATACAGGAAATGAGAGTGAATGAGTGCCTTCAGCCTAAGTACTTTGCCAGAGATAAGATGTCATTAGGACAAAGAGAATCTATGTGGTGAAAAATAGTGGTTCTCAAACTTTGCCTGTAGCCTCGAAACACTAGGGAGAGATGATTAAAAGCATAGGAGAATTGTCGTGGTGCGGGCCACCTAATGCACAAGGTGTATGAGTCATTGGTACAAAGAAGAGAGATAACCCTTAGTTTAATTCACTTCTTTCATTTACTCACTGTGAGCTTGAGCAAGTTACTTAACACTGAGGCTCAATTTCCTCATCAAAAATTTAGCTGTACGAGACATACTTTCCAGGATCACAATGAGGTAAACATTAACTCAGAACATGGTAGACCATGATATGCCACGCCATGAAAAGTACACGACCATGGATCTCTGTCTTGTGAAGGGACCATAGTGACCTAGCGGAAGATAGCCATCTTCTTTGTGTAAGTGAAATGGTCCAGGATATGACTATCAGGCTTCTCAGGCTTGGACAAGATAAAAGCCAAAGGGCAGAATGTGCAGGCATGTTGCTATGGTAACTTCATACCAGCTCTCTCAGCCTCTCCTCCTGAGAGCTGGTCTTCCTGCACACAATTTGCAGTTTGTGCAAAGATCTTTGTTGGTTTCCGGAGAGGCTGGTAATATAACTGCTGTAGCCTGTGAAGCACTCTCTGATGGAGTCCCTGGAGAGAGGCCCTGAGGCCACTTGATGGTATGCACAGTGACAACTTCCTTTTTGCTTTATTCAAATCAGAACAGCATCACTCCATAGAGAAGCAGAAAAGGTAGACCCAGGCAGATTTTTATGCTGAAACTCAGGTCATATTTGGACTCTTACTGAACTAAGAAATGCAGAGAATATGAACCTTCAGTAATGTTTTTCTCGGAAATATGCCCGTGCTAAGGAAAGTTTTTAGAAATATGTATAGAAAGACAAGTTTAGCAATGCTTAAGAGTTTAGAAATGCATGTTACTAATTCTCATGGTAACACCTTTGAGTTCATATTTTTAAAATGACTACTCTGTTTAAGTTTGAGCAGAATTGATTCCAGTGCTTGTAAATTTGGTTTAGATGTTGTCTCTCTCGTTACACCAAAGGCAAAATTTAGAAGTTCCACTGTGACTTCCTTTGGAAAAAAACTGTTCCTTGAGGTTTGTGTGGCTAAAGCTGAAGTTAGGAAGTGACAAACTAACATCTAAAGTACAAAAGGATAGAGAACAGGAAGTACTTAAGTTACATACATTAACAAGACATTCTTCTTGATGAGACTTAGTTAGACTCCTCTAAGCTGTCCTCTTGACTTAGACCTCAACCTTACCCCTACCCCCTATCCTTGCCAGACCAGCATAGCCCAGTTTTATCAACAGTCCTGTCAGTTGAGAGTGTTGGGGAGCAAGAATTCTGTCCCCTTCAAGGTCTTTCTAGCTTACTAAGAATCAGGGGTACCTGGGTGGTTCAGTTGGTTAAGCATCTGACTCTTGGTTTCAGCTCAGGTCATGATCTCATGGTTCATGGGTTCAAGCCCTGTGTCTTGGGATTCTCTCTCTCTCCCTCTCTCTCTGCCCCTCCCCTGTTCACTCTCTATCTCTCTCTCTCAAAACAAATTGAAATTTTAAAAAGGAATCTAAGAGATTCTCTGAGACAGACTAACAGGAGAAAATCAAATTTAATAATGTATGTGAAGCGAATCCACATAGACATGGAAATTCCAAAGGCAGTCAGGCAAAATGAGGTATTTATGTCACCTTGAACTAAGGAGAAGGGGGGAGGGGTCTAGGACCTCAGAGGAAAGGAATGCTCTTCACAAGGTGATAAGAAGAAGGAGGACTTGGGTGTAAATTTTAAAACTAATAAGTAAATAAATAAATAAGAATTTTAAAAAGTTAAAATAAATAAACTAAATAATTCCCACCACCCACCACCCCCCCCCAAAAAAAAAGAAGAAGGAAGAGGAGGAAGAAATGTTTGGTAATTAGATGTTTGCCCTTCCACACAGATGGTTCACTCAAGTACAAATTATCTCTGCTAATAAACCTCTATTCTGGAAAAGACCCCCATTTTAGATGCTTCTATTTTGTTAAGGGAGGGGCAAATGGTCTTGATTGCTTGCAGGTCAAAATAATCTTTACAACGAAGTGGGCTTCCCTTGGCCCCGGCAAGAGAAAATCTCCCCCACCCTTGATATATGATTACCCTCAATATCTAATCAAATTTCTCACCCCTCACCCTTGATATCTGATAAGTCTGGCCTGCTCTTTATAATTTTTCATCCACTAACGCCTCCCCCACATCCAACTCTGCTTCCTGTCTGTAAATCCCCAGCTGCCTTTATTGTTTTCAGAACTGAGCCCAGTTCTATACTGGGGCCTCTTTTCCCCTTTTGCAATAGTTTCTGAATAAAATCTACCTTTACTGCTTTAACTAGTGTCTAGCTCTGGTTCTTTCAGACAATACGCTCAACCAGGTTCATATATATACATTGTTCCAATATTCAGGGTAATATATGATCTCAGTGCCCACATGATGGTGTCAGAAGTATAAATTAATACAAGTTCTAAGAGGGTAATTGGACACTCCATATTTGAAATCTTAAAAACACTCATACCTCATTATCCAGTAATTCTATTTCTAGGAATCAATCCTAATAAATTTGGAATAGGCCTTATGTATAAATATAACCATGGCAGTGTTATTTATAATAAAGAAAAAATGAAAACAATCTAAATATCCAGCAATAAAAGTACAATGCATTCATTTGAGAAAACACTGTACAGTCCTCAAAAATGTTTATGAAGAATTACAACAGCCAAAAATATACTTATGAAATGATAGTAAGTAGAGAAAAATAAGCAAGATACGAAGTTGCATAAAACTATGCCTTCATTTAACAAATAAGTCTCTGAATATATATAATTTAATATGTATATGTATATGTATATATATATATATATATGTATGTATAGTAAAACCCTGGATTGCAAGTAACTTGTTCTGCAAGTATTCTGCAAGACAGGCAAACATTTCTAATAAATTTTAACTTGTTAAATGAATGATATCTTGCAATATGAGTAGTAAGTGACGCCAAATGTCAAATGATCACAATTGAGTCAATGGTTCTTCTCTCTCCCTCTCCCTCCCTCTCTCTCTCTCTCTCTCTCTCTCACTGCAGGATTGTGGGTGATTGCCTCCCATGCTCAGATGCTCGGTCTCAGGCCACAGTGTTTGGCAGAAATCAGTGACTTTTCAGAACATTGGCAAGTGCCCACAACTGGCATTAGTGTATTTTTTGTCACTTCAAAGCACAAGAGTAAGCTTAGGAATGCTTTGCTTCATTCTAGGTCAGGCTGCCTGCAGATATAGACCCTTTCCTCTGTTGCTTTATTGCCAGTTACACTAAAAACAGTATATGACAAGAGTTTATTAATACTGTACTGTGCCAACATCCATGCAAGTGTATACGATGGCTTCCATGCAGGAAAAGATGCCATTGAGCCAATAGATAACAGTGATTCGATTAGTGATCATGAAAGTCATCCTACACAATAAACCTCCTCTCTCTGGTCTCCCTCACACCAGGCACAAAGGTTTGCAAAGGTAAGTGCAGGTTAACTTATTTTTCTATATATTTTGTATTTTCTTCACTATTTTATATTATATTATGTATTGTAGTCATTTTTATATGAATATTTTTGGATTGCGGAATGAACCATCTGCGTTTCCATTATTTTTTATGGGGAAATTCGCTTTGATATACGAGTGCTTTGGATTACAAACATGTTTCCAGAATGAATTATGTTCGCAAACCAAGGTTTTACTGTATTCTAAAAACATACATATGTATATGAAACATTGAAAGTACCCCAAAATTAAAAAAAAAAAAAAAGGGAATCTTCTGAGAGGTTTTTTTTTTTTTCTCCTCAAAAAGTCAAGATTCTTAGTTGCAAACAAAAGAAGTCATTCTGACAAAGTTAAGCAGCAAAGGCACTTATAAGAAATTGACAGGGTGATTGAGGGCACTGAAAACACAGTCTGCAGGCAAAACTCAGAGCAATGCCTAGGTCTGGCTGATAAGAAAACCATCACCACTGTTGCTGTCAAGTAACAAATGCCACCAGCAGGACACAACTGTTGGCTGTCAGAAATTCTAGAAAGCTACCACCTTTTAAACCGCAACCCCCAGAATCTGTAAATGTCTGTTGCTAATCACCCAGCGAAAAACAAACAAACAAAGGAAACAAGGTGGAGGCTATTTCTTCAAGTTGCTCAACTCCAAATCAAAGTCATGGGGGGTTTTGACATAACTGACTTAGATTATGAAGGGATACTTCTGACTGCTGGCAGGAAAGTATAATGTAGGGGCAGAGGAGAAAGCAAGGAGACAACTGAGGAAGGTAGTGCAATAATCCAGGTTGGTGGTGAAGAGAGGCTGATTGAAAAGGGAGTGGTGAGAAGTGGATGAATTCCAGATCTACTTCAAAGATGAGTCAATCAGATTTACTAATGGATTACATACATGTGAGGAGTGAAACAGGAATCAAGGGAGACTCCCAAGATTTTGTCCTGAGAATTTGGAGACTGAGTTGTAATGAACTGAGATGGGAAAGATCGTGTATGGAGATGACAAGCAGCAGCTGAATACATGACAGCAGCTCAAGGCTGGAGATAGAAATATAGAAAATATTTTTGCATAGTGGCTCGTACCTCTTGAACAGTGGGTAGGGATTTCCTGTTGGGGCCAAGTACAATCTGGGCATACCTGGGCATGTTTGGTTGAAATCCCATTTTCTTAAAAATATTTTTAAAATGTTTATTTATTTTTAAGAGAGAGAGAGAGAGACAGAGCATGAACAAGGGAAGGGCAGAGAGAGACAGAGATACAGAATCTGAAGCAGGCTCCAGGCTCTGAGCTGTCAGCACAGAACCCAATGTGGGGCTTGAACCCATGAACCAAGAGATCATGACTTGAGCTGAAGTCAGACACCTAACCGACTGAGCCACCCAGGTACCCCTGAAATCCTATTTTCATGAAGACTAGGGAGCCCTCCAAGAGGGAACTTAGGTTGAGTTTGAACCAATGGAAAATTATTTAGACTTTGACAGTGAGAAAAGATTATGAACAGCATGGGGACTATGATTTGGATTCATCTTTTAATCTAAACCCCGTAGGAACACAGATAGGGTGTAAATAAAATCTAAAAGGCACCCGGGCATAGAGCACTGCCCTGGGATCCACCCTGATGGCCTGGCTCCTTTGTGGAATGGTGGCCACACAAGAGAAAAGACCAGAAAAGTAGCACATGCCTAGAAAAGTAGCACAAACTATTGGTGGAAATGGATTCATTCACCAACTAATGTAAAACAAACACTTGGACACTATCTTATGGACGGTTTTGCAAGACTTTTTGGTTCTATGTTAGGTAGTAAGGACAAGAAACCAGGGTGTGTTACCAACCTAACAATGCAGTTGGCTCTGCTTGGGTAAAAAAAAAAACAAAAACTGGTTAGAGTATGAATTTTTACTAATAAAGAGTTGAGGAAGGGGCACCTAGGTGGCTCAGTCAGTTAAGCATCGGACTTAGGCTCAGGTCATGATCTCACAGTTTGTGAGTTCAAGCCCCATGTCGGGCTCTGTGCTATCAGCAGAGTCTGGAGCCAGCTTCCGATTCTGTGTCTCCTTGTCTCTCTGCCCCTCTCCTACTCATACTCTGTCTCTGTCTGTCTCTCAAAAATGAATAAACGTTAAAAAAAATTTTTTTAAGGAGTTGAGGAAAATGAAGGAATTCAGAATATTTTTCCAAAATGTGCCACTTTGGCATGTGGACTATTTTGAGCTGAAAACAATCAAGACCCTGTGGTCTCAGGGGAAAATTTTGACCCTCCATTAGCTGCCTAGAAAAATAACATAATAACCATACTCTTGTTTACTGTGCCTTTCCTAGTAACCTCTCATAACTGGCTTTCCCCACCCCCGTCTTTGGTCTTTACTGGGAGATGGTGTTTAAGGCAGTGGCTTGGGCCATTTTAGGGAGCTACTCAGTTTTCCTGGGTATCTTTCATGTGTACAGGAGGTATACATGTTATTAAACTTCTGCTTATTTTCCAGTGTTAATCTGTCTTTTTATTATAGGAGGTATCTCAGCCAAGAATTTAGAAGGGTAGTGGGGAAATAAATCTTCCTTCTTCATAGTTACAAGAAAAGTTTCAAGATAGTTATAATTATTCTTGAATACACAAAGATAATTTACCCAGTCCTGAGAACTGCACATAACCTCAAGCCCCCAATCATCCAAGCTAGGCAAAAGAAATGAAAGTAAAAATAAACTTTATAAAGTTACAGGTTTTAAGAAGGCAATTTAAAAAATTTTTTATTTATTTTTCTTGAGAGAGAGACACATACAGAGCGTGAGCAGGGGACAGGCAGAGAGAAAGGGAGACACAGAATCTGAAGCAGACTCTAGGCTTCGCACTGTCAGCATAGAGCCCGATGTGGGGCTTGAACTCACAAACTGTGGGATCACAATCTGAGCTAAAGTTGGTGCTTAACTGACTGAGCCACCCAGGCACCCCAAAGAAGGCAAATTATATTTTGAAAGTGTATCTTCAATTGTTGAGTAGAGAAAAGAAATATATTTTTTTAAAAAAAGAGAGAGAGAAAGAAAGTGGCATTTGCCTACCATTTTCCATTTAATCTCCAAAGATGTTTAAAAACTAATTATAAAATATCAATTTGGGTGAGTCCATTCATTTTAAAATTAGGAAAATAAATAATTTAGTCTATCCAAATGAATATCAAATGCAGTGGCATAAAAAATCAGAAGATAAAGAATTTATTAAGAAACAAATTAACAGCATTCTGAATAATTTGCATCAAAATCCCCCACTGTGAATCTATAGCATAATTCTTATACTGTCAAGATATATTTTTTAAGCAATTAGCCTATCTAAAGGTAATGCTATAAAGTATGAAAATGTTCTAGGTTAAACTTAGTCTCAGTTGTACCTATGGGAAGCACATATGCATGCCTAAGTTATTAAAGGGAAGTAATAATAATAGTTAATAGATACAGTACTTATGTGTGTGTTGCACACAGTAAACATTTTTTTAACGGAGTCCATTTTTTTAAGTTTATGTATTTTGAGAGAAAGAGAGAGTATGAGTGAGGGAGGGGCAGACAGAGAGGGAGAGAGAGAATCCCAAGCAGGCTGTGCACTGTCAGCACAGAGCCCGATGTGGGGCTCAATCCCACAAACAGTGAGATCATGATCTGAGTGGAAATCAAGAGTCAGGTGCTTAACAAGCCGAGCCATCCATGCACCCCACTGTTTTTTTTTTACAAATAATTTCTTATCAATTCAATGAAGTATGTTATTACTATCCCATTTTTTTGAAGATAAGGAAGTCAAGGCACAGAAAAGTAAAATGCTCAGTCATTTAGCCAGTATATAGGAATTGATTTGAACACGGACAGCTTAAAGAAATTGTGCTCTTCACTGCAAGTAGGATTTGCAATCAGGCAGACCCTATATTAATATCAAGTGACGCAGGAGACCGAGGCCTCTGTAAGACAGCTGTACTCGGCTCTTGCTCTCCACCTTATTCATGCAGTGGCAGGAGGGCATGTTCAACCTTCCTACAAACCATCCATCTTGAACAGTGTTCATTTTGCCAATGGAAATTATTCGTAAACATCCTTATACTAATTAACAAACTCTCGGGTGTCAATTTTCATAACCGTACCTAAAATACTAAGAGCACCTTTGGAGTCTGGATTCCTGATTAGAGTGCTTCAGTGCTAACTAATTGTTCCTAGGATTTGGATTAGACTTAACTTGTACACACTAGCATACATAAAACCGGCTTATACCAAGTTATTATTGTATGAGGTATTGTGAGAAGTAAGGGAGATGATTCATTTTCAGAAATACCAAATAAAAGCTGTGTTGTCTAGTTAACAGTAGGTTTACAACCTTTTGGATATTTATATGAACACCCCCCCCCCCCATAATGGAGTCCCCAATTTTAGACACTTCACTCCCTGGTTCTTCTTCCCTTCTCCATTTCTCAGGCTTATTTTCAAGGGCTTTGCAATGAGCATGCACCAAAGAACAAAGGGAGGGCGTACTGAAAGTCGCTGCGTCACCTCAGGGAATGTACATTTGTTCCAGTCAGACTACTTTTTGCCTTCCATGGGCACAGGCGATGTCCAGGTAAGGCTGTAACCTCTGTAGTACTCAGCCAATGAGGAACCAGGGGAGGGACTTGCATGCCAAGAGACAAATTGTCTGCTATAACTGCCCTGAGTGTGCCTTTCCATTAGACACCCATTCTTGCCATAACATTGATTAAAGCCTCACTTCACTGAAGTCCAAGTCTCCCCGTCCCTCCTTTCATTGGGTCAATAGGCTTATTATTTGCTTTTTTTTTCATTGTTCTTTTTATGTATTTAAATCCAAGTTAGTTAACATATAGTATAATAATGATTTAAGGAATAGAATTTAGTGATTCATCACTTACATAGAACACCCAGTGCTCACCCCAACAAGTGCCCTCCTAATGCCCATAACCCATTTAGCCCATCCCCCGACCCAACACTCCACCAGCAACTCTCAGTTTATTCTCTGTATTTAAAGTCTCTTATGGTTTGTCTCCCTCTCTGTTTTTATCTATTTTTGCTTCTCTTCCCCTATGTTCATCTATTTTGTTTCTTAAGTTCCACATATGAGGGAAATCATGATATTTGTCTTTCTCTGACTCATTTTGCTTAGCATAATACACTCTAGTTCCATCCATGTTGTTGCAAAAGGCAAGATTCCATTCTTTTTGATCATCAAGTAATATTCCATTATATATATATATACATATATATATACATATATATATACATATATATGTATATATATATATATATATACCACATCTTCTTTATTCATCCATAGATAGATTGGGCTCTTTCCATAATTTGGCTATTGTCGATAGTGCTGCTAGAAACATTGGGGTGCATGTTTCTCTTCAAATAAGCACTGTTGTGTCCTTTGGATAAATATCTAGTAGTGCAATTACTGGATCATAGGGTAGTTCTATATCTTAATTTTTTGAGGAATCTCCATACTGTTTTCCAGAATAGCTGCACCAGTTTGAATTCCCATCAGCAGTGCAAAAGGGTTCCTCTTTCTCCGCATCCTTGCCAATGTCTGTTGTTGTCTGAATTGTTAATGTTAGCCATTCTGACAGGCATGAGGTGGTATCTCGTTGTGGTTTTGATTTGTGTATTTCCCTGATGATGAGTGATGTTGAGCATTTTTTCATGTGTCGGTTGGCCATCTCCATGTCTTCTTTGGAGAAGTGTCTATTCATGTCTTTTTCCCATTTCTTCACTGGATTATTTGGTTTTTGGGTGTTGAGTTTGATAAGTTCTTTACAGATTTTGGATACTAACCCTTTATCTGATATGTCATTTGCAAATATCTTCTCCCATTCCATCTGTTGTCTTTCAGTTTTGCTGATTGTTTCCTTCACTGTGCAGAAGCTTTTTATCTTGATGAGGTCCCAGTAGTTCATTTTTGCTTTTGTTTCCCTTGCCTCTGGAGACATGTTGAGTAAGAAGGTGCTGCAGCCAAGGTCAAAAAGATTGTTGCTTGATTTCTCCTCTAGGATTCTGATGGCTTCCTGTGTTACATTTAGGTCATCCATTTTAAGTTTATTTTTGTGTAAGGTGTAAGAAAGTGGTCCAGGTTCATTCTGCATGTCACTGTCCAGTTTTCCCAGCACCATTTGCTGAAGAGGCTATCTTTGTTCCATTGGATAGTATTTCCTGCTTTGTCAAAGATGAGTTGGCCATACATCTCTGGGTCCATTTCTGGGTTCTCTACTCTTTTCCATTAATTCATGTGTCTGTTTTTGTGCCAGTACTATAATGTCTTGATGACTACAGCTTTGTAATACAGCTTGAAGTCTGGAATTATGATGCCTCCAGTTTTGGTTTTCTTTTTCAATATTGCTTTGGCTATTCCTGGTCTTTTCTAGCTCCATACAAATTTTAGGATTGTTTGTTCTAGCTCTGTGAAGAATGCTGGTGTTATTTTGATAGGATAGGGACTGCATTGAATATGTAGATTGCTTTCGGTAGTATTGACATTTTAACAATATTTGTTTTCCGATCCATGAGCATGGAATGTTTTTCCATATTGTTGTATCTTCTTCAATTTCTTTCATAAGCTTTCTATAGTTTTCAGTGTATAGATTTTTCACCTCTTTGGTTAGGTTTACTTCTAGGTATTTTATGTGGTTTTTTTGGTGCAATTGTAAATGGGATCAATTCCTTTATTTCTCTTTCTACTGCTTCATTATTGGTGTGTAGAAATGCAACAGATTTCTCTACATTAATTTTATATCCTGCCACTTTGCTGAATTCATCCATCAGTTCCAGCAGTTTTTTGGTGGAGTCTTTTGGGTTTTCCACATAGAGTATTATGCTGTCTGTGAAGAGTGAAAATTTGACTTCCTCCTTGTGGATTTGGATGACTTTCATTTCCTTGTGTTGTCTGATTACTGAGGCTACAACTTCCAACACTATGTTGAATAACAGTGGTGAGAGTGACCATCCCTGTCATATTCCTGAACTTAGGGGGAAAGTTCTCAGGTTTTCCCTATTGAGGATTATATTAGCTGTGGGTCTTTCATATATGGCCTTTATAATCTTGAGGTATGTTCCTTCTACCCCTACTTTCTTGAGGGTTTTTATCAAGAAGAAATGCTATATTTTGTCAAATGCTTTTTCTGCATCTATTGAGAGGATCATGTGGTTCTTATCCTTTCATTTTTAATGTGATGTATCACATTGATTGATTTATGGGTATTGAACCAGCTCTGCATCCTAGGAATAAATCCCACTTGATCGTGGTGAATAATTATTTTAGTGTATTGTTGGATCCGGTTTGCTAGTATCTTGCTGAGAATTTTTGCATCCATATTCTTCAGGGAAATTGGTCTGTAGTTCTGCTTTTTAATGGGGTTTGGTTTTGGAATCAAGGTAATGCTGGCATTGTAGAATGAGTTTGGATTTTTTCCTTCCATTTCTATTTTTTGGAACAGCTTCAAAAGAATAGGTGTTAACTCTTCTTTAAATGTTTGGCAGAATTCCCCTGGAAAGCCCTCCAGCCCTGGACTCTTGTTTGTTGGGAGATTTTTGGTTACTGATTCAATTTCTTTACTGGTTATGGGTCTGTTCAAATTTTCTATTCTTCCTGTTTCAATTTTGGTAGTTTATATGTTTCTAGGAAGTTGTCCATTTCTTCCAGATTGCCCAACTTGTTGGCATGTAGTTGCTCATAATATTCTCTTATTATTGATTGTGTTTCTGTGGTGTTGGTTGTGATCTCTCCTCTTTCATTAGTGATTTTATTTATTTGGATCCTTTCCTTTTTCTTTTTGATCAGTCTAGCTAGGGATTAATCAATTTTGTTAATTCTTTCAAAGAACCATCTCCTGGATTCATTGATCTGTTCTGTTTGATTTTGGTATCATTGATTTCAGCTCTAATCTTTATTATTTCCCTTCTTATGCTGATTTGGGGCTTTGTTTGCTGATCTTTCTCCAGTTCTTTTAGGTGTAAGGTTAGGTTGTGTATTTGAGACCTATCTTCCTTCTTTAGGAAGGCCTAGATTGCTATATACTTCCCTCTTATGACTGCTTTTGCTGCATCTAGAGGTTTTGGGCTGTTGTGTTTCCATTTTCATTGGCTTCCATGTACTTTTTAATTTCCTCTTTAATTTATTGGTTAACCCATTCATTCTTTAGTAGGAAGTTCTTTTATCTCCAAGTATTCATGGTATTTCCAAATTTTTTCAAGTTTCATAGCATTGTGGTCTGAAAATATGCAAGGTATGATCTCAATCTTTTTACACTTGTTGAGGGCTGATTTGTGACCTAGTATGTGATCTATTTTGGAGAATGTTCCATGTGCACTAGAGAAGAATGTGTATTATGCTGCTTTAGGATAAAATGTTCTGAAAATATCTGTTAAATCCATCTGGTCCAGTGTGTCATTCAAAGCCATTGTTTCCTTGTTGATTTTCTGCTTACATGATCTGTCCATTGTTGTAACCAGGATGTTGAAGTTCCCTACTATTATGGTATTATTATCAATGAGTTTCTTTATGTTTGTTATTGATTGATTTGTAAATTTGGGATTCCATGTTGGAGGCATAAATATTTACAATTGTTAGATCTTCTTGGTGGATAGTCCCCTTAATTATGATATAATGCCCTTCTTCATCTCTTGTTACAGTCTTTATTTTAAAATATAGTTTGTCTGATATAAGTATGACTACTCCAGCTTTCTTTAGATGACCATTGGGATGATAAATGGTTCTCCATCCCCTTACTTTCAATCTTCAGGTGTCTTTAAGTCTAAAATGAGTCTCTTGTAAGCAGCATATGGATGGTGTTGTTTTCTTTTCCATTCTGATACCATATGTCTTTTGATTGGAGGATTTTGTCCATTGACATTTAGAGTGAGTACTGAAATGTATGAATTTAGTGCCATTGTGTTGCCTGTAGAGTTGGTGTTTTTGGTGGTGTTCTCAGGTCCTTTCTAGTCTTTGTTGCTTTTGGTTTTGTTTTGTTTAATTTTGTCTTTTCTCCACTCAAAGAGTTCCCCTTAAAATTTCTTACAGGGCTGGTTTAGTGGTCATGATCTCTTTTAGTTTTTGTTTTTCTGGGAAATTTTTTCTCTCCTTCTATTTTGAATGACAGACTTGCTGGATGAAGAATTATTGGCTACATATTTTTCCAATTCAGCATGTTGAATATATCCTGCCACTCCTTTTCTGCCCTTTCAAGTTTCTGTGAATAGGTCTGCTGTGAGCTTGATCTGTCTTCCCTTATAGGTTAAAGGCTTTTTCCCCTTGCTGCTTTCATAATTCTTTCCTTGTATGTATATTTTGTGAATTTACTATGATATGCCTTGGTGATGGTTGGTTTTTGTTGAATCTAATGGGAGTTCTCTGTGCTTCTTGCATTTTGATGTCTGTGCCCTTCCTCAGATTAGGAAAGTTTTCTGATATAATTTGCTCACATAAATCTTCTGCTTCTTTTTCTCTCTCTTCACCTTCTGGGACTCCTATAATTTGGATGTTATTTTTTTAATAAGTTACTGAGTTCTCTAAGTCTTGTATCGTGATCTGTAACCTATGTCTCCCTCTTTTTTTCTGCTTCATTATTCTCCATATTTTTTTCTTCTATATCACTCATTCGCTGCTCTGCTTTGTCCAGCCTTACCATCATGGCATCCAGTCGAGATTGCATCACAGTTATAGCATTTTTAATTTCAGCCTGGCTAGATTTTATTTCTTTAATCTCCACCCAAAGGGATTCTCTGGTGTCTTCTATGTTTTTTTCAATGCAAGCTAGTATTCTTATTATTGTGGTTCTAAATTCTAGTTCAGACATTTTATATCTGTGTTGATTAAGTCCCTGGCTTTCATTTCTTCCTGTTCTTTCTTTTGGGGTGAATTCCTTCATTTTGTCATTTTGGAGGAAGAAAAAATAATAAAATAAAAAATTAAAATTAAAAATAAAACAAAAAATCAAATAAAGGAAGCTGGATCCCAGGTATGTTTTGGTCTGCTTGTTGAAAGAGGCTTGACAGAAGAGAGAAGAAAGAGAAAGGAAAGAAGAAAAAACAGTAAGAAAAAAATGTTTTATTTTATTTTATTTTTTATGAAATTTATTGACAAATTGGTTTCCATACAACACCCAGTGCTCATCCCAAAAGGTGCCCTCCTCAATACCCATCACCCACCCTCTCCTCCCTCCCACCCCCCATCAACCCTCAGTTTGTTCTCAGTTTTTAACAGTCTCTTATGCTTTGGCTCTCTCCCATTCTAACCTCTTTTAAAAAATGTTTTAAATTACAGAATAAAATAAATGAAATAGAATAAAAAATTAAAAATTAAAAATAAAGTAAAAAAATAAAATTTTTTTAACTAAGAAAGAGAAAGAAAAGGAAGAATGAAAAAAGAAAACTTTAAGCAAATACAGAAGCAAAGAAAATGAACAAATAATCAAACCAGTGTGAGCAGAATGAAACGTGAATGGTTACATCCAGTTTCTCCTAGAACTGAAAATATGAAGCACTCTATGGTCCATATACTAAGCAGGTAGAGTGACTTGCAATGGTCTTCTGGGGGGTGTGCTTAGAGGGCACTGTTAGGCAGGGCTTAGTGTAATGGTTCTGTTCTCCACTAGGTGGCGCTACTTAGCTCACTGAGGTGGATGGGTGTACGTGTGCCCATGCACTGGTACCTGAGAGGTGGAAATGGCTTTACCCAGCTCCCTAGTCACTGGCGTAGGAACTTCATGCTCTCACACACCTTGAAACAAGCACCTCTACTTTGTCTCAGGTTTCTATCCACTCCCCACCTATAACAGGGGGCTTATTTCTGGCAATTTGGGGGCTTGGCCGAGATTCACGTCAGCAGGCAGGGTCCAGGTCCTCTTGTGAGAGGGGAGACGTGTCCCACCTCAGTTTGGGTGGCCTTTTTGCAGGAGGGCCCCTGGCCCTTGGGGGATTCGTGGAACTCAAGAACTTTTTTTACCTATGGAGATAGAAGAAGTGATGCTGGGTGTAGCCTATGGCAGCGACCTGGTAATTCTGTGCAGGGACTAAGGTAGGCAAGTTAGCCTATAAGTGTTACCTTGGGAGTCTGGAAATCCTCAGAGGCTGAGTGTGTGTGACTGAGACGTATCCTAGATATAAAGTGAATGCTGAGTCTTGAGTATCCTAGATACAAAGGGAATGCTGAGTCTTGATCCAAGGTTCCCTTCTCCTGCAAGGGAAACATCTGGAGACAGACGAAGTGGGTTCTGGAGAGTTCAGGAAACCTCCATTAAGGGTGGTTGAACATCCCAGGGAAACTCAGAAGCAGGAACTAGCCTGGTCAAGGATGGGGAACAGAAATTCTAGTATTAGGGGTAAGGGAAGAGACACCCAGAAAGAGGTGGGGACTCTTCAGATTCCCCCAGATAGTCCACTGGGACAAATGCTACAGTACTGGGAGGACGCTCCTTGTCTACTGGTTTGTGTCCAAATCTGAGGAAGGAACTGGAACAACGTGGGAAGGACATAGAGAACTTCCCTCTTCCCTCCAGGGGCTCAGGAAAGGGTTCTAGGTTATTCTCATTAAGGGAGGTCCCTTTGGGACAGGTAGAAATTGGCTTTGTCAGTGCCCCCCTCACCAGTTCTGAGGTAAGGAATTTCAAGAAGGAAATAAAACCACTGTTGGAAGCTCTATTGGACTTGGCAGATCAGGTTGATCAGTTCTGGGGACCTAATGTTTATTCTTGGGCTGAGCTGATGTTTATCACAAATATCTTATTTACTGAAGAGGAAAGAGGAATTATCGTGAGGGCTGCAATGTCTATTTGGGAAAGAGAGCACTCACCCAGCCTGGGTGTTAGGCGAGCTCAACAAAGCTGGTTGTAGACCTGGTTGGGACGACCATGATCCTGGGGACAGGGTTAGGATGCAGGATCTAAGAGAGCTAATAAAGGGATCAGGCAATCAGCTCCAAGATATCAGGATGTCACTAAAGCTTTTGAGATATATCAAGAGAAGGAGGAAACCCCAACTACTGTCTTACAGAGGCTTAGGGATCAAATGAGGAAATATTCAGGCCTCTACATTCAGAGAACCTATTGGGCAGGGTCTCCTGAAGGTTAATTTTGTCACTAGAAGTTGGCCTGATATTGCCAGAAAGTGCAGAAGATGGATGGATGGAATGAGAAGCAAATAGAAGGATTGCTCAGGGAGGCACAAAAGATATTTGTAAAGAGGGATTGTTATGCCCAGAATTCGTGATCCCCAAATGCCGCCAGGGAGCTGAGTCCGAGGCAAAAGCAAAAGAGCCTTTATTCGAGCTAGCTCGAGCTCAATCCACTACCTGCACCGACGCAGCGGTGAGATACCGGGGAGAGAGAGTGAGTTTCAAAAGCGCAAAGGTTTTATAGGGGTCTAGGGGCAGTTGGTGAGGTAATGGCTGTGGCCTCAGCTGATTGGCTGGGGAAGGGTCGGAGTCCTGTTACGCAGGTCGCTGGGCGTGTTTTGATTAGGAAGTGTGAACAGGTGAGCGGGAGGTTACTCAAGGGGAGGAGGCGTGGTCTAGGTGAAGGACACAGAACAAGATGGAGTCCGCCGGTGTAGGCCGCCCTTTCAGGATGAGGAGAAACAAAAACAGAAAGCAAAGATGATGGTAACAACTGTGGAGAAGATGATTGAAAGGAAAGGGGGAAATAGAGGAGGGGGGAGGGGGGAAGGGGGAATGACAAGGAAAACAAAGGCTAGAGAGATGTAACTTAAATAAATCTCCTTGCAGATTGCAGCCCACTGATAAACACCTGAAACATGTAGAGCATGACCTTCCTCGCGGCTGCCTTAGTGCCTCAATGTCGTTTTATTACCTAGGCTTACTAAAGGTCAAATAAGCTCGTGTCATCTCTGTTGCAATTTGTTAGCAAAAAGACTTAAAATGATGGCCAATTCTATTTATTTATATTGAGAGAGACAGGCAGCATGAGTGGGGGAGGAGCAGAGAGAAGGGGAGACAGAGAATCCCAAACAGGCTCCATGCTCTCAGCGTGTCAGGGAAATCAAAGAGCAATGTCCTGGGTTAGAAGATTACAGGGAACGCATTGCAAAGCAGAAAACTGCTTTTTGGCCTTGCTGAAAACAGCGGCCTTGCTTTGCTTATCTAGTTAGTGTATATCTACTTGTTAGTTAATGGATATCTATGGGTTAGGTCCTGCCTGTGTTCATAAATTCCTTAGACCATGTTATCTCATGGGATATTTTATCCTGCCTTGTTTTTCTGCACGCTTTCTATACATTCTTACTGGCACGTAGCCCACTGATGTATTGTGCAATGTTTCCCTAAAGGCAGACTCAATGAATACGGGAGCTTGGGAGCAGCTGGGGGAAACTTCCCTTAGCCTCCCTCTCACCTCTCTTGACTTGAATGGAGTTTTGAGTAGTCCTTTCTGCTCTCCTCAGCTTTGCTGGACAAAGCCGGAAGCCGAATCCACAACTGGTGACACTGACGCAATAGTGATAGACTTGAGAGGAAGATTTTCAGGAGGCAGAATGGACACATTCAGGCAAAGAAAGTGAAATTGTCCAGACTTCTGACAGACCACATCGCGGTAAGGGACAGCAGTACCCGCTTGGGATAGCTGCCAACGTGTCTAGTTTTCAATGAGAGTATTTTTCTCTTTCTCTACCATGGGCCAAAAAATGCCAAAGGAACAGCTATTATATTTAAAAACTTTACAGCAGCTTTTAAAGGCGGCTCATTGTATGGTTACAAAAGATCAATTAAGTAAATTGTTATGAGCAATAAGAGATGCCCGTTCCTGGTTCCTCAACCATGGTACAGTTGTTTTAGATCTATGGGAGTTAGTGGGAAAAAATCTAACAAGAAAACTTGAAAAAGGAGAGAAGCTTCCTGATTCCATTTTAGTGACCTGGAGTTTAGTCCGTACAGCATTATGTCACTTACGTGTATCTCCAGAGAAGGAACAAATTAAGAAAGAAAGCCTAACACCCACCTCTCCTACGACACCTCCTACTATGGATGATGACCCCTCCACCGCCCCTTCTGTGCCTACTCCTCCCATTCATTCATTCATTCATTCATTCATTTCCCTGGTTAATGACTATGATAATTGGAGCCAACTGTGGTTAGTGTACCTCAGGACAGGGACTTTAAGGAATATCTCCAAGCAGCTGCTGAAACCCCATTTGGTTCGGGGAAATTCCCTGTCTTCTCTGGCCTGACATGGATTGCCTAATTCCACTAGTTGATGGAAAACAAAACAAAACAAAACAAAACCTGGCGTCTGCTCCTCTGAGCTGACAGGCTTTAGGACCCAGAGACGTCTTTCTCTGCTCTCTGGGCATTTATCTGCTTCCAGGCTTCTTGGCCAAACCTCACTGACTCATCCTTCCCCTCCCCCTTCTGTTTCTGCAGCATCTGGGGTGCGGCCCCTGCATAACTGGTTCCTATCCCACCCTCAGTGCCTCAGGCACCACTAGTTCCTCCTCCTACCCTCCGTCCAGGAGCAAAGAGCACCCCCTTGGGCCCCCCCACTTCATATTCCCCACCAGCATTCCAGGTAAAAATTAACCATGGAGAACAAATTGTCTTAAGTGGACCCAAGTAAACCGTATTCAGTGTTTAAGATAATTTAAGTTTGTTGGGTTTTGATAGACCTGTTTATCAGCATTAAATATGGAATTTATTCTATCTAGGTTTGCTGAAAGTCAAATAAGCTTGTGTTATCTCTGTTGCAATTTCTTAGCAAAAGGATGACTTAAAATAATGGTTAATTTTGTCTGTCTCAGAGTTGTCATGGGTAATTGTGGAGATAGCTTTCAGTCCTTGGTAACCAGACATTAAAGTTTTGTTTGCACAATAAATGGGATTGAATTCATTGGCTATCTAATGAGATAAAAGGCTAAAGCACTGATGACCAGATGTAGGTTTGTGCTTTTGACTTATTGCAGAGAAACTAAGACTATTTGGGTCTGATAAACATGCTTCATACTTTATTAAAATTTTACTATGGAAAACCTGCATTACGCTCACTTGATAAACTTACCATCTGAAAAAGATTCTGATATAACAGTTCTCAATTGGTTACTGATGAAGTTTTGGGGTGATAATGGGGTGGTCTAGAGCCGAGAGTCAAGAAAGAATTCTTGAACACCTCTTTGATGCAAAAAGGTTATTTTATTAAAGCATGGGGACAGGACCCATGGGCAGGAAGAGCTGCACTGGGGTTTGACAGGTAATTCATTATATACCCTCAGGTTGGGAGGGGGTCAGGGATAGAGTAAGTCTGTACGGAATTTTGGAAGCAAGGTTTCCAGGACCTTGAGGGGCTAGCTGTTGCTAGGGAAACTCCACTAATTACAGTTTAATATCACCTTAGTTATGAGACCCTTCAGATGTATATCAGGGGACCATAAGCTTGGAGTATGATTGCCAGCATATATTTTGGGGCAGTTGAGATACAGGAAGTAGATTTACAGGATCCTCCCGTTTGGGACACTGTTAACCTAAGGTTCTCTTTTGCCCCCAGCAAAGTGTCATCATTGAGTCAGCTGAGCTCCTAGAGAGATGTCACTCTGACAGTTTCAAGGACTTGTGAATGGGCAGTAGGCAGTAAGGGAATTTAATTTTTCATTTACCTTAGTTTCTCACATCAGCATGGCAAGCACTTCAACCCATTTCCTTTGTTCTTGGGTAGCCAGGAATGTCAAAGGAATATCACACATATTACACCTGGGGCGGGGGGTGGGGGAGGGGAGTGTGTGTGCCAGGCTGTATTTTACCCTCAGCTTGCCCCACACTCCCTCATCAGTTACGAAGTTTTCATTGGAGACTAAGGTTTCTAAGAGCTAAAATTCTGCTAAGTGTACTAAAGACTGATGGAAATAAGGAAAGCAATTCCATATGTAGAAAAGTAGGAGATATGTAAGAAAGATTAAAGAATGGAAATACATTTTTTTGTTGAAGGTAAAAGAAAGTAATTTTGTCCTAAATGAGCCTGGTTGTTGGCAGAGAAATGGCTTGGGACAAAATCTGAATGCAAAGGAAAATTGTAGAAGGTTCGTGAAGGGAAATCTTTGGAAAGGAATTTTATTTTTTTTTTATTTATTTATTTATTTTTTTTATTTATGAAATTTATTGACAAATTGGTTTCCATACAACACCCAGTGCTCATCCCAAAAGGTGCCCTCCTCAATACCCATCACCCACCCTCTCCTCCCTCCCACCCCCCATCAACCCTCAGTTTGTTTGGAAAGGAATTTTATGTGTGGTCAGGATGGACTAACGTTGAAATGAATAGATTTTAAAAGTACACTGGTATAAGATTCAAATTCTGCTTTTCTCTGTGTTCAAGAGACTAAGTTTTCTTGGACTGTTGATCTGCTCTTGATAAGAAAATGTAAACAAAGTTGTTCGTTTTTTTTTCTCTTTTGTCTGCTGGGAAAACCAAAGCTTATGTTTTGTCTTTTTCAGGTCTTTATTTAGTTAAAACTTCTCAATGTTAAAGGAGCTAAGTTTTGCTAATAACCATATAACTCTATTGGACAAGCTATTATAGAATGTCCACATGCCACTTTAAAACAAATGCTTCACAGGTGCACCTGGGTGATTCGATCAGTTAAACGTTCAATTTCAGCTCAGGTCATGATCTCATGGTTTGTGGGTTCGAGCCCCATGTCTGTCTCTGTGCTGACAGCTAGGAGCCTATAGCCTGCTTTGGATTCTGTGTCTCCCTCTCTCTGACCCTCCTACGCTTACACTCTGTCTCTCCCTCTCTCTTTCTCTCAAAATAAATAAACATTAAATTAAAAAAAAAAAAAACTGCTTCACAAACAAAAAAGGGTGAAACTGCACAATGACCCCCCACCTTGGAATTCACTGTATAAAGCCTTACACACTCTAAATTTTTTAAATTGTGATTCCCATGGCCTCACAGCTGCTGAATGGCATTTTGCGCCACATCTCCTGGCTCAAGTATCAGAGCCTAAGTGCTACTTAAAGATACACGAGGCAATAATTCATGGAAAGGACCCTATGAACTGATAACATGGGGATGGGGACATGCATGTGTTCTCCCATCAGGACCGCACTGGGCACGTGCCCATCTGATCAAACCATACCATGATTTGGAAGGATCAGCCTTTCAACCCGCTTCCTCAGATGGCCGATTTGTCTTTGTAAGGGGAGACCATGCCCACAAACGACCAAGGCAAATGATGTCACCTGGGAACAACTTAAGAAGCTTGATCAACATGTCAGTGAGGTCATAGGCCGTGTCTGAGTGCCACCAACCCCAGAAAACAGGTTTTTAGCATATTTAGCTGTAGTTTCTCAAAACTCGGCTAACGTAATGATTTGCTGAATCTTTTTCTTTATCCGGACCACTACTGCTTTTTCATCACTGTATTGGGTTCATATCATAGACCCCCCCTTTCTTTCAGCTGTTTACATGGTGGGATGCAGATCGTCCACTAACCAGTAATGATTCTTTTTGGACTGGAGGCATCTGGCTTCTGCCAAAAGGCCCTCTTACTAAATGGAGAGATTGGTTAAAGCTGAATACTTCTGTTCCTTTTGTGTCCTTAATGAAGTTTTGGGATGATGGTAGGGTGGTCTGGAGCTGACGGCCAAGAAAGAATTCTTGAAGTCTTTGGTGCAAAAAGTGATTTTATTAAAGCACGGGGACAGGACCCGTGGGCAGAAGAGCTGCGTGGGGTCATGATGGGTAACTCATTACATACCCTCAGGTTGGGCGGGGGTCAGGGATAGAGTAAGTCTCTGAGGAATCTTGGAAGCAAGGTTTCCAGGACTTTGAGGGGCTAGCTGTTGCTAGGGAAACTCCATTTATTACTGTTTAGTAAAACCTCAGTCATGAGACCCTTCAGATGTGTATTGGGGGCCATAAGCTTGGAGTATGATTGCCAGCATCTATCTTGGGGCAGTTGAGATAAAGGAAGTTTCTAAAGGAATTTTTATATGTCAAAGTAGACTTACGGGATCCTGGATGTCAGGATAATGTTAAGCTAAGATTCCCTTTTACCCCTAGCAAGTGTCATCATTGAGGCAGCTGAGCTCCTAGAGGGAAGTCACTCTGCCAGTTTCAAGGACTTGTCAATGGGCTGTAGGCAGTAAAGAAATTTAATTTTTCATTTGTCTTAGTCTCCCACATCACCATGGCAAGTACTTAAACCTCTTTTCTCTGTTCTTGAGTAGCCAGGAGTGTCCAAGGAATATCACACATAATCCACCTAGGGGTGGATGGGGTGATGTTAGCCTGTGCTTTGCTGTCAGCTTGCCCCACATCATCATCACATTTCCCTCCTTTTTGTGTAACCTGGATGTTTGAAAACCTTCTGGATGTTTAAAAATCACAGCACAGATGTATCTTCACCACGTGCCTAAAACACAGGACCACAAGGCAAATTTGACATTCATTTCAGTAGCCTCCTTCGCTACATCCACCTCCACCAAGGAGTCTCATCCACTCCTCCCCACTGATCATTGCCACATAAAGAAGATATGGTCCCCTTGTGGCTCTTCAGTCATCTAGCAGCCCTGCCGGAACTCCCTTGCCCATAAAGAGGATTTTTTTCAAAATCTTACTCTCATTAACTAGGGTCCTAAAGGACACAACCTCAGTGGGCAAACCAATTGGGTTTTCAGAACCTCGCAACTTCTCCATCCTTTGCACTGATGGTGGACTTTCAGGGCCAACATTAAGAATTGAAAACAAGTTCACATAACCTGTGGCATCACAACTTACAGCGTCTTAGCCTTCCCGTTTTGTTATGCCATCTCCCTCACAGGCATTTTGCTAATAGTAATGGTACCTTTCATATGAATCTCACACAGATTGTCTCAGACAGCGTCGTGATCTGTACACCTCATCCCTATGTTTTCATAATTTCCACTAAGCCGGTTAATACAAGATTCGACAACCCATATTGTTTTTGAAGTACCTCCTCTGGCTTGGTACACAGCCTGTAGCAGCCATTATAACATCACCAAACTTTCTGTCTTGCCTATGTTTATCTTAAAAGGATAGCCTCAAATTTGGTTGCCGGTAAATCTAACAGGGCCCTGGGAAGGGTGCAACGGTATTGCTGAATTAGCCCAAGCCATTTCTAAGTGGAGACCTAAAAGATTTGTTGGATGGCTCATTGCCTTCCTTATCTCATCGGTTGTCATCTTAACCATAGCCTCTGTTGCCGAGGTCTCCCTGACAAAGTTTATCCACAATGCTAAAGTAGTCAATCACGTAATGACTGACATCACCAAGGCAATGACTACTCAAAGGCAGGTTGCTAACAGTATTAGGCAGAGACAACAAGCTGCTGAAGTAGCTCTCGAATGCATGGGGGACCACCAACAGGCACTTGTTGATCATCAAAGTATACAATGTGACCAGCGACATGACAAAATTTGTGTCACTCCCTTACAATATAATATGTCTCAACACTCCTGGGAGTTAGTGAAAAAACACCTGCAAGGAGCTTCTTCCCCCAATTTACAATCTGAGATTAATGCTCTGTCTTCCCAGCTGCATCAAAACCATTAGATATTCAACAGGAAACACAGATACAAGTTGAACAGGAGTTATCTGACAATGTGAAATGGTTAAATCCAACCAACTGGTTCCATGACCTCAATTTATTTGGATTATTGGAGCTCTCCGCTTATTAATCTTTTTTGTCTTTCTCATAGCCCTGTGAATGATCTACACCTTAGTGGCCTCCTCATGACATCGTGAACAATGACTGGTTACCCTCCTCAACTTCCATTTGTTTGAGGCCTCTTCAAACAAAAAGTACAGGGATACTCGATAATCCTTTAGCATTTTATCTATGCAAGCCTTTATCAGCAGTGTATATGAGTTAATTTGTGTACGGTTATAAAGATCCCATGGTTCTCCAAAATAAAAATAGTTCTAGGATGTTTTTTTTTCCGATTACTATATGCTTACTGTAAAAAAAAAAAAATTCCACAATAAAGAAGAGGAGGGAAGTAAAGAAAAAATCTAAACTGCCACCATTCAGAGAGATTAACACTGAAAACAAGTTTCTTTCTTAACACACATGCGTACTTTTCAAGGACACCATGGCAAAGACCAGGGTAAGAACAGGAAAGACTCAGCCAAGTTGTAAGCCTTCTTGAAAAGAAGCAGAGGCTTGCATTTGCTCCTTGCTAAAAGTTCCTGTTCTGAGCAAACCCTCTTCTGTGGGCTTTTGTTGTGGAGACCTTTCTGTTTGTGGAAATTAAGAAGTGTTGAGGGTTGTAGCTCAGAAGAGCTAATTTGCCTGGCATAATAATGTAAAAAGAGTCTCTAAGGGCAGACATTCCCTTTTGCTTGTTATTTTCAAGAAATTAGAGAAAAAATTGATTAGTTCTTTCCAATACCAAGATAATGTTGCTTATTCTTGGGAGTTGTATGTGTGCAATGGGGATTGCTCAAGCAATCACAAAATGTCACTAAATTTCCTTGTTTGCAAGGTCGCATTTTTCTTGTTCTGGTGTTCAAAACTCAGACAATCTAGCTCACAGAGACTCAGAAGAAGGTGGGAAGCAGTCCCAGGCCTGCATCTCACCTCAAGCTGCAGGAATGTCTCACTGTTGACTACCTTGATCAAAAGGTTACCTCTGAGCCCTAGACAAGAAGTCTTAGGTCAATATAATGGAAAGAAATGCTGGTACCAATTAGGCAGCCTGGACACAATTGAGATTATTTATGAGTATTTTGTGAGGTTATCGGGGGTGGGCAATACATTCACCTCAGAGTTCTATAATGTTTCCTTTTAAGAGTTTCCATCAAAAATAATCACCCCCAAACCTGTTCCATTCTCCACATCTCTTAGTTTTCTAAAACACTATTGTTTCTAAAACCAGATCACACCCCAACTACAGCTAAAAAAACAAACAAAAACACCCTTCTATAACTTCTCATTCGATTCGTGATAAAATCCAAATCATTGGCAGAAGCCAGAAAGTTCTCCCTGATCTGCCTCTTATTGCTGTCTCTGTCGTGAAAGCACTATTTGGATTCTAAATTCCATGAGAACCAGGTATCTTGTTTCCTACCAGCCATACTTGAAGACCATCTCTGTAGAGAGAGAGACAACGTGCAGTGTCTCTTTCTCTATTTTGTTTCCAACTTCACAGCTGGGTATGAGACAGAGAAGCTGAAGAGACCCCATGGGGAAAAAAACAAAAAAAGCCATTTTTTTTTCCTTTGCTTCTTTTCCAGTTTCTATTCTTGCTAGGACCTGCACCCACATTCTACTCTACACATGCCTTGTAATGCAAATAGCCTATGTTCTCCTTTGTTTTTTTAAAGTAGGCTCTATGCCCAACGTGAGACTTGAACTCAAAACCCTGAGATCAATAGTCATATTCACTACAGACTGAGCCATCCAGGCTACATATGTCTTCCTTGTAAGGGACAAAGAGAGAATAATATGTTTGGAGTCTCCCAGCACAATAAATCTAAGGAGTGATGAGGCAGGATCATCATAAACATTCTCTAAGACTACTGACTCCAAACACCTTGGTGCCAAGACCCATGACTTCAGGGAATGAGTGACTCATAAAGGACACCCGGACTCCGTCCTGGTTCTGACCAGTTCCTAGATGCCTAAGAGGACACATGTACCTGACCATAATTGACAGTAAAAACCCCAGACCCCAAGCAAAGATGAGACTCATGCTCTTTTCCTTTCCTGGATACTCTGTCCGAATCTCTCTCTCTCCATATATCTATCTATCTTCAATAAACTCTACTTTCACCTCCTGCTGGCCCACATCTGATGTCCACCTTTCTCAAGCCAAGAACCCTCTGGGTCCTTGGACCCAGCCTGCCTGCAGCAGATATATGGTTCCTATTCTCCAATTCCCTTCACTTCCTTATTTTTTTTTTTCACTTCAACACCAGTCTGATTCCAGCTCAGCAAAGACCTCACTGCTGTTGTAGGAAGCCATTTCAACCCGTGTCAGAATGGGGTAAGCATCCTCTATAAGTCCTCAGCCCCTGGTGCTTCCCTCCACCCAGACCTTCAACTGTCCCTGGGCTTGTCACCACCCCACAGCTCCTGCTTCTCTCAGCTTCTAGAGGGCAGCGTGTTTATCTCCTATTATTAAACTGAATACCCAGTGCAGACATTTAATATGTGTTAATATATTGGCTAGTTCATTAGATCCTCCCAAATCCTCTCTGGTTAAGGGGCTAGAAAAAGTTTTATTTGCTTCATTCAGTAAATAGGCAGCTGCAATTAGTGAGGAACAGAACTTAAACTAAAATCTGAAATTGAGACCAGTGCTCTCTCTACTATTCTCTCTCTCTGCCCTCTCTTTGCCATGGTTACACACACACACACACACACACACACACACACACACACCACTGTGAATGAATTCTAGGTCAAGTTAAGATGTTAGCCAGATATTCCAACCACTGTGCTGATATGACTCTAAACAAGTTTGAAAAGCATTTTGCAAGACATTTATGGAAGTAAGAGATATGTTTTTATTTAACCACCAGAACCTCCATAAAAATTGAGACTGTTATTTCTGGAGATTCCAGAATTTCCTTTGAAAGTATCCCCCCCCTAACTCGAAAGAAAGTCTGATGCAGCCTCGTAAATATCTATGTTGTAATAGGTGCTGTGTCACTGAGAACCACTGAAACGGCAGGGTTAAGAGCACAAAAGTGGCGGCAAACCATATATGGTGAAACCCATTTCTTTAAACTTGTGATGAACTCAAGTTCTGCTTTCCATTTTCTCAAAGCTGAAATCAGCCACGCTTTGTCAAACTGAGAGAGGCACACGCATTCAGAACCTTCACTGGCTCCGGTTTCCAGCCTCCGAGGGCTCCATGCCAGACAGACTGAGCATGCGGGCCACACTTGCCATGACAGCCTGGATGGTTTCCTTAGTTTCCAGCTATGAAAACACAGCAATTAGTTTGCCAGGTATCGAAAATGAAGATTTCATCAAAGACTGTGTTCGATTTCATAACAAGTTCCGATCAGAAGTGAATCCAACAGCCAGTGATATGCTATACATGGTAAGGAAAATATCAGTATTCGTGATAGAAGTAAGCTAACGTGTGTTGATTTTAGAGGTCAGTCCTTGCTAATCCTAAATGCCTTTTTGTTCCATTGTGATTAACGTGTGCAGTAAATTCACAATCCGTGATCAAAACGAATCCGGTTTAGCTCTGTTGACTCATCTTTTCTAAGCAAGCTCAGCAAGTACATTTTACTCCTTTTAAATGCTTCCTTTCCTCTGGTCAGAAGATGTTACTTTTTTTTTTTTTTTTTTTTTTTTTTTTGTCCTTTTCTTCCCTGTTAATTTTTTGAGGGCTTCTTTGTTTATTTATCTCTAAGTTTACTTTTCTGTTGTTGCTGGCAGAGCATATTGACTTTCTCTGGAAGGCAGCATGGCATCTCAGGAAAGGATAGGATTTTGAATCAGTCAGGCATGGGTTTGAATGCCAGCTCTGTGGCTGTGAGCTGGTTTTTAATCTTTCTGAGCTCCTCAGGATAGGGGCTGTTGTGTTTATTAAATTATATACACCATGTGAAACACAGCCTTAAGTATTCTGCAGATAACAGGCCCTCAGTGAAATGCTGATCTGTGTCCCTCATTTAGATTCTAAATTCCACAAAACAAGATCATCAAGTTTCCCAGTGGCCTTATTCAACACTGGGAGACCACACGTACAGGAAGGACCCTTCTCTATTCAGTCATCGCCATTATCATGCCTCATTCCCCCCTTCAAATTCTCACTTTGCTCATTCCAGTTACATTTTTTGGTAACAGTTTTCATTCTTTTTGAAAGAAGCTTTATTCAGGAGGCTGGCCACCTGATGAGAAGGCAGACTCTGGTCCAAAAGCCAGCTCCACGGTTTCTGCCTAGCCAAGAAGGCTTTAAAGGGACTGGGCGTGGTTAATTAGGGAGGGGGTGCGGTGGCCTGTAACGTTTCCTGATTCGGGGTAGGTTCAGCGGTGCCTCTTTACAGCTTTCAGTGCCTGGCGGTTGAGCAAGAGGTCTAATTCCTGTCTGTGATGGGTGAGGGCTTTCTGTTCTCTCATTAACTGTATGATGCCACATAACCCTCTGGTCATCAGTTCCTCATCTTCCAGTGTCTGTACTGATCCCTCTCCAAATCTTTTTCCTCATTGTAATTGAAAGATCTTTACAAAACCCAATTTTCATTCTCGACCCTCCTACTGTTTAACGTTTCTTTTTGCAGACTTGGGACCCAGCACTAGCGCGAGTTGCACAAACATGGGCAAGAAACTGTCAGTTTGTACACAACGTTCAGCTGCATTCAAGCTACAAGCTGCATCCAAATTTCTCCTCTCTGGGAGAAAACATCTGGGCTGGGTCTCTATCCCTGTTTTCTGCATCTTCAGCCATCACAAACTGGTACGAAGAAGTTCAATACTATGACTTCAGGACTCAGAAATGCACCAAAGTCTGTGGCCATTACACTCAGGTAAGTATCTGCCTGCTCCGTATTCTCTTGAAACTATCTCTTCAAAGGCAAAGAGAAAACTGGAATCTGGTGTTAAGAAAATATAGAGTAAGCTGGTGTGCCTGTACATGTCAGAGAGTAGAGCTTACAAGCTTACCTAAAAAAATAAAAAAATGGAGCAGAGTTCAATAGCAGAGGCGGTGGTGCTTGAAGAGGTTAGTTATGTGTTTAAACGCAAAAGGTGAGGCTCACCAATCTGGACAGACTTTGAGTATTTTGGTAACAGCTGCCTGCCTGGGGCACTTTGTTCCATTTGTGAGCAATCAGAGGACTTTATGAGTGAATGGATTTTCAGGTATGCGTCCTCTATAAAATTTGAGGCAGTTGATTGGGGTCTATAAAATTGGGAGAAACAAGCCTCTCAGACAGAAGCATCAATTCCATAGCCTCCTATTCCTTCAAACATGAACCGAGAGCCTGTGATGGGTCACACAAGGAAGAGAAAAACAATGGTGAGGCCAACATGTAAACTTGTGTAAACCATTCTGTGGCTATTCTGCCCCCATTGAGATTTTTTTTTTTTTTTTTTTTTTTTTTTTTTAACTCAGGTTGGTTTGGTTTCCTAACCCTAAGGCATGTTTGCAGCGTGACGTCAACAAGTCCCTAGGGTAGCATGTCTATTGTCTTACTATCCTGCCTCCTGATTCTGGTCACATTTCATTTATTTACTTTTCTTCCTGGCAGTCCTTGTCAAGCCAATAAGTAAGGGTGCTGAACCTATGTCTGACTGCTTCTTATATACAAAAATTCGCTGAAGTGAGGTATGAGGGTACAAACATTTCTAACAAGGCAGTTAACTTGGAATAATAGGTGTTTTTAAAGAGCAAAATGTTGTTGGAAAAAGTCTCAGGGCAGCTCAGCCTCATAGAGCCTCTGATCGCTCTGGTGTTGTTACAGGTGAAACAAGTTTGGCACAGATATTTACTATCATGATGTGAGGGGAAGGGCGGATTTCAGTGAAATTTTCATCTCTAGATTATTATAGGCAAGAATGAGCTATCAAACCACCAGCAATATTGGTCCCTTTCTTGAAAATATGAGTTAGGTTTCCCCTAGACTTATCCCATAAACAATTAATCTTGGCTTATGTTTACAAACAATTTTAACCAGAAAAGTGATTCCATCAGAATCCCACAAGTCCTAGAAGGCAAGAAAGCTAAATCCAGTTTGCCCACAAGCGGCACTGGTACCATTAACCATTGCAATGTTTAAATTTTTTTTTAAGTTTATTTATCTATTTTGAGAGAGAGACAGCATGAGCAGGGGAGGGGTAGAGAGAGAGAGAATCCCAAGCAGGCTCCACACTGTCAGCACAGCCTGATAGGGGCCTTAAACCCATGAAACCGTGAGATCATGATCTGACCTGAGATAAAGAGTCGAACACTTAACCGACTGAGCCACCCAGGCGCCCCAACATTGCACTGTTTAAGTCTCCAAAAATAATTGTCAGTTTGAGGGTACGGGCTGTCATTCAGTGTTTAAGGTTCTATCATATGCCAGGCACTGTGTAAGGTGCTCACTGATCATATGTCTTAGTGCAGATTCCTGCAAAACAGAGCCTGGAACAATAGCTTATGTCCTACTGCTTTATTTTTTTAATGTTTATTTATTTTGAGACAGAAAGCACACAAGTGGGGGGTGGGGCAGAGAGGGGGGGAGAGAAAATCCCAAGCAGGGTCTCTCCTGTCAGCACAGAGACCCGTGTGGGGCTCTACTCATGAATTAAGAGACGGTGACCTGAGCCAAAATCAAGAGCGGGATGCTTAACCAACTGGGCCACCCAGGTGCCCCAGTCCTAACACTTAATTGAGGAGTACAATCACCAAGAAGTAAAAGTGAGGAGAAATGGGGTGGTGCAAGGAATGAGGGACACAGATAGCAATGACCCCTGACCTTTAGGAATTGACCTTCTTTGGGGAGAGACCAATGTGTAAGTGGCTGTAATACAATGCATTGTTGGTGTAATTTGGAGAAACTGACAAGTTGCTATGTGAGCAAAGAGGGCAGAGCAACTTATCTGGCCAAAGGGAGGTATGGAGACATAGGAGTTATTCACACAGCAGGAGCCATATCACTTGGTTCTTGAAAACTAATGGAGAGCTTATCAAATGAAAAAGAAAAGGAGAAGAACTCCAGGCAAAACTGAAAAGGGGTACAAGGTAGACAGAGTGTACAAATGAGCCTTGTACTTCAGAAGCATGGCTAGTAGCTCACCACAACAAATATGCAAAGATCTAAAGACTGTCATATCGGCCACAGACTCCTGAACCATGCAGTTAAGACACTCCATGTCCATCCTTTCAGGGACTCAAAACAAGAGGAGGAAACTTGATTTTACATCCGTCACATAGACCTGAGATTTCAGAGATGGCCCTCCCCAAATTAGCTGGGCTTATTTGTAAATGTTCCCTTTCCATATAGGACAAAAAAAGGAGAGCTAACATTTCAGATATGAGAAAATTCATTTCCTTACATACAGGTATCAGAGCCCAAGCTGAGTGATCCCTAATCTGCTCTCGCAAAGAGACCACTACATTCTACCCCCAATTCTGAAAAGCAAGCCTTTTCCTGGAGAGGAAGTCCAGGGACCCGCTGGGTCTGACATAATGCATCCACAGCAACCATTTTTTAAAAAAAATATTTATTTATTTTTGAGAGACAGAGTGCAAGCAGGGGAGGGGCAGAAAGAGAGGGAGACACAGAATCCGAAGCAGGCTCCAGGGCCTAAGCTGTCAGCACAGAGCCAAATGGGAGGCTGGAACCCACGAACCATGAGATCACAACCAGAGGTTTAACCAACTGAGCCATCTAGGTGCCCCCGCAACAACCACTTTTAAGTGAGTGTGGTACTCAGCTCTCCGTGGTTAAAGAAACCATTCAAATCTTATCACAAACCTGTCAGAGAACCACTATCATCCATAGATGAGACAACAGGCTCAGAGAAGTTAGGAAGTTGTTTTCCCACATCTTACGTGCCCACTTGTGTAGACCTAACCTCAGCTGGTCCACCTTAGACCTCCTGAAAACAAACCCTAGTCCCCCTGCATGGTCCCATTTCTGCTCCAACAAGATGAGAGAAACTATCATGAACCAGGAGAAACAAGTCAAACTAAAAGCATAAATATGCATTGGTGGGAAAGGAACTGTCCACCTAAAGAAGAAGGTGATTCTGGGGTGCCTGAATGGCTCAGTCTGTCTACAGCTCAGGTCATGATCTCAGTTCGTGAGATGGAGCCCCACTTGGGGCTCTGTGCTGTCAGCACAGAGCCTGCATGGGATCCTCTGTCTCCCTCTCTCTGCTCCTCTCCCCCCACTTCAAAAATAAATAAACATTAAAAAAAGAGAAGAAGGTGGTTCATAGAACCGCTACAGCAGATGATAAAAAACTTCAGTTCTCCTTAAAGAAGTTAGGGTTGAATGCTATCTCCGGTATTGAAGAAGTGAATATGTTCACAAACCAAGGAATGGCGATCCACTTCCACGAGCCTAAAGCTCAGGCATCTGGGGCAGTAAACACTTTCACATTCCAGGCCATACTGAGACCAAGCAGCTGACAGAAATTCTGCCCAGTATCTTAAACCAACTTGGTGCAGTCTGGCTAGTTTGGGAAGACCAGCTGAAGCTCTGCCCACACAGTCCGTGGACAGAAAAGCACCACTCGCTACCGGAGAGGAGGAGGAGAATGAAATTCTAGATCTTGTGGAGAATTTTGATGAAGCTTCCAAGAAGGAAGCAAACTGAACAGAGTCAACTTCTGAAGACAGAGCTTGAAGAAGTTACTGGGAGCTGCTATTTTGTACTATGACTGCTTTTTAGAATTCTGTTCATGGATCTGATAAAATCTAGATCTCTAATATTTTTAAGCCCAAGCTCCTTGGACAGCATAGCGTTTTTTAGTTTTTGCTTATACACAATTCATTCTTTGCAGCTAATTAAGCTGAAGAGGCCTGAGAATAAAGTTTGAAACAAGGTTAATAAAGTTTTTTTGCCAGGGTGCTTGGGTGGCTCAGTCGGTTGGGCGTCCGACTTCAGCTCAGGTCATGATCTCACAGTCTGTAAGTTTGAGCCCCGCGTCGAGCTCTGTGCTGACAGCTCAGAGCCTGGAGCTTGTTTCGGAGTCTGTCTCTCTCTCTCTCTCTCTCTCTCTGACCCTCCCCTGTTGATGCTCTGTCTCTCTCTGTCTCAAAAATAAACATTAAAAATAAAGGGGTTTTTTTTTGCCTAGTTAAAAAAAAAAAAAAAAGAAGAAGAAAGATTTGTTTGCCCAGTGTCACAAAACTAATAAGAGGAAGAGCTGGGATCCAGATATCGGGTATGTTGTAAGGATTAAGTAATGGAATGTTTGTAAGTTATAATAAAGTGCTGCTACTTAGGCATTAAACAAAGGTTAGATCTCCTCCATGAGCTGGTTTTCCGCCAATTATATAGGAAGAACACTTTGACAGCTTGGTTAAAGATGCCTTTACGTTAAAATTTGATGTTTTCATCCTTGTAAGAAATCTTACTGGGAGATTCAAGACTACTCAGTTGCCATTGTAAATTCTTGCTAGAAATTACCTCAAGTGGCTATTATAATAGCCCACTTATCCTCATCTTCTATTAATAAAAAACAAGCTATTTTCAGATTTTGGCTGGTGAGGGGTGATTGTACAGAGTAAAGATAATAGATTTAGATCCTATCATTATCTCCTAAAGATGTGATATTTCTTGACACATGAGGTCCACACTTTAGCTTTGTCTTCACTAGAGATAGATTCGCACTAAGAATTTTGGTATATTAATATCGGAGATTAGATATTTTATTGCTGGCAGCTCACCTTTATAACATTTGGTAACAGAATGGTTTGACTTAAGTGTATGGGCGGGGCAGCAGTTTAGATGTGGTAGTGCTGAGAATGACCACTAGATGGCACCATTGATCGCATTTTTGGTTGTATCCCCACCTCCCCCACCAACTGCTAGCCGCTTATTTTTACACTGTTACAGACCAATAAAGTGGGACATGTTTCACAGTTTCTCTACCTGGTTTTATATATGTTGCAGCGTTACCAGACTCCTGATAATAGTGCCTGATAATGAGTCGGATGGACTCATACTGAGACTTGAAAGATGGTGGGAAGGGGGTGTTAACTCCAAAGGAGAGACATACCTGCCCCTAGTAGGTTCCCCAGATGTGCCGTTTTCGTTAGAAAGGCTTTTGTTAGAAAAGCAGGCTTTCCCTGCTTCTGCTAGAAGGGAAAACAGCATTTTGCTCAGGGCATGGATTGCCCTCATAGTACTTTGTGGTCAAGTAGAAGTACGTTCCAACTTCACCAATAAAAATAGAGGCAATACTTCTTTAGTGATGTGTTAAACATGATGTTGCACGTAAAGTGCTTAACATTACTTTGGCACCAAGTAAATTCCCAATAATCAGCAGTTCTCATTATTTTTTTATAATTAGGTTTTTTTTTTTTTTACCATATTAGAAGAAATGAAAGCACACATTAGGAATATGCCTGAAACGAGAGTTTTCAAAGATTTTAAAACAAGAAAATTAGTAGAGAATAAAACATGAACATTTGCTGACTGCTTGCCATGTGCCAGCAGCTGTTCTAAGCACTTTCTTACTATCCCCTTTAAAATGTCAAAATAAGCCTTAGAGTTGAGAGCGTTATCCTCACTAAATAGTCGAGGAAGCGAAGGGCAAGGTCGCACAGTGAGTGGCCAAGCTGGAATATGAACTCAGTCTTTGTGGCCCCAGAGCCCACAAGTTGCAGCCAGAATCTGAGTGTCCATACAGCCTTTAAAAAAATTTTTTTTAACGTTTTTTTTTTGTTGTTTGTTTTTTTATTTGAGAGACAGAGACAGAGTGCAAGCCGGGAGGGACAGAGAGAGAGGGAGACACAGAATCCAAAGCAGGCTCCAGGCTGTGAGCTGTCAGCACAGAGCCCATCGCGGGGCTCCAACTCACAGACCACGAGATCATGACCTGAGCCGAAGTCCGATTTTTTTTGTTTTTGTTTTTTTTAATGTTTATTTTTGAGAGAGAGGCAGAGTGCAAGTGGAAGAAGGGCAGAGAGAGGGAGACACAGAATCTGAAGCAGGGTCCAGGCCTTGAGCTGTCAGCACAGAGCCCGATGTGGGGGCTTGAACCCATGAACTGTGAGATCATGACCTGAGCTGAAGTCAGATGCTTAGCTGAGCCACCCAAGCGCCCTATCAATGTCCATAAAGCTTTTAACAAGTCTCTACCGACTTGAATGGATAACTAAACTGTGGGACATCCATGCAATCAAGAAGTGAACCCAACAGGATGAATGGGTCTCAAATACTTAATGCTCTGTGAAAGATGCCAGAGTGAAAAAAACCTTTTAAACTGACCCCATTTATATAAAATTCTGGGAAAAAGCAAAAGTAAAGAAACAGAACAGATTAGTGATTGTCAGGGGGTGGGGGTAGGAGCCAACCGCAAAGGAACACAAGGGAACTTTCTGGGGTGATGGAAATATTCTAGGTCTTGAATATGGCGGTGGCTACACAACTATGTTTTTATCAAAATTCATGGAACTGTACACCTAAAAAGGATGGATTTCATTGTGTTAATTACAACTTGACTTTAAAGGAGAAAACACCAATGAAAACAAAATGGTAACTAACATTGCATGCCCTTGGAAAAAAAGAGACTGGAAAAGAAAAGTAAAAGACAGTAAAACAAAAGAAACAGCATTAAAGGTGTGTGTGTGGGAAGCCCAAAGATATAGAATACTTGGAGAAAGTGCTCAAAGACCAAAGGATAAAAAATAAATATAAAATTATTGATAGTGGTGATAGTAAAAGGAATACAGACAACATTGCACCCAATTAGCATGCATATCAATCACCTGAGGAACTTGTTAAAATATAGATTTTGTTCTTTTTTAGGGCTAAATAATATTCCTATATATGTAATACATTTTCCTGAAGAAGAAATTCTGGTATTTGCAACAACATGGATGGACCTAGAGGGTATTAGGGTAGTGAAATAAGTCAGGCCAAGAAAGGCAAATACCATATGGTCTCACATATATGTGGAATCCAAACAAGAAACAAACTCTTGAAAGACAGAAAAGACTACTGGTTGTTGGGATGGGGTGGGGAGACAAAATGAGTAAATGTGGTCAAAAGCTCAAACTTACAGTTATAAAATAACTAAGTCCTGGGGATGTAAAGTACAGCATGTCAACTATAGTTAACACTGTATATTTGAGTTACATTGAGTTAACATTGTATATTTGAGAGTTCCTAAGAGAGTAAATCTTAAAAGTTCTCATCACAAGAAAAAAAATTTGTAACTATATGGTGATGGATGTGTCAAATAACAAAAGTTCAACCAAGTAAATTTTAAAGATCTAATTGGTTTTATGAACTAATCCATGAATCAAGTAGCATCCCATCTAGCAAGTAGAGGGGAGCTCTAAAGGGCTATAGAAAGGGAAAGGTGTTTTTAAAATATATATATATATTTTTTTTTTGGGGGGGGGGGTCGGGGGCAGGGAAGAGAGTGAGGAGGAGAGAGACCCCCAAGCAGGCTTGCATCAGTGCAGAGCTCGACGTGGGGCTCGATCCCACAAACCGTGAGATCATGACCTGAGCCAAAATCAAGAGTTGGATGCTCAACTGACTGAGCCACCCCGGCACCCAAAGGAGTGCATTTAATTGCTGGCTTATCTCTAGTGTCTAGATACTAGCTCTTTAAACAGCTTTTTTCTTTAGGCTCCATTGACACCAAACACTTGGTTAAGACGAGCTATGTAATTTGCGGGGCCTAGTGCAAAATGAAAATGTAAAGTCCCTTGTTCAAAAGTCAGGGGGCAAATGCCACTAAATGTGGGAAAATAGGTGACAATGTTGAACTAAATCAAGTATGGAGTCTTCCCACTGTGGGGCCCCTCTCCCTGAAGAAGCTGGCTCTGTTCTTGGTTTTCCTCCTGTGCCACTCACCACCCTTTTTCCATCTAGCCTTGATCTAGATAATAATCTAGAGACGGTCACATTCAGCAGCAAAGTCACTCTGCACTTGGACGTTTAATTAGGCGTCTCAAAGGGAATGGGACTTGAACGGAAGCCCTGTCCATACTCCCACCCACCCTGCTCCTTCCCTTCCCCCATCTCAGTAAATGTTACTCAGGCCCCAAATGTTCCCTCTCACCTCACACTCAAGGCAAAAGCAAATCCTTTCAGCTGTACCTAGAGCTAAAGCATGAACTTGATGGAGTCCCAGGAACCTGCGACCACCACCCAAGTGTGGGTCACCGTCTTCTCTTGCTTGCACCCCTGGAACAGCCTCCCAAATGCCCTCCCTCTTTCTTCCCTTGCTCTTCTCAGTCCATTTACTTCATGACAACCAAGTGATCTTTCTGACGCAAAAAGGAGCCTGTGCTCACTTGCCTATGAGATTCCCCACGACCTGCCCCTCTGCCTCCTTCCTCAATGCCAATGACTCTCCCCACTCACTGGATCCCAGCTCTGCCTGCTTCTTTCCACCACTGTCAGCGCCGCGCCGTCCCACCTCAGGGCCTCTGTGCCACTGCTGTCTCCACACGGAAGGCTCTTCCTCCCACGTTGCGGTCTCCTGCGAGGTCATCCCCAGCGCTGCCCCCTGCAGGCCTCAGCTCCAAGGCCTCCTCCAGCGCCCCTTCTCTGGGCTCTCAGGATGGGCCCCTCACCCCAGCACTCTCTATTTTATTTTATTTCAAATGCCAAAATGATCTTAGTATCATTTATATGTTTATTTCACACACTCACACCCCAATAATAATTACAAGTCTTGTTTCTAACTGAGTTCTCAGCACCTAGGAGTCCCCTGGTAATAACTGCTCCACCTAAACAAGAGTGAACACACCTCACCACATTTATGAAGTCCTAATCATACTCCAATGTTCACTTTATTGTCTCTCTCTCTCGCTACAAATCCTTATTTCAGGTTGTGTGGGCGGCTAGTTACAAAGTGGGCTGTGCAGTACAGTATTGTTCCAGCGTTCATGGCACTGGTATTTCCCACGGAGCGCTTTTCATATGCAACTACGGACCAGGGTAAGTACCCAAATCGATTCTTCTAAGAAAAACTTCTTAAATCTTTTTTAGAAGTATTAATCTTCATTACAGAAAATTAGGATAATAAAGAAAGGGTAAAAAAGAAAATTAATATCCCCTTAATTCCTCTAACCCAGAGATCTACTCCATTAACATCTGGTACATTTAAAAATATATATATACATGTGTGTTTGTGGGTCTGTGTGCACCCCTTACAAATGCTATATAAATACACACGCAACATATATGTTTAGAGTGGCAACACTAAAATGTTTGCAGGGACATAGATTAATTGGAAATGGTA
Source organism: Prionailurus viverrinus (assembly GCF_022837055.1). Taxonomy (NCBI): domain Eukaryota; kingdom Metazoa; phylum Chordata; class Mammalia; order Carnivora; family Felidae; genus Prionailurus; species Prionailurus viverrinus. Next base: position 96,459,935 of record NC_062567.1, read on the forward strand.
ATAACACCACGGAATAGGAGGACTGATGTTACTCTATTGGTTTATTAAAAACTTGGCATGTTTTACAGAATTTTCAAAGCAAAAATAAATTGAGAATTAAATTTCTCAATTTATGTAATTTATTTCATTTACTTCTGAAAGTTTTGTTTTTGAAACGGATACAATTTTTCTCCCTTTGGAAAACAGAGTAGACCCATGATATGCCACCTACCACCTTTCTTTTCTTTTCTTTCTTTCTTTTTTTTTTTTTCTTACCATTTATTCATTTTTGAGAGATAGAGACAAAGCATGAGTGGGGAAGGGGCAGAGAGAGGGGGACACAGAATCCAAAGCAGGCTCCAGGCTCTGAGCTGTCAGCACAGAGCCCAACGCGGGCTGGAACTCTTGAACTGCCAGATCACGACCTGAGCCAAAGTCGGACACTCAATGCTCAACCGACTGAGCCACCCAGGCGACCCTCCCCCCACCTTTCTTTAAACTTCTATATGTATGCTTATGCATCATACACATTATTTAGAAAATGGATATCTTACTGGAAATGCACAGTTTCTACTTTTTACTTAAAATTATACCATGAGCATTTTCCACATCATTAAAATTTTAAACGTGATATCAATAATTATAAAAATGAGAGTACTGTTTCATGAAGATGATGCGAAAGGTGAAGAAGGAAGTCCTTGCCCCTCCCAAAGCCAAAGCAAAGGCTTTGAAGACCAAGAAAGTGGTGCTGAAAGACATTCACAGCACTTAAAAAAAGATCCACATGTCAGCTACCTTCCAATGGCCCAAGACACTGAGTCTCTGAATGCAGCCCAAATATCTTTGAATGAGTGCTCCCGAGAGAAACAAGCTTGACCACTATGTCATCATCAAGTTCCCCCAACTACCAAGTCGACCATGAAGAAAGTAGAAGACAAAACACTTGTGTTCATTGTGGTGCCACCAAGCATCAGATCAGACAGGCTGTGAAGAAGCTCTATGACATTGACATGACCAAGGTCAACATCCTGATCAGGCCCAATGGAGAGAAGGCATATGTTTGACTGGCTCCTATGATGCTTTGGATGTTCCCAACAAAATTGCGATCATGTAATCTGAATCCAGCTGGTTAAATATAAATATAAATTTTTTCACCATAAAAAAAAATGAGAGTAATACTGATAAACTATTTACCATATGTTAAGCACTTTTCTAAGTGCTTCATACATATTAACTTACTTAATCTTCATGAAAAGTCTTGAGATGGGTCCTGTTACCACCCCTGTTTGGCAGATAAGAACACTGAGGCACTGATGGACTGAGTAGTCTACCAGGGTTCCACAGCTGGTGACACTATGTCATAGTGTCTGTGGACTGGACATAGTGTCTTTGTTACTGGACTGTGACCTGGGCTGTCTGGCTTCTGAGTCTGTGCTTTAGATGGTCACATGACAGCTCATCCTATTGAAGAAGTTAGATTGTTCTCTGCATTTTCTTTTAATATTAGATGAACAACCTTGAATATAAGTCTTCAGTCACATCTATTTCCCTACAATTTCTAGAAATAGTATACTAAGTAAAAGGTGTGAACATCTTTATGTTTTTAAAAGTGCTTATGGCCAAATTATTCTACACTATTATTATATCAATTTATACTTCTTCATTAGTACTGAATATTATAATTTTTTAGTATTTTCTAATTTGAAAGAAACTGTTATTTTATGTTTCTTTTGCATCTCTTTGACCACTGGTGATTATAAATTTTCACCCGATTGCCTATTTACATTCCTTCTTTTGTGAACCATATGGTCTGCTCATTTTTCTACCAGAGTGATTTTCTTAATGATTTATAGTAGTTTATATTTTAAAGCCATATTTTATATGGCTTTAACTCTTTGCCATATATACACCAATCTTTTTCTTTAATTTGTTGCCCTAGAATTATGTTTGGATTTTACCAATCTTTGGGATTCCAGAAGATTTGTTAGAGGAATCCTCTCTTTCTTTCCCTGAAGTAATGTTCTGAAGAAACTTTGGATAGTCTGATTGAGTGTAGGTGGGGTAAAAGGATTAAAAGCAGGTGTCATTCAGAAGAGAATAGCTTTGACCTAAAATCCCTAAGTCAAAAAACAAGGAAAACCTAGGAAAAACTAGCCAAATCCATTAAATCAATCAGTGGTGACTCTTCATGACATTTATATAGCTTAATGGTTACGATACAGGGTCTTGAGAACCCACCACCTTGGTTCACTTGACCTTGGACAAGTTACTTAACCTCTCTGAATCTGTTTCCTCTGTAAAAAATCGGGATAATAATAGCACCAGCTACTTATCAAGTAGCTATGAAAATTAAACAAGAAAGTTATGTAAAACACCAACTATATCTAATACCTGGCAATGGTATTACATTATTTGAGATTATTAGAGAAGTATTCATAGTTACTATTGTTGTTATAATAAAAAGGCACAAATGGAAATCCTCCTGGTTTAGCCTGACTATTTGCCTTTTAGTGTTATAAACAAGAAGTTGTAAAGCTTATAACCAGTTTTAATGCTTCTATAGAGTTAACATTTATTCATACAAATAAGTGGATTCATACAATCATCCAACAAATATTTGTTTACTGAGATGCAAAGGAGAACCAGCCAGACACAGTCCCTGCTTTTATGGAATTTCTATTTCTATGGAATATCTATGGGGCAGATAGACAATAAACTGCATTATGATAGGAGTAATGAAGGAAATACAATATGATACTGTAATCAACACTATCAATTGGCAGGACCCTTTGTTGGATAAAATGATGTATTTAAGCACAGGCATGAAGATTAGAAAGGAACCAGACTCGTGAAGAACTTCAGGAACAGATGTCTGCTGCAGAAAACACCTGAAAAGCTTCTGTGGAAAGGATGCAAAAACAGGTCAGGGTGCTTGCATCACTGAATCAGATGAAACAGGGAAGGAGGCAGTTCAGCCCTTGCAAGGCAGTGTGGGCCATGGTAAATTTAACTTTATTCACATCCCAAGAGGAATCATCCAAGTATTTTCAGCAAGGGAGTGACAAGACCTGCCTTACATTTGGAGATCACTCTGAATGACATGTGGGAAATGGATTGGAGGGCATAAGGGAGGAGCACAGAGACCAGTTAGGGATGTCCTCATTATCTTCTGCCTTCTCAGCTTGTTTTCCTCCTTCCATGTACAAAAAGTCACATAATTAGCCCACATAATTCTAGGAAGTCCAGTATCCTCTCGATACTTCTGAGATTTCCTAAGAGTGGGGTGCAGGGTGCTTAATTCTCCAGTCACCTGTAACTCAATCTCTGGAGTCATTCATTGCCCAGACCGGTTTTGGCCCCTCCTCCTAGCTGCTTCGGGTCATTCTGATTTGCATTTTTCACATACACAACTCTCTCTTCAAGCCCCTGGGCCCCTCTGAGCAAGGCTATCTTGTGATTAGTGGGAGAAAGGATTACAGCACAGAAGAGGAAATGACAACCTTGACTATCTAGTATCTACAGGGTACGAATATACCCTTTGAGAACCCCTACTCATATTTATCTTTTTCTTTAAAGATCTCTCAGGGGGCCTGGCTGCTCAGTCAGTAGAGCATGTGACCCAGGGTCCTGAGTTAGGGTCCCATGTTGGCCAAAGAGATTACTCAAAAAAAAAAAAAAAAAAAAAAAAAAAAAGTCTTTTCCTCAGTCCCAGGGCCCCAACCCTTTCTCCCTCAGGCTGCCAGGGGAAACAGTAAAACTTCCTGCTTCTTTATGGACAGAATACATCAGGGCCCTTTGTGTCAGTTGTTTCTATCCAGACAAATCCAGGCCTTTCCAATAGCATGTTTCTCTCAGGATGAATTTCCCTAGAATTCACAACTGCTTTTTGTTTTTAGCCAGTTTTTGAAGTAGTAATTTCTCCCTCTGTATAGTTTTCACAATTCAACAAAGAATGAAATAGGATAAATGATTTTATTCTAGAACTTGCCCTCTCAAAGAGTATGGTGCTCTTTAACAATGAAAATATCCCCAGATTAATGTGCACTTCGGGCAATTATTATCAGAATCACTATATTCCTTTGACTGTTTCCCACAGTGTAAAGCAAGCATGAGGATAAACAGAGTTTCTAAAACAACCTAAATTAATTTGGAGCCAAATAAGATTAGAACACATATTTTGGGTTGGAAAGGAGGTGTTAATGAAAGTAATGTGTCCTTAACTTTGGTTTAAGGACAAACCTTTTTTGTTTCTAAAAAAAGTTTCTAAAGTATTAGGGGAGGGGAGTTGAGTCCATGAACTTGGATTAGAAAAGTTACATCTTTATTTTCACTAAGCTCTACTGAAACTATTTTGGGGTGCCTGGGTGGCTCAGTCAGTTAAGTGTCCAACTTCAGCTCAGGTCATGATCTCACAGGTCGTGGGTTCAGGCCCTGCATCCGGCTCTGTGCTGACAGCTGTGAGCCTGGAGCCTGCTTCAAATTCTGTCTTCCTCTCTCCCTCCCCCTCCCCTGCTCATGCTCTCTCTCTCTCTCTCTCTCTCTCTCTCTCTCTCAAAAATAAAAAACAATAAACATTAAAAAAAACATTTCATTGTGAATTAAGACAACACTTCAGTCGTTATCAGCAGTGTGTATGACTTTGTTAGTACTACTTCTATCTTTGTAAATATCAGATATTTTCATATCACATTTTACTCGCAGCAGATAACTCAAAATATGGTTTTAATCTTCATTAAAGTTACTGATTATTAAACTTCTTGCTAGGTCTTATTTAATACTTAATAGGGAAGCACATATTGTTCCATCACAAACTATGGAGGCTTGCTAAACTGAGAAGAGCAAATGTGGGTCATGTTACCTTAGGATGGACAGTGTTTTGGATGGTGGTGTATACAGGCCAGATAGTAGGTAGAGGGAGTGTTGCCCTGGAGTCAGACAAATCTAGGTTTTATTGTGACTCAGATATGTGTATGCTGTAATTTTTGTTAAGTTAATTTCTTAGAGCTTTACTTTCCTTATGTGTCAAATAAAGAAAACTTCCAGAATTGTAATAATTAAAGGAAATGATGTAGGTGAAGACACAGGTTCACAGACATAGTCCCATGGAGGGAACTCTGCAAATTATGAACAGGGTTCTATTTCCCCTTCCCTCAACAACCCTCTGAATCTGTGGACTTCCATCCTGCAGAAAAGATGAGTAGCAAATTTCATTGCAACAACAAAAACCCACCTCTCCTAATGGACAGCTTTTTTCTACTTTATAGACAATACAGAAGTTGGCCATACAGAGAAGGGTCCACCTGCAGTGCCTGCCCCAATGATGACAAGTGTTTGGATAATCTCTGCAGTGAGTAAAAGGAAAACTCTACCAATAATACAATGTGTTTGAAACTATTAGAACTTTCTACAGAGCTAAGAATGCAAATGTTTGCTTTATCCTAATAGCTGTTTTCATGGAAGTTGGCATCAGGCAGCAATCAAACCAATGGCTTACTGTCCTAGTAATGAACATATATTTAAGGTCAACTTAGGGAAGCAAAGAATAGCCTTCTTCTGTAACTCTAATCATTACCACAAAAAGTGACTAAGATAGGAGCTGTAGACCCAAGGTTTGCTGAATTTCAGCAAGATCAAAACAACTGATTTGTAAACACTGAGTTGTCATCTTCAATCCCAGTACCGCAACGCTTTTTTGATCAGCTTTCTGAGCCAGTCCTCTCTCTCCCAGTTCGACCATCCTTTATTTCATTCACAGCAGTTTTGTTAAGAGAACTTAGTAAAGTGCAGCCTCTATGCAACAAACATCTCCTCAGGGTATCAATGTATCAACTGAATATTTCCTTTCGTGTTGCTACAACACTACAAAGCATATTATTTTTTTCCAAGTGAGGCAGTATAAAGTAGGAGTTAGAACCACACATTTTATTTTAAGTTTATTTTTATTTTGAGAGGGAGATAGCAAGCAGGGGAGGGGCAGAGAGGGAGACAGAATCCTAAGCAGGCTCTGCGCTGCAAGCACAGAGCCTGATGCGGGGCTTGAACTCAGGAGCCACGAGATCATGATCTGAGTCGGAAGTCAAGAGTCAGACACTGAACCAACTGAGAGCCACCCAGGTGCCCTAGAACCACGCATTTTAAAAACCACATGCCCAAGTTCAATTTCCAGTTCCACCACCGTGACCTGGGGCAACTGTCTAAACAGATTTCCTCAGCAATAGAATGTAGACGGTGGGGCCTCTTCACAAGTTTGGTGAATCAAATCAATGAAAAAAGAAAACAACACTCCTATTTAGAACAAGAGCCTAGCATACAGTAGCACTCAATAAATATTACCTATTATCCACAAATACATCCTCCCAAACTCAACTCCCAAATGTTGAGTTGACTCTTGGTGTTTTCTTTATCCCCAAACTTTGAGACTTTTTATGCCCATGAACGATTCTCATGATGCTTCTTTAAAATCTGTGGTGAAAACTGAGACAATTATTTTAAATTATTTAAAGAGTAACTTAATTGTTGCCACTGGTTCACTGTCTTTCCTGCTGGATTCTAAATTCCAAACAAGTAGGAATTATGCGTAATTCATTTATACCCTAGTCTGGCTGGCAAATAAGCACTAATCTGGATGTATGTTTCCTTAAAGAAATCATTCCTTCTCTTTAAAAATCTAGATAATTAGTAACACCACCTCCACAATGACAAGAAAAGCTCCTTTTGGCTTTTTAGCTTTTCATTTTAGATGTATCTTGAAATGGCCTCTGAAACTTCAGAAAATTAAGGCTGTGGTCCAATAATGAAAAACTCCTGGGCTCTTAAGAAAAATAAAGGGAAAACATGCTAATTTGCATGGGGGTAAGGGTTAGAGGACAGAAGGTTTCATTTAACAGGGGCGCCTGGGTGGCTCAGTTGGTTGAGCAGACCGCTCAGGTCATGATCTTGAGGTTTGTGGGTTCGGGCCCCGCGTCAGGCTCTGTGCTGACAGTGCAGAACCTGGAGCCTGCTTCAGATTCTATGTCTCTTTCTCTGCCCCTCCCCTGCTTGCATTCGGTCTCTCAAAAAATAAACATTAAAAAAATAAAAGCTTTTAACAGATTCCATCTTTGACAAATTATGGTAAATACTGGAGGAACAAATTCCTTTCTGGTCCTTTAGGTACTGTTGGCAGGTTCAATAAATACCCACGGAGGCCAAATCAGCATGGCTTTTACATAATGTGCTGGGTATATCAGTGGTACACGGGATGATTTTAGCTAGTGCATGAATGTCCATTTGTCTCGATATTCAAGAGTTGAATATTTAACATTTAAAAAACGTATATGTAAGAAAAAATATAACTAGCACAGCACATCCTTGATTTCATGGTATTAACTGCCAAAAAAGGTAGAGCAGCGGCAGCTTCCTTGTAATCACCAAAGCCCAAGCAGGGATGCTCACAAGTACCCAGAAGTACTTGCCAGAGTCCCACAGAATTCAACAGCAGCTGGCATACAACTGGCATGGAAACGTCATCTATTTAATAAAAAAAGTATCATGAAGGCTAAGGCAGATGTAGAATTTTCTACCTAGTGCTCTGAATGTCAAAATCTGAATAAAGCTCAGTAAAAGGAGAGGAATAATTATGACAGGAGAGCCAAATCCCTACTGACAATTTAATGACATACTGGAATGACGGAGAGCGAGGTCATGGTCTCTTTATTACTGACTGATCATAAATAGTATCATTCTTCTCAGGAAAGAACATATTTCCAGGAAAATATTTTAATACATTGCTCACATTGACTGTTCCTAATATGTAATTCTTTATTTTTCAATTCTCATGGTTTAATTTTCATTTTAATTGTATTTATTATCTGCTAGTTGTGGTATGTAAAATGATTTTCCACTTATAGTAGTATATAAAAAGTTTATAAATAGTCAACTTAAAAATGTCAAATTAGTATAGTTAGTACAAAAAAATCTTAATGTTTAAAAAACACTGCAATAAAGTCAAAGCAACAGTTAATGGTTATAAATAGCAACTTGGCTTTTTAAAATAAAATTTTAAACGTATTTTTTCTTTCTTCTGACTCCACAGTTAACCCACAACGAGACAAAGTCACACGTATGTATACAAATCTTTTAACTGTTCCATTAGATCGATGTGAATTATATTACTGCATTATGAGAAACAACATTTAAGAGCACATCTGATGTTTGTTTCACAGGTTACTACTCTGTTGTGTATCCTGACTGGCCAGTATCTGTGCGCAACAGGAACTTATCTCTCTTTCTCATTGTTAGTCCACCAATCCTAATACTGGGTGTCATAATGACCATTTGGGTCAAGCACAGATACCCTCAGTTCTTTTGAACTAAATCCAGAAAAAAACTGCAACTCATTCATGTATGGCTTTAAAAAAATAACGGTTGTATTTATTTTTTATTTTAAAATATTTCAGAAAAAAATGTTGTTGCAATAAACCCTTCATCAAAAGAAAAAGTCTCAACTTCCTAACTCTAGAATAAACTCATTTTTACTTCCCACTTTTCTGTGAATAAGAATTGTTTTCAGGCTGCCACAGCTGTGACTTTCAGTAAGTAACTCAGCCCGTGTGTGTCTCAGCTTCTAAAACTACAAAATGAATGTGCTAGATTTAGGTGATTCTAAACGACTCCACTGGCCCTCATTAGTAAAACCATTTCTACATAACTTGCTGCATGCTGCTTCCATGCTAAACATCTGGTTTTCCCCACTCTCTAGCAATTTGAGGTCTTTGGTTTCCCATTTTCCCAGACTCAAAAGAGTAATTAAGGGATTTAAGAGGCTTTTGCTTTTTGCTTATGGGTTGTTTAATCTTAAACATAATATAAAGTAAGATTATAAAAAGAAACCTAATGTTTACTCATTATCATTAGAGACAGCACTGCAAAATCTGTATTTATCTTCCTCAAAACCAAGTTGTGGGACATGATTATATGTAAAGACTAAACAGTGGCAGCAAATACTGGATTTGATGGATAATTACAATAGCCACATTCTAAAAAGATCGTTATATAAACAACCTAAAAAATTACACCTAATATGCTTAGGCAAAACATGCCAAAACAGAAAAGGTGCATGGTATACAAGGACATACATACCACTCTGCAGCATTAAAATTAAAAACTCACAGAGAATACAATAATTTATATTTATAAAGACACAGCTGTTTATATAAACACTGATTTGAAGAATGACACAAACTAGAAAAATGTGATCAGGGTATTCTTCTCACACATAAGGCTACGAACATCCTAGTATCTCAAAATCCTTTACAAAAGGAGATAGCTTAATGAGTTCTAGTTCAGGGGGTTTATTTAGTGTTACTTTTTCTTCTTCTTCTTTTTTTCATCTGTTTCCATTTTAAGCTTAACTTCTTCAGCTGAAAGAGCTCCCAGTTTCTTATTCTTTGCTTTCTTAACCTTTTCCTTGATGGCAGCCACATCAATTTTATTTTCGGTAGAAGCTAGACAAATTAAAAACAACATATGTAATTCTTTATGCTTTACCAAATAAAACATAAAGAATATGTATTTGGTACAGTAACTTCAGAGTACTGTAATAAGTGAAAGGTCATGTTGTAAAATATAAAGCACCTGCCTAAAGGAATGTTAGACATTTAAGAGAAAAAAAATCATAAATTACTTTCTAAGTACATTAATGAAGGTACACATGAAAATGGCATTATAGTTTAGCTATCTGAACAAATCACTGAATTCAACAATATTAAAACTTCATTTTTCTCCCTAAATTGTACTTGAGATTGGATTATTTTTACTTATATTCTTTCCCATATTTTGGAACTTTAGAGTACTCATTAATATGCCAATTTCCAATTCTGCACACTAAAATACTTTGAAATTACATTTCAAGAATATTACCACGTAGCCCTTCCAGCTTGAATAATTTTAATTAATCATGAAGCTTTAGGTCAAATCTACTTCATCTAATACCACACATAAAAACTCAAAAATAAAGTTTTCCAAATATTAGTTCAATCAATGACTAGTAGTATCTCATTTAACAAGATTTTGGTAATAAAGACAATAATCTGAGCATATTTGGAGATCCTCCTAACAGAATCCAACCATCAATGCCAAAAGCCTGAATAACAAAGACAAAGGAGGAGACAAAAATGCAACTTTTCCTCACCATGTAAAGGACAGTGTTCAGAGCATAAGAGAATCACCAGCTAAAATATCATCAAACTTCCCAGCAACTTGAGGAGCAGAGACTTAAAGCCTCCACTACAGTGAAACAGCTACATTTAAATCATCATAAACTGAGATTAAACTGGCTACTGAACAACGTCCTAAGCAGAAAACTCACAGGCTGAACAAACTGCAAATTCTAATGCTTATGACATTTTTAACTTTTATATAACCAGTGACGTACATAGAAGAATACAGTACTTTTAAAGCTATTAACACTGATGTAATACAGGAAACTAAAATAGTAACGTCATGTCTGGTCTTGACCAATAGGTCATGTACAACAATGCCAGTGACTTCCCTCCCCTCACTGTGCCACTGGCTACTTCGGAAAATTACTTAGGGAAGAGTACAGATGTTACTAGTGGGAAAGAGAACACAGAAGAGGGCAGGATGGATCAAATGAGACTAGGAATGGAGAAGAGAAGACAGAACACTGTTTTCACGGAGTGTCCTTTTAACAGCCCCTAAGACCTTCCTACTACTTTGATGTTGTCCTTTAGCCCAAGGTGATCAGAAATCCATCGTTAATAATATAGGAATCAAACTTTAAGCCACAGATCACATAAGTAAAGAGAAGAAAAGCGTAACATCTGATAAGCTCTTTCTGAGAGGCATGATAACAGAGCTTGGGGACCTCATTGCTTTCGTTACTTTGATCTCTACAGAGGATTCACTGCCCTGGTTTAGAGCTTTCACAATGAAGAGTCCTTCTCCAGCACAATCAGAGGTTAGGAGAGGACTGTCAATCTGGAGACTCTGAATTAGGCATCAGCTGCTAATAAATTATAAAACACTTCAGTGGTCTCCTGTCCCTAGGATTAATGATTAATGAAGCAGCAAGAGAACTGATGAAAGATGGTTATTTCTTTAGTTAACATTCAAAGAGATTCAGACAAATTCATATGGGTTTACTTTTCAAAAACAGACTTTCATATCACATCAAGAATTGGAAAACGAGCACTTACCTTCCTTCGGTTTCACAACTGGTTTTTCTTTAGGTGGAATAAAAGCTTTGTTTCTTTCCTCTTGTCTCTTACTGAGAGCTTCTGCTTGTTTAGCCTGCGTTATTAATAAAAAAAATACATTAGAGAACACAATTTATAGTTAAGTAGGAATTTAAGTTTCTGTGAATTGTACTATCAATGTGAGCTAGACAGAGTCTTACCTTTATGGCTTCCATTTTCTGTCGCTTCTTTTGACTTGCCTTCAGAAAGTATTCACCACTAGCCAATTCTTTATCAATCTGTTGAAAGCAGTATTTATAATTACATGAGAAATAAGGTAGATGAGAAATCATTTCCTAAAAAAGGCACAGTGTCCTTGAGGTGAAGACAGTGAAGTCAAAAATCTGACTAATTCATAAAGGCAGTGACATGAAAAGGAAATATACTCTAAGCTAAAGGAAATACATGCAAAAAACACAGGGATAGGAAAGGAGGTGATGTGTTCATGGAATATACAGCAGGCTGTTTCAACACAGAAGGGGATGTGTCCACATGCTGAGAACAAAGAACTAGTAGAGAGGAAAGACTTTAAGATATAGCCAAGAGAGTGAATTATGAAATAAGATCCCTTAGGAGACCGGTGAAGACAGAATTCAAAGAACAGGTAAAGAAAGGACTGGGTGCAGATGGGGAAAAAAAAAAAAAAATTACAGGTGAGAGAAAAGGAAGTTGAAGGAGTTCTCACCTGATGGTCTTAAATACTTCCATAAACTGAAATGCAGGGTCATCAGCTAGGAGTGGGAGGGGTGCTTCAAGAATTAAGAGGATGCACAGACTACCAGACAACGGTGAGGACCTATCTGAGGCTGGAAACGTGAATTTATAGTGGATAGAGTCCAAAGAGAAGACTTTTTCCAGCTGTGTTCAGTAGCCACATTATGGGAAAGAAAACAAATTTTAGAACTGATTAAGTTTGAGAGTTTTGCTGGACAACTATGATAGAAGGAAAAGGCAGTATGAAGGAAACAGTGATGGCCAAGAGAGAAAAGGAAATTTGGGGAAAAAAAGGAGCCAGAAAACAGCTGCTAAAATGAGAGACACTCATAATTTAGAAAAAGAATAGATATTATCACTTAAAGACTTCAAAACTGAGCAGTCACATAGCATGTGGTCATAAGAATGGTGCTGACGCAGAGTGAGAGCATTAAGGGTTAAATCATTAAATGTGTGTATCTATGGGAAGTGCAGAGACTGGATTGGCCGCAGGGACACAAGTGACGCCAACCACTCATACCATGAAGCCGCCACTCCACCCCACGCACTCAGCTCAAAATAAGCCTATTTACACTTACCTTTAGTTTCTTATACCTATACGCACCCAAACACATACACCCTCACATACAGAAAGTCCACCTAAATTACTCTCCATGAAGTTTCTGACAAAACAGATTAAAATGGTTTCCCCCGTCATGTGAAGAAATTCAACATTTAATACTGACCTGACTTTCTGGCTGTGGTGGCGGGAAGGGTGTATACTCTTTCTTGACAGTTTTCTTCTTCGGTTCCTTGCGTTTATTCACATTTTTGTGCTTGAACTGTGGCAAAAATCTTTCCCAACTTTGTGATCTTAATTCAGAATCTTTTGCCAACTCTCGTTTAATCATTAAGGTCTTTAGTCATGACAATATATGAACAAAGTAAGAATTTTTAATTTTATAAGCCATATATTTGTCAAACCAAGACATTATAAATACTGTTCCTATAAATAACAAAATTAAAAAGAGTAGCTCTTAATCTCCACAGTAGGAGCAAACCAATTCCATAAAAAAATAAGTAATCTAAAACTAAGCTTCAGAAAACCATTAGAAATTTAGATTAAGAAATGCAGAAACAGTTTTTAAAAAATTTTAAAAAAGCTTTATGGACAGCTGGGTGGCTCAGTCGGTTGAGTGTACAACTTCAGCTCAGGTCATGATCTCACAGTTCGTGAGTTCGAGCCCTGCATCGGGCTCACTGCTATCAGCACAGAACCTGCTTCAGATCCTCTGTCTCCCTCTCTCTCTCTGCACCCCCCCGGCTTACGCTTTCCCCCTCAAAAATGAATACACATTTTTTTTAATTAAAAAAAAACGGGCGCCTGGGTGGCACAGTCGGTTAAGCATCTGACTTCAGCCAGGTCACGATCTCGCGGTCCGTGAGTTCGAGCCCCGTGTCAGGCTCTGGGCTGATGGCTCAGAGCCTGGAGCCTGTTTCCGATTCTGTGTCTCCCCTCTCTCTCTGCCCCTCCCCCGTTCATGCTCTGTCTCTCTCTGTCCCAAAAATGAATAAACGTTGAAAAAAAAATAAATTAAAAAATAAATAAATAAATAAATAAATAAATAAGAAATGCAGAACTGTTAAAATAATTGAGATGAAAATGAGACTAATCTAATTCACCTTTTCAACCATTAATTCATTAAAACCCTTAAAATTCAACTTGAATAGTAGCAGGGAGAGTTAATTAGTAATGTCCCCTGAAAGCAGGAAGCTTTTGGTAGTACTTTAATTATCACAGGAAAAGAAAAAAGTAAACTTTCTCATGATCAGACAAAACCCATTTCTCCCACTCCACTGACTTCTGCACACATTGGAACATCCAAAGAAGGAAATCAGGTATCAGATACAAAACTAGCTCTATTTTTAATGTCCCAAAGTAACTCAAAATCATTCCTTCACCCCAATTTACTAGTGACTTCTTAAAATATATGTATTTTTTATTCTTTTAAGTGCTTATTTATTTTTGAGAGAGAGAGAGAGAGAGACAGAGAGAGAGAGAGAGACAGAGCATGAGCAGGGGAGGGGCAGAGACAGGGAGACACAGAATCTGAAGCAGGCTCCAGGGCCTGAGCTCTCAGCACAAAGCTCAACGCGGGGCTTGAACCCACGAACCCTGAGATCATGACCTGAGCCAAAGTTGGATGCTTAACCAACTGAACCATGCCAGACACCCCTAAGAGTGACTTAACTTCATCAAATTTAAGTGGACTGCTTAATAAATACCCCTCACAGTCCCTTACAGCATGATTAAATTTCCAAGTACCATCACGAATCCTGTGTGCACAGGGATGTAACAGATCTCTCTCAGAGAGTTTGTAATTTTGACTGTTAAATTAAGAAAAAAAGTTTTAATCCAATATGAAATATTCCAGACTCTATTTAACAGAAAAAGGCAGGATACTGAAAGATCACATCTTTAAATATAGTAATAAGCCCATAATCCAAGAAAATCTGATTTTTATCATCTACGACCATTTCTATGAAGCTTATTTCCTCTGTATAAAAACTATGTCATGTGTTTGAGTATCCCCTTCAACAGTTTTCAGACTGTAGGCCAGAGACCTAAGCCTCCAAAGATGTAACAACAGGACTGGGTAGAGTTGAGTAGGCTGAACTATCTCTAATCTACCCCTAATAGTTCTGTTCATCTGTTTTGTGCATTAGGCTTCCATAGAAGATTTAATTTCAAGAAAGGTTTCTGTAGCTAAAAGAAGTCTGACAACCACTGTTATAATAATATATAATTAACACTCACCTTAATGTTATAAATTGGATGAATATTCTTCATAGTATCTAGGACTACTTTTCGTACCTGAAATTTGCAAAGAAAAATCAATTAGTCACTTACATAGATTTTAATAAACTAAATGGAAGGGGATTAATATACTGCAACATATCCTACGGACTAGGCAACGGCTACCAAACTGAATACAGGAGGTCCTTCAACTGCTGAGTGACTTCTAGATTCTTCATAACAGTAAAACTCTCTTAGATACAATGAAGTGTCTCAACTTTACAGCTAAAATGTAACATATAGAATTAATACAGCAACATTTTGGAACTGTGTAGTTTAGGGAGAAGGCTAGATTTAGAGTCAGAAAATGTGGCCTTAAATAATGGGAAGGGAACGTCACTTAATTGTCCTGTTCCAGCTTTCTCATTTGTAATATGTAAATAATATGGAAATACAATTTTATAGCTTTGCTGTGAAAATTAAATAATATATTTAGATTTTACAAAATTATACAGTATTTAATATATTTAAGTTCCTATTGCCACATGAGAAAAGGGCAGATAATTTATGAGAAAGGTGTTCAACAGAATTGCTAATAAAGGTCCTGGAAAGGGAACAATACTTCACAGCAGACAGCAAACGGAGTTAACAGAAATGTGTATCTGCTCCACAGATTTTCTCATAACATTCAATTTGATAAGTTAAAAAAAAAAAGTTCATCAATACATTAAATAAACATTACACTAAAATTCAAATAAAACAAAATATATTTTATTTTATTTTTTTCAATGTTTATTTATTTTTGGGACAGAGAGAGACAGAGCATGAACGGGGGAGGGGCAGAGAGAGAGGGAGACAGAATCGGAAACAGGCTCCAGGCTCTGAGCCATCAGCCCAGAGCCCGACGCGGGGCTCGAACTCACGGACCGCGAGATCGTGACCTGGCTGAAGTCGGACGCTTAACCGACTGCGCCACCCAGGCACCCCAAAACAAAATATATTTTAAAAGAAAAGAAGTTTATTTAGAATCTGACCTCTACTGGCTTATATAGGTTACTGCAAATAACAATTATCACTATTCAATTCTCCAATCATTTGAGCACATGTAATTACGTATCTCCCATATGTGCTATAGACTAAAATCTTAAATACCCATTTAAAATTTGTAGTGGAAAGAGTGATGATGTGCAGACCTTCTAATTCAGAAACGGATACCTCTTTAGTTGCCAAAGATTGGCTATAATATGTTAGGATCTAAGAGTGATGATTGCCTCAAATAACATGAAGCACAAAGTATTTATTTACTAATGGTAAATCAAAGGACATTCTAAAAAAGAATAACAATTGTAAAACAATATATTATCCAATGAAGTATTATAACCAAATTACCTAATTTGTTCTCTGCTGAAAATTAACTAAAGATAGTAAATGGTTCTCACCTCTTTTAAGCCACTAAAAGGTCCAATGGCTGAAACTGTGTTTCCCTGAACCATAATGTAACAGTTTGTTAAGAGTTCCAAAGCCTGTTATCAAAAGAACAGTAAGTTGAAGTTCAGTACACTGGAAAACTAATGACAGAGAAAGACACTTAAGTTTTCCACTGATAAAAAATACCTTCAATGTAGATCCTTTGGGACCAATGAGACGTTGTCTTCTTTTTACAAATCTTTCTTTATTTCTTACTAAAGAACCTATTTTAATGATGTCACATGCAACATCATCCTGAAGAATTCGTACTGCCTTTGGGAAAATAAAGAAAATACTCCATCAATATTCTTTACAAATAAATTCATTTTCAAGGCCCAGGCTAATGAAATCTAAGCCGAAAAATGAAAACTCTAAGAGGGAGGCATACAGTGTTATATGTTGTCTCTGATGTTGATGCAAACAAAACAAAGGTTTTGGAATTCTAAATTTACCTGTTCAAATGAAACGCTCCTTGCTAAAAGTTTTATTAGGTCTCTGGCCCTAATGATGATATACGGATCAAAAGTCTTCTTTGTTGTACAGACAGTCATGCTGCCCTCGATCAGGTCCAGGGTTGCATTAATGTGCTGCAACAAGGAAAGAGCAAATACACAATTGTCTAAAAATCAATTCGATCTTAGATAACCAGAGAGCCTATCCTAATCAAACTATTAATTACTATACATTAAGCTCTCTCAAATTCTATTAACTCCCTCTGTGAGGAAGCTGGGGAGTTGATATAAATAATTAATACTTGATTACGTTCATATTTCAAAATGTTAGAGACTCTGGCACCTGAAACCATTTATACTTACTTGGCTTTAGAATACTTTGTCCTTATTGGAATAAAGACTATTTCTAGTCTCAAAAATATGTATCAAGGCAAATGAAGACCCAAGGTAAAAATGTAAAGCTACATATAGCTTCCCTATCTTGGACCCAGCTCTGATCGGTAGATCTGCTCCTTAGGGTGAGAATGGACTTTCTCTTTCAAACTTTTTTTCTAGCTGGTTTGTACTGGCTAAATACAAACTAAAAACAAATCCTCACACACTGAGAAGGAAGCAATCATTGGAACGTTATGCATGAATATATGTGTTCATCTTAATATGAACAGCCAGAATTTGACAAAGCAAATTAAAATGCTATTTCTGACTGAGAGCATCCTCTGAAGAGTATTTCAACATAGTGAGTGATGAACAATTCAACATAAGGTCAGGTCTCTGAGTTTACGAGAGTTCAATCTCAGATGCAGACCACTGTAAAATGCTTGCTGTTTCCTGAAGCACCCCAATACTTAATGGGCACAAACAACTCCAGAACAGTCACATGGTTGAGAACTACATCATATGTCCCAACCTGGTGTGTGCACATGTGCCCACACACACACACACACACACACACGTAAGTGAGCCAAAAGCTGTACAAAATGGTATTTACCCTTACCCACATGTGATACATTCTTTTTCTTTTTAAAGGCTCGTTATATCCACTAAATGGACTTGTTGCTCTACTAACAGATTTCAATCCAGTTTGAAAAACAAAAGCAAATACACTCCTCGAGGGGCATGGCAGCGGCAACAACTAGGGGAAAGGTGGCCACATCCTCGTCTTGCATTTAAAATGAAAATTAAGGGGCGCCTGGGTGGCTCAGTCGGTTGAGCATCCGACTTTGGCTAGGGTCACGATCTCACTGTCTGTGAGTTCGAGCCCTGCGTCGGGCTCTGTGCTGACTACTCAGAGCCTGGAGCCTGTTTCGGATTCTCTGTCTCCCTCTCTCTCTGACCCTCCCCCGTTCATGCTCTGTCTCTGTCTCAAAAATAAATAAACATTAAAAAAAATTTTAAATAAAAAAATAAAATGAAAATTAAGCAATCATCCAGGAACATGTCTCAACTCTAACTATACAGAAATATGGCAACTAATCACAGTATAGAACAGGCATCCTGAAACCTGGAGGTCACAGGTGACTTTCAGGCAGTCCAGGAGATCCCTAAAATTTTAAAGGTATGTGACTATTTCAAAGTAATGCATTACAAAATTAAAAACAAATGGATTATAAGAATAAAGCTTCTATCCAGGCTGTTTAAAATACCAAAGGAACTAAATTAACCAGTTATGCTACTACTTTATAAAAAAGTCCATCGGCATCCATACTTGTTTGAAAGTAAAGGTATAAGGGCAAAATCTCACAGAAATGTATAAAATGTGCATACATGTTCATTCAAGGCTTTCTGTACCAATGGCCAGCACTCTTTCAAGTAAGCCTCTCTGTATTTTGGGAACAAAGTTGCAAAACTGCTCTCCTCCAAGAGTCCTCTGGGATTGTCCTCTTTGGAAAAAGCTGGTTCTTTCCAACCATCAGGAACAGTGAGGAGTTCCGATTCATCTAAAGAGGGGAAGAAACGTACACATAAAATTTTACCCTTCTTTTGGACACTTTTTGAACACTTACATGCACACATTTACATGCTTCCAATTATTCTCCTTGTAGTTCCTGTCCCCATGCTTTTTAGATTATTCAATAAAGAACATGCCTCTGTCATTATCACCAACACACTGTATTAAAATTATGTGTAAATACTTCAGCCTCATAAGACAAAGGTCCTAAGGGCAGGGACCCTCTTTGGATCCACGGTAATTAGCATATGCCTGACAGACACTGGGGTCCTCAAGAAACTTCTATTGCACTACACTATCTTAGAGTTGAAGATTCAAATACAACTCTGTTTACAAGACTATTTTCAATATAAATAATCTTTCAGACTTTGCTGAACTGGAGCCTGCATATGTGCGTGTATATGCATATGTTTGTGTTTGTGTGTGTGCACAAGTAAAACTTAAAAGCTGATATTCCAGGGTACACTCTCAGGTACTAATCACTAGTAAAGAGTTTTAGGCTTCCCAAAGGGGTTTCATATGCCTATTTCTGTAAATCATTCATGACAACTGTCATTTTATAAAAGACAGTCCGAAAATATTAGTGACTTGCCTAAGGGGACGCAAAGGTGATACAGTCTAGGTCTCCTGTCAATAAAACAAAATGCCTCCTAAACGCCATAAATGATCTCCCACATCATTTATTAAAACTCCTGGTCCTGGATTTTAGCAATCTCTTAAATCTAACAGCTATGCTTTAATTTAGTACTACTCGAAATTATGAACCACAGGCCTGCAGCATCAGCATAAACTAGGGGTTTGTCAAAAATGTGATTCTTGGGGCCCCTGGGTTGCTCAGTTGGTTAAGCCTCCGACCCACATCATGGTCTCATGGTTCCAGAGTTAGAGGCCCACATCGGGCTCTCTGTTATTAGCATGGAGCCTGCTTCAGATCCTCTGTCCTCCTCTCTCTGCCCCTCCCCCGCTGGTTCTCTCTCTGTCTCTCTCTCTCTCAAAATAAATAAATAAACTTAAAAAAAATGTCCAGTTCTTGGGCTCCAGCTCAGACCTAACAATTCTGAATCTCTGGGATGAGGCCCAAGAATCTGTGCTTTAATAATCTCACTAGGAGATTCTTATGCACATTAAGTCTGAGAAAAGGGCCTACGTAGTTCATGTTCTCCACCACACATAAACTTGCTTCGTTTCTAATACTCGTATCTACTTTGCTATTTCTGGTTCAAATCACAGAGAATTAGTCTTCATATATTATTCACTTCCCAATATCCTAAACAACAACAACAACAACAAACAAAACCTCAAATTCTACAACTGAGATTACTTAAAATGTATTATCTTCCCAAGTCCCTACCCGGTTTAAACATTTCGACAGCGACAGATTAAACAAAAAACAAGTTAAACAGCTACAAATTAAACAAACAAAAAACTGGCAAAAGAAATATACAGGAGTTTCACATTAGAGGGGGTGTAAATAGCCCCAAAACGTACAAAGATGTGTAATAAGGAAAGTTCAAATTAAAACCCCAGCCAGACACCATTTCATACTTACCAAAATGACAAAAATTTGAAATTCAGATAATATCACGTGTTAGTGTGGGACGTAGAGCAATGACAACTCTCATCCACTGCTAGTGGGAGCGTAAACTGGCACAACCCCTTTGAGAAAGATTTAGTATTACCTCCACATACCCTAACCTTCACGGATTCCAATTCCATGTACATAATCTGGAGAAACTCTTCAACATGCAAATTAGGCGAGACATAAAAGATGTTTATAGGAGCACTGCTTATAATAGCAAACAATGCGAACAATCCAAATGTCCACCAAGAGTAGACTGAAAATACAGATATGTGTATGTTCACAGAAGGAAATGTCAACAGCAAATGAAAAGAATAAACGACAGCTACCAGTATCTTCTTGACTGAATAAAAAAAACAAAGTTAAGCCTAAGAACAATGTGAACAATGTCTACAGCCCTCTTGCATTCATATAAAATTCAAAAACTGACAAAGCCAAACCATTTTGTGCCTAGTTGGAAAGATTACGAAGAGAACAGAAACTGCTAACACGATTCAGAATGGTCACTTCACGTCCTGTGAGGGCAAAGAATATGATCTGAGAGGCGCTGCTAGAGGGGTTTGGACTTTGGTGATGCTGCTTCTGCGTAATGGTTCTTTCTCCGGAACGTGTAGGTTTTATTCTTCAAGCTGTACACATACAGTACTCCGTGTGCGTTGCATAATTAAAAACAGCAACAAAACTCCTAATACCTCCCTAATGCCTACAGAATGACAGTCCAAGGTTTTGAACACTTAAAACAAGATTGGTTGCTCAGGTCTTGAGCTACTTCTCTATTCCCTCTTCCTGTCCTTCATACTGAAGAAAATGTATGAAAACAGACTACAAAGCAAGACGGCAATTTAAAAGCAAGGCGGTCTAAAGTCTGTGAAGACACAGTGCGAGCTGTGTCGTCTAATATTTTAGCCATCTGACCAAGAGGAATAATGATAAATGTTCCAAAATTTCTTCACTAACAGGCAAACTAGGGTTAAGAACACGCCAGATACCTCCTGCTCCGTATCTCTGTCTGTTTCACTCCTTCATTATCAGCTGCTTCATTATCAGCCACTTCTACATCAGCCGCTTCCTTTATCGGCATTCAATAACATACGTAAGGCCCTCCTATACCTACTTCATTCCACCCCTCATTTTGTCAACTTGCAGCCCCCGCCTTAAAGCAAGTATAAGGTCTCGCAGCGCCCTCCACAATTTCTTAATCCTCCTCATTTTACAGAAAACAAACTCTGTAATATCTTCACTTTGAAAGGCCTCTAGCAAAAGCGGTCAGGAACACGTGGCTGGCACCATACCCGCCAGTCGGTCCTGCAGGCCTGGCCAACATCGCCAGTCGTCAGCAGTGATAGGTACTCAACTTCACAAAGCAGACTCAAGGTAGCGTTACACGTCCCCAGACAGCCAAAGAAAACAATCGCAACTCAATATCCAAATATCAGGCTTCGGTTCTCCCTCAACCTCACCTCGGTTCTCCGGCTTCGGCTTCTTGTTACGAAACTCACTTTTCCCCTCCGCGTTAGCTTGCCCGCTTGAGGAGGAGGACGCCATCTTCAAATTGCTTCCGGTGTTACCGGAAGTGGAACTGTTTTTAAATCCTACCGGATTTTAGTCTTGCAAACGTTTTCAAAATGAGTTCCGCAGAGCTCAGACGAGGAGATCTGCGCAATCTCCGTGCGTACGTACGCTAGAGCGCGCGTATTTGTGCAAACTACAAGCGCTTCTCCTGCGTGGCCAATGGAAACCCGGAGATTTATTTTCCGGGATGCATTGCAACCACGGCGTTTGGTTGCATGCTGGGAATTGTAGTTCAGCACTATGGGCAAGTTGGAGGCCTTCTTACCCAGAGTGTTCTTTCTGCCCCACTAATTTAGGATCCCGGACTCCAGGATTTGGCCACAGAGTGCAACTGGTCTGTTCCTGATGTCATTCACTCATTTATCCGATAAATATCTTTACGATCCGCAAATAAGTAGTAGGCGTTGGGAAGAGATCCAAATACGAAAATACATGGTCCTTGACAGCCGGGAGTGGCGGTTAATAGCTACCATTTATTGTGAGACTACTTTGGGTCAGGCACTTTATTTGCATTTCCATTTATTTACTTATTTTTATATGTTTTCTTTAAAAAAAATTTTTTTTTTAATGTTTATTTATTTTTCAGACAGAGAGAGACAGAGCATGAACGGGGGAGGGGCAGAGAGAGAGAGGGAGACACAGAATCGGAAGCAGGCTCCAGGCTCTGAGCCATCAGCCCAGAGCCCGACGCGGGGCTCGAACTCACGGACCGCGAGATCGTGACCTGGCTGAAGTCGGACGCTTAACCGACTGAGCCACCCAGGCGCCCCTATATGTTTCTTTTTGCGAGAGAGAGAGAGAGAGAGAGAGAGAGAGAGAGAGAGAGCGCACCAGTGGGGGAAAGGGCAGAGAGAGTGGGAGACACAGAATCCAAAGCAGGCTCCAGGATCTGAGCTGTCAGCACAGAGCCCAAGGCAGGGCTTGTACCCACGAACCATGAGATCATGACCTGAGCTGAAGTCAGATGCTTAAACTGAGCCATCCAGGCACTCCTGCATTTCTAATTCTTAAAACAGCATTAAAACAAATACAACTCTCTCAGATTGATAATTTTTTGTAAAATAAGTTTTAAAAGTCTTTGTTTCTGATGGTTATTTTCTAGGGTCTTGGTATTTCTCTTTCTAAGCCAGAGGGATAGTAATTAAGTGACACTTATGAAGTATTTCACCTAGCCTAAGATCTCCCAAAATGACTACCTCAGCACTGTATATGGCTGACTTCAAGATGTGAGGTTCATCACTACTACAGTTTTTTACATTTCTAAAAATCTAAAAATTCTTAGACATGCTAAAGATGAAACTTATTTTAATGACTGATCTTATTGCTTGTCATTTCTAAAACTGTCTGTAGGACGAATAGGGAAAGACTTTGATAGGTTGAATTTCTTGCATTAGTGAAATTCGGAACATTTATTTGAAATTCACCCATTGTGTGTCTTTCATAAAAGTCTAGATTGTTGTATATAAGGTACATATATAAAACAGAGTGTTAATAAGGGACAGAAGGTCCCAAGACACATGATTTTGTTAAAAAATTTTTTTTCTGTGGGTCTTATAAGTGGAAGGCCAGGATTTCATCCCTATATTCTTACAATTTACTCAAAAAGCAGTGAAAAATCCTGGGGCACCTGACTGGCTCAGTCAGTAGACCGTGGGACTCTTGATCTTGGTGTTGTGAGTTCAAGTCCCATGATGAGTGGAGAGATTACTTAAAAATAAAATATTTTTTAAAAAAGCAATGACAGGGGCGCCTGGGTGGCGCAGTCGGTTAGGCGTCCGACTTCAGCCAGGTCACGATCTCACAGTCCGGGAGTTCGAGCCCCGCGTCAGGCTCTGGGCTGATGGCTCAGAGCCTGGAGCCTGTTTCCGATTCTGTGTCTCCCTCTCTCTCTGCCCCTCCCCTGTTCATGCTCTGTCTCTCTCTGTCCCAAAAATAAATAAACATTGAAAAAAAAATTAAAAAAAAAAAAAAGCAATGACAAATCCCAAATAACAATAGGCAAAAGTTATAAAGTAAGAAGCAATTCTTCCAGTGTTCCCAGGAACCCTGTGAAGCAGATTTTTATTACTGTTATTTTAAGGAACTCAGTCACTAATCAGTGGTGAGTTAGAAATTAAGTCCAGGCAGTCTGACCATTAGCATCTCTAGAAAAGTTACTAAAAGGATTAGCTGTTACAAATGTGCTGGAAGGGAAACTGGGTTTTCAGCCTCATAGCTTTTGAATTTGAGTGGCATTAGCTCTTCTCTGGATCTCCAGCCTGCTGGCCCACCCTGTAGCCTATGGACTTGTAGTAGAATAAATCCAAATAGCTGATAAGGATATGATGCTCAACCCCACTACTGTCCAAAAAGCATATAAATGTAACAGTGAAATATCACTTCTCACCCACTAGATTGGCAAAAAAGAAACAATAGCGCGCACACACACACACACACACAC
Source organism: Prionailurus viverrinus (assembly GCF_022837055.1). Taxonomy (NCBI): domain Eukaryota; kingdom Metazoa; phylum Chordata; class Mammalia; order Carnivora; family Felidae; genus Prionailurus; species Prionailurus viverrinus. The sequence goes on from NC_062567.1 coordinate 96,484,099, forward strand.
ACATATAATGAAATAAATAATAAATATATATATATTAAATGATAATCTGCGAAAGAGTATTTTCCACTGCTGGTGAAAATGCAAACTGTCACTGCCTTTTTGCAAAGCAATCTATCTATAAAATATACACATATTCTTCCACAGTAATTCCACTCGTGGGACACTGTCAACTAGAAGTAAAGCACCATTCCATTAGGATGTATGTATACCTGTGTTGATTACTGGCTTGTATAGAAGTAATGCAGTGAGAGGGACAATAGGGCCACACTGAAGAATTTGTTGCCCACTGGCTACATAACCTTGGCTAAGCTTCTTACCCACCCCTGTTCAGTTTCCTATAACAGGAAAAATAACCTTAACTCAGTGACTTTATACATGTAAAAGGCTAAGAAAGAATGCCTCACATGTGGCACATACTCAGTAAGTGTTAGCCATTATTTATTTATAGTGACAAAAAAAGTAAAAGCATCTTGACAATCAAGTAGAGATGTAGTTAAATAAATTGATGTTACTTTGATAGTGGTAAAATATTATGCAACCATTCATAAGAATTAATTAAATCTAATGAAGAGATTACCTAGAGATATTGAGTAATAAAAGCCAGAAACAGTATAATGTAAATAAAATTATTATATATTATAATTACATATGATTTATATAATTATCCAATTTTTATAAAGCAAACCATTCATTCAATAAATATTGAGCCTCTATAATGCTTTAGCTTCTGCTCTAAATACTTGGTTTTATGTGCTAGATATAATAATATGCATATGTGTACATATATATGAATATGTTTGTGTGTGATTGTGTAATGAAAAAGGATTTGGAAGGCTATACATTAAGGTTTTAAGGCTGGCTACCTTAGGGATGAAGGTAGTTAAAAAAGAAAAAGAAAGTAGGCAGAAAGACTAAACAAAACAGGTAAAGATTAATAGTCCTTAGAAAAATAATGTCAGCAAAAGTAAAGGATTCTGCATGAAAACTTAGAAAACCTGGGAATCTAGGAGAGAGACCAAATTTGAGAAACATATTCAGCCAGTCTGGGAATGTTTGATGTGCAGCAAAATATTTCATATGTCATGGTGCTGGAATGAAATATCCTTGCAGGATATCAACCTCTTCCTGCAAGGCCCTGTTTAGCAAACTCTGTAGATATGGAGATATGACGTATGGCTTTGGTTGCCACCCAGTTTGAGTAAGCACTTAACCAACCTCTGTTTCTTCAGTTGTAAAATGAGAATGTTGTTATATTACTGGGTTTTTTTTTTCGTTTTTGTTTTTGTTTTTGTTTTTGTTTTTAAGCAGGCTTCACACCCAGCATGGAGCCCAATGTGGGGCTTGAACTCAAGACCCTGAGATCAAGACCTGAGCTGAGATCAAGAGCTGGACTCTGAACTAACTGAGCTACCAAGGGGCCCCTAGATTACTGTTTCTTAAACTTTAGCCAACCTCAGAATCACGTGGAGGGATGATCCTATTGCCCCAGTTTATAGTTCAGTAGGTCTGGGGTAGGACCCAAGACAACAAAGGATTATCCAGCCCCAAAATGTCAATAGTGCCAAGGTTGAGAAATCTGGGTCTGCAGACATTCTTGATTTCTGTGATTCTACTTCAAAGGGTTAGTAAGGGCTTTACTTCTAGCCAGGCATGCAATTAAAGCAAAGTTATTTCTCAAATTTTACCTACCTAGAGTAGAACTTGCCTGCTATCAAAAGCCAAAGTCTCCAGCTGGCTGTTCATTATTATGCTGGGCTCCTCAGTGGGCAATCCTGCTCCATTTCCCTCAACTCTGTCCCTGTCATTCTGGAATTCTGTTGTCTCATTACTCAAACAAACAATGATACTGATACATACAGTGGATGCTTGAGGTCTAAAGACACTCATTACTGCTTGAATATTAGTCTCTCTGGGCCCCAGGCCCACAGAACATTAATATTTCATTGGGCCTCTGCTACTATTTCCAAGGCAATCTCCCCTCTTTCTCTTCTTGATTGTTCTTATTGATAAGCAACAGCTTTGATTTAATTTTCCGTTATAATATTCTTCTCCCTAAAGGAAAGCTGGAACACATTTCATAATATGAGGTTCCACCATAGCAACAGAAGGCTTTTTAATGCACGCATGAATATTCAAGATTTAATCAGTGGCACGTGAAATGTATTGATACTGCTGAGGATTATTATTTTATGCAAATAGAACAAACAAAATACAGTCTTTTATTTGTTTACAGGACACCGAGGGAATATTTGAACTTTTCTAGGAAGTGGATTTCTAATCATTTGTTAAATCTATATGCCTCTCCCATCCTTTAGATGGTGGTAACCACAGATGGCCCCCAATGAAAGGAACTTTTTGGAAGACGTATTTCAAGCACTTAATGGGTTTATCTTTAAACAAGTTTTTTCATGATGTTAACAAGATGGTGACATGGCTTCTCCACTATTTCAAAATCTCAAATTAAAGAAGTCAAGCTATCTGATACACTTAGAGACATGGAAATTCAGAGTTTAACACTGCACTTTTGCTTTTGATCATCTATCAGTGATTTTAATATCTTTTGGTTTACCAGTCCCTTTACTAATGTGATGAAATCAATGGACCCTTTCCCCAGAAAAGCACATATATTTGGGTACCCACATCATTTTACCCAAAGTTTGATGGGATGTTCATATATCTGTCACACTCTTTCATAATACCCCTAGAGGGTCAAGATATCAGGTTAGGGACCCTTGCCTTAAAGCAATAGGGGAGGAGTGTCTCAGAAGCTTGGATCTGATCTTATGAGCACTCAGGTCCCCCGCTCTTAGAGTTCTTCAGGGGAGGTTGAATTAGAGTTTTAGTATGTTTTAATACTTACATGTAAGTATACTTTTCAAGATTCCTTTCACTGCAAGTCATAGAAATTCTAACATGTGAAAAAGAGGATTTATTGTCCTACATACCTAGAAACTGGACCTAGTACCTTAACAATGTCATAGTGACATTCCTGCTCTTTATCATGATCTCAAGATCTCTCCCCCCCACCCTGCTCATTCTGTGTGTGTGTGTGTGTGTGTGTGTGTGTGTGTCCTTCCATCCTTTGACTCTGCTTTTTCTGTGCTGTCTTTATTCCGAAGCAAAGATATCTGTCAGCAGCTCAGAATGAAACCTCAACAGAAGAAGAGTTTCTTTTTCCCCAAGAATTCCATCCAAAGTCCCAGGAAGATTCTCAGTGAGCAGTTCTGGATCACATGCTAGAGCCAGAGGTGGGCCACACCCACATAAACCATGTGGGCCTGGAATGGGAAGGAACGAGTTCTAAGGAGCAGGTGAGAGCTGTGCCGCAAGAAGGGGAATGGATGTTGGCTGGAGGGGCAAAAACACACAATGTGTACTACAGTAAGTAGAGCGAATTATACAGGGGATTAATGGATTTTCGGGTTTTATCCATCACCATCTCTCGTTCCCATGCCACCATTCCATTAAAAGAAGCCGCACACTTAAAGAATTACTTAGATCCAGTCTCAAGATAGATGGAGGAATTATGTACTAACATTTTATTTAGTGTATGTATGCGTAATAACCCTCTATATTTGCTGTGAGGATTCTAAAATGCATTGACTGGTCTGTTAGGTTGATTTATACTTCTCTAGGCACATGTGGTGATACTGAAACAGTGATCTGCTGTAATTGTGTTGACTTGGCATAACCCCTTCTTATAATATTATTCTCTCATGTAGCATATTTCCCTGTAGGAAATGGCTATATTTTTTCTTTTAATTTTGAAAAGAATAAAAAAGGAAACTGCAAGGAACAATGCAACCATCATCCAAGACCCCCCCTGCCTAAATTTAATTAGTGTTAACATTTTAGAATTTTGGCCCCAGATTTACATAAATATTTGTATAATAAAATCTCATCCATATGCAAAATGAAGTCACTCCAGAGTCTTGTTTCTCTCTTTTCTTTTCTAGAAACAATAACTAGATGTTTTGGTTTGTAAGAACCATATCAGACTTACTAAAATGCAGATAGACTAATATAACAAATCCTTTTTTTTTTTAAGTTTATTTGTTTATTTTCAGAGAGAGTGAGTGTGGGGGAGGGGCAGAGAGAGAGGGAGGGAGAGAGAGAATCCCAAGCTGAGTTGAGAGCGAGCTGAGAGCGTGGAGCCCGACGTGGGGCTCAATCCCATGAACCACTCAGATCATGACCTGAGCCAAAATCCAGAGTCAGATGCTTAACCCACTGGGCCACCCAGGCACTCCTATTACAAACACTTTTGTAGTCATAATTAAATTTAAGACATAAAATACTGCCAGTTAAAGCCCCTATGTACACCTCCCTAACCCCATCCCTCCCCTCTTCCACCAGAGGTCATCACTTATGCCAAGACAGGTGTCTATCACTTCCATGAAGAATTTTGTTTATATGGCTACTCCACACACATAATCTCTAAGCAAGATAAAGTGGGCTTTAAATAAATGTTTTACATATGGCATATGTACACATTATACATTAATAAACTGGTATATAACTATATTAATAATATAAGTATTTTATATTAGTTATATACATACAAGGTATATATTAAATGTATACAAATTTATATACATATGTATGCTGTATGTACTCCTACAACTTGCTTTTTAATGGCATGGTTTGTTTTGAGGTTTATTCGTATTGAATCTATGTGATTCTAGTTCATTCATCCATGGTATATAACTTGAATTAGTATGTAAAAGACATGGGAGCTTCTGTCTAGGTTTCTCTCTCTCTCTCTCTCTCTCTCTCTCTCTCTCTCTCTCTCTCTCTTTCTGATAGCTTGCCCGAGAAGGTGACAAGTTGCCTTGTCTTGAGCAGCCCTATGGAGAGATCCAAAAGGCAAGGAACTGAAGCCACCTGCCACCAGCCTCGTGAGGGAGCTGGGAAGCACATCCTCCTGCCTGATCAAGCTTTCAGATGACCAGAGCGTGCCTGATTCCTTGACTGTAGCCTCCTGAGAGACCCTGAACCAGCAGCACCAGCTAAGTTCTTGACCCTCAGAAACTTCATAAATGTTTGTTGTTGAAAGCTGTTAACTTCAGGGGTAATTTTTATATAAACATAACTGGAACAATATTGAGGCAAGCACAAGTGTTCACCAAATATATATATATATATATATATATATATATATATATATATATATTTATCAGATTTCAATAGGGATGTGGATGCGAAACTTCTTCTCAGGAGGAATAGTTTTCCTTGATTCTTGCCACTAGAGGGCAAAATGTTCATACATGATGGCTTGAATAAAGAATTGAAAGGCTTTTGCTTTTTCCATGGAACTGCAGATGTCCAAGATGGAAAAAACCTTAGAGATGATCTGGTCCAGCTCCGTTAATTTACAGATGAGGATTCTAATGCCCAGAGATATTAACCAACTGGTGCAAGGTCACACAGATTAGGTCTGAATGTACAAACTCAGCTGCGTTTAATAACATGCAGACCTAGTAACTATTAATCAACTCTGTTGTTTCTTAAAATCACTAGGTATAGAATAAAGAGAGAAAGGCTTTTAAAAGTCCTATTTCAACTAACATATTAGTATTCCTAAGATCCAAAAACTTGTGATAGAGGCATCTGGGTGGCTCAGTAGGTTGAGTGCTTGACTATTGATTTCAGTTCAGGTCATGATCTCACGGTTTGTGTGACTGAGCCCCACACTAGGATCCACACTGAGCATGGAGCCTGCTTAAGATTCACTTTCTCTCTCTCTCTCTCTCTCTCTCTCTCTCTCTCTCTCTCTCTCCCACACACACACACTCTTTCACTCTTTCTTAAAAAAAAAAATAAAGACTTGTGATAATAACCATTCCCACTTACTGGATGCCTATTATAAGCCACTACTCACACATTATGTGCTATGTCTTTTCATCTAATTTGCACAACAGAACTTTGAAACTTATACTCATCAGTGCAGAAGCGCCTGTATAGCTAAAAGGAAACAAAACAGGTTTGAATATGATACAGGTTAAATCTCATTACAATGATTTTGGCGGGGGTGGGGGGTGGTGGCAAGTCATAGTGTTTGATTATAGCGGAAGTTTGTTGCTTCTGGAAATCAGTTAGCATGTTAAGACACTTAAGTGGTTGTCATATAGCATTGGAAAACAAAAGATGATTTCTAAAAAAATATTTATTTATTTTGAGAGAGAAAGAGAGAGAGTGGGGGAGGGGCAGAGAGAGAGGGAGGAAGAAAATCCCAAACAGGTTCTGCAATGTCATTGCACAGCCCAACAAGGAGTTTGATCTCATGAACCGTGAGATCATGACCTGAGCTGAAATCAAGAGTAGGACGCTCAACCAATTAAGCCACCCAGGCACCCTGAAGAAAAGATTTTAATGGCTCTATTTCTTGCCTTCCCAGAGAGGACTTTTTCTCTCTCATTCTCCCTCTCATTCTGTCTCTCTGTATGTCTCTGTCCCTGTTCCTGTCTCTAATACACACACACTGCCCCTCCCCTTTATTCTAGTCAACCAGCTGTGCAATGTTGGATAACCTTCTTAGAGCTTCACTTTGTTGCACTTTCTTCATTTCTAAAATGAGAATACACCTACTTCCTTCAAGTTCTCATCAGGGATGCTGCAATGATTAATGAAGAAGTCTTTGTGAATCTCATTTGGTTTTGCAGAAGGCAGGTGTTTAATAAAGCTGAAGAATCATTATAATGGCAATTAGTCATATTTAAGGACAGATGGGCAAGTATTTGGCAGTAGTGACTTGGCTGGAGCTGTTGCCACACCAAAGCAATGAAGTAATGTCAACATGTCAGCAGCATAAGTTAGGAGCAAGGAGGCCATACCTTCCTATCCCACACACTGCTTTGTTCATCATCCCTGCCTGGTACATACCTCTACATAGTCACAGCATTTCCAATGTAGTTAGGTAGGCAACCTTGGGAGAACCACCTCATTATTGTGGTTTATAGTCTCCAAAGATAGCCACCATTGACACCTTCTCTCTTCATATAAGGATGACACTCACACCAAGAGATTGAGCCTATTCCTTCTCGCACTGAATCTGGTCTGGCCCTGTGACTTACTTGGACCAATAGGATACTGTGGATAGGACTTCGCTAATTCCAAGTCAAGCCTTCGGGAAGAGTGGCAGTTTCTGCTTTCTCTTTCTTGGAAGAGAGCTGAAAGGTAAGAAGTTCAACTACCCTGAGACCACCTCACTGTGAGGAAGCCCAACCTAGCTATGTGAAGAGAGAGAGAGACAGAGACAGAGACAGAGACAGAGAGACAGACACAGACACAGAGATGCCCGGGGCCAGCTCTCAGATGTTCCAGTCAACATTGCTTGTGTTCTGGACATGAAAACATGAAGAAGCAATCTTAGACATTTCAGCTTTAGTACCTACCGTGTGGAGCAAAATAACTGTCCAGCCTAATTACAGAAATAGGAAAATTAATGAATATTTGGTGGTGTTAAGTCACTATGTTTTCAGGATGTTTGTTACACAGGAATAGATATTTGAAACAATTATCAACATTTAAAATAGGGTCATATAAATGGAATAGAATAAAGAACCCAGAATTGGACTCACAAATATATGCCCAACTATTCTTTGGCAAAGCAGGAAAGAGTATCCAATGGAATAAAGACAGTCTCTTCAGCAAGTGGTGCTGGGACAACTGAACAGCAACATGCAGAAGAGTGAACCTGGACCACCTTCTTACACCATACACAAAAATAAACTCAAAATGGATGAAAGACCTAAATGTGAGATAGGAACCCATCAAAATCCTAGAGGAGAAAACAGGCAACAACCTCTTTGACCTCAGCCGCAGCAACTTCTTACTTGACACGTGTCCGAAGGCAAGGGAAATAAAAGCAAAAATGAACTATTAGGACCTCATCAAGATAAAAAGCTTCTGCACTGCAGAGGAAACAATCAGGAAAACTAAAAGTCACCCGATTGAATGGAAGAAGATATTTGCAAATGACAAATCGGATAAAGGGTTATTATCCAAAATCTATAAAGAACCTACCAAAGTTAACACCCCCAAATCAAATAATCTAGTGAAGAAATGGGCAGAATACATGAATAGACACTTCTCCAAAGAAGACATCCAGATGGCCAACAGTCACATGAAAAGATGCTCAATGTTGCTCATCATCAAAGAAATAAAATTAAAACCACATTGAGATACCACCTCACACTGGTCAGAGTGGCTAAAATTAATAGCTCAGGAAACAATAGTTGTTGGCAAGGATGTGGAAAAATGGGAACCCTCTTGCACTGTTGGTGGGAATGCAAACTGGTGAACAGTGTGGAGGTTTCTCAAAAAATTAAAAATAGAATTATGCTACGACCCAGCAATAGCACTACTAAGAATTTACACAAAGGATACAGGAGTGCTAATTCATAGAGGCACATGGACCCCAATGTTTACAGCAGCATATCAACAATAGCAAAATTATGGAAAGAGCCCAAATGTCCATCAACTGATGAATGGATAAAGATGTGGTTTATATATAAAATGGAATACTACTTGGCAATGAGAAAGAATGAAATCCTGCCATTTGCAACAATGTGGATGGGACTAGAGGGTATTATGCTAAGTGAAGTAAGTCAGTCAGAGAAAGACATATTGTAAGTCTTCACTCATATATGGAATTTGAGAAACTTAACAGAGATGATGAAGGGAAGGTAAAAAATAGTTTCAAACAGAGAGGAGGCAAACCATAAAAGACTCTTAAATATAGAGAGCAAACTGAGGGTTTATGGGGGAGGCAGCAAGGGAGAGGGAAAAATGGGTGATGGGCACTGAGGAGGGCATCTGTTGGGATGAGCACTGGGTATTGTATGTAAGCGATGAATCATGGGAATCTACTCCTGAAGCCAAGAGCACACTGTATACTCTATGTTAGCTACAATAAATTATATTTTAAAAATTTAAAAACATAAAAAATAAAAATTAAAAAAGAATAAATAAATAAATTAATTAATTAATTAATTAATTAATTAATAGGGTTATATATCTCTTAATGCCCTGTCTTTGCTAAATGACAGAAAATTCCTTCAGAGAAATGAAATGAGAAATAAATATTTTGGTAAAATGGAGGGGTAATTCCTTTTTAGAGGATACAGTTTTTAGTGTCATAAAAGTCCTAATAAAATTAGAGCACTTGTTCCTTCCTTCACTCACTCACTCATGCTCAATAAATATTTGTTGGGGAAACCTGGATGGCTCGTCGGCTAAGTGTCTGACTCTTCATTTCAGCTCAGGTCATGATCTCACTGTCTGCGAGTTCCAGCCCGAGTCAGGCTGTGCATTGACAGGATGGAGCCTGCTTGGGATTCTCTCTCTCTCCTTCTCTCTGCCCCTCCTCCGCTTGCATGCACTCTCTCTCTCAAAATGAATAAACATTTTTTAAAAAATAACAAATAAGTAAATATTTGTTGAACAAATAAATTGTTTATTATACACCTGTCACAGTTTTAGGCATGGACTACATAGTGCTAAATGAGAAAGTTAAGGTCCCTGATATCATGGTGCTTACCTCCTAATTGGAGAAGACAAATAACAACAACCATAACAAAAAGATTATTTCAGTTAATGATACTGTAATTGGAAGGGGGGTAATGTGGATAGCATTGTCACTGTCTTTCTAAGGTTGCCTTTCTGATCCATCAGCAATAAACGAACAGACAAAAAGAAAAAAAAAGGAAAGGAAAGAGAGAAGAAAGAAAAGAACAGAAAAGAACAGAACAGAAAAAGAAAAGAAAGAGAGACAGAGAAAGAAAAGGAAGGAAGGAAGCAAGGAAGGAAGGAAGGAAGAAAAAATAATCCCTCTGAGTTACTTGCAGTTTAGTTTAATTGTTGGCAACCTAATTAGCAGTTTCTTGGTATGAGTGTATACTCACAACTCAGGATTTGGGGGAGTGCCTTCCCATTCGGGACTTTATGTCTGTTAACTTTGCTAACACTGAAACAAATCTAATAAGGGAGGTGATTTTCCTCCTGCTCTATCAGCTTTGGAGGAGGTAAAGACGGAATGTACTAGCATTGGAGGAATAGGCTTGCTGGCCTGCACCCTAGTTATTAACACAGTCCCGGAGACATGGCCATTGCTGCACTCAATGAAAATGTTTGAATTAGGAAAGAAACAAGGAACTGTATATTTTATAGTCTTAAGTGTCTGGAAGTTTCAGTTACTGATTTTCCTCAGAAGAAAGGGCATTTCCCATAAGAAAATTCCAAGTAGAAAACCACTCTTCTTTCATACATAGCATGGTTCTCTGTGATATCCTACAAGTCTACTGCTGAGGCACTTCCATATTCTTTTAAAATCAGTGGTGACTTCTTTGAAGGCAGGAACTCTGACTTACTTTCTTTTCTTCTTCATCCTCTCACACAATATCCCTTCCATCGTACATACTTGATAAATATTTGCTGAAGGGGCACCTGGGTGGCTTAGTCAGTTAAGGGTCTGACTCTTGATCTCAGCTCAGGTCGTGATCTCACGGGTTTGTGGGTTCGAGCCCCATATTGGGCTAACACGCTGTCAGTGTGGAGCCTACTAGGGATACTCTCTCTCTTTCTCTCTGCCCTCCCTCCACTCATGCTCTCTCTCTCTCTCTCAGAATAAATAAACTTAAAAACATTAAAATTTTTCTTTTTGCTGAACGAGCAGACACTGGATTAAAAGACCAGGGCCTGCATTTGAATCCAAGCTCTGCAATCTGTTGGCAGTGTGTCCTTGGTCAAGTTACTTAATTTTTCTTCATTCCATTTTCTCAATTGTAAAGTAGGAAAAATAACATTTTACATGATTGGGTGTAATAAAAATTAAACTATACACATACATATATACACATATATACGTACATATACATATACACACACATACACAAATACGTACTGCAATTAACACAGAGCCTGCATGAGCTAATTGAGTGTAGCTCCTTCCCAAAGAGGTTATTTGCCTTTAGTTAAAATTTGGGAAAAGTGAAGATCACTGTAATCTGAATATTTGTATCTCCTCCCATCACCAAAATTCGTATGTTGAATCCTAACCCACAAGGTGATGATATTAGAAGGTGAGGCTTTGGGGAGATGATTAGGTCTAACCAGGAGAATGGGATTAGTGACCTTCCAAAAAAGGCCAGAGAAAGCTCCCCTCCCCCTTCCACCTTGTGAGGACACAGCAAAAAGATAGCTAGCTGTCTATGAAGCAGAAAAGCTGCCCTCACCAGACACTGAATCTGCAGGCGCCTTGATCTTGAACTTCCCAGGGTGGAGAACTGTGAGAAATAAATATTTGTTGTTACAAATCATCCAGTCTATGGTATATTGTTATAGAAGCCCGAACAAACTAGAACAATCACTATTGCTAGAATTGCATGTATTTTTATTTAAATAGTGGCTTTTCAAACTCTGCTTTCATCTGAGATAAATTTCTTATTTGGCCACTATTGACACTGGCAACAGCTGAGCATCTATGATGATTTTTCAAGAGTCACTATTTTGGAAACTTATTAACTTAATTTAAATGTTTTTAATGTTTATTTTATTTTTTAAATTTTTTTCATGTTTATTTATTTTTGAGAGAGAGACAGAGACAGAGCATGAGCAGGGGAGGGGCAGAGAGAGAGGGAGACACAGAATCCAAAGCAGGCTCCAGGCTCTGAGCTGTCAGCACAGAGCCCTAGGCAGGGCTCAAACTCACAAACCTTGAGATCATGACCTGAGCGGAAGTCAGACTCTTAACCAACTGAGCCACCCAGGTGCCCCAATGTTTATTTTTGAGAGAGAGAGCGCATACGCGCTAGTGGGGGAGGGAGGGACAGAGAGAGAGAGATGGAGACAGAGGACCCAAAGCCAGCTCTGTGCTGACAGCAGAGAGCCCCATTCGGGGCTCGAATTCAGGAGCCCCAAGATCATGCCCGGGGCTGAAGTTGGACGCTTAACTGACTGAGCCCTTTAGATGCCCCGGGAACTTACTAATTTTAAATGGATGATGCAGTGTCAAAATTTGCTAGCGTGGAAGAGTCAGAGGGACAGAAAAGGCGCAGCAAACTTGACTCATTCTACAAACTGTAGGTCCAACTAATGCCAGAAGAGCTAATTTCAAAATGTCTGTTTGAAAGAGGACTTTACTTACCTCCATTTTTACCTCGGTTTATACTTTCTACCTGATTAAGCTCTTTCCAGCTTATCTTTTAACCAGGGCAAAAATCCCAGGGGACAAAGCATCCTGTGATGGGAATGTGAACTATCCCCCCAAGCAATAGGGAGTGCCCTGATGCCAGCAAGACCCTGTGTGATTGACTCCAAGACAAGGATCAGCCTGACCCTCACTGCCCACCTGCACCTATCCACTGACCTTTGTCCCATGTTTTCCTTATGTAACCTGTAAGTATTTTCAGCACTTTGGAGACAGTCTTTGAGTTGTTAGTCGGCCGTCTTCTCGGTGATGGCCTCACAGAAGTAAATTCCGTTCTTGTTTCACTACCGCTCGTCCCTCTGCCTTTAGATTCTGTCGGTGGCAAATGGCAGAAGCTGGTCTGTTTGGGACCCCCCCCACCCAGGGCCAGGTGCTCTTGCATCCTTGCGCCCCAGTTACATGTTATAGAAAACTCATTAGAAGTTCCCATGATATTAACGAGATACGTCCTTGTATAAAAGGGACCCGGGTAGAAACTTCAAAAAAAAAAAAAAAAAAAAGTGTCTTGAACAAAAGGTAATAGTAGAGAGAAAAAATATGACACAAATGAATAATTTTTGTTCTTTTTTATGTTTACCATGTATTTGTGGAATAAGTGGTTGAGGAATTACTGACACAGACTTTGAAAAACTCAAATAAGATAATTATGATTTTTAGAGCATGGGCTTTATTTGTCAAGATAAGAGTATATAATGACTAATTCACTAGTATTATTAAACAAATGATAATGAGATAAAATTGTAGTTAGAACAATCAGTTTAACGTTAAGAGCCGTTTGTCTTAAACTGTAATTTTAGAGAAAATAAAATGATAATATTCGATGTATAGGATAATCTCAAGTGGTTAGAAAACATAGCATTTAAGAGGATTCAATCGTTTTCTTCTCTAACCGCTAGGGAGAGCTTTATTTGTGTTCAGGAGTTGCTGAAATAGCCTTTCTGATCTTTTAAAATCTGTATCATTTCTAATTCCATGGTGCCTCATCCTGCAGTGAATATAAGGATTTATAAACAGATTTAGAAGTAGCAACAAGTGATTCCTCTTTCTGGAGTGCACTCCTACCTTGGGTGACAAATGACAGATTCCCAACTACTCACGTGCCTGGATGACCAGGCCATCTGCAGTTTGAGATGTTCTCTAGCCCCCAGCAGACTGAACAGCATTTCAGTTTGGAATAAAATTGAACAGAACAACTATCTCTGTAACCTTAAAAATGCTGAGAGCATCTCCCAAAAGTAATCCATTGAAAACAAAGTAAACAGCAGACCCCAAGGATGTGGCAAAAATTAAAACGGTGTTTTTATCACTGGGCTCCTGCTCGATGTCAGTTATAAGGTAGGAGACCATGTGAACTGGTTACACACTCTGTACCACCCCAGATGGCTCAGTGAAGAATCCTCAGGATTTAGCATCATGACTGATAACAGTATAGTCTCCTTAGCAATGCATTAAAATGTCCACTTAGAATTTCTGGGTCTAGGGATGCCTGGGTAGTCGGTTGGGCATTCGACTTCAGCTCAGGTCAGGATCTCACAGCTTGTGAGTTCACTCTTGCATCAGGCTCTGTGCCAACAGTTCGGAGCCTGGAGCCTGCTTCAGATTCTGTGTCTCCCTCTGTCTCTGCTCCTATCCCGCTCACACTCTGCCTCTCTCTCAAAAATAAATAAACATTTTCTAAAAATTAAAAAAAAAATTTCTGGGTCTATACTATTGTCAGGTAACCAATATCTTCTCAGATAGCAGAACATTTTAGTGAAAATACATCTATTTCCATTCATTCTCAGATTCACAAACAGGAAGGACTTAAATGCTCCTTGGTCCTGGGAAAGTGGGTTATTGAGGGGGTCAGGAATGGCATAGGTAGGAAAATCTTCCATAGTCTAATACAGTACTGGCTCTTTACCCAATTTCTGCAGATGACCAGAATATAACAATAGCCTTAAAAATGCTGGTGATTAGGGAAAAAAAGATCATAATCTCTATCAAGTGTTGCTTATCATTTTTTCGGCCATCTAGTCCTTAATTTATGCATTCTGTTAAAAAACAAAATTCAACTGAGTAAATTTGTTATGTATGTATGTATGTATTTAGAACACTGAAGGGTAGAGGGGAAGAGATAGAATTCTGGTGGTGGGGGAGAGGGACAGACTCGAACTCACGAACAGTGAGATTATGACTTGAGAGTCCGTTGCTTAACTTAAACTGAGGTACTGTACCCAGGTGCCTCCTCAACCGAGTAAATTTGAAGATCTAATTTGTCTTATTTAGTGATTCATGGATTGGGGAACCTCAAGTTTAGCAAAGACAGAGATACTCCAAGGAGTTGTACAAAATGGAAGGTTTTCATAGGAAGGAGGGTAGGGCAAAGAAGTATTAGCAAAAGAGGGGCACCTTGGTGGCTCAGTAGGTTAATTTTGGTTCAGGTCATGATCTCACGATTCATGAGTTCGAGCCCCGCATGGGGCTCGGGGCTCGGTGCTGACAGCCTGGAGCGTGCTTCAGATTCTGTGTCTTCCTCTCTCTGCCTCTCCTCCACTCATGCTCGGTCTCTCAAAAATGAATAAACGTTAACAAACAATTAAAAAAAAAAGTATTAGCAAAAGAAAAGAAAGGGTTGTTTCAGGCCAGGACAGTCTTCTTTTGTTCAGAGGGGAATTGCAGGGTTTTTATCATGCAGATTACCTCACTAGTACCAATCAGAAAATTCCAGATTGACTGTTTAATGGGCACATTCCTGGGATAGGTTGAAACTATAATTAAGTCTTGATTTGCTGGGGGGGGGGGGGGTACAATGACTCCATTTGCATCTTGTCATTATCATCCCTTCTCTTCCTCCTCCTCCTCCTCCTCTTCCTCCTCCTCCCCCTTTCCCTCCCCTTCTTTCTTCTTTAATAGCAATTCCATAAAAAATATATGGAGTGCCTACTCTATCTGCAAAATTGCACCAGGCCCTAGAAATAGTGCATTTAAGACAGACATAGTCCCTACCTGCATGAGAGTTTATAGTGCAGAGGTGAAGGACACTAAACAAATGTTTATAGTCAAGTACAGGAAGCACATTGTGCTATGGGGAATACACTGTAGGAGTGTTCCTAATTCTTCCAAATGCTAAAACAGAAAAGGGTACCAAAGTGGTCCTCATCTGGATGTCCCAGTGCAAAGGACTTGATTTCCTGGTCTTGAGTTTCTTCAGATGAAGTAAGAGGGCTTGGGCTCAATGAATTCTAAAGGTCCCTTCTGTAGAGGCCACTTTTAGGCAACAGGCTTGAGCAATAGAATCTTGATCAAGGCCAAAGGGCCCACAGCGACCACCTGGCTGAACACAGACAGGCCCATCAGGTGACCCACCTCAAAACACCCATAGGCCCTAACTTACCAATGGACTACTTACAACTAGACACAGTCACCAAAAAAGGGAAAACTCCATACATTCTGTTCCCATACCTCCTCACCTTCTCACTTTAAATGCAGCCCCCACCCTCTGCCTCAATGCAGTCTCTCCTCTGCTGTCCTGTCCACTGCTCCCTTGCGGTGTATTCAACTGATTTCTACCTCCTCTGTTCTGCCTCAGGTGAATCCTTCCACTGCCCATGCCCCTGGCTTCCACCAGATCATTGCCTTACACTTGGGGGCCCCCATCTCATTGGCGAGACACCACACCTGCCATTGGTAAGCTGCTAACATTTTGTTCAAATGTCCCCAATCCTAAATGGCATTATCAAGGGCTTTCTCTGAAAAAATAATTTGAGGACTTCTTGGGGACTAAGTGCAAACAATGTGAACATTCCTAAAGTGGCAGCTGTGAAGCTCCAATTCAGAATCCTGAGATGCTCACTCACTTCCACTGGAAATACCCTGTGAGTAAGGTCTGGGTGGTATACACCACATGGTCTTACTTCACGTTTCCCAAAGGCCCCCTTTTTTGTGTGTGCACCAAGCTGGGTGGTGAATACTACTGTCTTCTGGTTCATAGTGAGCTGTCACATGCCCCCAAAGTGCCACCTCAAAAGGTTACATCCTATCATTTCCTCTCTGAGGTAACCAAGTGGATTAGCAAAACCCCAAATTATTCTTCTTAGAAACTTCATAACCAAAATGAGGGATGAGTTACAGAGATGTAGAAACATTCACATGTTTTCCATAGTTTTCAAGATAAATATGCAAAAACCTTCCATAGTTGATGCTGCAGTATGGGTCTTTCAATACCTTTCCCAACCCTTTCCTCTTCTAGTATTGAGGCTAGACAATGAATATGTTCAACTCCCAGCCTTTCTCTCAGCTTAGCGTAGCTATATAGCTCAGTTGTGGCCTATGACATGTAGGTGGAAGGCCTTTGAGACTAAGAGGGCTTTTTGCTGCTTTGCTTTCTTCCCTTCTTCCTGCTTGGAACATGCCTGTGATGACTGGAAGTATAGCAGCCATCATGAAACCATAAGGATGAAAGTTATCACTAAGGCTGATGGAGCAAAAGAGAACAAATTTAATTATCTGCTGACATTTTAGAGATGCTGTCTCAACTGTGTCCAATCTACACGAAAGTTGGTATTTTAAATGTTTACTGGGTTTTTGTTTCTCATAGATGAATGTCATCCTACTGATCAACTTCTAATAATAATGCTGACCATATATAATTAATCCTGTAATTAGCAGGATCCTGAAGTTGATCAGAATATGCTTATATGTGTTTGGGTGGTATAAAATCATTTTGTTTTGGGGGCACCTGGCTGGCCCAGTTGGTAGGGCACACAACTCTAAATCTCAGGGTCATGAATTCAAATGCCATGTTTGGCATGAAGCCTACTTAAAAAAATCATTTTGTTTTTTTCATAGCATTTTATCTTCTAAGTATGAGGTTTTCATTAACCATGTGATTGCTGTGCTATGTTTTGATTAAAATGAACTCCATGTGGTTCTTAGCTAATTACAAAATTCACTTTCATCCTTAACTAAGTTTTGTCACCATTTAGAACAGTTTAAGAAAGAAATATAGAATGCTACATTGATTTAGGGGAGAATGTAACAGAGACATTGATATAAAAAAGATTTTTCAAAAATATGTTCACTCACATTGTGTGTTTGTATGTGTGTAAGTGTCTCCCAGGATCACTAAATTAGAATAGATAAGAACTTTTCATATACGATCCTCTAATTTCTTTTTTATAGTATCCATTTAACAGGTATATTTTCTCAAACACTGTAGGTCTACGTTGAGCAAGTTATGTGCATATGCTTCCCTAAGGGAGCCCTAAATCCATAAACAGAGAGCTCCAAAGACACATGCTATGTGACAAGTGGTAAGGGCCATCGCAGAAGTAAACACAGGCTGGGAGTGGGGGAATCCAGAGGGGCTTGTAGTTTTCTTTGCCAGATGCTGTGAGAGAGACAAGGGCTGCAGAGGAGGGGATCCAGGAGGCCTGAGAGTCTTGTGTTACATGGCAGAGAACCAATGCAGCCTCAAGCGTTATTCAACCACACTATATCTTTAATCAGTTGTGCCGTCGCCACCTTTGAGGCACTTATCTGTCCCACAGAAAGAAACTCCTAAATCTAGTTTATGGTGAGTGAATAGGAAAAGCCCATCAGTCCTTAGGAGGCAGTTATCCCTTTAGCATGTGCATTCAAAGCTGCTGGCCTCCATGTTAAACAAGGGGCACTGAAGGATGACTGAGGGAGACAACAATCATTGAAATGCCCCTGCTTTCCATTCCTTCCCCTGAATCCTCATTTAAAAAAAAAAAAAAAGTAAACTGAACTCTCTCCAAACATAAATTCAGTTCTGGCATCCACAACTCTGTGCTTTATGCTGATTTGGCTAATAACAATAATTTATGTCTGTGCCCTTTGACATTTTCAGTGATTCAATTTATTAAGAGACTAGATTTATCTGCCACCTATTTTAACTTCTATCCTGTCCATTTTCTGAACCCCCATCATCTTCAGAGAAAGCATCACACAGGGATGTAGATGTGCATCAGGACTGAAAACATGGTTTCATCCTTTCAGTGATCAAAGTTTTGTACCAAGCATAGCTTTAACACACGGGTAATGTATGTAACATGTCCAGATTAGGGAATAAGAATATTTTAGAAGAATAATTTTTTTTGCCACAGTATTTGGCAGAAATTGGTGGTTTTTCAGAACATTGGAAGGTGCCCACAACTGGCACTATTTTATTTTTTGTCACTTCAAAGCACCTATGGACACTCCTTTGCTCTTCCATACAAAAGTAAGCTTAGGAATGCTTTGCTTCATTCTAGGTCAGGCTGCTTGCATATATAGACTCTTTCCTCTACTTCCTATTGCCAGTTACATTAAATACAGTATATGACAAGTTTATTAATGCTGTACTGTAGTCAACATCTAAGCAAGCATATACAATGGCCGCCATGCAGAAGAAGTTTGAAAGGAAAGGCAGTAAGAAGAAGGAGCTGATTACAGTAGAGGTTAAGAAGGAAATCATTGAGAAGTATGAACGAGGTATGAGAGTGGCCGAAACTGCAAGATTTTATAAGTAGTCTATGTTGGCCATCTGCACAATTTTAAAGAAGAAAGAAGAATAAGGGGGCTAGATGCAGCAAAAGGAGTCACGAGAATATCAAAGCAACGGCCACGTGTTCTGGAAGATGTAGAAAAGGTGCTCCTGCTTTGGATAAATGAGCAACAACTAGCAGGTGATTCTGTGACTGAGAACTTTATCTGCAAGAAGGCAAAGGCCTTGTGCACTGACCTCGTAAGTGAACGGCCAGGCACATCAACAGAAAACAAAGAAGGCTTCAAGGCAAGCAGGGAATGGTTCGATAACTTTAAGAGGTGAAGCGGCATCCATAGTGTTGTGAGGCATGGAGAGGCTGCAAGTTCAGATGCTAAGGCAGCTGAGGCATTTGTTACTGAGTTCCAGAAGCTTATGGTTTCTGAGTGTTACCTCATGGAGGAAGTTTTTAACTGTAATGGGATGGGGTTTTTTTGGAAAAAGATGCCAAAGAGGACCTACATTACAGAAGAAGAGAATGCAATGCCCGGTCACAAGCCAGTGAAAGACCATTTCAGTCTCTTGGTTTGTGCTAATGCAAGCTGGGACTTCAAAGTCAAGCCGCTGCTCATGTATCATTCCAAGAATCACGAGCCTTCAAGAAATGCAAGGTACAGAAGACCCAGTTAAACATTATGTGGAGGTCCAACAGCAAAGCTTGGGTCACTCGTATCTTGTTTGTTGAGTGGATCAAAGAAGTCTTTGGTCCTGCAGTGAAGAAATACCTCTTAGAAAAGAATCTGCCACTCAAAGCCTTGCTGGTCATGGATAATGCTCCTGCTCATGCTCCAGGCCTTGGGGATGGCTTACTGGAGGAATTCGAGTTCATTAAGGTCAAGTTCCTTCCTCCCAACACCACCCCAATCCTCCAGCCCATGGATCAGCAGGTCATTTTCAACGTTAAAAAGCTTTACACCAAATCACTATTTCAGCGATGCTTTGAGGTAACCAAAGGAACAAACCTTACCCTCTGAGAGTTTTGGAAAAATCATTTCCACAATAAGAACTGTCTCAAGGTCTGCAATAAAGCCTGGAATGGGGTCACCAAGAGAACCCTCAATTCTGCTTGGAGAAAACTGTGGTCTGATTGCATTCTTGGACATGACTTAGAGGGGCTTGCTCATGAACAGGAGCCACCAGTTGTCCATGAAATTGTGTACTTGGGGAAGATGATGGGACTGGAGACGAATGAGGAGGACATTCAAGAGCTGGTGGAGAAACATGGCCGGGAGCTGACCACCGACAAACTGATGGATCTGTATTGTGAGCAACAGCAAGAGGTTGTGGAGGAGATCTCGTCTGCAGAGGAGGAGGAAAAAAAAGGCAGAGGAATCCCTCACTTCAAATGAGATTAGGGAGATGTGTAAAATAAGGGAAACAGTGCAAAATTTTGTAGAAAAGCACCATCCAAATAAGGCTGTAGCAGTACGAGCGATGAATCCGTTTAACGACAATGCAATGTCACATTTGTGTAAAATCCTCAAAAAGAGGCAAAAGCAAGTGCCATCGGATAGGTTCCTTGTTAAAGTCGCACTAAAAGAAAAAGAGTCCATGGAACTAATAGATAGTAGTGATTCCATTAGTGGTAGTGTAAATTGTCCTACCCAATAACCCTCCTCTCTCTTCTCTCCCTCACACCAGCCACAAGGTTTTCAAAGGTAAGTGCAGGCTAATTTGTTTATTTTTCTTTATATTTTGCATTTTCTTTATTGTCTTGTATCTTATTACAGTATTTTAATCATTTTTACATGAATATTTTTGGGTTATGGAACAAATCATCTGAGTCCATTATTTCTTATTGGGAAGTTCACTTTGATATACAAGTGCTTTGGATTACAAGCATGTTTCCAAAACAAATCATGCTCACAGACCAAGGTTTTACTGTATTACCAAATTGCTATGCATAATTATTCCCTTTTCTTCACATTCTCACCAAGTTTAATACCCAGCCTTTAAATTTCATCAATAGAATAGTCATAAAATGGTATTGTGTTGCAAACAACTTCTCACCGTAGGTAGCTTCTCTTTTCATTTTTTTGGTGTCCTTTAATGAATAGACATTTTAAATTTTAATACAATCTAATTTATAAAACTCTATGATTTTTAATTTTTGTGTCTTGTTTAAAATTTTTTCTCTTCTTCATAAAATATGATTATAAAATCGTCTCATCTTTTCCCCTAAGGTGTTCAGGGTTTTAGTTCTACATTTTTGTTTTAATTCACCTTAATTGATTTTTGTGTGTGGTCTAATGTGGGAATCAATTATATTATTTACAAGTGGAAAACCAGTTGTCCCAGGACAAATGATTAAACTGTCATTTCTGGTGGCTCTGCAATTGCATTCTCTATAATATTTTAGTTAGTGGGTACTAGGTGACTATTATGTTTTTCCTATACCTTTTTGTATGTTTAAAATATTTCACAATTAAATAAAATCTAAACAGAAACTTACTTTAAAGTTTCCAATATGGGCTTTCTAGTCTGTTTCATTGGTTTATTTATATCTATCCCTGTACGAACACCATGCTTTTTTTTAAGTAGTATTGATATCTAGTAGGAAGATGTTCTGCATCTTGTCCTTTTAAAAAATTGCTTGAGTCATTCTTCTCCCTTTGCTAATGAGATGTTTAAAATAATTTATCTAGTTATACACACACACATGCACATACACAAACAAACACACAGCTACTGGGATTGGGATTTGATTTAAAATTAATTAAAAACAATTTATTTATTTATTTATTTTTTTGTTTTTAAAATTTTTTTTTCAACGTTTATTTATTTTTGGAACAGAGACAGAGCATGAACGGGGGAGGGGCAGAGAGAGAGGGAGACACAGAATCGGAAGCAGGCTCCAGGCTCTGAGCCATCAGCCCAGAGCCCGACGCGGGGCTCGAACTCACGGACCGCGAGATAGTGACCTGACTGAAGTCGGATGCTTAACCGACTGCGCCACCCAGGCGCCCCTAAAAAACATTTTTTTAAATGTTTATTTATTTTTGAGAGAGACAGAGACAGAGACAGAGCATGAGCAGGGGATGAGCAGAGAGAGAGGGAGACACAGAATACAAAGCAGGTTCCAGGATCTGAGCTGTCAGCACAGAGCCTGATGTGGGGGTCCAACTCACAAACCGTGAGATCATGACCTGAGCCGAAGTTGGATGCTTAACCGACTGAGCCACCCAGGTGTCACATGATTTAAAATTAATTCGGCAAAAGCTGACACCTATATGATATTGACTTTTTCTATCCATAAGCATGATATAATCTCCCCACTTATTTATGTCTTCTGTAATGTCTTTCCATAACATTTCATGCACTTCTGAACATTTTTGTAGGTTTTCCTAAGTATCTAGAAATTGTGTTCTTTTTAAAATGATATCTTTTATTTTTTTATTATTTTAATTTTTTTAGTTTATTGATTTAGAGACAGAATGAGAGAGAGAGAGAGAGAGTGCACGCATGCACACAAGCTGGGGAGGGACTGAAAGAAGGAGAGAGAGAATCCCACAGGCTCTGCACCATCAGCGCAGAGCCCGATGGGGGGCTCTAACTCACAAACTGTGAGATCATGACCTGAGCCGAGATCAATAGTTGGACACTTAACCGACTGTACCACTCAGGCGCCCCTAAAATGATATCTTTTAAAGTTACATTTTCTGAATTGTAGGTAATTTAAAATGTAATTGATCATTATATACTAATATTTTATGTAGCAAGCATTCAGGATAGTCTTATTAACTAATTTGTTTATTTATTAATTATTATTATTATTATTATTATTATAATTTATATCCAACTTAGTTAGCATATAGTGCAATAATGATTTCAGGAGTAGAATCCAGTGATACATCCCTTTACATATAACACCTAGGGCTCATCTCAACAAGTGTCCCTTGCCTCCTTAATGTCCCTTGCCCATTTAGCCCATCCCCCTACCCACAATCCCTCCAGCAACCTTCAGTTTGTTTTCTATATTTAAGAGTCTCTTATTTTTGTCCCCCTCCCTGTTTTTATATTATCTTTGCTTCCTTCCCTTATGTTCATATGTTTGTGTCTTAAATTCCACATATGAGTAAAGTGATATGATATTTGTCTTTCTCTGACTAATTTCGTTTAGCATAATACACTCTAATTCCATCCAGGTTGTTGCAAATGGCAAGATTTCATTCTTTTTGATTGCTGAGTAATACTCCATTGCACATATACACCACGTATTCTTTACCCACTCATCCATCAATGGATATTTGGGGTTTTTCCAATACTTTGGCTATTGTTGATAGCACTGCTAAACATTGGGGTGCATGTGCCCCTTTGAAACAGCATATGTGGATACTCTTATTAATTTATAATTTTAGTTGTGGATTCTCATGGGATTTTAACATAATCAAGAATGTAGTCTCTGTATAATGGTGGTTTTGTTTCTTTCTTTTTAATCCTTAACATTTAATTTTTTTTCTTACCCTGATGGTTTGGACATTCAGTATAATGTTGCATAGAAGTATCACATATTGTTTTTAAATATCCTCAAATTAATCAAATATAACACACACATGCATACATATATGTTTATTTTAAAGTCAATACTGGGGCACCTGGGTGGCTCAGTCGGTTGAGCGTCCGACTTCGGCTCAGGTCATGATCTCACAGTTTGTGGGTTTGAGCTCAGCATCTGAATCTATGCTGACAGCTCAGAGCCTGGAGCCTGCTTTAAATTCTGTATCTCCCTCTTTCTCTGCCCCTTACCCTCTCACACTCTGTCTCTCTCTCTCTCTCTCTCAAAGATGAATAAGCAAGAAAATAAAATAAAATAAAATAAAATAAAATAAAATAAAATAGTCAATACCTATTTAGATTGAATTACATGTTTATACATTTCTTTGCTCACTACTGCCCCTCTCACTCTATGGATTTACTTACTTTCTCATTAAAATATATCTTTATATATATGTCTTTATATACTGAGTAATTCTTTCAGTGTGGGGGTGTGAGTGCTCAATCCTCTAGCCTTCTTTATGTGATGTCTTTATTTTCACTCTTGAAGAAATTCCCTTGGATATAGAATTCTGAGTTCACATTCTGTCAGTATTCTATGGATATTATTCAGTTTTCTTTCTGCCTTTATTGTTCCTAATAGAAATATGACTATTAATTTAGTAATTGTTTCTCTGTAGGTAATCTATGCTTTTTCTTCTTGTTGGTTTTAAATATTTTTCTTTGTCTTTGAAATTTTGTAGTTTTCTATAATTAGCAATGTATCTATCAATGAGTTTTTTCTTATTATACATAAGACCTGTGTGTTTTCAGTCTGTAAACTCATGTTTTCATTAACACTGAACATCTTCATCTGTTTTATTCTTAAATATTATCTATTCCCCACTCTTTCTTTTCTTTTTGCAATTCCCATTAAAGCTTTATTGATCTCACTGTGACCTTCATTTTTCTTAACCACTCTCTGATATTTGGTATCTCTCTATGTCTCTATGCTTCATTCTAAGTGATTTCCTTGGAACTGCCTTTCAATTCACTGTTTCCCCTTTAGCTGTATAATTTCTACAGTTTGTTTTTTAATTTGTCTTCTCTCTTTCAGGTATCCTTTTTTCTTGGTTTCTAGTCTTTTTATCTTTTGAACGCATTAAACATTTATTTTATAGTCTTTTTCAGATTGTTCTTTTAGCTCAAGTTCTTATAGAGTGTTAATTCTCCAAATAGTTATGTCTACTAACTTTCCCTCATAACAAATATTATCTGTGTAGTAATTTTTCCTATTGTGAACTCATTTTCTTTTTTTTGTTGTGGTTGTTGCTTATTTATTTAGTTTTGACAGAGAGAGAGAGAGAGAGAGAGAGAGAGAGAGAGAGAAAGCACACAAGCAGGAGAGGGGCAGAAAGAGAGAGGGAGACAGAGATCTGAAGTGGGCTCCAGGCTCTGAGCTGTCAGCACAGAGCCTGACGCAGGGCTTGAACCCACAAACTATGAAATCATGACCTGAGCCAAGTTGGATGCTTAACTGACTGAGCCACCCAGGCACCCAATGAACTCATTTTTGACTGAGGATTTTTTTTTCTGCTGTAAGAGTCCTGAACATTCTGTTTTGAACTCTTGGTATAAAGCTCCTACTAGTTGCCTCAAGGTGTTCATTGGTCCAGAATTTCCTCACCGTTATTTTTCAAGCTAAAGAATCTTGCACAAAGCTAGAAATATACAACTGGATTCCGCATCTGAATATTCCCCAGCCTTTTAGATTTTCTTTTTTTCCTCTCAAATCTTTCTTTATTTATTTTACATTTAAATACTGAATCTATTTGAAATCTCAATCTCCCTTTTAAATCATTTCAAGCAAATATGTCCTTGGGATAGGGTTGCTAAATTTTACAAATAAAAATACCCTGCCCCATTACTTTTGAATTTCAGACAAACAACGAATCATTTTTCAGTACAAGTGTGTGCTGTGCAGTACTGGGAGTTTTACTAGGGACTGACTTATAATAAATAGTGATTCATTGTTTATCTGAAATTCCAATTTAACTGAGCATCCTGTTTTTTATTTTTTTTTTAATTTAAATACAAGTTAGTTAACATACAGTGTAGTTTTGGCTTTAGGGGTAGAACCTGGTGATTCATCTCTTACACATGACACCAACTGCTCATCCTGAAAAGTGCCCTCCTTAATGCCCATCACCCATTTAACCCATCCCCACCCCTCACCCCCTCCAGCAACACTCTGTTCTCTGTATTTAAGACTCTCTTATGGTTTGTCCCCCAAAAATGCTGATTCAAAGGGGCACATGCACCCCAATGTTTATAGCAGAAGTATCAACAATAGCCAAATTATGGAAAGAGCCCAAATGTCCATTGACTGATGAATGGATAAAGGAGATGTAGTGTGTATGTATGTGTATATATATATATATATACATATATATATATATATATATATATATATATATATACACACACATACATACACACACAATGGAATACTACTCGGCAATGGGAAAAAATGAAATCTTGCCATTTGCAATAATGTGGATGGAACTAGAGGGTATTGTGCTAAGTGAAATAAGTCAGTCAGAGAAAGATAAATATCATATGATTTCACTCATATATGGAATTTGAGAAACTTAACAGATGAACATAGGGGAAGGGAAGGAAAAATAAGATTTCCTAACAAAGCTTTTTTTCCCACCCAACTTTAGGACAAGACAAACTTTATTGTCACTCATCTGACAGCCTTTCCAACGTGCCATATATATGTAAAGGCATCTCAGTAACAATATTTTAATTCACAAAGACCAAATTTGCTCTCCTCACTTGGGCATCAGTAATTCCTACACCCATATTAGATTAGAAAAATGTCACACTGGCTGTAAATTTTCTCTTCCTTTCTGCTGATTTAGGATTTCCCTTCCAATTAAAAAATAATAGCCATTTATTTGTGTGTGTGTGTGTGTGTGTGTGTGTGTACACACTTGTCTTTATGTTGTGTTATATTTTGTCTAGTATTTCCATCTATTTTAATTAAATTTTTAAAAATGTTTATTTTTGAGAGAAAGAAAGAGTGCAGGGGAGGGGCAGAGAGAGGGAGACAGAGTATCTGAAGCAGGCTCTATTATGACAGCAGAGAGCACGATGCAGGGCTCGAACTCACGAACCATGAGATCATGACCTGAGCCGAAGTTGGATGCTTAACTGACTGAGCCACCTATGTACACTAGGTTGGACTGCATTATTGATAGACCTAGTTTGATTACTTCTTGAATACACAGAAACTTAGACTATATAAAACTTTCCCTCTCGTGAAACTTGTTGTATTTGTCCCATAGTGCTAAGATAACTTAAATAAGCAAGCAGATCCTCAAACACGGGCTTACTAATGACTGTTTAGACCCATAGGACCATTTCTAAGTCCTGATTTCTTCACTAAAAAAGGCTCAAATAAAGTTTCTTCATAAATAAATGTTAGAAAGTTTATTGTTATGATCATGTGGTATAACAGCTATTCATCTTAGGAAGATACTTGAAACATAAGTCTTAGGTCACTGGAGGCAAATTAAGCACACTAATAAGGAGTGCTTGCAACATGTCATTATTTTGCAGGAGAATAAGTGGTTTGAGTTGAATATTATTTGTAAATAAGAGATAGAAAAGATCTCCCACTTTCACTAATAAAGTGCCCATCTCATTAAGATAGAAGTAATGGGTGTTTTAAAAAAAATTCTGATTTCCTCAATTGTATAATTTAATGTACAGACTCCTAAGGATATTGATCTAATGAATTATTTAAAATCCATCTTTTTTATATCATACAACATTTAAGTGTCCACATGCCCCTGACTGTGGAAACATGAGAATCAATGACACTGTCCCTGATTAAAGAATGACCTAATCAGAGATATAAACATGTAATCAAATGATTATACTGTATTTTGATATATGTTACACTAGAGGTACATACATGATCAAGAGTCATGGAATCATAGGGAGGTGGGTGATTCTGTGCAAGACTTCACCAAATGTCATATTTAAGCTACAGTTTTGAGGGCTAATGAGTGAAATAGTAGAAACATTCAGAACTATTCAGCTTGGAGTTGAAGTGAGGAGTGGCAGAAAGATAGGTTGGGGCCAAATCAGGGAATACCTTGAATGTCATGCTAAAAACTTCAAAATTTATCCTGAGGATGGTGGAAAGCCATTAAAAATGATAAGCAGGGGAGGTATGTGGTCTGATTTCATTTTAGATAGATGAAAAATTTGAAAGGTCAAATCTAGGAATAAGAAGACAAGTTAGAAGGTTATCCTACCGTTCTAGGCAAGAACATTCCCAGTCCAGATAAAGGGCTATAGCATTAGAGATGAAGGTAGAGGGAGGAGAGCTGAGAAATATTTAGGAAGTAAAAGCATCAGGGTTTGGAGACTAATAATATGTAGTCAAGAACGTAAGGGTAAAAAGAAGTCTCAAGTGACTCCAAGGCTTTTGGCTTCAGTAGGGGACAGTGGTGCTGTTTATTTATTTTATTTTATTTTATTTTATTTTATTTTATTTTATTTTATTTTATTTTATTTTATTTTATTTTTTAAGTTTTTATTTTAATTCTAGCTAGTTAACATACAGTGCTATATTAGTTTCAGGTATACAATATAGTAATTCAACACGTCCATACATCACCCTCTGATCATCACAACAAGTGGACTCCTTAATCCCCATCATCTATTTAACCCATCCCCCAACTCCCCTCTCCTCTGGTAACAGTTTGTTCTCTATAGTTAAGAGTCTGTTTCTTGGTTTGCCTCTCTTTCTCTCTCTCTCTCTCTCTCTCTCTTATTTTTTTCCTTTTGCCTGTTTGTTTTGTTTGTTAAATTCCACATATAAGTGAAATCATATGGCATTTGCCGTTCTCAGACTTATTTCACTTAGCAATATACACTCTAGCTCCATCCATGTCATTGCAAATAGCAAGATTTCATTTTTTTGATCACTGAGTAATATTCCATTATATCTATATCTATATCTATATCTATATCTATATCTATATCTATATATCTTTGGGATAGTGGTGCTACTGAGATTAGAAGACAGAAGGAGAGAAGATGTGGGGAAACTAATGAGCTTTAAGTGGCTAGGGGAATCCAGATGTACAACCTTAATGCCCAGGAGAGAAGGAAGGGCTCGAGACTGAGATTTCTGCATCATTAATATATAGATATGATCAATACCACAGAGAAGCCAAATATATCTGAGGACAGGATGCAGAGTAGAAGTAACCTGGGATCCAAATTCTGGAGAGCACCAGTGTTTGAGAACAAATGGATGATGAGATAAAAGGGAAGTATCAGGAGGAGAGTCCTAAAAGTCAAAACACAGAATTTCCATAAGAAAATGTGTGTATGTCTTATGTTTCTAATACAGGTCCCATTTTGATACTTCTGAGATACATCAATTCACTGTCTTCACTCTTAATAAGAACTGATGGGTAGCTGGGACTCTGTAGAAATAGGCATTGGCCTCAAACAAACAAAACTTGAAATTCTTAAGCACAGATCTAGAAAAGAATAAGAATTTCATCATGCATCTCATTTTCCTACCAGCCAGCAGGGTGCCACCATTATTGTTAATAGCTATTGTTAATAGAAGAGTTAAAAAGCTCTCTTGAAGAGAAAGACATCCCTTTACCCGGAAAGTAAGTAACTAAAAATCCCTACTATTACACAAATTGAAAACCAGGAGGCAAATTTTAATTAAAAATATTTATAGCAAGCGGAATACCAGCTGCTAGTTTCTCTCACCACTCATGAATGTGTTTTGCAGCTGGCCATAATTCTCTCTTATTTCAATCAGCTTAACCAATAATAACAGCTGTTCATTAGGCAAGGTCCATTTTATTAGCACCCGTGTGATATGCAGTGACTGGTAAAGAAGTCTTTAATAGGAACGATTTTTAAGAGAACCACCCTTTGATTTGATGGATCATTGTTTGAAGAAGTTTTGTTTCTTTAAGTAAGAAAAAAACTCCTATGACCTTAAAAGCATCTCCATGTTCTGTAAGGCTAAAATGTTTCTATGCATTTCCTGACCTATCCATTTAAAACTATAAGAGCATCTTAGACCACATTAAACATAACAGGAGGGGGGGTGCTGGGAGACTCTAATGAGTGTATATAAGGATAAATTTGATGCAATATATATAGTGTTTCTTAAGTGACGATGTCCTTAGAAATATTAGCAATCTCCTTCATCAGTGCAAAATATCTGAGTCCAGGGCCTAATCACAGCTGTTTGTTTGTTTGTTTGTTTGTTTGATTTTGTTTATTAAGTTGCCAGAGTTTCTGTGTCTATCTACTAAGACATTCTGTTCTACTTAGTGGAAAGCAGAAAAGTCAGACAATTCAATGAAATGAACTGAGGTTGCTTAAACCATCAACACATATTACGATAAGGAGTTTAGTGAATTTATGACCCACATTAAGAGAAGAAAGTGATGGGACACCTGGGTGACTCAGTGGATTAAGCATCCCTCTTGGTTTTGGCTCAGGTCATGATCTCACGATTTGTTCGTGAGATGGAGCCCTGAGTAGGGCTCTGCACTGGAGCCTGCTTGGGATTCTCTCACTGACTCTCTCTCTCTTAATAAATAAATATTTTTTTAAAAAAGAGAGAATAAAGTGATGATTCGTTTAAAGAGAGCCCATGGAAGAGCCCGTGGCTCAGAGGTGGCTGGGTGAAGGTGACATTGCTCTCCTATATACTCACGGGGAGTAAAACAGATCTGATTAGTATGACTTACTAACAGAAGGAATAAGTGTTTTCTTCAAGAAAAATATATCGAATAAGTAAAAAAATATGTGAAATCTGAGCAGATTCTAACAGAGTTCATGGTCCTGCTATCAGGAAGACAGCAGAATTGAAGCTTCGTTCTCATAAACAGATCAAAGGTACTCATAAATGGGACAGCTCATGTTTTTGTTCCCCCTTATTAGAAACTACTATTTATGGAATTCAACTACATACCAGAGGTCAACTTAATCCCTTGTTGTATTCCCCAAATGTCTTATAAATGAAACTTATTTTTTTTTACTTGAAACATGTATTGAATTATAGAAAAGAATGACAGAAAAATAAATAAAACCTTTTTTTCTGACATGTTCCTTTTAGGCAAAAAAGAAAGCAGTAAGTGATATTTTAAGATTTTAAGATAGTTTTCTTGGGGCGCCTGGGTGGCGCAGTCGGTTAAGCGTCCGACTTCAGCCAGGTCATGATCTCGCGGTCCGTGAGTTCGAGCCCCGCGTCAGGCTCTGGTCTGATGGCTCGGAGCCTGGAGCCTGTTTCCGATTCTGTGTCTCCCTCTCTCTCTGCCCCTCCCCCGTCCATGCTCTGTCTCTCTCTGTCCCAAAAATAAATAAACGTTGAAAAAAAATTAAAAAAAAAAAGATAGTTTTCTTTTCCTTCATAATATTTAAGCATGATGCTTTTTTTCCTTTTCTTTTTCTTTTTTGAGAGAGAGAGACACACACAAAGAGAGAGACAGGGTATATGAAAGCTCAGGAGAGGAGGAGAGGGAGAGAGAGAGAATCTGAAGCAAGCTCAGCGTGGAATCCAATGCGGACTCAAGTCCATGACCCTAGGATTATAACCTGAGCCAAAACCAAGAGTCAGACGCTCAACTGACTGAGCCACCAAGGTGCCCCAAGTATGACGCTTCTTATGAATGAGGAATCCTTTTTGAACAAAGTGAAATGGATTCTGAAATTGTCTGTGAGAACTAAAGAGAGCAGGAGACTGGAAACCAAACAACCGGAGTCTGAACCACAGGTTTCTAATGGACGCTCTTACCCCGGCACAGAGACCCAGCTCAAGCTTTGAGGGGGTCTGTTGCAAAAGTCTGATTACATTTGCAGCCAAGGTCTTTCTGTGTATCAGTCTTTATTTGATGGGAGAGAAAAGAGATTTGCTTCATTTTCTATTTACAAGTAAAATGAAGGGGCTCTAGATGACTTTAAAGGGCTCTTCCTGTTCTAATTTTCTTCAAAAATGTTAAGCGCCTCCATTTGAGTTGCTGTACTAAATTTACACAGGCAGGCATAGAAATAGTCAGTAAGCCAAATTTACTTCTAAATGGGCCAGAAACTTCATTTTAAAATAGGGAATTGGCAGGAAATAGGAATGAAGCCAAAGCAATTTAGAAAGGAGAAGAGCATTTGATTTTTTTAAAGAGGCAAGTGGAAAAACAAAATTAAGGAGAATAAGACAGAGGGAGAACTTTTAATAGTGGGACTCTTTTATTATTTCATTTAGGTGCTTACAATTACTGACTGGTCTGAAGCAATTTGACTTCGTTTATTTTTAGTGCAAAGCAAAACATACAAATACGGGGCTTTGAGAGAACAAATTAACAAGCAGAAATGATAATAGCAGAACTCCATTCTATTAAGTTTCACTGGACATCCCCATTGAGAGTACTTACTGGCTTCTGTGTAATCCTCATGTTTATAAAAGGACAAGCTCATGATTTTCTGATCAGATCAAGACAGAATAATTAAAGTATGCAAAGTGCAAGTGGTTATCCCTGCTCTAATTCTGTAAACACCAGGGGGATTATCAATTAAAGATGCCCTCTCCATCTGCTATGAAAAAATTTACATGTTGTAAGCCTGCTGAATTTTTATTATTCCAAATTCCCTGTTTCCTAACAATCTCTTCTACAAACTGTTTTTCAATCTTGGATAAACTTTTATGAATGTGATACATGTCTTGGTTCGTGAAGTTATAAGCAGACCACAGTCTTTGGAGCAAAATGGGACGTAGTTGAACCATAGGCTATACATCTCCTGTTATCATATCAGAGTTGTATGATCTTAAAGATCAGTGTTTTTCCCTGTCTTTTTACATTTTTTAAAGCCAACTTGTATCTGCATGACTTTGTGTCTACTTTAGTTCTTTACATTTATCCTTTAATTGCATTGTTTTTGAATATGCAAGCTAGACTCCAAAAAAGGTACTAACTCATAGCACTTCTCTAAGAATTATTTTAGCCTTAGTAGAGAGAAAGAGGAGGGAAAAAAAGAAATAAGAGGCCAGTTAGAAAGGAAATTTCTAATTATTTTCTTGTTTTCCTTTTTTCTAGCTCTTCCTTCTGGCTCTCTTTGGATTGGAGGTGAGGGGGTGGGATGAAAGGGGAATGAATTCTATGCAGCCTAAACTGAATAGAACCTGAGGGGCCTGAACAGTAACTCAACTAGGAAGGAAGAGACTAGATGTAATTAAATATAAGCTGATGAACATTAATGAGCTCTCCCAATTTTATCCTAGAACCCCATAATTTATCATGAGGAATTGAGTAGAAAAAAATCTGGAATTTAAAATTTCCTGTTTACTAAAGATATATTCTTTTTTTTTTTTTAAGTGAAAATTGCTCAAGTTCAAAAGTTCAATTGCTCAAGTTCAAAGGCTCAACTGCAAAAAGTTTCTGAGTAAATTAAAAATATGTCCAGGGGTGCCTGGGTGGCTCAGTAGGTTAAGCGTTTGACTGAGATAAGGTCATGATCTCACAGTTCATGGGTTTGAGCTCCGCATCAGGCTCTGTGCTGACAGCTCAGAGCCTGGAGCCTGTTTCAGATTTTGTGACTCCCTCGCTCTCTGCTCCTCCCCGACTCGCCCTCTGACTCTCTCTCTCTCTCTCAAAAATAAATAAAACATTAAAAAAATTAAAAATATATATATGTCCAGAGGCACCTGCGTGGCTCAGTCAGTTGAATGCCCAAATGATTCTTGATTTAGACTCAGGTCATGATCTCATACTTCATGGCATCTAACCCAGCTTTGGGCTCAATGCTGAGCATGGAGACTGCTTAGGATTCTTTCTCTCTCTCTCTCTCTCTCTCTCTCCCCCCTTCCCCTGTTCACACACACACTCTCTCTTAAAAAAAAAAAAAAAAGGCCAATTGTTTATAAAAAGAGCCAATTGTGTAGATATAAAATTACCCTTGACTTATCAATCTTGGTCTTAGATTGGCTTTCATGTAAAATTTTGTATAAGAAAAAACTAAATACCCTTTACTCATTAGTAAGAAAAATATCGTGCTTCATGTACTTTCATCAAGTATTTAGGGACTTTCTGTTATTTTTATCTAGTAAACAGCCAGAGGTTTGTTGTTTTATATTAAATAAAAGCCAATATTTCCAGAACACTGGACTCTCAGCCTGAAATTTGTCTTTCAACTCTAAAAAAGGTAAGGGAAGAAAAAAAAAATAGCTGGGGGGAAAAACAAAAACAAAAACAAACGAACACCACTTTAGACACCAGTAAAGATTTAACGTGCATTGTTTGCCTAGCACAGTACTAGGTACTGTGTGATAAGGAGGGAGTTACTGAAAAGTGAGACTATCAAGTTCACCCTCTAGGTGGGAAGTTAAATATATTCTTATCAATTGGATGAAAAACCAGTGCACTAATGAGAGGTGTTGTAAATAAGAAGCTGGGGGATTCAAAGGTCAGGGACTCAATAGCGAACCCTGATGGTATAAAGAAGACCACCAAGAAGGCTTGAAAAAAGGAAGAATGATTCTCACTGAGATGATTATCATTATCTTCCCATGTGGAAGAGTAGATAGGATGACATACTGGGTAAGGAAAAGAGGAAATCAAAAACATGGCTGCATCAAAGAATAATACGGTCTGGCCTTGACCAGAGTGGAGCGCCTGGGCTGGTTCACCAGAGCAGACAAAAGCAGAGTGAAGACGGATTTTGGAGGACTTTGGAGGTCAGGTAAAGGAGTTCAGACAGAACAGAATCTAAAATCTGTTTTTTGTTTTTTAAATATTTATTTATTTTTGAGAGAGAGAGAGAGAGCACATTTGTGCGCGAGTGGGGGAGGGAAACACAATCTGAAGCAGGTTCTTTGCAGACAGCAGTGAGCCGGACACGGGGCTCGAACCCATGAATCATGAGATCATGACCTGAGCTGAAGTCGGACGCTCAACCGACTCAGCCATCCAGGCGCCCCTAAAATTTATTTTTGTAAATAGTGGGCAATTTCTGAGGAGAAAAGAAAGCAACCTGGAGATATCAGATTATTGAATGAAAGTACAAATATTTTTATTCAGAAAAAACTAAGGAGGCTAGTTATTCCAAAGACATCTGGTCTTCTGGATTTCTTCACTTGCATATACTGAGACTCCTTAATAATCAGCTGATCTGGATTTACTTAATTAATAAACGTAAATTAGATACCATAGTAAATCAGTAGGTGTTGAAAAATCTCCTGTATGCCAGACTCCCTTAAATCATCCTCACAGCACCTCATGGTACGTTAATATACCTGTTATGTTAACTTTACAGATGGTTAATTGCTGTTGGCCCAATGTCACAGCCCGTAAGTGATAAGCAGAACTTGAACTCATGTCTTCCAAATGTAAATCTCATTCTCTTTCCTCTATTTCACTCCATTCTCAGTCTGTGCCAGGGACTGGGTTGAATACTTCTCTTAAAAACAAAGCAGCAGTGATGCACCATATCTACTAATATTTTTATTTAAAAACCTATCTCCACATAATTGGAGACAACACTAATAATTCTAGGATTTTTCATAACTCACCCAAATCCAGAATTGGCAAACTTTCAGATACTTAAAAAACAGCCAGTAAGAAATCAAATGTTTAATCAATGAATGCCTATTTAAAAATTTATTGACTGGCATGTTTACAGAAATTACATTTTCACTAAAAATGGAAGTTTTATTGTTTGACCCATTTTTTTACTTCATGAAAAGAATCAGACTAGAATATGTAGCACGTTTGCCTCATGCTTTGAGAGGTGGGCCCTACAGAGAATAATGTTTATCAGAATTAGTTTTTATAAGTCCTCACATAAAATTAATCCAAGTTTTCTGTGTGTAGAACTAATCAAGATAAAGTAATGCCTGCAATATATTTCATTCTTTCAACAACATTTACAAAATACC
This sequence comes from Prionailurus viverrinus, assembly GCF_022837055.1. Classification (NCBI taxonomy): domain Eukaryota; kingdom Metazoa; phylum Chordata; class Mammalia; order Carnivora; family Felidae; genus Prionailurus; species Prionailurus viverrinus. The sequence continues at coordinate 96,519,295 of NC_062567.1, forward strand.
TAATATGTAAAAGACACATGTGGTGCTGGGCTCTGGAGGAAAAAAAAAAACAGATTTTAAGAATTTGGGGGTGGTTTCACAGACAGCAACCAAAAATGTCGAAACCTGAAATTCATCTGGGCCTCGATAACTAAATAAATGAAACAGACCTTATATAATACAATAGGAAGTGATTCAATTTAGGTTATATGAACGTAAATACCCCCTCCGTTGAAAACAACTAAATTTCAAAGTAACCATTGAAATCAGTGACTAATTCTTTTTTGTTTAAAGTGGGCTGCATAGTTGCATGGTCAGAGTCAGTTATGTGCTGGTAAGTGTTTTATGACTGGCAGTGTGGAAAAAAAGTCATGAAGTATAGTATTTGCCTATTTCTGTAGGGTAATGGCCTACCAAAGTCATTAGGGGGTTGTCCATTTTCAAGCCACTTGGCCCAACGACGTCATTGAACACAAGTAGGGAAGAGATGAATAGTAGCTTACCATGATGTGTCACTTTTGCCATAGAGATAAAATAGACATAAATGGGAGCATCCAGGTGGGTCAGCTGGTTAATCGTCCGACTCTTGATTTCAGCTCAGGTCATGGTCTCTCAGCTCCTGAGTTCGGGCCCCAAATCCAACTCCGTGTTTACAGTGTGGAGCCTGTTTGGGATTCTCTCTCTCTTTCTCTCTCTCTCTCTCTTTCTGCCCCTCCTCCACTCTCTCTCTTCTCTCAAAATAAATACATAAACTTAAAAAAAAAAAGACATAGGGGCGCCTGGGTGGCGCAGTCGGTTAAGCATCCGACTTCAGCCAGGTCACGATCCCGCGGACCGTGGGTTCGAGCCCTGCGTCGGGCTCTGGGCTGATGGCTCAGAGCCTGGAGCCTGTTTCCGATTCTGTGTCTCCCTCTCTCTCTGCCCCTCCCCCATTCATGCTCTGTCTCTCTCTGTCCCAAAAATAAATAAAAAACGTTGAAAAAAAAAATTAAAAAAAGAAAAAGACATAAATGACCCCCAGAAGACAGATAACAGTAAAATGCAGTAAAAGAATTAGTAAGTGATGAGTTTTGAGTATTCATCAACTTTTTTTAAATATAAAATTTTAATCCTATGTTTTGTTTCACCCATCGTTTAACCAGTCCCAAAAATGTGACAGTCGGGGGGCACCTGGGTGGCTCAGTCGGATGGGCATCCGACTTTGGCTCAGGTCATGATCTCGCGGTCCATGAGTTCGAGCCACGCGTTGGGCTCTGTGCTGACAGCTCGGAGCCTGGAGCCTGTTTCGGATTCTGTGTCTCCCTCTCTCTCTGCCCCTCCCCTGTTCATGCTCTGTCTCTATCTCAAAAATGAATAAACGTTAAAAAAAATTTAAAAAAAAATGTGACAGTCGGCTCTCATGAGCCAATGCAAACTGTCTTCAGCACAGCACTGGGAGACCAGGAAAAAGAAAGCAGGCACAAAAAGGCCGCAAGAATATTTTTCTAGGCAAAGACAAAACCCCCTAGCCTATGAGAGCCATGTGTATAGCGGATCAATTAGATATTCATTAGTATTTATTGAGACCTTACTAACTGCCAGGCAGCTCTTTATGCCTAATTTTGTATTTATCCTTCACAAAAATCTTATGACGACGTATCACTAGCATCGCTTCTTAGCAGATGGGGAAACAGACATAGAGAAGGAAAACTTTTCCATTAGGAAAGCAGGGATTAACTTCAGAGTGGTTTAGCTCAAATGTCTCTGCTGTTAAAAAATTATATACTATCCCCCTCCCCCCCGACTCCCCTACCTCATGAGAGACCTTACAACCTTCAAAGGATTATAACCCTCAAAGCCACTCACAGCTCCAACTTGAAGGAGCAGTGAATTTGCTCCCCTACCAGGAAGGTCTAAATTAGCAAACATCATCTGGAGTAAATAAATTACAAAGATTGAAACAAATTTCACTCGGACCCTCTTCTATCTAAATTCTAAGAACGTACACACTCCTCTGATTACCACACTGCTTCCTTTCCATGCACTTGTTTTCACCGGGGCTTTCTAATTTCCGAAGAAATAAATGCAATTTGGGAAGGCTAAATGCTTTTCTCTCCCATTTCCTAGATTTCCAACCATTGTTCTGGAAAGAGTGGGCTCAGTTCTTGTCTGCCTGTCAGAGTGATTAATTAGATTTAATTTCATGCTGTTTTCTCTGCCATCCTGTCCCTTCCCCCGATGACTAATAATTCTTCCACAAAGTCCAAACAAATGGCCATGGTATCTAGTTTTTATTTTTGGAAGTTTTTGCCAGCCAAAATGCATAGAACCTCTTCACAGACAGCAGTTTAGAAATTCCTGGCTAGGATTCCTGCCTGTAACAGCCGCACTTGATACGGCTAGATGGCCCGTTGACTGATATCCTGGGTGGCATCGTGCCAGATCAAAAGTTGTGAGGCTATTTGAATCAAGAATCAGCACTGGGCAGTGATAAATATAGATGGGCAGCCTACAAAACAGCTCTGCGAGGGGCCATATCTTCTTCAGGAAGTACCTTTGTGCCAGCACTAAAGCATTAACACCACATGTCTTTTTCTGCACTTGACATCTGTGGACACTTAGAGTGTGTGACAAAAGGAGGAAGTGAATGAGGGTGGAATGGAAGACAAGAGAGTTTATAGGTGAAGCTAGCAGCCCAGAGAAGGATGAATTGCAGCCGGGGCCCGGAAGTCTGTTAGGAGCCTCATTGACTTTTTTAGCCTGTGGTGTGGGCAGTAACTACTGGCGCCTTGTTTCAAGGCCAGAGCTTAGCATGATGGAAGAAAGAGGTTGGGCACTGGGCAAGTCGAACCTCTGTTTCTGGCCGTGCCACAGACCTCCGCAAAAGGATCCATTCGTCAATATGCCACATGGCCACCAGGTGAAACCTTAGGATAGGAAACAGATCCTTCCCAATGAGTTAAAACATGTCACGAACCCAGATCCCTGGCATCTCAAGGGGGCGAGAAAATGCGGCTGTTCAGAAAGTTCCAGACATCCAGACAAGCTTGACATAGCTTTAATAAATTCATCAGTGAAATGAAGATGTCTAGTAGTCTAAATATGTGTGTGAATATGGGAGGACTTCAGATTTGGGATTTGTGGAACTGAAACTCTGCCCTGTGACTAATTTAAGGCTCATGAAGGTTAACAACTGGCCCTGTATCATTTTACAGATAATCCTCAATTTCCTTATCTGTAAGCTGAGAATAAAATTAAAATATCCCATGCCGTGTTGTTATTAGGCTCAAATGAGATGATTTATGCAAAGCACTTTTTAAATGGTTAAAGTTCATTACAATGATCCTTGTGCTCACTCTTTTGTGAAAATGAGTTACAGCACCAATCTTTGCCATCGGTCCTTTTTAGAAAGCACGCATAAAAGACACTTTAAGGCATGACTCTAGTATTGGGACTATAGTTGTTCTTAAACTGGTTATGCTTAAGAGCAGTCATCTTAAGATACTATCACTTCAGACTAACAAGGAAGTCTTCTGTACTTTCTCGAGTCTTCTCACTGGGTTACCCTCAGAACCTACGTACAAATTGAAGAAAAAAAATCAGTCTCAAAAATCACTGCTCATTTAAGATCCAAAATAGTCTCTGCTTTATTTAACTGGCATTTACTCTGAATGACTTTTGGCTCAGGTATGAAATTAAGCTCATCCTCCAAGGAAGATATTTGTATTATGTTTTACGGTAACAATTTCACATAACCTTAGCATTCACACCTTCCCATGGTTTTTTAGGCTAGGCAGGGTACCTGTTTATGGTTATAAACAGGTTATAAAGAAACTGAGGTCCAGAGAGATAGACCTCTGATGCAAATTCTCACTTCCTATCTCCAAAGGAATTTTTTTTTTTATCTTAGAGAGAAATTTTCCCATATTCCTTGACTACTCCCACTGAGGTTTTCAAATCATTAAGTATAGCTGCAAAACATTTCGAACAATACTAACACCACTGGAATATAAGTATAGTTCCCCAGAGTAGCCGTTATTGAAATTTCTAACATTTCACAAGTGTAGGTCCTGACATATTCATTTAAAAATCAGTCTATTAAAAATGTTAAATCTTTTATGTATTATCTATTTCTAAATCTTTCAGTTTTAGAAGAAACTGAGGCTCAAAGGTTTAAGAAACTCAAAATATTCATTGACGTCTGGAGGAACTGCCAACTTCACACAGCAATCTGGTATCAAATCATGAAGAAATACGCAATGAACCCAGAATGGTTTTTCAGAGAACAAAAACAATATGGTGGTAAAAAAAAAAAAAAAAAAAAAAAGATACTCAAATGTATAAGGCATTATCAGTGTGCTATTATTTTCAAATTTTGGATTTATTTTCCAATCTTGAAAATTCATTTTATATTGCTTCTATTTTTTCTGGACACACCAAAGTTAATTCCTAGCAACTTAATATTACTTCCTCAGAGAAGCCCTGGGTTCTCTCCTTCATCCACTACAAACTGTCTTTCTGTGTGTTCCACTAGCACTTGGTTTATGACTCTGTTACAACATGGGCACATTATCCTTTAGTTTTTTTTTTCCAATTTCTTTAATGTTTATTTATTTTTGAGAGACAGAAACAGAGCGAGAATGGGAGAGGGGCAGAGAGAGAGGGAGACACAGAATCTGAAGCTGGCTCTAGGCTCTGAGCTATCAGCACAGAGCCTGATGAGGGGCCCAAACTCACGAGCCGTGAGATCAGGACCTGAGACAAAGGTGGATGCCCAACTGACTGAGCCACCCAGGCGCCCCCCACCCTTTTTGTCATCAATCACCAGTTTATATATTGTGAGTTTCTTAAGGGCAGAACTCTTACTGATTTCTCTTTCCTTGCACCTAGCATGGTGTCTGGTACATAATACAGTGTGTTCAATAAATGTTTGATGAATGAATGGATGGATGCAGAAAATTTAAACTATGAGACAGTGTAGATAAACACAAAGGAGTTTATACCATGGTAACATATTTCCAGCCCGACCAAATGCTTATCTATTTACTGTCTTTACTCTCTTCTCTTTATCTCTCAGAAAAGTATCGGGCATTTTGATTCTGTGTATTTTGAAGACTATAAAGGACCCGGGTTGAGGACACTGCATGACGATTATTGTTACTAGAATTATTTTTAGTACTTCTGTTTAGCAGAAGGCATTCCTCTGTGGGGAATTTAAAGTGCTTCATTCAGATGTCTGCTTAATTGTCACAATCCTGTGAGCTGGGTAGAGACAAGATTATTGCCTTATTTCATGAATGAGGAAGCTGGAGAAGCTTGACTCATTTAAGGTCACTCAGGTAGCTTTTGGTAGGAGAAAAATAGAAACGCTTGTCCTATTCTTGGTGTTTCTATTGTGTGGAACTGCCACTGATGTTAGCACTGGAGGAATCAAAGCTTGCCTGCTAGTGAGAGACTCAGGCATTCACTTGGAGACTGACCCTAGGTCCTTGTACAATTCAAAGCTGCCAGAGTCAAGAATATACTGTGTCAGATCTGTTTTACACTTACATGGCAGGCCTGGAGCTGTCACTGTTGGTTCCTTCCTTAGGGCTGGCTGCATAATTTGCAGGGCTCAGTGCAAGGTAGAAAGGCAGGCTCCTTGTTCAAAAATTAAGAAATTCAAGAAAGCTTCTGCCAAGTATTAAACCCTTCCGAGGTTGCACGCTAATGAAAGTTGCTTTATCCTTGCTGTTCTCGTGTTATCTTACAAAGCCTCCTAAAGTTTTAGGTAACTATTGCTCCTAATAGCTCCTATCTTCCCCACCTGCTTTCAGAAGCATCCTATTCAGCGTATTCTCTATATTGGCATTGTGGTGGGACTTCTTTTTTTTTTAATTTCAATATTTATTTTTGAGAGACAGAGAGAGAGCACAAGTGGGGGAGGGGCAGAGAGAGAATGAGACACAGAATCAGAAACAGACTCCAGGCTCTGAGCTGTCAGCACAGAGCCCAACGCGGGGCTCAAACCCACAAACAGTGAGATCATGACCTGAGCCGAAGTTGGACGCTTAACCGACTGAGCCATCCAGGCGCCCCATGGAATTTCTAAACTAAAAATCTGTTGAAGTCCTTAGCTTATCTAAAATCTTCCAACAATGCCTCATCACCTCTTGAGTAGAGACTTCTTAGGCATCTCTTTTAGGTATCTATTGCTACATAACAAACCATCCCAAAACTCAGTGTCTTAAAACAACCACCATGTATTTGTTCACAGTTCTGGGTTTGACAGCTTGTCCCTGCTCCCTGCAGTATCTACAGGGCAAACTCACATTTTGTGTCAGGTGGCAGATCAACTAGGCACTGGCAGGCCCCAGAGGACAGTCGCCCAGGGCCTGGGGCTGGGGTGCCTTAGTTTCCCTCCACGTGGACTTAGTTCCCCTCCATGTGGACTCTCCAGCAGGCTGGCTGGACTCTTCTCATAAGAGAAGATTGGAATCTCTGGATTCCAAGAGAGTAAAAGCAAAAGCTGGAAATGTTGCCCAACGCCGCAGCCCAGGACAGTGTCACCCGTTCTCCATTCTGTTCGGGTCAAAATATGATGGCACTTATCTTCTCTATCATGGAGGTATTTTTTTTTCTCCCATTTTAGAGATGAGAAAACTGAGATGTTCAGGAAGCACCTGAACTGGGATTCAAACTCAGGTATGTTTGATTCCAATACCCGTTAACCTTTTACTACGCCACGCGGCCATATCAAAACGTTTGCCTTGCTTAGCGTGTACTCACATGCCTCTGCGATTTTCACATGCTGTTCCCTTTGCCTGAAAAAGCCTCTATCTGTACCTTCTCTGTTCCTTGTTCTTTTCATCCTCCTCTCTGCACATCATGAAAAACCACATACACAGCTCTTCTTGGAAACTCTGATTCCCCCAGGCAGAGCTAGGTGACCCACTTCAGTAACCCACACAACCCTTTCCTCCTCTTTTCCTCTTTCCTGATCATTTGTTCCTTCAGCGTAGGAATCTTATTTTTCTTTGCATCTCCCAGGCCTAGTACGGTACTTGATTTATAGTGGTTTCAGAAATGATTATTGAATGGAATTTTTAAAAGCATGTTGACTTTGATAATCAAGATAACATTCGGGCACATTAATAATTTTCACTGAAATAAGCAATCAAAAGAGTCAAAATGATTGTCCACGTAGTTTCAGAAAACCTTTCACACCTACCAGTTGCATCAGGCCATTCATTCATTCATTTATTCAACTAGGGTCTAAGAGGGCAGGGGTGTTTGTTTGGTTTTGGTTTATTCACAGTGGTAGCTCAAGAACTTGGAAGTGACTGGCACGTAGTAGGCGTTCAATCAGTGTTTGCTGACCGAATGAATGATGTAACTGTACGAGGAGCTGCCTCCTAAATGGCTTGTCCTCAATTCACTTCTGTGAGATGCATTTTCAGCCATACACCTCAATGGTTCTCTGAAACTCGACTCAGCCACTGAGTCTGAAGCGTCTTGAAGCAAAGTTTCCTGCGGCCTCAGAAGAAGTCAGGGCATAAATCGCAGGAGCCCTCTAAATTTGGTGACATTCTATGCTCGCTTTATTATAATATCACAAAGGCCAGAGTAAAAGGATATGGAAGAGGGACCTGAACTCTCAGCTCTAAATAAAGAACCATGTCACATATTTTATCTGGGCTCACCGGCTGCGTATGCCTGAATCTCTCACACTCTCTCTCAGGCAGGATGTGATCTAATAAGAAGGCTGGCCCCAAGCACCAAAATGCGGTCATAAAATTTGCAGTTTATTGCCTCCTCTCCACATTTTATCATCAGGGAAATGATGGAAGTTCATGAGGCAGAGAAGTGCTAGTTGTCAAACTCTGGGCTTTATGTACGCACTCACAGGTATTTTCCTCTTTTTCACATGTAGTATCTTGGAACAGACTGGAAGCATCGAGTGACATCTGAGTGAATTTCATACTTAAATAACTAAACATGAGTCATTATTCCTCTATCAGGCTTTAAGAGATACTTTAAAGGAAAATTCTTCCTCCTGTGGATCCACTCTAACAAAAACATCTTGCTTTGTTTTCAGGGCTCAATATACCTGTGACAAAATACCTGTTACACATGTAATTAATTCTAAGCTGTCAGCGCAAGGAAAACAATGCTGAGGTAAAAATAACTAGGGATGAAATTCACTATGCACAATTAATCTGTCACCCTCTAAAAGATTTTTATCTGCTACTATTATTATTAGTCCTTTTTAAAGATTTCTAATGAAGGATTCATTTTGATTCTTTAAAACTAATTCTTTGTTAGTCTTCATGACTGCTTTTACTTCTACAGAAAACGATACCAAATACATGACTTCAAGCGGATTTTTGTGCTATAATAGTCGTGCCAGTAATGTCCAAGGAGAGAAATTACTCTCTGGAGAATAGTTTAAACTAGTCCAACAATTTGCTTGAGGAAAGCCTGAAGTAACAGACTATTTTCACTTTGTTTTTAAAAATAGAAACACATGCAGCAGTAGGAGTTCAGTGTCCGTGAACAGGCCACATCCCAGCCAGAAGACATGAACTCCTTAGTTTCTTCATAAGAATTAGTTCCATATTAGTTCACTATTGGGAATTTTCATCTTCCTACTCTCTTTGGAATTCATGGGCTCTACTAAGTACGGTTGTATACTTTGCCATTTCCTTGAAATGTGCCAGAATGTTAGTTACGGGGAACAGATTTGGGACTTGTGTGCCTTATTGTGGCCTTCCTTGTTGTTCTCCATTCGGGATTTTGCTCGCCTTACACACAAGCCAGTACATCTATTTTTGGAGATTTGTATTGGGTTTGCCTCTGCAAAAAACTAATTGGATTCCTCCGTTGATTTGTGACCCCTGTCCTAACCTCGACCATCGCCTTTTCTCTAGCCCAAGGGAGATCTGAGCTTTGTTTATGAGCAAAAGAGCTGTCAAGAGTCAAGTGACAGGTGAGGGTCAGGTGGTAATGAAACACTGGGATCAGGTGGTGGCAGCTTCAGCATCTTTCATGGGACACTGAGCAAGAGTGAAGACTCCCGGGCCCCTTTCATAGAAAAGCAGAGGTGAGGATCGTATTGGCTACGCGGAAGCCCCCACTGGCCATTGTTGTCTTGCAGAAACATTCCCAGCTGTGTGACTGGCCTGGTTTATGGAAGGATGGAGTCGTTTATGGTTGAAATGCTCTGCAAATCATTTTATAACCTTGCAGGGTGTTAGACATAATCTATGAAGCAATGAAAAATATGAATACTTCACAGATTATCTCCCAAGCTTAGCTTCCCAGGAGTTCCCCTTGTACAAGTCTGCGGTTTACGTGCCTTTGGGCGTGGAGGTCGGATCACTATTTTGGGAACTGACAGTGGGAACAGTCAGCTTGGCTGTGTTCATGCTCTTGAGTGTATATATAAGCAGGCACAAAATTTGGCTTCTTGACGTGAAATGACACCTGATATGGAATGGTCCCCTAAGGAGGTGTCAAACATAAAAATTCAACAGAAAGGAAGAAGCATAGTGCCGCTGAGTGCGCTCACCGAGTGAAGACTGGAACTGGTAAAAGTGAGTGCTATAATGATTTTTCGTTTCCCATATGCTCTATTAGGATACTGGTTCGGACCTTGGTTAAGGAATAAAGACCTCTCTGGAGGCCATGTCAAAAAAGTTGCAAAAGCTATTTTTTTAAGATATCAAACGTTTACTCAGTGTTTGTGAAGAGCCGGAGACTGTATTAAATATTTTTCAAGCATCATCTCATAGGCTCATGATTCCATTTTTTGAGGAAGGCGTTTTTATGATCCCCATTTTATAGCTGAGGAAACTGAGGTTTAGAAAGGCCAGCTAACCAACTAACCTGGGTTAACCCAGGTCTGTCTCAGTCTAGTGCTCCCAAACCTTAACTGATAGACCCTGTTCAACATTCACGCACAATTTCAGAGTCAGGCCTTGCACCAGATAAAATTAAGACATAATAATCTGAAAATGTGAATTGTTGTTGGATCTCAACAGGAAGTTTATACAGACAAATCCTGAATTATCCCATTAGACGGCCAGCTAAACTTGAGTTGCACAAGGATTCAAAGAAATTGACATATTTGCCCCACATAGCAATTAATTTCAGAATGGCACTTTGTCAACATGAAAGTCCTTCCTTCGAAGTACTGATTTTTAAGAATACAGGCAGTGAACCCTGTTTATTGTTTTGCCTTTCACCAAGGTCCTTATGGTGGCACTGCATGACCTCTTCTCCCCTCTATTCAGCAGTTTGTGATGTCCTAACTCTGTTAGGTAAAGGCATAGGTGCTGTCAGAATTCTTCTTGTTAAGAGTTTCTTTAGCCCACATTGTTAAAAGGGTCGATTTTTCCCAGGAAAAGCCCAGGGTGGGTTAGTGGAAGGCACTTCCAAAACGCTCATGCTGGAGATGCCATGCTTGTTCTCAAAGCGCTAACATTTATTTTCCCCACTAGAGGACAGTGCTTGAAAGAATAACAGTTCTTACCTCTGAGGTTAGGCGGTACTGAGGACTGGAACAATCCCCTCATTGTTACTTCCCCTAACCCACGTGCAGAGCACATAAAGAATTTATTTCTTTGGAGGAAAAAGGAGAAATAAATATGTTTGCTCTAACATGATGCAGAAATCAATGATGGTGCTGTTTTAACTTGCTGAGCATGGAGAAAAAGAAATGCCAGTAAAATGTAATACTCAGAATTACCAAAGCATAAGTGAAAGAAGACATCCTTATAAGCTTGGTGAAATGCTTTTACAATAAACTCTTAAAGGGAGAATATTTGTTGAAGCCATGACTAAGTGCTCAGAAAAATAATCTGTTTGGCTTGATCATTAGAATTTACTGTACTGAGTAACTTATTTCAATAAATATCTTTATTCCCCCTTCACTAGTATAACAGTCACACATGGTATATGGTTCAAAATACAAGCTCAAAAGATGTATAGTATTATGTAATGGTTAAGCTTTCCCCTTTGAAGAAAGGGATGGGTGTTGAAAGGTGAGTGGTTAATACTATTTGAAAATGGATTTAAAGGCTGTAGAACCTTGCTTGCCAAGAACCCCCTTCTGGTTACCTGCTCAAACCTTCCAGTAAGAGTGTCACTAATTAGATAGACTGCCAAAGTGGAGGCATTGTTTCCTTAAACCATAATTAAAGCCCACATTCCCTGGGTCTTGATCTCTCCTTTAACAAGAATGACTTGGGACCCTGAGGGATTAATTGAGGACTCATACTTTTCAAAAGGGGCTCCTGGGAGTGAGGGGGCAGGGGAAGATCAGAATGAGAGAATGAAGTAGTTTATCAAAGGTACCAAATCAAACTGTTCATTTTTCCTGGAGTCAGCCCAGATGATTCACCAATCAGCAAGTAGTTATTGAGTTCCTACAGAGTCACAGAATTGGAAAATATTGGAAAGCCTGGCACAGTGCTGGGAACTGTAGGAGTTTACAAAAATTATAAGCCTTTTCCCTGCCCTGAAGGATAAATAAATACATTCATCAATACAAATGGAAGATGAGGAATACAGTGAACGTGGAAAGGAGTCTGATGGGAGGATGGGGGAAGGGAGGGTACTGCTCCCATCTCAGTTCAATAAAACCGGCCACCTTCCTGCTAAGAGCTTACAGGCTAATGGAAAAGAGACCCCGACACTCAATTAACCATTTTCTTTCCTACTCAGAGGGCAACCCAATCTGAGGAGTATCCACTCAGTGAATACTGGGTGTTTATTCTTATTCACTTTCTGCTCTTGACTTGAAGGGAATAGTCCTGGGGATCCACAAAGCAAGATTTGTAACAAAAATCACTGTAGTCAAGAAGATCAGCATTTTTGTCCAACCCTCACGAGCTGTGTGACTCTGGACTACTGAGCTGTTGCCCAGTCCGTGCAATACCAACACTGTTTTCCTCTTTGTAGAATGGAATTACAGATACACCCACGTCACAGGATTCAGTGTATGGATGGACAGGAAATAAGGGCAGAAACAACTCTCAGCCCTTTACAGAGCTCTTTCTGTTAGGGACCCATCATGATCTCATAGACTTCACTAATTTCAAAGGAATAGGCTTTACTCAGCCTTAATTTTGGAAGTACAAAAATTTAGCCCCAGATAAATGGAGACCTGATTATTTACATTTCAGAGGATCCAACTTTAAAAGCTTTAAAGCAGGATTTTAAAAAAATAGACATCCCCCCCCCCCAAATAAATTAGCTGTAATTGTGGAATGCTGGATCTGGAAGAGATTTTAGAGATCTTTTAGGCACACACACCCATGTCTCCTAATTTATAGATAAGGAAATAACAATCAGACCGTTTTCCCCTAGTCAAGAGCCAATTTTTAGAAAGGCTGGAATCACGTCCTCAGATTCTCAGCTCTGTAGATTGGTCATCTGAGAACTACAAGCACAAGGTTACAATCATATGTAAAGATAAAATGACTTTAAAACCATCCTGTTATTCAGTGAGATTTTCTTGCTAAAGAATTCTACACTGTATGACTATTTGGAAACATATCTTTAAGAAATATTGAGGTGCCAATGTCAAAAGTAACAAAAAATTTGTGAACAAACACCATTTAATTGCACGCAGTCACCAACCTACCAGCTTATTTCTAGTCTTATCAAAATCAACATGGCAATAAAATGTCTCCTTGTCCTTCCAACCTCCTTATTAAAATGCATTAAATTTGTTTTTCTCATACATAGAAAGATAAGGTTATTAATTACAGGAACTGCTTATCAGCAAAATGTAAAATAGCAAGCGAGTCATTTGATGGTTTAGCTAAGAAGAAAAAGAAATGGAGGGCGGAAGAAATTCAGAATAAAGAAAAGCTTAGGGAATGGAATATGAAATTTATATTCATAAAGGATTTCATGTTAAAAATTAAAATATTTCCTAGAAAGTATTCTCTGATTTTAAAAGAAAGGAGATACTGCAGAGTAAGTTAAGTATGTATATACTTAAACTGCCATTTAAAATTAAAGGAGTAACTCTTGTATAGCCTTTACTAGAATTTTCACAAATGAAAAAAGATTACCTCGAGTCTGGTATGGTTCTGGCAAGATTGTGGTTGGTTAGGGGGGCACACAGGGGAATGAGGGAGAGGTGACCTCAGATGCCTCTCCAAATGCCTCTAGAACCCTGTCAATAACTGCAGTCTGGGGGCATCTTATGTTGTGAGAACTTCATTTCATAGTGATTTAAAATAAATATGCTTTAATAGAGAGGAGGGGATTATCTTCTCTCCAGAAAGCAGAGAAATAGAATGCTCAATTCTGTCCACTTTGACGTGTTTAGAATACTGCTGTTAAATGGGCAGCCAGCTCACTGCTGTTGTGTTTTCTTGCCCGTCAGTCAGAATGTTTGGGAAATTCTCAACATTGGATGTTAGTCAATGACCTCAGTCTTGAAACAGACCGTATCAAGGCTAGACCCACTGTCATTTAGTTTCTACATGCCATAGTCACAGATTTTAGCTTCCTCTGCAAAATAAATAAGTGAAAGCCATTCGTATTGACACAAAGGTTTTCAGCCTAATTCATCTGAAATATATACATATTCACCTGAAATACACATACACATTTAGTAAATTTAATTACAGCCCCTAATTTAAAGAAACAGACACTGAGTATTTGGGAGCCGGTAGTCTTCTATTGTTTTTTCTTCAGCGGAAAGGAAAATTTTGAATATATTTCGGTGTTGGTACAGAAGAAGTTTTAATTCACAAAGCCTTATGGCTGGAAGCAATAGCTTTTATGGAAAACTGCAATGTTCTATATACACCATCTGTCTATCTACCCATCTTCCTATTTATTAAGAGTAGTTTTCTAAAACTCTCTCAGCTAGTATTTTAAAAATCTGAAAACATAACATAGAAACAAAGTTGCTCTGCTGTGACTGGGGAGCAGCTCACACCCAGCCAGGCCCTGACGCTCCACTGTGTGTTTGGAAAATGGTTAGTGGTGACTGAAGGGATGGCTTGTGATTCCATGGTGGCTGCTTCAGGCAATCCCAAGAGGAAATGCTTGCAGACCAGCCTTTGTAAAAGTCAGCAAATAGGCTGCTTCAGTCTTTGCCAAACCAAAGATAAATAATTCACTATCATTAACTAATTAAAATATACAATCCTCCTTTTTAATCTGCACTGACTGGAAACACTATTTATAAACCCTGTTTAATAAAACAAAATTAGCAAACACTCTAAATAAGAAATCTTATGTATTAAACATCCCCAAATCACAGTCGATGCATAAAAAAGGACATCTTCAGAGCTGGTGAAAAGTAGAGTAGCTCAGCGAGAATCCATTGTTAGCTATTTATAAAGAAGATATCTTGATTTATATTTTGTACTGCAGTGGCAGGGGGTAGACTGCTCTCAATTTATTTGCTTGCATTTTAATATTAGTCTATAAAAAATACCTATTCTGGCTGTTGTTGAATACTTGTACAGCTGGTCAACTGGTGGTTAGACATGCATTTGAGCCAGTGTTGGTCCAGGAATATGACTTCTCAGAGGATGGAGCTCACAGCTGCTTGACTTGAATTCTCGGCCAACTATTGTATATATGAAGCAACTAGGGATGGCCTTGGAGCTATGCCCCTTTCTGTTGCTTCCTGTTCCTCCTTGTGCTCTCTCTGATCCCTAGACTTTTAAAAAACAGCAAAGCCCTCCCTCCATAAGAAGATTGCATCTGCAGAACTTTCCTCTTGAGTATCTGTCACAAAGGACTGAAAGCTCCAAGAATGCAGTTGATATTTGGCTTTTGCCAAAATAACTCTAAGAGACTTTGAAGGCATAGGGGCCCCACTAGTTGTACTTTACTGGTGAAGTGTTACTTTTCTTTTCTTTTTTTAACTAAACATTGAACCCTAGGGTTAGCTCATCAGACCATTGAAATGACCAGACTTTCCAGTTCCATTGACAACATTTGATAGTGAATGTAAGAAACAGATGAGATAGGTGGGTAGAAACAGATGATATAAGTTATGATTCTCTATGACAATGGAACAGCCAAGTCCGGGGTCTTCCTAAACATAGGCTCAACTTCCTTCTGAAGCCTTTGCAGATTACATCTGATTCCTAGGTGCTTTCTAAATCAGGAAACACAATGTCATCAAAACCCTATTCTTCAACTGCTGCTTCAAGGTAAGGAGTCTTTGTGCTTTCAAAAATCCCTTCAAGTTTCCAAAAGGGAGGACAGTTCTTTGAAACTTATATGTCTCTCAGTAAATTTGTATTGGTGCGCTGGTCCTGGGCAATATAGTTTTTGGCTCTTGTGCAATCAAATCAATTGTGAATGTTTTTATCACTTATTACACATATAAGGGTTCTTACAGCTTTAAATAAGCATATGCATGGAACAATTGGTGATCCATTCACTCATTTATCAGTACATTCTCTAGATGTTTATTGGGTGTCTGAGATAACCAGGCACCGTGCCAGGTTTGGGTTATGATGGATAAGGCACATCTCCTTTCCTTAAGGGTTTTTAGGTTAGTGCTACAGACACAGAAGTAAGCAATGAGGACTGATAATGTACAGGCAGAAGATGCACAAGGTCCTAAGGAAGGACACACAAGGGGACCTAACACAGCCTCAGATATGGAGGTGGCACTGAGCTTGCTGGGCTATAGGAGTATGTATGAGAGAGTGAGTGGCAAGAAGCGAGGGGGGAGAGATAACCAGGCGCCAGGTTTTGAAGGGCCTTGTACACCAGATTAATTTATCTGACCTCCATCTGCCTTTGTGTTTCTCAAGACTTTGATATCCTGGTGTGGCCCATATCCCAGAACCACAGGATAAACAAGAAATGTCTTCCTGGAGCACTGGTTCCACTTAGTGGTGAATAATCTAAAATATTTGTTACCAAAGGAGTAGAATGCAAAATCTGCACACATTTGTAAGATAAATCATGAGATCCTAAGATATTTTGCTTGTGATACTTTACTTCAGATTGTACCTCTAGGCCCACTCTCTCCTCTGCCATTAGGAAGCCCTTTCAGAAATGCTTGCAAAGCACACTGAAGGGAGCTACTTAAGGGTTTTAAGCAGACCAAAGAGAGGAGCCAATGGGCTTCTTAATGGCAGACTCCAGGCAACACTGTAGATAACTAGAGAACAGTGGAAGTAAAAGTGAAAGCAGGGAGAACAGCGAGGAGGCTCTTGTAGCCACCAGCAGGAGAAATTGTATTGACGCTAACTAGGGTAGTAGCAGCAGGGATGAAAAAAGTGATTTGCAAGACATTATGGAGATAGAATCAATGGCGTAACTATTGATTGATTCATTATGTAATAAACGTTTATGGAGTGGCTACCATGTTCCAGGAATCGTGCCAGGTTTATAGCGGGGAATAACACAGAAAGGACCCCTGTTGTCTTGGGCTTATATTCTAGTGGAAAAAGACAAAAACAAGTAAATAAGAAGTTTACTTAATCATATAGATAAATGACAAATACACCGAAGAAAATGAGCTGGGCAATGGGTTATTGCCTTGGAGAGCAGATAAGGTGAGCAGAAAATGGACTGGAGAGTGAGTGGGCTGACATGATGGGTGAATGACAGTGTATTATGCTGAGGCCTGGAACACAAGAGAAAAGGAAGATTCGAGAGGAAATGGTGTTGAGCTCAGTTCGGGAGATCCATGAGAACGTGCCCATAAGAGATATATGAAGATATGAAGATATAAACATCTATATCACATATATATCTATCACACACACGCACACACACACACACACGGAATCCTTTCATACAGGTACCAGGAAGTACTGAAGCTAGAGATCAAAACAACAGCAATACGAAGTGAAGGTGAGGTCCCAGAGACTTCTTAAGCATGTGTGAGGGTTTGGATAAAAGATAATTTATTCTTTATTAGCTAAGAATCGTCATGATGTGGGGCATGAATGGCATGTTCCCGCACATTCAGTATCGCGAATAACTCATTCAGCGAGTGTTCTGCAAGACAAGCAAATATTTCTAATACATTTTTACTTGATACATGAGCGATGTCTGGCAATACAAGTAGTAGGTGAGGCCAAATGTCACATGATCACAACTGAACCAATGGTTCCTGAAATTCACTTTGATATATGAGTGCTTTGGATTACAAGCTTGTTTCCGGAACAAATTATGCTCGCGAGGCAAGGTTTTATTGTATAGTCCATGGTCTCATGGTTTGATCTGGCACAAGCACTTCTCTGCTGTTATTAGTGGAAATAACTGTTAGCATATGCATAGGTAATTCGGTGGATCAGCCTGTGCTCTCCTTGGGGCCATGCTCTAGACATCACTTCCTCACTGTCCACCTGAACTTCAAAAACGCACCTGCATAGTCCCCAGAGAGACTCAAAGCCATAATGAGGCCCATGCCCCGCAGCTCAGGGAAGCCATTAAGATAATGAGGGAGTTTGGTGTTCTTCCTTGAAAGTTCCCTGGAGCCCCAATTACAGAATTTAAAACCTCCAATTCCAAGGATGGGTCAATATTGAAAAACCCCAATTGTTTCCTCCCCAGACAATGGTGACACAAAACTCTAGGCTGGAAAAGGAGGAAGCCCAGGAAACTTTTTTGGAGAAGTGCAGGAATAGTACATAAACATTTTTCCCCCTCAACAGTCTTCTACTGCAGCTAAATGTCTTACTTCAACCACTGTTGCTTAATAATGTTAGCATTTACATTGACTCTTAAATTGGTCATTTGGCTGGAGACAGTTTTAGCTAAGAAAGTGCCTGCTGGTTTGTGCTGAAATCCTTCATAATTATAAAAGCCACAGACCTCACTCATGGAGTCTTCCAACATCAACATTAGAAAACCACCCCACCTTCAAGGGGAAAAAAAGCAACTGCATAAAGGGCACTTTGAGTAAGTGAAAGTGTCTTTTTCTGATGGGCAGCTTTAAATAGATCTTTTCATGGGTTATGCTATTACAGTAGATGGAAGTGAGTGATTCTTTCCCAATTATGGGGTTGCATGTTAGGAGCCGGCTTAACAACCACGGTTGTGCTGGCCAAATCCCGAAAGACAGACATTTTAGGAGGATACTAGTCATGTTGAACTGGTAACTGGTTACTCAGGGAACTGAACGAGAGAAGCTGGATGTTAAAAGAAGAGACCAGGGGGGCGCCTGGATGGCTCAGTCGGTTAAGCATCTGACTTCGGCTCAGGTCATGATCTCACAGTCTGTGAGCCATTGGGCTCTGTGCTGACAGTTCAGAGCCTAGAGCCTGCTTCGGATTCTCTCTCTGACCCTCCCCCTCTTGTGCTCTGTCCCTGTCTCTCTCAAAAATAAATAAACATTAAAAAATAATAAAAAAATAAAAGAAGAGACCAGGACATGAAATAGATAGCACATACTTATCCAAAAGCCATATTCTGGAATTGAACACCATCATCCTCATTTTTCTGTTTTTTTTGTTTGTTTGTTTTTTGTTTTTTAACATGCTCAGAGCCTTAGGAAATTCCTGATGCATGTCCACACTCTGAGGCTGTTTCTGTACTCATCTAGGCTGCCGTGCCACACACACCAAAAAAGCCTCTAATTTTCTAAGTCTAGACATGAGGGGATATCTAGTGACCAAAAAACTGTGCCCATTCTTTGCCTTTCTCCAGGGGGCAAAATCAACCGGACTCCACAAATGCAATTCTATAACCATACCTTTCCAAACCAAAGAACTGGACGCAATTATCACCTTATTTTATTTTACTTTACTTTACTTTTATTTTATTTTATTTTATTTTATTTTTTATTTAGTTTTGAGAGAGAGAGAGAGAGAGAGAGAGAGAGAGTGTGAGTAGGGGAGGGGTAGAGAGAGAGGGAGACACAGAATCCAAAGCAGGCTCCAGGCTCTGAGCTGTCAGCACAGAGCCTGATGTGGAGCTCGAATCCATGAACTGTGAGATCATGACCTGAGCCAAAGTTGGATGACCCAGGACCTCCTCAAATTATTTTTTAAAAAAGAATAAGCTGCATCCCAGTCAGATGAATTATTGAGGGCTACTGTGTGTCAGCACCACATTAGGATGGCATGCTAAAAACAGTTTCAGTTTAATATTCAAAAGAAATACCAACATAGCATTTCCAGTTTAAAGATATGATGAAAATCGGGGCACCTGGGTGGCTCAGTAGGTTGGGCATCCGACTTCGGCTCAGGTCATGATCTCATAGTTCGTGAGCTCAAGCCTCACAGTGGGCTCTGTGCTGACAGCTCAGAGCCTGGAGTCTGTTTTGGATTCTGTGTCTCCCTTTCTCTCTGCCCCTCCCCTGCTCATGCTCTCTCTCTCTCTCTCTCTCTCTCTCTCTCTCTCTCTCTCAAAAATAAACAAACATTAAAAGAAAAACAAAAACTGGCAGGAAGACTATCCCGGAGGTGGGGGGGGGCCTTTAACTAAAAGGACTATGTTGGGAGTGAGCCGATCACCAATGGGAGCAAGAAGGGGCACAGGGGTTGGCTTTTGCATTGATGAACTGACCACTGCTGAGGGCCTGGTTCTCAATCTTACAAGCTCAAAAATTTAATCTGGTCTGTATTCCAAAGTTGATCCAGCTCAGGCATATTCTTTTCACTCTCGTAAACATCATAAAGATGTGTATAAAACAAAACCAGTCTTTAAATTTATAAAATGAGAAATGTAACACCCAAGTGGAATGGACAATCACGTTAACCTGACCAACACATTCACTTCCCAACACACTCTCTTCCTACCGATTAGCTTTATGATGTGCCAAGTTATGGTCAGAATAAGCAAAATTTTGCATATTATTTAAAATATACCATATAAGACTCTGAAAGCCACCCACACAATTGGGAATTGGTTACCCCTAGGCTGAGTAATCAATTGTTTTTTTATTATTAGACCAAGATTCAGTCTATCTTGACCACTTGGATCTAATTGCCAATGTTTGCCTCTGCTGTTCTCCTTTCCCAACGTTTTTATGCCTAAATAATTCCTTTTGAATTCACTACCTTAGCACAACTGATTAGACCACTGATAATCCTTGAGGCCGGGGACTCATTTTGATTTTTTTAAGGTTTCTTGAAATACATTTGTGTTTAGCCATTATATGTTCATATCTCAACCTTCAGAGAGGAGCCATTAGCTTTTTCCAAAAGTAGCTTTCCACTCCCTGCCTAGGGGGGAAAAGAGGGTCTTAGCTATATCTGAGACAACAAAAAAATCCAACTGTCATTATATTGACATAATAAAGCAGATAATAAATGAAACTAAAATAATAGTGGTTCTGTCCCTTAATCTGATGCCTCGTTGAGTAAAATCTCAAGCAGCTCATTTGTAGCATGAAACTATCATTCTGAAGAAAATTTTTCTCATGAGTCATTATACAAAAGTTAAACAAAAATGTTGCCACCAAGTAAATTTGTTAAATCGTACTCTTATTGTATCAGGGCCTCAATTTAATTGTCATCTGTCTAAAAATACTGGAGAAGAATTTGCCATCACTTTAAGAAGATAACGGCTGGCAGCTTTCCAGTTGTAATTACTCAAAGACAGGACAGCACAGTGGAGACAGCAAACCTTTGCACAAAGGGTATGGTTTATGTGTGAGGTAAAGGGAAGGCATGGAAGAGGAAATACTACTTTTAAGTCCATTATAAGTATCAGGAAAAGATTAGGGAAAGACAGTGCCATTGAGTTGATGAAGGTCACATTCCAAAACATAATTACAAACCCATTTACAGAGAACTGTATGCTTCAGTAGCAGACATCACAGAAACCCATCAAATTTCAATCAGCCTCATGTTATAAATATTAGGGAGGAAGGGGTGGCTTGAGGGGAGGGGTAATTACTTAGAGCAGATCACTACTTTTCTAGTGGATGAGATAATGATGTTAATGGAACCAAATACGCCTGTTTTTCATTTCCAATGAAACAGAAGCAGGACAAATTTGATATGAATAGAATGATGCCTCAGAGAGCCCGGCTTGCAGGTGGAGTAGGCTCAGGGTGTTGCAATCAAGGAACAGGAAGGAGACCCTTTCCCAGAATAACTCTGCCCCTTACTCCCTGCCAGGGAAATTCCTCCCTGGAATTTCTCCATGACAGCGCTATTTTTATTCAGATTCAAAATGCCATTGAGAATGAAAGAACATTAGGCATCTGCCAATTATTTACTTTTCAGTGGGAAACAATTTCATAACATTTATTTCTCAAAAGTTTATTTATATACCAGGCCTTGGAATAGGCACAATATGGAATTAATACAGATATGATTCCTTGTCTCGTGGGTCTTAAATTCTAGCTGGGGAGACAGACATTAATCAAATAGCCCCTCAATGAGTGTTTCATTGCAGTGGGAGATAAGACTTGTGCAGAAGAGAAAACTGGCCCTAAAATGCATATGACTTCATCTAAGCTGAGGTCTTGGGGAGGTTTTCTGAGGAAGTGATCACTGAATTGACTGCTAAAGGCTGAACAGGAGAAAACTAGGTGATGGGAAAGATGGAAAATCATTCGGGGCAAAATAACAGTATGTTCAGTATCCATAAAATGGAACATTATTCAGCTATAAAACAGAACAGGCTACTGATACATTCTACAACATGGATGAAACTTAAAAACATTATGCTGAGTGAAGGAAGTCAGATACACAAGGCCATATACTGTATGATTTCATTTATATGGAATTTATCTCACAGGCAAATTCGTAAAAACAGAAATCAGATTAGTAGTTGCCAGGATCTGTGCATAGGGGAGAATGCAGAGTGACTGTTTAGTAGATACAGGGTCTCCTTTTGGGATGATGGGAATGTTCTGGCACTCAGTAGTGGTGATGGTTACACAACACTGTAAATGTACTAAAATGCCAATGAATTATCTACTTTAAAATGGTTAATGGCACAAAAACAGACACATAGACCAATGGAATAGAATAGAAACCCCAGAACTAGACCCACAAACGTATGGCCAACTCATCTTTGACAAAGCAGGAAAGAACATCCAATGGAAAAAAGACAGCCTCTTTAACAAATGGTGCTGGGAGAACTGGACAGCAACATGCAGAAGGTTGAAACTAGACCACTTTCTCACACCATTCACAAAAATAAACTCAAAATGGATAAAGGACCTAAATGTGAGACAGGAAACCATCAAAACCTTAGAGGAGAAAGCAGGAAAAGACCTCTCTGACCTCAGCCGTAGCGATCTCTTACTCGACACATCCCCAAAGGCAAGGGAATTAAAAGCAAAAGTGAATTACTGGGACCTTATGAAGATAAAAAGCTTCTGCACAGCAAAGGAAACAACCAACAAAACTAAAAGGCAACCAACGGAATGGGAAAAGATATTCGCAAATGACATATCGGACAAAGGGCTAGTATCCAAAATCTATAAAGAGCTCACCAAACTCCACACCCGAAAAACAAATAACCCAGTGAAGAAATGGGCAGAAAACATGAATAGACACTTCTCTAAAGAGGACATCCGGATGGCCAACAGGCACATGAAAAGATGTTCAGCGTCGCTCCTTATCAGGGAAATAGAAATCAAAACCACACTCAGGTATCACCTCACGCCAGTCAGAGTGGCCAAAATGAACAAATCAGGAGACTATAGATGCTGGAGAGGATGTGGAGAAACGGGAACCCTCTTGCACTGTTGGTGGGAATGCAAATTGGTGCAGCCGCTCTGGAAAGCAGTGTGGCGGTTCCTCAAAAAATTAAAAATAGACCTACCCTATGACCCAGCAATAGCACTGCTAGGAATTTATCCAAGGGATACGGGAGTACTGATGCATAGGGGCACTTGTACCCCAATGTTCATAGCAGCACTCTCAACAATAGCCAAATTATGGAAAGAGCCTAAATGTCCATCAACTGATGAATGGATAAAGAAATTGTGGTTTATATACACAATGGAATATTATGTGGCAATGAGAAAAAATGAAATATGGCCTTTTGTAGCAACGTGGATGGAACTGGAGAGGGTGATGCTAAGTGAAATAAGCCATACAGAGAAAGACAGATACCATATGGTTTCACTCTTATGTGGATCCTGAGAAACTTAACAGGAACCCATGGGGGAGGGGAAGGAAAAAAAAAATAAAGAGGTTAGAATGGGAGAGAGCCAAAGCATAAGAGACTGTTAAAAACTGAGAACAAACTGAGGGTTGATGGGGGGTGGGAGGGAGGAGAGGGTGGGTGATGGGTATTGAGGAGGGCACCTTTTGGGATGAGCACTGGGTGTTGTATGGAAACCAATTTGTCAATAAATTTCATAAAAAAAAATAAAAAAAAATCAAATAGATCGATAACGAATTTAAGAAGGAACTTTGTGTTAAGCAAGGAATGGAAATGACATAAATAATATTACCCATTAAAAATACTGTTTTAAACTTTTAATAACTTTTAAATAATCATGACAATAATTTTATCTGATGTGTAAATTATAAATTATAACTTGATTTTAATTATAATTGACTTTAATAACAACAGTTTGTCTTATTTCAAAAAAAAAATAAAATGGTTAAGATACTGAATTGCTGGTTATGCATATTTTATCACAATTAAAAAAAACATAAAAGAGCAGTATGTTTAAAGGACTTCCTCCTCCTGACAGAGATAAGCATGATTCCTTCTAGGAACTAAAAGATGGCCAGTGCGGACAGATGGCAGAGTGTGGAAGGCAATGTGAGTGGATGGCAGAGACTCGGAGGTAGTACATGTGGATGGCAGAGGACAAGAGAGACGTGGAGAGCTAGGCTGGGCCAAGAGCATGCAGAGGCATGGAGATCGTGTTAGAGTTCGACCTTTATCTTAAGAGTAATGGGAAGCCACTGAAAGTTCAGGAAGGGGGGGTGCATTATCAGATATATACTTTGAAAAGATAATCAAATATCTAATTAAGAGTGAGTTTTGGGGGCACCTGGTGGCTCAGTTAATCATTCGACTCTTGATTTTGGCTCAGGTCATGATCTCACTGTTGTGAGATCAAATTGAGCTCCCTTTCCAAGCCCTGAGATTGATTCTGCTTGAGATACTCCCTCTCCTTCTCCCTCTGCCCCTCCCCTGCTTACACACATGCTCTCTCTTCTCAAAAAAAAAGTGAGTCCTTTTAATGTTTCAAGTTTTCATTTAAATCCTAGTTAGTTAACATAGAGTGTAATGTTAGTTTCAGGGGTAGAATTTAGTGATTCATCACTTACATAAAACACCCAACAAGTGTCATCCCAACACCCAACAAGCTCATCCCAACAAGCGTCCTCCTTAATACCCATCACCCATCTAGTCCACCCCTCAGCCCACCTCCCCTCCAGCAACCCTCAGTTTGTTCTCTATAGTAAAGAGTCTCTTTTATGGTTTGCCTCCACCCCTCTTTTTTTCTTTCTCATACGTTCATCTGTTTTGTTTCTTAAATGCCACATGTGAGTGAGACCAAATGGTATTTGTCTTTCTCTGACTTATTTCACTTAGCATAATACCCTCTAGCTCCATCTACATTGTTGCAAATGACAAGATTTCATTCTTTTTTATGGCTGAATAATATTCCATTGTTATATATACCCTATCTTCTTTACCCATTCACCTGTTGGTGCACATTTGGGCTCTTTCCATAATTTGGCTATTGTAGATAAGGAGTGAGTTCTTATAGCTTGAAAGTAAGATGTGGTAAAAGATGAGAGGAAGGAAGGGTAATGCACGCAAGACAAATGCTGCCTCCTTCCCAATTTTTGTAGGGTTAATTTTGTCTGTATCTGCTAGATATTCCTGTATAGAGAAGTCTTAGATTATCAACATGCATGAGGATATTTCAGAGTGAGCTAAAGGAGAAACTGACACTGAGAGTAATCATGTGGGTTTGAGTGTAATGTGGTAAATTCTCCTGATATGGGAAAGCAGAAGACTGGATTAGCAGACATTTCATGGGTGTTTACGATAAGCGCCCTAGTTGGTGCTCAATATAGAGGTTTATAAAAGTTCTTCAGGGAGAGGCAAGGAAGAGCAGGCCTCAGGCGAGCTTGAAATCATCAGTGACAAGAATATGATTTCAGGTTTCCATAGTTGGTGAAGTCTCTTGAAGATAGAGGATAACTTCTGGACTCCAGGTCAGTCATGGAATGCTGTAGACTGGCCTCAGGGAGTGTTTGCCATGCATCTCTCAGCCGTGCTGCACAGGGGCAGAAACAAGGCTCTGACTCAGTTTAGAGAAGGAGCTTTAGGAGTAGATATGCTAACTGATATTAGAATTTGAGGGCTGAGGGGCGCCTGGGTGGCTCAGGCGGTTAAGCGTCCTACCTCAGCTCAGGTCATGATCTCACAGTGAGTGAGTTCAAGCCCTGTGTTGGGCTCTGTGCTGACAGCTCAGAGCCTGGAGCCTGCTTTGGATTCTGTGTCTCCCTCTCTCTGCCCCTCCCCCACTTGCTCTCTCTCTCTCTCAAAAATAAATAATAAAAAAAATTAGAAAAAATAAATTTGAGGGCTGCTCAACAAACAAATGCAGCATTATAAAGGTATGTGTTCATTCATTTGTTCCTTCCATTCTCATTCAGCAGGTGTTGGCCATTATCTTATGCATAAATTCACAAGACTAATAATCAAAATTAGGTCATCTTACATAATAACTAAGAAATTACTAGTAATGTATAATGTTACAGATAAGATACATGAAAGGACTTTTCTGTATAGATCATAAGGCCAGAACATAACCACTCTTGTTTCCTTTCCAACCGTGTATCTGCTATAAAGAACTTTCTCAATGGACATAGTCTTTGAATAAATAGGTTAAAAACACTAATATAACTTTTTGCTCTGATGTCATATTTCCATCAATTGCTATTTGTGGCCCCCGTGCAAGTTGTTTTTTAAAATAGTATCAGGAAGTGCAGAAACCTCAGGTAAAAGTTTGAAAATAGGTAAAAGATAAAGACTTCTTTTTGTTTCTATTTATGTACACATAAACTGTGTTGTCATAGTCCACTGTAAGATGTGTGATTTTCAGACCCACCCGACAGAGGAAAAGTAAAATGTTCAGTGAAATCCTACAAAGCAATTTCCTTGTGAAAACAGTTCTCAGAAAAGAGAGTGGTCCAAGTTCCCATAGCAATACAGCAGCACTGCATAAAAATCCCCAATATCTTGGCTGTTGTTATCTAGCTCTATAATAGAAAGCCTTTCCACTGTGGCAGAGAGCAGATGGACGGGGGCTGCCTCCTTTCTGTGGAATTAAAGATTGGTCAAAAGATCAAGAGACAATCTAATTGAAATGTTTCCTATTGACTCAAAACCAAGAAGTCAGGGTAGGAATGAAGGGCCTCGCAGCATTCAAGAAGTTTAAAATTCCAAAATGAATGGTGAGATCTTCAACACACAATTCTATGGTTTAACAATATCTGAAATATTAGAGTCAAAGGAAAAAATTTCACTAATTTAATTTAATTAATTGTGACTAAAGTCAGTAGCATACATAATCTCTAATAATGGATGCATCCACTTGAAAAATTGGAAAATAAAACTTAGCACTAAAAAAAGGTATTGTCAAGAAGGTCAAGAAGGTGACTCCTTAGTACCTAGAGAAAACTGATAAGCTTCTTACCGGTTGCTCTGGGGTAAAGAGAAAATTAGAAAGGCAGCAAACAGCATATTGATTCTTCCAGCTGTTATAACTCATTGACACTGATAAGATTAAATTTGGAAGGCATGTTTTCTTAATTGAGTCATTGATACCATTCCTATTATTAGGAAAGAGATTGGTAACAATGCAGGGTTCGTAACCCATAGCCTATCCACCAATGGGCTTTCAGGGGTCCGTGAACCCCCAACCCCACCAAATCTTATGACAGCATGTGATGAATTTGTATTGTCTCAACTCAGCGAAGTTGGAACTGTGTTTTCCAGAATCCCCTTCTCTGTGGATTTCTAGGATAGTATGGTCCTCCCCAGAAACCCTGCACAAGATTGACAATGTAGAAATAGAGCCGTAGCCACATTATTTTATTTATTTATTTATTTTTTATGGCTTGAAAGGTGGATGCAGGACACCAAGCACTGTTGGAAATCAGGCATGTTGTTACTTATCTGCAAGCTCACTTTGATGGCCCCGGGCAGCAGCCGTGGCCCCTGCCAGATCCTCCTGCCGGATCAGCTTCCCTGACTCCTGGACCAGATGCATATTTAACTCCACGATGGAGGGCATCAGCTTCTCCTTTAACCAGTTTGCTCTGCTTTTCCCATCTTCTTTTCCCCACTGCCTGTGAACGTCAGCTGCCAGCACCAGACGCAGGAACAACTTTGCATCCTCACTTAGACCTCCTAACCAACTGCCACAGTACAATAAAGTCAAACCCCTATAACTAACTCTATATCTGTATATTTATTAATTACATATTTGTAATTAAGAAGCACACACAAAATAAATATATATATGGTCTTGCTTAAACCTGGATACATTCTACGCCAAAGTACAGTTTTTTAAATGTTTATTTATTTTGAGAGAGAGAGAACGCACACGCAGTTGGGGAGGGGGAGAGAGAGAGAGAGAGAGAGAGAGAGAGAGCTCCAAGCAGGCTCTGTGCTTGGAGCAGAGTCCGATGTGGGGCTCGATCTCACAAACTGTGAGATCATGACCCGAGCCTAAATCAAGAGTCGGACGCTTAACCGACTAAGCCACCCAGGTGCCCCAAGTATAGTTTTTAAAAAACTACAAATGTAACTCTCATACAAGTGCATAGTGAGCATAAAAACTTTACTTTATTAATGAAGGAAAGAGCAAAGTGGCAAAGACTGTTCAAAGAAAGATGCAAGAAATTGATGTCAGTAAAAGAAAGAATGCTAGAATGTGACTAATAATTTAGATTAAAAGGCTGGTTGGTGTCCTACATGACAATTAGAGCATAACCTCTGGGATCATGTTCTTTTGGAGAGAAAACATCTGCACTTCAATCGGACAAAAATCATCTGTGCCTTATCAATTTCTTACAAGTTAAAACGTAACTTTCTAGCAATTAAGCTCTAATCAAAAGTAAACAGTAAATCAGACAAAGTTATATCCCTCAAAGACAACCTTGTAAGACACTGCTCTAGCAAGCTTTGAAATGGCTCAGTTGTCCTTTTACTTCATTTCCACTTTGGATATATGTATTTAGTATGTTGAAATGCATTTTTCTGCAGAGAACAGCCATTGTGACATTAAAGGGATTTGTAATATTTTTTATTTTTATTTATTTTTAGTTTTTAAATTTAATTTAATTTTTTTAATATGAAATTTATTGTCAGATTGGTTTCCGTACAACACCCAGTGCTCATCCCAACAGGTGCTCATCACCCACTTTCCTCAATGCCCTCAATGCCCATCACCCACTTTCCCCTCCCTCCCACCTCCCCCCCTCCATCAACCCTCAGTTTATTTTCAGTTTTTAAGAGAGTCTCTTATGCTTTGGCTCCCTCCCTTTCTAACTTTTTTTCCCCCCTTCTCCTCCCCCGTGGTCTTCTGTTAAGTTTCTCAGGATCCACCTAAGAGTGAAAACATATGGTATCTGTCTTTCTCTGTATGACTTATTTCATTTAGCATAACACTCTCCAGTTCCATCCACGTTGCTACAAAGGGCCATATTTCATTTTTTCTCATTGCCAACTAGTATTCCATTGTATATATAAACCACAACTTCTTTATCCATTCATCAGTTGATGGACATTTAGGCTCTTTCCATAATTTGGCTATTGTTGAAAGTGCTGCTATAAACATTGGGGTACAAGTGCCCCTATGCATCAGCACTCCTGTATCCCTTGGGTAAATTCCTAGCAGTGCTATTGCTGGGTCATAGGGTAGATCTATTTTTAATTTTTTGAGGAACCTCCACACTGTTTTCCAGAGTGGCTGCACCAGTTTGCATTCCCACCAACAGTGCAAGAGGGTTCCCATTTTTCCACATCCCCTCCAGCATCTTATAGTCTCCTGATTTGTTCATTTTAGCCACTCTAACTGGCGTGAGGTGGTATCTCAGTGTGGTTTTGATTTGTATTTCCCTGTAATATTTTTTAAAAGAGAGTAAGAACCACTGAACTAAAAGAGCAAAACGTAACTGATCTTATTCAAATTGTGCAATAGTTGCAAAAGTAAGGAAACCTGTCTAATCCTGGAAACTGTTATTAAGCTGAATTTTCTCCTCCCGTTGCTAATACATTCCCTACACAAACGCTCAAATTTCCCGTATTTTTAATAACAACCATAACATTTGTTCACTTATTATTTTAAGACACCGCATTCTTTATTTTACTAAAGCAATAGCTTTACTGAGGGCTTACTGTGCAGCCGGGACCTTTGATTACATTGTCTCACTGAAACCTCCCAATGAGGCTTCATGCGGATGTGACTGGCCTGCTCCAAAGGAGGAGTAAGTTGCCTAAAGCCACGCTATGGCTATTTGAACTCACGTGTCTCTTATTTGAAGACCACACATTTAACCAGCACTATGCTTTATCACTTCTTTTGGAAAACTCCTTGAAAGATAAATATGTTTATTTCATATCCAATGCTTACCTTCTTTGAAATCAATAGGTAATGTATGCAAACTGCCTTTTTGCTATTGCTATTTTGGGGTCTGACTCATAAGAGCACTCCATACATGTTAGCTCTCTGTCTCCCCCTTCCCACTACCAATCCCTCACAGAAAGGGATCCTAGGATTTTGTTTACCTTTTGTCTTTATGCAGTGTCACAGTTTTAAATCTTATAGTTTTAGAAATGACTCCGAAACCTATGTCCTCAAATCCAAATTCACCTCTAAATTCCAGACCTGCGTTTCCAACAAATTGTTAGGTTTCTTCATGGGATATCTCTCAAGCATTTTCAAACCGTGTTCCAAATAAAACACACATTCTCCATCTTCTCCTTTCCTGTCTCCAAAAGATAATCGAGTTTCTGTGTTCCCTGGTGTTGGTGAGGTCACCACGATGTGCATAAGCCCAGGGTGCAGAAATACAGGAGCGTTAGGATACACTTTCTTAGAACATTAATTTTACTCACTGGTAAGTAAAGCACAACATAATTCCTCTCCCTAAATAGTTGCAGAGCTCATTCCCTCACCTTTAACAATTGTTGATACAATGTCACCTTTCCAATGATCCTGACCACTTACCTCATCTAACACATACTCTGTTGCTCTCCTGGTTTCCTTTATCCTGCTCTATTCTTTTTCTCTAGCATTTAACCTCTAATAACACCCTATATAATTTACTTCTTTATCATGTTTATTGTTATTGTCAGCCTCACCTCTCAAGAATGTCAGCTTCACAAGGGCAAATATTTTTGTTTTGTTTACCAAATTATCACCACCGGATCTAGGGTAGGTCACACAAGTTGGCACTCTGTAACTATTCATTCAATGAATAAACGAGTCCATGAATGAATTTTATAGCAACACAACCAAAGCTATATTTTGTTGTAAACTGCAAAACTCACGTGAATTAAAAGGTAACACATCAATGAAAATACGTAAATTTTCTCTATAATTTGGTACACATTTTTCACTTAAAAATTTTATTTTATTAAAGTTTATTTATTTTGAGAGAGAGAGAGAAATAGGGAGAAAGAGAGAGACAGTAAGAAAGACAGACAGAGAATCCCAAGCAGGCTCCACACTGGCAGCGCAGAGCCTGACGTGGGGCTTGAACTCACCAACTGTGAGATCATGACCTGAGCCAAAACTAAGAGTTGGACACTTGACAGACTGAGCCACCCAGGCCCTCCTCTCTCCAAATAACTGAGGATACCTTATAATACTAGTTTCTACACATAATTAAACCTTCAAAATTTTCAAAGGAAAACTTTTAGCACTACAAAAAAATGGAAATCAGATCACATGCTTTAAATAGAAGGAAACCCTACAAAGGTTATATGATGATTAACATAAATATCATAAATACACCACCTAAAACCTGCATTCCACTGGTAACACACCCTGTCC
Organism: Prionailurus viverrinus; assembly: GCF_022837055.1. Taxonomy (NCBI): domain Eukaryota; kingdom Metazoa; phylum Chordata; class Mammalia; order Carnivora; family Felidae; genus Prionailurus; species Prionailurus viverrinus. Next base: position 96,550,193 of record NC_062567.1, read on the forward strand.
CATAATTCAGGAAATAGTAGTCTAAGACATCTGACAAAATTTTAGGTTAGATGTTACTAACTCCTAAACCTGGAAGGGCTTGCAGAAACTAGCTTATTTCAGAAACGAAGCAATGGAAGTTGATAGACGTTTAAGTGACTTGTTCCCAGTCACATAATGATGGGTTAGGGCCTCCACCGCCTTATTATATAGCTCCCATGACATGCATTCACCTGTTTATAACTGTACCGTGTCATGTGCACTTAAGCAAATCCTCTCCAGCATTCACCTGCCTCTGAGTTTTTGTTCATTTTGAGCACTTCCTTTTGCCTTTCTGGACCCTTGACCCCCACAGACTAGACTCATCTGGACTGCCACCTCCTCCACGAATGCTTTATTTGGATTTCTCTTACAGCATTTTTGACCTCTTTTACATTATATTACTCTCTTTCTGTACTTGTTTTATATTTCCGACCTTGCTTGAGCTTTAGTAGAGAGTGTGAGCACAGAAACAGCCTTATTTTTATACTATCCTTTTAGGATACCAACCATTATACCTTTGTAGGAGTCTGTGCTTAGTAAGATTTTTGCAATGAACTATATTGAATCCCGTTACTATTTGGGAACAAAGCAGTAGAAAACGTGATGCTGGTGGTCTTTCTACATTAGGGGGCCCATCTGTTTGCTATTACCTGTTTCCCACCTGCTGTCAATACCAGCATAAAACTCCATCTGCTACTTCTCTTCTCTTCCAACCTGACTTGGCTGACTTGGCACTAACTTTGTCAGACTCTACCTCAGATCTGTCTAGTCAGCATTATTTTCCCTTAGTGGCGTTTTCCTGATTACTAAAGGTCTGTTTTATTTTACTTGCCTCTTGAGAGTATCTAAGACGTGAGCAAGGTATCCAATACTGAATTCAGGATGATATGGCAAAACCATTCGAAAAAAAGCACTAAGCAAGCATTCCGGTTTGGAATTGGAGCACGCATTACAGATGGGAGAGCGTGACCTTGGGAAATCAATTAACCTTTCTAGCTCTCAGTGTTTTCTCCTTTAGGATGAGAGAATTAGGTACAATGTCTCTAAGGTCCCTTCTGAATGTAACATCTCTGGTAGCAAATATGCAGCCTTTATGACAGCCCTAGTTCCATTTCAGTTCTATTTCCTTCACCAATCTTTGCTGACCTCTATCACTGTAAAAATGGATCCCTTGGGGCGCCTGGGTGGCGCAGTCGGTTAAGCGTCCGACTTCAGCCAGGTCACGATCTCGCGGTCCGTGAGTTCAAGCCCCGCGTCAGGCTCTGGGCTGATGGCTCAGAGCCTGGAGCCTGTTTCCGATTCTGTGTCTCCCTCTCTCTCTGACCCTCCCACGTTCATGCTCTGTCTCTCTCTGTCCCAAAAATAAATAAACGTTGAAAAAAAAAAATGGATCCCTTATTTCAATCCCTACAGGGTTTAATTCTCAACTCTCTTACAGTAATAATGACTTACCCTGAACTGCAGTCAAGTTAGCTATGTTACCTCCGTGTTAGCCTTACTCGGTTACACTGATCCTCCCTTAAGTTATGAGTTCTATTTTTTTTTAACGTGTATTTATTTTTGAGAGAGAGAGGTGGGGGGGGGCGGAGGGAGAGAGGGGGACAGAGGATCCAAAGTGGGCTCTGTGCTGGCAGCAGAGAGCCTGATGTGGGGCTCCAACTCCCGAACTGTGAGATCATGACCTGAGCTGAAGTCGGACACTTAACCAGCTGAGCCACCCCGGCACCTCAAGTTATGGGTTCTTGAATGCGCTAATAGAGTCCTTGCAACTGCCGCCTAATGCCTGCAAAGTGGGTTATACGTAGTACGTGCAGGATGTGCTGAATGTATCGACTGAGCGAGTAAATAAACGAATGAAAAAGCATAACGTCATGATCATTCTGTGCGGAAATAAATAAAAACCCAAAATGCTACTAAACTGATGGTATAATGAAAGAAATTTAAGCTAAGGTTATGAATTTCAGTCACCATGGAAAGCAACTCCAGAAAATAATGTTTAAACATGACAGCAACATACAACATGTTTCACGTAGAAAAGACAAGCCACAGAGTGATCTGGGGCACAGGACCCAAAAATGGCTCCCCGACTTTTACTGTGGCTCCAAAAATTTGTATGACTTTGGGAAAGTTAGGTAACTGTTTCTCAGCTTTATGTTCTGTATCATAAGGGTATCTACTTCATTGAGTTCCTGTGAGAATTCATTGATTGCCCGGCCCATATTAAGTGTTCAATAAATGTTCCCTGTGTATTTTGTAATCGGTACTGACATATTTCAGTATGTCTATCCTTGAGTACACAAAACGGGAGTAATAAAGAAAGCTTTCTCCTGAGAGCCTTGTGAGATTTTCTTTAGATCTTATGACCATCGAGTATGTTCTACTTACATCATTACATCAGGAAAAAAAAAATCTTAACTTAAAAATAGCTAAAAAGCACTGAGGTATTATCAAAGTGACCTGGATTCTTACTCATCCCAAGCCAGTTTATTTTGCCAGTTTAAGAATCTTGTAATCCTTGCTTGTCAAAAAGCCGGCATGACATGAACTGCACGCTGTACTTATCTTCTTAATGTATGCACATCAGGCAGAAAATGAATGCACATGAACACTCGCCCTTGATGCTTTAGAAAGCAAATTCTAGAATATTCTTTAAAAATATCTTCCTCTTGGAGACAACCAAATGATTTCCTCAAATCTGTCATTTGATATGAGGCTGAAGCTGATGATCAGGTCACAGGCAAGGGTTTGTATTCTGGCTCCACCACTGTCTATAGCCACATAAAACTGAACCTGTTATTACATCTTTTTAAACCTCAGCTTCTCCATCTGTGATACAAGAATAATAACAACCTCCTTACTCGAAAGGTTACTGTAAGGATTAATTAAGATCACAAAGAAGGTACTGAGCGTAGTGTGTGGTAAACAATACGTGATCAATACATGGGATAGCTACTATTATTTCCAATGATATATCAATAAATTGGTAAATTTTATAAATGCTTTTAATGTTTTTATTTATGGTTGAGAGAAAGAGACAGAGAGAGCACAAGTGGGGGAGGGGCACAGAGAGAGGGAGACACAGAATCCGAAGCAGGCTCCAGGCTCTGAGCTGTCAGCACACAGCCAGAGGCAGGAGCCCAACTCGTGAATCATGAGATCATGACCTGAGCAGAAGCTGGATGCTTAACCCACTGAGCCACCCAGCGCCCCTAAATCAGTATATTTTAAATCCATTTAGGCATACTGCCTTTCATAAAGAGGGGCCAGGTTTCTACAATACCACCTAATTGAACAATCAGGAATATTTTTTTATGAAAGGCCAATGTGTGCTTGAGCACTGGACAGTCATTGTAACAAGCTTTACATATCCTGGGATAGTGACATCACCACAACAAATCCCACTATCATCTCTTTCATTGCTGAAAACTGACAGTCTGCAGAATTGCTGCCCTAAATATAGGCAGTTATACTTTTTGAGTAAGAAGAAGAATGAGATATGAGCAAGGATATGGGAGTGTTCTTTTTTTTATTATTTCTTAAATTAAAAAAATATTTTTTAAGTTCATTTATTTATTTTGAGAGAGAGAAAGCACATGCACAAGCAGGGGAGGGGCAGAGAGAGAGGGAGAGAGAGAATCCCAAGCAGGCTGCACATCATGAGCACAGATGCCCAACAGAGGGCTCCATCCCACGAACCGTGAAATCATGACCTGAGTAGAAATCAAGAGTTGGATGCTTAACCAACTGAACCCAGGCACCCAATATGAGAGTGTGTGTGTGTTTTTTTAAATTTTTTAACACTTATTTATTTTTTGAGAGACAGAGAGAGACAGAGCATGAGTGGGGGAGGGGCACAGAGAGAGAGAGAGGGAGACACAGAATCTGAAGCAGGCTCCAGGCTCTGAGCTGTCAGCACAGAGCCTGACATGGGGCTCAAACTCACCAACGGGAATCATGACCTGAGCCAAAGTCAGCGCTTAACAGACTGAGTCACCCAGGCACCTGTAGGGAGTGTTTTTAAAGCAAGAGGATTTCCAGTGTTTTGCCAGGCAGAGGGCTGTAAACCCTGATACCACCTCCACCTGACAGCATCTGGAACAGAGGGGCTGCTTCAAGGTCAGCATATGCATATACATCTGGCTTTCCTGCCCCTGTTCCTCAACTTCTCACTTCACTGATCACTGCAGGATCAAGTATGGAAAAGCATATGAAAAATTCAACAGCACAGCAGAATTCAGTGATACAATAAGATGACTTTTCAGGCAACTTAAACCATAAGGAATGTCTCTTGAAAAACGGGGAATTGTAACCTAGGCAGTTGGAGACAAAATATTTTTTATAAGACTTTTTTTTTGGTGGGTAAGTCGACGATTTAAGATTGTAAAGTGCCAAGGTAAAAAACAATCCCAGATTTAGTAATGAGCAGAGAAATGACCTCTAATTTTTATGACCCTCTTGAGCTCTGCTTTAATTCACAACATTTCCACTGACAGCTCACCGAACTGTGTACGTGTATCTTTTCATTTCCACATAAAAGTCATGCTCAGAAGCCCACAAGCTGTTTTAAAATGCAATGCTTCCAGCTGTAGTTCCAAGAAACAGCAGATCTATAATTTCTACATATATTTCCATAAATGGCTCCTATATGTGGGAAAGACTTTATGAGGCCAAGGTTATAATAGACTTCTATTATGAAACAACCCATTACCTATTATCAGCCCCCATCACCCAGTCTGTGCATACAGATGGAGAGCACAGAGAAATGTCATGATAAAGAAATGAAATTGTTCAAAAAAGATGGAACCAGAGACATTTGCCTAGCTCTACAAATTAGAGGTCCCGGAGCATAACTGTATCTCATTCATATTAGGTCATTAAGCCAGAAAGAGCTGAGGGGCATTAAGAACCTTGGTACTTAAAATACTACAACCATTTAGTTATCTCTCTGTCTCTCAATCCCTTTCCCTCTCCATCCCCCCTCTCCTTCCCTCCACCTCTCTGGTCTTCCTCTATCTTGCAAGTGAAAACCCCCTATTATTCAAAGGACAAAAGCAAACCTGTTTGAAGAAAAATAATAAAACTTCTCTTTCCTTCTACAGTTGGGAAAGCCACTACATGATTCTCATACTGCAGATTACCACTGAGTAATATCAGCGCATCAATAAAATAATAATTAATTAATTAATTAAATAATAAAAAATACAGATAAAAATCATCTGGATTGCATAATTAGCTCTTTTTAATTAAGAAGTCATTTCTAAGCATCATTGTACAGGAAGGTATGAAAATGGATATATTTGAAACTGTATTTATAAACTGAGTTTATTGCAGCATTCTAGAAATTTAGAGATCTGGGAGACAGTCCAGCGGAATCTTTTTATCAAAGGACAGAAGAGTCTTGGAGGAAGAGCTAAGAAGAGAGGCTGGGTCTGGGAGGTGACGTCTGGGAAAATGGGCCAGAGCACAAGGGTGCAATGATTCTGAGACCAGAAGGTGCTGGAGATTCAGGTTATCATGTTCTAGTAGCCTTGGATTCACTTTCTGAGAGCAGCCTCCTTGAGTCTACAACACGTGCTGTGCTCCCTCTGTTAATTTTCCCCACAGCATCAGCAGTCTTTCTAGTAGAATTATGTATGTGTTGGTGTGTTTACCAGCTGAATGCCCGTTTCTTCTACTTGACCAGGGGCTCTCTGAGCCCAGGGATAATGCCTGTTTTGTTTTCCACCATCTCCCTATCACCTAGTTTATGCACTTGTTAAATGCATGAACAAAAGAATACACGAGTACCAGGGGTAAAGGGGGTTTTGATAAATAGAATAAAGAACAAAATATCAAGTTTATTGAGAACAAAAATCAGTATCTTCTTTAGTTTTAATTACATCCATAAAGGTAGCACATGGCCCTCTTAGTGCAGATATGTGTATCTCAGGCATTAAGCCTCAAGAATTTTCTTGCGGATATTAGATGCCGCCAGCAACAGCAAAGATGACTGGGAAAGGGGAGGGGAGGAGAACACAGCTACACTTGTGCTCTTAATAGCAGTGAGAGAAAGCAATCAAGGAGAAAAGAACTTGATGCTTTGGAGAAAGAAAAAATGGCCAACGAGATTATTCTTAGAATTTACGCAAGACACTCCAGGAAATTATTTGGGAAATTTTTGACAACAGCTTAAAATGCACACTTACATATTTGTCTTATGATTTTATAATCACACTTAAAAACAGTAACTGATAGATTACTAAGATGGGAAAGCAGTTTATAGGTAAGCATGTATAATTTAATGCTTCTATGTGTATGTACATGTTGGAAAGGACAGGAAATTTATTTACAATATATGCATAGTAGTTATTTTGAGAAGTGAAATTCTAAGTGATTCTATTTATATTTGTCTGTCTACATTTTTTCTTTTTTTAAAAAAAGGTGTTTTGGGGCAGCTGGGTGGCTCAGTCAGTTGAGCATCTGATTTTGGCTCAGGTCATAATCTCATGGGTTCGGGAGTTTCAGCCCCGCGTCGGGCTTGCTGTTGTCAGCACAGAGCCTGCTTGGGATCCTCTGTCCCCCTCTCTCTTTCCTCTGCCCCACTCACACACTCTCTCTCTCAAAAAATAAAAAATAAGCATTAAATTTTTTTAAATGTTTATTTATTTTTGAGAGAGAGAGACAGACAGACAGAGCATGAGCAGGGGAGGGGCAGAGAGAGAGGGAGACACAGAATCCAAAGCAAGCTCCAGGCTCCAAGCTGTCAGCACAGTGTCTGATGTGGGACTCAAACTTGGGAACAGCGAGATCATGAGCTCAGCTGAAATCAGACGATTAACCGAATGAGCTACCCAGGCGCCCCCCAAAATAAACATTTTTTTAAAAAGTGCTTTGTTTTTTATTTTACTAAGTGAAAAATTATTGTGCAGTCTCACGGAATCTTTAACATATTTACACTACAGTTCATGTTTATTGCAGCACACAAGGAAAACATAATTCCTATCCAACACAGATCAGTTATCACTGCATACCGCATCGAAACACAGTCATCCATGAGTTCAATAGTGTTGCATCACTGGTGTTTATCTGTATTTCTAAGTTTTCCCCATTGAACAAGGACTCCTTAGGATTGTAAATATTTTAAGAGTTTTAAAGATATGCCTTTTGCGGGGGGAGAATGGTAAGGAAGGAAAAACAAGTTACACTTTTTTCAGTGTGCTAACCTGAGAAATGGAGATAAAAAGGTAAAAGACAATAGGATCACCTATAAAAACAAGGACATGACGACACAGAGGTACAGTTCCTATTTCCTATGTTCTTGTCTGCAGGTGAGCACTCATATGTCACCTATCTCCAATTCCTATTTAAGTGGAAAATCAAGGTTTTCTGGAAGGGGAAAAAGTGAATACGATAAATGGAAAATGGAGCTGGATAATAAATAATAATGTGCGGCTTTCTATCTAGATAAGGTAGGAACAGTTCAATTAAGAACACCATCTTCTGGGGCACCTGGGTGGCTCAGTGGTTAAGCGTGTGACTTCAGCTCAGGTCATGATCTCACCGTTCATGAGTTCAAGTCCCGCGTTGGGCTCTGTGCTGACAGCTTGGAGCCAGGAGCCAGCTTCTGATTCTATGTCTCCCTCTCCCTCTCTGCCTTTCCACCACTCATGCTCTGTCTCTCAAAAATAAGTAAACATTTAAAAAATTAAAAAAAAAAAAAAAAGAACACCATCTTCTGCTGGGCAATATGGAACATGGCCACAGGCACTTCTTTCTTTGCTTATGGCAGCTCCTTTGCCTAAAATATGCTCCCTGCAGACTTCTTCCTTGCTCCTTCTCATCCACTCAAAGGGGAATCGACATCTGCCAGCTTTGGATCATGCCCCAAGGAATCTGGTGGCATCAAATGGGGCAAAAATTTGAAGGGTTGAGAAGTAAACTGCCCAACAGCTGTTCTCAGTACAGGAAAAGCCAAAGATGGATTGCCTTGCCCCACCCATCCCCAGTGTTTGCTTCCCATCAAGTTGTCTTAGCTTTGGTGGCGTGGCTCAACAACAGCAGCAGCAACCATAAACAGGATTGGCCAAGCTGAAGGAACAAAGGGTAAACTTCCCCAAGTGCCCCTTCTTCGCAGTGCTAGAGCTTGGACTAGAGTTGAAAACCTTAGGATTTTTGACGGGAAAGCCTCAGGCCTTTAAAAATGCAAACTCATGAGTCACAGAAAGAAATGAAGTTGGCTTTACTGGAAGCACTTTCCACATCTGATGCTCTCAGTTTCTCATCGTGCCCGATGGCCTTATTTGGAATATCTCCTCTGCCCACAAAGTGGCTCAACATCCCTATGCATGAGTGTGTCATCTGTTGATTATTGCTTAATAATATTTCCCCCGAATAATAGCCAAAGGTCCAACAAAACAAAATAAACAAACAAAAACCCCAAACAACCAAAAAGCTATTTGTCACTGTGAAGAAGAAGACGGGGAAAATATAAAATGTATACAGACATGGTGGGGCGCATACAGACCACATCTAATCAGCATGCAGAGGGACTTCGGGGTGACTTTGTAACAATGACCAAATCCTTCTTCTCCTATCAATCCCTGAAAGCCTAAGAACTTCACCAAACAACTTCCCCATCCCACTGCACTCACCCGAGGCAGACATAATCATCCCAGTTTCGGAATTCCCATGGCTCTTTGGTCTTGTACCAGAAACAGATGGTGAAAATTAAAACTCAATGTTAGAATTAGATGTGCTCTTGCTAGGACTCCAGGTATACGGCAAGCTCCTCCACTAACAAAGGTGTCTTATCCATCTTGGTTTTCACAGCTCCTGGCTTAGTTGGTGTACGGGAAGCTTTAATAAACAATTCTAAATGACAATAATCCAAAGAGAGTATAAGTGCCTTTTATTGTCACATGGATAGCTAATGTTAGAACTGAGAGCAAGAGCCCACATCCCTGATTCCTTACATACAATGTTAAAGATATCTAAAGTCTCCCTGAAGTGTAACTCTACTCATGCCACATTTCTGCTCAAAAACCATATTAAAAAAACTTAAATGGCTCCCCCTCATCTGGAGAACTCTGGACACCCCTTAATATCTGTTCATCATCCCCAGTGCTCTCCATCTCTGCCCCATTTCGTAAACCAAAACCTAAGAGTCATTTTGATTCCTCTCTTTTCCTCCTGTCCTTGATGATCACATCCTATCAGACCTGCCTTCAAAATATATTTTAAATTTATCTACTTCATTCTACTTTCTCTGGTACCTTTCAAGTTCAAGGTACCGGCACCCCTCACTCAGCCCATCCAAATGGGCTTTTCAATAATGACTGAAATGGGTCTCCCTGTTTCTAGCCTTTCCATCTCAAATCCATTTTTCACACAAAAGAGCAATAGAATACACTTTAAAAAAAAACTGTCCATTTACCTGCTTGGGAAAAGAAATCAATTGATAAATTTTAAGTTGCAAATTGTAATATATAGTGTAGACTACTGTCAAGATTCCAATATCATATATATGTTTTTCTACATATTTTAATTATCTGTCTGGGGTTCTTATTGGGAGCATGGGGCAACACTTATTTCCTCTCCTTTCTTTCCATTGGCACTAAATTGTGCTGCTTCCTATTTCTCCAGCCATGTGCCATATTAATGAAATAATTTAGGGTCTCAGGGCTTAACATGATACTGCTTCTAGATTATATCTGTGTTTTAATGGTTGTCTGCAGAGCTGGAACCTCAAAGATTAACTAGTAAAGGGAATTACCAGCACAAAAAAATCACCCAGGGAAGTGTTTCCTGGAGCCTCTCAAATCCACCAAGATTGATTAATGGAGCAAACTGTGTGTAAAAAAGCCATGGAAGAAAAGTAGAATTCTATGGTATAGACACCCTCCAAAACAGTCATAATCTTGACATTGATCAAAATTTAATAGAATAAGGATGAGGGATACAAACTAAACTTTTCTGGGTAACTAAAAGTAATTTCAAGAAAAAGATTTCCCTGAAAACGGCTTTTAACACACACACACACTTGCACTCACACACACATAGACAATCCTCAGCACAGACTGCCTAAAAGATTTCAGAGGTTAATGACACCAGATGGTTGTGAGATGGGAAGTTTTTCAATATAGCCATCAGGAAAGCAGTTAAGAGCTGAAGTCAAGTTGGCCTTCTTGTTAACAGATGTACAGTTGAAACGACTGTTGTGCTGTAAAAAAAAGAAACAAGGAAAGAAGGAAAGAAAGAAAGAAAGAAAGAAAGAAAGAAAGAAAGAAAGAAAAGACCACAGAGGTACTCCAGTGATACAGAATCTCTCAGTGTAAACGATACTGATAATTTCATGCCTCAAATACTCATTACTAGAACAACTTCTTAATGGCAAGGCACAACACACTTCAGAAATGATCAAAAATAATAAACTCATTGGTGACTTCAACAGATTGGGTTCTTATGAATCTTTTGAAGTCATGAAATCATCATGAGACAATATAAAGTGAATTTTAAGGTTTTGAACAGAAAATGGCTGACTGAATGGAGCTTCATGGCAAGTGGCAGGGTCAGTTTCTCACTCACACCATATCTGAACACTGTTAAGGACACACCTTTAGCAACTTTTCTCCCATTTTCCAAAAATACACACACACGCACACACGCACACACACACACACACACACACACACACACACACACATATATATATATAGGTTTTCTTAACGTTTCTCACTGAACTAGTAGATCAAAACATTCCAAATTCATACTGATACAGACAACTGAATTCTTAATCCAGCGAAATGTTTTTGTTACAAAAGGAAATACACAGACAAAGCCAATGAGAATTGTGTCGTTGAGTTGCTTAGAGACTAGCAGGAAATATGTGGTGTGCTCATACACCCATCTGTATGAGCAGAACTGCCACGTATCATTGGGTAAGTTGTGATGCAAAACCTGCAGAATCATCTAGTCAGCCTGTAAATAAAGCGATGGACAAGAGGAATACGAAGGAGAGAGAAGTTTCTTTCATGTGGAAGATCAGGAAAGGCTTCCTCTTCCTGGAAGAGATGTTAAGTTGTGTGTTGGTGGAAAGGGTTTAGTAACACACATGTTGGAATGATTGTGAGAGACATCACAGGAAACAGGCTGCTTCTGACACCAGTGGCCCAAACCCACCAATGGATCCCGGTCCTGTGTAGCATGGTCGTTGCCTGTTGCTCTGTCCTGACGTTTTTGTTGGACTCTTTCACATATCTGCTGCTTCCCTTGCCTCATGCTCGCTCCATCCCCCATCCCAGCACTCCCTTCTTTGCTCAGCTAACTCACCTGCAGATGTCAGCTAAGGCTTTACTGCCCATTACTGGCCCTCCATCCCAGCCTGGGGTGAGCACTACTCAAAATGAAATGTTCCTGTAGAACTCTGGAGAGATCGGTTATCCCACTTATCATATATGTTTGATAAAGTTTTTTTTTTTAATTTGGTTACCCTGTAAAATTGTAGCCTCCCTAAGGGCAAAGACTGTACATACCTTGTTCACAATTAATTCTCCAGGGACGGATACAGTGCATGATACCGAGGATGGGCTCAGGAAACACTTTTTGTATTGCTCATATGATATTCTGCTACATTAAATGAAATTAAAATATGTTTTGTGAGAAAGGGGGACTTGTGTCTTATCCCAGGTTTTCTGTGCACTACCGCTTCTTTCAAAAGTGCCTGGATGTTTATAAAAGAGAAATTGTAGGTAGTAAGATTACATTTCTCTTTAGTTTTTAAAACTCTGCTTTTAGAACTTTAGAACTAAATAAATAAGTCATATCTAGTCTGCTCTGCCATTAATCTACATATAGCAAGAATACGAAAATCTACAAGTTTCACACAATGTCAGTGGGGCTAAGATTGAAAGACGCTGTTCTACTGTCTAGTGGGCTGGGTAGTTCTTTGCGGTGGGGTCTTGTGCATTGAAAGAGTTTAGCAGCATTTCTGGCCGCCAGTATCTCTCCTCCACCCCAGTGTCACAACCAAAAACGTCTCTTGGGAGGTAAACTCATCCTGGTTGAGAGCATCTACCAGGCACTTGACCTAGTGATTTATATCTATGCTACTCTTACCTTCACCATGAAGCTTTTTTTCTAAACAGTATTCAAATGTTTTGCCCCAACTGCGGTGACTTGGATCACTTCCTTGAACAAATGAACTAAATTTTTCCAGACCTAACTGTAGGCTACATTTTAGGACTTATGCCTCGGTGACAAGAATGACTTAGCTTAGCTTGTGCATATGGATCATGCCCATATATTTCCTTTTTAAAATGCCTTTATAGTTCTATTAAGAATATTCATAAAGCAATTCAAATGTATCCTTTTTATATATGACTTGTAAGCTCGCTGTTGTTAAAGTATCACAGCTCTTTCATTGTAAAATATCATTGACTGTAGGATTCACCTTAACTCTCTTTTTGCTTGAAAAATATTATATTAAATCTTCACAATCTTCTTTTTAGCTTAATTAACCATAAATGGCACATATGTTTGCATTCTACCTTGTTTCTTAGGACTGCACTCAAACTACGAATCTAAAAATAGTCTTCAAATGTTAAAATACATCAGAGTCATTGTGAAAGGCTTATTAAAATGCATATTTCTGGCCCTGCTTTTATGTTACAACTTCAAGGATGAGCAGCAGACCCCAGGGATGCCATCAATTCTACACAAGCATCTCAATGAATCCTGATACAAGTAGTCCATCAACATACACTGAGAAAGAGTGACCTAACTCTTCTTCACATTGAGAATATAAAGATTTTTCTAAATCACTCTTGGCCTTGAGGAGCCATATATGCCATTACAGGGACACACTGCTTTTCAGAATCTTGATCATGATCTTGGCACATCCTAAATAGTACTGGAGATTCATTTGAACTTTCAATTTAGCTAAATTTGTAGTTTTGCATCTAGAAATTAAATTATGTACCAGTGGAAGTTAAATAGCTTATTTTATAAGCCAGCTGGGACCTTTCAACAGATGAATGTTTAATGCTGTGGTGCTAGACATTCATGATGCTTGCATTGGCTAGACCAATCTTTGCTATCTTAGAAAATTCTCTCTTCCCCCTAATTTGGCACTTTTACTGCCTTTCAACTTATCACTTGGGGCAAAGCAGATGATCTTCCAGATATAAAGTAATATTCATTTCAAGATTGAATAATAAAATCAATTTTAAAAGAAATTTTAACTGACAGTTGAGGGTTTGAGTTTAATTTAAAATTCACCAGAGTGTGATGTTACTAATGCAAATCGCTTATTAAGGTGACATTTGATTGATCGATAGCTCATACACATGTATCTAATCATGGAAAACTACTTATCAACTTACCTTCTCCCTGGTGGCTGGGCAATTTCATTTGCTATTGATTATAAGATGCATCTACATTACAGAGGCAATCAACTATGGTAAAAGGTATTTTACAAAAAAAAAAGTAATTTTTATGATTAGGATTTTAAATCTAAGTTTTATACTGCTAATCAGTATACTTTTCAAGAATATTAAAATGATTAGGAGATTCATCTGAATAGGGGAACTGTGCCTCTCATAGAATTTTTTAAAACAAGAAATTTTACTTTGGCATAAAAGAAATAGTCAAGTTGCTGAGTTAATGGAGCTTCTATTTATATCACACGTATTAGTGTATATAAATAATTAGCATATCCTTAGTAAAGTGCCTTTTTCCTAATTAAAAAGAGCATAAGCTAATTCAATAATTCCTCTCACCAGACAAGCCACGGGATTAGTCAAAAGATACAGAAACAGGTTTATCAGACAGAAAGCTACAGGATTAAGTCTGTAAACAAAGTTAATACCAGAAATTGGTTGGCTCTGTTTGATTTCAGAAAGGTGTGTTCCACACTGATAACCCAGGAATATATTCCCAAATTGACTGTTTCTGTCCATAACATGTGCCACTGCTTATTTTATTCGGTAGGTTAAGAGCCATCTGACAAGCTCCTCTTACTCCACAGACAGTACAAAGCAGAGGGGCAGGAGAAAGTATGGAGGTCTCCTTGCTCTGGGCTGCTCATCTTATAAACCATCATTGTTCATCCACCCAAGCTCTCTGATAAGTGTTAGGAGAGGGGCACCCAGGTGGCTTAGTCAGTTAAGCACCTGACTTCAGCTCAGGTCATGATCTTGTGGTCCGTGAGTTTGAGCCCCGTACTGGGGTCTGTGCTGACAGCTCAGAGCCTGGAGTCTGCTTCGGATTCTGTGTCTCCCTCTCTCTTTGCCCCTTCCCTGCTCATGCTCTGTCTCACTCTCTCAAAAATAAATAAACATTGATTTAAAAAAAACACAGTGTTAGTAGAAAACATAGGTAGACGAGAAAGCTAAGAGTAACAGCCCAGAAGGATGTTAATGAAACATCTCTGAAGGCTACTGGGTAACTGGTATCTTCATTTCATTAGTAGCTCCCTTCTACTTTGAAAAACATTTATTCTAATATGGCCAAATTACAAGAAGACAGCAGAACCTCTATCTTGCAGAATACCAAGAAGTCTTCTCTGTTGTTTTTCCATAGAGCCTGTCCTCTCAGGTGTTATGATAAAGTGAGCACGGGTTTTATCAAGTTTGGAGGCTCCTGAGATTTCTTTCTTGGACATGGAAAGCCTCGGTGCATCTGCAGTGAGTGAACTGGGGGCCAAGGCTCACCTGCCGCCTCTGTGGTGGCGGTGAGCAGCCCCCTCACAGTCACCATAGTCTAAACATAAAGCTAATGAGGGCCAAAACGATGGCGGTAAAAACTAGAGTAAGAAACAAGTGGGGAAAAAATTACTAAGAACAAAATTACTAAGTTATGGCTAGCCAGAACTTGTCAACTTTTAAAATGGGAAGGAAAAATAAAGGTAAAAAAAAAAAACACAAAAAACAAAAACAAAAACAAAAAAACCCCCAACCATAACAAAAACAAACAAAAAGCCTGCTTCCCTTTTTTAAGGCTGGGAGACCGGAAATTAACCGTACCATTAATAGCACTGAAAGGGGCGCCTGGGTGGTTCAGTTGGTTAAGCGTCAGACTTCGGCTCAGGTCATGATCTCACAGTTCGTGGGTTGAAGCCCCGCATCGGGCTCTGTGCTGACAGTTCAGACACCGGAGCCTGCTTTGGATTCTGTGTCTCCCTCTCTCTCTGTTCCTCCCCCATTCATGCTCTGTCTCTGTCTCTCAAAAATAAATAAAAGGTTTAAAAATTTAAGAAAATAGCGCTAGGAAAGTCAGGAGGGTAAATATTTGGGGGTTCAAAGATGTGGCAAGTTTTCGATTTGCTGAAGGGCCAGTGTAGTTGGACGTATCCAGTTGGCTAATGGAGGAATAGAAATAAAATTCAAGGGAAGATTTGTGAATTTGCACAATATGTCAGTGGAAACTCTAGGTCAAAGTGTAGGGATTAATGAAGAGGTAGTTAAGGATAAAATATTCCAAAATGCCCACATTTAGCACCTAGGGGAAGGAAAATAGGCATATTGAGAAGACAGACAAGAGTCTGAAAGTATGTTCAGAAAGCTGCAGGTCAGAGAAGCACATTTCAAGAAAAGGACTGGTCAGCTGTGTCGGGGATGGGAAAATCTAAGGCCGGTGACATGATGATGAACACAGCAGACGGAATGAAAGCAGCTTGTGATTAGTTGAAGGCAAATTTGGAGGAAGATCATTTGGTGACAATCCTCCAGGGATTGTGCCAATGACACCTTATAATTTCATCTCCAGTTCAGCCTGAGCAGATGGCACAAATGAGAATCTCTTCATATGAGGGTTTCATCTGGATTTATAGCCCAGTCAGTTCCATTTCCTTACTTGCCTCCAGAAGGGCTGGAAGCAAAACCCTGTCTGCGTTCCCAGAGGAGGTGGAATAAGGCTCATTAACAAGATGTTTGAGATGGCTTTGTTTGCAGTTTTAGGAAGAAACGTTATGAATTAGCAATGTAATATGCAATCTAGTACACTCTCTCACCACTGCAGATCCACATTTTGGTGCTTTATGCTATAGCTATATTTTAAATGAAACATAATTGGCTTCTGAACTGTCAGATTTCAGAATCTCGAAGTAAGCTATTGATAAAGTTGTTTTCATCTTAAATATTAAGAGATGGCTTTCTGTGACTAATACAAATATGGCACTTTCTTAATTTCCAAGGTTAGTAAATCCCAAACCAAGCCTTTTAATGATAATAAATCTTTTTATATTACACTGAAGTCCTCTCTAGTCTATGCCAGAGGTTTGAAGTAAAGTCTGAAATAAACACATTTCATTTCTATAAAAATACCTCAAATTTTCTTTTAGATGTATGTAACTCTTCCAGATTTTATGTATATGTCCTGAATTTTATTATTGTTATCTCAAATGCTTTATCATGTTATCATACTGTGTGATGTAGTAAGAATATGTGAAAAATAAGACTAGTTTGATTAATTATAGCCCAGCAGTCATAATTCTGCCTTTGAATTAATGAACGTGATTTCTTTTGTTATAACATCAGTAGTTCTTTTACAGACATAGTTTTTATGGATCAGTAATAATCCTACATTATATACAGTTGTATCTGGGTTGTAAATAATAGAATGCTACATTGAACTAACCCCAGCATTCTCATAACTAAAAGTCAGCAGCCAAACCCAGTATGGGAATATGGCTGGGCTCCCAGAATGATCTAGAACCAGGGCTTTGTCTGTGCTCCTTTCTGCTTCTACTCCACAGTTTTTCTCTGAGGACTAGCTTCCTCTGCTCCGCAGTCAACACCTGAAATGTGGAGATCAATAGCTCCTTGATTTATGTGTTATAATTCAATCATACAGGGAGAGAGTAATCTTCTCTCTCTCAGTTCCAATTTTAAAATTCTGAGGCAAAAGGCTAGTCAGTTTTTATCAGTTGTTGTCCAGTCTTAGGTGAATCAACCGTGGTCAACAAGTGGGGTCCAGAAAGGATACTGGGATTTTTGACCCAACTTATCAACAGGGGACAGGAGCCATAGATATGTTGGACAGAATGGCTGCCCTGAATCTACAGCCATCCTGACCGTGAAAGGGAAGTATCTAGAAAAGTGGTGTGTGCTTACAAGAGGCTGACTTACAAAGTGATGAGATAACCTGTTGATTCAGTCACTTAAAAAATTTAAAAATCAGCTGATTTGCTTAGACGCAAACTACAACCATATCTTTCATTTGGGTTCATTTAAATAATTTTATTTTAAAATATTTGCTATTTGGGTCACATGTAAACACACTGTAGTTGATTTTAGTTATTATTGGGAGACTCTTGTGGTAAGTTGGGTGAGCAAGGGACACATTTTTGAAAATACAAGAGCCAGTCTTATCCAATCACTGGTTGATAAGGATGGGGAAAGATGTAAGTGGAAGTCTATTAGCACTGACCCTTCTGCTTTGCTTTTTCCTGCTTGGAAACCTGGTAGGACACATAAGGCGCCTCAGTCACCCCTAAGGATGGCAGAGCAGGAAAAGAAGAGAACATGAGAAACCATGGACTTGCCTTTGTTTGGACTTTCTATTGTAGGACTGATTATAACCTCCTTACATAATTTAAGCTTCTCTGTAGTAGTCTCCTGGCATTCACAGCTGACACAATCAACGGATGTAGTTATCACAATATCAGGAAAGTATAAAATACTATCAGTCTATACCTTGGTACCTAAAGGTTGCTAATTTCTACTTACAAGTCTTTCTGACCTTTTGGGAGATGTAGAAGGGTGAATAATGGCCCCTCAAAATGTCCACATCCTCTCCCCAGAACCTAGAAGTGTGATATCTACCTGGTAAAAGAGATTGTACAGGTGTGATTAAGTTAAGGATAGTGAAATGGGGAGATTATATTGGATTATGAAGGTGCACCCAACGTGATCAGAAGAGTTCTTATGAGGGAGGTAGGAGGAATAGAGTCAGAGAGATGTGTGTATGGAAGCAGAGGTCAGAGAGGAAAGAAGATGCTTCTGTTGGCTTTAAAGATGGAGGAAGAGACCATGGTCAAGAAATGAAGACAACCTCTAAAGACTGGAAAAGGCAAGAAATAGATTCTCATCTAACACCTCCAGAAAGACAGCCCTGTGGACACATTTTAGACTTCTGACCTAAAGAATTATAAAATAATAAACTTTTATTATTATACTACTTCATTTGTGGCAATTTGTTACAGAAGTCGTAGCAAACAGGGACTTTAATTAACAACAGTATAAACACATCAGACTTCTGCAAGAGTTCCCAAGGATTCACTCAGCCTCCTGACACCCCTCAGATCCATTCAGGACACTGCAGGGACAGCATGAGACCGTGTCCTTTCACTAGATTGAAATTTTCCTCTCTGCTCTAATAAGATTGACATTGTAAACCTGAAGGCAAGTCTGGCTTCTTTTATCCATAATTGGTTTTTGAACGCAGTTTCCCAGAGGTTTTTGTGACTAGGTTGTATCTACTGAGTGGAAATTTCACTCATGTGACATTTAATATAGAACTCTCTGGATGCATGATTAATTTTTGCATACCAGATATTACCTCATTATCAGATTTACAGAAAGTAGCAATGTAATTATGAAGCAGCTATTTTCGGCACACTCTTCCAGGTTATTTCTCTGCCAAATCATTATGCCCTGAGAAACAACACGTGGCACTATCGAAAACAAGTGGAGTCTCGTGGGCAATCAGTTCAGATAATTGCATCTTTATTATTGACAGTTCCCTTAGGACTTTCGGGTCTCGAGATCTGCTCTGCTCTGCTCTGGGACTGCAATTCATTAAGGTTTCCATCCTGAGCCAGTTTTAATTAAACTACCCTCCTTTTCTCTTTAGCTCCCCATAGCTCATTTTTCTTAGCAGGTCTTGGTGTAGAAATCCAGCTGTTGAGTTAATCTGAGACCCCTCCTGTCTGCCATTTTGAGGAGTCTCTTCTCAGCTCACAAATTCAGCAGTTTATTTAGCTGAATGAGCATAAAATGTACCTGCTTCCACGAAAAGAAAACACAAAGTAAAGAAGGAGAAGAAGGGAAAATATCATTTAGCATCTCAGTTTGCATCTTTTAGAAAATAAAACAGGTACTTGGAGACATTCATAAGCAGACACCATGTTTGTGGCAATAATACTAGATCATGAATTTAATATCCTGAGTGCAGAGGGACTTTTAGGTCTTTTCATTCTGAAATTAAACTGCCTGGGATTGAATGATATGACATATGCTATATGCTGGACAGATTTCTGGATGATTCATAAATTTTCATCCCTTTTCCCAGAGGATTCTCTTGACTGTCTATAATCATCCTTTATTTTACGCACAAAGAAATAGATTTGTTTGTGGCTTGTGTATTTTCACTGAGAAGCAATACCACGCAATGCATGTCTTGCTAGTTGTTATTATCAGCTTTCAGAGCAGTAACTTTGTGTTAGTAACACAGGTTCTCCTTCATTGTATGTAAGAAAAAGGAGTCCCTTTGTTCATCCAACAATCTAATAAATATTCATTGAATGTCTTCTTTGTGCAAAGCCCAATACAAGGCAATGCATAGAATATAAAATTGTTGAAAATAGGCTTGACTTACAGGCAATTCACTGAGTTAGATTATACATGTTAACTTTCTTCTCAAATTGCTCAGGGACTCCTCATTGCTGCTGTATTTCTCATTACAATATCTTGGAGAGAAGATCTGAGAACAGGGAGTCTGAAGGAAAGGTGATTAGTTAAGAGGCATTATTTAGTCATGCGGTACTATGGAGACAAATACGACAATAGAATAAAGAGAAAAATGATGTTATAAGATACAGTTAGAAAGAAAAACTTGAAAGAACTAAATAGCTGATTGGTCATGTAGGTAAATATGTGGGCAAATATAAAAATTTTTTTCCTTTAATTTCTTAAAAAAAATTTTTTTAATGTATTTATTTCTGAGACAGAGACAGAGCATGAACAGGGGAAGGGCCGAGAGGGAGACACAGAATTTGAAGCAAGCTCCAGGCTCTGAGCTGTCAGCACAGAGCCCGATGCGGGGCTTGAACCACGAACTGTGAGATCATGACCTGAGCCGAAGTCGAACACTCAACCGACTGAGCCACCCAGGTGCCCCTAATTTCTTTAAAATAGATATGACTGCTTAACCAAAAATTAAAAACATTGTCTTATCAGGCTTAGGAAAAAAATATATAGTCCATATAAAAACTATAGCATAAAGGAAAGAATGGAATAAACTACAAAATTGCTACAAAGTGGTACAATACTTTAAGTATGCTGTGAAATGTTAAGGGTATCTACTTTAATTCCTACAGCAATCAATAAAAATTAATGTGAAGAGGTATAGCTAAAAAGTCAATAAGTAAATTCAAATGGGATTCTAAAAAATTATTCAAATAAGCTAAAGGGAAACAGATGGGACATACAGAGAGCCAAAAATAAAATGGCAGACTCAAATCCAACTATGTCAATAATGACATTAAATGTTAAAAGATCCCACTGAGTAATGAAAAGTTCTTCGCCAACCAGTGCTAGAACAGGTGGATATGCATACAGAACATACTGAACTTTATGTCTTATTACATGCCATACACAAATATTAATTTGAGGCACATCATAAATCTACATGTAAAAGCTAAAATTATAAAGCTTTTAGAAAAAGAGGAGAATACAGACGGACCACAGAATGTGTTATCAATTAAATAAAATTGTTAAGTTATACTGCATCAAAAACTTCTGCTTGTCAAAAGACACTATTAAGAAATGAACAGGCAACCTATGCATTGAAAGAAGATAATCTGCAAAACTGGTATCTGGGGTATATAAAAAAGATTATCTCAGTAATAAGAAGACATACAACCCAATTTAAAAAATAGACAAAACGTTTGGATTGACAATTCATAAAGCAAGATATACAAATTGTCAGTAAATACATGGAAATGATCTCAGCATCATTATTCATCAGAGAAATTCGAATTAAAGCCACAATGAGATTTCTTTATATGACAACCAGAACAGCAAAAATTTTAAAAACTGACAACACCAGGGGTGCCTGGGTGGCTCAGTTGGTTGAGCATCTGACTTCAGCTCAGGTCATGATCTCACGGTTTGCGGCTTCGGGCCCCATGTTGGGCTCTGTGCTGAGCTCAGAGCCTGGAGCCTGCTTGGGATTCTGTGTCTCCCTCTCTCCCTGCCCCTCCCCAACTCGCGCTTTGTCTCTCTCTCTCTCTCTCAAAAATAAATAAATGTTAAACATTTTTTTTTAAAAAAACTGACAACACCAAATGTTGATGAGAATGTGGAACAACTGGAACCTTCATACATTGCTGATGGGAATGTAAATAGTATAACCACAGAAAATTTCCTGGCAGTTCTTATAAAATAAACACACACCTACTCTATAACCTAGCGATCCCCCTCCTAATATTTACCAAAATAAATGAAAATATAGTTCTACAGAAAAACTTGCGTAAGAATGTTCATAATAGCATTATTCATAACATTGCAAAACTGGAAACAACCCATGTGTCCATTAAGAGGAGAATGGATAAACATAATGCATCATATTCATGGGATATTACTCAGCAATAAAAACTACGGATATAAGCAATAATGTGTATAAATTTCAAAATTATGCTAAAAGAAAGAAACCTTATGTAAAAAGAGTATATAGTATGTAACTTCATTTATATGAAGTTCTAGAAGAGTTATAATTAATTTGTGGGGGAAAAATCAGGACAGTGTTACTTCTGAAAACTATAAAACACTGATGAAACAAATTAAAGACAACACAAAGAAATGGAAAGACATTCCATGCTCATGAGTGAGAAGAACAAATATTGTTAGAATGTCTATACTACCCAAAGCAATCTACACATGTAATGCAATCCTAATCAAAATACCAACAGCAGGGTGCCTGGGTGGCTCAGTCGGTTAATCGCCTGACTTCGGTGCAGGTCATGATCTCATGGTTCATGGGTTCAAGCTCTGCGTCAGCCTCTGTGCTGACAGCTCAGAGCCTGGAGCCTGCTTTGGATTCTGTGTCTCCCTCTCTCTCTGCCCCTCCCCTACTCACACTCTGTCTCTCTCTCGAAAATATATAAAAATTTTTTAAAAAATTATAAGATTGCTAGTATACATGTGTTGCGTACTAATAATTAAAAAAATATGAACAGCACTTTCCAAAAACTAGAACAAATAATCCTAAAATCTGTATAAAACCACAAAAGACCCCAAATAGCCAAAACAATCTTGGAAAAGACGAACAAAACTTGAGGCATCACAATTCCAGACTTGAAGTTATATTACAAAGCTGCAGTAATAAAAACAGTATGGTACTGGCATAAAAATAGACACATAGATTAATGGAACAGAACAGAAAAACTGGAAATAAACCCACAAATATATGGCCAATTAATCTTCCACAAAGGAGGAATGAATATACAATGGGAAAAAGGCAGTATTTTCAGCAAATGCTGTTGGGAAAACTGGATAGCTAAGGAAGATAAAACTGGACCACTTCCTTACACCATATACGAAAATAAGTTCAGAATGTATTAAAGACCTAGATGTGAGACTTGAAACCATAAAAATCCTAGAAGAGAATACAGGCAGTAAGTTCTCTAACATTGGTCATGGCAACATTTTTCTAGGTATGTCTCCTGAGTCAAGGGAAATAAAAGCAAAAATAAACTACTGAGACTACATCAAAATAAAAAGTTTCTGCACAGAAAAGGAAACAATCAACAAGGTAGTCTATGGAATTGAAAGGCAATCTATGGAATGGGGGAAGATATTTGCAAATGACATATCCAAGAAAGGGTTAGAATGCAAAATATATAAAGAACTTATGTAACTCAACACCCCCCCAAAAATAATCCAAGTAAGTGGGCAAAAGACATACACAGATATTTTCCTAAAGAGGACATCAAGATGGCCAATAGACATATGAAAAGATGCTCAAATCACCATCATTACAGAAATGCCATGAGATATCACCTCACACCTGTCAGAATGGCTAAGATCAAAAACACAAAAACAACAAGTGTTGATGAAGATGTGGAGAAAAAAGAACGCTCGTGCACAGTTGGTGGGAATGCAAACCGGTGCAGCCACTGTGGCAAACAGTTTGGAGGCTCCTCAAAAAGTCAAAAATAGAACTACCCTATGATCCAGTAATTGCACTACTGGGCATTTACCTAAAAAATACAAAAACACTAATTCAAAAGGATACATGCATTATTATGTTTATTGCAGCATCATTTACAATAGCCAAACTATGGAAGTAGCCCAAATTTCCGTCAATAGATGTACTGATAAAGAAGAAGTGGTATAAAATACAATGTAATATTATTCAGCCATAAAAATGCAATCTTTCCATTTGCAACAACAAGGATGGAACTAGAGAGTATAATGCTAAGTGAAATCAGTCAGTCAGAGAGACAAATAACATATGATTTCACCTATATGAAATTTAAGAAACAAAACAGATGATCGAAGAGGAGAGAGAGAGAAAGAGCGAGCACGAGAGAGAAACCAAGGAGCAGACTCTTAAGTATAGAGAACAAGCTGATAGTTACCAGAGAGGAGGTAGGTGGGGGGGGGGGGGAATGGATGAAATAGGGGATGTGGATTAAAAGTACACTCAGTACACTGAGTAACATATAGGATTGTTGAATCAGCATATTGTACACCTAAAACTAGTATAACACTGTATGTTAACTCTACTGGAATTAAAATTAAAAAACTTAACAAAAAAAGAAAAACAAGATTAGATGATTTGCTCTACTGGATATCAAGACTTATTATAAAGCTCCACTAGTTAAGGGGGAAAAAATGGACAAATATACCAACAAAACAGAAAAGAAAAAGACCCTTGAATGTATGGACTCAATGTTCAACAAAGTAGGCAATAAGAACAGTAGGAAAGTTCATTATGTTGAATAAATGATTCTGGGTAAATTAGACATCCACTTGGAAACAAAATGGAATTCTAACTCTTTACTTTCCACCATACATAAAATCAGTTCCAAGTAGACTGTAGATCTAAATATGACAGACTAAACAATAAAATTTCTGGAGGACAACATGCTCATGATCTAGGCTATATAGTGGGGAAAAAAACACTAACCAGTAGGAAGAAATGAAAAATTTGAATTAAAATTAATAACTTCATCAAAAGACTTTAAGAATATGAAAATAGGGGAAGATATTTGGAAAATACACAATTAATAAAGGGGTTGTATTTAGATTATGATGAACTCATAGATCAAGAAGAAGAGAATAGGCAACAAAATAGAAAAGTGAGCAACAGACTTAAGCAGGTTTTCACTAAATAAGGTATTCAAGTGACCATAAACACATGATGACCTCATCAGTCACTGGGAAAATTCATTCAGTTTCATATTGTGGCACCACTACAAACTCATCAAAATGGTAACATTTAAAAGGTTGACAACACCAGGTGTTCACAAGGACACGGAACAATGGGAACACTGACACACTGCCGGTGAGACTGTAAATTGGCAAAACCATTTTGGAAGACTACTTGTCATTATCTACTAAAGTTGAAAATGTGCAAAACCAATGACTCAGTGCTTCCACTTTTAGATATATACCCAATATAAATACATGCTCATGTGTAGCTAGAGATGTATACCAGAATGTTCACAGCAGCATTATTTGTGATAGGAAAAGAATTAGAAACATCTCAAATGTTCACCTATGGTACAGGGGTAGAATATGTGATATATTCATGCAGCGAAATAGTATATGGCAATAAAAGGGAAGTAGCTACAGCTGTATGCAACAATAACTTGAATGTCATAAATATAATGTTGAGCAAAAGAAGCTGTGCACAAAAGAGTGCATACTGTAGACTTTCAAAACAGGCCATTTCTGAAGGCAGCCTGTATCCAATGACTGGTCCATGCTGGACACCAAAGGACGCAACTCCAGAGCTCCCCGCTGAATAAAATGAGGCCTCGGCTGTGACTGCCACCCGGCTTCTTCTGCCCCAGTGTTTCTCAAATTCAGCAAGATTGACATTTTGAGGGGGACAATTCTTTGTTGGACAGGCGACTTTGTGCATTAGAGGGTATTTAACAGTATCCTCGGCTTCTACCCACTAGATGCCAATATATTTCCCCATGATGCTAAATATATCTCGGGGTATTAAATCTGCCCCGGTTGAGACCCATGGTGCAATCCTGTCTCCTTCAACCTCCATGGATGTTGATCCTGAGAACATTCCCCAAGAAACTTCCTGCATGCAAATCATTCAATCTGGGGCACACCCTGATGAGTTCTGTTCATTTAATAAACCATTTACACATATGTTTATTGGTAAATTGTACCTGTGCTATGTAATTATACATTATACATTATAGAATATAATTATAAAACAAAAACAACTGAAGAGGAGATAAAATAAATGTAATTAATAGTTCTAGCGTTTTCCCTGCTCCCCAAAAGAATGTTCATTGGTACCTCCTAGAAAGCCTGAACCATACAGTGGAGACCAATCCCTGGGAGGGGGGAGGGAACAGCAAAAGGAATGTACGTAGAGGACTAGTCTTAGTAATAACTCTCTGAGGCAGGGAAGAAAAGGAGAGAAGAGTTAGAACAAAAACTTAGGGGGGCAGCAACAGATATATGAAAAGGTACTCAACATCACTCATCATCAGGGAAATTCAAATCAAAACAAAATGAGATAGCACCTCATGCCTGTTAGAATGGTTATTAGAATGACGTGGAGAAAAGGAACATTTGTGCACTCTTGGCAGAAATATTTACATTGGTATAGTTACTATAAAAAACACAGACGATGGGGTGCCTGGGTGGCTCAGTCAGTTGAGTGTCTGACTTCAGCTCAGGTCATGATCTCACGGTTCATGAGTTTGAGCCCCGCATTGGGCTCTGTGCTGACAGCACGAAACCTGCTTGGGATTCTCTCTCTTCTTCTCTCTCTGGCCCTCCCCAGCTCATTTTCTCTCTGTCTCTCTGTCTCTCTGTCTCTCTGTCTCTCTCAAAAGAAATAAATTAAAAAAGAATAAAACTAGCATATGATTTAGCAATTTCACTTCTGGGAATTTATCTGTAGAAAACACAAACTCTAACTTAGAAAGATATATGCACTCCCATGTTCATTGCAGCATTATATACCATAGCCAAGGTATGGAAACGACCTGTGTCCATCAATGTATGGATAATGAAAATGGTGTGTGTGTGTGTGTGTGTGTGTGTGTGTGTGTGTTGTCTGTGTATACAATAGAATATTACTCAGCCACTAAAAGGAAGGAAGTCTTGCCATTTGCAACAACATGAATGGGCCTTGAGGGCATTATGCTAAGTGAAATAAGTCACAGAGAGTAAGACAAATTCCATATGCTCACTCTTATGTGTGGAACCAAAAAACAAAACAAAAAAACTGAGCTCACAGATACAGAAAACAGATTAGTGGTTACTGCCAGAGGTGGGATGGGAGTGGGCAAAAAGAGTAAAGGAAATCAAAAGGTACCAACTTCCAGTTATAAAATAAATTAAGTAATGAGGATGTAATGTACAGCATGGAAACTATAGTTAATAATACTATATTGCATATTTGAAGGCTGCTAAGAGAGTAAGTCTTAGAAGTTCTCATCACGAGAAAAAGAAATTTGTAGCTGTGTGGTGAAGGATGTTAACTTGTCTTATTATGATGTTCATTTTGCAATATATACAAATATCAAATAATTATGTTATATGCATGAAACAAATATAAATTTATATGTCAATTATAATTCAGTTAAAAATTAAAAACTTTGGGGAATGATATGGTGATGGGTAGCAAAATAGGAAAAGCAGTCATTTTAGCAAGTATATAAAAGGGACGTGTGGCTAAACATGTCTGATTATGTCTACGAGCTACCCACCAAAATTCCTATGAAGAAAATGCAATGAAAATTCAAAAGCTGGCTAGAGCAGTAAAAGTAAAGATCAAATTATTAATCAAAGGTCAGAGGGAATTTCTTTTAATTGTATCATTGTTGGATCAAAAGGTAAGTTCTTGACTTTCATAACATATTCTCTTACTTCTAAACTGAAATTAGTTCTTCACTTATTTTAAGTGCATATTAATATAGCCTCATGCTATTAGGAATAAAGAGACATTATTAGAAATTCCTGCAGAAACCCACAAATAATGTAGTGAGAAATTTCATCCCATTTTCAATCCATTTTAGGTAGAGTAGTAGAAACAAATGGCATAGAGGTTTCGAAAAATACAAGTACTAACGTTGAACGTAGCTTCTTTTTCCTCTGCATTTTCATTTAAGGCCCAAGTTTCTTTTTTTTTTTTTTTTTTTTTTAGTTTTTTATTTTTAAATTTTTTTTAACGTTTATTTATTTTTGAGACAGAGAGAGACAGAGCATGAAAGGGGGAGGATCAGAGAGAGAGGGAGACACAGAATCTGAAGCAGGCTACAGGTTCCGAGCTGTCAGCACAGAGCCCGACGCGGGGCTCGAACTCACGGACTGTGAGATCATGACCTGAGCTGAAGTCAGACACTTAAACGGCTGAGCCACCCAGGCACCCCAAGGCCCAAGTTTCTGACCTCTCCCAGAGCTTTTCCTGAGAGAGCTCCAGAGTGATGATCCACAAGTTCTCAAGACCAGGTCCCTCAAAGATGACATTCTGGGCTGCATTTTACCCTTGCCCCCAAATTCATATGTTGAAGACCAAACCCCAGTACCTCAGAAGTGACTGTATTTGAAGGCAGAGCCTTTAAAGAGGTAATTAAATTAAAATGAGGCCATTAGAGTGGGCCCTAACCCAATCTCACTGGTGTCCTTATAAGAAGAAGATATTAGGACACAAAGAGACATGGGGGGTGCACGCACAAAGAATGGATGACCGTGTAAAGAGGCAGTAAGAGGGCGGCCACCTGCAGGTTAAGGAGAGAGGCCTCAGAAGAAACTGAACCTACTGATTTTGGACTTCCAGCACCCAGAACTGGGATCAATGTTTCTGTTGTCGAAGCCACCCAGTAAACAGTCTGTGGTATTCTGTTCCGGCAGTCCTAGTAAACTGACACAGAGTGGGAGCTGCCTGCTTCCGTGTTCTTTTTTTTTCAGTGTAATTAACATACAGTGTTATATTAGTTTCAGGTGTACAATATAGCGATTCAACTATTTTTTTAAGTTTATTTATTTTGACAGAGAGAGAGAGAGAGCACACACAAGCAAGGGAGAGGCAGAGACAGGATCCCAAGCAGGCTCCACACTGTCAGCGCAGAGCCCAAACTCACGAACCGTGAGATATGACCTGAGCCAAAATCAAGAGTCCATTGCTTAACTGACCGAGCCACCCAGGCTCCCCACAATTCAACAGTTCTATACATTACTCAGCACTGCTCAAGCTGCCTCAGCGCTCTTGATCAACGCATCCCTCAAATTCCACAGCAGATTTGGAAAACTTACAATACAAAAACAAACAAGCAAAAAAAAAAAAAAAAAAAAAAAAAGAAAAAGAAAAAAAAACAAAAAGAAAAACTTAAGGGTAACTTGATTTGAACTTTTTTTTTTTAAGATACGCCAAAGTGGGGTAGGGAGAACAGGTTGATAAGCTTAACTACCTGAAATAAAACAGTCACCAAAAAACTAATATTTATTGTATTATAAAATTTATTGTATTGTCTATTGTAAATTTATTGTAAAAAATTGTAAGGAAAACTAAAAAATAAATAAATAAAATAGGAAAATTATTTAATCTCCAAAGAAATCTTAAAAATCAACTTTATGCCAGTAAAATGTAAACCTTAGATAAAAGTGATATATTCCTAGAAAAATATAACTTACCAAAGCTAACTCTAAGAAGTATCTTGTATGTATCATAACCATTAAACAAATTGAATCAACATTGTAAAATCTACCTACAAAGAATAAATCAGCTGAAACAGATTTACAGGTGAATTCCTACCAAACATTCTGAAACCAGATCCTTCTAATCTTATAAAAATTCTTCAAGAAAACTAAAAAAGAGGAAACATCCTCCAACTCAAATTAGTAAGAAAAAGCCAAAGAACATGAGAGGTCAAGTTACAGAAGAAATGCAAAGAACAAATAAACGTATCTTAAAAGATCCATTTGTACTAGTAAGCTAAAATTCAAATTAAAACTATAATTAGATGGAATTTTTGCTTCTCAAATTTAAAGTTATTTTGTGGGTGTAGCATGCTGAAGATGAGAAAGAGAACAAACTGTTACAACTTACATGGAAAGCAACCAGAGAAATTTGTCAATATGTATTAAAAGCCTTTTTAAAAAAGAGGGGTTCTTTAAATACAGGGATTCTACTTATAGGAATGTATTTTCAGCAAATCATCAGAAAAGTGAGCAAATAGGTATGTTTATTATAATAGGATTTAAAAAGAGGAAAAGTTGATTAAAATTATATTCATATATGAGAGAATGATTAAATGTATTCTAGTAATCCATTCAGAAGGGTGGTTTACACCATATAAATATTACATTTTCAAAGGATATTTAGTGAGCTAGGAAAAAATATAATGATACAATAACAGATAAACCCAGCAGAACACGAAGCTGGAGATGAAACATAATCCCAAATTTGTATGAAAAATACTCAAGAGAAAGACATGAATGACATCAAAACATTAACAGAGGTTATTTTTATGTTCAAAGAACATAGGATATTTTTTAAATTCCTCTGTGGCTCCCAAGTTTTCTGCAAGTACATCTCACTTTCACGATCAGAAGAAAAGCAAATATTTTTTAAGGTGTCAGGTGCACTTACCTACAGGGTGAAAGGTTCTAATTAGAATAGGGGTGGGGCAGAAATAATGGAAAAAGTTGGACTTAACTACTGAGAGAATACTGAGGGAGATTAAACAAGAATCTATAGGAAGCACAAAATATTTGTAGGTAGATATACATAGATTTTAATCTTGGTTCAGCCATTCATTAGATGTGACATCCTTTGGAGCTGCCTTCTCTATAGGCTTATTTGCAGGGCTCTTACCTTAAATAGATAAGCTTATATATTTAAAATGCTTAGCACAATATCTAATAGAGAGTAGGTTTTCCATAAAACTTATATCCTGCCCCTAATACCCGAAAATTATCTTTCAATCTCTTAGTTTTGATCTCTTGCCTAAGATCAAGTTGATGTTACCCATATTTCCACTGTGGCCAATTAAAACCTAGTTCCATAAGGCCCTCTCCTTGGAAGGCAAATTTAAAATGACATTTGGCACAGCTAAATACAAAAATACGTCTCCTTCCGGCATAATTAGCTGAGAGGAAATAATTCATTCAAAGAGGACTAAAAACTATATTAGCTGAATTGACAATTATTTGATCTTACTAATCATTTCACTTAAAAGTCAAACCATTTATACATGGAGACAATGTGAGTCAATTTACTAATTAGATAACATCCTAATTATCCATCTTGTTGTCCATCAGTAATTTTTAATAGCACCAAAAGATCCCCTATTGTTGTGAAAGGCAAAATAAGAAACTTTTTTGCTGAATTATTTCATAAACTGTTCTTTCACGTTCTTATTTAAGATTAGGAATAGTTTCAAAGAAGTATTAATAGAATCAATAAACAGTGATAAGTAATCAGTATTTGCTGTCGATAATTTTTTGTATTGGTTTTATGGAGTTAATTATAAAGAACTTGAGCAAACACCAGGCACTATGTTTCTAAAATATCTGGCTTGTTTAACTATACACAAAACAGCATGACACATTTACACATAAATATTTTAGATTAAGACCACTGTTTGGAGAATGACTTTGACCAGCCTATATTTCTACAATTTTAAGCAAACATGCTTTGTCATGAAACCTTGAATTAACTGAGAAAACATCTCAGTGTGAGGAAAATGAATTTTGGTTTTGGGGGCATTATGTTCTGTTTCTCTCTATCACAAAGCCAAAGAATTGAGCAGCGATGTTTGCCTGACTGTTCTTTTCAGCTGAATGGAATGGAAAATTACACAAAAATTAAACAAAGAAACTGCCTGGACTTTCTCAGTTGCTTGGAAGTGGAAGTGTTTATTCAAGCATTTACATGGTGGCCCTGGTTCACGGTCCCTTGATTAACATAAACTTTCCAGAGGTGTAAGAGAAGCAGCTGGCGGCATACGCTTTCCTTACTCTGTCCCTGCTAACCTCTTCCATCTGGCCCAGGCTCTTGGAACAGGCACCCAACAGATCTTGTGGCTTCCACTTTTGTCTTTTCATGATCCGTTCTCCACACACCATCAGAACCATCTTTTTAGAATATGAATTAATTTCTCTCACTTTCTTACTTAAAATCCTTAGAACAAAATCAGAACCCCTAACTGTGGCCTACAAGGCCCTACAAGCTCTAGCCTCTGTCTGCGTTCATCTTCACTCCTCCCTACTTGTTCGCCGGGCTCTACCTGTATTTTCTTTTTTAATGTTGCTCAAACACATCCCATTCATTCCCACCTCAGGACCCCTGCTCCTGCTAGTACCTCTGCCTGGAATATATTGCCCTGAGACTTACCCATTACTGTTTTCTTGTGTTGTTGTTTTTCATTCTGCTCTCAGGTCAAATACCACCTCCCCAGAGAGATGTTCTAAAGCCTCCCAATCCAAAGTGCAACAGCCTTGCTGCCCAGTTATTCTCCCCCAGGCCTGTGATTTTTTTTTCTCCGTAACACTTGTTGCTCGCTGACATTATTTTGCTCATTCGTTTTCTTGTTTATGATCTTTCTGCACCTAACTAAAATTTCATCTTCATAAAGGCAAGTACCTTGTTGATCATATTCATTGCTGTTATCCTTAACATCTAAGATAGTGATGAGCACACATTCCTTAGTCCATATATACTTGTGACGTGAACAACGTCTGTGCAACGCATCAATTGGGATTTTTTTTTTTTTAATTTGCAACAGAAACTGACTCTAGCCAATTTAGGCAGAAAGGCATTTACTGGAAGGATATCTCATGGTTCACAAAATAGCAAGGATAGCTGGAGAAACAGGCTTAGAAACTAGGCAGAAACCACGGCTAGAGGGTTCCTCTAATGGGTTTCGAGGGTTCCTCGAAAATGACACCGAGAAGTGACCAGAACGATGCCATCCTCGGCCCTGCTGGTCAAGGCC
The DNA here is from genome assembly GCF_022837055.1 of Prionailurus viverrinus. Classification (NCBI taxonomy): domain Eukaryota; kingdom Metazoa; phylum Chordata; class Mammalia; order Carnivora; family Felidae; genus Prionailurus; species Prionailurus viverrinus. Next base: position 96,582,333 of record NC_062567.1, read on the forward strand.
ACTGGACACTCTACCAAAGTTTTCCTCCCCATCACTGCTCCTGGATGCTGGTCGCTGCTGCTTCTCACCCTCAGACTGAACCCTCCAGCCTGTGCTTCTTTATTTCCTCTTTTCCATGCTTAATTTCCTTTAGCAACAATCTCAGCCACCTGTCTACAATCATAGTTGAGGGTAAACTATGAAAAAAATAGCCTTTGAAACTTTAAGGTGGGTTTTATCACCATCAAATAAAAAAATGTGAGAAGCAAATCATTAGTTTTTATATTTTACGATTAACCATGGCCTGGAAATACACTGATCTTGCTACACCCAAAGGAGGTCTTGCAATTTATTCAATAATCATATATCGAATGTCTTCTATTTCCTCTTTTGATAAACAGTTACAGAGTCAAGGAATGGTTATAGAAAGGTGACTGCAATCTCAAGACTGGTTATAATTAACCCCATAAAAATAGAGTGCTGCAAACCCTAATGGTCTCAGGTATCTATAGTTAGCTTTCAAACATTGATGAAAGGACATACCTCCACTGTTAGGCCAAGGGTTCATAACCACATGATCTCCCTTTGTGAGAACTCATTCACAGCTGAGAAGATTTGGGCTCTAGATCCAGATGTTGCACACCTTCATTGGGTGATTATGGGCAGATCTCTAAGCCTTGGTTTCCTTACCTATAAAATGAGAATATTAATAAAATTATAATAGTCTTCTATCACTGCCACACATGATCATACCTCAAAGAATAGAAGGTATGCAAAATACATGTAAAATGTCAGTATTATACATAACAAGACTCTATTGCAATTGAGGGCCATATCTATCCTAATCACAAGAGTTATCATTTATTTATCTTTGACTATGTGTTCCAAACATGCACGGCCCCTCATTCTCTCATTCTGTCTTCCCCTGTCAACCTGAGCACAAGCATCTCTTGTAGGTCTCTACAAGGTCTGCTGGATCCTCTCAAGGACTCTCTCCTTTCTTAGCCTCATGCTTCCAAAGGTGAGATTTCAGCTAAACTAGCACACTCTTGGTCTCCCTCCCTAGAAGAAGAGGGATTTATTTGATTGGTGAGTTTTGGGTAAGAAGTGACCCTCTTCAAGACTGTTAAGCACTAGTAAGTCATTTTTGCCCTATATATTATGTTGGTCATTTCGTCCTATATTTGACAATATCTTTGCAGGAAATGAAATTCTCATTATAATGTTTATTATCTATATGCATGCTTTCATTTATTGTAAAATCTTAGATCTTGGAGATTTGATTTGTTCATGTTATGCCTGGCTACCTAACCTATGGAATATTTTATGTACATTAATTCTAGGCGAATTTACCCTTAGAATATTTTAGCAGCCCTACCTTTATTCATAATCAAAGAAATAAAGACTTTCCACTTGTGAGCACTTTAAAATGTGCATTCATTTTAACTTGCTAACATGATAAAACATGGGAAATGTGATATATAAAGAATAAAACACAAGTCATGGTGCTTACAACACAAGAGAAGCACAGTGGGCAGATTTTTTGTAAAGGCTCAGCTCAACAGGGAATTGAAAAAAGAAAACACAATGTCTCTGCCCTGCTCAGGGAAGCCTCGCCTTTGTATGCTATTTCCTGGCAGATGAAAAGGCAAAGAGCAGCTCCAGCCTGCATTGCTTCCCTGGGATTTGAAAGAACAAAAGAAAAGCAAACACTCCTCTGCTTCCAAGAACGACACTTAGGCAAGAATAGTCTGTCTTTTCTTTTTGTTTCTTCTTTCTTCCTTTATTATTAAACAAAAAAAAAAGATTAGTGATGAAGTAGGAAATCCTTTTTAAAATTATTTTTGTTTTGGGGTCAGAGTTTAGCATTTTTGGGAAAATTACAGCAGAGCTCGTTTTGTTTCCCTCCTTTGAAGTGTCTAATGCAACATTTAATTGTTAATGCCCAGGCAGCTTTTGATTCTTTCAGGGTGCATTGGAAATTTCAGATCTCCAATTTCTTCAAGTTATCTATATTATTAACTGAGTGTCCTTGGTCAACACTGATTGCAAATGACTTCCTTATGTGACCTAAAACGTCTCAAAGCCTTATTCCTAGGACTTCAACTCATCTTATATGTCCACCTCAATGATGGACACTGTGCCATGACAGTGAGCTGCTGCTAGGACAGACTCAAAGCTTAATAAGAGTATTAGGGTGCCACGGTTCTGACCTCAGTTACTGTCAGGGCTCTTGGACCCATCAGGGTTAAGTGATTTGAGACACGTCAATGGATGATGGCTAAAATTATGCCGAAGTGCTCGGTCCCAATCCACAGTGAGACAGCCGCTTCCATTTCCACTTCTGTCTCATGAACCTAACTCTAAATAGCAGGACATGTGCAGGAGCCACATTCTTGTTCAATCCAAAAGACGCAACCAACAAAATTGTATCTGGCTACTGCATTTAGTACCCTCATCCTCTGGATGCTGGCATGTAGAGACAGGTCCTGCTCTGTGAAAGCCTTTATTTATGTTTCTTCCTGACAGTGGGAATCAGACATCGAGATGAATCATCTAAAGAGAACAGAATCTTCTTGTTAATTACGTCCACAAATGCTTTTGATTTAAGGGAGACTGCACAGCCTGAATTGGATGCTCTTGACCCCTCACGTTCTTATCATTCTATTCTTATGGGTTTGCTCCTAACCCTCTGGTTATTCCCTTTTTGTATCTTTCTGGGCTCTTTTTCTTCTTTCCTTTATTGTGGGTACTGCCTAGGCTTCCACCCTTGACTCTCAGCCTTTCACATGCTATACTATGATTCACAAACCAAACTGCTTACAGGGATCTGAAGGTAGCATAAATAACTGAAGCAGGCTGTATGTGAGAAAAATAATGTGGTTCTCTTACTCTCTGATACAGTAAAGATCTACCTTTTCTTTTATAAGGAAATATCAACAACAGAAAGAACACAAGCACAACCTTAAACGGCAGTTGATATTCAGTGTCAGGGAGAATAACATGTAGAAATGCTTGAGTGTGAGGGGTACTAGGAGACGGCTGCTTCTCAGCTACGGTTAATGTCTGGTAATAGGTAATATTACCCATTAATATTACCAAAAAATTTTCACTTGTCAAAAGAGTTTGGACATCCAGATTCTTTTATTTAAACTTTCATATGAAATCTCCGATATTTAAAATTTTACTCAAGCATTGCATGTGTGTATGCCAGAAATGAGTATGCCGGCCAAAGAGAACACATCTCCATGCCAAATACGGTCAGTGGGTAGCCAGTTGGCATCTCCTTCTCTACAGATTACTAAAGGCAGTGGTTTCCAAACTGCAGAGCACAACCTATTATTGGATCATGGAATCAAGCCTAGTGGATTGCAAGTAGCATTTTTAAGTGAAATAGAACTGCATAGAAGAAAACAGAATTAAAAATGATAAAATAGGCGTGTCTGGGTGGCTCAGTCAGTTAAGCATCAGACTCTTGACTTCTGCTTATGTCAGGATCTCACAGTTCATGAGATCAAGCTCCATGTTGGGCTTTGCGCTGACAGTGTGGAGCCTGCTTGGGTCTCTCTCTCTCTCTCTCTCTCTCTCTCTCTCTCTCTCTCTCCCTCTGCCCCTCCCCCACTTGTGTGTGCACGTGCACCCACACTCTCTCTCAATTAAACTTTAAAAAATGATAAATTATATCACATTTAATAAGGAAAAAGCATTATTACAGGAAACATACATACACATGCATCTGTGTGTGTGCGTGTGTGTGTGTGTGTGTGTGTGTGTGTGTGTGTGTGGTGGGTCACTATTAAAAAATCTTTTTATGACTGTGGTCAAAAGGTTTGAAGGTCACTGCCCAGGTGATGTTATTGCACTTCACCTTCAGTTGTAACTTAAATGCTTAAATGATTGTGAAATGTGCATCTGTATGCTAGATTTTTCTCTTGAACTTCATCCACTTATTTTTAATTATCCACTTGTATTGTCACTTGGATAATCCACGGGTCCCACAAGTGCAGTATAATAGAATGATTAAAATAATGGGCTTCATAGTGACATGGATTTCATTTCAAATCTTAGGATTTCTTAGCCTGTTTTCTCATCTTTGAAATCAGGATAGTTGAGGGTGGGTGAGCCTGGGTGGCTCAGTCTGTTAAGTGACCGACTTTTGATTTCGGCTCAGATCATGATCTCATGGTTTATGTGATCGAGCCCCTTGTCAGGCTCTATCTATGCTGACAGTGCAGGGGTTCTCTCTCTCTCTCCCCCTCTCTCTCTGTCCCTCTCCTGCTCACACTCTCTCTTTCTATGGAAACAAATAATCATTAAACAAATTAAAAATAAAGAAAATAAAGAAAATAAAATCAGGATAATTGAACCATCTGAATAAGGTTTGTAAGAATTTGTCCTTAGAACAGTGCCTGTGCATACAAAATAAACAAATACTGCTTGAGCACCAACTATATTCCAGGCATCGTCCCAGACACTAGAGATTGATGAAAGAACAGCTCTTCCATAATTAATGCCACTTTCCAGTAGTTTCAAAAGGAAGTTTAAATTAACAAAAATCTCCTTAACGTTTTACTCGATACATATATTAATCCTTTTATAATGAAATTTATAAATACCCCTTTCAAGTGACCTCTGAAGTCTATTAATTTACGACCACAAAGATGACCTCCTTCTCCCTGTTGAATGTCAGGAGGCCTCCTCTCCTCCTGAGTGTCATGAGCTTCTCCCGGCCCATGCTGACCATGAGGAAATTCTCAGGTCTTAGTTAAACTGGGGTATAGAAAAGAATCTGTAATTATGCTCTGTTAAGGAACTTGGGTGTTGAATAAGATGATGTCTGTCTTAGTTCATTAAGGCTGCTATAACAAAGCACCACAGACAAGGTAGCTTATGAACAACAGAAATTTATATCTCACATTCCCGGAGACTGGGAATTCCAAGATGAAGGTGCCCTCAGAGTCAGTGTCTGGTTCAAGCCTGCTTCCGGGTTCATCTTCTTGCTGTGTCCTCACATGGCAGAAGGGGCAAAGGAGCTCTCTGAGGTCTCTTTCCTAAGGACAGTATCCCATTCATGAGGGCCTTTCTTTCATGACCTAATTACCTCTTAAAGGTCTTACCTCCTAGTACCATCACACCAGGCATTAGGTTTCAACATATGTATCTGGGGGTGGGGCACAGATGTTCAGTCCATAGCAATACCCTTTCCCTTTGAAAAGCTTGCTGACAGTGAATACATACACAGTCTGTGGTAACCTCCTGACTGAACTTCCTGCCTGCCGACCCATTCCCGTTAAAACATCCATCACGCTGAAACCACAGACCCCTTATAAAATGGATTCTGGTCATGACCTTTCACTTTCTCACCTTTTAACAATTCTGCTCTGTAACCTGTAGAAGGGCTGAGCTCCTAGTGGGATTTATCGGGCCCTGCATGATCATATCCTCATCTCTTAAGCATCATCTCCTCTCAAATTCTGTCTTCTTGTCAATCAGGACGACTTGCAGTTTCTAATGCATTTAGCACTCTCTGTCAATTGATATTACCAGGAAGACAAGCTTGTTATTACAGTTGTCACGGTTACAGATTGGCTTCCGCCCCTCCAGATATCACTTCCACCTTTCAGATAGAGAGAGTAGAGGGTTGAAAAATTCTGCCCAGGTCTTGAACTATGTTACACAGATATCCTTAACTGAGACTGGGATATTATGTACTTGCATTTCCTGATTTCCCAAGGGATTGGAATGAGTGTGGAGTCAACTTCTGTCTACACAATTGGAATGTCTGGAGTTGATTCATCCCTAATGAATCTTTAACTATCGAAGGTGTTTCTGCACTTAAAACACCTAGGCGTCCTGAGCCATTCTGGTTCCTGTTATTTCTTTAGTCTATCTCTTAAAGTTGCTCTTTTCCTTCTCTGTGCTATTCCATCTTTCCAATAAATGCAGTAAGAGTGAATTTTCATCACTTGCTACCAACAAACCCTAAGTGATACCATTTAATGGATGATTAAAGGTTGAGGAAGTATCAAGCTTATGAGTATTCCTCCTTTTATAGTGTAGAATCTACTGAGCACTTAGGCCTGCCTGTGGAATATCTCAGCAATATTTTAGGATCAAAATTTTAAAATATTTGGCAGTTGTGAACGTATCCGAAATGTTTATTGGAAATGGAAATATTCACTCAATGGAACAGTTAGGTAACGTAAGTTTTTCTGTTTCTGAGATCTACTCTTATTTGTGCAGATTGGCTAGGGACTGGAACTGGTTAAAAATGGTGCAAATGGACTGGTGGGAATGAAAACTGGGGCAGCCACTCTGGAAAACAGTGTGAAGGTTCCTCAAAAAATTAAAAATAAAATTACCCTATGATTCAGCAATAGCACTACTAGGAATATATCGAAAGGATATAGGAGTGCTCTTTTATAGGGGCACATGTACACCAATGTTTATGGCAGCACTATCAACAATAGCCAAATTATGGAAAGAGCCCAAATGTCTATCAACTGATGAATGGATAAAGAAGATGTGGTTTATATATAAAATGGAATACTACTCGGCAATGAGAAAGAATGAAATCTTGTCATTTGCAACAGCGTGATTGGGACTGGAGGGTATTATGCTAAGTGAAGTAAGGCAGTCAGAGAAAGACAGATAATATGTTTTCACTCATATGTAGAATTTGAGGAACTCAACAGAAGACCATGGGGGAAGGGAAGGGGAAAGATAGTTTCAAACAGAGAGGGAAGCAAATGATACGAGACTCTTAACTACAGAGGACAAACCGAGGGTTCTTGGTGGGGGAGGGAAAAATGGCTGATGGGCATTGAGGAGGGCACTTGTTGGGATAAGCACTAGGTATTGTATGTAAGCGATGAACCATGGGAATCTATTCCCAAAGCCAAGAGCACACTGTTTCCACTGTATGTTAGCTAACTGGACAATAAATTATATATTTTTTTTTAAATGGTGCAAATGGGTTACTATCACTTTGTTAATAACAAAATTAACACAGAGTTAATAAATGTAACTCATCGTCAGTTAAATACAGTAATTTTATTAATCAACTGTCATTAACCTTAAGATCCTCTTGATTTTTTCTACACAGCTCCACAAGAAAAGTACTAGGAAAAGAAAAAAAAACCTACAAGCTAAAATGTTTTTAAATGTAAAATGGGACAGAAGAAAACAGTAGAATACTATAGACTGTCAGTAAAAACTACATTTGTGAAAATGATGATAATCGATGAAATCATAATGAGAAATGATGTCTGTAATAAAACTATGAATACTACTTTAGATAAGTAACGGCCCATTAAAGGTGAATTTTAGAATCATACAATCTGCTGCCTTGTTTTAGAGATGAGGAAACTGAGAGCCAACAAGGTAACCAACATAGACACAATCCCTCAGCTAGTCAGCAGAAGCAAGTCAAAGTAGGAACAGGTATGTGAATAAAGGAAAATGCTCTCCATCTGAACCGCAAGATCATTGAAAATCATTAGTCTCCTCATATTGAGGCCAATCTGTAAAAATCTACCATTTATTATGTGGTTTGAATAAGAACTGAGTAACAATTTATTTTAGGTGCAAAATATTTAACAATGAATGTATCTTTTATATGTATATGTGTGTGTGCCTATATATTGTGTGTGTCCAACAATAAGATTATTTATCATTAGGGGTAGAATGTTTTCCATTAAAAACTAAAATTGAAAATTGGGCATATGACAGATTAAAATGTCACTATGGTAGCTATAAACAAAACCAGTAAACTCTAATCAGAGTTAAAAGCATATGAAAGAAAATGCAGCATTTTTGTCTAACTTCAGTTTGTTTACAAGATTCCCTGCAGCTATTCATACCTTGTCTCCTGGAATTTAGAATGTAATTAATCATACAGCATAAACCTGAAGAGAAAAACTGTGAGTATAATAAAAATACAACTTGTCCAGAATTTTGAAAATAATAGAGTTTTACACAAAAATTGAGCATGAATAATTAGCTGTTGTCAGTCAACACGAAACACGCAAATACTTTATGGGAGGAACATTTCAAGGCAAACTGTAGTCAGTTATGGTTTTTTTAATACCTCAAGCACAATTACCAGGGTGGATATCACAAAATTGAGTAAAAGTGACTTATTTATGTCTTTTAGTGTTATTAGTGATTGAGGAAAGGGAGGTGATGTGAAATGATGGGATATCTAGGTGGTATTTAAATCATAGGTATCATTCAGGCATAATAATTTACATGTTGGTTTTATAAAAAACTCACACAGTTTTATAAACAACATATAAGTAGTCATGTTCCAGAAAATGCAAATAAGGCAATAAGAAAGAAATAATAAATATAAAATGTTTTTTTAGTAAGTCACAGACATTTTTTTTTTCAGCAGGGAAAAATACTGTAATTGAATCTCACCTTGTTACAAAGACATTATTTTGTCCAAAGCCATAAGGTGTTCATAGAGAATAAAATTAGGAGTTGTATCAATTGGGGCTATTGGTTGTAAGCAACACAATTTAGTGCAGCTAGCACAGGTAGAACACAAATCTACTGAGAGCTAATACATTCTATCTAATAAGTATTGAATTTATTACATAGTTCAGAGAATTGTTGTGTGGGTTGAGAGAAATAGGCTCAAGACCAGCCTCCAGGAACAATTCCTAGAACTACACCACAGAACTGGCCTGAGCAGGAAGTCACAACAGCCGTCACCACCCCCTCATCAGCAGAATGAATAAACCATCCCTAATCTGCTTCCTCCTATGGTTCATCTCCCAAGTTAAGTCCCATGTAGGGGACTCGGATTCACAAAACCAAGGTCACACGCCTGCAGTTTAGCCACAAGGGAGTCTGAGAATGCAGGAAGCTTTTGAAAATTGCCCTGGAAACAGGGAGTTCACAGTGCAGAGAACTATCAAATAAAGAGAGGGTGTTCAAAACATGTGGGAAGTTTGGTCCACCGAATTCTAAGATGCACAGAAGTTAGAAGTTCATTTTGACTTCCTCTCAACTTGACACTTAATGACTTCTTTTGAGAATTGAATTCTTTATGACCACTGTTCTAAGCAAGACATGCTAAAGATTACTGTATCTCTAGATGTATGGATATCTGTGTATTTGCTCTCAGGAGACTTTATTACTACACTGTCCAATGCTAGCAACTAAAAGTATGTTCACTGGCAACATGTAGCTATAGAGCACTTGAAGGTTGGGTAGACCAAATTGAGACAGCTCTAGTGTAAAATACACACCAAACTTTGAAGACAGCATAGGAAAAAAAACCCTTCATTAACAAGTTTTCTATCAATAACACACTGAAAATGTATTTTTATATATTAGTTAAATAAAATATGTTAATAAAATTAATTTCACCTGTTTTTTTTTCTTTTCTTTCCTTTTTTTTTTTTGGTATATTATCATTATAAAATATACACATTTGGGACCAATGAGAATTAGAATTGGCATTTGTTCCTACTTGTTAGGAAATTCTTTTCTACCAGAGTTGTTGAGAAGGCTAAATATCTGTCTGAAACTTTCAAAACCATCTTCTAACTTAAGGGATGAACCCACCTAAGAATGGGGCCAATTGATCTGATAAACAGAGCACTGATGTCATCTGAAGCACTGAACTTATACCCAAACTAGCTTCACTTCTGGGCTTTTTAGGAATATGAATCAATAAATATCCTAGGCCAGCTGTGGTTGAATTTTATCATTTGCAATTAAAAACATCCCAACTGATATAATTATTAAGACCTCTACAGTGACCTTCTTGCAGTGTATTCAAATCATCACCAAAATAAATTAGGAAGCAAAGCTCTTCTAAGTGCTGGTAATAGTGTAAACCTATATCCACAAGCTACTATGAGTATTTTGAAAAGAAAGCACAGTTTCCAAGAGTTTGGAATAAAATCTAATCCATACAGCAAAATGTGTCTAATATTGTTCCTTTAGCTATTAGAATGCCAGAGCACTGATGAGTTTTGGGGTGATGGTGGGGTGGTCTGGAGCCAACAGCCAAGAAAGAATTCTTGAAGACATCTTTGGTGCAAAAGGTGATTTTACTAAAGCACAGGGACAAGGACCTGTGGACAGAAGAGCTTCATGGGGTCATGATGGGTAGCTCATTATATACCCTCAGGTTGGGAGGGCGTCAGGGATAGAATAAGTCTCTAAGGAATTTTGGAAGCAAGGTTTCCAGGACCCTGAGGAGCTAGCTGTTGCTAGGGAAACACCGTTTATTGAGTTTAATAAAACATCAATCATGAGACCCTTCAGACATATATCGGGGGGCCATAAGCTTGGAGTATGATTGTCAGCACATATCTTGGGGTAGTTGAGACAAAGGAAGTAGACTTACAGGATACTTGAGGTTGGGATAATGTTAAGCCAAGATTCCCTTTTGCCCCTAACAAAGTATCATCATCGAGGAAGCTGAGCTCCTAAAGGGAGGTCACCCTGCTCGTTGCAAGGACTTGTCAGTGGGTTGTAGGGAGTAAGGGAATTTAATTTTTCATTTGCCTTAGTTTCCCACATTACCAAGGCAAGCATTTAAGCCCCCTTCCTTTGTTCTTGGGTGGCCAGGAGTGTCCAGGGAATATCACACATATTCTACCTGGCAGGGAGGGGGGTGGGGAGGAGTGCCTGCCTGTATTTTGCCTTCAGCTTGCCCTAGGCTCCCTCATCAGCATGATAACAGATTATTGAACAATTCAAATAAACAGATTCAGCACAGTGTTACTGAAGCAATTCTAGTCGTTTATATTAGGGACTTTTCAACTTTTAAGCCATGAAATACTTTATTCAAAATAAATGACTATGAAAGCATAATATATGAAAACAGAATGAATATTAGGGATGTTCAACATCTCTCATAACACATTTTTATTACATTATTATTTGAAAGTTCAAGGTGGACATTTAAAAAAAATTTTTAATGTTTATTGATTTTTGAGACAGAGACAGACAGAGCATGAATGGGGGAGGGTCAGAGAGAGAGGGAGACACAGAATCCGAAGCAGGCTCCAGGCTCTGAGCTGTCGACACAGAGCCCGACGCAGGGCTCCAGGGCTCGAACTCACAAACCATGAGATCATGACCTGAGCTGGAGTCGGAGGCTCAACTGACTGAGCCACCCAGGAGCCCCAAAGGTGGACATTTTAAAGCGATATACTAGCATTTGCCAGAAAAAAAGTTAAGTCAGAAGTCTTTTGAAACTTTTTGCCAGACTCAGCTTTAAGTATTAGGGAGATGGCCATTTAGAAAAGTCAGAGCAAAAATAGTAAGTAAACTATTCACTATTATTACAGAAACATGCTAGGAAATTCTCTTTTCTACTAGAGTTGTTAAGAACTCTGCTATACCTAAAGAAGGAAAAAAGGAAAATTTAATAAAGCAAAAGAAAATTTCCAAATCACTTGCACTTGACTTTGGAATGTCCTTGACACAAATTCTCTGGCATCATGCTTGCTCCACCCTAACCTCAGCAGCCTGGGGACAGTTTAGGAATGTGAAAGTGGAGGTCTGACGTCATTACAGAAGGCCAACAGTGGATCCGGAGCTGCCCATTCACACTGATGCTAAAGTCTTATGATTATAGAGGTGAGAGCTCAGATGGTTATGTTTATTCTCTTTAACTGTCCTCCTGGCTTCATCTAATCCAGTCCCCAGTCCGCACTCACCCCCACCCCCTGCTGCAATCTCTTCCCTCTATGTCATTTCCACTGCCCTTGTCAACTCCCTCTTTTCCCACTGAACTATTTGAGCCATGAGTAGCTGACACAGTCAGAACAGTTAAAGAAGAATGAATGACCTTACTTGTCTCAAATTAAAGGAAGTCTCCAGAAGTGCTTTCAGAGAGACCATACTTCCCTGCATTGTCTGGTACCCTAAAGATTCTCTCCTGACCATGTGGACCTTCAACCAACCCGACTGCATAACTTATTTTCTCCCTGACTCCAAGTGCCAAAATACTTGCTAACACAGGAAGGAGAATCATATTAGATAAATTTTAGATAAAGTATAGATATTAAGAAGGAAAATAAGATGAAATTAAGTTCCAGGGAGTCACCATATGGGCTCCTGATTATCAATCATTTTAACAGCTAAATGAGTTTGCATTACTTCTAACTCTTAGGGCTACAAATGCAGATGTGAACATTAAATGCCTCTTTAAAAAGTGAAGTGAAAAATTTGCTGGTTAAGCAACTTTAGTATTATTTGTACAGATTTCTTGAAGAGAAAGTAATAACAGTTAATCATTACCTGGGATTTATCATGGAGCCAGAATATGCAAAATATAAAGGAGGGAATCATCTGAAAACACCCAATCCAAGGAACAAAAACAAACCCATGCATAGCAAAGAATGGCATATGTAAAGCTGTCTTGTTCAACGTTCAATAATATTAACTGGGCATCTATTATAAGCCAAACATTGCACTACGCATTGAGAACTCACACAACGGGAACAAAGATCTCTCTGTGGGGCATACAAAGATAGAATTCCTCTGTGGTTCAGGTTCAGGACTGTATTGCATTTAAATCAAGAGAAAATTTGAATTTTTTCTTTCATTACCCACAAAAGTTCTTGCCTGTTCAAATATATGATCCAGGAGAATTTTCATTACACTTGGTCCATTGCTATATTAAGACATCCTGAAGCTTCTGGGAACATCCTGAAGCTCCTGAAGCCCCAGAAGAACCCTCATTCATTCCTATTCTCCTATTCCTACCATCGTGGCCTCCTGATCGCCTTCTCCCCCATCCCACACATTGCCTATAATGACAGGCTTTGCTCGTTGATCATTCTTATCCTGTTAGGTGTTTAAGCAGATCTTGACTTTTGGAATCCTCTGGTGGAGAAGTAAGAAGTAGAAATAAATATTTCAACACCTGGTGAGAAGTGTCAAAACATAGATAGCTATAAGTTTCCACAGACGTATGAAGGGGAGAACAGCTCATGGTAGGCTCAGAGAGGAGGAAAGTAGGGGCAGGGTCAGTAAGGAGTACTTTGTGATCAAGACATGCTCTTTGCCCAAATGAAAATATCGATGGCGCCAGGAATCCCTCCTGAAAAAAACCCTAGATCAAAACCTGTGAAAGGCCCCAATTTTTGTCTCCAATACAAAAAGCATTCCGTTTTGTTGAACACTTTTTTCTTTTAAAAAAATTGCTCATCGGTTCTTGACAGTATTTGATGATTACTGTACATACAATTTCCCTTGGTTTTATTTCAGTGGTGCGTTCCCCCACTTCTTTCACAAATATTTACAAAAGCATGTGGCCCTGTTAGGAAACACACACCCACACCTCTGAAAAGAAAAAGCCATAAAATCTGTATCATCAAAAATCACGAACTGATGAACTGTATAAGGAACTACAGGAAAATAGGAGGATGAACGTAAGAGTTAAATTTATAACTATTCAAGAAGTATGTAAGCTCATCATCTCTTTAGATTTTCATGATTCTTCTCTTGCTTAATATATTTGGAAAGAAATAAGTATTTATAAACAAACAAACAGAAAACACTAGGGGCCTGTTCCCGTTCTTAAAGTCCGGTCCTAAAAGCTCGGCGATTTGACCCAAACATGGTGACAGAGCCAGAAGGAGGCAGAATAAGTGATTTATCACGAGTAGTGGCTTTGCTTTCAAATGCACCAAAACCAGAAATTCAAGATGTAGATTATAATGTAATTTTCAAGACTAGTTAAGAACCCCTCTCAGTGGAGCAACATAGTTATTCAATTAATTCGGGTGAATAAATATTATCCTATAATTGATATCTCATTAGTCTGACACAAGCTGGAGCGCACTGTTCTTTATCACACAAGGTGCATTCTTACTATAAAATGATACATTTTAAGAGATAGGGTGCATAATGGAAAAGTAATTGCTCCAGAAGAGATGTGTGTAACTTGTAATCTTGAAAATTAATTCTGCCTGGGCTCCATTCCAGAATTCCAGAACGATTGTTACCAGAGGAATGCCACCAAATGACAGGAACGAAGAGAATGTACATACTGCATACCCACTCCCAAGCACAGCCCGGAATTTTGTCAGGATCCCAAGAAAACTTTTTGGTCTTTCTCAATAGTAATTTCATTAAAATACATATTCCAAATGAAGGTGTGAATGGAAAAATGAGCAGCGGAGGGAAAGAGGCCAAGAAAGGGTCTTCTAGAAACCATAACCGCTAGTAAACAACCGCTGATAAATGTGAATATTCCCATATAGTTAAGCGTAGTTTTGAGTGCAGAAAAGATTTTCAGGATATTTTATTAATATACTTCTGCAAAAGTTACAGATGCCAAAACCTAATTCTTCCCCTAGCTTCTGGGTTTAGCTTATTATTCTATTTAAAAATCTAGCAAATATTTACAGCCACTTGCTAAGGGGATTTGAATAATCCTGCTTGGTTCCCACATATCATCTTGGTAACCTAAACACCTTCAAGTATTGTAAACATCATTTATAAATTTAACATATTCTGGGGCACCTGGGTGGCTCAGTTGGTTAAGTGTCCGACTTTGGCTTAGGTCGTGATCTTGTGGTTTGTGGGTTTGAGCCCCATGTCAGGCTCCGGGCTGACAGCTCAGAGCCTGGAGCCTGCTTCAGATCCTGTGTCCCCCCACTCTCTCTGCTCCTTCCCCACTCATGCTCTGTCTCTCTCTCTCTCTAAAATAATCATTAAAAATTAAAAAAAAATAAAAGCAAGTTTAACATATTCTATTTCCTTTTCAGTTTGAAAGGTCTGATTGACAAGCCTTTCCAAATACTTAAGGAATTCAGACAAGTTAAATTAACTTTACAAATACGATAAATATTGAATCCTTTTAACATTCTAGTGAAATCAATTATTCAATTACACATTTAAAACTAAAATTATAAGATTTCACTCTAAGATACATTTTTCTCAAATATATAAAATACTAATTGTGCATAAATTCTTACCATAATGATATTAGTACTATGGTTCTGATGATTTTAAACATTTTATCCTTATCCTAAATATCCCCATAGTTAAATGATGCTTTTCTCCCAGGAGACAACTTAAGTTTTGGGGTTTTTTTAATGTTTATTTATTTTTGAGAGAGAGAGAGAGAGAGAGAGTGAGCAGGGGAACAACAGAGAGAGAGAGACACACACACACACAGAATCCGAAGCAGGCTCCAGGCTCTGAGCTGTCAGCACAGAGCCCGATGTGGGGCTCGAACTCACAAACCGTGAGATCACATCATGAGCCGAAGTCGGACTCAACTGACTGAGCCACCCAGGTGCCCCTTAACTTACTTTTGATTAGTAATTTTGACTGAGAGTGGGATCTGCAACTTGAAAACCTCAGGGCAATTCTCACCAGCCACTATTTAGGTGGTTATTATTTGAGGAGTTTTTTCTCAGTATGGTTAAGATTACCCAATGGCTAGAGGTTTTGACCAAATGTAATTTTCATATAAAAATTCCTAAGTTCCACTTCTTACTGCACCCAAGTCCATGATCTAAGATACAAATGGAGTCTTTATAACCACCTAGTGGGCCCTCTGCAATCCCTGACCCCCATCCCCATCACCACTCATTCTCATTTCCTTTCCTATCTAACCTCCTACTACTCTCTCCCTTACATAGTCCACACCAGTCCCCTTGCCGCTTTTTGGTACTTGCCCAGTGTGCTTCATGCCTCAGGACTTTTGCATTGGCTCTTCCTTCTGCATGAAATAGTCACCTCTCAAGTGTATATGTGGCTTGCTTCGTGATTATCTTCAGGTCTTTGCTCAGATGCCACAACCTTCTCAAAGAGGCCTAGGCTGACCACCCTATTTAAAAGTGCAACTCTGACCTCTCTATACCCCATCCCACAATCCCTTTTTCTCAATCACCCAACACATCCGACATACTATAGAGTGTAATTATTTACTTGTTTGTTGCCTGTTTCTCCAAAGAGGGGCAGGATTTTCTTCTCTTCCTCCTCCCCCTTTTCTTTCTCCTCCTGCCCCTCCTCCACTCCTCCTTCTCCTTCTTCTTCTTCTTCCCTCTCCCTCCTCTTCCCCCTTCTCCTTCTTCTTTCTATTGAGAAAGCGAGAGGGAGGGAGAGGGAGAGAGAGTGCAAGTGGGGAAGGGGCAAAGGGAGAGGGAGGGAGCGAATCCCAAGCAGGCCCCAGGCTCAGCACAGAGCTCCATGCTCTGTCGGTTGTGGGATCGTGACCTGGTCGTAAATCAAGAGTCAGATGCCTAACCAACTGAGTCACCCAGGTGCCCTAGGATTTCCTTTCTTAGTGCTGAATCCCCATGACCAAGAGCACCACCTGACACATAGACGGTTCTCAAAAAATATTTACTGGGTGAATAAACACATGGAATGAAGAGGCAGACTTCTGCGTACTACAGAGAGCCCAAGTTGATACTATTGTTTTCGGAGAGAAGGACTTTATCCTTTTTAAAGATGTGACGGTGTACAAGCACTTCAGCAATGGCTTCTGCAAGTCACGGGTACATTTGGAAATAGCCTCTCCTGTTCCTGCGGTGACCTCTGTCTGTTTTCTAACGGCTATTGATAGCAATTGTTCACGTTTGCGAGGAAGGTTGCATTTCTTTTAAAAAGTTCTTTAATCAGAATTTTCACTCTTGAAAAAAATCAGCCTCATCCTTTAATTAGTCCAAAGTGGTAACTGAAGCTCACACCCCAGTGCAACTCATTCCACTTCTTTACCTCAATCTCCCTGTTTCTCATGTATTCCATTAACCATACGGGGGGTTAAGAGAGGAATAAATTGTTTCCTCACGATGAAAGGCCTGAATAGAATAATTAGGCCAGACAATTCCCAGAGTGCAAGGGATAA
Organism: Prionailurus viverrinus; assembly: GCF_022837055.1. Classification (NCBI taxonomy): domain Eukaryota; kingdom Metazoa; phylum Chordata; class Mammalia; order Carnivora; family Felidae; genus Prionailurus; species Prionailurus viverrinus. The sequence goes on from NC_062567.1 coordinate 96,599,152, forward strand.
ATTTTTTTTCCTCGGCTATGCACCGCATATTTGCAAGCCACAGTACAGTTATCAAATATTCCGTAGATGTTCCTGCCTGAAACAGCCTCTGAGGGGATTGGAGAGGCTTGGTACAGATCAAAAAGGATGTCACCTACATGTTTATTGTGCAAGAGGGAACTCTGGGGGGGAACACTGTTCCTCAACTTGTTTTATTACTATTAATATAAGAACAGAGAGTAATAGAAGAGCTGAGTCTGTGGCTCTCTGTGTTCTGAGTATCTGGTCATCAGCTTTATATATCTTTTTTTTTTTTTTTAAAGCACTGGATTGGAGGGAGGGGTAGAACTACTTGCCATTCATCTTCCCGTATCAATATTCATTATGTAGGAGTAAGAGCATCTTGTCCTGACTTGAAATACACCAGAGAAGACCAATTAAACTCCCTTAATTAAGACAATTCCCAAATGTCCTCTAGAATAAAGCCAATTTGGCAGTTCTGCCACGGTGGTGTGGGCTGAGTGAGAAGCCCGACAAAAGTATCTACCTGGACTCAAAGCAATGCCCAAAGGCACAAATGAAGAAAAAGTCAGCAACTCAGAGTTTTCAAAGCTATGCTTCCCTTGAATTCTGTTTTACTTAAAAGGTTACCATCTACAATTTGACTGTTGGTGGATGCCCTATTAGATAACAGGAAGCCCTCCATTCCCAGAAGAGGAGCTACTCCAAAGAATGGGCTATAACCTTGTGGACTATTCTTTTTATAGTGGGTATGATCTGCTGTATTTAGAAAAAATGGGGTCTTTGGGGTTTTTTTTGAGATTAAACTTAAGATTTTTTTTTAGAGCTCTTGAAGGTTGGTTGCTACTAGATAAGGAAGAGATTTCCATCTGGACAGACTCACCCTTGTTCTAGAAAAACCATTTAAATGGGCCTTTCAGTTTCACTTATGTAAATATAATATAGAACCTTACTTTAGAAAAGAACTGCAAAGTCACTACTTGAAGACAGATGCTGAAAGTGAATCAGGTTCCATGTCATTATTTTTCCATACACTTCAGGCTTTGATATATTGTGGCTTAGAGATACAGCTGTCTCCTAGTTTTATCGAAGATGGAGTTTCCACTTCCCTTTACTATTTTTCTTTTTTTTAGAATAATTTATGAGGCTTATGTGGTGAAGTAATTTTCTTATGTCATTTTAAGAATGGGAAGTAATGTGCCATACATTTTAGATACTTGTGTGACCATTACAGCAACTCTATAAGGTGGGCATAACGGGAAAGACAAATTTTATTAAGATAAACAGAACTGAAGAGGTTTCTGCCTTCTTGGGGAGAGGCATAGTTCATCCCTGCTTAGATAAAAATGGTCTTGGAATTTTATGCATCTTTTGATGGAAAAAGGTTGGGGCTGCTAGGTATTGTCCGAATGGTTGGGTGCTACTTGCAGAAGGTGCTATATGTTTTTGCAAACTACACATTGTGAGGGAGTTCGCCTTTCTCTGGGAAGTCTGGAAGGAAAGGGATTAGTGGTCTGAGAACTGGGAATAGGGGAAGGAGAAGGGAGAAGATGCAAAGAAAGAACAGAGAGGGAAGAAGAACAGAGAGAGGGAGGAAGGAAGAGAAAAAGAAAGGGGAGGAGGAAAGAGAGGAAGGGGCTGTAGTGTTTTTGAGGCAAATATCAATGGGTATTGACATGGAAAGATAGTTGCTTGGCAAGAAATTCCTTGGGGTAGCTGTGGCTAGTAAACTCTAGGACACAGTTTATCCTAAGATTTGAATTTTGTGCTGGGTCGTCTTACAATGCTTCTCTGTTCCATGATCACTTCCTTCACTATATTTTTAGAGAAGCTGTCCCTCGTGCCTTCTAAGGCCAATCCCTTCATCTGCTCTGCCATCACAGGAACTTAATCATCTTTACTATCCCTCCCTTTAGTGTACCCAATGTCTCCCCTCTGGATCCTTCTGATTAGCTTTTTAAAATGAACTAGTCCTTCCAATCCTCTCAGTGTGTGTATCTTACGCCATATATAAAAATTAACTCGAAATGATCAAACACCTAAACATAAGAGCTAAAACTGTAAAACTTTTAGAATAAAACATGTGGAGAAAACATCATTATATTGGATTTGGAGATGATGTCTTGGGGAGAACCCCAAAAACACAGTCAACAGAAGCAAAAATTGACAAGTGGAGCTATTTCAAACTTAAAAACTGTTGCACATCAAAAGAAACACTCAACAGATGAAAAGGTAACCTACAAATGGGAAAAAATATTTTCAAGTCATCTGATGGAAGATTAATAATTAGAATATGTAAATAACTTCTAAAACTCAACAACAAAAAAACAACCTGGTTAAAATATGGGCAAAGAACATGAGTAAACATTTCTCCAAAGTAGATAAACAAATGTTCAGTAAGAACATGAAAGATGCTAAACATACTGATCATCAAGGAAATGCAAATTAAAACCACAATGTGAGATCACTTCACATCCATTAGGATGACTGTTATAAAAAAAAAAAAACAAGCAAAGAGAAAATAGTTGTTGGTGAGGATGTAGAGAAATTGGAACCTATGTGCACTGCTGATGGGAATGGTGTAGCCATTGTGGAAAATACCATGGTGTCTCCTCAAAAACTTAAATATACAATTACCATGCTATTATAATTTCTCTTCTGGATTTATATTCAAAAGAATTGATAGGGGTCCTGGGTGGGTCAGTTGGTTAAGCGTCCAACACATGATTTTGGCTCAGGTCATAACTTCACAATTCATGAAACAGAGCCCCACATCAGGTGCTCCACTGACAGCATGGAGACTGATTGGGATTCTCTCTCTCCCTCGCTCTCTGCCCCTCCCCCACTTGCACGCGCACGTGCATGCTCTCTCTCTAAATAAATTAACTTAAAAAAAAATTGAAATCCAGGATCCAAACAAATATCTGTATATACACCCATGTTCATAGCACCATTATTCACAATAGTTAAAAGGCAGAAGCAACCTATGAGTCCATTGATGGATAAATAAAAAAAATGTAGTATATGCATACAATGGAATATTATTCAGCATCAAAATGGAAGGAAATTCTGACACATGCTACAACATGGATAAACATTATGCCAAGTAAATAAGCCAGAAACAAAAGGACAACATTGTACAATTCCCCTTACAAAGATACCTAGAGTAGTCAGATTTATAGAGACAGGTAACAGGGGCAGGTAGAAAGGAGGAATGGGGAATTAGTGTTTATGGTATTTCAGTTTGGGAAAATAAAAAAAAAATTCTTGGAAATGGATAATGCTAATGGTTGCACAACAATGTGAATGTACTTAATGACGCAGAACTTAAAAATGGTTAAAATGATAAAATTTATGTCTTTTTCACCACACACACACACACACACATACACACACAATTGTCCCTCGACCATCTCTATCTCACTCCTATCCTTCATAGCTAAGCATCTGAAAAGCATTATCTTTTTTCATTTCACGCCCTCCCCCACCCATTCACGCCACAGCTGACTTCAATATGACTTTTATTTTCTGCACACCATCACAACGGCCCTGGCTGTGTAGGTGTCCAGTGATCTCAAGTCCTTATATCCAGTAGGCATTTGTAAGACCTCACCTTATTTGACCCTCATAAACATTTGATATAATTGATCAGTTCCTCCTTATTAAGTTCTGTCTCCTCTTGTCTCCTGTGCAACTACCTGGTCCCAGGTTTCCTCCAGCCTCTCCTGGCTTCTCTGTCTCCTTTGCAGACCCATCCTGTCAGCAGCCTCATCATGTGCCACATTTCTACTTTCTGTCGTGAAACATACAGGTCTCTTTTCAGCACCCACCCTTCCAGCCACAGGGCTCTGGCACATGCTATAACCTTAAATACTTTTCAGCTTAATTATCACTTTTTCAGGGAAGCCATCTCTTAAGTCTCCAAGTAGGTTATTCTTTCTTATTATTCCTTTTGTACTATGGACTTCTCCTTCATAACATCTCTGGATCCTCTTTCTCTATCTGCCTTAGCTGTAGTTTTACATATATTTTTATGACTTTGGATTAATAATATGTCTTACCGTATGGACTACACTTCATGAAGATAGGGTCATATTTATCGCTTCGTTTAGTTTTCTGATTGTGGGGAGGTTACACTCTATTCTCAGTGTATTGCCTGGTACAGAATTTCTTAATACGTTCTTGTTGCATAAATACCACCCTCCCCCCAGACTTTACTAAACATCCATCTCAATAGTTTTCTTTTTTTGTTAGCATTGAGGGGCAGAGTGGGGAAAAAGGAGGAAAGTGCTGCAAGCTTGAAGACAGCATCTAGAGAGCTTGGAAGAAAAGGTTCAGGCATGGAAAGACTCAGTCAAGCACAAGTTTCCCCTCAGGTACTCCCAGAGATGTGGGGAAAAGGGTGCAAGCCATTTCACTTGGCCACTGAGAGCAAGAATGACCCCTGAATGCTGGACATTTGGGGACATCCAGATGGCAAACCCTATGTTTGCAAAGGTGTTACTCTTATGATCTCATTGAGAAGGAATAAGGGTTTTCAGACTCTAGATGAAGTCAAACTACATTTGTGGGTCCAAAACCTGGCAACCCAGCAGAAACTGTCACAAGACACACAGATTCTTATCCCGCTGGTCTGGGATGGAGGTCAAGAGACTGCATTCCAAAGTTACTCTGTCCCAGTGCACCCTTGTGGGATCCTGATACACAGCCAGATTTGGGAATTGGTAGCCTAAGCAACTCTTATGGTATTTTTCACCCCTGAATTTCTATGATTTTCTAAGCACATACTTATGTTTTTCCCCAACAGAGGCTATATAATCTTCAAATCAAATCAGAATACATGGGTTAATTATTCATTCTTTCATGCAACAGACATTTGATGCAAACTTTTTTTTTATCCACAAGCCACCATTAAGTATTTGTGTGTACATTAAGAGTGAGATGGGGTTGGGGTGGATAGAAGTACCTCTGTCCTTAATAAAATTACAGTACAAAACAGATAGAGACATAAGACATTCAAGGAATAACTAGGGATATGTAACGCATCATGTAAACGACAATTTCAGTTATCTGTCCATCAACATTGCCAAGCATCCAGAAAGTTTCCAAAACCACAAATAAAGAGTATTGACCATACATGTCTTCCCCTTCCCACCTCCTTGTGAGATGTGACCTCTTCTCTCTTTCTTCTATAGCTCCTACATCTCTATATTTGTTACTTTTTTTTCTAGAACTTTGTACAAAGTGTTTTTTTCAATCTGGATATGTATCAAGTACATGTGCTCTGTATATCCTACAACGTTAATAGTTTTCCAATGACTCAATTCCCACGCAGAAGGAGAATGGTTATTAGCTTTGCAAAATGGTTTCTGTTTTGTGCCAAAACCAAGAGGAGCCAACAGGGGACCAAAAAGGCAAGAGAAAATTAAAGCAGAGGAAAGGGAGTTGCAGAGATGAAGGGCGCACTCCGTGTCAGGAGTGGCAGACATCAGCTGGGCTGGTATACAGCGGCAGGTGGAGGCGGTAACAGAGAGGTAGTGGTTACCTCTTAGGAAAATAAGAAACAAAGTTACAGCCAGGGCGGTAGCTCAGTGCCTTTGAAGACCAAGGCAGAGGCCACCTCTAGCAAGTAGAGGGGGCGGAAGACGATGAGGAAAAGAGGAGAAGAAGGTGGAAGCAGATGAAGGGCTCAGCAGAAACCCCGAAAGGTTGGAGGGTGGGGCCCACTTGCCACACAGGAATCAGATGATAACCACGTTCTATCCTCTATCCCGCAGGGCTTTATGTCTTCCTAGAACTATACTATCCTCACAGTGTCCTATCACTTCATACCCCTAACAAGTGCCTTGAGTCAGCACTTACAGATCATCTGATGTTAAAAATGTTCTTATTAACAGGCAGGGAAGGTGATAGTCATAGCCAAGACTCATCAACTGGTTTGCTGTGAGCTCAATTCTTTATACGAATTATGTTATTGTAACTGCTCACCAAGATAATAATGTAGATACTGCTATCATTCTTATTTTACATTTGGAAAACCAGACAGTAACATGCTGGTAAATGTTTAATAATTCCAAAAAATACCTAACTTATAATGCTTGCCAATTTCTATGGTGTAAATACTCCCATGTTGGCCAATTTCCACCTACCAGCATGATATCACTGAATGCAGAGTTGGGGACAGTTAGTTGCACAGTACGTAACCTGCTCTTGTATAGTATGCATAAAGTATACACATGAATGGAGTATAATATTTATAGTATAATACAAGTACAATACATAAAAATAGGTAATTATATTATTAAGAGCATAGATAATACTAAAATGTAGTCAAACAATTAGGAGATGATGAGTGTAGTGTATTTGTTAACTTTATTTTAAACATTATTTAATTATAAATATACTTTAATGTTTAGTAATGGTTGTTTAACAACCAGCTTACCAAGTGCTTGAAACTCTAATGGTCAGCTCTCATGAGCCTGTATAAGCTGGCTCCAGCATACCTCTGTCAGTCCACTGTGATCTGGAGTGCATTCACATTGTTTTTAAGTTTATTTTATTTATTTTGAGAGAGAGAGACAGACAGACAGACAGAGAGAACATGCATGTGCAAGGGAGAGGCCGAGAGAGAGGGAGAGACAGAATCCCAAGCAGGCTCTGAGCTTTCAGCATGGAGTCTGACATGGGGCTCAGTCCCACAAATTGTGAGATCATGACCTGAGCCAAAATCAAGAGCCAGACACTTCACAGACTAAGCTACCTTGGCACCCTCACAATTTCTAACCATTCCTAGAAATGAGTAGGTTAAAAAAAAATCTTGTCCCTTTAAATCAAGGACTGAATTTTATATTTTAATCTCTATCCCAGAATCCCCAGGAGATCCAAGTAGTGGGTAATCAGAGTCCTATTTTGGACCAATCTAAGAAACCAAGATAAGCAGATGAGGCATGAGGGTCACCAGGAAGTAGATATTGGTATAAGAATCCATTTGTAGCCACAGAAATAAAACTCTTTTCATGTATACCCCAAATTAATATAAATACAAATCTTATATATCCATCCTGGAGATGGAGAGTTTTGAATGTGCAAGGCAGGACAGGCAAATGACTGCCCTTGTCCAATGACAGGGACCTTGAGGCTGACTTTCCACCATCCAAACTCCCTCTGTTACCCACATTTTGTTATGGGGGGGGGGTGCTGCCCATCTGCCCATGAGCTTTGGAGATGCTGACTCCAACTCTGACTCCAAGGTTAGGGTATATTATTAGGACCTAAGGAAAAAAAAATCAGAGTATTCATCCCACCTAGACCTAGAGACATGTTTAGACCAGCAAGGCAGGAAGGAGAGTTTGCTGTATCTTGGGAGTAAACAACAATTTATTCTTTGGAAAGTGGAAGCATATAGACCTGAGAGTTGTCAGCAGTCAATGGCATGGTAGCACAGCAGCTTTAGCATGAAACTGATACCACAGAAAGGAGGAAGGAAACCAGGTTCTTGGTGATGCAGTTAAACTCCTGTATCAAACTGATCCTGACACCTACATACTTCTGGACTTCTAGTTATGTGAACCAATAAATCTTTCTTTACGGCTAAGCCAGTCTGACTGGTATTCTCTGATACTGGTACTGAATGCATTATAAATGATAAAATCTTCAAGTAGGTGAAGATGATAAATGATCAAGTAGGTGTTCATTGAGAGTACAACTCGGCAAAACATGCTGGAGAAATCTGAGAGGGAAAAGGCCACAGAGGGCTGAAGTGGCCCATGAAGCTGACAAGAGTGGCTTTCTTCCGAAGTGCCTTTGAAGGAAATATAGATGTGGCAGATGAGAAAGAGAGGAGACCTGTCATCTGCAAGGAAGACATGACAAGCTGGGTAGGAATGGGCTAGGACCTGCTGAGCGTGGCCCTGCCCTTCCCCCATCTGACAGTTACAGAAAGGAATTCATTCATTTCCTCATGAGCACAGGCTCTGCCCATTGCATCAGCTTACTGCACTGGGCTGGAACCCACTCCTCAATCAGATATGGTAGCTAGCGGAAGTCAGTGCCAAGTTGTAAAAATAGAAAAACAGGTAATGGGAAGTTCTCTGATTTGCACCTGGAGAAATACAGGGAAGACAGAAGTGAGTAAGCCAGATTGCCAGGTAACGCAAACATCAGGCACAGATTGTTTTATGCAGCCATGACCGACCTTGAAAAATGTGCTTTGTCAAATGTGATTTGGGGGGGAGGGATCTGGTATTCTATCATTAGTTAAGAGACATGTCTAGAAACCGAGTCAATGTACATAATAAACCAATCAAAATCAGAGCCATGTGATATGCTCACACTGGAGATGCTGTTCTTTGACAATTCGACAAGCTGGCATTTGCCCCACACTCGGGGGCATCACATGGACTCTTGTGTGAACGTGGAAACAGCTAATGGAGCAAAAAGAAAGGTGAAAAAACACATAGCAAAAATCTGGAACTTAAATGTAAGCTCCTTAGAAGTATGCCTTCCTCCGGGTGTCAAGAAGAAATAAGGGAAAAGTGTCCAAACTGTCTTTAATAACCAAAACCTGTGCCACTCTTAGCTCTGGTCCTAACATGCCAGCAATTCTGCAGGGTTTTCTGAAATAATGGCTTATAATTACAGGTAGTCCAGCAGCAATTTTATTTTATTTTAAGATTACTTTTAACATGGTATAGCTTTCCATTTATTAAGTGCTTTTAAAAATTGTATTTGTTGGGGCACCGGGTGGCTCAGTCAGTTAAGCGTCCGACTTCAGCTCAGGTCATGATCTCACAGTTTGTGGGTTCGAGCCCCGCGTCGGCCTCTGTGCTGGCAGCTGGGAGCCTGGAGCCCGCTTCGGATTCTGTGTCTCCCTCTCTCTCTGACCCTCCCCCATTCATGCTTTGTCTCTCTCTCAAAAATAAATAAACATTTAAAAAATTTTTAAAAATTATTCACATAAAAATTTTTTGAATGTAGTTGACACACAATGTTACATCAGTTTCAGGTGCCCAACATAGTGCTTCACAGTCTCTATACGTTATGCTGTGCTCACCCCCAAGTGAAGCTACCATCTGTCACCATACAATGCCATTGTAATATCATTGACTATATTCCCTACCAGCAGTAATTTTAGATGTCACAGCCTCTACGGACACTTTTCAGAAGTTTTCCTTTTGATACATTCATATTTTTTTCATTACATTTAATGCTCGGATGTCTTTTCCCCCCTCTTCCAGCAGTCTGGAAATTCTGGAAATCCTCAAGCAAGCTTACATTAGAATCTGATCTTCCTTTGCCTCTCCAAGCACACAGGAAGGTGTGGTGGTCAAGGCCATGCAGAGCTGATGAACCAAGACTAGAACCAGAGTTCCCTGAATCATGGGGGCTATTTCAGTACCCAAGAGCACCTGAGCCACTCTGCACATCCAGGAAGAACTACAAACATTTTCTAATCTACAAAATAACTTTCATATAAAAGTGGGGGAAACATTATTGCTAATCTGTTTACTTTTATAACCTCCCTCTTTCTAATAAAAATTGAGGCAAACTGCTCATCAAATGGTGTTTTCAAAGAGGTAGGGCAGAAATGGGTATGAATCCAAGTTCATTCACTCACCAGCTCTGTGACTTCTAGTGAGTTACTTAGTGCTTCTGTCACTTGTCACCTTTATTATAAAAAGGGGCTATCAATATTTGCACTTGGGCATGGATTACATGGATTACAAATAATGTATCAAAAACACACAGAACAGTGGCTGGTACAGAGTAAATATTCAACACATTACTTATTACTATTTCAAAGATAAACAGTTGAAACATTTGGGAACCTATGTTTCTAAATGACAAAAATGAATCTAAAAGATTTTTCCTCCATAGAAAATGCCCGTAATTGTATATATTGGCTGCGAATCAAGTTATGAATCAAGGACAATATATTTAAATTAATCCTAATCTGATTAAAAATAAATTCTAATAACTTGCTGCAAAAAAGGAAACAATCAAGATCTCATCAAGACAAATTCAGTAACCACAAAGCATACAGAACTAGACAAAAGAAGATAGTACCATTCTTTCCATGAGTGTATGACTCATTTTCAACTCAAAGATGGTATACAGGAAACAAATGCTCATTTACCCACTACTGCTCAGAGCTGGGGACAACACTTCACTCATTTTTTGCATATTCAGGCAAAATGTTATGTCCTTCTTTACTGGATTCGGTCCCATTTTTGCAGGTGTAACTTTTATAAACAACACTGGGAAAAAAGTGTCATTTGGAAGTGTATTCAAAGCCCACTAAGAGGACACATCCTCTTGGGTTTCTCTTTAACCTTCAGGCTGCAGGATGGCCTCCCAGCCATGCTAAAGAAGCAAGGGCAGAGGGCCAAAAACATCAGAGAAAGAATAGGATACTTCAAAATTATCTGAAAAGGACAGGTGTGCTTTTTAAGAAGCCGTTCCCTTAGCGGCTTTAGCTTTTGCAAGCAGCCCGGATATAGCTGATAAACTGAGGCTCTCCAAGCTTGCAGGCTAATATGTAGAATTTTCGTGCTGTATACGGGAAAATAATGCACACAGTGTATCGAACAGTTGTCACTGTGTTCTCAAGCCTCCCTGTTCTCTCATGTCACTTACAAATGGACAAACAAACATACATTGTGGCAAATGCAAGGAAATCACCAGCCTGTGTTTGAAACTTAAGCCTCCCCATTCTTTGGAATGTAGCATTATTCAGGCAATAAGAGTCCATGGTACAGCATCACCCTTTCTCTCCAGACTCCTTTAAGACTCTGACACACTACAATAGCTAATACGTTTCAGAGTTGAGTAATTCGGATCACAGATAGACAATCATTGTGGAGGAACTGTCATGATAATAGTTCTCTCATTTTAAAAAGAAGATTTCATTGTGAAATAAAAATATTCAAAATGGCCACCCATATTTTGGCAAAAAAAAATCCTCTTCTTGCAAAGTAGAGGGCTAATAAATATCTATGGAATGAATGAATAAAAGGCTGAAGGAATGTTTTCTGTGGATTCTTATGCCTTTCTTAGAGAGACACTACCTCAATCACAGCTCATTCTTTTGGTAAGAATATTTAAACACAAGATTAGGATAAGCCACAAATGTCATAGTTAAGAGCAGATTCAGGAACTCTGTTCTTTGCCTGTCCCTTCATGCAGCTCTTCTCTACTTTCTGAAAAAGACTAAAATAAAAAAATCCTCCCTTCCTGCTGTTTCCACCCCTGAAATACTTAGGGGCTGATGTCCTCTTTAGTCATCTCTGAGCTAAGCTGCAATCTTTTCATCCTTTCACAGAAGTCATTTTCTCCATCTGCTTCATCATTGCATTTACTTCTGACTCCACCCAATGTGTCCACATCTCTCCGACATAACGCTCTGAAAATGGAAGATTGGCTTCAAGAAATCAGAAGGGGGCTTGGCAACACGAAGCCGTGACTGTAGAGCATGTTGGACTGTGGGCTTTCGCTCTCTCTCGCCTCCTGGGGGAGCTGCAATTTTGACGGAGCTCTGGGGCGGCGCTACAGCAGAGGACCAGTGCACGGCTTCAGGCCCAGTGCTTCCCCTGTACTATCTACAAGACCTGATGCAAATTATTTAGCCTCTCTAAATTAGTTTCTTTGTCATAAGCAGCTTGGAGAAATACTGGCTATATCGGAGGACTCGAGTGAGAAATAAGTTAGTTAATATATGTAAATGGGCTGTATAAAGCGTGTAGAGGTCTATGCATACATCTCTATATACCTGTATACACTATACCTCGCATGCCTCGCATGCACAGCACTCCCATCAGCCCCCAAATCTAGGAGTTGAACCAATTTCTGTCTCTCTTAACCACGTTTCATTCAGCTTACCAGGAATTTTTGTCTACGCTTCTTTTATTTTGTCTGAACTCATCCATTTCCCTCCACTGATCTGAGTCACAGTTGGATCAGCTACCGCCTGACCAGAACCACCATCATTTCTTACCCGGACCATTAGAATAGCCTGCCTCCTGATGTATCTCCCTGCTTTCAGTCTTGCCCCTTGTAAACCATTCTCTACACAGCAGTGATGCCGTCTTTGTAAAAGATTAATTAGATCAGTCTACTTCTTTGCATGAAACCCAGCAAGGTTTCCCATTACACTTAGAAAAAGAAGCTCCAAACTGTTGCATGGACTATGGGGTGTCATGGGATCTATCCCTGCCTGGATCTCCGAAGTTAGCCCTCTCCACTCTTCCATTCCTCACTCTGCTTTTCATTGCAGAGGTCTTTTTATGTTTCTGGAGCTCACTATGCTTATCCCGGTCCCAGGACCTTTGCCCTTGCCTTCCTTGAGGCTTGAATATTCTTTTCTCAAATCCTCAGATCTTCATATGGCTGATTCTTTCTCATCATTCAGGCCTAAGGCCAGATATCACCAAGAGATCTCCTCTGATCACCAAGTCTCATGCTGTGTCTCCCCCAGACCCCAACACTGTCACTCTCTAGCATGTTACTTGGTCTTACTTTCTTTCTACCACTTACCACTATCTGAAATTACAGTATTTATTTATTTACTTGCAGAACAGCTGCCTCCTTTAACAGAATAATAACCCCCATAACAGAAGGAATCTCGTCTACCCTGCTTATGTCTGTACTGCCACCTTCTAAAACAGGGCCTGGCAGGATGTAGGCACTCAATAAATATTTGACAAATGAAAAAACTGGTGTTTTGAAGCCTGTCCTGGAACAACTGAGCTGTGTCATAGTGTCCATAAACATAAAATCACCAAACAAGATTTAAAGTTTTAAGGTGTTCCCGCAAAAGTTTAACATCCAGGTCCTAAATTTTGCACTTCCAGAAAATTCTGGAACATTATAAAGTGGTTCAAAACACAGAGCATATTTTAATCTTAGTTTCATACTTCCTATATGACCTTGGACAAGTCAGTTAACATATTAAAACTGATTTCCTCATCTAAAAAAGTAAGAATAATAACACATTCATTAGACGGTTTTGTGAGAAATAAATGAGCTAAACATTTAGCCCAGTTCCTGGAACATTGTGCATACTTAATAAATGGTGGCTATTATTGTTATGGTTATTGTTATTACAGTAATTAATCCCGGCACCATACTTTACAAAGAACATTGACAAATTGGAGCTTATCCAAAGGAGAACAAACAGTCTTGTGAAGGGTCTGGAAACCGCAACTTGTGAGGAACAATTGAAATTGCTGAGGATGTTTACCTTGGAAAACACAAATTTTAAGAGGAACATGATACCTTTCTTTCAAAACACTGAAAAGAACTGTCTCATGGAAGAGGGATTAGATTTAGTCAATGCTGTTCTAGAAAATACAATGAGAGCCAAGAAGGGAAAGTTAAATCTTGAACTCTTTATAATCTAATAACCAAACTGTCTGAACCAAAATAGGATTGAATGCTACTTATAAAACTAAAAAAGAGGCATGGTTATATACATTTTGGTTAAGGAAATTATATATGAAGCCATTTATAATGAGCACAACGAAGACTTTGTATCAATATAAAAAATATGTTTGGCATATAAATTGCAAAAATGAGACTGAAACATGCATATATGCTGTGATCCCAATTCTGTTTTTATGAGGGAGGAGAATACAAGCACAAGCACACACAAATGAAATGTGTGCCGCTTCATGCAGTACCGTTTCCTGTCGCTCCAAATGTTGGAGCAGAGGCCAGACAACCTTTCAGAAGAAAGGGCATTCAAGAAGAGATGTGTCAGGGAAATGGCTGGGCAAGGAGCGCCCTGGAAAGGATCTGAAAGTTCCATGGGTCTGTGACCCTATGAGATTTATTGTTGAAGTGTGGTAATACAAAATAAGGCTTTTTTTTCTTTAAGGAATAAAGAGGCTCCTTCAAATATCTTCATTTTCCCCCAGTTAAAATAGGCAAAAAATATTCAGTCCTAAGAGACCCAAAGTACTGGGCTCTGTGGACTAATAAGGACATTGCAGCAACAGATAGTAGACGCGAGTGGCCACTATTTCTCTTCTGCCCTAGAAAAAGCCTGTCAACCTCTCTGAATCTCATGTGCTGGATCCTTCCCTGAAAAGGAAGAAGTTGCATGCTTTCTAGGTCTGAAAGTATGTGATTCATCTTGATTATTTTGTTTGATAAATACGGACTTGGCCAAGAATTAAAAGCCACGTGAACTTTGTAAATAAGGAATGTCCAAGAACACCAACAAAGGAATAACTTTAGCTGAATTTTGGTCCAAAAGTCAAGGAGCATCCTTATTTCCCTGCCAGGTTCAAAAAGTAATAACTAATTCCTTTTCTAATTCAGTGTGTGAGAAGTTGACCTCTAAGAGACAGGCATCCATGAATAGGGTATTCTAGTAACGTCTCTTTGTTCTGTACATAAAATGACATTATGTAGTCACCTACGTTAGCTTGTTAGCCTTTGGTGATAAAGGCACTCTCTTTCACTGTTGTTAACAAGTACTAGGCAGAGCTTTCAGACTGTCTACATCCTAGAAGGACCAGTAGAAAGAGGATTGCCATTTTCAAGCACTGAGGACGATGTCTGATCTTCCGTTGAGGTCAACCTACCTCCCTTTTATACCTCAGATTATCTACGGTGGTGGCAAAAATGTACTTTTCCTTTCACACTCAGTGAACTAAGAGAATGCACTTCTTGAAATAGAGATATTACAAAGTAGTGAGTCCAAAGAATTTCTGAAGACGACATAAAAGTTACAGTTATAAAGAACAGAGAACAGTTTCATTCTCTTCAAGCCTTTGGTTATAATTCATATAGATTATCTTGTGGGAATGGAACAAAGTCAATCTTGCTGTTCCATGCTGTCTCAGTGAGAGTTCTGACTTTTATATTTCAGATAAAGAAAGCATTGTCAAGTGCCAATAGTCAGGAAGCCCCACGCCTCCATGCCCAGAATTGCCCTGGAGTTCTCAACACAATGATTTTAGGCTCAAATGATTATCATCCGAATATAAAATAGTTTTTTTTCTTCCAGAATTTAGATTTTTGAATTGTTAATTTTACAAATAATTGAACTGAAATTCACATTATATAAAATCAACCATTATAAAGTGAACAATTCCACAATTTAGTACATTCCCCATTTCCCCCTTCCTCCAATCCCCGGCAACTACCAATCTGTTTTCTGTGTCTATGGATTTACCTATTCCGGATATTTCACAGAAATGGAATCATATAATATATGATCTTTTGGTTTGGGGAAGAGAGACTTTTAATCTTCCTCAAGTATATACTTTAGGAAGGAACCACATTTGTATAAGGAAATATACAAACATTATCATAACAATTTACCCAAACAAACATTTTATTAAGACCTGGCATTTATAAAACATCTGAAGTGCCTTTAGGAGCATAGTGACACAAAATGCCTATTAGCTGTCTTTGTACTCAAAACACCCACAGATTGGGAAGAGGGTGACAGAGAAAGGACACTGGGAGCCAAACAAGAGAGGCCACTTTTTTTTTGGCAAAGAGGAGAAACATGACAAAGAAGGGAAGCTTGGAGCTTTGAAGTCCTTCCTGTCCACACTGAGGAACGGTATATTAGTTAGAATTCTTGGTTGCAAAGTTTCAGAAATTCAATGGGATTATATTAACCCAAAACGGGAAAAATTTATTATGGTGAAGCAGGCATGGCTTGTGACACATGGTAGTAGAACAGGGCCGACACTCAAAAGAGAAGCTCAGGAATCTCCCTCTCTCGTGTTGGTTCCTACACGCGCTTTAAGTGCCAATTTATTCTTTGCTCTATGCTCCTGTGGGCAAAAGATGGCCATCCCACAGTTCCCAAGTTTCTATCTTCTCTGTTTAAGAGAAATCGTACTCATGGAAGTGAAGATCACGGGCTCCAGAGTCAGACTGAGGCAAGTGTAAATCCTAACTCTGCTATTTAGGCTGTGTGACATTGGACGAGTCATTTAAGCTCTCTGATGTCAGTTTCATCAGTAGTAATAGTTACCTCATAAAGTTATTAAGAAATTTAACTGAGGGAACATATTTAAAGATTGCTATCATATAAATCTTCACATAAATATTATTTATTACTACTTTTGTTATTATTAAATTATTATTTTTATTACTATTATTAAAGAAGCCAGCCCTGAGTGGGCTTTGGTCACAAATCCAGATTTCTAGGAAAGAGACTCTGGCTGATCTAACTTGGGTCTGGTGCTCATCTCTACTCCATCAGTTACAGCCAGAAGGTACAGTCACAACTGAGAGAGATGGCTACCAGCGACACATTCCTGTGGTAGAGCGAGGAGAATATGAACTACAGAACCCAAGAAAAAAGATGTCAGGAGGGGCGCCTGGGTGGCGCAGTCGGTTAAGCGTCCGACTTCAGCCAGGTCACGATCTCGCTGTCCGTGAGTTCGAGCCCCGCATCAGGCCCTGGGCTGATGGCTCAGAGCCTGGAGCCTGTTTCCGATTCTGTGTCTCCCTCTCTCTCTGCCCCTCCCCTGTTCATGCTCTGTCTCTCTCTGTCTCAAAAATAAATAAACATTAAAAAAATTAAAAAAAAAAAAAGATGTCAGGAATTAGAGAGAAGGGGTATGGAGAGAAAAGCTGCCCAGCAGGCAGCTGCCCGTGGAACCCAGCCCACAGAAGGAGAAACGTGTTGCAGGCTTCTGACCCTAGCTTCTGGGACTCTCTTGGGTTGGTCTTTGGAATGTGGGCTGCTGCTTATTTAATTCAGCTGGTGTTGATAAGCCAAACTCCTGGGCTTTGAAATTCATGTTTACTTCTACTTCTTCTTTGGGATTTTTTTTTTTTTAGCACTTTAGCTTGTTTGGGTTATTCTTTTATTCTCGCTGACCTTTAGTTTTAAATTTTATCTTAATTGCTCTTAGCTCCTGGTTTGCTTGCTGCCTTCCAATTTCTTTCATGTTTTTCATTTTCAGGGGTGGGGCGGAGAAGGGGTAAATTATTTCACCTAGTTTCCAGTATTATTTAATCTTTATTTAACTATTCTATCTTATTTTTTATTCTAAGTTTCACTGTTACTTTTAAACTTTTTATTGTCTATAATTTTTGTTCCTAGAAATACTTCCAGTAATACGTATTCTTTACTTCCTGTAAAAACATGTAGGCTGATGGGTATTCATTTCCATTTACCATTTCAGCCATCCTATAGGGGTTCTCAACCCCTGAGGCTGATCTTTATAAAAATCCTACAGCAACCCATGTAATTCCCCCTTACAGGTCTCCTCTGCTGAGGGATTTATCTCAGGCTCTTTCTCACCATACTTTATTTCCATAAATAAAGGGAGAAATTGTCTCCCATCAGCAGACTGAGAGGCAGGGAGCCGTCCTTCCCTGGAGAACTGAAAGCCTGCAGCTGTGCCAAAGAATTGGTGAAATAGGATGTACTGTTCCAGTTGAATGAGACCTTCTCCCACAAGGGAGCTGTAGGATTTAGTCCCAGGACTCCTCTAGTCTCTGTCCACATTTAGTCCCTGGTTGATCTCTTAGATGCCATCCACATGCTGATGACTCCTAAGTCTGTATCTTCAGAACCCAAGCTCTCTCCTGAACTCCATAAAGATCACTTCCCACATGACAGTCTCTTCAGCAAATGCTGTTAGGAAAACTGGACAGCAACATGCAGAAGAATGAAACTGGACCGCTTTCTTACATCATACACAAAAATAAACTCAAAATAGAGGAAAGACCTAAATATAAGACAGGAAGCCATCAGAATTCTAGAGGAGAAAACAGGCAACCACCTTTTTGAATTCAGCAACAGCAACTTCTTACTAGACATGTCTCCTGAGGCAAGAGAAACAGAAGCAAAAGTGAACTACTGGGACCTCATCAAGATAAAAATCTTCTGCACAGCAAAGGAAACAAAAAGGCAACTGATAGAAGGGGAGAAGATATTTACATATGACATATCTGATAAAGGGTTAGTATCCAAAATCTATAAAGAACTTACCACACTCAACACCCAAAAAACAAATAATCCAGTGAAGGGAAAAATACACGAACAGACACTTTTCCAAAGAAGACATCCAGGTGACTAACAGATACTTGAAAAGATGGGTCAATAACATCAGGGAAATACAAATCAAAACCACAATGAAATACCACCTCACACCTGTCAGAATGGCTAACATTAACAACTCAGGCAACAACAAACGTTGGTGAGGCTGCAGAGAAAGGGAAATACTTTTGCACTGCTGGTGGGAATGCAAACTGGTGCAGCCACTCTGGAAAACAGTGTGGGGGTTCCTCAAAAAATTAAGAATAGAATTACCCTATGACCCAGCAATTGCACTACTAGGTATTTATCCAAAGGACACAGGAGTGCTGATTCGAAGGGGCATATGCACCCCAATGTTTCTATCAGCACTATTGATAACAGCCAAATTATGGAAAGAACACAACTGTCCATCAACTGATGAATGGATAAAGAAGGTGTGGTATACACACACACACACACACACACACACACACACACACACACTGGAATATTACTTAGCAATCAAAAAGAATGAAATCTTGCCACTTGCAACAAATGGATGGAACTAGAGTGTATTATGCTAAGCAAAATGAGTCAGACAAATATAATGTGATTTCACTCATGTGGAATTTAAGAAACACAACAGATGGCCATAGGGGAAGGGAAGGAAAAATAAGGTAAAAACAGAGATGGAGGCAAATGATTAGAGACTCTTAAATACAGAGAACAAACTGAGGGTTGCTGGAGGGGTACTGGGTGGGAGAGTGGCTAAATGGGCGATGGGCATTAAGGAGGGCACTTGTTGGGAGGAGTACTGGGTGTTATATGTATGTAAGTGATGAATCACTAAATTCTACTCCAGAAACCATTATTACACTATATGTTAACTAACTTGGATTTAAATTAAATAATAATAATAATAAAGGGCACGTTCAATGAAAAAAAAAGCTAACTTCCCATCTGAAATCTCAATTTACTGTCCAAAAGATATCTCAATCACAGCATGTCCAAAACCAAACTACTGATCTTCCCCCTGGCGGAACCAGCTCCTCTCAAAGTCTTCCCCATTCTCCTAGTCATCTAGGCCCCAAATCTAGCAGGTGTCTTTTACTACTCCTTTTTTTTTAATAGCCCATAGCCAATTAATCAGAGAATCCTGTTGGTTCTACTTTAAACTTCCACCACTTCTCATAGCGGGGGTGGTATTGCAGTAGTCTATTTACTGGTCTCTCTCCTTCCATCCCTGCCTCCTAAATTCTACTCCTTACATAACAGCTAGAGTGATCCTTTGGAAATAGTTGTCAGGCCATATTATTCCTCTGAGAACTCCAGTATGTCCCTCTTGTACTGAGACTAAAAGCTTTCATTCTGACTATGAGCTACAGGGTTACACATGAACTGCCCCACCATCTAACTCTTTACCTCTCAGCTACCTACCTAACCTTGTCTCTTACCATGTCCCCCTGGTTCATTCTATTCTAGCTCTGCTGACTTCCTTGCTGTTCCTCCAATACCAATCATGCTCCCACTACAAGGTTTTTGTGTTTGTTCTTCCATCCTCCTAGAACTCCTTTCCACCAGATATTCATATGGTTTAATCCCTCAGTTCCTTTGGGAACTTTATCATCCTGCATGAGAGAGTATTTACCTCACTATTCTATCCCCCTTCTCTACTTTATTATTTTCTTCATTGTGCTTGTTGCCATCTGTCACAATTGGTTACTATCTGTCTACCTTTATTTAACTGTAAGCCGCACAAAAAGAAAGGATATTCTTTTCAATTTGCTCACTGCTATATCTCTAATATCTACAATAATTCCTGGTACTAGAAAATGCTCAAGGATTGTTTGAAAACTTATTGAATGATTAAATAAATGATTTGACAAATCCTAGTATTATAATTCAAGCAATATTTTCAAATATGTGGGGGAGGGGCAGGTAATATTGGAAAGGGGAGAAAACAAAAGTAAAAAAGTAAAAAGAAAGACATCAACTGTTGATTGAACTCCACCTGTATGTCAGGCAGTGTTAGATGTCACTTTTGTGTTATTTATTTTAATAATAAATTTTGTAAGATAAATGACACTGTTTTTCAACTCTAGTAGCTTCTCTGAAACTTATCTCCCATTATATATTATCTTTTCACTCAAGCCGTAGTCCTATTTATCTGCAAGAGACATAGCCTTTAGAAAATAAGTCTGCTAATCTTGATATTGTATGTTTTTCCCTTTGTCTATAGGAAAACAATGTGGCAGGTAAAGGTGGACTGACCATATTTATCAAGGTGAATTCAAAATAAAATGTGAACCATGGAAAAGCATACAAAATATTATGGGTTCATAATGAAAGAAGGAATTAACCTCAATATGTGTACTTAAGATAGATTATAATAAGAAGGTAGCATTTGATCTGGACCTCAAAGAATTGACAAGCTTTGTAAACTCAGAAGTCTGATATAAGGCAAGATATAGTATAAGGAAGGAAAAGAACTGTAAAGTGCATAGTGTGCACAAAACCTTTCAGTAAATGTGGTAGGCAGCTTCCAAGATGGCCCTCAGTGATCCTCACCTCCTGTGATTTATGCCATTGTATTATCCTTTCCACTTGAATGTGACAGGCCCAATGACTTACTTCTAGCCTACAGAATGTGGCAAAGGTGAGTGGGAAGTCACTTCCATGATTAGGTTACAGAAGACTATGACTTCTGCCTTGGTAGCAGATTCTCTCTATTGCCTTCTCAGCTTGTATGCTTTGATGAAACAAACTTTCATGTCGGAGAAGCCCATGTGGCAAGAAACTGTGCCACACGGAGAAGCCCATGAGGCAGGTCTCTAGCCAAGAGACAGCAACAAACCAAGGCTCTCAGTCCAGCAGCATTCCCCAGTCAAGCCTTCAGATGAGGTCTCAGTCCTCATTGACACTTCCATTCCAGTCTTGTGGGAGACCCTCAGTTACAGGACCCAATGAAGCCATACCATGATTTCTGATTCACAGAAACTATGAAATAATAAATGTTGCTTTAAGCTGCTAAGTTTTGTGGTACTTTGTTAAATAGCAACAAATAACTAATTCAGCGAGGGACAAATGAAAATTTGAATTTTCCCCCAAATATTTTTTGTAACAAATCTTCTAATTTGTAATACAAGAATTTATTTAATACATATTTATGATGAGTCTTCTTTATGAAATTCCTGTTGTTATAGTTACTCTAAAGCCTGGAGAGATCAACACCCTCAAAGACTACCCTCAAGAAGCCTAGTACATATAGGTATGATGTGCTCACAAATAACTGTACAAAAGGCAGACAGTGCTAATCCACCATGAGTAGCAGGAGATGATCCATCCAGAACTCCTGGTTAGGGGTATTTGAGCTGGATCATAAATAGGTTGGGCCTACAGAGATAGGCAATAGACTGTATATAAACAAATACATGGAAGTGAGGATTATGGGGAATGTACAACAGACAATAAACAGCTCCTCTTGTTTACAGAATAGGACACATTCAGGATACAGGGGACATGCAGGTAAACAGATATGGAGAAGTAGTAGGCTTGGACCATATTGCGAAGTTCTTTAAACACTGGGTGAAGGGGTAAGACTTGGTACATTTTTGGAACATTTATTCAAACTCCATTGCCAAAAACACTGCAGTTCCAAGTTCCTTTATGAAACTTTCCTTATTCCATAGTCAATACTTTAAAATATTGGGCCCAGGGTAAAAACTTCCTGTATTTCTATAATATCCCAATTCATTCAAGATTACTTATCCATTGAGTCTTTCTGAAATGAATGGCTCACTGCATTTTATAATGCAATTTGAAGACCTATCCCTGAAACTGAGAGATTAATACCATCGATAAAGTGTTGTATGCATTTTTACTAAGTGTGAATTATTTTGGTCAATATCTTTTTTGTTTCCAGTATAAAAAACTCTTCCAACTATTTTCCCCCCAAATGTCACTTACTTTAAGCATTCCCATATATTCATCAGGATTTGGAGGTAGGCCACATAGCTACAAAATACGTATTTAGGTCTAATTTATACACCGCTTTTGCATGTAATTTAATAAAAGGTGGCTGAAATGACACTTGATTATAGACAATTTTCACTCGCATATTTACTAGCATTCAATCACTTCAAAAATCCATTCCAAACATCTTGAAATTAATCTTCACTAGAGGCTCTCTCTCCATCATCTCTTCTAGTTACAAAATTCTTTGTAGAGGTTCTCAATGTGCTTCAAAAGCTTTCTTCTCATCCAGCAGAATATGGTTCATTTTATAGTCTTTCATATATTATTTCAGAAGATAGCACAAGCTTACCATCTGGCTCCTCTAACAGTAAAAGTTATTTGCAAACCTCTGTAATTATACCTCAATATCTAAATACCCCAAACAACACATAACCAAGTATTCCCTACACTTTCAAAGTGTCAAAGTATTTTGACGTTGTCACTCTCAATTTTGGACTGTAAATATCTAATCACACAGCACACATAATCCTAGGATAGTAAGTGTCCAATGATCGTTATTACCATCTCCATACTTTACTAGCAAAAAAAACGTTTATAATTCAGTGTCACAATTTTTTTTGATTGATGATGTTTAAGCAGCCTGGAGAATTAATAGGGTTCAGCAGAGGCCACAGCCCTAACCAGAGTCTGTATCTGATATCTGGGAGGCTGCAGTCTTTTCTCAAGAGGCAGTCTCTTACTGAGGGCTGCCTGATCCTCTCGCGCAAGGTAGGAAGGGGAGGAGCCTTGACGTTCCCTGAGGGTTTGAAATGCAGGGCTCTTGCCCCATCAGAACAGTTCCATAGAAACAAGAGAGGCAGAACACTTCCATAAAAGGAAGTCTCTTCAAACACAGTATTTGCAATTTATTCATAATTCTCCAATTAATGTTCAAGAGAATTTAGTGGTTTATTCCCCTAAATCTTGCTATAATAAAACAAATTTATTCACTTAAAACTAGTTTGAATTTACAATAGAATTCACTTATGAGTATATTTAAATAGTAAGTTCCTTGATTCACTCACATACTTTACAATATAACTGACACTGGAACTACTTTTTAATGATAAGTTCCTTTAAGGACTATAATTTAATTTTTGGAAATTATGATTTATACCCCTATTTTTAAAATTTTATATATACTTAATAACATGATACAATGCCTGAATGCTTTATATTATTTTTTTTCTCCTGGAGACCAGGTTTGGGAAGGGAATAGAGAGGAGAGAAGTTTTTGAATTTGAAATGTACTTTGCTCAGAGAGCTATATGAACTTCTGAAGAATCATTGTTCTTTAATTTTTCCAATTTATCAAGCACCTGATTTCATGAAAAGCTTGCTTTTTGTAATTTTTTCCTTCTTCAAACACATACTTATTTTATTTCCAAATGCACAGCTTAAAATCAAAAGATTTACTTTTGGGCTCTCTCTGATTTTGACTACTGCAATTCTCTCTTAATCTCAGCCTGTCAAGGTCAAAAGAATACTGGCTTTTCATTTTTGCCATGATAGCATAGCCTCAAATCTGTCAAATTTCTCTGTATATTAAATTGAGAATTCACTCATTTATAGTATCTCACACAAATCCCTTCTTATATTTTATGTACTCCTTTACCCATAACATTTACCTACAATCTTACTTTCTATATACGTTACTCCCCCCAACCCATTGCATAATAAATTTGCATATTCATATCTATTTGTTCTAAGCCCTTTAATATTTTATCAATGACCAGAGTCTAAATAATTCAGCCAGCCTAAATTCACTACTAAATTTAGAATAAAACCAAATAAGGTGGTCATGAGGAGACAACATTTCTATACAAGACTATAAATTCCAGAAAGGTAATGACCTTGTGGTGTTGTTAACTTTTGTGTTCTGGGTGATTGGTGAACTTTCTGGCAAACATACAGCATTTAATGAGTATCTGCAGAATGAAAGAACTATAGGAGGTTAGTATTGTCATTTTCCTCATTTTATTGATGTGGTCACATCATTATTAAGTGGTAAAGCCAAGATCCAAAAATACATGGAAACTCTGGAGTTCACATTCTTAATTACTATGCAATTGTGCCTCTCTTAGCAAAAAATACAGGTATCCAAAAGTTCCACTCGTAGAATTAGGGTCTTTCAAACATACGACAAATTAACTAACCTAACCTAAAGAAAAAATAAAAAAACTTACACCTTTACATGAACATTTTTAATTTTTTAAAATTATATTTATTTATTTATTTACTTATTTAAATAACATTTATTTATTATCAAGAGACAGAGAGAGATAGAGCATGAGCATGGGAGAGGCAGAGAGAGGGGGAGACACAAAATCCCAAGCAGACTCCAGGCTCTGAGCTGTCAGCACAGAGCCCGACGCAGGGCTCGAACTCACCAACTGTGAGATCATGGCCTAAGCCGAAGTCGGATGCTTAACCGACTGAGCCACCCAGGCGCCCCCATGAACATTTTTTTAAAGTAACATAATATTCTCACACAATCTCATTCAAGCACGGAAAACACTGCCAGAATATTAAATATTTAGATCTTGGAAAATCACTAACATATAATTTCTGCTGTAACATTTACTTTTACCCAAATGTCAAAGTCTTATAAATGCAGGCTTGCAAAAGCAATAAATGAATGGACGGGTACACTCCTAAGGGTATAAACGACTGAGATCAATATTATGCTATTACTGCTTGGTTTGCATGTCAGAAGAAACTTGTGAGGCAAGTACCAAGGAAACATAATGGAGATCAGCATACTGAGCAAACAGTTGGACTCATCTCTGAGACACCAGTAAGTAGGTTCTAAACTTTCTCTCTAGAAAACCTGTGTGGCTAATTTTCATTTTAAAAGCTCAAATTTATCTTTTGCATCCTAGGTTGGGCTACAGATTGCACAATAATCCACTAGGTACTGGTAGTCAAGAGTCAAATACCAGTTCATTGTTTCTGAATGCCCATGGCTACCAACCCTTGACATTACTCTGTAGAAATGATATGTTTGGTCATGACATAGGTGATGACATACAAAGTTGGCAAGAATCACTACAGTGAAGACACACAACAACCAGTTATTGTTCTAGTAGGCTGCATCTGGTTCATGTGTATTTGTTCAAGACCAGAAAGTCTTTTGAATGAGGAAATCCTAGGGTTCTGGCGCAGGATCTCTGGGGAATGAGTGCCCCTGCTGTGTTCAGCCATAAGGAGTGGGGGGATTGTGGGAGTACATCACTGAATCCTGGCAACAAACTCCATAATTATTCATAGCTGTGCAGTTATGAAGCTTAAACTGCCTCCCCTGTGCCCAAAAGAAAGCTATGGATAAGAATTCAATCTCATTGAAACTTCAATCTCATTGATTGAAACTTCTTAAGAGTTTAATGAGACAATTTTAAAAGCACTTTTCAAAACTATGACAAGTATCAAGTACAGAAAATCCTCATGGATTTAACAAAACAACTTGAAAATCAGGTTGTTTTTTAAAATTTTTTAATGTTTATTTATTTTTGAGAGAGAGACAGAGATAGTGTGTGAGCAGGGGAGGGGCTGAGAGAGAAGGAGACACAGAATCTGAAGCAGGCTCCAGGCTCTGAGCTGTCAGCACAGAGCCCGATATGGGTCTTGAACCCACAAACCGTGAGATCATGACCTGAGCTGAAGTCAGATGCTTAAGTCGGAGCCACACAGGTGCCCCCAAAATTAGGTTTTGTATCTTATTTTTCTTTATGAAAAAACGCTGGCATTTTAAACAAAAAGGGTGGAAAGTCACAAGGCAAATGTTTACCTATTTAAAAGAGCAAACTATTTCCAAACACCACAGAATACCTTACATAAAAGTAATATAACTGTATTGTAAGTAGAAGCAAGCATTCATTTTATTTAGTTACTATATTCATTTTATCTAAGTCGGTGGAGACTTACTGTCATTGTTTATTCACTCTGTATATATTTAAATATTTCATATTAATATTAAATATTATCAATATATTAATATTTCATATTATCAATATATTAAATATTTCATATGACTGTAATTACTACACTATCAGTCTGTGTTTATAAAATATTTATATTACAAATATATATTATAATATTTATTGTATCTTATACATTATGTCACTGTTTTTATGTTCTCTCTTTTTATGTTTGAACAGAATGATTATTAATTTGGAAGGTCACCTAACTCCCAGGCTGTACCTCTTGGAAATGAGACAATGGTTAGTCAGGAACAAGAGAGCATGGCACCCCCCTCACAGACAGCCAGAGAGTAAAGTTTAACAGAACTACTAAATTCAGAAGCTTTGTTATGGCCAAGGAATGGAAGAGGTCGTTTTTCTTTGTCACTGGATCAACTATTTTTGTTTTTTTTTTTTTTACTACCCAGTGTGATCCATGAAAAAGAGATGAATGTCCAGACTAGTCCTGGAAATTAAAAGCCAGAGTTCAGGGGCAGCTTGTTTAAAAGACAGATTGCCACACACAAAAAACTATAAACAAGAAGAGTCTTCAGTCCACCAAGAAACCCCGTAGCCTTGTATTTACTACAATGTAGTGTGTATGACCCTCTTGAAATGTACTCTTTTGCTCTTGTTCCTTGTCTAAATACACTGAAGTACTAGTCAACAGCTGTATCCTGAGCACAAAGTGATGACTTCTGAATCCCTGAACACTGACTGCTTTCCACTGTATATACCTAAATATCAATCCTACAACCTCCATGAGAACAATTGCAACAGAATGTTAACTTAATTTTCCTACTGTCATAGAATTTTATCAGGGGCCCAAATGCTGAGTATAATTAGGCCAAAACTAGTTGAATGGAGATCATTAATTCAGGGCTAACACACCGTAAACTTGATGTGTAAACCCCTGACACATACAAGGGTAGGGTTTAGCTCATCACCTCTACTTTAAGAATATGAGTGGTAAAGATTTCCTCAGACCTGTCAGTGGCTATGCATTTTCCCCACCGCACACAGGAAGAGGATCTACTCCTGCACCAACCAAACTAAATGAAGCAGACTTCAGAGCTATACCTGGAAAGCTACACCTGTGTCTCCCAAAAGTTACGTGACACAGGCCGTTGTATGACACGCACCTGAAAAATGGTAAACGTGAAAAATTTAAACATGAAATCTTGATTTCCTAGAAAGCAGAATGAGAAAAGAGGACTGACATGGAAGTTAATTGTTCTCTCACCAATGGTGGAACAAAAATGTGTATTCTGAGAACCAGATATGGATTCTATCCGAGGGAGCTAAGCTTTAATCACCTTTATAGGGACCTTGAATGGAAGGAAACAGTGACAGCCACAGAGAGAATCTGAGGAGCCAGAGGCTGAGGACAAAACTCTACATGACAGGTTGTGTCAGGGACCCACAGATGGACAAGCCACAGCTGTAAGCCACTCCTAACTGCCCATGAAATCCTACCATGAGCCAGTGTTGGCATAGCTTCCATAGCAGAGACAGCGGAGAGCCAAGGGAGCTAGGGAAGACCTTTGCAGTGTATTTCTCCCATCCATCCTTCCCCTTCCCAATCCCAGAGAATGCAGAGGCAGCCTAGTAAATGAAGAAGGGTTACAAAAACTGGGAAGAAGGGGAACAGGAATCACCCAAGGCCACGTTTCCACTTCAGAGTTTTTGCCAGAACTGAGATGAAATGAATGAGAGGAGAGATTAAAGCTTAAGTATTGAAGTATACTAGACTGTTTAATTACCTAGAAATGATACTTATGTGACATGAAAACCTATAAGATCAGCTCAATTTCACCCAAGGGAAAGGGAAGAACAATTCTGCAGAAAGAGTTTATAGGGATAGAAGTGGGAAAGGATGAAGTTGCTTTCTACTTGCTTCATGTAAGTCCAATTCATTTAATAAAGTGTTATATAATGTCTTTATGCACACGTTTTGTGACTAGTACTTTGGGGTTAAAAATTAAATTTCTATGAATGGCAATAGAAATGATGCCTTGTTGACAGCTTATAAATGCCAGACATTGTTCTTAGTATTTTTACAAGCATTATCTCATTTGAGCTTAGCAGTCACATTAAGAAATTCATTAAATGTATTTTGCAGTTCAGGAAACAAGGGCCTAGGTTAAATAACTTGTCCAAGGTCACACAGTTAGGAAATGGTGAAGGCAGGACCTGAATTCAGACAGCTTAACTCCAAAACTTAGATTCTTTTTTTTTTTTAATGTTTATGTATTTTTGAGAAAGAGACAGAGTGCAAGTGGGGAGGGGCAGAGAGAGAGAGTGAGAGGGAGACACAGAATCCAAAGCAGGATCTAGGCTCTGAGCTGTCAGCACAGAGCCCCACGTAGGTATTGAACTTACAAGCCACGAGATCATGACCTGAGCCAAAGTCTGATGCTTAACCAGCTGAGCCACCCAAGCACCCCTCCAAACCTTAAGATTTAAAAAAAATTTTTTTTTACATTTATTTATTTTTGAGAGACAGAGCACAAGTGGGGGACGGGCAGAGAGAAAGGGAGACGCAGAATCCAGAGCAGGCTCCAGGCTCGGAGCTGTCAGCACAGAGCCCTATGTGGACCTCAAACCCACAAACCGTGAGATCATGACCTGAACAGAAGTCGGGCGCTCAACTGAGTTACCCCGGGGGGCCCCAAAACTTAGATTTTTAATCTAATTCTTCTGTAAAATGCTAAACTAGATACTATATAAAATAACAAAATAGTTAATGCTTTAAAAATGTCTATGCCCAAATCCATTTTAGCATATTATTTTCCATTTTTGTATTTAAAAATTCTCACGTATTATATGCTTTTATCTGGATGGCACAAATGAGGTTCAAGGGCAATACTGTTCAGTAGAATTTCCTGCAATGAAAGAAATGCTCTGTATCTGTGCTAATAGTTACTAGCCACATGTGACTGTTGGGCACTTAAATGTGACTAGTGCAACAGAGAAACTGAATTTTTAATTTAATTCAATTTTAATTTACCTTCATATTTAAATGGCTATATGTGGCTAGTGGCTAAAATATTGGAATGGTCAAAGATAATACTGCAGGCAGATCTTGACCTGTCCGTCCATTGGCAAAGCTGGGTATATTTTATATCATGGGCACACAATGGAAACTCTAGGTTTACCTAACGGAAAAAGTTCTAGATCAAGGAGGAGCTAGGTGACTCAACTCAGCCAAAAAAAAATCTCCCAACAAGATCTATCTAACAATCTGGGATGATGCCAAAGTTTCAAAGATTCCTTCCAATTAAGGATTTCTGGTAATTGGGATACCCTCACAGAATCCAAGCTGATGAACATTTTTATGCCACCAAGTTAACTGCCTTAAAATACTTTTTTTTTTTAGCACAAAACAGAAACAAAAACAACTGTGGTTAGACTCAGAGTAAGTTAAAAATTTACTGTCTGTAAATTCAAGGCATTTCTCCCAAAAGCTAGAACATTATAATTATTCTGGCCAACATTTTAAGAAAGAGATTATGAAAACAATTCAGAAGACAACATCAGGATGAAGAAGGGTCTGGAGAGATGGTTATATGAGAGAACATGGGATTATTAGCCAAGAAACGAGAAGGCACAGAGCTGGTACAGGTACTGCCTTCAAGCAATTGAATGCTTGTCAGGTAGGAAGAGTCATGTTATTCTGCACTGTTCCAAAGACAGAACTAAGATCAAAAGGAAAAACTTTAAAAATCTAGTGGCCCCAATGGAAGCCAGAGCAGGAAGTTGAACTGTTCAGTCAGAGAATTTGCTATTTAAAAAGTGATGCGTTCCAGTTACTAATTATGTTTAAGCAAATTCCAGAAAATCTAAAATGCCAAAGCTTCAGATTATAGTTACTATAGAGCCCATACATCTCAATGGTACTTAATGAGAAGTTATCATGGGAGACTTGAGAACACAAAGGCTGAGGTTAAGCCATTTCTTTCTGTTAAAAAAAACCACAAAAACCAAAAAACTGAGGATGTTTAGTGAATATTTATATATTAGTTACCATAAAATTTAAGTTATATCCCTGTCTGTTCTATATCTTGTCATCACAATTTCAGTTTCTATTTAAATATGTTTCCGGGGGCGCCTGGTGGGTCAGTTGGTTGAGCGTCCAAGTTTGGCTCAGGTCATGATCTCGAGGTTCGTGAGTTCAAGCCCCTCATGAGGCTCTGTGCTGACAGCTCAGAGCCTGGAACCTGCTTGGGATTCTGTGTCTCCCTCTCTCTCTCTCTGCCCCTCCCCTACTCGCACTCTTTCTCTTTCTCAAAAATAAATAAACATTTTAATTAATTAATTGATTAATAGGTAAGTAAGTTTCCAGAAAGGGCAAATGACTGCTGTATTAGATTACATGATTTACAAGTTCTATGGACCGTTTAAAAAAATTTTTTTTTGATGTTTATTTATTTTTGAGAGAAAGAGAGACAAAGTGTGAGCAAGGGAGGGGCACAGACAGAGGGAGACACAGAATCTGAAGCAGGCTCCAGGCTCTGAGCTGTCAGCACAGAGCCCGACACGGGGCTCTAACTCACGAACGGTAAGATCATGACCTGAGCCGAAGTCGGACGCTTAACTGACTGAGCCACCCAGGCGCCTTCTATGGACTATTAATGTGTAAATTTAAGACTGTATTTCTATTTTAAGATATATTTGTTGAAATGTGTAAAAAATTCAATGTGTTCTAGTAAAGTTCTAAGTAATGTTTTTATAGAAGGCAAAGTTTGCTCATCGATCTTGTGGAAATTAATCTGAGTAAGACATCACTGATGTATTTCTACTTAATTCAACCTATATAAAGTTCTAAATAAATTCTCTTAGCATTAAAAACACATTTAGAAGAACTCCTTCTTGTAAATATTGTTTTGCAAATAAGATACATAGACTCTAACAGGCTATTTTAAGTTACATTGCATCTCATTTCTTTCCAAAACCTTATTTTTTCACATTTTTCCAGGAATTCTCTCTTTTCTATATATTCAATCCCCACCTTTTTTTCAAGGCTTTGTGCAAGCCCCTTCTTTACCATGCCTCAGCCCTTCTTCCCTTGCTTCAGCCCAAGGTGCAGTCTTGTGCTAATTTATACTATGGTGTCTTTTATTTTCTGTTGGCTTGTTCATATTCCCACAAGGTGTCTTGGTAAGTGATGATTAATTGAGTGAGAAGAATTGGAATATCCATAGTGGGAGAACTAGCCTAACTAGGAAGAATTTCTATCCCAGTTATCTTTGCTGTGTCACCAATTACTCCAAAACTTGGTGGCTTAAAACAACCACTTTCTTGTGCTCAAAGATTCTATTGGTCAGGAATTTGGAAAGAGCACAGTGGGGCAGCCTGTCTGTTCCATGGTGTCCAAGGTCTCAACTGAGAAGGCTAAGGCTCAGAGTAACTCAATGGCTCAGGTTTGGAATCATCTGAAGACTTGTTCAATTGTATGTCTAGTGTCTGGGTGGTAATGACTCAGAGCTTAAGACTGCCAAACAGAGTACCTATATGTGGCTCTTCCATGTGGCTTGGCTTCTTTACAGCATGGCGGCCTCAGGGGAGTTAGACAACCAGCTGAAAGTTATATTGCCGTTTCGAATCTGGCCTCTGAAGCACTTAGTGTCACTTCCACCATACCCTATGATTAAAGTAGTTACCAGCCCACTCAGATTCCATGGGAGAAAACACACACCACCTTTCGATGAGAAGAATGGCAAAAGTACATTTTGAAAGAGCAAGTGGGATGGGAAATACTGTTGTAGCCATTTTGGAAAGTACAGCCTACAACCTTTAACGTCTTTGGAAAATGCAATTTCTGGAGCCAGTTCTAGACCATAACAGTATTTGGATACGCTCAGTCTATGATCAAATGCTCTGGAACCAGAGGGAGTCTATCCAAGGACTGTTAATAACAACGGCAGTAGTAAACACAATTTATTGACACCTACTATCGAATACTTACTAAGTGCCCGACAAGCTGTATTGAATTCCATCCTCAAAACAGCTTAGGAGAAAAAGCTTATTTTTACAAACAAGATAATTGGGGCACAAAATAGTCAACAGCGTGCCCAAGGCCTGATATCAGCCATGTTTATGTGCCTCTGGCGTCTAGGTTCTTACCCTGCGGCTATATTACCTCTATATAGGAAATTACTCATTTTAAAGTGTTCAGGGCCCTTCAACCCTGCAGCTCTTTGTAAATACTTAAGTCCATCTGAGGAGTGTCACTTTTATCACTTACTCCTTCAGTAGCATTTTCTATCATTCCTGGTTATGTGGCTTATGTGCGGCTTGCACAAAGCCCTCTGGAAACTTGGTGAAATTATTTCTCAGTCTGTTTGTCTAACCACAGCTTGGTTATAATTGCTTCTGGCATCTGTTTTCATCATTTCTTCCCTTGTTCTTGTCTACCGTAGCAGTGTCAAGGCAGCAACTGAACACATCCACAGAGTTTTTATCCCCTGATGGCAACTTTTGTTCCTACGCTTGAATTATACGTTAGGGCTCATAATCTGCTCTGAAGTAAATGTCTTATCGTATGTTATTCGAAAAGGGTGTACTTGAGTGCCTGGGTGATGGTTTCTCTGATTTATGGGGCAGAAGAAGTTTCCTGCTGCGGCCAGTGTTTTTCCCATCTACTTAAACACAAATTGGTGAAATGTGAGATACCCCAAGGACTCATTAAAGAAAAACTGCCAAACTGTTGGAAAATAGAATTTCCACATAGATCTCCCTATAGCTATGCTTATCAATTTGTAGGAAACTAAGAACAAAGATTCCAATAGCGATTGCACACATACACAAAAGAGCCCATTTGATACACTAATAATGGAAGGCACAATTGTGGATCAACTGCTCCACGTTTCTCTCCTTCGAGGCTCAAATGCAGCAATGAAACTAAGCAGGTACTTGAATGAAGTGACTTTGTTCCCCCTGAAAAGGAATCATGTTTCGGGGCGCCTGGGTGGCGCAGTCGGTTGAGCGTCCGACTTCAGCCAGGTCACGATCTCGCGGTCCGGGAGTTCGAGCCCCGTGTCAGGCTCTGGGCTGATGGCTCAGAGCCTGGAGCCTGTTTCCGATTCTGTGTCTCCCTCTCTCTCTGCCCCTCCCCCGTTCATGCTCTGTCTCTCTCTGTCCCAAAAATAAATAAACGTTGAAAAAAAAAATTTAAAAAAAAAAAAAAAAAAGGAATCATGTTTCATCCCTACTTTCTAAATTCTTTGTTGTCTTGTCAGGCATCAGGTCCATTTATTGCACAAGAATAGAAAGCCACAAACTGCCTAAAGGCAGGTGGTCTAGCTTTGAAAGATGCTCATAGTCACCGTTCAATTAGAATCTCCCAGACCTTTTAATTGGAATTTGTCTTTTTTTGTTTAGCATTAGCAGAGGAACTGAGAACTCTCTTTGCTCCAGGCTGAGCACTAGGGGATAGGTGTTCTGAGCATCAACTTAAAAGCCACGAAACAAGAAAAAAATATTTCAGGTAACAGATCATCTACTGAGCTCTACAGAATATAACTGCTAAAACCATCCTGGATAGCTGTGGAGGAAAACACAAAGAGCTTTTAGCAAGTACTGGTTCCTGGGTAGAGTTCTAAACATTCTCTTCCAGGACACTGTGTGGACATATCAAAGTAGAAGATGCATATCTGAAACCATCAGAAAATAACTGGGTGGAAAAAGAAGGAAAGACGACACTGACTGCAGCAGCCACTGAACTACAGCAGCCCCTGAAATGGAAGGAGAGATTAAACAGCAATGAAATTCTTTTAGAAATTAAGTGACATTGTGTACACAACACTCATTTCAAGTTTCTTAGATTGATAGAATATAAGAGTCAAAAGGAACATGGGGGCACCTGCATGGCTCAGCCAGTTAAGCCACTGACTTGATTTCGGCTCAGGTAATGATCTCACTGAGTTCGGCTCAGGTAATGATCTCCCTGAGTTGGGCTCTACACTGAAAGCATGGAGCCTGCTTGGGATTCGCTCTCTCTCCCTCTCTCTCTGCCCCTCCCCCCACCCACTCTCTCTCTCTCTCTCTCTCTCTCTCTCTCTCTCAAAATAAATACATAAACATTTTAAAAGGAATCTGAAAATAAGTCTGTTTAGCTTTCTTATTTTGTGCTTTATTTTATTTGGTAAGAGTGCACTGGGCAAAAAGTGGATAATTAATAGTATAAATAGGACTAGATACAGGTCTCCCAACTCCTGGGCTCTTACCCTTCCTATCATACTTTTTTTGTTTTGTTTTTTGAGAGAGAGTTAGAGTGAGTTTGTGTGTGTGAGCAAAGGAGAGAGACAGAAAATCTTAAGCAGGCTCCAATGCTCAGTGCAGAGCCCCACACTGGGCTCAGTGCCACAAGCCTGGGATCATGCCCTGAGCCGAAGTCAAGAGTCAGACACTCAACCAACTGAGCTACCCAAGAGCCCCATTACTATCATGCTTCCTACCATCTATATTTTGTAGAGGAGCTTACAGTGTTGTCATATATGTCATTTCATTATATTTTCACATAGGACATCAGGAAAGGCATCAGTCCATTTCAAAGACGATGCATTTACTTAAATGCAATTAGGTATAGAAAGTTTAGTGTCCTAATGTTAGCTACAAAGGTAATGATATAAGACCAAATCTCAGGCCTCCAGGTTTCCAGTTCTATATTTTTCCTACTGGCTCAGATATCCCACGTGAACAGAAATATTTATAACTTAAAACATTCCTATGATATCTACCCTGGAAATTAAATGACTATGCCCATTGAATATTCACTGAATATTTACCAACTACAAATACTTGTTACACTAAATTCTATACAGTGATACCTTGGACCAATGTTCTTTTGTAACAAATCTTTTCATAAAGAAGCCCTTGATGGAAAGCAAAACAAAACAGAGGCAATTGGCACACAGCAGCAAGCCTTCACAGGTGGCCAGACTTAAAACCAACCAACCAACCAACCAACCACCTACTCAATTTGGGGGTGGGTGAGGGGGACTTGACTATTTTAAGGAAAGTATAGTGCCCAAAGCTGAAACCTAAAAGAGGGTAGGATGGGGCACAGAGGGAAAGGGCTTTTGAGGGAGCAATGGGGGTAAAGAGGGTTGTGGGGGGTGATAAAGGGTCTCCTGTTAAAAGAACTGAAAGACGATGACAGGAGAGGGAGCAGGGGACATATGGCAGAAGGCAGGGCTGGGTTGGAAGGCTGGGGCCACATCCCCTGCGTGCTGCCAGCCCTGACGAGAATTCACACTCCATCCTAGGGGCAGCTAGAGGGCAGTGAAAGGACTCACCTGGGGAAGCCGTGAATAGATGCGAGTTTCAGAAAAATCACTCGGGCAGTTAGTGGACCAGTGAGGAGGCTGCTACTGTAATTCAGGTGAGAGATAATAAGGGCCTAAAAATAGGCGCAAAAACCGTTCGACTCACAGGATGCAATTTTGTGACCTCAATTCCATACCTTGACTTTACATTATTTACCTCCTATTTTTCTTCCTTGTAGAAAATGTTAAGATACAACCAATCAAATGCAGAGCTATTTTAGGAGCAGGAGCCCCAGAATTACACACTCCCTCGAATCCCGTTAGCTTTCCGGCCCCTGAAGGTGACATGCTGGGGGCTGGTCTGACTGAAATACATCACTCTCATTTTGTGACTCTCCCCACCCCCCCGCCCCACCCCATCCCTCTCCTAGCCCCAGCCTAGGCCATTGCTTTAAAATCTTTTTCCTAAATTCAACAATAGTTTTCTTCTTCAGCTCTAAGTTTTCTGCACATTTTCTTGACACAGGGCCCTTTTCCACAGGACTCATTATTTTGATTTCTGCTTTTTGAAAAGGAAGTTTGAAGAGATGTGCATTCTCCTCATCAACCAAAGAGCAACTGATCCTGAATTTGTTGGTGTGAGGTACTTAAAATTGCTCCTTATAACATGTCCATAAGCCCACCTTCTTCTCTTGGGGGCTCCCACATTCCCTCTGTGTCCCCTGGGGGGGGGGGAGTCTATGCCTCTATATGCATACAGTTAACAACCTGGAGCCACACAAATGGTGTCAGAGCTCACCTTGGCCAGGATACCTACTGCAAAAGGAAGCTGAGGGGTGCCTGGGTGGCTCAGTTGGTTAAGCTCCAACTTTAGCTCAGGTCATGATCTCACGGTTCCTGACTTCAAGCCCCTCATCGGGCTCTGTGCTGACAGCTCAGAGCCTGGGGCCTCCTTTGGATTCTGTGTCTCCCTCTCTCTCTGCACCTCCCCCACTCATGCTCTGTCTGTCTGTTTCTCTCTCTCAAATATAAATAAACATTAAAACATTTTTTTAAAAAAAGAAGAAAGCTGAGTGTCAGGAGAATGAAGTGGATGAATTCTCAGATTCTGTGCTCTCCACTGGAGTGCTATTTCCTAAAATTTATTAGACCACACATTACACACACATACTTTGAAGATGATGAAAGTAAATTTTGCCTGATTTTAACCAAATTCATATTCTACCACAAAAGGACATGAAAACATCATTTTATTGTTTTGATAACCTGAATGGTTTTTGGCACTATAACAACAGAAAACAACTGAAGTGCTTTGGGTGGTTAACTTATGTCCCAGGGATTATTAAAGGATATCTGGGTAAAACTAGATCCCAACTGAGTTTGATTCTTTGATGTAGAGAAACTGAACTCAGTTTGAACAAGCCCCATCGGCACCACCCTTTTAGCATTCCCAAAGTGGTGTTATTTATGACTACCTTACTCTGACACTGGGAAAGGAATGTACTGAATAGAGCCACAGGGCTTAATTCACTGCAATAATTGAGACTGAAGTCCCCCTTAGGAAAAAAAAAATGATGTTCGCACTGTCAATCATCGCACAAAGACGTAAATCGTAAGACAAGAAAGGAGGGCTTGAGAGATATATGTCAGTCCCTGAGGGTAAAGAGAACCTTTTCATTTTCTAGATTAGGGACTCATCCTGATGAACACTAAAGCCTGCATACTGTAACCGCAGTTCTAGCGAGCGGGAGGGGAGAAGCTCTTCCTGGCTACCAGGAGTTAAGCAAAAACTTGCACAATAAGAAACTCCAAGAGGGATCTGGAACAGAGGCAGTGATTTAAAATGTTTTCGATAGTTCCAAACCACCGGCATCTCAGCCTATGGTTGTGGCTGCCTGTGCCATGGGGGGCCTGCAGCTACCTTTTGCAACCCCAGCAAGCAGTGAGCACAGACCTCATGTCTCGTTGAGAATGCTGAGTGAAGGTGTATCATAGTTCGAGTCAAACCACACCCAGTGTATCACCATCAGAACACCATCTACAGTGGAACTGGTGTGTATTAGGCTAAGCGGAATAAGTCAGTCAGAGAAAGAGAAATACTATATGATTTCACTCATATGTAGAATTTAAGAAACAAAACAGATGAACATATGGTAAGAGAGAAAGAGAGAGAGAGAGAGAGGGAGAGAAACAAACCGTAAGAGACTCTTAAATATAGAGAAGAAACCCAGGGTTGATGGAGGGAGGTGGGTGGGGGATGGGTTAGATGGGGGATGGTTATTAAGAGGGCACTTGTTTGGATGAATACTGGGTGTTGTATGTAAGTGATGAATCATTGAATTCTACTCCTGAAACTACATATTAACTAACTAGAGTTTAAATACAAATTTGAAAAAAAATCCACAGGCAGTTTTGATAAATACACAGTTTTCAGTTGTTTTTGTTCTTCTTCATTGTTTAATATATATCTGTGGTATATCATTGGTTTAAGATAGGAAGCTAAAGAACACTGATGTTGAAATACAAACTCCCAAGGAACATAAAAATGATAATTCTATACATTTCCTTAAGATTTTCTTTACCAAATCCACAGGTTGCTTTTAACTGACCGGAATATTTATATAACACATCAAGGTGTCTTGTACAAAAATCAGTGGTGAAAGGGGAAAACCTTTCACCACTAATATGGAGGTTTTTGTTTAATGGGATTAGACATTATCCATGATGAAATGTTTTATTTGAAGAACAAGGACTGATAATTAACAACATAAATCCTTTCTCTCAATTCATCTTTTAGAAACAAAATGATGATTATGTAAATAAAGCACTTTATGCTTTTAAGAGCAAAATACAAGTATTTCAATCTTATAAAACAAGTAGTTTTGTTAATGCTGCCACATGTAGCTAGGTTTACATCTGCATTTTAACCTATATTTAGTTTCCAACTAAACATGATAGATATCATTTTACATTTCTGATTCCTTAGTAATCCTCTCAATTACATAATTAATTTTTAAAATTGAATAGCTAGTGTTAACTTGTTAAGTTAGGAAGAGTTCAAATATATTTTTGTATAACTGTTTCTAAGGTTGTATTTAAATAATTAAGGTAACCATAAAATTATCATTCAAATCAGAACCAGGATAATATACAAAATCTGGGGCTATCCTGATAAAACCAGAACTTTTGATTATACTGCTAAAATTACAAATATTTAATAATATATTGATTTATTTTAAATTTATAATTATGTATTGTATAACATATATGATGATGAGATGATTTTTTTTTAATGTTTATTTTTTATTTTATTTTTCAGAGAGAGAGAGAGAGAGAGAGAGACAAAGTGTGAGGGGAGGGGCAGAGAGAGGGAGACACAGAATCTAAAGTAGGCTCCAGGCTCTGAGCTGTCAGCCCAGAGTCCAACGCGGGGCTCCAACTTGTGAACCGTGAGATCATGACCTGAGCTAAAGTCAGACACTTAACTGACTGAGCCACCCAGGTGACCCTGAGATGATTTTCTAAAATCTAAGACAGTCAGTGAGATAATATATTACTGTAGAAGGAATCTGTGAGCCAAGAAAGGATACCTGAGCTAGATAGTGCTATTTTAATCCAATCTATTCATTTCACAAATGAGGGTCCTAAGCTTTAATAGGCTAAAAGTCATGACCAAGGTATCACGGTTAAACTAGAAGAAACTTCCATGACCCTAAATTATACTTATTTTCTAGATGACGGATGACAATTATAGGCAAATAATTATAGGCAGATTACAGGCAAATTGATCCAAAGAGTGAAACAAGGAACTAAAAATATAATTTTAAAAAATATTTCAGGGGCACCTGGGTTGCTCAGTCGGTTAAGTGTCCGGTTCTTGATTTACACTCAGGTC
Organism: Prionailurus viverrinus; assembly: GCF_022837055.1. NCBI lineage: Eukaryota > Metazoa > Chordata > Mammalia > Carnivora > Felidae > Prionailurus > Prionailurus viverrinus. Next base: position 96,638,284 of record NC_062567.1, read on the forward strand.
ATGACCTCATGGTTCGTGAGTTGATCCCTGCGTTGGGCTCTGTGCTGACAGCATGGAGCCTGCTTGGGACTCTCTCCCTCTCTCTCTCTCTCTCACTTTCTGTCTCTCTCTCTCTCTCTCTGCCCCTCTCACACTCATGTTCTGCCCATCTCTCTCAAAATAAAAAAAAATTAAAAAACATTTAAAAATAAATAAAAAGTATTTCATAAAATTCTAACAATTAATGTGAAATAATTAGTCCTTTTAATAAAAATCATGAAAAATAATTCTTACTGTCAATATTGCTCTAAGGTTTTATACATTTACTCATAGAAACTCTCCCATCAATCTCAGTGGCAAGAAAGATCACTAAGGGCATCAGAGGTGAGAAGGAAATATCTGGACTGGTGACCTGGGCTGCTCCACATCTGGAGGCTCATGAGGAAGGCAGATTCTAACGTAATAGACAGCCAAGGGTACAAGCTCATCTCCACCCAGTCCCTCTGACATGGTGGTCCACTTGAGTAGCAACAGCTGAGCATGAGAAAGTACATTGAAGGAAAGGTAATCACAGTGCCCAAATGAAGATCCAAGATCTGGATAAGAAGAGCAAATCCACAGAAGAGGACCAAAGTCCATCTGATCTGGGCAAGCTATTTACAACACCGAGACAGAGGAAGATGCCGTGGCCTTTAATGGCCACATTAGGCTTTCATTTTCATTCTGTTTTCTACTTATAGTTTCAACTCCTAAGAAGTCAATAAACCTCAGAATCCTTGGGCAATTTGTGAGAGAAGTGCAATGAGGGTCTCAATAAGAAGAAATAGCATATTCTGCAGAAGGGAAGGTGTGCCTTGAGTAACTAATTGGAAAAATAAATACCTGTACCCCAGGTAGGTGTATGGTTAATACTAGTTCACAAAAACCATTCTAAAGTGGTAGTTTTATTGTGCTAAATTCAAATTGTGTGAAACACACTAGAGATGATAGAATGGTAATAGGCAAATGTAGACATTATTTATCTAAATAGTTTGAATGATTCCAACACAATTCCAGTTTGTTTGCTGACAAATTGGAAAAGGGAAAAATGAAAAGAAGAAAAGTTATGTCTAACTAAAGGAAATTAAAGGCCACAAGTGAGTAGAACAATGAAGAAAACTGAAATAAGACATTAATGATGAGGGAAGCCAATGACAGTACCCAGTGGGAGGAACTCCTTCCATTGTTACTTAGAGGCAGCTTTTTTCCATTTAGTTTGTCTTTCCAGTAAATATTTAACAGAGTACCTTGAGTTCGATAGAGAAAAGAACATAAGATTTAAAGACAGAAAAGTTGAACTCAAATCCTTGCCCCACCACGGACCTTGAACATATCACTTACCATTTGTTCTTGTTTCCCTTTACTAGAGGAGTAGCAACACCTTACTCACAAGGCTTGATGAAAGGAATAAATAAGATGACCATAGGAGCATGCTTGACATATACAAAACTACCAAATATGTTATTTTTTCCAAGAATATTTAAAATGATCTTGAAGAACACTTTTAAAGAAAGAATGTGTAGAAAAATAGAGACATAATAAAGGAAATATGGAACTTGAAAAGCCTTGAAAACAATGAGTTACCAGCCATTTAAAAGTGCTCATTTAGCATTTGATAACCTTTTCAGTTGGCAAAGTGCTGTTCTGAAGATTCTATTATTATATGTTATATAAGTTGCAGTTAATGAAATAGGGAAGAATGAAAACTCAATCTATCTGAAAATTGCCAGTTAGCAGGACAGGGATTAAGAATATAATTGTAATTTGAGAACAGACATTAATAATTAAAAGGTCAAGATGGTTTATCCCTCAGGAACTCCCGTAATAGGGAGTTTATGTTGCAAATTATAGTTCCTATTAGCTATGTGAGGGGAAGACTTCACCTTGAAACATGCAAACTTCTGAAAGAAAACAGGCCATCTGTTTTCTTTATATAAAAAATTCCTACCCTTCTGCTATTTGGTCTGGTCATCACCATCACCACCGTCAGACATTCACTTAATATACTAGGTCCCAAGAATAAAAATGTGTAAATAATCATCCCTCTGCTAAAAATAATGATAAGTATTTTAAAAGGATACTTCACATAGAAATTCAGGACTAGATATAAAAGAATAAACAAGAAAAGCCAAATTTCCCAGACTGTATCAGAGTCATGATTGTCATTCTCCATATCATCAGCATCATAGTATTTATTTTATCAACTGTTAAAAAAAAAGGACATTTCTTAAAATTCCTCTTAACAAATTCCAGAAGTTCCTGAAGATTATTTTAAATATGCTCAATATTAGTTTCACAGACACCACTTAGTGTCTTACACTTTCCTCTAACCCTTCTCCAACAGCTGTGACAATGACTGCTGGAGAAATGGCAGAATCAATGAGATTCAATGGCAGAATCATAGCCAGCCAAACCAATGCCATGACCAACTCCAGTGCAACATGGCGTCTGCATTTCAAGGCAGACTCAGATGGGTTCTGCTCGCATTCCAGATCTCCAACAGAAAGAGAAGAGAAGGGAAAGAGAAGAAAAGAGAAAGAGAGAAAGAGAAGAGAAAATACTCCTAGCTGCCTCTTGACTTGTCCTGCTATAAAATCTCCATGCTCAAAATATCTTAAAACATTTCAAGTGTGTGACTATTATGCTCTACAACTGTGGTCTGAGAAAAATTAGAAGGCAATTTTGTTCATTTCTTTCACTGTCTTTAAATTTATTCTTGGGGCTAGATCTTCCTCTGGTCCTGGATGGAAACTTGGGCAGGTCACAGGTCTTTTCAAGTCATTCTTAAGTAACAGTCAGTGGCCAAATCTTCTCTTAATGACTTGCCAGAGTCAATTGCATGTATTTCTTCCTAACTGCATAGTTAGTGATGTCATGTTGGAGGCTTGAATTCAGTCATGGTGGGCAAACACTACAAACCATAATCCCCACCACCATCGTCATTAGAAAACTGGTTGTTAACCATTTACCACCACTGCAAACAATTCTCTGGTTACTTCCAAAAATAAAACACACCTTTAGTGTAGCAAGGAAAATACCCTGTCCCTCATAATAGGAAAATCTGCAAACTTGGCATTGGAATTGGAGCTCTCATCTTCATACTGCTTGAGTTTACAACAGGTGGGACAGCCTCTAATGAGGAAAGGAGAATGTGGTTGTCTCCTCCTTTTTCTCTCTTTGCTCAGCTAGGGTTTCTCCCCTTCCCCTCATGCTAACGCAGTTCCAGAGTCTCTCTAGACTTGGGGCAGAAGGAGGTGGAAGAAGTCAGCTGCTGGTGAGTGTTGGCTTGGTGGGGATTGTTGGGGTGACCTGGTGTTAGGGGTCTCTGACTTGGCAGCTGTACAGAGCTGACTCTCCTGCCTGCACTGTTAGGAGCCCTCCATATGTAGCTGGATCTGTCACTATTCCAACTTGCCACTACTTCTGCAGCCCTTTAATAACTGGTTTCCTCCCTAGTTTCTTTCTGCTGAGTCCCCCTCACCCACTGAGGAAACCTCTTAAACAGGCCCTAAAATGAATTGACTATAGTTCTCTCACACTCATACTTTCTTTGGCCTGACAAACTCTGAGAACACAGGTGTCTTAGCTTGGGCTGCTGTAACCAAATATCACAGACTGGGTAGCTTGAACAGTGGGCATTTATTTCCTCTCATTTCTGGAGGCTGTGAAGTCCAAGATCAAGGTGCTAGCAGATTCAGTTCTTGGTGAGAGCCCATTGGCTGACTTGCAGTTGGCTGACTCCTTGCTGTCTCCTCACATGGCAGAGAGAGAGCTCTAGGTTTCTTTCCTTATAAGGAATAAATCCCATCACGGAAGTCCTACCCTCATGACCTCAACGAAACCTAATTACTTTCCAAAGGTCCCACCTCCAAATAATCATTGCACTGAAGGGTAGGCCTCCAACGTGTAGCTTTGGGGGTGGAGGGACAAAAACATTCAGTCCACAACAACAGGTCAAATCCAACACATCAGCAATTCTACTTTGAGATGGTGAGGAATTCAATATCACGGAACCAGTTTTGTTTTTTTTTTTTAATTACCTCTTTTGATAATTTTGTATCATATTTTCCTACCTTCCTTTGGATCATTGTACATCTATGGCTCCATGCTTCAGGCAAACTTCTATTGTAAGATTTCTATGAAATATATTTGCATAGTCCTAGAACTCAGATTTGGGATTAATGAAGGCTGGGCTAGAGTAATACTATCCTCAAATCTGGGCAAGAAGGGACTTGCCCCAGGCCTTGCACCTAACGGACCTCCACAGTTGAAGTGCCTTCCTTGAAGTTTTCTAACTCTCTCTGGTTGCTTGGGACTGACTATAGCCAGAGTGCTGTCCAAGTGAGACATTTCAAGCCCAAAACAGGAACCGTGCTGACCTTGGTCCTATATCTTTCAAGGTATCCTCCAAATCCCACCCCCACTCCACTTTTCCTCTGACCAGACAAACATGCACACATCAGGTAAACAGATACCTGTAGTTCTAGGACTCGACTCAGGTTCTGAAGGCCCATGGCCAGACACAGTTTTAGGATGTGCCCCAATGAATAGATAGATGGCTGAATGAATAAATCTGGCTAAAGAATATAGGTCTATGCCAATTTGGAATACAATATAAATTTTGTCATTCTTCTGTTCCTCTATATAAATAACTCCTCATTGTTCTCGGGAAGCAACATTCTTTATCCAGAGACAGTTATTAGAATCTATGTCCCTCTCTTCCAGGACGGTACATAAGTAAAATATCCTCTGCAGTACATTTCCAAAGTCCACCTACCAAAGAATGATAGGTAGAAGACTTCATTCCAAAGTCAGGTTTAGCCTCTGAGGTGGCCCATGGCTGAGCTTACCATGCTTCTAGGACTTCTGGCAGATTAAAAATAGTTGTAGCAAGGTGGCTCAGTCGGTCGGGTGTCCACCTTCAGCTCAGGTCATGATCTCATGGTCCATGAGTTCAAGCCCTGTGTTGGGCTCTGTGCTGACAGCTCAGAGCCTGGAGCCTGCTTCAAATTCTGTGTCTTCCTCTTTCTCTGTCCCTCCCCTGCTGGCTGTCTCTCTCTCTCTCTCTCAAAAATAATGAATAAATATTTAAAAAATTAAAAAAAAATAGTTGTACCAAGAATATACCTATATGCTGCCTGGCCACTATTACATAATTTGAAGCTAATATCACCAATATGCACTGGTGATATTGCAAACACTGAAAGCAAAAGTTTTTCAACCATTTAAGTAATTATTCTGTAATTTTTGAGTGACATGACTGGGGTCTAAAAAACTCAAAAAAGGCCCTGTTTGTCACTTCTTTCAAACTTGCAGAATGACCTTCCTCATGAGGATGAAGATAATAGCCAAGAGTCAAACACATCTTCCTTGAGGAGACCAGAGGAAACCTGAGCAGTTATACTCATGGAGCATCCCCAAATTGATACTATCTTATAGCCAATGTTGAGAGTTACATCATTTAAGCTAAATGCAATGAAGTATAATTCATATATGAATGCTGTTTGTCTTCATGTTCTCCCATCTTCAAATCCAGTCTTCTGTAGGCCTAATTCACATTCCAAGTCCCTACATGTTCTTCTGCATCACTGAATGGATTGCTATCGAGCTCCAATGGTTATACACATGCACACACCAAGGACGAGATTTAATTTCACAGTCAGCACATGATGTGCATTTTACACCCTGACCTTATAAAAATACACACGTGGAAATATAAGTAAACAAACGTCAGACACACAATAATTACCCTAATACATATGATATATTCTAATATTTCCTATTTTATTTTTAATACTAATTTTCATAAACTGATTAGATGATCCCATACTGGGCTTCACCCTGTAGTTCAAATTCACTTTGCTGTACATCCACTTTATAGATTATACCGTGGAATCTATCAGTGCCCAATCAATGAGCTTCATTACAGAATTATCTGCCCTGAAGGCCTACCACTCAGGCTTTTTTCTTTCTATATTTTTGTCCAAGTGAAAAAATTATGCCAAGTATTTTATAGTTTTCCCAATTAATCTTTAAATTCCAAAAGGAAGCATATATCTTTACTTTTTAAAAAAATGCTTATTTATATTGAAAGAGAGAGAGAGAAAAAATATGAGTGGGGGGAAGGGCAGAGAGAGAGAGAGAGGGGAGAGAAAGAATCCCAAGCAGGCTCCTCACTATCAGCACAGAGCCCGATGCAGGGCTTGATCTCATGAACCATGAGATCATGGCCTGAGCTAAAATCAAGAGTCGGACGCTTAACCAACTGAGCCATCCAGGTGCCCCTATATTCTCACTTTTAAGTAAAACTAAGAGTGAAGGGCTTCTTTTCCCAGAAAAATAAATACACATGTTTACACTCACACACACACACACACACACACACACACACACAAACACACAAGCTAGGGCTTAGAAAAAGGCCTGAAAGGATATACCTCAAACTTATAAAAGTAATTATCTTAAGAGAGAAAGATTAAGGAAAGAAAAAAAAAGTAAAGGGAATGAGGGACTAACACTTTTTACCTTATGCATTGACGTTTTATTTTTTATAATAGACTTGCATTATTACTGTATTTTTTGTTTTATTCATTCATTCATTCATTCATTCATTCATTTAATATAATTTTTTTGTCAAGTTGGCTAACATACAGTGTATACAGTGTGCTCTTGGTTTGGGGAGTAGATTCCCGTGATTCATTGCTTACATACAATACCCAGTGCTCATCCCAACAAGTGCCCTCCTCAATGCCCATCACTATTTTCCCCTCTCCCCCTGCCCCATCAACCCTCAGATTGTTCTCTGTATTTAAGAGTTTCTTATGGGTTTTCCTCCCTCTCTGTTTGAAACTATTTTTCCCCCTTCCCTTCCCCTATGGTTTTCTGTTAAGTTTCTCAAGTTCCACATATGAGTGAAAACATATGATATCTGTCTTTCTCTGACTTATATCACTTAGCATAATACCCTCCAGTTCCAGCCACGTTGTTGGCAATGGCAGGATTTCATTCTTTCACATTGCCAAGTAGTATTCCATTATATATATATATATATATATATATATATATATATATATATATATACCACATCTTCTTTATCCATTCCTCAGTTGATGAACATTTGGGTTCTTTCCATGATTTGGCTATTGTTGAAAGCACTTATATAAACATTGGGGTACATGTGCCCCTATGAATTATTATTGTATAGATATGTTCAGTTTTAAAAATTTGAAAAAGATAAATATTTTAATCTCCATATTCCCACCATTCAGAGAAAATCAATACTAACAATTTGATGTATTTTCTTTTAACCTTTTCTTCTGTGAGCATAAACATACACACAAAAACACAGAAAAGAATACAATTGTAGTGAGTACAGATTTTTGTTCTTTTTCACTTAGCATTACAATAAAGGATATTTACCTATATTCCTAAAAATTCTTTAAAAAGTTAACTTTTCATAATTGCTTATAGTTCACCAAATGAAAATTTTATAAATAGGAAACTAATCATTTATTAAAGGTTTCCAAATTTTTTAGTAACAAAAGCAAAAATAAACACATGGGACTATATCAAACCAAAAAGCTTTCTGCACAACAAGAAACTATAAACAAAATGGAAAGGCAACCTACTGAACGAGAGGAAATATTTACAAATCATGTATATCTGATTAGCAGTTAATAACCAAAATAGAGAACTCATACAACTCAATAGAGAAAAAGCAATCTGATTAAAAAATGGGCAGAGTATCTGTTCAGATCCTTTTTTTTTCCAAAGAAGACATAAAGATGGCCAACAGGTACATGAAAAGATTCAACATCACTAGTCATCAGGGAAATGCAAATCAAAACCAAAATGAGATATCACCTCATACCTATTAGAATGGCTATTTTCAAAAAGAGAAGAAATAGCAAGAAAAGGATGTAAAGAAAGGGGAACCCCTGAGCACTGCTGGTAGGAATGTAAATTGATGTAGCCAATGTGGAAAAGAGTATGGTGGCTCTTTTAAGAAATTAAAAATAGAATTAACTGACCTAGCAATTCCACTTCTGAGTATTTATCCAAAGAAAACAAAAACACTATAGCAGAGAAATATATGCACACCCATATTCACTGCAGCACTGTTTACAGCAGCCAAGATATGAAAATAACCTAAATGTTCATTGATGGATGAATAGATAAAGACAATGTGGTGTATGTGGAGATGCCTAGGTGGCTCATTCGGTTAAGCTTATGACTCTTGGCTTTAGCTCAGGTCATGATCTCACAGTTTTGTGAGTTTGAGCCCCTTATCAAGCTCTGCTCTGGCAGCATAGAGCTTGCTTGAGATTCTCTCTCTCTCCCTCTGTCTCTGCCCCTTCCCCACATACGCTGTTTCTGTTTTTCTCAAATAAATACATAAAAACTTGAAAAAAAAAAAGAAAATGTGGTGTATGTATATGTATGTGTGTGTGGCAGGCCACTTATAAGTGGCATTATATATAATGGAATATATAAGTATATTGTATATATGTATATTGTATATATATGTATATATATACACAATGGAATATTATTTAGCCACAAAAAAGAGTGAAATCTTGCCACTTGTGATGATATGGGTGGGCCTTGAGGGTATTATGCTAAGTGAAATGAGTCAGGCAGAGAAAGACAAATACTATACATTTTCATTTATATGGGGAATTGAGAAAAAAAGTGGGGGGGAAGCTCATAGATATAGAAAACATATTGATGGTTGACAGAGGCAGGGGGCGGGAGATGGGCAAAATGGGAGATGGGTAAAGCAAGTCAAATGGTACAAATGTTACCAATGTACAAATTTAAAAATGATAGAAAAGTTATAATAAATAAGTCGTGGAGATGTAATCTATAGCATGGTGACTATAGTTACTAACACTGTATCTCATATATGAAAGTTGCTAAAAGAATAGAAGTTAAAAGTTCTCACCACAAGAGAAAACGTTCTGTAACTATGTATGGTGACACGTTAGCTAGACTTATCATGGTGATCTCAACTTCGTCATATATACAAATATCGAACTCTTATGTTGTACACTTGAAACTAATATACTGTTGTAAAAAGAAAGATAATTTCAAAAATTTTTAATAAACATATTTTAATAAACCACCAAATGATAAATAAAATTATTAACTTTCTACCACAATTCTTTGGAATAGGCATTAATTAAAAATACTTGTTCATGATTAAAATACAAATGATAGTTTAACAAGATGTGTGCCTTAGTACTATTAAGTATTTCTTAACCTACCTTCACATAACACAGTTTGTAGAAAAATGTTTAAGGCTATGATCGTTTAAAGTGGCAAAGTAATCAGAATCTAATGAAGTTTAATAGTGCTCATGGGAAAGGCTATGCAGATAAGAAAAACAATTATCTTACCATTAAATGGGGAAAAATAGTGGGCATAGATTTATTCACGTTGCACTTGAGATACCTGTAAAAGTCTTGCGGTAATACAGAAATATACCGCAAGGGTTGTACCTGTCAAACTCAAAAGTAACGAAATGGTTAGATGGTACATTTAGCACTAAGGCTAAAGCTGGTTCTAGTGAGTGAGACCACACAAGTGCATTAAGTAGGTGAATTATAGGGAAAAGACCATGGTCACATAACAAAACCAGAACTAGGTCCTCATTGACTCCGGTCTATCCATGCTTCAGTCTACATGTATTCTTCCTTTAAATCTACTTCACACATTTTGTATTCCTAAATATATTGTGAGCTTTTTGAGGGCATGTACTGCTTTTCTTCAGTCATATGTAATGCAGAGTTGGACCCTAAGGAGCTCTGAGCTTCCATTTGCAGCAATGACAGAGTCCATAGAACAGACAACCTTCTACAAAATGTGAATGAGATTTGCTTAAAGGCATCGAGACTCAACAAGATGGTGAGTAATTACCAGGCTATGATCCAGAAGAAGAGGGAAATCAAGAGAGGCAAGTCAGGATTTAGACTTGTTTTTCCCCTGGGGCACTTGCTAATACTGAAAGAGGCTACTGCAGGGCCCAGAGGCTGAACAGTGCTCTAGACATATCCCAGGAATACGCAGGTAAAAGCTGGAGTCACGGAGCTGCTGGAGAGTACAAGGAAATGCTTGTGAATCCCATGCACTCTGGGTTAAGACTCTGAAAAGTTGTATTTTGGAAGCAAAGTAAACTAGAAGTGGTCCTCCATTTACAGTCAAACTTTCAATCTTTTCAATCTCAGACATGAAATTGAGGATCCCAAACGGCTAGGGCCCAGAGGCAACTACAGAAACAAATGTAAATCATCTTTAGAGAAAGACATTATACAAGCCTCCATTCCTACAAACGACGTTTAAATACAATGTCTGGCTCACAATCAAAAACATCCACACAAGCGAAAAGACAACATAAAATAAATGAGAACCATCAGAAACAACAGGCAGTTAAGTCTGCAGATGTTGGTGTGATCAAACAGACTTTAAAATAACCAAACTTGCTATGATTAAGGTTATAAAGTGACACTTGAGAATTTCAGCAGCGCTGGAAACTACGATAAAAGACATAGAACATTTTTTAAAAACACACAGAAATTCTAGAAATTAGAAACACAACAAACAAAATGAAGAACGCAGTGATTGGTTTAACACTAACGTAGGTGCAATGAAGAGAGAATCTGTGAAGTGATATACCAATTAAAAGAAACGATTTAGAAAGAATCACAAAGAGACAAACAAGGTAAATACAGAAGCCAGGATAAGAGGCATAGAGAATGGAATAAGGAATTCTAAACTTGGTGTAAATCCTGATCCCAGAAAAAGAGGGATGAGAGCAGGGGGCAGAAGTAAAACTTGAACAACCCTTGAGAATATTCCAAAACCAAACATTCTAAGACACAGTTCAGGAATCCTTACAAAACCAAGGGAGTTAAATAATAAGAAATACATGTATAGACACACCTTAGTAAAATCAATTATGATCAAGAACAACCAGATTGTCTACAACACAGCAGAGGTACTCCTTCTAAAGCAGCAATAGTCACATTGAGAACTGACTTCTTAAAAAACCAATGAAAGCCAAAGATAATGATCTATGTAAACTGCTGAAAGAAAAGCAGTGTGATTTATATTTCTAATGAAGGTGAAATAGAAACATTTTGAGATAAACAAGAACTACAAAAATTCATTACCAGCAGACCAACAATAAAAGAGATAAATAAGGGCATTCTTTGGGTGTGAAGAAATGAAACCAAATGAGAAGTAAAAGATGAAAAAAAAATAAGAAGAAGAAATAGTAAATGAAATTATAACTTTATGAGTACATATATTTGACTATCGTTTATGTGAAATAATAATTAAAATTAACAACAAAAGTAGCATTTAAGTTGGGGGTAGTAAATGGTATTAAAATGCTCCAAGATTGTTATATTTTCTGGAAATAGGTTAAAAGTAACAATTAACATTAGACTTTGATAAGTCAAGGATGCATGTTGCAGCCCTAGGATAGCACTGAAGAGTACATAAATTCTAAGCTAATGGATAAGGGAAATGGAAAAAAAAATTAAGTATCAATCCAAGGAGAAAATATAGGGCAATCAAGACAAGTAGGAAGTACACAATAAGATGCTAGATTTAAATCCAAGTAGATCACAAATTATATTAGTGTAAATACTAAATGCTCCAATTAAAATGCAGAATATTGGACTGGTTTAAAAAACACAACAACTACATGCAATATATGAGACATGTCTAAACACAGGGATACAAAAAAATAAATAAAAGGATGAAAAAGACAGATTTTGCAAACAGTAACAAAAAATATTTAGCTACAGTAGTGCCCAGTTAAGTAGATTTTAAGACAAAACGCATTATAAGAGATAAAGAGGGATGCCCGTGTTGATCAACAACTGTGAAATAGCTAAAGTTAAGGAGTGAAGCAAAGGAGAATATTGCACAACCATTCCCATGCATACCAGGTTGGAAGACATTCTAGTATTATGGATTTTTAAAGTTTATTTATTTATTTTTGAGAGAGAGACAGACAGACAATCCCGAGCAGGCTCCACACTGTCGGTGCAGAGTCTGATGAGGGGCTCGAACTCATCAACTGTGAGATCATGACCTGAGCCGAAATCAAGTCAAACACGTAACTGACTGAGCCACCCAGGCGCCCCTCTAGTATTATGTATTAAAGATGAAGATGTACATACCTGTTATGAACTGCACATTCGTATGTCGAGACCTTAACCCCACTGGGATGGTATTAGGAGATGGGGCCTCTGGAGATAAAATGCTCATGAGGGTGGAAGCCTCACAATGAGATGAGTGTCCCTTATAAGAAGGGATACAAGAGAACATGCTTCCTCTCACCCTGCTCTCTACCCTGTGAGAGCACAGCAAGAAACGGTCATCTGCAAACCATGAAGAGGGCCCTCACCAGACACTGGATATGCCAGCACCTTCATCTTGGATTTCCCAGCCTCCAAGAACTGTGAGAAATAAATATTTGTCATTTAAGCTACTCTGTCTGTGGTAATTTGTTATAGTGGCTCAAATTGACTTAGCCAATACCCTATGAGCCCACAAAATCCATTCAGTGATACAGAAAAATATATACATATGCATCAGGATTCATGCACCAGAGTGTTCATAGTAGCACTACTCATAGTTTCCTAAAACTGGGAGCTCCTCAATTTTTATAAACATTAGAACAAATAAATAAATTGAAAATACACAATGGAGTAGTATAAAGCAACTAAGATGAGTAAATTATGTTACAAACAACAACATGAAAAAAAAATCACAGCTTACAAAAGATGCCAGACATCGGTGCGCCTGGGTGGCTCAGTCAGTTGAGCGTCCAACTTCAGTTCAGGTCATGATCTCGCAGTTCATGAGTTCAAGCCCCGTATTGGGCTCTGTGCTGACAGTTTAGAGGCTGGAGCCTGCCTCAGATTCTGTGTGTGTGTCTCTCTCTGCACCTCCCCTGCTCACACTCTGTCTCTCTCTCTCTCTCTTTCTCTGTCTCTCTCTCTCTCTCCCCCTCTCAAATATAAACATTACAAAATTAAAAAAAAAAAAAACAAAAGATGCCAGACCCATAAGAGTGCATGATTCTGTTTGAAAGGTAGTCATTACTAAACTATAGCATGTAGAAATACATACTCGGATGATAAAACTCTAAATAAAAGCAAAGAAGTGACTCTATAAAGTTAGGATAGTGATAATCTTTGTGAAGAAAAGATACAGGAGGTATTAACTAGAAGGGAGGGCATAAGGGATTTCTGAGATGCTGGCAATGTTCTATTTCTTGACCTCGATGGTAGTTTTACAGATAATCTCTTTATAGTAACCCATCAAGCTGTACATTTTTGTCTGTTTTGCATTTTATTCTGGTTATGTGTGCTTTGTTATTTTTTAAGATGTTTGAAATAACCATATAAATAAAAGCCCTTTGTGAGACTTGTGCCTTACCTGATATGATCTAGACTGGGCAGAGGATCAGTTAGTTACATTGGTTCATTAACGTAAGAACGATTTAAATAAAGATGCCTCCCCACCTAGAACACCGAATTGTCAGTTGAAATGTATATAATTCTACTCCTCATTATCCAAAATAAGTTAAAACATATGTCACAGAAACACTTCTTTAAGAACACTGATAGCCACCTTATTTCTAATAGCACCAGACTGGAAATGACACAAATGTGTATCGTCATGATCTTCAACGTACGTACACAATGACACACAATTTGTGGTATATCTATACAAGACAATACAATTCGTCAGTAAAAAGGATGGCACAACTGATTCACCCAACCATGTGAATGAATCCAGTGATGTGCTGATAACTGGCTCTTCAGGCCAGTGAAAGCCCTGATGTGTCGGGTTTGCCGATTTCTACGGTGTAAATGCTTCCACTTCAATACTCCTATTTCAACTTGATGTCATTGAATACAGAATTGGGAAGAGATGTACACAGCCAACTATTAAAACTGGCTTGAGCTGCTGCCAGCACACAGCTGGATGAGTCTCACAGATATCGTGCTGAGCAGAAGGACACCCATACAAAAGTACACACTATATGGCTTCATTTATATGAAGTTTTAGAAAGAGTCTAAAATGAAAGAAAAAAAATCAGAAAAGTGGTCACATTTGGGAGGTGGGGTGGGGGATTCCCTGAGAAGGGGCACGAGGAAATTTTGGGGGAAGATAGAAATGTTCTATATTGTGATAAGATTGTATATTACATAGACAAATCTATCTGTCAAAAGCATACAGATAAGATTTGTGCATTTCCAAGGATATAAATTTTATCTCAAGCAAAAAGCAACCACAGAAAAAGAATGAATAGCAAAGCTGCAGGAATGGGTAGAGATATGAATAACGGCCTAGGAAAGGCAGAAAGTTGATAATTATTCAGATGGGTGATGGGTTCATTATATTATTCTGTTTATTTTGTATATGTTTAACTATATCTGCATTAAAGCTTGAAAATAACCCATATGCAGATGAACATAGATCCACCAATTTTTCTGATGCACTACCATGGCTTTTTCTTTGATCAGTGTCCTCCAGTTTTGGTTTGTTTGTTACAGAAACTACCCAATATATTTCAGGTTGTTTTGCTTTTAAAGTAGGGAGACAAAGACACATGTAAAGCCATCGTTGCACAGAATTCTAGATTGTTATGATTTTTCCTATACAGTTTTCCCCTTTAACAGCTGTCTTATCCATACCTCATTGGACGGAATTCTTTTCAGCCAACTTGTTGTGCCTTTCCATAACATTAAATTTAGTTGCCATAAAATAATAAGCTTCTTTTTGCATTCACATTTCACCAATCTACATGATTTTTAAAGTATGGAATTAAAATAATGGTATACCTGGCATATATAGGTTTGGGAACAAAGTCAAACTCAACTAACTAACCCTTGGTAAGCAAACGACAACTCAACAACTCACTGATGTATAGGGGTTCCAGAGTGCACAAGAAAATCCCCAACCACTTCCCAGGGCTACTGGATCAGCTGATACTTCCCATTCCTTCTGTTAAATACACAGACTAACACCCATGGCTGTTAATTCCTAAACTGTTTCATAGATTTCTATTAGCCCTAAGGGCGCCCAGGTGGCTCAGTCAGTTGAGTGTCCAACTCTTGATTTCGGCTCAGGTCATGATCCCAGGGTTGTGGGATCGAACCCCACATCAGGCTCCATGCTGAGCATAGAGCCTGCTTGAGATTCTTTCTCTCTCCCTCTGCCCCTCTCCCTTGCTCGCTCGCTCTCTCAAATTACAAAAAAGTCTACCAGCCCCAATTTACTTCATTAATATACTATTGATAGAATGCAACTATAGCCAATGAAAATTTATATCATTTTGTCTATTGGAGAATGTACTGTGAGTATGCACTTACACATATTTCAGCCTTCCAGTAGTAGTAATTCTACCTAGCAGTAGCATTGGAGGTCAAAAGGAAAGAAAGATATGCTAGTAACTTATAAACTTAATACTTTTGCAGAAGTCATGCCATCAAAGTCCTCCAACAGTTGAAGAAGGCCAGACACAAAAGAGTGCATGCGTACTTTATGATTTAATGAATACAAAGTTCTAGAAAGCTAATACAAAATGAAAAACAAATAGAAGAGTGATCATCTTTGGGGATGGTGGGCAATTTACTGAGAAGAGGCATGAGTGAATTTTAAACATTTAAACAGGGCATTTAGCCTGGAAACAGGGTAATGCCAGCAATCTTATTTTATACTTAATAAGAATGGTAGAAAAGAAAAAGGAAAACTGGGCACAGCTCTGTCTATTTATCTGTTTATCTGGCCTGAACTCACCTTAGACAAAAGGTTGTTGTCTACTGCATTGTTTTACTTCCTGGAGGGGAAGTTAGAACATGAATAAAGAATGATTTTTTTTGTTCTATAAGAGACTATGGTCAGATATATTCTGGCCAATGAATATCCTTCAGGGGCTAACAATGGGCCTTCCTTTAGTCCTTTGAAAGTCAAGAGAGCAGGAGAGAATAACACCTCCCTGACTGACAGGTCCACGGACTAGCTGTGAACACCTGTGCAAGCCGGTGCTGAGGCCCACAGTTCCATTCAGGTGCACCTTTTGAAAAGTCTAAGTAATCTGATCCTCTCCATCTTTCTCCAGGTTAAAAATATTTAATTTCATGAAAAATAATAATAGTAATAATAATAATAATAGGAACTCTTTATAGAGCTTTTTATTTGCACCAGGGAATAGAGTAATTACATTTACAATTCTCATTTGACCTTTGCAACAATCCTGTACAGAACACATTATTATTATCCACATTTTTTAATGGAAAAATGGGGCTCAGACAGTTTGAATAACTATCCCAAGACTACCTAGCTAAACAAGAGGTAGAGCCTGGATTCTCAGCCATGCAGTCTGACTCCAGAATGCACCTCATTAACCACTGACAAGGAAAATGACTAACACACTGTAGGGAGCAAGGGGAAACAGCAAAGTACTCTCCTTCCTTCTACTTTTTTTAGTCAGCAAGCTAAAAGATGAAACTGATGAATTTTGGCCTAAATCTGCCCAGTGATCCAATATCTCTAAAAGATGATGAAAACAGAAACGATGTGATTAGTGTCCTGAAAAACTAGCAGAGACATTTTTAAATCACAGGATTCAAAATCAAGATCAACAAGAACTCTGCAAAAGGGAAAGACAAAATAAGATGGGAGGCCTAAATTTTTAAAGGACATTTTCCTTTGTTCTAGAACATTATCCTTTTTGCTCTAGGTTTCAAGAAGAAAGAAATGTGTACCATTTCATATTCTTACAGCTTATATCAGACATGAATTAGCAGAATTTAAATGCCTCCTACAGTATATAATGGATCAGTTTATTTTACTACTTTGATGTTTTCTTTTTGTACAAATTCAGACACATTTGCCCCCCATCCCTGCACACAAAGGAACTATTAATAGAAGCAAAACACACGTGTGTGTGAGAGTGTTTATACAGATAGAGGATAAATATATACTTCTATCTTATTAAAATACAGACTTCTGACAAGTCAGAAATAACAGACCATATTAAAACTATCACCATCAAACAATATTCCATGACCTCTAGGATAAATAAGAAGGTGAAAAAAAATTTTTTTGTAAAAATGAACTTCTTGTTTATCACCTTGAGATTCTTTTTCTAAGACCAAGTACCAAAATATTACACCAGGATAATGGCATGATTAGCCAGATGACCTTGGGCAAGTCACTAAAATGCTTTTTATCTTAGAACAAGGGAGATGAGGTCAAGGCTCTAAGTCAGAGTTCTCCGTGAGCCTTAATTTTGTGCAGGTCTCTGCTGCCACATGGTTGGTGTAAGAATACAATGAAAGAAACTTTCCATGTGTTTATTCTAACTCTTCATTCCATTTTCTCCTTCTGTACGGAGGCACCTATAAAATGGTGGAGGCTGAGACAGTTGACGTCTCTTATAGTTTGCCTCTAGCATTGCATCTGAGTTTTGGAAAGTCATCAAACATTAGAGGTATGCATTTATTCCAAAGCCCTGTGAGACTCAGGCTGTTCGATAAATCTTATAAAAAGTCTCAGTTGAGCAGCAATAGGGAAAAAGCATCTGGGTAACGCTTACAGGAAGCTCCTGCTGATTGGGAATAAATGAGCTCTGTGGTCAGCAACAGCTGCAACAACAGAGGGCTAGTCTTGATAGGTGGACACGCACAGAACAAGCCGAGCCGGGGCCTGGAATTTCCCGAAATGAAATCCGAGAAGTATTTAGGTTGACCTTCTCTCTCTCAGCACAGTTGACCCTTAAGAAATAAGAGATGACACATCCCAAAGCACACTAAACTTTTACAACAGCAGCTCAAAGAAAAAAAAAAAGAAAAGAAAAGAAAAGAAAAGAAAAGAAAAGAAAAGAAAAGAAAAGGTTGGAAAATGCATGGGAGTCCTCCTGCAATGCTGGCAGAATAAGTTGGTTGACTTGACTGCCTTCTGTTTGGGAAATAAACAAAGAGATTATTTAAGAATCGTATATGCTGGGGCTGCTCTGGAATGCACAGTTTCCAGAAAAAAAAAACAGATTTATCTGTCGATTATAATCAGGCTTCCTACACTGCAGGACTCACTTTTCCATAGCAGTCAGGGTTATAATGACATAAAACAGAATGCCATGAACAGTATTTAGAAAAGCTGACCTAAAAAGAGAAAGGGGAGAAAGATCGAAGGGTTTGGAAAAATATACACAAGCAGGTACAATATGGATGGGGAAACACATTATTTTCTAATGACAGCTTCCTCAATAGTGTTTTCCAGAAAATTGCAGAAAAAATTTTCTTAGCAGAGAAATCACAGAAGTAGAGTCACCTCCTGGGTAGATGTAGAAAGATATACCTTAAAAGATGTCTTTAGAGTAGGTTTCTTATGTGTAAAGTGAGGCCATTATGGTTACCCACTTTCATCTGGCCGAATATGATGGAACTGAGTGAGGTAGAACAGAGCGGCACCTACGAATACCAGTCCTGCAGAAGGTCCTTCTCTTCTAGCTGTGACTGTGTTGAGTCACTCAGCTCTTGCTTTGCCCTGTTGGATCCTCATAACATACACATAACATAACAGGATTTGGTAAAAACTACGCCCCACATTCACAAGCATACAAGAAATAAGAGCGGTCCTAAGGACAATCTGGCAGGAAGTGCTGGGAAATATGACACTCCACCATGATTCCGTTGGGAGGGACCTTAGAAGTCATTTAGGCTCTTAGCTTCCATATGTTGGCTTGAGCACTGTGTCCTTTCTGAAGCAGTAATAGAAGCAAATACAGATCAGAGGTAGCACTGATTCTGTTTTACAAGCAGAATGTCTGCAGATACAATGATTTGGGGAACTCTCTTACACTGAGTGCAACAACACAGATAAAGGAATTTGCAAAACTCAGAGTTGTCTGTAACTCTCTTGTCTCATTCTCTTAATTCCACTCCTGTAGGTCTTTTGGCCACAACAGCAACAACTGGCCTTATCAAGGTTAACAGTCATGTTGCCAAATCCACGCTCAGTTCAGTCTTCGTAATCTTCATCTTAATGATCTAAGAGCAGTATCTGAAACAGTTGATCATCCCCTCCCTCTCGAAATATATTCTGTTTTTTTAATGTTTATTTTATTTCTTTTGAGAGAGAGAGAGAGAGTGAGAGAGCGAGCGTGAGCAGGGGAGGGGCAGAGAGAGGGGGAGAGAAAGAATCCCAAGCAGGCTCCACACCATCAGTGCAGAGCCTGATGTGGGGCTTGATCTCACGAACAGTGAGACCATGACCTGATCTGAAATCAAGAGCCAGACGCTTACCTGACTGAGCTACCCAGGCGCCCCTAAAACACATTTTGAACTCATCTGGACCACCACCCTCTCTTATGTCTTCTCCTGCTTCCCTGGATAGTCCTTCTCATCATCCCTCATCCTTCTTCATCCATCCACCCTCTAAATATTAAAGTGAATTTATAAAATCTCTCAGTATTTATTGTATAGGACCTCAGTAATACATTACCTTAGGGAAAAACAAAAAGAAAATCACAAATTATATGTAAATTGGGTGCAGGGGGTGGGGGTGAAACATTTCTTAGCAGGGGGTCCGGTCATCACTGCATGTGAAACACCAGTCATGGGTGGACCCTGCTCCCTCCAGTCTCCAGCAAAACAGGCCTCCACCATGCTCTTGTTACTTCTGCAGTATAGAAAGCCAAATCCTCTGTGAGCTCTACATCTTATTCAAATGCTGAAACTTTACTACAGGGTGGCCATATAGTCCAGAAACAGGCATATGTTTGCCATACTTAGCGACTAAATAATGCCTGTAATTGATAGATTAGGAGAAAGTCATTGAGAGTAATTGTGCCAGAGGGGTGGGGTTAGATAGCGGTACAGAGTCTGATGGAAAACCTGTGTCACACCCCATGTTCACTGCAATTTTGCACAGCACATTAAACTATATGTTGTGAATGAGGGATGACACAGTGATCATACTACGTATTATAAGATAATATCCACCAATTACTTATCACGTATATTTTCCTATGCTTCCAAGATTTTATTGTATCCTATAGACTGTGTCCCCCAAATCCATATGTTGAAATCCTAATCCCCAATGTAATGGTATTCGGAAATGAGGCCTTTGGGTGATTAGGTTGTGCAAGGAGCCCTCATGAATAAGATCAGTGCCCTTAAGAAAGAGGCCCTCGGTTCTTTCCACCATATGAGGACATAGCAAAAACAAAACAAAACAAAACAAAACAAAACAAAACAAAAAACAGCCAACTATAAACTGGAAGTGAGCTCTCACCAGACACTGAATCTGCCAGAACCTTTATCTTGAACTTCCAACCCTCCAGAACTGTGAGAAATAAATTTCTGTTGCTTATAAGCCACCCAGTATATGGTATTTTATTAGGGCAGCTCGCACAGAATAAGACACTAGAGAATCTACTCCCATTGAGCAACGTAATAAATGTGTCCTGACTTGTTCTGGTCCTCTAAGTCAAACGTTTATTGACAATATGAGCAGATGCCCTTACCTCCTGAAAAACAAAGGAGTTTTTGACCTCTACACAAACTGCACAGATAATGAACAAGGAAATTAATGCTCATGTAGTCCTGACTGTATGCTAGGCATAGTCCAGGAGACTTTCACACACCCACTCCATTTAACCCTTATGAACTCACAGGCAGAGACAGCACATTACAACCAAATGAAGTAGATGCTAACACTTTTTTGGCTCCAAGAGGCTAAGGAACTGGTATTTAAACTCATTTCCTCTGTTTCTAAAACTAATTGTCTCTCTTCCACGCCATATTATTTATTCCATTTTTATAAATGAGTAAATGGGGGCTCTAAGAGGTTGAAAGTTTGCCTAAAATTACATGGCAAGACTGAAATTCAATCCTAGATCTTTCTGACTTTAGAGTCCCATGTTCTTTCTGCTATATGGCAGAATAGTTACGTATTTCAAAATCAAGGATAAAGAGAGAAGACAAAGTCAAAAGGGAATGTGGGATCTAACTATGCTAAACAAAAACGAGCTTGATAGGTTAAAAAAAATGAACAGATTTCATAACATTCATTATTCAGTGTTTCTAAAGCCTTGCATAGCTGAGTTAGAGCCATCCCAGAATTAGGACCATATTAAAGTTGAAATCAATGCAATTGTTTCAAAAGAAAGGAGCACAGAGCTAATGAGGTCAGGATAAGAACTTCAGCCTACCTAACTTTTCTCTTAGAAAGTTAGAGCCCAAACTGCAAAGCTCACCCTACATAGTCAACCCAGAAACTCACCCTGTTGGTCACAGGTAGGACCCAGGTAAAGAGCTCAAGTCAGTACATTTTTATAAGTGCCAGAAAAACAAAGTTCAAGCACATGCCCCATAGCTGCAGGGTCAGAACCACTAGTTTCATATTACATTCAAAGGAGAGCTTTTGCTCTTGGGCAGAGGAACAAACATTAACCTGTGGATTTTATCAGATGCGAAGCTCTAGAATGTATACTGCCATTGTCAGAGCCTATGAAGAAGACATACTCCTCTGTGCTGCCGTCTTCTTATCCTCTGGGCACAGAGCTCCCTGAAAAGTGAACTTGATCCCTCTGCAGACACAACAGGAGAATTGGGCCACCAAACCATAATATTTACAGCAGCACTAAAGTGATCAGTCCTTTGCTTCAAAAACAGTAAGAGTTCAAACAAATTTCATAAGGTTTGAAATTTTTTTCAATGATGAGTGACTTCAGAGAAGTCCTTGTAAGAAAAGGAAAAAAGAGCGCAGGTTTTAAGTCTAGTGGAACTAGATTGGAAGTGTCTGTTCTTTCTTCAGCTCTCACACTAAGGAAAAGAGGTCAAAAGATGAGTGTTGCCAGAGAATGTGGCATACAGTGAGGTACTAGCCTTTATTTTTATATGTTCACAAAAATCACAAGTGACATTTTCCAGAAGAGTACAACAAAAGAGTGCAGCGAATATTGTACAAGACTGTTTTCCTTCTAGGGAGGGGAATTAGGAAAGTAATACATCCCCTTTGGAAGATTTCATTTGAAGAACAAAAGCAGCACTGTCCACAGTTAGTTCCAGGTGATTGTGATTATACTGGCTCATTCTTTTGCCCTAGAAAAGGGCTGGTCTCAGAAAGATGACTGGACCTCTTGGTTAAATTTCTTGGCAGTGGAGCTTAGGAGAGGCCTCAGTACTTTTTCATACCCAGTGCCTGTGAGGCCACCATCTTTGAACTACTTTCTAACATAGGTATTAGTTGCCTGCTCTGGAAATCAAGGTTGTTTTAGCCCTTAGGTCCTGCAGCCTAGTATACATGGCCCTTGCTTCCTGGCCTTCTGTCTTTTTTTTTTAATTAGTTATTTATTTTGAGAGCGAGCGAGCAGGGGAGAGGCATAGAGAAAGGAGAGAGAATCCCAAGCAGACTCCACAGCATCAGCACAGAGCCCAATGCGGGGCTCAATTTCGTGAACCAATCTCATGAACTGTGAGATCATAACCTGAGCCAAAATCAAGAGTTGAATGCTCAACGGACTGAGTCACACAGGTGCTCCTGGGTTTCTGTCTTATTGCATATATTTGCACATGCCCATTGACAGCCAAGAGTTGATCTCAATCTTCCTTCTCCAAGGGACCCGGTTGTCTAGTTCAACATTCCAAATACTGATAGGAACTACACATCCTAACTTTCTGTCTCCGGATTGCTTGCTAATGTGGCATGGGTGCATTTAATGATCTGGCTATCTTTTCTTTCCTTGAGTTGCTATCCAAACAGCAGTATCTAGTAATGTTGGAAAGAGTCGTCATTCCATATAGATTCACAAGAATGAGCCAGTGTGTAAACAAAGGAAAAAAGGCACCACAAATCTCCAATCTGCCCATAGTTTAGTCTAGCCTTACCTTAAAACGTCCCAAAGTTGATGGGAAATATGTCTGTAGACACTAGACATCGAGTCCAGTTAATTTGTTACCTACTTATTAAAGAAGCACCCTACTTTAGTGCTCGGCACATCTATACTTGCTAAGTATTTCCTGGCTCAGATGTTCCCTGCTGTAATAGAGGTAGGTTTGACAAATTTATTTGTATATGCAGGCCTTACTCAAGGATCCTTGTCTGAGGCCTCACTTTAATTACATAGAAATGATGAAACTAGTCAGAATCATGGTCTGTTGCTGCAGTGTGAAACGGGCGACCCTTCCTTCCAGAATGTGGAAATTGAAGTTAGTCCCATCACAAATTGAACCCAACTGACCATTAGAGCTGAATTATCTGCTTACAAAACAGTCTTGCTCTTCTGGTCATGTGGAGGGAGAAGAGGAATCCACTCCTGGCATCTTGGACACAGCCTTATTCTACTGGGGTATAATAAAGGTATTCCGTGCAAAACTAAATGTTCTGAACACCACTCTGAAGTCAGGGACGGCTGGATGGACTGGAGGCAAGCATTTCCTACCTATTTCCAAATGTCCTCCTTTCTCCACTCTGGTTTTCCACTAAGCTCCCCTGTGTCATTTGTCAGGTCAACAAAATTAGAAGCCAGTGCTAAGATTAGTACTTGAAAAATAAAACTAGAAACAAAAAAGAGATAAAAGTTGGATCTCAGCACTTGTCTATTTGTTCTTCCTCATATGCAGCATGTTTTCTGTCTCATGCCATAGTTCTTTGTATCCTGTGACAATATACTGGCTCCTCAAAATAATCATTGTTATAAGTGGACAAATGTCATAAATTAGCCAGGTAATATGCAATTGGTTTCATTGTTAACACCAATGGACTCTGGCCAGAATTAATTAATATGTCATCGTTATCTCAGAGTTTTTTAAAGTGTATGCAAGACAACTTGCTAGGTAATGTTCAAAGCAAATATATTTATTACTTGGGCCATTTACTTCCTGTACAGGACTAATAGGAAAGGCTAGAAAATTTCAAGTCACAATTCAGTTCTAACTTTTGCTTAATGTACCTTTGGGGTTCATGGCTAACTTCCCTTAGAGTTTCAGCTTCTACACGAAGATTTAACTGGAACCCCATAATTTGTATTATCATTTGTACTTCCTGTCTCAATAGCCTCACCCTGAAACTGGGCAAGTTCCCAAAAATATAATGTCAAAGTCAGCTTAAACTACTTTTCAAAGCCTTTTTTGGTGCCCTTTTCTAATCAAGGGACCTTTATTTACCTTGACTCATGGTTCCAAGGGCTTAGAAAAACCTTTGCTGCTAATGCAGCAGATACACAATAATTCCTTTTCAAATTGCCTAAATGTTAAACAAATGCCATCCATAATTAACGGAAAATTATCAAATGTCAGATTTGTAGCATTTGATGCCTATCTTCTTTGCTCTTCTAAAAAAAGTTGGTTTTTCACTCTGGCAAACAAAACAATAAAAGAGTAATATATCTATTTCTAAACTTCACAATGAACCTGTTGCATGGAATAATGACAAGTTCCAGTTGATAGTTTTCCTGATACCAAGGAGTTGACCATTTGAAACTTCAAGAGCTCTCAAGGAATGAAGAAATACGCAAAAGATTTTGGAGTCTTTTCTACTAATTTGCTAAGTGGCCTTCACTTCTTTAAGGTTCAGTTTCCACATCTATAAAGTAGGGGTAATCTATTTTATGTGATACAAAAAGCACACCTGGTACATAATAAACACTGAATAGAAAATCACATTATTAGCACAGAGGTGTGTGTGTTCTACACCATCGTCTTCAGAAACTACTCAAGCCAGGGAGGGGAAAACGCCCACTGCATATTCTTACAAGGATTGAGGAAACAACAGTCAAACAGAAGCACTCTGTAGCATCTCTGTCTTCATTGCTGGCTCCATTCTCCCTCTACCCCCACCCCACCAGATGCCTGCCACCTGTCACCCAGCTGCCTCTGCCCCACTATCATGACTAGTACTATTCCCCACTGTTTCTTTTCCTTCTTTCCTTCTTTCCTTCCTTCCTTCCTTCCTTCCTTCCTTCCTTCCTTCCTCCCTCCCTCCCTCCCTCCCTCCATTCCTCCCTTTTGCTTCTCTGCAGATGGACATCACTACTTAGCATACACTCTTTACCTCCTTTTCCTTCTAGTCAGAAAACTGACCAATCATAGCACATTGGCCTTTGGTTCTTCCACGAAACTTTTATGCCAGTTGTTTAAAAACACTCCCCGCCCCCCACAATAAATTATTCTATTCCTCTTTCTATTCAGAATGCTTGAGAGTGAAAACAGATCTGATTGCTAGTTGCCCGAGGTTTTGCTATGTCTAATGCAAAAAGTCATAATCAAAGCCAAGTATCATTTCCCCTTATTCGGCAAGTCTATTTCATACAACTACTAAAAACATCAATAACTGCTTTATTTATTAGCAATGATCGACGATACTCATTGCATGTTGTGTGTGGGCCAGGTATTGGGATGAGTATTTTACCTGTAATCTCATTTACTTCTCATCATAATCCCAAGGATGATGAGGATGATGATGGTGGCGGCGGTGGTGGTGGTGATGATAGTGATTCCCGTTTCATAGAAAAAGAATTTGAGGCTCATATAGATTATCCAGTCTTAAGTGGCTAGGATACAATCACAGAACAGTCTTGCTTTGGAGTCTCAGTCTTTAACTCCGTATGTTATATATGTTTTATAAGTTTGCTGGCAGGAAGGCCTCAAGCCTGATACAGCTTCAAATCAGAGAATTCTCAATTGGGATCCTTGTTTAGAGAAACTTGCAATATTCCATTTAAGAAAATGGATATACAAGAAAACAAAGTCTGCCTTTTCCCTCCTATTGGACTCTGTCATCCATCCCCAGTTGAAAGACAACCACAAAAATCCAACTAAAAGTTTATTTTAAAGGCCCACCTATGGGTCATAAACCTCTGGGGGACTTGATTTACTGCAAAGAGTTCCCAAATCCATATGTATACCAAGAACAGTACATATCTGTCGTTGGAATAAAAAACCAAAGTAGAGACTGTTTGCAGGAAAAATAATAATGAATTTAAAGATTTACCAAATTCATAGTCACTTAGTCTCTTTTAGCTGTTTTATAATTTCTCTATCAATGGAAGACTAAAGTAAAGCAATCATTATATGAGTACCTGATAACATATTTTACATTTAAAGTATTAAGACCAAAAAAAAAAAAAAAAAAGGGATCTGGATATGATTGGATTTGAGGCGACTTTGTTATTTTGAAAGGCAGAGTTGCTCAAGCAGCCTTGAAGTTATGTCAGAATTTCTACATTCTGAGTTCATCTCACTGCTTTGTGGGGTTGGTATAGCTTCTTGGTAAAGGATGCCGGTGTGGGAATCATAGCTCCAATACAGATTAATTGTGTCATTTTTGGCAATTTACTTAACTTCTCTGTTCTTCAGGTCCCTCTTCGATAAAATGGAGAAAATAATAATGTCTGCCTGTTGTTAGGATTTTTTAAAGTATTATATGTGGAGCTTTTAGAACAGTATCAGGAATGGAATGAATTTTCAGTCAATATTTGTTTTCTGTTTGGTGCTCTTTCAAGGGCTCACAGACTGAACAGGAGGCTTAACCCATGTTGGTTATAAGCAGAGTCTTAGATTTACCCTAGCTCCACTCCCCACCCCTCAGTGCTCCTGATTCTTCTTATGGGCTTTACTTTTTTTCTTTTTTTCATGTTCCTCTAACCTACTATATAATTTATTCACTTATTGTGTCTATTGCTTATTAACTGTTCCCCTCCAAAAGACTGAAACCTCCACATGGGCAGAAATATTTGTTTTGTCTACTTGCATATCCCAAATGCATAGACTAGGGCATTGCACAAAGTAATTGCTCAATAAATATCAGTTAAAGAATGAATAAATGTAAGGATAGTTTGTCAAATGTCTTTCCGCAAATTTTGCCTATCTTCCACCTTTCATTAGCCTCACCCCCCCTTTCAGGTTCTATCTTTCCAATGACAATAAAAATAATGTAATGGCCAATATTTATTGAACACTTCCTGATTTCCAGGTACTATGTCCAGAATGAAAAACACATTATCACATTTAATCCTATGGACTAACTACTATTATTCCCCTTACTTTACAGAAGCTTAAAAAGTTTAAAGCATGTGTCCAAGATCATGAGGCTAGTTTAAATGGGGAACCAGGTTAGAGCTCAGGGCAATCTTCTGTGGCATCTGATCTCTTAGCCATCATACCATGGTCTATGTACCTGACTATGGGCCTAGAACAGGGCACTTTTCCATGAATGGTGGAATCCAAGTCCACAGAACAGGACCTGGTCCCATAGCAGATGTTTTTTCTACACATAGCAAGAGCAAAAATCCCGACGGAGTTATTAAAGTGAAGCTGAGACCAACTAGGTTTACTGGCATGCTCAAATAATATTCTATGATAACAATATTCCTATCTCCCAGTTCATTGCATTCACTTCATCAGTGTGAATAACATGTCCCAGTGCACGCTAATCTACCAACCTAACCCTAGAGTAATGATACAATTAAATCCTGCCATACACGAGGCCCTGAATTTTTAGCAGCATTTACCACTCAATTTTAATTAACTTGAATGATCCATGTAGATTTGACTTTGCAAGGAGTTCAACTGTCTACGGCTTCAAGGTTCTGTAAGATTATGTCTCTGAGCTATTGGGATAATTAATTCCACTAGCAGTGAAGGAGAAGCCCTTGGGATTTGCAAATGAGACTTGGGATTTAAGCATTTCCCGGTCTCTGTGGCAACAGCCCCTTCACTGACAACCATTCAGGGCTTGGCGTTACCAAACTTTGTCTCTCTTGTCTAGCCTTGGGCACTTCTAGTTCACTCAAAGCAGAATTGTTTAGTACATGTGAGAATATGCTCATTTTCCAGGCCTGTATAAGATTCAACAACACAAGGTGGCATGTGTTAGAGTGGTATCCTAGAACTCCCAGGCAATGAAACTTGATAAAGAAAACACCAGAGAGAAAGTGATGGGGTTGAAGTTATGAGGTGAGCGTTGAGATAGTTCATGACCAAAACTGTCCATGGAGACTCAGACACAGCTGGGCCCTCTATCTATTTGCTTATGACCTGATAGCAGGGCATATTGGAGAAGGAATATGACCAGCACCACTGCAACTCCGCAGGCAGGGGAAGCTGGAAGGGACCTGAGTTGCACAAAAATTCTGTCTGCCATTATTATCTTCTCATATTTTAGTCCAACTGATCTTAAATACCCATGCATTAGAAATGTGGCCTTTTAGGGATTAATTCTTCTGTTCGTGCCTTACCTATCCTATTAGAAAATCAAACTCATTTCAAGGGTCAATAACTCTCTTGATCATTGGACAAAACAGATGACTTTGCATTTCCGTGAATGAAAGCTAGAATTAGAACAAACCGGTGTTGCTTAGTGAACGTTGACCCAAAAATAGCTATGTAACAAATACGTAATTGCTTAAATGATCTGTATCAGAAGAATAATTTATTTTCCTGGGCAGCAGGATGGTTTAATGAGGAAAACGCTGCATCAGTCTGATGTAATTTAGTACTTATTTGAACTAGAGTTATATGAAATGGCAGAGCAGGGGAGCTGCTTTTAGTCCTCTTAGGGGAAGCTGATATTTTTCCTTCTGTGCATCTAAAGATGTATGTACCTTAGCTAAGGTGGGTGGTGAACACTGGATGGGTGGGTGGATGGATGGATCAATTCATTCAGTAGATATTTACTGAACACTTATCATAGTCCAGGTACTAGGACACACAAAAATGATGAAAACAGGTAAAAGTCTCTGTACTGATGGAGCATGTATTCTAATGGGATGGATGGCTGAATAAATTCTAAATGGGTATGAGAGCTCCTAAGTCCCTGTTAAATTGCTTTAGAAGCCACAAGAGCGCATTTATCAGGATAGACCCATAAGAATTGGTATCTGCCAGCTACGGGATTATTGCTGGCATTGATATCAAACTGTTCTTTACACTGATGAATGCTGGATCCCATAGATGGAGTTCAAGGTTAAAGCTAAGAGAAGGTATTAGAAAAGGGCATTTGCTTTTTCTCTGTGAATACAAACAGATGAATCTAAAAAGTACCGGGTGTGCCCTGTACTGAAATGTGATTGCAAAGCAGAAGACTGGTATTGGTCATCTATTCATGAGAATACACTTGGATTTTGCTTACTATAAATAAGCAAAAGGAAATGGAATTATTTATGAATGGAGATTATGGCACCTGTAACTCTCATTTCTGAAAGAAATTAAGTCTGCCTAGGAAAACATCCTTGAGGTGATTTTTTTTTCACTAAAATTTATGGTACAACAACAACAAAAAACAGTGGGACAAGACCTTTAGGTACTAATGTTCAACCAATAAACGGTGGGACAAGACCTTTAGGTACTAATGTTCAGTATCACTGTATGTATATTATAATGACAACAGTAAAGAAAGAATACATTTCTCCCCTAAATGTGTATTTCACCTTTGAGATTTTCAAGTAAAGAAAAACTGAGTGTGTAAATCCTTTAGGACAGAACCTCATGTGGGACTGGAGGAAGGACAGTGTAGGGGATGCTGATTAGGAGATGGAGCTAAGTTTGCTGGTAGAACCATGGTGAAATTATCCTGGGCTAGCTATTGTTCTCAAGTTTTCAAGTCTAAAACTCAATTTTTATAATGGTACACAGAGATGTTCAGCCCTTTAGAAGCCCATTTACCCACTGACCAAACTCACAAGATTATGATGTATAAACCATAATACCAATTTATGAATTTATGTTGGACGTTATCTCCTGGCGGGGAGTTTATGCCTTCTGGTGGGCATGAAAACTCAGATCTACAAATTATCCTTCAAAAGCCTGAAATTAAAGCCAAGGAAGTTACACAGTCTCAAGACATGAGAGACCCCACCAAGCTAAAAAATACACGCATTGTATTTCTCTAGGGAAACAGTCTAGCACAGAAGCTAAGTGGTTAGGATCTAGGTGAGACTAGGGTTGGGTTCAAGCTTATCTGACACATACTAGGGACTTTGGGCAAGCTCGCGAATGCTTATTTCCCTCTTCCAAATATGGGAATAAAGGGGAAAAAAGACAATCCATTTAGAGTGCTGGCACACAGGAAACATTTGATACATCTTCAGCATTATTATACTCCTATAAAAAATTGATACTGGTTTTCTGGGATAAAAGTCTACCTCAGTAGAGTTGTTGTGAGAATTCATTAAGATGCTCAAACAATATTAATTAAGATGCTCAAACAATTAAGCACCTGGGTGGCTCAGTCAGTTAAGCGTCCGACTTCTGCTCAGGTCATGATCTCACAGTTTGTGGGTTCCAGCCCTGCATCCGGCTCTGTGCTGACAGCGCGGAGCCTGGATCCTGCTTCAGATTCTCTGTCTCCCTCTTTCTCTGCCCCTCCCCTGCTCATACTCTTTCTCTCTCTCTCAAAAATAAATAAACATTAAAAATATTAACTATTATTGTTTCTAGCTAAAACAATA
Organism: Prionailurus viverrinus; assembly: GCF_022837055.1. Classification (NCBI taxonomy): domain Eukaryota; kingdom Metazoa; phylum Chordata; class Mammalia; order Carnivora; family Felidae; genus Prionailurus; species Prionailurus viverrinus. The sequence goes on from NC_062567.1 coordinate 96,668,783, forward strand.
GGCTTTATAGAATTAAAACACCCTTTGCCTGATTAGCAGCATTTGACAGACATTAAAACTTCCTACTCTCAAGACTGCCTTCATAAAATACCACCAAACATCCTAGATCACCAACAAGTGAATTATAATCCAGCTGAACTGGGGCTACAGTTTCCTTTTCCATCAGTCACATTCCAGGCATGCCTTTCTGTGACTGGCAGCATCCTGTGGACTTGCAGCTTTCCTGAATCTCTTTCATAAAGGTGAATTTGACAGGCATGTTACGTTTATCCATTATGTGACCGTTTCTACTAGTTTGGTCTCAGAATTGCAAGTGAGTTTTTTTCCAACTATGGTACCAAATCCACTGATTTTCAAAAGAAGAAGAAAAGCATATGCATCCAGGTCACTTTCGCAGCCCGTTAAAAAGGCAAACTCCTGGAATCATTAAAATGATGGTTATTTGGGGACGGGGTCAGGTAGAGTTGGTCTGGGAAGGGACATGAGCAAACATTCTGGGGTGTTGGAACATTCCACAGCTTTATTTGGGTGGTGGCTCTACAGACGTACACTCACATAAAAACTCAGTTTCCCATGTAAGGAGCTTGGCAGTTGCCACTCCATCCCCACAACAAATAAAAAGCTGAGCAGACTGAAAAATCAACAGCTCTCCTTGGATTCATGAGCAGGAAGGACACAAAGCAAACAGCTGCCCTCAAGACCAGAGTGGCAGACAGGAATACAATGAGTCACTGCTTACTGGAGCAGACTCACAAGTGGAAACCACGCGGGTATGGTGATGGCGTTTAGCTTCAATACCAAAGACAAGACCCATGCAAGAAATAATTGATAAGCTGGACTTCATTAAAGTTAACAACTTCTATGAAAGACAAAATCAAGCGAATTTGAAAACAAGCCACCACACCAGGAGAACATATTCACAAAAACACACCTGATAAAGGACTATTACCCAAAGTATACAAAGAACTCTTAAAGCCCAGTAATAAGGAAACAAAAATCCAATTAAAAAATGGGCCAAAGACCTTAAAAGAGAGCTCATCAAAGAAGATATACAGATGGCAAAAAGCATGTGAAAAGATGCTCCACATCATTTATCATCCGGGGAATGCAGATTAAAGCAATGAGATGCCAGTACCCACCTATTAGAACGGCCAAAATCCAGAGCCCTGACAACACGAAATTCTGGTGAGTCTGTGGAACAACAGGAACTCTCATTCATTGCTGGTGGGCATGCAGAATGCTACTGCATCTTTGGAAGACAGTTTGGTGGCTATACAGCAATCACACTTGCTGGCATTTACCCAAAGAAGTTGAAAACTTATGTCCACATAAAAACCTGCATGTGGATGTTTATAGCAGCTTTATTCATAGCTGCAAAAGCAAACCTGGAAGCCACCAGATGTCCTTCAGCACATGAATGGATAAATAAACGGTGCTCCATCCGGACAACAGAATATTATTCGGTGCTAAAAAGAAATGAGCTATCAAGCCATGAAAAGACCTGGAGAAATCTTAAACGCATACTACTAAGTAAAAGAAGCCACTCTGAAAAGGGTACACAACTGTATGATTTCAACTATGTGACTTTCTGGAAAAAGTAAAACTATGGAGAATAAAAAGATCAGTGGTTGTGGGGGAGGGGGGAAAAGAGGGGAGGGCAATCACTAGGTACAGCACAAAAGATTTTTAAGGCATTGAGAGATACTCTCTATTTTATAGTGATGGGTCTATGTCTTTACGCCTTTGTCCAGAATGTCCAACACCAGGAGTGAACCCTGAGGTAAACTATGGACTTTAGGTGATGATGTGTGGATGTGGGCTCATCCTTAGTAACACATACTATTCTGGTGAGTGATGTTGATAAGGGGGAGGCTATGCATGCGTGGGGGCAGAAGGTATAAAGGAAATTTCTGTACCTCCCTGTCAATTTTACTATAAACCTAAAATAGCTCTAAAAACATGGAAGTCTTAAAAAATCGACTGAACTGTGTGACCTTAAGGTGCAGCACTTTACTACGGGCATGTGACAACTCAATAAAAACATTGAAACATCGACAGAAATATCTGGATCCACCTCAGATCTTCTGACTCAGAATCTCTGGGAGAAGGGCATGTGAATCTTCATTTTTAATAAGCATTCTCCAATGATTCTAATGTACACTCACGCTTGAGAGCCACTCATGTAAAAAAAAAAAACGCATTTTCAAAATCGAAGATCAAGAAAAATAATCTGAAATCCAGACCATCTCAGGAAATGTGGGATAAATGCCATGTAAATACCAGTATTCATATATTCTGAAACCTTGGAGATTTGAGTCAAGAAACTAACATCTGTTTCTTCTGAGATCCGATAGGTCTCTACAAGCGGCTCTAACCTAAAATTGAAATGAGCCATTGGGAAGCGAGGACCTGCTGAGAGGGGTGCAGCCAACATTCACCTTTGCAGCCGGAGCCTCAGGCAGAAGCGCTTCTCTCTCCGATCTGATAACGTCAAAAGCTGGTCAAGTTACTGGGCTTTGAATTACAATGCAGTGCATTTGGGAAGAGCGCTTGTCAAGAACATACCTCCTCCAAAAAAGCAGGGGTCTGTTCCAAAAAAGAAAAAGGATCTGCCTAATGGAGCTTTTTGAAAGCCGAGATAAAAGATTTTCTTCCGTGTTAACTGCCTGCAGAGTGTCATGAGTCCAAATGAAAAGCTCTGCTGGCTCACAAACAGATGCTCTAATGTTTGAGTGAATGAATTGGGAGAATATTTAGAGACCATCCAAGATTGCTGCAAGGATTTGTTTACAAAAGGCGCCTTTTGCTTTGGCGTTATTTTATGCCACATCATTTTCCTGCAATATTCACTGGGGTGTTATTTGGCATATGCAGGAAAGGGTGGGCATGCCTCAAAGGGCACCTTCCACCTGCGTTCTTGCAGATTTGGGGAGAATGTGCAACCTCTATACCACTATAGAACAAACCACAGGACTCCAGTTACCCAACTTTTGTGTTTTCCTTTTACGACTTGGGACCGGTGGAGTACTCTTTTCCTAAAAAGGGCCCCAACTGAACGTTTTCTAGGGCTGCAAATGGAAGGAGAAAATGCAAATCTAGGATCTCCCTGTGGACAGAATGGCTAAGGTTACAATGAAAAATGATCCCTAGCGCAGCCTTCATTACTAATCTTCTCCATCTATATCCCCATTCCCCACTCACAATAATCATTTCCTCTGTTCGTGTCCCACCCCCAACAACACACCTGTCATGGCAAACCTATAATAACGGAGTGTATATTTTCCTGGGGAAATGGCAAAATGATTCAAGGTCTTTATCTGTGGACAAAACTGTGTTTCCCTCTGAGACTGTTATAGGTACAGTCTCCTCACATAAATATTTCTCCTCACATAAATCACAGCATTTTCCAGCTGGAAAAGACCTTGAGGATCATCTAGGGGATCCTTCTCATTAGTTAGATACAGAAACACAGGCCCAGAAAGGCAAGCTACTCCCAAGTAACAGAGCCAGTTAGGGATAAAACCTTAGCTTCAGTTAATGTCCTCGAGCTAAATTAGGAATGTCTTGATCACTGAGAACTTTGTCAACAACTCAGTCCTTTAAAAAAACAAGGGGTGGGGGGAGCCTGGGTGGCTCCGTCAGTTAAGCATCCAACTTCAGCTCATGTCCTGATCTCACAGTTCGTGAGTTCGAGCCCCGCATCGGGCTCTGTGCTGACAGCTTAGAGCCTGGAGCCTGCTTCAAATTCTATGTCTCCCTCTCTCTCTGCTCCTTCCCCGCTCATGCTCTGTCTCTCTCTCCTTCAAAAATAAATAAAACCATTAAAAAATTTTTAATTAAAAAAAAAAGGACTTTATTGCTTAGAGAAGTTTCAGATTCACAGAAATACTGAGTGGGAGGTACAGAGATTTCCCGTATGCCCCCTGACCCCACAAGTGCTTCCCAGTCCTTTTAGTATTCTCAGTGACCCAGTTTGCAGAGGTCAAACCAAGTCGATGACCTTTTCCCTCTCTATTTGGCAGATATTTTTATAGGATTATATTATCCTATATTATATAGGATGAGATACCAGACAGGAGATATCCTCTTGATAGGATATCCTTATAAAGGTCACATTAGGAAGAACTTCAGAAATATCCCCATTCTCCTGCAACCAAAACACATTTGATTACTTCTCCACAGAAATGAATCCTACTCCCTACCTCTTGGCAATGCGTCATGCCTCCCATTGGCAATACTGTGTTTCCTTCCTAACTTCTGGAAATTCTCCACCTGGACTTTCCTGGGATCCACCACCCACATTCTCTTTTGAAACGGTTTATAACTTTTTCCTAGCATTTATTATCAGTTCTCTCACATGAAAGAAAACGTGGGTCACTTTGGCATTCTTGTTAGTCTGTGGTTGCATTTCAACAGTCTCCTACAAACTGAATGACAAAAATGTCCACAATATTCAATAAGTTGAACATTTTCATCATGCCCCATTGTCCTGAGCAAAGAAAGCACATGTGCAGAATGAGTCATCCCGTTTCCTGCCAACAATAATTGGCAGCCATACTGTGGCTTCCTTTAGTTTGTCATTTCTTGGTCTTAGCCATTTAGTTTTTAAATTTTGAAACAGAGTATGTGACTTTAATCAAATCTGTAACTACTTTAAGCAAATGCCTTCTTTAATATGATGACAGAGGTACATGTGAGATATAAACGTGCAATTCAGGGATTTAGCATTGCTAAGTGATAGGTGGTTTAGCCTCATTTTGTTTCTCAGTAAGCATCAACATGGTCCCCAGTGCTTCCAGATTACCTAATTTTTTTAACTTTTTTTCTTAAGTTTATTCATTTATTTTGAGAGAGGCAGAGAGAGCACGCAAGCAGGGCAGGGGCAGAGAGAGACAGAGAATCCCAAGCAGACTCTGTGCTGTCAGTGCAGAGCCTGACATGGCACTTGAACCCACGAACTGTGAGATCATGACCTGAGCCGAGATCAAGAGTTGGACACCTAACTGACTGAGCCACCCAGACACCCTCCCAGATTACCTAATTTAAGATGGAGATCTTAAATCTTTCCTGGTTTTATAACCTCCCAGAATGTCAGTAATGTTAGATGGGTTTATATAGCCTTGTACTTTAATTCTGATGGATGAAAAAGTCAAATCAGCAAGCCCACAGTCATGAGGCATCCGTGAGAGAATGAGGAATACGATGTGTGTCAAGGCCACCTAATCAGTGAACGAAAATCTGGCAACAGATCTTGAAATCTTTCATGATAGGTTCCTAAATTGTCACCATTACACTCCCTACTTAACCAAACCCCCCCATCATCAATTTTCATGCCATTTTCCCCTAAGGTTTCCCAGGTATTAAGTGGGGCATTCTGAGTCACCCAGACTCTCAGGACCTTCAGGTCAACATCACCCAATGTCTGCTCCTCCTCACTTCTACTCTCCATTCCCAAAGACAGAGCAAGACTTTGACCTTGGTCTTCTAATTATTAGAAAGAAAAGCAGAATGATTTAGTGGAAAGAATAATAGATTTGGTGTCGGAAAACCCAAGGTGCAGTCTGATGGTCATTTACCAGCCCTGTGACCACTGAAACAAATTAATCTCACAGAGCTCCCATTTCCTAATCGTTCACATGGGGATGGTACACTGGTTTACTGTGAGGTGCAAAATCCATTGAATGCACTTTTTAAACAATATAGTGCCATGTGAATGTAAAACAGTATGATGTTGACACTTCTAAACCCAAGGACAAAGAGCCTATCAGGGCTTTAGTGACACCTGCACAAAAAGCTAATAATCGTGTCTTAGGCCAATGATCTCAAAATTTTCCCTAGAAAGAAGAATGGAGAATGAACCAGTACCTGGACTGAACGAAAGAAATTTATTTAAAAATTTATTTCTACTTTTTTTTTAAAGCTTATTTATTTATTTTGAGAGAGAGTGAACGCAGGCACATGCACAATGAGTGGGGTCGGGGAGCAGAGAGGGAGGGAGAGAATCCCAAGTGGGCTCTGTGTTGTCAGTACATAGCTCAACACAGGGCTCAATCTCATGAACCATGAGATCATGACCTGAGAAGAAATCAAGAGTCATATGCTTAATCGACTGAGCCACCCAGGCACCCCTATTTCTACTTTTTAATGTATGTTTTATTTTAGGACAAAGAGTTTAAAATTCTAATCATATGAAATTGATGCTTTGGAAAGATGTGACACATTTACTACGTCGATTTTCATGCCCTCTGGAACTGCACCCTATGATGTCCCTGTGGCAATGGTTGTAGACATCTCCCTTCCTCATGTGTGTTTCCATGGAAGTTATAAGAGCTACATTATAATCATCTGTTTACTAGTCTGCCTCATACCAACAGGCACTTTGGTTAATTTCTTATCTTATCCCTAGAGCCTAGCATAGTGCTTGATGTATTGTAAACCATCCCATACATATTTGCTGAATGAATCAATCAACTTCCTGTTTCAAAGATAGCTTTTGGGGGATGGTTGATAATTAATGTTCCAATTACTATTGACTTCCACTGATAAACATGAAAAAGGCAAAATGAGCATTTTCAAAGTTAAATAGCTCAAGTCCATGCTGGCTTTCAGCTTTTCCATCCAGTGTTCCAGCCATCCTTTCCTGATGCACAACAGCATGACTCTTAGCATAGATGTTGATTTCATCACTGTTAGCCTGTCATTGCATATGAACACTACTGATGGTTTCTTCTACCCATTTATTTTCTATAAGCCTCAATTATAAAGAAACCTTGCCCCAGTCCTTGTTCCACATTCCACAATGTCTGTTGCACACACACAAATTTCCTTTGAAACCAATGAGCATTCTGAGCCAGAAGATACCCTGGGGATGGGGGAGGAAGGCAGGGAGAGGAAAGAAAGATTCAGAGTCACCATCTGTTGACAATACTCTTGTGCAGGGCCAGTTTTGAAGGTTAATGACATGTCACGCATCCTCTAGCGTCTGGTAACAAAAATAGGCTGTTCTCCCAGAATTCGATAGAACAGTTGTTGCGCTATGGAAGATGTAACATGTCAGCCAGCACTCCAGCAGGGTCCAGGAAGGCAATTCCTGCCAAAAGCTGGATGAAATTTAACAGTGGTCCAGGAAAAACAACTTTTACCAAAATTCAAATGTGGAAGTAATCATTTTTCCCTGAGGCCAGTAAAGGGGCTATAAAACATTGACCTTCCAAAATGACCTTGCATACTGGGTCGTTTTTTTCAAGATTCCTTGAATTTCATCAGTAACTCTTCAACATATATCTACTCCTTTCTTTACCCATTTCCAGAAAAATAAGGATTGTAAGCCTGTAGTAAAAACAGGTCCAAGGGTTTACCAGAGGTCCTCCCATGGTTTCGTTGGATGGCTAAATTATTAGCATTGCAGCAGATCCAAGGCAAATCTGGGTCTCAGCTTCATTGACAGCCTACTGTTTAATGACTCACTTTGCTGTCTCATCAAGAATTCACCCAGTTGAAAGGCTACACCTTTTCAGATGTTAACTGCATGCTCTCCCCACATCTCATCTGGGCTCTCTTTAATTTTCAAAGTCCTGCTGAGTAACCTTTGAAAATGCAAGCCCTTTACCACCTGGTGCTCCTGGGACATTTTAAGAGGAGACAGATCTGCCTATCTTTCTGTTAACCTAAAAACAAACTGTCTGGTCCCAGCATGGAGTACAGTGGATTGAATGGGGACTTGTATAAAGGGACAGAACAGGGCAACTGGAAAGCACCCAAGCTCTTCCAGATCATGTTTTTATAGTGTGACATCATGATTTTGTTTGAAGTGAAGTTTCTGGACTTTAGCTCTGCCTAACTTCAAATAGAAGTGTAGAGTATAAATAAAAAAACTAAATGATTCTTTGATTGCTTGCCAGTTTGGAGTATCCAAGCTTCTCTTATTCAAGAGCAGACATACCAGTAAAAGTTTGGTGGTTGGGATGCTGATGATCACTTGCATGAAAGTCAGAAGACTGGGGTTCATTTTCAGGCTCTTCTTATGTGATATACATAAATCATTTAAGCTTTCTGGGCCTCAAATTCCTCAACCCTAAAATTAAACTCAATTTAATAAATATGTTTTCAGTCATTGAAACTGGCACAGAATTTGTATAGATCAGCACTGTCCAATAGAACTTTCTGCAAAGAATGAGATGTTTTATATTTGTGCTATCCAGTATGGTAGCCACTAACTATATCAAGCGCTACTGAGTACATGAAATATGGATACCATGATTGAAGAACTGAATTTTTAATTTTTTAAAAAAAATTTGAGTCAATTTAAACTTAAAACAAATGTGTACCTGCTCGATATCATATTAGATGGTTCAGGTTTAATTACTTCTAAGGTTCCTTAATAAAAGTTCTGTTTTGATGATTTATAAACCTAGCTGATGACCCATAGTGAAATCTTTCTTCTTGTTCTGCCTACCATGAAATTTACTTCACAAATTTTTTAACATAAATAACTTTAATCGTTACCAGTGTGTAATAATCATCCCAATAAAAATGAGAACACATTATATTCTTTCACTGATGTTTAAATAAACAAATTCTATATTCTCTTTTTTATACCACATCTATCAAGGGTTTCAACCTAGATGTTGCTGTAACCTATATAAGAAACTAATTTTTTTTTAAGTTTTAGTTAAGTAATCTCTACACCCAACATGGGGCTCAAACTCATGATCCTGAGATCAAGAGTTGGATGTTCTTCTGACAGAGCCAGCCAGGCACCCCACAGAAAATAATTTTTATTAATTACATAACACCTTATAACACGTGAGTGCATTTCCTCGGCTTCTAGGCTTTGCCTCACACCAGCAGAGCACATTAAGCATTGCCTAGAGTAAGTCCAAAGGGGTAAAAACCACCAGAGGCTCTCTCACTTTGGCCCAGACCTGTGTTGGCCTCTTTCTACCTCTTTTATATCAGCCCTACAGTCTCCTCTTTCTGACCTTCAGACTCTTCTATCCCTTACCATGTAGCATCCTGATTGATGTTTCTCTTGAGCTCATAACCCACTGCTTTTCTTCTTTGGTCTATACTTTGCCTTCTTTCTCCTGGCACAACATTTGCTCAGCTCTGTACTTCAGTGACTATCCCTTTCAAGTTGGCACTGAGATGTCTCCTGGTTGGTGACCCACTTTATGCTGGCAAAGCCTAGAGACTGTGCCACGAGCCCCTCCTCAGCTCTTCAAGATCTAGGTTCTAGACAATGAGTTTTGACTTGAAAAAGCCCTCTGTTACCAACTATTGAGAAACAAAACTTCTCTCATTTTGCCTTATTTTTAAGTGATTCTACAGTCTTCTAAATAAGATAGATACATGGTTCATAGTTTGGAAAAAGTTATTTTAAAAATCATTTTAGGGGCACCTGGGTGGCTCAGTCGGTTAAGCATCTGTCTTTGGCTGGGTCATGATCTCATGGTTCATGAGTTTGAGCCCTTTGTCAGGCTCTGTGCTGACAGTGTGGAGCCTGCTTGGGATCCTCTCTCTCTCAGCCCCTCCCCAACTCGCTCTCTCCCAAAATAAATAAACTTAAAAAAATAACTTTACTATATGTATAGCTGGCATGCAATAAATGATTTATTATTTATTTATACATTAAATAAATTTAAAGTATACAGTTTGTTAAATTTTGACATATGTATATACCCCCCAAAAGTTTCCTATGTTCTTTAATTTCTTACTATCATCTTTTAAAAAAAATTTTTTTTGATGTTTATTTATTTTTGAGAGAGAGAGACAGAGTGTAAATGTGGGAGGGGTAGAGAGAGAGGGAGACACTGAATCTGAAGCAGGTTCCAGGCTCTGAGCTGTCAGCACAGAGCCCGACGCGGGGCCCAAACCCACAGACCCCGAGATCATGACCTGAGCCGAAGTTGGACGCCTTACCAACTGAGCCACCCAGGTGTCCCTCCTTACTATCATCCTTAATTTCCACCCTTGTCTTTGCCCTGGACTTGGGCAACCACTGATCTGCTTACTGTTACTATAGATTATTTTATATGTTCTAGAATTTTAAATTAATGGAATCACACAGTATATACTATTGTCTAGCTTCTTTGCTTTTCATTGATGAGTACTGTTCACTTTATGGAAATAATATACAAATGTATCAATATACCATCCATTCACCTGTTGATAGACATTTGGATTATCTCTAATTTGTGCTGTTACAGACAAAATTTCTATGAACATTTAAGAACAAGTATGAACAAATGACTTGATATTTCTTGGGCAAACACCTCAGAAGGAATAGCTGGGTCATGAAGTTTTTAAGAAACTGATAGCATCCAGCATACTCCGTATTTCTCATTTGAGTCATTCTAATTGTTGATGGTGCATATTTTTAGCCTCTTAAAGTTGTCTCATAGTTCACTGATGCTTGACTTTACTTTTTATTCCTTTTTGTCTTTATCTTCTGTTTTGATATGTTCTATTGCAATGTCTTCCAATTTGCTAATCTTTTGCAATGCCTTATCCACTGTTAATCCCTTATGGTGTACTTTTCATCTGAGACATTATAGTTCTCAGCTTTACAAGTCTAATTTGAGCCTCTATCTTCCAAGTCCCTACTTAACATCTAGCCATGGGACTATGAAAGACAAGTTATAATAACTGTGTTAATGCCCTGTGCAATGCTAACATCTATGCCAGTTCTGGTTTGGTGTCCTCATTATGGGCGATATCTTCTCATTTCTTTGCATGCCTGGTAAATTCCTAATAGATGCCAGTCATTTTGAATTTTATCATGGGGTGTGCTACATATTTTTGCATGCCTATAAATAAATATTTTTGAGTTTTGTTCTGAGACACAGTTACATTAATTGGAAACAATTTGACATTTTCAACTCCTATTTTTGAGATTCATTAAGCAGTACCAGAACAGTATTTAGTTTAGGACTAATTATTCCCCACTACCGAGGCAATACTTTTCTAAGTACTCTATCCAATACCCCATGAATTATAAGTTTCCTGGCTGGTGAGAATGGCACCATTCCTAGCCCTATGTGTGCTCCTGGAACTTATCCTTTGAATCTTTGTGGGAAATTCATTCCACAGCCAAGAGTAGTTTTCTCACCACATGCACACATCAGCATCCTGCTTAAAACTTGAAGAAGCCCCTCAACAGGTATCCGAGCTTCTCCTCTCCAGAACTCTGCCCCACAAACTTTAACTGCTTTGTCCCCCCAGCCTTTCAGTTTTACTCCTCAACTCATGGGACCTACTGGAACAGTAGACAGTCTGGAAACTCATTCAGGGCAAGAAGTGGTGGCAATAGTAGAGCCTACCTTATTTGCTCCTCATCTCTCAGGTGTCACTGTCCTTCATTACTTGATCTCTAGTGTCTTAATAACCTTTATTTCATATATTTGCTTGGTTTTCTCTTTTTTTCATTATTTCAGGTTGAAGAGTACACTTGGTCCCACTTTCTCCATGGTGGCCTGAAGCAGAAGTTAATTAATTTTTGAAAAGCATTTATTTCTACTCCACATCCTCAATCTAAGGAGTAGGAATACATCAAAAATAATTCTATCCTTACAGGAAAGTTTATGAGTTAGGTTAGATCTCCTCAGGCCACCTAAGGAGTTACAAACAAAGCTTCAGTTGGCAAATAGGGAAAACTGAGTTGTCTTTTTTTGGTGTTTAGGCCTAGAAGTGCAAAACTTTCTGGAACAGGGTCACATAGAGAAAGGCAATAAGAGAAAAGTCACTTCTGAGGAGAGACTGGTTACCACATGGGATTGTGAGTCCACCGAAGAATAAAAGGAGAATATAGAAAGGGATTCACACTTAACTCACTCAGGCTCCTCCCCTTCCATGACTCTCTAGTTTCTGCTTCCTTTGGTGCACTGAACATTATAAACCTCTACAATCCTTGTTAATATGTTAATATGCCTTTGCTCTAGTCTCTAGCTAATCTCTCCCTCTTCCCTCATTTTTTCAAAAACAAATCTCCTCTCTTTCACACCAATTATTTTACTCAGTTGCAATTAGGTGGGTGGGCAAGAGTTGGTACAGGAAACTTGTCCTCTATTATGGGCCAAAAGGCATCATCCTTAAGAAAGAGGACAAGCCTGTCTGGGACCTTTGTGGATATAGAGAACTCAACTGCAACTGGTGAGGATTTTGATTAAGCCATTTTTTTTTTGTTACTGTTTTTCTATCAAATGGATGTAAGCTTTAGTTTTAACCTAAAAATATGTGCTTTATGAATACTTACATTTAGATAAAGGTAAGATTGAAAAACAGATACCCTGGTTTTTTTTTTTAAAGTTTATTTATTTTGAGAGAGATAGAGAAAGCAGGACAGGGGCAGAGAGGAGAGACAGAGAGACAGAATCTTAGGCAGGCTCTGCACTGTCAGCATGGAGCCCAATGCAGGGCTTGAGCCTACCAACCATGAGATCATGACCTGAGCTAAAATCAAGAGTCAGACACTTAACTGATGGAGCCACGCAGGCGCCCCAACAGATACTCCTTTTATTTCAGATAGAAAAATGAGATTCCAAATAGTACCTTTCAACTAATCACTTTTACACTGACTTCAATATTCACTTTATTTTGACAGCTTATCTTTCATCATAAATGTACACAGATATAACGCTAGTAAAACTCGGAAAAAACACTAGACATTCCTGAACGAATGGAAAGATGCCATAGGTCAGGTCACATTCTCAAAACATAGCTACAAGCTTGAAAAGGCCATTTTAAAAGGACTAACACACGCACACACACACACACACACACACACACACACACACATTAGTTCTGACTCTAACACTGTAACTGTAGAAGAATGTCATCTTTTGAGGGCAAAAGAATTCAGTAACAAAAGTGTAAAGGATTGTCTCCTTAGACTCATCACATATTTATTTCCAAATGGGTCTGTGGGGCATAGAAACAACTGGGTAACAATGTAGTATAAAGAGATATTTGGTATCAGACAGAATTTTTTAAATTGGATTTAAAACTAGTTTCATTCAAACTGATATACATGTAGATAGAGCCAATGGTGTAAGATAGATAGATAAATGATAGATGGATGGATTAAAAGGATAGATGGATGGATGGATGGATGAATAGATAGATGATAGATAGATAGGGAGATAATCATCAGAATGTCAGTATTTTCACATTATTGTTTTTCTTTGCATTGAAGAGCATACTGGGATAGTAGAAAACAGGAAGGGGCAAGCAGACTTCCAACAACAATAACAACGACAGGCTAATGTTACAATTTAGAGCAGTGTTTCTCTGAGCATGGCTTGACAAACACCCATATCACAAGCATATGAATATTTGTTAGAGATGCAAATACCCAGGCCCCTCCCAGACATATTAAATCAGAATCTTTGAGAGGGTGGCCTGGGATTCTGAATTTTAACACACTGCCCTAGCATTTTGACTTCACATTAAAACTTAGGGACTCCAGGTTTCAAGCATGGATTCCAGAGTCAGAATTCCTGGGTTCAAAATTCAACTCCATTAAATAGCTGTTTTACCATGGACATATTACTGTCCATCAGTTTTTTCATCTATAAACTAGAGGTGAAGACAACAGCAGTACCTACCTCATAGGATTATAAAAGAATTAAATGAACTAATAGAGGAAGTCCTTAGAATTATGTTGGGTACCATATAAGTACTATCTGTATAACTGCAATAAATGTAACTAAGTCAACCATATTCCAAATTACTATATCCTAGAAGTACTGGAATTCAAAGGAACAAAATATCAACCATAAGTTATAACAGTAAAAATGCAATTTGATCCACAGTATTCCCCATAGCTAATCATTTCAGTGTTCTTTATTTTGTTTTGTTTTGCTTTTACTGGCAAAAGAACATCCTTTTGTGAAGCTGTCCCTTGCTTCCCTAGAGGACATGGTGGCATGTAATTCTTCATCTGTGGCCAAAACACCACTGCTCTCCTTACTGTAAAGTTCTAGTAAATTCTGAGGAGTTGTCCTTCCCAAATTAAAGCCATATGCCTCTGAAGGAGAAATTATTCTCTGTTCAGTTCTTGTCAACACACCTGCCTAACACAGAAGGGCTCTGGTTACCTACATGCCCTCTGGATCTTGTGTGACTCAGGTATTTCAGCCTCACTCATACTGTGAGGAATTCACCTTGGCCCAACTCCACAGTATCTAGCAAAGACTAACTCTTGAGAAAAATTAGTGGAGAGAATTCTGAATAAACAGGGTCCAGAAACTATACTTACATTGTAAGCCATTGGTTAAGACTGGATAGAGAACTAAATATAATAAGGCTTTGAACAATATCCCATTTATAATTTCACAGTTTCATTACCACAGTGGGCCAAGATGTAGATGCATGGAGTAATGAGAAGCCTGGCAAGGTGTATTCCCAGTCCCTTATGAACCATACTTTCAAATTATCAGCCTCCTCCAGACTTCGTTCGCCTTTCCATGTAGCCTGCCCTCCCTGGTCCATGACTTCTACTTCTTTCCAGCTCTCTTGGCCCTCTTTAATTACCTAAACTACATCTCATCCTGAATCAATATAAACATCACTGTAATAAAACCCAACTTCCTTATGTTCATCCCAAAGCTTCATGCTCTCCATTCTCCCTCTCTCTATTCTCTATACATATTAAACTGCTTGCAGGTGCCCAACTGTACCTCTGTGTCTCTTCCTGCAGATCTTCGTATATGCTGTGCCTTCTCCCTAGGACATCTTTCTTTCCCACCCCTGCCCCACCCATTCACTTGACTAATGACTATTCCTTCTTCAGAACTCAGGTAAGGCATCACCTCATCCAGTGTCTTACCTAATCCAGTCCTTCCCAATATACACGTCAATCGGGCCCTTTTCACACTGTAAGTTCTGTTCATTCACTTGTCTCCCTTTCTGAACTATTAAATCCTTAAAGAACCATGTTTTGTCCATCCCTGTACCCCCAGCCCCTAGCAGAGGCACACCACTCAATACCACTAGTGAGATGAAAATGTTGGTTTGTGACTGTGGGTTTAAGAGTGCCATGGCTGTATAGCTTAATGGAAAGAACACACGCCTTGGAGTCAGGCGGATCTAGGCTTAAATCACAGTGGTGTCACTTGCTGTCTATGATGCTGGACAACAAATTACATAAAGTAATTTCAATCCAAGTTGTTCATTTGCAAGTGAGGATAGTAATCCTTTCTCTACAGATACGTTGTAAGAATTAAGTTAGATAATACATACCGAGGACCTACCCAGTGTCTGATAAAAGGTGGCTTTTACTATTAGTGTATTAATGATGAGAATCAGAATTTATTCCTATAGAAATCAAATCAAAATCAATCATAACTCATAGACGATGTGTTGTAAATACCTGAAAGAGACTCCGAGGTCTCTCAAGTTACCTGAGATTGGCTGCACACACCTGAGAGAGACTCTCAGGATATTAGTCCCCCATAATCATACTACAAATAAAATATATATGAGTTTTTTCAATATCAGGATAAATTTCAAGTCAGTTTGTCCAGCGTCCAACTGTTGCTATGGGAGAAATTGCTCAATGTGCTAAAAGTTGTGTGGATCAATGTAACATATTACCAAGTAAAATCCTTATTGAACATGGTGCCAACGCTATATACACTTTTTTAAAAACTTAATCCTTAAAGGGGCGCCTGGGTGGCGCAGTCGGTTAAGCGTCCGACTTCAGCCAGGTCACGATCTCGCGGTCCGTGAGTTCGAGCCCCGCGTCGGGCTCTGGGCTGATGGCTCGGAGCCTGGAGCCTGTTTCCGATTCTGTGTCTCCCTCTTTCTCTGCCCCTCCCCCGTTCATGCTCTGTCTCTCTCTGTCCCAAAAATAAATAAAAAAAACGTTGAAAAAAAAAAAACTTAATCCTTAAAAACAACTGATAAGGTGCTCACTGTTGTCCCTATTTGACAATTGAGGCTTAGAGAGGTCAAGCAAATGTTGAAGGTCACACACAGAGTGGGACACAGAGTGGGACACAGCCTGTAAGATTTTAGAAGATATTTTTGATAACAGAATCACTTTATTATCTCTTATGGTGTGATAACTTACATTGAAGGTATGTGAATAACCTGAAGTTGTGCATAGTTTCTCACCGGAAAGTTCCTCTACCTCAACTTGGTTAATTTTGTGATTTGAATAGTCTAAAGTGGTGGATCAGAGAGGCTTGTGATTTCAAATTTTCCACTGGTGTTGGTATTACCACAGTCTGGGATCTGTTATGGATGGCAGCTTAAAACAAGGTTGCAGCTGCTGCTTTTCTGGGCCTGCAGTCATAGACCAGAGACTCTGAAATGGCATGGCAGGCGTTGTAAGGGTGCAGGTTTCAGTGGTGGCTGCGGAACTTCTGGACTGCCACGATGGCAGCAAGGGACTATGTGTCAATGGGGCTATTTCCGTTTTGTCACTAACCTTGCCAAAGGAAGTTGGTGACTCTGTGCTAACCGGCATCATTTTAAACCCATGATTCTTTCGCTGGAAAGTGGCTTATTCTTAATCTACTAGTCCTGTAATTCATTAGATTTTTACCAACAGTAATTCATTAGTTTATATAAAAATTTATTTACTTATTTATTTAAAAATTAATTGATTTAAAATTCATTTATTAAGCACTTGCTATGTAATGGCACGTGAGAGGCACGACAACACAGTGGCAAGAACATGGATTTTTCAGGTCAGGTAAACAAGGTTTTGCATCCTACTCTGTAATTTACTAGCTAATAACCCACACTAGTATAAATGATTATTGAGATTACAGGTTTCGGAGTCAGGCAGACTTGGCTTTAAAATCCAGCTCTGCCCACTTATTTGATCTGTGACCTTGGACACGGTGCTCTGAGCCTTAGCTTCTCCATCCATAAAATGGAAAGAATAATACCTAATGTAGAGAGTTCTTGCAGAAAATTAAATTGAGATGCAATTATAAGGCACTCTGTGCAGTACCTGACAGGGAGTAGGTCTTCGATATCTACTTCTCTATTCTTCTCCCACTAGGTTCTAGGCACAAGGTAGAAAAAGATATGCTTGAAATGTATAGCATCTATAAAAGAGAGAGAATAAAAGAAAAGGACGCTAATGTATTAAGCACCTATTCTGTCCTAGGCATTTGCATGTGATAACACCAAATTTAAGTCAACACATCCCTTCATTTAGTCACTCATTCACGCCTTCAAGAAATATTTCTTCAACACAATATTTCTTGCCTAGGCACTGGGGACATAGCAATGAATAAAATGGACTAAGTCCCGCCTTTAGCTTACGTTCTAGAGACCTATGCTTTTTTTGCAACATCTTGCTGCACAAATAAAAAGCTGAGAAATTAAAAAAAAAATGTCCAACTTAGAAATCAGAAAGGCTTCATGGATAAGGGTAAGTCTAACCTGGACTCAAAGGACCAGGGTTCAGAGATAAGAGGTAAGAGTGGGGATGGGTGGAACAGCATACACAATACCCTTGAGGCAAGAAAGGGTGGGACCCATGAGGAGGCCTGAGTTTCATCTGGTCATTGGGTGTGGTGGGTGAAAGTGAGTAATAGGAAAGGAAATCTCTTGAAAATGTATATGGAAATCAGGTGGAGGTGCAAATGGAAAGGCAGATTGATGAGTCTGGACTTCATTTGTAGACCGCAGAGAGTAATTTAAGTTTATTGAACAATGAGGTAATAAGACTGAGAATATGCTTCAGAAATATTAAATGGGCACCAGTGGGTAAATTGGATTAAAGGGGAGAGACCAGAGACAGAGAGAGGCTCAGAAGGTTGTTGATTAAACATCACATATGTTTGGGGTTGTTTTTGTTTTTATGGCCAATGACAAGCAGAACACCAGAAAATTCAGGTAAATCCTTTTTCATCAGAGTTTGCAAAGGTAAAAGTGGGTTTAAAAAAAAAAAAAGGAAAGAAGCCTGTTTCATCTGAGAAAGCATTAAGGATATCGTATAAAGAAACAATTCCTGTGATGTATGAAAGACATTGTATTCTGGAGAAGAAAAAACTAAATTAGACATCAGGGAGGATAAAGCCTGAGACAACAGGCCTTATGGTGTAATTTTCACACTGAGTTGGTTCTTAAACCAGATCTTTAAAATGTTTGCCAGCAAATTCTGACTCCTTGATGGTTTTTTATAATAAAAGTCCTTATTGTAAAATAAAAATAAACATGTATATAAGAACACCTGCAAGGTGACAACTGTCCCTAGTCCATTTTTGTTCATTAAGAAGAGGAAGTTTGGGGTAAAGTTTGTGCTCCTTCTGGCTAATAGTCGTATGGATCTACCTGTCCCCAGACGAGCAGGTGTCACACAGCATTCTGCCTTCAAGACATTACCTGCTTTTGCTACTTTCTCTTGGTTTCTGCAGAATCAACTCAAACTATCCAAGATTAAGGTCACTATCTTCCCCCCTCCCATCCCCTTCCAACTCCTTCTTCTTGCCTTTTTATTTATCAAATAAAAACAGTCTTAGCACTATTCTGTATCCGGTTCCATGTGGAGTTCTATAATCTCTGCTAAAGGCACCACTGACCAACAAAAGCCTGGTGTCACCTCCAACTTCTCTGTCTCTGTTTACTCTCATGTCCTCTCAGCCACCAAGGCCTGTGGAGTCAACCTCTCCAAAGCCTCCTAACTGATCTTTACCACCCTTTCTCTACCCACACCCAGTGTCTCTCTAATCCAGGCTCTCTGCCATGGAGAGATTCAACTCAAGGTGTGGTCCATAGATCATACCCTGCAGGAGCAGTTTCACCTGGCAGATCGTTAGAAATGAAGACTCTCACAACAGAATCTGCATTTTAACAGAACCCCCAGATGATTCACATGCACACGTAAGTTTGAGCTCACTGGCTGAAAGCACCAATCCAACCCTGTCTCTCCCCAGTTGACATTCTAGTGCGGGGGCCAACAAATTATAGCCCAAAGGCCTAGTCTGGCTCACCACCTCTTTTTATATCCTCTGTAAAGTAAGAATGGTTTTATATTCTTCTCAATGATTGGGGAAAACAATCAAAAGGAGAATATTTCACTACACAAGAAAATTACATGAAGGTCAAATTTCAGTGTCTATAAATACAGTTGTATTGGAACGCACCATGACTATCTCCTGACATATTGTCTAGGTCTGCTTTTGCACTACAATGACAGTCAAGCAGTTACAACCGAGACTGTGGTGGCCAACAAATCTTAAAATATTTACTATTTGGCCCTACACAAAAAAAGTTTGCTGACCTTTGTTCTAGGGAGAAAATATACATGATAAAAAAGAAAGAAGCCCTGCAAGTTATGAGATATAAAGGGAAAAAGAAACACCTGAACAAAAGCTTTCTCTCCTGTGGACCCGTAGCAGATGCTAACGCCCTTCTATATCATCCCACATGTCATGTTGCTGGTTTAGTCTTTGCCAAGCGGGGAGGAGAGTCAGTTACCATTGCTCAGTTTCATGGCTACTGGTTTCTCCCCTCAGGAGGACCGAGGGTAGATTTTAAACATCATGAGAGTAGGAGGATTATTCTGAGGGTTTAGATATGAAGAGAGAATCATGAGAAATTTGAGGGTTAATAATTTCATGGACGTTCTTTCCACTTAGGTCCTTATTCCTAAGCCAAAAAAACAAAAAAAAACAAAAAGAACAACAACAACACACACACACACACACACAAACAACAACAACAACAACAACAACAACAACAACAACAACCAAAAAAGCATCTTCAGGTTCTGAAGAGCTAAATGAGTCACCACAGGGATACAGTACTTTGTTGGGGGCAATAATTCTTCCACTAAAAGGAATTTCTGAAAATTCCAAAATTCGGTGTCTTAAATATCAACAACACCCTACCTGCAGGCCGTCCCCTAGCTACATTCTCTTACTTTATGTCCGTTTGAGACACTAAAAAGATCCACTCGGATTTCATTCATTTTTCTGTATGCAGATCGCTTTGGGAATAACACTGTTAGAGCTATTTCTAGTGGTTTGCTCTTTAGTTAATTGATACATTCCTTTAGAGTCACTTTACACCACTGAAGCAGGTGTGAGAGAATAGTCCGAATTCCAATTCCAATTCCATCCCAGAATGAGAAAGAAGGGGAAGTCCGTGGATCAAAAACTTCCCAGAGAAGTTGTCACAGAGACACCGAACATCTTACAGCCAGAAAGTAGTTGCATTTCCACTCCTCTTCCCCCATCCCTATCTTCACATTTCTGGGAAAAGTTAAATGAGTGATTTTGCATCCACCCAGTAGCAAGTTATGCTGCCAGCTGGCAGTTGAGCCGAGTACTATGGTAGGTCCCTGGGCTACAGTAGTAAATAAGATATTGCTCCCGTCCTGGAGAAGTAGATTGCCTTGTGGAAAAGGCAGAGGCAGATAACTACAACACAGTGATTTAAGTACTACAGTTCACAGTAAGTAAAAGTACTACGTGAGCACAGAGGGACGCACAGCTCAGGCTTATGGAGTCAGAAAGGCTACCCAGAGGAGATGTCTTGAGCTGAGGTCTGAAGAACAAATAGAAATCAACAGATAAAGGGCACAAAGTTAGGAGTAAAAAGCATATTGAGGGCACAAAGATACCAAAGATGAAAGAGAACAGAAGGCAACAGGGGCACGGTAAGAGAAGAGAGGAGACAAGCCAGCAGAGTCAGATAAAAAATGGCGTGTTTGCTAAACCACAGAGTCTGTACTCCACGCTGAGGACAAAGGCGATGTACTGTAGAGTTGTTGGTGGGGTGGCATGATCAGAGTTGTATTTTAGAAAGCAAATCAGCTGCTGTGTGGAAAAAGCACTGAAGAAGAGCAAGATTGGAGGTAAGGAGAAGAACTAAGATAAATGCTGCAGCGAAGAAATCATTATGACTTGAACCAGAGTCAAGATGATGGTAGTAGAAAAGAACAAGACCAAGGCCACCATATGTATGGCCATGCAGGTTCTGCCCTGCATAAAGCATTTTGCTTTATGGGTGGGAGGTTGTTGAAATGAGACTATGGTCTGCTAACTATATACTGTGGCCCATCAGGAGGAGGAAAGGGACCCTTTCTCATTCATCAGTCAGACAAGGTACTGTGTTGCTATTCTCACAATGTCATCAGATATATGGGCAGTGTTGAAGGTGAGCTCAAAAACAAGCATATCCTGGAGATTTTTAAGAAGAAAGCAGCTTATCAGAAATAGGAGTTACAGGGAGAGAATTCAAAGAGGATACTGAAGTGTTTGGCCCTTGTACCTTGTATTTACTTTGGCAGGAAGCTCTTCTCTAGCCCTAACCCTGTTCCACTTGGCTGTTCAGCCCAATTCCTTTTTTTGCTGTCATGAATCTCTTCAGTAAATTCAAACAAATTAATGTGAATATAAATATTGTTTATTTCTATTTAATATTTTTCACTTATTTTATTCTTCTTCTTTTCCTCGTTTATTTATGCCACATCTGAGACAACATGGTATAGTGAGGAAAAAGTCAGCTTTATTGTGGGACAAACTATGAATCTCACCCCTACTGAGAGTTATAATAGGACCCTTCACTATTGCGAGGTTCAATTTATCCATTTGTAAAATGAAAATGATAATGCTTATCTTGTAGGTTGGCTAAAAAAGGCAGCCTTCATAAATTACCTCACCTAGTATCAAGCACATACAATAGTGGGCATTCAATACTTTAGCCCCTACTGTTATTATTTACTGATCAAATATTCTGTAGCTTACCTCTTTCTCTATTCCCATTTTCTGCTTTGATTTCAACCTTTTAGTCTGGTCATTCCTTCTTTTCATATGGTCAATGTTATGACAGCAGTTGATAGAGTGCTTACCTCTATCAGTGGTAAGTGCTTACCTCTTTGCAAAACCCTCCCACCTAAAGAACTTCTCAAATGTATAAGTCCATATAATAAAATTCCATTAATAATTCTAAAACCATATCTAAAATACAACTCCTTAAAAATAGATTTAAAATTATGAGTACTGACCATACATGTGTTTATTTGGCAAGTTTTCCTGAAATTTATCAGAAAATAAAGGAAGGTGAAAGAAGAATCCAGATCTTGTTAGGCCATGTAGCTTACATGACTTTTCATAAGCAGTAATTCTACCTTACACAATTTGGTTAAGAGAGCATTAAATGCATACTGTTTGGCCCGCACTGCATGCATAAACTTAGGGACATCTTAAAGAAGAAGAAAGCATGTCTCCTTTTCTTGGGAAATGGGGCTTCATTTTCTATTTTCAGTTGGGGAATTTGAGAAGTTGAATTCTATTTCAATAAAACCGTATTTACTGAAACATTTAGGTAGGAAGTAAGATCTTAGCCAAGAATTTTTAGTTAATCTTCAGCAGCCTATGCATAAAAAGATGTTACTGGAAACACTTTCAGATTTGTTTATCCTTAAATAATATGGTCCATTTTCATTTTGAGAGAAAAAGGAATTCCACAGAAAGAAAGGCTTGCATGACTGGCTGAGTCATACTGTGGAGATTTTTTCCAGTAAGTTACATTATTCTGGATGCTGTTCAAGAGGGAAAATGTCAAACGCACTGGGGTTCAGTCTGGCATGTGGGTGGGTTTACTCAAGCACAGAAATCAAATATAGGCATTGGAGCCAATACTTTGGAAAACAACAGAATGGCTTACAAATCAGAGCTAGAATTTCCAGAAGTTTTTTTTTTTCAGCTGAATCCTACAAATGTAATATAAGTGAAAAATACACAGTGAACCTTTTAATGACATTGTATTTCTTTCTTAGAACCTTAAAGTTGAAAAAAAAATAGACATTATAACATCCACCCTTCCTCCCGTACAACTCCTTATATGACATATATCTCTGACAGATTCTCACACTTCCTAAAAACTCTTGATAATTCACTCCCTTGTAACACAGCCCCCTTCCTTAGACAGATATAATGCAGAGGAAAAAATCTGGATGGATATGAATCAAGATAATAATAGCTATGTATGAGTGAAATTATGGGTTTTTGCTCTTCTTCTTTTGCTTCTCTGCATTTTCTAACGTTTCTGCAATGAGTCTACATTTTTTATAATATGAAAAAAATAAGTACTTGAAAACCATGAAGAACTCAAATACTAACATGGAATTGTTCCAACTTTCTACTATAAAAGTCAAGGCAGGTTAATCGGTTGAAAATCAGGCACCAAAATTTCCAATGTTTCCAAAGTCTGTGACTAGGAAATACCAGTTTCAGCCACATCGTTAGGTCAACCAAGGTGCTATTGTTCGAACTCTTTTCAGCTAAATTGCTCTTGGTCAGATTCCATGGTACTTTATGATTCCTATACTATGCACCCTCTGCATCTACGAAAGCATCCTAAGGATGCCAAGGTTTTAGAAACTGTATCACTCTGTGGATTCTCAATTAAGCTATTATTGAAATAAGCCATCATCTTTACAGGTCGTATAGTTACCTAAGAGATTTTTTAAATATGAAATGTCACATTTATCCCTGCTCAGTTTGATTGTATCATCTTAGTTTGTTCATTTTTATGGGGTGCTAAGCAGAGCATTTAATGTGTTGTAGGGGATAAATTGTTCCTGGATGAGAAAGACATGTTCTGAAGGAATTAATGATTCCTCCTCATAACTGTTCCCTCTTCCCTGCTGCAGAAGTCTTTGGTCTTCTCTCTCATTCCCAATAAATTATTAGCCAACTGCTCATAGATTCTATGTTTTAACACCTATTATGTACCCATTAGGTTACCACATAGGTTACCCCACTGATTCTTGAAAACAGACCATTTGGTAGGCATCATTATTTCTGTTTTTATAGTGGAGAAACAGAGGTTCTGAAATTAAAGCAATTTTTCTTAAGTCACACAGTTACTCATTGACAAGAACAGGATTTGAACCTATATCTGACTGATTTTAATGCCAATCCTGCCTCGAGGTATTTTTAGCCTTGGCTGCCTGCCTTTACCCTTGCCTCTCTGGTCTCAGATGAACTCTGTCACCTTTTCTCTGATCTCCAACACTGACCTGGACACCACTGAGTTTTTTCCTCTGCATCAGAGTTTGTATTTGTTCATTTATATTTTCTTCTACTTAAAAAACTCGTGGAATACCAACAGAGAAATTTTCCAAACTGACATATTTCCATACGGATAATGTGAGTATATGTTAAACAAACTGCAATGCACCCTCTTGTCAATGAGCCTATATCAAACACCTTGCTGAAATCAAGCCTTACAACATTCTCCTGCTCTATCACTCCAGTAACGTCCAATTAGTACACAGAAAATAGAACTCATACTGGACTATATACCAGCTCATGTACGTGAATGGCTCAAAAACAGAATGGGGCTAATGCAGAGGCTCAAGTAATGTTATCAAAATCTGATCTCTTCATTTCTTGGTTCAGTGTTCCTCTATCTTGGCTTCAATCTCAGGCTTTTTATGGTACATGATAACTGCCAGGAGCTCCCCGCCTATAACCTCCCATGTCCAGTACATACAAATCACTTCCACTGTTTTAGGAATTACAGGAGGCATATATATGAGTAAAAGAAAGTCCTTGAACACAAAAAAAGCAGCACAACCTAACAGAAAAATCATGTGCTTTGGTATAATATGGATCTGAATTTGAATTTGTTTTTGTCCTTAACAAGTTAGTCAAACTCAATTTCCTTAATTATAACATGGAGATTCTACATATTTCATATAGTTGATGTGAAGTTGAAGTCATAACATTTAAACAAAATAATGTAAGTAATATGTGTAGCATAATGCCAGGAACATCACAGGTACACAACATATTAACAAAGGCAAGTGCACAATTGTAAGAATACTAGTAGGCACACATGCTCTATAATATTAAGGAAAACTAGTATACTAGGGAGTTAGAAGGCTCTTACCTGGTTGGGATTATAGGGGGTGGAAAAGATTTCATGAATGTGATGGTATTTGAAGTGGATCTTTAAAGCATGTAGGAAATTATGATACATAGCTCTAAGAGAGAAGAGCTTAGGGTACATTCAGGATAAGATTGGAGTAGAGGTTGTTGGTAATGGAAGTGATTATAGGTGCACTTGGAAAGGCAGATTGAAGCCTATTTTTGTGACTTTTGGATGTAAGGAGTCTGGGTTTAACTCATTAAATGAGACAAGTAGGAGAGTGACATGACAAGCATTGTGTTACAGGAAGAAAGACCAACACAGGTATACAAAATGTTTAGAAAAGCCAGGAGACAGAAGACAGAGACAAATTAGGAAACTATTTACAATAGACAAGCAAGTAAAAATTAAGGCTTAATCTTGAGCAGTATCCATGGTAATGGAGTGGAAAAGATACTTTTAAATAAGATTTCAGAGGTCATATCTATGAGATTCATAAACTGACTGGATGTTATGAATGAAAGAAAGGGAAGTCTGGATGTCTTACAGAATGAAGATGTCATTTATAAAAAGAACAAAACAGGGGCGCCTGGGTGGCGCAGTCGGTTAAGCGTCCGACTTCAGCCAGGTCACGATCTCGCTGTCCGGGAGTTCGAGCCCCGCGTCGGGCTCTGGGCTGATGGCTCAGAGCCTGGAGCCTGTTTCCGATTCTGTGTCTCCCTCTCTCTCTGCCCCTCCCCCGTTCATGCTCTGTCTCTCTCTGTCCCAAAAATAAATAAACGTTGAAAAAAAAATTAAAAAAAAAAAAAAGAACAAAACAAAAACAACTTGGAGGTATCTAGGGGGAAAGAGGAGAAATGATAAATAAAAAAAACACAGGCTAGATGGCTGTGTTTCACGAGCAGTTGAAAACACTTGAATGGGGCAAGAAAGAAAGTTCTGGATGGGAGATGGTTCCATTCCCCATTCTTTCACCATTTATTTTTTCCTCCTGTTCTAATTTCCAATTTTACATATAACGTAATTTCCCAGAGCTCCACCAGTCTAAGGTCACATTAATGATAAAGACACAACTTCCACCAGCTCTTGCCTACAGTCTGACCCCAGAAAGTCCCCTGTAACATCTGCTCCACCCACCCCCATCAAGGGGGGGGGCACAAATCCCACTCCCCACTGGGCGTGGCAGCTGCTCCATAGGTCCTACAGTCACCTGTTAGTGCTGCTACCAGTATACTGACACCCTCATGTGCCACCATCGTGGTCCTCAGAGCAGTGGGAAGAACACATCTTTCCCCTTTGCATCACTCCACTCAAAAGGATCCCCAAAGCAGGGCTACTGGTGCCTAATGGTTTAGAGAAATTACAAATTCAGTTACTATTATAGTTCCTGAAGGGATCCTTACTTGACCCAATAGACCCACAAATTCTGAGCCTAGATTCATGTTCTCAGAAGAGTTCTCAGCCTGGACCTGTGCCTGGTACATCTTAACTAACTTTCAAGACACTTGTTTGAATCATAATTTAGTCCTTTTGAATGAATGACTGAGTATCATTTGTTGATACTGAATTATAATTCAACAATTCAATCAATGTTTAAATCCTAAAATAATCTAGGGGCTCTGCTCCATGAGATTCATTAAAAGTTTACCATTTCATCTGTTCCATCTTCAATGTTTTTACAATTTAATTCTGAGAAATAATTAAAATTAAGAAAAGAATCTCCTTTCCTTGGGGTGCCTGGGTGGCTCAGTCAGTTAAGCGTCCAGCTTCAGCTCAGGTCAAGATCTCACAGTTTGTGGGTTCGAGGCCCGTGTCAGGCTCTGTGCTGACAGCTCAGAGCCTGGAGCCTGTTTCAGATTCTGTGTCTCCTTCTCTCTCTGCCCCTCCCCTACTCGTGCTCTCTCTCAAAAATAAATAAACATTACTGAAAAAAAAAAAGAACCTCCTTTTCTTGAGCCATGAGAGCCCACCAGCAGAGCACACAGACTTATTAAATATTTTTAATGAATAAAAGAACAAATGGACTGTATCAAATGACTCAAAGAAAGCCATGAAAATAAAGCAAATGTTAAATTATTTCCTTTCATAGACATCATCTACAGCTCAAATAGAATGGTAATCCCACACTTCAGAACTTTGAATTCTAATCCAAGCTACAGATATGGTGAAAATAGAAATTCTATGAAACCAGGGGTGCTTGGGTGGCTCAGTTGGTTGAACATCCAACTCTTGATTTTACCTCAGGTCATAATCTCAATTTCATGAGTTCCAGACCATGTCAGGCTCTGCGCAGAGCCTGCTTGGGATTCTTTCTCTCTCTCTCTCTGCCTGTACCCCTCCCCTGCTTGCACTCTCTCTACCTCTCTCAAAATACTTAAAAAAAAATTCTATAAAACTAGAGTTGATATAGTCTAATCTGGTGCAGTGAGAACCCAAAGGAACCAAGTATCAAAAATATCAAGCACAAGCCCTCTGTAAGCTAGATTGTTAAGATAAAATTTTAACAATAGAAAAAAACCCCACAAGCATTCATTCTTTTTTAATATAATTTTACAAATTATATAAAATTTTATATATTTTATAAATATAATTATTTAATAAATAAATTTCATTTATTTTTGAGAGAGAGAGAGAGAGAGCAGGGGAGGGGTTAAGAGAGGGGGTGACATAGAATCTGAGGCAGGCTCCAGGTGCCAAGCTGTGAGCACAGAACCTGACATGGGGCTTGAACTCATGAGTCATGAGATCATGACCTGAGCTGAAGCTGGACACTTAAACAACTGAGCCACCCAAGTACCCCAACACAAGTGCTAATTCTAAAAACCATTTTGCCAAGTACCTTTTGCATTTGGGACCAAGTTGAAGGTTGTAATATAGGTAGCTAAGTAAATCAGTAAATTATTATTTTGACATGTGCATAGCACTTCGCCTTTAAATAAAAATGTCTTTCTTATACATTATATCCTTTCATCTTGTTAAGCAGAGCACAAGTTAGAAGACAGAGGAGAGGGAAAAGGTTACACATATAATCAAAGCCTCCTTAATAAAATTTGGTATGGAGCTAAAGCAATGCTATAAATTTCAATCAATTTACACCTAAGTGAAATCTGTACGCTTTAAACATTGTGAATACCTAGAGCTTGTGGTTTGAAGACACTGAATTTTGCAGATGTATAATCAAGGGAATCATCTTAACACAGGATTTATGTAAAGTAACCTTCTGAAACAAATCACACAAATTCTCTTGTGAGAATAAAATATGGGGGTGGGGGGTGGACATTGACCCATCAGTTTGGGAGGGAGCTCTCTGCCTTTTAAATCCATGAAGGAGGCCACCTTTATGTACAACGTGTTAGCCCCATTTAATTCCTCTGGTTGGCTTGCCCTGGCTCAGAATTATGAGCAAAAATCTAACACTCTAATGTTGCACCTGCGAGCGTTTATCTCTCTCAGTGGGGGAGAGCCAATGTCAAAACTGTAAACCACCTGATATCTGAAATAGGTGGATAGCTTTTAAAAGTCACAACCCAAACAAAGCACTGTGTTTACATTTCCTTATGTCGGTGAAATACCAAAGCAAACCAGAAGTATTTGATGGGCTTGGGATTTTTCCACACACACACACACAGAGACACACACACACACACACACCCTGCCTCACACCCAATCCCTTGCTCTATTCCCCGACTCCTTCTTTACCAACATGGCCATCCAGGGACAGCCCATGCATTTGTTTTGTGGGAATTGAAGCCCAAGGGAAAGTAAACAAAGTATACAGATGTGTACATGTATTTTCCATTTCTTTATTCAACAAGTACTTGGAAAGTGTTTAATATGGTCCAGGTACAATATGATCAGTAGGTACTACAGGGCCAGTTGTTTTGTGGGTTACCCATACTCCTTAGTAACCCTGAAGTAAGACAAATTATTAAAACAACACTGGGGAGAAGATGCCACTTTTTCCATTTTACAGATGATGAAATGAAAACCCATTATCTCCAATGTATTTCTCAAGATCAAGAGGTTTGTAAGTTATAGAAGTGGGCTTTGAATCACCATTGAATCAGCTGTATTTTATTCCAAAGTCAATGTTCTCACTGGTACACCTCTCTGACTCTTCAGTATCTTTCCACTTATCTATTAAGGTGAACCAGCATTAATTCTAATGCTTAAAAAAAAATCCTATCCAGTGGGCATATAAACCAAATAAACAATTCAATCTAGAAAAAGAAATCAGCAAAGTACAACATTCCCACTCACTCATATAAACAATCCATTTTGTTATTGTTGTTGTTATTGTTGGAAGTCTTCCCCCACCCCTGCCAATTTTATTGAGATATAATTGACAGGCATCACTGTATTATTAAGGTGTACCACATAATGTTTGACTTACATATATCGTGAATTGATTAGTGTAATAAGTTTAGTTAGTATTCATCATCTCATATAGATACAATAAAAAGGAAAAAAAAGAATTTTTTTTCCATGTGATAAGAACTCTTAGGATCCTCTCTGTTTACAACTTTCCTATGCACTAACCATATATAGGCATTGTATTTTACATCACAGCCCTAGTACTTACTTATCTTACAGCTGAAGTTTGTACTTTTTGGTCTTCCTCCAACTCTCCCTCCCTCCACTCCCGACCTCTGGTAATCACAAATTTGATCACTTTTTCTGTAAGTTTGGTTTTTTAGTTGTTTGGATTCTACATATAAGCAAGATCATACAGTATTGGTCTGTCTCTGTATGACTTATCTCACTTTGTATAATGCCCTCCAATTTCACCCATGTTGTTACAAATGGTGGGATTTCCTCATTTTTTATGGCTGAATTATATTCCAAACAATCCATCTTAACAGAACCTGCGATTCCTGCTTTATTCTTGGGGAAGGAAGGAATAGGTAAATGATTACATCTCTGAGCTGCTATCATTTGCTACTTAATATTTATTATCTAAACCTATTTTTGAAATACAATTCCTAGTGAAATGAAAATTATCTGTTGCTCAGAACAATAAGACAACAATTTACACACATTTTTAAATTCACTTTACTGAGTTAGATACCCAGAGCTAATAAACCAAGCTGTCACTGTTTCTTGTCCAACTTTCACAGCTTTCTCCCTGGCCCTCCCCACAATATTACTATAGTCTGTCTCTTGTGTACATAGCAAGGATACAAGTTCAGGATAATTCTCTGGGCCAGGATAGAATTTACTGATTTTGAATACACACAAGTCAGAAATGAACAAATTAACCATGGGAAAGTATAACCTTATTTTCTTAGCATCTATAGTACTCACTTGAGAAATAAATGAAAGATGCCAATACCATTCTGGAATTAAGAAATAAAATTCATCTTCACTGAAGATAGTAGCAAGCAATCCTTTATCCTATATAGAATTAATCCCATTTTGAGGAATACCTTAGGGAGGAACATCAAAATATTTCAGGAAGCCTAAAGAAAACACTGTAAATCAGGGGGAAAAAAGTGATCTGAGTGAAAAGGATAAAAAAAGAAAAAGAAAAAACACTTTGCAGAATTTAACGCCAAAGATAGAGAACTTTAGTCATTTTTGCCTGTTTTTTGAGAAGCATTTTTTCATACAGACAGAGGTGAATGGTGCATTTGTTGTCTTGTGATTAAGGGTAAATAGGTGTGAATTGGTATTTGTTAAGATGAGAGGCAGCTGCAAATGACAGAAATGACAAAATAGCAATGATAGAAGTGCAATTCTCCCATAACTACAGTCTCGGAGAAGACAAGCCACGGCTAGCAAGCAGCTTTACCATCTGGAATGCATGGCCCCACTTCATTGCCCCAAATGACTGCTTAACCTCCAGACATCATGTCTGCACTCTGTCCAGCAGACATGATGTCTGGAGGTCCCTTCCTTTTAAGAATAGATCCTGAAAACTGCACATAATACTTTTGCTAACATTCCCTTGGCCAGTCACATCATCGCAGCCAGTCCAAAGGGGAGCTGGGAAATGTAGTCCTAATTCCAGATAGCCACATACCCAGCTAAATATTGTGAGTTCAGTTACCAAAGAAGAGGAGAACTCGGATATTAGGAGCAACTAGCAAACTTTTATCCAGAAACACATAGGAAATTGTCTTAGAAATAAAGAAGATCCTACATAAGACATTAACTAAAGGTCTACTGAAGGCTTAAGTAATTTATGTAGGGACACAGTGCCTCTATCTTTGAATATAAAATGTTCAAAATGAATAAAATTAAACTCTCTTCTTCCCAGTGTTTTGTAGGAGGCAGAGGATGTAAGTTTAGAGATCTTTAAAGTCCCAACCACCCTCTATGACCCTAAGGTAATTGTTTTCTCTTGATTATACTCCCATCACTCTTCTGCTTACAACCATCCAGTGTCTCCCTACTGCCTGCAAGATAAATATCAAGCTCCCTGAAAAGATGCCCTTCCTATAGGATTTGGTCCCTGCTCCACCTACTTCCTCACAAATTTTATTCAAACAACGTCAGACTATTTCCATATTCCTGAAAATACCATGATGTCTCAAATTTCTGTTTCTTATTCATTCACTCAACAAATACATATTGATTGTCTGACATGTTCCCATCCCTAGTGGTAAGCAGTAGGAATAGAATGGTAACTAATACTTAAGTAGTATGAGCAGCAAATATTTATTGAGTACTTAGGATATACTGAGTACTATGCTAAGTACTTTACATGTATTATCTTATAATTGCTTATGATAATCCTATGATGTAATACCTATGTATCCCCATTTTAATAGATGAGTAAAGTAAGGCACAGAAAGGTTGAGTTGCTGGAGATCATAGAGTTTGTAAGTTGAAGAGTTGGATTTGTCGGATTCCAGAGTTGCTCAAGTTTATAACCACAAACTATTTTGCACTGTCAGTTTCCTCTGTCTGAAATGGTTCACCCACCCTTTGCCCCCTCCCCACTGTTTCCCCATTGGCCATGTAAGACGAAGCCCAATCGTCACCTTTTCTAAGAAGCCCTCTTTAACTCCCTTGGACATTAAATCACTCCCCCTCTGCCCAACACCACACCTGGACATGTTTGCTGTTTTACCTTTCATCTATAAATTCAGCCATGCCTCATCCCTGCTAAACAAAGAAAGCAGCAAAAATCCATATGGGAAAGGATTACTCAATAAGTAGTTACCTATCCAGAGAGAAAATCAATCTGGATGTCAGATCAGATCATAAACCAAAATAAATACATGTGGATTAAAGCATTAAATTTGTTTGTTTTCAAAAAAAGAAATCAAAGCATGAAAAAGCTAAAATAAGAGCATAATGTTGATCAATATTCTGTAGGGGAAGGACCTTCTAGGTTCCAAAAGAATGAAAGAATTCATAAAGGAAAAGAGAACAGACTTCACTGTGCAAACGTATTTAAAATGTCTGTATGTTGAAATATAACCAAAATTATTAAGAATGTTTTTAAAAAACATATTTGCCTCAAATAGGATAGAAAAAAGAAAACACTTGCTGTCATATTTGAGCTTGCTGTAATAAATGGAAATAATAACAGTACTATCCACTAATAGCTCCACACAGCAATATGAATAAGTCCTACAAACGAAATGTTGAACAAGCGGTCCTAAGAGTTCAGAATAGGATGCTATCCATATAAAGTTCAAAAATAGACACAATTAAACCCAGTTGTTTATAAATGCCTACATGGGTAATAAAAATATTAAGAAAAGCAAGGGAACAATTAGTCAAAGTAAGGATTGTGTTTACTGGAAAGTTGGGGGTGTAAATAGAGATGAAGGTGGTGATCAAGGAGGGGCACATGCACCTTGAGGGTGGAGATGATGTTTTACACGCTATTTCTTAACTTGGGCTGTGGTTGCCCAGGAGTTCACTATATAATTATTGTTTAGACTGCACATATGTTTCATACACTCTCTGGTATGTACAATATATATTTCACAGTAAGAAAGGGAAAAGGATCTCCAAAGATGAATGAACAAGGGATGTGCATAGAAAATCCACAAAAAGAGAATATGCAAATGACTAATCATCTTATGGGAAGATATCCAGTTTACTGGAATCAAAGACTTGCAATTTTTCAAACAATACATTGCCATTTTCTGCCTAATTTTTGTTTTGTCCTTTATTTTATGAATATTCAATGCTGATGATAATGTGAAAAGGGAACCCTCAAACACTGCTGGAGGAAGTGAAAACAATTTGGCAAGGATTAAACAGGTCTTTAGCTTTTAACCCACAGATTCCATCTCGGGGGTCTCTAAGAGAAGAGGCCTGGGACGCCTGGGTGGCTCAGTCAGTTAAGCAGGTTAAGCATCCGACTCTTGATTTCTGCTCCAGTCATGATCTCATGGTTTGTGGGTTCAAGCCCCCCGTCGGGCTCTGTGCTGATAGTGCGGAGCCTGAGTGAGATTCTCCCTCTCTCTCTCTCTCTCTCTCTCTCTCTGCCCCTCCCCCCTCTCAGTCTCTCTCTAAAATTAATAAAATAAACATTTTGTTAAAAAAGCCCTAAACTGAAGAGGAAAAAGCAATAAACATCAGAGAATAATAGCTAAAAACCTTTAAATGCTGATCTTCTAAAATCTAATAAAGGGTAAAGTAAATATTATACACTTAAGTGACAGGATATCACTTAGATCTATCTATCACATAGACATTAAAATAATTTTTACCAAGAATTATGATAATATAGAATATGCTTATATTAAAATAAATAAGCTGAACACTAAACTGTATATATAGATTTGCAAATCTGTATAAAAGTATGTAACTCTTATCTAGAGGAGAAAAACTGGAAAGAAATATACCAAAGTATTAACTGTGGTTTTCTTTAGACAGTAAGAGCTATGGTAAATTTTCTTCTTTTTTCCTTTTGAAATTTCTTTGAATGTTCTAAATTTTTTATAATCAGAATGCATCATCTATAACTTCCTTCCTCCTTTCCTTCCTTCCTCTCTTCTTTTCTTCTTTCCTCCTTCATCTTCTCTCTCTCTTCCTCTCCATTTAGTCAGATTCCTTTATGGTGCTGACACTGACCCAATAGATGTAGACTTAATTTACACATCAGCCAGAATACTGACCTTGCAACATGCAGTCTGAATTAATCTTTTTTATTCACCCTAGCCCTGTCTTGATCTACACCTGCATTGCAGCCCCTGACCCATAGTTTATTTCCAAAACTCACTGTTCACATTTGCTTTTCTAACTTGGTGTTGAGCTGAGCTGACCATCAATTTCCTGATATCTCTGTTGTGGCCCCTGCATCAGCTCTCCTAAAGGGCCCTCAAAGAGAGCTCTAGTGTGCTTTGCATGACCTTCCTGGGACCTAGTGATGCTAAGATGTTCTAAGTTTCAGTTCTATGATGGATATCGATTACAGCATTCTGTTCCCTTTGGAAGGGATCACTATACAGAGCTACACCTAGACTAGAATTATCTTCATATGGGGAGTGGTTAATCTCTAGACTTCGATTCAAAAAGACTTGAGTCTGAGTCCTAGTTCTGCCACTTAGTTATTATGTGACCTTGAACAAGTTACTTATCCTATATCATTCCTAGTCTGAAAAGTATGAATAATAATAATAATACCCACCTTAAAGCTCTTAAATATTAAATGGGATGAGAGAAAGACAGAAATTTCTTTGGAATGTAATGTGCAGCATAGTGATTCTGGTTAACAATAAAGTATCATATATTTAAAAGTTCTCATTACAAGAAAAAATTATAACTATGCGTGGTGATAGATGTTAACTTATGGTGGTAATCATTTTGCCATGAATACACATATCAAATCATTATGTTTCACACCTTTTAAAACTAATACAATGCTATATGTCAATTGTATCTCAATAAAAAAATAAAACAAGAAAAAATTCAATGGGATGCTCCATGTAAAACACTTCATGCCTAGCATGTAAAAGTGCCCCCATCAATGTTCCCATTATTACTTGTATAGCCTCACCTACCACCATTTATCACTTCAAATTTTATATTCTAATACAAGGTAAAACACTTATTCAGAACATTTTACATTTAATTTTTTTACAGTCTTTGGTCTTTATTCATCTCCAGCCAAACCAACAACTTTGCCTAAAAATGCTCTTCAAGAAACACCACTTTTTAAAAAAAAATTTTTTTTAATGTTTTATTTATTTTTGAGAGAGAGAGATGGAGTGCAAGCAGGGGAGGGACAGAGAGAGGGGAGACACAGAATCCGAAGACAGTCTCCAGGCTCTGAGCTAGCTGTCAGCATAGAGCCCAACACAGGGCTTAAACTCACGAACTGTGAGATCATGACCTGAGCCAAAGTCGGATGCTTAACTGACTGAGCCACCCAGATGCCCCAAGAAATGCTGCTTTTTCAGGGGCACCTGGGTGGCCCAGTTGGTTGGGCATCCCACTCTTGATTGCAGCTCATGGTTCATGGGTTCGAGCCCCGCATTGGGCTCTGCACTGACAGTACAGAACCTGCTTGGGATTCTCTCTCTCTCTCTCTCTCTCTCTCTCTCTCTCTCTCTTTGTCTCTCTCTCTCTCTCTCTCCCTCCCTCAAAATAAATAAACTTTAAAAAATTTTTAAAAAAGAAATATTGTTCTCAATTCTTCTTTGTAATAAATCTCTTTAAGCAAATTATGAATCCAAAAGGGTCCTAAAAGGAGTGGCGGAATACACACTAAGCAATATCCCTGGAGAATTGGAAAGAGAAGAACCAGAGAGCCATCTTGAGAAATCAAATGCAGAATAACTGAGAACTCCTCAAGCATAGGAACCAAAGAAACAGAGCGTGGAAACCTTCAAGGCCACATGTGAGGTACTTACACCAAACCTAAGAAGATAACCATAAAAAATAAAATTAGTGCCCAAGGTTTGCTGTGTAGAGTTCCTAGATTGATGGCTTCACTTTAGCTCATTGGTTGAGTCGATGAAAACCATCAGTCAGTTCTGCTGTTTTGCATTTTGAGAATGTGGTAACTGATGAACTCGTTCATTTGGTTGTTTGGCCACCTCATGAATAAGCAGTATCTCCCCCTGATTATCCCAGAGCAATTGGCTGAATTACATAGTGAAAAAGATGCACTTTCAATTTCTTAGCTGGAAATACCTCCTCTTGGTGCTGTAGGAAGATCCTGTCCCTTGCAGTTTCCTTCAGCAGGAAATCTAGACCAGCTGCTGGGGAGAAACCTGTTTCTTTGTAAGATAAAATGTTCCCTACAAATTGAAAAGCTTTTATATCCCAAGACACATTATTCAAAACACCTCCAAGCCCAGCTTCTTATGGTGGTGTCTCGAAAACACAAAACAATAGCTGTGTCTTGTGAATAAAATCAATAGTTCCCTCACAAATTAGAGGACACGGCATGCAACACAAAAAACAATTACATTTTGGATCAGGCTGAGCAGTAGCAGTAGCAGGCTAACAACATTATCAGCATTTACCTTTTCAGTGCATATCCAAGGACACAACCTTGCTCATTTCTCTTGATATCTTACCTGATTATCTACAAGCAAACAGATGTGGTTTTTGTCCTACCTTTCTTGCCCAGAGAAGACAACAAAATATACGTGGGCCTAGGAAAAAGCTGGTGTTTCTCCTTACAATTGCATTTAACTTGAGGGGCGCCTGGGTGGCGCAGTCGGTTAAGCGTCCGACTTCAGCCAGGTCACGATCTCGCGGTCCGTGAGTTCGAGCCCCGCGTCGGGCTCTGGGCTGATGGCTCGGAGCCTGGAGCCTGTTTCCGATTCTGTGTCTCCCTCTCTCTCTGCCCCTCCCCCGTTCATGCTCTGTCTCTCTCTGTCCCAAAAATAAATAATGTCGAAAAAATAAATAAATAAATAAATAAATAAATAAATAAATAAAAACAATTGCATTTAACTTGAACATATTGCACAGGAAACCCACCAAAACTCTGGCTGACATATCCCATGCTTAACTATGTATTTAACATTTATAGGCCATTTAGTCCTCATCTGCATTAGGATTTTGCTGTGTGCCAAAAACGCAAAACGAGGTTTAGTGCTTTTGATAAAAGACTTCAGTTTATCACATTTCCATAAAGCTGTCCAATATTTACTAAGATTTTATAACTTTATTAAATGATTTTCTTCAACTACCAAAGAGATGCCATCACCATAGTAACAGTGTTATTTTCTGTATCCCATTTTCAGCTTTCTTTGGTTTCATCCAACTGGCACATTTTCCATTAAACTTTGCAGGACATAAAGTCGTTAAGGTGACAGTTGAGCGCTATTATGGCTGTAGTAAGAACATTGACAGAAACTTTACCCTTGGGCCATTTGAAACAATTATCGGGGAAAGCGTCAAGAGATACCGAATGGCTTAGAAAATTCAAATGTGCTTCTTTAAGCAGATGACAAAAGAAGATTTTCAAAGTTCAGCTTGCCTCTGGACATCTCTCTCTCTGAGCTGTAGCAACCAGATGAGCAAGGTAATGCCTCCTTCCCAGTGTCTTAGGAGCAGCACTGGGGACCCCAGATCCTATTCTTGCCCCAGGGTGCTCACCGTGGGGAAAGATTTGCACTAATGTCAACACAGACCTCTAATCCCTCTGCTGGTTTCTATTCCCTTGTCAAGACTAATCACAGTCTGTGACTACAGAAATTTTTTATTTATTTGTGTATTTGTTGACCTCCAGGCTCACCCTAGAGAAGAGTACTGAGCTCCAAGGGAGCAGGTATCTTTTCTGCCTTTTATCTGATACCCTACTCATTAAGTACTTGGGCTTAGGTACTGAATAAAAAAGTAATTCAAGTAGATGATGTAATTCTCCTCTCAGTGTAGAGTCCTCAACCCTGCAGACCCCCAGTTATCCAAAAAATGAAATGTTCCACTTCAGGGAGAATAAAACTGCAATAAGTTTGAATTAGATCATTCTAAGACTTCAATATGCAGCATCCTTTTTTTTTTTTTTTTTTTAAGCAGCGGTAATTCCAAATGTACTTTATGCATCAACCACTCTTGGGCTAGGATCCCTGTCCCCATTCCATTAGCCCCTCCCTGATGACATGGTCCAGACAGACTTCTTTACATGGTGGATATCTCTGTCTTCACTAATGTTGCAAAAAAACCTGTTCCTGATTCAGCTTATCCCACACACCATGGCAGCTTGATTCACCAAATCACATTTCCATCATGACAGCAGAAAGAATATCTCCATTTATCCCTCATATTCTATGTATGAAGAGAGAGAACAAGAAATCTAGCCTTGCAGTTTCAGAATTGTTTTTCTAACCTAAAGAAAGATAACTCTTATTTAAAACCAAGTATTGAGTCAATATACTTCCCAATCTCAAATAAAAGGGAGAATATTTAGATCCCAAGAAGTCCATTACCAGGTGTCCTCATGTTGGAAGTTCCCAACGGTTCAAAGCAGCAGCCATACTCATGATCTAATTGAGGAATCAGCTGGAAGGATCGAAGCATAGTGCTAAATAGGACAGTCCTGGTGTCCATCCCCACAAGCACCAGTGGGTTTCTTCCACTTCACAGCCACAGCCCACCCCTCATTTAGCAGCCATTCTATTCCAATGGTCACAAAGGGAATCAAAACAAAGAACGTGGCTAGACAGCATCCCAGCAGAAGAAAAATATTTTAGTTTTCACATTGGAGTCACAAGCCAGAAGAGTAATTATCACATAAGAAAGATAGAATGTTAGCTAACAGGTTAATAGTATTATCAGTATAATAAAAATGTTAAAAAATAATTCAAATTGCATTCTTATTGGATCGCATGAAGACGAACATAAAAGTAATGGGAGTATCAATCCTGAGTGTCATCCTTTTCAGAAAAAAAATCTCATATATGTGGTGTCTGAAGTTCAAATTTATAAACAGAACATCCAGATAAAGGCATTGTGATTGATTATAATGAACATGCCTTATTGGCATTTAGTTATTGATGTTTAACGAAAAGACAAAAGATAACTACATAACTTCAAATACAGGAGGGAGTTATTTTTTGAAGAACAAACTTGTGATATTAATTATTCCTTTTATATCTTATTTTCAAAAGAAAAGAATACTTCCATTTCTTTACAACTCTTACTTCCTCCACTCATTCTGCAAAAGGAAGATCTTATGTACATTTTTAATTTTTTATCTCTTAGATTGACTTGTACCAATATAATAATTTTTGTCCTATTAATAAGAAATAACAGAGCTTTGCTACAAAAGTTACTACTTAATGAAAATACAATGTAATAAAACAGTATTTTCTTTTATCCTGAAATTTCCTCAGTCTGAAAATCAATATTAATTAAATATACTACAGCAAATGGATTCATAATGGAGAAGTAATCAAAAAACACAATCAACTATGGCCAACTCTACAGTACTTAATTACTGACCTATATTACCATATTATTGACATTTTGGGAAAAATATTCAACAAGAATCTCCGAGGGCCAAAATAGTGTATATCTTGTGGTGAGTTCCACTTCTCTTTGACATAAATGTGTATGAGGCAGGCCTACTGCATTCATTCATCCAGCAAACACACGTTGCCTCACCACTGTGTCTCAGGTACTGTGCTATGCATAAGAAATACATAATGAGGATCACCCAGTTAACAATCCAGGGGTGAAGATAAACAGATAACTAAGAGTTACAATAGAGTGAAGTAAGTGTCAACAGAGGTAACCATGGCACAAAGGAGCACATGCTTAACTATGTCAGGAGGGTGCATCAGGGTAGGGTCCTGGTAAAGAGTAAACTTCAAGGATCCCATACTTCTATCATTTCCTAGCACCTTAGAGAAGGTTTCCCAATGACTGTCAGCACAGCTTTGGTGGGTTTTGACATGTCATAGTAAAATGAGATAATTTTTGAAAAATTTTTTGAAAAATTAATTCACTTCCATAACGCTAATTTTATGCCATGTGAGGCCTTCTCTTTCACCCTGAGATTGTGTCCTTCTAACTCCTTAATGTCCTTTCTTTCCTGAAATCATGGATAATGCATGATAGGGCTGCATTTTCTTCCTTAACTGGTTGAAGAAGTAGTGGCAACTCTATGTGGGTTCTCCAAAATACTTCTGTAATTTTCCTTATCAGTGAAATTCAAAAGTCCAGAAACCACTTTCATGGAGCAAGACCAGTTGGACCTTGAAAAGAGGAAGTAGGCAAGCTGGCTGATTCATCAGTTGAGTGATAACAGTACAAGCTTTCTTATGCAGTGTGATCCAGACATGGTTAGTGAATTAATCAAAAAACCAATATCCATCTTAATTGGTTTTTTTACATCATAAACATCATAAAACATAACGTATTTTGAATCTTTCATATTTTAATTTAAAATATTTGTGTACTTGTGTTAATGTACATGAAGGGTCTTTGACTATGGATCTGCCAATGATTAGGGTTTTAAGTAATCCTTCTTGTATGAACCACATCCAAAACTCAGGGTCCAGAATGTATCCTTTAGTTTCTTTAAACTGGCACAGCAATTGTGAAGCAAGATGACTATACAATCAACCTAGAATTCCATTAATTTTTCCTCCTATTTTTACAGGTTATCTCAAGCTTCATTTGATAGGCAATTTTATACTCACCTTTATCATTTTTCAAAATATTCCATTTTGCTTTCATGGCAACACTTATCTTTGTGCACTAATCATGTAACTAATGTAATTCAGTAGTTATATGATGCTCACATAATTACAATTATAACTGGATAAGCAGATTTAGGAACAAAGACAACTCACCCTTGGTATGCATGCTATTAGCCGGTGGTGACAAAAGTGTTATGGACCTGCCAGAGCAGGGCTTCTCGGCTTTAATGTGCCGACAGATCACCTAGGATTTTGTTAAAATGCAAATTCTGCTTCAGTAGGTCTGGGGTGGGACAGAGTCTATGCTGCTAAATTCTGAGATGCTGCTGCTGTCCGTAGACCACACTCTGAGTAGCTAGAACAGGTCCTCTGTCTTGGTTGCATATTGGAATCATCTGAGTGCCCCCCTGAAAGATTCTGATTTAAGTGGTCTTTGGTGGGTCCTAGGAAACAGGATTTTTAAAAGCTTATCAGATGATTGAAATGTACCAGAATGTAGCTTGCTAGCCCAATCATTCTATGGGGTGTGAGAATCAGGTAGTCTCTTTCACAGAAGGAATGGAAAGTGTCCGGAATGCAGTGAGTAAATCTGTTCACTGAAGTCAATTAAGAGAACTACGATGTATATAACCAGTGGTTATCATTTTCCTACCTGACACCCCTCAGGTTCAATATGTTTTAGAGTGTCTTTTTGTTTTGCTTTGTTTTGTTTTTGTTTTTGTTTCAAATTTTTATTTAAATTCTAGTTAGCATATAGTGTAATATTAGTTTCAGGAGTAGAATTTAGTTGTTTTGTTTTTTAATTGACTTCCTTTCTAAGCCTTCTGATTTCCCCTGTATAAAAATCTCAGGGCTTAGAGAAAGGGGGAAAAAATAAATAGTTAACTGGCACCAATACCTGATATCCATTAAGATGGTTAGAAATTAAATGTGCCTATCCTCTTGATTTTGGCTTTGGTGTGACAATTGATTACACAAGAGTTCATAGGCATATTCCAAAGGTCCCATTTCCCAGGGGAATAAATCTAATACAATTCAAATAAAAACGTTAGGAAGTACTGACAGAAACACAGAAGGTAAAGAGGAAGGCACAAGAGGAAAAATGAGGGAGCTTCAAGTTTAATACTGGCCATTAAAAATTTATAATACAAAGATAATATACAAGTAATATGAAATTAGAAATCATCATCTGTGAGATAACAGTTTAGTTATTTCTTATAAATATGTGTGCATGGAGGTGCCTGGGTGGCTCAGTTAGGTGAGCGTCTGACTCTTAATTGCAGTTCAGGTCGTGATCCCAGAGTCGTGGGATTGAGCCCTGCATTAGGCTCTGCATTACATGTGTAGCCTACTTGGGATCCTCTCTCTCCCTTTACCCCTCTCCCCCACTTGCTCTCTCCGTATTTCTCTCTCTCTCAAATTAAAAAATATATACAATAAAATAAATATGTATGCATGATCTAACACTGTTCTGTGTTGGGACTTGTTCAGCCATGATTTTGGTCCCTCAATGTAGAGCAGGGCCCAGCTGTCCATTTTTGTAAACACAGTTTTATTGGAACACACTCATGCTCATTTGTTTACATGTTGTCTGTGGCTGCTATCAGGCTGTTTCAGGCAGAGTTGCATTATGACAGACACCACATATCCCACAAATACTAAAATATTTACTACTTGGACCTTTACAGGAAAAGAACTGGTGACCTCTATGTAAAGGAACCATCATCAAAATTCACTCGTCCCCATTACCAACAAAACACAGAGTCTTACTGAACTCCACACTGTAGCTTTGGAGGGCTAGTCCCAAAAATCAGTAACATTCTCTAAGCTTCATTAATGATCCCTCTTTAAATCACTTAAAATATTTGCTGGGGAGGACACTTTACGGGCTGACCAGAGAGTGTGGCCGTGAGCTTAGAAGGAAGTTGAAATGCAGCCCATAATAAAGGCAAGGCCCAGAAAAGAAAGTGGGCTCATGGGGAATCAACTCTGGGTCATGATGTAGGTCCAGAAATGGATTCTGTTAATAATACCCTTCCGTGCTGTGTTTATGCCAAGCTATAGATCTTTTTAATGCAAAAGCAGTTATTTCAGCCTGAGGTCCAATCTTTCAGGAGAGTTTCTAGGCACTGTTTCTTTCTCATTATTCAAACTGGTCCTACTAATTGATTGCCTTTTGTTTAGAGTCCAAAACAGAACATTATCCTTTTCATCAATTTTCTCAGCAGTCTGCAAATGTACTACTTATCGCACGTAAAGTTCTACTTAAGTAGCGTTCAATCATCTTTCCAACAAATTTCAATGAGCAATGTTCCTGGAGATGCTTAACAACCTGTAATGCCTATTTATTGTGGGGAATGCTTCTAATGACGAATGGCCAATGTAGGACTCTTTAGGTTTATAATTTCTTTAGATGAATTTTCTTGACAGTGTTGAGAAATGAACACCACTATTTGCAAATGAGCGAATCATGCATTCTCAGCAGCTATTCTTAAAATCGCCTTTGTTCAGACTGTATGAAATGGGATGATAAATCAATTGCACAGTGAGGTGTTTTTTTTTTTTTGGCGGGGGCATATAACTCCATAGAGCATATGTATCAGCATTAAATTTAATGTATTTATATTTTTATTTAAAATGCATTTCATTGAAAGCTAGTATTTGTAATTTTTGCTCCGTGTTCCCCAAAGAATCAGGCTCTTAAAATGAAAGTATCCATTATTCAAATCTGATTGTTGCCACTTCTTGAGGTGGTGCCTGATAGGATAATTAATCTAACTGGCCTGAGGATGTAGACTTCATTACTAAATTACTCATGTACATATCACACTGCCTATGAGGAATGATACTAAGTAAATTACAGGCAGTGGAATATACACCAGTCTCTCAGCACCCTAATACTAGCATGTACAAAAATCTAACTAGGTACAGAGAAGGGAAGGACCTATTCAGCCTGAGGTATTAGGAAGGCTTCACAAGGAAGTGATATTTTAATGGAGTCCTGAATTCAGCAGGGAGAAAAAGTTGGGCACAAGAATTCTAGGCTGAAAGAACAACATGCACAAAAGCAGGAAGACAAAAACCAACACGTGTGATCAGGTACCGTGAGAAATTCAGTGCAGCTGAAACATGAACTGAATGGGGGGTGAGGGGGACAGGTGAATAAAGGAATCTTTAGTTCAACAAAGAACAACAAGTAGCTCAAACTGCCTTGATTCTTTCCTGCCCTTTTGATTTCCAGCAGCATGAGATGATAAAGAAAACACAGTCATCCTGGTCAGATTTTGTCACTTCTTGGTCATTCAACCTTAGGCAAGTGATCTGTTGGGGTTCATTCATTAAAGTGTTGATTCAGAGACCTGCCTAATCATTGCATCAAAATACAAGTTCCCAGGCCCCCTCCCACACCTCCTGAATCACACAGTCTGGAGGAGGCCCCAGGAAGCATTTTAAGCTTCCATTGTGTGAATCACCACCTTCAATACAATATTCTGTGGAAGAAATCACCTTTGTTAAAAATGCTCTAAGTGGGTGTTACTTCTTTTGGTCTTATTTCTTCCAAGGAGGAAATAAAGAACAGTAATCTGAAGACTCTGAAATACTTAAAACAGAAAACCTTTAAAATCCCAATTTAGCTGGCTTATGGCATTTGCAGGGGGAGGGAGAAATTATCTGAAGGTAAGAGACTTTTCTTTCTTTGAAGCTATATTCGTGTGATGTGAATCAAACCATTCATGCAGAGAACAAAAGCACTTTTGACTTCAAGGGCCAGTTAAGATGGTAACTTAAATAAACAGGGAGGAAAAGAGATATGACAAAAGGTCAGCTTAGTCATAGCTTCTTGAGCTTCAACCAAAGAAGTGCCTAAGGCTGAACAGCTAAATTGAGTTTGCAATTATCCACCCTTCCACAGGTTCCTGGACTGGTCATCAGATCTGTAAAGTCAGTTTAGAGGGAGGTCTGGGAGCTATTGTCAATATTTCAAAATTTACAGTGCAGTGCTTCTCAAAATACAGTTCAAGAAACATGAGATCTGAACCATTTGATGAATGAGGATAGTGCTTATTAAAAATGAAAATTCCTACATCCCAACCCAAGAGATTATATTTCAGAGTGTTTGGTCTGAAGCTTAGAAATCTGTATTTCTTTTCAAACACTAGGTGTTTTGAGAGAACTCTTGTAATAAGGTTAACTAAAATATCTCCAAGCTGCATCCCAATTCTCTGCTTTAGCTGACATGATCAAGTCAACTTAGCACATGCTAATCAGAATT
This sequence comes from Prionailurus viverrinus, assembly GCF_022837055.1. Taxonomy (NCBI): domain Eukaryota; kingdom Metazoa; phylum Chordata; class Mammalia; order Carnivora; family Felidae; genus Prionailurus; species Prionailurus viverrinus. The sequence continues at coordinate 96,713,471 of NC_062567.1, forward strand.
TCTAATGATCAGATGCAGGTCTTTAATTAATAAAAGTGGGGAAACAAGTTATTATGTAATAAATGTCATTTGCTTAGTAGAGAAAAATCTATCAAAATGTGGGTCAAAAGGGGGCGCCTGGGTGGCGCAGTCGGTTAAGCGTCCGACTTCAGCCAGGTCACGATCTCGCGGTCTGGGAGTTGGAGCCCTGCGTCAGGCTCTGGGCTGATGGCTCAGAGCCTGGAGCCTGTTTCCGATTCTGTGTCTCCCTCTCTCTCTGCCCCTCCCCCGTTCATGCTCTGTCTCTCTCTGTCCCAAAAATAAATAAATGTTGAAAAAAAAAATGTGGGTCAAAAGAGAAACTTTTTTTTTTAATTTTTTTTCAATGTTTATTTATTTTTGGGACAGAGAGAGACAGAGCATGAACGGGGGAGGGGCAGAGAGAGAGGGAGACACAGAATCGGAAACAGGCTCCAGGCTCTGAGCCATCAGCCCAGAGCCCGATGCGGGGCTCGAACTCACGGACCGCGAGATCGTGACCTGGCTGAAGTCGGACGCTTAACCGACTGCGCCACCCAGGCGCCCCGAGAAACTTTTTTTTAAAGGGATCCTTGATAGCAAAAAATTTGAAATGACTTAACATTTGACAGCTCTCCTCCCCCATTCTTGGCTGCATACATTTTGTTTAGAATTTTGATAGTAGAAAAATACTAGTGAAAGCAATTTTCTCCCCTATTTTCCTACTCAACATTCCTCTCCTTACCCCTCCTTTCCACATGTTCTCTGTTTTTCAAATGAAGATAGCTGGTCCAGTTGACATTTGGGCATGTGCCTGGGGTCCTATAAGGGAATCTACACTTCTGAACATTTCTCTAGAGAATAAAACACCTCTGACCTTCCATCACTTGGAATAAAAGTATTTCCAGAGGTAGCTTTGTTAAGGATTTCCACCCAATTTGTGAGTGCTTTCTCCCAATTTCCATTATCAGAACGACTTTTGGATGTTCTGACTTGAACAGTTACCAAAAGAGAGAAAGAGAGAGGGAGAGAGAGAGCTAAAATTTAATCCAAAATTAGGATAGTCATGTGATTCTGTGAATGTAAAATATAAAGCACAAGATTCCATCACGTTCAAAGGTCTTTAAAATTCCATGCAAAATGCATTTACATAGTTAAAAGCAAAGGAAGTACAACTTCTAATCAAACAATGTGAACATTATCGATTTCCCTAAGTACGAAATTAAAGATCCTGACTATGAAACCACCACCACTCCTGAAGTTATGAATTCACCAAAATAGCAACTGTAATAAGTTTCCATCAGGGTTGCCAAAAAGAATCTCTCCTCATTATGCAACTATAAGCTAATAGCAAAATTACATGGAAAAATGTTTCCAACTGGCTTAAGTCAAACTGGTTAGGAACAACCATTAGTCCTTTTTGGTAAATAACAGTAGCAATCAGCTACTCACCCACAACCTCACCACTGTGTTATTAAGAAGGTAAGACTCAAACCAAATTCTACCACACACACAGATCCATTTAGAGATAAAGATGAAAGGTTAGTAAGATTCATATGCTCTTTACAGAAGGTAAAGTCTGTCCCAAATGTTTTAGCCAAACCACATACCTTTAATAAGTCCAATTCCACATATAAGAGCATATTTCTGTCATCTATTATGCTAAAAAGTCGCTACTTCAAAATAATTATATTATGTGAATTAGACAAAATGTCTGCTGTTGATTGGAGATAAAGATGGCTGAAGCTTTGCAGAGGCTGCCTGTGGAACTGGATCATTCTGACCACATGTGTGGATCTTTCCAACCACTGACAGCACTTGAGTGTAAATACCTGATCAGTGCTGCTGATTATCCCTAGGATTTAGCTTAAACTAACACTCACACAAATATGCACACCTACATCTCAAATTGGGGAAGGAGGAGCATGATGTAATTATTTCCTTAGTGCTGGTAAGTATATTTTAGTCTTGGGGGGGGGGGTTAAAATTAAGTATAACATTGTGCATCAAAACAAAAGAATACTATTCTGTGAAGAAAGCTGTGATATTGGGAAATTTTTTGGCAATGTTTAATAAAATTTATCCTACTAGAATAACAGGTCAGCCTGTTTATCTCAATTTAAAATATACATCTGAGAAATTTAGATTTGTGAATTTAAGTTGAAATCGTACTAAGTTTACATAGAGTATTAGAACCTTTAGGTAGATTCAAGACTGCCATATTTATAAATGTACTTCTTAGATTTGTAAGAAGTACTTAAGTACATAGAAATCTTTGAAAGCCAGTTAACATCTTTTAGAAGAGTTCAAATCTATAGAATGTAATTTAAAATATTTAAGGGTATTTAAATGTCTGAATTTTAATGGGACCAAATGTTACTCAATATTATTTGACTCCATCAAAGTTGTTGCTAAAATTGACTAGACTAAGATTTTCAGAATTAATTAAAAGCCAACAGGACTGGGGTTTTAAAATATTTATTTTAGAGAGAAAGAGAGAAAGCACAAGCAGGGGACGGGCAGAGAGAGAAGGGAACAGAGGGTCCAAAGAGGTCTCTGTGCTGACAGCAGAGAGCCCTACATGGGGCTTGAACTCACAAACCACAAGAACATGTCCTGAGCTGAGTCAGACGCTCAACCAACCAAGCCATCCAGGTGCCCCTTGACTGGACTTCTTTATTTGTAACTCTATTACATTGAATATTAATTTTTATGAATTAGAATTAAATTTGAATTCGCTTTTCCTATGTACAACACTCACTTTCAAGGTACCAAAAAGTTCATTATTAACATCATTGAACAAACTCTCCTTATCACTAAAGATGATCTAGGCTTGTAGCATTTCTCACTTATCAAATATTAATGCCTTTGGGGCCTAAAATAAGAAGAGTCAGGGAACTCTATTCATGACCTGCAGAGTGAGTCAGGGTTTTATCAGAATTAATATTTTAGGACTAGATTGGGGTCATAGGGGTCATCTGATCCAATTTATACAGGAAGAAACAGAGACCCAAGAAGTCTGGCTTGTCCAACATACTATATAATCAACCAGTAGAGGAGCCAGGATTAAACACAGTTCCCATGCCTCCCAACACAGCATTCTTGTCAATATTAATGAATATTTATTAAGTGCTGATTATGAATCAGGCAGTTTCTAGACCCTGAAGATGCAGCAGTAATGAGGGCAAACTTCTTGGAAGGTGGAGATAGATGATAAATGCACATATAAAGGAAACAATGTGAGTTGGTGATAAATGCTCTAAAGAACACAAAAGAAGATGTCATGAAGGAGAGTTATATGCCCAACAGGCAAGTGAGGGTTGGGCTTCTCTCACCATTCACTTCAAATGTCAATATTGTGGAGATGACTTTCCCCCTGACCAACCATCTCCACAATATTGACACTTGAACTGGTGAGAGAAGGCTGTCATCAAAGAACTGTGGGAAGAATATTTCAGGCATTATAAAGCATGATAAGTACAAAGAGCCTGAGGCAGAACAGAGCTGGGGAGGTAGGAAGAGTGAACAATAGAATTTGAAGGCGGGACAAAGTTGTTTGGATTTTATTGCCATTGGAGGATGTTGAGCAAAAAGTGGCATAAGCAGATTTACCTGGATCACTCCAGCTACTGGGAGGAGAATGTCAGTAGGGGAGTGAGAAGAGGAACAGGAAAACCAGTTGGGGAAAGCTGTTGCAATCCTCCTTATAATATGGTGGAAACATAAATAAGGCTGGTAGGATAGGAGATGAGAAGAAATAGATTCTGATTAGAGGTAGAATCTACATTGTTTTTCTGTGACTAAGATATTTTTTGTGTTCCTCTGATAATATCTTCATTATGGTGAGTGACAAGGCAGTAATGAGAATGGCTCAAAATTTGGGATCCTCCTATTTTAAAATATCAGAAGAGGACATAAGTTTTAGGTTAATTCCAAAGGGACAGATTCCCAGCCCCAGACACGGCCAATCTCAAATCCCCTCATCATTTAAAGACTCCTAGGATGATAGTAGTGCCTGACAGATATATTTCATGTGTTAAGTGCTCAAGAGATAACTGGATAAAGCAAAAAAGTCACTCAAGAGAGACAGACCTGAACCCCAATCTTGGCACCAGCCCTGTGATCTTGAGCAAGTTAACCAGATTTCTTTGAATCTTGGTTTTACTGTCTACAAAATGGGCAGAGTTTTATGAATATGTTCCTTGCACAGTGCCTGACTGTGTTTATACCAGGTATTCAAAAAGGGCAATTACTACTCTTAACTTGTTCTCTGTGACCTCCTTCCTTTGACTAATACCAGAAGCCGGTGAACTTTAGCCCTTTTAGCTCAAAAGTGAGTATAAAACATAAAGACACATTTTTTTCCAAGTTTTGGGGGAATCTCAATAACACTGTAAATATCTTCTGCTATGTTCACAAATATTTAAATTAGATGGGCACTTATCACAGGCTGTCCTGAAACTGTGACTTCATAGGTGATCTCCTGAGGCTTTAAAATTGCCTACAGCTCATAATGTGAAACATCTTCTTAATTAAAACTTTCATTCTGAGAGCAAGGATCTAGGGCAGGGAAAAGCCAGAGTGGGTCTCCTGGCTGTTGAAATTATCTAGAGCATAAAATAAGAGTCTCAAGGTCAAGGACCACTTAACCAAGCTTAACAGAGATATTTTCAGACCCTCATGCAAATCAAAAACCACGAAATTAAATAGAATACTGGGCACGGTATTCAGACAGGTCAGTTCATCCAGTTCAGGCCTCTTTTCCCAGCTAAACACTTACAATTTGTCATATGTACTTAAATGTTCCCTTTCTGGCATCTTCAGCTCTACAATTAAGGGGAAAATAAATCATATGATAATGTGTCGACTACACCCACAAATATCACCACCTTTAGTTTTCAAGCTACTTCATCAGACTCTGGCCTTTTAGTTTTCTCTTTGTTCTCTTAAAGGGCAAGTGCCTCCACTTCCTACAGACACCAAGAGCCCTGTCACGTGCATGGTTGATTTTCAATTGTACGTTCATCAGACTTTCCTTGTCCCCCATCTTACAGCTCTACAGCCACTTAGGGAATTCACAAATCTTTGAACTTTTAGGAATCTTGAAAACGCAATTACTAAGTACACTCAAACACCACCTAAGCATATACAATGTGCACTGACATCTTTTCCGTTTCAACATCATAGCACTAAATCAGCTGGAGGAAACTAGCAGAGAAAAATGACAGTGTCACACAGTTTATTATCACTTAGATTCCAGGATCTTATGGTTATCAAATTAATCAGCCTATGTTGACCATTACTTTTTAAGGTAGAAATTCACCACAAAACATACTTCGCAAAGATTCCATTATCCTGACAGTTCTTAAATATATCTTGTGCTATTTTGCACAAAAATAACATCTAATATTAACACGGTAATGACTACACATCGGGCACTGTTCTGAGAACTTTATAGATATTAACTCATTTAATCATCATAAAAATTATATAAGTAAAATACTATTATTATCCCATTTTACAGAAGGGGAATTGTGGAACAGAGATTAAAGAATGTGTACAAGGTCACCAGTTATGAAGCGAACTCAGAACTCACAGGTTAAGATTTTAGCTCTTATACCAGAGCTACTCAATCTTGGCACTATTGACATTTTAGATAGGATCATTTCTGTTGTGGGAGGCCCTCGTATGCATGGTAGGATGTTTAGTAACATCCTTGGCCTCCACCCACTAGATGCCAATACTACCACCCCAGCCCAAACCCTGGGTGTGACGACCAAAAATGTCTCCAGACACTGCTTAATGTCTCCCTGCGAAGGGGATGGGGTCAAATCATCCCCTGCCACTACCCACTAGGAATCACCGCCCTGTACTATACTGTGACCACACACAAAATGGCAAAGAACAACTATGTTTATAGTTGTAGAAGAAAAGTTAAGAGGCTTGTCCCTGAATTTCAAGGATTAGTATCATTAATCAAATGAATCCTCACCCAAATAAAATTAATATCGACCCCAATTCCACTCTGCTTTCCCTGTTCCTTCTATCTTCATTCATTGGAAAATTGCTCATCTAAGTTCCACAGACTGCTAAGCTGGTGATTTCACTCTTTCCTTCAAGTCTGTGTCTGAGGCATTGAAAGAGGTGCATAGTTTTTTAGGTAGTAACTGAGGCTGCTCTCAAGAAAAAAACCACAGGGTACTTCAAGGTCTTTTGAAGGTAGGAGAGCCAAGAACCAATAGAACTTCATTCCTTTTCAGAAAGGAAACTTATTTTCTTCTTTGGACTCACAGCAGGTTATTGCTGCCTTGTTCCCTAAATGGTGGATTAAACATTGTGTGGTTCATAGGACTCTAAACGTTCATGTGCTCACCTGGTATAGCTCAGCCTCTCTCTGGATGTTGTCTGCAGGCAGATATTGAGAACTTGCCACTTGTTCATACCTCCTTGATATTTTCTGGAACTAAATAGGTTGGGTTGAAAAAAGGACTTTTCTTAGCTTTTCAAATCTCCATAACCAAGAGGATGCCTTTGGTAATCTTGGAAACTCCTGCCAGAGTGAACATGTCTCATGGCCAATGTCTGGTAAGTAGGTAAGAGACTTCACCTGATGGATAAACAATGGTGGAGTTGTTTCATGGTGTGTGTTTTCCATGGACCCAACCCAAGCAAATCACACCATACATAAACCACCACCCAATACGATATCTTTAAGAAATCAGACTATGCTCAATTAGAATAAAAACACCCAGCCGTGTGTCATCAAAAGAAAGCTCTTACACTGTTAGAATTTTTCCTTGAGGTAATGATTTTGTTCAATATTGATGCAATCCTCATTTATTGAGTATCTGCCACGTGCTTGGAACAATCATGCTATTCTCCCCCACCCACAACTTCTCTGGCAGCTACTATAGTGAAAACTTCAGAAGTAGAAATCAAGAGATCACAGATTCCATTGTTCTGCCTGCTAACAATAAAGTTGCAACCCTGAGTAAGCTACTTGACCTCATTGAGTATCAGATTCCTCAACCTTAATATGAGGAGGCTGTATTACTAGATAAACTGTAAGGTCCCCTACAACTATTGAGTTCTATGATTTCCTATATTTATTTTCTAGCTAAAAAGTATTGAGCTTCTATTGCATGACATGTACTACAGTTCTACCGCTTTACATGTATTATCACATCTAAATTTCACAACAATCCTGTAAGGTAGTTCCTATTATCTCCATATTAGGGATGAGGAATAATTCTATTTATTCAGTTCAGTGCACTGCTTCTTCAAGAGGAACTCTACCATTCTGGTGGATAGAGAATCACTCTAGGCGATGAGCAGCATAAGGGCAGGTGGCATGGCCAATTCATTGACCTCTGTCAGCACTTATCACATATCCCAGCACGCATAGAAAGTCAGTAAATACTGACCAAATATATAAATGAAAGAAGAAAATTTAATATCACTTTTATCAAGTGTATCAATAAGGATGATAAGGTATCGTATTGTTTGTAAGTTTAGAACCCATTCAAAAGCTCATATTCTGGGTTACAAAACAACTGAGGATTTAGCTGTCACGTGAGTTTTGATGTGTTATTATCCTTTCCCAGATTTTTAAAGATAAATGTATTCACATGATGGAGGAGTTTTAAAAACAAAATATTCACCATAGCTTCTCATTGATAACTCTAGAATGTAGGGGGGGTGTTCATTTTTCTAATCCTGGTTCATGTAATCAGGAAGTATATTTTTGTGGGGTCATATTTAACTGCAATCTTATGTTGCAGAATCCCATACTTTAAGCTGTACACGCAATTGCCTCTCACAGGTCACGCAAATTTGTATTGAGACTTTTCATAGAAAAGAGCATTTTTGTATCTATCTCAGATATCATGCCTTTGTCAGATGAAGTAGTAAGGCTTTCTGATAATTCTGGTTAACATTGAAAATGAAAAAGTGCTTTGGAAGAGGAAAAATGTCAAGATACTCTAATGGCTTATTTAAGTTCAAATAAAATGATGCTCTGTTCTTTTGGTATGCTTGATATATTTTATAGAAGGAAAAAATAAGATGGTCAATGAAAAAGATTAAATGATGGCTCAAAAATCAATAATTTGTTGTTATTGTTAATTTTCTCCTATTATTTCTATGTGGGAGTAATAACATAAAGAAAGTATTTTAGGGTCTATGTCAAGGTAAAATTCAAAGTTAACCACTATAGAATAGGCATTTAAAAATAGTGGGAAGGGTAATGGATGAGTAATATCCAGACCTTATTTCTAGGATTTCATGTTAAAAGTTAAAAAATGGTCAACCCGAATTGATTCTATATTGTCAGTTCTTGAAAACATTAGGTACAACAAAAAATGAAGCCTGCTGCAAAGATGCATATTTCTAATTTACACATATTTAGGCAGACATATGCCACTGTATGTAAGCCACTTAGGTATCATGTAGAAGAGTGACTAAGATACAGGGCCAAATTCCTTAAAAGCTTTTATCCCCTTTAATTTTCATGATAACCACGGAGTCTATAACCCACTAGTCAAAGATGTAAAAGAAAGCAAAATTCAAAGCTGAAAAAGTTGGTCTTTGGGGAAAAAAATTCTCTACGTGTATTCTTCCACAGAATGCTCAAGCTTTATTTGGTTCACTATCCAAAGATTAAATCCTTAAGAAAGCAAGTTTTATAGCCACAATTAACCCTTACATGTTTTAGGAAATGCTAACTTAGATTTCCTGCATAGAAAATATTCAATAAAGGATCTGGATCTAGTTTAAGGAAGCCTTGAAAATAGCTATTTTCTACTTGTCCATATATTTAATCATCTATTCCTCCAACAAATATTTATTGGCCACCTTGTATTACAGGTGCTAGGTGTTGTGAGGGCAATGAAGAGTAAGACACAGACCCTAGTCTTGAGAGATTGAAAAAGATCAGGGAGGACAGATCCAATTGCTAGCCTCAGTGATAAGTACTATGACATGAAGTGCACATCCCACCCAAATTCCTGGGGGTTAAGAAAGTTTCCCAGAGGAAATGGCATCTATGTTGAAATCTGAAGGACCAGTAGAAGGAATCTAGGGGAAACTGGAGAGAGGGAAATGGGGAGAGATCCAGGCAGGAAAATTGTTTCAGGTAGAGGAGATAAGGTCGTCAGAGGGAGCATGACACATTCCAGAAACTACAAGCAGTCTTTTACTATAGGACAAGAAGCTGTTTGCTCCCATTACTATATCCCACTTACAACCTCTTTGGAAGTAGACAGCGTAGTTAAGACAAGTTCTGGGAAATTATGCTGTATTTGAAAAAATCTTTTCTTAGCTTTCAAATTTGGTGACATACTGTTCTCTCACCACCACCCCTTTTTTTTAACGTCATGACATGTTCTCCGTTGCCCACTGACCCCTACAGGCTATCTCCTTGGAAATCTCCAGTTGTCTTCTGATTATACATCATTCTCAACACTGCAGGGCCAATGAGACTGGACGGGAGGGCTGCTGCTATCATACTGTTGCTTAAAGTTCAAACCCCAGCTGCCTGCATTTCTCTGGCCCACAGAATTCCACTGTCCTCCTAGTAGGATAAAAAGGATTACGAGATTAGCTTCATGATACCTTTTCCAGCCGACCATATATAGTAAGAGGAAGCAACTAAATGTGACTTCTATGACAACCTTTCGGTGTTCAGGCCGACTCCCTACTAGGATGTCTGCCTGGAGGGGGGGAACAGGGATCTTAACCACGTAGGGGAGTTCAAGGGGTGTATTATCACAGCTGAGAGCTACAGAGGCTAATATCCCTGTTAGCCTCCTGCCACAAACAGTCACCACAGTGTGGAAATAGGGCACAAAACAGTTGCCCAAGTAAGAAAGCCAACATCATGGGGACTATGAAAGTCTAGCATCCACAGGCAGTACAGGGAGTCCTTGAAAATGAACAGAGTCAGTATTAGCAAAGATCCTAATCATGTCACAGCTAGCCTTGATTTTAGCTGGAAGGAAAAAAGAAAAAATAAAAGAAACACATATGTCAGAATTTTGTCTTTTTTGCAAGGCTCAACTGTTCCGAGAAGCTTTCCCAAACATATGCAGACAAAATGGTTGTCAGCAATATTAAATCACATAGGTTTCTTGGATATCGGAAGAAAAGCAATGCTATTTCAAGCCATTCCCTTCTCGAGGAAAGTGGGTAGACTCGCTACAGGAAAATTCAAGATCTCCACTGGTCTTCTGAGCTCGTAAATGGGTAATGAGAATTGTATTCAGGTAACATTTTGAGGTTTGGGGTTTGCAAAGGGCTTACATTAGAATCCATCTGTGTGCACAAGAGTGACACTTTGGCATTCCTAGGTAGAGCTGGGTCTAGTGGTCAAGGCAAAGTCTCCAGCTTCAGAAAACCATTACAGTTGGAGATACACTTCGGGGCATGTGTCTCTCTTTTAAGAGAAGTCTGTTGGCTTTGGGGAGGATGAGAGTCGTGGACCTGGGGCCAAGAAGAGCAGGGAAAACCAATGCTCTGAGGCAGGATGGTCCAAAGAACTTTTGGGAATGGCAGTGCTAATATTCCATTTTAAATGGCTTGCTTTTCTGCAATGTAAACCCCTCCTCAAAACTTCAGTCCACTGTATATAGAAAAGCTGTGGGTGAGCGACTCTTCCTGTGGAAACTGAAAAAAAAAAGAATCACCTCTGTGTTTGTGTTCATGTGGAACAAAATAAGAATGATCTAGTTGGGAGAGTTTTAAGAAAATCATAACACAAGCAGAACCTAGGAGCCAGATGTGAGGCCATGAGACATAAGACTTCCAGAAACCTGCAGGTATCCTATGTCATGAGTCTGACTTTCTCAATTCTAGAATGGGGTATAGAGAAGGTCATCTTATCTAGATTTTAGGTACGGGGGAGCTGTCACTCAGGTAACATAATGACTCTGTTGAGGTCTATGTCCTATGATTTAAATGATGCAATAAATATCTCCTAATGGAAACATCTAATAATTCTGCATGGCCCATGACAGAGCCTGAAAGCAACACCATCATTATTCCTCTAGGATGAAGCATTAAAATCTTCTTTTAAAATGCAGCCACACTCTCACACTCATTAGAATGGCTACTAGTAACAACAAAAACAACTATAACAACAAACCAGAAAATACCAAGTGTTGGTGGGGGTTTGGAGAAGTAGGAAACCTAGTGCACTGTGGGTGGGATTGTAAAATGATGCAGCTACGATGGAAAATGGTACAGCAGTGGCTCAAAAAACTAAAAATAGAACTACCATGTGATCCAGCAATCGTATTTCTGGGTATACAGTTAAAAGAATTGAAAGCAGGGTCTCAAATATTCACATATTCATAACAGCACTATTTACAATAACCAAAAGATGGAAATGAACCCAAATGCCCAACAGTGGATGAATGGGTAAACAAAATGTGTTATATACATACAATGAAATACTATGCAGCCTTAAAAAGGAAGGAAACCCTTCATCTGCTCCAACATGAATGAATCCTGAGCCAGTCACGTGAGGACAAATACTGCATGATTCCACTTACGTGAAGTATATAAAACAAAGTACAAGTGTGGTTACCAGGGGTGGGAACAGGGGGAGTCGGGAGCTATTTAATGGATACAGAGTTTTAATTTTGCAAAATGAAAATGCTTTGGAGATCTATTTCACAACTATGTGAATTACTTGGCAATACAAACTATATACTTCAAAATGGTTAAGGTGGTACATTTTATGGTATGTTATTTACCACAATTTGAAAGAATGCTCCATATTCTGTATAACAAGCAATTTTAAACCATCAGATGAGCTTCATTTCCTTACGTACAGATACATCAGTTTCGATACAGAAGAGAGAGTGAGATCCAGGACAAGAGGATGTTAGAAAAGGCAGGCTTAGGGAACTGTGGAAGTCCCTGGGCATCAAGGGAGAACACAGGCTCAGAACTCCCTGGCTAATGTGGGAGTGGAGGGGGGTTTCTAGGGGCTTCAGAAACAGTGCAAGAAAAGAGAGGGGCAACACAAAGTCCTGAGAAAATGCACTAAAAATGCAGTTTCTTTTTCCTCTTCCTATTTTCCCTAAAGCTGCTATCCTTGGGTGACCTCCATAACATGCAGGCAGTGAGAGCTTGCCTTTGCAAAGGCTGCCCTGAGAGACACTAAGAATAACACCACTTGAAGGGCCCTTCTGGCAAGTGCATCACAGCTGAGTTTCCAGAACCACAAAGACAGACTTCAAACTTTCTCCATTAGCTACAGACGCACCCTGCTGAACTTTGTGGACCCAGCTGGTGGTTATTTTTAGTCATGTTCCTCTTTCCATGACCGACTGGGAACTGTGAGGTATGGATGGAGAACTGGGTCTAGGAGCCAAGGCAAAGTCTCTGTCTTCAGGAAACCATTACAGCAGGAGAGAAACTTTGGCCCAGAAGTCTCAGGGTCCCTGTCTCTCCCTTCAAGAGCGGGAAGTCCGTTGACCTGAGTCAGGAACATGACATGAACTTGGGGCTGAGGAAGCCCTGAGAACCTATCAGTCCTAGATGGTTTCAGCTGTGCACCAGGAGCCCTGGCGAATGAAGCGTTGGAACTGTGACCCGGAGGCTGCCTCCTGTGGGGTGATTCCTCAGTGACAGGCTTTCTGAGCCCTGCCTGGGCCTGCCCAGCCACTCACCCACCCACGGGCAGGACTCCAAGCCCTGTGTTGCTCATCTTGCTCTGCAAGCCTTGCCCATGCTGCATCAAGGCCTGCCTTGCCTCCTGTGGGGCTCCAGTGCCCTCAGGGGTGCCCAGCAGAGCAGCTCAGTGTGTATAGAAAGGACACACAGGGTTTTCTGAGAGACTTCATTCAGTGAATACAGTGACACATAGAGCATGAAACACGGTCGACTCACTCAGGTATGTAAAAAAATTATGCATTAGCTGTTTTTACTTTCTTTAAATCAATTCAGTTCTGACTCCAAGTCCCATTCCTATTGGGCTGTGATGAAGTGAAACCTTAGGCCTTCTTGGGGCTCCCACCTGCAAAGGTATAAAGCACTGGGGTCTTACCTAGCTCCGAGGCGGGGAGGCCCCTCAGGTTGTCAAATATGAGTCCACACTGGCTGTGGCTGAGAGACCCGTGGTCCCAGGCTCTGCTGCCTCTTTGACAAGGGTGAAAATCTTCCACGAGCTGGGAAACACAAATGGTGGATCCCAAGCTACCTAAGGGCACTCTCACTATTTGTCAACACTTCCTTCTCAAGGCCTTATCACCTCCTGAGTAGAGTACAAGTTCTGGAGGCAGGATCTCTCTCTTCCCCCCTCCCACCACTCACCAGAAATCTCTCCCTCCAGTCTTGCCTCTTGCCCACTCCCTACCCCCTCCAGGACACCTTTCAACCATTGAGGATTTTAAGACAGAGCCTCGAATTTCATTTAAGCGTTTTCTACTTTACACCTTGATAAATCCCTGAGATAAAGAACCACAAAGCTTAGCCAACTTAGGGGTTAGGATCTCCAGTTGAAATAAGGCACGGGGAGGTTAAATGACATGCACCGTATGCTGGAGGCAAGATCCAGACAAGAAGCCAGGTCTGCTGATTTTAGGTGAGTGTTCTTTCCACGACATCACAAAATGGCAAGTCAGACAGCCTGCAGCAAATGCTGGTTTGGAACCAGCAGACCAGAAACTGAAGGCTCACTTGTGTTTTATTATCAACAATGGGGATGCTGAATAAAACCAGTTAGTGGTGGGCAGAGAGCCAGCATTCACTTGATTAGATCTTCATTCTTGTGGTTACCAGCCAGTGCCATCCGGGGAGAACCTGAATCTGGAGGGGAGGCCATGCTGCCAATGCAGACAGCACCTGTGTTTGCCTATTCCTACCGCCCATTTTAAGCAAACAAGCAGTGACTTGAGAGAGGGAGGAAAGAGGACTGAACCCGGCACCTAGTGAGGCCAAGTTTTTTGGGGGGCAGGCACATTCTTCTTTCTCCATCCGGGAACAGACCACTTGCCCCTGTCAGAGGGTCTCTGGATTAGATGTCCAATTCTAGAGACAAGAGTTAAGATGGCTTGCCAGTGTCTATTGTTTTGAAGTCACCTTCATATGCTAGGGGACAAGGCTGATCTAACACCATCCAGAAGGAGGCTCTGTTTGCTTTGACTGCCTCTTAGTTCCCTCTCAGGACAATTCACGTACCTCTGGATGCCTCGACTCCCTGTGCCCAATATTTTTATGCTGCCCTGCACCCTTTCTCAGTACTCCACCCATCCCTGTGCTACGATACTGCCCTCCTTTTCCCCATCCAGCTGCCATTTTCTGGACGTCATACTGTCAACAATGGAGTGGTAGGAATAAATAAGCTCACACAAATAATTCAGTCGAAAATAGGAGTCGTGTGGATATTTTTATGTAAAAGAAACACTCCGGTAGAGTATAAATTCTAGGAACTTGAGAGTTTTTGTCAGCTTTGTTCACGGCTGTGGTTTGATAGAACATTACCCCATTAAACAATACAAAGCAAAAAGCCCGGTAGTAATAATAAGGTTTCAAATGAGACTCAAGAGAAATACTCAGGAACAGTTGCCAGGTTTGAAATATGACACATGATTTTGGTATTGTTGAAAGTCTCAGTAATAATAACAATGATGAAAAAAGACTTTTTCAGAAGAGGCCATAATCTCTTACTAAGTTAAACCTAATTTACGTGCATTCAGAAAACAATATATTAAACTTTGAGAGGAATAAGGCACATAAAGCAGAAGAGATGCCATCAGGAGAAGGTCAAGTCATTGACAAAGAGGCCTGTCAGAGTATGTCCTTCTGGTAAAACGAACGTGGTCTGATGCAGAATTTTTCAAACTTCATGAGTGTTATGGATCCATTTACTGAGTTTTAACCAAACTTTTCTTTCTAATGGTATCAAATAGAAAGGAACTGACTGACACAGAAGAAGAGGAATACGGTGGAGTGGAATGGAATAGAATAAAACGGAGTGAAATGGAGATAGTAGGGTCTGTAATATACATATATAATACATTATCAGTATGTGTAACGCAAAATGTAATCATTACTGTGGATTGTGGTCTAAAATACTTGAAAGCTGTAAGCCTGAGTCACTGGTTCTTAAACTCCTTCTAACCTCTGAATTTTTATTGGAAGCCTAATATATAAAATAGACTCAAGCAAACTTGCTCTCACTGAAAGCATTGTGAAGAGACAAGGTTTAGCCCTGCCAGCTCACTACCGTCCTTCTTCCTTCGAGAAGCAGAATTTGAAAACTACTGGTCCAGAAATTAGACATGATTAGTTCTCCTAGTATAACCATCAAATCTGATGCTTAATGCTGAAGTTTGAAGGGACCACTAACAGCATCTTCTCTCCCTATAAATTCCGAATTAATTTAGAGAGACGATGGAATCAAGCAGAAGAGGATTGAGTACCAACATACTACTACTAAAGGTAGTATTACACTAGTAATACATTTCCATTGTGGTGAATGTAGCATAGATAAGTGGCATCAGTGGGTTTCCCACCCTGTACTGCAGACTTAACCAGGCATGTGCAGTCAAGGCAGTGCTGGAAACCCGGAAGGCCTCAATCCCACTCTACCTTCCACTCAGAGGCAATGGCTCAGAACAGACAGGTGCATCCCAAAAGCAAAAGAGAGGGAAGAACTAAGCGAGGCAGGCCCAGTTCAGAGGAGCCGGGAATGGTACATTAGTTGGAAAGCCTCTACCAGAAAATATGAAGCAGGTGGAAAGGGTTTTGTCTCCATAACACTTAGTAAGATGAAGTTTCCTTCATGGCACTTACTGAATTGGAATTAACGTCTGCCTCCCTTGATAGACTATAATCTCCTTGAAGACAGACACTATCTGTTCTATACACGGCTATGTTCCCAAAATCTAGTACATATTAGATGCTCATGAATGTGCTACATTAGCCCCATGAATAAAACTAATGTATAAATGCTGTCAATATAATAACCAGAATACCAACACCATACCTCCAAGACCAAGGCATTGGAAAATAGAATCATATTCATTCAATGGCAAACAAAACTGAACAGGTCTACTTTTGAGGATATTCAAAAGATTACCTTGCTCACCCGTGGTGAGCAAAGAAAAAAACTCGGCCATTCAGAGAAAAATACCAGTGAAAAAGTAGGAAATCCACTCCCACAAGAAAGAAAAACAAGCGCAAATCTTCCTTCTTCTGGAAAGTCCCCAAAGAAGTCAATCAGGTTCTTGTAAGAGAGGCCTTTTTCTCTCCTGGTCTCAAACAAACTCTGCTGTGCGTTAAACTGCAAATCACTTCTTTCATCTTCTGTGAGAAAAAAGCTCTGGTTTATCAAGCCTGGCTTTTAGCGTGGCTCATACCTTCCAAATCTACAGGTTAGAATAGCTGTTGTCATAATCAATGAATCCACAAGAAGTAGATGTTTTGGTAACAGGAATTGTGGCCACGTTTCTCTATGCCACAGACCTGTACTTCTAGAAAGTAACATGTCTCCCGCCACCGAAGACTCATTAACAACAGCAACATGTGAGGCCCAACGGGAATGTACAGTGACACTAAGAACAGCCCCAACTAAAATCTCTCCTTTATTCATCCCACTAAGGAAACTAAAATTTTGACATTATTTACTCCTTTGAGGGAAGGCTAGGAAAACTCCTAGTAAGATTTAAATACAGAGGCTCCTGGGTGGCTCAGTCGTGGGTGTCCAACTCTTGATGTTGGCTCAGGTCGTGATCCCACGGTCATGGGATAGGGCCCCACGTTGGGCTCTGCACTGAGCATGAAGCCTGCTTAAGATTCTCTCTCTCCTTCTGCTCCCCTCCTCAGCTTGTGCTCTCTCTCAAATTAAAAAAAAAAAAACGAACAATTAAATACATTCTTAGGAATGATCCCGTTTGACCTTATTATCACACCCGTTATGGATGTTTAGCCCATCAATAAGGATTACTGTTGCTTTAAGCAAAAATTAATCTTAATAATGACAATAGGCACATTTATTTCTAACATAAAAGCACCAGAATGAATAATAAACTAAAAACTTAGGACAGAAGTTACCTCTGGAGATGAGGCATACAGTGGAAAAAAAAAGAAAGAAAGAAAGAAAAGAAAGAGTTTGGATACTCAGGAGTCTTCAAAGTTAATTCTAACATTATTTTTCTTAAACTAGGTGGGTTCATGCCTTTTTGCTTTCATGTTATTCTTTACCCTTATACTTACTGAATTATTACCTATATTTTCACAAAATCTATTTTCTGATAAAGTCATAGATTGAGAAAAATGAGACAAATGTAATCTACTAATCTGCATCATTGGTAGACTCTAACTGTTCATCCATTCCTCAAGCATCTTTAGTGTCTACCACTAAATTCAGTACAAGGCTGAATGAGAAACAGTCCTTGTTTTCAAAGAGTTCTGAGTCTAGTTAACTAAAAATTGATACCTAGGGGCGCCTGGGTGGCTCAGTCGGTTAAGCGTCTGACTTCGACTTAGGTCATGATCTCACGGTTCGTGGGTTCAAGCCCCATATCGGGCCCTCTTCTGCTGTCAGCACACAGCCTGCCTCAGATCCTCTGTCCCCTCTCTGCCCTTCCCCTGCTCGTGCTTTCTCTCTCTCTCTCTCTCAAAAATAAATAAACATTAAAAAAAACTTTAATAATAAAATAAAAATTGACATCTACTAAAAAATACATATGCATACATGAACATGAGCCAATCTGATAAAATTCAGAACACAAAATTAATTCTGTATTCCTCTTTGTGTACTCTATGCCACATAACTGATTGGAGGAATTTTGCACAAAGAGTGAGCTCTAAATCATAAGCTGATAGCTCTAAAAGTCAGTTCAGCCAATTTTCTAGGTCACATCTGGGGATAGGGCACCCTTCTGTGCTGTGCTCTCTCTTTTTGACACATGGTGACCCAAATCCAGAATTCTAAGAAATAGCACCAAAACATCAGGAAATGCTGGCCAGCTCATTGAGAAAACTTGTTCTTTTGAAATCATCCCTTAAAATATACACCCATTGCCCACAGCCTTGAGAAAAATGACATAGAGTCATTGAAAAATATGAGGGTGTTTAGGGTGTACATGCCTGCTCATCTCTATTAATCTGGAAAGTCATTTCCTTTTCTTTGAACTAATTCGCTTTGCTTTGCTTAAGGGCCTTAATTCCTTTCTTTCACCTTCATTTTAGAGCTGCTGTGAAATTCAGCCCTCAGCCCACACAGGTTCCAAATCATCTTCTTTTCTTGCTCATGCGTACTACGTTTCATGCCGGTGCCATATAAGTCACTTTATTTGCCGATGACTCTATAACTTTCAGACAAAGAGGTGTTTGATTGCATTATAAAGAGATACGAAAGATATCTAATGTGCTGCAGTTTTTAAAGAGAATGGAAATGAGTCAGTGTTGTGAATCTATATTTTATGTTCAAGTGGGAAATGTCTAATAAGGATGTAGCTTAGGAGATGAAGGAAAGTAAAGCCGAAAAAGCCCGGGATTTAGGTTCAGGGATACTTCTTTTAAGTCCCAGTTCTTCCATTTGTTAGTCATATTACCCTGGGCAGATTCTTCACCTTTAAAATAAAGATAAAATGTCAGACCTTTGAGATTTAAATGATATAATAAAAGCCCCGCTAGCAGAAGGTAGGTGCTTCATAACACAATCCTTAGATATTTTCATATTATGATACTTACGTAGAGACAATTACTCTGATATATGTAATTTGAAGGAAAGTGCTAATCTGCCAAAATTCCTGTTGCTGAATTTTAAGATGCTTAAAATCAATTTTACAACCCAATATCTAGAGTGTAAGCACTAAATTATGTCAATTGTACAATACCATATGGCAGTGTTTTTTTTTTATTTTAGTTTGTACATGTATGTCAGTTACATGGGAGTTTGTGAAAAATAGAAGGTTCAGGATTCTCTCTCTAGAGAAGCTGGTTTAATAGAACTGAGGTGGTTCAGTAATTTGTATCCTTAATGGATTTCCAGGTGATTCTGATGGAGATGGTCCTCGACCACATTTTGATCAATGCAGCCATAAAATGTATTTGTGTACTTATAAGAGAATTTTTAAAGAAATGGCTCAAATTAGCCATTACCTCCCATGCTAAAAATAATCTCTCCCAAGACTTCAGTGGAAATAGTGCAAAAAGGGCCCCCCAAACTCTGCTCCAATGAGAACCTGGGAAAAGTGTATCAAAATAAATTTTTTCAGAACTCTGAAAATTAGCCAAAGGCTTAAAACAATCTGAAGAGTGTTTAGCCAACAACAACAACAAAAAAAAGGCTGCATCTTGATAAGAACAGCAAGTTTTGTCAAGTTTTAACTTGCCCTGTTCCCATTCCACCTTCTACAGCCATGCAGTAGTTTTGAAAACCAACAGCCTCACAATAATCACAACCATGAAAATCAGCTACAATGACAGAAAAAACAGACAGAAGACCAAAAAGAAAATAAAAGTCTCAGGGCACCTGGCTGGCTCAGTTGGTAGAGCATGCAACTCTTGATCTCAGAGTTGTAGGTTCGAGCCCCATGGTGGAGGTAAAGATCACTTAAAAACATAAAAAAATTAAAATGGAAGTCTCAGTTTACTCATCTATAAAATGACAAAGGTCATCATTATCTACTTATGGGTATTGCTGTGAAGGTTAAGTGAGATAATGTGCGGTATACTCCCAGCACAATGCCTGGTACACAGAAAGTAAATAAGATAATAGGAAAATTCCTGTGTATTTAGTAATTTTCTTACTGTGGAGCAAATGTGGAGAATTTTACAAAGTAGCTTATGTATTGTCATATATTCTTCTTGAGTTAAAACCTAAGGTATTTTTTTGTAATAAGATTCCTCTGTGCTCATGGAGACACTCACTGCAAAGTAGCAAATGAAGAAGGAATCTTCCCTGCAGTGATCTCCACCGCTGACTTAGGGGAAAGGGCAACACGTTCAAATATCAGACAGGACAGTCTCTAGTAAAAGAACAGATGATCTGAAGAGAATGTGATTACTAGCAGTTATTTGTAGTAACATTTAAAAATAAAAAACAACAACCTGAGAGATAGGCAAGATTTAATTATTTATCTGTTTTGCTGGAGAATACCACTCTCAAGCAGTTAAATCACTTGGCTAATGTGTAGATTCCACAATTCATTCTTAATCTCATGTTCTTTCCTTGTACATTTCGTCTCTCCTTGATCTTTTCTGTCATCATAGAAAGAACAGACCCGATTTCCCTTTCATCTCAATGACTTAATGTTAGCACTCTTTGAAATACCAAAGTTTCCCTTCGTCATGGCCCTAGTAAGCACCAAGGAAAATAGTTCTCAAAGAGCCAAGATAAAATTTTTAGGAAGCCTCCAAAATTGATTTTTATTTTTCTAAGGCTAAGGTTAGGCAAGCAACATATTTTAACATCCAAATAAGATAATTTTCACGCCATTTTGGTTAAAATGTGAAATCTTTACTTGAAAAATGCTGTGCCCACTGTCCCAATGGGTGTAATCTATGCTGAAAATATCAGCTTCCCTCAAACCTATGTCAAGATGTCCACTAAAGATTTCATGGGACAATATCCAGATGCTAACTCGTAGGTCTCATGAAAATAAAAAAATGATTCCATTTCCACTAGAGATGGGGCTTAAACAGTTCAATTATCTTAGAAAACTATTCCATCAAAACATTTGAAGATGAAAATGAGACCTGGTATTAAAATCTATGGTTACCGTTAAAGGGTAATTAAAATATTATCCAGGGATTCAGCTAGTATTTGAGGATAAGGATGCTTAAATCTTCTCGATCAATCCATTTATAGATGTGCTTCCAGGTCTATATTCCTTTTTATATATTCAATAAATGATTTTTAAGAATGTACTGTATTCCTTCTCTGTAATAAAAAGAAACAAACTACTAAGACACAAAACATTATGATGGATTTCAAAAGCGTTAACGCTAAATGAAAGAAGCCAGACACAAAGGACCATCCTCTGTATGAGGCCGTAATATTTTAGAAAAGGCAACAGTATAGAAACAGAAAACAAATTGATGGTTGCCAGGGGCTGGGGATGAAAGCAAAGCAGGAAAGTGACTATAGAGGGGCATGAGGGAACTTTGGGGAGTGATAAATAAAAATATTTATCTTGACTACGGTAAAAACTACATGACTCCATACATTTATCAAAACACAAGAAAGTATACACTTCAAAAAATAAACCTTATTGTTTGTAAATTATTTTTCAATTTAAAAAAGAAGCAGCCCTAAAATCCTGAGCTTTAGCTTGCCTCCCTCACACACACACACACACACGCACACACACACACACACACACACACACACAGGCACACAGACATGCACACACACATACACACCAAATCACAAAGAACCTATCATAGGTCAGAGGTAAGCTTAGCCCTGGCAGCTAAGCTTACTTCTGGAATGTGAACAATATAGAATCTCTGATCTCAGAAGCCTATATCTAGAGAGGGAGATAAATAAGATAAAAACAGAGAGGAAGGCAAACCATAAGAGACTCTTACATACAGTGAACAAATGGAGTGTTGTTGGAGGGGAGGTGGGTGGGGGGATGGGTTAAATGGGTGATGGGTGTTAAGGAGGGCACTTGTGATGACTACTGGGTGTTGTATGTAAGTGATGAATCACTGGGTTCTACTCCTGAAACCAATGTTTCATACAATGAAACCATGTGTTAACTAACTTGAACTTAAATAAATAAATTTTAAAAATAAAAATAAAAAATAATCACAGAGCAAAGTATAAAATCACAAATTTGAGTCGGTACAATAAAGCAGGCAATAAGAATAGTTAACATAAAGAGATCTAATTTAGACTTTTGTGAATTATGTGTGCTTCGATGTGAAATCTTTTTTAAATGATAAGACTTGTCTCCAGGACCACAGGCTTATCTAGAGCTCAGAGGACACATGCATCTTTCATTTAGTCACTTGGGTCCTAGAAGTTGGGAAAAGCTACAGTGAGAGGCTGCAAAACAGAACAGGGAGAGTCTGTTAAGCCAAGAGAGAGTCTCTTTATATTAAAATTCCAGGACATTTTCACTCACCCTAGAGCTCCCGGACAAGGAAACAAACCTGCGTGTGAGCTTGTTACTCATGGAAAGTGCAGGTTTAATTAAGATCATTTGTATGTTATTAATAAAAATGTGTAATATTTATGAGCTTGATTCTTGTCTGCTCCTTGCCTCTCATTCTATTTAATTAGCTGTGTGTAGGAGGTGCTGAATTGCAAGAGCCCCTTTATTTTATAGTGATATTCCCAGTACAGCTTGAGATGTGTTTGAAACATAACAAAGAGAAAATTAAACTGTTCCTTTGGCCATAATATAAAGGGAATTCTGGGCTCACACCTTGACTGAAATTGCTCCCGCATTTGAATTACATTCTATCCCTGGTGGTTAAGATAAGAAAGAACTTGCCCCATGAGTAGAATATTTTCCACATTACCGAAAAATAAAACTCAATCCATTACAGAGTAATACAGAAATTAATAAGCACACACTTTAAAAATTACCATATATATATGCACACATACACATACACACATATTCTTCAGAAGAAGAAAATTCGACTTTCAATACTTGTAAAGTTGATTAACAGTGAAATCTTTACCTCCAAGCACTTTAAGCAGAAACTCACTACAGAAATAGACCAAAGGAGTGTAATTGTAATAACAGCTAACATTTATCTGGCACTCTGTACTAGACATTCTTCTACAAGCTTTACACATAATAACTCATTTTAAACTCCCAACACCCCTATGAAATTAAATACTATTATCACCAGCCTCATTTAACAGATGGCAAATGGAGACTTGAAGAGGCTAAATAACTTGCTCAGATCGAAAGTTAATTAAGAGTAGAGGTGGGGTCGAACCTAACCTATTTGACTGTAAATGAATCCTCCCTGTATTCTGTTAGCTATGTATCAGTTTCTTCAAACAGGTATAGATACATACATTTTTTGACACCCAAAATATTAAGGTCATTATAGATGTGTACATTCTAGATGTCTACCATGGGTTCCAGTGGTTTGCTCCTAGTCAGAGATAGCTTTCCTCTTGATAGGAAAAAATACAATCTGAATAAACAAATGACCAAATCTTTAAAGATGTTAATAGTATTTTTGAGCATATTCATCCATTCAAACACCAGAAAATCAAAGTTTCCTGAACTTGAACATAGTATTAAATATTAAAAATAGAATGGGATAAACTGGGCACAGAGGTGGGTAATGAAGATCTTTATTGGGGGGGGAGGGGTGCGTGGATGGCCCAGCCGGTTGGGTGTCCAACTTAAGCTCAGCTCATTATCTCACGGTTTTGAGTTCGAGCCCTGAGTCAGGCTTTGTGCCAAGAGCTCAGAGCCTGGAACCTGCTTCAGATTCTGTGTCTCCCTCCCTCTCTACCCCATTCTCTCTGTCTCTCTGTCTCTGTCTCTGTCTCTGTCTCTCTCTCTCTCTCAAAAGTAAACATTTTTTTAAAAAGATGTTTATTAGATATATTACCATTTTATTTTACAAACTAACAGACACTGAGTTCTATATCTAAGTGTGGACCTGCAAAACTGAGCCCCCACTCCTTGATCCCCATCTTCTCACCCACCCCCTCCTTCCCAAGCTACAGGCCACACTTAGGCCTGAGGGTACTGTGGCGAAGGCTTCTCATATTCTATTCCTTAGATCATCTTGCTGCTCTCAACAAGACTCATCAGTAGGTGTGATCCCTCTGTCCCTACAGCACCCCCCCCCCCTCCACTGGCTTTTCAGGCTCTGACTACAGTTCCTGCTAACTGCCCTCCTAAGATCACCAGCATCCCCCTGCCATCCACAGAAGGCTGTTCAATCCTCCTGGATAAAGCAGTTGTCCGTGTAGCATCCTGGCATCTACAACAGACAAACCATAGCCCAGATTTAAGGTAAAATTTTCTTATGTCAAAGAAGATTAAACAATGCTCTTGAATGGCAATTTCATTTGGATGTCATGCCCAAATTCATATGACAAGCACTGGCTACTGAACTTCAGACACGCTCAGTAGGAAAGTAAAATGAAAGACATCAAAATAGAAAGCAATGCAGGAAGTCTACAGCCTTTGGCAATGTTTGGGGGTTAAACAATAGATTTGGGTCTGACAAGAAATAGGTCCTATTTGTTGAGTACTAAACAGGCACAAGCATTGTTGTCAAACAAGGATTCAGTAGATCTTAAAACAAAGTAACTGCCTTTAAAGTGTTTGTTTTCTAGGGGCGCCTGGGTGGCTCAGTCAGTTAAGTGTCCGACTCTTGATTTCGGCTCAGGTCATGATCTCATGGTTCATGAGATGGGGCCTTGCGCCGGGCTCTGTGCTGACAGTGCTGAGCCTGCCTGGGATTCTCTGTCTCCCTGTCTCTCTGCCCCACCCCCACTCTCTCTCACTCTCTCTCCCAGAAATAAATTTTTTAAAAAGTCTCTAAAGTGTTTGTGTTCTACTCGAGAAAAGAACATACATCTACAAATGACAAAATACAGCAAAATGGCATCATGCAAACTAAATATGTAAATGCTAAGAACAAAGTGTTGATTAGGACATCAGGCTAACTAGGCTTCCAGGAAAGGATAGGTTTTGAGGCAAATTTTGAAGATGGTAATGGAAGGCAACTAGCAGAGAAGTGGGGGGAAATTTACAGATCATGCAAGGAGATATTCAGAAACTTTATCCAGGAAGATGGAAATTTTGGTAGCTGACTGTTAGGTATATAGGACAGTTATTCCAAAGCTGCCAACAGCTTTGTTGTGTTTCTTTGGTTTGTTTTATATGTTTAAATTTCAGCTGGAAGTGGAAACAGCATTCCTAATGGGTAGGGGTATACTTCTCTATCTTCAAAAAATTTCTTACTTGGAGCATTTTGATTACGTACAAATGAAGCCCAAATTCAAATTTGGAATGGAAAACATGAGACTGTAAAGAGTAAACTGCTCTGTATGATTCTGTCAAAGGTCATCACCATGGACTGAAGTGCCTTTCTGGGAGAAGGAAGGATTTTCTTGACTCTTTAGAGCCAACAAAGCCCTAAAAGCCAGGGCCCCAGGTAGAAGCAACATGGTCAAAGGCCATGGGGTATTAAACTGGTCCTGGAAATACGGTGCTAGGACTGGGCTTAGGGGAAAGTTGAAAGTTTGAGGTGACAATAAGGGACCTCTTTCAGAGGGCTTGACCAATGTGCCATCTCACATCCAAGCTACTGATCCCTTTCTGCTGAGTACTCTTCTATTATCCCCAGACTGTTGGTAAAGTTTTATAAACCATATAGCTTGGTCTTAGAAATGCTTGGAAAATTAACTGTGTCCACACTGAGACGTAAGTAAAGGGAAGAGACTCCCAGCAGCCTGGAGAAGCTGTTGTGAAACTGAAGTCCACCAACCAAGCCAGACAGAGAAGAGGCACATGGAAGCCCATTAAAGGCTAGACACCATCCTGATTTGGGGGTGGATGAGGGCTTACAAGTTGTTATTAGGAATTAAATACAAGATAATCCCTGGAGCCTGAAGAACTTGGGAAATTTCAGGGTTGATCACATGTGAGACCATGAAAGTACAGATCCGGGGTTCAATAAACTAAAAAAAAACCTAGAGATGCACCACTCACTGGAAATCCATAGGTATTAGCATTAGCTACGTGTACTTAAATTTAACAGAGCTGTGACACCCAGAGCAAGTCAGGTAACTTCTCTGAGCCTCAATTCCATCACCTACAAAGTGAAGGGAATTCATGCTACGTGTACTTAAATTTAACAGAGCTGTGACACCCAGAGCAAGTCAGGTAACTTCTCTGAGCCTCAATTCCATCACCTACAAAGTGAAGGGAATTCATGCCTAAGAAAACTATTAGATCAAAAATTCTGCAATTCAGTCTCCCTGCTCCCTCACCCTGATGCTCTATAAAATAGAAAACCTTAGAAAAAAAATAGAAATCAAAAGCTAAGGAAAAAGACAGTGATTGCAGTAAATATCAAGTACCCAGATGTCCAGTAGCTACATGATATACTACCATGCCTTGTTTTATTATGGTTATCATTGACATATTATCTACCCACCTTCTTAGGAATTCACATTTTTAGTACTAGTTTCTCTTGTCCATAGTATTCTCTTCTTTATCCTAATAGTACTCTTGCTTTATTTAATTACTGTCTGTCTTCCTGATTAAACTGTAAGTGCCATGGGAGTTTGTCTGCTTTCTTCACTGATGTATTTCCAGCACCTAACACAGTATTTGGCAGATGTATATACTCAACAAGTATTTATTGGCTAAATAAATACACTAAAGAAAGAGGAAATGAGTGATACCCCCATGTCTTCACCCTTTTAGGAGATCAGACATTGAAGTACTTGTATTTTACATGTTACAGTAGAGAATAACCCAAAACCACAGCATTAAGATTGCCTAGCAATTCTTTCAGTTACCAACCATGAAAATACCGTTTCCAACAGATTTGTTTCCAATGAAAGTGTCTGATCAGATAAATAAGGTATGGTGCCCAATGATCACAAAAATTACTTTATGAATTAAGATAACCTTCCAATTTCTGGTGAGATTGTGTTTTTTCTTCTTTTGCATTCACATTTTTGTTCTAATGATCCAAGAACTTGATAACATGAAAAATACCAGGAAAAAGTCATGCTGGGTTAACTAGGAATGAGGAACAAAGCTTAAAGCCTGTTAAGGCCACCTGATTACATCACCATCCTCACCTTCATCAATAATTAACAGCAATGGAGCTCTTAATGCAATCAAAACACAATAGTATGGATTCAAAAAACTGAAGAACAACTTTTTGCCCAAATAAAAATTGAGTCCTGCACCCATGGAGAAAAAGACCAGGATTCTTTTTTCTCTGCTTATTCCTGGTCCTATGAGATTTCAAAGTTCCAGCTAAAACTCTCAAGCAAGAAGCTCCTAATGAAACTTAGATTCCTTTGAGGTCTACAAACCAATTTCATCCAATTAGTAATGGTGAAGTTTCTCCGCCAAGGCACCAACTTTTAGCAATTAAAACTCAACTCCGCTTCTCCCACTTATATGTAAGAGAGAAATGGGCCACGGTTAGTGTTGGAAGAAACCCAAAGGGATAAAAGAAAGTTGTGTAACGTCAGTAAATTTTCCAACTAGACATAGCACAACATTGAGCTGAAACCTATGGGATGGTGACTTTATTATTTACAGAGATCTCTCCTAAAAACGTCTAACATCAGCTCTGAAAGCACTGTGGAATAGTACTACTGGGGTAATACCATAGTCTGGAACATTGACTGAGGACGCACCGGAGACAGCTTAACAGCTAAGTTGCTGGTGTATATATTTTCATGAATTGGTCCCAAATATTACATTGCTAATTTAACCAAAGACTTTTTGTCCTTTTCACGGCTAAAATAATGCTATCAAAACGATTTCTTCTCCTAGCCCCCAAGTTTGTAAGGAGTAATTTGTTTAAATAAAAGCAGTAACACTCTTTATAAAAAGAAGGAATCAACATGCATCCACATAAAACTTGTTCTCTCATCCAAAAGCAATTTACCATTCTGCTCCCACTTTGCTCCGTCACCTTTCCATGAATTGTCTGTCGTTTACTCTTCATAGACACACTCATACACACACACACACACACACACACACACACACACACACACACAGTACCTTAGCACCAGCTAATAAATGTTTAGGACTTGAACTTCTTTTTTTTTTAAGTTTACTTATTTTGATACAGACAGAGCATGTGTGGGAGAGGGGCAGAGAGAGAGGGAGACACAGAATCCCAAGCAGGCTCCAGGCTCTGAGCTGTCAGCACTGAGCCTGATGAGGGGTTGAAACTCACTAACCGTGAGATCATGACCCGAGCCGAAGCCGAATGCTCAACCAACTGAGCCACCCAGATGCCCCTAGGACTTGAACTTTTCAAGGACAGGACTAATATGCTTTAAGGCCAGACAGACAGAATGCTCACCCCTTATAATGCATACCAAACGTCAATTTGCCATTCACAGCCTTATTCCTGCCCCATTTTTAGCTACTGACCTTGGTGTTTCTTTTCCCATTTCCACTTTACTCCTTGAACTCTAGCATCGGATATAATTTTGGCTCCTGAGAACAGCAACTCCAGTTCCAATCCTAGTCTCACATCACTTGGGACTCCACCTCTACTGCTTCACTCTGTCCCCATAATGTCCTTCTGACAACACTCAGCCTACAAAAAGCACCTGCGTTTTTCATAAACCCAATATTCTCCTGTCACCTTGTAGTTACTTTAAAAATTTTTGAAATTTAAAAAGGAAATAAAAAAATTTTAATTATTGGGAAACAGAAAACATAACATCTAAATTCATTTCATTGAAGATAATAAAAATTATAAGAATGGCTGCTCCTTAGGGGCGCCTGGGTGGCTCAGTCGGTTAAGTGTCCGACTCTGGCTCAGGTCATGATCTTGCGGTTCGTGAGTTCAAGCCCCGCATCAGGCTCTGTGCTGACAGCTCAGAGCCTGGAGCCTGTTTCAGATTCTGTGTCTCCCTCTCTCTCTCTGACCCTTCCCCGTTCATGTTCTGTCTCTCTCTGTCTCAAAAATAAATAAACGTTAAAAAAAAAAATTAAAAAAAAAAAAAGAATGGCTGCTCCTGAAAAATTACATAGCACTAGCACTGCATGTTGGTTTTTGGTATATAATAGGTGTTGTTATTGTACTTCCTGAAGCTATACCACTTGGGAAAAATATTAGTTGATCAAAATACCATAAATATTCTGCTCACCACAGAGGCAGTTAGAGCTTATATTTGCTCTTATATATTTCAACCAATGGTTTTCCTTGTTGGCAATGTTTCTGATTATGAGAGTTTTTTAGAAAAATGGTTCAATGTCTCTGACATAGTCCATACTCCCCAAAAAATGTATATCCATCTTTTGGAAACTGTTACCTTACTACCATGTTGATAATTGGTTAATATCTCATTTTCATTCAGGCGTTGGTCAAGCACTCACTATGTATCAGGCTCTGAGATATGCATTAACATGTCAACAATGACCAAGATACATTGTTCCCTTTAATGGCTTTATCATCCAATAGAAGAGATGAAAAATAAAGAGACGGGGCGCCTGGGTGGCTCAGTCTGTTGAGCTTCCAACTTGGGCTCAGGTCATGATTTCACAGTCTGTGAGATCGAGCCCCACGTTGGGCCCTGTGCTGACAGCTCAGAGCCTGGAGCCTGCTTCCGATTCTGTGTCTCCCTCTCTCTCTGACCCTCCTCCGTTCATGCTCTGTCTCTCTCTGTCTCAAAAATAAATAAACATTAAAAAAAATTTTTTTAAATAAAAAAAGAGACAAAAATAAATAAAAAAATAAATAAATTTAAAAAGCAAAGACAATGCAATGTGACACGGTTCAGTGTTAAGACTGCACATAAGTGGGACATCCCCTAAGTAGGCCCAGGTCATGCTGGGTTCTGATTTACATATCTGCATGGGGGGAAAATCAAGACAAATAGA
The DNA here is from genome assembly GCF_022837055.1 of Prionailurus viverrinus. Classification (NCBI taxonomy): domain Eukaryota; kingdom Metazoa; phylum Chordata; class Mammalia; order Carnivora; family Felidae; genus Prionailurus; species Prionailurus viverrinus. Next base: position 96,743,017 of record NC_062567.1, read on the forward strand.
CTGAGCCATCAGAGCAAAGACAAAAGTGCCTTAAGGTTGAAGAGAAAGTTTCTTTGACTTCATTAAGAAGGAGCCAGAAAGAAGTTGGTAGTGTCAGAGAGTAGGAGACATGAGGTACCAAGGACTGGACTGGTAAGCAACACCATGGCCTGCAGCAGTGGTAACTTGAGGGACAGAAATGGTGACAACCAAAAACAAGAGGCAGCACTCTGCCAGGAATTTCACTTAAAAGGATAATACGATCAGGGGCTCCCAGTGTCATGCAATTGCTTGAAATGAAGAAATAAGAAACAGACTCTGAGAACATTCCCTCAGTCTATGATGCACACAGAAGGCCACAGGGGTATGGGCTACAAAATGAGGCTTCGAAGAAATATGGATAGGGACTTGTATTGATTATCTGTTGCTCTATAACAGCAGACCACACATTTAGCAATTTGCAACACCCATTTCTTATCTCACAGCCTGACACGTTAGAAATCCAAGTGGGCTTTACTGCGTTCCCTGTTTAGGGTCTGAAGAAGAAAGACTGAAAGAAAGGTGCTGCCAGGCTGAGTGCTATATTGGCTCTAGGGAAGACACTTCCTCATTCAGGCTATTGGCTGATTTGTTTTCTTGTACTTTAAATACTGAGGTCCCTGTCCCTTACTAGCTATGAGGCAGGGGCTCCTCTGTGCTCCTTCAGGCTGCACATTCCTTGGCACAAATATCCTTCCGCTCAAAGCCAGTAATGCTGTGTCAAATGCCCCTTTGTGCTTCAAGTCTCTCTAATTCCCCTTTCTCCCACTTTGACTTTGTCTGCCACCAGCCAGAGGAAGCTCTTTGCTTTTCAGGGCTCATGTGATTACAGTGGGCCCACCAGATAATCCAGGACAAACTCCTTATTTTTTAAAAAAAATTTTTAACGTTTATTCATTTTTGAGAGACAGAGACACAAAGTGCGAGTGGGGGAGAGAGACCGAATCGGAAGCAGGCTCCAGGCTCCAGACTGTCAGTGCAGAGCCTGATGCAGGGCTCTACCCCACAAACTGTGAGATCATGACCTGATCCACCCAGGAGCCCCCAAACTCCTTATTTGAAGGTCAACTGTGCCATAAAACATAATGAGAGATATTTCATGATATTGGCCAGTTCTTGGGGTTGGGACAGGGTCTCTTTGGGAGGCTATTTTGGAAATTCTATCTACCACGGGACTCTAAACAAATGCACTCTTGAGATGCATCAATGTATGTATATTATACACTTGGTATAAATTTTTTTTAATGAGGGTTTGATCTTCCTCAAGGATAATGTAGCTTGAGAAATCAGGGCTATATGGATAGTAAAGAATCTTGGAAATAGTAGAGTCTTCAAAGCATTTTTGTAGCAAGTAAGAAACAGTGATCCCCATTTTAGAGTTAAGGTGCCTAAACCCAGAGTGACTTGCTCACTACCTCATGGCTCCAGGTGGTAGGGAGAGAGAGAGAAGAGAGAGCAAAGAGAGAGACAGAGCAGAGCCTCTTCTGCACCTCTTCACAGCATCAACACATTTAAACAAGGCCTGTTGTCTCAGAATTTTCCCAGAGCTCTCAGAAAACCTTGTAGGCATTTCTGATCGCTTAGCTGCTGAGCTAATCTACTCGAGCACAAGCCAGAATCTTGTGCAGCAAGCCCAAAGGCTCAGACTATCTTTGTTTGAGAGTCTTTCCTACTATAGTCATTAAGGGTCCACTTAGAAATCAAAGATGTATTTATATTTCAGTAAAATATAATGTTTAAAGGCACAGACACTGCAGGAAGACAGCTTAAATTTCAATCAACTTTGCTTTGGGCAAGTTTCTTAACCTCTTCCTATAAAAGCAGTGCAATATTGGTGCTTCTATCATAGAGCTACTCAGAGGAATAATGGAGATAATACACAAAAATTCTTACCAGTGACAAGACAATTATACATAATTTTTTTTTCACTAGACCTTCACACAGGTTTTTCATGGCAGAAGTTGCATTAACTGCCCTTTCTGTATGGCCTGACTTGAAGGAGTGGCCCCACTCTTTTTTCCTGCCCCCTTGGCATCATGCTAATGGAATGAAAATAGAAATCTGCAAATTAATTCTCATACATGACACTATAAGCACACCATCTCCCTCATCTCCCTCTGATTACAAGCACATAGGCCCTTTTGGTCTTAAGAGGAGTTTAATGATGATAAGCAAAGACTCTGTGGCCAGACTAGGGTGTCCCAGGACTGCGAGGTTTCTAGGGACATGGGACATTCAGTGCTAAAACTGAGGTTGTTAAAAAAAAAAAAAATGAGACAGCTCTTCACTCTAGAACAGACCGCCTTTGTGACTTTGCATAAGTTACTAACCTTTCTGTGCCTTTGTTTCCATATCCAAATATAAAGACTGTAACACCCCTCCTTCATAAAGTTTTTTTTTTTTGAAGAGTAAACGAATTAACATATAGAGTATTTACAACCATGCCTGGAGTATAGTAAGTACTCAATAAATGGTAGTTATTAATACGATTACTAGTCACTATAAGGAAACATGGCATAATAAAAGCAATACACGAGGACATGGCAAAGAGCCCAGAACCTTATGAAGTCCTTACAGCCCAACAGTGGAGCACATGTAAAGGACTCTTTCGCAGCATCCTCATGTCATGACCCGTCTCCGAAGAGTGAGGAAAATAAAACAAAGCAAGCAAACAAACAAAACAAGAATATTCTATTATCTGAAGAAACATGAATAAGAAAAATACAAATTAAAAGTAGCCCTAGCTACTAATTTGTTACCTAACAGACAAGTAAAAACAAAAACCCCAGAAGTTTGACAACACTCCCATACTGTCCTAGAGAGAATGCAAAATGGACAACGTCCTTGGAAGAATATCTAGAAATATCTGCTAATGTTACAAATGCATTTGAACCACAATGGGAATCTCCTGGGAATCTATCTTGCAGTTACTCTTACACATAAATCACAGGCTATAGATAGAGAGAAGACAATCCACTAGAAAACTACTTTTTTTTAAGTAGTTTTTATTTATTTTTGAGAGAGAGAGGGAAAGAGAGACAGCACAAGCAAGGGAGGACAGAAGGAAAGGGAAACACAGAATCCAAAGCAGGCTCCAGGCATTGAGCTGTCATCACAGAGCCCTGTGAGCTCAAACCCACGAGCTGCGAGATCATGACCTGAGCCAAAGTCAGACGCTTAACCAACTGAGCCACCCAGGTGCCCCAATCCACTAGAGAACTATTACAGCAAAAAACTGGAAACAATCCAAGTGTCCAAACACAGACACCTGGTCAAGTGAATTATGGTACATCCATACAGTGGAATGTGATGTAGAAGTGAAATCAGAATGAGGGAGTTCTCTGTGTATTAATATGAAAAGATCTCCAAATACATTGTTCCGTAACAAAACACAGGGCACAGTATAATATGTAATAGCCATATTTTATGGGGACAATGGGGAAATACGAATATACATAGATCCACACATATAAATATATATACACATATGCTTACATATCCATAAAGAAACACTAGAAGAAGAAGCAAGAGAATAACAGAAATGATTACTTACAAGGGCAGAAAGGAATAGGGTAAATGGAAACAAAATATCTCCACTTAAATCTTTTTTTTCTCATTTTTATTTTGATCTAAGTGTATTGCCTATCAAAAAGACAAATTTAAAAACAAAACGTAAAAAAAAGAAATCTGTCCCATCCTCTTAAAGATGAGCACCACTCACTTCTCTGAACTACATCTCATTTGAAAAGAGAGGAAATTATGTCGAAGGCTGCACTGGTGCGCTGCACCCACCCAAACAAATAAACCAAAAAAGATTTCTGACATGTGACTTGGAGGGCCACTCCCTTCCAGCTACGCAGAAAGGAAGCAAGGGTATGGTTCTGAGAGCGCTGAAGTGTATGTAGCCCCTGCTCACTCACAAACAGATTCCCCTCTCGTCCCAACAGAGTGGCCAGCATCTCAGAGGAGGAAGGATGCAGTGTGATTTCCTTTCTCAGCTAGGACACGGTTTCAGCATCCCATCCTTTTACACCAGCACGTTGGGAGATCTGTGCTGCTTTTTATGTTAATTGGAATCGGCTGCTTTGGGCTCTGACACAGGCATTTAGCACTAACAGTCAATTGCTCTTTCCTCAGCCATCTGGCAAAAGAGTTGAAACCAGCAATTTTCTGAGTCAGAATTAGACATCTGAAAAAGAATGTGCACATAGGCAAACCCCCTTAGAAGTGCAGAATGAAAGAAAGGGGCAGGTAGTGGGATGCTGTAAACCCCACTCTGGAATGATGTGATTTCAAAGAAGGGAACCCGAATGGCACTTTGGTTTCCTGACATCGCCTCCACTCTTCCCCAGGTGCAGGGAGAAGCGCTCCGGATTAGGCCGTCTCTCTCTCTCTCTCTCTCTCTCTCTCTCTCTCACCTTCCAGCCTGGACAGCAAGAGCTACCCTGGCTTTGGCCCCTCCCCTCTCCCTTCCAGACGGGTGTGCTCACTTACGCATTCTCATCTTTCCTTCATGAGCAGTCCTGTTTATCTCAGCAGGATTCCTGGAGCACCCTGGCCTCTGTGACAGCATGTTCTCCTGGACCTTCACGCTCTCGGACGGCTATTGCATCCCCTTTACCCTTCCCCTTTCTCTGCCCTTTAAACATTGGTCTCTCGGCTTCTGTCCTCCACTTATCCTTCTTCATACATCCATTCTCCTGTTTGCAGATGCAGGACATTCACAGGCCTAACCGCCCCCACGGAAATAGTGCTGGTTTAGTTATTAAGGGGGAACTCATATTAGACCCTTTCTGGTCCTGCTTACTTTTTTATACAGACCCATTCTGGGGAAGAAACACACTCTTCTCACACAAAGGCAGCAGTGAATATACTTTTGTCATTCCCTGCCTTCCAACTAAAGTTCTTTCTGGTAAAGGATCAGGGGCCCCCAAAACTTGGGCAGGATGCCCTCATCTACCCCCAGTGTCAATGGCTCAGAAGCTACACAATAAACCTTAAGTGCTATAAGGCACAAATCGTGTCACTTCCAGATCGATGGCTCTATCATCACTGAATCACCCACACATCGCCGACACCCCTGATGGCTCCATTTTGGCCCCACATATCCTCTGCCTGGCAAACACACATAGAATACACAAGCATCCATCGGGTTAATCAGGGACTGCAGCTGGGTTTGGTATACCTGCCTTTGCATCTCTCCCCAAGAGGAAATACGCACCAGCTCCAGGCATCTTCTGCCTGCTGAATCCCCTTGCTTCCCCTCCACCCTGCTCCTCATATCCACATCACCAGGAGGGAAGGGTGGTGCGGCACAGTCAGGACACAGCAGAACTATGGAACAGAGAATTCAGGTAGTGTGGCCCTTCCTCCCACACATATCCTGCTACACGATTCCAGCATATTAATTCCAACTGTGAGCCTTTTTGTTCCATGACCTCGGTAAAAAACTCGTCTGGTAGGGTACTTGGAGGCTACCGGTGCTTCAACATCATTACCTACAAGACAACATTTTACTGGCTGGTCTCTTCTTTCTCCATGAAATGCTTATCTGTGTTTCACCTTGCGATTACAAGTGAGTCTTTTTTCCCCCAGTTTTCAGATTTTCCTGGAATAATTCTGTAATCTGGGAAGTAATAATGCTTTTCAAAAGGGTGAGATAACCCACTGCTCCTTGTTGAAGCCCAGGCGCTGAGGTTCAGCAGGCAATACCCAGACTAGTCCCCGGTGATGTACCACAGTAGACAGGCTGGTGGTCAGTTCCGTGTATGCTGGCTTCTCTCCTGTCAGAGACCACCTCACTCCCCACTCTGCTCAGGTGTTTATGACTGATCTACAGACCCCAGACTAGCCGAAACCATAGGACTGGCTCAGTGCTGGGTTCTTGGTGCCAATGCCTATTGCGATTCAGTGACTGGCTGTGGGAAACGGCTTTAGGAAGACGGACAACTAATTGGAAAGTGCTCATAGCCTCTGCTTCTGGAGACAGACAGCAATGTATATCATTCTGGATCCCTTTTAAACCTGCCATGCAGATCAGGGGTGCCTGGGTGACTCAGTCGGTTGAGTGTCCGACTTCAGCTCAGGTCATGATTTCATGGCTCATGAGCTGAAGCCCCACGTCGGGCTCTGTGTTGACAGCTAGGAGCCTGGAGGCTGCTTCCAATTCTGTATCTCCCTTTCTCTGTCTCTCCCCTGCTTGCATCTTCTCTCTCTCTTTCTATCTCTCTCTCTCCAAAAATATTTTTTAAAAAATTTAATGAATAAATATTAAAGAAAAAAAAACCTGCCATGCAGATCATCTTCTATTGATACATTCTTTCTCCAAACCAAGTGATTGTAAACATGTAATGACTTAAATGTAAACTTCTTCCAAGACCATCCCACACAGCTGTGCCTCCCTGGCATTACAGACCCAGGTCAACCTGCTTGAATTTGGAGCATCCGTGGTCTTGTGGCCATTGTACACATCATTATACAGAATCCCATTTCTCTGGAATTTCGTATTTTCACTTTCAAATGGTAGCTATAATTTCAGAGGATGCAAAATGGCAGCCCATGCCAAGTCAACATTAAGTAATTAGGAAATTTCATATTCTAAAAAAAAAAACCCAATATCTAGTCTTTCTGAAAAAATGAGATCTCTGAATCTGTGAGCTTCCATGGAAACAATAGGTTGCCCTCTTTAGACAGGCCATATACTCTCCAGTTCTTCATAGACCCCTCCCACTCTTGGCTAATCCACTCATTTACATTTCTTGTGTGGCCCTCCTAGGCTGAACCACTAGTTTGGGTCTTTCTGCTGACTACCCCACATTTTACCCAAGGTATTGGCTGCCTATTGTCCATTGTCTTTGTCTCATTTGCAGGCTTTATGTGGTCCAGTTCTCTTGTGCATGTTCCTGCTGAGTGTAACCTGACCTTGGCCAATCTTCTCACCACTCTGGCCTTAAACCAGTAACAGGATCTGACATCAAGAACTACTGGGAGCCTGTGGGATCCCCTTTGGGTGTTCTGATGTTCACTTTTAGTACTTCATCATAAGGGTCATCACACCGACAGAGCAAATATGATCAGAACCCCAGAAGCCTCTTTAAAAATTAGTCAAGTACTTCAGAAGTCTAATGCTAAAACCCCTCAGGCCTGTGACCTATCTATTCAGTTGCCACCAAATGTCTCCTGACATTAAACAAAGCCTTGAGAGGTAATGAGATGAAATGGCTTGACCTTCAGATGTAAGATCTCTGCTTTCCTTCCAAGCCTGTCGCTGGTTCAGATTATTTTTATCATTTTTCAAAGCAGCAACGTTTATTTCCTCTGCTTCAGTGAGCTGTGCAGATGCAAGGTCTAGAAGGAATATTTAGTGGTCGCCATGGTTACCATTAGTCATATGAAGTTATAGCTAGTGTGCTGATTCCTCTCTTCACAGCTGTAAAAAGAAAGCATCTCCAAAAAGCAGGCTTGCTGGGGCTCTGAAGACTTTGATTCTGTAATGCACCCAGCCCCTCTGGTAATTTATCTTGATCTGCAAGCTTAATTTGCACTCTAAAGATTTTAGTCAGAGAAAGTTTCATAGAACTTGAAAGCTAGAAGGGAATTTAGAGATAATGTAGCCTCAGTCTCTCATCCTACAAATAAGAAAACTGAGTCCCAGAAAGGAGAAGGGACTCAGGTATACTCAGTAGGTCAATTCACTACCAAAACATGTATAATTAGGAAGTACCAAGACCAGGACTCCTTCTGTCTCCACTCTGTGTCTCATCCTAAATAATCAGAGAGGCTAAGTAATATAAAGAACTAGGGTAGACAAAGAATAGTCAAATTCACTGCAAGTCAGGGAAATCTGATTCTACACAGAGGGATCATTTAAATGGAACTTGAGCCAAAACCCACAAATGGCCCCTAAGACCAAATTAGCCTTGGAATATCAACTGAGTTTTAAGATTGGTTAAGTCCAGATGGTATAAACAGTCACTCCAGTGACTTTAAAATGAAGGCTATTTGTCTCCTGATTTTGATCAGTTGTCTGAAAAGTGGGTGCTCCACAAGAGCTGTATCTTATTCTGGTGTCCTGACCTCTTACTAGCTCACGATCTCTCCACTTACCTGGCTCAGTGTTCACCAGATCCTTACTTCCATTAAGCCCAAGAGAACAGCTCTTACTCTATTGCTTCGCAATTGATTGATTGTAAAAATTAGTATCATATATGATGATTTTTAGACAAGAATCAGGAAATTTCCTTTACACTTACTAATGTAAGAAAGGTTTTCTGGGGCACCTAGGTGGCTCAGTCAGCTAAGCATCCAACTTCAGCTCAGGTCATGATCTCACGGTTCATGGGTTCAAGCCCCGCATCGGGTTCTGTGCTGACAGCTCAGAGCCTGGAGCCCGTTTCAGATTCTGTGTCTCCCTCTCTCTGCCCCTACCCTGCTGGCTCTCTATCTCTCTCTGTCTCAAAAATAAATAAACATTAAATTTTTTTTTAAAAAAGAAAGATTTTCTGATTGTTTCATGAATTCTCTAGTTAACTAGTTTTTGCCTAAATAGCCTCAACATTAGATGACAAAACTAAAAGGCAACCAACAGAATGGGAGAAGGTATTTGCAAATGACATATTGAATAAAGGGTTAGTATACAAAATCTATGAAGAACTTATCCAACTCAATACCCAAAAAACAAATAATGCAGTGAAGAAATGGGCAAAAGTCATGAACAGACACTTTTCCCAAGAAGACATCCAGATGGCTAACAGACACATGAAAAGATGCTCAACATCACTCATCATCAGGAAAATACAAATTAAAACCACAATGAGATACCGCCTCAACCTGTCAGAATGGCTAAAATAAACAACTCAGGCAACAACAGATGTTGGCGAGGATGCAGAGAAAGAAGATATCTTTTGTACTGCTGGTGGGAATGCATCTTGCCATTTGCAACATGTGGATGGAGCTAGAATGTATTATGCTAAGTGAAATAAGTCAGCCAGACAAAGACAAATATATGATTTCACTCATATGTGAAATTTAAGAAACAAAACAGATGAACATAGGGGAAGGGAAGGGAAAATAAGATAAAAACAGAGAGGGAGGCAAACCATAAGAGACTTAAATACATAGAACAGACTGGGGGTTGCTAGAGGGGAGGTGGGTGGGGGTGTGGGCTAAATAGGTGATGGGCATTAAGGAGGGCACTTGTTGGGATGAATACTGCATGTTATATGTAAGTGATGAATCACTGGGTTCTACTCCTGAAACCAATACTACACTGTATGTTGTATAACTTGAATTTTAAAACATAATTTTTAAAAAATATGACCTGTACCAGTGCTCCCTTAAATATCTTGTTTCTAAATACCATTTCTCACTAAAAAGAACCAGAACTCCTCGGAAGAAGGAAGTCTGGGGCAAAGAAATACAAAAAGCGTTTGGAATACCTTGTTATACTAAAAAATAAGGAAGTACTTAAGAAAATGATAAAGTATGTTATGTGCAGAATGTCTGTGTCCCCTTACAATTCATACGTTGAAACCCTAACCCCTTATGTGACTATTGAAGATAAGGCCTGCGAGGAGGTGATAAAGGTTAAGTGAGGTCATAAAAGTGGGCTCTATCCCAATAGGACTGGTGCCCCTATAAGAAGAGGAAGAGACAGCAGAGCTCTATCTCCCCACCATGTAAGGAAATAGGGAAAAGGCAGCCATCTGCAAGCCAAGAAGAAACCTCTCACCAGGAACCAAATTGGCCAGCAACTTGATCTCGGATTTCTAGCCTCCAGAACTATGAGGCTTAAACACTTTTGTTGTTTAAGTCCATGCTATTTTGTTATGGTAGCCAGAACAGATTAGTATAGAAGATACGGCAAAAGGGCACTCATTGGACAAGCTTGGGTTAATTTGAGCTTCAAAGTAAATTAACTGGCAGTGTCTGGGTGTCTCAATTGGTTAAGTGTCTGACTTTGTCTCAGGTCACCATCTCGCAGTTCATGAGTTTGAGCCCCATGTCAGGCTCTGTGCTGACAGCTCAGAGACTGAAGCCTGCCTCAGATTCTCTCTCTCTCTCTCTCTCTCTCTCTCTCTCTCTCTCTCTCTCTGCCCTTCCCCTCCTTGCGCTCTGTCTCTCTCTCAAAAATAAAATAAACATTTAAAACAAAGTCAATTAACTGACAGCATTGGATTAAAATTCACTTAACAAAAATAAGAATCCACTAATTCAAGTAAATAAGGAAAGGGAAATGTTTTCTTACCATAAAATGCCAGTTAACAAAAGTAGAGGAAAACAATCAACAAAATGAAAAGGGAATCAACAGAATGAGAGAAAATATTTTCATACTATATATCTGATAAGGGGTTAACATCCTATACATATAAAGAACTCATACAACTCAATAGCAAAAAAAATCATCATCATCATCATCCAGATAAAAATGGGAAAAAATCTGAATAGAAATTTTCCCAAAGAAGACATACAAATGGCAAATGGGTACATGAAAAGATGCTCAACATTACTAATCGTCAGGGAAATGTACATCAAAACCACAATAAGATTATCACTTCCCACCTGTTAGAATGGCTATTATCAAAGAAACAAGAAATAAGAAGTATTAGCAAGGATGTAAAGAAAAGGGACCCCTTTTCTGCACTGTTGGTGGGAATGCAAATTGATGCAGCCACTTTGGAAAACAATATGGAGGTCTCTCAAAAAACTTAAAAATAGAACTATGATGATATGATCCAACAATTCCACTTCTAGGTATATAACTAAAGGATGCTGAAATCAGCATCTCATGTCAGGAAATGAAACCTCAGATATATGCACTACCATGTTCACTGCAGCACTATTCACAATAGCCAGGATACAGAAACAACCTAGGTGTCCATCAACGGATGAATAAAGATGTGATACACACACACACACACACACACACACACACACACACACACACACAGTGGAATATTATTTGACCAAGAGAAAGAAGAAAATCCTGCCATTTGTGACAACATGGATGAACCTGGAGGACGTTATGCTAAGTGAAATGAGCCGCACACAGAAAGACAAATACTATATGGTCTCACATGAATCTAAAAAAAGAATGTTGAACTCATAGTAACAGGGAGTAGAATGGTAGTTACCAGGGGCTAGGAGCAGGGGAGATGGGGAGATGCTGGTCAAAGGGTATAAACCTTCAATTATATGATGTATAAGCTCTGGGAATCTAATATATAGCATGGTGACCACAGTTAATAATGCTGCATTATATACTTGAATTTTGCTAGGTAAATCTTAAGCATTCTCACCACATACACAAAAGAAAGTAACTATGTTAGGTGATAGATCTGTTAATTGACTTGATTGGGGTAATCATTACACAATGCACACACATATCAAGTTATCATGTTGTACACTTTAAATACATACAATTTTATTGGTCATTTATGCCTCAGTAAAGCTGAGGGAAAACATCAAAGTAGAGGGAATAAGAAAAGTTAGAAAAATCGCCTTTATTTTTTGAAGCCATCATAATAATAATAACTGATTCAGATAAGATTTATCAGTGGCTGTTAAAACTATTAGGTGAAGGTTTGAGGATAGGAGGATATTAGTCTCAAAATATCTCCCCACAGATAACAACAGGAAGTAGAAGTTCTATAGTGTATATACTTGGCAATCACTACCTTATAAAAATGATCAAAGTTAATGAAACCAATAAGATAAATTGGTAACATGTGCTTCCTGACAAGTTTTACACTGGTGAAAACATTTACCACCTTTATGATATGCTTGCCAAAAATGTATAATCTGACTTAATCATGGGGGGCAAAAAACCTGAAGAAAACCCAAATTGAGGTTTCTATAAAACATCTATCTGCCCAGGATGCTTCAAAAATGTCAATGCTGTGATAGACAAAGCTGAGGAACTGTTTCAAATTAAGGGAGACTAAACAGATATGACAACTAAATGAACTTTGTGATACTGGGTTGGATCTTGGCTCAGAGAGAAAATAACCACTCTAAGAACATTATGAGGAAAATTCATGAAATTTTAATATCATGTGTATATTAAATAATAGCATTGTATCAATGTTAAATTTTCTGAATTTGATCATGGTACTATGGTGTCTATGAGGGATAAATGGGTATGATGTCTGAAACTAATTCTAAAATGGTAGAATGACAGACAGAAAGCCAGAGAAGAGAGAAGGAGCAAATGAATAAATAAATGAGGCAATATGTTAAAACAGGCAAATCCAGAAGGGTTTAAAAAGTTAGTTCTTTGTACTACTCTTAAAACTTCTGTTAAGTTTAAAATAATTTCAAAATAGAAAGTAAAATTTAAAAACTCTTCAATTTCAATGGGTCTATGCAGATAGCACATAGGTACAGACAAGATCATTTCAAACCGACAAATGACAAGCAAAACATTATTTAACTACAGTTTGAATCTCTAGCCAAAGGAAGATACATTGACTCACTCTTTAAGAAAACATTTATTTAGTAATATTAAAAATAGTTAAGGTTTGTTAACACTGTGCGGTTACATGCCTTCCATATTGTGGCAGATTGAATTTTCTAAATAAGACCACGTCAACTATATTCTCTCTTACATGTTCTTCTTACAATGTGATGTTAACATCCTCCATAAAGAGATGGGGTGTACTTATCTTTCTCAAAACCTGTGTAGACGTTTACCTGCCTTGACCAATAGAATACCATGGAAAAGATGCTGTATGACTTTTAAGGCAAGGTCTTAAAAGGCACTAAAAATTTAACCTTGTCTCTTGGATCGTTCACTTCACGGGATAAGAAAAAGCTATGCTTGAGATGCAATAGAAGCACACTGATGAGAAAAGAGTTAATCTATCTGAGCAGAGCTTCACAAAGAAATTCCAGGACCCATTACCTGCCACCATGATCAGTGGGGGAGCCGTCACAGTCCTTCCTGACCCTGCGAACAAGCAGAGACTCCTGCCTGATCTTTCCTCAGATATAATTATGTAATTATAATCTATAGTTGTGTAATGTTCAAGAAAACTTAATTACATGTCTTGATAATTGTGATATTGTTACATAAAAAGAAGTACATACTTGGTCTTTTTCCCTGGTTGCTGACACAGAGCTTTTAACACCCTGGAAATTTCCTGAATGATGGGGGTGATAGAAGCATCTTCTGTTATAATATTTGGTCTTGTCCCCAGTTCCTGACACAGAGCCCCCTAAGAGGTTCTCTCAGGAATTTCCTGAGTGATAAGAAAACTTTTGGTATACTAATGAGGTGACCCTTGGCTGAGGATGGAGCCTGGTTCCCAGAAAGACCAAGTCTCGATCAGAAGCTTGAAGCTTTCAGCCCCACCCCTATACTTCTGGGGAGGGAAGAGGGACTGGAGATTGAGTTTAATTATCAATGACCAGTGATTTAACTGTCATGCTTACCTAGAGGAACCTCCATTAAAAAAAGCCTAAATGACAGGATTTAGGGGGAGCTTCTGGGTTGGTGGACATTTCCATGTGCCAAGAGGGTGGTGCATGTCAACTCTCCAGGGACCAAACCTGTGGTGCTCAGGATCCTTCCAGATCTCACCTATCTGGATGTCCTTTTGCCTCCTTTATAAAAAACTGGTGATAGTAAGTAAGCAAAGTATTTCCCTGGATGCTGTAAGCCACTATAGTAAATTATCAAACCTGAGGTGTGGGAGTGTCATAGCAACCTCCCAATTTATAGCCAGTCAGGCAGAAGTACAGGGGGTCCTGGACTTGTCGTTGGCATCTGAGGTGGGAGCATCTTGTGGGGCTGAGCCCTCAACCTGTGGGCTCTGTGCTAACTCTGAATAGCTAGTTCAGAATTGAATTGAATTGTAGGATAGTCAGATGGTGTTCAAAGAGTGAAGAATTGGTTAGTATGGGGGAAAAAAATTCCACATTTTGTGTCAGAAATGTCAGGTAGTAAAATCGGCTTTGAATAATGCAATGGGTTAACACATTAGACATTACTATTAAGAATTTAATCTCAAAAATTTTGAAAGCAACACATAAAACTGAATTTGATGTTCTTCATCCATCATCCTGATATTGATACAGAAGACAATAAACTGATTGAACACACATTTTTATATGTAGTAAAAGCTTGCCCTGATGTTTCCAGCTATCCTCTTTTTATACACCTTGTCCATCACTGGGGATGCAATCAGCATACAATAAATAATAACAACAGCTTTTGTCTTCAATGCCTCATTTCCTTATCCTTTCTAAATTCTTGGAATTTTCTGACACGTCAGTTCTGCATTCTTCAAATAGCACATTGAAGACCCACACAAACCATCTCCTTCCCTGAGCATCCTTAACACTTAGAATCATAGCACTTAGCACTTAAATACATGCCTCTAGACCCTAATAGCTTCATGTCAGCTTGTGGATGTTATAATTTCTTTACCAAGGGCCCAGATATGCTATAGAAACACTACCCCAGACCCATGCACCTTGTGCAAATTTAAGGACATAGTGTGAATGTGAGATACTTGCTGATTAAACAACTGATGCTAACATTCTAAAATACTCTCTTCTATAATGTTTTTTTTTAAGTTTATTTATTTATTTTGAGAGAGAGAGAGAGAGAGTGAAAGTGGGGAAGGGGCAGAGAGAGAGGGAGAGAGGGAATCCCAGGCAGGGTCCGCACTGCCAGCACAATGCCCAGTGCAGGGTTCGAACCCATGAACCATGAGATCATGACCTCAGCAGAAATCAAGAGTCAGACGCCTAACTGAATGAGTCACCCAGGTGCCCCTCTCTTCTATGATCTTATTTATGTTGATAAATTTTCTTTAATTCTCTATAAATTTGAAGAAAAATATATTTCCTATGCCCCAGTAAAGAGGACTGGCCTGGTAAGTGATGTATTACAGGGAAGATGTCCCATTTCTTTGCTGAAAGAGCTGTGTGTCACTTTACAATCCCCAGACACTGGCCTCCAAAGGAGCACAGGACTGATGTCCTTTGCCAAGAATGTAGACAGCAATGGATGTGCTTATGGGGATAGAGTCTGGAATCAGGCAGAGTAAGTTCAAAGCCTAGCTTTTCTACTTATTGGCCATGGGATCTTAGACAATTTAACTTCTAGAAACCTTAGCTTCAATGTCTTCAAAATGGGGGTATCAATTCACTTTCCTCAGAGTATTGCAGAGAGAATTATATGAGACCTGTAAAGCAGTTAGCACATATACTTAGAGAGAGCTAGAGAAGCGTTAGTCATTATTCTTCAAATGAGAGTAGCTAACACTCTCTGCATACAGTCTGCCTGTTAACAGAGTAAAGAAGAGGGAGGTGTTTGTCCCTGGTCCTTTGTTCTCCTGCAGGTAAGAGGGATTTCTTTTGCTTATGCTGTATTTCCCTTTGGCATATCTGAAAAGGTACAACCATATACAAATAAAGCATGGAAACCCAAAACACAGGGCTAAACCAGCTCTCACCAGTTCCTCAGGCAATTTTCCTCCTGTTGCTGGCTTCTCTCTCCCTCAGCTAAACTCACTTCCAGATGAATTCTATATTTATTTCTCTCCTCTTTTCTTTAATTATCATAAAATTTGGGATAAATGCTCTAGTTTTGTTCTTTTAGACCACTTTCCATTAATTTTTTTTTAAGTTTGATTATTTTGAGAGAGAGAATGTGCACATGAGGTGGGGAGGGGCAGAGAGAGAGAGAGAGAGAGAGAGAGAAAGAGAGAGAAAGAAAAAGAGAGAGAATCCCAAGCAGGCTTCTCACTGTCTGTGCAGGACTCCAGGCAGGGTTCAAACTCATGAACCAGGAGATCATGACTTGAGTCAAAGTTGGACACTTAACAGACTGAGCCACCCAGGCACCCCTCCATAAACTGTTTAATTCAGCCAATGTAAGTTCCATCAGACAAGTTAACCTTTTTAAACTAGGAAATGGTTCCAGTGTCGATGTTTCTGTTCTGGGTCATTCAGACATGAAAACTATTGAACACAATGTACTACTACCAATCTAACAAGAGAAAACAGTTTGAATTCACCAAGGACTCAACTGTAGTACCTGTTAAAAAATGAAAAAAGACATTATAAAACTAAAGGTAACACCCCTGTCTCCTAGGAAAAAAAGTAGATGCTCAATCTTTTGAGAATTGTGTTGAGATACAACTTACAGTTCATAGTCTGGAAGTGACTCGTGTAACCACATGGACAAATCACTTAATCTCTGGGCTAACCAGCTCGATTTCCTTGTCATTTGAAAGGGGAGAAACAGAAAAGCCAGGTAGACCTTTGGAGAGTAAAGATGAGAATTTAGACCTAGAGGGAAAATGTGGTCCTATTTTTAGTCTTCAGCTAATGGCTTTGACTTTTACTCCTAAAATCGCTTTTGAAATAACAAGAAAGAAAGGTATCTGGGAAGAAAGATGTATAAGAGGATTGAGAAGAGAGAACGAGTCTATATAACTTTGATCATTCCCAATGAGAAACCCATGCACCAGAGCATGGACTTTAATTCTATGCAAAGGCCTGAGTTCTGACCCTGGATTATCTTCAAATAATCCATACTAAATCCTTACACTCTAACAATTCATCCTAAAGTTCATTTATGTATTTTGAGAAAGTAGTGGGGGGAGGAGGGTGGGCAGAGGGAGAGAGAGAATCCCAAGCAGGCTTCAGGCTATCAGCACAGCTGACTCAGGGCTTGATTTCACAAACTGAGATCATGACCTGAGCTGAAATCAAAAGTCCAACACTTAACTGACTGAGCCACCCAGGCGCCCCATGATTCATTCTGCAAAGCTCCGAAACAAGCACCAACTCAAAGATCTTCCAGCCCGATTCTCTTGGATTGAGAAAAGAATATGCTTTAGAGTTGCAAATAACTCGACAGAACTTGAGGTGAGGTCATGTTTGGAACCAGGAGATGAACCAATAGCAAAGATTAATGGGGCTTTGGAAAAGCAAGTTTATACAATGTGCTCGTGAATCTGGAGTAATTATAAACCAATCAAAAAGAAGAAAAGATGTGGCTGTCTTTTACCCTTCTGTTTTTGGCTGCCTTGTAGAATAGATGTATCTTATTGACTTACTGGCCAATCATGGTTGACAAACTGAAATCCCAGTCTTGATACTCCTTCTATGAGTAGGGGTGGGGGGGAGGGTGATGGGGAAGAAAAAGAAAAAAGTAAGAGAGAATTCAGCACTGAGGGAGGATTCTGAATTACAGTGACTTTTTACAAGCCTCTAACGGTGGGGGCACCTGGGCACTTAGTTGGTTAAGCCTCTGACTTTTGTTCAAGTCATGATCTCGAGGTCTGTGAGTTCAAACTCCGCATGGGGCTCTGCTTCAGAGTCTGTGTCTCCCTCTCTCTCTGCCCCTCCCCCACTTGTGCTTTATCTTTCTCTCAAAAATAAACATTAAAAAGTAAAAATAAAAGCCTGTAACTGTACTCTTTCATTAATCAGTACTTAATGGTGTCTTACATCTGGCATGATCATTTTTATAAGATATTGCCTCACTGGAATTTCAGTAAAGCAGTACCAGTCGTCCCCACAATCCTAGAAAGAGAAAGGTGGGGAAAGACAAGAGTCTCCAGCAGTGATAAGCAACCCTAATCTTTGTGATCCAAGTGATTTAGCCTGAGAGCTAGAGTCCAAATGAAAACGAAGAAAGCTGCTCCATGTTGCTACTTCTCAAATACGCCTGGTGATTAACATTAGCAGTTGAAAAGAAACATAAATTTTCTTATTGACTTTCTTCTATTCAACACAGTGAGTATTTTCAGTTGCCAATAACCCCCTACTAAGGGGCTCATTAAAACTGCTGCCATTTTGAATGAAAGAAAAAAGTTAATTTGTAAAAATTTTTATTGTTTTGATACAAGCTAGGGTGGTTTTATAATGGCTTATAGAGTTACAGTCTTGTATGTATATTGAGCAAAACTTATTCAAGCTCTGTGTACTGGATAACTGGTGTCTTGTATAACTTTTGTCCAATCTCATGGACAGCAGTATAAAAATCTTTTTTTTTTTTTACCTCATCAGCTGACTGTCTAAGATCAAGTGGGAAGGAATGGGAAGGGCACAGAAGCAGTTCATTTCTCCAAGTTCAAGCCATATGTGGAATAAAGAGGTGATCTCATTTGGGGAATCAAGCAAGGTACATCCCTATAACCACCCCAAAAGGGTGCAGTGAGAGTCAGTCATCAGAAGGGGATGGTCTGGACTCTCTGTTACAGCCAGCTGCTAGAAAAGAGGGAAGACTCATGCCAATCCCCACTCCATATCTAGTACTGGGGAAGACAGGAATGGGAGCACACCTAGACTGTCTGGGTTATTTAAAGAGATTCCCACTGGACATCAACTCCTGAATCATAAGAGAGAAACATCAGGTGGCCAGATGATCAAAGTAGAAAAGAACCTGGCCTCTTTGCATTCTTGCACAGAACAAAATAACTTACTGTAATAGTTCATGGTCCAAGTGCAATTGTGAAATCCCACATCCCTCTTGCACTCTACATTTCCAGGTACTCAATTCTACCTGGGCCTGGGAGAGATGCAAAGAAGCTTATGGGCCCCTGAAGATACATTGGGACCACTAGAATCGGCTACAGCAAATCAGCAATCATTCTGGCTAGACCTCCCAGAGACTGCAGAAAACGACTGTCTCCAACTTGATTAGGATTGCAGTTCCAGCCACAGATGCTGAGATGAGAGATGGACAGGAAGACCACAGGAACAGGAATGCTCAGAGGAGAATGATGCCAAAAGCCGGATGTGTCGATCTCTCAAGCCTGGCAGTCTGGCATCATGGCATGTAGTATGGCAGGCATGAGTAAGAGGCAGACTGAAGGAAGGAGCAAGGGTGAAACATGAAAATGACAGCAAGACTTGCTCTAGGCTTTCTAAATCTACAGCAGTAAGAGCCCATGAGTGCTTATGATCACGACCCAGATTGGTTCCAAAACTAATTTGGGTTGAGGTGGTAATGAAGGGCAATTAATTCAGCTGGAAATGCAAAGAAAGTGGAGCAAATGTCTCTTTAATTTAACCCTGATGATGTAGAATTCAAAGCCAATTTGTAAAATCTATCATTCATTTAGCATACCACACATGCCAGACATTCTGCTAAACATGACTTCATTCGATTATCCAACCATCCTACAAGGCAGTTATGAAGACACTTTACCAAGAAGGCAGTGGGCTCAAGGAGGTTAAGTAACTCCTCCTTCCTCACTCAAAAAAAAAATTGTTGGGGTGCCTGGGTGACTCAGTCAGTTAAGCGCCCAACTCTTGATTTCGGCTCAGGTCATGATCCCAGGGTTGTGGGATCTCTGTACTCTGTTGAGTTCTGCACTGAGCGTGGAGCCTGCTTGGGGCTCGCTCTCTCTCTCTCTCTCTCTCTCTCTCTCTCTCCCCGCTGCTTGTGATATTTCTCTCTCTCTCTCTCTCTTTCTCTCTGTCTCTCTCTCTCTCAAAAAAAAAAAAATGCTGTATCTCTATCTTCAAAGTCTGCTCCATCTCATGACACTGGTTGCCTCATCGAGATATGATCCCTAGTTTTAATCTTTCTAGTAACACCTTACTGTTATCTTGCTGTGTAATGTCAGAAACGTCATTAAACCAGTTGAGGCCCTGGTTTATTCATTTGTACCATAAAGGGATGGTCTCTAAAATCCCCTCCGGAACTCAGGAACCGCTTCAGAGCTGTGTGTCTACCAGGTGATAGTAGAAACACAGATACTTCATGCTTGGGATAGGAAAGAGCAAATTAACTACTGAAAGGCTGTGGATTATTAAAAATCACTCCTGGGCGTTATGGAGCTTGTCATGTCAATGATTAAATGAAATGGAGAGAGTTTGCATGTCCAGCAAAAACCCTGCCCTGGTATGCAATAAAATGCCCACCCAAGAGGGGTGAAATCACATGATTTATGAATTGCCAGGAATGGCATTCCTCTCCCGTGTTTATAGAGTGCCCTACTGTTATAATTAAGGAACTCAGTAGGGAGCCTCTACTTACTGCTTACTAAATGAATTCTGATATGCTTGGATCAGGAAAAGCGTGATTGTATGATATTTCTGAGTTTTAGTATTCCTACCATTCCCTCTTGATATTTGAAATCAACTATAGTTTCCCTCAGTTTAGCTCTGATGATCTAATTTAAGCCTAATTGCTCAGCTCTCTACAACCAACCAACTGCTCTGGGTGTAATTCTTTTAACCTAGGAAATTGGCTTTCATACGCATATCTCTCTTTGTGCCTCTGAAAACTGAGTAAGATGCAAAGGGCTTGCCATCCGGTACCAGGCACATGAGGTTAACCCAAGAAAATTACCTGACAGTGGCTATTACAGTAACCCATGACAACAACAGAACATTTTGAAATTTCCTTCTCCAAATTCTAAACAATTTCCCTAGGATGATGTAACTGTATTAGAAAGAGCATTAGGTTCAGAATCAAACAGACTGGAAGCCAAGTCTGAGCTCTGCAATTTACTAGGTGTTGACTTTGACCTTGGGAATCACACTGAACTCCAATTTCCTCATCTGTCAAGTGGCATCATCAATAGTCATTTCATAGAATTGTGAAGATTCAGTGAGTTTACTTGTGTTAAACCTCCGCATGATTCTGGCATGCTGTTCTAAAGAGAAGCAATAGCCACCATGTACCAAATACCTTCTTTATGCCAGGTTCTGGACTAAGAACTTCACGCACATCAATTTTAGACGTCACCTCAACCCTGCAAAGTGCATCCTGTGTTAGTTGTGTCTCACTGAAAAAGAACACTGAGGCATAAACAGGCAAACTATTGGCCCAAGACTCTCTTGCCAGGTAAACAACAACTCTGGGATGGCTACTGCATCTCCGACTGCTATTTTCACATGGCTCAGACTAGATGGGACTCATAAATGTGCAATTTGAAATCTTTACTCTTCTGGAAAACAGAAAACCCAAGTCAGAGAAAAAGCTCTCACCAATGAAGAAAGAAAATGTTTCTAATGGTATACCTTAGGGGAGGGGGGAAGTAAAACCGCCCCTCATCCACTTGGCATTGTGGGCTACTCTGGCAGATAGCCTGCTAGGAAGGGAGTTAAAAGGATAGAAAGATGCACAATCACAGGACACAGGGATTCCACAGGGAATTGCCAAAGGGATTCAGCTGGAACCCCGTCGTTGCCCACATCTCCCTGGATCCAAGCTTCCTACTCAGGCCTTATCATAGGGCAGGTGGACTGTCCTTGCTTTTATGGGAAGCTTAGAAACTACAACCCACAAGATGATCTCTGAAGACAAGTAATCAGGAAAGAAAAATACTTTATGCATTGGTATTTGACATGGAATGCTGTTACACTTCCCTGAGCTGAAAGAGATCTTGAAGTAGACAAGTTCACAGACCGCTTCCAGTATCATTTAGAGTGGCAGTTTCTAACACTAATAAAGGAACCTCACATCAAAATTCCTTTTAGAAATTTAAGGTCTGTGAACAATACCATGCCTCACAATCCGACACCTTCCATCACATAAGCCCCTCCAGTCATCTAGCTTGTCCTTAATCCTTAATACCCAAATTAGTATTTGGACCAGGGGAGAAGCAAATGCTCCCGTCTCCTGTCCACTCCCAGATCTCTCTGCTGTCTCCTCCAGAACCCCATTTTCTGATCATCAAAGACCAGTGTACTTTTATCCTCCAAAAGGGAATCTTCTACCACTTCTGGTCTGAACTCAAACCTGGACCTCCCCTTGGGTACTCTTCTCTTCTACAGCCCTCACTGAGGGTGGCATTCGGTCTCCCAAGCCTCACTTGAAATGAAGCTTAGAGACAGGCCAGCATTCTCTGCAGGCTTAGGCCTTCGAGTATATAATCCTGAATGCCTGTTTCTTATTGTCATCAAACAGTTCTCCTCACATTCATCCCCAAACATTAAACTGCAGCTGATTCACACTCTCCTCTCCACCCCTAGCCTTACCATGATCCTGGGTAGTTTCAGAATCTACGTGCATGCCCCACATAATGCCTTACCCCATAATTCTTAAGCCTCCTCACTCCAATAACCTTCAATTCCACTGTAATTCTGTCACCAGCATACATAACCACACCCTGAAACTTGCTGTCCTCCAGAATGGCTTCACTGATGAAAACTTAATCTCCAATATCCCACAGCCTGACCACACAACCTATGTAAACTTCCTGTTAACTCCTTTAAACTTGTATTTCAACTTCATAAAAAAAAAAAAAACTGGTCCTTTGACCCACTTCCCCACACATGCATTTTCCATGACCAATCAGTTCTTTCCTGACTTCATCTCCCTTCCCTTTTCAACCTAAACCAGCTCTTCAATCATTATTTTATCAGTAACTTCTGTTTTCTCTCTCCACTGTGCTTCCTCCAAATGAATCCACTGAAATCCTGAACTTGAATCATTCCTACATCTGCTGGCTCCCCCTGATCCTACACTGAGGCATCCAGGAAAAGCAGGAGAAAAACTGTACAGCATGCTTCTACAACTCTATGATCTTCATCCTCAGTTATTAGTTTGATGATTTTTCTATGCGTCCATAATTCTCACTACTGTTCCCCACAAATTCGCCAGAGTCAGGATGTTACCTATCCCCTTATGTACAGTAGATGCCCTTTCCTCTGTCTTCACCAAGAACACAGAGATCAGGGAGGATCCGCTCAACTCCCAGTTCTTTTTCCTCCCTCCACTCACAACTGTGTCTTCATCTTTCTTACCTCCTTTCAACCCAGAGACAGCATTCTTTTTCTTATCTCAAACTTATCCTCTTTTATCCCTTTGTCTCTTTTCTGTGATTTTGCTACAACCCACGGGTCAAAGAAGAAACTGCAAAATAAGTTATAAAGTATTTTGAACTGAACGAAAGTGAAAACACAACGTATCAAAATTCTTTCTCAGACAAAGACAAATACCATATGATTTTACTTATGTGTGGAATCTAAACAGCCGAACAACTGAACAAACAGAAAACCAAACAGACTCATATACAGAGAACAAACTGGTGGCTGCCAGAGGGGATGTGGGGGAGGCGGGGGGGAGGGGATGAGCAAAATAGACAAAGGGGCTTAAGAGGTATAGACTTTCAGTTATAAGATAGATAAATCTTGGAGATGAAAAGTACAGCATAGGGAATATAGTCAATAATATTGCAATAATGTATGGTGACAGATGGTGACGATACTTACCGTGGTCAGCAAGGAGTAATGTATAGAATTGTCAAATCAATATGTTATATGTCTGAAACTAATATAACATTGTATGCCAATTGTACTTCAACAATTTTTTTGTAAATGTGGGATTCTAGTAAAGCATTACTTAAAGGCAAATGCACAGCATTAATCTTCCCCATTCGAGAGAAAAAAAAAAGAGATCTCAAATCAATGACTTTAACTCCCCCCTTAAGAAACTAGATAAAGAAGTGCAAATTATAGGGGCGCCTGGGTGGATCAGTCGGTTGAGCGTCCGACTTCAGCTCAGGTCATGATCTCATGGTCCGTGAGTTCAAGCCCCACATCAGGCTCTGTGCTGACAGCTCAGGGCCTGGAGCCTGCTTCAGATTCTGTGTCTCCCTCTCTCTCTCTGCCCCTCCCCCACTCATGCTCTGTCTCTGTCAAAAATAAACATTAAAAAAGTGCAAATTATATCCAAAATAGAAGAATGGAAATAATAAACATCAAAGATAAAAATCAATAAAATCAAAACCAGAAAACAACAGAGAAAATCAGTGAGATACAGGTTAGTCCTGCAGAAGAACAATGAAATTGATAAACCTCTAAAGATTGATCCAAAAAAAGAGGAAGTAGAAGAAAGAAGAGAGAAGATATAAATTACCAATCTCAAAAATAAGAGATGTGACATTATTACAGATTCTACTGATTTTTAAAGGATTTAAGATCATGTTATCAAGAACTTTATACCAATAATTTCAACACTGCAAATGAAATGGAAATATTCTTTGAAGATGTAACCTAACAAAGTTCACTTAAAGAAACAGATAACCTGTATAGCTATAGACCTACTAAAGAAATTGAATTTGTTGTTCAAAATCTTTCCACAAAAAACAAAACACACACACACACACACTCCAGGCCCAGCAGGTTTCGCTGGTTAATTCTTCTAAATATTTATGGAGAAATAATTCCGATGCAATACAAAGTCTTCCCAAAAAATAGAAAAGAATACTTTCCAATTTGTTCTATAAAGTCAGCATTGCCATAATACCAACACCAGATATATTACAAGAAATGAAAACTACAGTGCAATATTTCTCATGAACATATATATGTTAACAAAATTTTATCAAGTAAACCCAACAATATATGAGAGGTAATGCATCATGACCAAATATGGTTTAGCCAAGGAATGCAACATTGATTCAACATTCAAAAATTATCCATGTAATTTGCCATATTAACAAACAAAAAAACATCACCATTTTGCTATAAGTGATGAATCATGGGAATCTACTCCCAAAGCCAAGAGCACACTGTATACACTGTATGTTAGCTAGCTTGACAACAAATTATATTTAAAAAAAGAAAAAGAAAAAGCATTTGACAAAATCCAACATCCATTCCTTACAAAAACCCTCAGCAAACTAAGAATGGGAATTAATTTCCTCAATCTGACAAAAGGCATCGATAAAAAAATCCTCAGCTATCATACTCAGTGGTAAAAGACTGAATGTTCTCCCTGAGATCCGGAACAAGACTAGAAGCTGCTCTCAGCAGTTTTATTCAACATTAAACTGGAGGTTCCAGCCAAGACAATAAAGCAACAGAAATAAATAATAGGCATCCAGACTAGAAAGAAAGAGGTAAAACTATCTTTTTCATAGGCAACATGATCACCTATGTAGAAAGCTGATGGAAACCACAAAAATATTAGACCCAACAGTGATTTTACCAAGGATGCAGAAGTCAAGTCCAATTTATAAAAATCAATTGTATTTCTACATACCAGCGATGAACAATCAGAAATGGAAATTTAAAAAAATATATCCTTTACAATGGCATCAAAAAAAATTAAAAACACTAAAGGATAAATCTGACAACATAGATTTCAACATATATATTGAAAAACACTCAATATTGCTAAGAGATATTAAATAACACCTAAATTAATGGAGAGATTATAACACATTCATGGGTCAAAAGCTTGAATAATTTTTGTTCTGTTTTTTTTAAAAGCTTGAGTATATTTAAGATGTCTGCTATAGACAATGTTTGTGTCCCCACAAATTTATATGTTGAAACTTAATCCACAATGTGACAGTATTTAGAGGTGGAGCCTTTGGGAGGTGATTAGGTTATGAGGGTAGAGCCCTCAAAAATGGGACTAGCACCTTTATACATGAAACGCCGAAGAGAGTCCCTTGCCCCTTCTGCCAAGTGAGGATACAGCAAAAAGATGGCGGTCTATGAACCAGGAAGCAGGCTCTCACCAGACACCAAATTTACCTATGCCTTGATCTTGGGGCTTCCAACCTCCAGAATTGGGAGAAATAAATATCTGTCATTTATAAGCCACCTTATCTATGGTATTTTTGTTATACCTGCCTGAACAGACTACAACCATGTCAATTCTTCCCCCTACCCCCAACTAATCTCAAGATTCAATGCAATCCTAACTTATATCCCAGCAACCTTCTTTTTTTTAGAAATTGACGAACTGATTCTAAAATTCATATGGAAATGCAAAACACCTATTTATTTCTCAACAATAAGTAAACTATTGACACAACTACAAAGATAAATCTCAAAATAATTATACCGAGTAAAAGAAGACAAAAAGGAATGCATACTGCATGATTCCATTTATACAGTTTCTAGAAAGTGCAAAGCAATCTATGTAACAGAAAGTAGATCAGTTGTTGCCTGGGTAGTGGGGAGGAGTGAAGGACCAGGAGCAGGGGCATGAGCAAACTTTTAAGGATGATGGGACCTTGATCATGGTGATGGTTGCACATGTATAAACATGTTAAAACTTATTTTATTGCACACCTTAAATACATATGACTTATTGTAGGTCAATTATACTTCAATAAAGCTTCCCTAAAAAACAAAAAGCACTTGTGAAAGAAAAACTGAAAATGCTTTATTTTTTTTAAGTGAGCCCATTTGTGAACTTCATTATTTAAATCCTATTACAAACAAATTTCTTCTGACATGGTTCTTAAGTGATAATGACACGTCAAGGCATCAGAGCACCAGAATGAGAACAGGTCCTCTGACATGTATATTGAATTGTCATTATAAGAAGTTAAGAAACGACCACTAGTCACCCCAGTGATTAGGGGAAGCAGCTGGGAATGTGATCTGGGTGCTCTGGTTTCAGATTCAGCATGTACTTGGGGCACATTTCAACAGGACCAGAATTTCAAAAAAACTCAAAACAGATTTGGAAAAGGAGGCAGAAAACACCTCTGGGCATTTGTCTAAAGAGCTCGCAGAATAAATGTTCTGTGCCCACAGTGCTTGCTATTTCAACATCCTTTCAGGATGTGGTTATAGGATGTGAGATCTTGCAGTCCAATTACCTCTGTTTCCAAGTGTTTCTGAGATTGGAATGTACAGCTGGCCTCATGGAGAAGAGACAATAGCACAGGGCCATTTTGGACATCATATAAACAGAAGGAACTCACTATATCTGGTGTCTCTTTCATTTATCCATTCCAGTCTCTAACTGGGGGTTTTTGCCCATCGAGTTTGAATTAGTCCCATTGGCAGCTGATACCAAGCCACCTCTGTTGTAGATGACCTTTGCCTTGTCAAACCAATTCAGGGCTGACTCTTGGCTCAAGTATCAATCATCGCTCCACAGTTAGGCTCAGGACATCAAGGTTTGTTTCCATTGATGCACATGATGTGTGAGCCAAAGAAAGTTTAGGTAGCTTGAGTTATTTTGGGTCCTTTTTTTCAGAAAACAATGAGGACATGGTAGGACACAGAGAGGAGTGATAAAAAACAATCATGAAAGCTGTAGAAAAATGGAGAGTTTGCTCTGAATGTAAATAATTTTGCTTTAAAAGCACTTTTGGAGGCGCCTGGGTGGCTCAGTCGGTTGGGCGGCCGACTTCAGCTCAGGTCACGATCTAGCGGTCCGTGAGTTCGAGCCCCACGTCAGGCTCTGGGCTGATGGCTCAGAGCCTGGAGCCTGTTTCCGATTCTGTGTCTCCCTCTCTCTCTGCCCCTCCCCCGTTCATGCTCTGTCTCTCTCTGTCTCAAAAATAAATAAAAGCATTAATAAATAAATAAATAAATAAATAAATAAATAAATAAATAAAAATAAAAGCAATTTTGTTCGTTTTAGCTACCATATGTTTAATTTACTGCTGTCATTTTTACTCTTATGCCAACTGGACTGATATCACACATTTCCTGTAAACAGATACAATTAATAATTCATGATTTCTGTGGTTGGGACAGTTTTACAATCACTCAACTCATCCTGGATCTGGGTGATTTTCTTTTTTTTTATTTTTTTTTTTCAACGTTTATTTATTTTTGGGACAGAGAGAGACAGAGCATGAACGGGCGAGGGGCAGAGAGAGAGGGAGACACAGAATAGGAAACAGGCTCCAGGCTCTGAGCCATCAGCCCAGAGCCCGATGCGGGGCTCGAACTCACAGACCGCGAGATCGTGACCTGGCTGAAGTCGGACGCTTAACCGACTGTGCCACCCAGGCGCCCCTGGGTGATTTTCTTTAACCACCAAACTTAACAAAGGGTGGAGGTGGGGTGGGGGGGGAAACCAGAGAAATGGAGTCAACTCTAAATCCTCATCCTTCAATTTTTAGTTGTTCTCATAAATAAAAATACAGAGAAGTCCAACAGTTTATCCTGTATTATGACATGACAAACATGGATGATAGGTTCTTATGATTATATTCCTAGCTATACAGAATTCCACAGACATTAGAAACAGAACAAAATGTTCCTTTAATTTAAAGAAATGCTCTTTCTTTAGAACATTTAGTCATCTCTGAATTGATTCATGAGAATTTCCTGTTCCTTAGTACACTCAAACCTCTTCATCCAAAATAATATCAATAAGAGCTATCATTCTTTGAATGTTTATTAAGTAGTCTGGTAAGCATCTTAGCTATTCTTCTAACAACTATATGAGAAGGTTTTATTATTGCCATTTTAACAGCAGAGGAAACTGAAATCTAGGAGAGATCTTATCACTTGTCCACTAAAGGTGGCACTTAGCTTGAACCCAAACCTGTCTAATTACAGAGCTGAAATTTGAGTTTTTAATAAGAATGCATATTTTGCCTCCCCAAATGTACCTATCTTATATCTAAGTGAGTTTTTAAAAATTTTTTTAACATTTATTTATTTTTGAGAGATAGAGACAGAGCACAAGCTGGGGAGGCTCAGAGAGAGAGGGAGACACAGAATTTGAAGCAGGCTCCAGGCTCTGAGCTGTCAGCACAGAGCCCGATGCAGGACTCGAACTCACAGACCATGAGATCATGATCTGGGCCAAAGTCAGACACCTAACGGACTGAGCCACCCAGGTGCCCCAAAGTGAGTTTTTGGGTCTACACCTTCTTGTTTCTTCTGCTAAATGGAAGTGTTTAAAATGAAGTAGTCTTCCTGCGGCCATGGAGCAAAGAACTTAATGTCATTTTTCATGTGCAAAAAATGAGCTACATTCTAAAACAAATCTTGAATCACAAAATCCAAGTGCTTAAATCCAATAGAAAATATACCTCTTTCCCAATTTGTCAAATATCTATACTGATCTCTATCTATTTCTATTGCTCTTAGTCATTTGTGTAACTTAGTTTCAGGATATGTGGAACACACAGTTAAATATCTTTGAATAAGCAAAGACCATGGCTATTTTGTTTTGAATCTGAGACAATTTCTTAATTGTAATTGACAGTAATAGTAATAACAATAATAATAAAATTTTATTAAGCCTCACACCTAACAGTATCATATATTTTATAAGTCTGCGGCTGGACAGTGTGAACAATGTGATATGGCATGCAATAAAAGGTAAGACAGGTATTTTTCTACTATTTCAGCAGCTGACATATTGCATAGTAACCACCAGAATACCTAATTCCTTTGCAAATCAACCTTTATTGCTTCTGGTGCAGCTTCAGTTTTGTTAACAATGTTGAAAATTATGTATGTAGAAATAACACTGTATTATATTAAAATTAAAAGTATCACGTTAGCATCACCAACAGAACATGTATGACTGAAAGTGTATTTGCTTTTATCAGGCAAGCTTACATTTCTTAACCACATTCATGCACACACATCAACTTATTTCCTATTGTATGTCAAAGGTATCAGATGAGCCTATGAAATAAAGGGGAAGAGTGATATATTTAAGTTAGGGGCTTGACAGAAGGTTAAACAGACCCCTCTATCAATGTACAATTCAGTCACAGAGTTCGGGGGTTTTCCCTCAAGTGCTCTCTCCTTTGGCCCCACTAATGCTAAACACTGTGGCTATTAGCAGCCCAGAATTTTCTCTCTTGAGAGGAGAAATGTGATATAGTTGGCGTGCCAACCCAGTCTGTGGATCTTCTAAATTCCAACTGAGCCATGCTCTCTCGGCTGGGCTTTGGAGATGTGAATTGTTATCCAGTAGGAAATACGATAAAACACTGGACTAAGTTCACTTGAGGCCACTGACTTATCTGGATCCCTATGCCCAGAAAAAAACAACCCTAGTCTTCATTTGTCCCAAGAGTCCTGAGTTTGTCATTTCATCCCTTCTTGGCTAGTAAACAACATGAAATCAACAAAATTCTCCATACTTTTTTCTACAGCATATTCATACACCTCCAATGCCTGGGCATCTGCTTTATGGAGGCAATTTGAGAAAGTGGAAAGAAATGGGATAATAAATATGTGAAGATGACTAACAGAAAGCTTCATTTCACAAAGGTCCAAGGTAGCTTCAGGACTTTCAGAAGTCTGCTGCCCTGAGAAGGCATCTAACCTGTGGACCGGGCTTATTCCTGAGGATTAAGACATCCTCACATAATGACCATCCTGAGTTAGGATACTCTGTGTGTCTCATGTCTTTTCACATTGCAATTAAACATGCAATTCTCCATGGTGAAGGAGAACTTCACAAAGGCTGGCCACATCCCAAAGGTTAGAAAAAAAAAATAACCACACTGAAATTAACTCTGTTGGAAACACCAGAAGCACTCTGGGCAGAACAGCAGTTTCTGGACAGGAAATAAGAAATCTTCCATTTTAATACTGCCTGCCACAGCAATGGACAAAGGAGGGGGTAGGGAGGAAGAAGTTAGGTAACAGGTTTCTTTCAAGCTTTTATAAATAAAATGTAAAAGTTATTCTCCCCACTGTTACCTAGACTTTGTGTATCTGCAAGTATGTGTGTGCTTTTAAGCTCATTTCTGGAACCAATGTCTAAAAAATTTGAGAGTATTTGTTTTATTCTACTATATACACTGTGTGAAGTCAGACATACAATGAAATGGCTTTTTCCTGAATGAAATGGTAATAATAACAACAGCCAACATTTATGGAGTGCTTACTTCTTGCAAGGCACAGAACCAAGCACTTTATATACATTAACAGCCATGTGAGGTAGTTACTAATTTATCACCATATCACAGATGAGAGACCAAGGCTCAGAGGGAGCAGCCAACTCCTCCTTCCCATCAGGGCCCAATGCAAGCATCTTCTCGAAGAAGTCTTCTGCCTATGACCCTGCCACCTCCAGGCTTCCTTGATCAATTTCTCCCAGAGCTAGATTACACCTGGCACATTCCTCTCCCGGGTACCCAGGACCCTGTATTATGATTATTTGCATATCCATCCACCAGCAACATGAGCTCCTAGAGGACAGAGACCACGTTTCAGCTTTTTTATATTTGCAGTACTTCTTACGCTGCTTGATATATATAGTAGGGACTCAAAAAATGTTAGTGAATGAATAGGTGAATGAATGGATAAATAAATGGATGAAGAAGACAATCTTTTAGAAAATAAGACACCATAATAAAAGGACATAACAGGGAAGGAATACCTGACTAACGTAAGAATACTTATCCAAAAGTTATTCTAACACTATAGATTTGATATGCTCATACTGCCTCTTCCCATGTTACTCCCAGTAAGTAACATGCTTCTCAAACAGAATGGCACAGGGCTGCAAGGCATGGTGTGAAGACTGCTGGATTTGGAGTCCTGCTTGAGTCTGAGGCCTGATTTTACTGACCTTGGGCAAACTGACGAACCATCTAAGCTGTCCTTTCTCACCTCTGGGAGGATCAGTCCCGCCCATGCATGTACCTCATATGTCCGTGTAATCACTGGAAAGATCATACTCTAAATGTGAATGCGTTTAATAGGGGTAAAGAGTAACACAAATGTTCATGAGAATAACAGATAGACATCACACGAGTCTTAACACTTTGGTTAACTTCCAGTCATGTGGCACAGGGAAGGCAGGTGGGAGCTAGGTCCTATCAAGCACCTATTCATTACTCATTACCAGGCACTATGGAAGCACTTCATGCACATAATAATCTCACTTAAGCCTGCCACCAGGCCTGGGAAGTGTAGGTACTATTACTGTAGTTCTACAAGGAAAAAGAACTTTAAGGAGTTACGTGGCCTACCCGAAGCTACACGGTGTTTTTTCTTATTGATTTTAAAACGTCACCTTTTCACCACAGCTCTGACACCTTCATGGCATCCCAGTTGTCACCGTACAAAAATTATCTGGGAATTTGAATTTATGGTTAAAAACGCTAGCTGTGAGATTTCAGAAACACTTTGAATATTTGTTACAATTTACTAGCAATTTTTAAACTAGAGTTTATGAGATTGAGGTAGTTCTTTTACCTGGAGACTAAAAGGGGCCATAAAGGACAGCACTCTGCTCTGCCCAAGCTCAAAACCAACAGAAAAACAAACACAGGCATAAGACCGACGGAGATCATGACACATTTATTATTGACAGAGTGGGACTGGAGTTTATCTTCGCTCTGTAGCTTCAGTGAGCTTCCTTGCATGCTCCGCCATTATGCAGCCTTATCTTGCAGTCACTGGGAGCATTCAACATCCACATGCCATGCCCAGAGGAGACAGCTTACCTTGTGGCACAGAACAGATAAGAATGCACCTTTCAGTGGGTAGACATAGAAATAAGAGACACATGCAGGAACTTAGCTGTGCATGCTCAGTTCTTACTTTCAAACTCATTAGCCAGCTAACTCCTGGTCTGATGAGCATTAGTAAAAAGGTTAAGGGAATCTGGAAGAGTCCCTCCCAAGATCTGCCTTCCTAAGGCATGGAGTAAATTTCCTATCCCTCCGTGGAAATATGATGAGTGGGGAATGGAATCATTTTTAAAATTTTTGTGTTTTCTATTTTTTTAACGTTTTAATGTTTATTTATTTTTGAGAGAGTGTGAGCAGGGGAGGGCAGAGAAAGAGGGGGACAGAGGATCCAAAGCAAGCTCTGTGCTGACAGCCGTGCACCGGATGTGGGGCCTGAACCCACAAACGGTGAAATCATGACCTGAGCCGAAGTCAGACGCCTAACCAACAGAGCCACCCAGGTGCCCCGTGTGTTTTCTATTTTTAGATGGGGGTAGGGAGTGTCTGTTGTAGAAATCTAGGCCATTGAGGATTGATTTCCACTTTTATTTACACTATTTGGAAATACCTAAAAGATAAACCTTAGAGCATGATACACAGATACCTGAAGACTCTATTCAATATGTCAGCCAAATTTAGGGGTTGGCTCCTGCCATCAAATGTCAAAGGCAACGTTTTTTTAAGGGGAAACTAATATTTGAACCAGTTGTTTCCATCTACACCCATGAGATATATAAATAAACTTTTTCTGAACCAGCCAACTTCTGCTTTGCTACTTCCGTTTAGCCAGTTGAAACTGTGGTCAGAATAACTGTATTTTGCCATGTTGTAGAATGTTGGCCAGGTAATACATATATATTTATTCGATAGCTACTATTTGCCAGACACTGAGAAAATAAACAGAGCCTCTCCAGGAGCTTCCCTTCTTGCAAGGGAGATGGACAGTAAATACGTAATCAAACAAATAAGGTATCTTATGATAATGTATGATGTAATAAGGACTATGAGGAAGAGAAATAGGATATGGAAAAGAGCAGCCTTTAGTTGAGATCATTATGATAAGAAGTTGGCAGCAATGTGAAGATCTGGGAAAGAGCAGTCTAGGCAGAAGGAAACAGGGCAGAGGGCCTGAGATGGACATAAGCTTGATGTCTATTAAAGAGGTAGAGGGAAGTCCAGGGTTGGCTAGAGAGAAAGGAATGACAAGGAGATAAGACCAGAGAGGGGGCCAGACACTGGTTCTTCTAAGACTTGTGCACAATGTGAATGGATTTAGATTTTATTCTTGGTGTAATGGGAAGCCATTGGAGAGTTTGACCAGGAAATGGCTTGGTATGCCATACATATGATCACTTTTGACCACCTGCAGTTGATGGGCAGAATAGAAACAAGATCAACTGAGAGATGCTGGTGGGCTTGGTCTAGAGTTCAGAGCTTAGAAATGATGGAATAGGATAGGATGCAGGTTATATATAAGAGGTAGTACCGATGGGAGATTCTGATAGATTTAGTATAAGGAAAAAGGGAAATGAAGGATGAATTCTAAATGTGGGTCCTGAGTAATAGGTGGGGTTATTAACCATCATGGGGAAGACTGGAGGCGGGTAGATTAGAGAGAGGGGTGGAATTAACCCCACTTTGGCCAAATCAAATTTCAGGTGTCTATCAAACACCGAAGAAGAGATGTTAAGAAAACAAACGAATATATGAGTCAGGCTTAAGGAAGAGTTCTGGGCTGAAAGTATACACTGGGACCTGGTAAAATCAGTTATGGAGGGAATATAGAAAAGAAGCAGAGCTCTGCAAAACTCCAATGTTTATAGGCTTGTAGAGAAGAGCCTGCATAAGAGACAAATGAAAAGGTCTCTCTCTCTTTTTGTAAATTTGAGAATAGTTGACACACAATGCTGCACTGGTTCCAGGTGTACAACTTAGAGATTTGACAAGTTTCTACATTATGCTGTGTTCACAAGTGTAGCTTCCGTCTGCCCCATGTTATTACAGTAGCACTGACTGTATTCTTTACGCTCTGCTTTTTACTCTCATGACTTACTCATTCCATAACTGGAGGCCTTTATCTCCCTCTCCCCTTCATCCATTTTGCTCAACCTCCCACCCCTCTCCCTTCTGTCAACCATTAGTCTGTTCTCTGTACTTATAGTTCTGATTCTGCTCATTGTTTGCTTGTTCATTTTTAAGAGTCCATTATGAGTAGAATCATAAGATATTTGTCTTAATCAGTCTGACTTATTTCAATTAGCATTATATTCTCTTGGTCCATCCATGTTGTCTCAAATGGCACAATCCCATCCTTTTTTCTAGCTGTGTAATATTCCATTGTGTATATACCACATTTTCCTTATCCATTTGTCTGTTGATGGACATTTAGGTTGCTTCCGTGTCTTGACCACTGTAAATCATGTTGCGATAAACATAGGGGTGCATGTATCTTTTTGAATTCATGATTTTGTTTTTCCTGGGTAAATAGCCAAAGTGGAATTATTGGATCATATGGCGTTTCTATTTTTAATCTTTTTCAGGAACCTCTATAGGAATCCTAGACAAGAGTGCGTTTTGAGGAGGGGATTGTTAACAGTGCCAGGTGCTTCAGTGTAAGAAGAGAGCAGATAACTAGTCACTCGTTTATCAATACATAATCCCTTAACATGATCAGTTGCAGTAGAGTTGGGGGGCATAGGTGATTGGGCTTCTAAAGTCTCTTCCCATCTTATGGTTTTATGGGCCTAAAATTTTTGACTAAGTGCCCCAACCTATAAATATCTCCTCCCTCACTTGTCCCTGAAGCCTCCCTTGGGAGCTTTTTTTTGCTGTCCTCACATCATCCACTAATTCAAAACAAATAAGGATTTTATCAAAGGAAAAGTAAATAAAATGAAAGAGTGCAATCCATTGAACTTATCCATAGGTTTTCTAAAAATTCAGCAACAAGTTTTCTACATGTCATAGGGATGGC
The DNA here is from genome assembly GCF_022837055.1 of Prionailurus viverrinus. Lineage (NCBI taxonomy): Eukaryota > Metazoa > Chordata > Mammalia > Carnivora > Felidae > Prionailurus > Prionailurus viverrinus. The sequence goes on from NC_062567.1 coordinate 96,778,126, forward strand.
TTGGTAGAACCAAAATGTTTGCGTTGTTTTCTCAGATTTCATTCCATCAATTACCTCACTCAACAGAAGAAATGCTTGCAAGTCTGGTTTAACGACTTCTCTTCTCAACAACTTCTCTATGGCAATTATAATCCGCCATACATCATTCCTGGTATCACATCATTCTTTGAGATGAGTCAGCTTTTCAAGAGGAAGAGAGGTAGCATAATTTTATGAAATAAAAATTCTTGTTAATATTCTATATATCCAAAGCTCATTGTGTGTAAGGGACTGCTATTAGTTTCATGTTGTAGAAAAAGAAAGAAGGATATGTTTGTATGTGTGTATCACCTTACATACGTTTTTAATACTATGGGTCAGTGTGAATCTGATACAGAGGTTCTTAATTGGAGAAGAGGCTAATTTTCCCCCTACAGGATATTTGGCAACATCTGGAGACATTTTTGGTTATCATACTGGAGAGAATGCTATGATTTTGTAGTGGGTAGGGGCCAGGAATGCTGCTAAACATCCATCAGTGCATAGGGTAGTTTCCCCTATGACAAAGAATTTTCTTTTTTTTTTTAATTTTCTTTTTTTTACATTTTACTTATTTTTGACACACAGAAAGACAGAGCACAAGTGGGGGAAGGGCAGAGAGAGACGGAGACACAGAATCCGAAGCAGGCTCCAGGCTCCGAGCTGGCAGCACAGAGCCCGATGCAGGGCTCGAACTCACAAACCGCGAGATCATGACCTGAGCCGAAGTTGGACGCTTAACCGACTGAGCCACCCAGGCGCCCGACTATGACAAAGAATTTTCTGACCCAAAATGTCAAGAGTGTCGAGGTTGAGAATCCCTGACATCATAATGCAAAGTCAGAGAGCACCCACCTAAACCACACGAATATTCCACAGACAATGCATGTAGTACAGCAACTTTATTGACCCAGCCGGATCTGTCAATACAACTGATCTATAATGTAATCACTGAACTGCTATGACTATAGGTGTGACACCAGCAATGATATACTTCACTAATTTACACAGCTGCCTGCGCCAGCTGATGTCCACAGAAAACCATTTTCTAAATTTAAAATGTCAACTTAGTATATATCATTCCAGTCTAGCTTCCCTCAAACCAAGGCCAGAGGTGCCAGTCTTGCCTCGTGGTCTCAATTTTCTCTTTTCTAATCCACAAGGTCTTCTGGTATCATCCGCAGGCCCCAGAGCTTGGCTTTCTGCAATACTTACCACAGCACTCAACATCTTGCCACCAAGTAAATACCATCACTCTTCTCTGCAGGTCTTTAAAGAGTCTTCCATCCTCCCCATGCCAGGCCCAAGAGGGCCGAAATCTAATAACACCATATGGGAAGATGAGTGACCAAAGTAATATGATCTGTAAATATACAGAAGGGCTGGCAGCCTCTTATGGAAGCCATGACACCTCCTTCTTCCCTAGACCCAACAGTGGCAGTATTTGGCAATACCCACAAGTTTTCTTCAAAAAAAAAAAGGCCTCTTGAGACTCAAATCCCAGTTGAAAATGAAGTTGGCCTAAATTTAGTAAAGAGCCTTTCTAACCTCAAGGTCAACTAAATATCTAGTCTTTTTTTTCACAGCCGATCTTTTATCCCATAGTTGATGCGGAAGGGCTTATTTAAACAATATTTATATTATATTCTTAAAATAAATCTGAGCCTAGAGAAAAAAAAACATAACTCAATGTCCATAGCAAAACACTGAAGAGCTACTGCGTGGAGAAGCTTACTGCAATCAGAGAAGCGGTTTGGGTTTCCATTTAATTCTTATTTGCTCAAATGCCAAAGTAATTTTTCTATGAGGAGAATGAGGTCATTCTTCACAGAAAGGGATCACTGTCTCAAAATTCATATGACCAGGAAACACAAGACCAATATAATGAGAGGTTTCAGAAATGTGAACTAAAATAAAGCGGGCTTAACAGATGACAAATCTGTACATGTGACTTAAGCACACAGAGATACATTAACAAGAGTGCTGCGGATTCTTTGCTTTTTCCTAGAAAAGAGCATTCTCCCATACCTGGCCCTCCCACATATTGAAGTGCCCCCAATGAGGCACATCAATGAGGTTCTTCCAAATAAACAACATGGGAACCCCAGCAGCCTGGTTCTTCAGGGCTCACTCAGTGAAGAGGGGAGGCAAGTATCTGAACGGTGGGGTCCTAAAATGGATTACGGCATTGTAGGGGCCACAGGCAGCCTGCCCCAAGATGGGCCACTTGGGCATGAAAGTTATTTTGAATTAAAAAGCAATCAAAACCAGCAGACTGAGGAAATGCTCTTTACCTCCCCCACTGCCTGAAAAGATTTAGATAGGGGAGCTGCTCTGGAAGAGAGCTATCACCATAGATAACTACATTATACTATGAACTAGGTATGATAGACAGGGAGGAACCTAGCAAGGCCTGTTTGACCAAAGTCCTCTGTCTCATTGTTTCTGAAAGGCCCAGCAAACATTTGATTACCAAACATTTACTCTTTTTCATCTTCCTGTGAATTGCATTCCTTCCCTTTGAAGTCCCATATCTCTGCCTCCTTCTCCAGAATGACATATATATCTCATTTTGCCTGTCTTTGGAATTTCCTCACCTGTGCTGATTCCCCGTACATATGAAATTAAGTTTGATTTTCTCCTGTCAATCTGTCTCATGCCAATTTGATTCTTAGTCCAGCAGGAAAGACCTTGAAGGGCAGAGGAAATTCTTCCTCCCTGACAGCATATACTTCCAACTTATCACAAGTATACAAATAACATGCAAAGAGGGGAAACAGCAATGTCACATCATCATCAATCTTTTTACTTGTTTGCATCTTAATTCTTTCTTGCCTTGCCTCTTTTCCAACTGACACAGTATATACAGTATCCAGTATAGCATGGGGATAAAAAGTGTGGGCCAGGTCCAATTTAGTTTTGCCTTGTTCTAGCCATTTTACTTTAGGCAAGTTACTTGGCTCTGTGTTACTTAGTTTCTCCATCTTTAAAATGAAGAATAATAATGATAATGGCCACTTAGGGCCACTGTGTTAGTTAAATAAAATAATATTAGTATGGGCTTAGCAGAGAATCTAACACTTGGTAAATTCATTATGGCCCACAATTTGGATTCAAAAATTGAAGAGAGCAAAAGTCTAGAAGAATTCAAAAATGATCTAATTCAGACCCTTTTAGGAAACAGGAGCTCAGAGAATTTACGTGAAGCATCCATAGTTACACAGCCAGTTAGCAACACCATGAGATTAAAATACAGGTCCCTTGACCCCCAGATCAGTACTCTTGGTTGAAGGGCGAAGGAAAGGCGTATATGTTTTTGAAGAAATATATTCATCAGTTCTCTTGCCAGTGATGAGAAATAGTGGATACCACCATGTATAATGGAAGCACATCTTATAAAGTCTGTTGCTGTGTTCATTCAGCCCGTCCACACTTTCGTTGCAGGGGAAACAGCTGGTCCAGCCCAGACTTGTCACACAGTCACGCCGTGCCTCTAAACAAGCCATTATCTGGCAACAGCAGATTGGGACCATCTGTCACTGCAGGGCACATATGGCCCCACTAGATCGTAAGAATAAGATTGTCACAAAAGGTCATTAACTATGCATCACTTTTCTGTGATGAGCTCTAAGCAAGCACAATGGTCCTTCCATTTTATCTCACTTTCTCTCTCTCTAGCACTTGGAGTAATGGGCATCGAGTAAGTCCAGAGTCTTCCTGCCATGGTCCCTGGCACATCCCAGAAAGAATTCCATTCATTTGCTTTCCCTCTGGAGAGTTTAAGTTGTTTTTAAAACATGTTTTACATTCTTGTCATAAAGAATCCCTGAAGGGGTGAAAGCATATAACTAGTGCCTGATACATGAGAAAAGTAGAAAAACAAGGGTGAGCTAAGCCAACTGTATGGGGCAGATGGTATTAGAACAACAGAGAACACAGTCAAGAATCATATCTTTATTTGGTTTTTGCAAACAAAGGCAATTATCTAAACACTACAAAGATGATCAAGTGTGTGTGTGTGTGTGTGTGTGTGTGTGTGTGTGTGTGTGTGTGTGTGTGTGTTTTAAGTTCAGGCAAATGGATAGTCCTTTTAAAATACAGGCTATAGATTCTTTGATATTTTTCCCATTGAGAGGTAAAGTCTAGGTATCGTCACCTTGATTATGGGCAGGCTTGTGATGGCTTCAACTAATAGAGTAATGACAGAAGTGACACTATATGACTTGGGAGGCTAGATGCTAAAAGACCATCCAGCATCCACCTTATGCACAGATACGCTCACTCTTAAAGCCCTGTCCCAGCAGGTAGGAAGCCCAAATGCCCAAATGTCCCGAAGCCTCCATGCTATGAGGAAACCCAAGCCACATGTAGAGGCCCCAAAGCAGGTGCTCTGGCTGAGAGTCCTGCCTGAACCCAGCCTTTAGCTTTCCTTGCCTGGGCACCAGACATGTGAGAGAAGAGCCTCTAGATGGACAGTCCTAGCTCCGAGCCATTCCAGCGTCTCCCAGCCATTCAAGTCTTCCCAGCTGAAGCCTCACTGCAGGGCAGACACAACGCCATTATTACACTGCACTGTTTCAATTCCTGCCCCACAGAATCTACCAGAATAATAAAATGACTTGCTTTATCCTTCTAAGCCTAGTGTGATCCGCTATACAGCAGCAGATACCCAGAACAGAATTAATGAGATGACAAAAGCATCCCTAGCTATTTTTAACAAACAAAATGAGAAGGAGCAAGAGAACTGGCCCTCTGATGCCCATGCTCTATGTGTTATCTTGTGTGACCCTCGAAGAAGTCCTGTGGGTTAAGGGTTATTTTTCCCACCTCCTCGGTGAGGAAACCGAGGCTTTGAGGGGTTTCAAACAACTTGCCCAAGAATGAAGCTGAAGTCTGCACCTGGGACTGTTTGACACCACGATCTTTCTACCATACCTCACTTGTGATCAAGTGTCTAGATTCAGCCATTTGTATCCCAGAAATCACACAACCACTGTAAGTAAAATCAGCTTTTATGTCCCATAATCATGTTTTGTGCACCTAGTGTATGCCAGGCATTGTGCTAAGGACCCATAAGAGTGGGCAGAATAAACCTGTCTTATCCTTTCCTTCTAACCTCAGTTCACTCTTGTTCACCCTGCCTTTTCTACCTTATGGGTAGCTTTAAAAATCCCCATTTCTCAGGAGCACCTGGGAGCTCAGTCAGTCAAGTGTCTGACTTCAGCTCAGGTCACGATCTCCCAGTTCGTGAGTTCAGGGCCCTGAGTCAGGCCCTCAGTTGGGCCCTGCATGGGGATCCGAGCTGAATATATGAAGCCTGCTTAGGATTCTCTCGCTCTCTCCCCCTCTGTCTCTTGCCCTCCCCCACTTGTGCACTCACTCGCTCTCTTTCTCTCTCTCTTTCAAAAAAATAAATAAATAAAAATAAATTTAAAAATAAATTTTAAAAAAAACCATCTCTCAGATACTCCCCTGCTCAAACTCTTTAAGGGTTCATCTCTCGCCTGTGCCATGGTGATTCACAAACCTGGTCCAGTGACCAATGTCAAAGCTGACTGTGTGAAAATCAACTAAGGTACACTATAAAAATACAGATTCTCAAGCTTCACCTTCAAAGATTCTGATTCAGTAAGTATATATATTTATATTTCCAAAGCTTCCTGATGATTCCTATGTGCAGCCATGTTGGAAAACACTGGCCAAAAGAATACCATCCAACCTCCTTCATGTCACATACGAAATCCATCATATTCTGGCTTCTATCAACTTCTCTCACCATACTTTCTGCCACTCCTTCACCCTATGCTTCATTCAGGCCTCCCAGTCTCTCTCTGTGCTGTGCCTTATACCAGGAAGCCACATCCCCCACTCAATGGTCCAATGAAAGCATTCCCCCTTTCCCTGAGATACCCCTGACTCTCCCACTTGCAAGCATATTCAGGGTCTTTTCCCTGAGTTCCTATTGCCCCTTGTATCCACCTCCAGCCACTTAACTCATGGCTAAGTGATGTGTTGAAGCCAGGGACCCAGGCTTGTTCATTTTAGAATTTCCAGTGTTAGCACAGTGCCCCATTTGTCAAAGATATTCAACAAATGTTTGCTGAATGAATAACCCAATGTGTTTTCTTTCAGCTTTAGCTGCCAAGAAACTCAGAGCCAAATCCAGTTACCAAGTATAGTAATTAGCTCATCCCAGGTGCCTGGTAACATCTGCTCCCTGTTTCTTTGAGATGGTCTCTGTTCTCTTTTTAGCCATAATTGTCCTATTTTACATTAGGTTTAATTTGCATGCTGTTTCAAATCCTTTTGAAAGAAGGTAGGGCATAAATTCTGAATAAATCAATAGATACATAAGTTCCTCAAAAGACACCTGTGTTACACCTATAGCATAGAAGGTGAAAAAATTACTGAAAATTACTGAAAATTACTACATTGCTCAAATCAAATGACCAATCCTTCCTGTTTTCTTAAATGGATAAAAATACGTAACTATAAGGAAATACCCACCCACGTTAATATTTATTGCTTCAACAAATACTTATCAAGCATCTACTTTGTACAAGGCACTCTGGGTGATGTGGGTGACAAAGACATGATTAAGATCTTAGGAATCAAAGCGCTTACTGCATTGTAGGTTGGATAAGACCTGTATATAAATACAATCTTGAGAATTATAAAGTGTTAATGTCTATATTAAAAGTACAAGGAGGTGCACCTGAGTGGTTCAGTCAGTTAAGTGTCCGACTTCAGCTCAGGTGATGATCTCTCAGTTTGTGTGAGTTTGGGCCTCACATTGGGCTCTGTGCTGACAGCGCAGAACCTAGAGCCTGCTTTGGATTCTGTCTCCCTCTCTGTCTGCTCCGCCCCCCCCCCCCCCCCCCCGCTCGTACTCTGTGTCTGTCTGTCTCTCTCTCAAAAATAAAAGAATGAATGAATGAATAAATGAATGTGCAAGGAGAGTATTTCTACCTGTTAGAGATCAGGAAAGGCACTACAGAGGCCATACCATTTGACCTGGGCCTTAAAGATGAATAGGACTGAGACATGTGGAGAGAGACAGACAGAGATAGGCATTCCAGGAAGAAGAAATTACATGAGAATGTACAGGAAACTGTGATTTGGTTGGATGATGATATCTAACATTTTTTAGGCTCTTACTAGGCACCAGGTATTGCATCATATGGCTTTTTTTTTTTTTAACTCTTCAAATAACCCTTGGGTTAAGTGGATAAAGAAGCTGAGACGTAAGAGTTACATGATTTGCTCAAGGTCACAGAGCCAGCAAGTGGAAGAACTAGGATTTGGTCAAGGCAGGCCCCAGGACTTTATACTTAAGTGTTTCCAGACACTAACTCAAGGAGCAAAGAGTTGTACCTGGGAGGAGCCAGAGACGAGAGCCAAGAGATAGGCTGAGGCCAGATAAGTAGTGTGACCTCGATTCTGTCAGCAATGCAGAGCAATGGATGACTTTTAAAGAGGAGGGAAAAAAATGACACATGTTACAGACATTAAGTACTTACTGCATGAATTAATAAATGAATCAATGAATTAAATTTTTAGGGTAGGTTAGTCAAGCAGCAGTATATATTATAGACTAAAGGAAAGAGATAATGAAAGAATGAAGCCAATAGATCAAAAAACAAGAAGGGGTGACAGGGACTTGAATAGAACAGCAATCATGAGACAGAAAAGAAAGAACATGCATAGAGACTGACCCAACATGTAATAATAATAATGTCATGCCCATGAACAGCTGGAAGGATGGTTGTGCCATTCAGAGAAAGACACAATGAAAAAATGTGGGCATGTGGGGAAGAAGTTCAGGGGCTGGTCGGACCCCCAGAAGAGCTGTTCTGCAGGCTGAGGACTCAGGAGGCGTCAGAGAGAAAGACGGGATTGTGAGTCATCCGCATAGAGGACATCCTCAAAACCATGACATGAAGAAAACTGCTAAGACTAAGTATACAAAGATGAAAGGATCTTAGACATAACACAGAAAAACAAAGAAGAGGAGTCGGCAAATGTTAGATGGTATAAATGAAGTCAAAAAGAAAGGTAGTTTAAGACAAAGGGGAAGTGGGGGAAAGAGCAGGCTGATAGGTTTTGAGAAAGAAAACTTACAAAAGGCCATTTGACCTATCAAGTGAGTAGGTGACAGTATATGAAAAGGAAAGAGCCACCTACCAAAAAGGTGCAGAATGGTAGAGGCCAACAAAGTGTGATACAGGTCAGAGGTGGCAAACCCAGATGCCACAGGGGCCAGGAAGGTAACATACAAGAATAGAACAGGCTGAGTACAAGGTCATGCAGCCCTCTGGATCTATAGCCCTCACTTCCCATATATGACAGAGGCATTGGTTCAGAGAAGTATTTCTTTATCTAAGGAAAACAAGACTGAATGGCAATGATAAATGGCAACTGATACTTCATCTCAGTGTTGGAGACAATAGGGAATGGTGGGGTCTGTAGTTAAATGGAGAATGTATACTCTATCTAAAGTCAGGAACAGAAATTCAGTTCTAAGAGATGTCAGATGTGGGCCTAGTGTTGCCAGTTTCCCAGTGTGTTAAGAGAAAGAGAAACACAGATTTATGCAAACCTCCCAATTCATAAATGTTAGAAAAAAAATAAACTTGGGATGAGACAATAAAACAGGTTTGCAGGCTAGAGTCAGTGCACTGCCTGACAGTCTGGGACCTCCAGAATCCATTTTGCTCTCTGGCAATGAAAGAATGAAAAAGGTAAGATAGCCATTTGGCAGGATAGCAGAATTGAGGAAGAGTTTGTCTGTTTGTTTTAGGACTATGAAGAACTGAGCATTTTTGATGGCTAACAGAAAGAAAGCCCTACAATCAACACGAGATCTGAGGTTGCATGAAAGGGTGCGCAAACTAAAACAACAAAGGTTTAATTTTTTGTCGGGTTTTAGTACACATTTTTAAATAAATAATAACCAGAGAGAAAAAGATCTTTGTTAAGTATAATTCAGAATTAATTGATCAAGAGGTGCTAACCATATGATACACACTGTTGTTCTCTTATTTTGTAAAGGGGCAGATCCTATAGAAGACTAATTAGCTTACAGGTAACACAGGCCCCACTGGCAACCAAAATAATTTCATTATTGAAAACAAACAAACAAAAGGGAAAAAAAGAGAGAGGCAAGCCAAGAAACAGACTCTTTAGAGGACAAACTGATGGTTATCAGAGGCAAGTGGGTGAAAGAGGTGAAGGGGATTAAGAGTACTTAGAAATGTATAGAATTGTTGAATCACTTCATTGTATGCCTGAAACTAACATAACACTGTATGTTAATTCTATTGGAATTAAAATTAAAAACTTAACAAATGCTAGAAAGGAAGGAAGGAAGAGAAAGAAAGAGAGAGAGAGAAAGAAAGAAAGAAAGAAAGAAAGAAAGAAAGAAAGAGAAAGAGAAAGGAAAGGAAAGGAAAGGAAAGGAAAGGAAAGGAAAGGAAAGGAAAGGAAAGGAAAGGAAAGGAAAGGAAAGGAAAAGAAACAAGAGTTCCTGTGTTTTTGATAGGCCAGTGGGGACTATCACCATGGGTAATAGACAAGTCACTGAGCAGCTAGTACCTTTCCTTTCAAACAATGGAAACCTCTTTCTGTGAGAAGGAACTTTGATTTGGTATTCAGAGTTCCTGAGTTTCTTATCATTTGGAAGCTAAACAATGTCTTCGGTGCAACACCCACATGAGCGCACGCGCAAGCAAACACACACACACACACACACACACACACACACACACACACACACCAGCATTTATCCAATTGTCCTGGTAAAACTGCTAGCTTTTGTTGTCCAGCTCAGCTCAGTGAAGGAGCAGGGAAGCCAAAGAGAGTACAGATAGGCTCTAGATTGCAGAGAATGGCATGTGGGATGTAATTCTCAGGCTGATTACTGGTACTGGATTCTGGAAAGTCCATCAATACCCTCTACTTTCCAGATGAAACTAAAGCAATTCAAACAGGATAGATTATCAAATTTGTTTTATTTATTTTCCAACCCACTGTCACAAGAAGAACAGAGATCTGATTTAAAATAAATAATAAGTTAAAGAAGAGAATGTGCCAGGAAGGCATGTTTCTTAAATGCCTTTCCAAACTCTGTAAAGGAACGATTTTTCTCTAATATGTCCATACTCTGGTATATTGACTTTCATCTCCTTGGCATCCAAGACCCATCAGGAATGGCCCCACCCTATAAACCCAAACTCATTTTCCATTAATCCCAAAGTATGTCCTTTGATCTTATAGGCCAGCTGTCCTAGAATGGTGATATCTCAGAAAGATACTATCTGTTTATTTAATCAGGTATTTATAGAGTACCTATTGTGTGCAGGCACTATACTTAGAGAGCAATATTGAATGGCATGACCACGGTCCTGCCCTCACAGTGCATACCAGTTTTGGTTCTACTTCTGACAACACTCCTACTCTCTGTAGGAACACCTGCCTTCTTGCTCTCTGCCTGCAAATTCTCCATGTCTCTCCTCTTCCAGAAAACCTTCCCTATATGTTACTGAATGATTCACCTATCTACCTACCTCTTCTCTGAAAATCATCAGCTATACCGCACATAATGATACACTGCTCTGTATCACAAGCTCTTGTCCTGTGATGAAGCCTTATCTCCCCAACTAGCCCATAAAGCTCCTGAAGGAAGGAACCACATCCTTTAACTTGGTACATATTAAGAGTGTATTGTTGATGGCGGATTACTTTCCAGATGCAATTTGAGAGTAGTTCATTTACACTTTGTATTAGTTTCCTGTGGCCTTTGTAACAAATTAACACAAACTTGGTGACTTAGAATAACATGACTATATTATTTCCTGGTTGTGGAGACCAGAAGTCTGAAATCAAGTATCACTGGGCCAAAATCAGGATGTCACAACAGGGCTATGCTCCTCTGGAGGCTTTAGGAGAGAATTTGTTTCTTGCCTCTTCCAGCTTCTGGAAGATGCCAGCATTCTTTGGTTTGTGTCCCCATCATCCAATCTCAGCCACTCTGGTCACATTAACTTCTTTTCTATATGTGTCTTACCCCCCTTTACCTCTCTCTTATAAATAGACTATGCTTACATTTAAAGCCCATGCAAATATTCCAGGGTCATCTCCCCATCTCAAGACCTTTAATTTATTCACACCTGAAAAAAAAACCCTTTTCCATTTAAAGTAACATTTTATAGGATCCAAAGATTGGAGCTTCATATACCCTTAAATTAAGACCTTTGATTTAATAAAGCTGCAGCAAATAAACAAAATCAATTAAAATCATGAAGAACATTATCACTCTCATCCAAAGATTCCTTATCCAGGAAATTAAAATTTCAACAAATAAACAAGAATCAGAAAATAATGCAAAATAGATACCACAATCTACCAGTAGAAAAGATATTTATAAGGTTAAAAATCACCAAAGGGATTAGTTATTTGGAAAGCAATCATTTGAAATAAGTCAAAAGTATTGGTATTGTTTTTCAGTATGTATCATAGGATCAAAGAAGATGGTTTCAGAGTGGGATAGCTAGAAAGACCATGAATTCAGGTTAATTTTTTACCTGGGGAAAAGGTTTTCTTGCTGGCATTCAGCCACAAAACCAACCTTTCCCCACCCAAAATTTCAGGTGGAAATAAATATCCATTCTCTTTGTTAAAATGGTAAGACAATTAAGACCAGGTAAGCCAAAGGCTGACTATGTTCAGTGCAGACTGGATCCCAGCATAACCAGAGAATAACTTGATCACTGTTGTTAGGAACTGTATGTTCAGGAAGCAAGGGTAAAATCCCCAAGAAGGTGGATGGTTCGTCCTTCAGAAGGTAAAATTTGAAGGAGATGCATAAAATTTGAACACAGTTTTAAAAGAAATAAACAATCGGGGCACCTGGGTGGCTCAGCTGGTTAAGCATCTGACGTCAGCCCAGGTCATGATCTCACAGTTCATGAGTTTGAGCCCCGCATCAGGCTCTGTGTTGACAGCTTGGAGCCTGGAGCCTGCTTCGGACTCTGTCTCCCTCTCTCTCTCTGCCCCTCCCCCAGCTCATGCTCATACTCTGTCAAAAATAAATAAACTAAAAAAAAAATTTTTTTTTAAAAGAAAAGAAACAAGCAATCATTCAGTGAGTATGGTCTAAAAAGCAGCAAAGTTCTAGTTTTTAAGAGTTTGAGTTGTCCTGGATTGAGTTATACTGCAATAACTAGACATTATGAAAACACAGAGGTAGTTTCTAAGGCCCCTGCTGCATGTACCTGAAGAAACAAACAGTGGAAAGTATCAGGTGACAGGAAATCCTGAGGTCCAGGATCAACTTTCTAATGAGCTGGTATTGCTGATCAAATCCACCCGGTTTACCTGTTGAAATGCTAACCTAGTTGGCTTAGTAAACATAGTTATCATTTTCCCATAGCAGGATTTTAGCATTCTCAGATACTTGCCTTTGTCTGTAAGATTCTAACGAAAGAGTTCCATTGATGGCCTAGAACAAAAATATAAATCCCCAAGTGCACCCAAACATCACCCAGACAAACTGCAGGTTCCCCCGGCAAAACACACAGACTGGCAGCTCGGGAGCCCACCAGTATCTCTCCAGTAGGGTGTGTGGAGATAATGATTACCCCCCATCAGCAACAGCAGGACATGTTACAGTCTGTACTCCTGTGGGTAAGGCATGGAAGTGTATATTTTAAAATAATTTCAACAAAAGTGCTTCTTTTCGAAGTATTTTTTAAGGAAATTATCTTCACCTATCTGTAAACCTAAGAGAAACATCTTCCCTCCCAAAAAGGCTAGTTCAGAGGCAACTCTTCACTCTCATCAGTGTTCCTCCAACTCCTCAAGGCCCCAGAGGGTTCCCTTGGGACCTCAGTTTAATTCTCATCTCAGTGCGGACTTTCAATCATACTCACATCATAACATGTCAACTGTTTCTCTCCTCTCTTTAAGCTCAGTCTTGGAGCACAAAACATAAACATCCTTCATGGAGGCAGCTTTGTTTGTCCAGACCCCGTCCCCTGGAAAAGTTATGATCAGCAGGAAATGAAAACAACCGGGACTGCTTTTGTTTTCATTGATTTCAGTGACATTTTGAAAATGGAGCACCTAAGCCAAACCAAATCCCAGGCCTCATTCTGACTAAAATCCGAAACGAGGAACTTCATGCGGAACATTAAAAACTCAATTGTCTCCGGCTACAGCTGAATGAAAAGCTCAGATTAAAACTGGCAACGATTTACTTCCTACAAACATGCTTTGTTTCTGGCTAACTTGTCAGCTCATAAAAAACGCCTCTGTACAAGCAGCTGTCTCATTCAAGACGCTGAATCCTTTCATGGTCGTCAATACGAATGTGTTACACAGAACCCAGTGCGGGACCCCTGCTCTAAAACCCTGGCCCAGAGTGTGGGCCTCCCCGCTTCCCTGGTATGCCTTTCTTCTAATTTGATTACTTGCATTTTCAATAAATGGTTATAGAAAATGCCATGCTCTTCATGGAGTCTCCTCATCATTCTGTTTCCCAGAAGCCTGTTTGTGGTAAAAGCCGGCCCTGGAGGCAAAACAGAGGAGGTCTCTGAAGTTTCCAACTCTTAATCCTCGTTCTTGCTCTTAGCTGTTCTGAGCTAATTTATTTAATGTCTTTATATCTTTAAATGTTTCCTTAGTAGTTTGGGTAACTCGTGGTGACCACCCTGAGATAGCCTGCTAGAGAGAAAGCAAATCAAAATTATGGCAAACCATTTTGCAAATATAAAGTGGCTGATGAATAACCATTATGACTTTCCCAATGAGCCAGTAAATAAATTGATGACGCATCCAAGATGGCTTATTATTTCCTGGATTATCTAGAGAGGCACTGACAACCCAACCTCAACACGAGTACTCAACATGAATAGTAATGCACACCATTGTACAGAACAGAGGTGAATGCACGTGGCTAAAATTAACAATCTTCCTTTACTTTATTCCTCCTAGTTCCACCTTTGCTCATGTTGCTCCACTGACCCGGAGTGATCTCGTTTTGTTTTTTTTTTTTTAATTTTTTTTTTCAACGTTTTTTATTTATTTTTGGGACAGAGAGAAACAGAGCATGAACGGGGGAGGGGCAGAGAGAGAGGGAGACACAGCATCCGAAACAGGCTCCAGGCTCTGAGCCATCAGCCCAGAGCCTGACGCGGGGCTCGAACTCACGGACCGTGAGATCGTGACCTGGCTGAAGTCGGACGCTTAACCGACTGCGCCACCCAGGCGCCCCAATCTCGTTTTTATTCTCATCCCATTCTGCAAATCTCTAAAAACTCATATACCTTCATTCCTTTAAGGCCCAAACTCTATTATTGTAAACTGCATTAGCTCTGACCTAATGAAAAGATGATTCCGGGCGTTCAAAATTCATAGAACATAATTCTTAATTATGACATGCATTGGCTCTGTGACCTAGGATTGTCCCTTAACATCTCTCAGCTCCAGTCTGCTCAACTATTAAAATGGAATTAGGAGTGCCTGCCTTGGACTGATGGAATGGGAGAAGATATTTGTAAAAGGCGAAAGATTTATTCGGTTTGAAGAGAAACCAGAGTATGAGAAGATATTTGTAAATAACATATCAGGTTAAGAGTTAATATGCACAATCCAAAAAGAACTTATCAAACTCAACACCCAAAAAAATAAATAATCCAGTGAAGAAATGGGCAAAAGACATGAATAGACACTTCTCCAAAGAAGACATCCAGATGGCTAACTGACACACGAAAAAATGCTCAATATCACTCATCATCAAGGCAATACAAATGAAAACCACAATGAGATACCAGTCACACCTGTCAGAATGGCTGACATTAACAATTCACGCAATTGGCAAGGATGCAGAGAAAGAGGATCTCTTCTGCACTGCTGGTGAGAATGCAAACTGGTACAGCCACTCTAGAAAACAGTATGGAGGTTCCTCAAAAAATTAAAAATAGAACTACCCTACAACCCAGCAATTGCACCACTAGGTATTTATCCAAGGGATACGGGTATGCTGTTTTGAAGGGGCATATGCAACCCAATGTTTATAGCAGCACTATAAAGAGCCCAGACAGATGTCCGTCGATGGATGAATGGATAAAGAAGATGTGGTATATATATACAATGGAGTATTACTTGGCAATCAAAAAAGAATGAAATCTTGCCATTTGCAACTATGTGAATGGAACTAGAGGGTATTATGCTAAGTGAAATTAGAGAAAGACAAATATCATATTACTTCACCCATATGTGGACTTTAAGAGACAAAACAGATGAACATAAGGGAAGGGAAGCAAAAATAATATAAACACAGGGAGGGGGACAAAACATAAGAGACTCAAGTATGGAGAACAGAGGGTTGCTGGAGGGGTTGTGGGAGGGGGGATGGGCTAAACGGTTAAGGGGCATTAAGGAATCTACTTCTGAAATCATTGTTATACTATATGCTAACTAACTTGGATGTAAATTAAAAAATAAATTAATTAATAAAAAAAAGGAGTACCTGCCTCAGGGCATCTGAGTGACTCAGTTGAGCATCCGACTTTGGCTCAGCTCATGATCTTGGGGTTCATGAGTTCAAGCCCCACATAGGGCTTGCTGCTGTCAGCCTGTCAGCACAGAGCCCACTTCGGATCCTCTGACCCCCTCTCTCTGCCTCTCCCCAGCCTGTGCTCTCCCAAAAACAAAAAAAAAAAAATTTTAATTTCTAGAAAAAGGAGTGCTGGCCTCACAATTCTATCAGAGGTCTTTCCCATCCAGGATCATGTTGGTGTGGGGTTAGGACATCAATAAAGGTTGAAACACCATAGCTACCATATGGCAGAGTATGTTTATAGCAGCTGGCTGGAGGCTTGGATTCATTCCTGACAGAGCAGATTATATAGGGAATTTCTTGGCTGAGGCAAACAAAATTTCAAAAATCATTTTTTAAGTATATATTATCTAGCAGGTACTATTCCATAGTTGTTATGAGCTGAATTATTTCCTACTAAAATTTATATGTTGAAGTCCTAACCCCCAGTACCTCAGAATGTGACTATATTTGGAGATGGGCTCTTTATTTTTATTTTTTTAATATAATTTATTGTCAAATTGGTTAACATACAGTGTGTACAGTGTGCTCTTGGTTTTGGAGGTAGATTCCTGTGGTTCATCGCTTACATACAACACCCAGTGCTCATCCCAACAAGTGGGAGATGGGCTCTTTGAAGATGTAATCAAGATTCAATGAGGTCATTAGGATTGGCTCTAATCTGATATGACTGGTGTCCTTACATGAAAGGGAGATTAGGACATAGACATGTACAGAGGGAAGACGATGTGAAGATGGCCATCTACAAACCAAACCTATTTGGCTTCAGAAGAAACCTACACTACTGACACCTTGATCTTGGACTTCTGACCTCCAGACCACAAGAAAATAAAATTTCTGTTGTTTACACTACCAGACTGTGGTAATTTGTTATAGCAGCCTTAGCAACTAAAAGCTATTATCTCCCACCCTTCAGAAATAATCCACCACCTAAAACACGTATACAATTTAAAACAATAGATTTTATTCACTGGTTTTAAGCACAAACAGAAGAAATGACTTGATGGGTTTTTACTTTTCTTCTTACTCCAATCAGCCAATTTCCTCATTTTTTTCTCTTCTATAAGAAAATACCTTTTGAAATCATGAGTGATAAATTTATCATTTCTTGCTTGTATCAGTCAGGAAAGGGCTGGGTTATGCTGCAAAAACAAATAATCTTGAAATTATAGAGGTTTTTAATTAGGTTTTATTTCTTATGCTAAAGGAATATGGATTCTGTTCCATGTTTCCTCACTAGTCTTAGCAAGTTTACCAACCAAGGTTTAACAGTCGCTGTGGCCAGTGGAGGACAACACAGTGAATGTCTCATTGGCTCTTACATTCCTCTACCTAAAAGTGACACAAGTCATTTTCACTCATACTCCACTGCTCAAAATAAGTCACACGGCCAAAGCTATCTTCAAAGAAGGAGGCAGCACAAATCTATATGGCAGGAGAAGAACCAGAATATCGGTGAACAGGACTATTTGCTGCCACAGTGCTTCTTAGTAAAGATAACAAAATTCTTACCACAACTGAAGCAGCAGTAATAGAGAAGTCCTATGGATTTAGAGGGACAAGAGTTCTACCTACAGGTGACATACTTTCACTTGACTTTCCATGCATGAAACTAAAGACAGTACATGAACTTTGGAGTCAAATTAATCTCTTCCACTGAAGTTAATAGCCTTAGGCTTCTCAGAATCTCTGCTTATTCATCGGCAACTTTTCTTGTAATATTTCTTTGGTGACTAAGTAAAATTATATTTGTGAAGTACCCTCCACAGGGTCTAAAACACAGTAGATGCCTTTCCCCTCTGTCTATTGCCTCTTTGAACCATATCCAGAGTGACTTTTTCATCCAATTTCTTGTATTAATCAATGACACTCAGCTGTTCCGCCTCATTCTACATAAGGCTCAGCCTTGCCTAAACCACCAGGTACCTACCCTCCAGAGTCTTCTTACTTATTCTAAGACACCTTACATGCCTGAATATGTATGCTTCTTAGCATACTATATTCTCTATTATTATTATTCTGTCTTCTTTCTTCTCTCTCTCTAGAGTCCTGTGCTGACATCAGAACTCCAAGCCATAGGCTAAAAAATGAAGTCAAACAAGTTTAATGCATGAGATGCTGATGACAGTTTGTCTTCTTCAGTATTCATGACATTGAAGTGGTCTCCTCCACGAACAGGGAAAGCCAGCCCAGAAGAAATCAAATGTCTGTAATCAATGACTCACGCTTCCTTCTGCTCTCTCCCTCCAATTTCCCTGGATTGGAGGAGGACGAGGAAGAGGAAGAGTAGCAGCAGCAGATCTCCCACCTACTCACCTCTCCCTCCCACTGCAAAGTGAATCAGAGGCTCAGGGCAAACATCTGGGTAATTTGAGTAATTAACCTCTTTTAAATTGAGGCAACAGGCAAGGACTGGCCAGGACAGGCACCTAACCAACCTCTCCTCTGGGTAAAACTGGTGCCATCCCTGGTCTCATTTTTAGCTTTTCACTGTTAGCACTTGGCCCCAGGGCACTAATGGGGCAAACTGGCCCATGATCTTACCCACTGAGGATGCCACACCCACTTTTCCCCAGCTTATGTCTGAGAGTATTCAGTGTATTTGATGGGTGTCATAGACTTCTCTGCATGCAAAGCAAGTTCAAGAGCTCTCTTACCTTACCATCATTTAGATGAGTGTCCTGGGGCCATTGAGCAAAGCTGGATTAAAGCAAAGAAATATCTTTAAACCTGGGGTAAGTGTGTGGCTCAGTTGAGCATCTGACTTCAGCTTAGGTCATGATCTCACGGCTTGTGAGCCCTGCGTCGGGCTCTGTGCTGACAGCTCAGAGCCTGGAGCCTGCTTCATAGTCTGGGTCTCCCTCCCTCTCTGCCCCTCCCCTGCTCATGCTGCCTCTCTCTGTCTCTCAAAAATAAATAGACATTAAAAAATTTAAGAAAAAGAAATATCTTTAAACTTAACTTTTTATCACTTCCAATTGAAAGTTGCTGCAATTGTCACAACTGTTTACACAGCAGTATACATCTGTGTCAACCTTTACAAATTTTAGAAAGTGCTTTTCATACATTTTCATTTGATCTCCCTAATAATGTGGCATAGCTTTTCTTCATGTTATTGATGAAAAACTGAGGCTTAGGGAAACTAACGATGTATGTGATCAAAGTATCGCAGCTATTAAGTGACTGAGCTGGGACTCTACCACAAGTCTTCTAAAACACATGTCTGTGTCCATAACACATAGCAGACCTTGGAATTCAGTTACAGAGATCCAAAAAACACCTATGCTATGCCAGACCTGGTAGTAAGTGTTTTAACATATTCAGCCTGATACAAACTTCATAGCAAACCTGCAATGGTCACAGGACTCCAAAGTATTTCCATTTATCCAAATATGTGTATATGGTGTGAAGGAGACTGGGGGAGGGTGGGTGGTAGTAAGAAACAAGTCCTGAGAAACAAAGACAATAAAATGTATTATTCCCATTTCTTACAAGAAAAAGAAGGTTGAAAGATGAGATGAAAATAGCTAATGGGAGGGGCACTTGAGTAACTTATTCAGTTAAGCATCTGACTCTTGATTTCAGCTCAGCTCATGATCTCACGGTTCATGAGATCAAGCCCCAAGTCAAGCTCTGCAATGATAGTGTGGAGCCTGCTTTAGATTCTCTCTCTCTCTCTGCCCCTCCCCAGCTTGTGCACACGTGCCTGTGCACACACACTCTCTTTTTTAAAGTTTACTTACTTATTTTGAGAGAGAGAATCCCAAGCCCAATGCAGGGCTTGATTCCATGAACTGTGAGGTCATGACCCAAGTTGAAGTCAAGAGTTGGATGCTTAACTGAGTCACCCAAGAGCCCCTCTCTCTCACTCTCTCTCTTTCTCAAAATAAATAAGTAAACATTAAAAAAAAAAAAAAGAAAATAGCTAATAGGGGAATCTTAGGTAGAATCAAAAGTCAAATCTAGTATTATTTCACAATATCTCAGCAGATGGACGGAATGAGGATGGATGAAGGGCGAATCTGTCAACCTTGAGCCTGCTGGGGGAGTTTTGTCCTCCAAAAGCAATGGTTCCAATTCACCAACACCTGAATGAGTTCTTTTGAATCCTAACATCTATCCTTTTAGTAAAAGGATGTGACAAAAAATAACCCAAGGAAGATCTGAAAATGATTGAAAGCACGATGCAGAAGTACCATTGGGCACTGCCTCACACATGAACAATTACAGCAAAATCTCCCAAGTCTGAGGGGATTAACCTTGTGCCAACTAAGGCAGCAGTTTAATAGCTCCTCTTGTCAGAGATTTTTCCAGATGAAAGAACTAAAGACAAGCCCTAGTCAGAAGAACAATAAAGCAGGTAAAAACTTGCATTGAACAAAGACAGAGACCCATTCTTGTGATTGGCAAGCCATTGGTCACGGTTCAATAACGCAGAGATGGTCCCATCCCCTCCGTGACTCAAACAATCCCCCCCTCCCCGCCCCAGAAAGACTGTGCTGCCAGGATATGACTAGTTAGCTCAAATAATTGCAGGGTGCTCTTTGCCAAGGGGGCTCCTGTTTCCGTAGAGATCACATCTTCCCCTAATCAGAGGAGGATTTTCATATGACCCAGCCAAACTGCCCGTGCCTTTGACTTCTCGGGCAAATTAAGGGGGAATTCTGAGTAGTGAGAACAGGAAATTAAGATTTTAGCAGAGCTGGCTGGATTTTCCAAGGAGGATGACAAATATAATAGCTAAGTCACCACCATCAGAGTACTATGTCTTTGCCTGCCTCATCTCAATTAAGCCTTATAACAACTTCTTGAGTTATTATCCTTTCCATCTTAAAAGTGAGGAAACTGAGATACAGAGAG
The DNA here is from genome assembly GCF_022837055.1 of Prionailurus viverrinus. NCBI lineage: Eukaryota > Metazoa > Chordata > Mammalia > Carnivora > Felidae > Prionailurus > Prionailurus viverrinus. Next base: position 96,798,623 of record NC_062567.1, read on the forward strand.
GTTAAGTAATTTTCCCAAGGCCACATAGCCAGTAACAGCAGAGCCAGAATTCAAACCCAGGAATGTCTGGCACCAGATCCTTTACTTCTCTTATTCACTATTCAATGAGGCCTGTCCTTAAAGGAAGAGCTGGGGAGACACTGGCATGAACATGCTTTTTAAAAATAATATTTTTATGTTATAATGTAAGTCTGTCTAGTTATACAAGACTTTATTCATTTTTTTTTAATTTGAGAAAGAGAGCATGAGTGGGGAGAGAGGCAGAGAGAGAGAGAGAGAGAGAGAGAGAGAGAGAGAGAGAGAGAGAATCTTAAGAAGGCTCCATGCACAGCACAGAGCCCAATGCAGGCCTCAATCCTATAACCCTATGGATCATGACCTAAGCCAAAATCAAGAGTCAGATGTTCAACTGACTGAGCCACCTAGGCACCCCCAAATTTGCCTAATTATAAGTCATCTTATATCTTAGTGTATCCATCTTTCTCACAAACAATAAAGGTTCATCATTAATCAGACCTTCTTAAAAATATCTTCATCTCTTTTTAGAAGGAAAAAGGAGATAACTTTTCAGATTCATTTCTTGGCATTTAGATGCTAGCAAGGGCAGTTTTTTCATTCAACAAATACTGAAAGCCCACTATTCGTCAAACCCATGTAGGGTGATGTGAGTGCAAACATTTGCCTAAACCATGAATGATGACTGAATGACTTTATCTTCTTGAAACCAACACTATGACAGTTTGTAAGCAATTCATAACTTTCAGTTCCTACAAAGTGTTATAAAGCACGTCAAAAGTCAATTCAGCTCTTGGCTTAATTTCGCTCAGTCTTCCATATACATCCACCAGCTAATGTGACTCTAGCTACAACAACAACACTTCATCCTGGATCAGATGCATGGTAAGGTAGTAAATACACTGACAATGGGGGCCAGATTATCTCTGTCACAATGATTCAACCTTGCCATTGTTGCACAAAAGTCGCCTTAGACAATATGTTAATGAGCGTGTATGGCTGGGTTCCAATAAAATTTTATCAACAGAAACAGGTCGCAGGCTGGATTTGGCCCATAGATAGCTTGCCTCCCTCTCAACTCCTGTCCCTGACCAAAAAAAAAAATTACATTCACACTCATCCCAGTCCCCAGTCTGCTGTCCTGATGCCCCACCCCAGAATCATGGAAGGCTTTTCTAAGTTGCAGATGATCTGTGAACAGTGCCTAATTACTGTAGAGCTGCTAATCACATCCAAAATTAACAGTAAGAGTGAGCTGTCAAAGAGACTAATTTGACCAACACAGTGACCACTGAATAGAAAACCCTACACTTAACTTTCTCCTTGCCCCACCCCTCCCTTTTATTTCCATGGCTCTTATCACAATAGGGAAAAGAGGTACCTGTTTGATTATTTTTGGTTTTAAGTTTTATACTCAAATCCTGCCTTTTAAAATAAAGGATATTTTATATTCTTCATTCACGGAGGAAAAAAAACCTCTTAATGAAGATGTTTTGGTTTGACTTGGTTTTAGTTCCATACCTGGTCTGTTATAGCACCACCCACAATCTTCCCAGTTTCAGGGTCTCTGGGGGAGGACAGGGAAGAAACCTGTGCTATTCCCTTCCCTCACAGCACCTCGCCTTCCCCCTAGGCCCTGTGAGTCTTTTGGAAATACAGAACAGAGAGAGAAGAAACTAGAAGTAGCAGGGGAAACGGAATAGAGCAGTAGTATAACTGTAACTCTATAAACTCATTTTCATTTTTTTCTCTCCCTTCCTGTTCATTCATCTTTCTTGAAGACAGAAAGAGGCCAGAAGTTTCTGCTAGGAATCCTTAGCGTAAGAAAGAGAAAACTAGAAACTGCAAACCAAGTGTGGTGACCTCCATGTCTGGACTGGCTACCTCCCTGATCTGTAGACAGCCTCCATTTCTTAGACTTCAGGGTATCCTATAAGTCCGTCCATGCAGAGATACCTATTCTCAGGCTATTTCTATAGATTTCCTACTTCATTTGCATTTATTTTGTCTGTTTGTCAGTTTCAGTAAACACTTTAATTAATTACATGTATTCTTTTTTTTTTCAACGTTTATTTATTTTTGAGACAGAGAGAGACAGAGCGTGAACAGGGGAGGGGCAGAGAGAGAGGGAGACACAGAATCTGAAACAGGCTGCAGGCTCTGAGCGGTCAGCACAGAGCCCGACGCGGGGCTCGAACTCACGGGCCGTGAGATCATGACCTGAGCCGAAGTCGGACGCTTAACCGACCAAGCCACCCAGGCGCCCCTAATTATATATTTTCAAGTGCTTGATCATGTGCCGTATAGATAAAGGGTACACTTTTTTAAACCAATGGGGAAAAAATCACTTATAGGGCTCATCAGCTGGAACATCTGGTGTTTCACATATAAAAGGGGGATGGGAAAGAAATTCTCCAAATCAGGAACTCTATTACTTCAACTAGAAAGGGTTCTGCCTTGCAACAAGATTTGTTGTGAAAGCCCCCAAAGGTATAAGTATCAATCTGTCTTAAGGATGGAGACCTCAGGAGAATAGGAAGAAGTGATTGAGTCTCAAAAAGAAGCAGAAACAAGGATAAGAATCAAATGTTAGCTCATCACAAGGAAAAAAAGGGAGGGGCCATTGTACTCGCAGGTTATTAAAAGAAGCAAACTAGACAAAACAAAAAAAGCAAAACATATGTGCCAAGGTCCCAGACAACTTGATCAGTCCTGATGTCATACGCACAGACAGGTCTGGGTATCTGGTGAGCTCCAGCTTATGCTCTGAGGCAGGGACAAGGAAAGATGTAGACATTCTCCAGCTGTAAAAGAAGAAGCCTGTGGAAGAAAGAATGGACGAGCCATCCCACTCCTCAATCCAACACCCTGAATAAGGGTTTCTTGCCTAGTGATTGCACAGAAGCTAGAGCATAAATAGCAACCATAGCAGGTGGCAAACAGTACACAAATATTAATAGTAATAGTACCAAAACCTATTAGTAGGTTAGTTATCAAAAACCTACTGTAGTGCCAAGTCTTCTAGGCATTTTTACCTGTATCATATTTATTCCTCATAACCTATGAGATAAATGGTGTTATCTTTATTGGACGGATGAAAACTTGTCACAAATAAATCTAGCTCAGGGTCACATAGTTTTTTAAAAGGAGGAGTTAGGATTCAAAACCAGATCTTTGTAAATCTAAGGTTTAAGTGAAATATCACTAGTTGTCAAGTTTGCCATTACTTTCAGAGAATCGAGATGTTGCTTGAATCCCCAGTAACTACCACCAGATATTACAGCTGCCTGCCACACCACAACGGATGATTACCTGTTGTGCAAAATCTCATATCCATTTACCGCCCCTCCCCCCCTCCAACTGCTGGGTATAGTATGTATCACATCTGCCTCCAGATGTCTCACAAGTGCCTCCCACTGACCAAATGACCAAATCTAACCGGAAACGCTATTGGCAAGTGATTCTGGAAATGGAGTTCCCAGGCTTCTAGCTCTGTGGTAGGAGGAGATCATAGGATGGAGTAAGAATGATTCTGCTTTGGCAAAGAAACTCCCCCACAGTCAGGGATGGGCACCATGACAATCTAGAATTCGGGAAAATATGTGAGCATGGTTATAATCCACTAGAGGTAACTCTACAGAAGGGATGGGGAGAGTGTAGAGTCAGGTCAGTAGAAGCAGGTTAGTAGAAGCAGCTGGTGGAGTAAAAAATAACAGTAATAGAAGAATAAATGTTTTGGCCACTACTTTGCCCGGACTGTATTCTCAAGTGTTCAGGAACTGGTAGGGTACTTTTTTACGGAACCAACTTTTGAACAGCCTCTGGAAGAAAAGTAACATGTTACTTTCCAGGCCTTCTTATCCTTACTAGGGTCCATATTGAGATGCTTGTGCACCAATAGCTTTAATTAATGACATCAGAACTCTGGCCTGTTTTCCACTTTCGACGAACATTCTTACCTTTGGCTGCCCTACTTTTCCCTCACCCTAATTTCTTCAGGAAGGGCTCTAATTTTAATGGTTGAATTAGCTGAAATGACTTAAGAGAAATTTTGGTTAATTTTTAACTTAATTTCAATTATCAAAGTTACATTCTTATTCCCTACTTCCTGAGGGCAATTACTTTTAGTTCTTATAGCTCTTTCTTACTTCCGTATTTCTCATAGTGGGTTTATACTGCTAGTTCTTGACTTCCAATTTAGTATTATCTGTTGACTCCATACTATCGAAAATGAGGAATTAGTTTTCATGCTATTCGACACGTTCATACGTGTACACACACGCACACACACACACACACACAACTAAACAACTCCTAATTTTCCACTTACCTTTACAATATAATTTTAGTTTAAATCAATATTCAGGATTACATTATTATTATTATATAATATTTACTCACAGCAGCATATAGTTTTCAATGTTTCTTTTCTTGTAAATTTCTTGTTTTTCTTAGAATTAGTAATCTTTTTCCTCCTTGCTGAGTTTTCAGTAATCACTGATTGGTCTGCTACCATTCTGAGATCACCTGTCACCACCAACCAGGGAATTGGGACACTGTGTCTCATAAGATTCTCCCAGGAAGCTCCCTTGAATATTCCCCTCTCCCCAAGATATAAGGCCACAGTGGTGGTGGTGGTGATGGTGGTGGTTAGATTTTCCCTCAGTTGAGCCAAATAACTATATTTAGCTTCTCCTCTATATCATGACTCCCCCTCCCCTTTCTAGATGATCTCATGTGTGTCCCCAGCATGTGAAAGTAGGAGGCTAGTGCATTCCAGAGCCCTAGAATTCCCAGTGTCCCTGTGGTCAGTCTGGCTGAGTAGGAAATAATAAAGAGATACCAAAATACAAAAGCGTGGGAAGGGTTTCCAAGAAATTATCTAAACCATTTCTGGAAATAGATGATAACATTATTTCCTTAAACACAGGATGCCACAGACAGATTATAATAAACGTTGCAATGTAAAAATCAGTTTCAAAATGCCAGTGTTTTTCTCTTTTTTAATCCAACTACTTTGTGCTAAGTGTTGTTGCCAGGGGTCTATGAGTGAGCTCTGTGTAGGCCCAGTGCCCAAAGGCTTTTTCCAAATCCATTTTCCAAAATCACTTATAAGGCTGTTGCTCCATGGAGTATAGACTTTGGCTGTCTTCCTCGAATTCAGATACTAGATTAAAACTGAACTACTACAAGTTTGGTTAGCCGAGGCTTCCTGGGAAGCCAAATAACAATGGAGGAAAAAGTATTATTTTAGCATACATTCCATGGAGAATGCAAAAGGCAAGTGATTTAGACCTTGAGTGATCATCATCTCTCCCCATTGCACACAGAACACAGCAGTGTCCATCACTCTATAAACATCAGTGAGAGAGAGACAGAGAAAGAGAGAAATAGGGAGAGGGAAAGACAGAGAGAGAAACGGAGAAGTACGTATTGTAATATTAGGCTTAGCTGGCATTTGAATTACTAAAAAACTCTAATAAATCTATTTCTGCCCCCACTAAGACTAAAGAAGCAATAAATTTCTATGATTATGACCCCTCTCCTGCTTTAAAAGACTCTTACAAATCAAATGACTTTTGTATTTGGAGTACTTTTTGAAATTGAAGATTAATTTGCATACAACAAAATAAGTATAAGTATACAGTTTGGTGAATATTTACATATGTAAACCCCCATATTACCATCACCCAGATCAAAATAAAGAATATTTCTATTACTCAGAAAGTTCCCTCATGTCTGCATGCCTATTTGGTACACTTTTCATGGTAAACCTTTATTATCAACGTATTGATAACTCTCTGCTAATGAGATTATTTGATTAGGCAGAACCTGGACCATACCAGGGAGAAAAGAAAACTACCATTTATCAAGCAAATGCAATTTGCCAAGCACTTTGGCATCTCACGCTAATCCTATTAGGCAGGTGTCATTATCTCCATTCAGGCAATGAAGGAGCTTGGGCTCTGAGAATTTAAGGAAAAGTTATCAGTAAGCAACTCCAAAGTCCTATTTTTATGGCACTCAATCACACCACCAAACAATACAGCTTCCTACACATTGCAACTAATGAAAGGTGAGGTTTTCTTCTTCAGCAATACTCATTTATTTATGTCCAATAAAGGAAAGTGATTAAAAAAAAATAAATGACATCCACAGAAAATAAAAAAAGAGACACTTCTCTACTAGGTAACCTTAAAAATAGATCTATTAACTTACCTTAAAAAATATTAAAATTTACTTTAAGAAGAAGTAAAGAGGTATTGCCCATATTCTAATTATGCTTTAAAAACAAAAAGGCATAGTTCTTTAATCTCCTTGATGGGGCCACCTTTGTTATTGGTTTTCAGATCAATTCAAGACCAGGAACAAAGGAGTTAAGTAGACTCCTTAAACTACCTGCCGTTCACCTGACCACAGGGACCAGGAACAAAAAGGTCCAGGTCATGGGAGCAGTAGTTCTGTGGTACCCTGGAGAATGGTCTTCAGGAGCCGAATCTTATGTCCTCATGGCTTTGTGGACAACTTTCCAGTTTGCCTGGGACTGCTGTAGTTTTAGTCCTGCAAGGCCGGTGTCCAGGAAATCCCTCAGTCCTAGGTGAACTGAGCTGGTTGGTCACTCTACCACTCAGCCACTACTTGTCAAAGTACTTTATGAAAAGTGTTGTTTTGGGGCACCTGGGTGGCTCAGTCAGTTGAGCATCCAACTTCAGCTCAGGTCATGATCTCATACTTCCTGAGTTCAAGTCCCACATTGGGCTCACTGCTATCAGAGCAGAGCCTGCTTCAGATCCTCTGTCCCTCTCTCTCTTGGCCCCTCCCCCATTCATGCTCGCTTGTTCTCTCTCTCTCTCTCTCTCTCTCTCTCTCTCTCTCTCTCTCTCAAAAATAAGTAAACATTAAAAAAAATGAAAATGTTGTTTTTGGTCTTTTGAACTCCAAAGGATGACTGGGAAAGTGAATAAGATCATAAATGCAAAATATATCAATTTGTTCACCAAAGAGTAAAAAAAAGACTGGATATTCACTTGCTCGTGTGCAGATAACAAAGCACCAGATGATGAACATGGGAGAATAGTTTCAGTGGCTTCCAGGAAAGGGACTCGGTGCTGGCTGACGGGATGGATGGTGATCTCTTACTACACACCTTTTTTGAGCCACTTGAATTAAATGTACAATATGTATGATAGCACTAATCCGGTGTTGTCAAACTGTGCCCTGCAGCTGGCTTTCAGGGGCTGGAGGTAGGGGAGGCAGAAAAATAGTAGAGATGTTTGTAGACGCCCTCCACCTGTTTAGACCAGCTTTGTATTTGGCCATTTTATATTAGGAGCTTCCTCAAAAGACTTCATTTAAATAACAGGTTTTATGATATTTTTGAAAACCTGAAAACCATAGCGCTAATCTATTTGCTCACAGTGTGCAAACAGCAATACCCTCTGAACAACTCTTTACGTCAAAGGGACACCAAGGTCTTCTGGGAAGCAGGAGATGCTGAGTCAAAGGTATCAGGTTCAGACCCACGCTTGCTGTTTGTGGGACCATGGGCAAGTTTTTTGTTTTTTTTTTTTACCTTGTGAGCTTTAATATCTTCATCTGTTTGAAAAAAAAGTCTGTGTATGTGTGTGTATGCGTGTGTGCGTTATGTGTAGTATTAGCTCAAAAGGTGGTTGTGAGGACTAAACGCCATAGCATTTATGAAAGTAACTAGTACTGTCCTCAGGTATATAGCAAACACTCAATTACTGGCTAACTTGAAGCTGAATCAAAGTGTTAAAAAGCACTGGGGTGCCTGGGTGGCTCAGTCGGTTGAGCGTCCGACTTTGGCTCAGGTCATGATCTCACAGTTCGTGGGTTCGAGCCCCGTGTCAGGCTCTGTGCTGACAGCTCAGAGCCTGGAGCCTGCTTCGGATTCTGTGTCTCCCTCTGTCTCTGCCCCTCCCCTGCTCATGCTCTGTCTCTCTCTGTCTCAAAAATAAATACAAACATTAAAAAAACACGTGTTAAAAAGTATTAACGCAATAGCAGTCTTCGGGGCCCATGAATGCCTCTACATTGGCCCTCTGCCCCCAACTCCAAGCTCAGCACTCAATTACACAGAAGATTAGATCTTCCAGATGCCAGGACCTAGAGCCAACTCCAAGCTTAACCCATTCCAGGGACTATAGCTATGCTGTTGTCCTTCAAGCACAGAAACCAACACAGAGGTCACACAGCAGAAAAGGTCAGCGTGTGTGACAGGAGGGAGAGCGAAGGGGTGGTCTTCTGAAATGAGCATGGCTGCATTGAGCAGGGTTCGTTCTCCACAGAACAGGACACACAAGTGTTCAGCATCCTCTCAGGGATTCTGAACCAGATGAAGAAGAGGTAGTGCTGGGATAGAACAAGTGAAAGAGGGCCTGAGGAAGGGAGACTTCAGGAAAGTGCCTGCAGAAATGGAGAATGGGTGAAGCCAGGGAGACCCAGCAGCCCCAGAAACACTACCAGAAAGTAAAGAGGGAAGCTTTTAATATCATTGTCAGTTAACCACATTTATCAATGCTTAAAACATGCACACACACACACACACACACACACACACACCCCACAGGAAGATGGTATACTTGTGATTCCCACATCAATGAAATTTACCTTTGGTGCTGGAGATGATTGCTGTATCTCATACCTTTGTGTCTGAGTGAGGGATCCCACCCAGCAGAAGCCCGGGAGCCCCACTGCAGTAGTGAAGCCCTCAATCACAGCCCCTCTAAAGCCACGTGGGCTACTCGCTGGCTCTGACACCATTCCCAATCTTACTCAAGAACTCTAGCTCCTCAACAACTCCAATTCTAACAACTAGTTGGCAAGACTTGATGAGCATTGTCAAGTTAGCTATAATAAAACTTTAACCAAATTCAGTAGAAATTCTTAATCAACTTAACAAGACTAACTGGGTTAACCAACTCTAAGGGTGTTCCTATCATTTATTACCCAGGACCTTATTAAGTGACAATGGTGCACTTAATAATTAAGCCAGGACAACCGGCACAAACTGGGACATGTGGTTACACCTGACAATCTCTGTCCCTTTTTAAAACCTACAGTGACTGATGGCCAAAGAGAGACTGATCTCGAGCAGCCTCTGCACTTCTTTGTTCATCAGATACATTATAAAGAGTCACTTGTCTTCACTCCCAGACATGTTTATGTCCACTGTATTTGTGATTAGAATTATGTAATTATATTCAATATTATAGAAGCTGATAAAACATACATGTAAAAAGGAAAGATTGTTTTTTGTAAAACTTTAGTTGAATGTCTTAAAAAACTCAAAAGAGTGCCTTTAAAAATTATTGTCCATACAGGTGTGGGTAAGACAACTGTAAAAGTTTAGGAAAAAATACAGTTTATTAAAATTGTAGTCTAGACAGAGAGCACACTCAGTCCACTTTACAAGGGGTTCTAAGGTCTTGCTCCATTTTAACAAAATTAAAACTGGATGTTGTAAATGATGCATGACAAGAGGGGTTTATGTACAAATAAAGACACAAACTCCAAACAATGAACTCACAGCAAGGAAAAGTCAGACCTGACAGCAAAAGAGAATCTGTGCATTTTAAGTTTAAACTAAAGTTTTTTAAAGTTTTTTTAAATTCCCAGCTTTAGCAGACTTTATCAAATAACCAACTAACCTCTGGCCCCTACCTTGACTCTTGCCACAATTACATCATGTCCTCTGTCTTCATGCTTAAGCCAAGTCCTACCGGAAAAGGTCTTTGGCCAACTCTGGATTTTCATAACATGCTCCAAAAATTATTTCAAGGCAAACTCCACTTGATCTTAGCCAAAAGGCCGAGAAGTGATTCAAGGCAAACTCATTGATCACACTTTATTTATGTGATGAACCTTAAGGGAGAAGTTTCTACACCAGAATGAAAAAAGACCCAGGGAGAATGAAACTAAATCAACAACTAATAAAACATCTGCCATTCTATAAACCATGCTTCTGGGCAATGTAAATGTATGTATATGAGTTTATTGACCATAACTTCCTACCATAAACAAATGATGGCACAATCAGCAATTTTTATAGAAAATGAAAATGGGAAATACATCTGTATGCCTTATATCACAATTAAGTTACTGCCAAAATATACATAATTTACCAAGAGGAAAAAGTACTCGTCAGTGACAAAGGAGAAGAAGAATATGGAGGTCACTATCATTGAAAACAAATTCAAAGTCAGCAGTCTAGCTGAGGTGCGTGAGGGTGAGGGTTCCAGGGGAGAGGGTGGAGGAGAGCAGAAGTCAGTATGTGAGTGCAATGCAATAAAAGGGACATAACAGCAATCTTACCCCATCCTATTATTAGAGTAACCACTTATTAGATAAATAAGTCCTCACAATACTAATATAAGTTCACAGTACTGTTAAAAGGATGTAAATAAAATAATGATAAAAATGTTTACTCTATATTAGGTACTGTTCAAAGTGCTTTATACTGACTAAGTCATTTAAGAAAAAGATGAAGATTTAGAGTTGAATGAAAGATATTATTAAAGGAATGGAAAATGGGTCCTGTGAAATCGATCATCAGAGAACCAGATAAGGAGATAATGGTTACATTATGGACAGAGATCTCAGCTGAACACAAGGAAAAAATTACTTGGCTATCAAGCTGACCAAATACTGGGAAAAAGTATCGTTGTTTTTTTGTTTGTTTGTTTGTTTTGTACTGTCACTCCAAAAGGCCATTTGCTTAGGGAAGGAGCCAAGGTACAAGGAAGCCAGGAGAAGGCCAAGGAGGCTGATTGGCTAAATGCAAATTGGCAGAGTATGGCCCAGATGAGCCCAGTCCTACAAGGAAAGCCATCACCAAACTGCCAAACCAAGGGGCCACACTGAAAAGGTTGCCAGGTCACAGAAGCTGAGTCATGAGTAATGGGCTAGGGCATAACACACTGAAAGAATACACCAGAGGCAAGAAGGTATGGTCTAAAAAAGCCAGCTGGACAATATGTTGGAAATCTGCTGAAAAGCAGATTGTCATATACTCTGCCCTACATCTCTTTCAACCATCTTGCATTCATTGTAACACATTCCTATTTGTGAATTGTTACCAACACTGAGACTCTTCTACAAAAATTTACTGGGCTAAATAAGTAAGGAACTGGGGCGCCTGGGTGGCTCAGTTGAGCGTCCGACTTCGGCTCAGGTCATGATCTTGGGGTCTGTGAGTTTCAGCCCTGCATCAGGCTCTGTGCTGGCACCTTGGAGCCTGGAGCCTGCTTTGGACTCTGGGCCTTTTCCTCTCTCTCTGCCCCTCCCCCGCTCGTGCTCTGTCTCTCGTGCTCTCAAAAACAAATAAAACATAAAAAAAGCTAAACAAAATAAGTAAGGAACTCCTCTAAATGGTTCAGTATTTATCCTCTCTTATCTCAAAGCATTGTGTTTGGACAATCACAATGTATCTACAAATTTTGGGATTCTATGAAAAATGTGGAAGAGATGAAAGAAAATAAGTGGGACAAAGGAAGGGAATAGAATATTAAATACCACTGATGTAAGTCTATTTTTAAAGTTTTAAAACGAGTGACCCACCTGAAAGCGAAAAGGAATGAGTAATCATACAGATAACCTGGAATAGTGGTTCTTTTTTTTTTTTTTTATTTTTTTTTTCAACGTTTGTTTATTTTTGGGACAGAGAGAGACAGAGCATGAACGGGGGAGGGGCAGAGAGAGAGGGAGACACAGAATCAGAAACAGGCTCCAGGCTCTGAGCCATCAGCCCAGAGCCCGACGCGGGGCTCGAACTCACGGACTGCGAGATCGTGACCTGGCTGAAGCCGGACGCTTAACTGACTGCACCACCCAGGCGCCCCTGGAATAGTGGTTCTGAAGCAGCAATCCACGGCAGACCAGGCCCATCAGAATAACCTGAGCAGGCTTCCTAAAATTATATTCCCACCTATTTCCCCAGACCTGCTAAATCAGCATCTCCCAAGATGGGACAGTTTCTTTCTCTTTTTCTTAAAGCTCCATGGGTGTTTCTGATGTACAAGTATACTTGGGAACCTCTGACTTTTCAGATACCCTAGTTCAGGGCCTTGTACCAAAACTTAGAGAGGGCTTTTTACTCTGCCCAACCTTCTCAGGGTACTAGGACAGCAGTGCTGGTTGGTTCTGTCTGACTCAGATACTTACCAACAAGAGAAAAAAAAAAAAATTTAGCTAAGGACCTAATGAGGAAAATGAGACAATGTTTAAGGAAATACAACTCCTATGATGAAATGAATTCAATACATGTAACTTACTAACGGTTATCTTAAGCAGAAATATGTACAGGAAAATATAAATAATTGCAAGTGTAAGTGCCCTCCTCTCTAGAAACACTTAGCATAGAAGTCCTGTCCTCATCCGAGTCCGAATCTACATCTTCTTTCGTTATGCTGTCTGTATTCGGGTGGTCCTTTTTGGCTGCTTACCGTTGTCAGTGCTAATACATTCATATTAGCTAAGAGTCATAAAGAACTCTTAGCTTTTTGTGTCTGCGATTACTCATTGTCCGGTACCTAATATACAGATTTTCTTCCCCTTAGGACATCAACTATGTTAGTATGTTTGCTATTTCTATTTGTAGTCCTAATTGCTTTTGTATAAATTCATATAAACAAAGACTTCTAAAGACACAACCTGCTCCTATGACCTCTTTTGAATGAAACTGTTCTGCTCAGGGGTTCTACCCTTTGCAGTCTCATGGGAAAAAAAGAAGAGGAAGAAAGGGGGGAAAATAAATCACTTCTGAATTGATTTCTTTTATCTATTTCTTTCCTTCATTTATCTACTTCCTCTCCTTACACTGCATGCATCACAATGTACTGTAAGTGGTTCCCATATCTTGCATTTAGTACTTTGTGCTACAAATTTGTGTGTAATTATTTATCTCTACCAAGAGTTTTAACAGTTCTAAAAGGACAGGGAGCATCTATACTGTCCATTGTTGAATCACTTATACCTAGCTTTGTGCCCGGCTCATATAAATGCTTCATTATTACTTATTGAATTGATAGATGGATGGACATATGGATAAATGGTTGTTTCCTACTGTAATTGCCACATTTTTCTGACAAAGGTACTATGTGTTCTTGAGTCCTGGGAGAACAGAGATTATATCACATTCATTTATGTGTCCTCAGTATAAATGTTTGAAGAATGACTGAATAACCTAAGGCAGAATTGACCAAGCCACGTGATTCACTGCTTTGTTGTTCAATACATTTGGCAAGAGTTTCATAAGCATGTATATTATCTGAACCAAATCAGAGGATTCAGCAGACATTCTCTGAATATGAATAGTCTGTCTTATGAAACAGCTGAATATCTAAACGTTCCAAAGTTTCTAAATTGTATATAGACTAAATAATTTGTGATCAGGAATTGTCCTTATTAGGGAGATTAGTACTCAGAGAATTCCAACTCATACACTGTTAAACCCAAGAAACAAATTATATGTCCATTTACCAGAGCCATGGTTTCCTTATGGCATCATCTGAGATGAGTCAGGAGCAAAAAGGTCATCAGTATCACAAATGTAATCACTGATTTCCTGCACAGTTGAAAGCTGAGTGATTGGATTTGGGAATGGAATTTTACCACCCAAATACCCATTCCCTCACCTCACTCCCCTTAAATGCACCTAATCAAGTGAAGTTTGGTTACTCGGGCAGACTATGAAAAGCAAGATTTTCCTGTTTCTACTTTCAAATGTATAATAGTCACCTACAGAAAATAAAATATGATTCACAGTTAGGTAAACATTCTATTCTTAGTGAGTCAATAAACATAGATCAGCTATATACCTATAAAGACAAACCGAAAAATTTGAGGTGCAGAATAACAAAACAAAAAACTAGAGCTAACACCTATTGAGCATTTGATGTTCACCAAGCATTTCAATAGCCATATAAAATATCTTATTGGATCTTCATGGTATCCTAAAGGTAGATTCTATTCTTATCACTATTTTATAGATAAGGAAACTGACATCCATAAAAGTTAAGTAACTTTCCCAAGATTACATATTATGTAAAATATGGAGCCAAGATTCAATCCCAGACAGATGAAAAGGTAAAAATCCAAGCCAATCATTGAACAGCTGAGTTAAGCAGAGAAATAAGTGAACACTTTTGGAGGTTCTTTTGGAAGTTATGGAGTATAGAATACATGTAGGACTTTCCATTCCCTGTAGTTCAGAGGAGTGGACTGTCCTATAGGGGCGGGTATGGGTGGCAATATAGCCAATCTGAAGCAAAATGAGGTTAAGAAAAGAAAGTCCAGAATGATAATACCTATCTCTCCCAAGGCCTATTCCCAGACAAGTTGTTCAATTTTTCAGACTTTATGTCAAAGGTCACTTCTAGAAAACCAGACCGTGGAGGCCCAAAAGAGGTAGCCTTTTTAATACCCTATTAGCTCCTGAAAAGAGATAGCTCACTTACTAATCTTGTTATATTTGGGGACAACAAGAATCACTCAACAAAAGCAGGTATTTTCCTCATAATTCATTTACTTCCTGGAAGCCACAAACTTAGAGTTTCCATTATTTCCATGATCACTGCTCTGTTCAGGAAACATGAGGTTGAATCATAATCTATTCTCTGGGTAGTGTCTAGTAAGTGAACTTGTGTTCCAACAGCCCTCTTCCTACAGTGAGGGCAATTCAGCTCTCACCTGGACATAGCCAGCATCTGTTATCTGTTCCATCAAGCTCACCTAAGGGGTGACATAAAATTATGTGCCTGCAATCTTTTCTTTGGACCTCACATGCTCTAAGGAACCAGTTTAGCCTTGATTTTCTCTGTGAGCTTTGTGCAGTGAGCACAGATTAAACAACTGCAGCAATATTTCTTGATACCTGTCTTAATAGCAGGTCCTTCCTAGCAAGCGCTCTTTGTACAGCTGGATCAAAACTCAGTCACAGTTCCTGGGTCTCAACCCCAGTCTCCACAGAAATTTCATATCACAGTTACAATGAACAGATTCAGTTTTTGTACTCAATGGCCAAAGGCAGGAGCTGAAGTGGGAATTTGGAGCCAGAAGGCCAGAAAGACCAGAGCAAGGACAAAATATACGGGATAAATAGATCACATCCTATGATAGTAAATTTTATGTGTCAACTTGATTGTGCCATTAGGTGCCCAGATACTTGGTCAAATATTACTCTGGGTGTTTCTGTGAGGATGTTTTTAGATGAGATGAACATTTAAATTAGTAAGTGATTAAAGCAAAGATTGTCCTCCCTAATGTGCTTCATCCAATCAGTTGAAGGCCTGAATAAAACAAAAAGGTTGACCCTCCTCCTAGTAAGGGAGAATTCTCCTGCCTTCACATTTGAACTGAAACATCAGTTTTTCCTGGGATTCAAGCCTGTTGGCCTTAGGACTGGAAATATACCATCAATTCTCCAGTTCTTCACACTGGAACTAAACCATTGGCTCTCCTAGGTCCCCAGCTTACTGATTCATCCTGCAGATTTGGGGACTTGCCCACCTCCATAATCATATGGGCTAATTCTTTTTAATATATCTTTCTCTTTCTCTCTCTCTCTTAACACACACACACACACACACACACACACACACACACACACGAGTTTATATATATAAACTTCTATTGGTTTCATTTTTCTGAAGAACCCTAATACAAGTTCATTGCACTTCAGCCTCTCATACACGTGATCATGACTACACCTTCAGACCTTGTTAGCACCTGGATCTAAAATTCAGCACCCCATTCAGTTCTGACCACAACTTCCCTTCAGCTCTCTGAGTCCTTTATGCCCACCACACCTTCTCTTTGACTCACTGAGACCTCCCATCTTTGACCAATTTCTCTTAATTAAGCCCCTCCTATACTCGCTTCCTGCTGTTCCTGTCTGTCCATCATGCCGCATCCCTTGTCACTAACATCAACCCCCTCTCCTGTAGTCAGCCACAACTGCCTGGAAAAACCCAGATTCTAGATCAATCCCACTGCCTGCCTACCTTTTCCACATTTAGAGCAAGGCTACTCAGAAAAACACACATACTGATGCCCCTGCAAACTTTAACTTCCATGACAACTCTCTCTGGTGTCTCCTCTGGCCACCCTTTCTCATTCTCTGTTTGGGACTCTTCTCTCACCTGCTCCAGGACTCCATTCTCTAGCCTCTCCTTGCTATATACATCCCTCAGATGATTTCATTTACCCCCATGCCTTTAATCTCCACCTGTATCCTGTCTACTCCCCAGTCTACCTCAGCAGCGCTGGTCTGTGACTGGATTCCAAATCCAATAGCCTCCTCAACAACTGCAGATGCTCCAGTTCCACAGCTGCAAAAGCAGCTCACGATCCCTTATCCACCTTCATCTTAACCACCTCTGAAACCTGTCCTTCTCCTTGTATTTCCTATCTCAGTGAATGAAAACACCACCTCCCTAGTTGTTCAAAACAGAAACCTGAGACTCGCCTCTCACATCTAAATAATCTCTGTATTCTGTGTATTCTTACCTCTTTAATGTCTTCCATTTGCTGCCCCACTTGTTCCGTACTTGTTCCAATTGGTTCTTTACTTCAAGTTTTTATTGTTTTCTCATCTGCATTAATGCTTCAGTCTTACCTGCCCTTCTCAAATCTGCAATGAGTCCTCCGGTCACTTATTTAACAAGTGTTCTGGAATACCTACCAGGTGTCAGAAACAGTACTGAGGATATGACAAGGAAAAAACACAGACACAGTTCCTACACTCTCTCATGTTCTTTTTCGTAAAGAATGAATTTGATATTCCCCATTTACAGACAGGTGGTATGGAGCCAGCCCCCTCTGGTGTGAAGCCTGGTTCCTCTGTTATCTACTGTGTGTGTGTTTGGGCAACACAGAGTTAACAACTCTGTGCCTTAGCCTCCTCATCTATAACACAAGGATTATAAAAATGCCCACATCTATCACTGCTGGCCATTGATACACACAATGGTGGGTTAAGTGGTGCTTTATTGCTGGTCCGTCCCATTCTGATTTGATGGTCAGTAATCATGATCATGCCATATGAGTTGTCAAATACTTTTAAGTCACCCTTGCTTCCTCAGAGGGTCGATGTGAGGATTAGATGAGCTAACACATGTGAAAGGCAGAGAATGGCACTGGCATGGAGAAGTTCTCAGTAAATATTAGCTGATTTAAATTCAGTAGGTGACTTCCCATCCCATGGTGTACAATGTGATCATTTCTTACTATGTGATCAGCTTACCTTCTGCTCCAGCCACACCGAGCTCCTTAGTTCCCTGAATTCTCTTTTTTCCCTTTATGGGCTTTGTACCTTTATACATTCTGCTCCCTCTACTTAACTACCCTAATATCTCCTGTGTCTGCAAAAAAATACACACATAAATAACTACAGAATGCCTACTTTTTTCCATTTTTAGCTCAGTTTTTAAAAACAACTCAGGTCAGACAATACCTCCTGGAAGAAATCATCCTTGACACCTGACTCCCTTCTTTGGTGTCCCACCTACGGTCACCTATTAGCTAACATCTATTGCTATTGTCTTCTCAGGCTCCTTTCCCTTAATAATAGCCGCACCTGACCCTTCTTTCCTTTGGGAAATGGCTCCTCTCCCCCTACCCATTCTCTGTAAGTCTATAGTGTCTACAGTTGTGGTTTGCGGTCCTCCAGCCATATTACCCAGATCCAACAAGTCATGGCAACCCACGGCCATGGTAACAACAGTTGTTGGTTCAAGGAGTAAGGATATGGCACAAACTCAGCCAATAAAGTCCTTGCCTTGGATTGTTCTAACTGGGGCTGGCAGTGGAGGTTTCTTGTATCTGAGACCATGGAAGGCAAAGTATGTGGCACCAGTGTTTATATTGTCCACCAAATTCTAACTAAATAATCCTGATATATTCTTACCGTCAGATTACCTCTATCAAAGCCCATTGCCTCACTGATTAGATTTATGTTTAGCAGATGCTCAATAAATGTTTGTTAAATGACTCTCTCCTGTTTGCATATACGTGATTTATCTCTAAAGGAAATACTGAAAACTGGATACAGACAAATACAATTTCGGGCCACAGTTGATATTACATCATATCTTGCTATAATTTGACAATAGGAATGGGTTCACTTGGGTCATTTAAACCTTTGGAGCAAAGAACCATCCTTCACATGCATCTTGAGGGGAAAATGCATGCGTTTATCCTCAGCTTAAAACCTAGAGACTGAAAACTAAGCTACACTTTGCCAGAGCTCAAATCTCCCCTTTAATGTGAAAAATCTTTTTGTATGTGACCCTTTAGAACTAAAATGGCAGAAGCCATTACAGAAAGTAAAACAGGGATTTTTTTTTCATTTGTTTATTACACAAAAGAGAGAAAACAACTTAGCTAAGTTGGGAAATAACTTATCTGAAATGAAAAAAAATGCAGGCTCCAAACCTTGTTTAGTCTTTGAGTTACCAAGAATATAGCAACTCTATTGTGCATCCTGTCTTCCTCCACGGCCAGATCTATAAATTAGAAATAATATTATGTGTCCTGGCTACTCTCACTACAGCTTAATGAGATTACTTCTAGGAAACCTTTTGACTTCAAAAAAGTCAGGAAAATTCAAAGAACTTTTATATAAAAGGTTTCAATTTGATTAAAAAGTCCTCAATGCCTCTTTTGTGAGTCATGCATACTTCCTACCGACTTTTTATGTGTCTCTATTATCAGCATTAAATATATATTTTAGGTCTATTAAAGTAAGAAATTATTCTCTCAGCTCTCAGCCCAAGGTGACTTCTAATGAC
This sequence comes from Prionailurus viverrinus, assembly GCF_022837055.1. Lineage (NCBI taxonomy): Eukaryota > Metazoa > Chordata > Mammalia > Carnivora > Felidae > Prionailurus > Prionailurus viverrinus. The sequence goes on from NC_062567.1 coordinate 96,817,447, forward strand.
TATTTAGTTTTTATGATGATTTTTAAATTCACATTAATAATAGAAGAATCTAATGTTAAATTGAAGGTTATTAAATTTGGCCTCCTTTCAAGTTGTCTGAATGTTAGAAAGATCTTTTATCTTTTTTTAGCCATATCTTTCCTTAATTGCATAAGAATAAGGTTACACTTAATTATTATTTAGAATTTGCATAGCACATTTGTATAGTCAAAGACTTGAAGTTGTACCTTAGTTGAAATAGCCACGATTTGCTGCCTTCTTAACACCAAATATAACATCCCAAAAATACGAATAATATTCACCCCTTACCCCCAAGCTCTTCTTTCAGTCTCCCCCACCTCCTTTGATGGAAATTCCATTCTTTCAATTACTTGCATCAAAACTTTGAGGTCATCCTTGACTCCTTTCTTCCTCTCACACTTCCCGTTCAATCCATCAACACATCTTGCCATCTCTACCCTCAAAATATATCCCAAAATATGCCCCACCCTGGTCCTATTTGCTGTTATACCTCACTTTAATCATTGCAGTAGCCTCCTCACAGGTTTTCCTTCCCCCATGCCTGCCCCTTCAGTCTATTTTCTGCACAGCCATCAGAAAGATCCTGTTGAACAACTAAATTAGTTGTCTTCCTCTGCTTAACCACTTCCCTCCACCTACCATGGCTGCCCAACCACTCAGAGCAAAAGCCAAAATCCAGACAAGGAGTACAAGGACCTTTATGAACCTTCTAATCCAACCACCAGACCCACTTCTATTTCTTTGCAGCTTTGTGTTTTGAATGGTCTCTGCATTCCCTTCCCCCAGACATCTGCAAAGTCCGTTCCTTCACACTCTGTCTTCAGGTCTCATTCAAATGTCACTTTCTGAACGTGGCCTTCTTTGACAACTTTATCTGAAATTGTAACTCCTCATCCCAATACATCCTTCCCTCTTTCTGCCTTATTCGCCTATCCCCCTCAACACTATACATAATCCCTTGCTATACTTAAGGTAATCTGACATGTTGTTTACCATCTGTCTCTCTCCCAGCATATAAAACATTTTAAAACTTGGGAGTTGCAGGGAGGAAAGGGAGCGATTTTTATCCCTTCTATTCATTAGTCTGTTTTCAAGGTCTGGCACAGAGAAGGGGCTTGATAAATACTAGTTGTCTAAAAAAAATATATGAAAGGAATTTCCAGGTGTCTTGATCATAACACCAGGGACAATTCTGCTTCTAAACGCCCAACTTGCCAGGCATAGTATTTTTTTTGTTTTGTTTTTTTTAAGTAGGCTTCATTCCCAGTGCAGAACCCAATGTGGGGCTTAAACTCATGACCTTGAGATCAAGACCTGAGCTGAGATCAAGAGTTGGATGCTTAACCGACTGAGCCACTCAGGTGCTCCCAGGTGTAGCAGTCTTTTCCTAGTGGACATTTCAGACTATGAGAAAAGAGTAGCAACCGTGGCCAAGGGGAGTTGGATGGCAAGGTGAGTGGCCCTCAGGCTTACACATGATCTCTCTCAGTGACTTTGAGTCTCCGTTATCTCGAACAAACCACAGCAGATTTTTAAAGAGGTATGAGAACCCACTCAGAACCATGCATGCAACTGGCCAGTGAAAACTTCTCAGAGGAAACTGGTTCCAGGACCAACTAAATGTATCCAATGACTATTGACTACAATGATTATTGACCCATCCCCTTCCCATAAAGGATGAGTCTGAAAAGTCTTTAGTCATCTTGAAGGTTATACAAATCAATGAGGCCCTGGTGGTAACAGAGAAAGACCCATAGTCCTTGTACCAGGTGGCTGCTAACAGCTGACCCTTCCCATGCCAGATTACCAGATCTTCTGATTTTCTTCAAGAAAAGTCAGACTCTAGATTTTATATAAAATGCCTGAAATGTGAAAAGTTGGCCTCTCACTCAAATTTAAAACAACCACCACCACATACTGTGAGCCAAACAAAACAGCTTCTAACCACACTCAGCTGTGATTCAACTTCTGCGTTACAGGCTAATGAAAACTAAACCCAATTCTGAAAAGAGCAAACCCAAATAGCCAAACTTCTGCCTTCCTTAATCTTCTATTAAATTCCCTTCTCATAGAAAACAGTCTCCATGATGTCCATGCACAGATCAGAAAGCTAGGCCAAAAGGAACTTGATACTCTTGTCTTAAAATTCATCATCTATGTGAGCATGTTCCACCTCTCAACGTGCTGGGCAGAGCAAGTGAAGAACCCACCCTGCCCCCAGGTGAAATTCACTATCCCTTAGCAGGGCCTTAAAGTGTCTTTGGCATCCACGGTGGAGATGGCAGTGAAGATGTAATGGAGAACACTGAGAATGGCAGAGAAATTCTCACCAAATAGGGAAAAAGGAATTCTGTAGGTGCCAGAAGAGGAGGGAGTGGGGCAGCCCATTTTGTGTGTAAGGAACACAGTGTGAACTAAGAACTGAAGAGAACCGTTACCCAAATCATTCAGTAGACGGTGAGCCTCTCAAGTCTGGGACTATATCTAACCCATCTTTGTGTTCACAGAGTTGACCACAGAACCTGAAACACAGTAAGGCACTACAGCAGTTGCTGGAAAAAAGCAACAGTGTCTCTAGCATATGACAGAATAAGGGAAAGATCCTCGATCCGATCATAAATCAGTGGCCTGGAAACTTCAATGTGCAATTGAACACTTCACGGCAGCGGTGTGATTTGCAATTTCAGAATTGCAGACTTTCCTGTCTTTAAATTATCATAATAGAAGGAAGGGGAAATATGAAAAATTAAAACCTAGTGTCCATGCTTTATCAATTTTCAGAAGCACAAAAAGATCCAATCCCACTAGGAACAGGTAAAACAATGGAGAATCCACAGAGATATGGATAAAACTGTTTTACAGCACTGTTCCCCCAGACACATATTTTTTAAATGCAATAATTTTAGCAAGGGTTGGAGAACTGTTATTTGTTAGATGAAGAATATGTAATTAAACCCACAATTGTGAAAGAAAAGCTTTGTGAGTACTTTTTTTCCAATCTTCTATGGCTGGACTGGTAATTTTTTCCTGTCTCACACCTACTCAAAACCCAGGGGATCTGTCCTTGATGCCTGGCATGAATATAATTACAGTACAGTTCTCTAGTGCATAGTTTAATCACAGCAGACAACTATTGATTTGTGTGTAAATCGAAATACACATAATTTTCTCTCGTCTGGGAATTGTTAAAATGCATGACCAGACTAGGGTTTCATGTTTCAGATATGGCAACAGTGGAGGTGATGCTTGTTTTGCTTTGTATTTTTTTAATTTTCCTTTCTCCTTTCCCCCCAAGAACTGAGATAAGCCCTTTCTGAGCAGGAAAGCTCCACTGACTTGTTCCAACAAATTCTCATTCGATTTCACACTGGGGTCACACACAATCAGAAGAAAGATATAACCATGACTGTGGGGAGAGCAGGGGCGTGGGGGCTGCCTGCAAGAAAGCTCCCCCCTCTCCCTTGTCTCGCTGTTCCAGGGACTGTGCTGAAGCTCTCTTTCTTTTCTTTTATGAGTGAGGTAACTTCCCAGTACAAAAATCTTTATGTAATGATCTCAAAAGATTTTTTTTTCAGGTTTTTCTTTCAGTAGCAATAGTAATAGCACAAAGTGTTCATTCCCTTCTTCTCCACACAAAACACTCCCTGACTGCTAACAGACCTTATTTTATTTTTTTTTTAATGTTTATTTATTTATTTTGAGAGAGAGAGCACGGGAGGGGCAGAGAGAAAAAGGGGGAGCAGGAAACAGAGAATCCCAAGCAGGCTCCATGCTGCGAGCACAGAGCCCAACTTGGGGCTTGAACTCATGAACTGTGACATCATGACCTGAGCTGAAACAAAGAGTTGGATGCTTAACAGACCGAGCCACCCAGGTGCCCCTCAGAGACCACATTTTAATGGAAATGGACAAAGTAGGCAAACAAGAAGTACCCAGCCAGGTACTATCCTGGCTCTGCCACAACATTGAGGAAGTCACATATCTTCTCTGGGCTCCGGATTTCTGGCTACAAAAATGGGACTGGGCATCACAGTGGTTTCCAAATTCTGTATCATGGAAGTCTGGGGTATAGAGATTGGAGAAGAATACATGGGTCCTTAGGATGCCATTTCCATCCTCACATTTCAGTCCCAGCAGGTCAGTCCATATCTGTTTATATACTGGATTTCCACATTAGATTTCCCTATAGGGTAAGGGTTTCATAGCTATATCTGTCTTTTCCAGTTCTCACCTTCCATAATTCTGTGACTTCTGTCTCTGACAGGAGATAGCCTCAATTTCTAGCAGTGCAAGTGTTCATTAAAGCGGACCACCATATAAAATGGGAAACTGGTCTAGGTATGATGGTTTTCTTCAATATAATCACCTGTACCATCAAAAACATGAATTTTTTAGGCATTCATTTATACAGTGCCACGTGGGTTAGTTAGTACCCAAAAAGTTGGTAAGGTTTGTTTTCAACCTGAGAGACTGAACAATTTTACAGATTTTGGAAAGGAAAATTTTTTTTAATTTTTTTATTCAAGTATAATTAGCATACAGTGTTATATTAGTTCCACGTGTACAATATAATGATTCAACAATTCTATACATTACTCAGTGCTTATCAAGATAAGCGTACTCTGGGGCTCTTGGGTGGCTCAGTCAGTTGAGCATACAACTTTGGCTCAACTCACAATCTCATTCATGGTTTGCGAGTTCAAGCTCCACATCAGGCTCGCTGTTGTAAGCACGGAGCCCGCTTCAGATCATCTATCCCCCTCTCTCTCTATTACCCCCTCCCCCCATTTACATGCTCTTTCAAAATAAATAAACATTAAAAAAATGATAAGTGTACTCTTAATCTCCTTTATCTATTTTGCCCATATTTTCACCCACCTCTCCCTTCTGATAACCACCAGTTTGTTCTCTATATTTAAGAGTCTGGACTTTTTTGTCTGTCTCTTTTTTTCTTTGCTTGCTCATTTCTTGGGTTTCTTAAATTCCACATGAGTGAAGTCATACAGTATTTGTCTTTGTATAACTTCCTTCACTTAGCATTATACCCTCTAATTCTGTCCATGTTGTTGCAAATGGCAAGATGACATTCTTTCTTACGGCTGAGTAATATTCCATTGTGTATATACCACATCTTCTTTATCCATTCATCTCCCAATGGACATGGGTTGCTTCTATATCTTGGCTATTGTAAATGCTGCAATAAACATAGGGATGCATATATTTTTTCAAATGAGTGGTTGTGTTTTCTTTGGGTAAAATGCCTAGTAGTGGAATTACTAGGTCATATGGTAATCTTTTTTTTAATTTTTGAGGAACCTCCATACTGTTTTCCATAGCGGCTGCACCAATTTGCATTCTTACTAACAGTACATGAGGATTCTCTTTTTTAGAAAGGAGAAATATTGGGGCGCCTGGGTGGCTCAGTCGGTTGAGCATCCGACTTCGGCTCAGGTCGCGATCTCGCTGTCAGTGAGTTCGAGCCCTGTGTCGGGCTCTGGGCTGATGGCTCAGAGCCTGGAGCCTGCTTCCATTCTGTGTCTCCCCCTCTCTCTGCCCCTCCTCCGTTCATGCTCTGTCTCTCTCTGTCTCAAAAATAAATAAAACGTTAAAAAAAATTTTAGAAAGGAGAAATATTGATAATTCTGTTAATGTGATATAGCTAATAAGTAGCAGAGGCAGAAATGAAAATGGATAATTAATTTGAAAATGCTACTGCAACACAAACTATAATGATCAATAAACAAATGGTCTCATCTGGAACCATGGTTACTAGGGATGTTTGAGTGATCCCTGTAGAACCAAAGAGGGAAGTATCATAGCTGTATGAACATGAGTAACCATATTTCAGCATCCATTTCAAGTGGGAAGTGATTCTTCCCAGGAAAGGGATCTAAATGCCAACCAGTACCACAGGCATAAGAAAGAACACTGAGCCCCCAGAACATAGAATATGAATTCCAAAAAGCAAGCAGCTCCTGGGGTAGGAGAGGAAATCAAGTTCAGGGTAGGAAAACAGAGGTGCAGCATTGCATAGCCACAGTCGGAATTTGCAATTCACACTGGAAGGGAGTAAAGGATTTCATAGAAATTAATTATGGAAGCCCAGTAATCAAAATGCACTTTTAGAATTATGTAAGCAAAGATTAAGAATTAGCAATAAAGATAATAAAGGTAAAAGAGGATCTCTTACGCCTGACCAAAAGAATGAAAAGAAATGGACCATATTATCATAGCCATACTAGCTGACATAGGTCCTCTGTGAGAAGGAAAGTGAGATCAGTACCGGAATTAGCTCAAATCTTTTTTATATCCACCTACCTTGTTGAATAAACATTGTTACCAAGGCTAGAATGCAGTCCTTGAAAAACCAAGAAACTAGAGAATAAACGTTAGTCTACCCCGCCCTTTTCACTCAACTATTTTCCCCTAAATTTTTCTGTTTTTGAGCTGATTAGGCTAACAAACCGAGCAATTCAGTTTTCCTCTGACTCCCCAGATCAACACAATTCTTGATCTGCTGACATTTCCCAAAACAAAAAGCCTAAATGCCTTAAAACTAGAATAGAATGTGAAAAGATGACTCCTGCCAACATGAAACAGCCCACTTATTCCAGAGTTTAGATAATTGTAAACGCTTTGATGGAGGGCTTGAGAATTCTGACAATCGTATATACAACCACAAATGATAAAACTGGATTTCTTCTCACATGTCTTGGAAATTCCTAAGAAAGGGTCCTATAGTTATTTAAACTCTATCATCCATCATGGGAGTTAAAAAAAAAAATGTGTACCAGATAGCATTCAGTATCATAGTGTAGTTAATTAGCCTACTGGAAGAATATGTGATGTAAGAAAAATCACCTAAAAAGCAAGCAGTACATGGGTACTAGTCTGACTACAGATAACAGTTCTGTGGCTCCTGGAACCAATTAAAGAGCATGCTATGAGGTCCATTTAAATCTAAAGTCACTTGGGATTGTTGTTAGTGCTGTTTGCCAAACATTTCTGGTTAAGCCTACTGCCAAACATAGAATAGAATTGATTACATTTTCTGGCCCCCTTATGGTGTGTTAAGCCATGTGACTACTTATAGCCAATGACTTATGAGCAGAGGGAAATAAGTCACTTCCAAAAAGGAGCATTTAGCTGTTAATACAAGACCTTTCTTGTCTGGCCAGCACAGTAACCAGAAATGTTTGTGATAGAGACTGCTCCATCTATTTAGACCCAAGAGTGACTCTGGTAAACAGAGCTCCCACTCCCAGGTGTGGAACACAAAGAACATAGAACACAGGAGAGAAGTAAATCTTTGTTGTCTTAGGCTGCTGAGATTTGGGCCTGTTTGTTACTGCAGCATCATTTAGTCTATTCTCACAGATACAATGCCTCATAGGTTTAGATCTCCTCGATTCAGGAGTATGCACAAGAATAGAACACAACAAGAAACTCCAAGAACTGAGCCAATCATCACACTCCAAGAACCGAGCCAATCATCAAATCAAGGATTATGCTAGATTTTTCAGAGCGTCTCAGGCTGACTACCCTCACTTCTTAACCCCATATCCCTAAGCAGTACTCTCAAGCCAAGGGATATAAGCTTTGAATCCATTGTTCCATCAACTAAACTGCTTTTATGGGTTGGATTTACTCCCTGTCTTCTTTCCGCAAAATGTTTCAGACAATTAAACTATCAGAATAAAACAACAAAGCCTGCAAAGGGCCTTGAGGAACTTTAACATAAAAGTTCTTTGTAGCTTCCATAGGATAGCAAGTTTGACAAGTTAATTCCCTTTTCAGTACTAAAAATTGGCATATCACGTGAGACTATATTAGCACTGGGTATTTTTCCTCATAAAGCATTTATGTCAGGCTGTTCACAGCAGAATATTCAATAATCATTTGAGAAAATATTTCTTAAAGCAGGTGCACACATTTTGGTGGGGAGGGGAATTCCTTTCTTCTGCTGCTAATGGCACTGGGTTGTCACAAGATCCCACCTCAAACAGCAGTTCTCTTTGACGTTTCATCACGACCTTGGGGGGGTTCAGGATTTTTTTCCCACTCTTTCCCCAGATCTGTGATTTCAAGTTAGTTCAAAGAACTTTGAGTGCCTTTCAGAAAAAGAAAAAGAAAGAAAAGAAAAATTTCTTGGATCAAAACAACACAAAACCCATCAAAGTAGAAATAGCTTGGGGCGCCTGGGTGGCTCAGTCGGTTGAGTGTCCGACTTCGGCTCAGGTCATGATCTCACAGTTCGTGAGTTCGAGCCCCACGTCGGGCTCTGTGCTGACAGCTCAGAGCCTGGAGCCTGTTTCAGATTCTGTGTCTCCCTCTCTCTCTGCCCCTCCCCTGTTCATGCTCTGTCTCTCTCTGTCTCAAAAATAAATAAATATTAAAAAAAAATTTTTTTTAAAGTAGAAACAGTTTGACAGAGACCACCATTACTATAAGAAAAATAAAATCAGAAACGCTGAAATGCTATTTTTTTATCTTTCCCTTTTTTTTTTTTTAGCTGACAGAGTAAATGGAAACAATTTTAGCAAGATATTCAGGTAAACCTCTTCTCCTCAGCAACCATAAGCATCAAAAAAATGCTTTTTAAATGTAGCTGTTGGGATAGGATTTTATGTTTAGCTATTTCCCTCTGGTCCCCTCTTATGGCAGTAATGTGTTTTAAGTGCCGAAAACCTTTCTTAGAACCTAAAAATTCCCCTAGATTTCATGAATTAATTCAAATGGTAATCACAAGTGCAAATGAGTAATTGGTAACACAAGTACCCATCTGTGCAGGCAATTAACTGCCTAGAGCAAGTAATTGCCTGTTTTTACAAGAGCCTACTTAGAAACCTCAACTTAAGCATATATTTTTTGAATAATTCTGCCATAACACACAGCAAAACTTTTACTCAGGACAAATACTGTTAAACAAGCGGCCAAACACTCTATAATTTTTAGTTTCATAAAGATCATTCCTAAGAAGACACCCCATAGTAACTGATTTCAAAAGAGTCTCACTTGAAGACGCGCTCAGGGCATTTTCCAAGCAGAGAAGGCCATTTGTCTGGGACAACCTAGCAAGCTAATCCTCAGGATTGCTCTCTAAGCACCTTTAGGAGGTTTCTGAAAGTGTGAATAATTTTCTAATTAATTCATCCAGCAAGTATTCATTGAGCATCTACCATATACAAAGTCTTATATCCTAAGCTCCATGCAGAATATGAAAATCAATTAGAACATGGTATCTTCTCTTAACGAACTTTTAATCGATCAGGAAACAGAAGACTTGAAGTTTATTATCTAAGAAGCAAGTATGACTGGAATTCAAGGACTGTGAAAGTGTACCTGTTACTTTAACCAGGCCACACCTATCTGGCAAAACAGGCATGCGTTCTGGGTACAAATTACAATTGCAACAAGAAGTACCTTTGATCTGAGCCTTCACCAAGTTGTGTCACTGGCCCCTATCCCCAACCCCAAATTGGCCAGCTCACCTTTCCTTTGCAAGGTCATCCACTCTCCTCCTTGGTCAATGCTTTTCTTCATCTGCTATTGACTTTGTTTCCCTCCCATGCTGCCAAAAGCCTTGATTCATAGCTGGGTTTTGTTCCTGTGCCAAGCTGCCACTTCCTTACTATTGCCAAATGTCCTGTTCCTCTCATTACTGCCTCCTGCCTTTAAATACCACCTATATGCAAACAGCTCCCAAATTAAGGTTTTTAGCACCAACCTCTCCACTGAACGCCATAGTCATCTATCCAACTGCCTTGTCAGCATCTCCACGTAGACACCCAATAGTCATGTCACATACACTGTTTCCTAAAACCGACCCAAACCTGCTCTTCATAACACTTCCCTGTCTCACTGATGGGCAGTTCCAAACTCGATGGTCATCCTCACCTCCTCTCTTCCTCTCACACCAGGCACACAACCTACCTGTTCATATTTTTGACTCAACCTTCAGATGGATCCAGATGCCTACCACTTCTCACATGCCTGCACTTACCACTCTGGTCCAAGCTGCCATCATTTTTTGTTGGATTACTGCAGTCACCTCCCAACTAGGCCTCTTGCTTCTACCCAAATCCTTCTAGAGTAATTCTCCTACTCTGTCATCAGAGGGGTCCTTTTAAAAGTCAAATTATCACTCTTTTGATCAAAATCTCAGTTGGCTTCCCATCTCAGCCAGAATCAAAGCAGAATTCCTTTCAAGAGTCTCCAAGATCCCTCATGATCGGCCCCACAACTCCATCTTTTATCATCTCCTGCACCAGTGCCACCCCTAGTCACCATGATTCAGCAGAACCGGCTTCCTGGTTGCTCGTTGCACACACCAAGTGCACGCCTGTTCTCACTCGCTGGGATGCCTTTCCCTGCCTGTCTGTGGAGCTCATTCCCACACTTCTTTCAGGTGACCTAATCAGAGGCGTCTGCCCTGAGCTCCCGCCCATTACACACTTCTGAGCCCGTTATCCTGTGTTCTGTCTATAACCCTTCTTCTTTATGACATACATTTATTTTCTGACTCTCCTATTAGAATGTAAGCTCCCCGAGGGCTCAAGTTTTGTGCTGCTAAGTTTTCTGGCATTCTAAATAGTGCCTGCCACATAGCTTCATGTGTGAATGAATGAATGAATGAATGAACGAATGAACAGATGAGCACTCCAAGGGTGGAGGAAGCTCCGGTCCCCATTAGAATTACAATTCTTATAAGGCTTTCAAAAGGGTGTCCTTGCTCTCTCAGTTCTTCCCCGTCCTACAAAAAAAAAAAAAAATTGAACAATATCTCCCAGATGGCCACACGTTGGAGAGTTAACTCTCAAAGATAGTAAACCAACGTGCTAGGATGAAGCCGAGGTTCCTCAAATCCCCTACCTCAGGTTGAATTCCTGGCCTTTGTAGGCTACTCTCCAAGAAGCTGAGGGAGCTCATTATCTGTCTCTACCCCTCTGCTCTGGTGCCCACTCGACCACTCTCTTCCTTTCTCTCCTCAGCCAACCATCAGGTCTTTGTGGGAATAAGACCCCTGATCAACCTAAATCTCCTGCCTCAGGCCTCCCCTGGGAACCTCATCACACACATGAGAAGACAGAATAAAAAACGGTAACCTCTTTCACTCACCCTCACAGCTACCCATCAACAAATTCAGGAAGCAACAACCTCGATTAACGCTGAGCTCAATATTTCAGATACTCCGCTTCCTCACTGGAAAAATGAAGCACTATCTTCATCGTTAAGTAATTAAAAATGCTAAGAAAGAGTGACTAAGTGGATGGAAAAAACAGAAAGGGGTAAAAATCTTCAGAATCTAGCTGCTTAAAAAGAGTACAAATGAAAAGGAAACTCTCCCAGATGCTAAGAGGGTCTTTTTTTTAAATGTGTGTGAATATGTGTGTTAAATTGGCTATGCTTTGTCAAAATCAGGGTATCATTTTTAAAGATTTAATTTGATTTAGTCCATCATTTCTTTTTTTTTTTAAGTTTATTTATTTATTTTGAGGGAGAGAGTGTGTGCACAAGCAAGGGAGGGGCAGAGAGAGAGAGGGAAAGAGAGAATCCCAAGCAGGCCCCACACTGTCAGAGTGGAGCCAGAAGCAGGGCTCGAACCCATAAACCATGAGATCATGACCTGAGGTGAAACCAAGAGTCAGATGCTCAATCAACTGAGCCACCCAGGTGCCCCTATTCCATCATTTCTAAGGTGGAAAAGTTAGAACCAACATCAAATCTTTCAGAAAATACTGAATGAATTCAGTATATGACTTTCATGTCTCTTACATCCAACTTAATAAGCTTACTTTTAAAATTATGATTCAAAATTTTAATTAAATAGCCATGTCACTCTATACTTCCAAATCTGTACCAATAAAATCGTTCTCTATTATTTTTTTACAGTGTACTTACTTATTTTGAGAGAGAAAGAGTGTGAGTGGGGGAGGGGCAGAGAGAGAATCCCAAGGAAGAAGAGAATGATGGATGATAGAAGGATGAATTGTTAAAATGGACAAAGTTCTATAGCACAAGTTTCTCTTTTATAGCTTAAATACTGGCCCTTCTGCATGAAAACAAAAAAAAGAACATGAATTTTTTTTTCCTTATCATAAAACTTTCTCAAAATGGAAAAACAATCCTATGGAGGAAGAAAAAGAAGTAGGAGCCAATAGGAGGAGGTCCTTTTGCAATAAATAACCCTCTGCTTTCTGCTTCTAAGCTAGAAAATCAGATAGCTGCAATAAAAGCACAGTTACATGGGGAGCACTGAGCAGTCAAAGCACAGATTTTCCCCTTGAGTTCTGGCTCCACAAAAAGGACATTAAATAAAGTGCCACATGCTCACATTTTCATTTTAATTACCTTTTTAAAGTGCTAGGATTTTTGAGCCACATGGGACTCATGTACATTTTCAATCACACAGGATTCAATATTTTAAATCATTAAATTCTCATTACACCCTCCTGCAGTTCCTACACTACCCTAGCTATATTTAATAACATGTGTTTAAGTAACTTGCCTAAGAACATTTAAGAAGTTTAGTAAAAGGGAAAAACTGAGACCTGCAACAGTATTTCTGCATACTAGCTGAGTGACCTTGGAATCCAAATCTCTGTGGGCTCTTCTAAAAGGAGAAAGTTGGTCCGGAACATCACAGCATCTCTTCTAACCCCTAATAGGCAATGGTTCCTTATTCTTGATGTTAGGCTTGAGCTTTTTATCTCTCTATTGTATTTCAATTTAAGACTCTCAAAATTCAACATCATTAGTTCTCTCCAAAGGCATCTTGAGGATAAGCCCCTGGAGTTTATATCCACCAAAACTCCCATCCATATAAGTGCTTATTTCTTTTACAATCTCTTAGAGGAAACTTTTGACATCAATGGAAATGGACACCTTCTCAGCCCACACTATCCAATAACCCATTGTACAACCCCACTGTTGTAGATTTAATGTTTATGTCCCCCAACACACACACACACACACACACACACACACACACACACACACACACACAAATTCATATGCTAAAATCCTAATCCCAGTGTGATAGCATTAGGAGGTGGGCCTTTAAGGTCGTTAGGTCATGAGGGTAGAGCCCTCATGAATAGGATTGGTGCCCTTCAAAGAGAAGACACAGAGCTTGCTCTCTCTCTGCTGTTGCCATGTGAGGACACAGCAAGAAGACAGCCATCTGTGATCCAGGAAGACAGCAGATCTGCCAGCACCTTGATCTTAATCTTCTCAGCCTCCAGAACCATAAGAAATAAAGGTTTGTTGTTTAAGCCACCCAGTCCATGATAATTGGTTAAAGCAGCCCTAAGACGCCTACCATTCTTTATATCACAGAGCCTTCTTTCACCTCTCAGATTTCACTGAACTAAACAATATTGATTCTTTTGTCTTTTCTCCGTAGTTTGTTTTCCTACACTTTCATATGTCCTTCACCCTTCAAATTGTTCTTTTGTTTGTTTTTTATTTTATTTATTTTGAGAGAGAGAGAGAGAGAGAGAGAGAGAGAGAGAGAGAGAGCGAGCAGGAGCAGGGCAAGAGCAGAGAGAGAAGAAGAAAGAGAGAATCCCAAGCAGGCTCTGCACTGTCAGCGCTGAGCCTGATACAGGGCTTGAATCCACGAACCACAAGATCATGACCCAAGCTAAAAACAAGAGTCAGATGCTTAACTGACTAAGCCACCCTGGTGCCCCCAAATTGTTCATTTCTTTTTTTTTTAATTTTTTAAGTTTATTTATTTGTTTTGAGAGAGACAGAGACAGCATGAGCGGGGGAGGGTCACTGAGAGAGGGAGAGTGAGAATCCCAAGCAGGCTCCACACTGTCAGCACAGAGCCTGATGTGGGGCTTGAACCCATAAAACCGTGAGATCATGACCCGAACTAAAACCAAGTTGAATGCCTAGCCGACTGAGCCACCCAGCCGCCCCCAAATTGTTCATTTCTTAAAAGCTTCCTCAAGTGGCACAATAATATGAAAGTCTGATTTACACTGTTTGAGTGAAAAATGCCCTTGTTCCTCCTGCATGCTAGGAATCTCTTTTCCACCCAATGTAAGTAAATGTGGTTGTTCTGTTTTAATTAGTCACACCCAGCTATATTATTGCCCCTTAGCCAGCTTATTTTAATATCTCTAACTCTCTGGTTACTCTTCCCTATAATCAATCGTTATCTATTCTCTATTTTTATGCCTCAATTTTCCTCCAGAAGTGAAATAACTTATATCCAACAATGATGGAACAAGGATCTGGCTGCAACTGTCCTATTATGAACTGTGCCTCCCCAAAATTCATATGTTGAAGCCCTAATCCCCAGTATCACAGAATATATAGTTGGAAATAGGACCTTTAAAGAGATAATTTATATTCAATGAGGTCATTAGGATGAACCCTATCCAATATGTCCTTAAAAAGGAGGAAATATGAACACAGGCATGTACAGAGGGAAAACCGCATGAAGACACAGGGAAACGAGAGCCATCTATATACCAAGGAGAGAGGCCTCAGAAGAAACCAACCCCACTAACACCTTGATCTTGGACTTCAAGCCTCCAGACTATAATAAAAAAAAAAAAAAACCAACTTGTGTTGTTTAAGCCACATGGTGTGTGTCGTTTTGTCATAGCAGCCCTAGAGAATCAACACAGGCCCTTCTCCTAGTTGTGACCTTAGAAAAGAGAATGATGTTACTCTGCCCTGTCTACCCACTGCTGCTGGAAAGAAGAGTAACTAGGGACTATGCCTCTTTCCTGCACACAAACTATATTGGTGGCCTACACAGAATGCCACCGTCCTCACCCTCATGCGTGGCCCTATTGATAGAGATCAGATTTCAGACTGCCATGAGCACACTCTTCCGTGAATTAAACTCAACCTGCAATGTTTTCCTTTATTTTCTTCTTCAGAGTCAAACGTTAACAGCCTCGTAAGTCTGAGGTAGGCAGCTAAATCGTCAAAGATTTTCCTGAAGAGAAATGGAACAAATTTTTTCTGATCACTTTTCCATTTACCCTACCCCCAGTGGCCATTGTATGGCTTGTTTTCCCGAAGCTTATGTTCCAAGGGTCCAGCTCAGTAATACCCCAAGGAAAATCAGCCTCTTTGACAGGAACTTAATATTTGAGCCCGTTATCAAGACCAGAATATTTCTAAGGGGAGAGGCTTACTCATCAGGTTTTCACTAAACAGTTTAAGATTGACCTCTTCATTTTTCCATTCATTCACTTTTTCCAGAAACATTTATCAAGCACCCAGTGTGTGTAAGGCTACGCATAGGGGCCAGGGCTACAAATGATAATAAATCACCAACATATCTAAGGAATCCACCAGGAAGTTAGATCTCGAAGATACCCAAGCAAAGGAACGAGGAATTATAGAAATAAAAATTTTAAGATTATGAGAGAAAAGGTTTCCAAAGACCAGATGTCTTATTTTTCCAGGAAATTTATAAGTTTAGAAAAATCAAAACAAACATATCACATTCCTTGGGCAGATATTCAGATGCAATGTGTAAACTGAAGTCATATGATGCCTCCCAAAGAGAGAGGATTTATGGATTTATTTTCCTCTGCCTCCTTCCCTCCCTGACAAATACGCCCATCCATTCCTTTGCAACTCCCCCAAACAGACACCATGTACATTCAGATAATGTAGCCAAATTATTTTACAAAATGTATTTTCACTTTGTTGAGCCTTCTAACACCAGGCAATCCTTGTTACTTTCTTTGAAACAAGTTTCCACTGGGCAGAGGGAGTAACTAAACACGCTGTGGTGTTAGCAGTTTCCGTCTGTCGTCTGGGCGAAGGGGAATGGAGGCGGCAGGGGCAGTTTCCATGGTGGGGGCACAGCCCAGAGGGAACAGTGCCGCTTTTTCATGCCGCACTGTGAGAGAATCACGCAGACTGCTACAGGAAGAGGGAAGATCCTGAACCCACTCAAGAGAGCGCCTCAAGGGCAGTGGTGTTCTCTCTTCAGGCACGTGATCAGGAACAAAGGCATCTTTATTCATCTCTTTCTACTGCACTGCTTTGCTTTATATTCCTTATAAGCAGCTGAAAAAGACCATGAGCAGCCCTTTTAATCAGCTGTGGAAGAGATGAAAGGTTTCAGAAGAGACAAGCTGTCATTTCTGAGAATGGTTTATTCACATTATAGAATCATCTTTAAAGAAAAGAACTGTACGGGACTGATCTTTTAATTATAGAGGGGTAAATGCATCTGTGAAATCCACCAATTTCACTTTGGATTAAATACTGTTTCCTTAAAGCCAGATATTTGGTAAACACAGATCTCAATTTCGAAATGGCTTTTCTCCTTAATATACAACTTCAAGCTCACCCTTGTCCCCCCCCCCCTCCACCCCACCCTCAAATCCCCACTGCTCTCTGAGAAACAGCAAGGAGAAAAATAACACAACTTTTTGGAGATGGGATTTGGGGGCCTTGGATGTGTTCCATGTGCTCCCAAGCAAGTTCTGGATTCTCAGACATCAGGTCAGTTCTCAATTATCTGCAAATAATTTTATGCTCAGTGTCGTGCAGGCTGCATTTTTTAATCTATCCAAAACTCCCATCGCATTTTCATCCAATTCATGAATCACAGCCCAGATACGACCAAAGAAAACAAATAAAAATCTTAGAGTTTTTGGTGTACCCCCATGGTGCTGATGGACACAGATATTCAATAAATATTTATCGAATTGCAGTGACACCATTCACAGCTCTGGGAACTCCACCACCCCAAAATTCCAGATCACAGTTTCTTCTGGTTCAGCATAAATAACAAGCATTAAACAGTGCCTGGCCCCTAGCTAGTTGTATCTTTTTGATTCATATTTTATATAGTTCCTCTTATGAAGACAGCCCAGAAGCAACTGTCCCATCCATGCACAGGTAGACCTTTTCCCAGGCCAGTTTTCCTTTCCCACTATTTCTGGATCTTGAGTCAACACTGTTACTTGGGGACTTCAGAGATTTTGCAAGTTCCCATCTCAGGAAATTCAATTTCCATTTGAAGGGAAAGGAAGGGGAGGGAAGGGGAAGGGAGGGGAGGGGAGGGGAGGGAAGGAAGCTAAAAGAAAAGACCCACCGTCTTGTCTTTTCTGTCAGTCTTTTGGTTACTTTTCATTGACATCCTACTCTAACAGGGGCATATTTACATAACACTTTAATATCCCCCTTTTGTGTCATTCCTTAACTTTGAAATCCATAGAGATACTTTAACAGTTAGACAGATGGCTTCCCAAAGGTAGGTTGAGTCTTCCTAGTATTTAGCAAATTTTTATCCTGAAGCATTTTCATTTTGAATCTCTTGGCATCAGTTAACCTGTGTTTCCAAAAGTTGGTGCCAAGTTTTGGTTCCTCCTATTTGCAAAATCTTCTCTTGGGTCAACTGCTCCTGCCAGGGAGGGTCCAGGCACTCAGAACAACACTTCTGGGTTGAGCTTCTCTTCTGTCCCAACGTTACTGTTCATTATTCTCAGGTACTTCCTTGAGCAATCAGGAGCCGGGCTCCAGGAACCATCATCTCTTCAAAATAATCTCCCAACTAGCTTCCAGACAGATTTTCATCCAGTTTCTTTTTAAATCCTCTTCCAAAAAATTTTTGAGACTAACTCACCCAATTTTAATCTAAGTAAGGAGAGGAAGAAGTGCAGACAGTATTAAGAAATTTACTCTTTACGATGGGAAAGCATAATTATCTCACATATTGTACCTTTTGTTTCTTCTGCACTTCCATACAGAGGCCAACTCTGGGCTGACATAGTCCTCTGTTCACTGAAAAGGTGGAATCATTTCACAGTCCCTGACTCATCCATTTCCATTCTCCCTGCTGCCAGGTAATGACCTACAAGGACCTCTCAGACAGGGAAAATGTCCCTAAGGTTGAGTGGACTCCATTGGCATAAGGGGGTTCACATTCAGCATTGCACATATTCTTAACATTATATTCTTACACTGTATTATATGCAGTTTTGTTTTCCCCTCTTACAAAGTCGCCTCCATAAGAGGATATTAGCTCTTTAAAGGAGGGACTCTGTTTCATCGAGCATGGTTTTCTCAGTGCCTAACACATAGTAGGCACTGATTGCTCAATAAGCAATCACTCGTTTCCACACACTGTTAGGTCACCAGGAACTCAGCAAGAGGATTGGAGATGAAGGGAAGGAGCTTAATAAACCTCATTCACAGGAATAACATTTAATAAGATAAAGTAATGTGAGAGTGTCCTCTGGAGTCATCAAAGGCAGAAAATCCAAAAACGGGCTGGAGAGTAAGAGGTATAGTAGAAGAGAGGGGGACCACGAGCCAGCTGCCAGCAATAAGGGATAAACAGCTTAAAACAAACAAACAAACAAACAAACATTGGTCTAAGACAAGATCAGACACTCAAATGTCATCCCAGCCCAGACATGGAGCGGCTAAAAAAGGTAAAGAACTGATTTAATCATTAAGGGTCACCTGTCCTTCCCATATTCCCCCACTCCACCCTACATCAAAAAGCTCCCTCCTCCCCCAACCAGGATGGATGCATATTAGCTATTAGCCTCCTTCTTTTCCTTGTGTCTCTGTGAGCCTACCTGCCTTCCCCTCCCTTATAACTCCTTGGATATGCACTACTTGATTTTGATAGGGTTTTTCCTTATCTACCTCCATTCCCTTCTTTGAAAAACAAACCATTTGGAATGGCCTCTTTCTTACCACTCTCTTCATCAGCTGTACCATCACCACCTTTGTAGTGGAGACTTAGATCCATGCCCACAGCCATTTAAGCAGGCTTGATCTTTTTTTTTTTTTTTAGTTTATTTATTTATTTTGAGAGAGAGAGCAGGGGAGGGGAAAGAGAGAGAGGGAGATAGAATCCCAAGCAGGTTCCACATTGTCAGCACAGAGCCTGACGCGGGCCTCGAACTCACAAGCTGAGATCCTGACCTGAGCCAGGCGCCCCATAAGCAGGCATCATCTTGAGGCCTAATCTTTACTGACCAGCAGTGCCCAAGTAACTGATTCAAATAACCAATATTTTAGTCTCTGAACTATAAGGAATTTCATGGAAGGTCCCAGACCCCTCCCTGCTGCTGGCTGCCACGATGAACATCTATGTTTATTCTTTTGTTATCTCTGCCTGCATTGCATTGATGTGGTGTGTGCTAGGGGTCAGGCAAATAAAAATGTAACAAAAACCCTGCACAATCCTGAGGTTATCTTAAAATGAGAGCCATTATTGGAAGGACTGTAGCATAAAAATATGTTGCCCTAGTGACAGCCAATCTCAGATTTGGATCTCAGCTCCACTGTAAGACTTTCAGCAAGTCACTGACCATCTCTGAGCTCCAGTTTTCTTACCTATAAAAAGAAACAATAATACCACCTTCCTCACAGAGTTGCTGTGCGCTTTTAATCACTCTGCTGTCTGCATTACCTCCAATCACAAAATTGCCCTTGGTTCTTCCTTCACTAATCTCCAGCAGATCCACGAGATCCCTGGAACCATGGAGTGAATTCCACTAGCGTAAGGGAGATCCTAGCCCAGTTTTGTTGGTTAAACTATGTTTAAGTGTACTTGATTCTTAATCAATTCTTAACCTCTTTTAGGAAAAGGATCTGCACTGATCTGTATGACTGATATATAGAGTGAGCATTTAGGTTTAGGAAGCCAATGGCTCCCAAACTGAGGACTGCACATATCATGGATCCCTCAAGGGCCACAAAGTCACATATATACTTACTGTGCTTCATGCAAAGACTGAATAAACAATGCCATACACACACATGCACACACAATGCCACAAACAAGTATATCCACATATATTCATAAATGTCCAGTACTGTTATGTTTCAAATGTATATATAAATGCCATTGATTAATAAAATACAAGTTTATTTAAAAGCATAATTTATAGGGGCAGCTGGGTGGCTCAGTTGGTTAAGCGCCGACTTCAACTCAGGTCATGATCTTGCAGTTTATGAATTAGAACCCCATGACAGCTCAGAGCCTGGAGCCTGCCTGGGATTCTGTGTCTCCCTCTCTCTCTGTCCCTCCCCCACTTCCATGTGCACGCTCTCTCTCTCTCTTTCTCTCTCTCTCAAAAATAAACTTTAAAAAAATGTTTAAAAATTAATAAAAAATAAAAGCATAATTTTTAAGAGCTTAAAAGCTTTTAATTAATTAATTGTGCATTTTCTTGGTCAATACTTGCTAATACTACAAAATGCGGCAGCTCTAAATAATCTATTAATATTTTATTAAATCTTGATATTATCTGTAATGTTTGATTGTTAATAATAATAGTCAACACTTATAATAAGTCACGCATTGTTCTAA
The DNA here is from genome assembly GCF_022837055.1 of Prionailurus viverrinus. Classification (NCBI taxonomy): domain Eukaryota; kingdom Metazoa; phylum Chordata; class Mammalia; order Carnivora; family Felidae; genus Prionailurus; species Prionailurus viverrinus. The sequence continues at coordinate 96,837,791 of NC_062567.1, forward strand.
TAACTTAGCATATATTAACTCATTAAATCCTCACAGGGACCCTGTGAGGCAGAGCTATCATCATTTCCAATTTATGCGTTAGGAAACTGAGGCACAGAGAGGTTAAATAACTTGGCATGGAGCTAGTAAGAGGCAGAGATGCGATTCAAGCTCAGGCATTTTGGGCCAAGCTCTTCATGTTCACAATCCGTTTGGAGGTCGGCTATGCAAGAACACATTGATGCTACTATTTTCAAACAGAAAATTATTTGCAACCTTGACACTGATTTCATTTTCCATGAAAATGGGCATATTTCTCACTGGGTACAAACCAAAATGTGTGTGTGTGCGCTCTAGCTTATATACAGTGACATATCCAAGAAATCTATGGTAACTGTCTTACAAAACAAACAAACAAACAAACTGATTCAAATAACGGGTTTTCCTCTGATGATCATTTTGTCACTATCTTGTTGCTTTCATATTTCTCTGCCTCCATTAGGAAACTAGCTTTCCAATATTGCACTATTTGATTATTTGCTAAATTGGAAGGTAACAATACTGCAACAAGAAAAGCAACAACCACTCGGAAAGTTAAATGAAATAAAAATAGAATGACGCATTTCAACTTTTCACCTCTATGCTTGAGTTATATTCACACTCACACCCATGTTCCATTTCATTGATTGAACATTCAAGAACATTCATTGACTGTCTGCCATATACCAGGAATTATGTTTGGAGCTATAAATAGGTGAACAGAACTAAGAATGCACCAATCCTTTTAGACTACAGTCTAAAAGATGCCAGGCAGGCCATTCACTCAATTGATAACTACACTGCAAAGTAGAATGTTACAATACCATTAGAGGATAAAATTCTGTATGTATTCTGAGCAGGGACAGATGATTCCAAGAGAACCAGTCAACTGATGGGAAGCTTCCCTATCAGCTCCCTTCCAAGGGCTTTCTCACCCTCCCAGAGCCACCTGGAATCCACATGCACATCAGAAGAGCAAGACCTCCTTGGGACCACCTTTACTTCCTAGGACCAAGTCATTTCGAAGTTCAAAGATGATCCTCTTTTTTTTTTTTTAACATTTATTTATTTTTGAGACACAGAGAGACACAGCATGAACGGGGGAGGGCAGAGAGAGAGGGAGACACAGAATTGGAAACAGGCTCCAGGCTCTGAGCCATCAGCCCAGAGCCCGACGTGGGGCTCGAACTCACGGACCGCGAGATCGTGACCTGGCTGAAGTCGGACGCTTAACCGACTGCGCCACCCAGGCGCCCCAAAGATGATCCTCTTAACTCCATGTTCTCTGCTTATCCTTTACCACTTTCTTTAGCTTCTTTTTTTCTTTGATTTACTCAATCTTTTTGGTTTTCTTGTTTTCATCATTGTCCGTCTTAACATACGCTATTTCCTAGGAATATCTCCTCTAGGTAACTAATGTCACGGTGTATTGATGCTTGGTAGTTACCATATCAGAAAGTGGTCTTTTCTAACCTTGTTTCCAAATTATGAGAATTTATGTTACTTCAACACTTCTAGGCTCTTGGGCATTAAATGCCCTATATTTATGCCTTAAAGCATGCGTTCTGTCCTTGTGAATCAGGATCTGAGTCAGAGATATTAGATAGGGCCAGGCACTTTAGAAAAAGTAAGGAATCTAAAGAAAGATTTGAAGAGAAGAAAGGCACAAATAACACAATCACAGGAAGTCACATGACACAGAGAGAGACAAAACATGGGCTCTTTGAGGCAATACAATACAGACAAATATCCACTTACAGTGAAGAGCTATTTCCTTCATAAATTCTAGAATTTTTGCTCTTCTCTAAGGACCCTAATACTCCTATTTATTCATTTGCAAACCTTCCATTTTGATGGAACCCCAGTCTTTTGAACTAAAAACATTTGGGCTAGCTTCATCCCCTAGGATATAAAAGTAAAGGTTACATTTAAAGTTGAGAGGAATTTTCCAGCTTAATTTTCTATGCCTTGTTTGAGAAGACAACGTTGATGCCAATTCTTTTACAGATTGAGCAAGGTGTTCTTAGGAAGTAATTCTCATCGTACTTGATACTAAGGGACAATGTGATCAAGTGAGAAGGTCACTTAGATCACAGATTTCTGTGTGCTAGATTGAGCTTTCTCAGTAGCTAGTATGATGCATGTTAAGTCATTTCACCTCTGGCTTCAGTTTTCTCTACACACAGAAGGCATTTTATAAATATTTATTGAGTGAATGAATTCATAATATTTACCACCTTACAAAATGATCAGGAAGAGCTAGAGTAGAGTAGGCAAGCATCATGTCTGCTTTGTTTATCATTGCATTCCCTGACGTACTGCCATGTACACAGAATCTCATCAAAAACATAGTGAATTAATGAATAAATGCACAAAACAATACATTTAATAAAAGTTGCCCTACTTTACAAAGTTACTGAGAATACCTTGTTTTTAGGTTCACAGGGAAGGCAAACTATGTTGAACATACTTACCACTGTATGTCCAAATGCCTACCCCTCCAGCATTTGTAGGTGTTTGATAATAGATATGTTAATGAATGTTCAATAAAAATAGATATAAAATGATTTCAAAAGGTACAAAGCACAATACCAACATGAAGTGTTAAGAATCTCTTTCCCTCACACACCTATACCAACAACCTCTATAGAGAAAGGACTCCAAAGAAAGTGAGGAATAATGATTTAAAAGAGGATGATAGAGAACCTTCTGACTCACACCTGGCTCTCAGGTTGTAAATGGCCATGTGACAGAACTCAAAATATTCCAAGGATATGCAGTGACAGGGGTTACATTTCTTAGGAACATAATCAAAATGTTGTTCTGGGTGTATTGGCTATGGGATTTCCAGCTGCAAGCCAACAGGAAACTCTGACGTAAAATGGATTAAATCACAAAGAATATGTATTATCTCATTTAGGAAGAAGTCAAAGGTAGATGTAGACTAGCTTCAGGGTGAGTAAAATTTGGGACTTAATACCTTACCCGTTATTCCATTCTTTCAGCTCTGCGATCCACTGGGATGTCCTCAAACAGTTCCTTGTTGTCTGTCACACACCCAGGCTTTACTGAATGACACATCTAGTAGAGAAAGAAAAGGAGGGAATCTTTTCCTATGACTTGTTTTTATCTGCAAGGAAACCATTCTCAGAAGCGCCTCAGGAGAACAGTCCTCGCATCTCGTGGCGGGAACTATGTCACATGTCCATTCCAAAATTAATCACCATCAACGAAAATAAAACCATTAAAATTGGCTTAGAGCTGTCAGGATTTATCCCTGTAACTGAAGATAATGGCAGTCTTCCCTGAGTTTTATGAGAGTGCCCCCAAGATGGCAGTAAGGAAGAAAGAGATGTGGGACCTTAGCAATTAGGTGGGCAGCAGGGTCTGCTAAAGGCAGAAATACTGTGCTTTCAAAAGTATCAGTTAATGTATCTGATTAAGATTCTGTGGGTCTAGGACTTCAAAATACTGATTTTTTTTTTCTTCAGTAAGAATTCAGAGGAAGGGAGCTGGAAAACTCGTGGATAAAATTGCTCAAAATTTTATGTTTCCATCGATAACGTCTCCATTTTGAGACAAAATCCCAAACAGTAGCTCTCAAACATCAGTGCCCTTCATTCACAATAAAAAATACATTAAAATCACAACATTATACATAAACTTTCACTTCACAACCCTCAGTGAAAACACTTGTCCTTACTACCTGTGAGCATACTTATGTTTTCTATCCCACTCTATTTTGCTATTTTTTTTAACTGGTCATCTCAACCTAGTAAATAAGTTTCAGGATGCAGTAATGGGCTGCAACCCACTGTTTGAAAAATATTGCTTATGCAAGCTTTGGAGGTTCTCATTATTATTTTTTATAAAGCACATGACATAGCATTATTTATTAAACAGTATTGTGATACTATTTCATCTAACCCCGTGAGGATCATTATTAGTCCCATTATATAGCTGATAAAACAGACTTAGCATGAGTGATTTGTCAGGATCATACAACCAGTGAGTACTAGGGGTGAAGTGGGGCACAGGGGTGGAAGGGGTATAATGTGGCAGACCTCAAATAAAGGTGTTCTGATTTTAAATAGGTGTTTTAAAAGAAAAGAAACACAGTATTTACTTCAGTAAAGTCTTTAGGCTTCTTCAAATGGTAGCTGTGAAAAATAAAAACATAATCGGCACAACAGCATAATAAAAAAAAAAAAATGGCCAAGTACAATCATTCATGGCTAATTACCTCCGCCAGACCAGAGAGTCATATAGTTCATCAGACAATCCATTATATCTAATTAAGGAAAATTATTCTGAGACAACTCTGAAGCCTATTTAGAGAAGGTTTTGTGCTAAGATTCCTAAAATGTTTTAGAGCAGATACAGCTTATGAACCATAAGAGGGTTCACAAAACCAGAACTCTGATCTGGAAAGATTAAAAACACTTGACCTGACCCAACTCTTTTCTCCCTCTAACTTCAGGGATCAGGTTGGCCCTAAAGGTCTTCTTTCATCCATCAAGGTGTCCTTTCTATACATCATTAAAGTTATTATTTGCACTATTAAATCCTTTGTAATTTACTTTTCTAGCCTAAGGTCAAAACCAGCTAAAGAACTGTCAGCCCAAAGACATAAAAATGAATGATGAGCTCTAGACTTCTCAGATTAGACAACTGGGGCACTTCAGGCCAAACGTACACTTGACACAACACAGAGATGGCTTCTCCAATCTTCTTTTTTTGTTTATTTGTTTATTTATTTGAGAGAGAGAGGGGAGAGAGAGGGGGGAGAGAGAGAGAGAGAGAGAGAGAGAGAGAACAACCTGGAGAGGGGCAGAGAGAAGGAGAGACAAAATCCCAAACAGGCATTGCGCTGTCAGCGCAGAGCCTGATGTGGGGCTCGAGCTCACTGTGAGATCATGACCTGAGCAGAGATCGAGTGAGATGCTTAACCAACCACGCCACCCAGGAGCCCCTCCAATCTTCTTTAGAAGAAAAAAGAACAGAGCTTTCCAGAGTTTTCCTTTGACTAGGGACAGACACTCAGTAAGGACTTGAAGTTTCCCCAGGTGAGGAAGCTAACCAGTGGAGGAAGTGGAGCAGCCTTGGGAAATGGAGAGAAAGGAAGAGCCGGGGATAAAGAATGGCAGGATCACTCAAACTTTGCTCTTGGTTGTCTGTGACAGATGGAAGAGCCAACAAGCCAACAATCGTGGTACAGAGGGCCCAGTGCACCACGATGAACGGTGCCAAAGGAGCTGTTCAATCCGAGATGCCCTGTATGAAAAGTAAAGCACTGTCTTCACCTCAGAGGAGACTGTCAGACTCCCAAACCATGTTGGCCTCTTTTTCTAAGTAGCAATTTTGAGAAACCTGTGAAACCAGAAGGGCTGTGGGTCCAAAAGGCCATATTTTCAGAACCAAATATCAGAACTTGGGGTCCATGAAAGGTATGTTCTTGTTTTGGTTTTGATTTACATCAATGTGGAAGGCTAAATAGGTTGCTCTGGTTGTGGATTTAATAAATCACTTCTATTGAATAGAATGAAATACATAAAAGCAGGTGCTGTTCCAGTAAATCCAGGATATACAACCTTCAAGAAATCAAAATGGTTAAAATATTTCAGACATATTTGAGAATATGGCAGAATCCTTACCCACCCCCATAAAAGAACAGTGCTCCAACAAGTTTATATTTGAGTTACAAAAATTTTATCTATATACAACTTTAGAAATTTTACTTCTGTGTGAAGGGAGAGATATCCATCCATGATTCTGTGAACTATTCTTGTCAAAATCTCAATATAACCAGTTCCTCTAGCTCATCTAGAAAAGTCAGAAAGTCTGGGATTCCAAGAAAACCTAAGAGGAATTCGGGCTGCCTACTGGAAGGCAGAGAGCACATTAAGAGATGATCACGACTAGATTCATGAGACAGTGAAGCCAAGGACCAGAAAAGACACTCTACACTTCCAAGACAATCTGTGGTTCTCAGACTGGAACTAAGATGAAACCTCTTTTTCAGGTATCTTTGGCAAATAAGTTAACTTAGGAATAAGTAGAAGGACTCCATTCCCATGGGTGCCCAAAGGTAAGAGAGCTCTACGTCATGAATCGCCTTTGGGTCATCCTGTCAACATGATAACCAAGCACCAGTCGAGACAATTGGGATCATATCTGCCCTACAGAAGCTAGTGTTAGGAAAGGTATATAATATCCAAAGGAGATCTTGGTTTCTGTGGCCTTAGGAACAAGCAAGAATTTCATGACCTGGAACGGGGAGGGACAATAAATCAGAGAATTTCCCATAAACCTTCAGACACTCAGCAAGTGTTGATACTGCTAGCAAACACGCACTGTAGTACAGGCAATATTATAATGTATTAATGCATTTAATCATCACCACTACCCTATTGGGAAGATAACCATTATTACACCCATTTTGATAAAGTTTACTAAGGTTAAATAAATTGCCCAAGTTCACAGAGCTGTGATAGAACAAGGAGCCCAACTCAGAAAGTCTGTCCACAGACCCCATGCTGTTATCCATAAACTTTATTGCATACTTCTACATCTATACATGTAGTATAAATATGTGTATATGTTTCTCTGTGTGTGTGTGTGCATGTGCACGTGTGTGTGTGCGTGTGTGTGTTACAATGATATCCAGTTTGTGCATTCTGTTGTAGAAACTAAATTGCTATAAGGTATATACTTTTAGCAGAAGTACTTGGGATTCATAAAAAGAATGGTAAGCATGATAGGAAACAAGAAATAACAAGGTCAAAGGATTGCCAAGCCTTTGGAGTGGATTAGAGAAAGTCCCCTACAGATTCAGCAGGTCTCCAGAAGATTCTGGCCAAAAAACAGAGTGCTTTCCTCCAGAGAAGTTATTAATGTTAATAACCAGGAGCATGGAGGATAACTTTACTTGACCAGATTTTCCCCACTGTATATTTCACTTAATGATGTGGATTAAGCTAAGGCATAAAAATGAACTTCAGCTTTGCTGAAATTAGATCACCAGTTTCCCTGCTGGCCCATATTTATTAATAGAGATCCAGCTGATGGCTGTGTGAGAAGGGGCCTCAATAAAGGATGTGGGGGTGGAGCAGACTGCTGAGTACCCGCGATGCTTCCCCCTCTTGTGTACTAGCGTTCCCTGCTTCAAAAACATAGACAAATGGAGCAAAAGGGCTCTAGATAAATCACCTGATTCTGTTTCATGCCTTCAGGGAGAGGGGTTCTTAAACCAAAAAGATTGATAATTTTTTACTACACCTTTTGCATTTTCATGGACACAGGTCCCACTTGTCCTTTGGTGCCCCATCTAAGTATTTTACAGCACTGACAGAAAAAGAAATTCTATTTCCTGCCCAAGTATAAACTTTAGTTTAAATTATAACCATTTCCTTTAAATGTTCCAAGAGCACAGAGAACTGTTGTGTGCCTCCTCATAGGAGTACCTATTACCGTAGGCAACATAATATTATTCTTTTGCACTTTTCTTCATTTTTTTAATTTTTTCTACATTTCTCAGGAACTTCTCTAAGCCTCCGATGTAGTTTTTACTCCATATTAAGATAACTTTAAAAATAATATGGAGGGGCGCCTGGGTGGCGCAGTCGGTTGAGCGTCCGACTTCAGCCAGGTCACGATCTCGCGGTCCGTGGGTTCGAGCCCCGCGTCGGGCTCTGGGCTGATGGCTCGGAGCCTGGAGCCTGCTTCCGATTCTGTGTCTCCCTCTCTCTCTGCCCCTCCCCCGTTCATGCTCTGTCTCTCTCTGTCCCAAAAATAAATAAATGTTGAAAAAAAAAAAAAAATAATAATAATATGGAGATAATTCATTCTGCCAGTGGAAAATCCAAGAAATACGGAAAAGCTCCAACATTTCTCAGAGCTAACAACTATATATATAAATAGTCTCGTGTGACTGTGCACATATGTGCTTTTGCCACTATTTCCCCATATCACAGATTATTACTCTCTATTACAAAGTAGTAGTCTTCAACCCAAGTCTGCGCATGGACTTCAGAGGGTCCATGAATTCTATGAAATTACACACAAAATTTGGGTAGGTGCTTATGTGTCTTCTTCCCAAGAAGGGAGTTGATTGTTTCCACCATATTCTCAAAATGGTGCATGACCCAAAAACAGTTAAAAATTCTCATTTAGCAACAGGATTTGTAAAGACCACATAATATTCTACCATATTAACCAATCTTGTTATAGATTATACTACAATAAACACTTGTGTAACTAGATCTTTTTGTCCAGCTCCAACAATTTCTGAAGGGAAGAAGAAATTCTGAAATTAGAATCGCTCCAAGAATATTCACAGTTGAAGACGTTTAATACATGTTGTCAAACTGCCCTTTAGAAAGGTGGTATCTTTAGGGGTGCCTGCGTGGCTCAGTCAGTTGAGTGTCTGACTCTTGATTTTTGGCTCAGGTCATGATCCCAGGGTCATGGGATCAAGCTCTGCATCAGGCTCTGTGCTGAGCATGACCTCATCTTAACTTGATCATCTGTAAAAATCCCATTTCTAAATAAGGTTACATCCATAAGTACCAGGGGTTAGGACTTCAGTGGTTTTGGTGAGACACAATTCAATCACAACAAGCAGATAGTGCAATACCCAGCACTCAGTCGGCACTCCATAGCCATGAATTCTTATTATATGCTCATGTTGTAGGCTCATTATCTTACAGAGAAGACTAATTTGGTCTAGCACGAGAGGTTCTGGCAAGTCACTGTGACATAACCTCACTCTGAGGAAATATTAATCAGCTCCCTCATGCTTTTGACTCAGAATAATGACCCATGGGGGGAAAAGGCAGCTATGAAACCAAAACATTTGCCATCACTGCATACAAGTCATTTTATAGCCAAGAAAAGAGAGAAAAAGGCAAGGATTTATGTGAGGTCTTACAATTAGCTAAAGCCAAATCAGGACAAGAACCCCAAATTTCTCACTCCTGGCTCCTTTCCTCCTTCATACAAATCTATCTACACATATTCAAAATAAGTATGATTACAAACGCATTTAAAAATATGTCTATTGGGGCACCTGGGTGGCTCAGCTGGTTAAGTGTCTGACTCGATCTCAGCTCAGATATTGATCTCAGGGTTGTGAGTTCAAGTCCCATGTGAGGCTCCATGCCCAGCTGAAATAATAATAAAAATAGATTGCTTATAGAATATTTTGCTCCTAGATTAGTCTGAATGACTAAGACCAAACAGAAAAAAAAATTGACTGAAAAACACAAACTGCTACATAAATATAGTCAACTGATCTTAGACAAAGGAGCAAAGGCAATACCACGAAGCAAAGATAGTGTCTTCAACAAATAGTGCTAGAACAACTGGATGCAAAAAATGCAAAAAAAAAAAAAAATTGATATGCACACAGACCTTACACACTTCATAAAAATAAACTCAAAATACATTCTATTTCTAAATGTAAAATGCAAAGCTATAAAACTCCTAGAAGATAACACAGGAGCAAACCTAGATGGCCTTGGGTGTAGTGATGCCTTTTTGGATATAGCACCAAAGACACAAACCATAAAAGAAACAATTAATAAGCCAGACTTCATTAAAATTGAAACTTCTGTCTGCAAAAGACATTATCAAGAGAATTAGAAGACAAGCCACAGACTGGGAGAAAATGTTTGCAAAAGAAGCATCTGATAAAAGAGTGTTACCCAAAATATATAAAGAACTCTTAAAACTCAACAATAAAAATACAAATGCAATTTAAAAATGGGCCAAAGACCTTAATAGATACCTCATCAAAGAAAATAAACAGATGGCAAATAAGCATATGAAAAGATAGTCCACATCATTTGTCATCAGGGAAATGCAAATTAAAACAACGAGATACCAGTACCCACCTATTAGAATGGCCAAAATCTGGAACACTGACAACATCAAACACTGGCGAGTCTGGAACAACAGGAACTCTCATTGATTGCTGGTAAGAATGCAAAATGGTAACACTTCTTTAGAAGACAGTTTGGTGGTTTCTTAAAAAACAACATACTCTTACCATTGGATACAGTAATCACACTTGCTGATATTTACCCAAAGGAGCTGAAAATCATGTCCACGTAAAAACCTGCACGTGGATGTTTATGGCAGCTTTATTCATAATTGCCAAAATGTGAAAGCAACCAAGAAGTCCTTCAGTAGGTGAATGGATAAACAAACGGCAGTACATCCAGACAAGAGGATTTTATTCAGTGCTAAAACAAAATGAGCTATCAAGCCACAAAAAGACATGGAGGAAATTTAAATGCATACTACTAAGTGGAAGAAACCAATTCAAAAAGGCTATATACTCTATGATTCCAACTATATGATATTCTGGAAAAGGTATAACTATGAAGACAATAAAAAGATCACTGGTTGCCCCAGGAGGGGGAGATGAATAAGGCAGTAAAAAATATTCTGTATATTATTATAATAATGGATATAGTCATTATACATTTGTCCAGACCCAAAGAATGTACAAAGTCAAGCGTGAACCCTAAGGTAAACATGGACTTTGAGTGATTATGATGTATCAATGTAGGTTCATCCTTGGTTAAAAAAAAAAATGGTGAGTGATGTTGACAATGGGGGAGGCTATGCATGTACGGAGGCAGGGAGTATATGGGAAATCTCTATACCTCCCTCTTAATTTGTTATAAACCTAAAACTTCTCTTTAAAAAAGTCTTATAAAAAAACCTGAGACAATTCTGGCCAAAATTAACTGCCTTGTTTAATGAAATCTAGTACTCCATCAATTGTAAGAAACACCACTATTTTATCTACCACCAAAAAAGAAAAATAACACTGCCAATTAATGTGTGATGTGCATTATAAGAAAGATACCTCTTAAATTCTGAAATATTAAAGTGTGAAAGTGTCTATGTCTCAAAAGCCATGAACCGTGGTAACATAACCCTCAGTCATTGGGCTAAACATGTCATTTATATACATTATCTTTCCTAGACCAGTTCAGTATAATGCAGCTTGATGGAAGGACAGGTAAGGTGGATTTTAAGACACTCCAATTTATTAGCCTAGATCCCTCAAGTGACCTAATTCATCCTCCTGATGTTTCTGTAAAACCAAACTTGTCTTTTATACCTCTAGGAGCAAGAAGTAACCGGTGGGAGAGAACATTCTGAGTCAAAGAGATGAGAGTAGAAAAGGAAGGAAAGCAAAGCGATTCTCTGTTAAAGCAGACATGTACAGCTAGAGGGAAGTGGGAGAATGACATTTCCTTCATAGATTCTCCAAAGGAAAATCACAAGGGATTCATCAACCAAGATCCAGACCCCAGACAACAGCTATAGAGGTATGATGAGCCCCCTGTGAGGATTAAGAACCTGCAAGGTTTGCTCTTGCCGTCTCTCTAGCCTGGCACAAGACCAGAGCCGTCTCTGGCTGGTATTTGCAAAGAACTGGTGAGGGGCCAGTTGGCTGCCAGGGACATGTTTCTGTACCATTTATCACACACAAATTGCTCTGCAGCTGGAAAAAAGAGTCATGATAGCTGCAGCCAATCAAGCCCAGCAATAGTAGCAGGCTTCCCTCCCTTTCTAGTCTCAACCCCTTCCTCAAGAGCAAACTGGCAAAAGCCCAGCAGTCATTGTGAGAAAGGGACCAAGGAGACCATGCAGACTATGGTTAAGCTAGTAGATAACTTGCCATCATGGTCATTCATTAAGTATTTATTCAACACCCACTATGTTCTAGGTCTTGGGGAAACAGTGGTAAACAAGACAGCACATACATTCTGGTATTTCTGATTTGGAATAATTTGTGCCCTGGGCTCTTCACATCTACTTCCAGTTGCAGGGAGGGAAACTGCCACATATTGTTCCTTTGTTCAGTCCCCTCAACTGGCTCACGTTCTCCCACCAGCTCACATTCTCCTACCCTCCCAGCCCCTTCCATAGGATCAGTCATGGGAATGCCAGCTCAGCAGAGTAGCCCAGGAAAACTAACAACCCAGCTAAGCGAAGAAGTCAGCATTTCATCATAACTTTGGAATATTTGGAAGTGACTCACAGAAGAAAAAGGAAGGAGGACAGATAAGAGGGGTATGGTTGAGGTTAACAAGAAACAGTACGGCCTCACAGCCCCCAACCATGCGCTGAATAAGTTTACTGCAATTTTTTTGGGAGGATAAACACTGCCGGCCATTCAAGCTGACAGTGGGAGCCGGACGGTTGACATTTACAACAATGCTCAATGCAAATCAAGGCACTTGGCCCCAGAAATGGAATTTCATAGATTTATCCTTTGAAAGGCCATTTCTCTGACTAGTCTGGGTCAGCAGTTAAGCTGAAAGAGAAATATTTCTATTATTTGGCAGATTTTTCCAAAGCATCTAGTTCATTAGGCAAGAGAGGCCTTTAAAAAGTCTGATTCTGGTGTGGTCGTCAGGCAAACAGAATGAGAAAACATCAAAGAAATCCCATTTCCAGAAATGATTCAAACAAATACTTCCTCTGCAGTCCCTAGTGTTCCAAGCACAGGGGGTGGACCTTGCAGTCCAGGTGTCCTGGCACCTTTCCAGGCTGCAAATATCTGCAAATAACATGCTCTGATAACTCTTGTGGCTTCACCTTGAATAAGCAAAACTTTCCATGCATGCCACTGTCACTTATTATTGCAGAAACGGATTAAAACCCAGAGCCATGCACTAGTTGGGTGACCTTGAAAAAAGCCATAATCAAAGTCTCAGTGCATTGCACCTGCTGTTCCCTCCACCAATGTAAATGTAAGCCCCACAATAATCAGTAATTCCCAGATGCACTGTGTTTTATTTTCCTTAGAGCACTTAATATTTGAAATTATCTCCCTTATTTTTGCTTGTTTATCACAGTTGGCTTCCTGAGATCAGAGACACTAACCACCTTATTCATCTCTGAGTCCTTGGTACTGAAAAAGAATGCCTGGTACCTAGTAGATATTAAATACCAATAAATATTTGTTATGTAAATAAATAAAAGGTGTTCAAATTATTTGAATCAGAGTTCTATAATAATAATAATAAATTATTATATAATTATAATTATCATATATTATATATTAATTAATATTATCTATATGACATATTAAGATTAATATTATACATTGTGTATCAATATATTAATTATATTGTATATTAATATATAATATATTAATATAATTAATATATTATATATTAATATAATAATGTAACTATTAAGCAGGCTAGTTCTATTATTATTATTAATATTAATATTATTATTATAGAAAATACCTGCCTTGTAGGATTCTTTTAAAGATCAAGCAAGATTCGGTTAACAAAAGCAGAGCCTGGCACATTGTAAGATGATCCATAAATATTAACACAAAAAATATATTAACATTCCTAATTCCACAAAGCCCTTTTCTCAGATAAATTTCAGAAATAAAAATTCTAAAATAATTCATACTCAGATACGATTAACTAATAATGGCTCAATATATGATCTTTATAATATTCTAAGCTACCATGCACTGAAAATGCATTATAAATTCAATAAAACTTTGTTGGGGAAAAAGAACACTGTAATATATTCATCACTTGTGATGCATACCAATTTCAAAAATCAAGAAAAGTGAGAAAGTTGTTTTTTTTTTTTTAATCTGGTATCACTTCTCCCTGGGAAAAGTAAAGCTAGGTTTTAGCCCAGATGAATTACTCTCTACTAGTACAGTTGCAGGTAGTGAAATGGGTTGTGGGAGAGTTAGTGGGGAGGGAGTCTATCCCACCTTGAATTACACAGTACCATCGATGCTAGGTCCTGGCCCAGGTTTGGAGTGTGAGCAATAGTTCTTGCGTTTAGACGAGGAAATAAGCAAAATAATGAGCACATGTACTGCCGACTCTCAATTCGCTTCAGTAACTAGGGTCAGGATACGCTTGACTAGTCAAATACCCTGAGAAATCAGATTACTAAAAGGCAGCGGCTGGAAAATAAAGGACAGACCAAGTGGACACCCTCCTTTTACCATGTGAGGACAAAGAGGAGCTAAATTCTCTTTCATTAAGTACGATCAGATTCATCTACTCTGTAATGGAAATATTGTGGGTTTTGTATTTTTTTATTTTTTAATAGTTACCATGCTGTATATTACATCCAGGACTTATTTATCTTATAACTGGAAGTGTGTACCTTTGAACTTCGTTTACCTTCACTGGTTTTAATTTTATCCCCTGCAGGGTTAATGACCAAATACCAGGATGACAAGAAAACAAGAGACCTAGATATTCCAGGAGCTTAACAGTCAAGACACAGCTGACCCATCCCCCTCTCCCTCACGAGTGTCCAGTTTCTTCTACTGAATGAAAAGCACTAGGGACCCACCCATAGCATTTAATATGCCTCCTCTTTTCCCACTTTCTCACTAACCACGGTTAGCAACAGTGAGAGTTCAAAGATCTTAGAATAAAGGCTGAAATCCTGGAGGGAGAAGACAGGAGGCATTTCCCGCTAAAGCCATATCTCTGATGTCCATACTTGAGGTGAATTGCTCCCATAACGATATGTTCATTTATTTTTCTTTTCAGACCTGAACATAAAATAGGAGTTAGACTGGCAGACAACATATTCAAGAGGTCCAGACCAAGCATACGGGGATGCCCTCTTGTTCGTTGGGAGCTGGTGTGATCACCAGCAAGTCAAGACCTTCCTCTTGCGTTTCTTTGTCCTACTTCTCAAATAACAGATTGGGGGCAGTTAGAGGAGGCAGAGGAGGGGCAAGAATAAGGACAAAATTAAAAGGTCTGTTTCCAAATGGAACATCAATATATTTTCTTAGGCCACCTGCCAGCTCCTGAGCCTGGGGAGCCATTACATTGTCTGAGAGGAAGAAGTGGGCTAGTTCTAGAATAGAAAAAAATAAAAACAGCTTCAATGAGCATTACTCACCGACCTGTCTAAAGACGGACCCCTCAAGGTCAGGCAGAATTTCCAAAGCTGTGAATCCATACAAGAGGCACTATTTCCAAGGAAGGCAAAACCCACGGTCAGATGGAAAAATAGCCTCAGTTACATTGGGGTTTCTTTTGTTTTGTTTTCCTTTGTTTTGTTTTCCCTAAAAGGAGTCTATAAATCAATTGGCTTCTTTGTGCCTTCCCCTGTACAATACGGGGCAGATTGCCCAAAGGGGAAAAAACCTCCATCCTTGTCAGACTAAAGAGCAGCTTGGGTCTGGGCAGGGACCAGAGAAGGGACAGCCGTGTGTGGCACTCACAGCGTTTCCACCCATTCCAGTACCAGCTCTGTGCCCTCAGCAGCAACTTGAGATGAGCTTCCCAGCACGGCCAGCCTTGCCTCTGCGGCCCTCCTCTCCAGCTGTGAACACCAGCCCCAGATGCATTTCCTCTAACACAACCCCACTGTGGAGAACCCCATACAGATAACCAGATGATCAGATAAACACATCAGGGAGTCACCCATCCTGTTCCCTGCAAACAAGACGCCTGAGTGGCTGCAAAAGGAACAGAGGATGACACCAGGGGGTTTACTCTTTAAGTTCTGCTCTGCCTTTGACCACACATACCCAACACAACTGAAAACCCTGACCCACATAAGGTCGTGTTTGTTCCAAGGCTCTTTGGAATGAGTAAAAGCCCCTCCCATCTCCACAGACAACCATTTCAGTACATTCCCACACCTTCCCAATACAATACAAAAGGATTTTTTTTAAAATAAGCCGATGACCTCTTTACAAATGTGATCAGCTAGATGTTAATTTGGAGCAGTAGAGAGCTAACTGTATAAGCCACTGGCTCAGTGTTAATACAGTTGGTACAAATAGATATTTAAACTATTCATTTTAACCTTGTTATCTATTAAATTTTTACTTCTGGTCAGGTAAAGGAGTTGCTCTAGAAACATAAGCTCAGTGACTGAGTGATTTAAGATCTTACAAAGATCACATTTGCAACTTTAAATTAAACCAAGAAGGTATGAATACCTACAATCAATAGCTTCGAACTCCACAGACCTACTGTAAGAAAGCACTTCACTCTACACCCTGATGTGTGCACTCACAGGCATGTGTGGCTGAAATAGAAGTTCCACAAAACAGTACTCACCCTTGATATTCTCCATTCCATTTTTTCCTTCTAAAACAATGCTGCTGCAAGTTGAAAGCCACTCTATTGAGTTGACAAACCCCTCATGGGTTGAGGACAGCATTTTTTTTAAACTTGGCTTTAAATTATACCTAGAAAACAATACTAACAGCCCTTTCTCTATTTCTCCACTATCTAATGCTTTCTCACTAAAAGCACAAACGTCCATATATTCTCAGAAATGCATCATTCAGAGTGTTGGTGAGAGAAAGGGTAATGGACGGGGAAAATTTTGTTTTTAGATAGCACAAACCAGAAAGTATCAGATGAAAACGTTCAGGGGGACTGATGAAATGTCTCTAAAACTACCCCCACAGTTGCCTTATAATGTCACATTCAACCAGTAGGCCCTTAGTCCCTCCCATGGACCAGACCAGGTGCCATGGGAGGCCCATGGAGGGGAGACTAAAGGGGGCAGTAATGGAACTCTTTGCTGCTTGCATATTCCCCACCAGATAGACGCTGGGGGCAGAAGAATCAGCCCAGGCCAAGATGCCTCTCTACTCTCACCTCCAGGAGAGGCATGCTCAGGAATGCAAGCCCATGCTCCTGGTGACTGCTACAGAAACAACTGAGCTCTCTTCCCCTTCCCTGTATACAGCTAGGGAAGACATACCCCTAGAATAGAGGAGCGTTATTCATCTGACAGAAAGCAGAGAAGGGAAGCTGTTTATATTCAAGAGTCTAAATTTTACTATTAATTGTTAAATATTCATATCTTGGCAGGGATAAAGAGTTATAAAGAGTTTCCAGCTCTACGTTTCTCCTTCCATTTCCTCTTTTCATGGGAAAGAAGGGAGAGTTGGAACAGTAAAGAGAAAAAGGAGGAGAAACTAGGGGTGGGGGAGGAAGGAAGAGAGAAGGAAGGAAGGAAGGATGGAAGAAAGAAGGGATGGAGGGAAGGAGATCTCAATTCACTTAAACTCAGAAAATCTTTTCTTGTACCTTTACAGTGCATCTTTCAAGGAAGGCTACATGGGGCCAAAAGTATTTGTGGAGTCTTAGCTGGGTCTTTATGAAAGCACAAAAAAAAAAAAAAAAAAAAAAAAAAAAATCACACATGTACCAGGGTGTGATGTGAAATGTGTGAAACTAACAGAATTTATACTAAAGTGTAAAATGCATCCTCAGTGCCTTTGTAGAAGTGATGAGAAGTAATCAGTAAAAGGTATAAAGGTCACCCAACCATTACTGTTTTGTCTCAAATAGGCCCTGTGGATCTCCTACTACTTGAGTCATTTTCATGGGTCACCCACCCCATTGGCTTAGTTTCTGCCTCTTCTTTCAGTCGATCCAAATGTCCTAAAGCAGCCACAGCTAACATTTAGAGTTAATCATTTCTTTTCCAAAACGACTCTGTGTTGTTTGGGGTGGGGGTAGGAGGCCCAGGAGGCCTCGAGGAAAGCAGTAATTTAGCACGGATGGCAAGCAAAGACTACAGATATTTTTTAGAGACTGAAACAAAGTGAACTCATCAGACTTTCTCTTAATGCCATCTTGATGCTCTCAAAGATCTCCCTTCAACTGACTGCTCTGTTTCTGTTGCCAGCTTACCTGTTAGCAGACTCTCACCACCAGGCAGGCCATGTTTTCAAGCCAATCATGAGGAAAGCGCTTAACTTGAGCCGAGTCTAAGATAAGTGTTGTATTCCAACACCCCGCCCCCGTTTTGATCATGAAGATATGACTTAATGTTTTATAGGTTATCAGCAGGGCCCACTTCATTGAATTTTCTTCTCTCAGCAGGAATCCAAATTTACATAAGGTCACATTCAGAATTCCCTGATGTCAGCAAGCTAAGTGAAAGTGTGTGTGTGTGTGTGTGTGTGTGTGTGTGTGTGTGTGTGTGTGTGTGAGAGAGAGAGAGAGAGAGAGAGAGAGAGAGAGAGAGAGAGAGAGAGGCTCATTTAAAACTTCAGCCTGAGAAGAGGTTAGAGTGGGAGAGAGCCAAAGCATAAGAGACTCTTAAAAACTGAGAACAAACTGAGGGTTGATGGGGGGTGGGAGGGAGGGGAGGGTAGGTAATGGGTATTGAGGAGGGCACCTTTTGGGATGAGCACCCAGTGTTGTATGGAAACCAATTTGACAATAGATTTCATATATAGAAAAAAAATAAAATAAATTAAAAAAAAAAAGAAAAAAAAAGAAAACTTCAGCCTGGGGTAGAAATGAAGCTACACAGCCCTCCCTAGAAGTAAAACCATTCTCTGTAGTGGAAATTAGCTTGATGATAAGGAAAATATATAAGTGACATCCGCCTTGCCATAGAAGGAGGGCATCACCAGCATGGCATTCGTCATCTCCCAGAGGACCTTCCTAGGTTAGGTTTTCTCTGAGAAAAGTCATGTCACAAATGTGTACTAGGAGTCAGAAGAACTGGGCTTCAGAACACCGGCTTTGCCCTTTACTAACTTTGTGACTTTGAACACATAAGTAAACCTCTCTGCCCTCTTCCCTCAAACACACAGGAGCACACACACATGAAATCTTACTTTAAAATGCCAGTACTTGATTAGATGATCTCAAAACTGATTTCCACTTACGACATTCTATTCTAAAAACAGGAATCAGTTTAACCCCTGACAAATAATGTGTTGGCTAAAAATCTCCAGGGGCACCTGGGTGGCTCAGTTGGTTAAGCGTCCCAACTCTTGATTTCAGATCAGGTCATGATCTCACAGTTTGTGAGTTCGAGCCCCGCGTCGGGCTCTGCACTGATGGGGTGCAGCCTGCTTGGGATTCTCCTTCCCTCTCTCTCTTCCCCTCCCCCGATCTCAAAATAAACAAACTTTTAAAAAATAAAATGAAAATAAAAATCTCCAAATTGCCAGAGTCCCCCTAACACATAACAAATTCTCCCTGCATTTGGGATGGAGGTTAATTTCACCGCAAGACTTCCAAGCCAGGGTCGTTCATTCCTTTTTTTCCAGTCAATGAAATGTTTTGAACATCTGCTGCATACCAAGCACTGTCCTGAGCGTAAGTGAGCCTCAGACAGAGAGGGAAACAGATTTCAAAACCAGCAGCTCTAAAAAGAGGTGGGAAATAGCAAGAGGGAAAGAGAAAAGAGAAGGAAGAGAAAAGGAAAATGTTAGCACACTCCTTCCAGCACAGGGTCCTGACGTTTTTCACATAAACGTCTATGAAGTTATAGGACACTAAGTGCTGAAAGGTTACTAGATGAACATGTACTTGATGGGTTTTGTTTTAACAGACTTTATTCTTTAGAGCACTTTCAGGTTCACAACAGAACTGAGTGGAAAGCACAGATTTCCCACATACCTGCTGCCCCCAAACCCCCACGGCCTCCCACACTGTCAACATTTTGACAATGTTTTTGACATTTTGACAACATTTTTACAATGAACTTACATTGACGCAGCGTTGTACTTATTTTTTCAACTGATGGAATTCACATATAACACTGATAATCAAACCATAAAACCACCTTTTAAGCTTTAGCATGCTTGACTAATCTGTTTCTTTCTTTCTAATCCAACGCCTCAACCCTTAAGGAACCAGAAAGGACAGAAATAAGACCCAACCTGCTTCTGAAAGCCTGGTGATGATCTGGTGAACCTTGGAGGTTTACAGTCAGGGGAAGGAAATTCCCTTTGGCCACTGAAGCAACTGTTAGCAGTGGGGACTGCTCTTGGAGAGAATGGCTAACCTGGGCATTCTTCCCCCCAACTCCTCGCCCCTCTCCCTCGCAACACAATATTATTCTAGCTTATAATGCCTCCACAAGCTCTCCTTTTGCCGAGGAGGCTGGGGAATATTTCTAAGTATCCTTTTAGACCCTTTATAATCCTAATTTAGGCCATGCCCCCAAGGCGGGAACAAATAGTGCAGAGACTCTCCGACTTAGGAGGTAACACAGCTCCCACTGAGGGATGTCATAAACTCTTTGAGGAATGCTTTTCCAGACTACACAGGACTTCTACCCAGACCACCACCACAAGTCAGATTCAGATACACCTCTTCCTCTCTTGTACCACCTTCTTCTCTTGAGAATCACTGCCCTTGGGAAGCCAAGAAGTTACGCAGAGTGCACTGAGGTGGTGTGACAGGGTAAGTATTTCTGTGTTAGAAGATCACCGTCCACAATACAAATGTACAGAACTAAAACAAGGTAACATACCGTCCCAATTATTTTTCTGCTTATCCTAACCAAAATGCTTTAATTAAAACTAGGTCTAGATAATAAACCACACACAGAAAATAACATAATAATCATGTTCTGATACGATAAATATGCTGTTTAGGCCTCTAAATGAATGGAAAACTAGCTCCTATTCTAGGAGTCAAGAAACAATATGGGCTTATTATATGGTTAATAAAAAGATTTTTTTGTTAGATTCCACCTACATGTAAGAACTTTGCTTTATTCATCAGGGATAATTTCAGCCAGGAATTCTATCTATGGGCACCACCAAATTACAGAAGAGGAAAAGAAAGGCATACTAAATATGCCCAGTCTTCTTTCAAATTCTAATTTACAATTCCACCTGTCCCTTCCCTGCTCTGCCTAACATTCCTGTCCACTGGGCAGGCAGACAGGGGGTCAGGGAGACCCACTTGGGGGACAGCAACTGCTGTCATGATCTGAGCATAGAGATCAGATCTGAGTCCAAGACAGCAGAGTAGATTCTAGTCTCAGATGGATTATAAGCTTTGCGACACTAGTTAAGTCTTCATTCCTCTCAGTGCAGGATTCTCATCTATAAAAAAGAAGGTACTATATGATCTCTGCGGTTCCTTTCAGTCTCATAATGCCACGATCTGGGGGTTTGGTGAAACCAATCCAACTGATACAATCATTGGGGCTTTTCATAATAAGGAATCTTCTAGAAAATTACTTACAGTCAAGAAATATGTAGGTATACCATCTCAAGCAACTAGTTACAAGCATATTCTACCTACAGGTCTAGTTTTGAGCATCAATCCCTTCTTAGGAGCAAGTAAATGATCACTAGTCAATTTGGGGGTAATCAGCTTTTCAATCCTGTCCTGTTTCCTGGTTCACCATCAGTCATGTCTCTGTGTATCTTGAAAGGACGTTCAGTGACTGCATTCTTCAATATCTTCCTGAAAGGGCTCCATTACAGTTACAAAATTTTGACAGCTCTTTTCCTTTGTTCCATGCTGTTCTTTTTTTCCTGTCTGTTTTCTTATGTATGTTCCTCCTATACTTGTGCATCCTGTGCATAGCATTAAGTTCGCTGTGCCTACATATTTTCTCTTCTAGCAGACTTTCATGCAGTGGACTTGGGCTCAAGACATTGCAGTGACTGTCCCTAAAACTTCACTTCCCAGGGCGCCTAGGTGGCTCAGTCGGTTGAGCGTCTGACTTTGGCTCAGGCCATCTCATAGTTCATGGGTTCGAGCCCCACGTCAGGCTCTGTGCTGACAGCTCAGAGCCTGGAGCCTGCTTTGGATTCTGCGTCTCCCTGTCTCTCTGCTCCTCCCCTGCTCATTCTCATTTTCTCTCTCTCTCTCTCTCTCTCTCTCTCTCTCTCTCTCTCTCTCTCTCTCTCAAAAATAAAATAACATTAAAAATTTTTTTTAAAAAAGACTTCACTTCTCTGCACTGCCTGCCCACTCCCATCCACCCTCACACATATATGTCTCCAATCCCATAAGTAAGGATCTCAGACTACATGATCTTCATATCATTGATCACTCCCTAACTTAGCTCAGATACCAGGAATTTAAGGACGTGAGCCTCAACCCAATCCACAGACATGTTATATCTGCCCCCACCATGCTTTAACATCCACAAACATATCCAGCTATCTGCTCTTAAAACTCTGGGCCCCAAGTGCACTGCAACAATCAATAGAGGCTGAACATAAATGAGCACATGCACTCCAGCTCACACCGATGCCCAGTCCAGGAACAGTTACCATTTATTATCCCATTTGGACTACTGCCTTCCCATAGCTAGCCCCATCTACACTCCACCTGGTCACTAAAGGCATTTCAAGATGCCACCCCAGGTCTCCATGATGGCAGGAGTTTTAAATTTACCTCAGAAAACTAAATGTGGTCTAGGAAGAGCAAAGCTGCTTTTCTGGAAAAATGTTACCAGAAAGACCCTAAAGAACTTGGGACCCAAAGTTTCCAGATCCTTTCACATTTCAATAATCTTCACATGTGAAATCTAGCCTTTACTTACAATATGGGCTTTACTGGATTGGAAGAGACATCTCCCTTTTCTACACACAGAAGTTAGGAAATGATAATAACAGCAAAGGAAGGGAAAAGAAAGGGGGAAGAAGTGGAAAAAGAAACAATACTAGAGAATTTATAATTTCAGAAACAAAGATTCATCATATTTGGGGAAAATGACATGAAACTCTGAAGTAAAGCCATTAAAACATGGTCTCTATCCTTTAGTTTTTAACATAAAACAAACCCAGGGTCAATACAGGCAGATTTATTTCCCTTTCCTCATTCTCAAATCAACTCAAATGAAAGTTTATATTCACTAGGCACAGGACTAGCATGTATTTCTACTCCTTCCTCATGGGCCTCGAAGACATCGCTAATGGACTAGGACCCCATTCTATGCTGAACCTGGTAAGTCTTCTAGTTCTTCTCAGTGTGAGGTGCTGGGCAATCCTGGATCTGGCTGGCAAGATGAAGCTGCTTCTCCATCTGGCGCTATAAGCCTCTTCACACCTTCTGTACACTAAGGAATAACTCTCTAAGATGTGTCTGAGTAGGGATAGGGTAGAGGGGAACGTTTGGGGGAAATTAGTAAGAAATGTCAAGTGAGGAAGACAAGATACGCTTTCCCTGCACCAAATACAGAAGAAACAAACCTTTTCTCAGGGGATTTTATATAAATTATCTCACTAAACTCTCAAAACAATCCTATGGGCTGTATTCTTACAACCATTAATCAGATGGAGACATCGAGGTTACCCAATTAATAAGTAGCACAAATCTCAGCATGTAGCTATGTCATTCTGAAATCAGCCTAGAATATAGGTGGCCAGCTGGTCCTACCAGCCCATAGATATGGGCAGTTTGGCTCATACAATTTTTTTTTAATATTTATTTATTTATTTTGAGAGAGAGAGCATGACGCACGCATGCACAGGGGAGAGGCAGAGGGATCCCAAGCAGGGCACTGTCAGCATACGGGCTCTGCACTGACCGCACATGGGAGCTTGATCTCACAAACCAAGAGATCGTGAGCTGAGCCGAAATCCAGAGTTGGCAGCTTAACCTACTGAGTCACCCAGGTGCCCCGGCTCTCACCATTTTTTTTATGTGGTGCTACATTTAAATGTGACATATTTCCTCTAAGATGTCAGAGTTCCCATGTGGTTTGAAAACTGAGAAGACCACATGGCAACAATTAACTGGAGCTAAAGTAGAGCAGCTAGCCTCATTAGATGGAAACTGCTCCTTTTTCCAGTCTGCCTCAACCTCCAGCCCCCCAAGCGTGCGTGCACATGCACACACATATGCGCATGCACACACACACACACACACACACACACACACACAATCACAAACTGCACTCTATGAAATGCACGCACAGTAAGTACAATGGCTTCATTCACTATGCAAACAGCCTGTCTCTAGCCACAGAACACATCTTTGCTCTTTGCTTATCCTGGACGTTAATCCCAGAGTGGCCACACTTTCTACTTCATTGTCCACCAACCTCCTACCTGAAGTAACTCTTCTCACACATTCTCACTCCTTTTCAAAGTTCTCTTTCCTTAAACTAGCACTGTTGGCTTCTACAATAGTTGACTTTCCTCCCTGGTCCTTCATGATAATAGCAGGCCTTCAAGGGGCTGCATAAAGGCCAGAAGACTCACCGTCAAATTCCTGTGAAACTAAAATCATGCATATTGACTGATAGGAATTTAACACTTTAATGGCACCATTAATTTCTATTTTTCCACAATCACGTTCATTGCTATTTACCTATTTTATCATTTTGTGTACTCCAGGCCCAGAAAACAGCAAGTGAAACAACCTACACAAAAGAAGAATCCAGAGAATATTTTTTCCTCCTAAATTAGCAGACATGGCATATTAAATACTAAAAACTGTCTAAAAACAAAGCAGTGTTGAATAAAAATCTCTGTGTTTATGTTCACTCCTCTGCACTAATTCCTACCTTCATTATACTATCCTATTCAGAAAGATGATCTGAAAAGTTAACAATAAAATGTATCATCCAAGACATTATCCTTGCATAAGCTTTGAAAGCACAGCTTGATATGCAAAGATACTTTACAAAGAGAAAAAAATGTGCTATATTAACTGACAAGAAAAATCTGGATTGCTGTGTATCAGGTGTTAGTAGGAAGGAAGGCTAGATGGAAAGGTCAATAGTGAGCAGAACTATTTATCGCTAAATTATCTGGGTAGCAGCCTTACGGATGATTGTTTGAGTCATCCATTAGTGACTGGTCTTGATCTCAAGCTGCATTACAAGGAATTCTGCTCATTGGCTAATAATGCTCTAGCAACGTCCTAACGTGTTTACTCAGATATGTTAATTCACTCAAAAGTAATTAGCAGGCCTAAAAGACTCAGTCCTGGGAGTCATACTAGTTACGTGATACAGCCATGCCATATTTTCCATGTTAACAAATTCTTTTCCATTGCATCCAGCTGAAGGTATGGCCTCCTTTAATGTTTGTGACTCATGTAGTAGAGGCAAGACCGTTGCTGAAACAAGTTCCGATGATCGAAATCTTAGACATCAAGCCCCTGGGCCTCCCAGAAGCTCCAAATTTTCTTACTGTGTGTGCCTCTGCCTCCGGATGTCACAAAACACTGCTGGCTCTCTTACCCCTTAACTACTATTGCTTTAAATGCATTTAAGGAAGCTGACTAAAATTAACTTTGTAACATTTTTTTAAAAGTGAATTAAATGTTTTAAGTGAATGCATGAATCTGTCAATATTATCAGAAAAGCAAAGAAAACTGGAACTCATTAGAAATTTTTAAAAGAATCCTTCTAGAGACACTAATGAATGCTCACTTCATCTGGTCTCATGAATAAAACTTCAAGGTCACACAAGAGAAGTGTCTGATTATTAGACAACCACTTTACCACATTAGTGGAGTCAAACTAAATTCTCAGTACGAAAGCCCTTTTTCTACCTTTCGGAATACATACAATACCAACTTGTGACGGATTCTGCTATGAGATGGTGCTCTAACATTGGGAGAATGAGTTCTCTTCTCCTGAGCGCACACTGACTGACTGAAGGATTGGGCTGAGGAGAGAGACGTTCAAAAGCACAGGAAATGATGAAAGTAATTCAGTCCAGGATTTGAGATATTCCAAAAGTAACCTACAATGGAGATAATCTACATAAAGAGTAAATATGAACAAATTACTGAAAACAACTAACTTCAAACTCAGCAATCTCTATCAGATTCTGCTATGGCAAATGGTTGGAGGAAAGCTATGTTTTTGGCCACGTTATCAGTGAAGGAAGTTGGTAGTACTAAAAACAAAATTCACAAAACTATTTTGGCTTCAGTTGGAACAAAAACAACATGCTCTTTTAAGGAACTGATATTGTAGAGACTTGATGATATTCTAGGAAATGAACATGAGATAATGTTTTCAAAATAGCCCCATGACAATGTCAATGAGTAATTTCAGTTCTTATCACCATATTATGTAGCTCATGAGCAGTACTGATACTGAGGCAAGGAAAGGTGTTAGAATGTTTAAAAAAAAAAAATTAATGCCTTCCCCCTTCCTCCCTCCGAGGAAAACAGCTGATGAACAGCCACTGCTGATGGATAAAAGCCTAACACTGCTCAGTCATGGGGAAAAAAAACATCTGAAAATGGGTTTCACTATTTCTCATCATACACTGAACCAAATATCTCAATCCAGTATCCATCAATATACATATGTCCAGGTTCGTCATCAAAAGAAAAGTTATGGAAAACAGAGCCCTAGGGGTGCCTGGGTGGCGCAGTCGGTTGAGCGTCTGACTTCAGCCAGGTCATGATCTCGCGGTCCATGAGTTCGAGCCCCGCGTCAGGCTCTGGGCTGATGGCTCAGAGCCTGGAGCCTGTTTCTGATTCTGTCTCCCTCTCTCTCTGCCCCTCCCCCATTTATGCTCTGTCTCTCTCTGTCCCAAAAAAAAAAATAAACGTTGAAAAAAAAATTAAAAAAAAAAAAAAAGAAAACAGAGCCCTAGATCATTTAAGCTAGAAAAGGCTTTAAAAATCATCTGGCTTGCGCCCACTGACAGACACCCAGAGATATTACATAACTTTCCTCAATTACACAGCACATGAAATACAGTCACATCTCCAGAACCAGGTCCTCTGCTTTCTCCTCCTCCTGGTTCTATTTCTCTTCTTCTTGTAAAAACAGTATGGATCAAGAGATCAGGGAGATTTGCAGAAGCCCTATTGCAATTCTGCACAAGTACAAAACACTACACACCCTGGGTCCATTTTTCTCACCTTCCATTCACTTCTAACACAGTGTAACTCTCTCTGGGACACTTTTCCACCCCCACCTGCTTCACATCTTCGCTGACAGTTTCTCCTACCCCCAAGCCAGATAGAGTTAGAAACTCCCTTTGGCTCAGCTCCTATAGCCAGAGTAATTTATTACCATGCTGTATTTTCACCAACTGATAACCTTTCTATCTCTTACCACACCCACAACACTATGATTTCCTGGGAGCAGTGATTTCAGCTTACTTATCTTTGTGGATGCTATTATACCTACCTACTCTTAGCAAAGATCAATGATTATTGAATAAAAAAATGTTACCAAATTTTTGCCTCTGTGAACATTAGGAATAAGCAGACAAACGTGATAATATAGGATAATACATGTATACTATATAAATATTTTTTCAAATTGCAGAAGATCCATGGTTCAGTGTTACACAATTTCTATAATTAAAAAAAGAAAAGAAAACATGGGCCGCCTGGGTGGCTCAGTCAGTTAAGCATCTGACCCTTGATTTCAGCTTAGGTCATGATCTCACAGTCAGTGAGATCAAGCCCCGCGTGGGCTCTGTGCCGTCGGCATGGAGGCTGCTTGGAATGCTCTGTCTCCTCTCTCTCCAAGTAAATAAATAAATATTAAAAAAGAAAAGAAAAGAAAAGAAACCAAAGAAAAGGGCCTGCTAATTCTCAAATACGTATATAGCAAATTGTGTCCATGGTTTAAAATTCAAATTAATCTCTCTTCTCTCTCACTGGCCTCTCTGCCTCAAATATTCTACCCACCCCCCACCCCATCCCGACCAGTTGTCCCCTACCCATCTGTATTCAAGGCTCAGCTCAAACATTAGGCCCACACAGTTCTTTGCTCAACCCCCTGGTGACACCAGGGCCCTTTATCACACCCTCTTCTGAAGTCTGTAAGCATTTTATCTGAACTTCTTTATTATTGTATTATACTTATTTAAATGGATATTTTATCTCCTCTGCCTCACTAAGCAACCCGAGGAAAGGACTCTATCTTTGTACTCTGAAGATGTCTAACATAGAACTTTGCCCTTGGCAGATCCTTGGTAAACAGCTTCTGAATTGCTAAAACAGGGAGTTTGGATTCCCTTCTTAAAGATGGCAAGCTGTAAACAGAAAAAATTTACCTACAAAATGGGGGGGGGGTGATCGTTTCCAACTGGAACCTACCACAACTTGGGAAGCCACCTGTGTGAGCACTGGCCAAGACTTTGGTTTATCTCAGACAGATCAATAGGTGAAAGAGGACAAGGTGGAACAGTGAGTCTATCAAGATGCATTTTCTGGGGCACCTGGGTGGCTCAGTCTGTTAAGCATCTGGCTCTTGATTTCAGCTAAGGTCACGATCTCACCATTGTGAGACTGAGGCCCACGTGGGCTCTGCGCTGATGGTGTGGAGCCTGCTTGGGATCCTCTCTCTCTGCCCCTCCCCTTCTCTCTCTCTCAAATAAATAAATCTTCAAAAAAAAAAAAAAAGATGCATTTTCTGAAGCAGATAGATAGAAAGGCTCCCTAACTTGGGCTAGAGGTCAAAGAAGACTTCCAAGAAGAGGTAACCCATGATCTGAGGCTCAAAGGTTAAGTTAAACAAAGAGAAGAAAGGGCATTCTAATAAAGGGGGCTGATTAGTTTTTAACTGTCCTTAACTTTTAGAATACATACAGTATTCACAGATGAAAT
Source organism: Prionailurus viverrinus (assembly GCF_022837055.1). Lineage (NCBI taxonomy): Eukaryota > Metazoa > Chordata > Mammalia > Carnivora > Felidae > Prionailurus > Prionailurus viverrinus. Next base: position 96,866,128 of record NC_062567.1, read on the forward strand.
GATATAATGCCAAAGATTTGCTTCAAAATAATCTGGGGGTCAGTCAAGCATCTGGCTGTTGATTTTGGCTTTGGTCACAATCTCATGGTTCATGGGATCAAACCCTGCGTCGGGCTCTGTGCTGACAGCGTGATGCCTGCTTGGGATTGTCTCTCTCTCCCTCTCTCTCTGCCCCTCCCCCACTCATTCTCTTTCTTTCTCTCTGTCAAAAATAAACTTTTAAATAAATAAATAAATAAATAAATAAATAAATAAATAAATAAAAATCTGGGGTGAGAGAGGCCAGGGATGAAACAAGATTGATCACAAACTAAGTAATAGATATATGAAGGTTTATGATACTATGCTATTTTTATGTATATTTGAAATTTTCCATAATGAAAAAATTTTTTAAGCCTGAAGAAAAAACAAAGCAATTATGGAAAATGAAAGAGATAACCACAGACATATAGAAAGATTACTATTCAGCCATGCAAGCCTGCCTGAAGCTGAAGACAATACATTTGTTGTGACAAAGTTGCGTGACTATTTTCCCATCAGCACTCACGAGCTTGATGAAAAAGTGGAAGTAAAGAAAATGCACTAATACAGGGAAAGGATCTGGAAGGATATGCCAACAGAAAGAGGTGCAAGGAATGTGACGGTATTCTCTAGAGAAAAATCGAAGCATTAAGCCATCATCCTGTCCAGGCTGGACAGGAAGGGATGCGAACATATGGCAGAGACTGACAGACTGGGAGAAAAAAGGAACTACAGGAAATACATGGAAATACATGGCTGGAAAATGGGGGTAAAAAAGCTGGAAGGACAGGAGGCTGTAGTTAGCAAGCTAGTCTATGGGGTTTTAAGATTTCAGTACTGGGCGATGACAAGGTCAAGTGTAATTGTAAATGCCCATGAAGTGCCTATGTAAAATGATGACTGAAGTGGAATGGAGGTGAAAATCAAATCGAATTAAAGCAGTTATGAAATTGTGAGGCTTGGATGCTGGGTGGGTCCTAATGAAGCCCTAAGATCTCCCATAAAGATGAGGCTAGGTTATAAATTCCATTAAGAGACAAGGATTATGTCTCTCTCTCTCTCATTTTTTAGTTAATATACACACATCTAGTACACTGTTTGGCAAAGAACACATGTTCCCAAATGGTTGTTGAATGCATGAATGGAAGGACTGTGTCACTAATGCCTTAATGTCAAGCCCTCAAGTCTCCATTTACTGCTGGTTGGCTGAATCGTTGGGAGTGAGAAGAAGGGATGGGGGGGAACAAATGAATGAATAGGCAGCAAAGCAGGATAGGCAACAGAGCAAAAGAAATATTAAAAAAAAAAAAAGAATCCCTGAGAAACTCAAGAGTTTACTTTATTAGTCATTTATACCTGAACTAATGTATGAGCTACAACTGAATTAATAACTGCCTTTGAGTGAGAGAAGGGTTATTTTAAGGGAGGGGAAAACAAGAGAGGATTGTTTGGCTACTGCCCTGTCCAGAAGCCATTTTGGTGGGAAGACTGGGCCAGGCCTAAGTGGGAGTTGTTCTGGATTACACCTGCCTGAGGTCACCTCTGGTTCAGAAGCCAGTGGGCAGTGCAAGGAAACCTGGCTTCTAGGAACCCCTTTTAATGCCATAAAAGAAAAGAATCAACTCTTCACCCTGAAGTGGACTGTCTGCTCAGAAACCTCAGGAACAAATTAGAACTTTTGAGACTATAGTAGGGTCTTATAATTGAGAACATAAGCTACTACCATTCATTCACCAAATTCATTTGTTCAACAAATACTGAGAAAATAATTAAACTTGAAGAAATTATTTATAAAATGCAAAAAAAAAGAAACTTAAAATTAAAAAGTAGAGACTGAGGCTCCTAGGTAGCTCAGTTGGTTAAGCATCCAACTCTTGATTTCAGCTCAGGTCATGATCCCAGGGTTGTAGGATTGAGTCCGTGCTAAGCTCGGAGCCTGCTTAAGATTCATTCTCTCTCTCTCTCTCTCTCTCTCTCTCTCTCTCTCTCTCTCTCTCTCTCTCTCCTGCCCCCCTTCCTCTCTTCCTCTCTCCCGCTCCCCTGCTCATGATCTTTCTCTCTAAAACAAAGTTTAAGGGTGATGGGCATTGAGGAGGGCACCTGTTGGGATGAGCACTGGGTATTGTATGGAAACCAATTTGACAATAAATTATATATTAATTAATTAATTAATTAATTAAATTTTAAAAATAGAGACTAAGCTTATATATAAAATTTTTTTTAAGTTTATTCATTTATTTTGCAGGCAGGGACAGAGACAGAGGGAGAGCAGGCTCTGTGCTGTCAGCATGGGGTCCAACACAGGGCTCAATCCCACAAACTGTGAGATCATTCCCTGGGTCGAAATCAAGAGTCAGACGCTTAACCAACCGACTGAGCCACCCACGTGTCCCTACACATAAAATTCTCAATGATAATCTCAAATATTGAATGAGTTTACGACCGGCCAGTTACCAGGCCATGTGCTTTACATAAAGTTTCATGTCACCATCATAGCAGTCTTGACCCAGCTACTATTAGGATTCCTATTTATAGAAGAAATAAATGACTTGCCCAAGACCACACAGCTAGTCTGAAACCGAGCCAGGTCTAGCTGACACTAATGCACATGCCCCTAACCTGACTCTAAACCACTTTATTAAACCCTGGGAAAGACATTGTAGGGTGTAAATATAACTTCATCTAGACAGACAAGAAGGCATGAAATACTAGTGGTGGAAGGTCTGAGCCTTTCAGGAGTTAGGAATGTAAGATAGAGGAACTTATACTATCTCTCTGGTCTCTGCTCTTACCTTCCTGCAATTCCTACGTCCAACAGAGAAAGGAAGGGGGGTGGGGGGTTGGGGAAGGTGCTAAGGGTAGACAAAATCCTCCCAGAGATCATTTAGGCTATCAAAGAACAGGACTAAAAAGGGAGGAACTCCAAAGTCCTTGAGTCCCTATTTTCCTGTGAATGAAAGAGACTAGTATGTAAATAAGAGCTTTGCATAAGCCAGACATTCTTTCAAGTCCAGTTTATCTACAGTATGAGTCACTTCCTTTTTAAAGCAGGAATTAAAAAAGATAGAGGCACATAATCATTACCCAGCACAAACCTTCTTAATGGACCTTTTCTTCTCATGCAAATGGCAAAAAGGTAAAGGGCTCCTCCTTGGTGACACAACAGCAACCTCATTTTGCATATAGTATACAGACACTTTGACCAGTTAACATCCTGATTCAGCGGAAAGATATGAACAAGTGAGATGAACAGGCAGATGAGATGACAGAAGGGAAGCCACAGGTCCAGCTGGGTTAACCCACACCACAAAGGATTCTGAATAATAAGAATTCTTTGAATGACTCAGGTAAGATTTATCTCCTCCAAAAGGAAGTTTAACCCCCAAGTTATCTAGCAAAGATACTCATAAACCTTTGGAGGAAGTCTCAGAGCAGCCCAAGGCCAGAAAATGGAAACGGAAACAAGCTATCTGCACATCCACTGAGGGCTCTGCACAGGGACTTGACCTTTCAGTTGAAAAACAAATAGAGCTGTATCCTGGGATGGCCCAAAAGTGAACAGGTAAGTGACTGGCCTCTTCCCCATCCCAATGCCCACTGCAGGTCTTGTCTAGCCCCACCCCCAGCCCCAGCCCCTACAATAGGTTTATCAGGGGCCATTCAATATTCAGGAGTTAAAGATTGTATTTGAAGAGCAAAGCACGGAGTAAGAAAACAGGTAAGTAGAAACTGAAGCACATTCTCATTGCCAGGGGAATTCCAGGGGCCTAATTCATTCTTCCTATATACCCTGCATGTGAAAATAATGCCCAGCAAGCCTCAGGCTCACCCAGCCCCTCCAGGGTCCACATTTACTAATGCTCAAAACCAACGGCCCCCAGCACCAAAGTTTAAAGGTCTTAAACAGAACGAAATTTTATTGAGCATCTATTATGCACTAAGCACTGTGCTAGGGGCCAAGTTTACAACAACAAACAAAATAGATAATTTCTCTGTTCTCATCAATCTGTGATCTAATGGGAGTCAACAGGTTGACTGTTGTTCCGGTATAACACGCTAAGTGCTATAAAAGGTGGGAAAGTTTCTTATGGAAACTCAAGGAGGGAAGGGAGTCTTCTCAGAGGACGTAATGTCCAAGCTGAGACCTAAAAGATGAGTGAGAGTAAAGGACATATGCAAGAAAAAGAGTTAGCTTTCACCGGGTACACAAAGGAGTCAGAAAGCCATAAAAGATACAAACCCATTTCACTTAAGAAAAGGGTATTTTCTTGTTCAGTGTCCTGTCAATCAATCCCCTTGTGCATTACAAGGAAAATCCCAGCCTTTGACTCTAAACAGGAATTGTCTTTTACTTTGCTCATCTGGTTATTTGCAAGCCTGCAATAAACAGTACTTAGGTGATTACATTTCTGAGTATTGGAAAGGTTTCTCCATCCCTAGAATTCTTTCTGACTTACTCATTAATGTTTTCTTAATGTACTGTTAAAACTAGATATGTGATTATTTCTTATACAAAATAAATAAACGCAAGTATATAGGAACAACAAATATTGAGTCCTAGGATACCAGAGGCAGAATTATGAAAAATAGCAGCTAACACTTACTAAATGCTTACACTGCACCGGGCAGTTTTGCTAAGTTCCTTATGCATGCTAAGTCAATATACTCACATGACAGTGAGTTCCACTGATATCTGTATTTGATACATGGGTTTACTGAGGCACAGAGAGTTTAAGCACCTTTGCCAAGGTCATACAGCTAGCAGTGCAGAGTCAGCATTTGAACTCAGGCAGTTTCCAAAGCCCATGAGATTATCTGCAGTGCTACCCAGTCAGGACAAAGTGAGAACAAGATTTGCCTCACAATTTTGCCTCTGGCCAATTGTGGATTATGGGCTGGAGTTGAACTGCAAATCTTTCTACTAGATAGAAAGACCAAGCAACACAAACTATTCTGTGTTCCACCTGTTAAATCCTGAAGGCTGAAAATTCCTTAAATGTCCCTACCCCTCCACAAATGCTTTGAGCTACTGTTATTTACTTTGAGACCCACTCTATTCTTTTACAGTTTGAGCAACTTCTGGTCACTGGGGCTGTCACTGCAGGATGAATACGATTACATTAGATTCACCAGGTTCCAGACCCAAGAGCTTGCTTAACCTGCTTTTCTGAGGAAAACTAAAAACACTCTTCAGTCATTCCTATGTCTTAGAGGAATTAAGTTGGCCAGTTGTACTGTGGGAAAGTCATCTTCAAATAATCCCTGTACAACGTGAAACAATGACTTCAAGGAAAAGCTAAAAAAAAAATTTTTTTTCATTTAGTACAAAGTGCTCTAATTTCATCTGCCTACCCACAGGAAAATGGAGCCAGTTGATTTATTTTCTAAAGGTACCAGTTACAGGCCATATGCCATTACATGAACAAAATGCTATTCAGCTATTTCATTGAAGGAATGGGAACTATATAAGTCATCTCTATCATTATTCTTCTCTTTAAAATTGAGTATCATTTTGGGGCACCTGGTTGGCTCAGTTGGTTAAGCATTTGACTTCAGCTCAGGTCATGACCTCATGGCTCGTGAGTTCAAGCCCCACGTCGGGCTCTGTGCTGACAGCTCAGAGCCTGAAGCCTGCTTCAGATTCTCTCTCTCCCTCTCTCCCTGACCCTCCCCCATTCATTCTCTGTCTCTCTGCTCTTCAAAAATAAATAAACATTAAAAAAATTTTAGGGGCACCTGGGTGGCTCAGTCGGTTGAACATCCGACTTTGGCTTGGGTCATAATCTCGCGTTCATGGGTTCAAGCCCCATGTCAGGTTCTGTGCTGACAGCTCAGAGCCTGGAGCCTGCTTTGGATTCTGTGTCTCCCTCTCTCTCTGCCCCTCCCCTGCTTGCACTCTGTCTCCCTCTGACTCTCAAAAAATAAAACATTAAAAAAAATTTTTTTAACTTAAAAAAATTGAGTATCATTTCATTTTGTATTTTATTTTGTTTTTTTATACTTTGTTTTTAAAGTGTATTCTTTAATCCCTATCACCTACTTCACCCATCCGAGTTTCATTTTATTAATTAAAAAAAGGAATTTGGGGGGAAAGATTTTAAGAATACTTATCAGTTTGTTTTTGACTGCAACAGATACCTTCTCTTTTTTGTTCAGAAAGTTCCTGAACAAGGGACACCTGGGTGGCTCAGTCAGGTGGGCGTCCGACTTCGGCTCAGGTCATGATCTCACGGTTCATGGGTTCAAGCCCCCTGTCAGGCTCTGCGCTGACAGCTCAGAGCCTGGAGCCTGCTTCTGATTCTGTGTCTCCTCCTCTCTCTGCCCCTCCACCACTCACACTCTGTCTCTCTCTATTGCTCAAAAATAAGTAAATGTAAAAAAAAAATTTTTTTTTAAAGAAAGTTGCTGAACAAAAGAGAAACAGAGGCGTCCCTGGCTGATCTAGCCTTATGGATTAACTTTGGGCCCCTATGAGTCTTTATTCTTTTCCGCTTATTCAGCTAGGAGTATCTATCACTGTCATAATCGTGCTTTTTAAAACAGTAGTTATCAAAAGAAACCAAAAACAGCCTGACCAACTCTTTTGTGTCGAGGGGTCAATAGTTCCCAGAACATCATTTCTATTTTCCCCAAATTAATCAAAGCTGGATGAGAAGCCTGAGTGAAGAATTACATAAATAGTGCTTGTTTAAGATAAGCTAACCTGAAATAACTCCTGCAGAACTTCACAGTAGAGATAAGCAGCTCTGAAGGCTGGTAGGGAAGACGGCAGTCACCCATTATCAATTGGTTTGATAACTGATAGACAAAAAAAACGAAACAAAAAACCACACACACACAAAAAAACAAAACAAAAAAAAACACTGAACAGGAAGAAAACATTAATAACCTGGGGGGTAGGGGTGGTTCTAGAAATTGATTTCAACAATTTCAAAATGCAGTTTTTTTGTTGTTAATTTGAAGACATTTTATTAAGATCAAAAGCTTCTCATTACATTTATTTATAATGCCTTACTAGTCAAAAAGGAACCAAATAATAAACATCTGTATCTTTAGGGATCTTTTAACAACAGTTAAAAACAGTTTCGTGAATCTGAGAAGTTTAGGTGTGTCCACTTTTAATTATTGTAATTTAGATGCCTGCAAACATACAATGCCAAGAATATCACCCTTAAAAATATGAATAATTGGGGGCACCTGGGTGGCTCAGTCGGTTGAGCATCCGACTTCGGCTCAGGTGATGATCTCACGGTTGGTGAGTTCCAGTCCTGCGTCGGGCTCTGTGCTGAAAGCTCAGAGCCTGGAGCCTGCTTTGGATTCTGTGTCTCCCTCTCCCTCTCTCTCTGCCCCTCCCCTGCTCATGCTCTGTCTCTCTCTGTCTCAAAATAAGTAAAACATTAAAAAAAATTTTTTTTTACTATGAATAACTGTCACACTGGTTAGTACAATCCTGTTTAAAAATTCACATCTCAATTCTTTTTATTTTTTAACTAATTCTAATTTACAAATCATAGGCGTGTAGAACTTCCTTCTTGCTCTTAGATTGTTTTAACATATTGACCTACGAAAATTAAGCATTCCCTCCTGTGAAATGTTGACTGATACTCCATCTTGGAAATAAGATGCTAATGGAATAGTACAATGAGGAGCAGATACCCCAATTGTAAACAAAGACCACACCATATTTATGAATGAACACTGCTTTCTAAAAGAAACAACCCATATGTTATTTTCTATCATTCCCCAACACCCACAATAAGAAAAAAAAAATCCTGGCAGTCCATTTACACAGACCTGATAGCAAGAATTTAAGTATTTAACTACAGAATGAGTATTCTAAAGAAAAATAATCTATGTGTATAAAGATCACTGGTACTTTTATTCTGATTTTAAATATCGGACATTAAGCTAAACATTTGGAGTTCATTTGTCAGGAGTTTTTATTTCCAGCTACCAGATAGGTTCATATAACGAGTATTTCCTTTCTGAGTATCAGGTATTTATTTCTATAAAGGGATCTTACCTGCTTGAATGGAAGACACAGAGAGAATTGCTACAGTCCCAGATATGTGTATCTATTTGCTTTTAAAGTGGCACAGTTTCTCCTGCCTATTTTTCTTTGCAAGCAATTAAACCTATTTGAGATCATTCTACAGCTCCAAAATTTCAAAGATGCAACTGTATCACACCAAAAAGCAGTTGAATTTAAGTGCCTCATTATTCAGGGACAAGGGGTCAAATTCATTCAGGCAATGAACAACTAATTCTGACTGGATTTAACTGTTTATGGCTCAGTTTATTTTCTTTTTTAAAGAGCTGGCTTTCTTTGAAACCAGTTCAGTCTTTTTCTCCCCCAAACCATTTTCATGGGTAGATGTAATTTTCAACACAAAAGCCAGCAAAAACTGTATACATACAAGACCTCTTCATTTCAAGTTAGTACTGACCTACATTAAACATTGATTCTCCTCTTTAGGTAAAATTCCTGGATTGCTCTGAAGAAATCTCATTCACCGTAACTTCCTTTAAGAACAAGGACAGGTTCAGGGGTGCCTGGGTGGCTCAGTGGTTAGGCGTCCAACTGTGGCTCAGGTCATGATCTCACAGTTGGTGAGTTTGAGCCCCGCATCGGGCCCTGTGCTGACAGCTCAGAGCCTGGAGCCTGCTTTGGATTCTGTGTCTCCCTCTCTCTCTCTGCCCCTCCCCCACTTGTGCTCTGTCTCTCAAAAATAAAATAAATATAAAACATTTTTTTAAATAAAAAAGGAATGAGGACAGATTTTGCACACTGATTTAAATCAGGAAATAATTTTGTTGGAGGTTTAAAGATGCTTTTGAAGAATACAGGTGGAATTGCACATGAGGCTTCTACAAAAATAAATGTTGGTAAAATCTTGACTCTATTCCTTAGTAATCAAAGAGCAGAAGAGAAGTTATTATGGGAAATCTTATTCAGAAAACAATCAGAGATCAAACTCCACTGTCAAAGAGTGATTTTTTTAATAGTTAAAACATGACTCACACAAATATAGAACAAACACATGTTAACTCATATTCAACTCGTGGATGAGGGAGCCAACACAATGGAACCATTTGGGGACCTGGTATATACACAAATTTGTAAAAGAGAATGTAGGAATAAAACTGCCAGGTTAAATACAATATTGGTTGATGTCCTACCAGGACAATGAAAACCATCTTTGGGGTTATCTTTTCTACCAGACATAACACTACAAATCAACATGTAACCTCACAGAGTCTGGGCCTTGTTGGTGGTAAATAGTATACCAAACAAAAGGTATTTTTCCTTGAATAATTATATAATCCTTGGTGGCCTTTTAAACATTTCCCCAAATGTGATATTGATAGAACATCCTGTCCTCTTTTTCCCTTATTTTCAAGTTTGGGATTGTTTTTCTTGACACCTCTAAAATTGTGCTTAAAACAAATTAAAATGTACTACACAAAGGGGTGCCTGGGTGGCCCAGTCAGTTAAGCGCCCAACTTCAGCTCAAGTCATGGATCTCACGGTACCTGAGGTCAAGCCCCACATCGGGCTCTTTGCTGTCAGCATACAGCCCGCTTTGGATCCACCACTCCCCCCCGCCCCCCCGCCCCAGTCTCTCTCTCAAAAAACAGTTTTTTTTAATGTACTATATGAAGAGCCATTACTGAAAAAAGCAATTCCCAAATCTGGGAACCTGAAATTTCTGGAAATTAACTTTGTACCTTCTCACCCCTGATTTGCAACAATGATTCTTTAACTCAGGAGCCCCTGTGATTGCCTCCCTTTGTTCTCTCCCTCTCCTAGAAAAAAAACCTGCAAAGTTACCCACAAAGCCATCAGGTTCTCTTCTCTGCACACTGGCACAACAGCTTTCCTATTTTTGGAAAAAGTACCACACTTTGCCATACTAGCATCCAACCTTTACCTGAGAGAAAAACACTTCTTTTTAACCTAAGTTAAACATAAGAGCTGGTCAACCCTCTTGGCTTTTTCATCCGCTAGTGACTGCTGGAAAGACAAGACTATTCTCCAAACAAAATGATCACTGTACCTTCAACTTCCTCCTAGTGCTTATTTCCCAATTCCCAATTCTCTTCTAGGTGCCTTTGAAATATTCCTGGGCCTGATAGGTTAAAATGCTCTCCTAAAACTCCAACAAACATTGACCCCGGGGCCAAGTGTTCCCACAGATACTGAAAGAAATGAGGTTACATTTTTCCTTTGCCTATTCTGGCCTCCCGTCAGAGTAAAAGATTAGATTTTAGCAGTAAACAGACATGCAAGACCCAAAGGCTCAGGAGAGAATGTAAATGAAAAATAAGTAGTTGCAAAAAACAAGTAAGTGCTCTGGGCTAAGGATTTGTCATTTGTTAAATGTGTTGGATTTGTTTGTGTGTTTTCATGATGCTTCTGCTCCCCGGCAGGAACCCATCACACCACACTAGGAAGCTAGAGGCCCCCGCCTCGGGCACAAACTCACAAATGCATCCCACAAAGACCAAACTGGAAGGGAAGGTCTAGAATGTAAATGTCTCATTAGCCTGGGCCTGGGCTCACTGCCCAGCCCCGAATGGGTTCCCAGTGACTTCTTTTAGGCACCGGGCCAGGACTTATTTTTATGTTAGATCTTGAAGGAATTTATTCAGTTCCCACAAACCCTGTGGTACTGTGAAAACTTGAGATTCATCAGTGCAGACTCCAAAAGAAGTATGAGCAGGAGAGTGGCCAGAAAGAGAAAGACAAAATGCCAAAAACACACTTAATGAGGTAGAGAGTGGTGCTCCTTTTGGTCAGAACAATCCAAGTTTTGATCTGCCAGTCAATCTCCGGAGCTAATTCCCACACCAGCTTGAAATAATTAGCTACCCCAGCCCTCCAGAGGAAAACCTCCAGTATAGAAAGAGGGCTTTGAAAGGGGCAGAGGGCCACGGACAGGGAACTTGCATTGGCTGATGGCTCACCACGTTCCCAGCCCCACACCTGGTGCTTCAGTTAATTTAGTCTCCAAAACACCCCCATGAAGAAGGACAAGAAACAAGAATGCTGTAGCTAATGTGCCATCTCTCTTCAACTTTTGGCCAGACTTGAGTTGAACACCAAGGACCAAGTTCATGGTCATACTACCCCCCAGGGGAAGGCTGACAGGTTAGCTGGAGTGCAGTAGCCAGACCTCTTGGGTCAGCAGGCAGGAAGCCTCTGCAGAGGAGGAAAGAGAGCATACGACAGGGAGCCCATGGGTGATTTTAAAGCAGAAAGGAAGCCCATGGGTGATTTTAAAGCAGAAAGGAAGTTATGTTTTTCCACACATGCTAACAAAACTCTCACCTGTGAACCTAACAAGCCAGGGCTATTGACAGGAGCGATGCATTTAGAGCCCTTTTTACTGCTCTCCATTCCCAATGGAAGTGATGACCTTCAACATTTACCCATCCAAGATGTTTCTTGAGAGGCTGCTTACCTATTCCTAAACTTGGTAAGTGTCCCTTATACGCTCACAAAGTGAGGATATTAACCCTTTGCACGTATCTGCTTTGCACTAGATATCATTGTAGGACCCAAGCGTCAGTGAACAAGACAGCACCAATGACAAAAAGATTCACTTGTCTTCATTATTAAAGTAATATTTGCTTATTAGAGAAAAATTACAAAAGGGAGAGAAACTGGAGGGCGGTATCACCTGAATCCTCCCAACCAATCCCAATTTTATGGGCTACATATATAATATTACATATAATAATAGAATATATAGTATATTAATATGTATTACCAATGTTATATTCTCCCTTTCAATCTATTTTCAGTGTATATGAATTCATACTATTTGTCCTAAAATGATACTATACTGTACATAATACTGTGTCATAACCGTTTTCACTTGCCATATTATTGGCCATATTTCTATATGTTACAGCCTGATTAGAGGCTAATTTCTACATTTCAAAAGTAGGACTAGGAGTGGGGGTTTTTTGGGTTTGTTTGTTTTACAAACTAGAACCAGTGGTCTAGACTCAATACATTATGAGGAAAACAAAAAGGACGACTAGATGGACGCCCAAGTCATCCTCACCCACAGTTGCTAGCTGGGGGAGGAAGTGCTCCCAGTGACCATCGGGAGGCAGGTGGGCACTGTCCTGGTAGCTGCACGGCACCGGCAGCCCTAGTTCATAGCCCTGGGTTCTGCTGGGCCAGGCAGGGGAGGGACAGCAGTTCCGTCAGTGGGTGTAACAACAACACACAGTCCAGAATGCTTGACCCTTGCATCAGGCTCCCCGGGGAGGGAGGCCAAAGCTGACCCGGGTGTGGTCAGGACTTTTATAGAGAACATCAGGGCCAGTGAGGGCCACCTGGCCCATGCATAAGTAACCTACAATTTCTTCCTCATTATGTATTACTAAGCGCCAATCATGTCCTTATTATTCAACTTAGCACTTGCCTAAATTCAACCTGTTGCCCTTTGGAAAAACTGTAAAACTTAAGGTCTAAGTCTTTAATAGTTTAAGAGAAGTCTGACGTCCAAGGAAAGAAAGGCTCCTTTCAAGATGGGATTTGCCTGTGAGCACCAGGCCCCACACAAAGGGGAATTATTCCTCCAGGTGCCAAACACGCATCATTTTTAATATCTATCTTTTATTCCATTGTATCAGAATATCAAAGTTTATTTTATCAATCATCTTTTTTTGAAGAAAATGTTTTATCTTCCAGTGTTTTACTATAACATTCCTGCAATGAACATCTGCTTGCTAAATTTTTGTTCACTTGCTTTATTATGGCCTTATGATAAATTCTTCTAAGTAGAATTGTCAACTCAAAAGGTAGATACAATTTTGACTTTTGCACTGAAATCACAAAATTTTTCCCTCAGAGAAGTTTTGCCAATCTTTATTCTCACTAGCCTTGTGTGGAGGTATTTACTTCCCAATAACTTTGTCTACATTTAGTAATACCATAAAATAAAATTGTTAATTTGATATATGAAAAATAATTTTACTGTTTTCCTTTGTATTCCTTTATTACTAATGAGGTTGAATGCTTGTTTGCTATTCACTTCTTTTGTGGATTAGCTATTCATATACTTTGTAAGTGTTCTTTATACAGTAAGGATATTAACCCTTTGCATGAATCTACTTGACAAAGAATGAGTTTTCATAACTTACATACTGCATATGTATGGTTTTTGTCCTGCCATGTAAGTCATTTAAGTGATTCCTTTCTTCCCTCATTGGCTGCATTTATGACTTTCCTAAACATATTTCTAAAAGACCCTATCATTTTGAAAAAGCTGAGTATATAATCCACAACACAGAGGAGTCACAGGGTGGCAACAAGCAATCCTTTTCAATTCTTCATATTTTAGTCTCATGTTTTTCACTTGTTTGACTACAGTGGAAATAAGATATTTTACAGTGTATTCAGTATTCCTCCTGTGGGTATATTTACAAATATACGTAAGTATGTAAGTAAACATATATAATATACAATATATATATAATAGAAACTAAACTTTTAGAAAACAATACTATTCTTAATACCACCTTGTTTACTGCTCTTTTTTCCTTTTTTCTTGGGCTAGCTGAGACCTAATTAAATTGAGTCCATGAACCATTAATAAGATCAAGCCACAACTGGAGAAACACTATAATAATTGAAGATGCTCTGGTTCTAGGAAGAGATATAGGCATGAGTCTTCCCCTATAAGACTCATTCTTATATTTTTGGAGTCCAATTAATTAACAGTAATGATTATTATTATCAAAGCATTCTTGAGTGCTTACTATGTGCTTATTAAGTGTTTTACATACAAACCCTCCCAACTTTTCAATAAGGTAAGGATTGTTATTGTACCCATTTGACAGATAGGGAAACTGAGGAAGAGAGATTAAGAAATTTGTGCAAGTTCATATGGCTAGTACATGATAGAACCAAATTTTGAAATAAGCAGCCCAATTCTAGAAACTCTTGTTTTCAATTCCTGTGGACTTCCCCTCACTCTCCTTCAGCTGGATGTGAGAAGGTAGATTCTTAAAGGTAGAAGAAAACTACTTGCAAAGTTTAGCAGCAAAACTTCAGAAACTTTTGATGGTTCTCATAAGACACCGGGAGAGAGAAACTTGATGGTTCTAATTGGCCCAAAGACGCTGACAGAAGGAGACCGGGGAAAAGTGAGAGGACAGCCAGTTTCCACGAACAGAGTAGCTGTGGACAGTGTGTAGAAAGCCTGTTGTGTTTCCAAATCTTTTCTCTCCCTGCCCAAGAAAGACCAGGTAGAAGAAACGCGAAGCCCATATAAACCAAGTGCGGAGGGAATATTAGAACATCAGGGCTGGTTTATCTGTCTACTGTCTACTAGACAGAAATCTGAACTGAAACTCCATCCTAAACACACATATGCAGATTCTGTCTATGCTCTTTCTTAAAAACACAGAGTCTATAATCTTTATTGGAATGTGTAGGCCAGGGTAGAGGGAAAGGGAGTTCAAGTCTGAATTCGCAAATAGGAACAGCAACAAAATCTACTCCGTGAAAAACGTGTTCCTTCCGATGCTAATTGAGGCATCAACACCTTGCTGCCCTAGCCTTCACGGAGTCCAGAATTTGGGTTTTCCTAGGTCCCCCACCACAATCCTCTTTTTCTTTCCTTTGACCCTTTACTATTTGTGCTTAAGTCCAAGACTGAGCTTGTTCTACTGAGAAGGCGGATTTGGTTTGGTGGCAAAAGAGCATGGAGGAAGTGGCAGGGAGCCCTCATCATGCAAGTCTTTAAAAACGGACTCCGTGATTCAAGCCAGCATTTAATAACAGCACAACCAGGAAGTCCTTTTTTTAGATCTAATCTGCACCCATCTTGCTGCAATTTCTAAATAAGCTTTGGCCTCCCACTTCAGCCCCAGAGTGCTGGATGCCCAGGGAACATTCAAAACAGTAATTGAGTGCACACCAAGCCCAGGAGAGTTCGTTAATTTGCATACAATGCGTCGAGATCCTCAGATAAAAGATGCCCCGTTTGTAGGAAGCCTCGATAATTTTTTTCTCATAGATTAGTCCCATAAGCAAACTCCTGCTAATAGTAATTGGAGAGACTTCATTAGGAAAGAATTCCTATTCAGAAAAGAAAAAATCCAGCTCATTTACTTATTTTATTGTTGGACAGACGTGTACAATGGATTTTTATCTAAAAACTCAGGGCACTGAGCTCCTGCTGAGATAAAGTAGGAACAATGCTGAGATAAATCAGGAGCAACGCTTTCAAATCCTCTGCACCGGAGGAAAATGTGCTCCAGCTTCCCAGGTGCTGGTCAGAGGTGGGCGGACTGGGTTTGTAGTTGCATATTAACTCCCTGACCTCCGCTAGATAGCCAGGTGACAGCTGCAGTGAGGTTTCTTTGAAGTGTGACATTCTTGCGGCACTTCAAAGGGCCCTGGCCTCTGAGGTAGGTATGTTTGCCTACCACACCTGGTACCTGCCAACCCACCGTAGCAGCTGGCCCACAGGAAGCTCCTAAGAACCAGCCTGGGAGCTCTCTAATCAAGTACATCTAAAAGGGCACCAGAGAGAACTGGGCCCTGAGACCAATCAAAAGCTTTGAGCCCTGTCCTTTCCCCAGGAAAAAAAAAAAATATCTCCTCCACCCAGGTCAGGTCTTCACAGCTCAGAAAGCAGCCAAGTATGGAATCCTGACTGGAAAATGCTCTTTGTGGAAAGCGAACCTTATTCACCCAGAGAAGAGGTCTGAGCAGGGAGGCTTAAGTTAAAAATGAAAAGTGAGCGGAATGTTAAGGCTGTAAACCACTGGGAAAGGTAGGTGTGAAACAACCACAGCGACAGAAGACGACTGGCCAAAAGGAGGACACAGAGGTCAGATCTAGAAGAGAAAAATAACCCTGGCTTCAATACAAGTGGATTAAAAGGCACCGACCACATACAGTATGCCTCACTCCCCTGCCAGTCACCTGAAGCGGTCACCTCTCTGTGGCCCTGCTGAGTAACAGGAATTACCGGGTCCCTACTCTGAACGGACCGGTGTTATGAAGGTGACGGAACACAATAGTCCTCAAAGAAATTTACAGTCTGGTGGAGATCAGCAGCTGTAGACATCCTTGCCAGGCATTCAGCCTCTAAGAACAGAGATGTTGGGTTTGAATCGGAGCCGTTCTATTTGCTCACTGAGAGACACTGGCCAAATGGCCTTGACTTCCTGTCTCAGTTCCACCCTCGGAGAGTAGTTGTGAGGATCAAAGGAGCAAAGGCACTACAAAGACCGGCATTCAGCAACAGCTTGACATGTAATAGTCGATATTATTTCCGCTATTGCAGGGGAGAAGGTAAGAAGGCGGGCTGTGGTCCCACAAAAGCTGCCCTATCCAGCTTACAGTTCACATCGATTGGTAAAGGGAGGTACACTAGTATCTCCTCATCCACAGGGGATACGTTCCCAGATTCCCTGTTCCCTGCTAGATGGCTGAAACCACAGATGGTACCGAACCCTACACACTATGTTTATCCTAGATGTACTCTAAATTAGGCACAGTAAGAGATTAAGAGCAATAATTAATAAATAAAACAATTATAATATACTGTAATAAAAGGTATCTGAATAAGGTCCCTCCCTCTCTTTTCCTCTCTCTGTCTCAATATCTTATTATACTGTACTTACCTTTCTTCTCAAAATATGAGATGCTAAAATGCCCATATGAGAGGAGCCTGGGTGGCTCAGTCATTGAGAATCCGACTTTGGCTCAGGTCATGATCTCGTGGTTCGTGGGTTTGAGCCCCGCGTTGGGCTCTATGCTGACAGCTCAAAGCCTGCAGCCTGCTTTGGATTCTGTGACCCCCCCCCCCCCGCCCCGCTCTCTCTGCCCCTCCCCTGCTCACGCTCTGTCTCTCTCACTCAAAAATGAATAAAACATTTAAAAAAAATTTTTTTTTAATAAGTAAAATGCCCATATAATGAGGCGCAGCCGGTGAACGACCGAGGCATTGCGACATAGCGTTAGGCTGCTATTGACCTTCTGATGATTCGTCAGAAGGACCATCAGCTTCCAGCCTGTAGGTAACGGACACGTTGGAAAGCGAAACTGCGGATAAGGGAGAACTACCAGATCTGCACTCACGACTCACTTGTTTACGGGCGGGGGAAGGGGGAAGGGCCTACACCAACCAGCTGCCTGTGGTCAAGCCGAAAATGCTGCGAACGTGCGTTAACAGGAGTCCCCCATGTAATTTTCCTACTACGTCCGGCCTAGAGGCCGGTGCTGCCGACCCCACCCTGGCGAGGCGCAGCAGAGGGTTAGGGAGGAGTGCGCGTACTAATCCCAGCCCACTACATACACAGTGCTCAGACCCTGGGCTCGTGACAATTCGAGGAGATCGTAAATGTGACGCTCTTAGCAGAGTAACTGGCATATATTAAGGCCTCCATGTCTGTAGCTCTTATTAAGATACAGGCATGGCCCCTGGAACAGCAAATGCTTATTTTTCATCAACGTATCTATTCCTAACACTGAACTAGCCCATCCACATAATGAAAGATAACTTGTGGATGAGAGAAGACAAAAGCAGACAGGGCCGTGCTTAGCTTTGCATCCTTACGTGTATTACTGAGTACTAGAAAGAGCATTGCTTTGGAATTCAAATATACTGAGTTTGAATCCTGACTTGACAACATGCTAACCAAGTTACTTAGCCTCTCTCTGTCTCAGTTTTCCCACCTATAAAATGGAAAGAAGGATTGTAAAAGTCAGACATAATGTATATGAAATATCCGGCCCAATGCCTGGCGTACCCTGGCTAATAACGTACATTGATGGCACCAACTTTCTCTATTGGTTCTTGTTTATACTTTTATAGATTCCGTTTTAGCAAGTGCTTTGTAAATTGCAAAGGCCATGAATATTGGCTGTAAAAGTAGCATAGGATCACTTGCCAGCAAACATCATAGTTTTTCACCAGAAAGAGTGAGTGCACATAAGTGTTAGAAAACCCAATGTGTCAGCTTATGAGTCATGCTTCCCATAGGTAACATCACAAGTAAGTCCCATCCCTGCCAGAATGGAAAAATAGAAGGAATTTAATTAACACACACGCTTCCCTTTTTCCCACTATCTTACCCCATGACTTTCTTTGTCTCCATTACCAACCAGGCAATGCCTTCCAGGCCTTTCACACACACACACACACACACACACACACACACACACACACACACACCTGCATTCTTGGATCTAGTCCCCCTCTTCTATACATAGATGGTCATATTAGGCCCACTGTGGTGGAAATGACCTGAACTTTGAGGCTAGACACATCACTGACTTCCTAAAGACCAGTCTCCCTTTCAAATTCAGCCAGTTTTACTCAGACCCACTCTGGCCCATTCTACCTTCTTTCCCAAGACCAAAGCATGCACAGTCTCTCACCCAAACCTCTTAAAACACTCCAGACTCCACAGCACTGCAGTTTTCCTCTGTCCATTCGGTGGCTGCCACAGGAATCTATACCTGGTATTTAACTGCCTCCCCCGTGGAAAAACAACCCCATGCTGGGACTATGAATGCAATTAATATTATTGCTTCTGCTACCACTGTAATGAAAGCTCGTCTTTATTAAAGCACCGTGCTAAGGGTCATTGATACAATAGAAATCTATTACTTTCAACTGTACAGTAAGTGTTATTTTTCCAATTTTGCAAATAAGAAACCTGACACGGAGTTTGGGTAGCCTACCCAAGGCCATAAAGCTAAAATATAACAGCTCTGGCATTTCAAGCAGATTATTCATTCATATATCCATCTATTCGTTCCCTCAACATTAGACAAATAGTTATTGAGTATGTACTCTGTGCCAGGAATAGAGCCAGGTGTATCACCAAAGGTGATGCCATCCCTGCCCTATAGGGATTTGTCGTCCGTCTGACACCAAATCCTGTTCCTTAACCACTAAATGTATCGCCTCCCAAAGAAGAGACTAAAGAATTGTCCTGTTATCGTATAGTTTACCCTAATCTGATTAACCTGGAGACTATAGCCTGATGTTCCAAATCACTACTCTTCACAAGCAAAAGGAAGAACTTCTACCTAGTTCTGGGATATTTACACCATATTCTTGATGTGCCTCCCTAGAAGGCTGAGACCTCTACATTCAAGCTCTGCACAATTTGAATACAGCACTAGAAGTGAACATCGATAAATGTGGTCATTCACAGTTGACTACCCTCCTTTTCCAGCACAAGGGTCCATCCTGCTTGATGGAAGGCATTTCTAACAGATACTTCATTTCTTTGTCAGGCTGGTTTGCCTCACTTCTGGGATTGTTTCTATATGTGCCTCCCATGTCCAGCCAGGCCAGACAGGGAGGCTCTTAGTTAGTATTTTAGTGTGATTTTAGAAACACTGAGAAGCTAACTACAGTCTCCTCCTCCAGGGCCTCTGCACTGTACATCATTAGGAAATAGAGAATATAACACAACAGGTGCCCCTAGGATGGGAAACTCCCCCACAAAACACTATTAATTCCTTACATACCTCGGATGTATCAGCTTTTCCTTTCATGCTTAGTAAAGATATTTTAAATGAAAATACTCTGCTAACAGGTCCTATTCACACTAAGAGTCCATTTTTCCCCGGCAACACTTGGGGGTGGGGTGGGGGTGGTAGGGAAATGGGGGTGGAATTCCTTGGGGCAGCCAGGATTGAAGAAGAATTTGGAACATAGGGAAAAAGTACTAAGGACACGGAGGACAGATACTGGCCACATCTTACTCTCTATACCAAATTTGGGCCTCATTTTCAAAATCACAAGAACGTCAAACCAAGGGTAAAGCAAGTTGAAATATAAGACCCTGCTTTCTATCTCTACTCTTCACTCAAAACATGTGCCTGTAGATAAAAGTATGACACATTTTAGAGGAAAAACATATAATTTCCGTACCAAACCATCATTTATTTTTTCGTTTTCAGAAGATTTACTGTAATGCTCTGACATGCGTATCATTTTAAGGAGACAACTCAAGTTTCAGAAAGAGGCATCCCACATAAACGTCCATAAGAAAATATAGCCTGTCTTCCACAAATAAGAAGGGTTTCACTTAATATTCATTAGAGTCTGGCTTCCTTTCAGCCCATAAATCTTGAAAACCAATTCTGGCCCCCTGCGTACTGTTTTCATTGGTTAACTCGCTTTTTCTTTCCCTTGACACTTTATAGTTTGTGTTTAAATGGGAAGTGAGCTGGTTTTGCCAGTGGGGGTTTCTGGTTTGGTTTTACAAGAAAACACAGAACAAAATCCTCAAAGAGTTACAACAGGTGTTCCATTTTCTCCTCATAGTGAAAGAGTACATTGTGTAGCAATGACAAGGGAATGAAAAAGGTAAGACAATGAAGTACCCCACCTAGCAGGATAGGAAATCTGAGATGTGGCTGACTGGCAGCTTCTCAACAGCTGCCATGTTTTACATCATTATGGATGCCCTCGGTCTATCGGTCCCCCCTTTAAACAAATCGCCAATGCTAAGGACACAAACTTGAAAATAAATGTCCAAATTCTCAAACTGGAGTGT
This sequence comes from Prionailurus viverrinus, assembly GCF_022837055.1. Classification (NCBI taxonomy): domain Eukaryota; kingdom Metazoa; phylum Chordata; class Mammalia; order Carnivora; family Felidae; genus Prionailurus; species Prionailurus viverrinus. The sequence goes on from NC_062567.1 coordinate 96,886,705, forward strand.
GTGTGTGTGTGTGTGTGTGTGTGTGTGTGAGAGAGAGAGAGAGAGAGAGAGAGAGAGAGAGAGAGAGAGAGAGAGAGAGAGAGACAGAGTTTGGGGCGGGGGCAGGTGGTGGCAAAGGAATTCTTAACAGATAAGCTATTTTGAGAATATATATCATATTTCCCTTTTTGCTCACATGACAGGTAGGGACTAAGAATACTCTATGTAGCCTAATAACCAGCCAAATCAAGTTCCCATCAAACAAAAGAGGGGGAACAGCCAAAGATTTGAGCATAAAGGACACTATATGTTAGAACCAACCTTGACAATATGTGAGTGATACCCTCTCTTGTGCTTAATTTTCAGATAGTTCTTTAACTAAGGGAAATAATAAAAAGAGAAATGATAATGACAGCTAAGATTTATCAGTTGTTTAATACAAATCAGGCACTGTTCTAAACACTTTACTTACAGTAATTCATTGAATCCTGATAACAACCCTATTATATTTGTGAGGAAACTGAGGTCTGGGAGTGAAGTGACTGGTTCACGGTCACACCATGAACAAGGAATGAGCCAGGATGAAATAACTAAAGAGGAAAGTCTTTGCACAAGACCAAAGACTAGGTATAAACTAGGTATCATGGTTAATATTGGCTACCCTCTTGGTCAGTGTTCTCTGCCGTTAGGTGGTGGGAAACACAGGTGATTTGGTCATCCAGCGAATCTTAAAAGGTCTTCGGAAATGTTTCATCTAGTCCAATGCTTCCAGCTACTCTGACCACACTAACCACTAATTATAGAAAGTGCCCAATAAATTTGTTCTATGTTCCTGTTAGCACTTCAGTGCTCTAAATGTGTTACTCATGTAAGCTTCTCCTAAACCCACTGGGAGGTAGGTACCATTATGATCTCATTTACAGATGTGGAAACTGAGGAATGATGAAGCTTAAAACTATCCCACATTTAGACAAGGGTGTCTGGTTTTCCCAGGATTCTAACCTGGGCTCTTCTGGGTTCAGAACTCAGGGAAAGAACACACCTGTTTTGTTCACCGTTCGTTCACATACCTAGAACACATGTATGTTGAATGACAATCAACGATTAATGTCCAGTAATGTTTGTTGAACTGAATTGATACTATCAGACATGAACCTGGATACTCAAAGACCCTCTCATTTCCTGAGTACACATAAATTATCATTCCTTTTGCGGCCACAATGTCTCAAACTAAGAAATAATGACAAGGAAAGAAAATCTATGCTCCTACCTATCAGGCTCTTATATACTCTGTTTTCTCACTGCTTGTTGGAACCCCGCTTGTTTTTTCAAAGCCTAGCATTCCTTTCTCTGGAAGACGTCCCTGGTCACTGCAACAAACACACTTACTTGGTCCCTCCTGCGTGCTCTACAGCCAGGACTCTTCAAGCATTCAGGTGCATCCAAACCACCTGGGAATCCTGTTATTAGACAAATTTGGATTCAGTTGGGCTGGGATGAGGGATGGGATTCTATATATTTAACAAGCCAGTGATGCAATTCTTGCCCATGCACCACACTGAGTATAGCAAAGCTCTACATCAGTCCATTGGTTATAAGGGTTGGTGATAGCCTCACTCATCCTTGGTAGACTGTGAGTTCCAGGTGGGCAACAGCTCCTTCTTATTTGTCTTTAGGTCTTGCACAACATTCTACTTTAATTGTTTTGAAGCAATCCTGAAAATAGAGGTTCCTCATCACAATCCTATGAGATCTGGAGAACCAATATTATTATCCTGATGAGGAAAACTGGGGCTTGGGGAACTTGAAAAGCTTGCCCAGATTCACCAAGTTATCCCAAGCTCTTGCCCATGGTCAGATTTTCAGGTTTAATTAGCTCAGGTCCTGCCTTGTGAGCCTGCCATCATTCTTAGCAGTACGGCATGGGGAAGTGGATGTGGGCAGGCACAATGACTGAGAAACACTTGGCAGTTGGGGAGCAAGACTCATAGGTACTACTGCACAGGACAGTCCAGCATAGTAAAGAATCGTCTCACCCAAAATGCCATGAAGGGAAACTCATGGAAAACATTTAGTGTACATTCAATCACTAAGATTATGCTCATATCTTGGCTTGAATCTTCCATCAGCAGAGAGGCAGCACAGCTAGTAGTTAGGAGGCTGCTCTGGGATTTAGGATCCGCCCCTGTTGGCTCTATGACCATGGCCAGCTTAGTTCACCCCTTCTCTGTCCCTTCCTCTGCAAAGTGAAGATGCCAATGATAGTATCTACTTTACCAGATGGCAGGAAGTTTGAAATCAGAAATTGCATATAAAGTACACAATGAGTTCTCAATAACCATTAGCCATTTCATTGTTACTATCACATTTTTTGTTCGACATGTTGTTCATTTCAAACACAGTAATGGTTTGAATGGTTAGTCATGTCCCATCTAAACACAGGAACCGCCATTTTGTCAAAGCCAGCATGGCTCATGAGGGAACATTTATCTTCAGAGCCTGATTTGGATCCTGTCCCCCTCCACACACACACTCCCTTTGTCAAGCACCACTGTTCTGTATCTCCCTGGATGCCCAGGACCCCATTTCAGCCCCAAATAGTGTTAGATATACGGATGGCACCTGACCTCCCAGAGCTGAGTGCCTTGTTTTTTCTCTCTTCCTTTAGCAAAACTCACGTGGTATATTCCTCTGAAACTGCTGTTACATGATCATAATACACTCTCAGGAAACTTACCTGTATTTTGGCAGGAGCCCTATACAGATACAATATCTCACTCAAAGAAAAAATTTTAAAGGTGCTAGGAGGTGGTACTGTTGCTCACTAATGTATGAGCCCTCTTTCTGGAAAGCTCTTTTCTCTTCCGACATGTAATGAACTCTTACTCATATTTTAATCTCACATATCATGTACTCTATAAGGTTTTCCTGTCTCCAGCCCCCGACCCATTAAAGGGCCAGATCCTCTCCTCTGTGGTTCTATTACAATCAGCACATGACTCCACTGTATTGTATTGTTATTATCCCACTTTTCCACTTCCATACTCAGCATAAGTGTCTGCCCACCCCACCACTTCCAAGCTCATCCTTCCTCTGACTTATCTGGGGAAATCGGGGGGCACAGACTGCACCCCACTTCCACATTCCTGCTCGTTTTTAGTTGCCTCTGAGGCACTGGGTAACAGTCCCCAATTCCTGCAACTTGATTATGCACAGCAGAAAGCTCTTTAAATTTCCAGACCACAGCCCCACTCTTGGAGGAGAGGAGATCCACTATACAAAGGAGGAGTGCAAGCCCAATTTCTAAGAATAGAGCCATCACATCTGGGTAAATTATGTCAATGTCCCAGTGTGTGAAAATGGTGATGGTCATATTTGTTCCAAAAGCAATGTTTACCTTCCTCTTGCCCTTTCTTGTCCAGTCCCCAGTCCGAACCATGCATGGGTCCCCATCCAAATTAGGCCAGGAGTTACTCGAAGGCAGGGACTGCACCACATTCATCTTTATATGGTGCCTCGTGCAAAAGGTAGTGAGAAGGAAGAGGACTTGGACTCCAAGCCCTTCGACAACCTCCCTGCCACACCTCTTTGGCAACCATCCCCCAAGTGTGGGAAATTCTGGCCTCCTGGAAACTTCTACTTGCCAGACCCTGAAGCAACCTGAAAGATAAGCTGTGCCAAAAAGAAAAGAAGACACATTAAAACATGCCTTACATTTAAACTTTGATTTACCTCTTTTTATGCAGTCCCAAGTGTGTGTGTGTGTGTGTGTGTGTGTGTGTGTGTGTATGTGTGTGTGTGTATCATGCAATTCCTATGACATGACATGCCCATACTTTACAAGGGTGACGTTTACAGTCACAGTTTTGAGTTCCTCTTTAACAATGGAGCAAGCACTGAATTACAGCTTGCAATGTACAGTATTTGGTTGGAATAACTATGGTGCTTATTTGAAACAAATGGAGATGATTTGGGAATTAAGGAAGAATAGTCTTTAGTTCTATTCAATCATAAATCACATATTGCTGTGTATTTAAAAGAACAGGATATAAAAAGCAGTATTTTGCACTGAGCATTTTTATCTCAAATATCACTGATATTTTCAGTCTGAATCTCCATGAAGTTCAAGTCTCTACTAGACAGCCTGTGGGGGTAAAGGGAAGTGGCTTTCAAATCAGGCAGACCTGGGTTCAAATACTGACCGTACTACTTTCTTTATATATGGCTTTGTACACAGGGCTTCCCTGGTACAGAATTCTGGGTGGTACCAACCTGAAATATTCTAATTTTGTAAGTCTGAGGTGTGGCCTGACAACCTACTGTATAATCCACTTCCCAACTTTCCATTTTGAAATAATTTTAGACTCACCAAAAAGTTGCAAAAAAAAAAATGGTAGAGTTTCCAAATATCCTTTACTCAGCTTCTCCTAATCTTAATATCTTACATAACCATAATACAATGATCAACATTAAGAAATGAACTGATATAATGCTGTACTTACTTGGAGTGACACTTATTTGGTTTTCACCAAATATTTCCACCAATATCCTTTTTCCCCAGGATTCTGTCTTGCATTGGGTTGCCATGTCCCCTCAGCCTCCTCCAAGCTAGGACAAATCCTCAGTCTATCCTAGATTTTCATGACCTTGACACTTTTGAAGAGTAAAGGTAGATAATTTATACGAGGTTGCTCAATTTGTGTTTGTCTGATATTTTCTCATGAGGAGACTGATGTGATACCTTTTCAACAAGAACACCACAGAAGTGAAGTTCCCTTTTCAGTGCATCATATCAGGGGTACAAGATATCATTAGATATTAATTCTGGTGATGTTAACCCTGATCGCTCAGTTGAAATGGTGCCTGCTAGGCTACTATTAATTCTATTAATAGGAAAGTTGTTATTTTTCCATTTTTAATTAATAAATATCTTGAGGGAGATACTTTGAAACTACAAATATTGTGTTTGCCCTCAAACTTCCATGTACTGAAACCTGCAACAATTATTACCGTGGTGTTCTAATGGTGATTTTCTATTTCCCTCACCCCTTTTGCATTTGTTCATTGGAATCCTCTATAAGGAAGATTTGTTCCTTCTCCTCAATTTATTTATTCAATTATTTATTGATGTCATGATAGAATCAGGGATATTTTATTCTGAGTTTTAATCTAAGACTAACACTACTTATTTTGCTTTTCAAGATAACCTCATTGTTTAAAAAACTGGTAAGGGAACCACAGACTTGTTCTAACTCTGTTTTCTCATCAGTAAAATGAAAGTAATAATAATGCTCCCCTTAAAACGTTGTTGTAAAGATTAATAACGTCATTCACATAAAGCCCTCAGCTTATTTTTTAGCATATACAGTAAACTCTTAATATATATTAGCTATATGGTCACTATAGTCAGTACATAAATATATTTGTCAGATACAGAGGGGAGCCAGTGACATAATGAAGTATCTATCATCAGCTGTGGAACGGATGTCAGGAAGACAAATCAGACAGAAATTCCATTTTGAAGTCAGAGGCACAGGACCAGCTGCTACTAACCAGGCATTGATATTGGGAAAGTCACTTCCCCATCTGGAATACAATTCCTCATGGATAAACATCAGAGGGGTGTCCAATTCTCACACTGTGTGATACTAAACTGTGTCAAAATTGTGGAAAGATGTGATAACTCCCACTAGGTCAGGAAACAAATCAGTAATGCTCCTACAATGACTTAGAGAAGGGACTAATTCACAAAAACAGAATTCAAGAATTTTCTGCCAGAGTAGAAACAGAAATGAGAAAAAGCGAGGAAAATGACACATGTGACTCTTTTCTTGTCAGGCCAGTATTTCAGTGTCCTAGTAAAATTCTCATGATTTCTCTGTGTCTGAGTGTTACACATGGCATTGTGGTTCTTTTTGTCATTCCTACAGATCACAAACATAAGCAACTCTTTTCTTGTAATTATACTTGTAATAACATAATTGTGAGGTTTTTTAATATTTATTTTTCAGAGAGAGAGAGAGAGAGAGAGAGAGAGAGAGAGAGAGCATGAGCAGGGAAGGGGCAGAGAGAGAGGGAGAAAGAGGGAGAGAGAATTCCAAGCAGGCTCCACATGGTCAGCGCAGAGCCCAATGTGAGGCTCAAACTCAAGAACCATGAGATCGTGACCTGAGCCAACACCAAGAGTCAGACGCCTAACTGACTGAGCCACCCAGGTGTCCCACGTGTTTTAAAAGTTTACTGAACACTGAAAACTTTTAAAGATCAAATAAATTGTGCCTGTTCATTTGTGTATCACCAGAGTCTGAGACCGTGCCTGTCACTAAGTGTGAGCTCAAAAATGTTTGTTGTTTGTTGATTAAATGAATAAAATCAAGAATGAACAAAGTATTCAACACACATATTACAAAAGAAGGATAAACATTTCGTAAAATGATGACAAAAATACGACCAATTCAAAGGAGTTGCAGAGTAGAGCCAGGGCAGGAGGAGGGTGAAAAACCATCCCTCATCTCACACAGGTTAAAAATTCCCAGAGACGTGTTGAAAGGGGAGCTGCCACCACTGCTCTCTCTCCAACTTCCTCTTCTGAAAAAAATGCCCTTTAACACTGGGCACCAAACCTCATGGGATGAATGAAAGCCAATGGCCCAAGGTCATGGTGTCTGTGACAGGCTCTGAGCCTTGTTCAGGTTCCACATTTAGTGTGACTCAGATGTTACTCCCTCCCAAAGTTAAGGACATGGATTTGAACAATTCGTAAGCATCTCTGAAAATAACTTCAACATGCTCTGTTAATGCCACCTCCAGACATACTCCAAAATTAAATCCCTGCCTTGTTTGTTTTCCCAACACCTGCTCCTTGACTGACCAAAATGTTTCACACAAGCATTTAACCTGCCCTCCACTCATGGGGAAACACTGGCTACAGGAATCACAATGGAGAACAACTACCTTATAGGCAAGACATAAAGTCCTGCTGGTGCTTCTGGGACCACCTCCTAGATAAGGTCAAGGATGGACAGGCAGCGAGTAGCATTAGCCAGTAAGTAGCACCATAGCACATTCCACGTTGTCTTCACCGTCTTTCAGTTAGATTCTCTCACGTTACACTTACGATGCCTTCCACAGCCTACCGGCCACTATCCGTGCTTCCTGACATCACTGGTCTGGCCATCTCTGTCACCTGGTACCTGCTACCTGTAGGTGAAGGGGGTAAAATGTTAAAAAATAAACAATAATCACCACCATTATTATTATCCCATAGTGTTATTCACATTTAATAAGATAATGGACTCAAAATTAGGGGTACAATAAGCGGTGATTTTCCTTCCCTCATCCACAAACCTGCCTGAGCCAATGGGGGAAGTGAAAGAAGACAGGAAGTGAAAATGGTTACGAATCAGGTTTTAGGTCCCATTCCCACTTCTCTTTTTTTCTAGTTCAGCAGAGAATATGACAGACCAACGAAGGCCAAGGAATCCTTGTGAGGAATGGCAATTAAGAGTGTGATGCAATATTCCCACAACAGGAAGTAAACTGGAGGAGAATCCAGGACCAGTAAATGGGTCCTTTTCATGCCCAAGTTCTGCAGATTTTAGACCTTGCCAGACTACTTCTCAGGGAAGCGAAAGAGGGGGACCATGTATGGGGAGAAGAGGAGTGTTCCTATTCCCATCACAAAGTTGTTTAATTCTACTTGTAGCTCAGGAACCAGAACACAGGACAGAGACCACTGAAAGTTTCATGTTTGTTTCACCTCTCCAGTCATTATTGTAAACACGTGTGGTGGTACGAACATTGTTTGCTCACGGCACAGTGAACACGGATAAGCAGTCCTGCAGAATCTGGGGGTGAGGGAGAGAAGAGTATGTGTGCACAACTGCAACTGGTGTCATCCCATGGTCATTGCTTAATACAAATAAATAATACAGTGCCACCAGTAGACGATAGAAGAGATATTACCTTAGAAAATAACCACCTCGCATACATAGGTGGTAAGAAAACCAAGGAAGTGATTACTATAAAAGTCAGGATAGTGGTTACCTCTGAAAAGGAGAGAGGGGGTGTGGTCTAGAAGGTAAACAAAGGAGGGGCTTATGGGCTGGCGACTTCCATTTCTTGATTGAGGGCTGTTCATTTTATAATTATTCATTGTACTATACATTTACGCTTTCTGTTTGCATCTTCTATTTCATAATTTTTAAAAGGTTAAAAAAAAAGAGAGAAAATAATATCCCTCCCATCATTGAGAAAGAAAAACAAAACTGTTTACTGCGGAGCTTAGCTCTAGGTAATTTAAACATCTTCCTCAATGGACATACATGTTCCTCCCATAGATTATTTTCAGGGAGAGAAAGAAGAGGGTATATTTTTAAGGAGTCACAGGTAGACTGATGTAAGCACTCCAGTATAGGTGACTTACCAGAGACTGTTTTAATACTGGGGTATGTTTGGGATATATTTTTAAAAGTCCAATTATTCTAGAGTTAGAATTCAGTAGGACTCCACAAGATACCAGGAAGTTCTCCAAGGGGTAGGCTGCATGCATAAGTCAGAGTCATCAGAAACAAAGAAAGGGGATACAAATGGGCTTATGAAATCATCAGAAAAAAATACAAAAATTTTAAGGAGATATTAAGAACTCAGTTCCTCCAATTCAGGGCTTGGCGGAGCCTGGGGGCCTGCATGTGAAGAAAATCCCTCCTGTGTTTGGCATCTGAGTGACTCACCCAGAAAACCATCCACTGCGTACAGCAAAGAGGAAATGAATCATGGAAGCTTCTGACCTTTGCCCTTGTCATCTTGGTACAGGGAAACCACCCACAGACAGTCTCAACAGAGCTGGAGACAGGGCAGTCAAACAAGGCACATGAAAAATGATGCAAATCAATTGGCAGAAGAGACCAAGATAACCAAGTTAGGAGAATGCAGCTCAGGGGTTGAGAATACGGGGCAAGCACTGAGTTTCTGAGAAAACTTAGCTCTTCAACTGGCATCTGGAACAGTCTGGCAGTATCCACCGGTGTGTTGTCTTAAGCAGTTATCTGAACACCTTCCACCATTAGCTGGGTGTGGGTGGAGGAGCTGCATAGAGGGGAGCGATGACCCAGTGCCCCTTGGAATCTGCATCCTATGTTTGGAGAATCTGCTTGGCTTGCTTCAAGGAAGTGAACCAAACTCATACAAGTATGAAAGTTGGGATGAATTTGACAGAATCACTTACATTTAAGCAGATGGGAGCCCAGTGTCTGCTTCAGAGAGGCAGAGTACAATAACCGGTAGAGGAGTCCCAACACAATCTGAAGGGTTCTCTACAGCCATAGTCCAACATTCAGGTTGTGATTTTAATTTTAAACAAAATCAGAATGGCTTCAAAATGCTAACCTGAAAGCTAAATATAGTTCAGCCAAAAGCATCTACAGAGTAGAAAGCTAACATCCAGGAGGAGAAGGAAAATCTTTAATTGCCTACATTACTGAACACAAGTGCTTTTGCAACAGCCTCTCCGCTCACCTTCAATGGCCAGGAAATTGGTAAGCACTTGCTGGGCTGCAGAGTTCCAAGGCATTTCCCTCCACTCCAAGGTGAGCTTTCTAAATGCAATTTCTCTCCTTACATGGGTCTACAAATAGTACAGCGCCCTATATACCTTATTACAAAACAGTATACCATCCCTCAAAGAAATTACCCAGGCCTTTGCCCTCGTAATGAACTTGGCTAAGAAACCTTGCCCTTGCTGGTTAGGAGAGTGGGAATTAGGTGTTCGTATGCCACACAGCTTAATTCAGAGCTCTGATCTGTGTTTGGTAACTCAAGTTGCAGAGGACGTTAAAAAACAGATGATGTTCTAGTCATAGCAGGTTGGGGCTGACCTTAGAACCTTTCCTTTCCCTTCCATCCCCACTTCCCTCTCTTTTATAGTCTCTAACATTATCCTACTTTGTTAAATTAGAGAAAGGGATTTAGTCATTTCCAGGTAGACAGGCAGGATTTATTGGTCCGCACCCGATTATTGCCCTCAGCATTTACGGATGAAATGGAGGTGATTCAGTCTTCCCTCACAAGCACAGAATTACAGTACGATCCTTGGAGCACTGCTAAATGATTTACATACAATTGGTATCAGGGTGTCCTGGTAATATCTTCCCACCCCCTTTACGAACTTCCACGTCCGTCCCTAGCCATATTTTCAGCTAATGAACTAGTCTATTTTCTGTGACTATAGCAATCATTTTTTTTTTAAACGGCTATCATCCATTCAATATTTACTGTATGCTAGGTACTCTGCTAAAGGTTTCACAGACATTAATCCTTTTAATCTTCATAATAACCACAGCATATAGGTGCTACTTTTATCCCTACTTTATAGATGGGAAACTATAAGTTAGGGCAATGTGTCACTTGCCCCAAATCAAGCCAGTTGGTGAAGGAACCAAGCTTTAAGCCTAGAGCTGCCCCACTTCACAATCTGAGATCTTCTTCACTAACACACTGTATGGGCCCTATAAGGCTAGGGAAAGAAGAAACGAGTGAATCGTATTTGTTACCACATTGATTATGGTCACCTTTCCCTTACATTCAGGTATGCAATCATACTAGGCAGTAGAGGGAAAACATAATGAAGTCTCATTTCCATGTGGACATCCCACCTGTCATCTGCACATTTTCTATATTTCTTTCTTATGTGTAAGAAATGAGAAAGGACGAAATCCAGCATCAGAATTGCTGGCAGTCTGATTTCCCTATTCCTTGACAATGGGGAATTTGACCTTTCTGAAAAGATGATCTCTCAAGCTTGACCAATAAAAGCCCATCAGAAACACCTCATCAAGCACACATTGAAAGAGACCAATTGAGATCAGCCTGTCATTTGGAATTCATCTTCCGACCTTCTGCTGGGAACAACAGTAAAGATAATACAAATCACTCTCTCATCTTCTACCTTCATTCCTAACTTGAACTAACCTATCAACAATGTACTGAGCGCCTGTCAGATGGGTTAGGATTATAACAGTCATTGTGTAGAAATCATGGAAGAATTAAACAATCTGTCTTTAATGAGTACATGTTCCCCATAGCTTGGCATTTCATAGCTATTTAGTCTGGTGCTGATGTACAGTTCAGAACGGTTGGTTTCTGATTCAGAAACTCACTATGCTCAAAACAATATATTTTTTAAACATAGTAGATTAAAGTTTCAGGATTTGTCTTGGTGAATCAGGGTTCTGACTCCAGGAATAGAGGAAGGACATTGCAAAGACAACTCAACTTTTAGATTTCAAATGAGTATCACAGAAGTTGGACATTTTCCAGGGAAACTAAACTCTTTGGGAGAGGGAAAAGGAATCATCTTGATTCTCATCTGCTGATTTAATTTAAACCCCATATCATCCCAGGAAGTTTTGTCCTTAGGAACACATGTTGTAGAATCAGACAGATCTGGTACATGCCCTGATTTCCCATACTTACTGTCTCTAACTTGGGCCAGCCATTTAACCTTTCCAAGGATCTGGGCTGTGAGAACTCAATGCATCTTCTATGTAAAAGACCGGCACAGAATAAGAGCTCAGTACACGACAGCTTTACAAAAATGAAATTCATTGGGGCCCCTGGGTGGCTCAGCCGGTTAAGCATCCGACTCAGTTCAGGTCATGGTCTCACAGCTCGTGGGTTGGAGCCCCGCATCCGGCTCTGTGCTGACAGCTCAGAGCCTGGAGCCTGCTTCCGATTCCGTCTCTCCCTCTCTCTGCCCCTCCCCCACTTGCAGTCTGCCTCTCTCTCTCTCTCAAAAATTAAATAAACATTAAAAAAAATTTTTAAGCGAAATTCACATTGCATTTTTCCAGTCAACCAATTTGAAAACTGTAGATGCCAGAGACAGGATGGTCTGTGCAAGATAAGGCCTTGCAGCACAAGAAACACTCACCACAAAAATACTGGCCAAAGAGCAGATTTTGTTAAAGAATTTCCAAGAATTTCACCCATATTACACTCCCCGTGGACCTAAAAGGGGGAACCCATTGGAGATACCAGTGGATGAAGATTGAAAAGTTGCCCTTAACTGAGCAGCAGAGTAAGAATTTGTCCAGATAATCAACAATAACTGGTATCAGAGAAAAAGGCTTTTGAATTCAAACCCAGCTAATTGGCAGAAAGAGAGGGTCAGACAAAGGGGACCCGGTACCATGTGGAACTGGAGTCTGAGTTCCAGTTAACCCAGAGTCATTAAACAACTTAAGCCAAATGACTCGAACCATATAGATCTCTTATATTTAGATCTCTGGATCAAATAACTTCTACGCAAAATAAAACCAGTGGGAAACTTTCAAGTGGAGTTTGATAATCTTGCAATGAAATATTAATGGCAATTGTACATATTTTATCTCAGCTGGCAATTGTATCATGGACTTGGCATGGGGAGAATCACCAAAACTTGCCCAAATTAAGTTTCATTATTGGGATGTATAATTGATTTCTGAATGAAACTGAGAAAACCACAAGTAACATAATGAGGGTTGAAAAAAAAAAAAACCCTCCATTCTGAGCCTTATTGATTAGAGTCACATAGAACAAAAATGTAAACCAAATCTCAGTATATAACAAGTCCAGAGAAATAAAATGGGGGAGGAGGAAGGGAGAGAATAAGTAACAAAAAACGAGCCAAAGAGACAATTGCCAAGTATCTCACAGCATCTACAGAGAAGGGGAGGAGCAAACGTAGAAGCTGACAGGAAAAGATTGAAGAAGGAAAGTGTGGGAAAATGTGAAAGTGCCTCGAGGAGGAGCCAAGTTTTAGTGGGTGGGCAAGATGAAATGATAACATCTGCTGCTGCCTAAGCTCTGAAAGGAAGAATCAGGAGTCTCCTGAAGACCTTGAAGAAAGGAGAGGGCTCTCGGAGGCAGGGTGGAGGACATGCCATGTGAGATCCTCACTCATCACAGCAACGGGTGAAAGACTGTGGCTGTGAACAACAACACCATAATAAAGGCTTGTCTCACCTCTCCACAGAGAGTTTTTTTTTTCTCTCCTCAGGTGATCTATACGGAGACTGAGTCCCACATATTTCTTCCACAGCTACTCTATGTGGAGGGCAAGCAGCAAGAACAGGCTGACCTGGCCATACTACAGAACACTGAGGCAGGGTAACCGAGAGGTGGTGGCATGGAGTGACTCAGCTAGGTCTTGGCAGCTGGAAGCGCGGAGATGTGATATTCAGCTCAGCTCTTCCATCTGTTGTCTGAGGGCTCTGGTGGCCTGTCTTCCCCTGGGATTCAAGAGATTGCCACATACTAGCAGCTGCCTAAGCTGCTCCCAGTTTAGGCAGCTCCCTAAGCTCTCAGCTCCCTAAGACAGCCACAACCCCCGGTGAAGTCCCCAACAGCAAGGCTATGAACTTCATCTTATTCTAAACAGCCTTCCTTGTTTTCCTTTCCCTATTCACTTGGGTCAAAGGATCCAATTCCAGATTTCGCTGTTTGAAAAGACACCTCTAACTGCCGACTTGACATTTCGGATCTCTCATAGACATCTCCCAGTGAACACATCAATAATGCACTCATGATCCTCCCCTCCCCTGCTCCAGAACAATCCTGCTCCACCTGAAATCACCCCAATGATTTGAATGGCAGTGGCGTCTTCCCCAGTTCCCTCTCTTTCACTTGCACCCCGCACCTAGTCCATCAGCCAACACTATTGATTTACCATCAGAATATACCCAGACACGCACCCCTTCTCAGCACCTCCATTATCCCCCACCGGGAGTTTTGAGATAGCCTCCTAACTGGTTTCCGTGCTCCTGCCATTGTTCTCCTTCATATAACACAGCAGATACACTGGGTCTTTTAAACTTTAAGAAAGGTGACAACATCTCTCTACCCAGACTCTCCAGTGATGACCAGTGTCAGCTGCACTGAAAGCTAACATTCTTACAGTGACCAAAAAGGCCCTGCACACTCTGGCCCCCGGTGCCTTTCCTCCTTCGTCTATTTCTACTGTCTGCAGTCCTCACTCCAGGCCATCCCCTGGCCCCCTTTCACACCTCCAAATATGCTAAGTATACCTAGAGTTGTCAGATTTAATACATAAAAACACTACAATGTCATTCTTAATAGAAGTATGCCCCAAATATTTCATGGCACATACTTATATTTAAAAATTATGTGTTATTTAACTGAAATTCACACTTCATGTATTTTCTCTGGCAAGCCCAGGCGTACCCCCACCTCAAGCCCTACCTGTCACCGCTGCCTGGAATACCCTTCCTCTGATATTTGTGTGGCTGGCTCCTTCATCTACTTCAATCTTTTACTCAGATGTAAAAGATTGGAGAGGCTGGCCCTAGTCACATGAAAAGCCATAATCTGGTTCTTCCCAGAACTTCTTTATTTTTTTCCTCTAAAACATAATTTATATGATTTACTCGGTCTCCCCCCAACTAGAATCTAAACTCTATGAAGGTAAGGTGGGTTTTTCATTGCTTTTCTGCTTTGTTCACTGCCATGTCTCTAACACCTAGAACATTACCTGAAACCCAGTAGACCATCAATGAATGTTTGTTGAAAGAATGAACAAACCTCTTAAAGCTGTCAATAACAAAACAGCCAACAACACATTGCCACTGATTCAAGAACTTTTATAGTCTACCCTCCATCCATTTTGAGATTACTGAAGAAGCCCACCTCATCCTTTCCCAACAGTGCCACCCCAGAATAAATCACCTTACTTGGCTACCCACAATTGGGACTGTCTCGTTTGATGTCGGTTTTAAATATGAAAACTCCAACCTTCACAATATATAATGCATTAGCTTACTTTGCTTAGTGCTTTAGAGCTTACAAAACACCTTCACTACATGAACTCCTTTTGAAGTCTTAAATGAAGTAGAATCAGACTCATGAGGACCAAATAGTTTCACAAGGGGAAAATTTGGTTTTCATCATAATAATTACGTTTGCAAAGACAGTAATACCCAACCAAACCCAAAAGAATTCAGCACGATTCTGCTATATTCACTCTGCTGAATATGTTCTCTTTAGAATCTGGTTGAAACTGTTAATGCTGTGATAAATAATTTATGAAAGGGGCACCTGCATGGCTCAGTCAGTTGAGTGTCGGGCTCTTGATTTGGGCTCAGGTCATGATCTCACGGTTCATGGGTTCGAGCCCTGCATCAGGCTCTGCACTGACAGTGTGGAGCCTGCTTGAGATTCTCTCTCTCCTTCTCTCTGCCTCTCCCCGGCTTGTGCACTTTCTCTCCCTCTCTAAATAAATAAACATTAAAAATAACTTATGAAAATATATTTTCAGTAGATAACACCTTGACTTTGTATGTGTGTGTTGCATGTGTGGTTTTAAGAAACTAATAACCTGCATCACCCATCCTGAATAATGCAAGTCCCATTAATCATTAAGCTTGTGAAGGTTTTATAATCATCAAAGTCTCTTCAGCGTTTACGTTAGAGCATGAGAAAAATATACATTGCCATGTGCTTCGGGGTGAGCAATGCACAGCCCCTCTAATTTTCAACTGGAGGCAGAAAAGCTATTTAGAAACTTCACACACTGCAAACCAGTCTCCTTGAGTCTTTCTGGAAAAGGATGATGAACACAGGTGTTCAGCTGCATTAAGGTAGCCTTAATGAAGCCATGGTCCCCAGCCTCAGCTACACTTTCAAATTGCGTGGGGAGTGTTCAAAACCACTTACTAATCCCTTGATCCCATCCCAGAGTATCTAATATAATTGATCCAGAGGGTAGCCTGAAGCCTGCATCCTGGCAGTTTTAAAAGCTCCTCAGGAGAGCCTAAGAAACAGCTAAGGTTGAGAACTTCTATTTAGAGTTTCCCAAAAATGCAGAGTGGAAGTAAGCCCCTTTTGGTTTCCAGGAAGAAGCCACATTTCCAGGTTTTAAAAGCTCATCTCCAGATTAGAGTGAAGTAGATGAGTCTGAAGGGGGGTGGGAAAACCGCTCAGATTTTATCTAAAATCAATGTGTACTGTTTGAGGGGAAAAAAATTATCTAAGCTTTAATATAAACAAGGGAAGTTTCAGTTCAGCAACCCTGGGAAACTCCCCAATTTAACGTAGCCTTTCAACGACTCTCACGTGCCATAACTGTGGCAGCAGAAATAATAACTGACAATGTGCTCTTTATTCACACCAAACACGCCAGTGGACTTCAAAAGAAAATCAACATTTACAGTTTAATTACTGTTTATTCCCTATATTCAAATCAGCTTTCTTTGGCTGCCCCCTTCTAAATACTCAGAAGGGGATTTAATCATCTGATCTAATTCTTCCAAAGAATAGAAAGTTATCATTATGACAGCACAATGAAAAAAATCATTAAACAAATAAATGCAAAAGAAACTGGCTGAGGGATAACCACACTGGGTATTTTTTAAAGCCTCCGTAAGATAAAACAGTTCATGTTTTGAAAAACAATAATTTAGGGGTTAAAAAGCCCAACTCCTCTTTCTTAACTGAGTTTCAACGTATCATATCTACGCTAACAGAATGAAATACATCAATGAAAAATATTAGCTCTTAAAGTCAATGCGGTACCATCTACACCTGTGCTATCCAATAGAAATATAATGCAAGCCACTTAATGTAATTCAAGTTTCCTGGCAGGTGTATTAGAACTACACGGGAAGGGGGTGCCTGGGTGGCTCAGTCGGTTAAGCATCCGATTTCGGCTCAGGTCATGATCTCATGGTTCGTGGGTTCAAGCCCTTTGTCAGGCTCTGTGCTGCCAGCGTGGAGCCTGGAGCCTGCTTCGGATTCTGTGTCTCCCTCTCTCACTGCCCCTCCCCCTCTTGCGCTCTGTCTCTCTCAAATATAAACATTAAAAATATATATATAGAATCCCGTATATATTTTATATTCATGGCATGTCTCAGTGCAGACTAGCCACATCTCAAATGCTCAATAGCCACATGTGAGTAGGTACTGGAGAGGGTAGGTCTCCATCAACACATAGCCTGAAAATTAAAGTGAGTATTTTCCCTTCCAGTCTTCCCTTTTTGGCAAAGCACCTTTAGCTGTGCTGAACAGAAAGCTGGGCTTCATGACAAATGACCCATGCTGAGCACTTTCTACCCTTTAAACTTTTTGTGTGGCTTTGCTGGAAATGGAAACTATAACTTGGCCCTTTTCTGCACTGTTATAGTTCCTGTTAGCTTTTCATTCACCAAAAAGAATGAATCTGACTAAGCCTGGTTCTCAGTTACCCCTGAAAATTAATAGCAATTCTCTCCAGCATATGACCTATCCATGTAGACACAGTTGTTTTAACACCTTCTTTCCCTTTGTTAGTAATATTTGTTGATTAGGCTAGAATGGCTCACTCTACCTTTATTAACTGCAGTATACCGGGATTTTGCAATTTTATTACAAGATCCTGACAATAGAGCCTCTTAAATAGTCCAAGGGACTATCATTGTAGACAATGTTTTTACAACTTAATGTTTTTACAATAAGTTAAGCTTATTCTTAACTTTCAATGACCTATCCAACTTGTTCAAATTTAACCCAAGTCACCTTCCCATAATATCTAGAAGAGATCCAGGCAATCTTTACCTAGGCCTCTCTCCACACACTCTTTGAAGTTACATTATTTCTTAATCACCCTTCAGCCATTGGTAAATACGCTGCCTTGTCCAAATCAAACAAAAGGTCTCCGTGTTCTCCAGCTAGTAAATGATGTCAGAAGAAAAAAGTGAAGGAAACATTTATATTTATGCCACAAGTCAACACATTGTGACCCTCGTCTCAGCCTTCAAGAAAAGCAAGTCAGATAACTAGCTACGGCACAGTTTGTCACAGGAGTGGATTTCAAGAATTGTTATCAGTTTTGTCATTTACTGAGATCACCGGAGTATAGTCATTGTGCACTGTGCAAATATAATTTGCCTTCTTTGCAATGGCTTCAATTTTGCATGCACAAAGCTTTGCATTTTAAAGAATCTTTGCACATAGCAGAGGCCTTTAAGAGGGATAAAGAATTCTGAAGGCTCAAGGACATATTTTTTTTTCTCATCTTTTCTCAAGAATACAATCTCATCACTGGAAAGGATTTACATTTTGACATATGCAATGCACGTACAACCAGAACGAGAATCTGCCATGGATGTCTATTACTTATACACCCAACCTGAACTCCCTCCATAGCCTGACCTCACACAACCCGTCATTTGGTCACACAATTTGCTTTTATATAATCTTCCCTCTAATCAGGATGGTTTCTCTACTACCCCTCACCCAATCCCTTTACTCCATTCAGCCTCACCACCACATACTTATTCCTGCCTGCATGCCATTACCCATTGTTTTCCAGAGGATTTCCACCTAGAATCCCCTCAATGCCCAGGTGAACTCATAAATACGTACCAGTGAAGGTACTAACTTTAGACCTTATCACTTCTAGATTTGGGCATTCGAGGCTAAAATTCACAAGACTCCTTAATCCCCTATCGTAGTAATCATTGCCTGGCTTGACAAATATAATCTAATCAGCTAGGATTCACACAGGAATGCTTCACTGAAACGAAAGAGACACATTTTATTTTCAACCACACTTTATAAGGAAAGGAGATACTTAATCAAGAAAAAACTGGTTGCATACGCAGGTAATTTTTTATGAAATGTCTGGGGTTTTTAAATTGCAATAAGGCACACCAGCATGGAATTTACCCTCTTAACTATTTCTAAGTGTTCAGTTCAGTGGCATAAGGTACAATCATATCGCAACCATTGCCACCATCCATCTCTAGAACTTTTTCTTCTTCTCAAACTGAAACTCTATACCCATTAAATAATAACTCCCCATTTGTCCCATTCTACTTTCTGTCTCTATGAATGTGACTACTCTGGGTACCTCATATAGGTAGACCATGCAATACCGTCCTTCCGTGTCTGGCATTTTTCATTTGGCATAATGTCTTCAAGTTTTACCATGTTGTAGCATGTATCACAATTTCCTTCCTTAAGGCTGAATAATAGTCCATTGTCTGTATACACCACGTTTTCTTTATCTGTCGATGGACAAACTATCAAAGGAAAAGGCTTATTTGCTCTTTGAAGCTTCCTCTTAACCTCTGCTTCCCATCTCATCTCATGGCAAAGTAGAAGTCCCCTAATTTATTCACACACACACACACACACACATACACACACACACACACACACACACACACACACACACACACAGAAGTTTCTGTTGCAACTTGGTACTAAAAGTTCACAAAGGGGACCTGGGTGGCTCAGTTGGTTGAGCATCTGGCTTCAGCTCAGGTCATGATCTGGCGGTTCGTGAGTTTGAGACCCACATTGGGCTTGCTGCTGTCAGTACAGAGCCTACTTCGGATCCCCCCCTCCCCCTCCCCCAGGTGCTCGCTCTCTTTCTCTCAAAAATAAATTAAAACATTTTTTTAAAAGTTCACAAACAGGCCTTTTGAACATTTGAAGAATATTTCCTTTCCCAGCCCCAGCTGGGATCAATCTTGCATCTGCTAACAATGAACTGAGTTTTGTTTTCAATCTTAGCCATACTGACTGCTTCTCACTCAGTTCAGATATAGGACTAGGGTTTTCTGAAATCCTTATTGGTGACAGAAATTAAGTCTCATGTAAAAAGTCACTAAAGTCCTATAAAGGGAGCTCTTAAATACCTGTCCTGACCACTTCTCATTTACAGTTATCTCTCCTTTAACTCACATCTTTGTAGTAGTATTATTATTAATAGCAATATTTTAGGGTTTTCCATGGCATCCGGTGCTTAATTCTATTCCATATTATCATTCTCTTGATTTGTGCCTTTTCATTTTGTCTTCCCGGCTATAGCATAAATGCCTTCAAAGCAGGTTCTGGATCTTCCATTTCTTTTCATTCCCTGTCTATACCTTAACACAGCACTCATTTGTTGGCCCAAAGAAAATATTGTGTGACCCTCTAATTGCCTGAGGTTCACAGTGGCTCACACTGTGGTTCTCAAGAACACATTGAGCAGGAATCTCTTTCTACATAGGTTCAAATGAATCACAGTTGAATTTCACACTTTCTTCAAATATTCTGACTCACTAACTCAGATATCTCACCATTGATCTGACCACACTCGGCGACAAAGGAAGGGCGCCGGTGAGGCGTGCTTCTTGCTGTCTTACACCTTGGGTGTGCTGCGTTCCTGAAATTACTTAAATACATTTCACCCTGTCTTGGGAACACCAGACAACAAGCAACCAGTAAGTGGGCAACCGTGGAGAGGGGAGGTACTTGAAGGCACTACAAGTAATTCTTCTGGGAGGGACCAAGCTTTAAATGAGTAGCAAGTTTTCAAATAAGTCCACTTCATGAGCAAGAAAAGAGGCCGCGGATGCCAAAACACATAATGGCTTAAGTGTATACCTTCCTTGGCATAATCTACTTGCCCTCCGTGTGGTGAGGCAGCCTATCATAAATGGAAACAGAGGAGGAGGACGACGACAATGAAAACAGGTGACAACAGTGATTATAGCAACTACTGACCTCGCACCAAGCAATGTGCTAAGTCACTTTTTCATAACCCCCCTGCGACTCAGGTATTATGATATTTATGTTACAAGTGAGGCTGTTTAGATTAAATATCATACCCACTTACCTAGCTGCTGTCCTAGTATTTAATTCTGAATCTACTGGACTTCAAACTCTGTGTCACATATTTTATCAGTCGGACTAGGCCAGAGGGGGCGGCAGGAATGTGCTCTAACTTATACTTTTCCTTGGAAGAAAAGTTAGTGCTGATCTAATATCCTTGACCACTCCACCTAATGGCCTGGTATCTCAAAAGTTTGCCTGAAGTACCGTGAGAATATCGCCTCACCCTACCATGACTACATATCATCCAAACCAGGTTTTTATTATCCACGACAAATGTTAAACCGATTGGGTCACCAAATAAATAAGCACTAACTGGGAATACCCAGGGAAAACTAAGATCTATCTATGTATTACGTGCTGATAACAGTATGGTATATTAAGTGCTAACTACTGGAAGTATCAGATATCTGAAGTATTTCTACAGCCAGGTCAACTGAACTATCATTTACATCAAAGTAAAAATTGACTTTATGTAGGCATACAGTTCTATATACTTGGGAAGTCACGTTGTTTTAACTGCCATCACAGTCAAGATTTAGAACAGTTTGGGGTGACTGGGTGGCTCAGTCGGTTAAGCATCGGACTCCTGATTTCAGCTCAGGTCATGATCTCATGGTTTGTGGGTTCAAGCCTCATCTCAGGCTCCGTACTGCCAGCGCGGAGCCTGCTTGGGATTCTCTCTCTCTCACTCTCTCTGCCCTTCCCCTGCTCTTTGTATCTCTCAAAATAAATAAGTAAACTTAAAAAAAAAATAGAATACTTGACACAAAATGTATGTAGTTAATCCTATCCTTGACCCTAGTCTGGCCCTACAGTTTTGCTTTCCCCAAGTGTTATGTTGAAGGAATTATATACTGTTGTTTTTGAATTTGGCTTCTGTCACATAATACATTCAAGATTCATCCATGTTGTTGTGTGGACCAGTAGTCGATCCTCTTTACTTGAGTGGACTGCATAGAACAGGGGTACTCGGATTTGTTCACTAACCATCAATGGACAGACATTTGGTTGTCTCCAGTTTGGGGCAATTATGAGTAAAGCTGCCTGGTAAACATTCACGTACAGGTCTTTGTGTGCATGTATGCCATCACTTCTCTTGTGTAAATACCTAGGAGCAGGAATGCTGGATCATATGGTAAATGCAAGGTTAACTTATAAGAAACTGCCAACCCATGTTTCAAAATACAAAATACTTTTTGTATTCCCACCACCAATGGATGATGTTCCATGAACTCCACGTTCTTGACAGCCCCTGGAATCTTCAGCATTTTTGAAGCCATTCAGAAAGTATCTCAGTGATGTTTTAATTTTCATTTCCCTGATTACTAATGATGTTGAGTATCTTTTCATGTGCTTACCTGTCATGTGTATATCTTCACTGGTGAAATGTCAGTTTAAATCTTTAGCCCATTTTTTTCTTGAAAGACTTTATTGTTCGTTCTTATTGTTAAGTAGCGAGTGTCATATATTCCAGACAACTGAAGTATTTTTAGGGGTTAAAAAATGTATAAGTGTGATCTTCTTCACAACAGTGTGAATATGCTTAACACCCCGGAATTGTACACTTATAAAAATGGTTACCTACCACATAGGGTTCTTAGAATGGCTTAAGGGCATGCAAAGTTCTCTACGGCTGGCACCTAATAAATGCCCTCAGAAGCGACCTGTTATTTTATCACTTCTTACAACCTTGTAATATATATCTTACTATTTCAACTTCTTTAACTTGTTATTTTAAACAAATTTTAGACTTATAAAAGTCACTAAAATAGTATAGAGAATCTTCTTATATCCCTCACCCTGCTTCCCCTATGTTAATACCTTATATAACTATGGTAAAGTTATCAAAAATGGGAAATTATCATGGGCACAATGCTATTCACTGAAAAATAAGCCTTATTTAAATGTCACCAATTTCCCTACTAATGTCCTTTTTCTGGGCCAGCATCAATCCGGAATCCCACATTGCATTTCATCATCATGTCTCCTTGGTCTCCTGTGACTGTTCCTCAGTCTTCCCTATCTTTCATGACCTGGACACTTTTGAAGGGTACTTGTCAATCATTTTGTAGAAGGTGTGCTGTGTGTCTCCAGCACACAGGAGACATGGTG
Organism: Prionailurus viverrinus; assembly: GCF_022837055.1. Lineage (NCBI taxonomy): Eukaryota > Metazoa > Chordata > Mammalia > Carnivora > Felidae > Prionailurus > Prionailurus viverrinus. The sequence goes on from NC_062567.1 coordinate 96,909,433, forward strand.
CTGTGTCCCTTCTCAGTGCAGCCTATTAATTATGGTCTCAGTTTTCAGGGTGAAGATTCTAAGGCTCATAGGAGGGTACACAGCTGATGAGTGGTAAAACTCAGACATAAAAACAGGAATTTGTTTTTGACTCTTTCTGCGTCTGTACAGGGTGGGGTCAGGAGACATTTGGAAGTGGATTTTGTGGAAGCCAGTGAGGAAGGCCAGTGCTAAACCCATGAATTAGGGCTCTGTTTTGCAGAGATTGGGTCACTATGAAAAGATCTCTAGCAAGGCAGGAAGATTGTTTTGCGGGGAGATTAACCTGACCACAGTATAAAATATGGATTGGAAAAGTACGGGGCTAGTGGCAGGTGAATCAGTAAGCCTTTATCCAATGAGATAGCCCAAATACGGGTGAGAAAGGGCGAGAGGCCCATGGGATTTCTCCAGGTATGGTCCAAGAAGCAGTGACAGCAGAACCATCACTGGGCTTTTTTTTTTTTTTTCCTGAGAGAGAAAGAGTGTGGGAGTGGGGGAGAGGGGCAGAGGGAGAGAGAGACAGAGACAGAGAAAATCTCAAGCAAGCCCTATGCTCAGTGTGGAGCCCAACATGGAGCTCAATCCCACAACCCTGGGGTCATTACCTAAGCTGAAATCAAGAGTCAGACGCTCAACTGATTGAGCCACCCAGGCATCCCCATCACTGGGCTTCTTAATTCTATTTGATCATTTAAAAAAAAAAAAAACTTGGGGCTCCTGGGTGGCTCAGTCGGTTAAGTGTCCGACTTCAGCTCAGGTCATGATCTCACAGTTTCTGAGATGGAGCCCTGCATCGAGCTCTGCACTGACAGCACAGGGCCCGCTTGAGATTCTGTCTCTCTCCCTCTCTAGGCCCCTCCCCTACTCTCACTCTCTCTCTCTCTCTCTCAGAATAAATAAACTTAAAAATAATTAATTAATTAAAAAACAAAACTCAGTTATTAGCTCACAGTTCTGGATGTCATAAGTCTGGTTTAGCTGGGTTCATTGCTTAGCGTCCCAGAACGCTAACACCAAGAGGTTAGCCAGGCTGAGTTCTAACCTGGAGGTTCTGAGGAAGAATCCACTCCCAAACCTCACTCAGATTGTTGGAAGAATTCAATTCCTTATGGTACTAGGGCTGAGTCCCCGTTTCATTGCTGGCTGTCGGTTAAGGAATATGGGGCTTTTTAAAAATGTAGATACTGGGGCCACACAAGAGACCTCTGTTGAACCAGAATCTCTGAGCATGGGGCCCTAGTAATTACCTTTTAAACATGTTCTCCAGGTAATTCTTATGCACATTAAATGATTTAAATTACGAATATAAGAAAACAGAAGATTAGCTAAATCAAGAAGCAGTAAAGTGTTCTGTAGAAGGCCAGACAATGATTATTTTAAGCTTTTCGGGCCATACGGTCCCTGTCACCCAAACCAGCCACATAATTTGGGGGGCCCAGCGAAAACGGGAAATGCAGAGGCCCTTGTTCAAAAATTCTTAATGACTTCAAGATGGCCACCACAGAGCATTAAACCAAGCACGGGACGCTGGGAAGCCCAGGGCCCAGTGTGACTGCGCACCCCGCACGCCCACGAAGCTAGCCCTCTCTGTAGCAGCTCCTACTCCCCAGCTCTTGGAATGCAGACGCAGCTGTAGACAACAAGAAGATGAACGGGCAGGTGGCGGCAGGGTTGACTCAAGGGCTGTACCTGAGCAAGTCTGCCCGCCACGGAGCTAGATTGTTAGCATGACAGAAGTGAAATGTTCAGAACGCTAGTGAAAAGCTGATAAAAAGAATACAGAAAATGAAATTGCATATGTACTGAATAAGCACAATTTCACACAGGGGTTAGTTTAGCTAGATCACTCTTGAAGTGAATTTTATTTATATTGATAGCCTTACTTAATGCAAGAGAAGGAACAGGTTGCACTGAATGGGGAAAGAAACAGGGGAGCTCAGACACCAAATAGAAAACATCCTGTAGTTCTGGATTTTTCTGACGCAAGCCTTGTTCCTGGCTGATCTATCATCTGCACACCATAATGCAGTTAAAATCTATTTCAAAGGAATCCGTGGTCTGTTAAATTCTACACGAGTATCCAAGAAAGTGAGGACACTGTGTGTTTGAGTCAGAAATCAGATTACAGAAATAACCTAAAGACGATTTAGAATTCCATTGAAATTGGAAAAAGAAATAGCAACTTCCACCTGGAAATACCTAATCAGCTTTTTTCCTGATGTAACAGCCCGACTACAGTGTTATGGGTGTTGTACTGTGTCTCGCTTCTTATGTCTCCTACCATGTAGCCCCTCAGGCCTTAGCCTCTCTCTCCACTAATAAAATATGAACCATGTTTAAAAACCAAGATAGTATATCTAAAAGTGATAACATTTACAAAAGCCTATAGCTCAGATACATGGTAGGTGCTCAAAAAAATGTTTGCTATACTCGATTGATGAAATTATACAAAACCAAGAATTAAAAGAAAAACCCTATTAGTTCATCAGAGGAGGGGAAACAAATGCTGGCATGTTTTCCAGTCTTAATTGTTCTGGTGCCCGTGGCCATGACTGTTGGAGGAAAACATATGCAGCACAGCTGCAAATGCAAACCTGATTACCTCTAAATTAATAACATGTAACAAGCAACACTTGCAGCTGTGAGAGAGAGGAAGCCAGAGAACCCCAGTGCAATACGATCTTCCTAACATTTGTAACTGTTTGTTTTATTGTAAATATCTTTAAATAATTATAATAAAAATCTCTGAAGAGGGGGGGAAGCACAACGAAAGCAATAAAACTCACCGCTGCCATTTCCTTGCTCTTGACCAGCCACTTGGGATAATCATCATCTGAGGCCCGGCTGGTTTTCTTTCTTGAGCTGCTGGCTCCGAGGACCTTCCATTACCTAAAGGGATCACAAAAGGAAAGACTGCCAGGACCTCTTGGTGGTCAAGGAGCTAGCATTTCCAGTCTTTACACGTCAAACACAGGAAGTTGGACAAGAAAAATCACAGCTGTGAGTTTCTGCTTAAAGTTTATTTTTCAAGAGCAAAACTAATGTACCATGTAATGGGGAGACTTGGGGAGCGGGGATGGGAAAACTTTGGGCAAAGCTCACATATACTTCAGCAAGAGACAGCAGTTTTTTCAACGTGCACTAAGAGGAAGAAAAAGAAAGAAGTTTGTAGGTAACTTGGAGTCTGAACTATCTTGGGTTTGGCCTGAATGAAGGCTAACACCTAAGTTATGAAGATCCATTAGTACATTCATCAATAAGACTTTTGTTACATTCAGGTTCAAGTAATCCTGATGTTCACCACCCTGTGTAAGAACCTTTTAGGGATCTGAAAAACATCTAGAGTCCCCATGCTTGACCTAGAAGCTTTAACTCCATTTTTGTTGGGGAAGCAAGACCTGTTCTTATAAAATCGGGGAGGATTGAATACTAACTGATTTGGTAGAGACTCTAAATGCTATGGGATTGAGAAAGAGAAGAGTAGTGGGCAAAATATGACTGTAAGTAAATTATTTCACCTCTCTGGGTTCAGATCGCTCATCCAGAAAATGGATATAATAATGCTTACCTCATTGGGTTGTTGTACATGTACGTGAATCAAAAAGTGTCTGGCATCTAATAGGCCTATAAGTGTTAGTTGAATCTGAATCTGCAGCAAATGTAGGGAGAGTCTGGTAGGGAGGATCATGGGTCTGTGAACATGGCAGCGAGGACCCCGGGCCAACATGAGCAGAGAATTTGTATTGGGTTATACCATGAAATTCAAGGGCAATGGCAATTGTACAGCCAGCAAGAGTGGTCTTTAGTTGATCATGAAGTCAGGAGAACTCACAGAGGCTGCCGGGTCTTCTTCTAACGCCTCATCTCCCTGGGGGCAGGTAAACCACATTCCCAGACTCCCTTGTAGCTAGGTGTGGCCACGTGACTGAGAACCAGCCGACAAAAACTGGGTAGAAATAATGTGTTCCACTTCAAGACCAGACCATAAAAACCTGTTACACGTCTCCTTCCTTACCCTTTTCCTCTTCCCGCTGACTTGAATGGCACCCCCAGAGTAACTTGAAATGGATGTGTTCGAGACGCCAGAACCCCTGTCTACCTAAGTCCCTCCAGCCTCATTGCATCCGAGACCATTACAGGAAAAAAAAAAGTCATTATACTGACACTTTTAGGTCTTTTTGTTACCACGGTTAGAATAATAATCCTAATTAATCTAGTTAGAGAGCTGTATGATAAAAGCAGTGCTTTAACAAAATGGCATGCCTGGGACTAAAGAAGAAACAATAAAATAAAAACTACCACTTACTGATACCAACAAATGCTTTACACGATCATCATCATCATCACTTACATAGTGCTTATGGTGTGTATCTCAGCACTTGATGTATATTGTGTATATTAACTAACTTTAATTCTCTGAACTCTGTTAGGTGGATACTACTATTATCCACATTATCCACACTTCACAGATGGATAAAACTGAGGCATAAAGTATTTAAATAATTTGCCCAAGATCCCGTAACTGTAGATAAGATCTCATTTGGCTGTTCCAACAGCTAACTCTATGAGATAGGTATTATCACCCTTGTTTTGCAGATGAGAAACTGACGCTGGAAAGGCCAGAGTATGTCTGAGGACACCGTCAGGAAGGTGGAGATGCTGTGCTCAGCACCCAAGAACTTTCGGAGCCTGTCCATTCACCCTCTCCCCCCAGAGAGTCAGGGAATCAGCTCGGAGTCTTCTTGAGAACTGAAGAGGCTAGAGGGAAGACTTTATTTACACCTTACTGCCAGAGCTAATTATTCAGTGGATTAATCTACCTCTCCTCTATCTTTCATTAGATCTAGTCCTTACTGCTTTTCAGTTAAATAAATAACAAGCTTGAATTGCTGGGCAAATCCCACACATATTATACTGTCTGCGGGGTCCTAAGGCTTCTTTTTAGCTTTCTCCTAGGAGAAGGGCTATAACTGAGACCACAGGCAACAGATTAATAGAGTGATGGTTTGATTAACAAATCCTTAAAAGCTACTTTATAGTAAATTGCAAGTTTTTTTTTTAATTTGCCAGAAGATTGGTGCCAACGCCACAAAAGCATGTTGCAGCCGGGCAGGATGAAAATGCCCCCCACCCCCAGCTGCCCTTCCAGGGGTGAACTGAGACCGTACGAGGCCAAGTGGGAAGTTTGTCTTCCTCCCGTCTTTTTCTATACCTGCCCCTCCTCCTCAGCTGTCACTCTCTACCCCTATCCATGCCCTTTATTCTGCATTGAAATCAGATGGACTCAGTCAGTCATTTTCAGTCACCCTGATTACACATGCAGTAACCTGTTACACAGAGTAACTGAATGCATTTCAACCCATTATTTCAATGGCATTTGTATTTTATAAGGCATTTATCTATGTCTAATTTAAGGGCAAAATCCATGGTTTGCTATGAACTGAATGTCATGTTTTCTTGTGACAGGTGAAGAACTAGTTACCTGAAAAAGTCTCTGCCAGACTCTCCTAGTGACATTCATTCACTCATTCATTCATTCATTCATTCATTTATCTATCTATCAGTGAGTTCACTTGGGGCAGAGACTTGTGTCTTACTCAGGTTTTTAACACAGACCTTATCAAAGCTCCTAGCAAGTAGGAAATATTCAATTAATGTTTGTTGAATAAATGAAATCATGAAATGTTGATTCATTCAAGGATTATTCAATATTTATTTCATATGCATTGAATGAATAAATTAAAGGACAGATGACACAGTAGAATCCCACAATAGTGGTTTCTTGTTTCCCAAGTATTCTCAAACACACACATGCACACACACATGTTCAAATATACACAAATACCACAAGCAGATACACACACCATCACCACCATCGTCTACACCCAGTTTCCCAAGGATTGGCTCAGAAATAGCTACCAGGGACCACTGTTTGGGGCAAATGGTGACAAAAGCCACTAGTCCTTGTCACTAAATCCTTCAGAGGCAACCAAAATAGGACCCCCCCCCCCACCATTGCCCCCTTTACTGGTAGAGAGAGGAGCTCATTCCTGTATCCCGCCAGGCCTCACGTCAGGCCAACTCAACTGCTGCTCAAGATTCTCAGGTGCAGATTTTGTGTTTTCACTGCACTGAAGTTCCCTCTAGTTAGTATGGAAAGTCTTGCTAACCCTTACTTCTGTCATCCTAAATTACATACTATTACCGTCTCTCTTACCCTACCTCTGGTGATGGAGTCTTTAAAAAGATGCTGTGAAACCCCACTGCTGTAGTATCCTTCACAGGAAAACTAATGATATCCTTCATCAATAAAAATAACGTGAGTAACAGATGGTACTTGTTGGCTTTACTAGGTGGTAATGCTTCATGTGCACCTCCTCGTTTAATCCTTCAGATCGATCTTTGAGGTAGGCATTACTACTACACCCCTGTTACTATTATTTTCCCTTTTGCATACATGAGAAACTGAGTCATAGATGCATGAAATTGCCCAGGATCACACGATGGAGGAGTTGGGACTGAAACCCATGAACTCTAACGACAAAGTAAATGTTCTTACCAATATGGCAGTTATTCTGAACGTGCCAATCATCTGGATACCAGCGTGGATATTGGAAAGACCCTAGTTTGAATCCTGATGGTGCTACTATGTGTTTTGGGTAAGTTCCTTGACCCCTCTGTTTCCTCATCTATAAAGTTCAGATAACAATAACTAATTTACAGTTTACTGGCACACTCAGAAGAGATATGGGACATGAGGCATCTTACCATGGAGTCTGGCACTGGGAATGGATCAATAACTGTTTCTTTTGTTTTTCACATCCCACAGTTTGTAGCCTTCATTCAATGGCTATATGTCAGAGAAAAATATGTTCAATCCTCCATGTGTGTCCCCAAAATAGGAAACTAGATCATCTCGACGTGCTGGACACATCGATTGACTTAAAAAATAAAAACAGGGCACCTAGGTGGCTCAATTAGTTGAGTGTCTGACTTTGGCTCAGGTCATGATCTCACAGTTCGGCTCATGAGTCCAAGCCCCACATCGGGCTCACTGCTCTCAGCACAGAGTGTGCTTGGGATCCTCTGTCCCCCTCTCTCTGCTGCTCCCCCACTTATACTCTCTCAAAAATAATTAAAACATTAAAAAAATAAACAGAGCTAGAACAAATAACCCTAAAATTTGTATGGAACCAGAAAAGACCCCAAATAGCCAAAGCAATCTTGAAAAAGAAAACCAAAGCAGGAGGCATCACAATCCTGGACTTCAAGCTATACTACAAAGCTGTAATCATCAAGACAGTATGGTACTGGCACAAGAACAGACACTCAGATCAATGGAGCGGAATAGAGAACCCAGAAATTGACCCACAAACGTATGACCAACTAATATTTGACAAAGCAGGAAAGAATATCCAGTGGAATACAGTATCTTCAGCAAGTGGTGCTGGGAAAACTGGACAGTGACATGCAGAAGAATGAACTTGGACCACTTTCTTACACCATACACAAAAATAAATTCAAAATGGATGAAAGACCTAAATGTAAGACAGGAAGCCATCAAAATCCTAGAGGAGAAAGCAGGCAAAAACCTCTTTGATCTTGGCCGCAGCAATGTCTTACTCAACACATCTCCGGAGGCAAGGGAAACAAAAGCAAAAATGAACTATTGGGACTTCATCAAAATAAAAAGCTTCTGCACAGTGAAGGAAACAATCAGCAAAACTAAAAGGCAACCGACAGAATGGGAGAAGATATTTGCAAACGACATATCAGATAAAGGATTGGTATCCAAAATCTACAAAGAATTTATCAAACTCAACACCCAAAAAACAATCCAGTGAAGAAATGGGCAAAAGACATGAATAGACACTTCTCCAAAGAAGACATCCAGATGGCCAACTGACACATAAAAAAATGCTCCACATCACTCATCATCAGGGAAATACAAATCAAAACCACAATGAGATATCACCTTACACCTGTCAGAATGGCTAACATTAACAACTTGGGCAACAACAGATGTTGGCGAGGATGCAGAGAAAGAGGATCTCTTTTGCATTGCTGGTGGGAATGCAAACTGGTGCAGCCACTCTGGAAAACAGTATGGAGGTTCCTCAGAAAACTAAAAATAGAACTACCCTACGATCCAGCAATTACACTACTAGGCATTTATCCACAGGATACAGGTGTGCTGTTTCGAAGGGACACATGCACCCCCATGTTTATAGCAGCACTATCAACAATAGCCAAAGTATGGAAAGAGCCCAAATGTCCAGCGATGGATGAATGGATAAAGAAGATGTGGTATATGTATGCAATGGAGTATTACTTGGCAATCAAAAAGTATGAAATCTTGCCATTTGCAACTACGTGGATGGAACTGGAGGGTATTATGCTAAGCGAAATTAGTCAGTCAGAAACAGACAAATATCATATGACTCCACTCATATGAGGACTTTAAGAGGCAAAACAGATGAACATAAGGGAAGGGAAACAAAAATAATATAAAAACAGGAAGGGGGACAAAACATAAGAGACTCTTAAATATGGAGAACAAACAGAGGGTGGCTGGAGGGGTTGTGGGAGGAGGAATGGTCTAAATGGGTAAGGAGCATTAAGGAATCTACTCCTGAAATCATTATTGCACTATATGCTGACTAATTTGGATGTAAATTAAAAAAAAATAAAATTAAAAAAAAACACTAAAAAATAAAATAAATAAAAATAAAAACAAATTTTTCTATCACGTTGGAAGCACAGGGCAAATAGTCATTACCAGACATCTGCAGAAAAGCAGGAATGGAGCTGTGTGTTTGCCCTTCACAGAGAGCCCACCATGCTGGTTAACCACACCCCACTTGGAGATTTTTATTCAACTGGGCACTCTTGTGCTTCTCAGCTAGAGTGAGGCACTCAGTGTGAGAATCATCAAAGCTATGGACTCCCCCAACAAGATGTATTGGCACATGATGTATCACAAGCTAATGATCTCAGACTCTTCACAGACATGGTCTAGAGTAGTAAATGTTTCCTGTCCACTTATTAAAGAGCCCAGAAATTTTGGGTAAGTGTGAAGTGACATAAAAGAGTTGTATCTATATAGAAGCAGAGTCGAGGAAGATTATATCAGATAGTAAAATAATTAAAACAGTTGATACTTAATTCTTAGGTTTCGTTGTTTACCTAAAAGTAGAGGGTTTTTTGTGTGTGTGTGTGTTGCAGGGGGGATTGTTTTGCTTACCCTGTTACCTCTAGGTTTTTAATCTAGCCTACACAGCCAACTGACCCAATTCTCAACATCATGTAGAAGTTTAGAAACAGTCAGGACTAACACTTGCTGAAATACAATATAGTTTCTTGGCTCAAATACAGACCACTTGTGAAACGGGAGTGAATTTCAAGTAAACAAATGCAAACAAAGATATCAGTCTATTCAAACCTCCCTTCCCTGACTGAGATTCTCATTTAACTAAATTGATATATAGCAGCACTCAACTGCATTAAGAACCATGGTTTGAAAAAAAAAATTCTATGATAGAAGGGTGATCACAAAATGTGTGTATTCACAATGTTTAATCCAATACCCAGCATATGGTAAGCACTCACTGACCAGTCACTACTTTAAAATACTTGTGAAAGTAGTAGAAAAGTAATATTAATAATAATAACAGGATTTATTCCTGTCTGCCAAGAACTAAAATACATTCATTTGTATATATTTATAATTTCAAAATGAGCCCTATCTATGGATCAGGAATGATTTATCCCATTGTACAGATGAGAAAATAGGTCCAGTAAGCTCTCAAGGCTGCTGAGTGATAGAGCAGAGTTTTGGCTCTAGGCTTATCTAATCCCAAAGCTCATGTATGCCTTGCTTTGTGAGGCCAGGCAGTGCTGAGCAGGATTAACTGGGAGATCAGCAAGGTCAGGTGTGTCAAGACCGTGACCACCAGAAACTCACCCTGTGTGGACATCAAATGAGATCCAGTAACCATCTTGGCCTCCTTGTCCCCTTTTCTCATGCCTCCGCCATCACTCTTCTTTCTAGCTCCAGGAAAATCTGGCTGAAAGATGGAATACACTGGGTGGTGTGTTTGGGGGGCTGGAGGCAGGGCTTAAATGTGGCCACGGGTAACAGACATGTATGTTTGCTTGGTTAAAGTCAGAATGTCCTGGCAGAAGGGGTGTATGACTTGGCAAAACCAGGAGGGCATTTCTCTGTCTGCTGAGTAGCATATGTTCACTTATACAAATTGCTATTCTTTGAAGTTCTTCTGCTGTGTTTACAGTTATGCCCCAGTCATTAGCCAACAGGGACTTGGGGAGTAGCGTGTTCTGGGAATACTTCCTGTCAGGTTTTTCCCAGCCTTTCTTTGGAATGCCTCTGCAATCCACTTTGCAACTCTGGGGGTGGTCCAATGTGCCCAAAGGGATTCTGCCTTGTATTACTCAAAAGGATTCCCAGCACTCAACCTCAAAAATAGCTCAGGGCCTAATAAGACCTCATTGAAATAGTCTCTGTTTTTGCGTAAAAACACAAGTCTGGCCTGGTCTCTACAAGTCATCCATAAAGAATTATTTTGCTACTTTTTAAATTATATGTCACTGTCGGGTACTAATTTGTATGCTTATTTTGGAAACTGCAAAATGAGACAGGCTACCAAGAGTCCTCTATCTGTCTGGGGAAGCCCTTAGCTACCCAGAAGAAACAGCAAAGGAACTTCGGTCTTGACAGTCAGACACTTGGTAGACTGGGATTAACACTCCTGAGCAAATGCTGCCCTGATTTCCTGGAAGAGCAGGAGGGACATAAGAAAGATAAAGTGATTTTCCAGGGCCACCCAGGAGGAAGCAACTAAGGGCAGGTCCTGTGTGGGGACCTCTGCTGAGGGCACTTTGCAATTACCACACATGCTGGGGTCACAAGTGACACCTGGCCCAGGCCAGGCAGGCCTCTCAAAGCTCCTCAGTGGACAAGGGTATAAAATGAAAAAGCCAGACTCAACTCCAGGATCTCAAAGGCCCTGTGGTCACTGGAGGGACAAACCGAGACAGCCTTCACAGAGGACAAGGCAGCAGTCACACTGATAATAGCTTTGACTAAACGGTTAATACCAAGTATTCAGCGAACTGTCTAGACCTTCTAGGGAAAAAAGGTGAGGAGGCAAAGGTGAGTGGGTCATACCAAATGCCACTGTCAGTCCTGTCCACGCATTTATCTCCATGGTCAGGGGGCCTGGGGACATTTGGATTTCTTAACCATACCATAATACTCATGGAGACTGGATCAGCCCCTTTCCTGTTTGTCCCACCCATGTTTACCTCCCACCCACAGGTTTCACACAGCCCCATTCTTTTCTCTGCCATTTGCGATTCTGATGCTCCATTGAACCCCATTTCCATCCCCAGTTACTTTCCTTCACTGGTGATGTGCTATTACACACTTTGCACATGCTCACCACCAGGGAAAGTGGAGCTGCTCCATTCCTAGAATCCTTAGCTTCTCAGGACCAGGTATTCCATGAGAGAGGCCTTCTAGAAAGCACCCTCATGTTAAGTGGCTGGATGTGCATTGATCATGTGGGAAGGAGTGGGCAGGAGTCAAAAAGGAAGGTCCCCATCCACATAGTAGGCAGATTGTTTAGATGTCAAATGCGGGGACCTTGGAGAGATGAGATTGCAGGCAGACCAAGGTGGGGGCTGAGAGGGGATTGCAACTCTTGGAAAGATGCTCACTTCTGGGCAACGTAACCACCTGCCATAAAGGGCACGGATGGAATCAGGTAAAAATGTGAGAGCCTCATTACTCTTCTAGGCTATTCACCCTTAATCTTCTCTCTGTAAGAGCTGGAATTTGCATCTGTGCTCAAAATCCTTCCCCTTTCTGCTTCCTGGCAAAGCCTGTCTTGCTGTTTACATCTCTGCCCTCTCTGTAACTTGCACATTCCCTGGAAAACTAGTCATCCTAAGAACACGTCTTCCACACGCTCACACTTCCTCCCAATGGGAGATAGAGGGGGCCTCTTATGACAAGGAGGTGCCTCTCACACCTGAAGAGCAACATGGATTCCACAGCCTTTGACCAGCAGACTGAGGGAGGCAGCTCTGCTTTGAGGCTCTGCAGAGTCTCTGAAAGCAAATGAGACACAAAGCTGGGAGGAGAAGGTCAGGGTAGCTCCTCCTTCTGTGCTCCCACACTGAGCCTCAGCTCCATCCTGCCTTCACTTCCCGGGGCCCTGAGGATTTGGATGGGGCCCAGTAATCCCCCAGAAATGAGGCAGGAGCTGGAAGAAACCAACCTAAGGGGTCTCATAGTAGTATCATTATTTCCAGAGCACCCACAGAGGTGGGATGCAGTCAGATGGGAGAAGCAGAGAAGGACAGGCTGCAGGCAGACCTTAGGAGAGCATCATTTCTGTGATATGGCAGAGACCCCCAAAATGCTTATTTAAAAAAAAGAGCGGGGGGAGAAGCAAGAGGGCCAGAAGAGGCTTTGATAAATTACTAAAAACTCAAATGAAAGCAAGGGATGGTGAGAACAGGGTGAAGGCAGAGTGGTGAATGGGTCAGGTCTTGAGTCCTCATAACCTTCTCTAGATTTTAGCTCCTTTCCACTTGTGTTCAATGCAGGTGCCCTCACCCCACTGGCTGGACAGACAGTCCTCCTAAGCCTTTGCTTGACACATGAATTATGTGTCTTCCTCAGATAAGGCCAAAGGTTCAGTCTTGGCAAGGTGGGGGGTTCTGGGATGACAAGATGTTCTCATTAATTCCCCCAGGAAGTCATGCCTGTCATTGCAGTTGGGAGACAAGGCTTCCATTCCATTCCTTATAAAGACATGTTTTTTTCTTTAATAAATGCTACATGAAACTAGTCTTTATGTTTTTTCCCCTTGATCCACAACCCCATCATTCCATAAATAAAGTGATAACTCCAAAGCACACAGACTGCTTAGCAGGGTGGTCTGGGAAGAGAATCCGCAGACTGTGTGATGACCTCTGACACCACACTCTTCTCTGGAAAGCCATACTGGTCACACTGCTGCCCTCTGCCAAGCTCTTCTTTCCCCAGAAAAAGGTGTGCCCAGCTGTGCTTGGTCACCCCCATTCCTGATAAGTCTGAAGGGCTGGAAGTTGGCCTCCCACTGTGGAAGGAACAGGACTTCTGAGGTCTCCCAGATCTGTGTAATTGCCTTCTGATCTTGGGAACTTATTTAACTTCTATAAGCTTCTATTTTCTTATCAGAAAAGGGGAGATAACAATACCTACCTAGTAGCACTGTTAAGATAAAAGACCTGTCATAAAGTAAATGCAGGGAAAAAATAGAAACTACTATTGTTAGATTTTTATTATTTCCTCAATCATTACTCTGTCTGGTTACATTATTGAAGGTAAACACTTCTCACTAGAGTGTTCAGGTAATAGAGGATTTAGCTCAAATTAATTTCCTGCCTGAATCAAACCTTTCAGAAGTACCCGTTTTCATTTCAGGCCATGGTGTAGAAAATCATTCTAGATCTTGGTAGGTGCATTCTTGCTCTAGGGAATAATTGGGCACTTGGGTCACAGAGTATCTTTCATCATTCTGGTCAGCGGGTCTCATTATACAGCTGGGTTTTCATCAGATAGGCATTGAAGAAGGTTGAGATGAAGGATTAGGCTGTCAAAACAACAACAACAAAACCCTACAAAGTAGCATGTCTTTTGTAGATTCCTTCTCTTTCCTAAAGGAAGGAGAAGGGAAAAGCACAGAATAAACACAGATGGTTTTGAAAATTGATGGAGGTTTTTGCTGTCTGTGCCTCCAGTGGATTGAAATAAAGAGGTCATGAGCTGGGGATGCTCTTTGGCATACGCTGGAGACAAGCTCTTCTTAGATGTTTTGCCTGAATAGACACAGGCTTCCCAGCAGGGAAAGAGGTATTTGGCATTGTATCTAAACATACTAGATGAACAGAAGAGACTGTATTTTGAACTATAGGTATAAGCTATAAACCCTTTCCTTTCCTGTCTCTCCCAATGCACAGAATTGACATAAAATCTCTCTCTTTTATTTGGGTATAAAATAGGTATAATGCATTAAGTACTAAAAAAGAAGCCCTAGGTTGGGTTAGTAACATACTTATTGATCGCTTTTACTAATCATGTACTGCTATACAAAGCAGTTTCACATATATTATTTTAATCTTCATAACAGCCTTATAGAACAGGTTTCATTATTCCCACTTTACAGGTAGGAAACTGAAGTTCAAGAACATTAGGTGATTTGTGCAAAGTCACACAGCTTATGAGAGGCAGAGCTAGGAGTAGAACCCAGGTCCTCCAAATTCAAAGCTTTGCCTTTTCATGAAAAGGAAATCGAGTCTAGAAGTAACTAATAATTGTAAAATATTATCATTGAAAGGGAGCAACTGAAGACAAATCTTTAGGCAAAATCATTTGCTTAGTATCACACAGCTCATTAGCAGCAAAGCCAAGTCTAGAATCCAGAATTCTTTGTACTACTCTGCTGACCCTTGAAGGAACTCCTTAAAGAATAAGAAATTCTCGGGGCTTCTGGGTGGCTCAGTCAGTTGGGCATCTGACTTCAGTTTGGGTCATGATCTCACAGTTCGTGGGTTCAAGCCCCACGTTAGGCTTTGCTCTGACAGCACGGAGCCTGCTTGGGATTCTGTGTATCTTTCTATCTCTGCTCATTCCCCACTCATGTTCTCTCTTTCTCTCTCTTAAAACTAAATAAAATTTTTAAAAAGGATAAGAAGTTCTCAAGATATAATAAACTCTTGTTGAGCATGAATGAAAACCATTCATGTCTTCTCCTGTTTCCCTGATTAGGATGTTGTCATAGAAACTATAAATGGTGGTGGACATGAGGTCTCTAAAAGGGCTGGCTGCTGTAAATCACCAAGCACCATTCTTTAGAGCTCCAGACTCCTCTGAGAAACTTAGATCTTTCTTGTATCTCTAATGTCTCTAGGACTCTGACACGAAGGCATGGAAAGTGACTACATTTGTTTTAAAAATCAAATGTAAAAAAGAACCAATTAAACATCATTACAACACTACCATATTTGAAAGAAAAATGTAAGATCTTAGAAGGAATTGTAGCAATACGTAAAAGACTACACGTTGATGTTTCTAAGCAACACCCTCCCCACCCACCCCTGTCTGCCAGAGATCTGGCTTATATTTTCATGGCAGTACAGCACATGAGCATGGTTTTCATAGGGCTTAAACACAAAGACAAAAGAGTTAGATGCTTGAATGACAATCTTGGTCCCACTCTTTGCTGGCAAATGTCTTCAACTCCTAATCCTCAGTTTCTCAACTATTAACTGGAGGGTGATAAGAACCATGGCTGAGAAGGCATCTGGGTGACTCAATTGGGTAAGTGTCTGACTCTTGATTTCGGCTCAGGTCATGATTTCACAATTCGTGGCACTGAGCCCCCCATTGGGCTTCAAGGTAGTGCAGAGCCTGCTTAGGATTCTCTTTCTAACTCTCTCTCTGCCCCTCCCTGTCTCTCTCTCTCTCTCTCTCTCTCTTTCTCTCTCTCAAAGTAAATAAATAAACTTAAAAAAAAAAAAGAAGAACTATCGTTGAAACTGCTAGTTCTCCTCCCCCAAATCATTCTTTACCCTCTTCTTTGCTGAAAGAACTTTAGTGAGGATGGCAGTGTGCCTTGAATGAATACATTTGTGGCCTTCCTTGCAACTTTGGATGGAAAATAAGATGTAAGTGAAAGTCGTCATATGGGGATTCCAGAATTTCTCTAAAAAGAAATACTTATCTGGAAGGTGTTCCTTTTGATCTGCTCCCCATTTCTCTTCTTGCCTAGAACTCAAATACTGTGTCTGGAACTTCAGCAACCGTCTTGGATCATGAGGATATAAGCCCTCTACCAACTGGGTGGTGGAAGAGAAAGAAAAAAGAGTCTGGTTCCGTGATGGTCAAGAAATCACTATACCAGCCCCCACCACCCACCTCCAGATTTCTTTTATATAAAGGAGAAGTGAATCTTTAAATCTTAATGTGCTTATTTAGAGACACTTGTTGTATACAGTCAAATCTAATGCTGATCGAAGTATCTACATCAAAGACCTTTATACTAAATAAACAAGAGAATTCATACAAAGCATGTAGTGTCGGGCCTGACATTTAGTAATTACCCAGTAAATGTTAGTTGCTGCTACTGCTATTACTAATGCTCCATTAACTATGATTAGTACTAGACCACCAATCGCATTGTCTTATCTTTCCCGTGCTTCAGATGCAATTTTCTTGAGAGCAAACCTTATATTATATTTCCGTTTGTATCCCCCATAGGCCTGCCAGCTAGGCCCTGCATGCAAATTTTCTTAAAGCCATCTTCTACTTCAGTTTATTTTTTAGCTAAATCAGCTGAGGAGAATCCAGCTTATCAATCATTGATAACAAAACCTGGAGCAAAAGGTCCAATTTTTATATAGGTGTCTGTATTTCCTAATTCTCATTTTAAAGTATGTATTGTCTTCTTTACATGTGAATTAGCTACCGGTTTCGTTGAGGTGTGTTGTTAACAAAACATTATCTTTATTTACCAAAAAAATGTGCAAAAAATCATGGCAAGTCTGCCTGTTGGACCCCAAAACCATCTGCCACGCCCCTTCACCCATGTCTAGCAATCTCACTGTTATTGTAGCTATTGTTTATTGAGCACTAACTATGAACTTGGCATGAGGCTAAGCCTTTTATGTACCTTGTCTGAATCAACTGCTGATATCAGTCCTGTGGGAGAAAGTATGATTGCCTTCACCCCTTCCTATAGTTTAGTATAATGAATGTCAGCTTTCCAAACTCAAGCCTAATTACAGAAGATGTTTCTTAAAAGATTTGAGCCTATAGAAAACTCACAGAAGTTTCCCTTTCTTCTGTATTTACATCCGTTTTTGGAGACTTATGTAGAGAAGAAACAGTTTTCAAAAGAGAGAAGGAGGCTTAATTCATTTCCGTTTTCCTCCAAAATAAACTCTATTTTTTAAAACTGGGGTTCATAATCACTTGTTAGAAACAAACCAAACCCTTAAGGGTCTGTAGGAACTTTACATCCTGAGTAAAAGGGAAATATTCATGATACTTGAGGAAAGCATGAATTGAGAAAGGCTTTAGAAAAATATCTTCCTTCCCCGTCCATTTTCTTGCAAGATCTCCTCGCTCCCCAGGCATGCCTGTGTCCACCCTTACAATTCACAGCCCTCCATTCCACACCTGGCTCTTTCCATATTTCTAATTCAGACACACTCTTTGTCTCTTGTGCCTTTTCTGCATGTTAGCTTCCATGCAATAACTTTGAAGTAAGAATACTGATTTTCTGTGTCAAGTTAAACGCATACAAATAAGCCGATACCCTGATTATGACACTGGCATCGTCATAAATTTGTTTGGGGGCACCAAGGACCAGCTGATCCTGCAAAAACTACTCTGCGGACCGATTTGACACAGACACGCCGTTCAACTCGATACTGTTTTGAAAAGCCACGTTGAAATCAAAGTGTTTTCCCAGGCTCTTGAAGTGCCCGGGTCAAGAATGCTGACAATCTGCTGTCAGAGAGCGGCTGTCAGCATCCTCCTATCAAGCCGTTCCAGTCATCACTTGCAGAAGGACAAGCAGGCAGCCCGCTGCCTTGTGACAAGCTCTGTGACTCCGGGAGGGAGCCAAGTGCTATGAATGAAGCCCTCTAAAAGGTCATTTTATGTAAGAGGAAATAATGGCGTCACCCAGGGCGCATACACAACTTTTTAATCAAAAATCTTTTTACTGGATGCTGAAGTAGTATACTTGTTAACGATCCCTCTTCTTTTCTCTCCCCAATCCTCTCACTAAAAGGTAGGATTCTGAAATCTCTAAGTTATCTGGTTTGGGTATTTAATGTCCTATGTTAGGTCAGACACTCTTACTTATGATTGAACTTGGGGCTATGTGGATTACACTCACCTAGTTCCCTAAAAAGGCAGCGACAAGTCTTGCCATTCTACCTATTAGGATTTCACGGATGCCCAAGGATCCATCACCCTCAGCAAACTTTTCAGGGAGTATTGCTTCTGACACCTACACGGCCAGGCTAGAAAAACCAGTCAGCTACCTCCTCAAGTAACTGTATAAACATTCAAATCACTTCAACATTCTCAGCTTCGCAGATAATTTCAAGACCTCAGGGGTGACTAGTAATACTGGAAACATTCCATGAATAGTTCAGAAGTCGTATGATAAAATAAATTCCAAATAGCTTTTTAACCCAATGTCTAAATAAATGATTTTCAATAAATTAAATATATACATAAAAATATATTATGTATATATACCTTTTGTGAATTTTCCTCTTGCTTAAGGTTTCTGTTAACCCATATGGATTATATTTGAAAGATTTAAGTCACAACTCACTTTTTAAAATTGTGGAATTAAATTAAATGTTGATTTTCAATATCTATAAACTTCTTAAGATGGTCTATGTAATTTAAACAAAAATGTGTACTTTTGGGGGGAAAAGATATGACATCTGAATTCTTCAAGTGACGATCCACAAGTAGGACAACACCTTGAATTTACATAAATTATCTTCCATACCTCACAAAGTAGTGGTACAGTGGGAAAAGCATTAATTAAGAATCAGGGAAATTGGGTGCCTGGGTGGCTCAGTGGTTAAACTCAGGTCATGATCTCACAGTTGGTGAGCTCAAGCCTGGCATCTCTCTCTGTTCCCTTTCCCCTCCCTCTCTCATTGCCCCTCAAAAAAAAAAAAAATCAGGGAACTGGATTCTAATCTGACATTGACTTTAACTGGCTGTGTGACCGTGGACAGGTCATTGACCCCTCTTAGCTTCATTTTTTCATCTGCAAAAAAGGGAAAGATTAAGGAGACTGTCTAAACTCCTAAAATTCCATTTTCCCCCCTGGTCTCAAACTCACCTCTCCTCTAGGAGAGGTATTATTGCCTACCACTGTATAGAAGGCAAATACAAAGGAGGGTCCACTAGCTATTGAGACAGCTATGCAGCTTCCAGTAGCTGCCGGGCACTTTTTCTAGGCGTCAGGATCTAACTAGAACTTCTGGCAATATTGAATAGTGAGCCTCTGCCTTGTAGAAGGATCACATTCACTCTCACACAACTCATATATTGATATCGACCTTAAGAGTCTCCTTTGTTGGGGCGCCTGGGTGGTTCAGTCAGTTAAGCAGCCAACTTCTGCTCAGGTCATGATCTCGCAGTTGGTGAGTTCGAGCCCGGCATTGGGCTCTGTGCTGACAGCTCAGAGCTTGGAGCCTGCTTCAGATTCTGCGTCTCCCTCTCTTTCTCTCTGCCCCACCCCAACTCATACCCAGTCTCTCTCTGTCTCCCTCCCTCTCTCTCTCTCTCAAAAATAATCATTAAAAAAAAAAAAGAGTCACAAAGGGTACAGGGTTGTCACTAAGGGTACAGTTACTGAGACCTAGCCATTCCCTCCAGTGGTGGTGTTAGAACAGGGCAACAGGAAATTGCAGAGGGATCTGTCTCTACCACAGACCACTGCTTTGTAATACGAGTTCAGGCAGGGTGGGGCCAAACCTCAAAGCTCGGAGCAAGTTAAGTCTGCCCAGTACTGTTTCAGATGTCACATTCCACAACAAAAAACTGACCGACCTGCCTTCATTAGCCATGAAAGTTACCAGCAAGAAAAGTGAACCACATACACACACACACACACACACACACACGCACATAAATAATGGGAGTTAGTTAGAAGGATCATTAAAGGTAGGTATGCGTTGACAACTGCAGCCAAGCTTTGTAGAAATGAGCATTTCTTCAACAGTGAAAAACTAGAAAGAGAATATACCTAAAACTATTACAAGTTTGGCTGCCTTGACTGTGATTAGTCACAAAGCCGGTCTGCTCTTTTGAGGTGATGAGTCAGCCCTGACGGAGTCAAGCTGCACTACTTGGTAGAATTTGCTACAGCAACGTTCAAAATAATTGCAAAATAACTGACCTGTGTGAACTATGAGCGTCGGGCGAGAGCCAGCGGAGGACAATGACATAATTAAAACGTTGGGCCTCCTCAAGAGTCATTTCCTGTTTCTTTCTGCACAACAGTCGAATACTCATTCATCAGGCTGTGTGGCCCTACAGGATGGCAGTCCGTGTTTGCTCACTCTCTTATAAATGACTCTGGCAGGGTTTTGAGAGTATGCAACATAACCACATGGACTATTTTTCAAGTTTTCATTTCTGGAGTCTAAGAAAACATCAAATGCTTCAGGTAAATGCCCTGGCAGGGAATAAGCCACTTCCACATCTACTCTATCTCGGAGCAGTTAATTGTGACCTATCAGGTAACAAAGTGGACCTCCCTCTGTCCTCAGGTGCTAATGATCTCTTCAAACTAAAGTCAGATTCAAAACAACCCTTCTCAGACCAAGAAGACCTGCCTACATCTCCAATCCACCCACATCCCTGAAATCTCCAAAGTCCTCTGGACCCCACCTATGCCATCTTTGAGACCCAGACTCACTTTGTAGGCAATCAGGACCCAGGATCTAGAACACTCACACCATGACACTTGTTTGCCTTTCTATGTGGCAAGAGTTTCCAACAAGGTTCTGAAAAAGAAGCAAAGCAAGTAATAACACCTGTTCAATGGCCAGTGAGTTCATTCCTCAGGTTTTCCTCTGTCAATAATTCTGGATAGTCGTAATATTATGTTCACATGATTCTTTTGACTCTAATGTAAGTATAAATTTGGCTCAAATTCTACAAAAAGAAATCTAAGAATTACTTGATGCTATTTTTTTTTAGTTGCAATAACCTTCTACTTCTTAAATCTAAATTATCTGGATTGGAAAACACATATGTGTATTGTATATATATATATATATATACATTTAATATCTATAGGTATAACAGATTTATAGATATAATATCTAATCTCTCTTAAAATGGTATCCAGATAGTAACAATGTTCTCTTTTGCATAAAACTTTGCTGTAAGTAAAGTGGTTAAGTGATGGCTCTGGGACTCGAACTCATGCAGATTTCACTTACACTTCATAGTGTGTCCATAATATCTCCTCAAGGGCAGGGCTACTATTCCGACTTAAAATGAGCAGACTAGGGCTCAGAGAGATGAAATGAGCTGCCTAATGTCACATGACTGAGCAGAGTCAGAACTAGAATCCACATCCTTGCTCTTTTCAATATGATGAACACGTGAAGATATTTATTGCAGCAATATTGATAATAGCATACAAACGGGAACTAATGAGGCACCTGGGTGGCTCAATCGGTTGAGCATCTGACTCTTGATTATGGCTCAGGTCATGATCTCATGGTTCGTGGGTTGAGCCCCAAGTTGGGCTCCGCACTGACAGCATGGAACCTGCTTGGGATTCTTTCTCCCTTTCTCTCTGCCCCTCCCCCACTCATGCAAGTGCTCTCTCTCTCTCTCTCTCTCTTTCTCAAAATAAATAAATAAACTTTAAAAAGGAAAACAGGAACTCACTAGATGACAGTAGGAAAATTGATGAAATAATATATCAAAACAATGGGATACTATGTTGCCATATGACTTTAAATAATAATAATTAGGATGACAGTTACCATGCTTATTTGTTGAATGCTTACTTTGTGACAGGAATAGCAATAGCCCTTTATGTGAACCACCTAGTGTTGGGTTCACAACTCTGCGAGACAGGTACTATCATTGTCTGCATTTTACACATGAAAACTGAAGCTGAAATAAATTATTTGCCAAAGGGGACTCAACTAATAAGAGCGAGACGATCTGATTCTAAAGCATGGTTTCTCAACTTTGGCACTATTGACATTCTGAGCTAAATAATTCTTTGTTGTGAAGGTCTGTCCTGAGCACTGTGAACACTGATACCCAACCAGTTGTGAAAACCAGAGGGTTTTGAAAACAGTTCTGGAAAACCACCAGTTGTGAACACCAAAAATGTCTCCAAATATTGTCAAATGTCTCCTGGGGAACAAAATCTCCCCAGGTTGAGAGCTTCCACTCTAAAGCATAGGCCTAACCATTATGTTATGTATATACATTTATAAATACACATATATATATACATACATATATAAATATGTGTATTCATACATTCTTCCTATATATCTTCATGCACAGACATAATCATAGATGGGGTTCCCTGAGAAATAGGTTCTGAGACTCTCAGATTTGATTGCAGGAGATTTTGGGGGGAAGAAGGGTGGGGGGTCAGGGTTCCTGGGAACTTCAGCTGTGAGGGAACAAAGGAAACAAGATTGGGCAGAGGGGAAGTTGAACTGCAGTGCAAAATCACTGTTGAGACCGGCCCCAACAATTCTATAGGGGTGCACCCAGGTGGCTCAGTTGGCTGAGTGTCCAACTCTTGATTTCAGTTCAGGTCATGATCCCAGGGTCTCGGGATAGAGTCCCATGCTGAGAATGGAGCCTGCTTAACATTCCCTCTCTCTTTCCTCTCTCTCTCTCTCTCTCTCCCTCTGCCCCTCCCACCCTGTTCCTGCACACTCTCTCTCAAGAAAAAATTTTAAACGTTAAAAGAATAAACACCAAAAACCAATTCTATAGGGAGCTATAGAATTTTCAGAGAAAATTGCCTTCAAGCTAATCACTAGGTACCATTTCTCATCCTCTGGGGGGGCTATGGAAAATCCAACACATATTCATTAGCATTCTGGAAGCTAGTTGTTTCATCAAAAGATCTTAGGGAATTACTATCTTCTTTATTAAAAACTCCCAGGTAATTTTTCAAAAAGAATTCCCAACCTTGAAAACCGTCCTTTCCTTCCCAGAATGGCCATGGCCTTCATAACAGCCAAGGCCTTTAGAACTTTTCTCCTAGGGGGACCACACTGTATGCACCACGTAAGGCCGCCAAAAGATGCACAGATCGGTCATCTCCATAGATACTTTATTTGAAATGGAATGCA
Source organism: Prionailurus viverrinus (assembly GCF_022837055.1). NCBI lineage: Eukaryota > Metazoa > Chordata > Mammalia > Carnivora > Felidae > Prionailurus > Prionailurus viverrinus. Next base: position 96,932,416 of record NC_062567.1, read on the forward strand.
TTTTGAAAATATGAAAAATAAATCACATCTCTCCAAAATCATTTGAGACATATTTATACAAACTATGACCACACTATTGAGTTCACAAATGGGATACTTTCTAAAGCATTTGGTACCTGGTGATGCTTGGTTTTCAGAAGCTGACATCTGCATATTCTAAGACTTTAAGCACAAGATCGACAGCGGCATGTAACGGACCATCGAGTCCTCTTCTCAAAATAAATACAGTGATCTCGAAGAACCACCTATTATTAAAATCTTCCTCAAAGCCTAACTGATCACCGACAGGTCGGCTGAAGAGCAGGCTGGGGAAGGTCTCACAGCTTTTCTGCTTTTCTGCGGATGTTTCCAGAGCCCTTCCGCTGCCCTCACTGGACAATAATGCCCTGGCAGGAAAACCCTGTTGGCTCCTATCCTCCATTCGGCAAATGTCCTGCCAACAAAGTCACAGACCACTTTGTCATCCAATCTCCTGTAAATCTAGATTGGCTGCTCAACACCGCAGATGAAAAAGTCACCCTTTGAATTGCGTCAAGAATTTAGAAAACAGTTCTTTAAAACCCATTCACCAGAATCCCACAATTAATACATCTTAGGTTGCTTTAAGTGAACAGGTATATTTCTCTCGGGAGAATCGCTGATATACTCAATATCAAGCTCTGTAATCCCCAAATTTAAATATGATTCTGCTGCTGAAGGCAGTTTATTGGTAAAGCAAAAGCAAATTAGTTTGACCCAACGAAGAGAGAAGGAATGTTCATAGGCCTGGTTTCACCTACAGAGCTCTGGGATCCATGGGATTGCTGGCTCCAGCTTCACTCAAGCCTCAGACCCTCTTCTCAGCCTGCAAATGATTGGGAGCTAAGCTAAAACCAAGTCGCTTTCCCGGGGGAACAGAAAACAAGCCAGTGTGTTCCCACCCACACACTGGCAACAGGCTCGCGGAGCGTCAGATTTAAAGTGAGGGGTCTGTAGGAGAAATACAGCATTAGTACACCAGAGCAGGAAGGAGTTAAAGCAGGCCTTTGGGTTTAAGCCAGATTTCCTCACGGTGTTTACATGGAAAGGGATCTCCTTTAAGCAATGAGTTGAGGTTGAGTTTTTTGTTGTTTAAACCTCCATTGGAAAAAAAACATGTGAAGTGAAATTATACAGTTAGTTTGGTTTCTGCCATGATGAGAAAATCCCAACTTCCTCTATGACGAAAATGTTCATTTTGAAAGGGTCCTTTATAACCGTTTACTCCCTGACCTCAGCACTCCCTGTAGGGCATACGCAGATAGATCTATGTGCATTTCTGCTAAGAAAGTATGTCTGAGGAGCGTCGTCATGAGGCTTAGCCTGCCCAGTATTACTTGTTCTTGGGGAACGACAAGAAAGCAAGTGAAGGGAGCACTGTGTGAGGCAAGAGAAACCACCTCCTGGATACTGGGAGTTACGTATTTTTTCCTTCTTTCATTAATTTGTCTCCACAAATAGTTACTGAGCTCGCTGTGTACAAGGCCGCGGTGTCAACCCAAGTTCAAGGACAAAAGTTCAGTTTCCAGATGGGGACATTCCTTTTAGTCTTTCCAACTTTTTACATTGTGTTTATTTAAGGGGTGCGTCTTCTATGGACCTGCCCCTTCCCCTTTCCTTGTCTTGGATTGAAAGAATCATTTTTACCTTTTTCCATGAAGGTGATTTGTCAGGTCTCAGAATACCTTAAGTGGTTTGTATCGTTTTCTTAGAGAATATGGTAGAATTCTGCCACTGCAAATCACATTAAGTGATTTGCATTTGTGTTTTGTTTTGGTAAGCGTGCTTTTTTTGTTGTTATTCTGAAAAAATTATTCAGCTACAATCATTTCAAAGTGTCAAACAACAAAAAACATCCTATTCCGCTCCTTCCTAATTTCTGAGGTTTCACAGGTAAATGCTAAGAGGGGTTCAGACTAGAGAGCCACTAAGAGGGCCAACTCAATGTAAATATCACAGCAGACCAAGGAATAAGGGCTGTGGAAAGACAAGATAAGGAACCATGATTCTGGTGGCCCCGTTAACAACCATAGCCATTGTGGTGGGGGAGGGGAGGGAGTGACAGGATTCCAGCAGCCGGGAGGGAGCCCAGGCAGATTTTTTTTTCAACAATACTACCTGGCCTATATGTAATCTAACAACGTAACAAATGTCTTTTAAAAGCCCACGTGAATCTCAATGTTTAAAATATTTGGTATGGACTTTACTATTTTTATAGCACAAAACTTGACATAAAAAACTGCGGTTTAATTGGGGGTTATATGATCTGCATGTATTAAAATGACAGTACAAAGAGGCATTCTCTAAAATGCACAGCAGTAGTTTCTCAGAAGCCAAATCACACTTAAGAACTCTTCAGATTTGCTGTCTGAGTTGCCTGTATCCTGTATATATAAAATCTTTACAGCGTATTTTCACAACCGTGCCTTAGCCACTGAAAGCGAGAGCCCAATTCAGTTCTGCTTGCCATTTGCCTGACTTGTAGTCTTGCCCCACAACTTTTCCGATTCGGGTTGTGATCTCAAAGTTTCATCATTTCAATATTGTGCTAAACAGGAATCTGATCTTGAGACTCCTTTCTAGAATGGAAGGAGAATAAAGACATCTCTAGCATAAAATTCTATTTTCATTTCTTGACCACATAACATAGCAATCGCCTAATCCTGACCATTCCAATTTGGGTGCTGGAAAAATACTGATCAAGACTTTGCAGAAAAGGTAATGGGAAACAGAGACTGTCAGTAAAGCCATGCAGATAGGAAGTGATTTTCAGCCCCAGGAAGATTTGGTATCAACTATGCTCTTTTTAAGCTTAAGTAGCATCTGCCCTTGTGAATTCTGACCATCCTTTTGATTTGACACAGAGGAGGGCTTGTTCTACCTTTAAAAGCACATCCTCCCCCCTCCCCCCCGCCCCTCAGACTCCTGAACAAGTGGCTGCTAAAACAAGACTGGGTTGTTTTCTCACTGAAAATCCAGTGTTTATCCTGTCCTTCCTTTTTCAATTTCTGAGTTTAGCTAACCTAACTACAAAACATAGAACCCTCAAATTTCTCACAGAGCCATGAAAAGTAAAACAGTGAGTTTCTCTGATCAACGTTATTTTCGGTATGAATACCTAAACGCAATGACCCCTGGTCCTTTGAAATATTTACAAACCGTATTTTAAGCTATGAGATTCTAGGGTGTATTTCTAGACCCTAGGGTAAAAGGGTCAGAAAATGTGGTTCAAGCGGAGCGTGCGAAGACCTTGGAGAAGGGTAACCTCTCGTGTGGATAAGAGCACAAATGTTCTCTTAAGCAAGCTGAATGGTTTTCTTTCCCCCGCACTGTGTTTTTTTGAAAGGAAACACCTAAGGCAGTCATACTCAGAAACCATGGAAATCTCCTTACTAAGCCCTTCAAACGGATGATACAAGCGAAGCTCTTCCTACATTACACCCAGCCCTCCCGTACATTCAAGATATGCTCATCCTGCTGTCACCTTGGGTCATGGTTTAAATATTTGGAATTAGATATCACTACTATGAGTTTCCTTTTAGAAAAGCAGTTCGATTTTCATAATTACACAGTTTTGACCACTTAGCTTTCTTAAACTCCTACAGAAAATATATGTCTAAAGAAAAAAAATCTCAAAAAAAAAAAATGAAGTAATATCAGAGTTTAATTTCAACCACCTGGCATAACAATGAAAGTGTCAGACCTTCTGAAAATGCCTAGGAATAACGAATGAGTTCTTAATGGTTTTCCCCTCCACCCCGCCCTTCTACTTTTTTCTTTTCCAGGATTAGAACTTACTAGGGAATAGGTTTTTGAAAATAAAAGTTTCTCTTTTGGAAAACGGCCTACATTCAGAAATGTCTTAAAACAAGCATTAAAAAAAAAACTAATAAATAATCATAAATCAAAATACATTAAAATAAAATTACAGTACATCATCGCTCCTAGAAGGTCCACCATACTGGAAGAGCCTTTCAAAGGTTCATAAATAAAGCCTTCTGGACTGAAACCGTCTCCTGCATTGTGATGAAGAGTATGCAGAAAACTAAGAGGAATCTCAAGTTATCAGTCGGGTGAGGTCCAAACTATTCGATCTCGTGCAGGGCGGGGAGACTTCTGTTTTCGATTCAAGTGAAGACAATAGACAGGTGTTCGTCCCACTTCAAGTCCTCAAAACCTGGAAAGAAATGACAGGCAATGAAGTAAGTGGCTCAGAATCCTCCACGACCCAGTTCTCTTCGGGCCAGTCCGGTGCACAGAGCGTGCTCGAAAAGACACCGGGGTCTCTCCCTCGAGTGCCCAGACACAGCGAAGCGGCGCACGTGGGAAGCGACGGAGGGAGCCCGCGGCGTGGCTGGGAAGCGCATCACGGACCCCCGCGCGGGCCAGGGTCGGGAGGAGGCCGGTCCGCGAGGCCTCCCAGCCTGGCCCGAGTTCCCCATCCTCCCCTCTCTGCCCGGCCTTTCCAGGCGCTTGCTTCCCTTCTTTCCGCATCTGCAGAAACTTGTAATAATTTCTCATTTTCCTCTTCAAGCGCCAAACCCGTGACTTAGGCTTCCTACTCCTCCGCACAAGACCTACTCCCCCCGCCCGCCCCGAGACCTACTCCTCGGAAAGGCCCTGAGTAGCCCGCGTTGCCGGGACCTTACCTTGTCTGGCCCGGGTGCTGCCCCCTTCAGGCAGAGTTGGAGGTGCTGCGGAGGAGCCGGTGGCCGTGCGGCTGCGAGAGCGGTTGTGAGAGCGGTTGTTGGTGCGAGTGCGGTAGTTGGTGCGGGTGCGGGTGAGGGTGCGGATGCGGATATGGGTGGAGCGGCTGGGGCTTGGGTTGGGGCTGCGGCTGAGATTGTGTCTGGGGCTGAGGCTGAGGCTGAGGCTGGGGCTGAGGCTGAGGCTGGGGCTGGGGCTGGGGTTGGGGTTGGGGCTGCGGCTGCGGGGGCTGCTGCTGGACCAGGTGCTGCTGCTTCTGCCGCGTGGACTTGACCGCCAGGATAGCCTGACGGTTCTTGTACTGCACCATCTGCAGCGTGATCTCGGCGTTCCAGCCCTGGTCCTGCGGGCACCGAAAGTCGATCTCCTTGCCCTCGGCCATCACCACAGTGAAGTACATATACTTGCCCTTGCGCTCCACGCAGTCCACGGTCTTCATGTTGGAAAAGTGCAATTCCTTGAGCTTGACCGGCGGCTCGAGGCTGGCCACGACGGGCCCTCCGGGTTGGGACGGTTCGGCCGGCCCCTGCCCGGGCTGTTGCTGCTGCTGCTGCTGCTGCTGCTGCTGCTGCTGGTGTTGGAGCTGCTTGGGCGGGATGAGCAGCAGCCCCTCCTCAGTGAGGATGCAGCACTTTTTCTTCCAGAGCTGCAGCAACCCGTCGCTGCGCTTCTCCAACACACCCTCCTTCAGCGCTTTGCAGCCGCTGCTCTCCAACATCCTCCCGGCATAGGGAGGGGCGCCGATCGGCTCGGCCTCTCCACTTCCAGCCTTCCGGGCCGGGGGCAGCAGCAGCAGCCGCGCGCCGTCCTCGCCCCAGCGGCTCCCGCGGCCGCCTGCCCGGAGCGCGCAGAGAAGGCTAACGCGCAGGAAGCAGAGCGACGGCGGCGGAGGCGGCTCGGGGTCCGGGCAGGAGGGCAGCCGCGTCCTGATGCGCCACAAGGTCCCGGAGCAGCGAGCCTCCGGGCCTCTGCCGTCCTCTTGCGAGCGCTCACTGAAAGGCACTGGCCGGGCCCCCTCGCGGCGCTTTTGAATGGGCCATCCCCCCCACCCCCGAGTGACACCCAGCGGAAAAGGCGGCTCCTGGCGCCCGCACCGCGGGGGAAAGCCCAGCTCGGAAAGGCGCTCTGCCGCCGGCGCACGCCTCATTAACTTGGGGCCTTTCCAAAGCGGGCCGCGTCCACGCCCCCCGCATCTCTTGCTCCGCCTCCCGCCGCCCACTCTCTTCCGCGCTCGTTCCCTGCGCTGGCTGCAGGGACTCCAGCCCCGGAAACTCCTCGTCTGTGCGTAGGGCGACGGCCCTGGGCGCCCCAGCTGCCCGGCGGCGAATGCCGACACCCAGAGGGCGCCGAGAGGCCATCCTACCTTCCCGCCTATCCCGGCCGGCGGGGCTCTGTGCTAACAGCCTCAGAAAATGAACATAGGGCTGCGAGGGTGGGTACGGCTACCAGACAGTGCCTGGTGTCTCGCTGCCCTCGGGGACCAAACCCAGGCATTCGCGATGAGCCCGGAGATCTCGCAAAGCCAGCGTCCGAGGGAGGAGGCTGGGGATAAGGCTCGCGAGCCGCGGAGTCCCGCGGAAGTGTGAGTCCCCCGGACCCTACGTAAACAGCTCAGGGCACAAAGACCCCAGAGGACACGCTGTCTTCACACTCCTATTTGCTCACAGTCATTAACTAGCTCTTCTTGGAGCAGAGAGGGCGATCAAGGCCATAGCGCTACGTATGTCCGGTTTGGAAGGGTTAGAGAAGGGGGACTCACTTCCCAGGACGTCTGGCCTTCCTTTTCTCGACCCGGGACCTCCGGCACTAGCCAATCTTTACCCGGGACACAACCTCTCCGGATTCCTTCTTGACCCATCCGTACGGCCTGCAACACCTCACAAAATTAATTCAACTCCAGTTACAAATCCGGGAAATGTCCAGGGCTGAGACACCTCACACTTTAAGGCACAGCTTAGCGCTCCAAACAGCCGGTTGGCCTCCACGGGTCTCTCTCTTTGGGAACGCCTAACGGGCCAGATCTGTTTTTGCAATCTCACTTATCTGTGACCTGGGGGAGGTAATGCTGTACTCGCCCGTAGCTCCCTCCTACTACACTCATTTTTAAAAAATTCTATAGAAATTCTGGAAAACAAAATAGAGCACAAACCGAAACCAAACCTCTTGGTGGGGAAATTCATCCATTAAGTAAACAGACCCAACTGTGAATCGACCCTGAGGATACAAAGAAGAAACACACGAAGAAATGAGGAATGGACAAACCCGAGTTGGCCAAAGTAAGAGGAAAAGACTGCTCCTTGTGCCCAAGAAAGACGGGAGGAGTTAGCTCATCAGCTAGTTTCCTATGGCTGAAACAAAGAATTCAACAAAGGAAGAAATGAGAGATGAGCTTGTGGGAGGAAGAGTCAAATCCTTTATGTCATGCGAAAAATTTCCAACTGAATCCCAAAGTAATTGAAAACACAGGATAACTTTTAAACACGGGAGGGTCCTGAATCTTAATGTAAGAAAGTCTTAGCAAATGAGACAATTCCAGCACCGTCCTTAGTCCCACTGAATTGCATTTGGCAGGTTCTCAGCGCCTTCCAATTGTTAATGGAGAAAGGCAAGCATTCGAATCATATAAAGATTTCTAGTAAGATTGTTTAAAAATGAACAATTCCGTGTACCAGTGACAAACCCTGCACCTCACAGCTCGCTTCTCTGCCTGCCTTCGCAGGACAAGTGAACATTCCAGGGAATTTCTACATGACCAGCTGTTCATCTTTTTAACAGAATGCCATTCTTCTGCTCATTTGGGAAGGATAGTGTGCAATTCGGAGTCTCTGAGAGAAGGTGTAGTTGAGGAAGACGTTTCATGTGGAGAAATGATACAATACAAACCTTGGGTAAAAAACTAAGATGTAATCTTGAAGTGGCAAGCCATTTTCTTAGGAGAAGGGATATTTGGTGTTATCTAACCTTTCGCAGCTAATCAGGATGGGGCAGATGCATTCTGAATTACTTCAAAATGTCTGAAAACCAGCATGGTTTTCAAAAGCACTTACTTTAACTAGATACCTTACCACTCCATTTCCAGCTGGGTATTTCACAATGATTTAGTCAGTCTACAATGTGCCTTCTCTGTCTGACCACAGTGCATCGATTATTGGAAATCGCAAGTGTGTAGGAATCTTGGAGCTCAGTGACAACTTTGCTTAGTTTACTTCAAAAGTCACTACCAATTCACAAAATGGCCCCCTTGGCCATTTTTTAAAAAGACCATGAAATAAATTCGCACACGCATACAAAAATAAATTACAGGAAATAACTGTAACCCAAATACTGCAACTTTAGCCATAGATATAATGAGACTCTACAACTGTCACAAGTTACTAAAGTTGAGAAAGCACACTCATGAAATCATTGCTTTGGTAACCAATTTGAAATGGCAGATTTAAACTGTCTACATCAGGTTGTACATCAGCCAACACCTGACCCAGCTGATGATTTTCCCCTCTTGGATAGCTCTTCACCTGGCTTCCAGAACATTGCTCCAGTTTCCCTTCTACCTCCCTGGTCACTGTCTCCGGATCCTCTGCAGCTTCCTCCTCTTCCCCCATCTTTTAGTCTTAGAATGCTCCGGAGCACAATCCCTGCTTCTCCTTATCTCTACTCACTTATTGGTCTCGACCACTCCCATCATTTTCAGTGACATGCCAGACTCCCCAATCTGTATCCAACTACTTGTTGCTAAAGAAGAAAACAAAGGCCACCACACTTAAAATAATACTAACATGCCGGGCAAGAGAACAAATACTGGTGAACACATTCACGAGAGTTTACTAGAAGGAAGAGTCTAAGGGGATTTTTAGGCTATAGAAAGTAGGGTTCACAGAGCTTTTGCTAATAAAAAAAAAAAAAATAGAAAAATCTCTCTCTGGGTAGGATGAAGTCCACCATAGGTTTATATACGACTGGTTAAATTCCTGGATGGAACTGATTCAGCAAGGATCTGGGGTTAAAGCCATGGTGTGTTTTTTAAGTTTGTTTTGTTTCATTTAAAATTTTTTTAATGTTTTATTTAAGACAGACAGAGACAGAGCATGAGTGGGGATGGGGCAGAGAGGGAAGGAGACCCAGAATCAGAAGCAGGCTCCAGGCTCTGAGCTGTCAGCACAGAGCCCAATGCGGGGCTCGAACTCACGAACCGTGAGATCATGACCTGGGCTGAAGTCAGACGCTCAACCGACCGAGCCACCCAGGCGCCCCTATTTTGCTTCATTTAACAGCCTTCAGTTTTGATATGTTCAGACCATGGTTACTGTGAATTGAAATTTTTTTTGTTTTTACTCTTCTGTACAGTATCATTTGGATGTCTAGTAAAGGACTCAAATATATGTCCTCCCAAACTTGTCTCCTCACCCTGATCTGCTCTACCTGCAGCCCTTTTCTCAGCTGATGGCAATTCCACCAGTACAGTGGCTCAGGCCAAAACCCTTGAAGCAGTATTGCCCTTAAAAGTTGAAAGGCCCTTATCCAGAGCCCTGAGCTTTAGACGAGTCAAAATGACATGCGTATCTGAGTTCATACTCATTTTAGACCAACTCCAGGTACTCAGGATCCCAAATACCCTGCCTAAATGGCCTCAACTATTGCAGAGAATGCATTACATCACCAGTGTGTGTGCACTGGTGTGTTAAAGGGGTGGACAGATTTTGAACATGCAGGCTAGTATATCGAAACAGATGTGTAGGAGGCCCCTTGCCACACAATTCAGACAGGGATAGGAAGAGAAGGAAGGACTGAGGATCCGCTCTACTCTCAAGTAATGTTGTGGCACTGGACTTTAATAAATCAGACCTGGCTTTTCAGGTGATTATGTAGATATAATTGCCAAGATATGTGCATTGAATATATTTTCATTCAATGAAGCTTTTAAGTATTTAACCATTTGTGTCTCCATTGCAGTCTCGCCCCAGGACTGCAAATATATAGAAGCGTGCCTCCCTTGTAGTATATCCTTCACGCATGTGGATTGATACTCAATCCACAAATTTAGTCAGGAAATCCCATCAACTAGGCCTTCAAACTATATACCTTGTCCATATCTCTCCACTTCTTTCATTACTGTCTTATAGTTTTCAACAAAGCAGTCAGGGTCATCTCACTTCCTCCAAGTCTGCTCAAGTATCATCTCAATGAGGCCTATACTATCACTCTAAAATTGCCACCACCCCATTCCCCTTAATTTTCTCCACAGTATGTATTACCTCCTAACATCTGCTGAATAATTTATTATGCCTATAACTTCAGTTCCCCTTCCTATAGAATGTAAGTTCTTCAATAGAGCAAGGATCATTGTTTTAATGTGTCTCAATCACCTCATACAATTCTTGGCAAATAGGAGCTCAGTATATGTACAATTTAAACTGAATCAGAAGCCCCTATCTGTCCTAAAAAGAAAATCAGGGGTGCCTGGGTGGCTCAGTCGGTTAAGTGTCTGACTTTGGCTGAGGTTGTGATCTCACGGTTCATGGGTTCCAGCCCCGCATCGGGCTCTGTGCTGATAGCTCAGAACCTGGAGCCTGCTTTGGATTCTGTCTCCCTCTTTTAAGTAAGTAAGTAAGTAAGTAAGTAAGTAAGTAAATAAATAAATAAATAAATAAATAAATAAATAAATAAAACATTAAAAAAGAAATATAAAAGGAAAATCAAGCTCTTCAAAGGCTTGTAACGGATTTTTCATAATGCATCCCTTCAAAAGCTTTCAAACTGTAAAAGACTTTATGGAAAAATTTTCCAAAACTTTCCATACCAATATGTACTTGGTATAATCTTTTAAAATGGATAACTACTACACACACTGGGCCTCTCTCTAGATCTTACATGCTTTTATATTCTATAGGCGCTATCTAGAAGTCCTACAAACTTTTCTGAGCAACATGCAATTTAACATTATGAGAGGTATTTATACAAACTGTCATCCTACTGGTTTCTAATAAGAGTAATCAAAAAGAGGGAAAAATAATGGAACTGAGTTGTAGCAGTTTCTCCTATTTGGCATATAGCCAACTACTTGTTTAAAAGTCCATTAGGGGCGCCTGGGTGGCTCAGTCAGTTAAGCATCTGACTTGGGCTCATGTCATGATCTCACAGTTCGTGGGTTCAAGCCCTGCATTGGGCTCTGTGCTGACAGCTTGGAGCCTGGAGCCTGCTGCAGATACTGTGTCTCTCTCTCTGCCCCTTCCCCGCTCACACTCTGTCTCTCAAACATAAACAAACATTTAAAAAATTAAAAAAAAAAAGTCCATTAATCAATATTGACTTAAAGCCATTTAACAGAACTTGGTAATTTAATAACAAAAACTACTTACTTTCACTTACAACTTGATTACAAGGTTATAAAATCTATGAACTTCCTAATTTGCAACACACAGTAGACTCTCAGCAATGATTAAAGATTTGGATACAGCAAAGTTCAAGTATCTTTCAAAAAATAGCTAAAAGTTCAATGATCTATGAAAATGTCTGGTCACTCTAACACCTGAAGGTCTTACACTGTAATTTAACACTTTTTAGCCATTCAGTTCATTTTAAGATACTACTCAGCAGAAATCCTTTATTGAAGACTCTAATCTCCAAAATGCAGTTGGAAATGTTAAGTATTCTCAATTAGATACAGGACTATCCAGACTTCATGGGTGCATCTGCCTACCTGCCTTTTTCAGCTTCTTAGTTGATGAACTGATGCCTCCTAGTGATCAATTTGTGTAACACAGCTTAGAACAAGTGGGAATTTGAAAAGGGTGTTTGGTGCCCTATATACAAGGGTTTTAAAAACTATTACAACCCATTTGCGGTTAAAACATTGCCAATCAGCTGTCTCTGTCCTTTCTGCCAATAGCCCAATTCAGGTTTTTCCTCTCATCTACTCTTGTAATAGCCTAACCACTTGAATCTATACCATTCCTGATGTTACATCGCTACTAGTTCCATTCCTAGAATGATAGAAAACTTTTAATCGCCTCCCACTGTATAGAACTTTCCAACTCCTTACCCTGGCATGGAAAGCCAGGCTTTCTCAGACTAAGTCCTACCTGGCTTTACAATTTAGTTTCCTTCCAATCAACCCTACATTAGGTCATCACTTACTCGTGCCGTCTTACTTCACCAAGTCTTTTCCAACCTTGTCAAGTCCTTTGTTCTCCAAAGCCCAATTCAAATCCCACATCTTAGATTTCTTTAGGCTGAGTTGATTCCTTCCTAATCAGATCCCTCTACTTGTAATCAGCAACATCTCAAATGAGTGTTTTTAAATTGGACCTAGTAGCACAATGGATCATGCTAGAGGTTGGTGATGGTGCTGATTTATAGCACTGGCACCAAAGGTCTCTAAACGTTAGATCTGGTGGAAAATGTATTATTCAAAATAGAGAAGGCAGGCTGAAGACACTATTGACGAGGTCCAACAAATAACTGAGTTCAGGACTAATTTACTTATTTTAGCTTTGAAGGGACGAATGAAAATGAGTGGATGACATGGAGCAGGGATCCAGCTCTCCTTTTTACCCTGAATCCAGAATGTAGGAGATATTAAATCTGAGCAGAGAGGGAAGTAGCCCAATGAACTCTAAGAGGATATGATAAACTTGCTTGGGTACTGTAAATACTGTCAGAAAACTGCTACTACTCAAAAGTATTGATACTCTAGCCTTTAGGGTGGTAGTAGGGAAGCATCAGGTACTCTAATGATTGACAGTGAGAGCACTGGCGAACTTGCTTTAAATTTAAGCATTGCCCTAGCTGAATAGCATTCAAGTCTCTGCCCTCCATTAGCACCTAATATCCTTTCCGAAGTCTGCTTCTATTCAAAGGAGGTAAACGCTCTTGTTCGCAACTCAAATATTTATCTCAGTCACTTGGACTAGATTCCGAAGATGACTCCTTCTTTTGCAGTTTTCTATTACAACACAGCACATAGTCTGAGAGAATATTCAATTTGACCATTATCGATTATCCATTAAAAAAACACATTTAGTAAATGAGCAAAGGCCTTTGTTGGGCATTAGAGGAAAAGAGAAGCAGTATAGATAATGCTTTCCAAAAATTGAAGGATGAAGGAAAACTGATATGATAAACTTGAGTGCTGTAAATGGCAGGGTTACTTTAGAAGAGGAACTCAGGCTATAGGCCAAGACTTGGAGGGCAGAGGTTGTGTCACAGATGACAGGATTGACAGGATAACCGACGGAAGACAGGTGAGTGAAAGGGATGAAATGAATTCTGTGGGGTAGCCAAGCCCCCCAAAATGGAGGTGCTTTTAACAGACAGAACCCAAGAAATCTTTTTATGGCAAGCTTTCACATTGCCATTAAACCTAAAAGCAACCTCATGGTTGGAGGAAAACAAAATTGCTACCCAACTCCCAACTACATGAGAAACTACATTTGAGTTTTTAACAGGTCAGAATCTAGATCAATAGTTTTTTTTTAATGAGATCCCATTTACACTTCTGCTAAAGTCATTGTCTCAACCTCATTTGTGTACCCAGTTCCAAGGAAAGCATCATGTGAGATCAAGTGAAAAGCCTCAGATGAAGTATAGGACTCTGGTCAGAACGCAATTCTTTGGACTGTATTCCTAAATGTTAACCTTACCAGGGCCCATTTACCTATGTAGTAGTTACTTGCCTCATGTGCTCAGGATATACATGATCAAACAATCCTTTTCTAAACCTGAAACTCTTTGGTGTATGTGACCAATGTGGCTATCTTAACCTCCCTCCTCCCAATTCCTCACAAACTCAGCTTTGGCTCTAGATGTCCAGGTCTACCCTATTTACCAGTCTCCCTCTGGAGCTCTAAACCAGGAATCACAGGCTCTTTTTTGAAGATAACTGCCGAAAATCTTTTGCCCACTGCTGCCTGAAACCAGGACATGATGGATAAGAGCCTCAGAAGCCATTTCAGCCAATAAAACAATAAAACAAACAAAAAAGATGGAAGCCATATGCCAAGGACAGGAAAGCAGAAGCCTGAGAGCTATGAAGCTCTCAAACCAGCCCCAGCGTCTATGTTTACACCTAGGAGAAAATGCTTTTTAACTCTCATTGCATTTGGTTTGTTGTTTGGCCAACATGTCTATGCAAACCAGGTACATATCTGAATGCTGTTTAAAATTAAGTCTGGATTAATCTCTAAAGTACATACCCTGAAATCTCCAGCTTAATTAAAGTGCTATATAACCACTAGTGCACACATAATACCTGCAAGGAAGCCAGTGAAGGCTTCTCAGTGTGGGTAGGAGCATAGACAGAGGCCAAACAAGTGGACATCAATTACTGGCTCCAAAATAGCCCAATGGTGAGAACTTGTTAAAGTTACTTAACCATCCTCAATCAAGTATAAAGAGTAAATAAAGCATTATTTCTATTATCTTGGTTTTGGACCTTTCAAAAATGATTAAGATTTATGCTATAAAAACAGTCGCACCTAGTTTTAAAACAGTATAGCAATGTTCTTCTCTGAACTCCTCACTATATTACACCTAACCTTTAGAAATCTATACTTAATAGTCACCTTATACTTGCCATTTAAGGTTTCTTTACTCATCAACCTTGACGATTTTATAATTAAGAATAAGCTAATTATGGGGCACCTGGGTGGCTCAGTCGGTTAAGCATCCGACTTTGGCTCAAGTCATGATCACACAGCTCGTGAGTTTGAGCCCCGTATTGGGCTGTGTGCTCCAGGTCCAAGCCTGGAGGCTGCGAGTTCTGGGTCTCCCCTCCCTCTACGCCTCCCCCACTCACACCCTGTCCCTCTCTCAAAAATTTAAAAAAAAAAAAAAATTTCTTTTTAAAAGAGCTAATTATGTGTATGTTTGGGAACCTCAATTATCAAGAATAAAGTCAAATGATAAAAGATTCTAATATGATAGAATAAAACATTCTTTCTCCATTAACAGGCATACAGTATGTAATTTAAACTTTCTAGGTTTCTGGTCATTTTGGAAAACTGTTGGAGCCAACTCTATTTTCAAAACATTAAAAAAAAAAAAAAAAAACCATGGCCATTAAAAGATTTGTTCATTTACTCAAAATCTTATCATTCTTCCAGCAAGGTGTAGAGTCCCCTTCCAGAATTAAGCCTGGGTGGATTTGTGGCTGATTCTATAACCAATAGCGTACAGAAGTGATGACCTCCCAGAGTAGATCATAAAAAAGATGCAACTCTTGGAACCCAGGTATGGTACTAGAAAGCAGTGATCCGACCCATCCCAGCTGGATGAGGGCTCATCCAGCATCAACCACCTGCACCTGTGCATGAAGAGCCTTCTGATGATTCCAGTCGCTATCCTTCAAAAGCTGCCCCTAATGTTGCTCAGTACAGCAGACATGAACTATCAAGCAGAGTCAACAAAATGAATCTCAATGTTTAAAGTTTTGAGAGTGGTTTGTTATGCAGTACTAGGTAACTGCAACTACCGATACTCTCCAGGATCTCCTAAAACCCAACCCAACCCAACCCAACTTTGTCTATTTTCTCAATATAAGCCACCCAGCATGTAGGAATTTCACTAAAAAGGAACTTGGGAGTATCTTGATTGACTTAGGGAGACTGAACTAATGAGAACCCATCATTATCTTGCTATATGACCTCATACAATAGAATGGCTTGGTATAATGGAAAAGTGTCCTGATAAATCCTACTTGATCTACATGTACAAAAACTTACTGTACACCTACCATCTTCCAGACCCAGTACTACAAGTTGGGAAATTCAACAGTGAGCACGCATCCCTAAATTTCTTAAACTGGGAGAACCAATTCAGAACTGAAGGACAACCACAGTAGGTATTAAATCAATGCAAAGAGACTCTATGTTGAGTAAGATACATGCACAAGACTAGTGCCAGGAAAAAGGTGAAAGAAAAGGTAGCCAAGCAGGGCTGACAGACTGTGCAAATGCAGGTTACATACACTGGGCTGTTGATATCGAAGTTATCCTAAAGGTTGTAGGCCCACTCACCAAGCCAAGTGAACAGCAAGGAGTTTTTGCTTTTAGTTTTGAAACTTACATTGACTAGCTTAACTGAAGTCTAAAATCACATCTGATATCAAAACAGACACCTGTCTCATTGTCCACCTTTAGGTCCTCTGTTGCAATGTCCAGAGTCCCAGGTAAAAGTCAGGGCTGAACAGTGACAACTTGGGTGTTTTGGAGCATTATCTAAATACTATCAGACTTCATAAATTTTACCCTGGTTTCTGGATGCAGGCCAAGGCAAAAAAGTCAGCATATGAAAACAAAATATAGGTAATGAGATTTTTAAAAAACCTAGCTGATTTCAGAGAACAAATTTTCTATTTTAATTTTTACATCGAAAATTTTAAAACGGGGGAATAGGTTTATTGTCTATCATCCAGTCTTAGCCTCCCTGTTCTTTTGTAAACCAAGTAGGGCACTTCTTAGCCAAGAGCCATTTTGCCTTTAGAAAAACAAAACCACATCAACTATTTCTAAAATTAAATGCCAAAAATCAATGTAAAAGGTGATCCCAACTGTAAGTCCTAGATTTTCTTGTTTAGGAAGAAAATTTACTAAATGCTTATTACATACGTATCTATATGTAGATAGACACCGAGCACTCCAAGCACAAACACGTTATTAGTGCTCACCACAATCTTCACAAATCAAAACAATGAAGCTGGCTGAACAGTGATAGATGAACCTCAAAGCCTGTATTTAACCATTCTACTACCCAATTTAAAACTATTTTATTCCTACATTTATTTAAAAATGAGTCACTAGATTAGGGGCTTATAAGGCTTTACTCTAAAGTTAGATCTTTTCCATTTTTATCCATAGTTTCTTATTCCTACAAAGCAACCTCACCTACAATTCTCATTCCCAGGTCCACCTATTTGATGATGGTAGTTACAAATATGGACTGGAGAAAGGGTAGGAAAAAATACCGTGTTGGAATACCTTACAAGTATTCAGTGTGCATTCAGTTTTTAAATCTATTTTCACTGGCCAAAACAAATTTTACCGCACAGTAACATTTCCTGATTTTGATTACTTGTACTGTGATTCTGCAAGAATGTCTTCATACTGAGAAGATAACAGCATTTGGAGGATGTAAAGGACAGGATGTCTACAAACTCTGTCAAATAGTTTAGGAAAAAATGTGTATACGTGTGCGTAAGAATATGGAGCTATGCAGCAAAATCAATAAATGGTGATGTAAGAATACACAAGAATTCTTTCAACTATATTTTCAGAGAGTTGCACGATCTATGATGTCTTAGTTTAAACACTACCTTAATGGAAAGGTCATCCTCACTTGGAAGTACTCAACAGGTGGTTTTTAGTGTTTTTAAATCACTTAAAAGGACTTCTATGGCCCAGTCTTCCATGGCTTGGCCCCTTCTATCTCCATCCATTCTTTCAACACCTTGAATGTGCCCTAGATTATCCTATCCTATTTCAACACCTGAATGTGTTCAGTGTATTTCCTCCAGTACCTTCCCCTGAACTGCTCTGCTCAAAGGCTCCTTGTCTCACTACAGAAATGAAATCCCAGCTAAAAGCTGTCACGTTGTTTTGAGTCTTCTGGTAGAAACTTTACCACTCCATGAAAAATGTGTAAGAGCCACAATTGCTTAACTTCATTATGAATACCAATACCATTAAACTCTTGATATGAGGTCTGTCAACTTCTGGCACTTCCATTTTTGGTCATTTATCTCCATTTCCTTCTCCTTGGCTTAAGTTTAAAATACACGAAGAACTAAAAACTACTTTTAACAAACATCTTCTCCTGAATTTCAAAATAATAAAACAAGCAGTTAAGAAATCTACAAAAGCTACAAATTCTCAATTTCCAAAATGAAAATTAAGCAACTGGATTAATGACTTATTTCCTGCTGGCAATTTATTATTTCTAAATTGTTATGCTCCATTTCTCATCTATTTTACACTTAGTCAACACCTTAATTTTTTAACGGAAAAACCTAAAAGTACAGAATGTCAAATGGAAGAAACACAAGATACAAAGTGTATTGTATTTTTTTAAATATAATTAATACATCAATTAAAAATTTCTCATGGATAAACACTCATCCTTAAAGTAATTTCACACTCCAAAGATGTTTCCATTTCTCACAAGTCACATAAGTGATCCCTAAATTAGCCCAAGAACTTGGCTTTTCCCAAGTTATATTCTGATACCTGGATTTTTAAACCAGTATACAAAATCACCACTATACATCTATAAGTTAGTTAATTTCACCATTATCATTTACATTTACTTTTCAGCTATGAGACTTAGTGCTTTAAGTAGTAAATTACCTAAATTATGAACACATATTTTCAAAACAAAATCCAGTTCACAATTACGAAGTGTGTGTGTGTGTGTGTGTGTATATATATATATATATATATATATACATATATATATGTGTGTGTGTATATATATATATATATATACATATATATATGTGTGTGTATATATATATATATACACACACACAGTGCAGAAGATTAAAGCAACTAAAGTAGCTTATGATTTCTCTTTCCTAAGGATCCTATTAAGAACATATGCTTCTTCTAACCTATCCACTTACTCTATACATTTAAAATTAACATTTGGCTTGACTTAGTCAAAAATATAGACTAAAATTTTTATAAGACTAACCCATAAAAATGGACTCAAATTCTAAACCAAGCCCTGAAATCAAGCATTCAAAGGATATCTGAATATTAGTTTAATATTTCTGCATTGTATAAGGTTTTTAAACAATAATTCAGTTTTATTTTTATTTTTAATAATGGAAATGGCCTACAACTCAGATAAACCCACCAATTCATACTGTCTGACAAGCAGCAGCAATAAGAACAGTTAATTCAATTATCGTAGGGGCCTTATCATATACCAATCAGTATCATTAACCTATTCACAGAATAATGAAAATGTTTCTATCAAAGCTAGTATCTCCCCCCTTTCAGGTTTGTTATTAAATGAGCTAAAAAGGAAATAGAGGTAGAATCCCATTTTTCTTAAGTATTACTCTGTAAGCCAGTTCCACACTATTAAGAAATACTAATAACTGCTTCAGTGAACTAGAGAAAAGAATTCTGAAAAATTACATAAATTTAACTTTCAGACATCCGTGTTAAACTAAAAACTAAGTGATTTATGAAACTGTTGTTTACTTACCATATTTTGAATGACCATAAAATGACAAAAAAATTTTTCTAAGTATTATATATATATAAGATTTTGCCATTTCTAGACAGGAAAAATAGAACTTCTTGGTAATCAGTGCCTGAGCCAGGGGAAACTATAAACTGAAACTGTAAGGACAAAATTCAAAGTGTCTCAAAAATGTCTGTAGTTAACTAAGGGTAAAAATCTTTCTAGTCGTCCAATAACAAACTCCATTTAGCAAGGCTTGGGAGGTTGCTCTTGAAATAAACAAATTCACAGGTCATCCTGGCCTAAGCACAGAATAGCATACTCTAAACATCTCTACTCTCTGCTCTTCCAAAAAAAGTATATATAAATATATTCATATTTTTAAAAACCACCCAAAATATCACCAGTACATTTTATAAAATTAAATGCAAATTTTATTAAGGATTTCAAATTACACATTTCAAATTTCTAGAATGGAATAGAACCATTTTGGAACTGGAGAGATGGCATAGATGAACACTGATACCCCTTGCAATGCCAACTTTAATGAGAAAACAATTCCTCTGCAAACCACATCCCCTTTATATAACAAGATGAAATCATATCTGCCCCTTCACTTTGGCAATAGCTATTACCTAAAGGAGTGAAAGAAAAAAATAGTGGTTTTGCTACTTAAGTTCATTAAAAATGGGATTCTATCTTTAGATTAAAATTGGCTGAGTTCAGAAAAGGCTGTGATCAGATGAGCTATGGGTACAAAAAAAAATTCAGCAAGGAATGTCTAATTAAAGCAACCAAAAGCATTTTGAAAATAAAGAGGAAAAACACAGGATGTTTTCATGGCATTTTTTTCTCCTACAAACTATTGCAACTGGTTAAGGATTTCCAGTAGTTAATTAAATTCTCAGGAGAGGAATGAACAGTATTATACAAATAACAAAATGTATTCACATTCCAAGATCTTAATACTAGATTTTCAAAAAGGAAGCTCTGTCACCTCTAAAAACAAACTCAATATAGTTTTATTAAGAGCAGGAACTCTAGGCCATCCTCTAGTCATAATCCATTTAATCCACCCTCACTGTCAAAGCTTTTAGGCTTGTCACAAAAAGTTAACAGTAATTAGCCTGAGGTATTTTAAATGTGGCTCTGTAAGTCTCAAATTTAATGGCATTTTCCTCCCTAAAAATGGTCTTCTTTCTACTTCAGTCCCATGATCTCTGTAGTATTTCACTACAATATGGTCATAAACTAAAATACCTAAAAGCAATCGTTGGACCTTTTGAAAGAGTTGTTCATCCATCCACTTATATTAAGACAGGAGCCACACAAAGATCTATAAGAGTGTTTGTTGCCTGACCAGATCCAGAATAGAGGTACTTAAACCTTTGTTTTCCAGTTGAATTATCAAACCCTGGTATGAATAAAACGTGAATATTATACTTGTGGTACAAATAGGTTCATATTTTTGAGCTTTTAATGAGATTGAGAAACATTTCATAAAACTTAACTTAATATGCCTTAACATATCTGTGAGGTAGTTAGGTAAACAGTACTACCCATTTTAATACACAGTAAACAGAAGCATGGGTAAATGACATACTCATACTTTAAGCAGTAAGAATTGGAATTAACTATAGAGGCGTGGGGCCTTCTCTCTAGTTCTAACCAAATGAAATAAAATTTTAATCTTTTCATCTTTTTTTTTAAAAAAACATTACATCATTTAAGATTTTCTCTTTCTTTTCTATCCTCTCATATTAGCAGATGTAGTACCTCTCCCAAAGTTGACACTCTCTTCTTCCATAATATGGTAAGCTGGGTACAATGCTTATTAATTCAAGCTAGGCCTCTGTTTCTACCTGAATTAGTACAAAATTAAGACATTATCTTGTGAGAACTAAAATTATATGACATTTTTATTTTAGGCTGCAAAAACAAAAACAAGCAAACAAACAAATAACAACAAAAAAACTTGAAATAGGCTTGTCAAATGATGTAAATTCATCCTTTCCAGGGAAGCGGAAGGTAGACCCTACCATAAAGAAAAGATGCTGAGTTAATGGAGGTTAAATTTAAAAGTACAGTTAAAATAATGAGGCTTAACTTTTGAAAATAGGTTTTATTCACCTCCCTATAGTAACCAGTAACCACACTATGAGTTAGGTTTCTTTACTGTGGTTTCCTTACTAGGTATCTCTAGCTATGTCACCTAGAATACAAAATCCATTAATAATCTAAGTTATCAGTTGTGGTCTTACTGGAAATTCTTAACCATATTTGTCTTGACAAGTTCTGTTTTTTGTTTTTTAAATGATGAATTGTCTTAGTCTAAGTCACTGCATTTCTGCAACAAAGTAATGAAAGGCACAGCTAGTGCAAGCAAACTTAAACCCAATTCAATTACCAGCTGAAAAAATATTTTGGTTCTTCAGGGAAAAAAAATAAGCGAATCAAAAAAACTGTTCTTTTAACAGGGCTGTTCACTTTCATAGCTATAATCTAAATTCTTTGTTACATGATAAAAATTACTCCAGAAGAACCAAACCATGTAGTGATGAATGAACATGCATGAAAGAATTTATGCAATCGATAGAGCTGGCAGAAAAACTACAGTTAAAATGCTAAGTAGAACAAATTGGTCTTTAAAATTATCAGTTCCTTTCCTTTAAAAAAAAGTACTGAGTCTACCAAGAAAATACAAAAACATAAGGCTGTAAGAAAATAATAGTTGTGTTTAGGCTATTACAGTGCAGGTTATCCTCAAGGCCACATACATCCTGCTTCACTGCTGCTTGCACTCTGCTGGGTTTTGATCCTTCTGTTAAAGGAAAACAACAAGTCAATCTATCTTTTTCTACCTGCTTCAGTTAATTTTCAACAGTAATTAAACTATCTTAATTATCTCACTGTGCTACCAAAATTTGTGCCAAATTAAAGAAATAGTATATAGCAATGATGGAAAGTTATTTATTCAAATATCAGCAAGTCACACAAATGTTAAAATAAAGCCCAAATTTTACATTGTAGAATGAATTCCATAAAATAAAACACACTAAGCCATAATCTTAAAAAATAAAATAACCAAGCAATTTATGTTAGTCATGTTATCAGTATTTTCCTTCTTATAGATCAATTATTGTTAAATCCTAATTCCATTAATATTAACTTTCAAGAGTAATTTATACCTATTAGAATATTTAAGATTATTTTTAACTACCCCCTCCTCTCTTACCTGCTCACTAAAATATCTTCTGGATATTTTACAGAATTTAGCAAATGAATGAATACATTTAACAGAAACCTTAAGTTTCAAATGAATCCTGATAAGGTACTTTGTATTTTGGGGGAGACAATGGGCTTTACTAGCCCTGATATGACAAATTCTCAATAACAGATTGGGACTCTCAGAAAAAAGGTGGTTGGGAGAATCTAACACAGTATTGCTTCCCTATTCCCAAGCACTTTTGCATTCAGGTTACTTAAAAACTGACCTTTGTTTATAACCTATCCTTTGGAGGAAAAACAACCTAAGAACACTAGTAAGTAATTTTAAATGCTTTAAAATTGTGAAGAAGAAAAAAAAAAAAAGCCCAACATAAAGTGCATTAGAAGTAGAATCTTAGGGTTTATTTAGCCTGAAACTATGAAAAATACAAAGTCAGAACCAAAAATAAAAGTTTCTTAGGAAAGGTACACTGGCATATCATGTACTATTGAAATACCAGTGAAGATTAAAAAAAAAAAATGTTATGTATGTATGTGTGTATATCTCCAGTCAATAAGACTTACAAAATAAACTTTATATTAAGAAACATCAACTCTTATGTAACTTGCCTTTAATTTAATAGAAAGCAGCACTAATTTTGCTCACCTTTGAGTCATAGTCTGGATCATTTTCCTCATCTCCTTCTTCTTCCCCTTCCTATATTAAAGTTCAAAATGCATCCATGAAGTAGGTACACAGTAGGAAGAAATGGCTCATAATGTATGGAGAAATTTTAATACAAGTTACTCTATAGGTCAAAAGATTTTCATGATTACAGAGTTTGGTGACAATGCAATTTAATTTGAAAGCTTCTAATATGAAAAATTTCCCAACACAACTTGAGACATCCAGAGAGCTTTTATTGAAAAGATTTACTGCAGCCAACGTTGAAAAAGTTTACTGCAGCTTTTGACTTCTTCAAAGAGCTGATAACCCTGCAGCAGAACAGAATTATTTGAAATAAAAAAAATGTTCTGAGTTTTGCAATTTATTTATTGAAACCTTATACATACATTGTTTGGCTGTAGAATTCTAAAACCGTATTTTTTTCCAAAAAGTTTTTATCCCGTATCACAGAATAATGATTATAGCAAAGGAATACATAAGTCACTCAATTCGCTTCTCAATGTGTTAAACAGAATTATTTGCTCATTTGGTAAACATTACCTCATCCGCTTCTTCACCTTCTTCATCATACTAAAAAGGGAAAAAAGGATGAAGTGTGAATGTAGCTAACAGACATTTGAGAGTAGCATTACTTACAGCCATCACTGTCTCCACTAAGATCTAAAAAGAGGAAAATACTTTCCCTAAGGTGACTAATTACAAATTACATAGCTGTAGGAATCAGTTCAGTGCCATTATCTAAATCTGACTATCTAAAAAATTAAAGAACACAGTACAATCGTGGGTGTGGTCAGACAACTATTACTATAAATATTACCTGCCTGTACTTATGTGAACACATTGCACAAAAAGGACCTAAAGCCTACTGGAATGATTGTCATTTAGCAATAAAGATATCCAAAATATTTGAGGGGAGCCTAATTTTACCTTAATTGTTGTTTAATACTCCTTTGGACAAAAATTCTATGTTTCCTAATATTTTTATGTTAAGTAATAAAAAACATCTTAGGCATGTTTTTTGTTTGGTCAAAGACAAGGGCATTATAGACCTCCAACAATGACCAAACACAATAAAGTTTTACTAATTCGGAGAAGTCTAAGATGCTAGGAGGACATATTTAAAGCAATTCAGGAAAGTTATCTAGAGGACATCAGTAATTAGCCTTTGAATTATTCTGTCTTTTAAAAAATCACAACTATTCATTAAACCTCTCATCAATTGTGACAATCACACCCTCACCAAATTATTTCACTGCAGGATTCAGATTCACTCACATCATCATCATCGTCTTCAATAGCTTCTCCAGTAAAGTATAACACTGATCTTGGGATTATACGCTCACGTAAAAAGTGACCAATTTCAAAGTCTGCAGCAAGGATAGCTTCAGCATCATCATCCTTTAAAAACAAAACAAAAAACAAGCACAAAATTTAATAACTGCTATTTAATTGGGCACATGCAAGACTCTTGAGTTTAAATCCTACGAAGCAACACTCAACTTCACTCTTCGTCATTTTAAAATTAGCTTCTGTGTGTGATTCAGTAGTCATCTACATATACCTTAGGTCTACAGATTTTTAATAAAAAGAAAGGTAAGCAATGCAGTGTACATACTCAGACAAATTTGGGAAATAAAAATTAGAATTGGTTATTGTTTAGTTTTTTTCTGGCTTAAAATTAAAATATAAAAGCAACTTTGTTATGGGACTGTAATTTTCCTTTTAAAATATTAATTACTGAAAACACCCAACGGAATAATACTAAGATACTAAGAATCTAAGGATTTATAACATTAGGTGTATGACACATAATGAAACAACATGGAGAATCACTACACACTTCCTAAAAGTAGTACCCTAACAGGTATATAATGCCAAATGAGAAAGAATCCTACTTAATAAATACAAAGTCAATCCAGGATTTCTATTTAATGACAAATCACAACACAAAATTGGTGCTGACATTCTTCAAAATTAAAATAATTCCATTAAAGTTCTACGATACCAAACAATGAGTAAACATTCCATGAATGTTCATTTTGATTCATCAACATAATCCACTATAATGAACATCCAAAAACACACAAAAGGGCCAGTGGACTTTGAACTAAAGACTTCTAATCACAGGTGGTAGTCTATCTGTAACTACTCAAGATTGTTTTGTTACCATCAATATTTGGAAATAGAAATTAAAAAAAAAAAAAATCACTTGAACACAAACTCCAACCCATTTGCTGACATGAAAATAGCATGAAACTATCTCAATGCTCACAGGTAGGTCTTTCAACCTAAAATTCGGGTGCTGCTTTATAGCCCCCTTTTTTGTCCTATAAAAGGTATTTTGAGCCAAGCCACGTACTACTCTTTTCAGGCAGAAATACTTGCTTTTTACACATCTGGTCCAAACCTTGGCTAAAACCATTCTAATCCGAAAGTATTCAAAATAAAACATACTTTCTAATTCCATATGTATAAAACTATTTAAACTGAGTTAATTTAAGTTCAAAGATCTGGCCAACAGAAGAGCAAATTCACAACATACTTAGCCTACCCTGCCTGTATAGACCTCTCAGAGGTTGTTCCTCTTTCTAGGCCATACACAGGCACAATCACAGGTCTTGGCATATGGTCACGTAATACATGGCCACAGTAAGAAACCATATTTCCACTGGAATAACACAGAAAGAGTTCTGACCAGAATGGTTAGGAGTTTAGTAAACAGTACAAATGGTTTAATACCTTCTAGTTTCAATAAGAAAACTACAATCTTAACAACTTGAATCCCCTACACAATATTTGCAAGTCTCAAAAGAAAAGAAAGCCTTTAGCCTTTCCATTTTTCAGTGGAAGCACTATAAGCATTTTGAATGAAATAATTTCAGATGCATAATGGTCTTTTCCATGCAATGCAAGCCTCAGAACAAAATTCAAGTAGCAACTATCCAACTCCCCACATTTGAGAACCAATTCTCTAATTTCATATGTAATTAACAATCAATAAATAAATAACAATTTAACTTACCAGGTCTCCACTCTCGGGAACTGCAAAATTGAGAAAAGAAATTCAAGTGAGTAAGAAATTAAAGAAAGCTTGTAATAAAACAACCATCAATACCCAAACTAAAACACTGTTTACCTTCAGGAGGGGCAAAAAAATTAAAGAAAGAGTCGTTGGAAACTGTTTTGGTCACAGTACGAACTGTCCCACGTCCCTTGTGTTTCTGCTTCTTCTTAATGGTTTTCAAAGTGACATTCTTTCCTTTTTTCCAATCTATCTGGCACCTTGCAAAACAAAGGAGAAAAAAAAAATCTATCACAATTAACATATTACATTTAATTGATAGAAGAGCTATGATTTATCTAATTAAATATATTTAATTACAAATACTAGAGGGGAAAAATTGGCTCAAATGTTTTTAGTAGCATATAAAGAGAAAATTTTATTTCAACAAATTTTTCAATAAGATATTGACAATTAGCAGAAATTCACAGTACAATAAATTTAAACATGCACTCCTTTGGACAACTATCTGCAATACTGAAAGCCAAGGAGAATTCTAGGAAAATAGGTAAGCTCTTCCCAGAAAACATTTTACTGAAATGTTTAGTGATAAACTATGTATGTCTCTATGTATCACACACACACTAGGAAATACCAAGCATCACAAATTCTAAGTAAAATAAAGAGATAAATTCTGTGAAAGCAGTAAAATTAAACTCACCCTGTACAACCCATAATTTCTGGTCCATCAAAAGAAAAGGGATCAGAGTCATCTGGTTCTGACCTCATCCTGTATGTCTTTGTCAACACTTCATTTGTGAAATATTCATTGGGTTCAAAGTGAAATTCTAAGACAAAACTCTTAAAAAAAATAAAAAAATAAAAACTAATGAAATTCCTACATCGTAAATATCAGTGCTTTAGTAAATAAAACTTAATCTGTTGATTTGTATAAACATATAAACTTCTATGTGATAATACTTTTCCCACTCTGGGAAAGGGTCAGATAAACCCCAAATTCTGTTTAAAAAGCAAAACAAGGTACAAAATAAAACTGGATAAAACCTAGTTCAGCTTATAACTTCTATTTAGTAACATGTTTACAAAACAGGTTAAAACAGCTGAATAAACTGACCAAATACTCCCTCCTTCCATCCCCATGAAGAGGACTTTAAATCTTACTCTAACCTGAATTTGACAGATGAAAAAGCCCAACTGTACCACACACAATAAAATAATCTATAGCCTGTAGTAGCTCTGCCCATACTTCACATAATCCTGTTGGTTTTGGGGGAAGTGAGGGCCCTTTAACATCTTCTGTTTTATGTAATTCTCAGACACATGCCATTTATCTTCATTCATTTATTATTTGAGACAGAGACAGAGACAGAGAGAGAGAGAAACCGTGCACATGAGACCAAGTGGAAAAGAGAAGCAGAGGGCAGGGGAGGGAGAGAGAGAAAGAGAGACAGAAGAGAAGGAGAATGGGGTAGAGGGGGAGATAGAAATAATCCCAAACAGGATCCATGCTCAGCTCAGAGCCCAACGTGGCGCTCAATCCTACAACCCTGGGATCATGACCTGAGCCAAAATCAAGAGTCAGATGCTCAACTAACTGAACCACCCAGATGTCCCCCAGACACA
This sequence comes from Prionailurus viverrinus, assembly GCF_022837055.1. Classification (NCBI taxonomy): domain Eukaryota; kingdom Metazoa; phylum Chordata; class Mammalia; order Carnivora; family Felidae; genus Prionailurus; species Prionailurus viverrinus. The sequence goes on from NC_062567.1 coordinate 96,959,865, forward strand.
TGCCTTTTAATGTGAAGTATTTTTTTAAATTCTGTTACCTTGCTATTATTTTTTACCTACTTTTAATCTAGTATCAAAGATTTACAAGATTTCAACAATAGTTTTGTGATCAGAGGGAGGAAAAGAAATAAATGCTGCATTTCAATTATCAACATCCAAACATTTATTTCCTACCAACAATTAAGAGTACCAAGTATAAGTTTTAACTTCTTTCTCACCCCCATCTCTAAGCTTTGAGTACCACCTCTTTTCAGAAACTTCTGTATATCTACCTATAAACATCTAATGTTACAAGACTGAAACTATTTCAAAGTTCTTTTACCATGGGCTGGCCAGCATCTGAGAACTTCACTTTAATATCTTTTAAGTGCTTCAGAATAGGTTCATCATGTTCCTGCAAATTAGGAAAATATTAAAATGAATATCTGACATGGCATTTTAGGATTAGTGTTGTTACTGGACAAAAACACTTAGCTAACTAAGACATTTATAGGAAGGTTTTACGTAACAATTGTGAACCATTAAGACCTACTCTCCAGATTATGGCTTATACTAAAGCTAGTTTACTTACAAGCTCTACTTATTTCTACTGCCATTGGTAGAAAAAAAGTGACTCGACAGAAAACTACATCATCATCATCATCATCATCATCATCATCATCATCATCATTATCATCAGACTGAATGGGCTAAAGAATACAAAACCAAGTCTTAGGCATGTTTGCTTTAAAAACGCTTCCTTTTCCAGCAGCTTCTTTTTCCTTTCATTCTGCTGGGTCCTTTTCTACTTCGCCAAAGTAGAAATGAAGTAGTCATTGTTCCAAGATTTCTTTTTCTTGACATTAACTTCCAACAATCACACTACATGGCAACAAATACTACCACGCAGGTGGTAGTGGCTCAAGAAATGCTTCTGATTAAGACAGGAAAAGTTTCCCAGAGAAGGAGACATTTAGGTTGGTTTCCCAGAAAAAGTGACAACTGTAAGAGTTAAAGTTCTGTATGTTACTCTTTTAAAATGCAAGTGTTCCTTGGAATATTTGTTTCAGACTGAGAAAGTCATTTTGGGTAAGACAAATGGAATTTTAAGTCTCCTCCTTCCTATCTCCAATACCAAGCACCTAAACACAGAAGGCACAAGACTGTAACAAAACATTGCTCAATGATAAACAATTGTCAAAGGGACCATTTCATTATCTAATTTTTGAAAATGAATTAAAATTTATTTGATTACATTCATCAAAGACACATTTCCCTTCTACAGAAAACACAGGTTTCAGAAGACCACAACCATTCCATAAAGGTCAATAACGGAGAGACTAGTGTCATCACAGCCATTTACACTTCAAAAGTAAACTGGTGTTATCATAAATAAAATTACCTGAACCATATCACTGAGCAAGTCAACATTCTTAAAAACAGTCAACCAGAATTCAGGAATTCCCTTGGGGTCTTCTTTTTCTTCATCTTTTTTCTCATCTTCAACCTTGGCTTTTTCTTTCAGCTCCTCCTTGATAAATGACAGCATACATTACTGAATACCTAGATCAGACCTCTGATAAAATATTACCCATCCCCTTAACTTACACCCAGTGGTGAAGTACAGAAACCAAAATATCTTCAATCACCAATTGTAACTTTCAATCAAATTATAAGTTCTGGTCCAATTGTATAAACACTGCTGTTTACCATACCAAATCTTACTTCTATAAATATTGCTAATTACCATACTCCTCCAAAAAAGAGAACCACTAGGAGAGAACCTTATTATAAACCATAGGGAAATAGTTTTAGAGAAAAAAATTTTTAAAGCTTCAGGGGATAAGTAAATAAATAAATACCTTACCCAATGCCTCACCCCTTGGTGTTCTTGACCAAAACACTATATTATATATGCTTTATCAACCAACATTAAAACAGCAATGTTGGAGAAACAGGGTCATGTAACAGAACACTGCATTTGTGTCACAACCCTGCCATTTATTAGCTGTAGGCAGGTCACTTAGAAGCTTCCATTTCAGGGGTGCCTGGGAGGTTCCTCTTGATTTCAGCTCAGGTCATGATCTCGCCGTCATCGGATAAGCCCTGTGTGGAGCCTGCTTGGGAATTCTCTCTCTCTCCCCCCACCTTCCCCTCCCTGCACATGCGTGCACACGCTCTCTCTCGAAATAAATACATAAACTTAAAAAAAAAAAAAAAGCCTCCATTTCATCACTTGAAAAGAACAATCCTTTGCATGTCATCATGAAGTTCAAAGGAAAATTTTATATGAATCTATAAAACTTAAATACTATAAAAACGTAAGGGAAAAATGAATTTTGTATCCAGATGAATTTGGGTACAGATGGTGCCAGGTCTAACAGTGGCTCATCTGCACTCACTATCCATCTTACAATAAAATATTTTCAAGGGATAAAAACACAAAGTTGGTACCAACCGAAATTTCATCCTCCTCATCTGGTTTCCATTCACATTCCTCTTCTGTAGGTTCATAAATTGCATTAATGATCTCAAATCGCTAAAATGATTTAAAAAGAAAAGCTTACATAAAAACACTGATATCCAAGGCAGAAACTAGCTGTTTCTTGTTAAAGACGCTTATAGTTTTAATGAATGCATACCACAACCTGAATTGCTATAACTGACTTCCCAAATACCTCTTAATAACCATCTGGCTGAGAGGCCTAAAGACTTAACCACCTGCAAGTTTGTTTATATTTCCAGAGCTTTATTATAATGTCATATTTCAGATAAATAATAGAAAGCATTACCTTATCAAATAGAGGCTGATAGAGAACAGCATACTTTCTTTCAAGATCATGAACTTCCTCATAGAATTTGGCTTCTATCTGTGCACATTTAACTTGAAGGTTTTTGAGAGCATTCACTCGTCTCTTAACTACCCTAGGCAAGCTGAAAGGTTGGAATGCACCAGTTACACAGCATCATAGTAAAATACAGGTCATACTTCTATCATATTGAAAATAAAGCATAAAAGTCAGTGAATGATAGTTTCCTATTTGAAGCAAAAGGTATACTCAAAGTAACTAAAATAAATACATGGACTTCTTGACCGAAATATTTCAAAAACGAACATTTAAATAGATACAGTAAGTTGATAAGAGAATGTAAATCGTATCAACCCTAAATCTTTCATTATAATCAAGTTCAGCAGTAGACTTGTCAATGCTGGCATCTACGCTGTAAAACAGACTGTTTTTTAAGTTCAAAAGTCATGGGCTGATCATCTCAACTCTGAGAATGACGACAGTAACCTTGATTTTAAAAAGGAAAAAAAAAAGTATGTGTATCTCACCCATACCAGCTATTTTTAGGGAAAAGGAGAACATATGTATATTAGAAAAAAGGATGGTATCCTACACTATTATTTCTTATTTTAGTCTCTGTATTTAATTTGGAATTTGAAATTTTATTAAAAATATGACTGTTATGTTCCAGGAAGGGACTTTTAGTAAGATATAATTCATATGTCATACAATTTACTATGGGGTGGGTATAAGCCTCCCGAAGTATGATTAAACTTAGGAATCCCCTACCACCCAAAACATTTCACTCAAAATTTATCTAACTTCAGGGAATCTGTACAAAAGATCCAGAATCCAGATTAGAATTTCCTGCCATAGGCAGATTGTTGTAACTCAAACAATTCTCTTACTTAACCACTATTTTAGTTATGATAATCAGAAGTAGAAAACAAATTATCTACAGATACCATTTTTTTATTTCTTACAATTAAAAGTAAAAAGCTTAATGTTTAGTCAAGGTAGTGAAATAGCATGGTGTGCTGCCCACCCCCACAGCCTATCTTAAAGAAATAAAAAATTAAAAAAAAAATTCAACCCTAGAAACTTTAGAACTAAGAAGGAAACAACTATTTCAGGCACTTGCACGCACACACACCATGGGCAACTTCTGAGACTAACAACTGCACAGGGTGAACTGCAACCTAGAAAAAGGAGGAAATGGCCAGAATGGGTAGCAGTGAGGACAGGCTAGAAGAAAGCTTTTTAAATTCTGCACTTTCCTTACATCAGTCAGTGCCTGTCCCCTTCACCCTTCACAGAGCCCAGTGCCAACATTTTTAGGAGCTGATAAAAGCTGGACTGGCTGAAAGCTTACAAGCACTCATTCCTCCACCCCTCCACTCCAGGTACTCTTCCCCAAAGCAGCCAAAAACAACTGCCTAGAATTGACAGCCAACTTTTGAGTCTAAGTTAACTGGAGCTCTCCTTAGGTTCATCCCATCCCCTCACCTCAAACTCCATGGGACTATCACAAACCAAAGCTTGATCTTTAATAATGATTACCGAGGAGTAACTGTTACCAGCCAACGAGCCTAAGCTCTAAGTCCAAATAACTAAACACTTGAGGAGTACAATCTCTAATGAAAGAATGAAATATTTATCATCTGAAGCCGTATTATTAGACAGAACAATGTAAATGTATTTAAGGAAATGAGGGAAGAAACAAGACCAAGAAATCTAAAAGTGGAAATATTAAGTATGAAAAATATAGTAGCTAAATTATATAACCAACAAATAGGATAAACTGGATAGGTTCAAGTGAAAGAAGTCCATTAAAGTTGAAAAGGTCTCCAGAAGGCAGCAGGAAAGACATACAGTTATGATTTGGACGACAAAAGTAACAACAGCTAAAAGACAGAAGGGAGGTGGATAGCTCAAGAAATGAATAAATTTCTCAGAGTCAAAGTAATATGGAACTCCTCACTCTCACCCCTAAACAGGTTAATGAAATTTATGAATATCAAAGACCAAAGAAAATTCTAAATGTATTCAATGAAAAAGCAAATAACATATGAAGAAAAAGGAATCAGACTGACATCAGGCTTCAAAAGAAAACACCATATACAAGAAATGCATTTTTAAGATATTTAAGAATTCTGAACTTACAATTTTATAAACCAAACTATTACTCAGATATAAAACAAAATAAAAACTTTTTATGAGGCTTATCAGGCTTCAGGAAATATGCCACAGATACTCGTTACATTCATTAAAAGTAATTTTTGAAAAAGTTAAAAAAAAACAACTCGGGAACAATATATAAGATATGGGCAGCCAAATATCTTGGTAAATTTTACTGATGTTTTGATGAACAAAAAGAGGACTAGAAGATGCATATTTATAAACAATACAGACATTGGTAAATTTAAGAAATCAATAGGGGTATTAGGTTTTGAGCCTCTTTACCATAATAACAAAAAGTAGAATGCAGTAACTTTGAAGCCAGCAGAAGACAACCAGAATTATTTAATGGAAAGCAGAAAAGGAGGAAAAAAGAAAGTACGATAAATTATAAAATAAAATAATAGCAATTAAGTCCAAAAACAATACCACCTTCAAGAACTGCAAAGAGTTTGAAACCACTAATAATGAAGCGAGCAAACTTTCTTACTAGAGATAAGATACAAGGATGGAAAAAGACATGCCAGGCAAAGGAAGGAAGGAAGGAAGAGAAAGAAAGCAAGCTGGAATAGCTATCTTAATATCAGACAAAACTGAATTCATAACAACAACAACAACAAAAATAACACAAAATACAAAAGAGGACATTTTAGTCTTGTAAACTAGAACATAAGGACAAGATGTATACGTCACAAACATATAGCTAATAATACAGCTTCAAAATATACTAATCCACAACCAATAGAGATTAAATAGAAAATTTTAACACATCCTTCCCAGAAACTGTTAGTTCAGGCAGATAATCAATAAGCAGAAATAAAGAGAACTTGAACAACACAATTAATAAATTTGCACTAATTCCAGCATATAGATCTTCACTCTACATTCATAGAACATTTATTACAACAAAGTATTAAGACCATAAAAGATAGATTAAAAAAAAAAATCAATTCAAGCATTCAATTCAAGAAACTGGAAAGAGGAAAAGAACAAATTCAAATAAGGGTTCTCAAACCCCTAAGACCAAAGTCCATTTTTAGAAGAGTTCTACCAACTGTTCAACGAACAGTTAATTCCTATCTTATTCAAATTGCTTTGAAAACAGGGAAAAAAGTAAAAGCAGCTGTGTCTATTTCATTAAGCAATCGAAATCTTCACTCTAAAACCAGGGCTTGGAATTACCATCCCATTGAAAGTTTCTGTATTGTACATACATACATATGTACATACACACACAAGTTCAATTCACTAATGAATAACGACCTTACATAAAATTATTAAACTAAACTCAACAGTGTAGGTTTATTCCAAGAAAGTAAGGTGAGTTCAGTATCTGAAATATATTTCCAAACTGTATTTAATATGACTTAATAGATTCAAAGAAAAAGTCAAAAGACCATCTGAATACAGAAAAAAAGGTCACAAAAAATCCTACGTAGACACCAAATGTAATGGAGAGATTTTATATCCATTCCAGACTGGAAATAAGACAAAGATGCTCATGTTTAATGCTAACATTTAACACAGTACTGCAAGTCCTGGCCAATACTGTAATGAAAGAAAAATAAACGTGGTGTCACATAACACAAAAGATTAGAGCTAAAACTGCCATTACTTGCAGACAAGATCTTTTGCCTATGGGAGGAGAACAAAGAACAAAGAACAAATTACTACCAAAGTGTAGCAAGATTTCTGGATACAAGATCAACAGCAAATAAATAAATAAAAATAAATCAATAGCACTCTTCTTGACATCAACAGCTAACATGGAGATACAATAAAAGATACTATATTCACAAAAGCAACACAACTAAAGTACACAGGAATTAACCAAGAATAGACTTTGAAAAAAAAATTTAGAGTAAGAGAATATGATCTCAATAAATACAAAGATGTGGATGAGACAACGTAACATTAAAAGGATAATTTCCTACCATGTTAATATGTACACTCAATGTAACTCTTATCAAAAATTTTAGTGTGTTGAGAGGGGCTGTTTTCTGTTGTTTTATGAAAATCCCTAGAAACTTACTAGCAACCATATGTGGGATGAAGGTCTACATACCGTTAAGCCAATCTTAAGAGTGTGTTCCATAGGGAATGAGGGGGAGGGGAAAGGGTGGAAGAAGATACTACAGGGAGAAAGGTTAAATCGTCACCCTGCTAGATATTAAAACATACTAAAAAGCCATATTAATTAAAACCGGTATTAATTAAAACAGAAGAGTGCTGTTCAAAGACAAACACAGATGTTTATAAGAAACTGGTATGTAATAAAGGTGGTATCACAAATAAATGGGCGAAAAATCAACTGTTCATGGTGAAGTGTGATAAAAACAAGCTCATCAAAACAAAACAAAAAAAACAAAAAAACCTGAATGCCTAGCTAAATACAAAGGTGAACTCTAGAGGGATTATTAAAGACCTAAAGATGAAAGGCAAAACTAATCAATAGGAACTACAGAAGGAACTAGGAAGGACTTGCTAAAACTTGAAAGAATGAGCCACAGGTCAAAACCTTAAAATATAAAAATTAAGGATTTCTGTTTAATGGAGAATGCTAAGGATAAAGTTAATAGAAATGACACGAAAGATTTACAAGTCTAAAAACTGATGACAGATTAACACCTAGAATACACAGAAACTCCTGGAAAAGACAGTAAACCCCAATAGGAAAATGGACAGAGGGAACAACAAATGAGCAACCTAAAAAGCTCACAATCATGAAAAAAAGCTCGAAACTCAGTAGACAACAGAAAATACAAACAAAACAAAATATGCCCGTACCTCTTCGATTGGTAAAAAACAAAACACCCATAAAGGTGAATGATACCAACTGCTGGCAGGGACACAAGGATAGAGCAACCTTCAATGCACTGGCTCTAGAAAGCAAGCTAGAAGTATTTAAAGTTTGCATACCTCATATAACAATCCCTATGAGGTAAGTACATAACCCAAAATAATTCTTACACAGTTCTTTAGGAGGGCATGCACAAAGATGACCATTACAATGGAATTTGTGTTGATGGAGCTTGGAGGCAATCTAGATATCCATCAAAGAATAAACGTATAATAGAACATGGTGGACACAAATCACCGCAAGTGACAACATTTAGAAGCTAGAAACTACTGACTAGAGATTACATGCAGAAAGCAATGTGGATGGATCCTAAAACCATAAAGCCAAGTATAAAAAAACAATTATAAGCAAAATAAGATATATGTGCTATTGTTAATGATTTATAGGACCAGTGAAATAAATAAGAAATCATTATTTCCTGTAATCCTGTGCACTTCTAGCAAACCTCCAAACAAATCTCAGAAATGGTTAAGATCAGTGTATTTCCTGTGGAGAAGAGTCAAACTTTGAAAAGACCAACTCTAAATTGGTGGTACTCGGCAAAATTTTAAACTCCCAATAATCCTACAATAGATACTAACAGACATTAGCTTTCCACTATTACTAATGTAAGTCCTAGATGGTCTTAAAAATAGGTACACTTGCAATGTTGATTATAGAAGGATAAATAAGGACTATGGAAAAGAAGAACTTGTACCTTTCAATGTATCCTGTTGGTGTTTCTACCAGACCATCAAGTCTTTCTTGAAGGGCTGCAAGAATCTGAGGATTTTGCATCATCTGAACAGTCAGCTGACGCGCTTTAAAAAAAAAAAAAAAAAAAAAAAAAAAAAGGGCATCGAAAGAAGGATTTTATGAAAATGTATTATGCTATTTTAATAGGACAATCCAATCATGAAGTTTTCCTGACTAGCCCATAAATCATTGGTCTGAACAGAGATGGGCAGCAAGCGGAGGAAAATCCACTCTAGGAAAAGTTCAGATTCCTAATGATCTAATACATCACCATCTCTCAAGGCCATTGCTACAACTCCTGTGAATAATATCCTTTCTCTTCCTACTACATTGTGTTTCACACACCTTCCGTTTTTGAGAAGCTCAAAGCTTCATCCGGATGCCTATCTATGACTGTAGATAATGCTTTGAAGCAGACAATACACACTATTAGAAAATTGCAAATACAGTTTCAATCCTGGGACAAAGACTGTGGAGCGAGTAACCTAAATGTTTTGCTTGATGCTTAATAGTATAGTGTGCTTGTGTATGTCTGAATAGAGAATGTTAACAGTTGAAACAATCAAGGTTGTAACTAAAGCCAAACAAAACATGATTCATTAATGGTGTCTAAAATCATACTTAAACCAAAAATACCAGATTTAGGTGAAACAAGTTATTTTGCTATATCCTCTCTTCTTCATAAACAGACATTACACAAAATTGATATTAGCCTTCCCAGCTGTGTTTTTAAAGGTCAATTCCTAATACTAATTTGATTATTGGATGATGTCCAGTTGTGATAACCAACATGCCTTTAGAAATGTCAATACGGGCCACTAAGGATACAGACCTATATATCTTTCGAGAAAATGTTGTAAGATGAAAGCTGAAACTAACGTGCAGAGGTCTTTTCACAATTAACCTCCATCTGGCTTAACAATGAAAAGTTGAGTCATCTGGTACTTCAATATTCTTGGCCCATACCCACAGGGCATAACCTGCAGGCATAACCTCCACTACCATTGCTACTCCTCTTCCTTCTAGAATTACTTGCTCAAGAAAACTGTGATTGATTTTTGTTTACATTTAATACTTATCTCTTTTTTGGTTGTTTGGTTGAAATGGGTTTAAAAAAGACTGACATACAACTATAGGTTTTCTACTATTAAATACTGAACATTTTCAAATCACTCCAAGCTAGTGTTGTTTTTTTTTAGAAGTACCACCAAAAACAACCTGTAACATTTCTAAATTCAGACAAAACTCCTGGGCAGCTGTCTGACACAGTTAGGCCATGTCACTGCAGCAGCAAGAGGGTACACAGAGTGACTTCTGATGGGTCACTAACTGTATCTATACCTTCCCCTCCCTTTCTACCATTCCATCTCAACCCCTCTCTTCCCCTCCTTTCTTCCCCACCCGAATATACACATACAAACTGTTATTGAACTAGAGGTATGGGCTATGTGGGTAAGGCAAACAAGGATCCAAAAGGGAACAGTATTTGTTAGTACCCTCTAGAAGACATGTGCCAGCAATCACTGGCTCCTGAAGTAATTTAAAATAATACCTTTGATTTTTGTTTCTTCACCAGTTTCTTCTTCTTCTACTTCTTCAACATCATCCAAATCTTGATCAAGTTCAGACTGTTCTTTGCTACAATATCATAGTATCACACCAAGGTTCAAATGTACCAATTACCAAAAAATAAATAAAAAATTATAGAAAAACTTCAATTTATTTTCTAGGTTAATATGCCTCTTTCAAAAATATGAAATAGGAAATTCAAAAGGTAACTCAGTTCTCTAACTTCATATGTAAACAAGCACAAACTGGAAGTACATAAAATTTCATTTAAAAGCACATGGTCAAATATAAAGTTTGTATTGCACACTTTTTTTTAAGATTTTACTTTTAAGTAATCTCTACACCCATCCTGGGGTTCGAACTCACAACCTGAGATCAAAAGTTGCATGTTCTACCAACTGGGCCAGCGAGGCATCCCTCTATTTCAAGCTTTAAAAATGTGGTTTAGTAGGTTTTGGTACAGGCAATGAGAGGTCAGGAAGTATGTGCTCTCTACCCAATATCCACTGATATCACTCTGAATAACAGCAGCCTGATTTTATAGGACACGGCAATACACCAAGCTTTAAAATCCTACATTTCTCAGCCTACCTCTTAGCTAGGTGGGTTATGTGGCTCTGTTTGGGCAATGAGTTAAAAAGTCGTATAGAACTTTAAGTAAGCCTCCTACATAGGATGGTAGACAGCTGGGAGGCCTCATCTTGCTGCCTCCCTAGAATAGGGATGTGATGACTAGAGTTCCAACAGCCATGTTGGACCATGAGGCATCCTAGAGAGAGAATAAAAGTCAACAGAATGAGGGAATTTAGAAGAATAAGGAACTGGATCCTTGACGGCTATGGAGCAATCACATCAGCCTGTACTCATGATCTTTGGACTTTCCTCCTTTTTCTTTACTTCACAGTAGAGATGGGCAAAAAGTTAAACAGAAGACCCGAGTCTACTGCATGCTTGGAGCAAAGCCAGGAGGATGGCACCATTGAAAGAAAAGGAAAAAGTAGGAAGATAAAATTCTCCCCATTTCATCTTAAAAACCTAGTTTTTGAACATGCAATTTCAACAGGAATTAAAAAGGGAAATAAGGATATCTAAGTTAATGTATAGGTCTTCATATGATTCCTTGTGTGATTTTACATTTTAATATCTGGTTTAGAGATTTAGTTACTTTCATGTTTAGAAAGAGCATTTGGAAAATTAATTTTCATATAGAGACAAATATAGAAAAGGTCAACTGTGTTCTGCCAGCAAGATTTATGTTCCTGTAACTAAGGAAAAAATTCCAGCCTTCTCATCAAATATACAGATTATTCTGAAATTATACAGATTATTCTGAAATTATCTTTTATTATAAACAAACATACTCAGACTTAAGATCACTAAAGACCACAAAACTATTCCTCCAGTGTGATTTTATTAATTTACTGAACATCTACATTTTAAGGCTTTAAAACAGGGGTCCACAAACATGGGTCAAATACAGCCCATTATTTTTGTAAATAAAACGTTACCAGAACACAACCACATTAATTCGTTTACGCATGGTCTATGGCTGCTTTCACGCTACAACAGCAGAGTTGAGTAACTACAACTAGACCATATGGCCCAAGGGGCCTAAATATTTATAAATTAGGTCCTTTGCAGAGAAAGTTTGCTGACGCCTGCTTTAATTCTCCTTTCCTCCCATCCTCCTAGAGCTCACAAGCATCCAAAATTAAATAAGGGGATGGTGGGGTATCAAGCTGTCACAACCAATTTCTTTTTTTTTTTAAGTTTAAAACAGAATGAGGGTTGCAAGGTTAAGATGGCAGACTGCACATACTCCTCTGATCTTAATCCTCCCCAAATCCCTACCTCAATTATGATAAAGGGGTTTTAAAACAAAACAAAAAAAAACATTGAAGGACAAGGAGACAAGAGCAGCAACTTCACTGAGAAATGAAATCCTTAAGTTAGCAATAGGAAAAGCTGAAAACCAGCCCAAACACAGAATCTTAAAAAGGACACTTCTAGAACTAGAGCTGGGAGACTGACAGTGGAGAAAATAGGGAGAACTAAACAAAAACAGGTAAGTAGTTAAATCCCCAGATCCTCCCCTTCTATCTAGCAGAAGCATGGCAGTTTCTTCTCTGGAAAGGGTTAAACTGAGAGCTCAGCGTCCAAAACCACAGGTACAGCTAAGAGTATCTCAGATATAGGACTGTATCACTCTAGAATGCTGAATGTAGCAACCCTTCCCTAGCAACCTTTCCCTAATTTGGGTTCCACAACACTGAAAGCCAGATCTTTACCCAGACACTCTTCACTGGGGTATCTGACCAGCCCAGAAATAAAAAAAAAAAACAAAAAAACAAAAAAACACATCATTCTGATAATGCGGATTCTTACAACAAACGCCTACCCTGATGATCTTACATTACAATCTAAATTAAAAGCCTCCCCCACTCCAAGAGTCAAATTTTCCAAACAACTTTTTTTTAAACCTCCCTCAGTTGCATGTTCTCCCCACCCCAATCTTAGCAGACAATCAAGTATTACCTCCTATTTGAGAAAGGCTCTAACATGGAGACAAAAACAAATAGGGGAAAGAAAAATTTAAGAGTAAACATACTATAAAGAGGAAAAACATCCAGAGAAAAGATATGACAATCCAGAAAAAAGATATTACAATCAATGAAATAGGAACAAGATGCTATAAAAACAGGAACAGAGAGCAGAGACACTCCTGAAAACTAAAATAACAGAAATTTAGAAACTCAATTCAAGAGTTGAAAGATAAAGTTTCTTCAGCTTTGCCCAGAAAGAAGAGCAAAGAGATAAAGATGGAAAATAAGACAAAAGATAATTAGAAGAAGCAGTTCAACAATACAACATAATAGAAGCTCCAGAAAGAGAAAACAGAAACAAGACAATCAACAAAGTAAGTCGAGAATATTCCCCAGAACTGAAAGCCATCAAGTTGCCAGACTGAAAGGGTCCACCAGTGAATGCCTAACACGAGAAATTTAAAAAATAGATATATCAATGTGAAAATTTCAGAACTCTGAAGCCAGTGTAGCTTCCAGAAATAAATATATATGTATATATTTAAGACAAAAAGTGTCACATTACAATGATCAAGAATTGACTTTGAACTTCAACACAGCAATACTGGAAGCAAAGTAACAATGGAGCAATGCCTTCAAATTTCTGAAGAAACAGGATTCTCGAATCAGAATTCTATACTCAAACTATCAAAGGTAAGGATAAAATAGTTATTTTCAGTCATGTCAGATCTCAAAATAATTTACTTCCTTTGTACTTGTCCAAGAAAGTACTAAAGAACCAAAAGAAAACATGGGATACAGCAAACAGCAAACCTGAGAGAAGGAACCAAAGGAAAGGAACAAAACCCCAGGAAGATAATAAAATAGATCCACAATGACAACTGTATAACCAAGGTTAAGCAATTCAAATTGGAGCAGGGCAATACAGGAGGGCAATCACTTTGAAAGCCATTATCACTAAAATACCTGCTGCCATTCTTTTTATGTGTGGAAGGACTGGCCAGATTCTTAAATGTACTTGAATCTGATGCCCTTGTGCTAAATTTTCTGCCTTCCTACCTCCATGATCTGCTGCCTGCACCTTGTGGATATATCGTCATAGCATATGTCCTCCATCCAGAAGTGTACAGTTTTAATCCATCGCTAAGTTATGGGAAACGATAAGCAACAAATAGTGCAGTTCACCCATTCTCCCTTACCATATTTCTTCAAGATACCCATCCACACTAGAACCCTGCCAGAAGCCAACTTCACTAAACCTGTTTCTAGAGTGCACGGCCTTGCCCAATGAAGTCTTGAGGAAACTTGAAGCCAGAGTATGACCCAGATAATCTTTTTGCTTTTTGTTTTCCTACCTTGGAAATTTCAACTAGTAGTAGTAATATTGCTTTTCTCTTGCAGCTAAGTTTGTGACTGCTTTTCAGATTTCCAAAATTAAACACTGATTAAGAATGTGTAGGTGTTTAAAATTAAACTGGTTAAGAACGCATAGGTGTTAAAAATCTAAAGGAAAACAAAGAAATGAATTAGACAAAAGCCAAGACAGTATTTACATGTCTGGAAAGGTGGGAGGATGCAATTGAGAAGATGGATACTGGGTTTCTTCTAATAGTAATGTTGTACTTTTAAAAACTTGAATGTAAATATCCTATTATTCTTAAACTCTATGCATACATTTTATAAACTTTTTATCTTGTATGTAGGATACATTACACTGTAAAGTAAAATCTCTGGGAAATACATGCATGGTAAAAATGAATTTCGTAAGTATTTCTGATTCATTATTGTGCTCAGCACTTTAGTAAGAATAAACACTAGCAAATGGTTTACCGTATTTATGACAATGATTATATATACTCTATTTTGTCTTAGATATGCCATACCCCACTTTTATAATAGCAGATATTGCCATACATTTGCATAATGTTATTAATACTGCTGTTAACCATACCACAGTACAAAGTGAAGCCTATCTCTGGAAAAGGAGAAAAAAAACAACAACAAAAAACCAATTATCTGGCACTTACTTGTCAATGTCTGCCATGTTGTAAGAACTCCAAGTATCTATGGAGAGAAAGGTCAATGTTAACAACAATACCAACAACAAAATATATATATATACATACATATGCCAAAATCTGCCACCTATTGTACTCATTATGCCCTCCTGGAGATCTCTTTTAAAAGTTTAATAATTCTTGTATCAAATGTCAGCCCTTTAAACAACTTATAAAGTCCTGAGTCCCAACCTATATCAAGTAAACCTTCCCCATCCCTTCAAATGCACCTCATGTCTTATCACTGATAACCACCATACCCCCAAGGCTATCCTGGATATACTGGCATATTGTCAACAAACTCTTGGTTACCTAATGTCAACACTGTTA
The DNA here is from genome assembly GCF_022837055.1 of Prionailurus viverrinus. Taxonomy (NCBI): domain Eukaryota; kingdom Metazoa; phylum Chordata; class Mammalia; order Carnivora; family Felidae; genus Prionailurus; species Prionailurus viverrinus. The sequence continues at coordinate 96,974,905 of NC_062567.1, forward strand.
GAACTAATCAGGGCATATCCTAAATTCTTTCTTACTATAGATAAGTACTGTATTAACTTAGAGAATATGGGTTTTAGAAAAATAAAACTTAAGGTAAAATGTATTATATTCAGGCAGAAAAATGGCTGAATGCCAGAGGTAATGCACAAATTACAAAAAAATAATCTAAACCAAGCTTAGGATCCCACATTAAAATCAAGTTTTTAATCTTTTAAAAATCAAACCACAGACTTTAACTCTCAAAATGCTACAAGACGTGATTCCTCATATCAGCATGTTTTATATGCTTATTACTTACAGAGTTAAGAAGAGTTATTGATTTTAGCAGTCAAGTGTTAATATCTGGAGTAATATTAATGATCTAATATTCATAGTTTAAACAAATTATGAAGAAAATATTTCTTCCTCATAATGTATCCTACTCTATTTTTTGTTTTAAATAATTTCTACTAGCATTAATGTATTTCTCTAGTGATGCTGGGTAATTAGCCAACATTAACAAAATACTTAGCAAACAATAATGAAGAAATACTAATTCAAAAAGAAAAATATAGAATATTAGTCAAAGAAATACAAGTGGGATTCTAGTTTGTCTATCAAATCAGCAAGGAATTTCTTTTAATGCAGGGAAAATGGTGGTGAATATATGCATTTTTTTTATGTTTATTTTTGAGAGAGCAAACGAGCAAGCGAGCGAGAGAGACACCAGGCTCAAACTCATGAACTACAAGTTCATGACCTGAACTGGAGGCTTAACCAACTGAGCCACTCAGGAGCCCCGTGAATATGCATTCTTAAATGTGGCTAGTGTTACCATGAACTATTTTCTTTCTGGAGAGTAATTTGGCCATAGGAATATAAAAAAACCTTAAAATATTCATCTCCAGCCTTAATTTGAGACCCTAACATGAAAAAAAAAAAACTTATGAACCTAAGGGCCTGTGCTTTTCATGCTGGCCTAGAAGGTTCTTCCACAACTTCGGTTAACACATCTTTTGGCTCTTTATGCTTCAGAGAGACTTCTCCAACCTGTACATTCTAGCTAAATAATTTCTTGGTTGTACAGACTCCTATAAAGCTCTATTTCTTTCCATCATAAAATGCCTTGGAGCGCCTGGGTGGCATCCAACTTTGGCTCAGGTTATGATCTCACGGTTTGTGAGTTCGAGCCCCGTGTCTGTGCTGACAGCTCAGAGCCTGGAGCCTGCTTCAGATTCTATGTCTCCCTTCTCTCTGCCCCTCCCATGCTCATGCTCTGTCTCCCTCAGTTTCTCAATAATAAACATTAAAAAATAATTTTTTTTAAATAAGATGTCTCAAGTTTGTAATTACAGATTAGTGTTATTATTTGGCTAACGTCTATCTGTCCCAACTAACCAGTGCACAAGATTCGCATTTAAGGGATTATATGTGCTTTTGCCAATCACTGCATCCTTCAAGACAGCAAGCACATACAGCTTACAGGCACAGCAGCTGCAATCACTTACCTCATCAAAAATAAACTTAGTATTAGCATGGAATGTGCATACAATGAAACGCTCTGCAGCCAAACTGAAGCAGATATGAGCTGATATGGAAAGAGCATAGGGTGTATGGCAAAATCCAACCTGGACAGGAATGTGTGTGTGTGTGTGTGTGTGTGTGTGTGTGTGTGTGTGTCCGCACATGTATTTATATGAATATGCATACTCTTGCACATAGTTTATGAATAAAACATTTCTGTAAAGATCTACCAGAAACCTAAGAGTAGTTACCTATTAAGACCAGGAGAAAATAAGAACTTATGTTTCATTCTCCATTACTTGCTTTTCCCATATACAAATACATTTTGCTAAAATTTTTGAACTTGCTGGGTTGAATATATAGCCTAATAAATCCAGCAATTATCAAGAATATGAAACTCCTCAAAACTTCTAAATTCAAATTTGTGTAACATTTTAACATGTACTCAGAAGAATGGCTACACTGCTTTGTGGAGTTACATTTAGAATTGTAACTCTTAAAATGAAATTCTTTTGATTCTTTATTAAAGATGATTCAAGACAGAACAGGATGGCATTTACTTCTTCGGAGAGGCCTTCTCCAATCTGCCCACTCTAGCTAAATTAGATTTCTTGGTTGTACACATTCTTGTTTTTTAAAGCAGGCCTAATTTTGTACTCAGACCATTTGGGTTGACACCAGCTTCGTGAAAATCTAGCTCAGGCAAACAACTTCTGGTCTTATTCACCATCTCCAAAAAAATAGGAAAAAAAAAATTGTTCTTTCACTGAACTGCTCTTATCAAGATGCAAATTCATAAATGACTTGTGTTTGGTATCCACTAAACACTCAATAAACACAAGCTACTTTTGAATTCTGTCCAGTTTTAATTATCTTAGCACAGGGTCAGTATTCTGCAAAATTAACTGTGGAGATGATTGTTAAAATGTACAGACTGACCAGTGAATGCACCGTGGTAATGTAAGTTGTTAACATTAAGGAAAACTGGGTAAGGGGCATATAGGAACTCTTGGGAGTATCTCTACAACTTTTTTGTAAATCTAAAATTACAAATAAGTTCATTTAAAAGAAAAAAGATTGATTCCCATGCCCAGATTCTGAACCAACAGGTCTGAGACCGTGGACCCAAAAATCTGCATTATAAACAAGAAACCCAGCTTCTGAGGCAGGTGGTTCTCAGATAATCAGATCACATTGAAGAACACAGGTTTCAGTCAATACCTACATTAGTTTTTTCACTGCACTCAATATTAAATAATCAATGAGAATTTTATTTATCAGACATAAAATTGCTCTCTAAAAGATCTGAAGAATTTCCATTTCTAGTAGTGACAAGCTATATTTTGCAGACCAACTCTACCAATAAAAAATAACTGAAAGTACAGAATAAGTATCTATTGAAATCTTAAAATCAAGGAAAATTCCAATAAGACAGCAAGGAATTACTAACCCCAAACTAAAAGCAAAATGATAATCAGAAAAAGACCCTGAGAACAAATGCCAATCTCAAATTTGAATTTCAGTTTTAACTACTGACAGGTGAAATCAAAAGCCCTAGACCTATTCAAGATGCGAAGAAACCTTTATAGTAACCCTCCATATCAAGCAGATGCCCAAAAGTGCTGCATTATCAGGAATAATAAACCAGTTCTCTTGGACAAAAGCCCAGATTCACTTTATCAGTTTGGTCCCAAAACCTCAAGCCCTGAGCTTAAAGCAGTCTCTGCCTGATAGTGTTCCTAAGCACCCACATATCCAAATGTTAAGTGAAAGGCACCTTCATCCTAGACCTCAAATAATTCATACAAGTTTTCAAGAGCAGTAAGGGCAAGAGAAAAGAATACAACAGAAATCTGTCCTTATAAAGACCTAAATGTTGTCAAAAGGACTGTAAACAAACTTATAACTATCATAGACAAATAACTAGGCTCAGTATCTGCAAAGAACGGCCATCTATTAAACATGATATGGCAAATTTGGCAAAGAACTAAATAGAACTTCTAGAAATAGAAATAATGGAAATCAAGCTAAACGGACAGGTTTATCATCACTTATCATCAGAGAAATACAAATCAAAACCACAATGAGATACCACCTCACACCTGTCGGAATGGCTAAAATTAACAACTCAGGAAATAATTGCTGATGATGAGGAAAGGGAAACCCTCTTGCACTGTTAGTGGGAATGCAAACTGGCACAGCCACTTTGGAAACCAGTATGGAGGATCCTCAAAAAGTTAAAAAATAGAACTACCCTATGACTTAGCAACTGCACTACTAAGTATTTATCCAAAGGATAAATACTGATTTGAAGGGGTACATGCACCCCAGTGTTTACAGCAGCACTATCAACAGCCAAATTATGGAAAGAGCCCACATGTCCATCGACTGATAAATGGATAAAGAAGGTGTGTGTACACACACACACACACACACACACACACACACAAAATGGAATATTACTCAGCCATCAAAAAGAATGAAATCTTGCAATTTGCAATGTGGATGGAGCTAGAGTGTACTATGCTAAGGAAAATAAATCAGTCAGAGAAAAATACTATATGATTTCATTCATATGTGGAATTTAAGAAATAAGAAGTATAAACATAGGGGAAGGGAAGGAAAAATAAAACAAGATAAAAACGGAGAGGGAGGGAAACCATAAGAGACTCTTAACTATAGAGAACAAACTGAGGATTGCTAGAGGGAGAGTGAACTAAATGGGTGATGGACATTAAGGAGGGTACTTGTGAGGAGCATTGTGTGTTACATATAACTGATGAATCACTAAATTCTTCCCCTGAATACTACTACACTACACTATATGTTAACTTGAATTTAAATAAAATCTTGGGGAAAAAAATGGGGGGGAGGGGGAACAGGTTTATCAGTAGACAAAACCAAGCTAGAAAGATAATTGAGGGAAGCAAGCTTAGAAGAAATCTTCCAAAATATGGCAGACACTAAAGGATACAAAATACTGATGTTACATGATATTTGAGAATACAATAAAGTCTAACAAATATTTAATACAAGCTCTAGGAGTAGAGAAGAGAATGCAGAAAATATTTGAAAAAACTAATAGGCAAGAATTTTCCAGAACTGATCAAAGACAGCCCTACAAATCCCAATCAGGATACATAAAAAAGAAACCCACACTTAGATATGTGAAAAAGCAAGACATTAAAGACAAAGGAGTCTTTTAGTCACCACAAAAGCACAAAGAGAAAACATTCAGATTAATTTTAAACCCACAAAAAGACAGATGTCTTCTCTTCAATAGACACCAAAAGACAACAGAATCCTCAATTTGCTGAAAACAGCCAAGGATCTTAGAATATTATACCCAACTAAAACATCCTCTAAGAATGAAAGTGAAACAGATACTTTCTGGAAAAAACACCTCTAGCATTTTCACTAAGAACACTCTGTTAAGTATATTCTTCAGGCAGAAGGCAAGTGATCCCAAACAGATGTAATTTGCAAGAAGAAATAAGGAGTAAAAAGGATGATTGCATTTATCTAAATAAACATTTTCAAATACCACCACTGCCTAGTGTGTTAAAAATGAAAACCATCACAACACTAAGTTGGGGTGGGGAGAGGGTGGGGGTAATAGATTAAAGTATTCTTACGTCCCTCAGCAGGCATGCTATAATTTCCGGGATGACTTACAAAAAATTAGAAACCAAACATGCAATTTCCAAAGTAGAAGAAAAATAATTTAAATTTGTAAGTGTATTGTTATACCAACCTAAAAGAAAAAAAAAGATAGTCTGGACAAACGGAAAGCACATAAAAAATATTTAAACCTAATCATAATAATGTTCAATGTAAATCAACTAAAACTCCCATTAAAAATTGTCAGGGAGGGGGCGCCTGGGTGGCGCAGTCGGTTAAGCATCCGACTTCAGCCAGGTCACGATCTCGCGGTCCGTGAGTTCGAGCCCCGCATCAGGCAGGCTCTGGGCTGATGGCTCAGAGCCTGGAGCCTGTTTCCGATTCTGTGTCTCCCTCTCTCTCTCTGCCCCTCGCCCGTTCATGCTCTGTCTCTCTCTGTCCCAAAAAATAAATAAACGTTGAAAAAAAAAAATTAAAAAAAAAAAATTGTCAGGGAGGATTTAAGAAAATCCAACTACATCCCATTTATAAGAAACACATCTATAACATAGGATATAGAGTTGCCAAGTAAAATATAATCCTAACCAAAAGGAAGCTGGTATCACTGCATTAACATCAAGAAAAATAAACTTCAAGGAATAGCATTACTAGAAATGAAAACGTCACTCTAACAAAAGATTGAATGAATTCACTACCCAATATATGTAGTATTTGGAAGATCTCAATTGAAAGACATAGCTCATGATATCGTGACTGAAGGCAAATCTTAACCTGAGAACTTGTACACAAAGAAAATCTTCCACTGAACAAAGAGGGAAAACAAGTGAGTGAATTAGACCACTAACTGATTATTTTGTGGTCTTGTAGTAGCTAGACGTCCAGAGACGTGTTATCAAATAACTTCTCACCATTCCAGAAAACTGGATTCTGAATTAAGTCCTCTTTACTTTCAGTAATAGAGCTAACCTTTATGAAGCCTACTCTGTAAGGGATTATTACAGGCTCCCCTTTATCTGCAGGTAGAATACTAAGCAACTTGCTCAGCAACAAATGTGACTCCCGAAACCCGTGCCCAGTCCACTATTCCAAAAACCAAAGTGCCTGCTCTATCAAAGCCTACATTACATAGATTATACAGTAATATACTAGTTGTTGTTCCTTTACAGAAAATGACTACTTCATGTGGAAACAGCCAATCACTAAAGATTACAAATGTCTGAAAGCAAGAGTTGAAGGGAACTGGTAATATCCCAAAGATAAGATTTCCCTTTACCTGAGACCTCACATCTCCCTCCAAATACACTTTAAACAAATCTATATTTAAGACACTGTTGTCCTATTAATACTATTTTTAGTGGTCCAGAGGCTCAATAACTTTATTTGACTCCAACACAATCTTATAGTTTGAGTACCATATTCTTTAGGCTCAGTTTTTCAATTCTGGGAGGTCAACAGCCGACTTAGAACGGACTTGTCTTTGAGACCCAAGCAAAAAGGACTTCTATTTGAGAACACCGCATACCTTCTGTCCAAGGGAGCTCATTATCTAGAGTATCATCTGATCCAACAGCAGAGAAACATACCTGGGCTGGACTAAAAACTTGCTAAAAATTCACCCAGCATTAATAAAACCAATTTATTTACATGGTGGGGGGAAATACACACACACACACACGGCAGACAAAAAGCTTAGGAGCCATCACTTTACTATATGAAAACAAACTTCATGTTGGATGACTCCATGACCATAAATACTGTAGCTTTTCTACTGGAGCAGAGTGGAACTTCAGCAAAGTGTGCTTTATGAATTCCAAGCTGATATATAGCTAACAGTTTAAATCAAGGGAACCCACTTTAAAAACCAATACAGGGGCGCCTGGGTGGCGCAGTCGGTTAAGCGTCCGACTTCAGCCAGGTCACGATCTCGCGGTCCGTGAGTTTGAGCCCCGCGTCAGGCTCTGGGCTGATGGCTCAGAGCCTGGAGCCTGTTTCCGATTCTGTGTCTCCCTCTCTCTCTGCCCCTCCCCCGTTCATGCTCTGTCTCTCTCTGTCCCAAAAATAAATAAATGTTGAAAAAAAAAATTAAAAAAAAAAAAACAAACAATACAAAAGCCTCATAAGTCATCACTGCTCGGTTATGTAACCTTGGATAAGATCTTTGACTGCTCTGTACTTCAGTTTCCACATTAAAATGTTGATACTACCTACCTCTAGGATCATTAAATTAGTTAATAATACAGAGTAATTTGTGCTGTTACATTATTTATCCCTGTTGTGTTCTTCTGTACCCTCTTTACCTTAGAAAATTAAACGTAATAGGTAATTAAATGTAATTAATAAGCTCTTCAAAATTACAGCCCCCTTCCCCAATAAAAGTCAAAATGTACAAAATTTCTGAACAAGTAAAAATGTATCAAGTGTGTAGCAGTAAAAGTGCAGTGTTGGTAACCAAAAGTACAGGGACCACTTTCTATGGCAAGTGCAATAATGTGATCTAGTGGTCTCATATCAATGTACTAAATAACTTACAAGGATGGGCAAAAGCAACAACGTTCACCTTCTAACCCCTACTCTGCCCAACAAGGAGAACTTCTTACTCAGATGAAATTAGTATGAAATGGTGCTTAATATTACTATTAAACAGGTCTTCCATAAAAAGAATGTTATAAATACCATCCCCCACTTTTTCTTTGTAGCCTTCATCACAATTCAACATTGTATATCTATGATTCTTTTTCTCATGTGTTAAGATATTATGTCCACATAGATGCTAAAATATTTACTCTAGGAATCAAATAAAAACAATTACAGCTTTGATCAGACTTGAGAATCTGAATAGACTGATCATCAGTTTTCAAAACTGATCAGGATTCATCCTAATCTTATTTTCATTAACCTTTCAAATTTATAACCAAAAAATGAGCAAAGTCTTAGTTCATTTTGACTTCTTCATACCTTAAAGTCAAATAGATTTTGCCTCTTTTAGCCCCTTTTCCTACAAAAGATCTGTTTTTTACATTTTTTTAATGTTTATTTTTGAGGGGGGGGGGGCAGACAGCGTGCGAGCAGGGGAGGCGCAGAGAGATGGAGACACAGAATCCGAAGCAGGCTCCAGGCTCTGAGCTGTCAGTACAGAGCCCGACGCAGGGTTTGAACTCATGAACCACGAGATCATGAGACCTGAGCCAAAGTCAGACAATTAACCGACTGAGCCACCCAGGTGCCCCCCAAAGGGCTGTTTTTAATGTAATCTGGGGAGTTGAGAATCCAATCAGTTACCTGGACACAATAATGAGCAATAGCATTTTGGATTAAGTTAATTCTGGACAAGTGTTGGGTTTGAGTTGTTTTTTTTTTAATCTCTAGAGAACAAGAACAGTCATGTGCCACATTTAGCATTAGCTTAATATTGTCAATAAGTCCAATATCAAAAATAAGTATTTTGCGGGAGGGTGGGTGATGGGTATTGAGGAGGGCACCTTTTGGGATGAGCACTGGGTGTTGTATGGAAACCAATTTGACAATAAATTTCATATATTAAAAAAAAATAAGTATTTTGCAACAGATAAAATTACATATTTTTCAAACTGATACGAATTTAAAATTACATTTATCAAATTAACACAATGTTGACCTGATATGTAATCCATAAAGTCAAGCTTTCATAACAAATGTTTAGTTCCATCTATCCTCCAAAGGACCAGTCGTACTAGAAGTAAATTGCCCATTTTAATTTTGACCATTAATTTGAACTCTTAATTTTAAAAAAATTGTTATTTTATGAATTTGAACAACTTCAAACAAGCATGAGACTTAGTCCCAGATGGTAACGGGAAAGCTTATTTACCTCCCAATAGTTTGAAACAAGTTACTCTATAGGTAAGGTTACCCCCCTTATCCAAAGGTACAATGTTACTACTTCCTAAGTAAAATAAGTACAAGAGTGTTAATGTAACCTGACAAGAGAACAGGACTTAAATATTAATCTTAAAAGGTATTTTGATGCTAGTTTCAAAAAACAGCAAATTTTGTTTTGTAGCTCTTCTGAAACCAGGCAAAGTGTTACGAGCTTTTAAAGTGCAGTCATTACAGAACTAGTTACTAATCATTTATCAGGCAGTGATGATCTAAACTAGGGGCTTCTTGAGCCGGATTCATTCTTTATGTACTCTGAAAGCCTAGACCTCCCAGACAGACCGCATTCCCCGCCTCCTTTCACTGCCTCCATTTATGGGAAGTAGAGGCATAGACAAGACAGCAAGCTACTAACTTGGCCCATTTAAGTTTACATTAATGCCTCCTTTCCACCCCATACTTCCTCCACCTCCCCATACACCTTAAAAACAACACAGCTAGATAAGTAACCTATTTTGGGAACTTCAATAAAGGAACTAATTTGTAAGAATGCAAAAGAAGTCCTAACAGAATTAAGAAGAGTGCAGGCCAAATCGTTTATTTCCATCTTAGAACCGTTTACAGGATTAGATTAATTAGGATAAATTTTCCCCTAATATGAAACCGTGGTCAAGACACCCGTCCAAATTCTAAGTGTACTGGAGATACACACACACACACACACACACACACACACACACACACAATCTTTGATAATAACAGCTACCATGAACCCAGTACAGGCGTTAATTCTTTAAGATCCTAGCAGTGGAGGCCCTCCTCCATCATCCATCACCTACCACACCAATAAAAAGATAAAGACCAAAGATCAGCAGGTAGAAGTTTGAAAGCCAAGGGCTGCCGGACTTATTTACTCACTATTAGTTCCCCCATCCCACCACCTCCCGACAGCTCTCCGGAAAGTAAGGACAAGCCGCCCGGGGGTCTCCAATCGAGCCCAGGCGGCGGCCACGTGTCGAGGGAAGCCGCCCGGGGTTTCCCCTCCCAGCACGGTCGCCGCCTCCAGTGGGCGGAGAGCCCAGCAGCCTCGCAGCCTCCCCGCCCCCTCCGGGCCTCGTCCCTTCACATCCCCTCCCTCCCATCGGAATTCGCAGCCTCCGCCGTTCTTTCCATCCCCCAGCGGCCTCCCTCCGGGGATTATTTTTGAGGAAGCGGGGGAGTCGAGGAGGCGGTGGGCTCAGCGCTCGAACCCGGCCGGCACGCCGGCCGTCGCCCGGCCCCCAGCGGCACGGCCGCCGCTCAGAGCGCCTGAGCGAGACCGCGGCCTCGCTCCCGTCCGCGCGGAGAAGCCGGTGGGGCTCAGGGGGCCGCGGCGCAGCCCAGCGCGGCCCTCGGGCTTCCCAGGCCGCACCGACCCCCGCGCCTCCCCGGCCGCCCCCGAGCGTAGTGCCGGCCGCTCCGGAGGCCCTCACGGGCTACGGGCTACCAAACTCTGCGGACCGCTCGGGCTCCGGCCTCACGGGACGACCCGGGAGGCCCCAGAGGCCAGCGGCCCCCCCCGCTGTCGGCTCCGCGTCCCTCCCCTCCGCGCAGGCCGCCGGACCGCTTCTGCGCCCCCCCCCCCCTTTCCCTTTCAGGCCCCCATCCGTTACCGGTGGTTAGCACGGGGAGCCAGGCGGCCGGAGCTGCGCAGGCAGTGACTCAGGGCGGCGGCGGGAGGAGCAGGAGGCGGCGCCGCGAGCAGATGGCGCTAAAAAAGACCCGAGAGCCCGCCGCTCGCGCTCATATACAATTAGCGTCAGCACGTAGGGCCCGCTCCGCCGCCCCCCCAGGCCTCGCCGTCTCTTAGCAACGCGGGCGGGAGGCGGGCCCAGGGCGGGTTGCCTAGCAACAGAGCTGTCCTTCTTCCCCGACGACCTCCGCACCCTCCGCGGCTCGCTTGGGGTCCCCGGCTGCCCGCCTCCGCCCCCTGCCGCGCGCCGCGCCATCTCTTTTCTCCCCGCCGCGCGGGGAAAGAACCCGCAACGCCTTCGGCTGCTGGGAAGGGCCGTGACCCGCACGCCAGCCCCTGGCGCACCTCGCTTTCCTCGGCCGGTTGCAGGGCCAGCTGCCGCCCGCCCGCCCCTGGCCCGGCCTGATTCTCGCACCTCCCGGGTCCCCGGCAACCATTTTCTCTCCCCGCTCTCTTTCTCTTTTTCTTTTTCTTCCCCCCCCCCCCCCCCCCCCTCTAAGAACAAGAGTTCTTTCCTCCTGACCACCTTGGCGGCGTCTTCTGCCCGTTTTGCTTCTCCTAAGTCGGGGTCTCAGTGGCTTCCGAGGCTGCCTCCTCATCCCTACCCCTCCATCCTTTTCCCTAACGTGTGGCGCGTTAGGTGGCTCGTTCTTGTGAAGGATGAAAATGGATTGTTTGTTTAGTGTCCCTGTCCGTATGCCTTGTAATGAGGACACTGTTGTTTCATCTTGCTGAAAAAAGTAAATTTGATGTAAATCCTCAGGCCTGTGAAACATCATGGCTGTTTTTCAATTGGTGCTGGATTGACTAACGTTAACTCTTAAACCAGTGGTTCTCAAAAGTGTGCTCCCCAGACCCTTTCGAGGGGGGAAGTCAAAAGTATTTCCATAATAATGCGAAAACGTTATTTTCCTTTTGCGTTCTCATTCTCTCATAAGTGTCCAGTGGAGTTTTCCAGAAAGTACATGACATGTGACATGGAAACATTGAAAAAGGAAGCAGATAATAAAATCCAGTCACCTGCAGTTAAATCAGACATTAAGGAGGTTTGCAAAAAACCGAAAACAATGCCCCTCCATTTTTTTTGTTTTGTAACATAGTTACTTTATATATAAAATGTTCTTTCATGTTAATATTTAACTGGTTTATTGTTTTTAGATGAAATAATGAATACTTTTAAAGTTTCTTAATTTCTGATATGATAAATATCTGTATCTAGGATGCACAGAATAGTTATTTGGGGTCCCCAGGTTTTAGCCTATAAAGGGGTCATGAGATCAAAAAGTTTGGGAACCTCTAAATGCTTCATTCCTTTACATTTCAAACTGCCTGGAGTCATCTATTGTAACGTTTACGTTTAGCAACTGTGTCTATTCCATTTTAGAGGGTACAGTTTTTCTTCTTGGCATCCCCAGCCTCATTAAAATTACTTGCCTTTCTCACTCTGTGCTACACATGCCTCGGTTTACCCTTTCATTTTGGTTCTTCGTATGCGATCCTTTTGGTTTTTTCTCGATCTTCTTTCTTCATAAAGATCCTATTCAACAATGATGTAAGGTTAACAAGTATTATAATAATATCAGTAATGACTCCTCATGAAGAATCCACAATACATAAACTAGGTAGACCAGGGCCCAATATGTACATATACTTGGCTCTAATTTCAACGGAAGCCTCAAGAGCATTGCATTCCAATCGAAGCTATGCACGATGCAAGGTAATTAGCTTATTGAAAATGAACTAGATAACTTTCACCTCCGTTCCTTAAATCTTTGTGGTGGTAGAACTTCTGAGAGCAAATTGAGAAGTTAGCTGGTTTTCCATCCTGCTCCAGGAAGCCCCACCAATTTCTGTCACTGGTCTAAGGCTCCTAATTTCTGATGCTTCACTTCTCACCCCGCTTTATATTCTTTCCCCTTTTCTCCAGCCACCTCCTCCAGCTCTTCCTCCAGCTTTTTCCTTCCCTTCTTCCAGTGTATCTTAGCCTAAGAAATGAAACACTATTATATTGCTAATAATGCATGCCTTTTAACATGATCTTTTGAACCATAGTTTGTAAATCTAAAACTCTACCATTTAAGTCAAGTGAAGGTCAATCATTTATACATTCATTCAACAAATATGTTAGAAACAACTTGAGACTGGAAATACAGCATTGCAGAAGAAAGACAAGGTTCTTGGTTTTACTGAACTTATGTTCGAGTGAGGTAGGGCAAGTAACAGACAAGAAATGAAATAATTTTAGATATAAGTAAGTAAAAGAGCTATGAAGAAAATAAAATGAGACAAAGGGGTAAAAGGTGACTGACTTATAGATACCGTTGAACTTTTCACGTTGACTCCTCTCAGACTCCCAAAACACGTAATGCAGTTACCTCATCTAATTTAATTACAATAAATGGTGGCCCTGGTCACTGATCTTGAACCATGCTTAATCTTTCATTTAAAGTTCCTTGTTATGGGGTGCCCGGGTGGCTCAGTTGGTTGAGCATCTGACTTTGGACTGGGTCATGGTCTTGCAGTCTGTGAGTTCGAGCCCCACTTCGGGCTCTGTGCTGACAGCTCAGAACCTGGAGCTTGCTTCAGGTTGTGTGCTCCGTCTCTCTCTGCCCCTCCCCCACTCATGCTCTGTCTCTGTCAAAAATAAACATTTAAAAAAATAATAAAGTTCCTTTTTACTTTATCCCCCATTATTCTCATTTGGTAGATTTTTACATCATTGTAGCCCAGTGGTTTAGAAGAAGTGCGGCTTTGGAGTCAAATAGCCCAATTTTCATCTCGATTTTGTTGTGAAAGTTTAAACAACATGTAAGTTGCTTAACATGATATTTGACAGAGTTAACACCCAATAAAAGTTAACCATCATAAACTTCTTACTGAGCTTTTGTTTTGTTTTTATTTTATTTAAAGGTTGAGAGAACTCCCCTGAAGCTTCCTCTAATAATATCTGACACTATTTCTGTGAAATATTTTATCAAAAGCTATCTTGTCACAAATCTTAAAACATGTTTTCCTGAACTGAAATAATCCACACGAATTACCACAAAAGTACTATACTCCACATTTTAAAATACTGGATACAGACACTATAGAAATCAACCTGAAAAACTGATGACAGAGATAATTTCTTAAATGTGCTTATGTCTGTATTTCAACCCCTAAATAATGGAAAAGTGCACAGGCTTGAAGGACAGGCATAGGTTCAACCCAACATTCTGTGACCTTGCAAAAGTATTTACACTCTCTGACCCCTAGGCTTCTCCATCTGTAAAATGCATTAATAATTCTATTTTTTAAGTTTATTTATTTTTGAGAGAGAGAGAGAGAGAGAGAGAGAGAGAGAGAACAAGCAGAAGAAGGGCAGAGACAGAGGCAGAGAATCCCAAATAGGCTCTGCACCTCCCTGCATCCAGGGCCCAATGCAGGGCTAGAACTCACAAACTGTGAGATCATGACCTGAGCTGAAATCAATAGTCAGATGCTTAACCGACTAAGCCATCCAGACACCCTATAAAGTGCAATAATAATTCTAATAAAATCAGGGGTATCTGGGTGGCTCAGTCAGTTAAGCGTCTAACGTTGGCTCAGGTCATGATCTCACTGTCCATGATTTCAAGCCCCACATCAGGCTCTGTGCTGCTAGCTCAGAGCCTGGAGCCTGCTTCAGATTCTGTGTGTCTCTCTCTTTCTGCACCTCCCCTGCTCATGCTTTGTCTTTCTCTCTCTCTCTCTCTCAAAAATAAATATTTAAAAATAATAATAATAATTCTAACAAAATCAGCCTCTTCATTAGCATGAGATAGAGAAATATATGTAAGTCCCCAGAGCAACAACTTGTACTTTAACTCAATGAACATTTATTGTCACCAATTAATCAGTATGTAAAGTGTCTAATGGCACCAATAATAATTAGCATGTAAAAACTGCACAAGATATATATAAATAACTTATTTTAGTTTTGACTCTGGGTCGTTTTTCTTTTTCATTTTCCCCCCCAAATTATTCTGTAAATGCAACATAAAATCGATCAAAATTCCAGTGGAGAATTTTGGACAAGTTGTCTTAAATTTTTCTATCTCCTTCCAAAAAAAGATGAATAAATTTTCATTTGAAAATATATTTTGCTATCATTTCTAATTGAAGATTATATAAAAATGACTGTAAATTCACATGCAATTGTACAAAATAACACAGAAAGATTTATGTAAATGTCATCCCATTTACCACAATGGTAACAATAATTCACAATCTTACTCAGATTTCCCCAGTTTCACCTGGATCCACTTGTGTGTGTTTCTGCCCTTAGCTCTATACAATGTTACAGTGCGTAAGTATGTGTATCTATTATCACAGGCAAGATACAGAATAGCTCAGTCACCACAAACATGGATCTCTCATGTTGCCCTTTGATGATAGTTTTTTTCCTAATTTACGTGACAAATATGGTTCTACCTTCCCAGATTTTACTTTTTTCCCCCACCTGCTTCACAAATAGACAAATTAGGCAGAAAATAGGCCATTCCTTTGTGTGGGTCTTCAATAGTTTTTACCTTAACTATTTGCACTAGCTTTGCAATTGGGCTCCCTAATACTGATCTCTCATTCTTCTCTGATTCACATTGCCGAAGTTATGGTTCCAAATACAAGTCCAATCTAATCTACTTTGTCATAAACCCTGCAATGGCTCTTTGATGTCTACATGACAAAATAATGCCAACAAAGCCCATCTTAATCTGAATCCATCCTATTTTTCTAGCCATACCTCCCACTACCCACTGTCATGAACTCCATACATGATGACTTTGAACTACTCACAAGACCCTCAACATGCCAAGTGTTTTTATACCTTCTGCTCTTCTCTTCGACTTTTCTTTCAAAATCAAGCCCAAGTGTTTCTCTTGGGGAACCTTCCCTAACTCACCAAGGCAGATCTGGTTGCACATTCTTGTTTGTTTTCAGACAGCTTTTTTGTATGTATGTTCCCATGTTACCTTCTTCCCCAAAACACACTATACTAGATAATTAGTTTCTATAGGGCAGTGTCCTTGTTTGTGTATAATGACTAGAAGGACCAAGGCCTTCAGTAAATATTTGTTTGATAGAATGAAGTGAAAGAAAGGAAAGAAGCAAAGAAGAAAGCACGTGAAGGAGGGAGAAAGGAAAGAAAAAAGTCATTGAAATCAAACTGGAAATCATAATACTTTATTAAGTGATCTTTGTTTGAAGAAAATTGTATCAATTCTACATTTATGAGAAGGTCCATGTAAGAAAATTTGAATCTAGTCTATGCAAGAAGATTTTTGGATATGGTTTAGGTGTTGTGCGGATATTTGTTGAGATACTATTTTTCCTCATCTATAAAACAATTTGTTAGTAAAAATAGGAAATATTGAAATTTTTGAGATCATAATGAATAAAGAAAATAAATTATATGGTATTGTTTGGAGATAATGGTGGTGTCCATTATTGGGAGACTAGTGAAATGTGGTGGAGGAATATCATAGAGTATTAGGCAGCAAAATGTCAAATGTAATACGGCAACAGGGATAGATCTGTGAAATGCAGCACTTGCAGAATAAAACTACAATTAGGTACTATTACACACCTCTTAGAATTGCTCAAATTAAAACAAATGGTACAAAATGCCAGTAAAGATGTGGAATAATAAAAACTCTCAGTCATTGCTGGTATGCATACAAAATGGTACAGGCAAGGGTACCAGCATGGGTCAGTCAGTTAAATGTCTAGATTCAGCTCAGGTCATGATCTCACAGCTCATGGGTTCCAGTCCCGTTTTGGGCTCTGTGCTGACAGCTCAGAACCTTCGGATTCTGTGTCTCCCTTTCTCTCTGCTCCTCTCCTGCTCATGTTCTCTCTCTCTCTCTCCCTCAAAAATAAATAAACATTAAAAAGAAATGGTACAGTCATCTTGGAAGACAGGTTGGAAATTCCTTATAAAGTTGGATATACACTTACCATTTGATCCAGCAATTTAACTCCTGGGTATTTACCCAAGTGAACCGAAAACTTACATACACACACACACACACACACACACGCACACACATGGAGGTAAATATTTACAGCAACTTTATTCCTAACTGCCAAAACCTGGAAGCAATGAAGGTATTTTCCACAGATGAACAAATAAACAAACAACGTACAATGGAATACTACTCAGAAATAAGAAGGAACAAACTAGTAATTTACTCGACAACATGGATGAATCTCAAATACATTTCTGCTAAGTGAAAGAAGCCATGTTTAAAAGGTTATATAGGATAGGATTCCATTTATATGACACACGGGAGAGGTGACATTACAGGGATAGAAAACATATAAGTGGTTGCCGGGGGTTGAGGAGGCGTGAAGAATTGATTCCGAAGGTGCTACGCAGGAGGAGATTTTTTTACGGGAATGGAACTGCTCGGTCCTCTTTTAGTCGTGAATACTTACAGGCTTTACACATTTCTCAAAATCTATTTACTGGGTTCAAATTTTTAAAGATCAACCAAGATGTTGAGGGTGAGGGATCTTAGGACGGTATTCAGACTGACTAATCTAACTGTATTACAAATACATAATACAGTACCATTAACAGTACAGGTAAAAAAGGAACTGCCTTTGAAAAATCAGAATTTTGACTAACTAAGGCTAAATAAAGGCAAAAACATCTGTCCATAAACACTGTATTCTGTTTGATGAATTTGTTTCTTAGAGAGGTAATTATTAGAAATTCCAAAACTAATTTATCTGTATATGAGGTGTTTGTATTCATTCGCCAGGGGTGCGGTAACCAAGTACAAAACCGGGTGCCAAAGCAACAGAAATTTTACTGTCTTACAGTTTTGGACACTAGACGTCTGAAACCAAGGGTTTGACAGAGTTGGTCCCTTCTGAGTGCCGTGAGGGAAGGGTCTGATCTGTTCCAGGCCTTTCTCTTTGGCTCATAGATGGCCTTTTTCTACCAGGAGCTCCACATTGTGTTCCCTCTATGCATATGTTTGGGACCAAATTCCCCCTTTTTTATAAGGACGCCAGTCATATTGGATTAGGGCTCTTCCTAATGACCTCATTTTACCTTGCCTTCTCTTACCTCTATAAAGATTACCTCCCAGTATGAGGTACTGGGGGCTAGGACTTCAACATATAAACTTTAGGAGGACACAACTCAACTTGTACTTATTAGGGTCAAACAAATACGTAAATAATCGTAGATGATGGGAGTTAGGTCTGTCATTATCAGAGAAAAAGATCATAAATAAGCAAGTACAGAAGGCTAATATGAGCCCTGTGGTGGTGGACTGGGGCCAGAGATATCAGTATGAGTTCATGTTTATAGACAGATACATACATACATACATGCATAGACAGACAAAAAGATGTGTGCATAATAGGTTTAGTATATATGCATGTATTTCCTAGCTCTGTCCATTTAGAGGGCCTAGAAGCATTCTAGTAGCAATAAACATGCCCATCACCCAGATTTTGATTTCTAAATACCATTTTTTCCAAGAGAAGGAGATATAGCTGATTCTAGGACTAAGGAGGGAAAATACAAGATAAGTCTGGAACATCCTTACACCATTATAAGTTTGAATAAACATAAAATAAAAGTGATGGGGGCATATCAGAAGGACACAGGAGTCAATCTGAAAGAGTTCCCAAGGGCCCAAGCTGGAACAATTCAGCACCAAATTAATGATAGTATTGGATTATAACTCAAAGAATAAAATAAACATCCATGAGTCCATAATGATACAGAAACTATTGAATGAAAAGTAAATAGTGGAGAAGGGACAAATCTTCCTTACAGAAGAATTCCAAAGAATCCGTGTAGATACTTCCCACTCCAGGAGGCGAAGATTAATTCTCTCCCCCTTGGTTATGGATTGGCTTTAATGACTCACTTCCAAAGAAGAATAAAGAAAGGGAAAAATTTTAACTTTATAGTAGAGAAACATGACAAATATCACCTTAACTAAAACGATCAAGGTTAACATCATCAGTTATAAGTCGTGTTAATATCAAGAACTCCCTGATGGGATGAAGCAGGAATTAGTATTAAACACATTGTAGGGGGGGGGGGGGAGGGGTAGAAGGGAATGAGAATGAAGTCTAGAAGTAAAAGGGGACCAATTTCTTGATCTAGAAAGGTCGTATCAGGGACTTAGGAGGAGTTGCAAGATAAGTTTAAAAAAGAAGAAAAGAAGAAGTGGAATGTGGTTATGCATCTTTTGCCAATACTGGACATTCAGCATCTTTCATTTCTCAATATTCTATCTCTGCAAAATCAGATTGTGATTCATATTTTGAAAAGTTAGTTCTTAAAGCTGGAAGAAGCAACGAGCAGTGAAATTAGGTGTGTCGTCAGGTGTAGCAGAGTAAATTTGAGCAATTACAGGATATTAGAGATAAAGTATTGAAATAAATTTAAAGTCAACAGTAACAATAATAGTAATCACTAATATTTATTAAATACCTTCTTTGTGTCACACACTGTCCTATAACGTTTTACAAATACTAGCTCACTTAATCCTCACAACAACCCTATGAGATACTACTATAATTACCCCCACATTGTAGGTGAGGAAATTGAGGTCCAGAGAGATCTGGGTCCTGCCCCTAGCCCACACAGCCCATCAATGGCAGAGTCTGGATTTACATTTGTGGAACCTGGCACCAGAGCTGAGCCTGTAATGATCTCTTTTCTAGTTAAACGAATAAGATGTCCCAGAATTCAAGGAATTCACTCCAAGAGAAACAGACATGTAAACAAGCAGTTACAACTCAATGTAAGTGCTAATAATGGAGAAGTAGGTATTAGAAAAGACATCACAGAAGTGACACTGAAACCAAATCTTGAAGAGGAAGTAAGGATTTGCTGTGTGATAAGAGCAGGACAGCATTTCTGGCAAGAGAAAAACCATATCGAAAAAGTTTTGGTCTAGTTGTTCAAGGTCATGTGAGAAATACAGTGGGGAATACAAAACCACTCAATGACTTCCACCTTTGAGCATGGGTTTCATATACAGAAAAATTCTAGCCAAATCTTGTCATGTGTTGGTACCAAGTATTTGTCAGTTCAGTTTGGGTGTATCACTCTCACATATGTCAGGCGTCAAACCAAACCTCTATTATTCCAGAAATGTGACATCTTAGTAATGAAGAAGGTACATTTACATAGTTTCACATGATCAAGGTTGTATTCTTTTTTTTTTTTTATGTTTATTTATCTATTTGAAGAGGGAAAGAGAAAGAGCATGAGCAGGGGAGGAACAGAGAGAAAGAGAGAGAGAGAGAGAGAGAGAGAGAGAGAGAGAGAGAGAATCCCAAGTGGGCTCCATGCCAGCACAGAGCCCAACATGGGGCTCAAACCTATGGACTGTGAGATCATGACCTGAGCCAAAAACGAGAGTCGGATGCTCAACTGATTGAGCCACCCAGGCACCCCAAGATTGTATTCTTTATTGGTCATGAGCCAGATTAAATCTATTTTCCAAAATCTTATCAAACAATCTCTTTTAAAAACAATTTCAAAAAGGGGCGCCTGGGTGACTCAGTCCGTTGAGCATCCGACTTTGGCTCAGATCATGATCTCACGGTTCTTGGGTTCAAGCCCCACATCGGGCTTTGTGTTGACAGCTCAGAGCCTGGAGCCTGCTTCAGAGTCTGTGTCTACTTCTCTCTCTGCCCCTCCCCTCCTCGTGCTCTGTCTCACTCTTTCTCTCAAAAATAAATAAATGTAAAAAAAAAAAAAAAAAACCTATTTTTTTAAACAATTTCAAAAAAATATGTCACAAAAATCCAAGAGAGAGTAACAAACAGTAGGGGCTGAGGCAGCAAGCACTATGACTTAGTATGTGTCGGGCATTGTTCTCAGTTGCCTCCATGTTTCAGCTCATTTACCTCTCAAGACCACCCTGTGAAGTAGCTACTTATTATCACTATTTTATAGATGAGGTCACTGGGATACAGAGAGGTTAAGTAACTTACACAATGTTGCAATTAGCTTAGTAACTGGTGGAGCCAGCATTCAATAAACTCAGGTAATCCCAGCCTGAACAGAAAAGAGTGATGCTATTTCTGTAATTCATTTCTCGATTCAACAAATGGTCTCCAACCCCGCTGCCAGGCCAGGAATGGATTGTGTGAAGTCAGCCAGGTGTAGGACAGCAAGGAGTGGTAGGGACTGTGGACAACAGGGGACCATAGGCTTCATTTAAAGCAGGCAGCTACTCCTCAGCTCCAGCCAGTTGTTGTCACGTGACTTTGGTATTATCAGATTTTCCAGTTTTCTAAGAGAAACTGACTTTGCATGAAATCTTCCAATTTGGGTGGAAGACGGCATGAAGTGAGTTCAGTTCTGGACGTGCTGTCTTTGAGACGGTTGTGAGATGACCCCAGCAGCCAGAGCCCTGAATGTGCAGTTCAGGAGAACAATTTCGGGGGCAAGTATGGATCTAGAAATCTTCAACACAAAGTTCAGATGAGGATGGCCGCGGAAAAGGTAGGAAGAAAATAAGGGAGCCAGGAACTCCAGCATTTAAAAAAGTTGGCAGAAGATGAGGCAGAGGAGACTAGTATCTGAGATGCCAAAGGAAGAAGGTGAATCAGGCAATATCTCCCAGTCTAATCTTGTTAAGGGTTCGTGTACTGATTTCCCTGGGGAGAGGGATCTCAGACACCGGTCAGAAGAGATATGATTACCAAGGTCAAAGCATAACTTTTAAAAACTCTAATTTAAAAGGCAGAAGTATTTTGCTTCCATGTTCTCCAATTTCTGTGATATTTTATTAGAGCAATCATTACAGTTCTGTGTCTTCAGGGGTTCTTTCCTTTATCTGGTTTGCTCTTAAGACATTCGGAGACTTCTGAAATGCTTACCAAATTTCACCGGAACCACCAATAACAAAAAACTGTGATTTTTGTGGGAAAGCGACACCCATTTAGATTTAACAATTACATAAAAGCATTTTTCACACCTACAAGTTAAAACTTGGTTCACACGTCACGAATTATTTATAACTTTGCTCAGGCATGATTTTACAGTGAATTTAGGACCGCTTTGTCTATGAACAAGGAAAGTAAAGGAACCTATCGACCTGTTGGGTTTCCAGGGAGTCAATAAATAAAACCTATTTTCCCTGCCTGAGTTAGAACCAACTGAAAGAGAAATGGAGGAGGCAAGCAAGTGGAGATGAAAATAGTTCCCTTCTTATGAGAAGGTAGGCTGGAGAACATAGTTTTCTACCTACAGTGGACAGGCTTTGCTCATACTTCACCTGTGGCTACCACAGGCCTCACTGGCCTTGAAGGCCCTCTGTACCCTTAGCGAGGCAGAACTCAGACCTGGACAGACAAGGTCTGAAAAACAGGGAGCCCGGGAGGAGACTGGGCTCTGCTTGCCCAGTTCTTCCTCCCAAACTCCTCAGTGAGATACATCACTCCTTCTGCCCTGGGATAAACACCCCAGAGGAAAGAGTAAAGCAGGTTTTCTTGGTGGAGGTTCTTCCACACTGAAGCCTGAGGCCAGAGAAATGGAGGCCCTTGTAATACTCCTTACTGCCTTATGTCCTTTCAAGTTCAGCCTACAAGGCATCTCCTATTCTCACATAGCTAGCAAATGACTAAACCTGAACTCAGACCCAGATCGTATGATTTCAGAACAGTGACCTTCATATACCCTTGGGAGACTATGTCCCCAGGGTCTGTGGTTAAATATTATTCCATTTAATAATCCCATTTAAATTCATTGGATGGGCAGTTAGGAAAGAGGCAATAATGAAATAGCCACAAAAGGCAGTGTATGGGGATCCAGGAGACCTGGAATATGATTGCAACAAAGTTACCAACTGGTTGCTTGGCCATGGTCAAGTCACTAAGTTCTTTATAGCCTAGATTTTTCATCTGTAAAACCAGTTCGGCAAGTCCTGCCTTTCTACCAACGTAGAGGAGCAAATAAGATATTTCATAAGAGTCCTTTGAACAGCATCATGCTATATTAAAAGATATAGTAGTTGCTTCGGATAAAGCTACTATTTCAATAATATTAAGTAAAATAGGAAACCAGACTCTTTTTCTGAATGTTTACATTTAAAAAGCAAATGCTAGGGGCACCTGGGTGGCTCAGTTGGTTAAGCATCTGACTCTTGATTTTAGCTCAGGTCATGATCTCAAGGTTGTGGAAGCAAGCCCGGCCTCGGGATTCTCTGTCTCCCTCTCTCTCTTTCCCTCTTTCTGCCAATAAATAAATAACCTTTAAAAAATAAATAAATAAATAAATAAATCATAAAAAAAATGAAAAGCAGATGCTATAGAGTCAGGCAGCAGTAAGATTTAAATGCCAGAGTCCTCCATATGCTATCTGAGTAACCTGGAGAACTAATTTAATCTTTCTGAATCTTGAAGGGGATCAGAATATATTACCCCATCATATTCCATTTTGGCATAAGGATTATTTTGAGCCAAAGACAACTGAAAGCCAACAGATATCAGAAGAACTATCTGCCCTTCCCTTGTTCCCTCACACACCAGGACATAACTTTCCCTTTGAGGAAGGTCCCCCTCCTGTACCAAGGAAAGAAGGGTGACTCCTACCATCAAAGATATCAGAGATGGGGAGTCAATACCAAGATGAGCTTGCATAAACAGACTTTCCTAAAATAGCCTCTATCTCCATTATTTCCCCCATATATTCCCTGGTCACTTCCCCGCAGTTTATCATCCCTTGAAGTCCAAATTCTCTTTCCTTAGTTAAGAAGAGTATAAAAGTTCCTGAGTATAACTGTTTGAGTTTTGCTTGTTTTCTGTAAGCTCCTGTGCATGTAAGCATTAATAAAAATTGTCTGCCTTTTCACCTGTTAATCTGTCTTTTGTTAGTTTAATTCACAGGCCATCATGCACCGAATCTACAAGAGCAGAGGAAAAGTTTTTCATCCCCAACAAAAGTTTTTCCTCTTCTTCTGAATATGTGAATGCTTATATCTTTTTTACCTAATAGGGTTTTGTGCAGATTATATATAGGGCCTGTCACACAATTTTCTCAATAAGTGTTAGTTTTCTTCCTTTTTCTTGTTCTACTCTGAGATTGACCTTATCTACGACAGAATTTGCCTTTTTATCGAGTGAATTTTATGTGTATAAACCATTTAACTGAACCACTAAAAAGGTAGTTTTTTGAGCAGCCTTTTTTTTTTTTATTGTTGGACTGATGACTAAGTAAATAAACACGATTCCATGACTCAGCCTTGTTGAAGAAATTAGCAACCATCCTTGAAACCCCTTAGTAGCTGTCCTTAGTACCTGAATTTTAAAACACTAGTTATTTTTAATTTTTTTACTGTTTATTTATTTTTGAGGGAGAGAAAGACAGAGCATGAGTGGGGAGCGGCAGAAAGAAGACGGAGACGCAGAATCTGAAGCAGGCTGCAAGCTCTGAGGTGCCAGCACAGAGCCCATGTGGGGGTTGAACCCAAGAACCATGAGATCATGACCTGAGCCAATGTCAGATGCTTAACTGACTGAGTACCCAGTCACCCCTAAAACACTAGCTCTTACCAAAATAATTTACGTATTAAGAAGTCTGCTTCTGTTACTTTCTCGCATCAGCACATAAATATATGTTCATCATTAATTTAGTCACTCAATTAGCAAAGTTCTGTTAAGCAATTGCTGGATCTAGATGCCGAATTTTGTAATGTTGGGAACATGATTTTGTGATCTAGTTGGAATAGTTCAGGATATATCCCAAATAAACATAATAAAAGGAAGAATGTACTATAACAAGGAACAATAACCCCTGAAAGTTATATAACCTCATGCCTTAATTTTCTAATCTGTAGAAAAGAAATAACAATTTTGATCCCACAGGACTGTTAAAATCATTATATAAGTTGAAATTAGAAGAGTGATCCCCACATTCACAGCCCAGTCAGCCTGGGAAGGAGAATATCCCTTGGTGGAGACTATTATTTACCCACTAAAATCCATTCTTCTTTCCTTCCGAGGTAGATGGCTGCCTTCCTAGACTAAATTCCTTAGCCTTCTGCACCTTGAGGTGTGACTGTGTTACGAAGTTCTTGCCAGTAGCACATAAGCAAGACTAACGTGCTGCGACTGGGCTGTGAATGATATGCCTTCTCCGGGTTCGCATGGTGCTTCCGGTTAGAGAGCCTGGTTTGGCGGCTAAGAGTCTTCAAGAATGTAGCTGAGGACCTGCCCCAGGGGGCGATGGAAAAACCTAACAGCCACCTTGCTGACTTGGACCACCCTCTTCATAAGGGTCACGTGACAAAGAAATAAACTCGTTCTCCAAGCTGCTGCGGCGTGGGGTCTCTATCACCGCAGTTTGGCATCATCTGAACCAGTACAACCTGGTCTAAGGTTACAGCTGAGCCCCTAGAAATTCTCAGATGTGTTTTTGTGTAACTAAGAGTACGGCCATAAGAAGTAAATGGCTCAGTATTGAATCTGCTGCTTATTTCTGGCAGGCCTAAGCAGATAAAATGGGAAGCTGAGAGGTAAAAGGATGCCCTAAAGAAATTAATACAACTCTTTAAGCTATCATGAAGCATTCATTCCAAAGTAAGGAAGGCAGCATTGCAAATTATGGGACAATTAAAAAAAAATGTTTCTATTCCTCCGTACGAATTTATCGGATGTTACAGTCTGGTAACTAATTTGCTAATATATTCCCTTCGTGTATTTGTGTGTATATACGGGGGCAGGGCAGCAGTATTTGTGATTTGCGTGTGTTTGTGCATGCACATGTATATGAGAGAGACAGAAACACAAACACAGAGGCACAGAGACACAGTAAGACCAAGACAGAAAGAGAGACAGAAAAAAAAGGATAGAAAAAGAGAGGAGAGACAGAGAGACAGAGGGACTCCGGATCCAATAGTTACTTTCTAGATCATTGGACAAAAAAGTAAAGAGGAGGATCTAGAACTCATTCCAGTGGGAAACCTCACAAGGTATCAGATTTGAAGCGTACACACATATTCTGACTGTCCCACAGAACTTGGATTGCTGGGTGATTCTCTGGGGATACCACTGAAGGCTGTTTGCGTCCCTCTGAAATTTAGGTGTTGAAACCTAACCCCTACTGTGATGATGTTTGGAGGTGGGGCTTTTGGGAGGTGATTAGGTCATGAGGGTGGAGCGCTCAAGAAGGAGATTAATGCCCTTAGAAAAGAGACCTCAGAGAGATCCCTCACCCCCTCTGCCCTGTTAGAACACAGAAGCAAAATGGCAGTCTATCAATCAGGAAGCTAGTTCTCATCAGGCATTAAATCTGTTGGCACTTGTCTTGGACTTCTCAGTCTCCAGAACTGTGAGACATGACTGTTTGCTACTTAGGTCCCATGGCATATGATATTTTTGTCATAGCAGCCTAAACAGACTAAGACAGACACCAACCTCGCCCTACAGACATACAACAGTTCTGTGGGACTTGCAGTGAGCAAATTTACCATTGGCAGCCAGAGGCAATGCCTGAATGCTACTCTATAGTAAATAACTCAAATGACTCAGGAGAAGGATTAAAGGATAACCCTGGGGCAGGCTGTGTGGATAAAGAATGAGTATGCAATGGGGCACCTGGGCGGCGGGGTGGGGGGGGGCAGTCAGTTGAACCGTCGAGCTTGGACTCTTGATCTTGGCTCAGGTCATGATCTCCTGGTTCATGGGATCGAGCCCTGAGTCAGGCTCTGCACCGACAGCACAGAGCCTGCTTGGGATTCTCTCTTTCCCTTTTTCTCTACCCTTCCCGCTCATTCTCTCTCTCCCTCTCTCTCTCAAAATAAATAAATAAACATTAAAAGGAATGTGTATGCAGATAGATAAAGCTCAGAAGAGGGAAATTGGATGAGAAATTAGAGATACGTGTAGTCTAGAACTGCCCCACCCAATGCAGTAGCTACTATTTACATGTTACTGAGCACCAAAATTTGGCTAGTCCGAATTAAGATGTGCTGTAAATGTGAAAATACACATCAGATTCCAAAGACAACACGAAGAAAGAATTGAAGATATGTTATTAACATTTGTCATGCTAATTATCTGTTGAAATGATAATGTTTTGGCTATATCGGGTTGAATAAAATACATTATTAAAATTAATTTCTCCTGTTTCTTTTTACTTTTTTAAATGTGACTATTAGAAACTTTAAAATCCCATTTGTGGTTTGCATTGCATTTCTATTGGACAGCATTGCACTAGACTGGGGGTCAGCAAATGTTAGCTCACAGGCCAAACCCAGCCCAAAGCTTGTTTTTGTCAATAAAGTTTTATTGGAACACAGCCAAGTCTATTTGTTTGCATATCATTTATGGCTGTTTTCTTTGAAATAGCAGAGTTGAATTGTTGTAAAAGAAACAAACTATTCAAAGTCTAAACTACTTACTACCTGGCCATTTACAGAAAAAGTTCTCCAGCCTCTGGTCTAGACTACAGGAAAAGTTATATTTATTTATTTATTTTTTTTTTTTTTAATTTTTTTTTCAACGTTTATTTATTTTGGGGACAGAGAGAGACAGAGCATGAACGGGGGAGGGGCAGAGAGAGAGGGAGACACAGAATCGGAAACAGGCTCCAGGCTCCGAGCCATCAGCCCGGAGCCCGACGCGGGGCTCGAACTCACAGACCGCGAGATCGTGACCTGGCTGAAGTCGGACGCTTAACCGACTGCGCCACCCAGGCGCCCCAGGAAAAGTTATATTTAGCACACAGTTTAAAATTATTTTCTCTCGGGGCACCTGGGTGGCTCAGTTGGTTGGGTGTCTGACTTTTGATTTTGGTTCAGGTCATGATCCCACAGTTTGTGGGTTTGAGCCCCACATCGGGCTCTGAGCTGACAATGTGGAGACTGTTTGGGATTCTCTCTCTCCACTCTCTCCGCACCTACCCCACTTGCTCTCTCTCTCAAAATAAATGAATACACTTTTAAAAATGTATTTAAAATTTTTTAAAATTATTTTTTCTTGGGGGGCGACTGGGAGGCTCAGTCAGTTAAGCATCAGCTCAGGTCTTGATCTCACAGTTCGTGTGCTCCAGCCCCTCATCGGGCTTTGTGCTGGCACTGCAGAGCCTGTTTGAGATTCTGTCTCCCTCTCTCTCTCTCTCTCTCTGCCCCCCCCCCCCCCCGCTCACTCACTCTCTTTCTCTCAAAATAAATAAGTAAACTTAAAAAAAAATTCTCTTGACTCCTATAATTTTAGTAACTCCAACTTTAAGTAAAACCTGAAGAAACGATATAGGCTGCAATGAGATGTAGGGAAAAATAAAGTGAAGACAATAGAAAATGTGATTTCCACCCCCTATTCATCCTTCTTCAGGCATGTGCACAGAGGCAGCTGTACCCTATCAAGGAATGTTAGGTAGAGATCAAGATCAAAGTGTGTGTGTGTTCTGTTTGAACTGAAAACGATAGGGAGTGACCCCACCGTAACAAAGAGTTCAAAAGAAGACCCCCAAAAGCAAACTTTCTATTCTTTGTAGCAGAGGGCCCAGCGTGGCTCGTCATCAGGGGTGGGGTGACAGATGAACATTGCACACAGGACAGAAGGGTACGCCAAAGGCAACACCTGTGTAAAGGGTGGAGCGATGTGGATTTGTAACCCTGGTTCTGCCACTTACTAGCAGTTGTGCTCAAGGGCTGTGAAGATAAATTTCAATTTATCTTGCCTAAGTGGCGTGCATAGTGCTTGGCACATATCAAGCATTTAGAGTTTACTACTGTTTTCTTTTATGAACAAAATGCAGGTCAATTTAGAGAGAAAGTAGAAATAGTCCTACTTTTAAAAAGTGACGGGGGGGGGGGGGGTGGCGCCTGGGTGGCTCAGTCGGTTACGCGTCCGACTTCAGCCGGGGTCATGATCTCTCGGTCTGTGAGTTCGAGCCCTGCATCGGGCTGTGTGCTGACAGCTCATAGCCTGGAGCCTGCTTTGGATTCTGTGCCTCCCTCTCTTTCTGCCCCTCCCCTACTCATGCTCTGTCTCTCTCTGTCTCAGAAATAAATAAACATTAAAAAAAATTTTTTTTAAAAGAAAGAAACTATTACCACAATCATTAAAAAAAAAAAAGTGATGGGGCGCCTGGGTGGCTCAGTCGGTTCAGCGTGGGACTTAGGTCATGATCTCGAGGTCTGTGGGTTGGAGACCCTCCTCTGGCTCTGTGCTGGCAGCTCAGAGCCTGGAGCCTGCTTCAG
This sequence comes from Prionailurus viverrinus, assembly GCF_022837055.1. NCBI lineage: Eukaryota > Metazoa > Chordata > Mammalia > Carnivora > Felidae > Prionailurus > Prionailurus viverrinus. The sequence continues at coordinate 97,003,828 of NC_062567.1, forward strand.
ATTCTGTGCCCCCCTCCCTCTCTCTCTCTCTCTCTCTCTCTGCCCCTCCCCTGCTCACGCCCTCCTGTCTCTCTCTAAAATAAATAAACATAAACAATTTTTTTTTAAATGGTAAGAGTTTTAAAGAAAACTAGAAACGCAATAAGGAGAAAATACAGTTTGGTGTTTGTTCCTAAGTTCCATCTGACTTAATAAATTAAATGAGGCTGTTTAATAATAAACACTTTCTTTGCTAATGGCTGATGCTTTTGATCCTGTTTTCCGGTCCTCTTGCCTGCAACAAACACATAGGTCTGCAGAAAGGACAGTCTGATGGGGACTAGCCCTACATGAAAATGAAATGCTGCTTTAGTTTTGCCAGAAGATTTCCACCTGTGAAATTCTCTCTCTCTTTCACCAGCCTGCTGTGAGAGGCTATTTCATTTCTGCTGAGCCTGAAATCTACCACCATTCCCCTTCTCTAGAATTATTCCAAGAGTTGAACCATATAATTGACTCCAGAAGGTCACAACTACAGTACTTCCAAGGAGAAGAAAAAGAGGTGGCCCGGATATTTATTTTGTTGTGTATGTTTTGGGTTTTGGGGGAGGTTGTTTTCCTGCTATTGGAACTTGATTTGTTTCCTGTTTCTAGTTAAATGGTTTGGAACCCTCTTCCCTGAGGCTGAGGCTATTGCTATGCCTGTGTATGTGGGGCATGTGTGTGTGTGTGCGTGTGTGTGTGTGTATCCATCACTGTTAGAACCATGCAGGCACAGTTTGTGTCAATCTTCTCAGCAGGCATACAATGCAGTCTTCTGTCCTGAGTGATAAAGGGGTGCTCAGCTTTGACATTCTGTTTTTCTGTCCCGGTTCATGAAAAATATTAGCCCCCAAATCCATCAGTTTCCTTATGTTTATGAATTCTGAATCCCACCTCTCAGGAGCCAATGAGAAAAGCTCTCCTAGAATCTTGTGAGATTCAGAACTGCAAAATTAATACCCAAAGTAAAGCTCTGCATTTCACAGCAGTATTCACATGGCTCCTTATCTGATAATACTTTTTCCACCCAAAGTTCCCCATCCTGTGTCCCTTTCTTGAGCTCTCCAAAAAGAAGGTTAAATGAAAGGAGACTCTGTCTAGGTTTTGGATAAACTCCTGAACTCTGAGCATTTTCTGCTATTATGCTCAGGTTTTTCGGAGAAGATGCTCTTTTTGTGGTGTCTCAGTATATTGGCTGCAGTTGGCCACCTTTTCAGGGTGGACATGAGGGATAATCTGGCCATCCAATCTCTTTGATATCTTGAAAAACAGACACCATTGAAAAGAGTTTTTATTTTATTTATTTATTTTTTAAAAATTTTTTATTTTTAAGGTTTATTTATTTTTGAGACAGAGAGAGACACAGCATGAACGGGGGAGGATCAGAGAGAGAGGGAGACACAGAATCTGAAACAGGCTCCGGGCTCTGAGCTGTCAGCACAGAGCCCGACGCGGGGTTCAAACTCACAGACTGCGAGATCACGACCTGAGCCAAAGTCGGCCGCTTAACCGACTGAGCCACCCAGGCGCCCCTGAAAAGACTTTTTAAACCTGGTTATAAATAATTAGCAATTGAAATGATTAAAACCCTTTTCTCAATCTCTTTTTTGAAAACACTGAATTATATAATAATGGCAAACAATTATTGAGCTTACTATGTGCCAGGCACTGTTCCAAACTGCCTCGCACATGCCTACAAGCTGGCTGCTATTATTATCCCTCTTGCCTTACAGATGAAGAAACTGAGACCTAAAGAGGTTAAGTTGCTTGCTCAAGGTCACACAGCTACTAAGTGTCAGAATCTAGCTCTAGAATCTAAAGAGGCTGAGCATGGGGCTTGAATATGTATTATTCCCTTACCAGCCAAATTATTTGGGAAAACTCAATGAATCACTCTTAGCTTCACATCTACATTTTGAAAATAACACCTTTCTCACAGAACTGTCATGTAGATTAAAAAAAAAAACCAACCTATTCTTCATAGAGACACCAGTAACATAGCATTATTTTTGGAATGAGAAACTATCCTCCACTGTCAGGACAGAATTATTTGTAGCATGACACCTGCAAGGGGTGTTATAAAAGTATCCATTGCTATTGACAGCTGCACAAATGACTTCTTTCAATTCTACCACCTTAGAATTATCTTGGTATTTTGTAAAGTTCTAGGCACCATCCCAAATTGACAGCCAGTACTTTTAATCATTCTAGGGCAGTATTGTCCAATAAAACTTCCTGTAATGATGGAAATGGTCTGTACCTGCACTGTTCAACATGGCAGCCAGTAGCCACAGGGTGCTCTTGAGCATGGGAAATATGGCAGTGTGATTGAGGAACTGACACTGTCATTTTATTTAATTTTAACTCATTTTAATTGCTTTTAATTTAGATAGTCACCTGTGGCTGGTGGTTACTGAATTAGAAGGCTAGAGTGCTAGATGATGTCATCAATCACTTTCTTTGGAGGAAAAACCCTAGCAAAGTCTCTAGGCGTCAGAATTTTTTATTTTCTGTCCTAAATGCAGGTTAGGAAATAAAATTATGTGACTATTTACCCTAATGAGTGATACAGACATAGCCTGGATCTAAATCGTAGATCGATCAGTGTTTTGAACTCCATCAGCTTTCTTCCATAATCTGCTTGCAAGTCTAAGAAACATTTATGCCTGTATTATCACTATAATGCTTTATTCCATCTTACTGGACATAAAGGTAGGAATGAAAACTATATCATAGAGCCATTTCATTTTAATGATTAATAGGTGATTTGAATAAATGCTTTCCTGCTATAGAAAACAGGAAGCTGAGTGCTCTCCTCTATGTCATTGGTAATACTTTGTTTCTGGTAGCTAAAGCCATTCTAAGAAATGATCACACCTACTGGGCAGTTGATGCCAAAGGCCTTGGTGGTTTTTAACCAGGAACTCAAAGGGCTATACCGGTAGGCGGTTGCATTATTTATATATATATATATATATATATATTTATATATATATGTATATGTATATAAATATAGATATGTATATGTATATAAATTATATATAGATCTAAATTCATTCAGTGATCTAAATTCATATGTATATAATATGTATATGTATATAAATGTATATACATATACATATGTATATGTATATAAATTATATATAGATCTGAATTCATTCAGTGGCTTTGGGAGGTGCAGCTTTTACCCGACTGATTTGGCAGTCCAGGATGACATGTATTCTCCTGCTCTTTTTTTTTAAATGTTTATTTCTTTATTTTTGAGAGAGGTGGGGAGGGCCAGAGAAAGAGGGATACAGAGAATCCCAAGCAGTCTCTGCACTGACAGCAGTGAATCTGACACTGGCCGAACCCATGGACCACGAGATCATGACCTGTACTGAAGTTGGACGCTTAACTGACTGAGCCACCCAGGCGCCCCTCCTGCTCTTTTTATGTGGCATAAAAAGCGGGAACCTCAATCAAATACTTACTGATGCTTTTGATAAGAGTTTGGTGATGTCCACAAGTATTCTTGCTATCTGCACTTCTCATCAGTTCAGGAAAAATTCTGTCTGGGTCAGAATAGGAGTTGGGATCTTTTCCTTTCTTGACAGAACAAATTTGCTCCCTGCAACGTGGTATCTAAAATATGACTGTCCCTTGGGGCGCCTGGGTGGCTCAGTCAGTTGAACTTCCAACTTCAGTTCAGGTCAAGATCTTGGGGTTTGTGAGTTCGAGCCCTGCATCAGGCTCAATGCTGTCAGCCTGTCCGTGCAGAGACTGCTTCGGATCCTCTCTCCACCCCCCGCCCCCACTGCCCTCCCCCCCTCACTCTCTCTCTCTCAAAAAATAAATAAAAACCATAAAAAATTTAAAATATGACTGTCCCTTTAACCATCAACATAAAATTTCTTCATTTCCCACACTTACTAGAAGAATTCAGTCAAGAATTGTTTGAGATTGTCACTTCCTAATGCTTACTTAAGCCTCTGAGATTGGGAGAAATTGTTTTATCATTATGGTCACAATTTGTTCTTTTAGATTCCCCTAGTTTTGCTTCAATATTGTTAGCTAATAATACTTGCCATCATTTACTGAGCATTTGCCCTTTGTCAGGATTACATAAGTTATCTCATTTAATTCCCACAACAAACTTGTGAACAGGGAATAGTGTCACATCTTACAGATACAGAAACCATGGTTCAGAGGAAGTGAGCAAATTGCCCAGATCACACAGCTCATGTATAGGATACAGCCAGCAGGCAAACCCAGATCTTTCTGTCTCCAAAATTTGAACAATTAAACACCAAACTGTATTTTGTCTTTGTTAACTGATATCAATGTACCTGGCCCATGCAATCTGTTATGTACAAAAAACATTCTCATCAATTAAATGTAATATAAGCTTTCAGGAAATTTCCATGAGATCATCCATTCAAATAGTATTTGGTTGTTCTGCAAAACACAGATGTGGTCATTTCTGTTACTTGGTGTCTTTGAGTTCAACTCAAGGAACATTGTTTCTTCATGTGCACACTATTTTTAGTTAGGACAAAAGCCCAATGTGTTTCACTTGGGCCTTAACTACCAATAAACTTTGCCAAATTCATTGCTCAGCTATCACAGTGAACTTATCTCAGGTGCCTAGTGATATCATTTGTTTACTCAGTATATAATTATTGTATTAATGAGAACTGTTAAATGTTAGGGGCTATAATCATAGTGGGGATGCAAAATACGGTGGTGACGTTGAGTTCCTCAGGCAGCCCACAGTTGAATAGGGAAGAAAGAACATAAACGTAAACAACAACACAAATAAATAATTATAATTGTGACAAGAGCCGCCAAAGATAAATGAATGGTGGCATAACCCAGCCAGGCAATAGGTCTGATTTAATGGGCTACTTAATAAGAGGGACCTCTAAAAGTAAACTTTGTGATCGTTAGTCAGTAACTCTATTATGCACTATTTCACTGTATATAATTTAATAATCGATACATTAGATAACCCACAAAAATAAAATGCATAAACATCTTTTTGCTTGTCTAGCAATTATTCTTGCATGTATTTTTCTTTCAGTAGAACTCCACTTTTAAAATTGGAAGAATTAAAAATTCTTCTGGAAAGTATACAAAGCAATTTGCAATAATAAAAATGGAAATTGAGTTGCAATGATGTCATTGCTTTTGGCATCTGTGTTATTAATTTGGAGAAGACAAAGATTAATAGGGTCTTAGCCTTCTGCTCAGAAGTTGAGAATGACAAAGACCATGCCTTTGTGAAATAATTTTTACTTCAGATAGTTATATCCAAAAGATGACTAAGAAAAACCAACATCTTCTTCCATTGAAGGCTTTTTTAGTCCACTATCATCATGAAGAACTGAGATAAAAAATATCATGGGTAAATAGTCCTAGAAATCAATTTTAGAATTTTCTTTTCTACTTAGAGCTTGCCTGAATAGGGGTAAATGTAAATTAATCTTCACATGGATCAGCCAATGATCAGCAGATATGACTGTTACTGCATAACCACAGTAATAGGACACGTGGACCCAAAGAAGACTCTCATGCTTTCCATATCACTGCCTTTGATGCTCCTGCCTTGATATGTTCTGTGGAATGTAAGAGATAGCACTGCTATCAATGATAGCCAAATTATGGAAAGAGCCCAAGTGTCCATCGGCTGATGAATGGATAAAGAAGTTGTGGTATACAATGGAATACTACTCAGCAATCAAAAAGAATGGAAATCTTGACATTTGCAACAACGTGAATGGAACTAGAGCGTATTATGCTAAGCGAAACAAGTCAGTCAGAGAAAGACAAATATCATATGATTTTGCTCATGTGGAATTTAAGAAACACAAAGGATGAACATAGGGGAAGGGAAGCAAAAATAAGATAAAAACGGAGAGGGAGGCAAACCATAAGGGAAACCATACAGAGAACAAACCGAGGGTTGCTGGAGGGGAGGGGAGTGGTAGAATGGGCTAAAAGGCTGATGGGCACTAAGGAGGGCAGTTGTTGGGATGAGCACTGGGTGTTCTATGTTAAGTGATGAAAATAGAGGATTTTGGAGCATGGAGCAGATTGGGCTGTAGAAGTGGCCAGGGCAAGAGACAGAGCAAAGAACATAGGACAACACGTGTGCCCTGATAATGTGGAAAGAGGTACTCAGAGAGTCAACAAGGGGTACGGAAGGAAGATGGATGACAACATAAACCAAAACATGTTTGTTTCATTGAGTTACTTTATGTAAAGCAGTTAGAGTACTGCCTAGCCCCAAATAATATAGAATAATAAGTATTCACTAATTATTGTTGTTAGGGTTTGTCAGTTCCCACAACAGAGAGATAAAGTCCCATTCTGTCTCCTTCTCTTCCCTCCTCCTATATTATCACGTTTCCTGTTCCCAGAGCTCAGAGATATGACTTGTAAAATTCCTAATACGGTTTAGTTCCATATTAGGTGAAAAGACTTTAGAGAGCTAGCCCTGAAACCTAGACAGTATTGATTGTATTGTGTCGATTGAAAGAGCATTTAGAGCAGAGCAGGCTGTCAACTAATGTTTAAGCAAGAAAATGTTTACTCAATGGGATTCAGAACATGCTACCCCAAAATATGGTGTCTTGACATATTGAATATTTTAAGTTGAAGGAATTTGAGAGACAGCAAGTACAGGAAAGACTCTCTGACCTTCCCCTGGAACAAGTCATTAGACCTTCCTGTGAGAGGTGCCCTTCCTTATGTTCAGGCGGAAGGAGCATCCCTATCTCTCTAAGACCTAAGACAGACTGGTAGACAGACAGACAGACAGACCCAGAGAGGTATCTGAATGAGCAGGCCTTGCTAGGTTCCGCCAGGTTATTAGCTTATACCTTTAGTTCAGGCCTTTTTGTGTGTTCACATTTTCCTATGACCTTCCACTCTTCATCAACCCTCGTATAAAAATACTCAGATTTAACTGTTTCCCCACGTCTTCATTTCATTACTAAGGCCACCATAACAATAATATAAAACTTATATTAAATGAACTTGTATGCTTTTGTTCTTGTTAATTTATCTTTTGTCAGTCTGATTTACAGGGCCCGAACAAAAGAGCCTAGCAGAGTAAAGAGAAACTTTTTTCCTCCCTGGTAGTTTTCCAAACAACCAACATGTATACTTTGGGAATTGTTGAGGGCTCCCAATGTGTTAGAGGTATTTTTATTTACCTCTCTAGGATGAACAAGAAGAGTTTGTGAGCAACTGGCAACTGTATTGAAGTTTGTGGTTTTATTTGAATTAACAACATTTTCTATTGAAAGTGAAAGAATTAAACATCCTCATCTTGGACAAGCTGGAGAAGGATGCCCCTTTTCTAAAAATAGAATTAGAAAGACTATTACAGAGAGGTTTGGGGGCCTGGGGCAGAACCTGGACAAAGAGACCTGAATGAGTTAAATTGCTCAGTGGAGGAAAATGAAAAGTGCCCATAGGTTTTATTGTTGCTGTTCCTGTGACGGAGGGAGCAGAGAAGAGAAGGGTGCAAAGAGGAGAGAGGGTGTGCCGAGTAACAGGGCTGGAACCCAAACTGTAAATAGACCTAACCTGCTTTTTCATGACCCACCTGCCTTGGGGTAGACAAGAGTCAATATTATTACAACCTATGGTGATTAATGGATTGGGAGCTGTGCTTGGGGTAGGCATCCAGAAGCCAACAGATGCATAGGGATCTCATAAGTGCAACATGATCTTGGCTTCATAATCAGTCCCTGAGTCAAGTCTATAGACATGTGGCAAAGGTTGAGCATCAGAACCAGAGGTATAGTTAGTTTCATCTAAGAAGAGTGTCAGGACATAGGAAACATTCAGGAAATTCAGTAAATAATCACTGATTGGTCAAACTGGAAGAGAGCTCTATGTTGGGAATGTTAACCAGTGAATGCTCTTATAATCTAAATTGAAGTGAGATAGATGTGTTTACAAGGACACTAGAAACGAAAGTATGAAAACAACTGTTAAGAAAAAGATCTATCCAGGGGTGCCTGGGTGGCTCAATTGGTTAAGCGTCCAACCTCAGTTCAGGTCGTGATCTCATGTTTTGTGAGTTTAAGTCAGGCTCAGTGCTGACAGCTCAGAGCCTGGAGCCTGCTTCGGATTCTGTCTCCCGCTCTCTGACCCTCCCCCACTCATGCTCCATCTCTCTGTCTCAAAAATAAACGAACATTAAAAAATTTTAAAAAAAGATCTATTCTTTTCAACTCTCAAGATGGCTAAAAGTTACTTTGTTAATAGGAGTTCGAGTTCTCAAAATAAAAGGCCCTTGAACAATATTTTCCAGCTGTTATTTCCAAAGCACAGTCTGAATAGTTGCTGCTTTTCTCATAAAGTGACTAAATAGCTCTTTATATCATACCTATGGTACCGTCCACAATAAAGTTCCTTTTGCCATTTGGGCGCTGTCCACCAAAAAGACTTCTCAACAGTTTCTCTTCTGCCTTCTCCAGAGATGACTCTATCCAACCATTTTCATTTCACTTGTCCTACACTTGCTCATAGTTTGACTTCGTTCATGTCATGAATCATAAAGTGTCCTTGTTTTTCTCATTAGCAGTCTCCCCTCTCTACCACATCCCAATCTGGTCAAAAAAGAAAAAAAAGCTCTCAAAAATTTTAAATTCTGCAAAGAGCAACCAAATAGGTCAGAAAACATCCAGGCAGGGACACCTGGGTGGCTCAGTCAGTTAAGCGTCTGACTTCAGCTCAGGTCATGATCTCATAGTTTACCGGTTCAAGCCCCACATCTGGCTCTGTGCTGACAGCTCAGAGCCTGGAACCTGCTTCGTATTCTGTGTCTCCCTCTCTCTCTGCTCCTCCCCTGTTCACACTCTGTCTCTCAAAAATAAATAAACATTAAAAAATTTTAAAAAGAAAAGAAAAGAAAACATCCAGGGAGATTTAGTTGTGCAAAATAGACTATTTTCTTTTGTTTACATGATTTATGTGTTGACATCACCTTGAGCAATAATAATTGTAAAATGTACTGCTTACAAAGGGTGTTTAATGTTTTCCTTTCTTCTAGTCTCCTGAAGAATTCCTTCCTTATCCCTAGCCCAACATTTTGAGACCTATTCCTCCCAGAATTAAGTCTTGCCCTCTTTGCTTTCTGGTTCTCTTTTCACTTGCAAAGTATCTTTTTATTTAACCCTAACAAGATTCCATGTAAGAAAAAGAAAGAAAGAAAGAACAAAAGAAGGAAAGAAAGAAAAAGAAAGAAACCTGAAAGAAGAAACTTGGAAATTTGGCCATCCTGAAAGGTAGATTCCATGGGGATACAATCTAAGAACTCTTTAAAAAAACCCACACATTTATTCATTTTTGAGAGACAGAGAAAGACAGAGGGAGAGCAAGGGAGGGGAAGAGAGAAAGGGAACATAGAATTTGAAGCAGGCTCCAGGCTCTTAGCTGTCAACCCAGAGCCTGACACGGGGCTTGAACTTGGGAACCGTGAGATCATGACCTGAGCAGAAGTCAGACACCTAACTGACTGAGCCATCCACCCAGGTGTCCCTCTAAGAACTCTTTAATAAGGGCACATGTACACAGAACAGGAATTAGAAACCTGCAAATCCCAATAGAACAAGCTGTATCCAGCAAACAAAATGTCATCACCCAAAGAAGTTTTTAGTCAGAGAGAATCAACGTTTGTGACAATTTATGTTCCAAAGAAAATGCATTGCAGCGACAAAGAATTTTTCCTCCCAGATTCTGAATGGAACCAGAGAGAGATGACGACTGCCTATAAAATAAAAGCCCAAGGCACCACTAACCTATTTGTGTTGGTGGCCATAACTACCAGTTTGGTTCATGACACAATCGATTCAGCTGTGGCAATTGCCTTCAACATTAACGAGAGCATAAATGAATAGATCAATCATGCCCCAGTCCAATTTGCTAGCCACAGGACTCTAAAAATAAATAAATGTCACCATAGAGAACTTTAGAAGAGAAATGTTATTTACTAAAAAGGATACATTAGTCCTTTGTGTTTTTCCAAAGTCATTACTGAATGACTAGGGCAATTCATATGCCTCAGAACAGCACTGTTTACTTGTATTTCGATCCCTCAGCAGTATTTGGATTTTAGTACTTTTTTCTTAGAAGGGAGGGATAGGAAACAGCCTGTTTCAGAGTTTCCCGAATGTTCATGCTTAATGGTTGCACACAAGAGGATGAGTATTATATTCCTGGAGGTGAGGCAAGGAGGACCTCTTAGGCCAATCGTGGAGACATATGTCCTCCAAATGATTTGCTAAGTAGCCTTCAGTTCTGAGAAAGGATTGGGGCAGGGTGGGAAATAAGCTTTGACTAAGACCTATTGTACCAGATATAGAAAGAAAGGCCTTTTAAAAATCATGATGAGTTGGAAACAGCCTTAGGATGGGCTGAAGGACACATATTTTGCCTGTGAATTTTTTTAAGTTAAAAAAAACCCCTTTTTTATATTTATTTTTGAGAGAGAGAGACAGAGAGAGAGAGAGAGAGAGAGCGAGCATGAGCAGGGAGGGACAGAAAGAGAGGGAAGCACAGAATCTGAAGCAGGCCCCAGGCTCAGAGCTGTCAGTATGGAGCCCGATGTGGGGCTCGAACCCACGAACTGTAAAAATCATGACCTGAGCTGAAGTCAGATGCCCAATCGACTGAGCCACCCAGACACCCCAATGTTTTTTATTTTATTTTATTTTTTAAGAGAGAAAGAACGCGCACATGCACACGAACAGGAAAGGAGCAGAGAGAGGAACGAAGGATCTGAAACGGGCTCTGCACTGATTGCTGTGAGCCTGATGCAGGGCTCTAACTTACCAACTGTGAAGTCATGTCCTGAGCCCAAGTTGGCCACTCAACCAGCTGAGCCACCCAGATACCTCAGCCTGTGGAGATTTTTATGGTTACCTTCTGTTTATGCTCATTGATACCAGATTGCCATTCACAGTAGTAATATGCTTTCCTTTTTAAATAAATGTTTTATGTTTAAAAAGCAAATTGATTTAAGGTAAAAATGCTTATTAGTATGACATTCAGAGGTACCCAAGTTTCTAAAGTTGATGTGTGAATGGCTGACGTTTAGGAGCTGTTAGCTTACAGAAGAGCCCCTCCAGTACTGCCCTGGGAAACTTGAGCAGTTTACTTACTTTCTCTGAACCTCATGATGTTCAACAATAAAAGGCTTGGATGAGAAACACAAACGTCTCAGGGCAATTTGTGAAGAATAAATAATAGGTGCTCACTTAATAGTCTCTTTCCTTCCCTTAGTTACTACGTGGAAAAGTAGCTAACTCTCCTTTAGGGAACTCCCCTGCCTAACCTCTAGATGATGAAGTGTAGTCAGGAATTGTTCAAAGTACTAGTTAATTTTGCATGCAAACCAACAGAGGCTATATTTGCAGCCCAACATATTACGTTTGCAAAGAAGGCAGAAAAATTAAGTATAACATAGCACTGTCTTGTCATAAGCAGTATATTCTGAGGCACTATGCTATAGTGTGACTGGTCTGCAGACCAGTTCTGGGTATTCCTGACGAAAACCCAGGACAACAGGATACACACACACACACACACACACACACACACACGTATATCTTATTACCCTGGGTTGTGTACGTGTGTTTGTGTGTGTATTTTGGGAGGAAGCAGAAAGCTCTTTAAAAACATAAGTTTTGAGGGTGTGCCTGGGTGGCTTAGTGGGTTAAGCGACCAACTCTTGATTTTAGGTCATGATCTTGAAGTTGGTGAGTTCAAGCCCACGTCAGGCTCTGTGCTGGCAGCGCAGAGCCTGCTTGGGATTCTCTCTCTCTCTCTCTCTCTCTCTCTCTCTCTCAAAATAAATAAACTTAAAAAATTAATAAAATATTAAATACATATATAATTTTTGAGATAGAAGGAGAATTCTTGTGTCATCATTTTACTCCCTCCCTTCCTCCCATTTTTTTCTACTTATAAAAGCACACCAAAATTTATGCTGAATATTCTCTTCTATGTAGCTCATAGAACCAGACCTCACCAGCTTGACTACAAAACTCAGTCACCCTTGCTTTTACTGCTCGTACAGCAGCCTCCGTCCTTCTCCAACCACCTGTCCTCCCTTCCCCCACCCCTGCCCACCAGACTCAGATAGAAACCAGTCCTTCTCAAAGTATCCCACAGATATTTCTGGGAGTCTCCAAGGGCCCTGCCGGTTGTGGTCACAGCACAGTCACCTACCCTGTCTGCCCCTCCTCCACCTCCCACCTGATGGCACTCACAAAAGCATCACCATGGGCCCTCCTGATGGTGTTAGTAAGAACGCCAAGGTCAGTATCAGGTATAGTCTTCACCAACCGTCTGGACACCCAAGGAGGAATAAAGCTAAGGGCTGGGCTGCATGTGGTCTCCAGTGCTCATCCAGGCACCTGAGGAGTGCTGGTTTTCAGCCGGAAAACAACTTGAGTGACCTCCTATCTAACTCCATGCTACACTTTGCCTACCAGGAATCAAAGCAGTTCTGGTTTGGCCAGAGTTTCAAAGTCTCAAAAGAGGTTAGTTCCATCAGTTCAAGTTAGACCTTCAGATCTTGCTCAGAATTTCATCAAGTGTCATGAAAACACTACCATTAATTTTTGGTTGTCTCTTCTTTTATCCCAAGGGTTCAGACCCAAACACAGACAGACATTACCACATCTCTTTTCATTGTCTTCCTGGCCCCTCATCTAAAAATATGGGAGCCTGTGTGACTCAGTTGGTTAAGCATCCAACTTCGGCTCAGGTCATGATCTCACAGTTCCTGGGTTCCAGCCCTGCATGGGGCTCTATGCTGATGGCTCAGAGCCTGAAGCCTGCTTTGGGTTCTGTGTCTCCCTCTCTGTTTGCCCCTGCCCTGCTTATGCCCTGTCTCTCTCCATCTCTCAAAAATGAAAAAAATGTTAAAAACATTTTTTAATTAAAAATAAAGACAAATAAGTAATTTCTTACTTGACACATCTCCAAAGGCAAGGGAATTAAAAGCAAAAATGAACTATTGGGACCTCATGAAGATGAAAAGCTTCTGCACTGAAAAGGAAACAACCAACAAAACTAAAAGGCAACCAACGGAATGGGAAAAGATATTTGCAAATGACATATCAGACAAAGGGCTAGTATCCAAAATCTATAAAGAGCTCACCAAACTCCACACCCAAAAACCAAATAATCCAGTGAAGAAATGGGCAGAAAACATGAATAGACACTTCTCTAAAGAACACATACAGATGGCCAACAGGCACATGAAAAGATACTCAACATCACTCCTCATCAGGGAAATACAAATCAAAACCACACTGAGATATCACCTTACGCCAGTTAGAGTGGCTAAAATGAACACATCAGGAGACTAGATGCTGGAGAGGGTGTGGAGAAATGGGAACCCTCTTGCACTGTTGGTAGGAATACAAATTGGTGCAGCCACTCTGGAAAACAGTGTGGAGGTTCCTCAAAAAATTAAAAATAGACCTACCCTATGACCCAGCAATAGCACTGCTAGGAATTTACCCAAGGGATACAGGAGTGCTGATGCATAGGGGCACTTGTACCCCAATGTTTATAGTAGCACTTTCAACAATAGCCAAATTATGGAAAGAGCCTAAATGTCCATCAACTGACAAGTGGATAAAGAAATTGTGGTTTATATACACAATGGAATACTACGTGGCAATGAGAAAGAATGAAATATGGCCTTTTGTAGCAGTGTGGATGGAACTGGAGAGTGTTATTCTAAGTGAAATAAGTCATACAGAGAAAGACACATACCATATGTTTTCACTCTTATGTGGATTCCTGAGAAATTTAACAGAAGACCATAGGGGAGGGGAAGGGAAAAAAAAGTTAGAGAGTGAGGGAGCTAAACCATAAGAGACTCTTAAAAACTGAGAATAAACTGAGGGTTGATGGGGGGTGGGAGGGAGGGGAAAGTGGGTGATGGGCATTGAGGGCATTGAGGAAAGTGGGTGATGAGCACCTGTTGGGATGAGCACTGGGTGTTGTATGGAAACAAATCTGACAATAAATTTCATACTAAAACAATAAATAAAGACAAATAAACGCCCCTCTCCCTCCAAAAGAAACCTAACCTATCCAGATGCAACTCTTCCCCCAAAGATAACCTTTTCTTCTTTCTCACATGCAAATCTGTTTTTGTTTTTTTGGTTTTGTTTTTTTTTTAAGTTTCTGGAAGTCCCATCCCCTCAGACTTCTCCCTTGGAGGCTGCAAAGTCTGTGCACCATGGAATAATTTACACTTTCATGGACTGCAAAAGATAAAATTGCTTGAATCAGTAGAATTATATTTCTGCCCTGTTCTCCCCTCCTTGATCATATTTTTAAAGTAAAAATTTTGGCAAAGTTCATCCTCATTGTATTCATATCCATCAGCAGTTTATTTGTAATGATTGTGCATTTCTCTCAACCCTGAGTCTAGGAATGAAATAAGAATATATCACCAAAAATTATACTTCCTCTTCTATCTAGTTCCAAGGATCACTACTTCTATTTTAATTACACGCATAACAAATCTAGATGACAACTCAGAAGACCATGATTTTAATCACACTTAATTTGGAATTAACCAAATGACCTTGGCAAACCGTTATATTTTTTTAAGCGTTTCTAAAATATTTTCATTACATGTATTTTTCCATAAAAATAATATCTACGGTGAGAGCATATACTGATATAACTTTTTTTGAGAACAATCTAGCAATACTATCTATGAAAATATTAATTGCAATAACTTTAGAGCTGACATTTTTACCAATTTTTATTGTTATTTGTGTTTATTTTGTTTCTGTTTTTTTACATTGAGCAGGTAGTGTCCATATAACTAAAAATATTGCAAAAAGTTTACAAAATGCAGAAAGAAAAAAGAAATTTATCCAAAACCCCAGGTCAGGTCAGATTAAAGTCTTCTAAATCGCTGTCTACTATTTTCATGTGGAATTAATTGTGATCATAAAGTTACTTAACTTGTGTGGTTACATTTGCTATGGTGCTGACAACTCACCCTATCCATCCCTGCCTAAACTCAGTTTTACTTATGCTGGGAAGGGCTTCTGCAAATTTTCCCTCTTCATCTGTCACTCTGTGGCAATCCTTCCGTTAAGGCCCAAACCAAGTCCACGTCATCCATAAAACCAGCTTCCAGATCCTTCTTTCCCTTCAGTGACTACCTGGTCTACTCATCTGTCACTCAGATGATACCACAGCTGTTGTAGACCATCCTTATACCTGCCTTTTTGGTCTCCTCCTGGATCTAAGAGCTTCTCTGGAGTCTAGGCTGTGCCCCACATTTTTTGCATTCTCCATAATGAGCACGGTGCAGCAGACATTCAAAACTTGCTTGAAGATATAATAAAGTGATCTTAATCCTATTTATATCCGTTTATTAATACTGCATGCAGCATCTTAGAGGACATGCTTATTATCAAAGTATTTCCCGTACTGTGGATTTAAGATGACGACATGGAGTGATGGAACAATGCCTGGCCAGTGGCCACCTTTTCCCTCCCAGCATGGCGGACTTTTAGCTACTTGATATTCTATTACTAAGCAATTTCCTTTTTAGCATTCCTTTAGAGAGATTCATTTCCCTGAGCAATTAGCCATCTCTGAGGATAATTACCTTTTCCTCTCTTTAACAAAACTACAGTGACTGAAAGGCTGACATTGGAAAGTGGAGATAAATTTCTTTACAAAAATATTTGGATCTGGAGTCTATAAAAACTTCTATTTTTAATTTGTGAATATGTGTGTGTGTTTATGCATTAATTTGCCATCTGTGACTATTTTCCTTATAAGTGGTAAAAATTTCAAAAGACATTTTTACAAATGTAAATTATTTTCAACCATATAGTAATTATTATTATAAACAGACTACTCAAATGCCTCTTCACTTGATATTATTAAATTGTATCTAATTGTCCTTTTCTTTGTAATATTTTCTATCAGTTTTTTTAATCTTCTTTAAATTTTTTTAGATCTTCATTACATTTTTTCCAAAAGTAAGAAAATTTTTTCTCTTATACATTTTTCCAACAGCCTGCTGATGGCCAATTTGGATCTTCATCTATTTGTATGTATGTATGTATGTATGTATGTATGTATCTATTCATACATTCATTTAAGAAATCTTTTCACCCAACATGGGGCTAGAATTCACAACTCTAAGATCAAGTGTTTCATGCTTTTCCAATTGAGCCAGCCCCAGTGCCTGTGGATCTTCATTTATTTTTAAATAGTCATCTTTTTGGGGTGCCTGTGTGGCTCAGTTGGTTAAGCATCCGACGTCAGCTCATGTCATGATCTCACGGTCTGTGAGTTCAAGCCCCGCGTCGGGCTCTATGCTGACAGCTCAAAGCCTGGAGCCTGCTGCGGATTCTGGGTCTCCCTCTCTCTCTGCCCCTCCCCTGTTCAAGGTCTCTCTCTCTCCTTCAAAAATAAATAAACGTTAAAAAAATTTAGTCATCTTTTTGATTAAATAATCTTCATCTTTTAAGGGTGCCTGGGTAGCTCAGTCAGTTAAGCATCAGACTCTTGATATCAGCTCAGGTCATGATCTCTCAATCATGAGACTGAGCCCAGAGTGGGGCTGTGGGCTGAGCATAGAGCCTGCTTAGAATTCTCTTTCTCTCTGCCCCTCTACTCGCTCACGTGCATGCATGCTCTCTCTCTCTTTCTCAAAATAAATAAATAAACATTTTTAAAAAATCTTCACCTTTTAAAAATTTCTTGTTCTAAGCACCTGGGTGGCTGAGACGGTGAAGGGCCAGACTTCAGCTCAGGTCATGATCTCACAGTTCATGGGTTTGAGCCCCGCATCTGGCTCTGTGCCAGAGCTCAGAGCTTGGAGCCTGCTTCAGATTCTGTGTCTCCCTCTCTTTCTGCCCTCCCCCCACTCACACTCTGTCTCTCTCTCTCTCAAAAATAAACATTAAAAAAATAAAAAACATTTCTTGTTCTTGTAAAAATTAGACGATACATGTCCTTTTCAAAAAAATCAGAAAATTCGGATAAATTAAAAATTGCCCGGGTGGCTCAGTCAGTTGAGCATCCAACTCTTGATTTCTGCTCAGGTCGGGATCTCACGATTTGTGAGATCAAGCCCTGTGTTGGGCTCTGCACTGACAGCATGGAGCCTGCTTGGGATTCTCTCTCTACCTCTTTCTCTGAAGGAAAGAAAAAAATTTGACCAGCACTGGAAGGATATGGGTAGGTCAAGAAAAACATTCCAGAGATAAGAATGAATTATTTTTGTATAGAAAGTGCTATAAAAAAACTATTGTCAGATAAAGAGGCAATCAATGGGCAGACAGCCAAAAGTATAGGGAAAAAACTATAGAGGCAATTAGTTAATAAAAACATCGTGTTACTTTTCTGGGTTTTATGATATTTGTGATATTTGCCACCATTTAAAAATTACAGTTTGTTACGATTTCTTATCTTGTTCTAAATAAATATTTGCTTTCATACATAACTTCATATTTTTGCTTTTGTATTGTTTTTCTTAAAAAGTGTTTCCCTATTAAATTGTATAAGATTCAGGCTCCACAAAATCTGGATCAACACCTGTTGGGATGAATATTGCTGTTGTTGTTAACAAAGTATTGCAGTTAGACATCACAAAAAATTGGTCTAAAGAAACATCTGAAGCACATAGGAAAACCACTGGTGAAAAACAAAGCCATAATGCATATTGAAATGAGCTATTTGGGTCATAATAATTCACACTCTATTTAGAGACTTGGCATTTATGAAACAAGATTTGGATGCTCCCTCCACCTCTGAGCACTGTCTCCTATGCAAATTCTAAGTGACTTACATTTAATTTCTGTACCTGTCATGGACACTTAGCTTTCTGATTTTATTCCTTGAATACAATTTTTGGTTTAAATTGTAGAATTTGTACATAGTCTTTTGCTTAAATTGTAAAGATTTGTTGTTTCTTGCCTAGCCACACAAATGACATCTCCTTTAGACTGCACGTTGGAGCAATCAGGGATCACATTGATTTAGCATTCACCCATCCATTAAAGATGTATTAGGCAGGGCATTGCAGGCAGTAGTATGAGGGGACAGTGAGAGGGATGGGATTATAGAGATGAATAAGACATTGCCATTTCTTTTAAAAAGCTCACAGTCTACTGAAAGAAGTCTAATGATCTAAAAAGAGAGACATACTTAAATGTTGTGCTATGGAGAGAAAAAGTACTTGATTAGTTGGGGGAGGGGGCCCAAAAAGACTTCTTACAGGCATTAAAATTTGAGCTATATCTTGAAAGATAAAAACAGAGAATCACGCTGAGATAGAGAAGAGTATTCACGGCAAAGAGTAATGGCAAAGAGGGACGACTAAACATGGTATCTTGGGATAAAAGGAGAAGCTAAGCGAGATGTACATAGGGAAGTATCGGGAGTAGGAACAGAGTGTGGGCTGGGCCATGGACTTTCTTGAAAGGTTTTTTTTTTTTTTAACGTTTATTTATTTTTGAGACAGAGAGAGACAGAGCATGAACAGGGGAGGGGCAGAGAGAGAGGGAGACACAGAATCTGAAACAGGCTCCAGCCTCTGAGCTGTCAGCACAGAGCCCGACGCGGGGCTCGAACTCACGGACCGTGAGATCATGACCTGAGCCGAAGTCGGACGCTTAACCGACCAAGCCACCCAGGCGCCCCTTGAAAGGTTTTTAAGCAGCGTGTCACAATTATATTTGTGTCTGAGAAAGTTCACTCTAGCTAACTTTATTTGAATCCATGAAAATAGGGGAACTTAATATGCAAATATACTTTTAGTTAGGAGGATCTAAGACAAAACTCGGCATTTTTGAACTCAATGTCTTAGACTAAGATTTGCTGAGACATGATCTCCCTTAAATAGGGTTCAAAGCTATATCAGGAGGGATCTGAAGCATAAATGTGTAATTCCTATGAGCAGTGATGTCAATGCCAAAATTTCAAATTTTCTGAACAGAGCAAATAACAGTATTATTTACTGGTTGGTCCCCTTTGACTTACAGACCATCCACCTAATTCCCCACCTCTAACAGACTTGCTTGGTTTCTTACACAGTATTTAAAATCAGGATCATACAGCTGTTATGCTACCACATATACAAAAATTCCTTAGGTTTCTAAATTTGCAACATTAACTTGAAATTTAAGATGAAATAATGCATTGCATTTCACAAAGTCTACGCGATGGATTCTAAAACAGTATTTTGTGCCAAATGTATACTTATACAGTAACTTTGCCAAAAATTATACCTGTGTAGGTTTTTAGCTTTTTGAAAATAAATCAATATAAAATTTTGGTTTTAATTTTGAGCTAGTTTTCCTTTAGTAAAGAATTAATCATTGAGCTATTTTAAAATGTGTTTCTATTTTCATGATCTATCACCTAAGCTACAAAAAAAAAAAATGGAGAGATTAAATAAAATCTATATAGGTAATACTTAGTTAATTTACCAGGCTTTGCATTAATTTCTTACCTCATCTAAAACAAATGACTTTTGGGGCGCCTGGGTGGCGCAGTCGGTTAAGCGTCCGACTTCAGCCAGGTCACGATCTCGCAGGTCTGTGAGTTCGAGCCCCGCGTCAGGCTCTGGGCTGATGGCTCAGAGCCTGGAGCCTGTTTCCGATTCTGTGTTTCCCTCTCTCTCTGCCCCTTGCCTGTTCATGCTCTGTCTCTCTCTGTCCCAAAAATAAATAAACGTTGAAAAAAAAATTAAAAAAAAAAATAAAATAAAACAAATGACTTTTTTAACTTTTAATCTCTACAGCACATCTACTTTCAATAACGTCTCAAAAAGTAATGTCTTACTTATGAATTAATAGGCATCATCAAATGATAATGATCAAAGGATCGTTATCTTAGTGCTTATGCACTAAGAACAGACTGAAAATAAAAATAATTCAATGACCAACACTTTTATTCTTTACTTAAATCTTGCCCACAGAAAGTCTAACCTGATTCCTTCTTTGCCTTGTCGAAGATTCATGCCAATAACAAAACAGAGACAGAGAACCACGATCACTAACTACTCTTCATGAACT
Organism: Prionailurus viverrinus; assembly: GCF_022837055.1. Classification (NCBI taxonomy): domain Eukaryota; kingdom Metazoa; phylum Chordata; class Mammalia; order Carnivora; family Felidae; genus Prionailurus; species Prionailurus viverrinus. The sequence continues at coordinate 97,023,930 of NC_062567.1, forward strand.
TCCCAAAGTAATTCTGTCTGCTTGGTCAATTTTTAAATTGAGTTTACCCTCTAACTCAAATTGCAAATTAAAAAGTACCTTTACTTCTTCTGGTGGCAGAAGACAGACTCTGTCTAGTGTAGCACATTGGCTGGATATTCTCTACAAATCAATGTTTAAAGAGAAAAAAAAAGTAATCTTTTATTTTATTTATTTATTTTGTTTTTTGGATACCTCTGTTGAGAGGTAAGGAAATATATGCCACTTATTTTTTTTATTTCTAAAGAAAGAAGGAAACCAGCTAGATGCGTGACAGCCAAGTGTTTGTAGACATACCTCCCCCACCCCTGCTTCTCACCCGGAAGCTCTTACCCATGTCCGCAGGAGACATGCATAGTGATACTCACGGAAGCACTGTGTGTAAGAGGAAAAATGGAGAGACTTGTGCCTATCAGAATGGGGAATGGGTTTAATCACATGGATTATTTTTTTAGCAGTTACTCAGAATCACAGCTAATAATTAAAGAGTCCTCGCCAAGTGCCCGGTCTTGCTTTGAGTACCTTTTATGTATTCACTCGTTTCATACTGTGAGGGTTAAATGAGCTTGCATGTGTCAGTTCCTTGAAACTGTGCCTGGTCCACAGCAAGCACTCAGAAAATTTCAGCTGGCAATTTTTACCTTGTTTTTATTGCACTAGTTTTTCTACGATATCATCATCATCATAACACTACCTACATTTTTATTCCCATTTACAGAAAAGGAAACTAGGACACAAAGAGATTAAGCTACATGCCCAAAGGGATTGCCTTCCTTGGGATTCAACAGCCAATAGTAACAAAAAGCCATGATGGAATACCTTGGTCCTAGGAGTGTCATCATCCTCTCTGTGAAATACTCCCTCCTTAAACTCTTCTCCTTTCCTATGACCATTCATGAAGCAGGGATTTTTGTTACTAATCAAATAAACTGGACATAAAGCCAAAACAGTTCTTTCTGTAGATCTCCCACAAGAGTGGAGGAGAAATGGGGAAAGCAAAGTGAAGCCCTATTATACATTATTCTTCTACAGATTTGGTTACATCATGAGACCAAACCATCTCATATGTATGGCCCTTCCATTACAACACAGAGCAGAGAGTGGCCCCAGTGCTCTATCAAGGCTCAACGGGCCTTATTTTTCTGAAGGACATCCAGGCAGGGTGATTTAGCATTCTGCCCAGGGAGTGAGGTGCGTGCGTGCGTGTGTGTGTGTGTGTGTGTGTGTGTGTGTACATATTTGAAAAGGTTCCCCCAGATAATTCTGACCTCCCCCAAAATACACTACAGGATCAAGAAACTGTAGCTTTCAGAAATTGTAAACTCACATTTACAGAAGCATCACACTCCAGGAAAGGCATGTCACTTCTGATTTGTAAAGCTTACAGGGAGGGAGGGGATCCTTTCATTTGTCATTCCTTCAGGTTCTGAGGCAGGGGACCTTGCCATCAATAGCAGAGAAAAATGAAATTGTTCTTCCTGAATTTCGATCACCATGATGGAGAAGCTGTAGGCTAAAATTGTTCTTTGTTTTCTCTTATCCTCAGATAAAATAATCTAAATTAAAGTCAAAAAGATGTTAAATGTTAGTGTACACATCCCCAAGTCAACAATTAACATGATTTGTTTAAAGAGTTATTCCAGGTGGGGCGCAGGGGTGGCTCAGTCAGTTAAGCGTGGAACTTCAGGTCATGATTTCCCGGTTTGTGAGTTTGAGCTCCACATCTTGCTCTGTGCTGACAGCTTGGAGACCGGAGCCTGCTTCAGATTCTGTGTCTCCCTCTCTCTCAGCCCCTCCCACCTCTCTTTCTTCCTCTCTCTCTCTCTCTCTCCCAAAAATAAATAAACATTAAAAAATCATTAAAAAAAAGAGTTATTCCAGGGGCACTGGGGTGGCTCAGTTGGTTAAGTGGCCATGTGAGTCTTAGTTTAGGCTCAGGTCATGATCTCAAAGTTGGTGGAATGGAGCCCTACCTCAGGGCTCCATGTTGACAGTGTAGAGACTGCTTGGGATTATCTCTCTCTCTCTCCCTTTCTCTCTCTGCCCCTCCTCTGCTCATGCACCTTCTCTGTCTCTCTCAAATAAATAAACTTAAAAGAGTTATTTCATACTAAAAGAAAAGAGTTATTTCATATTTATCATAAGCTTTCAGATGCGGTCTGCTGAGGAATGCTTTGACTTGGGGCTGGGGTACAACCATCCGTCTTCATATTACAGAGCAGTGAGATGCCATTAATCATTTAAAAAAAACGTTCAAAGTGATTCACAGTAGGCATGCATTTTAAAGGCATTGACAAAATTTAAAGATAAGTTACAAACAGAAATATTGAATTCCTGGGACCTGGTAAAGTTCTTTCATTTATGAATTATTAATGATGATATCTAAAAATGTTTTTCCTCTCAAAAGCCCAAAGCAGTAAGCAGTCAAATTCTGGTTCCTTCTTAGAATGCCTGACTCAATAGATATAAAGAAGATACTAAAGTGTGTCCATTTCCTACATAGAGAAATCAAGGGATTTGTACATACGTCTTACTTTATTCCCATTTGAACCCTTAAAATGCTATTTGAAAATTCATTGATGATCAGAATCTTTTCAAAGGAAACTTTACAAAATAGGGATGCCCAGGCATCACCTGTCAACCAACTGTGTGTTCAGACATGGTGGAGATGAAGAGGCATGGTCTGCGGCTTGTTTAGTAAAAATAGGATTGAGATTATTCTTTGGTCTTTGTAGATTTATCATGTTTGGGTTGGCTTGTGTTCTCAGTGTTCTTTGGGACACTAAGCTTAAATCTCTTGAAACTTCATATATGTTGTAATGTTGAATTCAGAATAGCTATTCTCCAAGTTAAACACCCCAGAGAGCAGTTTTCCAAGATGTTAAGTCTATGCAACAGCATTGGAGAGAAAAGGAAGTTGGTTATTCAGTGGACACTCCATTAACAATCTTTTTTAAACTTCTTATCGTATGTTCCAGGTTGCAACTGGTACTCTGAAAAAGGAAAGGAAACTCAGATGATCACCTACCTTTAAACAACTGCAATTATAAAATAAGGTACTAAGAAAATTTGTTTGAGATTCTCCTTGATCTCTGTATTACTTATGGTAGAAACCTTCTAGAAGGGTTATTTTGTTTAAGAAAACATCTTCATGGATTTTTTTTTTGGAAGAGCCCTGAGTTAATCTAAATGAGAAAGATTAATACAGGAGGTCTAAATTGTACCACATATTTAAATACTGGGATGTTCTTTTTCCTCAGGACAGCCTGAGATGGCAGGCTTGAAAGTCTTAGGATTTGAAGAAGAGATGAGAGCAGGGTTCCAGACTACTGTATGTACTGGCGTAAGGCAAGACGATCAGTGGGAGCTTTCTGGGGGAGGGGGATGGTTAAAGAAATTCAAGAATTGTGGTAGCTAAAGTTCATTTGCTGTGCACATAGCAGGCCTGTGTGAGCGGTTCTTAGCAGCTGATGGAGGGAGAGAGGGAGGGAGATATGTCCACAAGCAAGGGGAGGTGATATTAAGAAGACAGTATCTAGAGGCAGGAGCAGGGGAGGGAGGGCTGAGAATCGGGTTTATTTGACAACATTAATATTAATATTTACAAGGAACAGGAACCCTTTGAAATATTTCTGCTTATGTTTTAGAATGAATTATTAAATTTTTAACAGATTACTCTTAAATTGCATCTAAACTATGCATGTTTTTAATATGAAAATATCCAAGAGAAGAGGTAATGAGGGCATGGACTTTGAATTGAAACAGACTTTCAAATTCTGGTTCTTGGCCTCAGGTTCCTCATCCACAATATGTGGAATACTTGTGAAGGTGGAATGAGAGACTCTAAGCTCAGCACTGAGCATGTGTTTGGTGCAGGGTAGTTCAATAATGGAAATCATTATTATCGCTTTAAATGAGCTCATGAGAAATACTCTTTTGATCCAGTCCTGAAACATTGGAAGAGTCCTTTTGTGTAGATATTCACACTATCAAAAAAAGAAGAATTACTTTTTTATTAAAAATATCATTTTATATGATAGACAACTAACTATTGTCCAACACTTTATTAGTCAAGACTCTTTGGGTTGCAAGTAACAGAAAGCCCAACTTAAACGGCCTTAAATAGAAAAGGAAATTTATTGGTCCTAATAAGTAAAAAGACCAGGAGCCTTCAATCTGATTGGATCCATGAACTAAAAAGTGTCAATAATCTCTATTTTATCATCTCTCAGCTCTGTTATCCTCTGTCGGATTTGGCATCAGGCTGACCCTCTTCATGTGGCGATCACTGCAACTGTCAGGCTTAGCTTGCCCAAACGTCATACTGAAGAGACAGAGACCTTCTCCTAATGGTTCTCACTAAAGTCCCAGATTTGAGCCTCATTGGCTCTGAATGAGTCATATACATATCAGTAAACCAACTCATGGGCTAGAACAGTGGAATACTCTAACTGGCAAAGCCTGGGACACATGCCCACCCTTAGAACTACAGTGAGGTGACTCATCCATAATACATGAGTGTGGAAGGGGGGTGACCCTATAAAAAATTAGAATGTTACAGCAAGAAAAATGGGAAATAGATACTATATAGGCAAAACACAGACATCTACAAAATCCCTGGATGACACTGGTGTTAGAGGACAAGGACAAGGATACAAAAGCCTTTATGAACCACAAGTACATAAAAAATAGGATTTGACCCACAATGTTGTGAAAGGCACTTTGTAATGAGCATTACATAGCTATCTATTTCATGATAATCTTAAAGAGAAGATGTATCAATATACCATCATGGATATAATGATATCCATCATTATAATGAATATTTTTCTAGGTTTCTTCAGTATTTCCTGTTTTGTGTTTTACCTTTGTATTTATTTTTATTTACGCTATTATAATAGGAATATTTTTTTTAAAGTCTCTCCAAATGAAGCATAAATATTTTTCAAGGCAGCTGACAGAATTTTCTCCCTCTGAAGCATAGATTTCTTTTTTTTTTCTTCTTATCTTTACTCGTATCTCCATCTATTTTCCCAAGACTCTGATATATTCAATGTGTGATAAGAAAGGTCTCATGGAAGGGGTGCCTGGCTGGCTCAGTCAGTAGAGAATGTGACTCTTGATTTTGGGTTTGTGTGAGCCCCATGTTGGGTGTAGAGATTACTTAAAATAAAATCTTTGGGGAAAAAAAGCTGTCATGGAGAAAAGATAGTCATCATGGCAGAAGTTTCTATGAAATAATAGATTCTTTTAACAATTTTTTTAATGTTTATTTATTTTTGAGAGAGAGAGAGAGAGAGAGAGAGCATGAATGGGGGAAGGGCAAAGAGCGAGGGACACAGAATCTGAAACAGACTCCAGGCTCTGAGCTGTCAGCACAGAGCCGAATGTGGGGCTCAAACCCCCAGGAACCATGAGATCATGACCTGAGCCAAAGTCAAATGCTTAACTGACTGAGCCACCCAGGCACCCCTGAAATAATGGATTCTTAAGCACCCTTAGACCAGGAGAAGCCACAGGATATGGGTAGAATTCAAGGAAGGAGAATATTGGTGTATTTGGAATGTCTATTATTTTCTTTGGTAATGGCATAGCTCTCTATGCGTTTGCTAGAAATTACTTGTTGTATGGTCATAATATTGAAAATAGTATATGCTGCAAGTATGTAATCTCAGTACTATGGAAAGAATTCTTGTCTCTCTGGAATTTTTCAGGAATCAGAGTTCAAAGAGAACAGAGAGAAGAGAATAAGGAAGTAATCTGAGCTGATAAGCTCTTTCTTAAGCTCTGGCCAGCATCCCTAGTTTGAAAAGGGAATGGTGCCAGATGAGGACCCCACAGAGGAACTTGGGAGAAAACAGGAGGAGAGGGAGTTTTGAAATCTAGTCAGTGAGCTGACATTTGATAGTCCAGGAAGTCAGGTAAACTACTGTAGCTGTCCGTGAGGTTAGGCTTCACTCATAGTTCCCGAACCATCAGAATCACCTGGGGAGCATTTAGAAAGCAGACTCGTGGTAAAGGCTTGATCTCAAACAGATCACAGCTGATATAAAATTGTTAGCCCTTTTTCCAAATTTGATAGCAATTCTAAAATATTTTCAGTACAAAACCATTAATAAATGTGTATGCTGAAATGTATTTTCCTAAACTAATAATAATAAAGTCAAACCTGAAGAGTGTTCCTAAGGGAAAAATTGGAATAATCTTTCTTATCTCTCTATAGAAAAGTGATATTACAGAGTAACTGTCATGCAAGAGGCAAAAAATACCTAGTTGCTTTGTAGAAGAAAAACATCATGGAGGTGAGTCAGATGTTAACTAATACAAATATAATTTTTCTTTAAAAAAAAAAAAGGAGACTCTTGGCTCCACCCCAGGTACCCTGAATCAGAATGGGCGTGGCTGGATACAGGATGGGGTGCTTACTCTCTGCCAAGCACTGTTCTTTTCATTTATTATTTTAGGCACTATTAGAATAGACATTATAATATTATTTAATTCATTCAGCCATCTCATTAGTCAGGTGTCGGTCCCTTTTTACAGGTAAGGAAGCTGAAGTTCAGAGAGGTTAAGTAACTGGCAGCAAGTCAGAAAGTTGTGAATCAAAACAAGGTCTGCTTCTGGAACCTTCTTAACCACTGCACTCTGCCAGATCTGGAAGTGAGGCAATGCAGATACTCTCAAACTAAAAGTTGTATTATTTTTGTTTGTTACCCAGAAAAAATTCAGAAATAGTATCCTTTCTTATGATGTTATTCATTTCATATGTCATCTTTTTAAAAAATACACTTTCATTTTTAGAACAGTTTTTAGATTTTCAGAAAAAATTGTGAACATAGTACAGAGAACTCCCATATACCCGATACCCAATTTCTTCTATTATCAACATCTAACATTATGGTATATTTATTACAATTAATGAACCAATTGGGGTGCCTGGCTGGCTCAGCCAGTAGAACATGAGACTCTTGATCTCAGGGTTGTGAGTTCAAGCCTCACGTTGTGTGTAGAGATTACTTTAAAAAATAAAATCTTAAAAATAATCAATGAACCAACACTGACTCATTATTAACTAAAGTACACATGTAATCTTTTTTTTCCAGGTACATTATTGAGGATCAACAGAACTATGTGCAAGACTCAGGGCTAGCTAAGCTTTTATGACCCAAATGGTCTACAGAATCTTTACTCATCTCTAAAATGGAAATAATAAAAATAATGATTTTGCAGGGACATGTTGGTATGTTTGAAAAGGATCTCATAGCTAATATTCTTTCCCTTGCCGAAGCATTTCCATTAGACTGCTAAAACCTATAAAGAACCACATGACTTTTACCTTCAGTCAAGTGCTTTACAATACCGAATTCCAGAATAAGTAGATTTACACTACAGGACGCACTAGCCAGGTGAGGCCTGAGAGCACAGAGGAATAACAAGTGAGTCAGCCAGGAAACTTTCTTTCAAGGGGAAGATGCAAGGAAGGGGTGGGGCTCAGCACACCCAGTTTCCCCCATCAAAAATCTTGATCAGTCTTAGCCATTCCCCCTTCCCTGGGGAGAAAAGCCAGGTGGTGGAAAGGCCAGGGGCATAAAAACGTCAATGGGTAACATTAGAAGTTAGATATGCAGTTAAGAATCGATCTGTGTGTGTGAGCTCAAGTGATTGTGTCTGCTACAAGGTGCAAGTAGACACAGAAAGCATTTGCCCCAAAAACTCCCTTCTGCAACAGGTGTTTATTCTTATTTTTCAGCAAAGAAGCAGTATTTTTGCTTTAGAAACAGTCCAGTTGCTAACAGTGAGTAGATACTCACGTAAGACTGTAAAAAAATGCTGTTTTGAGATGCATCTCTTTATGATAGCTATACAGAAATCAAATGATTACATCCTTTAGTTGCCTTTTCTCATAGTGATTTCTGGCTTATCTAGGGAGTCACCTTTTTTGAAATACACAATCCTAGGTCCCACTGGTGCAGAACATCTGTGAGTGAGATCGAGGTTTTTGTATTTTGGAAAAGACTTTAGTAACCCTGATGATCAAAGAGTTTGGGTCCTACTGGTACACACTAAAGGGATATTTAACAATGAAATCCGATTTGGGGAGAAAAACATTGACTATTTTTTTTCTAAAAAATTCCAGTTTTGAGTTATGAAAATGTATAAAAGCACCCATTTATTTTCTAAGCTTTTCTGACTTGAGAAATCTTTTCAAATAAGTAAAACATTTTAGTCGCAGCAAAACTATTATATCACATCGTTTGCCTGGCTGTCCACCATAAACTGTTAGCAGACAGGATGCTGGAAAAGTCAAATCTTTAGGGAAGGTTGCAATTTGGGATGCAAATGCTATACCTATGTTTATACCCTCACCGTTTCCTGAGAAGGTATACTCTTTGAACAGACTAAAATATAGAGATTGCCTCCCCAACATTAAAAATAGGAACGTGTTTGAAATTCACACATACCACTCCCCATACTTCCTGAACCCACCCACAGCTTTCTCAAGTTTCTATCCCTGGCTGCAGTTCCAGCATATCCCCTTTCCTAAACATACTTCCCTCCTGCTCCATATTAATGCAGAAGCCATTGAGGCTGTTTCTAACTGTATTGGCAATAATTCCTTGTCCTTCCTATGTCATCCAAGGAGCCCTGGATTCCTTCCGAACAAGAGTTTGTTAGTACTCTCCGTGTTTGCATGGGGCACCAGGGCGGGGAGGCAGCCCACACTTACTTAGCCCATAATCCTGTGGGCTTTGGTTCTCCCTCAGCTGGTTTTGTTGTCCTTTGCCGGGCTTACTTATATTGTCTGTGGTCAGCTGGCAGTTTAACCGGAGGCTGGCTGGTCTAAGATGGCCTCACTCCCATCTCGGGCACTGGGGCCTGGCTGGCTAGGATACTTCAGATTTCCTTGTGCCCTTCGTCTTGCAGCAGGCCAGCTTAGACTCCTTTAAGTGATGAGCTCAGAGTTATAACCACAGGAAAAGATAACCAGGCCTAATGCACAAGTCTCTCCTTGCTTGCTTCATACTTGCTACTCTCATTGTCTAAATCAAGTCACAGGGCCAAGCCCAGATTCAAGGTATGGTGAAATGGAATCTACCCCTTGATGGAAGAAACTTCGAATTCACATTATAAAGGGATGTGGCTGCAGCGATGGGAAAAATTGTGGCCATCTTTGCAATCCAGCACAAGTGCCTCGTTTTGTAGAAAGCTGAACGTCTAAAAAACGTAGGTAAGTCATCTGCCATGGCTAAATGGCTGTCGTTTGTATCCTATTTGAGCCTTTTGTTCTGATTGAGTTGCAAGTCAGGCAAGTCCAGAAAAAAAAAAAAAATCCCATTCAGCAACACCAATCACTACTTCTCTTTCACAACGTTAGTTTTCCAATTACCTGTGGAACTAGCTGCTACACACAGCAGCTGCAGTTGGACAGAAGTGTGGTGATATGGTTGACGTGTGTGGTGAAGAAAACCTGCCCATGTTCTGTCAGAGTAGGTGTCTCAAGGTAGTCAGGTAAGCCTTTCACCTTCCATGAGGCCTCCATGGACTAAAAGTCGACAGAAATGGAGGAAAATAGTAATATCGCTATTGTCTGACGAGAGCCAATAGATGTGGCCTCACTGGGCAAAATATATGCGCACATGATTTAGTGAGGGAGCACACCTGGTGACTGAAAGAAAGGACATTTAGCCATGACTCTGTCCCTAGGTGAGAGACAGAAAGTGAAACAAAAACTCCAGGAGCAAAGGTGGGCTCATGCTCCATGTGATGTCTGAGAACCCTTCTATCTGAGGAAGGTGGTAATTCTCTTAGCCTGGGCCTCACTGTGACATGGCCTTTTTAGGTTCCTTGTTTATAATGAGGGAGAATTAGGTTGTACTTGGGATCTTCTCTCCCTCCCCATCCCCATCTCACCCACAAACAGGTTCTAGGGATTATGGCTCTTCCCCACATGGCCTGCTCACAAAGTTATCTCTTGCCATAAGCCACTGAAGTGAAAATAGACATTAGCTGTCAGCTGTCAACACTCTTTACCCTTGGTAAAGGCCCCCAGATGGCCATTGAAGATGTATTTCCCTTTCTGACATGCAACCAGATTTGGCTTTGCTTCTTGTCTTTTGAAACAAAGCAAGGTTTAAGTGATGGGCAAATAACAGTGTTGCCTGAATTTTCCATATACCTCTGTTTTCCTCTGGTTTCAGAAAAGTCTGGTAGAGAGGAAATAAACAGTAAAATACAGTATTGGAAGGGAATTTACAGTTATGCAGATCAATTTCCTAGGCTTTGAAAGGGGCCCTTGTGAGCTATTCCGGGGGCCCTTGTGAGCTATTCTGGGTCCCCCCCCCCCGCCCCCCACCCAGGAAAAGCATGACCAAGAGCTTCGGACATGAGGCCCTCGGCCCCTCCTCCACCAGAGCACTCTGCTCTTATGGGTTTTGTACATTGGGATTTGCAAAATATTTCTTCTGATAAGACTTCATTTTGTGGGTGAGGAACTAGAGGCCCAGGGACAGGGGGCGACTTGCTCAAGGTCACAGCTTGTTGTCAGGTACAGAGCTCAGGGCAGAAATCAAGTCCCAATTTCTAGTCCACTGTTCTTTGTTCTATCACTGGCCATCTTCCACTTCTCCTTGTCTAAGTCAGGCAACTTCTTTTCGATAGATGCTCACTCACGAGCTACCACAAATACTGCCAAAATGTTTGATATCAATCAGAAGAAAATTGCTATCTCTCATTTGAACAATTGCTACAATATGACCGGGGTTCTGGCTTTGAGTTCTTACTCTGCCTTTCACAAGCTGGGTGACTTAATCTTTCTCTCTTGCAGCTTCCTCACTGTGAAATAGAGATAATAATGCTCAACAACTGAGCTACTGTTCAGCTTTTTGTAAGCAAGCAGATAGCTAATGTACAACATTGTTGATATTGGTTTGATGCTTTCCTTGAACAAAAACCATTTAAAAATTCATGAATTGTAAAGGCCTCTATTAAAATGCATTGTCTCTTAGCACTTTTGAAAGAACCGAAGGTAATAATCAAAACAATCGCCATTTATATGGTACATAGCTTGAGTTCATTAAAGCATGATCAAAGGACCTATGTTCTGTCTGAAAACCGTGCACGAGAACTGCTAAGGAATGAGCCTCAAGAAATCGCTGAACCGTTCTGAATCTTACAAAGCCTTGAGTACGAAAGGAGGGGTGGAAAAGGATCACTGGGTTTGTCTTGTAAATGGTAAGCAACACAAGCACCAAGAACTTCAGTTGGTCTTGAAATTTTCTGCTTCCCATCTAGGAGCTGCTTCTAAATGTGGCAGTTCTCCCACTGCCTAATTAAAATGCCTTCGCGGAATGGCTTCGAATCTGACAAGGCTGAATCGTTGCCAAATGGGCCCCTTTCTTTGCTGGGCCTGTAGATAATTTGTCTCCAGCTAACAAGAACTAGCGCTAAAAGCCAAAAGTGGGGCATCAAAAGGCTTTAGACGCTGGGTGAGGACTGTTCCGTGTTGCTCAAATGTGGAGTGATCACTGTGGTGTGAGATCAGATTATTTTATCAGTAAATTGGGCAAAGCCATGTTACAAAGTAGGCAAAATGGTATCCAGATGAACACTACTCTACTGTGTGCAATGGCTTCTGGTTTCTTTCACTATTATGTAAAACATCCAGTTTCTGTCAGGTTATGCCTCCATTTATAGATCAAGAGCGGAAGATAACCATGGGGCAATGGACTGGAGTAAGGAGATTCGTGTTCAGGTTCTGGCCCAGTTATTGGGTATCTTTGCTGGATTAAACTTTGGGTCTCTGTTTCCTCATCTGTGAAATAAATAGTGCAGTAGAAAGTGAGATTAAACTTTCTAAAGTACTTTTCAGTTCTAACAGCTGCTTATTTTTATAGCTAAAGGTAGTAAGGACCAACATCTTTCTTTCTTTGGGTTATTTAAATTGTCCTATATATCAAATTCCAATGGATTTTTAAATTATATTGATTCTGGGGTAGCTGGCTGGCTCTGTCAGTGGAGCATGTTGACTCTTGATCTCAGGGTTGTAAATTTAAGCCCCATGTTGGGCACAGAGATTAGTTAAAAATAAAATCTTTGAAAAAATTATATTGATTCTGTGGTCTCTAACCCTCAATGAAGCATGTTAAGGAAGCTTAGTGTTTGATCACTTGCAGGACTAGTGATTTAAAAAAGACAAAATCACGGGGTGCTTGGGTGTCTCAGTCGGTTAAGCATCTGACTTCGGCTCAGGTCATGATCTCGCAGTCTATGAGTTCAAGCCCCACATTGGGCTGACAGCTGAGCGCCTGGAGCCTGCTTCAGATTCTGTGTGTTTGTCTCTGTCTGCGCCTCCCCCGCTTGCACTCTGTCACTCTCTCTTTCTCAAAGATAAATAAACATTTAAAAAATTAAAAAAAAAATCGCACTGCAAGAAACAGATCTGCCTTCTGTGGTTTAAAAACACAAAAGTTTCTTCTCTGACAAAGAAGACCTGGGAGGTAGGAAATCCACAACAGGTGTTGTGACCTTATGAAGAAATTTTATGAAGAAGTTCCGTTGTATGTGACTGCTAACCTGAAGGTTACCTCCTAATTCAATATGGCTGCTAGGATGCCAACCATTATATCTACATTCCAGGGGCAAGAGGAAATAGAAAAAGGAGAGCTCATCTTTTGACTAGAAAGTGTTGTTCTTTAGCTGAGCACTTTGCCGCCCCAAATAAAATTGGGGTCCTGTTACTAAGGAGAAAGGGGACCAACCAGCAGGCTCTGTCACAGGCAGATATCTCTGCTGGATTCCTTAACTAAACATCATCTCCTCAGCCTAGCACAGCTTTCCCTCAAATACCAGGCCTGGTGGGTGAGGTCCAGGGTTCTAAACAAACCTCTCTGTTTTCCAATGCCTTAAAACTATGAGATGAACCTGGGCAGGGAGACATGTCTTCCTGATTGAGGATCTGGGAGGACTATTTTCACAGGTGAAAGACAGCAAATTTATTCTACTGCAGATGCCTCTTGGGGAAATTGATATTTTTGATTTATTATAATAAAAGTGATTTCCAATTTTGTTTAGGAAATAAGTTAATTTCCACCTTCCAAAAAATATCCCAACAACTGTTTTAAATAACTCTGTTCTTGCTATGAGTAAGTTCCACAGTTAGCAACAGGGAACAGAAGGGGAACATGCAAAGCTTTTCTTTATTTTTAAAATAATAGTTCACCCTTGAGCTTGGATTAGGTGAAATAGTCACTCAGGCAAAAGGATCTCACTTCCTGAAGCTGTTTGCTTCTAAGCTGCTAAGAAACCACAGGCTACATTTTTCACTATGGTTTTGTTTTGTTTTAATAATCTTAGTTCATATGACTAGTCAACCTGCCTAAAGGATATGTGGGTTTTAAGAAATTATAAACAAAATACGGTCAAAACCTAAGCAGTCAAATAGCTCAAGTCAGTTAAGGATAGTACTTCAGCTCAAATATTTTGGTTCTGGGTTCATATTTTCCACAGATCCTTGCTCACCACCTATGATGGTTAATTTTATGTGCCAACATGGCTAGGCCACAATACTCAAATATTTGGTTAAATACCAGTCTAGATGTCAACATGCAGGTATTTTTTAGGTAAGATTAATATTAAAATCAGTAAACTTCAAGTAAAACAGATAACCCTCCATGATGTGGGTGGGCCTCACCCAATCAGTTGAAAACCTTAAGAGAAAAAGACCAAGGTGGCCTGAGAAAGAATGAATATCGCCTCCAGAGCCTTCAGATTCACAGCTGTGACATCAGCTCTGCCCCAGTCTCCAGCCTACCAGCATACTGGCCTTCCTTGCAGATTTCAGACTTGTCAACCTCCATAAGCGTGTGAGCCAAATTCTTAAACTCTCTCGATAGATAGGTGATCTCTCTCTCTCTCTCTCTCTCTCTCTCTCTCACACACACACACACCCTATTGGTTCTTTTTCTCTAGAGAACCCTCATACACCATACCATCTTTTGGCTCATGGATATTTGCAAATAAGCCCATTTTTGCTGCTTCTCATTTCTGTAATGCATTTATTCAAAGTTGAATAATAAAGATAGTGTGATCTAGAGGGATAAGGAGTATGAACTCTGGTGTGAGATTGGGTTGGAATCACAGTAGCAAGGTTGTATCTCCCAGGTAAGTCTTTCACCTCTCTGAGCCTTAGTGTCCACATCTGTAAAATGGGTAAGGATGCTGGTTTGAGGATTAAATCACAATGATAGTGAAAACAACAACCCAAAATACCTACTTTTTCAGGGCGCATACTGTGTACCATGTGAACGTGGATTCTCTTTTCCTTCCCACACAGCCTTGGGAGGTAGATATGAGGAAACAGGTTCACAGAGGTTAAGGAGCTTGTCCAAGTTCACACAGCCAGCAAGTGGTAAACACAGAATCATAACCCTGTGCTGCCTCCATAACACATGTGAATACTCCTAGTTTATGCCTGGCACAGGGCAGATGTACAAGATTAGTTTCCTTTCCTTTTCTTTCTCCAATGCCTATTGTCTGATTACTCTGACCTTTCTGCTAATGTCAGAGCCAGTGAAAGCAGCAAAGTGTTGTACCGTTCAGTTTATAGCCGTCGTGCAGTCGGGAACGCACTCCAAGGTGGTTCATTTACCAGGAATGAAATCTGAAAGCAGAGACTGCCTGTTGCCCCACAGCGTTTGGGGCCGCCTTGGTATCACAGTTGCCAGTGGTCAGTTAGCGGAGTGTGGGAACCAGGTGGACACAGCCACCGCCTATTCTGCTCAATTCATCCCTGGAGCATCGCGATCCCAAGCTGGCGCGTTTGAATGCAGACCTCATTGCCTCTGCTTTTCTGGTGTAATTTAAAAGTGAGATGGAAGAGTGGAGGCTGGTCTGAGTCTTCCCTCCTAGCTTGGTGTCACCCAGAGAGCAAGCTGCCTTTCCTCCTTTGGTTATGTTGCTGTGGAACCATGGGAAGTGGGGGAAGGGCCACCCTCTCTCTGTCCCTTCTCTCTCCTCTTTGGAAATCGCTAAAGAGGTCTGTTCCATTAGCATGAAGAGCGCATTTATGCAATTTAAAGTGGTTCTTTGGCAAACCGGAGAGGTGTTCTATGACAGGCCACAGACATCTTGTCTGCAGCCATTCTAATCATAATAGGCATTCCCACAGTATCGATATGCCCAAACGTAACATCATCCCCTTGAAAATTCATTTCATGCGGGGATGCTGATATTAGTACCAAGTTATTCTATAATTCTAGGGGAAGAGGTTTTGAGAATCCTCTGTACTTGGCATAACACCTGTTATATTCATGCTTGGATTTTCATCAACTTAAATAATTTAAAGTTCAAGAATATGCTATAAAGACTGGTTTCATTCCAGCTGACTACTTCAGCACTTCCAATATAAATGCTAATGCAGGAACCATTATTTTTGTTATTAAGTTATTGATACAAAACATATTTTTAAAAAACAATTTAAAAATTTAGGACTTGTATAATGCATTTTCATGGTCTGATGCAATGAACCGTGCTTGGCATCTGTTGTGGGTTTTGTTCTTTATTTTTTGTTATTTTAGTGTGTGTGTGTGTGAGTGGAGTGAAGGGCAGAGGGAGACTTGACACTCAGTGCAGGCTTGATACTCAGTACAGATGCGACATGGGGCTCAATACCGTGACCCTGGGATCATGACCTGATCCGAAATCAAGAGTCAGGTGCTCAACCAACTGAGCCACCCAGGCACTCCAGGCTTGGCATCTATTACAACTATATCTATAAACACAATGTATGGCATACGTACAAGGACACAAAGGTTGGGGCTCCAATTCCTTCCCTGTTTCCTAGCCCTCCAGGCTTCCCCAAAGATGCCAAACTTGTTCTTGGTCTGCAAACATGTCATTGTTTTCCATGCCTTGCATGTGCTATCTCCTTGGTCTACGATGACCCTCCTATCCTGCATCCATCTTCTCCCACTATACTTTACAAATCCTTGCTCATTCTTTTACACCCAGAACAAATGTCATCAGGAAGCCCTTCTGGATTTTCCCACACTACTTCTTTGAAGGTTAATATCTATTTATTTGTTATAACTCTCTAGTTTCTAAATATAGTTATATTTACAGTTATATCTATATTTCTAAATATAGTTAACTCTAAACCATCTTACCTAACAGTCCTGGAAGGCATGTAGAGGTCTTGAGTGAAATCCACACTTCTTGCAATTAGGAATGAAGACAGGACTAATTTCTTGCAACAAAGAGGCAAGAGAGGACTATGAACAGTTTGATACAATGCCTCATGGATGAAACAACATCTTCCAGGGTTCTGCTTTTCCCTCAGTGGCAAGACGAATACAGACACCTTGAAGAGGATTTGGAAAGGCTAGAAAACAGGGGGAAAAATTACCCTTGATCCAATTATCCAGTGATAACCTTTATTGACATTAAGTAAATATCTTTGTGTTTTGTTTTGAACGTATGTGTCTACATACATTTTGTTTCTATTTATTCCTGAGGTCACCTCAGCCAAACTCATTGGCCCTTGCCTTTTCTTAGTTAAGTTTTTATTGCAGTGTAGCATGTATACAGGGAAATTCACACATGAATCAAGGGTACAGCTTGATGAGTTTCTACAATATAAACACACCCATGCAACCAGCAAAAAAGAGTTTTTTACCAATGCCCTAGAAGCCCCCTTTGGGCCCTGTTCTAGTTATTACTCTTCCCCCAAAGGCAACCACCACGCCTACTTCTCACACTAGATTATGTTTTGCCTGTTTTGGAACTCTACATAGATGTAAGCATCCAGTATGCACTTTTTTGTATGCTGGTCTTTCACTCAATAGTAAGTTTTTTTTTGTTTGTTTTTTTTTTTACATTTATTTATTTTTGAGAGACAGAGTGAGACAGAGTGCGAGCAGAGGAGGGGCAGTCAGAGAAGGAGACACAGAATCTGAAACAGGCTCTGGGCAAGCATTCAGCACAGAGTCCGATGTGGGGCCCGAACCCATGAACAGTGAGATCATGACCTGAGCCGAAGTTGGACGCTCAACTGAATGAGCCACCCAGGTGCCCCCACTCAATAGTAAGTTTATGAGATTCAGTCATGTTGCTGCAGATACTTATAAAGAGTTTGTTCCCAGGTGGCATCAGATTTTATGAATATGCTACAATGTGTTAATCCACTGTACTATTGATGGACATTTGGGTTGTTTCCAACTTTTGACTATTATAAATAGTGTTGTTGTGAGTATTCCTGACCATGTTTTTAGTGCACATACATATGCATTTTTGTTGGGTTTATGCCTACGAGTAGCATTGCTGAGTTACAGAGTATGTCTATGTTCAGTGTTTAGTAGATTCTGCCAAATAGTTTTCCATAGTAGTTGGACCAGTTTACATTCCCAAGAGAATTCCAACTTCCCCACAGCCTCCCCAGCACTTAATATTTCTTAGCTCTTTAACAATTCAGGTGAGATGTATTTCATCACAGTGCAAATTGCTTTTCTCTAATGTCTTCTCTTATGTCTATTGAACAATTGATTGTTTTCTTTTGTGAACAGCTGTCCAAATCTTTTCCCCATTTTCTTTTGGATTATCTGCTTGTTGGTAGTTCTTCACCAGTCATTTGCAGGATATAAGTATAGCAAATACTTTCTCCCAGTATGTGACCTGCCTTTCGCTCTCTTAATGGTGTCTGTTAATGAACCAAAAGTTCATTAAATTTTAATAAAACCTAATTCATTCATTTTGTCCTCTTATGGTTAACATTTTTGTGTCATGTTTATAAAGTGCTAGTTTGCCCCAAGGCTGTAATGACATCTGATGTTTTCTTCTAAGATCATTAGTGTTTACCTTTCATATTTAGATCTACAACCCAAATGACTTTTATATATGGTGTGACGTAGGAGCCAACATTCATTATTTCCACACAAATGGTTAGTTGACCAGACTACCTCCTGAGAAGTTTATCCTTTCCCCACTGAACTAGGTGTCATACTTGTCATAAATCAGTGATCCTACATATGTGGATTAGGGCTTTGTCTTTAAAAGTCCACTTTTTAAGTGGCCTAAGCCCTTATAGCAAAAGTGTATCTGCCTGAGCCTTCCCAAACATTTGGTCAGCTCAGAGCAAGGAACTGGGTTTTGAAATCTGTTTCTTTCACTGTGCCCAGATAATATTTGATAAAATGGAATCATTTTCCATAATCTCCTAAAGTCACAATTCCAAAACTGTCAGCTTAGCTAACCAGGAAGCAACTGAACTGGTGCTGAGTAAGTTCTCATAAATGTATCTGTTGCTATCACTGTAATAACCAACATAATTAATAGCCATAATTCTAGGTGTGCCCTGTTGACCAGGGCAGACCTATGGGAAAGTGCTTCAGGGCAGGCCTGATGTACTTTTCTGTCTGGTCAGAGTAAAAGAGAACAGTGCAGAAGGTCTCTGGCCCACTTGAGCCTATACATTGGACTGGCTTTTACTATGAAGTGCTTGTCACTTCTGGTGGGATCATTGCTAGGCAAACGCAGGTAGAACCTGGTCACTGGTTGCTGGGGTTCTTTTCGGTAGTTTAGCCGGCCTGGGTGCTCATCAGCTGCCTGAGGATCCGAGGAGCATTTGGGTTTTCCTAGCTACATCTGGCATTTTGGGAATGAGCTTCTATCACTCTGGAAAATTTATGCCTACAGGCTTAGTCACATGTACCAGTTTGCTGACTGTCACCAAACTTGGGATTAGTATGTTGAATAGACCCCATCAGTCCCAGCTTGTCATGTCCCAGCTTGAATTCATGAAGAATTTAAAAACTTCCACTATTTTTACTGTATTAAGAGAAAGAAGTTCAGCATTTTCACATATTCTGACATTTTACTTAAAACACAACAAAACAAGACAAATGACATTGAACTTCCCAGGAAAAGAAATCAGTTATTATCATTACAACCTTAAAGAGATGGGCAGTGTATAACCCAAGAGCTTTTGATTATACTCTCATACAGTTTGATTCTTGTATGTTGATGTTATCTCTTCTTTCTGTATCTATAGGTAAAGTGTCAAGGGGTAAAATGTTAAGCATCAACATTGGGGGCCCCTGAAACCCCATGTTCTACTCAGAACAGTGTGAAAAACTCTTTGTAGAGCTTAGACTCTCTGTTCTTTGGTTCATCTTAGAGCACAGACCTACTTTGGAATTATGTCAAATGAAATACCAATGAAAATAAAGTTTACTATAAATAATAAAAAATAGTAATAACCCTAATTCTAAAGCCATCTCAGTCTTCTAGAAATGACCTTTTGTCCCAGGCCTACTCTATTCAAACTGACCTGAATTGGTTTTAGATTTACATCAAGATAAGTGGTTGTGAGCCTCCCTGTGATTTGTTCTCTAAAAGTATGCATCTAATCCATATCCTAAAACACTAAATGTCTACTTCCCTATTAAAATAAAATTCTGTCAAATTAAAGTTATAGATTTTTGTAATGATTGATGTGATTTTAGGTTGAGGAAGAAACTGGGGGTATCTTCTGGAGTAAATCAGATGATGGGTTAATTTTGCATATACAAATGTGCCCATGATACAAATACTAACTCATTTTTCTCATGGGGAGTGCTTTGTGTTTATAACCCAAGTCCTACCATAGCATTTGGATGGTCTTAGAGCCAATGGATACACCATCCCAACGTAGACTCAAGCAGTGGGAAGTAAGAGCAATTCCTATTTGCTCAAACTGGGATTAAAACTCAATTCTTTAAAAAATAAAATTTAGGACTAACCCAACAAATTATTTTAAGTATGAGACAGGGCTCGGTCTCCTGGAAAGAGTCTAGATTGAAGTATTGAATATATTTTTCTGTGCCAGAAACTATAGATCTATGGATTTGATGAATCAGATCTATTTCTAAAAGGAAAGAAGATAAATCCAATAATAAAAATAGCTAACTTTTATTAACCACCTCTCATATGTGCCAGACACTGGCATATATACACATCAGCTGTTTTGTATAAATATATCATACAGTCCTTAGGAGAACCCTTAAGAGGTAGATCTTATACCCATTTTACAATTGAGGAAACTCAGGTGATTCTGCAGTTCCAGATCACTGGTGTTGGAATGGGACTGGCTGGGTAAGTTGGTCAAAGGAAGATTTTCAAAGGAAAGTTCTTAAGAATCACAAGACAGTGAGAACATGAGTGTCTACACCATAGAAGTGCTTCTCTTCCTGAAACTGAGTAGGAAGGGATTTAGTCTATTCAACTAGTGTGGAGTGAAGCAGATCTCAGTGAGAAAAAGAGAATAGAAGCCTACAAAGGAAACCAGTGTTAGATTTGAGGAGGGGGGATGGGATGTGAATGCATGGTCAAGATGTCCTTCAGGGATCCTGATCTCCCAGAGTATCATCTAACTCTCCGCTTAACTCAGAAGATCCTATTAATTCTGCCTAATCCCTGGTGTGAGGACTTGTTTTAGAATTGTGGAAGGACCCATGTCCTGTGAGCAGATTGTGAGGGGGTTCTCTGTTACCTCCTAGAAATCCACTCGTCTAAGCATGCCTCAGTTGATAGGTACAAGATTTAAAATGTAAACTAACCCTGAAGCAAAGGAATGAGTGTTCCTCTTTTAGTTAAAACTCTGTTTGTGAGACTACCCTTAGCCCACACTCTTTAGCTTCTTCTTGCCCTCAGGATGAGGAAGAGAGTTGAGACCAGTCATAACCCAGGAAGATCCTCCTTTCCACCTGCCAAGAAGGGAAGGGAAACATCTCTGGTAGACTCATGAATGCAAGCTGGTTTACAGTGGTACCAAAGCTGTGGATTCTCCATTTGGGAACATCCACTGGAACATTTATTGAGAGATTTGTCAGCATCTCACCAGGATGAGGCCTGGAGAGCGTCTACCTAGAGAATCCCCTCCAGGGTTGAATTTCTCCTGGGCATGGAACTGGCACCGTTCCCCCTAAATTCCTCATGTAAGGACTAGATGGTAAGGGATATTAATATGCAACACTGTTCCAGGAAATCAGATATTCCAACTACAAATGAGTTTTGTTTCTCTAAAGAGAATTAGCCGAGTTCACCAACTCTTCCACAATGGGCTTCTTGGGAGAATCATCCTTAGCAAGTCTGAGGAATAATCTGATGAGATAGCCTTGAGAGGCTGATGCAGGGAAAGGTGATAGGGAAAATATATCTTTTATCCTTCCATGTTCATAAAGCAAACTCTCTCCATTGTTTATATTCCTCTGACTTTCAACTTTCTAGTCACAGCAAATACAAGTGGGGAAGTAGAAGCAGGATGGTGGGCATGAAGGAAGCAGTGGGTTGAAGGAGAGGAAGGGAGAGAAAGAAGGAAGTGAGAACAAATGGGGTAAAACTCCAAATAAAAGATAGGTTAGGGGCCCCTGGGTGGCTCAGTTGGTCAACCGTCCAACTCTTGATTTTGTCTCAGGTCATGATCTCAAGGTTCATGAGATCCAGCCCCACATTGGGCTCTGTGCTAACAGCTCAGAGCCTGGAACCTGCTTCGGATTCTGTCTCCCTCCCTCTCTGTTCCTCCGTTGCTTGCATTGTATGTCCCTCTCTCTCTCTCAAAAATAAACAAAGATTTAAAAAAAATTTTTAAAAAAAGATAGCTTAGATAGTTAAATAATGTTTCAATCAATCAACTAAATTAGCAATAAGCAAATTAACAAATTAAAAACAGATTAGGAGAGAAAGAATACCTATTTTAAAATTAGATTTGAAATGGGATATAGAAAAAACTGAAGGTGGTGAAACAAACAAGAGTTAAGACCAGAGGCAAATATTCCAAATTAAGATTAGTTGATAAAAGTACAATAAAATACATACTTACAATTTTCAAAAAGATTAATGGCTAGTGAAATAGAGATTAAAGTTTTGGAATGAAAAGCCATAAAATTAAGATGGGGCTAAATCCCAAATGATAAAAAGAAAAAGAAGTAGGGTAAATGTAATTTAAGAAGTAGAAGAAAGTAAAAAAAAAAGTTGGGGGGACTCATAAAAACAAAAACTCTAAACTACAATAACCTGACCATCCAGGCTAGTCAAGGGAAAATAGAAACGAAGTTCTTTGGACAGCCAGGCTTTCCTCACAAAGGAATTCTCTTGAGGCGCATCCCTGGGGGCAGGTTTTTCAGTTTGGTTATGTATGCACCTATGCCTACCTCCATTCATTCATTCACTCATTCCACACGAACTTATTTGCCACAACCTGGGAATTCAATGGTGCAAGTCAAGCAGAGAAGAACTTTGCCCCCATGAAGCTTAGTATATTGTGGTGGGAGAGAACATAGATACTAAACAAATGATTACACAGACAAATCAATACTTATGGAGTTATGAAGAAAAAGCCCAGGGTGCTGTGGGGACTATATGAACTGGTGATTGATTCTTTGTACACTGGGGATGGGTGATGTGGAGTGGATATA
This sequence comes from Prionailurus viverrinus, assembly GCF_022837055.1. Lineage (NCBI taxonomy): Eukaryota > Metazoa > Chordata > Mammalia > Carnivora > Felidae > Prionailurus > Prionailurus viverrinus. The sequence continues at coordinate 97,046,393 of NC_062567.1, forward strand.
TAGGTAGGTGGACATCAGGGGAGTTTTTTCTGCCAACATATTTGTTCTGAGATCCAAGGATGTATTATTAGGAATTAACTGAGGCAAAGCAGGGGTGTAGGTGGACAATATGTGTCAAGGGCCTGAAACAGGAAGGCTTTGGTGAGTTTAAGGAACTATAAGGAGGCTGTGGCTGAAGGAGACAGACTCAGCAAGGGAGAAGTGGTAGATGCATTTGGAGAGGATGGTGGGGGCCATATTAAGAATTTCGGTCTTTATCTTAGGAGGAATGGGAAGCCATTTGTTTGTTTCCTTCGTGGCACTTACAAGAACAAAAAAATATTTCATCCATTTGTCTATTTACTTTTTTTTTTTTTTTTGGTGGGGGGGTGGGGAGTACCCTTCCTTTGGGACAGGACCATATCTGTCTTGTATATCATTGTATTCCCAGCACTTCCCCAGCAGAGAATCAGTATTATCTTGAATGAATTAATAGCAAATAATTTTGGTAGGGCCACAACCAAAGTCCAGGTCTTCTCCAAAACTTGTGCTTCTTCCAGGATGTCATATTACTACCTCAACAGTTTGCTTCAAGTCTTATCCACTCATGAACATGGTAGATGTTAGATGTCTCCCTCCGTGCTTTTGCTATCCTTAACTCAGCTTCTGAAATATCCATTACTTCTGAAAGTTTGGAAAATTGCTAAGGAGTTCTATCTTTCATGATGGTAGATGGATGTCATTGCGGGTTATTGGGGACAAAATATGCAAGAGGAAGGAGTTTATTATTGCATATCCATGTGTCCTGGACTTGTTTTCTGGAAGAACTAACACTCATAGTGGCAAATGGCTTTCCCACTGACAATGTTCACAAGTCTCAGGGAAATCTTAGTAACGCTTGGTTCTTAGTAAGTTTTCCCCGCCCCGAGCAATGGCACACCTAGCGTATTTGACTCTTAAAAGTAGATGAGTGTTTTACACCCTCCTGTTTTATAAGACATGGTTATTTTTAGCAATAGTCATGTAATAACCAGGAATGTTAGTTCCTTTCTTGATTTTTTAAGGTTTAAAACAAATGATAATTTAAAAAGAAGAATAAGTTACAGTTTTAAAAAAACTTTAAATTCAGTAAAGTATCTCATGCATGAAGTAAAATTTGCACTTATTAAACAAAAGTATCATACTTCACATTTTCCGCTCATTATCACTTTTTAAAATTTAAATACAAATAAAAAAAACCTCGGCGTGGTCACAGAGAATGTCAGAATTAAAGTGAGACAACTTTAGTTTGTTTTTAAAGTCACCATGCTGTGATTGTTTATTTCAAGTCTACTTGTTTAAATGAGGAAATAAATGTGTGTAGTACCAAAGGGTTTGGAGACACAAAAATGCACGTGAAGTGAGTTCACAGGGTTCTGAACAATTCAGAATGTATGCCTACAAGACTCTTTGTGGTTGAATCTGCATGGGGATGTACGCTCAGGGGAGGACAGAATAATTGTGAGTTCTTCAAATTAACCCCCATATAAAATACAAGGCTTATTAAAGAATAAGACCAAGATATGCTACTTTGAAGCTTATGTATATTTACTTACACTCCGCAGTAACCACAGCAATTGTTTAAAACTTAAAATGATTTTGGGGGTGGGGGAAACATTATCACTGACATTGCTTAGAATTGCCAGCACATGATAACAAAGGGAAGACCAACCTTTTGAATTTATTATTCAAGTTATTATTTTCATAAATCCTTTGCAGAAAACATATCACTTTACTGTCTGCACCTAAAGAGGCTGCCCGTGCACCTGCCCTTGGTAAGCTGCGACTCTAACTGCAAACAGTTAAAGAAACAATCAATCCCATCAAAAATGTTACATGTTACTTAAGAAATGGAAGGTTCCCCAACTTCCCCTCCAGCCTCTAAGGATAATTTCTAGAAATTAATTTTCTATCGAGATAATTTAGGAAATAAGGACACATCTCCAATGATCCTGTATTTTGGAAAATTAGGTTGTTGCCTGTTTTCCATATCTCAAAAAGCACTTGGACAAATATTTTAGTGTGTTTATTCACTTATTGCTTAAAAACAATTCCAAAATGTGGAATTGCGGGGTGGACAAATGTTTCAAGCTTTTCAAACTTTTGCTACCTGTCACACAAACTGGCTTATAAATACGAAGAACAACCACCACGATTTCCTATCTCCAAAGTTTGCACTGATGCTACTGTAGAAACTGTGGGTGGAAGATTTAGAGGGTTCTTGGATGGAAAAGTAGACAGGGAAGCCCTGTTGTCAGCAGGGAGGATGTGGGAGAGGCAGAAGCCAGACTCCTGAGGTGACAGCTCTCTCCAGCTTTCACATTCGCAAGGTGACATCTCTCTCCCAGCTGCTTGGGCTTTCCTGCTTCTCTCCATAAATTCCTACTTAGAGATTATATTCCTCCAAAAAATCTAAAATTTCTACAGTGAGAAAGGCAAGTTTTGATTGAAGTTGGGTTTGGATTGTGAGGCACGTGGGAGGCGTTTGATAGATCTTTGTGGCGTATGGCCCCCAGGGGCCTGTGCTATACCAAAGACCTACCTGCTCCACATGAAGATGATGGTGAGGGGGTGGTGCAGGGGGAGAAAGGGGGGCAGCAGAGAACACTGAGACACAGAGAGGGATAATAAGACCGTTAAGACCCCTAATATGCTTATTTCAAAATTGTCCAGGGTAAAGTATTCCCTATCCTCTTATTCCAATTTTATCAAAGGACTCTACTCACAGGGCCTCAGACTCAAACTAGCACATTGGTTTCATGATATTTGGGATTAAATAGTGCTTTAGTTGTTTTTTTTTTTTTAATGCTTATTTATTTTTGAGAGCAAGAGAGGCAGAGCATGAGCAGGGGAGGAGCAGAGGAGCGGGGGGGAGACACAGAATCCAAAGCAGGCTCCAGGCTCTGAGCGGTCAGCACAGAGCCCGACGCAGGGCTCGAGCTCACGAACGGCGAGATCATGACCTGAACCAAAGTCAGTTGCTTAACTGCCTGAGTCACCCAGGCACTCCAAATAGTGCTTTAACAGATGAGCTGGGTACTTCAGCTTTTTATGTATATTTATATGAAATATTTCATATATATATGCCTATATATATAATTTGGTTTACATGGAAAAAATATTAATTCTATATAACCAGTTTATTAATAAATAATGAACTGGATAATCAACTAAATGTCAGAATCCACATTGGAACAGTACCTAACACAGTAAGCAATGACTGAATGTTAGTTACTATTGTGCATGGCCATCTTCATGGTTATTATTACAAGTCTCTTTGCAAAGGCGGGTGGGCACGGGGAAGTCAGTCAGTTGGGGCCATCAATACAACGTATCAACTACACTGGTAGATGAAGTTCTTTAGCGTTGCCACCCTGAATAAATGTGAGATTCTCGTGAGGTGGATGCCGGGTGGTCAACTAGCAACGTGGCCACATCAGGGCTTGTACCACTGGGGAGGGCTTACACACTTTGCCTCTGGGGACAAGCCAAGCTTCTTTGAATCAGGCTCTACTTCTCACCTGCGCTGTGTCTGTGGGTAACTCACTTCACTTGTCTAAGCTTCCAGTTTCCTCACATGCAAATAGAGATAATAATAGTGCTTGGCTCCTGGGGTTGTGAGAATTAAGTGAGACATCAAGCGGCTAGCATGACCCCTGGCGAGTAGCAGGGACCCAGAAAATATAGGTGATTATTATGCCTGGATAACCTTGTAAGTGTTTTATTGTGGGTTTTGTGCCCAGATTAAAGGACTTGTCTTTTCCACAACTTAACAAAAAGAAACACGCCCTAGAAGCTAACGCCAGCTCAGAGTGAGAAACGATTATCTAAGAAGGTCACCTTCAAAGGTATTTCAGTAAAACTCTGTGTCACCATCAGTCTTTCACCATCAGTCTCCACAGCTGTTACTTATTTTCTCCCCTTTTTGTCCAACTGGGTCATTTCATCAAATTTAGTGCCCACTGAAAGCAACAGCTGCCAAGCGCCATTGTGGTTTCACATGGTATTTGACAGCATTGAGAGCTCGTTTTTCCACCTGCTGCCAGGCTGAAGAATTCTCAGGATTCGCCCTTTGTTTTGTTCCAACTGTGGTATTTATAAATATGAGAAGAGACGTAGTGAAGGTTCAGGGCAGTTTTCTAATCCTGTGAAGGTTGAGTTTGCAGGTGAATGAAAAATAGTGCGTGAGATGCCAAAGAGGTTGGCAGGAAGAGTGTCACTGGCTTGGTTGCCTGACCCTGAAACACTCCTGTCTCCTTGCTAAGCTCTCAGCGGACCCCTCCAGCCCCCACCCCAAGCTCTAAGACCTCAGCAAGGAAGAACTTGCAGAGCTCAGGTGGCTCTGACAAAGGTCAGCCACCTCTGAGGTGCTCTCTGACTAGGTCCCAGGCTTAGCAATGTCCTCGTATTATTATCCTGACCTTCGATCTTCCTGATCTCACAGCTCTTCTTCCAGGATTGAGTTCTGCCTTGTTCTGACCAATGCCTCATGCTTCCAAACTGGGAATGGATCCTACTCCTCACGACCAGCCCTGGGGCCTTGCTAATTCATGCCAAATGGTTCTAATGCCAACCAATGGTTTAGCCACAAGACTCTGAACTCTCACATCTTGCAGACCAGTTTGGATTACTATCCATCTCATGTCCCTTCATTACATTCACTGGAATTGTGTTTTTCCAGCCTGGCTAAATACATATCCCAATTCGGTTCAACATCAAACACTACTGATGGACCGGGGCAGGGGGTGGGGGAATGTATAGTGTTGGCCCCTCTATAATTTTCCTGTCTGTGCCTACTAAGTTTTAATTTTGACATGGGCCCCTACCCAAATCTGTCACGAGCTATATGACTCCGGATAAATATCATAAATGAGAAGTCACAAATCCAGTTAGTTACCTATAGGGGACCAACCAGGGGGGTGAGATTGATCAAACTGGCTGGCTGTGGGACTAGATTGCCAGCATCACTCAGTCCTGGTTGGTTATTGCCAGGCTAGACTCTGGGGCTCTTCTTTGTAAAATAGGGGGAAACGGAAGAAATGGGCATGGGAAGCCAGATGATTCTGTCAGCTCCACACATTTCTCCTCACCCCTGATTAACTTCAGCCATTTTGTGGCTTCTCTGGAGTGAGTGTTTTCTATCCCTGGGGCTTCTTCAGGATATGGGTGATATACTGCCACCCTGGATCAAGGTTTCTCCTCTCTGTTACTCTCACTGCGGTCCCTGAATGCCTCGGTAAGATTTCCAAAAAACTGTTCTTGCCCCAGGATAGTCATGAATACACTAAAAGCTGTTGTCTGTGGCTTGTAAGTCCAGTTTACTTAATGTGCTTTCTCTTTTGTAAGAAAGTCATGGGTTTGTTCTAGCTGACTGTATTCTACTTCAAGGACAGAACCCTACTCTCCCCGGCCATCTCTCAAGTGGGGTCTGTGAAGAGGAAGAATATGAAGAACACAACTCCATCGTAGCTACCAGGAAAGCTGCTATACATGGTTCTGAGTTCACTCACCATCCTGGGCTCCGTCGTCTAGAATGAAGGTGTTGAGCTCTGCGGTCTCTGGTATAAAACACACACCTGAACACTCTTCAGAGGGAGAGAATGTTAGAACGGAACTTTTCCTGGTTCTATTTCAGCTGAGAGCCAAGATGGTAGGTATCAGATATCAAAGTGAATGAAACAGGCACTCCCCTCTCAATTAGTGCATTTAAAAGGAAATGTCTCAGGGCACCTGAGTGGCTCAGGGAGTTCAAGCCCTGTGTCCGGTTCTGTGCTTATAACGCCGAGGCTGCTTGCGATTCTCCCCCTCTCCCTGCCCCTCGCCTGCTCGTACTCTCTTTCTCTCAAAATAAATAAATAAATATATATATAAAAGTTAAAAAAAAAAATAAAAGGGGGGCGCCTGGGTGGCGCAGTTGGTTAAGCGTCCGACTTCAGCCAGGTCACGATCTCGCGGTCCGGGAGTTCGAGCCCCGCGTCGGGCTCTGGGCTGATGGCTCAGAGCCTGGAGCCTGTTTCCGATTCTGTGTCTCCCTCTCTCTCTGCCCCTCCCCCGTTCATGCTCTGTCTCTCTCTGTCCCAAAAATAAATAAACGTTGAAAAAATAAATTAAAAAAATAAAAAAATAAAAGGAAAGGTCTCCAAGAGTCTGTTCCATAATCCTTGAACTGCTCCAGGAGATGAAGATTGAGGAGGAAAATATCTTTAGACAGAGGGACTAGGGTAGGTGTAGAGGATATTATTAATGCCCTTGGCCACTGGCCCACCATGCTTCCCCACTCATAACAACATCCAGCTGCCTCCTTTCCTGGAGAATGGCCCTCAGCCAGACAACACCCGCAGCCTGCACACTCCCACCCTGAGCACCTCAGCAAACTTTGGCCTAACTAGAAGGAGGATGGAAACTGAACTCCTTGCCTCAAGGGGGGATTATCTTTGTGACACACTTCGAGCTATAGTTTTGGGTTTTTCCTCTGGGATCAGATCTAAATTAGTCTCCAGCTGGAGTCACGTTCTTGCTTACCTTCGCCCTTCCCCCAGCTTTATCCTGTTTTTCTTGTTCCTCTTGTAATGAGAACAACGTTTCAGTAAATCACTTGAACAAGAATCCCCATTTCAGGCTCAGCTTCTACAAAGATTGATCTAGGATAGCAGAGGTGTACCTCCTAGACAGTGGGGGTGGGTTTTGAAGATGAAACCTTCAGGGCAACTACTTGGACAGCTTTGAAGTGTTCCCTGTGATGGAGAGACAAGGAGAACTGGTCCCTCGCTAAACTCTGAGAAATTCCAAGTGGCCTGTGAATGGTATCTGACTCTCACCTTGGAGATCTAAAGGCAACCAACTCAATGGAGCCAGGAGGGTGTTGCTGCACAGAGATGTTCTGACCCCAGATGGTGGGCAGGCCAGGACCACATGAAGGCAGAATGGATCACTGTGGGTCATGAAGGAGACTAGTATGGGGGTCTTCTTGGTCCAATAAGGCTGTCTGGAGGGTCACAGAGACCTCAGCTAAAACAGCCTCTTCTTTTCAGGTGTGGTGGTCACCAGGAATGGAGATCAAACATCTCAGGTCAAGGGAGCTGCAAGAGCAAGGAACTCAACAAGAAACCTGTGAAGAACCCACAAAATCCCCACATGAGTAAAGAATCAACTGTGACCACCTACCAGCCCCATCCAGGGATTCCAGCTTTAACTAGTGCCAGGTTTAGCCAAGTGAACTCCCTGCTTTGACCCCAATCACAGGTAGCTCAGGTGAACTAGGAGAAAGGAGAGAACAGAAGGACAACCCACCCTGCCTCACTGCAGGCTTGTGAAGCAGGCCAGGGCTGGACAAGGGTGATGGTTTAATCTCGGCTTCAACTTTGGATTTTTTATTATTATGTGAGACTGAATGTATTAAATTTCTAAAACGAGACTGCTTTACAACTAAAAGTGACTAACACCAAGAGTGATGCAAGAAAGACTTGATTCATGGACAAGAGAAATTTATCTCCACTGAATTTAGTTTATAGTGATGGAGGGAGACAAAAATAATGTTCAGATCGCATTCCATGGGTCAGCCTTGTGCGATATATGGTTACATAAGCAGGGAGCAGCAGTGGCTCCCCACTGTTTCCCAAAGAGAAGTCCTGGGCTGATTCTGTCAGCTGTATCCTCACTCGGGTTCCCAGGATAAAAATATCTATTGGATAAGAATCTGAAACATCAGGTTCTGAAACTTTTGATTGGCCAAGTGCCAGATGACTCAAAGCTGTGCAGAGTAACTAAATGAGTCACCTCATCCTTCTATAGGCCCTGGAGGAATCTGCTATCTTTAAAATGGTGATGACCTGGCTCCACAGCCCTGGTTGGGAATTTGTGTGTTCATTCTATCATTGCATTATTGAACACCTGTCAAGTACTGAAGATTAAAAAACTGTAAAACAAGGACCTAACTGGCAATGATACAATTTGCTATGTGTTCTCCTTTTAGCGCAGTAGAGGGAATGATTTTAACAAAGGCGATGATTAAAATGAGGTTGGTCAGGGACTACTTAAGGGAGTGGATCACAACTTTGCTGGAACATTGGAATCACCTGGGATGTTTTAAAACTGCCATGTTCATGGGGTGCCTGGGTGGCTCAGTCAGTTAAGTCTCAGACTCTTGATTTCTGATCAGGTCATGATCTCAAGGTTCATGGGATTGAGCCCCACTGTCAGCATAAAGCCTGCTTGGGATTCTCTCTCTCTGCCCCTTCTCTACTTGTGTGCTCTCTCTCTCTCTCAAAATAAATAAATATTAAATCAATCTACCATGTTCCATCCTTGGGAGATTTTGATTTATTGGTCTGGGCCTCTGCCTGGGCATCAGGATATTTTTTTAAACCCAAAAGACAAAAACAACTCCCCAGAGAATTCTAATATGCAGCCAGAATTGTAATATACTATAGGTAAACATAACAAAACTACAGATCTTCTTTGATGTCCCAATAAATCCATCATAAGTTGAAAATATCATATGTCAAAAATGCATTTAATGCACTTAACCTACTGAACATCACAGCTTAGCCTACCCTGCCTTAAACATGCTCAGAACTCTTACATTAGCCTACAGTTGGGCAAAATCATCTCACACAAAGCCATTTTTATCATAAAGTGTTGGATATCTCATGTAATTTAGTGAATACTGTTGTGAAAGTGAAAAATAGAATGGTTGTATAAGGACAGAATGGTTGTGAATTGTTGACCCTGGTGACCGTGAATCTGACTGGGAGGTATGGCTCGCTGCCTCTGTCCAGCATCATGAGATAGTATAGACAGTATTGCTGGCCTGGGCAAAGATCAAAATTCAAAGTATGGTTTCTACAGAATGTGTATTGCTTTTGCACCACCGTAAAGTTGAAAAATCATTAAGTTGAACGAACATAAGTAGAGAACCATCTGTATAAGGGTATCAAGATAATAAGTATTAAAATTTTATTTTCATATTAATAGTTCTATTAGAAATTTTAATTTCGGGACACCTGGGTGCCTCAGTAGGTCAAGCGTCTGACTTCAGCTCAGGTCATGATCTCGTGGTTCATGGGTTCAAGCCCCGAGTTGGGCTCTGTGCTGAAGCCTCCTTTTGAATTCTGTGTCTCCCTCTTCTCTCTGCCCCTCCCCCACTCATGCTCTGTCTCTGTCTCTGTCTCTCTCAAAAATAAAATAAACATAAAAAAAAGAAATTTTAATTTTATGAAATGAAAGCCAATGATAAACATTTTAATGTATGTATGAGCCTTTTGCAATCTTTTGTATCCCTCTTAAGATATCTAGTTGATTAATTTTAAAAAACGCAAGCATATGTTATATCCACCAAGAACAATTTGTTTTTCAATTATCATTAGATTACCACTTCTTACTCTTTTGTAAAATCTATTTTTGCCAAGTGACCCTGGTTTCAAACTATTCTATAAAAACAAATCTATATTAAAATGTTGCGTATAATAATAATAGGACACATCTATTTATAAATAATAAGTAATCTCTTGATTTTTCCTAGGGATTTCAACATCCCTGATTCAAAAGCAAAGACTATCTTTATTTTTTATTTATTTTACTTTTTAGAGAGTGTGGGTGAGCAGAGGAGAAGGGGGGGGGGAGAGAGAGAGAGAGAGAGAGAGGAAGAGAGAATCTCAAGCAGCCTCTACACTCAGCAAGCCCATAACTGTGGGATCACGACCTAAGGGAAAATCAAGAGTCAGCCACTCAACTGACCCACCCAGGTGCCCCAACAAAACTATCTTTAAAAAACTCAAATAATAACATGTAAGATGTCAAAATATTCACATTAATTCCTCAGACAGCTTACTCCTGGGGGTCAGTTATGGAATGAAAAGATGAAAAAAATTCCAACAAGATTTTATACAGGTGCACTATATGTTTTTGTTTTCAAAACTTTTATTAAAGGTAAAGGTAAAAGTTATTCAGTAGTAACTTTGGGGTCCATCATTAGCACCTAACTTATTTTACACTCTGGAGGCAAAGGTATGGTGTGAAATAGCACTGGATATTTAACTCAGTAACTTAATTTTTTTTTTGAGAGAGAGTGTGAGAGAGAGAGCAGGGGAGGGGCAGAGAGAGATGGAGACAGAGGATCCAAAGCCGGCTAAGCACAGACAGCAGAGAGCCTAATGTGGGGCTTGAACTCACTAACCCTGAGATCATGACCTGAGTTGAAGTCAGACACTTAACCGACTGAGCCACCTAGGCACCCCTAAATTGTTTTTATACACACATGTACACACACACACACACACACACACACACACTGCAGCCACATGTAGGTGGGATTTTTGCCTATTCCATCAGTGAAATTTAGAAGTGGGGGTGAGAAAAAAAAAGGAGTGAGCATGAATTTTTTCCCTTTTTATATCATTATGCACATTGTTAACCTATTCTTAAAGTTCTCTACATCAATTTTTCCCTCTATTTTTAAGTACTCTCCCTACTCCTTTTTTCTTTTCTTTCTTTCTTTCTTTTTTTTTTTTTTTTTGCTCTTCAGCCTTTCCCTCTATTAATCAAACTGTATTCTTAGTTATAATAGGCCTGTCCACCCACTCAGTTCCCTCATTCATCCCTTAACCCACCATTTGTGTTATGACAATGAATTCTATTGTAGTCATCTGTCACACCACAGATAATGGCTTCAGAACTTTGAAAAGAAAGGACACGTTGATTTCTCTATTGATAGATTGAGTAGCTTGCTTGATAGCCTCACTTTCTGAGAGCAAAGTTTAATCCTCAACAGAGCACCTTCTAGTGGATAATAAAACTCAAAGCTAGTGTCTCTGGGCAGTCCCTCTTCACACCCTCCCACTTCGTCCTCCCACCTGCCCCCAGCCCCTTCCACCCGGTGGCTGGGAACCTGCTATAAACCAAAGTAACAGACTTGACTGCATTCAGAGGTTGGAGAATCTGAGTCATAAACTGTTCCTCCACTTTCAAGAAGCATTTACTTTTTTTATTCCTTCATCTCTTCCATTTTGTTTTCCTCTTCTGTGTTTTTTTCTTTTCTTTCTTCCTCTTTCACTCTTCTCCTGTACCTACCTATGTCTACAGCCAGGGACCCCTGAGCATTGTTGACTGTCACCAGTAGGCCTAAGGCCAGCCCTGAGCCAGTCAGTTCTCTCATCTCAGAGCAGTGGAGGCCTGTGACAGTTAAAGAGGTAAATCCTGACAGCCGCAGGGGTGTCAGGTGGGAGCTCTAGTCTATGGAATGTGACCAGAAAGGGATACAGATTTCCATCTCAGTGGTTTGTAAGCCAGTTCCAAAAGTGAATATCCCAAAGTGTTTGGGGCATTGGTAATAAAGAGGGGGAGAGTCTCAAGTCAACAACTTTGAAACGGACAATACTAATTTGGGTGTGTGTCAGAACAAAAATAACGTTTGGAAGATCCCTGTTACTCCCTTTCCCCCATGCATCACAGAGAATTCTCACCTGATGGGTTTGGCTTCCTGACCCTCCCCCAGGCGGGTCCTGGACCTTTCTGATGAACAGGAAGAGAAGGGGAGAGAAGAGGAGAGAAACAGGACCCCAGGAGTTTTCCCAGATTGCTAAAATGGAGTCCTAACCCCTGAAGGTGATAGTGTTAGCAGGTGGGGCCTGAGGGATGTGCTCAAGTCATGAAGGAACCCTCATGAATGAGATTAGTGCCTTATAAAGGAGCCTACGGACATTTTGAGGTGGGTATGCAATTTTCCCTTTTTTGGTTACTGGGCCTGGTTATAAGTAGCCCATTGGTTAGTTAGGGCCAATGGAATAGTGCCTTATAAAAGAGACCCCAGAGATCCCTAATCCATTCCACCATGTGAGGACACAGAGAGAAGGTACCAGCTATGAACTAGGAAGGGCACCTTCACCAGAGCACAACCATAGTGGCACTTTGATCTTGGACATCCCAGCCTCCAGAATTGTGAGAAATAAATTCTCGTTGTTTATAAACCACCCAGTCTGTGGTATTTTCTCTTTCTTTCTTTCTTTCTTTTCTTTCTTTCTTTCTTTCTTTCTCTTAGTTTATTTATTTATTTAGAGAGAGCGAGAGCATGAGTGGGGTTTGGGGCAGAGAGATTGAGGAGAGAGAGAGAATTCCAGGCAGGCTCTGCACTGTCAGCACAGAGCCCTACATGGGGCTTGAACTCAAGAACCATGAGACCATGACCTAAGCCAAAATCAAGAGTCTAGTGCTCAACCCATTGAGACACCCAGGTGTCCCTCTCTAGTATTTTCTTATAGCAGCCTGAACAAAGACAGGAGTCCTCAAATCCATCCTCCCTCCGACACACCCTGTTTCAGTGACTCACCAGGAGGACAAAAGGACTCAGCATACAATCTTACTCAAGGCTCAGCTTTATTACAGTAAAAGGATACAAAGCAAAATCAGTAAAGAGAAAAGACCCAGGGGGTAAATGTGGAGAAAACCATGTGTAAGCTTCCAAAAGTCACACAGGCTGTACTTAATTCCTCCAGCACTGAATTGTGACTATACATGTGAAGTGTGAGGGAATCTCATTAGAGACTCAGTCTCAGGATTTTTATTGGGGGGCTGGTCATGTAGGCACCCTCTGCCCATCATATTCCATACATAATTCCAGACTCCTGGAAGAAAAGCAGAAGTTTGTCCTAAACCACATTATTTTACAGACAGTGTAGGCAAAATGAACCACACTTACCATTTAGGGAACAGTGGGAACCTTCCCAAACACCAGACAATTTCCCAGACACCAGGCAAGAGTCAACCTCGCAGTCAAGCCTTTCTGATGACAGCCGTCTCAGGCTTCCTAGAACTCTTTTCCGTACCTTAAGAATGTTCTTACCCCCACTTTATCAGTGGAGAAAAGGAGGCTTAGGAAAACCAACTGCTTAGCTCGTAAGTGGTGGAACTGAGACCCAACTCAGGTTCCTGACTCCCAGGCCTGTGCATTAGCCTGTGATTCACAGTACGCTGGAATTTTATACAAGAAATGTGAAAGGGACTATTGTTCCGGCAGAACAGGTGGGTACTGAAAAGTTCAGGGCATGCCGCCCCAAAATATGCTGCTTTGACGTATCAATTATTTGAAGTTAAGGGCCTTTGAAAACAGCAGTTGGAAGAAGAACACTCTGACCTGCCTTTCTTTTCCCTGAAAGCTCGAGAGAAAATTCCCAAGAGAAAGGCGCCCTCCTTGTGCCAGGAGGAAGAAACATTCTTGATCACCAGAGAAGGGTGTCTAGGCAGCTGAAATAGCTTCCTTTCATCTCCTCATATATTTTAGTTACTTTTCCACAATTGCTACCCTTTGTTCAATCTGGTATGTAAGCACTTAGGTCTCCTCGTTTCTTGGGGGTCTTCATTTTTTTTTTTTTTTGATGAGGGCTTTCACGTACATGTAAATAAAATGTGTTTGCTTTTCTCCTGTTGGACCTATCTTAGGTTAGTCCCAGCCAGAAACCTTAAGAGGGTAGAAGAAAAATTTTACCTCCCCTAGCGTACGTTCAGAGAAAAAATTTCTTTTTTTTTCTTTAAAGAAAAAAATCACTAGTGTGGACCTTTTTAAAAAATTGAGTAGAGTTACATTAGTCTCAGGTGCACAACTCAGTGATTTGACAAGTTCATACATCATGCTGTGTTCACCACAAGCGTAGCTACAATCTGCCCCATTACATCGTTATTATAATATCATTGACCATACGTACTCTTCATGCTGTGCCTTTTTCCCCCACGACTTATTCATTTATGCGCCTCCTTTTAACTAGGCTTGGGTACTCAGCAAATGCAGGTTACATTTAATGAACGCAGGAAATTTTGTCTTGAATGAGGAATGAACAAAGAAGTCAGGGTGATATGGATTTCAAAGAGAGTGCGGGGCCTTGATTTGTCCTAGCTCATAAAGGTAATAGAGAGGCTCACCCAGGAAAATCAAACCTGTTCCAGGTATATGGAGAAGAAAGACATCAATACAGGGAATTACTAGTTTGACACCTATTGTGACTGTCTCGTCTCTCACTGCCCTGGGGCTGCCCTGAGACATCCTCAAGGTAATGCTGTTGCCCATTCTCGGGAGAAGAGTCCAGATTTCCTAACTCTCTGGTTTTAGTGCCATTCAGGCACAATCCTTATAAGAGAAGTGTCCTTTCTACTCAGTCTTTTCCCCAAAAGTGTGCTAACTTGACTTCTTTCTCCCTACTGCTTGTGAATTCTGGCCAGAACACTACATATTTTGAGTAGAGGAAAAAGGGAAGGAGATAAGAGCTGCAACCCCCCCCCCCCCCCCCCCCCCGCTGGTTCTGTCTGCTAAATGTTAGTCTCAAATCTGGTGAAGAGAATGAAACAAAGGACAAGATGAGACACACAGAGCGCAGCAACACCTCCTGATTCTCAAGTTGGGATGAAAAACTAAAGCTGTCTGACAAAAGAGACTTTTGCAGACTTGAAAGGACTTCACTGAATTCACTCTGCGCTGCTAACAGCTCCAACAGGATGATGCCTTTCTTGTCAGAGTCAACAACGGAGGCTGCAGGAACCCATTCCTGCTCCGGGGCTCCTCCTCCTCCTTCCCCTCCTCCTCCTCCTCCTCGTCTGTCTTTTGCTCACTTTGCTGCTTTTAGGGCCAGAGTTGCGTACATCCCCCATATTTCCTCCATGTAGACCATCAAACTGAGTCAGAGTTGTCTGTGGATTTAATATAGTTCACAAAATGTAAAAAACTATATGTCAAAATTAAATATTTATGTAATCACTGTCTCCTAAGGCCACATTCAAGAGTGGGTGGGAGATATTCACAGCAATCTCCAAGTCCCTCAAGCTCTTCTTCCCCAAGGTGGCTAACATTTTTTATGGGTGGTGGTCAGTAAGTTGAATTGTGTACACCCAGAAGTTATGTCCAACTCCTAACCCCCGGTACCTGTGAATGTGTGACTTTATCTGGAAAAAGAGTCTCTGCGGATGTGGTTAAGTTAGAAACCTCAAGATCAGATCATCGTGGATTTAAAATGGGCTCTAAAGTCAATGATGTGTCCCTACAAGAGATAGGAATGGAGAAGGCAGAGAGAAGGCAATGAGAAAACGGAGGCAGAGGCTGAAATGATGAGTCTACAAGCAAAGGAATAGCATGGACTGCAGGCAGCCACCATGGAATCAATTCTCCTTCAGAACCTCCAGGGAGGGGCGCCTGGGTGGCTCAGTCAGTTAAGAGTCCCACTTCGGCTCAGGTCCTGATCTCGCAGTTCATGGGTTTGAGCTCCATATTAGGCTGTGTACTGACAGCTTGAAGCCTGGAGCTTGCTTCAGATTCTATGTCTCCCTCTCCCTCTCTGTCCCTCTCCTGCTGTCTCTCTCTCTCAAAAATAAGTAAACATTAAAAAAAATTTTTTTCATAAATAAAGAAAAGAGTCTCCAGAGAAATCGGTCCTTACAAATACCTTGATTTTGGATCTGTGGCCTCCTGAACTCTGAGACAATAAAGTTCTGTTGTTTAAGCCACCCAGTTTATAATGATTTGTTGTGGCATCCTGATGAAATGAATGCCCTTGTCATTTCTGCTATTCCTCATGGCTAGAGTTTACTCTCTGTACCCAGTACTGCTGCTACAATTTTATTACAACAGCGGCTGGCATTTTTTTAATGTAAAGGGCAAAACCACTAAATATTTTAGGCTTTGCATGCCACACAGTCTCTGTCATAGTTACTTGACTCTGCTCTCACAGTGCAAAAGTAGCCACAGACAATATGTAAACAAATGGACATGACTGTGTTCCAATAAAACTTTATTCACAAAAGCAAGTGGTGGGCCAGGTTTGACCTATGGATCATAGTTTGATGACCCCTGCACTATGATGTTCACCCGAGATCCTGGTGCCCCAACTCTTGGCAGTTTTCCTAGAGTTTTCTCTGTACCATTTCTTCCTGAAGCGCTGGGAGGTCTTCATGCAAAAAGGCTTGATATGGCTTGTTTGGGTTTTTCAAATCGTCTGATATGTAGATTTGCTTTTAGTTCTCACTGTCAACCACTTGTTATTTCGGTCATGAAATGTCATTTTTCTTTTCTCCTTACATCCTACAGAGCCGTTTTCATAGCGCATTTGACAAACTAATGGTGAAGGCGTTGTGACTGTCATTTGACTGTGTGCAGTCGTCAGCTGCTGGGGACTGTGCTTTGAAGTGTGTGGGTGGCTTCAAACACTTGGGGGCAAGCAGCCCTACAGTTCTGCACCGCTGAGTGGAGGAAATAGCCAGAAAAGAAAGAAGAGGCTGTTTATTGTAAGTAACTTTTATTTTAAGATCCAGCACAATAGGAGAGGAGTGGGGAGGGGAGAAGAGGGAGACAGACAGAGAGTGATGGACTCTTCCAAAGTGATAAGTGATTATCTGGAGGCAGGGAATATAAGCTGAAGGGGAAGGAGGCAACACAAACAAAATGGGATTTTATACTTAGTATATCAAAATCGGTCTGTGTGTATAGAACAGCGGAGCTTGAAAATACAAGTGTCAAGGTGAGAGAGGAAGGTTTACTTGGATTCCGAAAGAAATATTTGGGGTTGAAAATGAAAAGAAAGCCAGAAACCTTCATCAGAAATCGGAGAGCAACGGTCAGGCTGTGATCTAGACAGTTTGTCCTCTCTTCTTTTGTCTCGATTTGCCCCTCGTTTCCTACGGCTGCTGCAACAAATTACCACAAACTGGACGATTGAAAACAACAGAAATGTAGTCTCTCTCTCCCAGTTCTGGAGGCCAGAATTCTGAGATGAATATCCCTGGTGTCACAGGGCTGTGCTCCCTCTGGAGGCTCTAGCGGAGAATCTGTTCTTGCCTCTTTCAGTTCTGGCAGCTGTGGGTATTCTTTGACTTGTGGTCACATCGCTGCAAACTCTGCCTCCACGGCCACATTGCCTCCTCCTTTTCTCTCTGTCTTCCCCTCTTCTGTCTGTGTCAAATCCCCTTCTGCCTCCCCCTCCTGAGGGTACGGGTGATGGCCTTTATGCCCCCCCCACCAGATAATCCAGGATAATTCCCCATCTCAAAACCCTTAATCGCATTTGCAAAGATCCTTTTTTTGGCCGTGTGAGGTAACATTCATAGGTTCCCGGGACTAGGATGTGGATATATTTTAGGGAGGCATCTTCAGCCTACTACAACCCTAAGCTTTATACCCAAGGACAGTGAAAAGCAGTACAGCTCACAGGATCAGTTTCCTCCAAGCGTTGTTTAGCAAGAACCTCGAGCAGGGTGAGGGGAAGGGGAGCAGAAGGCTGGCTCGGTTTGTCAAATACTTTTTTCAGCCACAATACAACATTTCCACCCCTCTTCATAGACTGGCCCCCCAGATATCCACAAGGCTGGCCTTCTCTTTAATTAGGCTCTACAGTAGGGAATGATTACGAAAAGGACCTAAAAAAATACACAAAGGGTGGGTCATATTTTAAATAGGCAGAAACCCAGGAAAATTTTCTACAAGCACATTTTTCTAAGGAAAAAAAATTCTAAATATGCACACAGGTGAACCTGGACTCTAGGGATGGGGCCCATTGTACTTACTGTTACATACCCACCCACTCCCTCTTAATTCCAACATGCTTATAAAATCACACAAAACCAGGAAGCACTTTAAACTGCTTTCCACGTGAACATCCTGCCACATGCACCTCAAACTCATTATGTCTGACGGAGGACTCAGCACCTCACAGCACCAACATGTTCTTCCTTATTCGTTGCTCTAAGCTTGAAAGCTGCTGGGTGCATTTGAGCTAGCAGATCTTCAGAATTTGAACCCCCATGAACTGTATGCAAACATTTTTGCATGTGTGCATTTGTGCCTTTCCCAGGGGAGAAATCCCTAGGCTTCATCAGATTCTCCACGGAATCTTTGAGTTCAAAAGGGGAAGAAAGATCTGCCCCAGCCCGGCACTCAATCGGATCTACAAAATGCACACACATAGGCATGTGCGTTTGCAATAGAGAATACCCACTGCTTTGTTTTTGCGTGCGTTTGTCAAGTTTTCGTGCATTGTTGTCATAAATGTTCAGGATAGCTGGCTGGGAGTCATAGTAAAATTTTGCCACCATTCCCTTCCCAAGTAGGGCTACGTGGCCAGGATCAAGTATAAAAGTAAGGTTTTGGTCTCTCTGAAGAAATGGATTTTGCCCGTAAGAACAAGGAAGCAGGGGACCATGATGAGTACTTTTTCTGTGTGGAAGGGTTATCCTGATGTGCCAACACATACCAAATAGACCTTCACATTCCTGGAATGCTTGCCTCCACCTCCTCCAACTTTGCCTAATTCATCCTTAGGTCTCAGCTTAAATACTTCTTCCCCCCCAGGGAAGGCTTCCTCAATTGTCACTGCTGGGAAAAGATTATAGACTCAAGTTTTGAAATATGGGTCTCGCTGCTTATGGAATATCTATATCCAGGGAAGGAAACTGACCCCAGCTGGAGACTGGAGACTGTCCCTTTGGTCTTAACTCTTGAAGTACCCCAAGATTTCCCTCTAACCCCATCCTTTTCTGGAATCACTTTGGTCGCACAGGAAAGGTAGCGCTGATACTCAGCATTAAACCGAGTACTTTGTACATTTGAGTTTTAGTTTGTGTTGGGTTTGCAACTTCCTTCTTTGTATATTCACACACTTCAGTAGGCTATTACATCAGAAAAGAGATTCAAATAGACATTTAGAAAACAAGGAGAGTCACAATACTCCTTATGAAAACTAAGAAGACAAAAAAATTGTCGTTGAAAACAGTCATGATGAAGTTTCAAGGAATGAAACATTAAGATTTTCATTAAATTGTTCATAGTTAGAAACTGTTAAGTTCTACTGATATTAGAGGGACCAGTTTTCCCTTCACAATACGGTCTTTATATCAGCCCATGTATTTTGTTTATGGCATTGTCACAATTACCATTATAATACATTTGCATAACTTTATGTTTATTGCCTTTCTTTTGCACTTGTCCACAGCTCTGCAAGACAGAAGCTGCCCACCTCGCTAGTGCTTAGCAGTACCATTTTCAGTAGATACTAACAAATATTGGATACACAAGTGGATGGATTAATTAATTAATACAGAATTGTGATTGTTTCCCTTCCCCAGAGAGAACCATCCTTTGACCATAGCAGGTAATTGTCACATTGGGTAGCGTTCTCGAGATGGGCTTGTTCCACATGCCTCTTCTTAAAGCAGGGTTTCTCTACCTCAGCACAATTGCCCTTCCGGGCAGGATGGTTCTTTGCTGTGGGGGCTGTCCTGTGCACCGTACGATGTTTGACAGCAGCCTTGGCCTCTCCCTGCTAGATGCCAATCTCACAACCCTCCTTAAGTTCCGCCAGCCAAAAGTATCTCCAGACTTTGGCCAATTGAACAACAATGCTTAAAGACAGAAGAGAAGCACAGGAGGTATTTCTGAATCTAGGACAAGATGAAGGATGAAGAAGAGGAAAAGGCAGCTGCGGTTGAATGCCCTTAAAGCTATGCATCTGGGGCTCTCCTTGCAGAGGGATTTTGTTTTTGTTTTCATTTACTATCATAAATCTATCCTCCCAAAAAACTTTGCTTTGTATACTTCGATTTGTTTTTATTATTTCTTCATTTCTTCCTGAAAATATCTTTTGAACAATTCCAACTTTATTTCTATTGAACTAAGAATAGAATTTAATTTAAATTTTTTTTTTTTTTTTTTTTGTAATTCAGTAGGACAGTTACCTGAGGCTGAGACAGATGGGAGCCTAGAAAAGATTACAGAATTGGGTCAGCTGGGATGTGGCTCCCGACACACCTGGGCCACTCTGCTCAGCGTGTTCAGCGACAGCTTCTGCCGGCCTCCTTCAGACAAGCAGCAAACCACATGGAAAGGTGACTGGAGGAGCTACCAGGAGTCAAGTTCTTTAGAGGGCAGATGCTAGAAATTGCTTAGTAATCTGTCCGAGTTTCAAGTTTTCTCGGTTCTGGATCTTTCTAAATAAAACATGAGAGAACAGGGAGTTTAGAAGGGATAATGGTTTCTGATGAAATAGGAAGAAACACTTTTGCCTTAAAAATTAATGCAGCTGTTTCTGCATCCTGGGGTCCTGCATTTCAGTGTAGGAAACGTAACTGTTAAGGAATATGCAAAGCATGAAGTTGCAAACCGAACACAAACTAAAACTGAAATGTACAAAGACACATCACTTTTCATTTTCTGGAACAGACCCAAGTTTCATGAGTCCCATCCCACAGGGTGGCAGCCAGTTTGGTGGGTGGGGAGAGCACATGAACTTTTCTAATTAATGGTGCGTTTGACTTAAAATATTCTGTGTTGACTAAACATTCTGTTCATTGAAAGTTGAACTTCCTGTGACAGCTGGGTTTCTCTTTTCCCTTCCTTTCCTCACCGTGGCATCCAGGTGCAGAGGAAGGCTGATATCTCACTGGCCCTAGGGAGATGGGGCTGGACTGGGGCTTGTCTGTCTCTACTGCGGGCCACCTGGTCCTGTCCTCGGGTATACACTGGCTGGCACCCACTAAGGTGGGCTGGTCCGACCCATAGGACACTCCCTGTGGGATGGAGGCTGTGCACTGTAGAAACAGGGTGTATAATGTCTGATTTCCTCAGAGCATCCTGCAGGGGGTGGGTTGCTGAAGTCTAACTGGGGAACTCATCTCAGTCTATTCTCTGAGTTTGATTAGGGTCTTCCTTGGGACTCAGCCCTACCTCACCCCCTTGCTTGGTGGCCGTGCATCCACTGGAAGACTAGCCACTAACCCCAGATGTTTCCCATCCCACCTTGAGTTTCCAGCCACAGGGCTTCTTCACCTCACCCTCACAGTGGTATCTTGTGGCAAGTTCCTCAGCCTGAATCTCCTCTATTTTCAGCAGCCCCTAAGGGCATTTGAGAACTTCCAGACTCCTTGCATGCCACTCAGATCCTGAGGAGTCAAGACTCTACCTCAGGTGTCTCTTTTGTCCCTCTCTTCTTTGATATCTAGTCCATGCATGGCACTGCTAAGCAGTAACGAGACAGCCTCTACAGAGCTTACGGACAGTGCAAAAGAAAGTCATTAAACATAAAGTATACAAACGTATCATTTAATGGTAATTACAATAATGCCATAAACAAGGAAAGGACAAAAGCCCCTTTGCTGTCTTCCCTCCTCTTACTGATTTGATGACCCCCTTCCTTCAGAACATCAACCTGGGAGAGGATAGGCCTGTCACAAGGTTCTCACAGCCTCACTATTCTACAACCTGTGTCTCCCTTCTTCTTCCCATAATCCCTCAGGGTAGCAGGTAGGCTGTTCACACCATCACCTCCCAACCCCCCTATACCTTTGTAGCAGGGACTAGTCTCACTCTGAGTCCTCTCTCTCCGGACTAATACTTATTCTTCAAAAAAAGTTTTTCTCAATGTTTATTTGAGAGAGTGAGACAGAGACAGAGCATGAGTGGGGGAGGGGCAGAGAGACAGAGGGAGACACAGAATCCGAAGCAGGCTCCAGGCTCTGAGCTGTCAGCACAGAGCCTGAGGTGGGGCTCCAACTCATAAACTGAGATCATGACCTGAGCTGAAGGCGGTTGCTCAACTGACTGAGAGGCGCCCCTCTCTGGAATAATACTTCTATTTTAGCCCACCAGACTCTGTTCTTGATATGTTAATACTGGCTCAAAAAATTTAGAAAATCACTTCACCTCTTGAAAAGACTGTCTTTTAAGACAATTAGTTAGTCTCCAACTGCTCTGGAAGTCAAAAGCTGGATGTTGATTTCCCCTTCCTTTTGCATTCCTAGTGGTATGATCCTAATCCTCCCCAAAGCACTCAGACATCTCTGACAGAACAGACAAGAGGCCACATATAAAAATTATAAAAGATAAAAGTGTAAGTCCATTAATGGGGCCTTTAGGTGAGGGAGACAAGGCCCAGGGCCAGTACTGTGGAGTGGGGAGGTTGAGATAAGGCTCAGCATGATGAGCCAAAGTGCTTCTCACTGGGCTCAGGAGATTTTTCTAATGTAAAATAACTTCTGGTCTTATCTGGATAGATATAAAAAGTAGAAGTTGTATAATACAGGAAGTGGGAAAAGGAAACCTAGAGAGTTACGGTGATCCTCAGCAAGTTGTCAGGAAAGTGCTCTTGAGGGAGAGGAATGGCTACCAGTGGGATACTTCCTGTGGGGTGGAGGCTGTGGACAGTAGAAATAGGGGTGTCTGATGTCTGATTTCCTCTTCATCTGCTCCCATCGTCACCCTTGTAATAGCACTGCCTTGGAGAATGAAGGTGCAGCTCTGGTCCTATCTGGGGAAGAAATAAACCAGAAAGAAATGGAGACTTGGTCATAAAATGACCAGAAGCAACTGAGAAGGACCTGGGAGCAGGAATTTGGGGTGAGAGTTGACAGGTTATGACTCGGACAGGTATCTTCCCCACCGCCAGGCCAAATCTGGGCACCTCCAGGTCTACGTGAGGAGGATTGAATTTTCTAATGTTAAATGCAAATGTGGTAGATTAAAAATGGCCACCAATTTTTGTCACTTCCCATGTCGAGAAGCGGTGTTTATTTCTCACTGTCTGGAATTTGGTTTGGCCCTGTCGCTGCTTGAACCAAGAGAATATGGTGATAGCTATGCTGTGCCAATCCTGAACCCAAGTCGTTAAAAGGCTGGTGGTTTATGCTTTTCAAAACTCTGTGCCACTACATCGCCATCGTAGAGAAGGAAAATCCTCCTAGGAACCTTACCCTAGTGGGAAGCGCCTCATCTCATGAAAGAGAGATTAACACAAGAAAAGTAAACAGAAATTTATTAACATATGCATCTCTCTCTCTCTCTCTCTCTCTCTCTCTCACACACACACACACACACACACATACACACAATCATTCAGTAATGAATCACTTGAAGAGATGCTTAGAACTTTGGCTTATATAATATCTTAACAAAGGAACAATGAACTTTTAGAGAAATGACTAGACAATGGAAAGAGACTTTGTTTCTAGGGCAGCAAACTGGGGGAGGTAAATTATATGGGAAACAAATGTTAGATAAGGGCTAGCTGTAGCAAGATTTGCTGTCTAGATTCTTTTGGTGTAGTCTATGGGCTGATAAAGGTGTCTAGACTTGCCTCTGGTGATTAACTTCTGTCCTTCCTGATAGGAGAGGGGAGCCACCTTTGCAAATTTACATCCCACTTTTAGGCAAATAGGGACAAAGAAGAGAGTTTTTCTTGAATCTAGGCTTCTCAGTTGTCTTTAGCTCAAAATAATGCTTATGCTGAAGTGGCATATTCTGGGGTAGCATATTCTGCTACTCTTCACTATGCTCTAGAAAGATCACATAGAGAAACCACATGAAAAGATCAGATGGAGACTGACGAGCCCTGGGATGACACGGAGAAAGAGAGAGACCCGGCCAAGCTCAGCCTTCCAGGCATCCTTTCCAAGATGCCAGACTTGTGAGTGAGCCACTCACAGCAACCCTGACCACGACCTGATAGTACCGACATGAGGAACCTCAGGAAAGACTAACAGAAGCACCTTTTAACTGATTCCAATCAACTCACAGAAGCATGAGATAGTAGTTGCTTTAAGCCACCAAGTTTTGGAATGATTTGTTATGCAGTTGATAAGTGGAACCACGGGGTAGGGCCAAGGTGACAGCCGGGAAAGAGAGTGCGATGTCCTGCACATCAGCTCTTACATGCCTCCATCCAGAAGTGACAGGTGAAATTTCCATTCGTATTTCCTTAGCTAAAGCAAGTCATACAGCCATGCGTAACTTCAGGAAAGTTATGTCCAGGAAAGAAAGGGTATGAGTGACTTCTATCGCCCCACCTCTAGCAGCAGAGGAAGCCGAGAAGTTCTGTAATGATTTGTTGTACCTTATCATGATTCATTGCCTCGGGCTGGGAACGTTGCAGCCCTGAACACAAATCAGGATACTGTTGTCAAGGGTGAAGGCGGAAGGAGGAACAGCGTTTGCCCCAAGAGGGGAGTGGATAAGTAACAGAGATTGCAATGGCTGCCACCTGTGTTCGCACCCTGCACTGACCCTGGCCCTACTCGCTGAAGTTGAACTCTCCATCCTTGCACTTTCAATCCTTATATTTGGAATTTGAGTTTGGAACGAGTCTGGATGGGGAAAAAAAGGGAGAGAGAGAAGGGAAAGAGGAAGAAAAGGAAGGATGGAGAAAAAAGGTGGCAGTTGTGTACTTGGGTGTGAAATAAAAGACCTCGAGGGCTCCTGACTCTGACTTCAGCACTTTTTCTACCACTTACAGGAATAAATAATTAATGTTTGCACAAAAATGTCAAACAGAAAGACAAAGGGAAAGGGAACATTACGAAGAGGTATGAAATGTGTGGCAGTCTGGGTGGTCTGGTTGAAAAAGGAAAAACAAAATTCTTGTCAGGTTGGGCTTTGGGAAACTCTTGGAGGAATGGAATGGAACATTCTGATCTAAGGCTTCTGCCTTGAGCACGGCTCTCTCTATTCATGACTCTAATGTAGGTAAGCTTTGTTTTTGTCTCCCCTTTCTTCCAAGTTCCAAACTCAGCTCACGGATTCTTCCTCGCTGGTCAAAATTAAATCCAAATAGCAACACTTCTTGTCATTTCTTTAATAAGTGAAAGACGAAATCCTAGGAAAATGTTTAACCATCTACAAAAGACTTTTCATATATTGTCCTCACAAGAACTTTATTTACCATCCTTATTTTACTTGTTAGAGAATCAAGGCTACTAGAGGCGAATTTATTCAAGGTCACTTAACACATCTGAAACTAAGTCTGTCCACCTTTATAATCCCTTACGTTAACCACCAAAATACTTAGACTTTCAAGAATTTATTTAGTGCATTGTTCTTAATTGAACCTGGGATCTAGAAAATTTCTAGATAGCTTGGCCAGCATTTGTTGCCTCATTCAGGAATACAACTTCTATTTCCTACTTCTGATGGAACTGTCTTTAGTATCCTCCCACATCTGTATCATTTTTGCTTTCTCTCTACTTTTATTCTCATCCAAATGTTCCCCACTGTACTCCCACCTAGCAGTTATGGGTTTCCACATACGTGGATATCTCAACTTATGCCCATTTTCAGCCAAGTCTGTTTATGCTGATTCTACTCAATTTTATGATGCCTATTAGTTATATTTCCTGCCTTATATTGAAGCCTCAGATTCACCTAGTTTTTGCCCCCTGCTCTGCTGTCTCTCCCACTCCAGCCCCTTCAAATAAATCTCACTACCCACCGCCCTGGGCTTGAGTTAAACCTCGATGGAATTCTTCATCGTTTTGCCTTGATTTTCAGATCCATTGCTCTTATATTTCCTGGATCTTTGGGGCCCTGAACATAGCTCCTGTTTTCTGCCTAGTCCTGTTGGTTAGTGGCATAAAGTTGCTCTCCCGGTTTTGTCTCTCTCCATACTAATGAATGCTTTATTAGAGCATCTGATGATAATGGGAACCGCCATTAGTTATGGGCCTACCATGTGTCTACCGCTGAACTAAATATTTTATGCATTATTGCATTTGCTCCTGCAGGGGAAAAAAAAATTCCCTCTACTCTTCCAAGTTCTCTGCTGAGAGCTCTGTAACAAAAAGCAGACAAACAAAAGAGATAGAAACAGAAGTTTATTAACATGAATACCTCATATATGCATGGGAGACAGTAACTCTTAGAGGTCCTTTAGAATTCAACCTCAATACGATTTTCAGCTAAAGACAAAAGAGAGAAAGGTGTGGGGGGAGTCAGTTATGGGGAGATGAGCGGGGAAAGTATGATAAACTAGAATAAGTTTTGCTACGCAGAGTTAAGTCAGTGCCTTCTCCATTGCTGAGTTGAGTTTCTTGTGATTTAGTCATTCTCTTGGTACACAGAGGGAGACACCCTTACAAATGGAGATTTCCCTACAAGTGCAAATTTCCGTTACAAAAGGGTAACTTCGAATCCATTTTCAAGCTCCTTCTTTGCCTGCTGTTTCTCAAAATAATTCTTATGCCAGAGAGGTAGATTTTGGGGTGGCACATTTTACCACCCTTCACTCCTCGTGACAAACCAGCGATGTATTGTTATTTTCTTCCTTTTCCCGGAAGACACAGAAGCAGTATCAGTGCCAGGAGACAGCCTTCATATTTTAATTAAAGCTCTTATATGGATACCTGACACTGGCCTTCACTACTTCATCTGGTCCTCCCAAGAGTCCTGCAAGCTATACAGACATTCTCGTCTCTACTTTTTGGGGGGTGGGTGGTGGTAGGGTGCTGAAGCTTAAGAAGCATAGGTGGCCTATGAAGCACACCAAGGTTTAATCCCCAGTCTCCTCTCTCACCACACTGGCCTGCTTGCCAGACCCACTTCAGGACCTTTGTTTCAGCCATTCCCTCTGCCCCAATGCTCTTCCCCCATATCCACATGGCTCCCTTCCTCACCCCCTCCACATATTTGTTCAAATGTCACCTTTCAGTGAGGACTTCCCTAACCCTCCTACCAGAATTGCACCCCTACTCATGGCTGTCCCTCACCCCTGCCCCACTTTATGTTGTTTTCATAGCACTTATCACTCTCTGACACCACACATTTTAGTTACTAGAATGCAAGTTCCAAGATAGAAGATTTTTTGTCAATTTTGTTCACTAGTATGGGTTCATTTTTGACAAATATTTGTTGAATGAATGGATGAATACATAGCTAATTCCAAAGCCTATTCCCTTTTCACCACAATATTCTCAGATCCTTTGTATCTATCATATCTTCTTTTTGCCTCTAGGCTGCTTTATAATGCTAACGAATTTTTAAAAAAAGAAATGCCCACATTCAATATTATCAAGAAAAAGAAGAAACAAGTCTGACCTATCCTGGGCCTGGAGACCGTGCTAGCAGCAGCTCTTGGCTTTATCAAAGAACATTTATTATGTGCCTTCCTGTATGTGATGCTCTGCTATGCACTATGCAGAAAAAACTAAACCAAAGTGCTTATCTTGGGCTCTGTCTCCCCCTCCAATTGGCTGATTATTGGGCGAGCCAGCACTGGCACAGATGCACAAATGGAGTACATATGGCACGTACAACACAGACCTGAATGACAGGTGTTGGGAGCCAACATTCACAGGTCAGTCAGAAAGAAAAATTTACAGGTCCATCAGGGAGAAAACCCATGGAAGTTTCATTATTAGACAGGGTGGGGTTTGTGGAAATCATCCAAAGAGAACTCTTGCATCCAAAATCTGTTTGGATTTGAGGGGATATTGCTGAGAAACGATTTAACTCATACACAGTGAGCTTCTAATTCACAGCTTGGTTCCTGGATGCAAATATTTGACCGAGGAAGCCATAACAACCATAATGCTGGAAGAAGAACTTGCGGCATCCTCTGTCCTTGGGAAGAACCCATTTTTCCCATCTTGGGCCTGATGCCAACTCTTTTTTAAAAACTAATTTCCTAATGATGCTATAAGCTCCTGGTAATTGGGACAACTGTCATCATTTAGCATTCTTTAAGCATCTTGAGGTGAATTAGAGATTTTTAGCTGCATTCACTCTGTGTATCACTTTTCTGTTTTATGCATATACTCCATGTGCATATAAACAAGACGGTATGATAAAAACATTAAAATTGTAAGCAAATTAAAGTAATATGAGGCCAGATTGATTGCCAGCAACAAATGCAGCTACCACCAACATAAGTTAGAGCTTTTTAGCTGCACACCAGTGCCACGAGGTCAGTTATATGAAAAGTAAATTATGCTAATTAGCATCTTACATACTTAATTCCAAAATTAATTGTACTAGACTTTAAACTCCTTTAGAACAAGAATAATACTGGGGCGCTCAGTCGGTTAAACGTCCGACTTCAGCTCAGGTCACGATCTCGCGGTCCGTGAGTTCGAGCCCCGCGTCGGGCTCTGAGCTGATGGCTCAGAGCCTGGAGCCTGCTTCTGATTCTGTGTCTCCCTCTCTCTCTGCCCCTCCCCCGTTCATGCTCTGTCTCTCTCTGTCTCAAAAATAAATAAAACATTAAAAAAATTTTTTAAAAAAGAACAAGAATAATATTTTACTCATTTCTCATA
This sequence comes from Prionailurus viverrinus, assembly GCF_022837055.1. NCBI lineage: Eukaryota > Metazoa > Chordata > Mammalia > Carnivora > Felidae > Prionailurus > Prionailurus viverrinus. The sequence continues at coordinate 97,074,446 of NC_062567.1, forward strand.
CACTCTCTATTTTAATGCTCAGTAAATATACCCTCTCCCTCCAGTAGATGAAGATTCATTAGGACTGAATATTACATTAAACAGTGTATCCAGTATCTATTATGCATTTGGCACAAAATAACATTCAATAAATATTTTTTTTAGAAATAAAAAAAGGGGTTCCTGGCTGGCTCAGTTGGTAGAGAGTGAAACTCTTGATCTCTGGATTGTCGGTTCCAGTCCCACGTTGGATGTACAGATTACTTAAAAAAACACCCCCCCCCCCAAAAAAAAACAACCAACCTAAGGCTTGTAAAATGCAAGCCAAGGGTCCTACTCTATTTTTTACAAAGGAAAAGAAAAAAAAATAAATTAAAAAAAATGAATACTGACCTGTAAAAATTAAATTAAATTCAACATTTGGGTGCATGTGAATGATCAGTGAAACAAACCATAAACAAAAGATCATGGATTCAAATATTTTATGAAAAGATATTGGGGGGAGGGGTAAGTGGAGGAAGGTGGTCAAAAAGTACTAACTTTTTCAGATCAATGAAACAGAATAGAGAACCCAGAAATGGACCCACAAACGTATGGCCGCCTAATCTTTGACAAAGCAGGAAAGAATATCCAATGGAATAAAGACAGTCTCTTCAGCAAGTGGTGCTGGGAAAACTGGACAGTGACATGCAGAAGAATGAACCTGGACCATTTTCTTACACCATAGACAAAAATAAATCAAAATGTATGAAAGACTTAAATGTAAGACAGGAAGCCATCAAAATCCTCGAGGAGAAAGCACGCAAAAACCTCTTTGATCTTGGCCACAGCAACTTCTTACTCAACACGTCTCTGGAGGCAAGGGAAACAAAAGCAAAAATGAACTATTGGGACTTCATCAAAATAAAAGCTTCTGCACAGCAAAGGAAACAATCAGCAAAACTAAAAGGCAACCGACAGGATGGGAGAAGATATTTGCAAATGACATATCAGATAAAGGCTTAGTATCCAAAATCTATAAAGAACTTTTCAAACTCAACACTCAAAAAACAAATAATCCAGTAAAGAAATGGGCAAAAGACATGAATAGACACTTCTTCAAAGAAGACATCCAGATGGCCAACTGACACATGAAAAAATGCTCAACATCACTCATCACCAGGGAAATACAAATCAAAACCACAATGAGATATCACCTTACACCTGTCAGAATGGCTAACGTTAACAACTCGGGCAACAACAGATGTTGGTGAGAATGCGGAGAAAGAGGATCTTTTGCATTGCTGGTGGGAATGCGAGCTGGTGCAGCTACTCTGGAAAGCAGTATGGAGGTTCCTTAAATAATTAAAAATAGAACTACCCTACAACCCAGCAATTGCACTACTAGGTATTTATCCAAGGGATACAGGTATGCTGTTTCAAAGGGACACATGTACCCCAATATTTATAGCAGCACTATCAACAATAGCCAGAGTGTGGAAAGAGCCCAAATGTCCATCGATGGATGAATGGATAAAGAAGATGTAATACACACACACACACACACACACACACACACACACAAAATGCAATATTACTCAGCAATCAAAAAGAATGAAATCATTTGCAATTATGTGGATGGATCTGGAGGGTATTATGCTGAGCGAAATTAGTCAGAGAAAGACAAATAACATGACTTCACTCATATGAGGGCTTTAAGATACAAAACAGATGAACATAAGGGAAGGGAAGCAAAAATAATATAAAAACAGGGAGGGGGACAAAACAGAAGAGACTCTTAAATATGGAGAACAAACAGAGGGTTTCTGGAGAGGTTGTGGTGGGGGGGCTAAATGGGGAAGGGGCATTAAGGAATCTACTCCTGAAATCATTGTTTCACTATATGCTAACTAATTTGGATGTAAATTGAAAAATAAAATTAAAAAAAGTATTAACTTTTAATTATAATATAAAAAGTACTAGGGATGTAATGTACAACATGATGACTCTAGATAACAGTATGTATGATATATAGGAAAGTGGTTAAGGGAGTAAATCCTGAGAGTTCCCATCACAAGAAACTTTTTTTTTTCTTTTTCTTTTCTTTTTATTATATTGAGATGTATGTTAGCTGACCTTATTGTGGCAATCATTTCACAATATATGTAAAGGAAACCATCATGCTGTATGCCTTAAACTTATATAGTGATGGATGTCAACTATATCTCAACAAAACTGGGGAAAGGCATGCCTGGGTGACTCGGTTGAGTGTCTGACTTCAGCACAGATCATGATCTCACAGCTCGTGGGTTCGAGTCCTGCGTGGGGCTCTGTGCTGATACCTTGGAGCCTAGAGCCTGCTTTGGATTCTGTGTCTCCCTCTTTCTCTGATCCTCTCCTGCTCATGCTCTCTCTCTCTCTCTCTCTCTCTCTCTCTCTCAAAATAAATAAACATTAAAAATTGAAAAAAAAAACTGGGTGGGGGGAAGGTACTGACAAGCCCAAAGATTAAATTCTGCATCAGCTCTTGAGGAGAGGGTGGTTTGGGGCATTACTGATACATTCTGGGCTTTATTTCCCTATTCTATCCTGATGAATCTTAGACAAGAATGAGGGTTGGGTTAGAGGATGATCTCTACAGTCCCTTTAATCTCCAAGTTCTGGGATTATGATTTGTATAATCCAAAAGGATATAGGTATATTTGCAGATGCTGGCCCATTACCTGGCAGGGTTGAATGATTTTTTAAAAGTGAATAAACTGTAAACAGAGCCAGCTCCAAGACAGCCTCCAACAATCCCACCTCCTGATACCCTTGTGTGGTTCCCTCCCATGTCATACTAGAGGTGATCTGTTTGACCACTAGCATACAGTCGAAGTAGTGGCACACCACTTCCTACATTAGAGGTTATAAAAATAAAAGTGAGGAACTGAGACCTTCTGCCAACAGCCATGTGAACACATCTGAAAGTGGATTCTGCTCTGAGCTCCATTCAAGCTTTCAGGAGACAGCAGTCCCTGCTGACAGATTGACTATGACCTCGTGAACCGGAACCACTTGGCTAAGGTGGTCCTGGATTCCTGATCCTCAGAAACTAGGCGAGATAATGCATTGTTGCTGTTTTAAGTTGCTAGATTCGGGGGGGAATTTGTTACACAGCAAGAGATAACAAAGACATTTTTCATCCCAAAGTCCTTCCTTCTCCCGGGGGAGATATGATTAATGTCAATTTCACCATTCCTGGAAATTATGCACTTTTTTTGGCAACATACATTTCATAAGAAAAGACACAAGTTAGTACCAGCATTTTCCTAGTTACCTAGTTTTAAAATCAGCTTCACTCGAGCCACAACTTTAAAAAGGAAGAAAAACTACCTTATTGCATGTAGTAATGGTCTCATTGTGATCTTTTTCTCTAGAGTTTCAAGATTACGTGTTGCCTTTGCCAAAATTCCCCTTCTTTCATGGCCATCCAATAGGTACATCATTCTCTTTCATACTTTTCTTACTGGGTCTTCCTATGAAACGACTTTAAAAGAAACACATTCATAGGGCTTGTTTCTCTTTCAATACCTCTTTAATTCATAGATTTGCTCTTTACTTCATGACAAAATGGCCTTTGAAGATCTTCAAGGACTGTTTTTATGTCTAAGAATTTTAAAAAGTTAGAATATGGAATTCAACTGCTTTGGGCATTCAATATTTCACCTTGGACGTAATGTATACAAAGACCTTAGAACAGATTTATACAGAAGTTATTTATATAGAAGTACAGATTGACACCCTATTATGTAGATTAGGAAATGCTTCATGGGCTTAATACCTAGAGACCAAAATGGAGAAGAGCTATCCACTAATGCAGCCTGGACTCTACAGTGGATGCCAAGTTCAGAATAGCTCTCATAATTCTAATTAAGGACCCCCTCCATAGGATGGTTTTTATGATTTCTCCATCATCTACCAGAGCTGTGAACAAAACTGTTGTCTCTAAAATGTTTCCTGATAGGTCATCGTAAAATGATCTGGCACAAAATGACTCAAAAACTTCTGTGGACAGGAATGTTTATTAACACATCACTGTGCCTTTGGGCAAACACATTTCTTAGATCTAAACATCAAATTGCTGCCGCATGGCTCTAGGAAACGGTGTATACATTTTACCTGATCTGCAAAGGTATGGGCCTCAAACAGTATGCTAGATCTTTCTTACATCAAAGAGGCACAGGGACTAACAACGCAGTCTGGTTAATAATCTAAATTCTGTAAAACTAGAAGTGACTAGATTTAGGGGCACCTGGGTGGTTCAGTTGGTTAAGCATCTGACTTCGGCTCAGGTCATGATCTCACAGCTCATGAGTTCGAGCCCCGCATCTGGCTCTTGTGTTGACAGCTCAGATCCTGGAGCCTGCTTCGGATTCTGTGTCTCCCTCTCTCTGTGTCCCTCCCCTGCTTGGACTCTGTCTGTCTCTCTCTCAAAAACAAACACACATTAAAAAAAAAAAAGTGACTAGATTTACACAAAGAAAGCACCAGCAAGGGCATAGTGTTTCCTGATTCCTCTGATTGTGGGATTTTGAGGGCAATGGGGGAAGGGAGAGAAGGGAGGCCATGGGAATCATGACCTGTGGAGAACCACCATGTCCTCACCCTACAGGAAAGAGGGAAAAGAGAAATGAGTACAAGAAAAGAAGTTTTGTGCTTAGAAACTCACTAAGGTGTAAGATGCTATAAAAGAGGTTTTTGCTCCTGACTTGCTTATACTCCTGGTCTCCTAGATCTGGATTCTGAGAAAAAGAAAAGAGTTGCCTAGAAATCTATTCCTAGCTTCCATTTTTAGGTTTTAGTAGTTATAGCCAAAAGCTGATGAGTTGGTGGCCATCACAATTTTTCTTGTACCACAGTCATAACATTCTCAAAGTGAGTTTGCATGGTTACTTGTGGGTCAAAACTAAGGGTAATTAAAGCTTTGGAAAATGACCTTCCCTCCTCCCTCCTTCCCTTCCCTCCCTCCTTCTTTCCCTCCTTCCTTCCTTTGATAAATTTACTTTGAAGAACCAAAATTTATTTTCTTTCTTCCCCATCTTTATTGAGGTATAATTGACAAATAAAATTGTCCATACTTAAGGTGTATAATTTGATGTTTTGACATACATTGTGAAATAATTGTCACAAGTGAGCTAATTAACATGAAAACTGATGTTTTTAAATAAAAAATATTTGAGTTGCAAATGATTCCCTCATGATTTTACACAGGAAATGTGACTAAAATGTAAACTGTACAAAATTAAATTACAGAATATTAGGGCAAGAGAAAACAGTTCCTGGGCACTGTCTAGACAAGCATTCAGGAAACAGTGATATTGTTATTTATTCTTATTTTTTGCCACCTGTCAAGAGAAAGAATATCAATGTTCAGGTCATAAATAAGTCAGTGAAGGGGCGCCTGGGTGGCTCCGTCAGTTAAGTGTCTAACTTCGGCTCAGGTCATGATTTCGCGGTTTGTGAGTTCGAGCCCCGCGTCAGGCTCTGTGCTGACAGCTCAGAGCCTGGAGCCTGTTCGGATTCTGTGTCTCCCCATCTCTTGGCCCCTCCCCTATGCTCTGTCTCTCCCTGTCTCTCAATAATAAGTAAATGTTAAAAAAAAAATTAAAAAATAAATAAATAAGTCACTGAAGGTGATTACATTCCCTTTATTTTCCCCAGAGAAAAAGGAAATTGGATGTTTAGCATAGAATATTCATTATTACACCTGGGTTGACCTAGAAGAGCAAGTTTTCTTACAACCTCATTACAATGAAGCTACTAACACCTCTTGCATATTAATCAGTTATGATCTTGGAAGTTACATGGTTACTTGTACCCCAAACGCATGTAGCTTAATTTGGCCCAATACCCATTATCTTTTTCTGCATGACAACAGCCTATAAACTTTTCAGCCTAACACAGCAACCCCTCATTAAGCTCACAATTCTCCCGGTTAACAATTCGAGTTGGGCTCAGCTGAGCCATTCTTCTGGTCTTGGCTGGGCTAACTCACGAGTACTTGGTCAACAGCTGGTTGACTAAGTGACTCTGCTTCTGAGGGAGGGCTTGTCTAGGATGACCTCAGCTGGGACAACTCATCTCCGCTCTGCACAGTCATGTGAACTTGAGCAAATTTCCTACCCTCTCTGGTCTTCCCTGCTGGCTCATTCTCATCAACACACAAATACGCTGGTATTTCTCTAACCCACAGCCAGAAAGGCCTCTTTTATCTCCAGCTATCGCCCTATCTCTCTGCTCATTTTTATAGCCAAACTCTTTAAAAGTTATTTGGACTCACTGGCTCCAATTCCATTCTTCCCATGTTTTGCTATAACCTACTCCAGAAGGTTTTAGCCCACACCATTCTGCCCAAATTGCTCCTGTCAAGGCCAACCTTTACATTGCTCACTCCAAAGATCCATTCCTACTCCTCATCTTACGTGACCCGTCAGCAGCAGTTGACACGTGTCATCACCCCATCTCCTCGAAACACTTCTTTCACTTGGCTTCTGGGCAGCACACCCACCTGGTTCTCATCCTCCCTCACTAGCTTCCCCTTCCAGGTCTCCTTTACTGGCTCCAATATCAGAGTTCATCCAAGCTCAGTCCTTGGACTTTTTCCCTTCTGATTTTACTTATTTTCCTGGTGATCTCATCCAGTCTCCTGATTTTTAAGTATCGTCCATATGTGAATAACTCCAAATTAATGTCCCTATCCATGACCCCAAGTCCAGACATAAATATCCAGCTGCCTACAAGCAATCTCCACTTGGAAATGTTATATTTTCCTATTTCCGCTGCAACAAATGATCATAAACTGAGTGGCTTAAAACAACATGAATGTATTGTCTTACTGTTTTGGAGGTCAGAAGTCCAAAATGGGTCTCAGTGGGTAACATCAGAGTGTCAGCACGGCTGCATTTCTTTTCTAAAGGCTCTAGGGGAGAATCCATTTTCTTGGCCTTTCCAACTTTTAGAGACTGCTGGCATTTGTTTGCTTGTGGGCTCCTTCCATCTTCAAAGCCAGCAATGGCCAGTGAAGTCTTTCTTGCATTGCATAGTCTGACACTGACTTCCACATTTAAAGACTTATGATTACATTACATCCACCTGAATAGTGCAGGACACCTTCCCTATTGTAAGGTCAGCTAATTAGCAACCTTAATTCCATCCACTAATTCAATTCCCCCTTGCCATATAGTCAAACATATTCACAGGTTCCCTAATTCACAGGGAATTAGGATCTCAATGGGCCTTTTGGGGGATCCTTATCCTGCCTGCCACAGATGTCTTATTGTCATGTCAAAGTTAGCATATCCAAACTGAACTCCTGAGCTTTCCAATCCTGCCCCTCTCTAAGTCCTCCTCAACTTCAATCAACGCCAACCTCACCTTTCCAGTTGATCAAGGCAGAAAGTTTGGAGTCACCTTTTTCTTCTCTTCTCTTTCTAGCTCATATCCAATCTGTTAGCAAATCCTGTGGACTCCACCTACAGAGATGCTTAGAATCTGATACTTCTTACCGCCTCCCAAGCAACTACATTGGTTCATCCTCCTCCATTACTCTCTTGGGTTATTGTTAATGGTCTCCAGATCTCCCAGAGTATTATAATAGTCTCCCAACCCTTCCCTGTGGTTTCTTCCCTGTCCTACCAGCACCCATTTCCCACCTGCCCACACGTAGTCTGTTCTCAATATAACATCCAGATGATATTTTTACAACAGAAGTCAGACCATGTAGCTTCTCCCCTCACAACTCTCCCAAGGCTTCTCAGCTCCATAAAAGTCAATATCTGCAAGGCCCATAGGATCCGGCCTTTCCTCCTACTTCTCTGACTTCTGTTCCTCCCCAACATACTCATTTTTACTCCACCCACCAGAGCCTCCCTGCTCTGTCTGCAACAGTCCGGGCACCTCCTCTCGGCTTTTGTACTTGGCAGTTTATTCTTTGTGACACACTCTTCTCCCAGAGGTTTATAATATGGGTCTCTCTTCATCTCCCTCAATCTTTGCTCAAAGTCCCCTTCTCAGTGAGGCTTTCCTTATTCATCATCCTTTATTTTTTAACTTGTTTCCCCCTTTTCTTTTATTGAAGTATCGTTGACATACCATGTTATGTTAGTTTCAGGAATACGATGTAGTGATTCGACACATCTACTTGTTATGCTATGCTCGTCACAAGTGCAGCTACCATCTGTCACCATACTACACTGTTCTAATACCATTGCCATATTCCATATGCGTACCTTTTATCCCTGTGACTTATTCATCCCATAACTGGAAGCCTGTACCTCCCACTCCCCTTCATCCACTTTGTTTATTCCCCCAAGCCCCTCCCCTCTGGAAACCATCAGTTCTCTGTATTTATGAATCTGTTTCTGCTTTTCGTTTGTTTTTGTTTGCTCCATGTATAGGTGAAATCCCTATGATATTTGTCTTTCTCTGACTTATTTTAGTTAGTGTAGTAGCCTCTAGGCCCATCGGTGTAGTTGCAAATGGCAAGAGCTCATCCTTTCGTATGGCCAAGTAACATTCCGTTGTAAGTACATACCTACATACAGTGGAATCTATACTAAAGCTTCTTTACCCACTTACCTGTCAGTGGACACTTGGGTTGCTTCCATATCTTGGCTATTATAAAGAATGCTGCAATAAACATCGGGGTGCATCTATCTTCTCAAATTAGAGGTTTTGTTTTCTTTGGGTAAATATTTAGTAGTGGAATTACTGGATCATATGGTATTTCTCTTTCTGTTTGAAGAACATCCATACTGTTTTCCACAGTGGCTGTACCAATTTACATCCTCACGAACAGTGCAACAGGGTTCCTTTTTCTCCACGTCCTCGCTAACACTTGTTATTTCTTGTTGTTTTGAATCTAGCCATTCTGACAGGTGTAGGGTGAGGTCTCATTGTGGTTTTAATTTGCATCTCCCTGATGATTGGTGACATTGAGCATCTTCTCACAACATCCTTTAAATTGCACGCACATGGGGGTGCCTGAGTGGCTCAGTCAGTTGAGCGTCCCGACTTTAGCTCGGGTCATGATCTCACAGTCTGTGAGTTTGAGCCCCGCGTCAGGCTCTGTGCTGACAGTTCGGAGCCTGGAGCCTGCTTTGGATTCTGTGTCTCCCTCTCTCTCCGTCCCTCCCCTGCTCGCACTCTCTCTCCCTCTCCTTCTCTCTTTCAAAAATAAATAAACATTAAAAAAAATTTTAAATTGCATGCACATGCACACATACACGGACACAGAAACCTTTCCTTCTTTAATGCTTTACTGTTCTCAGTAGCATTTATCACATTCTAACTTACCATATAATTTACGTTTTTATAGTTTATTTTTATCTCTCACCACTAGATAGTAAATTCCACGAAGGCAGGGATGCTTTGAGGTATTCCTAATTCTTAGGCCATTATCAAGTACATGGTAGACACTCAGTAGATATTAGACAAATAAATGATTCTGCATCAGTTTCTTCATCAGTAAAATGGGAATACTAGGAACGGTAACGATATCATAAAGTTATTGGGAGAATTAAATAAATTAATATATGTAATGTGTTATCACAGAGCCTGCAACGGAGAAAGCATTAAAGAAGTATTTACGCTTATAATCTCTCTACCATTTACACTGATTCTTCTCTTGTTATTCAGTGAGCACCAAGCACTACCCCTCAAGAGGTAACGATAGTAATATATCGAGAATACACTGTGTCCTAGTAAGGAAGTCATATGTAAATACTTGCTATTTTATATAATTTAACAAAGCCCTCAGCAAGTAACGATCTTACAGTAATTACTACTGGACTCTCTAGGTGTGTGTGTTGAGGACAAATGTTCAGTATCCATGTTTTTCTATTGGATGCACACATGTTAACATGGACAAAGGAACCTGAACTTTAGTCCCTCACCCGGTCAGAACTAACCACGAACGGCAGGCAGATGAGCTAAATCCTCATGACTGTCGTAGTCCCACATTCCTTTGTTATTAATTGGATTTAGGTGATGACCTTCAAGTCTAGAATCAGCACCATTCTTTCCCAGTTTGAATATTGGCACAAGCCACAGACCTTATTAATCTTATTTCAAAATGTCAGAACACCAATATTCAGAGCATTTGAAACTGTGCAAATAACCTTCTAGAATACATTTTCAAAATCAAAGTATCATTATTGGTTTTCTTCCTTCATCCTCTTGCAGCATATACCAAACTGAATCCCAGAGATTCCATCAACTTATTTCCATTTTTATTTATTTTTGGGACAGAGAGAGACAGAGCATGAACGGGGGAGGGGCAGAGAGAGAGGGAGACACAGAATCGGAAACAGGCTCCAGGCTCTGAGCCATCAGCCCAGAGCCTGATGCGGGGCTCGAACTCACGGACCGCGAGATCGTGACCTGGCTGAAGTCGGACGCTTAACCGACTGCGCCACCCAGGCGCCCCTTATTTCCATTTTTATACCAGTGAGGCCAAAGGGAAAAAAACATTATTATCTGGTTGCAGAAGCTCCGTGAAGAGCCAAACCTCAGACTTGCACATCTTTGAAAATTAAAGTCTCTCCTGACAAAGTAGGCCAAATATTTCTGGTGTGTAGCTATTGGATGGTCAGTTCTATTCACTCCCTAATAAATATGAAGCACCCAAAAAATCAGTTTTATAAGAAACCGGACCATCGCTGGCTGTTTGTCTTTGATTAAACATCACCTCTGCGATTTAATTCAATCACTTCAAACGGAAGTCTATGATGTTTGACTCTGAATAAAACACTTTAACGTCAAGTTTAAAGACGGCCACGTGCAGTTGTACAGATCATTCATTGCACCTGCCTATCTAGCTGAGGGGGCAAGTGAGGCTGAAAGATTTTTCGCTTTATTTTCAATTCCAACGCTTGACTGTGAGTATTAAGGATGCAACCTGGAAGACTCAGCATATAGTGACATCACAAACCTTAGAGCTGGAAAGAATAGGTGATAATATTATAGGAGAGGACAGAGGATGAGAGTGAATCATATAGGACCAATGCCTAGATAATTCATAAGACCCTTCAAGTAATTTAGATCAGGCCTGGAGAGAAGGGGAGAAAGGGAGAAGAAAGTAGAAGAGAAAACAATGACTGTGGCAATTTATCAAAAGAAGATGAGTTATATCTAAAGAAAATGAATTATAATGATTTGGTAAGATTATGTTTTCTGCAATCTAATCAACAGAAATTGGGGACTTGAGATCCAAACTCAGTTTTTAAGCAGTTTTTTAGAAGCTGAATATGTGTACACCTGAGTAACAGGGATTGGGACTATAAAATGTATACCCAGCATATTGCATTTATTGAGCTTCCAAAACACAGTGGGCTCTAGGCTAAGAGCCTTACACGCATTCTCACATTTAGTCAATCCAGGAGAAAAAGGGTCTGGGAGGCTGGCTGGGTATTTTCTACTTGCCTCTCCAGATCATTATCTCCCCTGCCCTGTGCCAAAAGAGGCTGACTGATATGAACTACCACCACCAGCCACCTTGTCCTACTGCTTCTTATTGGGTTTGGCCAGTGGTAGGACTGGTGGAGAGTGAGATCAGGGTACTTACTCCCCTGGCTCTCTATGTCATATTGCCTTGAATTGTCTTCATCCCTCTATGGAAGGTGATAGCTCTTATCAGGCAGCCCTCTCCATTGCTACTGATGTGGACTGAATGTTTATGTCCCCCCGCCCCCAAGTTCATATGTTAAAGCCCTAACCCCCAAAGTGATGATATTTGGAAGCAGGACCTTTGGGAGGTGGTTAGGTTTAGACAAGATCATGAAGGTAACCCCCCCACACCCCCCCGCGATGAGATAAGCTTTTTTATAGGAAGAAAAAGACACACCAGAGCTTGCTCTTTCTCTGCCATGTGAGGATATGTGGGAAGAAAGCTGCTGTCTGCAAGCCAGAGAGCCAACTCTCACCAGGAACCAGATCTGCCAGCACCTCGAGCTGGGCCTTCCCAGCCTCCAGAACAGTGAGAAATAAATGTCTGAAATGGCTGTTCAAGCCGCCCCATCTATTGTATTTTGTTATAGCGACCCCCGTGCACTGACATAGCTACCCTCTCGGAGTTCCAGGACCGCTGCCTCCCACTCCCAATGCCCCTTCAGGCACAGGGAAGATAGGCGACTGCCTGACGCCACTGGTCTTAAAGTCCTGCACTATTCCTTTCCGGTTTCCGTAAAGCCTGCCGGCAATCTAGTGAACAGCCACTTTCTGCCTACCCAGTGGGAGTGCGCCCTCTATTTCCTGCTAGGACACTCCCTAATATACATGTACCTCCTAAGCAGAGACTGGGTGGCCGTTTATCAACAGGACTTTGCTCATCTGTGGAGCTACAGGGATCTTCACGCTTCTTCCAACTCTGAAAGTCTTTCTATGCTGCTTATAGTTACACTAATAAAGACATTCGTTACGTTTTTATTCAATTATACATGAAACAGCAAATATTTCCCGTAAAACCTTTACATTGTGTTGAGCGAAACTGTTCTGTCTATCCTCCCAGAAGCCGTTCCTTGTGACCCCTGCACTCGATTTAAAAGAAAAGGGAATGGAGAAAAAGCGAGTGACAGTCCAGTGTCAGTGCTGGAGGGCAGCCATTGACTCCGAGTCCCTGGAGACAGAGGTCCTGGAGGTCCTGGAGAGTTTGCGGCTTCTCTACCGGGGACAACTAGTTTTCTAGAGATGGGATTGAGAACCCACGAATGCTGCTCACCAGATGAAGAAGGACAGCTAGTTGCAGGGCACAAAGCTTTTGTTTGGAGTTACATCTTGATGCTTCTGAAAGCAGCAACATTTCTCAGTGTTTCCTGTGTGTTCAGCTCCTCAGGAGAGGCTGAATATGCAAATGCTAGGATAAAATATAGTAAGAAAAAATAATGAACTAAACAGTCCACTGCATCTCAAACAATTTCGCATCACCATCCCATCTCCTTTTGTCTTATAACCAGGAATAATCGCCAAATTGTTGTTCATGTTGTTGAATTTCTGCTAAAAATCCCTCATACTTGTCTAAGGCTTTATAATTTATGGAGCCTCTCATTTTATTCTCATAAGGATCTCCTGTGCGTGTGCATGCACAAACACACACATACACACACACACACACACACACACACACAATTGTGAAAATAAATAGGGCAGGTATTCTCTTTTATTTTTATTATTGGTGTTTTTTTTAATCTCATAATATCTTATCTTTTTCCATTCCAACCCCTCAAAGTCTTTTATGATATATTATAAATGTGATTTTTCTTGATCTTGGTAATAATAATCTTATTAGTAATACTATGTTATTTGCTATGCTATATTATTTGTTACATATTCATTTGTTGATAATCTTTTTTTTATTTTAATTTTTAATTTGTATTCTGTAAAGTTGCCGATTCTGGAGATTTTCTCTGTTCCTTTCTAGTCTTTGTTGCTTTGGTCTTTCTTTCCCACTCAAAATGTCCCCTTTAATATTTCTCACAGGGCTGGTTTAGTGGTCACGAACTCCCTTAGTTTTTGTTTGTCTGACAGGCTCTTTATCTCTCTTTCTATTCTGAATGACAGCCTTGATGGCTAAAGTATTCTTGGCTGCATATTTTTTCCACTTTGGGCATGTTGAGTATATCATGCCACTCCCATCTGGCCTGCCAGGTTTCTGGGGAGAGATCTGCTGCAAACCTGACTTGTCTTCCCTTGTAGATTAGGAATTTATTTTCCCTTGTTGCTTTCAGGATTCTTTCCTTATCTGTATATTTTAAAATTTTTACTATGATATATTCTTGCTGTGGGCCAGCTTTTGTTAAATTTGGTGGGAGTTCTCTGTGCCTCCTGGATTTCAATGTCTGTTTCCTTCCCCAGATTAGGGAAGTTTTCTGCTATAATGTGCTCATTTAAAACTTTTCTGCCCTCTTTCCCCTTTCTGGGACTCCTATGATACAAATGTTATTATGCTTTATGGAGTTACTGAGTTCCCTAAGTCTACATTCATGATCTAATACTTTTCTTTCCCTACTCTTTTCAGCTTCATTACTTTCCATATTTTTATATTCTATATCACTTATTCATTCCTCTGAGTCGTACATCCTCACTGTCACTACATCCTGTTGGTTTTGAATCTCAGTTATAGCATTTTTTTCCAGCCTGACTAGTTTTTAGTTCTTTTATTTCTGCAGTAAGGGATTCTCTGGTGTCTTCTATGCTTTCTCAAGCCCAGTCAGTCTCCTTATGATTGTTGTTTTAAATTCTGGTTCAGGCATAATTACTTATATCTGTTTTGGTTAGGTCCCTGGCTGTGACCTCTTCATGTTCTTTATTTGGGGGTGAATTCCTCCATTTTGGCACTTTGTTTAGGTCACTATTTGTATGTGTGTGTGTGTGTGTGTGTGTGTGTGTGTGTGTGTTGGGAAACCCTGTTATACTTCCTGGTCCTGAGAGTAATGGCTGTATTAAGAAGAGGTCCTATACTATCCAGGGCCTCGTGCTTCAGGAAGTATTTCAGAGCGTGCACTCCGCTATTGTGTTTTGGTTGCTCTTTCCCTCAGATCGGTCCTCTGCAGAGTTTCTCCTTGCCTGCAGTGGGGAGCGTTTGGACCTTTCCAGTGTGTGGCATTTTAACTAGGTGTACTTTAGTCTGCTTGTTAAAATGAGCCTGATCCTATTTCCATGAGAGCTGAAGCTTTGCAGAGGTCTATGATCAGTAGTCTTGGTACATGTTGGGGTTTGTGCTGGTTTTCTGGGGAAGAGGCCTGCTGCTTGGGTTCTCAGCCAGACCTGCCCTAGTAAAGATGCACCTGCAGTGAGCAGTGGGGCAGAGCTTGGTGTATGTGGCTCCAGCCTCCACTGGGAGGCGCTGTGTTGTTCACTGAAGTCTGTCCCTGCTGATGGGAGGCAGGAAAAATGGCATTGCCCCGCTCTCGGAAGCGGGGAGTTTGTGCCCACTGCTATTCAGAAAGCCCTCACAGATGAGTGAACAATCTCCCCTCTTGTGTCCCAGGTTTCTGTCAGAATCCTGCTTTCACCCTGTGTCTGAATCGTCTGCCTGCCTTGCGGCCAGTACTCCTGTGTTTCATCTCAGTCACGCAGCTAGGTTTCAAAACCTCCAAATTTTAGGGACTCAGAGCAGTGCAGACCCACGCTGATCCTCTGGGGGAGGGTATCGCGGTGCTGTGGCTAGTGCCAGTTCATCCCAGAAAATCCATCCCACGACTGTGCAGAGGCTTGGAGTTTGTGGTAAAATGCAGCCAAGAGTTGGCTTCTAGGTTAGCTGCCCTCTCAGCAGGTGCCCCTACTGCTATGCTAATTAACAGGCCGCTCAGTGGCCCCCTGTCTCTTCTGTCCCCTGAAAGGTAGTGCCATCTCTCCCAAATGCATTCCAAGAAGGGGAACGGTTTCTCCCGGTGAGACCCAGGAGATCCTCAGACCATGCTGTCCATTCCAGGGCCTCTGTTCTCCTTCCCCACAAGAACACCGCTAAGGCCACCGGCATGACCCTGGTGATGGTATGACTTCTAAAACTTCAGACTTCGAGCTCCCCTGCTTGTAAAAACTTGCCACAATCAGTTCCTCTCCTTTTCCCAGTCAGTGGTTTTGAGGAAGAGTTTTTCTTGTGCAATCTCCTGCATGCTGCCTTCTGTCTTTGTCTCTCTCCCTTTCTCCCTCTTTCCTCTTTCCCTGATCAGCCTCCCCACCCTGCAGCACCCTCAATTCTTTTCTCTCCCTCAAATCAACTCTCCGTAGTATCTCCCTCCATGATGTAGCCACTTTTCTCCCTCTAGGTGTGCAACTTGTTCTTTCAGTCCTCATATTAATTTCTTGGGTGTTCAGGATGATTTGATATTTATCTAGCTGTGTTCAAGGGACAAGGAAAGCATAGGGTCCCCCTACTATTCTGCCATCTTAACTCCTCCTCGACTATCTTCTGTAAACAGTGAGCTATGATAGGTGTTATGGGAAATATGAGAGAATTCCTGTCCAGTAGAACTTTCTGCAATGATGAAAATATTCTAAACGTGTTATTGAAAATCACGGAGACAAAATATAATGTGAAGACAGAATGTGGGATAAAGAGGAATAATAGCTTTATTGCTTTGCGGGCAAAGGAGGGTGTAGTGGGCTAAGGCCTTCAGAAACTGCAAGCCTGCCGGGAGGAAAGGAGGGAGGTTTTGTAAGGAAATACAGGATCTACGGGCCCCCGGGTGGCTCAGTTGGTTGAGCATCCAACGTCAGCTCAGGTCATGATCTCACTCACAGTTCGTGAGTTCAAGGCCCCTGTCAGGTTCTGTGCTGACAGCTCAGAACCTGGAGCCTGCTTTGGATTCTGTGTCTCCCTCTCTCTCTGCTCCTCCCCCACTCACACTCTCTTTCTCAAAAATGAATAAACATTTAAAAACTTTTTAAAGATAAGGAAATACAGGATCTAGCCAGTTTTGACAGGAATTGTGTAGGCACTGCCAGCTTTGTTCATCATGTCTTTAGGGTGGTACCGGGTTCCGGAAACAAAAGGCTAAGAAGGGAGGAGGGGAGGTTTGCAGAAGAGAGGAAAAAGATTACTTTAAAATCGAGTTTGGCTAAAGTATTAGTGCAGCCATTTTGATTTTGGTTCAACTTTATGCTTTTAAGCATTTTCAAAGGTTCAGTTTCATTTTTGAGAGACAGAGCACGAGCAGGGGAGGAGCAGCGAGAGAGAGAGAGAGAGAGAGATAGAGAGAGAGAGAGAGAGAGAATCCAAAGCAGGATCCAGGTTCAGAGCTGTCAGCACAGAGCCCGATGCAGGGCTTGAACCCACAAACTGGGAGATCATGACCTGAGCCAAAGTCGGACACTCAACCAACTGAGCCACCCAGGCACCCCGGTTTCCAATATAATAGCAACTAACCACATGTAGGCAATGAACATTTGAAATCCAAGCAATAAAACCGAGGAAATAAATTTTTAATTTTACCTAATGTTAACTTATTTTAATTTAATGTTAATTTTTAAAAAAAACCTAAATATTTGAACTTTAATAGCTACTGGCTTGGGCAGTGCAGCTCTGACACCAAAGTAGCTACTCCTATTTTGCAGGAATTTAGAATCCAAAGGGATGATGTCATAGAGTGGGTAGCCAACAGGAGGCGAGCTTGAGAACAATTACAAACTATTGCATAAAATTCAAAATTATAGAAAATACATCTAAACATTGAGATCATCTAATGAAGTGATCTGTGTGGGATGAGGTTAATGGAAAGAAAGCATTCAGAGAAAATAGGATTTCAGGAACTGTTATGGTGGAGAAAGGAAGAGCAGAGGCAAGTGAAAGAAAAAGGACCATTTGGAGGAATGTGAGATGTTGAGGCAAATCTGAAGGGAATGTGGATATTGACACTGATTAGTGGCAGAATATGCCATCCCAATGATACCTCTTTGGCATAAGGAGTATTTTGAGAAGGAGCAGACACAGGAGAAGCTCTGAAAACAGAGTAGAAGTTACCCTTTTGTAAGAGAAATTGATATTTATAAAGAAATCTCTATTTGGGAGGGTATCCCCCTCACTGTACCAGGAAGAGAAGGATGACCAAACCACAAGAAACTCTTATCAATGCAGAAGTCCCTGACTTAAATCTTCATGGCAAATCTTACTCTTGTTTACCAGACTTGTGCTGCCCATCTCCCTGTAACTGACTTCCCCCACACCCTTCTGTCTTTTGTCTTTAGCTAAGGATGGTATTTAAGCCTGAATGGTATATCACCTCTGAGAGTTACTCAGTTTTCTGAATACTTCCCTTGTATACAGTAGGTATACATTATAAACTTCTGTTTGTTTTTCTCTTATTAATCTTGTTTTATAGGGCTCCAGCTGAGAACTTAGAAGGGTAGAGGGAAAATTATTTTACTCTCCCCTACGTTGGTAACATGGAAAGCCATTATCGGATAGTGTGGACACTGTAAAGGATAAACAAATGGAGAGAGAGCAAGTAAATGAGAGAGAGAGAGAGAGGAAACAAACACTAAAAATGTTCAAGTACTGTGACCTGGCACATCTTTTGTTCTTTCATTTATTCCCTAAAAATGTTTTCAAATAATAATAGAAGATTAGCTAACCCATTTGGTTTATGAATTTGTGTAGGGGAGGAATTTTAATTGTACCCTTCTAGATTCTGTGGCTGGTCCAATCATTAAAATGACATAAGACAGATTAACAGGAGAAAAACAAATCTAATTGCATACATGTGCAGGAGACCCAAAAGGCAACCAGGCAATTGAGGTTTATAAAACATCCTGAGCTAAGGAAAAGGTTTCAGAGGAGGGAAAGCAATTTATAGGGAGGGGAGAGGAGGAAATGTTTGGCAAATCAAGGTTATGCAGATCAGTTTCTTAAGTAAAAATGGTTTATCTCTGGCAGTAGCTCTCTTCTTGGTAGAGGCCCCCTTTCCAATGTAAATTTCCTTTATAATTGCATATTTCCCCCACTAATGAAAAAATTACATTTCTTTTAGGCATTTAAGGGGGAGGTTACAAGCTTCTCATGAGTCTTCTGGGTCTTGATTGCCTTCAGGTCAAAGTAATCCTCCTGTGAGAGTGGCATGTTAAGGAGGAGCAGGCTTGTTCTGAACTCCTTTGTTTACATCGTATTTGGAAATATATATAGTCTCTTATTATTTAATATAAACCTCTTCTGCAAATGATATTGCATTTGATCTAATGACTTTCCACTTCACCTCTCTTTTCTTTCAACCCTATAAACACACACACACACACACACACACACACACTTCACACTCCTGCCAAATACCATGTTCAGAAGTGCTTCTCAAATTATCTGAGGTGAAGAACCAGTTTTTCTTTTCCCAATCCATCATGAACTCATACTTATATAAAAATACAACAACAACAACAAGAAGTAGAAAGATGGAATAAAAAGATATACAAAGTACAAGCCAGGTTTTCTTTTCTTGGATTCAACATGTACAAAGGTACCCTGACATACTGCTTTGAAAGTTTCTAAATGCTTCCTTTCAATTTATTACTTGTTTCCTCATGGACTTGTTAAAAAATGATTAAAGAAGACAAACCAGGTGATAACACCTCATGAAGCAGATAGCCTCCATTCAGAGAATTGTTAAATGGGGTGAGAGAAAGACTGAAAGCTTTTACAGGACAAAGAATAAAGAACAAGGAAGAGAGAAAGAGAAAATATCAGATTGGCTGGGGCTACATAGTCAACTTTGCTTGGGGTGAGAAGGAACAAGGAAATAAGGAGGAGTCCTAAATTGGCGGGGCATTTGGGGACTGGCTGCCTGGATAGTCTGTTTCTGGTGAAGCCGAGCATTCACAGGGACATGAAAGTTATCTAAATTTCAGTTCACTGATGTGGCACCCAGGGAAGGAGCAGTTCCATCGCGGGACTCGAAATTTATTTCAAAACTGGTTACAAATAATGTGCTATTTGGCACCTACCCATGCATCACACTTTCAATAGCATTGACTTAGATGCATGAAGATTTGTCTATGTAGAATGTTGTGTAATAAATAAATAAATAAAAATTTATATACACAACACACTGCATAGACAATATTATTTTTCTGATCTTCAACTATTTACACCTTTAAAATGAAGCAAATCGTTTGAAGTTCATAATCTATAAGGAAACAAGATTTTGTTTGAAAAGTCCTTTTTAATTCTTTGCTTATTTTCTTGCACTCATAAATATTTTTAAAATGTCAGTTTTCCAATGAACTCTTGTGTTCAAGAGTCTTGTGTTCTTGTGTTGGACACCCCAAATGATTATGTAGGGGTATTGATCTCTAATACCTAATGTTTGTGTAATGCGTTTCTTGTTAAGAACATTTTTATTCTTAAATGAAATCTTATGAGATAGATGCTTATAACATTAGTTTATGGCCACAAAAACGAGTGAGTTATCATAAAATGGCTGAGTTTTCACAAACATCAATGTCTTCCTGCTGTACATGAGGACACAGAAAAAGTCTGGCCAAGAAAGGGGTGAGAAAATCAGTGTTTAGCACTGAAGGATTTGCAAATGTGCAAAGTGCAAATTTGTTTATCAAAAACATGTGAATACAACTTGCTTGAGGTTTTATTTACTTTAAAAATTTCTTCATCTAGAGGCACCTGGGTGGCTCAGTCAGTTGAGCATCTGACTCTTGATTTCGGCTCAGGTCATGATCCCAGGGTCATGGGATCAAGCCCTGTGTCAGGCTCCAGGCTGAGCCTGGAGCCTGCTTGAAATTCTTTCTCTCTCTCTCTCTCTCTCTCTCTCTCCCTCTCCCTCTCCCTCTGCCCCTTTCCCCCACTCACACACACACTCTCTTTCTAGGATAATAATGAAAACGTTCCTTGATCTAACACTGCATTTATTCCTCTGAAAATTTAGGACAAATATAAAATCACAGTAGAAGCCCACAGAAGAAAAAGCAGGTGCATATCATTTAGGAATAACAGCCTCAGAAAAAACTGAAATTAAAGCTCAAAGGCTGTTGCATTTATTCTCCCTTCACTCCCTTTAAATCTTGAAGACTTTGTGTTCTATTTCCAAAAAATGTGGTTAGTGTTTTAACATTTCCACCAATTTTGCCGAGCAATCTAATTTGACCTCCATTTAAGAGAAGCCTTTCTTGGTCTTTTTGTCATTACCATACAACATGAAAAACAAATATTATGAGTGATCCTTGATTGGATCCTAGATTAGAAAAAAAGACAAAAAATCTTTGACAGGGCATTAAGACAATGGAGAAAATTTGAATATAGGCAACATTTATTAGATAATTTCATTACATCAACATTAAACTTCTTTGGTGTGATATTGTGGTTATATGGGAGAATATCCTTGTTCTTAAGAAACACATGGTAAAGTATTCAGAGAGAAAGTGCCATGATATCTGCAGCATACTTTCAAATGCTTCAGCATTAAAAAATAAGGCCCATTGATATAGATAGATAGATGATAGATGATAGATAGATAGATAGATAGACAGACAGACAGACAGATAAAACAAGCCAACGTGGCAAAATGTTGATAATTGGTATATTTAAGCAAGACTGTTCCTAACCCTGAAGGGTCTGGGTCAAAAGTACGAATGGAGACTCATATACCATGCCTAAATATTTAAAGTTATAAAGCAAACTCATAAAATAATAAAATACATTCTATTCTTTACTTTGACCAATGCATCTTCATAATGATCTGGAAACCAAGTTCAAATTTAGAATTCACAAACACCTGTAAGTTTTATGTTAAAACAGCAATTCAAGGAAAGCCAGCCCTGGTCTCCTGGCCTGCAACCGTTTCTCACCCATTCCTAAGTCCATCCTGCACCATAAGGGGCTCTATGCACACCTGTGTGGACACCTCAGTTCATGAATTCAAGCACCACTCGTGGGGTAGCAGAATGTGAAACCCCAAGACATGCCCCTTTGGCAGAAGATTATTTGGAGCTGAAGACAACTGAGAAGATGCAGATATAAGAAAAGCTTGCTGCCCTCCCTCTATTTGCCCAAAACAAGGACATAAATTTTCAAGGATATCTCTCTTCCCCTCTCTATCAAGAAGGACCAAAGTTAATCACTAGAGATAACTTTAGATCCTATCAGCGTGGAAATGGTACTGGAAGAATCTATATAACAAACCTAACTATCCAGCTTTTATCTAACATTAGTTTCCTGTATATCTGTGTGCTCATTATTTGCTGCCCTTAGAGACTCAAAGACTATTTCCTTTGTCTGTGACTTCTATAGAAATGTGTTGTTCCTTTGCTAAGATACTGTATGAACTGAGGTTCTAACTAAACCTTTAAGTTACTGATCTTTCCCTAGGTATCTCCCATCCATACAAGAGGTATACATATTAATAAACTTCTCTGTTAGTTTTCCTCTTACTAACCTATCTTTGGCTATAGGAGCCCATCCAAGAACTTAGGGAAATTACTTTCCTCACCTTCACATCCATATCATGCAGGTCCCCACTCTCAGAAACAGATGTTTCTTGGCCACCATTGGGCCAAGGGCTATGCACAGTGGAGATGGTCTAACCTCAGGAAAATGGACCCCCAAAAAGATGAAAGTAATAGGAATTCCAGGCTCTAGGACACCTGAAGCATGGAATAAAAGTGAGGGGTTGTGGCAGGAGATGAGCTCCAGATGGGCATACCTCTTGGCTCAGAATACCTCTCATCCCTTGAGTAAGGCCAAGGCTAGAGGAGAAAATAGGGGGCCCTCCAACATATGGGTAGTGTTGGATATAAGTGAAGGGATATGGATTTCCAATGAATTATTCTTTCAATTAAAAAAATTTTTAATGTTTATTTATTTTTGAGAGAGAGAGAGAGAGATACAGAGCATGAGCACGGGAGGGGCAAGAGACAAAGGGAGACACAGAATCTGAAGCAGGCTCCAGGCTCCAAGCTGTCAGCACAGAGCCTGACATGGGGCTTAAACTCATAAATCATGAGATCATGAGCAGAGCTAAGGTCAGAGGCCTAACCAATTGAGCCACCCAGACTCCCGTCTTTCAATTTTTGACTTTAACATTTGGGCATATTTTTTCCTACTTTCCAAAAATGTATTGGAGATGTTTTGGAAAAAAAACAATTTTGTATCCTATTCTTTTTACATATCTTTCTAATAATTGTAGGGGAGGGAAATTAATCTTCCCTCTACCCTCAAAGTTCTTAGCAAAGACCTCTGTAATAAAAGAAGTTTATTAACGTGTATACCTCATGTATGCATGGGAGATGACCAGGGAAAAATGAGTAACTCAGAGGTGGCTCAGAGTTCAGGCTTAAATACCATATTAATTGGGGAGGGGAGGAAGGGTATAGGCCTCTTAGGGGAGAGTAAGTGATTTTTAGGGAAGATGAATGGGTTCTTAGAAAAAAATAGATGGGAGATATGATAATTTGTGGTCAAGTTTGGATGTGGTGTCAGTGATTCCTGGTTGATGAAACTCCTGGGAAGGGATCTATAACTGAGTTCCTTTTGTTGCTCTGTCTTGAGGCAGATACGAGCAGTTCAGAGATAGCCCTCCTTGCATTTACTGCTTTTTCAAATGTCTACAACTCAAAATGCCAAAGCAGCATATTATGAGGTAGCATGTCCTGAATGCCTACATTCATATTTTGAGATGGCATATTCTGTTACCCTTAGCAATAATCATTTACATGACTAAAAACTCTTTGCAAATATTATTTTTAATATTCATTAGATCCAATCTGCGATATTGTGACTTACAGTAAGAATACATTTTTGGTCTTCATCCTTGTTCTTGGCCTGGAGCTCCTCAAACCCCTGGAATTTCCTAAGTGTTGAGAGTGAAACAAAGTGTCTTTTGTTATGTTAATGAGGTGACTAGCCCTATTGCACCCTGGGAGGGGGGCTGGTTGCCAAGGGAAACAGCCAGGTGTTTAGAAGGCTGGAACTTTTGATCTCACGCCCTGATTTCCCAGGAGGAGAGAGGGGCTGGAGATTGAGCTCAATCACCAATGGCCATTGATTTAATCAGTCATGCTTATGTAATGAAGTTTTCATAAAAAATCAAAAGGAATAGATTTGGAGAGCTTCCTGGTGGATGACCCCATGGAAATTTGTTTGTTTAGATATTTATTTATTTTTGAAAGAGACAGAGCATGAGTGGGGGAGGGGCAGAGAGCGAGGGAGACACAGAATCTGAAGCGGGCTCCAGGCTCCCAGCTGTCAGCACAGAGGCTGACATGGGGCTCGAACTAACGAACCATGAGATCATGGCCTGAGCTGAAGTCGGAAGCTTATCGACTGAACCATCCAGGCGCCCCAGAACTCATGGGAATTTGAGGATTGTGGTATGCTTAGAGAGCATGGGAGCTCTGAGCCTTTTCCCACATGTATTGTTTTATAGTATATCCTTTTATAATAAACTGGCAAATGTTTCCCTGAGTTCTGTGAGATGCTGTAGCAAATCACTCGACCCTAAGCAGGGGGTTGTAGGAACCGCCAATTTATAGCCACTTGGTCAGAAGCACAAGTTACAAACCTGCACTTAAAATTGGCTTCTCAAGGGGGTGGAGGGGAGTCTTGTACAACAGTGTCCTTAACCTGTGGGATCTGGTGCTATTTTCTTTTTTTTTTTTTAAGTCTATGTATTTATTTTGAGAGAGAGAGAGAGAGAGAGAGCGTGCATGAGCGCACAAGTTGGGGAGGGGCAAAGAAAGAGTGAGAGAGAGAATCTTAAGCAGGATCCCCACTGTCAGCACAGGGTCTGACTCCCTGCATCATGACCTAAGCCAAAATCAAGAGTCAGAAGCTTAACCAACTGAGCCACCCAGGTGCCCGCTGATGCTATTTTCTAGGTAAATAGTTTCAGAACTGAGTTGAATTTAGGCCACCTGGACGGTGTCTGCTGGGAATTTCCCACTGACAGCACTCAGGCCTGTGGCTACATGTGAGTTCTGGGAGAGCTGGGAAAGTCAGTCTGACAGTTTCCCAGAAGGAGAGGAAAATAACATGACCCAACCTACCTGAACTCTTCCTTCTACTAACAGAGTAGACAACTGCAGGTTGTACAGGTAATTTACGGTGTCAGCCTGTCAAGGGAGGAGAGCAAGAGGCCTCTAGGGTTTTGTTTTGTTTTGTTTTGTTTTGTTTTGTTTTGTTTGTTTTTCCTGGTGGACTCCATGAACCTCTACTCTGCGAAATGTGGCCACAGATCTCTTAGAATCCCCCTTCAATCTTCAGCCTGCATAAATACTTAAGAGATTGAAAACCTTCCTGAGGAATTCATATCGCTAGCAATCCCTTTCAAATGTGCTTTGTGACAACAGTTCTGTTAGACCTTGTGTTTGAGCCAGTTTGGTGGTAGTGTTCACTGTATACACTCTATTGTGTATATTGTATTCACTCTAAATGAGGAGTCCTTGGATTTGTGGAAATTGCTTCCCAATGGTTTCTCTGCATTCTTAAAAATGATGAATTTCTTATAAAGGAGGTCCAAGTTACTTATTTTAGTTTAGATTCATAGTGTTATTTTTACAGCTGGAGCAGAGAGTGACTGTGTGCTATTCACTAAAATTTTGAGAAAATGTCAGGCCTTAATGGATTTATATTTCGAAACTTCCGACTTTACTTTTTTTTGCATTGATTTTAGGTATTGACTGAACTCATAATCAAGTTGCATGTCTGGCAGAGTTGGGGAATTCAGTTGCTGTGATGCTAAATAAAGGCCTTAATCTGTGGAAGGGGAGATTAAAAAGATCATTTTAAGTTAAGGATGGGCGTTCATTTAAGCATTCCAAAAGAAAGTATCCAACTGGATACGTCCTAAGGAAGTCTTATTGGATGTGATTTGAGCTAGTAGGACTACCAGTTAGGCTAATTGCCAATGTTTGCCCCATGAGCAAGAAGGTTGCAAATTGAATTCAGATGGTTAGTCATTGATACGCACACACACAGGAATCTGCCAAAATATTGTTGAGGAACAGAGAGAGACAAGGGTTCAGATGGCCTCAACCTAAATTCCCAAAATATTAGGGGAACACGTTAATAGGACTAGTGAGAATACTATTTGTGTTCCTTAGAGGTAACAGTAATTCTGAAGTTATTTTTTTTTTCTGTTGCTTCAGGAAAAAAGCAAAGATAAAAGATGACAGAAATATGTTGCTGTTAATAAACCACTACCGTTGGCAAAACAATTAATCATTTACTCAACAAGTGTTTATTAAGCATTGGCAGTAACTAGAGAAGATGCGAAGCTAAATGAACAGAAGTTTCTGCCCTCAAACAGCACATAGCTTAGAGCAGAGGATGATAATTGCAAAACCATGCTATAAGGGCTGTAATGGGGGCATGCATAAGGTGTGGAGGGGGCACAAAGAAGGAAGCAGGTTTGGAGAGGGTGGTCAGGGAAAGATTTGCAGAAAAGACCTTCTGGACACACCTCAAAGGATGCATAGGAGGGGCACCTGGGTGACTCCGTAGGTTAAGCATCCAACTTCAACTCAGGTCATGATCTCGTGGTTTGTGAATTCAAGTCCCGAATTGGGCTCTGCATGAATTCTCTCTCTCTCTCTCTCTCTCTCTCTCTCTCTCTCTCTCTGCCCCTGTCCTACTAGCACTCTCTCACTCTCTCAAAATAAATAAATAAACTTAAAAAAATTATCTTTTAAAAAAAGGATGCACAGGAGTTTGCCAGTGTAAGTAGTGCTTTTCTGGGAGAGGAAAAGCATACCAAAGCTTGTCAGAGCATAAAGGGACTCACCAACTTTCACATCAATTCCTTAATAAGCTGTTTTCATAGCAGAACTTTTTTTTTTTTTTTTTTAATTTTTTTTTCAACGTTTATTTATTTTTTTGGGGGGGACAGAGAGAGACAGAGCATGAACAGGGGAGGGGCAGAGAGAGAGGGAGACACAGAATCGGAAACAGGCTCCAGGCTCCGAGCCATCAGCCCAGAGCCTGACGCGGGGCTCGAACTCCCGGACCGCGAGATCGTGACCTGGCTGAAGTCGGACGCTTAACCGACTGCGCCACCCAGGCGCCCCAGAACTTTTTTTTTTTTTATTTCAAGGTCTTCTCTTTTGATTTGCTTTTCTTTATATTTTAGAGAAAACCTGTGTGTTGGAATGTCTAATGGAGAGCCAAAGCAATCTCGCCATTGTGGAGTCCAGAGCACCCAGGATGACTTCTGAATCTCTTCTGCTGCCCTAGTTTCCCTAAAAGATTCCTTGCCAAACCATGTGAATGAAAGCATGACCATTAGAAAAAGGGCATTTTAAATCTCTGGTCTTTTTCAAATTAAAAGCATACAAGGGGCACCTGGCTGGTTTAGTCGGTTGAGCATCCAACTTTGGCTCAGCTCATGATCTCACAGTTTGTGAGTTCAAGCCTCACACTGGGCTCGCTGCTGTCCATGTAGAGCCTTCTTCGAATCATCTGCCCCCATCTCTCTCTGCCCTCCATCTCTATCTGCCCCTTAACCGCCCCCCTCTCTCTCTCAGAAATTAATAAACGTTAAAAAAAATAAAAATAAAACATACAAAACACTTTTCTTTAGCCATATAGTTAAATTTGATTATTCAGGGACATAGGGATAAAAATTGGTATAACCAAACCAAGAAATAGGGAAAAGAATAGAGGAAACAATGGCAAAGTTCATTTTTAAAAATCAGAGTAAAATTGAAATAATTAAAATCAAGTATACCCGTTTTACACTAATTACGAATGGACTGATTCCCCATTAAAGTCAGACACTGAATGAGCTTAAAAAAAATAGACTGCTTTTAGGGCACGTGGGTGGCTCAGTGGGTTAAGCGTCTGACTTCGGCTCAGGTCATGATCTCACAGTCTGTGAGTTCGAGCCCCCAGTCGGGCTCTGTGCTGACACCTCAGAGCCTGAAGCCTGCTTCAGATTCTGTGTCTCCCTCTCTCTCTGACCCTCCCCTGCTCACACTCTGTCTGTCTTTGTCTCAAAAATAAGTAAAAAAAAATAATAATAATAATAAAAGACAAGAAGAAAAGAGACCGTCTTTAATGCTATTTACAAGAAACACTTGACACACGATGACAAAAAGAAAATAGGATAGTAACTAAAATCTGTAAATTATCTCAAAATCCACATGTGTTCATGATTTTAACTGCTTTCTTCCATCAGTCTTCTTGCCTCAATTGAAGATAGAAAAGTCAAATTGGCAGCTTGAAGTATCCTTAGTATTTATGGACAACACAATTCTCCGACAGAAATATAAGTAACGAATTTATCTTAAAGCAAGTTGTATCTGTCAGGGTCCAGTCAGGAAAACAGAAATTGCAACAACAGAGACAAGTAATTATGAGAAACTGGGTACACAAGTGTTAGAGACACCGTGAGGTGACACAAAGACAGTAAGTGCAGGAAACAGCCACAACTCCCTCATTTGGGGGGAACAAAAGGAAAGTTGAGTCTGTCAGAATCTAGAAGTCAGTACCCTAACTTGCCATACCTGAAGCCTAGAGACTCTTGAACGATTGCCATGTTATGTCAGCAAGGAGATACATAGTAGGCATGCTACTACAGGAAACTTCCCTTTGTTTCTTACTGCAGGCCTCTCCTTAACCCTGTTTCCTGGTGAAGACGATACTCCATGCAGAAGTACAGGGTCTCCTTTTTCTAAAGAAGGTAACTCTAAGTCCTACAACCCTACTAGTTGGCCAAATGGCCTCCTTGACACCATTATGTTAGGACAACACCAGAATTTCAGGGGTGGCAAATAGGATCATGCCAGTGGCAAAACAAACAAACAAGCTAACCCAAGGAAGAAAAGAAAAAACAAAGGGTGGACTGGGGCTTCTTCTATAGCCTAGAGCAGAGTTGATCTTGATCATTGTAGAAATCAGCAATTACAACCTTCTAAGACATGGTATATTCTCCCAGGAGAAGACACTTCTTCTGAATTCCAGATAATAGAAAACAGCTTCTATCAATGCAAATTAAGAAGGGAAGATGTCACTTTATAGAAGGATAAAAACTTCTACTCAAGTCATTTTTGACCCTCCAGTCGAAAGAGCTTCACTAGAAACGGGGCTTCTCTAATTACTGAGAGAACATCTGGAAAGATAATTCAAAACCGGAGCTGTCAAAATATAACTGCTGATGTGTGCATCATCTTGGACAAGGGTTTAATTCATTCAAGTCTCATGTGCCACATGAGAACTGAGCCCTGTGCTCGAAGTCATAATAAGATTACCTGGCTTTCTCTATCCCTGTGCTATCCATCAACTCTGTGGTTGATGAAGTTACATAAAATAATCAGATAAGCCTCTACTGCAATGATGATGATGACAGAAAGTCAGTGAAATGAAATAGGGCCAGCACAAATCCATCCCCTTGCATAAAAGTTAAAGTTAGAGATTTGTGAACCTAGGACATTGCCATTCAATGTCAGGATTTATCATTTATAGCCAAACACTGGATTATAACCATTCTGTAAGGCAAATATTCTAAGAATCTCAGGTTTAAAGTTACCTTAAACATTACCAGTTGCAGAGATAACAAAGTGACCATAAGCCAAACGTGTAGACGTGTTATGTGGCCCATAGTGTTATTTCTTTCCCCAGTGGAATTTGATAGCACATTTAAGAATTAGAAGCTTTTATATAAAAAGGAGAATTCCTGGCTTCTCTCTAAAAATGGAAAGATTTCTTGAGGCACCTGGGTGACTCAGTTGGTTAAACATCTGACTCTTGGTTTTGGCTCAGGTCTTGACCTCAGGATTCATGACTTTGAGCCCCAAGTCGGGCTCTGCGCTGACAGTGCAGAGCCCGCTTGGGATTCTCTTTCTCTCCCTCTCTCTCTCTCTCTCTGCCCATCCCCCACTAGATCCTGCACACACCCACTCTTTCTCTCTCAAAATAAATAAATGTAAAGAAAAAATAGAAAGGTTTCTCAAAACAGGATCCATGTCCCTGCATGAAAACTATTGGTGCTGAAAAACAATTGTGCATTAGAAGGAATATGACCCCATTACTCCCTATTGTGTCTCCAATTTAGAGGTTGAGAGTCAGCAACTGCTCATCATGATGCTGCAACTGTTTTTTTGTTTTTTTTTTTTTAATTAATCAATTTATTTTGGTGGGGGGAGAAGAGGGAGAGGGAGAGAGAATCCCAAGCAGGGTCCATGCTGTCAGCACACAGCTCAATGCTCAAACCCACGAAGCGTGAGATCATGACTTGAGCTGAAACCAAGAGTTAGACACTTAACCGACTGAGCCACCCAGGCACCCCGCTGCAATTGTTTTATATGGAGTAAAGGGAGAAGTGAAGAACTTCTTACACTTGGCCTCTTTTCTCATTTATGCTCCTTGCCTGGCCTCTGTGGGCATCTGAGTGAGGGGCTTTGGTCTAGCTGACAGTCCCCAACCCACCTGATGCTTGAGTCCCTATATAACATCTTCCGCCTACGCATAGTCACAGGGAATTCATCCTCCCTGACACGGCTGGCTCCATGTTTAGTCGTCTCTGAACATTACGAAGCTCCTAATATTGAACAGAAATGTATCTTCCTATGGTCTCTGCTGGTCCTAGTGCTATTCTTGTAGTTACCCACCACGCAGAACACTAACAAAAATACCAAAGTATGCAAGAACTTCTGCAAAGCACTTAGTCCAGAGCTTGGCATGTAGCAGGCACTCAGTAAGTGTTGGTTTCCTTCCCTGCTCCATTTTTCCATTGAACAAGTATTTGACAAACACTTGTTGAGTGTCTACTATGTTCAAGGCACTGTCCTGGCAGCTAAAAATAAAAAGGTGAATAAAACAGTCTCTGAATTCTAGAAACTAATAGTCTAGTAGCTGAGGCTCATCTGTGTGCATTCTGTTGCAACTCTAGGTTTGGAATATGTACAGGGCTCCCAAACTAGAGTGAGACATTCTACTGACTTTTGTGGGGAAGTAGGGTAGCTCATGTGTATAGTTTGGCCATTATCTGTCTCATGCCTAAAGACTTGCATGTACTTTGGAAGCAGAATCACACTGCCCATGACCTGAATATATAATAAATTTGGCTTTGTATTAGGGAATTAAAGACCTAAAGAGACTTAGTATCAGTTAGAATATTCCCTCACTAATGCTTTTAAAATCTTAGAAATGTTATAAATTCTGAGATAGTAGTAAGCATAGTGAGCTTTAGGAACACAGAGGAAGAGCACCTGACACATTTTGGTTATTTACAATAATATGAAAGATAGCAGACAAGGGCAGGGATATGTAAAGATTCCCTCTCCAGAACTTGCAGGATATAATGAATATTCAGCTTAGTAATTTCCTCCTTGTCCCCCTGGGCCCCGTACCTTGTTTTCTCTCAGCAAGAGTTTAGAGTGACTTCAGTCTATGTCCTCTTCAACTAGGTAATGTTTAAAGTAAGATAACTTACCTTAGGGAGGGAATTCTGGCGAGTGGATGGGATGAGAGGTTTTTAAAATATATATTTAGGAAACCCTCTGACATCAAATGCTCAGGTAACACAAGCAAAAATCAACAGGTGGCACTACATTAAACTAAAAAGCCCTGCACAGCAAAAGAAAAGGCAACACAATGAAAAGGCTACCTAAGTAGTAAGAAAAAATATTTGCAAACCATTTTTCTGACAAGAGGTTAATTTCCAAAATATACAAAGAACTCAATAACAAACTCAATAACAAACAATCGTGTTTAAAAATGGGCAGAGGACGGGGCGCCTGGGTGGCGCAGTCGGTTAAGCGTCCGACTTCAGCCAGGTCACGATCTCGCGGTCCGGGAGTTCGAGCCCCGCGTCAGGCTCTGGGCTGATGGCTCAGAGCCTGGAGCCTGTTTCTGATTCTGTGTCTCCCTCTCTCTCTGCCCCTCCCCCGTTCATGCTCTGTCTCTCTCTGTCCCCAAAATAAATAAACGTTGAAAAAAAAAATTTTTTTTAAATGGGCAGAAGAATTGAACGGGCATTTGTCCAAAGAAGACATCTAAATGGCCAAGAGGTACACGAAAAGGTGCTCAGCATCACTAATCACGAGGGAAATGCAAATCAAAACCACAATGAGATATCACCTCACATCTGTTAGAATGGCTATTATCAAGAAGACAAGAATAACAAAGATATGGAGGAAAGGGGACTCCTGAACACTGTTGGTGTGAACATAAATTGGTTCAGCCATTATGGAAAACAATATGGAGATCCTCAAAAAAATTAAAAAGAGAACTACCATATGATCCAGCAATCCCATTCTAAGTATATATCCAAAGGGAATGAAAACAAGATATTGCACCCCCATGTTTATTGTAGCATTATTCACAATAGCCAAGATATGGAAACAACCTAAGAGTCCATCAGTGGATGAATGAATAAAGAAGATGTGGTATGTATACATACAATGAAATATTATTTAGCTATGAGAAAGAAGGAAATCCTGTTAATTATGTGACTATGGAGGTGTTAGCTAAGCTACAGTGGTAATCATATTGTAATATATAAATATAGCAAATCAATGGGTTGTATGCTTTAAACTTAAACTATGTTTGTGTTAACTATATCTCAAACTATGTCTATCTATTGAAAGAAAGAAAGAGTGAAAGAGCAAAAGAGAAGGAAGGAAGGGAGGAAGGAAGGGAGAAGGAAGGAAAAGAAAGAAAGAAAGAAAGAAAGAAAGAAAGAAGAAAGAAAGAAAGAAAGAAGAAAGAAAGAAAAGAAAGAAAGGAGAGACAGAAAGGAAAAAGGAAAAAAACTAACTCTGTGGAGAGCTCCTCTGCTCCACTTTGCTGAAGGACAGGAGGGCGCCTGTTTTACTTTGCCACCATCGCCCTGCCAAATTGGCTGGCAAAGGTTGTGGGAGAGAGGGAGAGCAGTGCCACTCAAGAGCGACAGGAGACAGGCAGGCTTCCTGAAGTTGCAGGTGGAGAGCGTATATCAGGGCAGGCGCCGCAGCTGCAAACTGCGTCCAACACTCTTTCCCAGAGTGGCCACATGCCAGGCCACCAGCCCTCGACCTGATGGGCCCTGGAAGCACATTGATGCACGGATAGACCGACACCTTCAAAGGAACAGTGTTGAACGTGGAGGCGGGGCCGGATCGTGTGTCTGCATACTCACTCACTGTCTCCTGCACTCCGCATTTGTCTTCTTGATATCTATACTGTATAAAAATTGGATTAGCCCTTAAACCTAAAATTCAAGGGCGCAGACGTGCCTAGTCCTGATTGTTTTATTCTGTATCACTATGGGGTGGATAAACTGTTCAAGCTTTCTATTTGGACTGTTAAGAAAATATTTTTGGGGTGCCTGGGTGGTTCAGTTGGTTAGGTGGCCGACTTGGGCTCAAGTCATGATCTCGTGGTTCATGGGTTCAAGCCCCGCATTGGCCTCTTGTGCTAACAGCTCAGAGCCTGAAGCCTGCTTTGGATTCTGTGTCTCCCTCTCTCTCTGCCCTTCCCCTGCTCATGCTCTCTCTCTCTCTTTCTGTCTCTCTCAAAAATAAATAAACATTTAAAAAAATTTTTTTTAAAAGAAAGTATTTTCTCAGATTCCTTTTGGAATATTTATTATTTCAAGAGTCAGGATCAAACTATTAAGATTGATGCCCTCAAAGTGAACACAATTCTTTGCCATCCCTAGAGGATGGGCTTGAGAACAAAGAAAGTGAATTGTCAGCTTAAATATGTCCTGTTTAAGCTTGCCTAGGAATTTTGTGTTTCAGTTTGAGTGCTACACTTAAAGAAGAACTTTAAATTATTTTTATTTTTCTAATGTCTCTACCTTTTCCAAATAGGATTTATATAATTAGACAAGCTGAAACATATTAAAAGCTGGTAAACAGAATAGTGAATTCACCCTGAGCCATGTCATATGAAAAAGGAACAGAAATTTGTTGTCTTTGTCCTGGGTGACATACCCTATAGATTTGTCTTACTGAAATAAAAACAATAGCACATGAAGATAAGTCTGCTAGATATTTTTTGAAGTATTACCTTTTCTTCTGCCTATGTTTTATTACATCTATAAATGTTGATAATCAATATATAGTTTTATTTTATATGATTAACAATTTACATAACAGATAATTTTACTCTGTATTTTTTTTTACTCAAGTTTGTTTTTAAGATCTAAACATGTTGTTACATCTGGTTCGTTCTGTTATCTGCCTACGTCATAATTTATTTATTGGTGCTCACATTATGAAGCATTATCTTTAACAGGAAATAATTGGAAATAAAAGGCATAGATGCTAACAGAAAAAGTGTTGAATAGATAATGTATATCTATATCATAAAATATATGCAACTCTTATAAAGAATGAGAGAAAGGCACTAACTTGGAAAGATGTCCATGATAAATTACTAAGCATATAAAATAATTTTATTTTTGTAAAAAAACCCATATATATATATATACATATATATATACATACATACATACATATATATACATATATATATATACATACATATATATATACATATATATATAGTTTTTTTGTATATATATATACATACTAGGTTTTTTGTGTATATATATATAT
Source organism: Prionailurus viverrinus (assembly GCF_022837055.1). Lineage (NCBI taxonomy): Eukaryota > Metazoa > Chordata > Mammalia > Carnivora > Felidae > Prionailurus > Prionailurus viverrinus. The sequence goes on from NC_062567.1 coordinate 97,108,418, forward strand.
ACTATACATGCATATATGAGTTTGTATAAACCCAGTGAAAAGATACCCAATAAACAAAATGTTAGTACTGATTTACATGGCCGTGGAAATGGACAGGGGAGGAAGAGACTATACATTTTTATTTTATATCCCTCTGTATAGTTTGGTTTCACATGTTATTTTGATAGTTTGAAACAACAATGATAATAAAGCATTAAATTAAAAAAAATACATTGTTAGCACTTAATTTTTGCTTCAGACTCTTCTTTCTAGATGATCAGTGTTAAAATACCATCTCCCCAACAATCCTTCCCTTCCCACCTCTGTCAAAAATGTCTCTCAAAGTCTCAGTGTTTGTACTAATTCCTCATTTTTGTGCCAGAGAATAAACTAATTCACACTGAAGTGTGAATGGTTGATGTCATCTTAACTGTTACTCTTGCCTGGGATATTTGAATTTTGTAAAGGGCTGTGGATGGGCTGGAACCTGTAAGTTCATCAATCTAAATGCATTTCTAATTTCAGACAAGAGTGGGATGACTGGAGGAGTGGCTTTAGGGAAAGAAGTCTTTCTGGTAGTTCTCACTCTTGGACCCATCACAGACCAGTTATTCCAACTATATGTGCTGAGGCCCAGTCAAGAGAGAGGCCCCTCACAATGACAATCTCAGAAAGCTTCTTTTCATTTCATTTTGAAAACTTAAAATGGTTTCCACAGTTGAATCATCCTGTGGAAATTGAATCATCCTGTGGAAACTGAATCATCCAAACAGATTATTTAAAAAAAATTTTGTTTGATGTTTATTTTTGAGAGAGAGAGAGAGAGAGAGAGAGAGCACAAACAGGGGAGGGGCAGAGAGAGAGAGGGAGACACAGAATCCAAAACAGGCTCCAGGCTCCAAGCTGTCAGCACAGAGCCCAATGGGGCTGGAACCCACAAACCTGAGCTAAGTCAGATGTTTAACTGACTGAGCCACCCAGGCGCCCCTAGTCCAAACAGATTCTAAGAGGGCATACTTCATTTTCTGGGTAGCAAAGATGAGAAGATTATATCTGTGTTTTCTTCTTCCTTGCTACACATAAAGTTCCTGAATCTCTAGTGAAATCAATGATCAGTTATTTATCTTTCTCCAAGTGGCCTGGACACCTGGATTTATTCTGCAAGGATGGAACTGCTTGGACAAGTCTCAGCAACTTGAGGCAAACTATTAATAACACGGGCAATATCTCCTGTGCTCTCAAGTCTTTTATCTGAGATCCCCCGAGGTCCCAGAAATCCCAGGTCCTGCTTCTGACGGTAATAGTTACAGACAGGCCTATGTAGAAGCACCTGCACACTCACAACACCTGAAAACTGCTCCTGGAAATGCTCCCATTGACAAGGTAATGCTTTCAGTGGTCTAATTTGGGAACTTTCAGTTGTGACAAAAATGGGCGAGAATGATTCCGTCTCCATTTCAGGATCACATTAAAAGCTGGGAGGGGGGTGGGGAGTTCAGGCAGCAAAGTTCTCTGACACCATCCTATCCCTTGAGGGACTCTTCCTGGAGTTCCAGAAGGCACCCGGTGGGCCAGAGGAAGATCCAGCTGTTTGCCTTGACCTCACTGTTGCCTTTAACTGCTCTCTGTTATTTGCATAGAGCATAGTTCCCCCACGACATAAAACCAAGGGGGAGAAGTATGCAGAGGGGAGATAATAACAGGATGCCTCACTGATTTCCTTTAGAGCAGTGGTTCTCAACTGGAGCAGGTTTTGCCTCCAAGAGAACGTGGAACCATGTCTGGAGATGTTATTGATTTGTCACAACTGGAGGCAGGAAATGGGTGCCTGCTACTGGCATCTAGTGAATAGAGGTCAGAGATGATGCCGAACGTTCTACAATGCACAGGAGAGCTCCCCACGAGGAATTATCCAGTCCCAAATGTCAATAGTGATGAGATTTAGGAGCTCTGCTTTTACATTTTGGATTTATTGCAGAGGAGTAACTCTTGATGAAGTCTGCGGGGCACTAGGGATTTTCGGTACTTCTTTTCTTTCCATTTCAGAAACCAAATTGGCCTGAGTGCCTATTGAGTTCTAGGGCACAGAATTAGCATTAGAATAAAATCTTTGCAAACATTAGACATGGCAGCTTTAGAGAATGTAAATTAGACATTTCTGAATCTGAATAAAAACATACCATTTGATCTTATTGAAGTGTTAGACTAAACAAAGTGGAACAGTTCAAAACTGCTTTAAGAGCATATTTTGTCTTGGGGCGCCTGCATGGCTCAGTGGGTTAAGCATTGACTCTTGGTTTCGGCTCAGGTCATGATCTCATGGTCATGAGATTGAGTCCTGCGTCAAGCTCCACTCTGGGTGTGGAGCCTGCTTGGGGTCCTCTCTCTCTCTCTCTCTCTCTCTCTCAAAATAAATAAATCAATCTTTAAAAAGAGTATATTTTCTCTCTCCAAGGAGAAATCTGTGGACCACCTGACTTAGAATCACCTAGAGTGTTTATTAAAAATGCTGATTCCTTTGCCTCCCCTCCCCCATCTATCTACTAGAAGAGACTCTCTGAGGATTACACATTCTCTCCATCTTCACCCTGTAGGCCCCTCCCATACAGCAGTGAGCAAATACCTGCATGCACTCAGAACACTGTCTGACGTTCTCAAATGTCAATGATTGGTATTGTTTATCATGATCATTTGGGGGCATGATACAAAATAAATATTTGGTCTTTGTCACTGATTCCTGGCACAGAGCTCCTAAAATTCTTAAAATTTCCTTTTTTAAGCTAGTAAGATGACTCATGGAGGGGTTCTCGGTAGCTTCAGCACAGGGGCTGTTTGCCACAAAAACCAGCTGTGTGATTAAAAGGTTAGAACTTTTAGCCCTGCCTCCACCCCTCCCTCCAGGGAGGGGAAAGGGGATAGAGATTGAGATCAATCACCAATGACTACTGATTTAGTCTATCATGCCTACATAATGAAGCCTCCATAAAAACCCAAAATGATGGGGTCCCTAGAGCTTCCTGGTTGGTGAATACATCAAGGTGAGGGAGGGCAGAATGCCATAGAACCTCCACACCACCCCCTCCCCATTCCTTGCCTTGTGTACCTTATCTCTTCCATTTAGCTGCTCCTGAGTTATGTCCTTTATAATAAACAAGTAATAGTGAATAAATCACTTCCCTGAGCTCTGTAAGTCATTCTAGTGAATTCTTGAATCTGGGAAGGGATTGTGGGAATCCCAGAACTGGTAGTCAGCCAGGCGGAAGCATGGGTAGGCTGGGGACCCCATTTGCAGCTGGGGTCTGAAATAGGCAGCCTTGTGGGACTGCGCTCTTAACCTGTGGGATCTATGCTAACTCTGGGTAGTTCGTGAGAGAATTTCGTTGAATTGTTGGACACCCAACTGGTGCCAGAGAATTAGAGATTTGCTTGGTGTTGGAATGATATATATCAGGGAAAACTACACAATTATCTTACCTTAAAGTAACAAAGAAACCATGGAAAGAGAGAGTAAATCAGATACCAAAATAGTAATAGCATCTTAAAATCTTAATACCATAATGTTTCAATGATATTTTCAATAAGTTAAAGTAGAAATTTTCTCTTAATTTCTGATTCCATATTTACATGGTGTTTAGAGATATCAATTGTATAGATATTTCTGTATTACTATGTTCAAAGCAAGATATTTAAAAAATTTCCACCTCCCCTAAAATTTCCCAAGATACTATGTGTAAGGCAGTTAATAATAATGCTCAGAATTATCTGTGCATTGTCTGTGGAGGACAAGGAGAGTTTCTGTAGTTTCCACTTCCCCCCTCATTCTACTTCTTTTAAAAAAAAATTTTTTTAATGTTTATTCTTGAGAGAGAGAGAGAGAGAGAGTGTGAGCAGGGGAAAGGCAGAGAGAGAGAGGGAGACACAGAATCTGAAGCAGGCTCCAGGCTCTGAGCTGTCAGCACAGAGACCGACGTGGGGCTCGAACTCAGGAACTGTGAGATCATGACCTGAGCCAAAGTCAGGCATTTAACCTACTGAGCCACCCAGGTGCCCCATCATTCTTCACCTTAATGGCAAAATGACAACATGTGAATAGCAAGAGGGAAAATTGAAGACTCATTGCTTCGAGAAAAATAACTTTGGTGTTGCCACTTTGCCTCCAGGGACAAGTCTTAGAGGAGAGCCTCCTGTTCATCATGCATTGAAAGACAAGTTGATGGGAAGGCAAGCTGGTGCAGCCACTCTGGAAAACAGTATGGAGGTTCCTCAAAAAATGAAAAATAGAACTACCCTACGACCCAGCAATTGCACTACTAGGCATTTATCCAAGGAATACAGGTGCGCTATTTCGAAGGGATGCATGTACCCCAATGTTTATAGCAGCACTATCAACAATAGCCAAAGTATGGGAAGAGCCCAAATGTCCATCAATGGATGAATGGATAAAGAAGATGTGGTATATATATATGCAATAGAGTATTACTCGGCAATCAAAAAGTATGAAATCTTGCCATTTGCAACTACGTGGATGGAACTGGAGGGTATTATGCTAAGTGAAATTAGTCAGAGAAAGACAAAAATCATATGACTTCACTCATATGAGGACTTTAAAAGACAAAACAGATGAACATAAGGGAAGGGAAACAAAAATAATATAAAAACAGGGAGGGGGACAAAACAGAAGAGACTCATAAATATGGAGAACAAACAGAGGGTTACAGGAGGGTTTGCGGGAGGGGGGATGGGCTAAATGGGTAAGGGGCACTAAGGAATCCACTCCTGAAATCATTGTTGCACTATATGATAACTAATTTAGATGTAAATTTTTAAAAATTAAAAATAAAATTAAAAAACAACAAAAAAAGACAAGTTGAAGTCAGCAATATACTCTACTCCCTGTTCCCTGTGGAGGGGTGGGGCTTCTATAACCTCCTCACTGACTTGACTTTCTCTGGATCCCACTGACTCACACTGGTTCCTATGAATGCGGCCACTGAGTTTGAGCAAATGCCTCCTCTCTGTTTGTTTTTGTCTTTTCCTGTTTATTCTCAGGAGCCAGCTTCCCTGCACCCCATCCTAGTCCTGCTGAAGGCCGCTCGGCTTCCCATCTCAAAGCCCCCCTCTCTCCTAGACGACAGAAGCTGGAGAGGGAGATTAGAGATTCTAGGACACCAGGATTAGAAACTTGGGTGTCTTCTTCCTTTTCACATGTCAAACCATAAGTACCATTTGGCCAACTCACTTCACGGCATATGACAAGGACAATGTCAGCAGGGATCACCTCTCTTTCTCTGACTCTCTTCTGTCCTCCTTAATCTTCCAGACATTGTAGTCTTTAGTAAACAAAGAGGTGATTTAGACTGCTTACTGAGAGACCTTGAGGGTCAGGGGAAAGCATGTAAGGTGTTAGTAACCCCTCAAATTTAAGTATTCTTTAAATGTACACATATGTTTCACTAAAAAAAAAAAAAATAATAACTAGAACTCTCTACGGTAGCTCTGTCCAATAAAAATATAGTACAAGCCACATATGTAATTTTAAAATTTCTAGCATCCACATGAAAATAAGTAGAAAGAAACCAGTGCGATTACTTCAAAGGTCGCTCTTTCCACACTACAGACCCTTCTATTTATTCCAGCTTAAAATCTCACACAATATTCGCAAGTGAGTATGAAGGACATAGCAGGAAACCCTAAAACAGGAAATCAGCGGAGCTGGGATAGATCATCGATGGCATGAATCAGGAAGTAACTCAACAGAGCTTTGAGGAAATGGCAGAGATCCTTCTAGGCAGGTCTCAACATGCTTGGTGGCTGTTCTCCTGACGCCTAAATCAGAGCATTCCATAACAGAATAGAAGGCAGTTGTGGCCTATATTTTTACAGAACTGTCATTCCATGGATTGATCCTATGGCAAATAAGAAGAGAAATATCCAGAGCTCTAGGAAAATAGCTGTGAAGCTTCTGGGTGACCCCTAAGAAAAATCTGCTGTCTAGGTATTTTCAAGAGTGAAATTACCCCCAAATTTCAGAGGAACAAAAATGCCCACAGCAGATGTGATAGTGATGGGTAGGCGCTCGGAGACACAACTAGTGGTCAGAACTGTATTTGCCCCCTCCCCCAGATGACTTTTGTCCCTGCACTTACAGAAAGCCCTTTTGTTTTTCAGAGCTTTGGGGATTTTGTAACTGCAGAGAAAGGACCGTGGATCTGTATCTGCCTCCTGCCTAAATGTCACACATTTGAAACGTACTTGTCCTTGTTTGACTAAGCAATAAGACATAGTGTTCTCTGGAAAGAGAGCTCTGCCACCCACTTTTATTACACATGGGACATTAATAAGGCAACGGTGAGCTCATCCTCCTGGCTTCAGTTCCGTGGCTGAGCCTCCAGACTAGGGACGGTCAGAGCCTCCCTGATGCCCTGGTCTTCGCTCTCACAGCTCGTTGCTGGCCTAGCATTTTAAATCTTGGACAAGCCAGCACCCAAAAGAATCCCTTTTTCTGCTACTACCAAATCCTACAAACCTTCCCTCACTCTCTGAGGACACCTACTCCCCAAACGCTCTACTTGCCAGTGAATATGCTTTCTTGAGCCACCAAATTTACGCCACCTGCTAGCAATGTAGGGCGATGGAGGGATTCATGCTGAGGAACCCTGTACACCTGAATTCTGTTCTAGAGTGAAATACATACACAGACGGTGACACGGGCAATGAAGCATGTTATATTTAGCCGGGCTCTGGCCCAAGCCCAAGCACATACCCTTGAGACCTAGAGTGGACCACAGGCAACGGTGAATGTAACTTAGCCAGGCTAGCCTGAGTTCTTAGGCCAATTGTCTTAGATTTCGGCGCTATCAACGAAAAGGCATCCAGAGCCTACAGTATGGGAGTGAAATGAGGGGATGTGAGGGGATAGAGAGGAGCTGCGATATCTCCTCGTCAACAACATCCCTGATTTTTATTCTTTGACCCATTGTCCTATAGACTTAACTTCTGGGCCCATCTTATCTGGCCCTTTGGGATGAAAGGCACCCACAGAGTCAGTATCAACAGAACGTTTTCCCCAAAGCAGACTAATTTAAACACTTCCAATGACATTGTACCCCCCCAGAAACCTGTCACGGTGATGCTTCTTGCCCTTGAACCTGTTGAGGGAAGATCAAAGACACCAGGAAGGGTGGAACTCTGAGCTTCACATGGCCAACACGGTGGATGTTTTCCAAAGTGATGGTCGAATAAACGAAAATGGAGCAAGACTTCTTACACCCACGACCATGCCTTTCTTGGGAATGTGACCTAGAGGATGCTGCCCAAACCATTAGCTTACTTACCACGCCGGAGGGAAAAATAAGCTCTTCGGTCTTGGGCTAATGGCTAACTAAGGCAGTAAGAGATACAAATGCAGAATATGCTCTATTTGGAAACAAGGAGTCCAAATAAACCCCAAATCCTCTTCATTTGTGTGTCTTTCTCCGCTTCAGGAAGTGAATCGAAGCCACTGAAGATGTTGGCACTGCTAAATGTGTATCACTCTCAACACATACTTTGTAATAGAGGTCACCCTTTTAAGAAAGGACAACCCCACAAAACATTTATTCTCCTTCTACCCTCTGAATTAAAGTCTTGGCCTACCGTACTTGTCTGCCTGTGTTGTTTTCAGAAGAGTCTAGACCTGATATCTAATTATACTGCATATTAGAACACTAATCTGATGTGATTCCATCAAAGCCTGTCTTCCTTTATCGGCTATATCCTTGTGGCCTAGATTTGTCTCCCTTCACAGTACTTGAGCCATCCTGACTAAATGCCTTGAATTAGTCCAAGAGAAATTCATTCTGCTCTGAGTCTGATGTGTGTTCAGAACCAGACCTATCTTTAAGTCCCATTGAAAACTCATTGGTAACATGAAAGTCATTTTTTTGATTGGAATACTATCACTGATTAGCCATTGTAATAAGTTATCAGTGCTATTAGTGATCAGTACTATCACTGACTAGTGAAATGCTATCGCTGATACTCTTTTGTCAATTATTTCATGATAGAAGTCTGAAACACCACCCTCAGTATAGTTAATAAAAAGTCCATCTTGGGTATTTATGTGAGTGAAGGCTTACTACTTTCCATGGATCAGAAGTTCAAAAGAAAAATGCTTCAGTTTCAGCTCTTTACCTGGATACCAAAAAACAAAAAAAACAAAACAAAAACAAAACAAAAAACAACAGAATTTGCTCAGGCCTAATTTGATATTATTAATACTCTTTTGCAGGTGAGGAAACTGTACAGATAAGGCACAAAGTGTACCCATTGTACAGATGAGGCACAAGGAGGAGCCATAATGCTCAAGGTCATACAAAAATAAAACTAGTATTTGAAGTTCGAGAATTTGCTGACAGAAACTATGTTCTGAATTACTATGTAAAACTACCTGTCACTAATATCCTCCATTACCAAAGGGCTAATGCCTTCCATGATCTGACCCCACATACTTCTGTGATCTCATTTACTGCCATGCTCACTCCACTCCAGGCATATCAGCCTCCTTGCTTTTCCTTGAATATTTCTTTTGTTTTTTAGTGTTTATTTATTTATTTTGAGAGAGAGAGAGAGAGAGAGAGAGAGTGTGTGTGTGTGTGTGTGCAAGAGCGGGGGCAGGGGGTGGTGAAGAGAGAGGGAGAGAGAGAATCCCAAGCAGGCCTGCTGTGGGGCTCAATTTTCACGAACCAAGACATCATGATCTGAGCCGAAATCAAGAGTCAGGCACTTAACTGACTGAGCCACCAGGGCACCCCTCCTTGAATGTTTCTGATATATTCCCACCTCAGGGCCCCTGAAACTACTGTTCTCTTTACTTGCAACCCTCTGCCCCCAAGTATCCTCATAACTCTCCCCCTCACCTCTTTTGGTGTCTATTCAAATGTCACCTCAGAAAGCATCCTGCCTGATCTCCCTATCCATAAATAAGTTCCTTTTGCTCCCTGCCTCTTCACTCTCTATTATTTTAACATGCATTATTTATCTTCATAGAACTTATTAATATTACAGTTACTGATTTATTTATTTATTTTCTATCTTCTCCAACCAGAATGTAAGCTTCATAGGGCAGAGAGGTTGACTGCTGTGTTCACTGCTGTGTCACTGGCTCCTAGAACAGGTCTAGCACAGACTAAGCACTCAGTAAATATTGACTGGGTAGAAAAAGAAGGGAAGGATTGGCAGAATGGAGGGAGGAAGGTTAAGCAATTCATTGAAATTATGATACTGTGTGTGGTGCAATCAGTGTTTCCAACTCCAGTCACATCAGCATGTGATATCCATCATTTTCTCACTGGTAACAAAAGATTTCCTTATATCACTTCCTGAAGTGGAGAGGGAATGCAGTTCTAGCTTTCAAAGAGCCTAGGGTTGAGGATAATACAAATTAATTCTTTGATTATCATTGTATTCATAAATCCTAATATATTAAGTTCTTAACAGAGTCTAGGCACTGAGTTCATTAAGCACTTTACATGGCTTATCTCATTTTATAGTCAGAACATGGCTTTTGATTTTTCAATAGGGAGAAAGTATGCACAGTGTTTACATACACGAGCCCTGGGGTCAGCCTGCCTGGATTAAAATCCTGAATCCACCAACTGATTCGCTCTGTGGCTTTATTATCTGCAAAGAGGAAAGGATATGATATTAACCGCACCTAACTGATAGAGTTGCTTTGAGGCTTACATGATATTATGCAAGTAAAGCACTTGGCACAGAGCCTGGCACATGGTTAACACTCCAATATCTTAGCTACTATTATCCACATCTTCTAGATCAGAAACCACGGCTGAAGGCAATTAAGTAACTTTCCCACAATCACAAACAACTAAAAAGTAGCACTGAGATTTAAACCCGGCACTGTTGAACACCAGATTTTTTTGGCAGACGATCTCTTCTGCCTTTCCTAGTCTAAGGGCTTCCAGAGAAGTAAATATAGTATAAGAAACTGTATCGACTTGACTAGTATTCTCATTTAAGATATTAAAGGTAAATGTTTGAGAACTTACACAGGGTATTATTATGTATTTGTAAATAGAAGTAGGCTGAACGTTGGTGACCTGGAGAGCCATAGATATTTACATGCCTGTCTAGAAAAAGTTGATCACATCTGATTATGTAAACGTGAAAAAAAAAATAATGCTTCTAGAAGAAAATTTAGGAGACTATCTTTAGATTTGGGGCTGAACAATCATTTCTTAAGACATAAAGAACACACTAGCCAAAGATGATAAATTGGACTATTCTTTTCACCGAAAGACACCATTAAGAGAATGAAAAGAAAAGCCACAGAGTGAGAGAAGGTATTTGCAATACTTATAACCACAAAGAATTCTCATGCAGAATATATAAAGCATCCCATAAATCATTAAAAAAAAGCCAAGTGACCAAAGAGAAGAGTAAGCAAAAGACATGGACAGGTACTTCACAAAAGAGATCATCAAAACGGCCAATAAACGTATCCATTGTTTTGAAATCTACCATGTATGTGGCATTTTAAATTAATGTCCAAAGACTGGAAAATCCAGAAAAGTCAAGTGCTGTGCTGATGCTGTCAGAGAATCAAGTGTTAATAAGACAGAATTTGTGTCCGCAAGGATCATCTCATTAAAATACACAGCACAGGGGCACCTGGGTGGCTCAGTTGTTGTGTGTCCGACTTCGGCTCGGGTCATGAGCCGAGAGTTTGTGAGTTCGAGCCCCGCATCGGGCTCTGTGCTGACAGCTCAGAGCCTGGATCCTGCTTCGGATTCTGTGTCTCTCCCTCTCTCTCTGCTCTTGCCCCGCTCATGCGCTGTCTCTCTCTCCTTCAAAAATAAGTGAACGTTAAAAAAAATTTCAAATACGCAGCACAAGAGAGTGCAAGGTACAATGTATAAAGCTAAGGTTTACATGTAGCTCATGGTGGTGGGACATCTGGGAGGCTCAGCTGGTTGAGCGACCAAATCTTGAGTTTGCTCAGGTCACATGAGTTCAAGCCCCACATTGGGCTCTGTGCTGAGCTCTGCAGCGTGGAGCCTGCTTGGGATCCTCCCTCTCCCTCTCTATCTGCACCTCCCCTGTTCCTGTTCCATCTCTCTCTCAAAAAATAAATGCAGGGGCACCTGGGTGGCTCAGTCGGTTAAGCGTCCGACTTCAGCTCAGGTCACGATCTCGAGGCCCGCGAGTTCGAGCCCCACGTCGGGCTCTGGGCTGATGGCTCAGAGCCTGGAGCCTGCTTCCGATTCTGTGTCTCCCTCTCTCTCTGCCCCTCCCCCGTTCATGCTCTGTCTCTCCCTGTCTCAAAAATAAATAAACATTAAAAAAAAATTTTTTTTAATAAATACATAAACTGTAAAAGAAATAAAAAAAGTAAGGCTCATGGTGGTAACACAGCTTAATCCTGCATAAAAGGAACAAGCAACTTTCAGAGGAGGTGACGCTGTGACACCGAACTGTGTCCTGACGGATGGTCAAATCCGTGAGTTGATAATGAAGGGGACCCGCAGGTGGTGGTGGAAGGAAAAGGAGGGCAAGTGTGCGCAATTGAGGAACCTTTTCCAGGATTGGTAAGACATGGGACTGAAAACATCAGGGGTAGCTTTGCAAGCACTCAACCCCGGGAGTGAACAACAGGCAGTAAGTACCTCGTCCGTGAACTCACTCCAGCGGAGTAGGTCCAGCGGAGTCTACCAGCGGAGTCGACCAGCGGAGTCTACCAGCGGAGTAGGTCCGCTTCTGTTGCGATTTTCACTCTCTGCGTCCCTCCTCTCAATTTTTAGACAGACCTTGGCTTGCAGGCCGCTGAAACAGATTCCTCTCGGCTGTTCACATTTTCTTCAGGGGGCAGTTTCGGTCTGATATCATCGCAGACTGCTTGGGTTTTGTCTGTACATCTGTAGTGAAGTCTCCTTTGTATAGGTCATCAGCCGTTAGCCTCTGGAAGTGTTGGGACAGGTAGAATATGCACGATGTTAGCTGACTTGCCCTGCGTGCAGGACACAAAGTGCTCCTCCCATCAAAGGTTTCCAGTGTCAGGCTTCACAGAAATAATGAAAATACTGTCAACTGGATGGCCAGAATTTCAAAGCAGCCCTTTTATCTCTGGTTCAGGGCAGGAAGGTCGGCCTCCTTCGCTGGTAGTCATTCCAGCTTAAGGCACAATAGCTTTACTGTTCTCCAGAACACAGTGAAACACTCCTGGAGCCATTTGGTAAAGGGATTCTGGAAAAAAGAAATTGCATGACCTTCCAGCGAAATAAATCATTTCCAAGTGAGTCTTCAATAGAATTGCAAGGACACCCTCCTCAACACAGAACCAAGCACAAGTGTTTGAGACTTACTGGGAGACTTACTCCGATTCAGTTGGGTTGTAAGGGTTCGGGTGGACTATTTTCTTTTGGTATTTCCTTTTTTTTTTTTTTTTTTTTTTTGGAGTCGTAATAACTTATCTGTAAATAACAACTCTCTTCCCTAGGTTTTTTGTATGGGCTTATATAGCAAGGGTTGAAAGCAGGGAAGAACGGCAAGACTTTAATAAAGATTTTAATTGGATTCCTCAGGAAAAAGAGGAAGTGAAAGCATTGGTTTTGTTTATTTGTTTATTTTAATTTTAGAGAGAGAGTGTGAGCCAGGGAGAGGGGCAAAGAGAGAGAGAGGAGAGAGAGAGAGAGAGAGAGAGAGAGAGAGAGAGAGAGAGAGAGAGAGAAGCAGGCTCCACGCTCAGCACGGAGCCTGAACCCACAACCCTGGGATCATGACCTGAGCCAAAATTAAGAGTCTGATGCTCAACCAACTGAGTCACCCAGGCAGCCCTGAAAAAGTGTTTTGTTTTTGTTTTTTTTTTTAAGTGGCTTAAGTTCTTCTAGAAACTTTCAAAGCAGATTAGAAAGCACCACGGGGAGATATTAGTAGGTGGCTGCAATCTTCATAGTGGGGTGAACAGCAAGTCAGCCTTAATATCCACCAGCAGCCTCTTCTTTATCTTTTAAGTTTATTTATTTTGAGAGCGAGAGAGCATGAGCAGGGGAGGGGCAGAGAGAAAGGGAGGAAGAGAGAATCCCAAGCAGGCTCTGCACGGTCAGTGCAGAGTCTGATACAGGGCTCGAACTCACAGACTGTGAGGTCATGACCTTAGCCAAAGTCGAGTCAGGCGCTTAACCAACTGAGTCACCGAGGCGCCCCAGTCTGTTCTTTACCTACGTGGGTTTCAAACTGTGTTCCGTGGAGCCCTGAGGTCTTCCTAGGTGTCTCGGGGGTAGGAATACTGAACATGGGCTGTCAGCTAGATTCTGACGCCTCATGTCCCAACTTCATCTACCACATCTGAGCTTGTATCTGTTTTACACAGATGTTTGGTGTTCCATAGAAGATTTGTTTGAAAAAATATTTATGTTCCGGATGTGGAGAAGAGTTTGGCAATCATTGTTATGGTCACTTCCCTTAGCATCTTCTAAGAGTCTCTCAAACGAACCCCACGTATTTATTCTGGTGCCCTTTAAAACTGCAGGAACTGCTCTTAGACATGGGTAAGCAGGCCACCTGTCTAAGGTCCTGTGACAAAGCAGGCCACGTATTTTAAAGGGCCTTCCTCAAAGGCCTCAAAGTTTTCTGAGTCTCCTCTAGTACCTAGGACTGGCGTTCTTAGCCCACACGCTTCCTGGTCCCTGTTTCTCCTCTTCAGAGAGTTCTTTGTAATTCTACCCGGTGTGTGCGGTTGGCAGCCAATTGTCCCAAAGGACTTTGGAGCCAGCCACTGCGGGATTGTTCTGGGGCGCATGGCTGGGTCTCAGTTCCAGAAGTGCAGCCCAATAGGTGGAATGTTCCTACTGGCCAGTGCAGTATTTCCTTCACAGGATCATTCGAGACTCTGTTGCCAGAATAGCGCTGGTACTCTAATTTTCAGTTATGGACACTAACAGCAGACATAAGAATTCAGGATTTTTGGTTACTGACAGTCCACTGCCTGTCTTTGGACTTGAACTGCCCACATGAGCCCGTGCTTTTGCTCCTGAGTATCTATGCTCCAACTGCAGTCCATCCCTGGTCCCAGCATCCAAGGTTATTGGCAGTGGTGGCAGGAATCCATTACCCCCGACCTCTCTTGCTTCTGGCATCCAAGGCAGTTGCCCTGTTCCTTTTTCAGGTTCTGCACCACGTGTCAGAGAGTCTCCTAGTAATGGCCAGGCCTGTCTCCTCCAAGGGCTTTTGAAATTGTTGCTGTACAATAACACTGGGCCTTCTGATCAATGTCCTTTCTCTCCTTTGGATTGATATGGTGGCATTGTGCTCTCCCAGGTTGTTCTTAAGGCCTGCCAGATGAGGGATGGACATTGCATGGCTATTGGGACTATGCTCTTCCCGACAGGCTCAGAGGCTCATCTCCTATCCTCTTTGCAGGTGGTGGTGGAAGACAGGAGCGGGATCAACACTAAAAGAGATGACATTCTAGGAATGCAGGGGTTACAGCCTAAAGAGTTCAAGAGAAGGCATGGTTAAAATATGTGCTATTTTACATTTAAGGTATAAAATTCTTATCAACAAATTTAATGTGAGCAGAAAACAAATTATCGTTCACATTTTTGTGCATACTTGAGCAAAACTTGCATTTGTGGTCATCGCCAATGACACAGAATAGCAACCCATGACAGAAACATTGCAAGCCAGTATTCAGAGCAGCACAATGGATGATGTCACATCATGAGTGATGATGTAACAGGCATGAAATAACTGATGTTAATGAATTATAGGAATAAAAAGATCTGTATTGGGGTGCCTGGGTGGCTCAGTCAGTTAAGCATCTGACTTCGGCTCAGGTCATGATCTCACAGTTTGTGGGTTCGAGTCTCGCATTGGGCTCTGTGCTGACAGCTCAGAGCCTGGACCCCGCTTCAGATTCTGTGTCTCCCTCTCTTTCTGCCCCTCCCCGGCTTGCACTCTGTCTGTCTCTGTCTCTCAGAAATAAATAAACATTTCAAAAAGTTAAATAATAAAAAAAAAATCTGTATTACTTCTATATAAACAGCTCACCAAGAGCCATGACATTGTAAGAACTGTGTTGCTACCCTTTCTTGCCATGGGAGATATAAATTAGCCAGGAACCTCATATTCAACACAACAGAGCATGAAGAGATACTTCCTAAACCTGAATAGGAGCAGATGGGGCCCAGGATACTAGAAAGAATCTTTTTATGCACTGATTGGATAGAAAACAATTATGAGAATCTCTACTTCACCCATTTCTTAAACCATAAGTTAATCATCTTTTATGGACTCATAAGCTTGGTAATACATTTTTAATCAATTTTTTTTATATAGACAGGGTTCCCCCAAAATATCTTGCCCAGGGACTCATGCACTCTAGGGACAGCCTTGCTAAGACCTTCAACATGTCTTACCTGATAGTTTGTAATAACCTCCTAATTGGTATCTCTGTTTTTTAAATCTCTACAGTCTCTACTGCATCTCCCAAAATCCCAAAGAGTGTTCTTTCTAACATTCAAATCCAATCAAGTGTTTCCTACCTACAACTCTTTAATACCTAAGGAACCAAACTGAAATTCTTTGGCTTGACACATAATTTTCTGTCAGCTGGCTCCTCCTTGTCTCTTTTAGCCTCATCTTCCACAATACACCATTACCTACTCTATGTTCTTACCACATGACTGGTAATTTTCAAAATCTTCAGCACTCTTAAATGTTTTAACCTCTCTTGGTATTCCCTTACCATTACTTGCCTACCTAAATGATTCCTACATGTCTGGCAAGACTCACTCAGGCTCCCGCCAATACCTCACTGAAAGCTTCCTTCCATCTGTCTCAGGCTGAAGGGGGCCATAGGAGCTAGAGAGAAGTGAGGGAAGGAGGGAGGATGGAGTTGAGGTCAGACACTGTGGGAGGTAGTTCACAGAGGTCCTCAGAGGACTGTATTCTTTTTTTTTTTTAATGTTTATTTATTTATTTTGAGGGGAGAAGGGTAGAGAGAGAATCCCAAGCAGGCTCCATGCTGTCAGCACAGAGTTCTAGGCAGGTCTTGAATTCACAAGCCATGAGAT
The DNA here is from genome assembly GCF_022837055.1 of Prionailurus viverrinus. NCBI lineage: Eukaryota > Metazoa > Chordata > Mammalia > Carnivora > Felidae > Prionailurus > Prionailurus viverrinus. Next base: position 97,124,467 of record NC_062567.1, read on the forward strand.
CATCGCCTGAGTCAAAATCAGGAGTTGGACTTAACTGATGGAGCCACCCAGGCGCCCCCAGAGGACTTTATTCTGAGATAGAAGTGGGGACATCCAATGGCCTGTCAATTGTGCCTCCCAATATTCACATCCTTGCATAGTGCCTTCCCACTCTAAATCTAGGGTGGCTGCATGACTTGGTTTGACCAATACGAGGCAGAAGCAACTCTGTGCCAGTTCTGGGCCTAAGTCATCAGAAGCCATGACAGCTTCTGAATTGTGCTTTGGAAATCCCTCGGTGCCATGTAAGAAGTTCAGCCAACCTGCTACTGCTGGAGAGACCGTGTGAAGGAGCCACAGGGAAAAGGAGAGACCTGAGACTACACAGTGGGAGCAAGAGACTCAGCCATCAGTAGCTCGGCTTATGGGCTCCAGCTTCCAGTTGTCCTTGTCAAAGGGCCAGACATGTGAATGAAGCCTCTTGGATATTCCAGCCCCATCCACAGCTTTGTGAGCATCCTGTGAGACATCTACCTGAACCCCAGTCAACCTATGGATCATGAAAAACAATAAAAAGGTCATATCAAGCCACTAAGTTAGCTGATAACTGAACCAGGACTCAGAGCCAGGTGAGAATAGGTCTTGGCATCAAGCATCAGTGAGAAGATGCTGGGTGGGAGATGTGTAGCAAGTACCATTAGCAAACCCACCATCTGGCATCATGAAGCAGATCTCAGAGACTGGATGGACAGGCAGGGTGAAAAACTAAGCATCTAGCAAGACCGTATGCACCCACACTTATCGACCTAGCATACTTCTCCACTCCCCATCATGCTCATCCAATCAATCTCACACTGGATCAAGAGAGATGAAGCATCAAACAAGTGCAACAGTGGGACATCCATCCATACTTGTGCCAGGCAATAAGGCAAGGTGACCATCCAGCTGGCAAAGTGTTGATGACAGGAAGCCAATACCTGATTAGATGCCGTAACAGAAATGGCTGAAGGTGATTACCAGTTAGTCCTTTGCTCTTCTGGTCAAGGGCACAGATTTCATCCCAGTTAATATGGCTTCATTCCATGGTCACAGACTAAACCTTTAACCTCAGCCAGCTGTCCAAATCGGATTCCCTCCATTAGTCTTAGGAAAGATAAAACAAGATACCATGTTCAACCTACAGCTTTTCTCAAGGAAATGTTGTGCTGTGACAAAGACCATCTGTAACAGTAACAGCATCAGAAAAATAACTGGGTGCTAAAATTCACCTGCTCATCTGCTTCTTCTCCACATTCCAGTCTAAATTTATTCTTCTACTTGAATTCCCTATTTCTGTTAATGGTATCACCAGTCTCCAATCAGTCCCAGGTATATACTTTGACATCATTTTGAAGTCTCTCTTCTCTCCATCTCCTACACCCGACCTACACCTTGATATCACTTCTACAACATTTCTTAGATCACTTTTTATTTCCACAGTTCTAGGTTAGGTATGCATGTATAACTCTTAGATGGAAGGTTCCAGGGACTTCTTTAACTAGTATTGAAGCTTCTGTCCTTTTCCCCCCTCCAATCCATCTTTCACATCTCTGCAAGAATAATCTTCCTAAAGTATGTTCTGAGCATGTCATTTTCCAACTCACGATCCATCAACTATTCTCCAATTCCTGCAACAGGGCTGCAAACTCAAATACCTTCAGGTGATTTAAGTGTAAGATGTGACTGAATGTTTAGGACAACAGGGAGCAATGTAGGCCTGCTGACAAGTGGAGAGAATGAATCTTGCTCAAGGCATTTACATTCCCTATTTTTAGAACTACTGTTCTGAACAAATGAACCACAACATTTCTCAAAATAAAGGCCAGACTCTTTGGTCTAATATTCAAAGTTTCCCATGACTCAATTCCAACCTATTTTTCTAGACCCAAAATTTTCAATATCAGTGTGTGGTTCAGAGATGGTAGGTATATGGCACCTGGCCATTACTCTTCCATCCCTGGTCCATTGTAGATATTGCCACACTGTTCACAGCCCTCTTTCCTGTTGGGCTTGATACAGCCTCAGGATCCTCCTCAACGCAATACTCCACTGAGCATTTATGAACTGGGTAGGCTTACAGTGCCGGGAAAAACCTATTTGCCATTGTGTGCAACACATGTCTGATCAATTCCAGCCAAGGCCAAATCCCTTAGGTTTACTGCACTTTGCTCATCAGGCAGCCCAGAGAATTTCAGCACTTTGAAACAAACAGCCTGGTTTAGCTGTTTCTCTCTGCCACACACTCTGTGTTACTTCCACAGACTGCTCTGCTCTAGGCTCAATCCTATTTTAGGTGAGTTGCCCCTGCAACCACCACAGGTCATGGCAGGAGGTTTATTCAAGAGAGAGGCCTAGAGGAGGACCCCTCTTAGTAAAAGCAGATTTCTTGGAAAGTCTTCCATTCCCCATATCCCACCTATACCCTTGCAGTGGCAAATAATCTCAGACCCTACCTCCACTGTTTTAGAGGAACTCTCTAACAACACAGTTGGCCCACAGTATTCAGTCTGTTTATAGGTTGTGTACATAGATTCAAGCTCCCTACAAGCATCGTAATCTCATTTGGATTTGGCTCAGTTGTGTGTGTGTGGCTTATGGGAGACGTTTATGTGATGATGCCCACACCAGGCAGAGTCTAAGATTTCCCTGTTGAAGAGTTTATCCATTCTATAACTACTGTTTCCATGACTCGGGGTCAGCTCCACTTTTTCCCATTTAATTGGGCCATGCACATTCCAAGAAGCTCAGTTTTCCTCTGTTTGGCAAGATGTTTATACTTCCTTCTAAAGCAACTGACTTTATTCTTTGTCCTAAAGGAGAAAGTAAGACAGATGCTAATAGTATGACAGACTAATTAAAAAAAGCCCAAGGGAGGGGAAGTAGGAGAACCATTTATTAAAAAAGAAAAAAAACCTTAATGGACCCAGTTTGTCTTCATTTGTGATCCTCCTGAGAGGTGTTTAGCCTGGTACCTGCTGTGGCAGACATCATCCCCACTCCGTGTAGATATCATGCCCTAACAACAGGTGTGTAAAACAAAATTTGACATGAAAAAGGAGTCCTGCATCACATGTGACCCTAAATGCTGCTCTGACTGCCTATAGGGTTTAACATGCCTCCCACAAAGCCTTCAAATGATTGGGTCTCCAGGGCAACCACAGACAGTGATGCAGCAGGTGTGAGAGCGAACAAGGCAGGTAGTCAAATACACGTCACCTCATGGATCTCCATGTCCCCCATGGCCTTAGCCCACTGAGAGTCTCTTATCTGTTCAGAGCTCTGGGCTTGTTTTGTTTTTTCTTGAGTTTTTGTAACTCAGGAATAAACTCTGCTACGGACTGAATGATTGCATCTCCCCACAATTTCATATGTGGAAGCCCTAATCCTCAGCGTGACAGCATTTGAAGGTGAGACATTTGTGAGGTAATGAGGTCATAAGGGTGGAGCCCTCGTGAGTGGGATTAGTGCTCATTCAAGTAGAGACGTGAAAGGGATGATCTTTCTCTCTGTCATGTGAAGACACAGCAAGGAGACAACCATCTGCAAGCAAAAAAAAAGGGCCCTCACCAGACACAGAATCCATCCACATCTTCGTCTGGGACCTCCCAGCCTCCAGAACTGTGAGAAACAATGTCTGTTGTTCATAAGCCACTCTATGCTAATTTAATAGCAGCCTGAGCTAAGAAAAAAAATCCCACAAGAATGAGTTATATTTGAAGAGAGAGAGAGAGGCAATTCCATGCTAAGGACCACTTGCCAAAGTGTCTCCCAAGGAGAGTGATTATTTCCATCTATTCCATCTGCACAAAAGGTAAAAGAAGGCATTATATGGGGAGAATCCCCCAAGCAGGTTGGGAATGTGTTTAAGTTGGGTTTTCATCTTTAATCAAGACAAAGACACCGGTGAGACTGTGTTTGTAGCTGAGGTGGCTTCATGCCGAAGCCCTGGGGAAATGAACTCTCAAGGAACCACATATTTTCTTTTCTTTTTTTTATATTGAATATAATTTATTGTCATATTGGTTTCCATACAACACCCAGTGCTCATCCCAACAGGTGCCCTCCATAATGCCCATCACCCACTTTCCCCTCTCCCCCACCCCCCATCAACCCTCAGTTTGTTCTCAGTATTTAAGAGTCTCTTACGGTTTGCCTCCCTCCCTCTCTGTAATTTTTTTCCCCTTACCCTCCCCCATGGTCTTCTGTTAAGTTTCTCAAGATCCACATATGAGTGAAAACATATGGTATCTGTCTTTCTCTGACTGACTTATTTCTCTTAGCATAATACCCTCCAGTTCCATCCACGTTGCTGCAAATGGCATGATTTCATTCTTTCTCATTGCCAAGTAGTATTCCATTGTATATATAAATCACATCTTTATTCATTCGTCAGTTGATGGACATTTAGGCTCTTTCCATAATTTGGCTATTGTTGAAAGTTCTGCTATAAACATTGGGATACAAGTGCCCCTATGCATCAGTACTCCTGTATCCCTTGGGTAAATTCCTAGCAGTGCTATTGCTGGGTCATAGGGTAGGTCTATTTTTAATTTTTTGAGGAACCTCCACACTGTTTTCCAGAGCAACTGCACCAGTTTGCATTCCCACCAACAGTGCAAGAAGGCTCCCGTTTCTCCACATCCTCTCTGTCAGAAACAACCTATTTTCACCAAAAGCTTGTTACTCATTGGGATTCACCTCACCTGAGATGGTAGGGTCAGCCCAGGCTGGGTGGCTAGGCCTCCCCCCCACCCCAAATCCCTGCCCTGGCTCAATGAACACACCGTCCCCAGAGCCTGAAGTCCAGGTAGAGGGCATACTTTAGCCTCAAGGTCCCTAGTGCACTTAGGAGTTGCATTTTATAAAAACTCATGAAGGATTTTAAAAAAGATTTTTATTTTCTTAACCATTTTTCCCAGTTTAATGGATGCTATCACTTTTTTCGTGGAGAAGAAAATACAATGTTAAAAAAAAAAGATACTGTGTCATCCATACTCTCACCCACCCACCCCCCAACTATGCGATCGCTGATGGGGTGACTCCAGGTTCTGGCACTACACCACCCAGTAAGAAGTCCTCCCTGACATAGCCTCCCAGCTGAGGCACTGTGGGCGAAGGGTGATGACAATGACTAGAGAGGAGCCCTGTGGGATTTAACAAGACGTTTGCAAAACAACAGACGTGTAAGTATGTTGGAAAACCGACAAGAGTATATCCCTCTCCTGATTATGAGAATTTTAGGTGGTTTTTTATAGTGAAAATTTTATGAGGAAATAGGAATATTCAGAAAGACTGAACAAAATCCTGGGGTAGCATGAAGAATTAATTACAAAACGACATGGAGAGAAGGCCATAATGAGTAGCATATACAATTTCTCTCATGGCCTCAATAGGCAATCTCTTGACACTTTGACTTTTCTTTTGATCATCGTTCGATTTATTTCTCAGCAAATATTTAGGTTCCTTATTCATTGCCCTTATATAAGGTTAACAGCACATCTCACGTGTTCTGCTTGTCCTTTCTGCTCCCCCCGCCCCCAAAGCTTCTTTAAATGGCAGGCCAGGGTGTAGGATGTTTGATGTTCTCTGAGTTACCATGAGTTCTGGGCTGTAAATAAATCATGAAGGTACCACATCATTCATGAATTATTCATTTTCTCTTGTGCTTTCTATAGGAGACTATGCTTCAAAATCGAATTCAAAGTACGGAAATCTGAGGTAGTTTCAGATCATTAAAATGGCTGGTTATTCAGCCTTGCAGAAAGATTTTTAAAAATCTATGTTGGGGCGCCTGGGTGGCGCAGTCGGTTGAGCGTCCGACTTCAGCCAGGTCACGATCTCGCGGTCCGTGAGTTCGAGCCCCGCGTCGGGCTCTGTGCTGATGGCTCAGAGCCTGGAGCCTGTTTCGGATTCTGTGTCTCCCTCTCTCTCTGCCCCTCCCCCGCTCATGCTCTGTCTCTCCCTGTCTCAAAAATAAACGTTAAAAAAAAAAATTAAAAAAAAAAAAATCTATGTTAATGTAAAAAAATTATTTTTTTGAATGTTTATTTGTTTATTTATTTAGAGAGAGAGTGCAAGTGGGGGGCAAGGCAGAGAGATAGGGAGAAAGAGAATCCTAAGCAGGTTCCACGCTGCTAGGACAGAACCTGACACAGGACTCGATCCCACAAACTGTAAGATCATGACCTGACCTGAAATCAAGAGTAGATGCTTAACTGACTGAGCCACCCAGGTGCCCCTATGTAAAAAATTCTTACCAGCTGGAAGTACAGCCTTCCCTATGTTTACCAACACTACAGAGGTGATGCCTCAGGTCACAGAGGGTACAAGGGGCTTAAAGATACGGAGTCCTAGTGTTGTGTGGCATAAATGTCAATTTTTTAATAGAAAATTGTGTTTCCCATAACATGCATCCTTTTTCAGTCTTTGGGCTTGCACCCCAATTCCATGATTGTTCAAGAGGATATTTTCTCCTCTTTTTCAAAAGGAGCACAGGCTGTCCACAACTTACTAAGTACCCAACCTACTACATTCCAAATCTTCATTAAGGAACTATTTGGTTGAAGCAGACGAAACACATTCTCCCAAAGAAACAAGGTGAGTGGTTCTGTCCCCAGGTGAGCTCACAGCCTGTTCACGCATAAGGTGCCAGAAATGTGGACCTAATGATAACCCAGAATGTGATCAACAGACAGAAGCATATTTCCGCAGAAAACTGTGTTCAGTATTTCATCCTGGGTTAGGAGGAACGGACCTCCTGACATTCCTTCAGTTTTGATGTCACATAGGCTTGAGGCTGTTCCAGGGCTGGGAAGAGCAGGGAAACAGCGAGGAGAGGTATGTTCTATACATAGGTGTATATATAGATGCACCCATGTGAATGTTTGAATCTTAATTCTAGGGGTCTTTGAATTCAAAATTATGTTTCACGTGTATTTCATGCATATGTTGTATGTACACAAACATGTATTTTATAGAAAGATAGTCTGTTTATTTCATTAGATCCTTAAGAGGATCTCAGACATTCAGACTCAAAAAAAATTAAGAATCATCCCTCTAGCAGATATGAACAAGGAATTGGATGGAACCTGTTGCCAGCATCATTTCTCCATGCTATCAATCTCCCGAGACATTTAGAATAAATGAAAAGGTCCTCCTGCTCTCTGGGCTCCACTAATATCTGATTTTTAAATCAACATTCCTCTCCCCTCTAATGCACTAGGAAACATGACCTCCTGTTTTGGAAGCAGTTTTTAATACTTCCTGCTGCCTGTAAAAATATGGAAGTGTATGCAGAATTAATGTCTTCTTCCTTCTTTCCACCTTTCCTCTGTTTCTCTTTCTTTCTGTTTCCCTCTTCTGTCTTTTTGTTTGTCCATCTCTCTCTGTCTCTGTCTCTCTCTCTGTCTCTCTCTCTCTCTCTCTCTCACCTGGTCTAAAGGAACAGGTCAAAGGAAGGTTTGAAACACAGAGTACTCAAATTAGACCCATTTACATTTCAGAGGAACATGTTCTCAAGTCTTCTGTGATGTGTGTTTTTCGCTGGTTTTGTTTTGGAGCATGTCTGTCTGTCCTGTCAATGAGAGTCTGTGTGGTGTCTGGAAGTCTGGAGGGTGGGGAGATGGTGGGACTGAGAGAGGAGTTACTCCAGGTAGCCTGAATCAGTGCTACAGAAGCAGAGACTTCAAATTGTTCATTCATCCATTAGTTCATTCTCTTCAGTTACTGAGCACCTCCTATACACAGAGATTATTCTGGGCTCTGAGGAATACAAGCACAGAAAGATCTGGTCCTCTCCTTTAAGTGACAGTGCCATAGGAAGATGGACATATAGATGCACAAATACAAATCAAATTCAATTGCTAGAAAGTGTATGTATGTATGTGTATATATATATACACAAGCAGTGGAAGCCAGGAAATAGAAATAATTCTGCTCAGTTGGGGTGAAGGTGGTGGTGGGAAATTCTATTTTGACAGAAGGCAAATGATAGCCAGGAAGACACCAGTTTCAGGGCAAGATGTTAGCTCTGCAGCTTTTTGGTCTTGAGTTTTTGCATCTGAACATAGTACATTGACCACCTCTAGGGTGGTGGTCAGAGAAAAGGGGATCTAGACAAACTGACTAAATTGACCTGGGCCTGAATTCAAGCCCCGCCTCTTACTGTGCCTCAATTTGCCAGTCTTCTCAGGGCATCCATTCTCTGACTGTTAATGAGAAGGATAATGACTACTTTTCAGGACCCATGGGGGATTAAATGGCAGTTCTCTTTCCTCCTTCTCCTTTTTAAAAAAAAAATTTGTTTTAATGTTTATTTATTTTTGAGAGAGAGAGAGACAGAGTGCAAGTGAGGGAGGGGCAGAGAGAGAGGGAGACACAGAATCCAAAGTGTGCTCCAGGCTCTCAGCTGTCAGCACAGAGCCTAACGCAGGGCTTGAACCCACCAACAGTGAGATCATGAACGGAGCTGAAGTCGGATGCTTAACTGGCTGAGCCATCCAGGTGCCCCTCCTCTAGCCTCTATATTAGTCAGCGTTCTCCAAAAGAACAGAAGCAAGAGGATGTATGTGTATATATATTTGTCATAGGGAATTGGCTTACATGATTATGGGGGCTGACAAGTCCACAATCTACAGGGTGAATCAGCACGCTAGAGACCCAGACGAACCACTGGTATAGTTACAATCCAAAGGCCAGCAGGGTTGAGATCCAGGGAGAGCTAATATTTCAGTTCTACTCTGAAGGCAGGAAAAAGCCAGTATCTCAGTTCAAAGGCCATCAGGCAGGAAGACTTTCCTCTTACCAACAGGTAGGGTAAACCTTTGTGTTCTATTAAAGCTCTCAACCGATTTCACATTAGAGAAGCAATCTGTTTTACTCAAACTGGTCTCAGGAATCATCCCCCAACTACGCCTCCCCAAGGTCCAGTTACTGAAGAGTTAATGCCTGGCACAGTGGTGGACCTCCAGGAGCCAATGTCTGATTGACTGGTGCCTTGGCCACACTTGTGATTAAATATGCCAATGTCAGCTCTGGCTCTCTCACTCACTCACTACATTGGTTCGAACATAAATGGCTTAACTTACTGGCCTTTGTTTCCCTTCTCACTGAAATGAGGAGTGAAAATACCATCTAGCTTGCTGACATGATATGAGGATTAAATGAGAATATAAAGTAAGTGTCCAGCATAGAGAAGGTACTCAAGAAACAATAGCTATTACCATTATTAAATGAGATAATCCTAGGGGTGCCTGGGTGGCTCAGTCAGTTGAGCGTCCGACTTCGGCTCAGGTCATGGTCTTGCAGTCTGTGAGTTCGAGCCCTGCGTTGGGCTCTGTGCTGACAGCTCAGAGTCTGGAGCCTGCTTCGGATACTGTGTCTCCCTCTCTCTCTGCCCCTCCCCTGCTCATGCTCTGTCTCTCTCTCTCTCTCTCTCTCTCTCTCTGTCAAAAATAAATAAACATAAAAAAATATTTAAATGAGATATTCCTTGCAAGGCACTTAGCACTGTGCATAGAATTAGTGCTCCATAAAGATGAGGTATTGTGACCTCCTTACTATTTAGAGAATAATAGAAATTATTTCAAAAATAATAGAAAATAAAATTATCTAGAAAAATTGTTCACTGATTGAGAGGTGAAAACAAAGGACTCCTATCTACTAATTCAAAAATTCTGCAACTCTATGGCAATCTTTGGCAGACACATGCCTCTGATATCCGAAACTGTCTTGCTATCTGAGATTCCTTCCAGAAGAAAATTCTCTCTGAGGATTGTTACGTAGGCTTTTCCACTGCTGATGGAATAATTTCAGATGCATTTGCACACTTAAGCAGGGTTAGCCATTAGAAAACTGACTGAATATTGTCTGTGCTCCAAGAGGGCAAGATCAGGAATACCCTGATTGTGCCCAGATGGTTTTAGCTACTTATGTGAGGCTACCTAGCTGATGCACTATGTTATCAGCATTGAATCAGGAAATGTTAAGCCAGCAAAAAGAGAATTCAAATCCTTCTTTGCATAGCCTTATAATGTGCACACCCCAATCTGGACCCTTCTATATAAAAGTGGGATGATCTTCCTTGGCCTCCAACTCACTCCATGTGATTGTCAACATCCCCATGGCCATGACTCCCACGTGCTGCTGTCAGCAGTGATCTTGTATTGGCATCTACGTTCCCTGATGGAACAATGGTCTCTTATTTAGGTGACCTTTTTAATACAATTGTCCAAAAATAAACATGATATATAATCCCATATCAAATTCTAATTACTATAAACTTTCACCTTGCTTTTCATAGCCCAAACAAAGAGCCTAGACAAATTTCCTCCCCGCTTGTGACAGTGTCCCTGTTCCCTTGTGACAGTGTTCAGGATATGCTTTCCCAAACAGTGGCACCTTGATGTATTGAATATTTTAAGCTGAAGGAATTTAAAAAGTGACATGAGCAGAAAAGATTGTCTGCCCTTCCCCTGAAGCAGAATACAAAACCCTCAGGCAAGAAGTATCCTTCTTACAGCTGGAGGAAAGGAATGTCCTTATCTCGAAGACACAAAGAGGAATCTGAACCCACAGGCTTTGCTGCTTCCCCATGTTTACCACTGAGTTCACACCCCTTTTCATTCTGTCACATTTTCCCACGACTTTTCACTCTTCATCAGACTTATCATAAAAACACACCCAGGTTCTTCGGGTCTTCATTTCCTTATGAAGTCCCCCATGTCATGTAAAACTTATGTTACATAAATTTATATGATTTTCTCTTGTTAACCCGTCTTTTGTTACAGGGGCCCCAACCAAGAACTTAGAAGAATGGGAGAAAAAGATCAGAAATATAATTCTGATATTATATTAGAATAACCCTACACTTGCTTCCCTCACATTCCCGAGAGGTCTTAGTAATTTATCTTCAGCCAATCATTGTCTCCCACACTGAACACACTTCCCTTGCCTAAAACTTTTGAGATCTAATACGTTTCATACCTCAGACTTTGCTGGACTTTAGAAAGGTAACATGGTATATATACTGTTTTGTTTTGTTTTTTAAATGTTTCATTTATTTTTGAGACAGAGAGAGACAGAGCATGAGCAGGGGAGGGGCAGAGAGAGAGAGGGAGACACAGAATCCGAAGCAGGCTCCAGGCTCTGAGCTGTCAGCACAGAGTCTGATGCGGGGCTCGAACTCACAAGCCATGAGATCATGACCTGAGCTGAAGTCGGACACCAAACCGACTGAGCCACCCAAGCGCCCCTATATACCTTATTTTAAATAACACCTCCAAATGGGCCTGGGGAAACAACCCATAATTAAACACATTTACATTTTAGTAGCATATGAATATTCAACCAAATGGTATAAGGACCATAGGTAACCCCATATCATTTCAGGTCTGATTTTGCTACCATGTGAGTTTTCCAAAAACTTACAAGAAAATGTTTTATTTCAGGATTTTGACTTTGGAAACACTGATATAGATTTTGGTTCATAAAATAACGGCAGAAGAAACAACTCTTGCATTTTATATTTCCTTTCAAATTAATGGTGTCCTGTTAGTTACACTCTCAGCCTCTCTCCCTATGGCCCTACAGTCAGCCATGGGTATGTGGGAGAAGGCAGGGGTGCTGGGCAGTGATTAATCTAATTGGTACACTTGGCAAAAATAAACTGGGCATGCTCCACCCAGCTCCACACATTTTGCTCTTGAGAAGAAGTTGGCGCTCTGCCTTCTTAGGCCTTGGCCCTTTGCCTAATTCAATTATGATCCTTATTTCAGCTTCAGAATTTATTATCATTATTTTTATTATTATCTAAACATTTTTAAAGTGTTTTATTCATTTTTTAGGAGAGAGAGAGAGAGACAGAATGTGAGCAGGGGAGGGGCAGAGAGAGAGGGAGACACAGAATCCCAAGCAGGCTCCAGGCTCTGAGCTGTCAACACAGAGCCTGATGAGGGGCATGAACCCATGAACCGTGAGGTCATAACCTGAGCCAAAGTCAGACGCTTAACTGACTGAGCCACCCAGGAACCTCTATTACTATCATTGTTGTTGTTATTATTATTTTAAATTGTATTTATTTTGAGAGAGAGAGAGAATGTGTATTTGTGCATGTGTGAGTGGGGGAGGAGCAGAGAGAGAGGGAGAGAAAGAATCCCAAGCAGGCTCCATGCCACCAGCACAGAGCCTGATGTGGGGCTCCACCTCACAAACTGAGATCACGACCTGAGCCAAAATCAAGAGTCAGAAGCTCAATCGACTAATCCACCAGGCACCCCTTAGTATTATTATTGTTAATGATGATGATATTTTGGCCTCCATCTGCCTTCCTTTGTTTTGCTTCTCAATTGGCTAAGAACTCAGATGAGAAGAGACCTGACCCCTCAAAGACTCCAGCGTTTGGTCCTTGGCTGGGAATGTTGAGAAATGAAAACAGTGGAATTTTTGAGAAATTAAATAATTGAGAAATTAAAACAGCCACAGACCTGTGACTCTGGGGCTTGGATTTGGATGTGTGGGTGGGGCCTTTGACTTTAAGGTTTCTAAAGGTTTGAATTAGGCCAGGCAAGTTTTCACAGTTGTGTGTGAAATCAAGTTGTAGAACTTGAGAAGTAAATGTCAAGTATATGTCAAAAGTATTCTGGAATGTTGTAGAAAAAAAATCCCAGTCATGGAGTACATTTTAGATCAATCCTGGCCAGGGTGCAACTGATTCAGACAGAGACATAAGAAACAAACTATATGATTTCCCTAAAAATGGAAACATAAGGACTCAATAAACTCAATAACTCAACATGGTTGACTCAATAAAACTATGATCTCAATGAATTGGGAGTGGGAAGAGTAGAAGACAGGAAATGGAGGAAAAAAAGACAAAGAATCACAGACTAGTAGAGGACCACATGATACTATTTCAGGAAAACAAGGCACCAGGAAAGACAGGAAGTTGAAACAGGGGTTTTGGTGGTTTTTTTACAAGAAGTCAGACAGCCCTGGGCCTGAAACCTCTCCGAGGTGCCTGTGCCAACAAGGAGAGTGAAACCTACAGGGATTCTAAACTTGAGAGGCTGGCGGACCCCATGGTCCTGATCTGTAGTCTTACTTGGGGCCCAGGTACCTGCATTTACACGTGCTCTCTAGTTGATTCTGATACAGGTGGTCCATGGTCCACACTCTGAGAAACACAGATAAACTCAGGATTAATGATTTTTAATGATTGAAAGAAAAACATGTTACACATGCAAGCACAAGCACTTCCTCCAGATCACAAGGTTAAATTCCAGGCCCCTGCAGAGCCTGCCTGTGGGCTCCACCCACAACCATTTGCCAATGCCCGCAATCTGAGGTTCTGACTCTGCCGTTGGATGGGCTTCTCAATTTCATAAGCCACTTGGATGGTAAGGAAGGTTCTCCCTGAATCTAAAAGCTATTTTCTCTCATGCAAACAGTTCTTCTAGAACACTGTGTAACTGTTTTTTTCCATGTTAGGGTAGGAAATAGGTGAATGCAATAGTCCTTTTTCTGGGTTCAGAAAAGAATCAGCACTTGAGTATAAGGAGAAGCTTAAGTTTTCCAAATGCACCTCAGCTTTTAAAAGTAAAGTTTTACAAATATTTTTAAAAATACTTCCCCCACGCAGTTGAAATGTAATTACTTATATCAACATTTGTCATGTAATAAATTAAAATGATCAAGGAAAGACCTACCATAGGTGATAAAGAAAGGCTATTCAATAGGCCTCTTTCCAACACTTAAGGGGCTGGGAGACAGACAACCTGCCTAATCCAACTGGTGCTCAGAATATGTTTACAAGGATGAAGTCCACTTTTTTTTTCCCCCATAGTCATTTTCTTTAATTACTATATTGTGTTCATGTACCCAAAGGAATGAATGGATTTGAAGGTTATTTAATACAACAGGTATTTCTGTTGTCTCAGAATTTCAGCTGAAATCCAAAGCTGAGAAAAATAGCTAAGGAGTACAATAAGTTCTAAAAAGAGAGATGTGGGGCACTTCTACTCAGGACTTGTTAAAAGTGGCCAGATGTGATCATATGGTCCTTAGCCTGTCACCACCTCCAGCTTGTCTAAGAGAAGCCTAGGGATTTAGTGGCAGAAAAAGGCTTTCTATAAAGAGAGTTGCCAAGGGGCACCTGGGTGACTCAGTTGGTTGAGCATCTGACTTCTGCTCGGGTCATGATTTCACGATTCATGAGTTCGAGCACTGCTTTGGATCCGCATTGACAACCTCGAGCCTAAAGCCTGCTTCAGATTCTGTGTCTCCCTTTCTCTCTCTCTCTCTCTCTCTCTCTCTCTCTCTGCCCCTCCCCAGCTTGTGCGCTCTCTCTCTCTCTCTCTCTCTCTCTTACCCTCTCTCTCTCTCTCAAATAAATAAATAAACTTAAAAAAAAATTTTTTTTAAGTATAAAGAGAGTTGTTGGTTAGGAGAGCAGGTTCTGGAATGTTCCTCCACCCTAAGCCAAGTGAAGGAAACATCAAGAGAACCTCTCAAATCTGCCAAGGGAAAGAGACAGCTCACCTAGTCCTCAATTAAATGCTCACTGGGATGTACCAGTTCTGCCAAGAGAGCAGGAAATCTACATGTAACCATGAGAGTTTAGGTGTGTACCTGATGAAGACAGAGGCTGCCACAGATGGCCCCTGGTGGCAGGGCAAGGCAAGTGGCCTGATCTTGCGTGGTTTCAATGGGAGCAGGGGACAAGAGAGACAAGCCTACACAAAGAGTTCTGGGCAGGCCAAGTGGACACCAGGGAAAGAAGGTGGGCACAAGAGAAAGAGCTGCATGGGACTTATCCAAAGTGCGCATGACACACAGCAGAGAATACAGCACTGTGGAAGTCTGGAAGTGGGCACGAAGAGTGTCCTCCAAAGAATCCACAGACGTTCCTCACAAGAAAAGCAAGCCAGCATTTAGGCTTTTTCCATAAGAGAGAAGGCATTCAGTAGCCAAGAGAGATGTTCAAATAGCACTGGCTAAATAATCGCATTTTGCTCCATTTCTTGCCATCCGTCTTCCCCTCCACTCGTTGGTCTGAATGTTGAAGAGTTAGTAGCACCCGGGATACAGGAGAGGTTGTGGAGTCAGCACAGACACAGGCCCTCTCCTGAGTCTGGGATTCTGAGTGCAGGTTAGGCATGAGCAATGGAAAGGGAAGGTGCTGTGAACTACAGGAGACAGCAAAAGTCTACCATTGGATCGGTCCAGATTTCCAAATTACTGGAAATAGAAGCGTTTTAATACTTGGAAGTGACAGGAGGTTAAGCCAAGAGATCTGCCAGAGATTTTGTCCAAGGGCAGAGAAAGGAGAACCAACAGGACGTGTGATGGTTGTGGTAGAGGAAAAACAAAACCAAACCAAAACCGGACATTTCCTGATGATTGAATCCTCCTGAATCCTGCCCATTTGTGAAGCCAGATATTTTTGCAATGTGCACAGGCTGCAAAGGATAGAAACCTGAGAAGGCTATTGCTGTCATCAGGTGATGTAGACAAGTGTGGCAGGATTCCGGATGGAAGAACTCGTGTTTTGTTCTCTGCCTCTGCCAGGCTGAGAAGGTCGCTGGGCTCACTGGCTCCTTTGCCTCAGGGAGGTTTATGTTACAGAAATACAGGAAGGCAATCTTTTCTTCAATCTTTTGTGAAAGGCTTTATGATTTTTGTGAAAATATTGGATAACCAGTAAGGAGAGGCAGAGGATGAGGATTATCTTTGAAGGCCAAGAGAGCAGAAGGATTCCCCACCCCCACTCCTATAGAAAGGGAATAGAATTCAGCTGGATCCATGGGAGGCAGGAGCCTGTCCCTCCTTCTACCAGCACCATTAACAGGAGGACAGACCTTAGCAGGGAAGAGTGGGCCATGGAAAGAAGGTATGTCCCAGACAACTGGCTTCCTTCAAGGAATTGCGAAGTCTCAGATCACAGAACCAAATGATGGGCTAGAAGCTAAAGGCTCTTAACCTTCATTACCTGTGGATACCATGGCTTCTTAGATTCTCACTCATTCCTGGAGAAGATTGATTTTTCCCACTCATCTGGAGGCATTGGGACTCAGAGTCAGATATATATGGTGTTCGAACTGACATTTATTGACATTCTGAATTTTATTTTATTTTTAATTTTTTTAAATGTTTATTTTTGAGAGAGAAAGAGACAGAGCATGAGCAGGAGAGGGGCAGAGAGAGAGGGAGACAGAATCTGAAGCAGGCTCCAGGCTCTGAGCAGTCAGCACAGAGCCTGATGCGGTGTTTAAACCCACAAACCCTGAGATCATGACCTGAGCTGAAGTCAGACACTTAACCAACTGAGCCACCCAGGCGACCCTTGCCGTTCTGAATTTTAGTTGTACATTTATGCCCACTACATAAGAAAAGAAATAACCAAACTATAATTGTCTTGATAAATGTCAGAGAGAGAGAGATGCTAAAAGGCTAAAAATACGAACAAAAAGGCTAAAAACAAGAGAACCTTTAAGCTGGGGGTCATTAGAAAGTTACTTTATGGAAGATCCAAGGTTGCTGCATAGGATTCCAAATGACAGCAAGGATGGAGAGATGAGCATAAGGCATATCAGTATCAGCAAATGCACAGAGATAGAAAGGCCAGAGGGAAACAGTATATGAAAGTGCTTTACTGTTTATACCTGTAGGAGATATTACATGGGAGATCAGGGATGAGAAATGAAATTGGGTGAAGCTTGCATGGGAGTCTGAGCATTTGTATTTATTTGGGCAGCAACAGGAAAATATTACTGGCTTTTAAGGAGTAATGGGACATGATCAGAACAGAGCTTTAGAAAACTTAATCTGTTAGAGATATATGGGATGGATGGAAAGAGAAAGTGATTGAGTGAAATGGGATGGGAAACAAGAGGCTATTGCTGTAATCCAAGCAAGAGGTCATGAAGGCCATGACAGAGCAGTGGTAGTGACCTTGGATCATAGAGAAAGCTGTGAAAGACATCAGGGAAGTACATCTTAGACCTGTATGGGAACAAGACAAGAGGCACTTCTAAGTGTTGAGCCCAGCTGATGAAAAAAATCATAATGCCATCATAGAAATGGGAAATAGTGGAAGAGGAGCTAATTTACAATGAACACACGTTCTAAATTTGAAGTTCAACATGATATCTGACTTTACAAGTAATAGAGATGTCAGGGGAGAGGAGGAGGCTAGAGACAGAGTTAGCAGTGCTTTCATAGCCAAACTGCCCATCTCCATAGCTGCCCCATAGCGCATGGAGGTCACCATGATTTGGGAAGAAGGAGGGAGGGGTTGGGCTGTGGCAACAGAAAGAGAGCTGAGGTACAGTACTGGGCAAAGAATGAGGCTCAGTCCAGATAATGATTCTGAAAAGAACAAGCTTTGAAGAATTTTCTAGTTTACTTGAGACTTTCTCTCATTTTCCTCAGTGCTTTCTTTAGCCCTGGGCCTTTATCTTTCCCAGAACCTTTCAAGCTCCCTGTATCACTTTTCTCAAAAATCAGGTGAATACACCTACACCTAAGAGCCAGAGAGTTCCTGAATTTGGAAATATTCTGCCACTTTCAACTTGGTGGACCTGGGGAGCATTTCTTAACCTAATTTGGTCTCAATTTCATTACCTAAAAAAATCTTTTTATTACAACAAAATGAAATTAAAAGGTTTTTTTGTGGAGAAGAAATGCAATAATGCATAACAAAACACCCAATAGAGTGACTAATAAATATTAAACTCTCAACAAATGGTAGCTCCTTCTCTCCCATCCTGCACATGTCAGTAGTAATTCCTAGTACTGATAAGGACCCTTCAGTGGAGCAGTACTGAATTCCAAGCACTAGGATGCATCGAGACCTGCATCCTAGTCCTAGGTGAGCTATTTAGTCGGTTATGACCCTGGCTAGCTTCTCAACTAGGGCCTTCATTAGCATGACTGTTGGCCAAGAGCAGTGGTTGCTAATTTCTACCACCAAGGAATGTTTTGTCCTCTCTTCATGCCCTCCGTCTTTTGAAAGATTTTTCTACTGATCTGCAGTTTGTTAAATCATTGATTCATTTCTTATGTGATCACCAGAATTACAAAACTGGATTGATAGAGTTATCAAAGCAGATTAGATAGACTTGATATAAGAAATTGTGCAATAGCTATTAGGATCTTAGATAGACTTGATATAAGAAATTGTACAATAGCTATTAGGATCTTAAAACAAGAAATATGGCATATGGACACAATGACAATAGCTTGGAATGTTAGATTCCAGGTGGACACTACTAGACAAGATAAGTTGATCTCAATGTTTCCCTCTAATGCTCTCTGAATCCATAAAGGAGTTTAGGGTTCCTGCTATGTGCCTTTTGGAGGACTCAATCATTGGTTTTACTCTTAAAGGCAGTAATTTAATGTAGTAGACAAAACATCTAAACATTCAGTATGATGGGCAATCAGAACAGATATTAGTGTGGGGTAGAGTAGTCAGATACAATAGATGTTTACAGGAAGTAGAGTTTTCACCAGTTTTTTAATGATGGTTAAATTTTAAGTAGCCTGAAAAGGAAAGGGAGGCAAAGACTGGGGAAGGAAAAGTATCATAATAGGATGTACAGAAAAGAGAGGCCAATGGGAAAGAATCATTGTTCTCATTCTCCCAAATAAAAAAAAAGCATCTACCTCTGCACCCTTAGTTTTGGACTCAGAAGTCCTTACTTCTGGATTCAGAGGAAAAAGCCCCAAATGCCTTGTGATTGAAGTCATTCTTTCTCTCTAGCTTCATTTCTAGCCTCTTTCTTCCCAAACTCCATGCTCTAGCCATGTCAGAAGATAATAACCCATCCACCAAGTATCTCCAGTCAATACTAGGGGGGGTCTTGATTGGAGGGGACTGGATCATCTTGATTCCTCCCTTACCCTATCCCCACCTCCCCAATCAATCTTCCAGAGAGACCTATATATTCCATCTCTAGAATTTCCACCTCATGTTTATAAAATGCAAACCCGATCAGTCATTTCTCTGCTTAAAATATTTAATGGCTCTCCATCAGCTACAGAATTAAGTCAAAACTTCTTATCCTGGCATGCAGACTGTTTACAATCTAGTCACTGATTACCTTTCCAACATCACCTCCTTTGATTTCTTTGCTCCATGGAAAAATCTATTGGATAGGAAGCTTGAAATGTCTGGAAAAGACATAGGGGCTAAGAGCTAAACCTCTTCAAGTATCATACTTTCCAAGTATTAAAGAGACAATGAGAGCTTAAAGTAACATAACAGTAATAGGGACAGTGATGAGAATATGGATTTAAGAAATATTTAGAATACAGGGTAGAACAGAGATGATTTAATGATGAGTTAGATTTAAGGATAAAAAGAAAAAGGCAAAGCTGGGATGATGATGATGATGGTGGTGGTGGCGATGATGATGATGGTGATGATGGCAACATCCAGAGATGTCTGCAACAATAACATTTTCTGTGCACTTACAATATACAAAGCATTATTCTAAAGGTGACATGTGTTAACTCATTAAATCTCCAAATTACTCCTATCAGATAGACTCTGTTTTTATCCACATTTTACATGTAGGAAAACAGAGGCACAGAGAAGTTAAATAACTTGTCTAAAATCACACAGGGAGTAAGAGCCAAATTTGTACCCATATAGTTTGGCTTTGGATCCTGCACAATTAAGCACAACACAAAACTGCCTATTTTGTCTTGTCAGACCAACTGCCATCTCCAAAATATGTCATATTCCTTTGGGTCTTCAAGTCCTCCCCATTCTTTGTGTATGAAATGCCCTTATCTTTTCCTTGGAGTAGAAAACTTCTGTAGGACACAGATCGATTGTTACCTCCCCTGAGAAGTCTCTGTGTTCTCCCCCAAGTGCAGCTATTTACTCCATATTCCATTGTACCATAATACAGTGTGCATAATTCCACTGGTGCATTACATGACGTGGCAATTACTTGTTAATGTGTCTATCTCCCCTAACTATACTGTGAACTGCTCAACAGCAGAACCTGTGTCATATTCATCTCTCAACCCCCAGGCTCTAGGATCCTACTATGGCCTCTGGTTCTTGATCCACAGTAGGCATTCAATGTTTCTTTTTTTTTTTTTTTAATTTTTTTAACGTTTATTTATTTTTGAGAAAGAGAGAGACAGAGCATGAGCAGGGGAGGGGCAGAGAAAGAAGGAGACAGAATCTGAAGCAGGCTCCAGGCTCTGAGCTGTCAGCACAGAGCCCAACACGGAGCTTGAACCCACAGACTGCGAGATCATGACCTGAGCTGAAGTCGGATGCTTAACCGACTGAGCCACCCAGGCGTCCCAGCACTCAATGTTTAAGTGAATGGATAAGTGAATGAATATATGAATAAAAATATGGAGGTGAGAATTGCTCCACACTGCCCTGTACTGATTGGTGATGGTGTGAGCTCTTAATGCAAAACTGGGCCAGAGATGGATAGTAGTGTAGTGATCAGTTTGAGTGGAGAGGTCAGAGATGAACTTGACACTGGGCATGCCTGAAGAGATTAGCAACATGACCTCCAGAATAGCCAAGTAGAGGAATATTTTTCCATTTTTTTGTGTGTGTCTTCTTCAATTTCTTTCATGAGCTTTCTATAGTTTTCAGTGTATAGGTATTTCACCTCTTTGATTATGTTTATTCCTAGGTATTTTATGGTTTTTGGTGCAATTGTAAATGGGATCGATTCCTTGATTTCTCTTTCTGTTGTTTCATTATTGGTGTATAAGAATGCAAACGATTTCTGGGCACTGATTTTATATCCTGTGACTTTGCTAAATTCATGGATCAGTTCTAGAAGTCATTGTTAAAATGTTGATACTACCCAAAGCAATCTACATATTCAATGCAATACCTATCAAAATAACACCAGCATTCTTCACAGAGCTAGAACAAATATTCCTAAAATTTGTATGGAACCAGAAAAGATCCTGAATAGCCAACGCAATCTTGAAAAAGAAAACCGAAGCTGAAGAATCACACTCCCAGACTTCAAGACATATTACAAAGCTGTAATCATCAAGACAGTATGGTACTGGCACAAGAACAGACACTCAGATCAATGGAACAGAATAGAGAACCCAGAAATGGACCCACAAACGTAGGGCCAACTAATCTTTGACAAAGCAGGAAAGAAGGTCCAATGGAATAAAGACAGTCTCTTCAGCAAGTGGTGCTGGGAAAACTGGACAGCAACATGCAGAAAAATGAACCTGGACCACTTTTTTACACCATACACAGAAAGAAACTCAAAATGGATGAAAAACCTAAATGTAAGAGAGGAAGCCATCAAACTCCTAGAGGAGAAAGCAGGCAAAAGCCTGTTGACCTCAGCTGCAGCAACTTCTTACTCAACACGTCTCTGGAGGCAAGGGAAACAAAAGCAAAAATGAACTATTGGGACTTCATCAAAATAAAAGCTTCTGCACAGCAAAGGAAACAATCAGCAAAACTAAAAGGCAACCGACAGGATGGGAGAAGATATTTGCAAATGACATATCAGACAAAGGCTTAGTATCCAAAATCTATAAAGAACTTTTCAAACTCAACACTCAAAAAACAAATAATCCAGTGAAGAAATGGGCAAAAGACATGAATAGACACTTCTTCAAAGAAGACATCCAGGGGCGCCTGGGTGGCGCAGTCGGTTAAGCGTCCGACTTCAGCCAGGTCACGATCTCGCGCTCCGTGAGTTCGAGCCCCGCGTCGGGCTCTGGGCTGATGGCTCAGAGCTTGGAGCCTGTTTCCGATTCTGTGTCTCCCTCTCTCTCTGCCCCTCCCCCATTCATGCTCTGTCTCTCTCTGTCCCAAAAATAAATAAACGTTGAAAAAAAAAAATTAAAAAAAAAAAAAAGAAGACATCCAGAGGGCCAACTGACACGTGAAAAAATGCTCAACATCACTCATCACCAGGGAAATACAAATCAAAACCACAATAAGATACCACCTTACACCTGTCAGAATGGCTAAAATTAACAACTCGGGCAACAACAGATGTAGGTGAGGATGCAGAGAAAGAGGATCTCTTTTGCATTGTTGGTGGGAATGCAAGCTGGTGCAGCCACTCTGGAAAACAGTATGGAGGTTCCTCAAAAAATTGAAAATAGGATTACCCTACGACCCAGCAATTGCACTACTAGGTATTTATCCAAGGGATAAATAAAACAGGTGTGCTGTTTTGAAGGAGCACATGCACGCCAATGTTTACAGCAGCGCTATTGACAATAGCCAAAGTACAGCAAGAGGCCAAATGTCCATCGACGGATGAATGGATAAAGAAGATGTGGTATGTATATACAATGGAGTATTACTTGGCAATCCAAAAGAATGAAATCTTGCCATTTGCAACTACATGGGTGGAACTGGAGAGTATTATGCTAAGCAAAATTAGTCAGTCAGAGAAAGACAAATATCATATGACTTCATTCATATGAGGACTTTAAGATATAAAACAGATGAACACAAGGGAAGGGAAGCAAAAATAATATAAAAACAGGGAGGGGGACAAAACATAAGAGACTCTTAAATATAGAGAACAAACAGAGGGTTACTGGAGGGGTTGTGGGACAGGGGTTGGTCTAAATGGGTAAGAGGCTTTAAGGAATCTACTCCTGAAATCAATTTTGCACCATATGCTAACTAACTTGGATGTAAATTAAGCAATAAATGAATTTAAAAAAAATAGCCAAGTAGAGGATGCTAAAGTCTGAGGAGGCAACTTGGGGAAGTAGACACATTGAGAGCATCTTAAGATCAAGTCTGAAAGGAGGGAAAAAACTGATATTATTCTGGTTTCTGGACATTGGTTTCACCAATTCCCCTGCCATTTACTACCTGGAATATGACTGTCGTTTGCTTATTTCCTCTTTTCCAGAGCTTCTGAAAATATGTGAACTGTGGAAGAGACACCATTACCAAAATCATCTGGAGAAGAAATCAACCAACTTTTGGAACTATCATGTAACAACCATCAAGTCAACATTTCCAGATGGAAGCCAAAATTGCTTGAATCCCCAAATATAATATCTGATCATTCATTTTACTCTCATGGCTGAATGGGCAGGATGCTCCTTTGGGCAGTCTTTATCTTCCATATCTCTCCACCCACTACTGTGGACACCATCTTATAGGACTTTCTAAGATCTTAAATGACCACTGTTTGTGAAAGGACCTTCCTTGTGTGCTTGGCTGCTGGAGCCATTTTGTAATCTGTTTCTCAAACTTTTCAGAAGTAGGTTAGCTCCCTTTCTCTGTGCGCATTAATATCATCTTCCTTTCTCTCCATCGATTTTATCAGTGCTGGCAACAGAGTCGCTTTGGATCCCCATTTGGAACTCTCTTCTGTTGCTGGAATTCTAAGAATTTTTCTGCACAGCCCTCTACCCAAATGCCCCTGTGTAGTAAACATGTCTGTGCAAGAACTAGGGTTTAGTCCTAGTCCAGTGGTTCTCAAAATGAAATCCCTGAGCTAGCAGCATCAGTATCACCTGAACTTATACAACAGAATATTACTCGGCCATCAAACAGAATGAAATCTTGCCATTTGCAACAATGTGGATGGAGCTAGAGTGTATTATGCTAAGCAAAATAAATCAGTCAGAGAAAGGCAAATATCAGATGATTTCACTCATTTGTGGAATTTAAGAAACAAAACAGATGAACATAGGGGAAAGGAAGCAAAACTAAGATAAAAACAGAGAAGGAGAAATATCATAAGAGACTCTTAAATACAGAGAACAGACTGAGGGTTGCTGGCAGGGTGTTGGGTGGGGAGATGGGCTAAACGGGCCCTTAAGAAGGGCACTTGTTGGGATGAGCACTGGGTGTTATATGTAAGCAATGAATCACTAAATTCTCTTCCTGAAAAAAAGAAAATCAAAAGAAAGAAAGAGAGGGAGAAAGAGAGAGAGAAAGAAAAAAGAAAGAGAAAGAAAGAAAGAGAAAGAAAGAAAGAAGGAAAGAAAGGAGGAAAGAAAGAAGGAAAGAAAGAAAGAAAGAAAGAAAGAAATGCCAATTCTCTGGCCCCATCCCAGAGACATGCCAAAGACAGGTGATTCTGAGGTGGCCTAAAATTTGAGAGCTGCTTCCTTCATCAATGTACTCTCCCACTCTCTGAGACAATTTTACACTTTTCTCTCTCCTCCAACGTCAAATAGCCCCTCCCTCAATGCATTTACAACTTCTTAGATTCTTAATTCATTAAGAAAATTTGAAGAGAACTTTCACGTGCTCCCAGCCCCAATTCCCCTGAGGAACCTGTGCCAGTACTCACACGTGGCTCCCTCCCTGCCATGGTGACTGGCCCAGCACTCACCAGTTCTGCAAAGAGGACCCCAGCCCCTCACCTGCTCGAGCTTGTAAGGTCCTGCCTTTGTCCTTCTCTCCCTTCCTACTGAGATGTTCCTGTCAGCGCTGTGTATCTCCCGAGCTCTTTTTAAAACGAAAAGGAAAGAAAAACAGAACTGTTCCCTTAACTCCACATCCGCCTTCAGCTACTGTTCATTTCTGTGATGCCCTTTAAGCAAGACTTCATGGGCTTATCTTTGACACAGTGGCTTGCACACAGGAGGCTCTTAATAATCCACTGTTAAGTGAATGGCTGTGTGAGTACACATGAACCAACTGGGAAGGGGGAAACTGCCATTTCAAGCAAACAAAAGAAAATCTGGCCGTAGGTGCTTCCAGCTTCTTAAGAGGTGGCGTATTCTTTATTACGGAAGAATAGACTTTTATCCTGCTCCCTTCCCACTTAAGAAGACTGATGTGCCAACGAGTTTGATCTTACTCGAGCAAAGACTAATTTCTCAGCCTCTATGGGTACTCTGTGCTACTAAAGGGCAAATATCCTGAGAGAATGGTCTTTTGTTTAGAAAAGAGGCTTAATGAGGTTAAGGATTTACCAAGGGAGGCTTTCAGGAGTTCAGAGCAGTGAAGTGGAGAATAAAACTGTTCTACATTAAAATGAGCGGTGTCTTACTTTGCTCGGGCTGCCATAACAAAGTAAAACAGACCGGGTGGATTTAAATAACAGAAATTTCTTTTCTCACAGTTCTGGAGGCGAAGTCCAAGATTAGTGTGTCAGCAGGCTTGGCTTCTTCTGAGGCCTCTCATCGGCTCGTACATGACCATCTTTTCGCTGTGTCTTCACATGGTCTTTCCTTTGCATATGCCTGTGTCCTAATTACCTCTTCTTATAAGGACACCAGTCATATTGAATTAGGACCCACTTTAATGACCTCATTTTAACTTGATTGCCTCGTTAAAGACCCTATCTTGCCTTCTGTGACTGGCTTATTTCACTTAGCATGAAATCCTTCAGGTTGACCATATGAACCTGGATTTGGTTGTTGCATATGACAGGATTTCCTTCTTTTAAAAGGCTGAATAATATGCCATTGTATGCATATGTTGGAGGAGGTCATCAAGAGGCTGTGACTGTCAGTTGACCCATGAACCGGCCCTGGGCAACTGGAGGCTTCTTACAGCCCTCTCTGGTTCTTACAACGTGGGTTCTGCTTGCCTTCCCTGCTCTCAGAGGCTTCCCCAAGGACATACCCTTGTGATAATGTTGTGCTATTGAGACCATCTGGATGGTATATATGACTGAACCCAGTTAAGCCTCTATATAAACTTTAAGGATTTGGTAGGTGGGTGCAGAAATTTAGTTATCTTGCTGCAGCCCAGGACAAGCCTTGTATGTAAGTTTCTGTGTTTGTTAAATCTGCCACCTACCAATCTGAAGTGGCCTGCCTCTTTTTTCCCTCTCTCCCTGCCCTTCACTATGGGGGCCAATTTCAGATTACACCTGAGGAGCTTGCAAATCAACAATATAAACATTTACTTTATCCATTCAACCATCAGCAGACACTTAGGTAGTTTCTGTATTTTGGCTATTATAAATAATGCTGCAATAAACATGAGAATGCAGATATCTCTTTGAGATCCTGATGCCAATTCTTTTGGGTATATACTGAAAAGTGGGATTGCTGAATTATATGGTAGTTCTATTTTTAATTTTGTTGAGGAGCTTCCATGCTGTTTTCTATAACAGCTGTAACCAGTTTTACATTCCCCACCCCCCCCCCACACACACCATACAAGCATTCCAGTTTCTCCACATTCTCACCAACATTTATCTTTTGTTTTTTTTTGTTTTGGTTTTGTTTTTTGTTTGTTTTTTGTTTGTTTGTTTGTTTGTTTTGGTAATAGCCAACCTCACAGTTGGGAGGTGATATCTCACTATGATCCCAGTATATAAAGAGTCTAAAATAGTCAAATACATAGGAGCAAAGTAGAATGGTGACCACCAGGGGTGGGAGGGAGGAGGAAATGGGGAGTTGTTGCTCAAGAGGTATAAACTTTCAGTTATGCAAGACGAATAAATTCTAGAGCTCTGCTGTACAACATAGTGTCTGTAGCTAACAGTACTGTAATATACACTGAAAAATTTGTTAAGAGGGTAGACTCAAGACTGTTATGCAAGAGTGTAATAAACATGTACCTCATCAGTCCTGTGTTTTGGAGACTGTCGTGGCAGTCTGTTACCTAACTGACAAAGACAGCAAAATATCTTCATGATCTCATGATCAATGTATTTTTTTAAACTCTTATGAAAACTATATAACTTAAATAAAAATCACAAAAATGGTATAATTAACCCTATGTAACCATCTAGTTTTAGACTTTATCAACTTTTCACCACATTTACTGCATCTATTTTTCCCCCAGGTTTTTTAAGAGGAGGATTTTTTTTTTTTTTTTGAGAGAAAGAGAGAGCATGAGCAGGGGAGGGGCAGACAGAGAGAGAGAGAGAGAGAGAGAGAGAGAGAGAGGAAGAGAGAATCCCATGCCCAGCGTGGAGCCCAGCACAGGACTTGATCTCACCACCCCGTGATCATAACCTGAGCCAAAATCAAGAGTCGGATGCTTAAGTGACTGAGCTGACCAGGCACCCCAAGAAGAAGCATGTTTTATCTTGAATCATCTGCTGTGCTGTTTGGCATCGTGCAAGTACTGGTTATCTTAAACTTTGATAAATGCCTTGCTACATATGAACTTTTGGCATTGGTGAGAAAATCAGAGAAATGTGTACTGTTTTTCCCTTATACAGTAACAAAGGATGGAGAGAAGAGAAGAACCACAGAAATGGAATGTAAGGTGGACTGAGAGTTTAGTGGGACCAGGAAGTCTGGGCAAGGAGTGAGCACAGCAATGGTTGCAGCTTGGGGTTTGCAGAAATCTTGGGAAAGGCACTGAACTCTCCACAGTGTAAAATAGAGACTCAAGCCACCTCTGTTTCAACATTAAATATATAAGCAACTATATAGACTAGAGGACTTAGGGACACCAAGATGACAGTCAGCATGTGTTTAGGATGTACACTAATGAAGAAATGGATGATGGAAAGGACCTACTGGTGTGCTACTGAGTACCATACCAACTTTGGTATTTAAGCCCAGAGGGCCATCCCAGAACAAGAGAAAAGCATACTAAGTGGGGCATACGTGTACAATTCCTCTCAGTATGGAGACCTGTAATCTAGAATTTTATCTGATGCTCCTTCACCTGGGTCTGTAGTGAAACTTCATTTGGCTTGGACTTTGCAATCACTGACCCTCAGCTTCTGTTTCCACCTCTGTCACAGCTATGAAGTGGGAAGCTATCTAGGAGGCTGAACTTCCACCTGTTTGTAATGTTCAATTTTCCTCATTTGACCAATTTATCTCCTGTTTGCGAGTAAATACATCCACCATGAGCTCTCAGGAGCAATCCCACCAGATCATGAATATTTTTATTTCCTTTTTTTTAAAATTTTTTTAATTAAAAAAAATTTTTTAATGTTTATTTTCGATAGGGAGAGAGAGAGACAGAGCACAAGTGGGGGAGGGACAGAGAGAGAGGGAGAAACAATCGGAAGCAGGCTCCAGGCTCTGATCTGTCCACACACAACCCCACGCAGGGCTTGAACTCACAAACTGTGAGATCATGACCTGAGCCGAAATCAGATGTTCAATGGACTGAGCCACCCCATGAATATTTTTATTTCTCATCTTTACTGAACCAAAAGTGATACATCAGGCTTCCTAATATAAAGTGTTAGGATGAAATATCCAAATAGAAGCACAATGTGTCCAAGAGGCAGGTGGGGGCCATAACAGGGGTATTGGTTTTTACAGGTTTTTTTTTCCCCCATGATTTTCAGGCTTTCCTACTTGGGGCTATAAGTCCATAATCAGATGTGTGTTTGTCTGATTTTGAAATCCAAAACCGATTCCTTCCTACAGAAACCCTAGTTTCTGAGTAGCAGCCCATTTGCACATCCATCTCAAGTTGGGGAGCCAAAGGCTTGTGACAAGGTTTCCCGGACGACGCTCCTGGCTAACCTGCCACAATTACAATCCATGGGGAAAACCAGAAATTCCAGTGCCTATTATGTTGTTCCAATGCCCATGAATTGGGTTGGGGGACTGTCTGAAAACAGTATTTTTAGTTTGGCAGTAGTTTATAGTGTCATTTGGCAGGAAATGTCTGAAATTCAGTTATTCAAATTCACTTTTTAAGCCAGTCAGTAGAGCCTGTGTAGAGGATCAGATTGTACAGATGGAATTCTTGGCAAAATCTCTGGAAACTTCCAGGATTATCTGATTCTACAGGGGTCTGTGTCTTTCACTGCCCTTGACTATTTTGCCAGTCTGTAGAAACTGAAGTTAACCTGTAAAAGGCTGACAGAGATGCAAATAATTCCCACCTAAGAAATGCAAATGAATTTTGTCCAATGAGGATGTATTGATTTCTACTTAGTGCAAGAGGCCAGTTTTGCCTCTATCAGCAAATTCAATTCAATATTCCAGATTACCTGTAGATATGTTTTCCTTGGAGTCTCCTTAGAACGAGTTTTTTATTTTTATTTATTTTATTTATTTATTTTTAATGTTTATTTATTTTTTAGAGAGAGAGAGAACATGAGCAGAGGAGGGGCAGAGAGAGAGGGAGACACAGAATCAGAGGCAGGCTCCAGGCTAGGCTCCGAGTTGTCAGCACAGAGCCTGACACGGGGCTCGAACTCACGAACTGTGAGATCATGACCTGAGCCAAAGTCGGACACTCAACCGACTGAGCCACCCAGGCGCCCCTCCTTAGAACGAGTTTTTATTTCTTACTAGTTTCCTCATTAAAGAATGAGTAAAATAAAATCTTTGACACGTACTCATTTCATATTTGTATGAATCACATTTTTTTTTATTTTTTAATTTTTAAAATTTTTTTTAACGTTTATTTATTTTTGAGACAGAGAGAGACAGAGCATGAACGGGGGAGGGTCAGAGAGAGAGGGAGACACAGAATCCGAAGCAGGCTCCAGGTTCTGAGCCATCAGCCCAGAGCCCGACACGGGGCTGAACTCACGGACCGTGAGATCGTGACCTGAGCTGAAGTCGGATGCTTAACCAACTGAGCCACCCAGGTGCCCCTGTATGAATCACATTTTTAAAAATTACCTTTAACACCTTGGTTCTCTAGCAACTTAGTTCATCCCCAAAAGCGAGGTCAAGGAGCACCTGGGTGGCTCAGTTGGTTAAGCTTCCGACTTGTGCTCAGGTCATGAGCTTGCAGTTAATGAGTTGGAGTCCCACATTAGGCTCTCTGCTATCAGCGTGAAGACTGCTTCAGATCCTCTGTCCCCCTCTCTCTCTGCCCCACCCCACATCCACTTGCATCCTTTTTCTCTCTCTCAAAAAATAAATTAAAAAAAAAAAACCTCAAAAGTGGGGTTGACAAGGAGTGAGGGGAGAACCCTGAATTTTTGACTGAGTATTTACCCAGAAGTGACTAGTGGAATGAGCTACTTGAAAAAATAAGATAATATTTACCCTTATTCCTGGATATAGAGGTTCTAGATTTGGGTTGATTTCAGTATAGAGTTATAAAAGCATTTTATGTTTGTATAGGCAAATTTGAGGACTGCTGTGATTCTCCTTTTTTTTTTTAAATCCTACCATTTTAACTTGTTCACTTATATAACAAAAAAAAATGGTAATAACAGATGTGCTAGGTTTAAGAAGCAGGATGGAAACTTGAACACCATTGGATATCACTCTGTCTCTGTCTCCATCTCTGCGGCCCGCCCCCCCTCACCTCTCCAGCACCTGTTCCCGTGTTAATTTCACTCTGCCAGGCTGCCTTCTCCATCAGTGGTGGTCCGGCTGCTAGCATCTCAGCACCTCTTACTCATATTCTCTGTGGAAAAAAACAAGAGCACCATTAGCATAAGTCTTTTTCAAAACTGTCGGCATGAGAAGGAGCGTTCTAACTTGAGAAGGAGGTGGAATCTTGTATAAGGCTTCAGCAGGCAGGGTCAGCTGAAGTTCAGCTAGTTTCAAGAATATTTGTTCAAGGGTGGTACTCAGGGAAGGGAGCAATTATTCCGGTTAATGAACAGCCGTGTTTGGACAATTTGGATTTTACTAAGAGAAGTGGAAGGAACAGTGAGGGGCTGAGGTCATGTGCAAGAGGGGGTGCAAGCTACAGTGGACAGGGACACGGAGGGCCACAGTGGACACTTTATAGTTCTTCAGCGTCTCTTACACCTCATAGTCCTCAGACCAGAGAGACCATTTTCCCCACATGCAGTTGGCTAAATCCTAGGGACGAATTTTGATTGATCGTGCTTATTTCTGGACCACTCACTGTGCTCAGGGAGTCAGAGCCAAGAATGAAGAGGCTGTTCCTAGGCAGATCCAAAGGCTAGAACAAGGGAGGAACAGCTCTTATAAGGAAGGAGTAGCCCGGACCTGGCCCATGGGGGCATCACAGTGAGTGGGACAGCCCCCACCCCTCATCCTCATCTGTGTTCACAAAACCCTCCTTTTCCTCCTTCCAGGTGAACAGCTCAATTTTGCCTTTAGGGGACAATGCTTAGGGGAGGACCGCTCAGAGATCTATTTGCCTAATGCGCAGAGATGAAAATCCTTCTGAGAGCAGCCCTAAGCATAAAAGCTGGACATGGCCCTCATGCCCAGATTTCTTCCACAATCCTGAGAACTGTCTAAATGATCACCATGGACACTTAGGGAAGATAAACAAGTTTGGTTTGAATAAACATCCCAATATTGGCAGTGTTCCCCGCCTCTTCATTCTTTTCTCTCTCCCCTTTCAGGTATTCAGTGCCCATAACCCCTTCTCTCCTATTATAGGGGCCAAGGGCAGGCTGCCCCAAGATGGGCCACTTTGGCATAAAGATTATTTTGAGTTAAAAGTAATCAAAACCCAACAGATGCAGGAAAAGCTCTCTGCCTCCCCCTCAGCTGCCTAAATTTATATTGAAAAGGAGAGTCTGTACCAGGAAGAGAGCTATTAAGAGATTCTCCTTTACCTAAGAAACTTATCTGCATAATAGAGCAAACTTGCTTTTCCAAACATCTTTCACCTTCCTGCTAATGGGTTTTCTCCCCTTTGCATCCTCAGACCCTACCCCATCTTTAGCTCATATAAACTCCACGTTGCCTCATCGTCTTTGCAATTTCATGTTTGGGTGGATTCCTTATATGTGTTCCTATTAAATTTGATTTTCTCCTGTTAATCTGTCTCATGTCAATTTGCTTCTAAGTCCAGCTGGGGCAGAGCAAGGCCTTCCTTCCCAACACGGTAAAAGTAAGACAGATCTGCCCTACAAACGTAGTTAAAACAATTACGATTCAGGGGAAGGAAATATTTGTCCTGATTATTTATATTTTGCCAGAAGAACAAGTTGGTGACATATCATGGACTTTAAAGTTCAAATCCCCAGAATATGAATCTTAACTTCCCACTTACTTGCTCCATGATTGTGGGCAAATACTTAACCTCAGTAAGTTCCAGTATTCTCATTTGGGAAATGGATAGTAGTGCCCACCTCACAATTTAAAGGGATTATGGATATAAAGAATATATGGAGTATATTAAAATCCAGTCACTATCATTTTTTTCTGGTGATGATGTGGTGATAATTATGAAGGCACTAAAACCTACTCACCTATATGTTTTCATCCCCACTTACTATTTTTAAAATGGAATTTCGGGAATAGAAAGGAACTTGCAGATGACCTCAGCCAGTGGTCAAGCTTTCTCAAGAGATCTCTGTTGCTCCAGGGCCAGGAAGGAGGGGAATAGGGTAAGGACTCATGGATGGAGAAGAGTAAACCTCTGTCCTGCAGAGCGGGGCTAGTGAGCCAGGGACAAAGGAATGCTCATTTTAGAGACTTGGATCCAGACTTGCTCTGTGTGTGTGTGTGTGTGTGTGTGTGTGAGTGTGTGTGTGCGTGTGCGCCCACGCGCGCACGTGCGTGATCATGGTGTATGTATCCATGTATGCCTGTGTGTCTGGATCTGTGTATGTTCACAGGACGTGGCTGTTAAATGGAATAGGACATCAAGAAATTATCAACGCTGACACTGATTACAGATACTGGCAAATTAGCAGTATATAGAAAGGGGAAATGAAATTTGGCTTAGCTGTGTAAAAGTAATACTAATTATAGTCACTTACATCAGCCCCTCACCATTTATGCCTAATTACTGTGCAGCACAATCATAATCATGTGTGACATTAAGTATATGCCCAATTAACTTTCATGTAACCTGTCTTGGTTAGGATCAACATATCTGTTCCACTTAGACACCTGCTTGGAGATACACCGCCTATAGTCTTTGCGACTTTCGGGGCTAACAAGAGGGACTTGACGCCCTGGAGTTCTAGAACTGCCGGCCAGGTTGTACTGACAGTTACTCTAGTTTGGGAAAGCAGTCCTCTCAAACATACCCGAATGCAGGAGGAGGCACAAAGGATCTGAGGTTTTTTCCCTCTCCTTCCACACCAGAAGGTCTTCAGAGGGCCCAGGGAGTTCATCTCCCACAGCTGAGGGGACAGAGACAGAGAGAGTGAGAGAGTATGAGCAAGAGATAGCAACAGAGAGATATAGAGATAAACAAAGACATGCAGGCCAAGAAACAAGGAGCCGGTCAGAAAAAGGCGAAGGAGATTCAGAGACACAGACAGAGGTGGCGACAGAGGAGAAAGTAGACACAGATAGATATAAAAAGTAGGGGTAGAGGCTCAGAGTCAGTTCAGTGAGGAGAGTGAATTCAGATGCCTCTGCAGGCCTGGTTGATTTTCTCTGCTAATTTATGATACAAAATAGTTCTCAGAAGCAGACTCAGACAATTCATTGGAGGGTCCCTCATTGTCCTGGATGGTGCGGAAACAGGAGGAGCAAGGTGAAAAGAAATGGGAAGTAGAGAGAAGATAGACAAAGACAGAAAAACAGAGAGATGGGGTAAGACAGATAGACATGGAGGGTCAGGGAAAGGGAAGAGGGGAGTGAGGGGGTTAGTGAGTCTTCTGGATGCTTGGTCAGTACCGGGCTGTGGAGACAGAGAAACGGGGATATGTTCATGACTTCCTTGTGGTGATAAAAATTTCCATGTCCTTAACGCACAGTGGGGACATGATTCGCTTATTGGGCATCAACTATGCACTGGAACTAGGTTAAATGTTTTTACCTATACTGACTCATTGAATCCTCAAAATAACACTAGCTGGCAGGTACTATCATGATGCCCATATTATAGAAAAGGAAACTGAGGCATGTAACCCACCCAAAGTCACCCAGGTAGTAAATGAGATTCAAATCCTGCCATCTGGCTGTAGATCCTACGTTCTCAGCCATGACGTATCACCAGCAAAGCTAGCAGTAAAAACCAGTTAAGGGATCCATGATTTCAAAACATTCTTGCTTAATGATAATTAATTTTTAACTTTTAGAGAGAAAGAGCTAGTGGGGTAGGGGAGCAGAGGGAGAGGGAGAATCTTAAGCAGGCTTCACGCTCAATGCAGAGCCCAATGTGGGGCTCAAACACAAAACCCTGGGATCATGACCTGAGCCAAAATTAAGAGTCAGATGCTCAACTGACTGAGCCACCCAGGTGTTCCAATTTTATTAATTTAATATGCAAGTCAATCAACATTTCCAAATGTAACATTTCATTCGCATGAAGACTTCAATATCTTGTTAGCAAGAGAAGCAGGGGCAGAACCCTAGTGTTGTGGCTGACAAAGAAATAGAAGGCTGTAGGGGTCTTATTACCTCATGACTTTCACACAGTGAGATGGGCAGATTGCCGTGTCTCACCTCCGTAGGTCCTACTTCCGCAGTGAGTGTGGCTCCTGTTGCTTTTCCATTAAGTGACCTTGAAGAGACTGGAATTTGGTTTCTCAGTGACTCCAGTTTTCCCTGTGGAAACTCAAGCAAAATCTCTTCATCAGCTTTCTGATCTGGTAATAAATAATGATAATTTGTAAAATAACTCATTTGGTTATCATCCTTGGAGATTAATTGAGTAATTAATTTTAACCAAGTGCTTATGAAATATAAAGTACTTCATAACTCTTAAGGATTTATGCTCCAGTGTTCTTATTAGGCCGGCAGGGCAGAGATCCTCTGCTTCGAAATGAGAAGCTGATTATGAATGCCCCTGATCAGGGCTGTTTCTCACTAGACTGCACCAATCCCCACTCAAGAACTCATCTGGAAGGCAGATGATGGTCATTTTTTACTTGCCAGACTGAAACTCTGAGCACTGAACTGCAAATTAGAAGGAACCAGAAAGAATTTGGCTTCCTGGTTACTCAATTGCTGGTCGCGTGTGCACCATATTGATTTTTCAGTACGGGGGATCTTTTCTGGGAGTGGTGGTGCTGGTGTAAATGGCTTCCTATGTCCGTGGAACCCTTGCCACACCAAGCACCAGGGGATACTGGCATGATTGTAGCCCGTGCTTCCTTTCCATCACTGCTCACTTTTGAACATACTGACAACTAACACACACAAAAGGCAAGAAGGTGACCGTACTAGTTAGTGATTGAAACATAAACTTTGGAGTCATACAGGCTGGGTTTGAATCTGGCATAACTGTTCCCCACCTCCCACCGTTTCTTCTGTGCAGATAACGCCTCAGTTCAACTTATATTATTGTAAAAAGTGACCATGCTAGAATCTTTAGAGAACTTGGTGACTGTGGTAGAGCCAAAAAGATCTGTCCACGTCTGAATCCCCAGAACCTGTGAATATTATCTTATCCGGCAAAAACATATATGGGTTACCCGATCATGGCAAACGATGTGATTATGTTAAGGGTTTTTTGAGGAGGTGTTTACCTAGGATTATCCACGTGGGCTGTAAATAATCCAGTGGCAAGTGTCCTTATAAGAGTGAGGCAGAGGGAGATTTGACAGAAGAGGAGGAAGCGGCAATGTGACCATGGAAGCAAGGATTGGTCACAAACCAAGAAAGCCCTGGAGCCACTAGAAGCTGGAAGGGGTAAAGGACAGATTATCCCTGGCATCTCCAGAGGGAGCACAGCCCTTTTGCCCCCTTGACTTCAGACTTCTGAGCTCCACAGCTGCAAGACAATACATTTCTGTTGTCTTATGCCATTCAATTCGTGGTAGTTTGTTAGGGCAGCCACAGGAAACTAACACGGTGACTAATGGGATGAGGGAAGTGGTAACAGGGAAACTCGTTTTGCTTGGTACCTGTTAGTGGCGTTGCAACAAAATAGTGGTCTCTTAAATTCCGCTGTGAAGTATTGTTGTTGATCTTAGAATGGCATTCACACAACAATGTCTTTTCAGAATAAAGATAGAGCAACCAAAAAGTCAGCATTTACATTAGAGCGACTTGATTTATTACCTTTGAAATTTTCCCTCCCTTCAGGCGTTACATCATTGTGAGGACATGTTCCTTATAATGCCAAAAATGATACTGTATGTAATTGACTTTGATATGTGTTTATTCCCCCTGCAGAACACACACACTCACATTGAACTCACTCCTACGGACTGCGTGCAGGGTTTAGCTACAGCACCGCTAGATAGGTTAAATTTCCTTAGGACACTCTTCTGTTGATATTGCAGGCGTTAAACCTGTTGGGGAGAAATCCAAACCCATATCGTAGAAAAATTCAATGTTATGGTACCCCTCCATTAAAGTGCCTGCATAAAAGCATATTTTTTTAAACTCAGGTTTATTGAGATGTAATTTATATGTAGCAAAACTTACCCTCTTTAGTCTATAGTTCTGTGAGTTTGAACAAATGCATAGTCTTATAACCACCACTGCAATCAAGATACAGAACAGTCTGTCATCCCAAAAAGTTCTTTCACACCCCTTTGCAGTCAGCTCTGCTTCCTAGCAACCAGGGTCTCATGACAGACACAGATAAGCAGGTGAGTTACCTCTCCTGCCTTCGTGCACAGTGCTTCCTTGGCCGTGGCCACACCAGCCTTATTGGGTCCCTTGTCCTCTCCACGCCTCCACCCTCAAGTTTTACCCCTCTTGTCCCTTTCAGCTGGAATACCCTTCTCTTTCTTTTGCACCTAGGCAGCCCCTACTCATCCTTGAGATCTCAGCTTTGACACCTTTTCCTCAGAGAAGGCTTTCCTGAGTAGTTCCAATCCCTCTCTGTTGCACTGAACACATGTCAAATGGCGATTTCACATTTGTTTGTGTATTCTTTGGTTAGTCTTCCCTTTAAACCGTAAGCTTCCTGAGGGCGGGGGCTGGGTTTTGCTCATGATCTAATGCTTAGCATATAATACAGTAGTAGTCCGGGCGCCTGGGTGGCTCAGTCGGTTAAGCGTCCGACTTTAGCTCAGGTCACGATCTTGTGGTCGGTGAGTTCGAGCCCCGCATCGGGCTCTGGGCTGATGGCTCAGAACCTGGAGCCTGCTTCGGATGATTCTGTGTCTCCCTCTCTCCCTGCCCCTCCCCCGTTCACGCTCTGTCTCTCTCTGTCTCAAAAATAAATAAACGTTAAAAAAAAATTAAAAAAAATACAGTAGTAGGTACTCAATAAATACTAAGTAAATGAATCCATACTTTGAAACTAGTGATGTTCTAGATGTTTACTTTTGATTCTTTAAGATCAATATTATCATTGCTGTTTCACTTTAGTGATTTTTTTTCTGATGTGATGATCTTAAACCATACATTGTTAGACATTCCTCCTTTTACAAGGTGGGCTCTAATTCCTCTCCCACTGAATGTAAGCTGACTCAGTGACTCACTTCTAATAAACAGAATACAGCAGAAGCGACAGTATCATAAAAGGTATGGCACTTTCTCCTTGCTTCCTCTGGGGACACTCAGCCTGCGGTAAGCCAGCTGCCATGTCATGCAGACAATTCAGCAGGCTTATGAAGCCCACGCAGTGAGTAACGGAGGCCGTCTGCCAACAGCCATGTCAGGGACGGAATTGGATCCTTCAGGCCCCCGTCAAGCCTTCGGACGGCAGCCCTGGCTGTAACCTCACTGTAACCTCATGAAAGACCCTGAGCCAGGACAATCCAGCTAAGGCCCCTCCCAGATTCCTAACCTAGGGAAACTGTGTGAGAGGATAAATGTTGGCTGTTTCACGCTAGTAAGTTTGAAGATGATTTGTTACACAAGAGAAGCTGAAAGAGGTGATGAGGGAAGAAAAGAACAGCAAGCGTAAGTAACTTGTTTTAAGGTCACACAACCAGTAAATGGCAGGTGCGAGATCCAAACACAGGTCACGTGGCCCCAGAGCGTGCTTCTCTGTGTCACACCATGCTGCCTCCTAAAGGTGCTTAGCATGACAAACGCAAAATCGTTGGGCTGCTTTACAAAATCTTTGCAGATTTGTTCATGTTACAGTTTCAGGAGGCTGCTTTCTGGATTTCCAAAGAAGCTGCTGACTGGAGGAGTTTCTCAGAGAAGAGTAAGTCAAAAGGCAATTCTAATGGAGAAGTTTAAGTGTACTGAACTATTTAAAGAATTTCTGTGAAGACGTTCTGTTGGATGAGTGGATTGAAGCAAGTTTGTTATAAATTTAAAAAGAGAAAGTTTAAACACCTGAAAGTAACTTTTTTTTTCTTTAGCTCACTATTGTGGTGTAGTAAAATAGTTTTCACACTGTGAATGCATTATACTAGATTGCTCAATTTTTTATATATTCTACGTATTGATGTGTTTAATATTTTATATATTACACATCTTTAATAAATATTTATAAATATATATATGGTATATATATGATATATATATATGGTGTGTGCATATATATATATGATGTGCATATATATATATATATATATATGGTATACATGAGGGAATTACTGAAATTTGGTATTTCACTCAGATTTCTTAGTTATTATTCCAAAGGTCCATACCTTGCAGTAGGCAAAGATTTCTTCAACAGGACACGAAAGCAGGGATCTCAACATACAACCTTATTTAGCCATTGCAAGCTATTTACATGCCTGGTGCCCAGTGCTTTTGCAGTCTATGCTGATTAGAACTAGTATCTTCATTCCATCACCCTGGAACGACTCATTTCCCTTTCTCCTTCTACTCCTTCCCTCTTCTCAAATTAACAAAACATTTTTTTCATCTAATCACTCCACTCATCTTTACTGTCTTTCTTTATTAAAGCATTGTCACTAGTTTCCTCCTCACGAGTATTGGACTCTTTAAGCTAATTTATGACGAGATCCCCTGGCACCTGAAGCAGGAATGTTGCTGCTCCATGGAAATTTCTGCAATTGTGAACCAGAGAGATGTCTCTCCATCCCTTGTATGTGATGCCATCTTCATGTCTGTGCAGGAGATTTAACTTGAGAATTGCTCCTCGGTGGCAAGGAACATGGAATACTTTGGTTCTCCCAATAACTTTGTTTTTTAAGAATCTCAAATCACCCTGGAGCTGGAAAAAAAATTAATAATGCCAAGTAACAGTACCTAGGTCTCCTTGGCTAAATAAAGCCCATTCCAGTGCTTGTAAGTAAGTAACTTGTTTTTTATTTTTTTAATTTTTTAAATTTTATTTATTTTATTTTTTTTTATTTTTTTTAATTTTTAAAAATATTTTACTTATTTTTGAGAGCGAGAGACAGAGGCAGAGTATGAGCACAGAGAGGGAGACACAGAATCTGAAGCAAGCTCCAGGCTCTGAGCTGTCAGCACACTGCACAATGCGGGGCTCGAACTCGTGAACTACGAGATCATGACCTGAACTGAAGGCAGACGCTCACCCGACTAAGCCACCCAGGCGCCCTCCAGTGGTTACTTTTGGAGCCGATAACTAAAATCTCAGAATCCTGTCCTCTTCACAGCCCATCCCCCAACGGGAGCTCAGTTGTCTGTGACGTGGAGTTCGGCCTCTCTTTTCCACTCCTCTCCTGGGGCCTGCTTCCCAGCTGGTGGGGTGAGGAGAGGTAGGAGAGGGTTCAGGCACGTGTAGATGTGAGTGCTGGCACATTGGAGGTGATGGTGGGGACATGAGTAGTTCCAATTGGTCCTCACTGCTTCTTTACTGACCCTTGGCAATAAAAAGCTGGTGATGTCTCTGGCAGGGATGGGACTTTTGGGGACTCAGTAAACAACTCCCCTCTCACTGGGAGGCAGACCTGGGACTCAGGCTGAGGGAGACAGGAACACCTGATAATGCTTACACTGGTCTGCAGGGCTTAAGGAGCTAAGTGAAGCAGGCGAATGGATACTCCATCTCTGCCTCAGACACATGGACCCAGTCACCATCCCCAGCCTTGCTGATTTCTGTTGCAGGCCTGCAGGGGTGAGGCTGACCATGCTTCCTTTCTCATAACCAAGAGAAAGAAAGGGAGTGCTGAGTAAACACATAAAATTCTTCTACCCACACTCACCAGTCGGGCAAGTCCCTCTGCCTCCTGGGATGGGCAGTGAGTGAGACAAGAGCTGAGGGAAGTCTCAACCAAGAAAGTAAAAAACAATCCGAATGCACATGTAGGAATATGTATGCACATTTTTATCTGATTTTGTAAGCAGCAGAGTGAGAGATATGGAAGTATACCTGGTAAGTAGTTCATAGGATTGCCCAGTTTGGCGGGTGGTGGCTGGGATACAATGTGAAAGGAGAAGAGGAACAGAGTATAGAGAGATAAGCAAAACGGGAAAAATCACCAAAACCCAGTATTACGGTGTCACCACAATATATATATTATTGTAGTAAGAAGTGATATTCAGGGCACCTGATTGGCTCAGTCAGAAGAGCATGCGACTCTTGATCTCAAGATCATGAGTTCAAGCCCCATGTTGGGTGTAGAGCTTAAATAAATTTTTAAAAATCTTAAAAAAACCAAAAAACAAAAAAAGAAGTGATATTCACAATATTTCAACCTGCATGGCATGGTTAATACTCTACCAATTAAAGTAGATACCAGGGGCGCCTGGGTGGCTCAGTCGGTTAAGCATCCAACTTTGGCTCAGGTCATGATCTCATGGTACATGAGTTTGGGCCTCACGTTGGGCTCTCTGCTGTCAGCGCAGAGCCTACTTCAGATCCTCTGTCTCCCTCTCTCTCTCTGCCCCTCCCATGACCGTGCACACGGTGCTTTCTCTCTCTTTCTCTCTCAAAAAATAAACATTAAAAGAATAAATAAAATGATGTTTAAAAAAATAAAGTAGATACCGAAAAACTGGGGCAGGATCCCTAAAAATTCCCTCACTGAACCAGGTGTTAATCTGAATTGTAGGGTGCTCCAAGGGGTCCTGGGAGGAGACCGGGAGACCAGGGTGGTAGGACGTGATTTTGAGGATTGCAGGGAGGGTGGCAGCACTTGAAAGGCTCAAGGTCATAGCTATTTACTAAACCACTTCAGAAGCACGTCATTGTTTTGACAATGTGTACAGCTCTATCAAGGCATTCCACTTAAATAACATACTTGTTGACTTACTCATAAATTAACAGCAAATCCTTAAAATATAACTGGAAAGTTTTCTTCCTATACTATGTTATCTAATTCAACTGGGAATAGGCATAGCTTGTATGAAGAAAACCTCTGAATTC
The DNA here is from genome assembly GCF_022837055.1 of Prionailurus viverrinus. Lineage (NCBI taxonomy): Eukaryota > Metazoa > Chordata > Mammalia > Carnivora > Felidae > Prionailurus > Prionailurus viverrinus. The sequence continues at coordinate 97,165,385 of NC_062567.1, forward strand.
TGGGTGCTGGAGGATCACTTTAAAGCCTCACTCAAATGACTGGAAAGTTGATGCTTGGCTGTTGGCTGGAAACTTCATCAGGGCTATGGATTAGGGCCTTAGTTCTTCTCCATCTGGGCCTCTCCTCAAGCTGCTTGAGCTTCCTTACAGCATGGTGGTTGGGTTCCAAGAGAACCAGGAGGTGGCCTTTTATAATCTAAGAAGTCACACAGCGTCAGTTCATTATAGTCTATTGGGCAGGGCAGTCGTCCAATTTTTAGGGGAGGGGACCACTCCATGGGAAGAGTGTCAAGGTCTTACCATAAGAAGAGCATATGGCTTCAGATTCTGTGTCCCTCTCCCTCCCTGCCCCACACACTCTTATCTCTCAAAAATAAATAAACATTAAAAAAAATAAAGAAGAGCATATGGCAAGGAAAATATGGGAGGAAATACAATACGCCACAACAAATTTCTGCTATGTCTGTGATATCCATAGTCCATGCTGGCATGGGTCCCAAAGGTCTCTGCTTTTTTCCATGCTGCCACACGAAGGGCAGAGATTAGCTTGTATAATTGAAAAATTGGAGGAAGAAGGGAAAAGTTAGTATTTTATAGTCAACCAAAGGAAGAAATAAAGTTAACATTTGTTAAGTTCCTATTTAACAACATGGCAGGCTTTGTGTTGGGCACCTGTCATGGATCTTTATTAATTTCAAGATTTCAAGATCCTTATTAATCTTCACCACATAATATGTACTATTACTACCACTTCATAGATGAGGAAATTAAGACAGAAGAGGTATTTAGCAACTTGTCCAGCTATACAACCAGTAACTGATGGAGTCAGGATGGCAATACTGGTCTGCTTGACTTCAAAGACTATGTTCTTTCCGCCATGCTGTGCCTCAGAGTGTAGACTATAAACACAATCTGTAAAATATCCCTATTTTGTTTTTTCTATGTAGTTAATTTTGTTTCTTCTTATGCATACATAAAAGATCTTTTCTTACTTCTCAAAAGGGTTAGAGTAAAATATGGCAAATAGTATAAATGTATGAATGGACTTATTTTTTCTAAATAACCAACAAAGTCTTCTCAAGGAGCATTTAATATAACTCCCTTCTCAATTAATGCCCACGTTATCATTTGTCCATGTAGGAATGTAGAAATTACTACATGGGGGAATTCTATGAGAAACCCACATTAAGGGCACCTGGGTAGCTCAGCCGGTTAAGTGTTCGACTTTGGCTCAGGTCATGATCTCATGGTCAGTGTGTTGAAGCCCTGTGTTGGGCTCTGTGTTGACAGCTCAGAGCCTGGAACCTGCTTCAGAGTCTGTGTCTCCCTCTCTCCCTGCCCCTCCCCAACTCTCACTCTGTCTCTCTCTCTCAAAAATAAATAAACATTAAAAAATAAAAAAAAAATAGAAACCTATGCTAATTATTATGCTAATTATATTGTAAGGTAATGTAAATTTTAAGACATATAGAGGAATTCAGTATGGGAGTTAATTAAGTACAAAATGATGGGTAAATTGAGATACAAGTTCCACGTTTTGTACATATGTACTTTAGGAATACATATTAATATTAAATATACCATGGGACACCCTGTGTAGAGAAAATGGACATTTCTGTTGTTGCAGCAGGGATTTCCCTATAGTGGGGCACAGATAATGGAGTTCATCATAATTAGAACCCCTCAGTCATCAATTAGGTGTGTTTAATCTGGGTGTAAGGACCTCTGTTGCAATGATCAGGGAGATTTTCACTCAGATATCTATTTATAAGATCTGGCACTGGTGATGGTGGGGATAAGAATGCCCCTCTCTTACGTGGTGCTAAATCCAAATCTAAAGGAGTAGTGAATGACAGAGACTGAAAGAATTACACGTACTTTACCATACTGTTAACCCAAGCAGGAATGCGATTCAACCGTAACACAGTATGTCATCAATCCATGCTGCTGAGAGGCTTTTGACACTGACTTGGAAATAAAATTTCCTACTGAAACCTACTCTTTATTTTATTTATTTATTTTTTTATGTTTATTTATTTTGAGACAGAGAAAGAGAGCGGGGGAGGGGCAGAGAGAGAGGGAGAGAGAGAGAATCCGAAGCAGGTTCTGTGCCATTAGCACAGAGCTCGATGTGGGGCTCAATCTCACACACGGTGAGATCATGACTTGAGCGGAAATCAAGAGTCTGACGCTTAAACGATGGAACCGTTAGGCACCCCGTGGTCTATTCTTTAAAATGAATAAATGATTGTTCGGAATGGAGACATGCTGAGTCACTTGGAGGGAACAGAATGGCTTCCAGGCCAGCAGGGCTTTGTGGTGATTTAGTGTTTTATGAAAACACCATCGTCCATCAGAATTTAGGCGGCTTTGAACACAAACAAAAATGGTCATTGAGGCAAATGTTGGTTGGGTCTATTTGATCATTGTTCAGGAGGAGGAAGCCTTAGTCTTTTAAATGGTCCACTCTTATTCATTCATTAACTGAACTTTATCAAGAGCCTACCCGGTCAGGCATTATCCTAAATGCTGGAAATATGGAAGTAAAGAAGTCAAAGTCCTTATGGATTCTACATTCTAGTGGGGAAGGCAGTCAATACAAAAAAATAAACACACATACCAATAACATGTGCTCCAAAAAAAAGCTTAAGAAGGTAGGAAGACTGTGAATGAGGGCAGTGATGAGGAAGGAAATGGCATTATTTTAGATTAAAAGGTCAAGAAAGGCACATCTGAACAGGTAACCTTAAGGCAGAGATTCTTGAATTAAATAAGAAAATGAGCCATATAAAGTTAGTGGGGAAGAGAGTTCTAAGTAAACACAACAGCAAGTAGAAAGCTCAGAGGTTGGAATGAATTTGTATGTTCAAAGAACAGAAAGGCCAGTTTGGGTACTCATTAGTGCTACTTGCCAAATGTGCTGGTTCTCTCTCCTTCTAGGTACAAGATAAGATTGCATTAGCTAGTTCTTCTGTGCATAGGTAGGACCATATGACTTATTTTAGACAGCGAATCATGAGCAGAAATGACATGTGCCATTTAACGGACAGGGTGAATGCAAGGCTGTCTACAACTCTTTTTTCTCTTTCTGGCATGATGATTGGAAATACTTCAGACAGTGACTGCTCCATCAACCAGAATCTAAGAATGAGAAAGAAAACAATGGGGGCAAAGTTCCCAGCTGACCCCTAATAGACATAAATGTGAGCAAGAAACAAATTGTATTGTGCCAAGCCTCTGAGATTTGGAGTTTTTGCCTCAGTATAGCATAACCTGTCCTAGTTGATCTAGTCGGCGTAACTGATGGAAGAAAGCTAGAGGGAGAGAGGTAGGAGATGTCATCTAAAGGATAAGCGGTGGGCAGATCATGTGGAGCCTTGTAGATTATGATACATTTGGATTTCATTCTGCATGAAAGAAAACTCTTTGGAGAGCTTCAAGCTGGAGAATGACATAACGACTTGCATTTTAAAAGAATCATTGGGAGCATCTGGGTGGCTCAGTCAGTTAAGCATCTGACTCTTGATGTCAGCTCAGGTCATGATCTCACAGTCATGGGATCAAGCCCCACGTTGGGCTGTGTGCTGAGGGTGGAGCCTGCTTGGGATTCTCTCCCTCTCCATCTGCCCCTTCCTTCCTAAAAAAAAAAAAAAAAAAAAAAAAAAGAATCATGCAGTCATGCATGTAGGGGAAGTCCTTATTCATGGGAAATACATAGTGAGGTATTTAGGGATAAAGTATAATGTCCTCAACTTACTTACAGTATGTTCAGTATGGTTTAATAAAATGTGTGTTTGCATGTATGTGCATGTGCACATGGACAAAGGGGTAAAATGGCAGTTGGAAAATCTAGATGAAGGGTATGTAGGTGTTCATTGTATGGTTTTTTCAACATTTTTGTGGATTTAAAAATTTTTAAATCAGGGCGCCTGGGTGGCTCAGTCAGTTAAGCGCCAACTTCGGCTCAGGTCATGATCTCGTGGTTCATGAGTTCGAGCCTTGCATCAGGCTCTGTCCTGCAGCCTGCTTCGGATTCTGTCTCCCTCTCTCTCTGCTCCTTCCCTACTTGTGCTCTGTCTCTGTCTCTCAAAAATAAATAAACATTAAACAAATTTTTCAAAATAAACAAAAATTTTTAAATAAAAAAATTGGGGGGAAATAAGAGAAGTACAAGATGAGACAGAAACAAAGGCTGTAGGAGGCTGCTGCAGGTCAGAGATGAGGTGATCTGGGCCGCACCAACAATTGTGAGGATCTGAAATCTGTTTTATATGTGGAACCAGAGGATTTGCTGATAGACTGGCTGTGGGATGTGAAGTTTAGAGTCAAGTTGTCTCTTCAGGTTTTGTCCTGAGCATTGTGGACAGGTGGTGGATACCATTAACTTAAGACAGGACAGCAGGGAGAGAACCAGGTTTAGGGGATGGGAAATAGCAATCCTGTTTTGGACAAGTTAAGGGTGAGTCTCCAAGTAGAGACTAGGTTGGCAGTTCAGTGAGTGAGCCGAGGCTTCAGAGAAGAGGCTGGCTGGGAAAACAAAATTTGTAATAACCAGCACATAGTGGCATACTGAGAAATTACCTTTCTACCTCTTCCCTATGTATGTTCCCCCCCAAATTACTGCCCCTACCCCTTTTAGTTTGTGTATCCACTTGGAGTTTAGATTGTCACCAATCTCTTTCTTACAAAGCTGCAAGGAATAACTATAACATGATAGACAGACAGATAGATGGCTCCTGAGCTGTAGTTTTTGTTTTCTCTGCTGCGCTGTGATGATGGGAAAGACATATTCTATTCCTTTTGAGAGGGGTAAGTAGTATCTGATGAAAGTTCAGGCTGCAATTGCATTCCTCTTCCCTCCCCTAGTATGACACATGGACACCATGCCACTCCACTTCCAGTATAAAGTGATTAAATAGCTCCCCTGGCTTCAAAGAGTTAGGGCTATTCAACAATCTAATGCCTATTGTTTAGGGGATAAAAATAGCTTGTGCTGGCCTAGTGGAAAAAAATCAGGAGGTTCACAAAAGTTATCAGGGAAATGCATTTGTGGGAAGGGGTCATGTAACTTCAGGACACAATAATAAAAATCCCAGTTGAGAAGTTAGCACGTATTTGTCCTTTTCTCCCTTCCATGGTGTGGCAGATTGTATTTTTCCAAAGATAGCTGCCTCAACATATCTCATCCCACATGATCTTCTAATAATGTGACATTGACACTCTTGCCATTGAGTGGTGGGGACTGTGTTCCCTCTCCTTGAACTTCAGCTGAACTTTGTGATTGCCTGAACCAACAGAATACAGTGGAAGCTGTCCAGCTAAGGTTGGGTAACCCCCACAACCATGGGAGGTAATAATATAGTAGTTCAAATCTAGTAAGTTAGTTTTGAAGTTATTCATTATGCAGCAACAGAAAACAGGAACATGGGCTTGACTTCATCTTTTATATTTTCTTTGGTCTTGATTCTTTAATTTATATTCAGATTTTACAGTAATTTTGTCTGCTCTTGTTGCAGGCAGGCCGTCTCAAATTCTTTGTGGAAGAGGGTTTAAATACAATGTAATTACATTTGTAAAAGTGCTCTCCTGTCTAACCCAGTGATGTAAACTCCCTGGTGTTATTCTGTAAACGATAAAGATAACCCATGAAAGCTCAATCACCATTTTTGAGGGATATTTTTTTAAAGAGATTAGAAGAGATTTAAAAGAAAAAAGATTGCTTCGTGTAGACCTGTTCTACATTTTCTGCTCTTTCTCCCCCAAAACAGATTCTTTCCCATGAAACTTTGACAGAAATAATTATGACCTCCTCTATGACGATCAAATGACTGATTCAGTCAACAAATAGTTCTTCAACACATTTATTGGCTACTATTGTGTGCCAGATATTAGACCAGGTGCCAAACATACAAAGACCCAGGCCCAGCTTACAAAGGGGCTTCTGGACTCCTGATTATTTATAGCTATAAAATGCCTACCATATGCAAGGACGTATGTCTGGGCAAGGACATATGTCTGGGCACGGCTAGAAAAGCCTTTGAATGCCTTTAATGACGGTGTATTTAAAATAGCAACAATATAATAAATTAAAACTATCTAATGATCTAACAGGCAATTAATGGAAAAAAATTGTACAGCAATATTACAGTAGGTTCATACATCTATGAATTCAGTACAAGAAACAGAATTAATTTACTCTCTCCATCTCAGAAATGAAATAATGCTATCATATGGCATAAACCTTAAAAAAATGAAATTACAGTTAATTTAAAAGATCATGAGATACTGCAAGATGTTAGTTTAATATGTTCTTAGTCATCGCTTTTTCAAGTTTTACTGTAATTAAAATTTTTAAATCAGGTTTCCTAAATTCAATATCAATCCAAGATAGTGTCATTACCTTTTCAGGAAAGGGGTATGGAGGCAGGAACTACAGTTTACCACAGTGGAGTCAGCATTTGGCACATGAAAAGCACTCATTAAGAATTTGTTGACTTTGTGAAGTGCCTGCGTGGCTCAGTGGGCTAAGTGACCAACTTCAGCTCAGGTCATGCTCTCGTGGTTCCTGAGTTCAAGCCTCGCATCTGGCTCTGTGCTGACAGCTCGGAGCCTGGAGCCTGCTTCAGATTCTGTCTCCCTCTCTGCCCCTTCCCCACTTGTGCTCTGTTTCTCTCTGTCTCTTGAAAATAAATAAAAACATTAAAAAAAAAAAAAAAAGAATTTGTTGACTTCATAAGTTGGAAACATGTACTTAGGAGAATGGATTAAAGGTAATAGTTTTATTCAACAGGCACTTCTGAATACTTGATATAAACATAGTGGTGTTTTGGGTGTTACAGAGAACTATTAAAAGTAGAAGACACTGTCCTTATCTATGGCTAGATGCACATCATTTGCACTTATAAACCTTTATAATAAAATATAAATATATGAAATTCACATTAGAAATAAATAATTTTCAAATTCTTTATTACAAATGAACTCTGGCTATGCACCAAATATAAGAAAAACCAGCAAATACGTGAATTATTTTTACAAACTCTTAGAGAACAGGAGAAAATACAGTATGAATTTCATAAGCTTTCTGAAATTAACTTTTAACTACAGAAATGAAAGTAAGTTTGCAATGCACAAAGTCATATTTCTAGTTACATATTCAGTGGTGTATGGACAGTGAAAAAAATATATCCAGGCTTTTCCACATAAAACAGAAATAAATAAGGGGATATATAAAAGTAAAAACTAATTTAGTTTATATGCTTCTTGAGAAAAGAAATCAAGACTTTTTATTCATTGCTTTTTAGAAATTAGGAATAGAGAAAATACATTATTTTAAATGAAGCAAATAATGTTTAATATTATAAACAATTAGAATAGGATGACATTTGAAGACCTTACCCAAATCTCAGATTAAATAATCCTATGAACTAAATAAATACAGAAAGGCAAGGAGGACAGATGAAGAGAGTGAAAAAATGTACAGAAAAGTAAGAAGGACTATAAAGGAACACCCTCTCGCATATACACGGACTAACACAGAGCTGAGACACAGGGAAATTTAAGGGGAAGAAAGACACACAGTCATATCTTGGCTTCCATCATGTGGAAGGCTTCCTCCTCAGAACAGTCCCAGAATGTTGTCTAATATTTGGTCTGAATGTCTGCTAGCCTCTTACTGTAGTTCTTCTAAAGACTTTTTTTTAAGTTTTGATGTTTTCCTAACTAGACCAAATTGATTTGAGAATCAGTGGTCACATTTTTTACTTTATGGCTTGAGTTGGGTTAAAATTTTGGTTAATAAAAAAACTTCCAATTTTATACTTCCTCTTCTGAATCTTGATCATAAACTTCCTGAGGTTGTCTCTTAATATTGATTACCAAATCAATGGTTAAAATTTTTGTTAAACATTGAAGAACGGAAGTTAGTAATTGGTATTTACTAGCTACCGATTCCAAACCTGTCTGACTGCTTACCATGGGTTGATGGGTTTGTATCGCATGGAGAGTTCTTACATATATTTGTGGAAAGCTATAGTTTCCCTTCTTAGACTTATACAGGATTTTGGGAATGCCTAAAAGAGCATTAGCTATTATCACGCTAACCATAGTTTCTTCTGATTGGTGACATTTTTTGGCGTAGTTAAGAAGATAGTAATGTAATAAAAACTCAAAATTACCACCCGCTGGCAAAACACAACCTGCTGGTATAGATGAGAAGCAGTAACCGTGGGATGTACACATCTCCAGTGACTTCTCTCTCACTGCTAACATGCTTCCCCTTCCAGCAAATTCTGTGACTTGTAAATTTTCATAAGAAATTTCTATCCTAGTGTTTTCTGTTGTTGAATTAGCAGAATTACTCTCCATAAATGGTTCACTGTCATCAACTATCCTGGTTTTGGCTAGAGATAAATATCTCAATGTTTCATCTGTCTGGTATGTATCTGTTGGTGTCACTTTTGGTATTGAACGTGGAATATGTGTTTCTAATTCTATACTTGGAACTACAAAATTTGAATATACTTTTAAATATGTTTGAGTTGTTGCCAGCTTACCTTTGTTCTCTATAACTGTGCCCTGATATGGGCTTTGCATTGAGCCATTAACAATTTCTGGCAATGGCGTACTTTCTCTGCTATTCTTGTAGGTAAGAGGACTTGATGCATAATTTTGATCACTGGCTTGTAACATGTAATTTAGATCAAGGTCTTTAAATAACTGCCGAAGCATTTTAAATGCTCCACGTAAAGCACTTTTATGCTGTTCCACAAGACCCTGCACTGGTGCACAAAGAACTATACAGTGTGGTATAAACGAACATGTGCCAATCAGGCCAAGATGAACATACCTTTTGGATCTAAGGATAAGGGGCTTACAAAAATTCATCAAAGCAGTGTTACAGGTTTCATACCGCGAAGAGGTATGCGGCAATACGAAGGGAGAAAGACCAACAACCCTCTGGATAAGAGATACTTCTTCAGAGGATAAACACTCCACGACAGATATGCCATTCAGTCCCGCATAATAAATAACTATATCTGGTTGTTTCACACTAGACAGCAGCAATTTTACATTCTGACTCTGTAAATGTTTCATGATTGCTTTTGTCCTTTCCATAATCCAAAACTGAGATGTCCGAAACTGTGTTTCTGAATTTAAAATAAACTCTGATCCAGAAGTTGAAAAAGGGGGCTGAATAGTCTCTGTTACTATCACTATTCTTATGTCACCATCTGCTGGACAGTAGACAGAAAAGTCTCTATGAAGCACAAGCCCAGCTATGATCCTGGAATCTGAGACAGGAAGGCCAGTGACACCAACGTTCAACTCTATAAAATAGTCATCCACTAACTCAAATACTTCTTCACATCCACTTTCACAAGCCATACACTTGAAAAAGTAGTCACACATCAATTGTGAAATAAAATTTTGATTATTTCTTCCCACTCTTCCACAAAAGTATGCTTCTAAGAGCAACTCTAAAGAGCTTCTACACAATGTTCTCTCTTTAGTGGATGAAGAAAAGATGGACAAAAAGTGTTTGCTTAAGTAGTGGCCCATAATATAATCTAATACTTGTGTCTGAAACTTCAGAAGAGCCTGAGAAATAAATTTCCACTGACAACAATTTTTCCAATGCCTTCTGTGGGTTTGAATATTTTTGGAAATCAAAGAATCCTGTTCTTTGTCTGTTACTGCATGAAGTCCTCTGAGTAAGTGACAAAGAAAGATAATAAATGTTTTAGCACCATCTCCTGTTTTTCTTAGATGACTGGAAACACAGGCTACCATCATCCTGTACAAAAAAAGAAATAAAGCAACTCAGAATTTCAGCGGGCTGCCTTCTTACAAATAAATCAAGTCCAAACCATGGCTTCACAGGTAAAGGCATAAAATAATACTGTCCTTTTGATGTCTTTAGTATTACTTTTTCCTTTTTTTCAAGTTACTTTGTTCTATTTCAAGATTCTGGGGTTAGGTGGAGCAGGGAGGAGGGGGAATCAATGTTCTTGGAAGTTTGTAAGATTTGACGTCCCCAAGAACATTCCATTGCACACCGCTCGAACCCTGAGCATACAATAGTCTCACCCGAGGTCACTCTTCCCAATAGTACATTCTAAGGAAGGGTCAGGAGATAGACTGCGGTGCCCGGCTCTGGGCAGGAGAATGGGACAATAGTACCTGGCTAAGGGACACTATAACGAGCTGGAAGGCGGGACACGGGTACCTGGCTATGGGATGTTCTAAGTGTAGCGCCTCCAGAAGGCAGCCTCCATCCCGACTGATCAGCACCTCGCCGGTGGGCTTCGTACACAGAACTTGCCGCCCCTCGGGGCCCACGCAGCAGCTCACGATGGTCTCCAGCACTTCCGCCACCCGCAACGCCACCTTCGCGGACCCCGCGGCGGCCATAGGGCGTAAGAGCCGCGTGGTTTCCGGCCGCCCGCGGCGAAGCCCTAGCACCACCAGGAGGGAGGAGCCCGACGGAAGCGGAAGGGGCGGGGAGGGGGCTGTCAGCTGGCCCAGCGCGGCTCACTCCCCCCTATGACCCACTAGCGGAGTAGCCTGCTGTTCGGCCACCTGGGACTAGCGTTCCAATAGCTCGCGAAGCTAGGAAAGAGGGCAAGACTTCCCAGGAGCTAGCTGTTCCTGGAGCGGAAACTGCTGGCCCTTTCCCAGTTCCCTGGGTAAATTCACACCCTGCAGCGGCTTCAGCTGCCACCAAATCTCTCCGTCTCCCAGGAAACGTCCTCCTTCTCTGGAAGTCGGCACGCCTGGGTAGCGTATGTGAAGGAGGGAATGGGCACCGCGGGCGGACCTGGGCTCGTGCTCCACCCCTGACAAAACCTCCGCGTTGGACTCATGAATATTCTGTCCACAGTATCATCAGTTGCTTTTCTTCCCATCACAGAGGCCGGCTCGGGATGCAGGACGGATGGGCAAAGGCCTGGCCTTCACGGTCACGAGCTGCAGGCTTCATGCTTTCCGCAGGGGGCTTTGCCAGATTTCCTTGACGTGGATATCACTTTAAGTCCCCCAGCCACCACAACTTACTTTTTCTTTAGCAGAAGGGATAGATGGGAAGACTTAGCTACACTAGTGATCACTAGTATGCCTTTAAAGCACATAAAGCACAGGGGCGCCTGGGTGGCTCAGTCGGTTAAGTGTCTGACTTCGGCTTAGGTCATGATCTCAGGGTCCGTGGGTTCAAGCCCCGCGTAGGGCTCTGTGCTGACAGCTCAGAGCCTGGAGCCTGTTTCAGATTCTGTGTCTCCGTCTGTCTCTGACCCTCCCCTGTTCATGCTCTGTCTCAAAAATAAGTAACTGTTTAAAAAAAAAAAATAAAGAAAGCACAGTGGCCTTAGGGTACAACTGCAGAAGAAAACAGGCAGAAAGAACATACACCTGGGTTTGCGATGACACTTGTCTGCTACATTCAGTAAGTAACCTCTTCCATCTCCAGTTAAAAAAAAAAATAGTATATAAAAGAAAACCTCACGAGAGTGACAATGTTTGCAAAGAGCTTTTTTTTTTTCATGGTGCCTGGCATATATTAAGCACTCAACGATTATTTACAGCACCCTCCCCCCCCCCCAATAACTGTGATATTCAGTCGCGTATTGACCCACTCTCTCTACAAGAAAAGGATATTTTGTAAATTGCAGAAGAGCCAATTAGGATGATAGCACAACACAGGACGCCTATTACAGTGCAGTCAATATTAGTAACAAAATTACTTATCTTGCAGCTTTTTCATTGAGGTTGAAGAATGAGGGGCTGTTCTCCTTTCCTCTCATTCCTATACATAGGCTAGGGAAAATCTGTAATGCCCTCCTTTCCACTCCCCCCAATTAGTAAGACAGAACCAACTATTAGCCAGAAGCAAGTGGATTCTGAGGAGAGAGCAAAAATGGAAGGGGAGAAGGACAGAGGAAAAGAGAGGAAAACCAGGCAGGAATGATTTGGAACTCACCTGATGTTGACTCAGTATGGACTAGTAAGTGATTTGGGGGGGGGGGGGGAGAAAAAAACTTCTATATAGGTTTTGTATATATACTTGTTTAATGGTAACATTTTTTCTGGTTCTACCCATCACAAAGCAGCAGTGGATATAGCTATAGTATACTGATTGAAGCAGTGGATTAATGTAAACATTTAAAAGTGCTACCATCAGAGTTCTACTTAAGCGTAGAGTGGAAGGAGAGTGGATATTGAAGTCAGACATGGATTCAAACTTATGCTTGCTATCACTTTTACTGTATAGCTTTTGGAGTCACTTAACTTCTCTGAGTCTCAGACTCTTCATCTATAAAGTCGGGCTAACTTCCACTTAGCTTAAGGTTATTATGAGTAGTTAAGAAGAATGAATATAAAGCACCAAGGAAAGCATACAGTAGGGATTCTAACTATTAAATCCCTTCCCAGCCCTTCACCCTCCTTCACAACTACCCCTACAAAAAAAGATTTTTTTTTTCAATTTAAAAATTAGGATGAAGTAATTCAGTCACTTCAAAGTCATTATGTTATATTCAAAGTCATTTGATCACAGTTTACTCTTTTTAAGAATTTTATTCAGAATGCCTACCTGTAGAAGTTAGCATAATTTTACAGATTAGAAAAATTCAATTCTTTTGTCTCTGCAAACATTTATAATAGGTTAGGAATAACAGATTAGAAATGTAATACATTACAAAACAGTTGCCTATGACTATCTGTACATCTACTATGCACCTTAGGGAAAGGATGTGACAGTGTGCTGTACTTACACTGCAGATAACACACTTTTTATTCTATTATACAAAACTGACCAGTGGTAGTGTCTGAATTTATAAATGGCTATTAAACAGGATATTTAACTTAAATGTATATTTAGCATGCTAAAAAGTGAAAAAATTTTCAACTGAAGTAATTCTGTGGCTCATCAATTCAAATGTTTCATGGCATTTTTCTTTAAATAAACATCAATATTGTAATACTAAATAATTTTACATGATAAATGCAAAAAGATAAAATTTTCTAAACATTTTAGAAAGTATGTTCACATTCATTTTGTCATGGGTTTCTTGTGGCTCTTCTAAATATGTTAATCATATTAAGGAGACACTGGTCCTATACGATTTTAACAGTCCATCTTCAATTAAAAACTGTAACCAAACAAACAGTATATTAAAGAGTAACAAAAAGTAACTTAAATATACTAAATTCACACACTATACGTAAACAAAATCAAGTCAAATTACATAAAGTCAAATGACACAATAGTGGCAGGTTATACATTTTAAAGAATTTCTTTATCCATGTAGTCACATGAAATAGAAGCTGAAATGTAAACTCAGTGATTTGTGTGGTGTTACCCCTTACTGGTTCAAATTGGAAAATTTGGTATAAATGCTAATATTAGTATTTTATTTCTGTACATTTAACATAATTCAAAATCATCTACAGCATCAGGTATGGCTCATCAATTTTGCCATCATCACCGTATATCAACCAAAAAAAAAAAAAACCTCAAAAATATATTCATTGCTCATTAGAAATGCTAAACACCAGAAAAAAATGGAATTTTGTTTTCTTAAATAGTTGACTAAGATATTCTTCAAAAAGTTAAAACTGCCTTCCACAGAATTTTATGTGTAGTATGGCACAAGTTGACACCCAAAACAGTGTGAATTCCATCAAAAAGGCACTGTTTACAATACTCAGAATAATCTGACAAATCTACTTCAATGATGTCTGAGAGTGAAGAATATACTTGAAATAGTTAAATAGACAAACCCTTATAAAAGTACAGCATTACTGTTTAAATATACTATAGCTATATAAAAGGAAATAAAATGACACAGAGAAATGACCCTTTATGGCAGTTAAGCCTATAAACACTTAGAGAATCATATTGTAGTTCTGTAACACAAAAATAACAAAAAGTAGTTTCTTAAAGGCACAAAAGCGTGAATACTAAATGAGTGTTGTATTTTACAAGGCCAACTTTTTCAATGGAATGGTGACAAAGATTACACTGTACCTTTATAAGTGATGCAAAAAAGTACTGACATGAAATACAAGTGACATAGCTATTGCTGAAACTTACTTATTTCACATGCCCTATTTATTATCTGTTCCTGGGCCAGCTACACCTCACTAAATGGCGGATAATTGAAGGCATAGTACATTTCATAACTAAAACAAATGCACACGTCGATAATTATTACTCATGTAAATTTTCATGTGAAAAAATAAAATTTTTGATCAAATGAAAAAAAAAGTGGTCATAAGATCTTAAATCCTAGAAACCATCATGAGGCTCTCAAACAACTGGGAACTGTAAATCACAATTTTTATGAATCCATGTTTGAAGGAGTATTAATCTCAGGTAGGGAACATTCAAAGTCAATTACATATATGGCTACATACAAAGTTAATTACGTGTCTTAAAGGATTCACATACTAAGCCTAGTATAACCACTGATCTAAAAACTAAGCCACCAATTCCTGAGTTTTGTGTTCAGTTCACAGAAAGGAACTCATACAACTAAAAGCATAAGAAGACTATTAGATTAGATGTATGCTTTCAGTGTATAAGAAACAGTCATGAGTAACCCTGCTCTTTTTCATGAAAGTTTTTGACTCCTTGAGTAATAAGAACCCAAAACATCTGCTCTAAAAAGAAAAACATAAAGAACATAACTACCTTCCCAGTCTTAGAAGATACCTATACAAATAAAACACTATTTCGACCAAATGAAAAGAACACACAGGTGGGTAGGACTAAAACCCCAAAAGGGGGTTATCAGCAAAAAATTTTAAGTTTTCAGGGTTTAATGATGAAATTATTTTTGTGATCAGCCAATCAACTTATATATAAATACTAACTGAAACCATAAAAAGGATCAAATTGTACAATATTTACAAAATATCATATATCAATCAATAGGCAGTTGAGCATGACATTGGTAACAGAGAGTGAGGACAAAAACGACACAAGTATGAAATACAAACAAATCTCACCTGTTCTAGTGTAGACATATCTATACTTATACCAGGTATAGGTATCTTATTTATATTTCAGTCAATTAAAAAAAGTGCTTTCACATGTACATATGGAATACAGCATTATTTTGCCCAAACTATATGGCTCTTCTTAAAACCGAAGACTATTAAGATAGCTAAATTGGTAAGGGAGAAAAAAAGCAGGCTCTTTATCACTTTCAATTTTTGTAATTTAGCAATCATTCCTTGACTGTATATATCTTGGCATAAACAGTTGATTGTAATTTTGCTAGTGTTTCACAGTCTCTTCTTAGTCAAAGGCAAATGTAGCCAGAATAATTATTCTGACTTTTCATTAATAACCATTCCGAAAGGTATACTTTCAGGATTCTAAGACATATCTTAGGACAACATGTTCCTAAACTTAGCTACATTTGCAAAAATTGCTTCTGAGGGCTATAAATATTTATGACAAACATTAAAATATTAACCTGAAAAAAAATTAGGAAAAAGTGTGCCTGAGTCTGAACAAAAAAAATCTTGAAGTGTGGTTTGTCACAGAATGAAGTTACTGAGAACAGAGGAATAAAGAATTAGACCTCAGAACTTGATGCTCTTCTTAGATGCTCAACTTATTGCACATTTTAAAGAAATAAATTTTAATGTATACATAAATGCTACGACACAAAGTTTTTCTTACTGCCTTTCTCTTATTTGGCTTTTGAAGTAAAATATTGGTTATAAATTTTTTTCTATTCTATTTACTCACTGAATACACTAAGTTCTAAACAAAAGCTAAAATAAGTTTTTCATAATGAAAAACATAAATTATCATATGCCCTATAAACAACTCTAGAATTTGGCCTATGCTACTGGACCAACAGGGTTACAAGAAACAAAAATAAGAAAAAAGGACAGCAATTTTGACCACAATTTTTTAAGCAAGTGCTTAAGGTGGTATTATATAGGTATAAGAAAGATATAATCAATAGATCCAAATAGCTGCATATCGGTTTTTTATGTCGATAAACATACACACAGATTTATACCTGTCTCTATAAATATTAAAATTCTAGGGGTTAAAAAAACTGTGTGTAAACCTTTAAAAAAGCAATCTGCCACCTTGTCTCTCTCAGTACACCAATTTCGACTACACTTTTTTCTTGCTGTTTCTAAGAACACAACTGAGCTGGGTGCTTTGGAAATGATATTTCTAACAGGACAGTGTTTTGAACTATTTATAATATGTCTATTATGCCATCATTTCCCATTCTGTAATTCCTTATTGATAAAAGTCTTGTGCCTGTTGTATGAAGAAAATAGATTGCTATGTATATATTTTATAAGATTGATAGCATTTTTGTTATGAATGTTAATGTTATATCTCAGAACACACTATAGAATACAAAGACTACTGTCAGGTATACATAAGACACAATTGTGTATACATGTGGACTTATTATACTCACATGTAAACACACTGTCACAAAAGCTAGAAATGTTCTGGCACTTAACACATAGCTCACTTTAATGACCAAGAGTTCTTATTTCAGGTTAAGGAAAAAAGGTATGAAAGGTCAACACCTCTACATTTATCTCTAAGATTTTTGTTTTAGAAATATTGTGACATTTTAACAAAGACCAAACCAACTTGAACATTGGTCCCAGGCCAAATTTGATCATTCCAGTTCATTGATTCAACTGTAAGGAACTTCTACTTAAACATGAAGTTTATTATGACTTGAAGCAAAATCAGGAGGAAAATGATGAAGTAGTCTTTTTGTTGCAGAAAATAATCTGTGGCAGGTGTGCTTGAAACTAAATGATTTCGAAGAGCCATAATATTTCTACAAAAATAAGAAACAATAAATTTTAAAATTATTTGTCAAAATGTTAGCATATAAATCACAATTTGATAGTGAAACTTAGTAAAGTCTTAGTTAAGAGAACACTTAATTACATTATCTAAGGTAACTTGTTTAATCAATTACTACTACAACATCAACAGGAAGCTATTATGTTACGTGAAGCCGTTATTAGGTCTTGTCTAAATCTACATTCCACATTGTACCAAATATATTACTTGATGATGTGCATCAAACAGAATTATTAAAGTTAGAGGATATAAAAATATACCACTTTTCTCTGTTATCACAGTGGTTTTAAAACAAAAATTATGCTTCTTAGTTGGTCTAGTAAAGTTCTTTTATCTTTACTTTGGGGAAGATAGAAGTAGATTTGGAGAAAAATTCTAAATTCTCTAAGAAAACATAATACAACAGATTTCATGACATTCCTAATTTGAAAAATGCTATATAGGCATTTCATATACTAACGAAAATAAAGTGTTAATTTAGTCATTAAATGAGCTTACATTATCCTCATGCCATCCTAAATGCTTTTGGCTAAAAAAAAAAAAAAAAAAAAAAAGCTGATTTCATTCCGCCCCCCCTGACTTCTACACTGGTATACCAGTATAGAGAAAGAAAGGAGGCAAATGAACAAGTAGGCTCATTAATTTATAAAGACAATTAAACTAGGAAATGAGCATTTTATATAAGGGCTGATGATATCAAGATGCAGAAGACATGTTCCCTCCTCTAAAGGAGCTCATTGTCCAGTTGCGGGAGGGGGTGGTGGTCGTGTGGTAAACAGACACACACAATAACAACTCTGTAATCCAATAAATGCTCAAAAGTAGCAGGCATAAGGAACTGTACAAGGACAGTGCAGGGATTAATAACTCTACAGGGCAATGTGGGTAATTAGAAATGTTACAAAAAGGGTGGCATTTGAATTATATTCTGAAGGATAAACAGGGATTTTCTTGATGGGCAGGGTGGGAGGAAGAACAATCTAAAAAGTGGATTCAGTGTGGGCAAAGCTCCAAAGATGAGACAGTAGAGTATATTCTGGAGTATACTGTAAGGAGTTTCACAGAACTGGAGCATGGGACAGGCACAGGGGAATGGCAGGAGATAAGGCTATAAATGAAAAAAAACAACTAAATATAAGCTGTAAGATCACTAAGAAATGAGAAAAATCTTTTTTTTTTTAATCCTCTAATATAGTAATGGGAGGAAACCAATCTACACTCCTACTAGCCTTAGCAATGGGGCAGAAAGAATCAGGAGTTCTCCTCTAAGGAATTTTCTTTTTTTCTTTTTTTCTTTTTTTTAATGTTTATTTATTTATTTTTGAGAGAGAGAGAAAGAGAGAGAGAATATGAATGAGTTGGGAGGGGCAGAGAGAGAGGGAGACAGGGAGTCCCAAGCAGGCTCTGGGATGTCAGTACAGAGCCCAATGTAGGGCTCGATCTCATGAACTGTGAGATCATGACCTGAGCCCACTTAACTGACTGAGCCACTCAGGTGCCTCCTTCAAGGAACCTTCCTAAGTGTTAATGATTTTTTGTTGCTGGATCTGGGGAGGAATGTGTGAGGAAGGGTCTGGGACTACAAAAAGAGCCCTCAAAGGTCTCAGGGTGGTGGCTATTTACCCCTTGCTATGGAAGCATTTCAATATGTCAACACATGATGCACTCCTATTAAATATTAGCCAGGTACAAAGGGACTGCAGAAACCTTTGCTAGCCAACTTTCTCAGAAACCACCCCTCTACCACATCCAACACACCTACATTTCTAGGTATGCTACAGCAATAAGATAAAGAGATTCCACTTGTATAATCACAGAGGAGAAATCACCACTCTCCCCCAATATTTGAATGGTGATGGAATTTCACAAGTTGCAGTCGTCAGGCAACAGAAGCCAATCTATCTTAATAGCTCAACAATGTTATAAAAATGTAAAGTTTGCATATGATTTCCTACATAACAGATTCTTAACTACCTCTCTAGACTTAAATAGCCACTGTCCATATATATTACCTTTTAATTTCTTCCTGCGTTTGTTTTATAGATTCGATGGAATTTTGAATGTCTCCCAGTTCTATCCCTTTCTTTCTTCTCGTATTTGGTTTTACTGATTGAGCTAAAAAGACATTTGGAATAAAGTTGATGAAAATAGCAAACACATTTAATTATAAACAATTTACATTTCAGCTTAATGAGTCTTATATAATAAATTTTTTTCTAGGCATTATTTTTATGGCTTAGAATGTAACATAATAATAGTAATACTCTGCATTTAAAAAAAATGTTTAGTTTTGAGGGGGTGGGGGAGAGGGGTGGAGAGAGAGACAGAATCTGAAGCAGGCTCCAGGCTCTGAGCTGTCAGCACAGAGCCTGATGCAGGGCTCAAACCCACGAGCCATGAGATTATGACCCGAGCTGAAGTCAGACGCTTAACTGACTGAGCCACCCAGGCACCCCAATACTCTGCATTTTTAAAGTTTCAATCATTAGTTGAATTTTTTTGTGGCATCAGTTTCATTTTTTTTTAACTAAATGAAATAGACAACAAACAGTTCATTAAAAATACATATATTAATTTGGGGGAAGGTATTATTCTCGTGTCTCTTGTCCATTTGCTTACTTCTGAAGAAGTCAGCTTCTTAAGTTCCCTTTTCAGTGTTTTATTAATTGTTATCTTTATTTCCCTGGTCACCCCAATTTTAAGCCTTTTCAGTTGTTTTTGCTACCTCTTCTACAAATTTTTACCTTCAACCAGTAAACTTTTTTTTTTTTTTTTTTTACCTTCAAACCTCTCATATCATTCCTTCCTTTCCATTTTTGTTCGTTTTGGTTCTCATTTGTAAAATAGGGATAATAATACTACTCAAACTCCACATGGTTGTGGTATGGTATGTTAAACATCTAGCTTGGCACACGTTAAGTGTTATTTACCTTATAAATTACAGGTAAATAGTGCAGTGGATAAGACAGTGAATTAAGGAGCCAAAATATCTTCATATATTACATGTATATATACTGTCTTATGGGATATGTGACCTTGTGCAGGTTAACCTGTATCTCAATTTCCTTTTCTGTAAAATGGGAACAAAACAGTGTAACTAATATTCCCCGTCTAGCACATTGGTTCCATATGACTCCTACTTTTAAACTTTTATTCCTTTTTGACTGCAGTATCTTGATCCCACCCACATCCCTCAAGCTTAGACTGCTGTAATCCATTAGAAATCCTAATAATTCATCAGGGTTCTTTTAAAAACTGCCTTCCAAGTGAATTCAGCTCCCTCTGCTTTAAACTGTTATTGGTTACCTACTCATTTCCCGGCATTTATCATTTATTCACTTCTACTGTCATCTCTGTAAAATTAAGTTCCCAGCTTAGAGTGAGCTTAGTAGAGAACTATGGCTTTAAAAAACTGTATTTTCTCAGACATTCATTACTTTAATCCTTTCTTGATTATATGTCAGTGTAATTCAAGACATTTTACACATTATCTGGCTTGTACAAGAATGGCATACTAGTTAATCTAGTTCATAATTTTGATATAGTTATATTTTTACTTGTCTGTGACTTATAAACACTATAATAATTTAATCTAAAAGTGAAAAAATTTTTTGAAGCATGGAACTGAGTTCAAAGCTCAAAAACTGGTCCCTGCATTGAATCTAGGAAACCATCAACAACTTTTCAGGAGCTAACAAGATGTAAAAAGAACTAGTACTACAATGTGGTTCTTGATTTGCATGTTTTCTCTCACCTTTCCCTTGTGGCCTGGTCTTGCAATTTATCTATAATCTAAAACTGCTTTTTAGGCACACCATCTCTGTCCCCACCAAAACTCCCAAATCATCTTGAGTTAATATGAAAAATGCTTTTTATACATTAAACATAATACAGTAATATCCTTTTAAAAGTTTAGACGCTTATAGTGAATAGTCTGCAGTAAACATTTTTACCTTCACTTCCAGATGAGTCTTGGATATCAGGTTCTGGGGAAGAATAGCCTTTTGCCACTTTCTTCTGTTGCCTGGTTGGCTTATGTTTCATTTTTGGGACACTAACCTGAAGAAAAAGCCCAAACTATAATGTGAATTTGCAATGAGTTTTGTAATTAAATACCAATGTTGTAAAACTGTCAAAACTATCAGTTCATGGGCACTTTAAGTATACTGAAATAAAAACAAAGATGAAATAGTCTAATTAAAACCTAACAAGAGGTGGTAATACTTATACAATCATTTAATCTTAATAGGAAACATTAATTCAGCACAAACAAGAAAAATATTAAAAAACATACAATGAAGAGTTTCCCTTCACTCCTGACCTCTACTAGCAATGCAGTATCTCCATCACAAAATAGATACTGCTATTAGTTTGTATATCCTTCAAAAGACAATTTTATGTACAAATGTGAATACAGACGCCCCCCCCGCCCCCCCCCCCCCCCGCCAAGCTTCTAATTGCACCAGTCAGTACCTTTTTCAGTCATACTTATCTTATTCCCAACATTAGAAACATTCCCATTGGATGATGTTGGGTTTCCAATAAAATTATTTATTTACTTTTAATAATATCTGGATATTGCAGAAAGCATCTTATAATAAATAAAAATATTATTTGGCAGAGCATGATTTAAACCTACAGAAAGCATTTGAATGCACGCACAAGATTCAGAAGTATATTAAATGTTCAACTAGGACTAAATTTTTCTTAAAATAATATACTTCAGAGTCTACCCTATTAATAGGCTTGCAATTCTGAAGGTCAATCCTAAATATAAAAATTCAAATTCAAGAAGAGAAACTAGAATTAGAAGGGTAAGGTAATTTACATGCTTAGAAAGAGGGAACCAGTCATCGTAAGTCTTTAACTCTATTCAGACCTGTTTACTATTCTAAATAGGAATTATCCTCTATTACCTATTCTTTTACAAAATTTTATTCAAAAGATTGAAATTAAAATAAAATTTCTATAATTTTATTATAGAAAATAAACAATGAGCAGGTTAAGTTCTGGATTCAGCCTGTATTATGCCCTCTTACTTCAAGTCATAGAGACCGAACACTGTTACATCAGAATCCAAATCCACCTTAGAGTAGGTTCAAATTGGAGATTGATGAAGACTGGTGAGAAGTATTTAAAATGACAAAGGGAGTCAATAAGCTATGTCTCTGTATGCAAAGATTTACTGTCATCAGTAAACTCTACTTTTAGGAGGAAATACAGAAGCCCTGTCTGTCTCTACCATGTTAGTGTTGTTGAAGGAAGAAACAAAATTTTAAAATGTTTTAAAATTTCTAAATTGTAATAACGTGTGTGTGTACATATATATATATATATATATATATATATATATATGTGTGTGTGTGTGTGTGTGTACACACAATAAATTTTTTCATCTTAGCCATTTTTAAGTGTACAATTCAGTAGTATTAAGTAGATTCACAATATTGTGTAAATATCACAGCTACTTCCAAAACATTTTCATCATCCCAAAGAAAGACTGTTAACAATTAAGCAATGACTTCCCATTCCCTCTTCCCTATAGTCAATAGTAACCTCTTTTTCGCTTTAGTTATTGTATTTTTGAACCCCAGAAGTTGTTTGGTTCCTTTATATATTTTCTCTTTGTTGATATCCTAATTTTGTTTATGTATCTTTTTCTTGATTTTCTTTTGTTCTTTGTTCCTGTTTCATTTAACTCTTTGGGCACATTTAAGACAACTGTTTTTGAAGTCCTTGTCTGCTAAGTCTCGTGTCTAGATTTCATCAGGGATGGTTTCTGTCAATTTATTTTGTTCCTTTTAATGGGTCATGCTTTCATGCTTCTTTCTATGCCTTGTAATTCTTCATGGAAAACCCTGGACATCTGAGTGTGATAATGTGGTAACTCTGGAAATCAGATTCTCCACCTTCCCCAGGGTTTTTCTGTTTCCTGGATTGATGAAAGCTATAGTACTCCATTTGTTCACAGAAGTTCCTAAACTATTTCTGCAAAGACTGTAATGTTGTTCATGGTTACTGAAATTTCTGTTCCTTAGCTTATGTTCGGTTAGCATTTTGACAGAAACTTCCTTGAACACCAGTAGCCAAATAAACCAAAACAAAAGACAAAAACGAAAACAAAAAAATACTCTCCCACTCTTAGCAGACTGTTCAGTGTAGGGGCACTAAGCCAGACTTGCACTGAGCTTAGGTGTTAGCTCAGTGTTCTTTCACTGTTCTTTTCTGAGCATAAGCACCTTACCTTGGACATTTGGTTTTCTAAAATCCCTGATGCCCCAGTTTTCCAAACAATCTCTCCCCAGCTTTTGTTCCTAGGCCTTACACAGTCTATTGTATTGTTTCAACGATAGTCTTTTGCCCCAAGTGTGTGCAGGATGTCAGTATGGTTCATAGCACTTCCAAGAAATGCCTGCAGCCTTTCTGCCTGGGCTCTGAGTTATCAGCAAAAACAGAATGCCTGCCCTGTCAGCATACTTAAAGTAGCCCCTAGACCGGTTAAAATAGACGTACACAATTTGTGAATAAGATCTACTCTGTTCCCTCTGGAGCCAGGGCTCTCATTGAGAATGTGGGGGCCCTTAAGACAACCAGTGCATCAGTGAGGAGTTGGGGCAAGGGCAAGTAAAAATAACTGCTTTGAAGTCACTTCTCTCTTGATTCATTATTCACTCTGTTGCTGCAAACCTATTATGCATAGTTTTGGCAAATTTGGTTCTGACAGCTCCTGCTTGCTTTTTTGTTTCTTTGAAGGGAAAAGAGCTTGGAGCTACCTATTCTGCCATTTTGCTGACTCAACATTTTAAATTTTGAAGTTAAATTTTAAACATTGGCTGCCAAAGATACTATGGGTTTGAAAAGTTCATATGCCTAGCAGATCTTGTTACTTTTTTATTACATACCATTGGAGTGCGATGTTTCACTTTGGTCTGGATAACACCATCTTTTTCAAACTGTATCATATCATTAAGTGGGTCCCACGGTCTAGTACTGCATAAATGAAAAAAAAAAAAACATTTATCTAATAACTAAACACTCACTTTTCCAAAAATGTTGTCAATAATTAGATTTTCATTAGTAATTATGAACCTAGCTGTAAGATTAAGAATTGTCATATCTAATCTTCTGATCCTCAGCTTACTTTATAGACCACTATCATGGCATCAAATTTACAATGAATGAAACATCAAATTTAAAATCTCATGCTAATTTATAGATAGGGCTTAATAAAAAAAATACCCCAACAGTAAAAATTCTAGAAATAAAGGCAAAAAACAATGCTCATATACTGTTTGTTATTTATGTTTTAATTACTTACTCTGCAAACTTATAATGCCATTCTCCTGTGAGTGAATCAAGCTCAAATAACTTGCACGCCCACTCTTCACTTTTTGTTTTCCGATCTCTGGCAGCTTGTCTTTGAGCTTCTTCTAAAACGTACTTCTCTTGAGTAGCTTCTGTTTGGTCTTTGGCATTTATGGCTCGAGTTACCCGCTGCCAGAGTCTAATACGTGTGCAAAAATAGCATTAAAAAAGCAAAAGAAAATCAAATCTACATAGAATAGACTTGAATCTCCTTGAGAGAAAAATGATGCCTACGTGGGTTTTTGGTTTTGACAAAGCTTATGCTCATAGGTTTAGAAATGAGTCAAGATATAAAAAGTGGTGTCTTGAGTAGAAATACACAGTGGAAACTAAGTTTCTTCTTGCCAAGGAAAAGTTTTTACCTTGGGTTCTTAAACATATGGTGATGAATGGTGCTGACCCAAGATAATAAGAATGTACTGAACGCTCAAGAATCTACATTTTTAAGTTCTTGGGATGATTGTTATACACACTGTGTAAGATCCACTAGCCTCAAAGATCCAACACTGTAATGCCATGCTTTTCAACCTTGAATGTAGGAATTATCAGAGAACTTTTAAAATCAGAATCTTGGAAGTAGGCCCAAGTACTGGTTTTTTAAATGTTTTCTGGGTGATTTTAATGTGTAGCCAATGTTGAGAACCACTGACTGAGGTAAAATCTTTTCCCCTACTAAAGTTTAGTTTTTTATTAGACAAATAAAACTATGACATCTATATTACTCTACCTGTGAAGACAGCATGTTGTGACTGAAAGAACACAGGTTTTGGAATCAGACACACTTGGGTTGAATCCTGTTTCTGTCACTGCTTGGCTGGTGAACTAAAAGTTACTTATCCTAAGACTCATTTCCTCATCTTTAAAATATGTGAAATTACATTCACACCTCAAAAACTGTTGTATGCTTTGCAAAGCTTCACCCTGGATAGAGGGCATCATGTGGTTACAGCTGAAACCATTTTTAGAACTGCCGCATACATATTCTTTCATTTCTGACAGCCCCAATTTTGGGTGCAAAAGAAAAGTACACAGACTTGAATCGCCATGACAAAGAATGATATGCATGTGAGAACATGTAGTGAGGACTAAACTAATGTGTAAAAAGTACCTGGTAGAGTGTGTTTTACACAGAAAACTTCTAACATAAATAAATATAGCAAGAATAAAACTGGGCAATATTCATATAATTTTTTGGTTCAAAAGCATAAGAGATCCAGCAAGAATTCCATGACTTAAGAACAGAAACTATGTCTTTAATTATTGCTCAACTAATGGAAGTTTCTAGAAGCCTGCATATCCAGAGACATAGTTCATATATTTTGCAAATCAAGAATAATTAGTCCCATAATTTTATACAAACAAAAGCTTTTGTTTTTAAATAGGCCCTGGAGCAGATAAGAGAAAGGAAAAAATGGGAAGTTTTAGTTTAGAGCTGCAGAAAACCAGTATGATTTTTTAACTAGTATGATTTGCATATTTATTTGACATTCACATATACAAAAAAAAAAATCCTGTCACATCGCACAAATGTTAAAGTATTTTTGCTGAATTAAAATGTGACTGAAAAGTGACAGAGAAAAGTGGCCAACTATTGAGGGGTTAAAAAATACTCTTCGATGCTCATGAAGTTGGCTGAAAAATGGTATACTTACTTCTCTGATTCAAAATCTCCCTGCTCTTCAAATTTAACAGTGTGCCTTATTAATCTCCACTGCTTAATGTCTGGTGTTGGATTCCAGAAGACCTCTGAATTATCAGTCTTTTTGTCATTAATAAAAACTTCACTGTCCTGTATTTAAAGAAATTAAAAATTAATGTAAAGAACTATCATTATTTAAATTAGGATTATTTAGTATAGTAATATAAAAATTTTTTCCTGTACTTAATCCCACAGTTAAACACATTTCTAAAACAAATACAACTAGCACTTTTCTAAAAGCTCCAAATGTCTTGTCATTTCATAAAACCATTAAATAAGTACTTCTAGTCATTTAAAACTTTTGGTTGAACACACAAAAAAGTTCATGAGATTTCACAAGTTTTACTTAATAAACAAATTTCTAACAATTACTTGCAAAACCTCAACAACGATTTCTGAATTGTCACAGAGGAGCACAGTATTTGCTAACAGCTACAATGAGATGCTGCTATCTACGTACTCAACACAAACCTCAAAGAACCTTTCTTAGCATTAAAAATTTGAGTACAATCTTAGAAATTTCATTTTTTAAAAAAAGATAGTTTTATCTTTTTTTCCAAATGATTTTTAGATAGAAGTAAAATTTTAAAATTACAGAGCATATGCTACAGAGCATATGCGGCCTCTTGGTTGAATCTCTAGATCCAGTTTCACTTTCTCATCACATTTCTCATCATTTTCTGATTATAATGCAGAAAACAGCATACACTCAGTGTTCACAGTGACAGTGCATCTAGGCAGTACCATTATATACCCTTTTTCATTTAAGCTCCTCTTAACAAAATTAGGTAAGTGCGAATTTAGGTCAGCAGAGAAATAAATAAAAGCTGTTGCTTCCAAATACCACTATACCCTTTCCATGTCCCTGAAAAGGAACTGTAACTCTAACTGGAAATGCCTCTTTCTTCTAGGTGAGGGGCAGGACACTGCTCCGAGAAGCAGCCAGCCCTGGAGCCAGAGTGCACAGGCTGGAACTCTTGCTCCATCACTTTGAGCAAACTGTTTAAACTCTCTGTGCCTCAGTGTCCTCCTCTGTAATATGGAAACAGTATTACCCACTTCATACAGTTATTCAGTATCAAATGAGTCAATACGAGTAACATTTTTAAACAATGCAGTATATTCTAAATGATAAGTGTTAGCTATTTTTATTGAATTAAACTTTTGGAAAGGTAAAGTATTATTACAAGACACTAAATATTGTTGATAACAGATCAATGCCAAAATATTTGTTAAGCTGAAGCTTATAGTGAATAGTGATGTTTTTAGCAATGGAATAAGTGAACTTTTAAAATGTGATTTTTAATTTTTTTTACAGAATAAAAGTCTTTTTGTTAAAGCTAAAATAGAAAAATACTTACCCAATGGCCTTCCAAAGTAGCTAGGACTTCTTTTCCCAATTTAAGTTTCCCTGATATTTGATTAACACAGTCACTACTACCTAGAAATGGCTTTTAAAAGAGAAAATGTTACAGAAAGAGTTTACTTTTATCTTATATTTACATATAATGTAGACAAAAACAAATGAAAGAAGTAAGTATATAGTTACAGTGCTACTAAAGCATGAAGGGTGAAATGCTGACTCAAATTTTAGTCAGAAACGTTCAATGAAATCAGAATTTGTTGCTGTGGAAAAAATAGGTAAAAATAAACAGACTGTGTGAAGTCCAAATAAACATGTTGAGAAAGATCACAAATGATAACTCATGCTCTCTGCTCTCTCCTGACTCAACTGAGCTGTCAATGCTACAGTATGTTTAAGCAATAACAATTCAGTAGACTTAAGGGACTTAACTCATCTGTTAGAAGTAATAATACCCCTGCTTCAAAACTAAACAGTAAAACAATACTTAACCAAAAATCCTCCAAAATTAAGTTATAAGGAAAACACTTTGAGTTACTTACTCAAGTAACTCATATTGCCTTACTAATGTCGCTCATCTGTGACAAAATTTTGATGTTCCAATCTAACCCTTAAAAGTGTCATAAATTACTTAAAACATCTTTGGTCATGATTTTCAAATAACACTATCACCACACCAAAAAAAAAAAAATTTGCTAAGATTAAAAAAAAACAACAACAAAGGGCACTGCACCAAATAATACTTATAAGAGATACTTTTTATTAGAACAAAGTTGCTGATTGGCTAGATAGCAACATAGGAGAAATTTAACAAATATTAAACAGTTCATAGAAATATTCTTTGAATATAATATATTGTCCTATACCACTAGCAGCCATGGTGAAAAGGTCTTAAATTTCCCTTTCACTCAGAGGCAGAGAGAATTTTCCAAAGATGGCCATCTTCCCACTGAGAAGTGGGGTCCATATCTCTTCCTCTTAAAGTTTTTTTTTTTAATTTATTTATTTTGAGAGAGAAAGTACAAGTGGGGGAGGGTCAGGGACAGAGAATCCCAAGCAGGCCCTGTACTGTCAGTGCAGAGCCTGACATGGGGCTCAAACTCATGAAGCGTGAGATCATGACCTGAGCCGAAGTTGGATGCTTAACCAACTGAGCCACCCAGGTGCCCCTTCCCCTTGAATCTGAGTGAGCTTATAACTCTTCAACTAATAGAAAATGGTGGAAGTGATGTAATTTGACTTCTGAGACCAGGTCATGGATGGCAATACAGCTTCCACCCTGGTCACAACAACACTTGCACTTGGAACCCTGAGCCACCAACTAAGAAGTCTGACTACCTTGAAGCCACTATGCTGTAAGGAAGCCAAGCCAAATGGAAAGGCCACATATACTAGGTGCTCAGATCAGTAGTTCCAGTCTTTTAGTCTTCCCAGTCCAGGCACCAGACATGGAAGTGACTGAGCCTTCAGATTATTGGCCCCAGTTGCTGAGTCACTCACAACCTGCAAGGCTTCCCAACTAAGGCCCCAAACATGATGTGGCAGAGATAAGCCATCCACAATATGCTCTGTCCAAATTACAGAACCCCTATGGATCAGAACAAGGTTGTTTTTAAGGCTGTGAGTTTTGGAGTAAATTGTTAGGCATACAATTCTTAGTGTACACAACTAT
The DNA here is from genome assembly GCF_022837055.1 of Prionailurus viverrinus. Lineage (NCBI taxonomy): Eukaryota > Metazoa > Chordata > Mammalia > Carnivora > Felidae > Prionailurus > Prionailurus viverrinus. The sequence continues at coordinate 97,194,348 of NC_062567.1, forward strand.
AGCTCAAGCTGATACATGCTTTGTGGTATTTTGTAATGTTTTAATTTACTGAGAAATTTCTATCCATTTACTCCATATATCTCATTTGTTATATTATACCAACAGTTTTATTAATTAAAATTAAAACAAAAAAAAAATGATGGTTTTGTGTGGATTTGGATCTGCCAAGGCTGTCTTTTGATGAATTCTGTGTTCTTATATTTATTTTTTAATAAGGAACTAAACTGTGCTCTTTGTTCAATATTTATAGCACAGATCTTCTTTAATTGGGTGATACCTTCTATCCCTACTAACCTTTAGTTTGAATTCAAGTATTGCACTGTATCCAGTTTTTTGACACGTAATATTGACTATTCCACCAAGCTCCAGTGTCATTGTGCCATAAAGAATTCCTAAAGAAAAAAAAACAATTTCGACAAAAGGTTGGAGAGAGAGCAACACTGGCTAGTAACCAGCAGAACTTTATAATCTAATCTCCTTCTAGGAAAAACCAATAATTCAAGAGCATTCTGTCCCACCCAGTAACAATCAGTAGCATACACATAAAGTTGTTTCTGTAGGACTTAAATACAGGATACAATTATTTACAGATTCCATTCCATTTGTAGATGGAACTATTTCAGAATTCACATTCTTATGAAAATATATTAGCAATCTCCAAATAAATACTCACAGCACTTTTGTAATCATTCATGGACATGCACAGAGTGGTGAAAAATTTGAGTTGTCCAATGTGCAAACTGCCAGCTGAGGTTGAACAAGGTAACACTGCCTTCTGGTTTCATCTCTCATTTGGTAAATAAGTGCCTTTTTTGCAGTATATTTAAGTGCCACATTTTTCACATTTTGGTGCTTTTTGTTGGGGATTTTATTGTTTAAAAATGACCCCCAAATGCAGTGCTAATGTACTGTACAGCATTCCTAAGTACAGAAGGCTATAATGTATCTTGTTAAAGCTTGACTCAGGCATGAGTTATAGTGCTGTTGGCTGTCAGTTCAATGTTAATGAGTCAATAATATATAATAAGGCGTCTTTGAATAGAAACAAGGTTATGTATTGATTGATTGATGAAAATGTGTCAAGAGGCTCACAGGAACCTAACCTTGTGTTCCCCCTAGGATCAATAGTTTAGTATTCTTTATAAAACAGTGTTTGTGGTAACTTTATGGAACATAGCTATTACAAATAACAAGAATCAACTGTATAAATAAGACAAACATATAAAAAAATTCCCTCAAAAATAGGTTCTGTGGTGAAAAGTTGAGAAAATTCATTTAACTTTGTTAAACTGTGTGTGTTCTTGTATGAAACTGTTAAAGCTGCCTTTAATATGCAAATGTACAATGTTAATTTCCAAGAGGGGACCAGGAGATGCAATGTTTCTCATACTTATTTGGCTATGGAACTCCTTTTGTAAAGCAATTTGCGAGATTAATGATTTGGGGAACACATCTTAGAAAATACACAAGGGTAGAAAGCAATCATTATTTCCTATGCTCATTCACAAAGGGGTTATTATAATCTTTTTCATGCCAAAAAAAAAAAAAGCCACCGGCATTGGGTATCTATATAAAATACCATTTTGTTTATTCTAAATGATATAAAATTTAAAAATATATTTCTTATCAATTCCGTTCATAATTTCAGATATTTCACTTCATGTCTATTTTAAGAACCACACATGAAGCTCTAAGAGTTATCCAGCCTGAGGCCACAAGGTGGCCACTCCTGTACTTCACACAAAGTAGGTCCATGTTACAGTCGATAGGAGTCAACAAGCCTAGAGTTTAGTCTCAACGTTCTTACTAAGTAGCTCATTTGGCCTTAGGTAACATTCTTAAAACTCTCGGTTTTTGTTTCTGTGAAATGAGGCCACATTAAATAATTTCCATGTTTACATGAATCAGTCCCTAAAAGAGGGTAAGTACCCAAAAAAGTTATTTTTAAAAAATGGGCTGGAAAGGAGTATACAGATAATGACCAAGCTGATGCCCTATAGTGTAGTAGTGCAGGTCACAGAGATCTTGACTCTGCAACATCCTAGCTATGTGATCTCTGGCAAATTAACTTCTGTGTGCCTCATTTTCCACATCCATAAAACAGAGACAATATTATCTACTTTATAGGGCTGCTGGAATGATTAAATGAGTTGATAAATGTAAATGCACAGAATGGCTGGGTACCTGGCCTGTTGTAAATGATAGTTTAGTATCTTTATTTTAATTTTAACTATCTTTAACAATGGGAGGAAAGTATAATACATTAGTTTTTAAGAAATTGCCAAATGAGAATAAGAAACATTTTTAAAGTATTTAGTACACTGAGAAGCAGGAAATTAAAATTTTAATAGGGGATGGTAGTACAAGAAAATGAAAATCACTTTTAAAGATTTTGAAATAATGGGCAGTTTCATCAATTTTAAAACCTGCACATTAGGCAAATGAAATTCGATTATTATAAATCAGCCTCTTCCAACTAGGTATGTTTTATAAAAAGTCTGATGGAGATGAATTAATTCACCACAGAAATATTCAGCAGATGATAGCAATAATCTTCAGTACCTATAAACCAAGGACACTTTCAAATGAAAGGCTGACTCCATCAATCAGAAAACACAACCATTACAGATTACAGCCATATACATTTACTTAAACAGGTTTAAGGAATATCTAACTCAAGTATGGGAAATACTTACCTTTACAATGAGCATACGGCATTGTCATGACATAATCTTCGCCTCTATTCAAGAAAGTTAATCGTGCTTCTCCTTCTAATATTGCGGATAATGAATTTCCTAAATTAAATATTATTTATTAAATTTAACAAAACCAATGCAACCAATTCAAAATAAAATATATTTAGGACACCCTTCATAGATCTACAGTGGAATGTCTTAAAAACGTCTCAATCTCAATGTGCCCAAATATATATTTGTTATCTTATACCCAAAACATACATGACCCATATTCCTGGTCTTATAAAATGAGCACGTTAAAAAGGTACAGTTATGTGCTTATTATGTTATTTTATATGAGGCTCTTAAAAATCTTAGAAGTGTGGGACGTGCAATAAAACACTGCTTTATGGTATGGCTTAATGTACCTAAAGTTTGAATAAAAACATTATTATTTATCTGCAAGTTACATAGTTAAGTCCGAAGCTTTAAGTACTAAAACGGACACAATACTACCATAGATAATTTAGAAAAAGAAAACATAAGCACAAACCATCAAAATGCAATTGATGATAGAATTTCATGGTATTTTCTTCTAGCTTTTCTCCCAAGTGTATTTTTCTTTTCCCCTATCATCAGTTTTATTGAGGCACAATTTACATACAATAAGTGACCCACTTTAAGTGTGTATTTTGATACTCTTGACAACTCTTTACAGTCACATAACCATCACCATCACAATCAAGATATGGAACTTTGCATCAGCCCCATAGAGTTCCCCCTTCCTCCAGCCTCAGGAAAACACTGGTCTGTTTTTCATCACTGTAGTTTTACCTATTCTAGAATTTGTATAGATGGAATCATAAAATAGTTTACAGTGTCTGACTTCTTTTACTTAGCAAAATGTTTCCCAGATTCATCCATGCTGTTGTACCAACATTTCATACCATTTTAACAACATTTATTTAAATTCTCTTTAATTTCCTCACCAATGCTTTTTTAGTTTTTCAGTGTACAAGTCTTATACATCTATTATTTTATTCCTAAATATTTTATTTTCACATACTATTATAATTAATGAGTTGTTTTTTAAATTTCATTCTGCAGGTGTTCATTTTGAGTATACAGAAATACAATTGACTTTTTATTTTGGCCTTGTATCCAGCAATCTTACTAAACTCATTTATTAGTTCTAGTAGTGTTTGGTATACTCTTGAGAATTTTCTATATAGATTAGGTATGCATATGGTTTTTAACTTCCTCCTTTCTAATCTGTATGCTTTTTCTTTAACTTGCCTACTGCATTGGCTACAACCTCTAGTAACAATTTTATAAAGAAGTAGTGACAGTCAACATCTTTGCCTTGTTCCTGATCTTAAGTAAAAATTATTTAATTTTCACCTTAAGAGTATGAAGCTGGCTATTATTTTTCACAGATACCTTTAATCTAGTCCTAGTTTGTTAAGAGATTTTATTATGAGTCGGTGTTGAAATTTGTCGAATGCTTTTTCTGCATTTATTAAAATATGGTTTTCTTTTATTCTTTTAACATGAACTACACCAATTTTCAATGATATACCAACCTGTGCCTTTAAGACAAATCCCACTTGATAAACTGATCATGATATGTATCATTTTAATATATCCTTTTATGTATACTACTCTTCATAAATACTGATTTGTTACTAATTTGGTAAGGATTTTTGCATGTACTATATATTCATGAGAGATAATAATATGTACTTTTCCTATAATATCTGGTTTTGGGATTAGGGTATGTAGGCCTCATAAAATGAGCTGAGAAACATTTCCTCTTATTTTCTATAAAAAGTTGTATAGATTGGGTTTTTTTTTGTTTTTGGTATTATTTCTTTGGTATATATTTTGGTATTATATATATTAAATTTTTTTTTAATGATTACTTTTTAATTTTTTTCTTCCAAAAATTTTTTTAACATTTATATATTTTTGAGAGACAGGGTGCCAGTGGGAAGGGGAAGAGAGAGAAGGAGACACAGAATCTGAAGCAGGCTCCAGGCTTCAAGCTGTCAGCACAGAGTCTGATGCGGGGCTCGAACCCATGAACCATGAGATCATGACCTGAGCCAAAGTCTGATGCTTAACTGACTGAGCCACCTAGGTGCCCCATAATGTTTATTTTTGAGACAGAGAGAGACAAAGACAGAGCATGAGCAGGCAAGGGGCAGAGAAAGATGGAGACACAGAATCCGAAGCAGGCTCCAGACTCAGAGCTGGCAGCACAGAGCCCGACGTGGGGCTCAAATTCATGAGCCGTGAGATCATGATCTGAGCCGAATTCGGATGTTCAACTGACTGAGCCACCCAGGTGCCGTGGTATAATTTCTTCTTTAAATGTTTAGAAGAACTGAAAACATCTGGAACTGGAATATGTTTTTGAAGGAAGACTTCAAATTACTAATTCAACTTCTTTCCCTGATTTAAGACTATTAAAATTTTATGCCTTTCTTGGGTCAGTTTGGTAATTTTTATTTTTCAAGGGATTTGCCCAATTCATCTAAGAGTTCTAAGGAACATTATTGTTCATAATGTTTCCTTATCATTCTTTCAGTATCTGTAGGATCAGTAGTGATTCTGCTCATTTATTCCTGATTTGTACCTTTTTTTTGATCAGTCTACAATCAACTCTTATAATTTCTGATTTTCTGTACTGTTTGTCTACATTCTACACTGACGTCTGCTCTTCATTATTTCCTTTCTTCTAGTTTGAACTTAATTAGCTCTTTTTCTAATTTCATAGGGTAGATCACTGATTTAGATCTTTCTTCTTTTCTAACTTAAAGTTATAAATTCCCCTCTCAACACCACTTTTGCCGCATCTCACCAATTTTGGTATGTTGCATTTTTATTATCATTTAGCTTAAAATATTTTCTAATTTCTCTTGTGATTTCTTCTTTGGTCCATGGATTGTAGAAGTGTGTTGTTGAATTACTAAATATTTGGAGTTTAACTTGGTATCTTATTATTCGTTTCTAATTCTATTTCCTTGAGGGGCGCCTGGGTGGCGTCCGACTTTGGCTCAGGTCATGATCTCACAGCTCGTGAGTTAAGAGCCCCATGTCGGGCTCTGTGCTGACAGCTCGGAACCTGGATGGAGCCTGCTTCGGATACTGTGTCTCCCTTTCTCTCTGCCCCTAACCCACTCGCATTCTGTCTCCATCTCTCTCAAAAACAAACATTAAAAAAAAATTAATTCTATTTCCTTCAGGTTGCAAAACATACTCTGTATGAATTCTTTTAAAATTTATGGAGAGTTATTTTGTCATCAAATATCATCATTACCAGTGAAAATACCATATATATACTTAAAACTAACGTGTATTCTGTCATTGTCTGTTGTAATATTTTAGAAATATCAATTAGGGTAAGGTGGTTGATAGTGTTCTTCAGGTCTTACATGTCTTTGCTTATATTTTATCTAGTTGTCTCATCATTTGCTGAGGAGAGAGTGTTAGTGTACAACCATGGTTCTAGAATTGCCTATTTCTCCCCTTAATTCTATTTTTGCTTCATGTATTTTGAAGTTCTGTGGTTAGGCATACATTTATTATTATGGTGATGTATTAAACCTTTTATCTTCATGAAATGTTCTTACTCTGTTAATACTTTGTCTTAAAATGTATTCATATAGCCACTCAACTGTACTTAATGCTTGCATAACACACCTTTTAAATTTTTCATTAACTACAAAACGTCAAGAAAGAAACAAACTACATGTTAAGAGGAATACACTCTATCCAGATGTCTTTAAGTTTAGCTTCATTTAGACTAAAAAAAAAAATGAATTCCTAGACCAATATAAACTATCAACTCACCTAGCAGTTTCTATACAAACAATTCAAAAACCAAATGGAAGGAGGAAGTTATCAAAAAAGTGCCCCTACAAGGCCTGAATTTTGTAAATTCTTTCAAAATATAAAGTAACAGATAGCTCTGATATACACAAATCATAATGTAACAGAAAAAAACAAGGCTAACTGCTGAAGTAATCCCAGAAAGTGAGCGATACACTTGGTACTCATAAAAATTTCTCAGGTACAGAACACATGCTCGTAAAAGTCATTTATGTTATAATTAGAGGAGGGGCATGGAGGGACGTGAGGTAAGCAGGGAGAGAACAACCTAAATATAGAAGAAAAAAAATCATCTTCTAAAACAAGCAAAATGTAAAACTAGGCAAAAAACCAAAATCAAGACTCCAAACATCAAAACACATAAAGGATACCTTAAAGAAATATAAAGGCATATACCATATTCTTTTATCAAAAACTATTGTTAGATTTCCCTGTTATAGACCCATCTATGGTTCTCCACTCTATCAGGTAACCAGACCCTTGGTTTCTGTTGACATATTTTCCCAATCTTACAATAATTATTTTTTTCTCTCAGATTTAAAATTCTTCATTTAATTCATTGATTTTTCTCCATTTAAAAATTAATTTTAAAAAACAAAAGCAATTAAGGTTAAATACGTTCTACTAGTACACAGCTTTAGCCATTTGCTTATTTGAATTGTCATAGTTTTTAGATTAAGGTTTCCTATAATAACCATATTTCACTATTTTCCCTTATACTAATGAAAGTTTTTATTAGTATGTTGTTTGGCCCAAGATTAATGATCATTACTGACTGACCCTGGACCAAGTATTCTAACTGTACTTGTATTCTTTCCCTCTTTATTCAAAGACTAAATAGAATGATCAACCCCTCAGATACAATGAGATAGAACAAAAATCTTCAGTGGAACTAAAAGCAAGAAAATACATTATGTACTAAAATGGCTAAGAGTGGTCATTCCATCTTTTGATAAATGGTGCTTGAGATCAATTTACACGTATGTGATGAATACTTATACAAAATGAGTCCTATTTATGAATCATACTTATGAATGGGCAAAGAAAAACACTACAAAGGAAAGGCCATTATCCAAGTAAAGATGATACTTAAAATGACATATAAATTCCTTTCTGAAAACAACCCAAGACATTGTCCATAGAAAAGCTCACCAGGAAATACTACCTTCCAGAAAAAGAGGGCAGACTAAGACAAGGGGAAACTCACCATAGAACTTGGACTTAGCCAGGATACTACCACTAAGGCAAAATCCATCCTTTCGGTTACTAACATAAAAGGCAGATATTGGTGGATGATGGGATACCTATTGAACACAGAAAAAAACATAAAATACAGTAACATAAGCATATTATTGTACTATTGTCAAAGTTCAAGTCTTAACCGTATACTCTAATAATTAGTAAGAAGAAATGTTTGGTAAGTGGTAAAATTAAACATTGATTACAGTAATCAGCCTCCAAGATATCTCCCAAGGAAACCACCTTCTGGTATTCACACATTAGATAGGCTCCTCTTACAGTGTACCAAACCAAGTTTGTATAAATGTGATAGTATGTCACTTCTGAAATTAAGCTATAATGCACCATCCGTTTTGGTCTCTCTCTCTCTCTCTCTCTCAGATCATTAGCTCTGAGCAGCCAGCTTCCATGTTGTGAAACTCTACGGAGAAGCCCATGTGGAGGGGAACTGAGTGCTCTTGTCAAAAGCCATGTGATGAGCTTGGAAGTGATATCTTTCAGCCCAGTTAAGTCTTTAGATGACTGCAAAGCTGGCTGACATCTTGACTGCACACTCATGAGAGACCCTGAGCCAGAACCACCCGGCTAAGCAGCTCTCAGATTGCTAAACCACACTGTAGGAGCTAATAAATGTTTGTTTTGAGCCATTAAATTTTGGAAGCCATTTATTTATACAGCAATGGATAACTAATACAGTGGCTATTTTTGTATAGATTACTTAATAGGCTGTAGGAAACAAAAGTTTTAACAAATGATACTTCAGTCATCTAATATTTTCAAAATATATACACATTATGTTTTCTGAAATGAGTCAAAGCTAAAATCAAACTCTTCTCAAGCTTCTCAATTTAGCAAGGATTTACAATGAACTAAAATGCAAGGTGGCATAATCAATTAAAAAATTAATACACAGATAAGTGGTTTCAATTTGAAAGGTATATCAAAATTTCTAGGGAAGAGGAAGGTTTTTCAAATGAAACATAGTCTCCTCATTCTTCTTAAACTTCTCATGAGAATTATTATAGTAAGGGGTCACTGTTATTGAGAAATAATGTCATATTCCTCAGGACCAGGGAGTAAAGGGGAGGACGGGGGAAAGATTGAGAATCATGAGTAAGATGTATATATGTCTAAATTAATGAAAGATTAAAACCAAGAAAAAAATCTTAAAGATATTTTATCTCTACCCTCAACGTGGGGCTCGAACTCACAACCCTATGATCAAGAGTTGCATGCTTCACTGACAGAGCCAGCCAGCAGTCCCAAAATTAAGAAGTATTTTTGACTGCCTACTATATATACAACAAAAAGAGAGATTTGTAAGAAGGGCATTCCTTCGAGGAGCTGACAATTTGATTAGGGAAATAAATATTCTGTAAAAAGTTAATGGAAGTGTTAAAATAACAGCTTAATGGATATCACAAAAAAGAATATAGAAGAGAGAAATCAGTGGGAGGTGTAGTCACTTGGATCATGAAAGAGGAGTAGGTTAGGATTGATTTAGATGGAAAATAGCCAAGAAGAAATATTGGGATGGGAGAATTAAATTTAAAAATAATGAGGCCAAAAAGTACAATATCAGGTTACCTAGTTGTAAATCCACAGACAGGTCTAACTACTGCCAAAGGTTCAGAAAGGCATCAAATTTGAGATTAATTTAGAAAGATAAGGAAGACCTTGAATGCCAGACAAACAGGTGTAAAATCTGATTTAGGAAATAGGAAACCACTGAACAATTTTGGTCACAAAGAAAACAAAACCGGTGTGGGAGGATGGCTCAGGAAACATATTTATTTTTGGTCACAGGATTCCATGACTATAATAGTAATACCTATAAGTATGGTATTTAGTCATAGTCAGTACTAAAAGATTAAGTGCTTACCAAATGTTCACTAATAAGAAAGGTTAATAATCAACAGTGAGTTTACTGAGTTAATATTTTTTATTAAAATATCCCAGTTAACTTCTGAACCAGTTTTGTTTCTGTAACATGCACTTCTAATACCTGTTCAGCAATATAAAATGTTTTGCTGTTTGTCCTGGGATGAATCCATAAACAACGGAAAGTCTCACCAAGTATAGGATTGTAAGGTTTCTTCAGTCCCTAGGAAAAAAACATACAAGTTTCAAAATACACATCTGGAAGATTTCACCTCCTCCCAGTCAAAATGGGTTTAACTCTTATCCTTATAAAATTTCACAGTAGAGACAGGAAATAAAGTGAAGTAACTTCAATCATAATATAGGTCTAAATGATTAAGTATTTTACAATTTTTCTAACTCAGAGGCCCTGAAATGCTTTTAAATAGATAAGGATAACATAAAAAATAAAGAACTCATAGTAGGCTAAAGAAAGTTAAATATAAACATTACCTTTGGCTTTTTATAGAATCCTGACAAATACCATTTCACTACTTTCTTCAAACGGAAGTAAGGATTTTCTTCAAGAGCAGCCCTAAAAACACCAAATGGTATAAACAAAACTTTTACAAAATATCTCACAAATTCTCCCTCGTATTTATCAAGTAAACCAACTGAGTATATGATTGGAAAGTGTAAGTCATATTTAAAAAAAATTTTTTTTTTTACATTTATTTATTTTTGAGAGACAGAGGGAGACAGAGTACAAGTGGAGGAGGGGCAGAGAGAGAAGGAGACACAGAATCCAAAGCAGGCTCCAGGCTCAGAGCTGTCAGCACAGAGCCCGACGCGGGGCTTGAACTTACCAACCATGAGATCATGACCTGAGCCACCCAGGTGCCCCAAGTATAAGTCATATTTAAAACAGATGGCAAAAACAACCATGTAAATCAGTCTGTAAGAATAGCTTTTCATAATCTGGTTATTTTTCTCCCCATTTTTCCCATTGTTTGATACACTGCCCAGGTCTTTGTTCAAGTAGTTTTTACAAACTCTCCAAACCAAGGTTTTTCAAGTGGGGTTCTGGAGAGCCTTAGATATTGCCAGGGGTTCTGTGAGAGATTATGATTGAAAAAAATGAATGTATTTTGAGATTCAAGAACTGTGTGATGCCTAGTATTTGCAATGATGGGGCAATGGCCAAGCAGCCCCATCAACAATTTTGTGAGAGGTGTTCAGTTCTATATGTCAGAGAAGGATTACGTTCATTTGATTTAGTCTATTCTCAGTCACTTATTTCAATTAGAGGAGATTAAGGATAACTAGTGAATGCTGCCCTACCAGAAGGGAGGACAAGAGGTTGGTATTAGCCTCTCCCATGCAAAATGCCCCCCTAGGAATAGGACCGTATGTCCCTTGAGCTCCTATTACAAAATGGAGAAGTTTCAAATCACAAATATGGAAGTTTTAAGATAATTTAAGTCAATCGGTGCTATTTTTAGCCTTCAACCCTAAGTGCTACCAAATGATTTTCCAGAGTAAATAAATTCGATCATTGTAACAGATAATCAAAGAACAATTTTCATTTTAAAGAAATTTTTAGAAGTCATGACTCAGCTACCCCTTTACCCTTTTGCTATTGCTCTAAACTGCAAAATGTTGCAAAACATTGTAGATGTCAGAAGTGAATTCTGAGTTTTCACATGTATATGTATGCATATATAATACATATAATATATACATTACAACTTCGTACATACGTATATTACAATTTAATTATTTATTATTTCCTTCAAGCATGTCTGAAGGTTCAGTGTGTGATTTTTGAAGATGAAGTGTGAAATGGAAGAGACGAGGCTTAGGTTTACTGACCACTGTGCCAAGTTGAAACGCTGCTCTTAAAGGGAGTAGCAACCTTCTGTGCTCTTCCTATCTTGATTTAAATTCTCTTGCTATTCAACTTTATTTACTATTGTGTATTTGCATAGTTCAGAACGCAAAGCAACATGGAGAAGTATACATGTCTTGCTATTGTCCCATCTCTCCATATAGGCAACTTTTTTCTTTTTTTAGCTTTTTTTAATAAACAGTTTTCTTTAAGCATAAAGAAGCAAATAAAAATACGCTGCCTTCCTTTTCTTAAAAAGATAAAACAGGAAGCAAACCACCTATTTTTTGTACCTTGCCTTTTTCACATACACATAATCCTGGAGATCCCTCCAAACCAGGTTACAAACTTCTTCCTTATATGTAAATGCACCGTATGTTATTAACCCACCAGTCAACTGTGGCTCAATACTTGAGTTATCTAATCTTTTTCTATTACAAGCCCTACCACAACAATCTTGTATATATGTCATTTTGAATATGTAGAGATATATTTGTAGGGGTTTTCCCAGAAGCAGAATTACTGGATCAAAGGACTGACTGCATCTATAATTCTGGTAAACACTGCCAGGTTCTTTTCAAAAGCACCGTGCTGGTTTGTGTCACGCAGCAGTGGCAGCAGCAGCAGCATACAAGTGCCTGCTGCCCCACAGAGCCTTGGCAACAGGGTGTGTAGCCAGAAAACTGCAACCTTTCAACTTAGGAAAGTGGGCATCTCTCAGGAAGATCTCATTGTCATTCATAGGAACCTGCCTCACACTCAGAGAAATGAATTTCTACACAGATAAAAGAACTATAATATATAAAGCAAAACTGGAGTATAAAAGCTTTTGGATTTTGGTCACTGTGATCGATAAAAAACAGTATCTTTTTGTTTGAATCTACACTTTTCTTATTTTGAGTGAGATTTACACATTTAAGCACTGTTTCTACTCATCTTTGAAGTACCTGGTCATTTCCTCTACTCCTTTTTCTATTAGGTTGCTGGTCATTTTCATTAAATTTCTAAGAGCCCTTTTTATTTTAGGGAGATTAACAATTTGGGTATGCCTTAATTTGCAAAAAATCTCCCAGTTTTTCAATTATCTTTTGATTCAGCTTATGACTTTTGCAACGTTCACTAATGCAACTAATAGCCTAATAAAGCAACTAATAAATTTAATACAGATATTGATAAAGAATCTAAAAGCCAGGCCACAGGACCAGAACCTAGCATCTCAGAACACGCAGTGTCTTGAACAGCTGGAATGGGGGCAGCATGTGAAACCTGGAAAGGTATACATAAAGTTGATGTCTTTTACTGGTTCCCCAAGAAACTGCTGGGAAAGAGATCGGCAGCTCCTCCTCCACCTCCTTTACGCCTGCCTTCCCCAGAATTACATCCAGGATCAGCTGGCAGGAAACAAAGCAAAGATGAAACTGGGGATTTATACCGTGAGCCAGCAACTGGCGGAGCATTCTGGTTGTGGAAAGCAGCACATCCCTCATGAGCATGCAGACAGGATAAGCACAAACAGAAGCACAAGCCCCAGGATGGGACTTGAACAAGAGCTTAGGTGACCTGGGGGAGAACAAGGAACGCTACCACCTCTCCCCATGTTAGGTCAGGAAACAGGTCAGGGAGCCTGTGAAAGCAGTACTGTCTGTCAGGTAAGGGATAGACTCCTTGTCTTCCTCACACTTGTGACCTCTCAATTCAACTGCATAAATGGAAACATTAGAGCAAAGTATTAAGTATTCTTCTTATTAAGGTCAACTGTAGAACTGGTGGAGAGAGGGACATCTCATTAGAGCCTAGTTTTGGTAAGGCATAACCACTGTAATTTGTACTCTGAAAAAAAAATCTCTTAAAACCATGAAGCATCTTTCATTTTAAGAAATGAGAATCTACTTACTCAGATAAGAAATCTGCATGATAGTAATAATCTGAAAGTTTATCCAGGAAAGAACGAGGTTCCAAAATAAATGTCGGCAGAACCACCCTGGACAGGTCCATGCCAGGACGGACTTGTTTCAACAGTGTCCAGATAAGGCTTTTGTTTTCTTCAGACACAGTTTCTGTTTGAGAAGCCTCACCTGCCTTTAGCAATTGACAAAAAAAATACTCAAATATCATATTTATCTCAGACACATTAGATATGTAAAAAAACAGCTGATGTTGAAATATGCATACTCTGTAAGACTATCCCAAGCATTCTTAAAGTGGGAAATAACTCATTAGGTAATAAGTCTATAGCTATAAAACTTAGGTAAAAAGAGTAGTCGTTAAGAGACATCAAAGTGAAGGATATACACAAAGAATTCATTACAAAAAATATTACATGCAATTATTTTATACCATATTCACTTCTAAGAATTAGCAATACCAGGAACATTACAAACTCATGTGTCCTTGCAATTCACATTGTACCTGGCAATGACATTAAGGAGTACTAGTACTATCCTATTTCAAAAACAAACCTGAAGAAAATGTAAACTTTAAATTTAATAGAATTTATTGGTACTCATGTGAGTACACATGTTATTTATAAATCCTGAGATATTTCACGTGTATGCAATTTTTAAAATAAAATAGGTATCATCTAAATGTTCTCTTTCAGAAAAATATGCAATAGGTCAAAGAAATGTCTTCAATTTCAGCTGAAAATTTCCAAGGATCAGAAAACCAATATCCCTGAAAATCATAGACTTTTACCTCTCCTAGTTCTTCATGGCTCTGTTCAGTGTAGGTAGTCTCCTTTAAAGGCTCCACGGGCTCAGGTTCGATATAAGAGTCATCTTGCCTTTCGGATGTATCTGTGTCACTTTCTTCACTTTTCCCCATCACCTCATTGTCAGACTCATCATGTTCTTGATCATTTTCTTTATCAGATTTATCAGAATACATATCTTGGTCCTTAAAATGCTGCCGTTCAATTTCACTATCATTTAACCTTGAAGGTAAGAAATATTAAGAGAAAGAATAAAAGAGACAAAGAATATTTAATTTATAAATCAGAATGATATGAACATTTATTCAGAATTTGAGTGTCAGGCACTGTTCTGTGTTTTAGATAATTTTACTCAGTTAACACTCAAAAATAATCCTATGAAATAAGTAATATTATTATTCTCACTTTACAGATTAATAAATAAAAGCACAGAGAAATTAAATAACCTGGGAAATATTACAAAAGAACACTCTGAACTCTGCCTCTTTACCATTTAGGGCAAAAAGCTTCCAACAGTAAAGTTTTGGACTTTGCCTTGCTAGATTCTTTTCTTGGTTTTACAAACATCATCACTTGAACCAACCTGTCACTTCTGGCCTAAAGAAAAACTTCCAAGTCAAGATTATCAGATTCTCAAGTGAACTCAAATGAATTATGACTTTCCCTCTGTAAAGGTCTCTCCAAAATCACTTGAAGTGAGTGAAAATGTAAAAGGTAAGTAATTATATCGCTTTAATACTTGACTCACAGGTTTAATCTTGAAAAAAAAATCCAAAGAGAACTAGAAATGGATGTTTCAGTTTATGGAAATAAACCTATAGCCTAAACAGATTAAGATGCTACTCCCACCCTATTCATACAGTGATTAGGGTTAATAATCTGTACAAAATAGAACTTATAAAAAAACTCACTTCCAGCTTCAAAAAATTAAAAAAAACTTTTTTCCAAAATCTTCATTTGGATTCTAACCAAAGAATTTCTAATAGAAATTCATTCTTATGGTAATTATTTTCTTTCTTTCCCTTTATAATCATGTTTTTTTTTTTTAAGTTTATGTATTTTGAGAGAAAACAAGCATGCGTGTGAGGGAGGGAGAGAGAGACGGGGAGAGAGAATCCCAAGTAGGTTCCTCGCTGTCAGCACAGATCCCAATGCAGGGATCGATCTCACAAACCGGGAGATCATGAACTGAGCCAGTTAAGAGTCAGATGCTTAACCCACTGAGCCATCTAGGCACCCCTATAATCATATATTTTAAAATAGCAGTCTAAAATTGCTGTCTCTGCTTTCTTATCACCTATTCACTCTTTCATCTCTCATGATCTGGTTTTCACTCCCCTAAATCCACTGAATCTGTTCCTTTAAAGGTAACTAATGACAGCTTAGTTGACAAATCCAGTGGCCTTGTATAATCTTCACCTTCTTTGACTTCTCTGCATTACAGGATTGTGACAATTATTTTTCTTAAAATGATATTAGTGCCTCGGTTCCATGTAACTGTGGTTTGACTTTTTGAGCTCTCTGATCCTTTTTACTTCCTTCCATCTGTAAGATATTTTAATCTTCCTTGACCCTCTTTTATTTTCTCTGTCCTCTCTCCCCTTTGGCAGGCTTGCCAGTTTCAAGCCTTCACCATCATTTGTTTGATTTTCAAACCCATGCATGCAGAAATAAGCTTCAGACCTATGGTTTTTTTGTTTGTTTTTTTGTTTTTTTTAATTTTTTTTTCAACGTTTTTATTTCTATTTTTGGGACAGAGAGAGACAGAGCATGAACGGGGGAGGGGCAGAGAGAGAGGAAGACACAGAATCGGAAACAGGCTCCAGGCTCTGAGCCATCAGCCCAGAGCCCGACGCGGGGCTCGAACTCACGGACCGAGAGATCGTGACCTGGCTGAAGTCGGACGCTTAACCGACTGCGCCACCCAGGCGCCCCGAAGACCTATGTTTTTTTAAACGCTTGGCTGATATCACTTATATGTCCTGGGGCCAATGCATCCTCAACATGTGCAATTATTTAATATATTATCATCTCCCAACATGGTCCTTTATTTTACTATCATCTTATCGGTCACTGAGATTTAAAACTTGTAATCTTCTTTAATTTTACCCACTCCCTGTCCCTTACATCTAGGCAGACTATGTATTTCAAAGGTAGGCCTCCACTTACCTGGTCTCTGCATCTCTTAGCTCATGTTTTGTCATACGGCCAAATGAAAATGTTGCTATGTTGACTACCTTTGTAAAAATCTGTTATATTGATCTTCCCTCTGATTCCCTAGCTGAATGTTATCTTTCCAACTTCTAAATTCTCCTGATCCTGTATTACCCTACAGCATCTCTCCTTTGGTTGTTTGTGTCATTCTTATCTTCCTATCATTTATAGTTGCCTGGCATTTTATAGGTTTTAAACAAAATAAAACATCTCTCCAGAATCAGAAAGCTAGTATGCTGTTGCACTGGATTCAAATTTAGGATCATATCTGATACATCTCCCTATTTATAATGCAGTGAATAATACAGCAAAGTGTATGTCTCATACACAAAAGAGGCTCAAAAATTTAAATGAATAAATATGTGCAGATGAATTTTTAAGATTCCAAAATAAGAGCATTTAAAAATTATCTGGTATTCAATAAAAACAATGGACTATTTACAGCTGAAGAGCTTCAAGGGAAAAATCTTGGGAAGGGGCGCCAACAAACACCCATTCCTAACTTTGAGGAAAGTAACCTCAGTGCTGTTGGGAATAAGTAGCTTCAGAGCAGAGGCTGAATACTGGGGCAAGGGAGGAGAAGTCTAAGTTTCCCTCCAAAGCAATAAAAGAGATTTGAACCTCAACTAAGGTACTTGTTTGTTTCCTCAGGGAAATATTTTTTTTTTTTTTAGTATTAACTACAATGAATGTTTCAGGGTATAAAACCACAAATAGGATACAGTTCCAACTTGAAACACCTGTGGTATAACAGGAGCATTCCACAAATACCAAGCAGAACAAGTCAAGTGCCATTACCAAAAAAATTAAAAAGTGCTACAAAACAGTAATAGAAGAACAGATTATATCTCACTATTGTGAAGCAAGAAACGCTTTGCATTTGATGTAATATTTGAGATTGGTCTTGAAGAATGGGATTATGAAAGGAAAAAAGAGCAAAGAGGACTAGAAAACATTCTTTTTTCTTTTTTTAATTTTTTTTTTAACGTTTATTTATTTTTGAGACAGAGAGAGACAGAGCATGAACAGGGGAGGGGCAGAGAGAGAGGGAGACACAGAATCGGAAGCAGGCTCCAGGCTCTGAGCCGTCAGCCCAGAGCCCGACACGGGGTTCGAACTCATGGACCGCGAGATCGTGACCTGAGCTGAAGTCAGATGTTTAACCGACTGAGCCACCCAGGCGCCCCTAGAAAACATTCTTAATGGAGGGAACACCATGTATAAAGAAAAGGTATGTATTTGGGAAAGAACAACTACTTCACATTAGCTGAAATAAAGGAAATAACTTTCTATACCTTATTACAGCAAATAAGCAAATGGTAAATCAGGCCTCAGACCATATAATGGGAAGAAAACAGCCACGTTCAATTCTAGATACACCACAAAAATTCTAGGCCTGCCACTAACCTAGTGAATAACATCGTCCCTTCTAAAAATCACCAAATTAGTGGCAATAGCTACTTACTGAAAGTTGTCACCAGTGTGGAGATTGTTAGCACGTAATAAGCCATACAAAGTCACATGTGTGCTCTCTGATGAAATGCTCAGGTCATGTTCCTTTCCTTCTCTGATCATTGTACGTTTAAGAAGACTAGAACATTTCAAGGCCAACTCCAAAGCATCCATCCAGCACCTTCCTAGAAGAACACAGATTCATAAGCAATATAGTTCAAGAAACTATAAAAACAAGGATCCATCTTAATTTAATACTGTTAACCTTTAAGCATACTATTATTTCTTTGAGAAACATTCACTGGAAAAGTTCACGTGAATATAAAATCTTGCAAGGATTTTTTAATGCAGTTTTTCAGTTTAGCAAGTGCTTTTCACAGACCAAGCATCTAAAAACCACGGGTAAATGAACAGTATATAGAACACATTAGAAAGTACACCTAATCTAAAATAAACACACTTTACTTCTAAAATCTTAGAACATTAACAGGTAGTATAATTCGTAGCTACCAACGAAGGTACAGAAAATACACTAAAGGGGTTATGCTTCTACTATAAACAAACTTATCAAATTAATATTTTGTTTCTGATAAAAGGTCTAACCTCAGGTTTACTACCCTCCACTTTACTTATAGGTACGAAAATCTGAAGTCATGGAAATAAATGCCTGTACAATATTGTCATTAACTGCTGCATTAGTAGAAACACTAGTAACTTTATTTTTAAATTAAAATTTAGAACTGTATTAGCAAAATAAAAGTTAGTTGCTCTTAAAATGTATATATATATTTCCATATCTGTTGAAAACATCAGCCAAGTAAAACGCTTTTCATAACATAAGCTTGTGCCTATGACATTTTAAAAATAGTCATCAGGTAAAAGTAAACTCTAAAAGGTTACAAGATTCTCTAGGTTAAGTTAGTCTAAACTATAAAATATAAAAGTGAGGAAGAAATCCATTATCAATTATTAAGGTTTTAAAGTTAGTGTGGCTTTCCAATTAAATAAGTTTTACCCTCTCCATATTGCTTCAAGAATTAAATATTAAGTTACTAACTGCAGAAAAATTTGTATTTGAATCTTCTATATAAAAAAACTCAAAACAGTATATACGTGTATAAATGTTAATTTTTAATAACAAAATACAAATAATATTAAATGTACCTCTAAAAGTATAAAACCTAGTGAGTTACCACAAAGAACACTAATGAAAGTAAAAAGAGTGTTAACATATCAATGGAGGATGAAGAAGAAAACTTTTGCTAATTCATCACTCAATTATACAGTGCTTCCTTCCTATCAGATTTTTGTCTACAAAGTTAATGTTTTTAGTATTATAAGCAATTTATAATTACAATATGTCTGCTCCAGTACCATACTAAAGAGATTTTCCCCAAAGGAAAATACACAGTGGCATATAAAATAAACCCTTAAAAAAAATGAGGGCCAAAATCAAATCCATCAAAATCTGTATTTACCATCTGACTCTGAAGTAGCTCGGATGATCAAGTAACTGCTAGGTAAGGGTTGAGTTATAGATCCAACTGCTTCACCTTTGGGGCCCTGAAAAGCAAAGCAAAGCAAAGCAAAGCAAAGAAAAGGTGTACAGTTCATATTATGAAATCTCAACTTCATATTATCCACTATTACCTATAATAATCTAAAAGCAAACAAGCTTTAATTTTATGCTTAAAAAATATTAGGTAAAGTTTTAAGAAAGTAAGTATTAAGGAAAGTTTTCCTCCTCCAACAAGTATACATCTTTTATAGAAAGTTGAACAACTTAGAGCTATCATTAAACATGATCTCTATTTATGGTTCACATAGTAAAGAAAAACCTGCAACTTATTATACTAGACCAAAGTTTAATTTAACAGAGAATTTCCATCCAAAAGTTACTAAGTAATATTAAATTTCTAGAGGCCTAAAAAAAACCTGGAAATAAAACTTATAAGAAAAAGAGAAATGAATTTTGAATAGGTCTAGGGGAAAAAAAATCTGTTTTACAACCATTGATATACTTGTTATAAAATACTTGTTTTGAAATACTAACTAAAACAGTTAATTTTATTTTTCCAGAAATAAAATGGAATTTTTTCTTTGTTGTTGTTGGCGAGGGTTATTTGTTTTAGGAGTATACGACACCAAGAACCCTAAATAATTAGTATCACCAAGGCTAATCTTAGGTGAACGCAGTTATTCTTTGGGAAGGAAATCTGAGGATGAACTCACAGTATAATTTTGATAGTAAAGCATAATTTTAAGTTGTAAGATCAAAAATAAAATGAATTTGAGAAGCATAAACATAAAGAAGGTAAAGATTCAAAATGAAAAAGTAGAAAAAGTCAACATAATTTTAACTAATACTGTAATATCCCTTGGGTATTTTCAAATAGCTTTCTAATTTATGGGCCAGTTCCTAGAACCATCACAGAGTAGGATCTAGTCACACTGCTTAGGTTTCAAGCTTGGTTCCATGCTAGAAAAATTTCTTAGGTAAACTCTTTAGGCCTTAATCTCTTTACCTAGGTAACAGGGGAAAATTATAACCTCCTTAAAGGTATGAGAATTAAAAAAGAGTCCATATAAAATGTTCGAGTCCCTAATACAAAGTAAAAACTCACAAATATTACTTTTACTTAATCATAGATACTGACTTTGAAGGTGTTTAAACAATATCCTGAGCATATTTTGCTTGTGGAAAATATTCTGATGATTGTCTAATTGTGCAAATTTTCCTCCCACCAGTATTGGGAATTCAATAAATTTGACATTAAAAATTTTTAATAATTTAAAAATTCATTAAAATTCTGGGGCACCTGTGAGGCTCAGCTGGTTAAGCATTCGACCTTGGCTCAGGTCATGATCTCATGGTTTGTGGGTTTAAGCCCTCATCAGGCTCTCTCTGCTGTCACCAGAGAACCTGCTTCAAATCCTCTGTCCCCTTCCCCAGTCACATGCTCTCAAAAATAAATAAAACATTAAAAAAAAATAAAAATTCATTATAATCCTTACAATTCCTAAGAGTAGTAGTAAAGAATACTGTACATAAAAGGTTTTGAAAGTGTTTTTTTTTCTTACTTAAGAATCACATGATATATAGTTAACAGAGGTTCTATGGGTTAAATTCTTTCCCTATGGGAAGTACCATATTCCAGAATGAAACTAACTCTCTAATCCTAAATTTATTCCTGGTATGACTACAGACTACTGAAATAAAGGTTAAAAGTCCAGGTTTTTAAGAGGTGTATGTATACTGCCTAATTAAGCAACACTAAAAAAAAAAAAATTTAAGCTGAAGCTATTTTAACTCTATATCTCAATTAGGTGGTTTTCCTTAAGGGAGAACATCTAAACCCTTTATTCATGTATAACTGATCTTCTTAGAAACTGAAACAATTATTGCTTTGTAAGACTTTAACTAAATTCATTATTTCCGTTAGCATATATGGAATGTCTAATGTTTGTAGAATCCCTTGGTAGTTAATCAAATAAGGCGTTTCTATTTTCCTGATTAAGTTTCTGCTTTTATAACACAGGAGTGATCACAGTTATGCTTTTTAGTTTTATTATTTTTTAAATATTTTTATTTATTTTTGAGAGAGCATGAGTGGGGCAGGGGCAGAGAGAAAGCAAGACACAGAATCTGAAGCAGGCTCTAGGTTCTGAGCTATCTGCACAGATCCTGACGTGGGGCTTGAATCCACAAACTGTGAGATCATGAACTGAGTCGAAGTTGGACACCTAACCAATTGAGCCACCCAGATGCTCTGGTAATTGCAAATTTTTAAAAACACACTACAAACTGAATCCCCATGGATAAGAGTTTATAAGGTACAGAGTAAATTTGGGAAACATTTTCCTCAAAAAATTTTAAGTCAGATCTTTTTATAGTTTTTTTTAATGCTTATTTTTGAAAGAAAGAGAGACAGCTTGCTCACATGCAAGGGGGGGAGGGGCAGAGAGACAGGGAGACACAAAATCTGAAGCAGGCTCCAGGTTCTGAGCTGTCAGCACAAAGCCCCATGTGTGGCTCGAACTCACGAACCACGAGATCATGCCCTAGCTGAAGTCGGACACTTAACTGACTGAGTCACCCAGGTGGCTTAAGATCCCTTAAGTTAGATCTCAACGGTAAACAAAGCCTTTTGGTACACAATTCATTGTGGGTAGAGAAAAAAGAGGAATAATGCACTTGAAAACAAGCAAATTTAGAAGTGCTTGCAGAGGTTAGCAATCATTAGGTTAATTGATTTATCTCCGTTCTACTTACAGATTGTCATCTTTACCTTTCACCTATATAACAGAGTGCTTACCTTCACTGCCCAAATAGACTGCTCCAAAGGATGAAAAAGTTTGAAACAAAAGCCGTCCTTTTTTGATGGACGCTCAATGATCTCACAGGCATTCAGAAGGACTGTTCCTACCCACTGACCATTTTTCTGGGTTTTATAAATCAGTAGCACCCCAGGTTTCAAAACACACCACAACTTGGTCCAACTCTTTAAAGTACCACGAATCTACAGAAAGATAAGTTCATTTAGGAAATAAAGCTGTTTTTATCTTTTTTGCTCCACAAGATACAAATTCAGTAATGGCAAATATCTAAAATTTCTACAACATATACACTTAAGATTCAACAGATTTTTTTTTAAGCTACTAGATGTCAAGGACTGCACAGAAAGACAAAAAGCATGGCTCCTGCTTCTGAAGAACTTAAAGTCTACCTAGAGGCTAGGTCAACAGTTTCAAAGTAATGTGCCAAGTAGAATAGAATGCTTTTCCTAACCCTCCAGGCCAGCTCAGGGGCCATTAAAATATACTTTTCCTAGTCCCAAGATTCTCTTCTTCTTACCGTCTATTGTAATTTTATTTGTGGGAGTATAAGATTATTCCATCTTTTAAGATTCTTTCCCCTTTTACCCCCTACATCGACAGTACTGAAGTCACTGCCAGCATGCACACCAGGCATTCCCTAAATATTCACTGAGTGGTAGGAAGAGGGAAGAACCTCCTTCGAGCCCCTAAAATTACCTTTTTTAAGTTACTTTGTTCTTAGTAATTACATAAAATGTGCCATTTAAGTTCTTGGAAAAATTTTAAAATACAGTTACATGAATCTCTCTCTAGTCTCAAAATGTTCCTCATCCCAGGGTTTAAGGCTATGTCAATAGTAGGTCTGTAACTGGTTTTTCCTATCAATGTCTATTTCTGTCATCTGTTAAAAATGTTTCTATGCAAATCACTGAATTCACAATACTGAAAAGAATGCTAATCTACTTAGAATAAAAACTAGGATTATCCTCACTTTGATTTACTATAAAACATCTGCTCTCTCAAAGCACTTACCTGAATTATGAAATAAATATAGGGCTCCCTAACCCCTGAAATAGGCATACCACAATAACTCTAAACAAGAAAAAGTTAGAAATGGGGAGTTTGGAGTCAGGAATGAAGAAGAGAGAAAATCTTTGAGAAAAGTACATGTTTATGTAAAAGAAACGGAGAGATAAGAGAAGCAAATGGAAGAGTTACCCTGAGATAACATTTTGTATTTGGGACATGTGACAGTATAACATGGATGGAAAATGATCAGAATGAAGGTTATGATTTAGAAAGTCAGCCAGGGGATGTGTTAGGGACACTTTTAGGGGGTTAGCTGCAGAAATCCTATGTCAGAAGAGGAAGCTTAGCTCTGAAAAACCCACATGAGATATACAGCATAAAGATTTCTAAGTAGAGTCAATATAAGTCAGAATGTGTCTTGAGTACAACACTGAAGAAGATCCCAGCACTACCTGAACCAACAAGGAAACTATCATTGGGCTCCCATTTTAGTAAGAGAACTTTGACAAAAGATCTCATAAGGATTATACGTTGGAGGCTGGACCAATGTTTTGGGAGAATAGAAAGCTTTCAAGGCTGGGGTGACTTTTAGATTAATGCCAGATACTAAAATTTCCTGGGAGACAGAGTCTCACTAGATCATTCTTACACTTTGCATTTAGTCTGAAAGATTGCTACCAAAGAAGAATGAGAAAGAAAGAGCGGGATGATAAAGAAGTAAATAAAAGTAAGTGGAAATAACCAGAGGCCAAAAGAAGGTATGGAAACAGCAATATGCATGTTTTTCTGAAAATTAATCCTTTCCAAATAACAATTTTTATATTAACTTTGTTTCATATCTTCTCAATAATGCATGCCACACCTATATAAATACTAATAATTTAAACAGCAAAATTAGATTATATAAATGTCACACAAATCAAAAAGCCCTTTAAAAAGAACTGCTATCCATTTTCAATGTTATTGTCAAGACAGACAATATTAAGTTTCCTTCTCCCCATTATGACTAGAACATAGAACCTCTGGGATACAATTAATAGTTTGCCAGTGAAAAACAATCATCCCAGGAGTTGTTTTTGTCTTGTAGGCTTTAGGTGCTCTTTGGGCTTTCCTATTCCTGTAGGTAAACATCCAGCAATTTGAATTCAAGCTTCAATACAAACTGACCTTCAACCAATCAGCCATAACAATAACAGAAGGATCTGTGATTGTACTGAGTAACTCCTTTGTGGCTCTTTTCTTTTCTTCTCGGTAATTTTTCTTTTGCACCTATTTTACAGAAATAATAGAAAAATTAAAAATTCACTAGAAATGGGCAATTTCTTTCCAAATTTTTTAGGTCTATAGAATGTAGAGCATACAATTCTAAACCTCTTTTAGAATTCTAGCTTCTTAGGATAAAAGAACTTTTAAAGAGCTGGTAGGAATTTTTAGAGTTTAGAATCTTGTTTTTCTGATCACTAGCTCTGTATGTTTTTGAAGAATTTTACTTTTAGTCACACAATACTACATGAATCCAATCTCATGGTAAGAATTTCAAACAACACAAATAAAACTAAAGCTGTCTTTAGTATACCCTATCCTATTCCAATCCTCAGAACTGACCACTGTTAACACTTCCAGAAAACACTATCCTTTCAGGCTTTTTCTATGTATACAACCTAAAAAATATACAGCTTTTGTGGTTCTACCTTTTTAAACACATTTTTAAAAAAGGTTCTTCTATTCAATATTTTTTGGAGCATTTCCATGCCTATCTCAGTAAGAGCTAATATTTACTGGGCATATTCTGTGCACCAATTACTGTACTAATAAGCACTTTACATGTACTACCTCATTTAATCTTTGAAATAACCTCGGAAGTAGGCCAATTATTATCTTTATTTTACAGATGAGAAAACTGAGGCACAGAGAGTAACTTGCCCAGGATCACACAGCTAGTAAGTCATGCAGGCACACCTCAGAGGCAGACTGGCTCTAAAAGACATGGTCTTAACCACCATGCTATACTGCTTCTATAATTTTTCTTAGTAAGTTCTCTCACTGATGGAAATCCACTCTGTTACCAGTTTTTCATTTTACAAACAATGCTATGATTATTTGCAACTGGCAATTTTGTTCTTTCTTTGTACTATGATGTAAGAAATAATTAAGAAACCACAAAGTGGTATTTATTCAATCAAAATATTAAAGTTTTACTTTCAGAAGTCACCTGTGAGATAGTCTAGGAAGGCAGGAGTGGATTAACATAGTCTCATTATTGCTCTGTTGTTATTACACAGAGAGAAGAGTAGTGGAAAACTCCCAGTGATGAACTTCTCTTAGCTATAAAACCTTCCTAGTTGCACTTATAATAGTAAAGAAGTTTTAATAATTATACAACCAAAATACTTCAGACTTTGGTCCTTATTAATATTCATATATGAATTAACAGATTTAAAATGGGATTGCAAATACAAATGCATATAGGACCAGATGTAAGAAAAAAAAAGGGGGGGTAAAATAGACCATGCAGGGACTCAGAGTGGACTGGAAAGCATGTTATTTCTTAAGGTCAAGGATCTGTGGTCATTCTGGAAGACAATCCAAAGGGAGAATTCCAGGGGCTGGAAATCTGAACTTGTAACTGTTACTGCAAATTTTTAAACCATTGTGTGGGTCAAACAAAATATCTATCTGTGGGCCAAATTCAGCCCATGACTTTTAGTAAACTTGAATGTCAAAAAGCATCACAGCTTCCCATCATGTGTTCTATAACACAGTGATATGCCTAACTCAGGTACAATTGTGCAGATACACCAGTCCTCAGCCTCTGGATGGCAAGGTGAGGCCTGAAGCGGCACTGGATGGTCATCAAGTAGCCTTTTCAGTTGACTCCAGTGTGCCACACAAATAATAACAGTTTTTATGTGTGCCTGTCTAACATTATTTTTCTTTCTTTAGGAGATACATCTCTTTCTGTTATCCTACTTTCAAAAGCACATGCAAAGCATAATGTTATTTATGAAATAGCTGTGGAAACTAACCTTGAGAGATTCTTTTTTTGTGAGCTTGCTTGAAGCTGAACTATCCTTCTCCGAGCCATTATAAAGTTTAGATTCAGACTGAAATCACAGGGAAATGAACAAAAAAGAAATAATAATTAAAACCTTCACTTATTCTATACATACAGCATATAAAAATTAATGTTAGGGGTGCCTGGGTGGCTCAGTCGGTTAAGCATCCGACTTCAGCTCAGGTCACGATCTCGCGGTCCGCGAGTTCGAGCCCCGCGTTGGGCTCTGGGCTGATGGCTCAGAGCCTGGAGCCTGCTTCCGATTCCGTGTCTCCCTCTCTCTCTGCCCCTCCCCCGTTCATGCTGTGTCTCTCTCTGTCTCAAAAATAAATAAACGTTAAAAAAAAAAATTAATGTTAAAGCTATGTTTGTGACATTCTTCCCATTTATCACTGTGATACAGCCTATACAAATTATATACATTATACACAAATTATATACAGCATATACAGCCAAATACAAATTTTCAAATGTCAATTTTCCCTATACAGCATTTGTGTTTAAAAACTAATCCATGTTAAACCCACAAAAGTACTAAAATAAACGCTAATCAGGGGCGTCTGGCTGGCTCAGTCAGAAAAGGATGCAACTCTTGATCTTGGGGTCTTGAGTCTGAGCCCCACATTGGGTGTGGAGATTACTAAAAAAACAGACTTAAAAAAAACCTAGTCAATAAATTAAACCACAATATAAGATTAAATAAGATCATTTGTAAATTTTTGCATTCTATTTTCTAGACAATTTCTAGGAAACATACGCAATTATTTATTCTTAAAACAAAAGTATCCAAAGGAATGTTAATTTTTTAACACTTAAAATATTCCAAATCAAAAAACCAAACCACGTGTATTCTAGCAAGTTACCGCACGTACTGCCCTAATTGCTACTTCTCCAATGGAAAGAAATATATAGATCTTCAGAAATTAGTATTAAAACACTATCTCATTTGTAGTGTTTAAAACCCAATATTCCTAACATCTATTTCTTCCTACCTATCCAGTGCCCCTTGAGTATTATGGTCTTAAACTTGTTTCCAGACTTTGTTTATATTTGTTTTCATTTGATCTTCACAAGAACCTTGAAAAATAGATTTAACAAGTGGTTTTATCTCCATTTTACAAATCATGATCTTCTAAACTAACAATAAATAATAAATATACAGGGATATCTAGGTCTCTTAATCCAACACTCTTTTAAGGAAACTACATTCTTTAACCAGAATAAAAGAGCATAAACATGAAAACTGCTTCTGTAAATCTTGGAACAATACAATTAAACATGTTTAGTGCTTTGTGTTCTATGATTTTCATTTTTATCTATTGTTTTATCTATTGTTAGACACAGGTACTTAAAGTTCTAAGCGTGACTCCTAGTGCCAAGAAAGTATGGGGGGCTTGATCCAAATGGTGGTTTTCAAATGCTGAATTGCCGATGTGCATATCACTAGGTGTGCTCACGGATAAAAAAAAAAAAACAAAAAAAAAACCAAAACCAAAAAACTTTGGGTATAAACTCCCTCACTCAGTTTTAAAAACCATGAAGGCAGGGACCATATTTTTTCACCAATGATACCCAGGTAACACCTGGGGAAAAGAAAGGGCTCACCAAATACCTGATGAATTAATAAAATGCAAATTAAACTAGCATTTGCAACTCACTTCTTTTACCTCTCCTGAAAATGCCTCTGCTACTAGGTATAAAATATGGGTTATTACAGTGGTGGTAATAATAACTGGTTGAACTAGACAGAAGAGAACTACAAACTACTGGAGGTGGGGGTTAACCCAATTAAATTTTTGTTGAAGTCACTCCTTTCAGGACTAGACTTGAAACACCATACAATTTACTCTGAGAATGGCACAGATTATGATATCAAAACAATTTTACAAAATTCCTCAAGCCAAACAGGTCTCTGTCTTCTTCTTGCCGCTGAGAACCCAAGGATGGCAAAGGTACTGTCAGAAGAACAGGATGATTTCTATTTCCCCCAGCTTAATAGGAAAATGTGTATTATAATGTACTTCTTAGATACTGGTAAATGAAGAATTAATGCTAATGAAAATTAATGGCTACTTATTCTTTACCAAAAACTATTCTAAATACTTCATCCTCACAGCAACCCTATGAGATAGTAGTAGGATCTCCCCTTTGCTAATAAGGAAACCAAGACTAACCAACTAAAAATAACTTCCCAAAGTCATAGAGGCAGTAAGTAGATAAGCTGGGATTTGTTCCCTGGTCTACCTAATTCCCAGTCTCAGGCTCTTGGCCACCTTTTTAATGATTTATCACCTTTTAAAACTATTCACACAGACTCTTAGCCAGACTCAAATTTAAGATTTATCTTCATGAACAACAGGAATTAAGGATTCCTTTGATGATTAAATGAGGTAGTGTATATGATGTGTATAGCGTAGTTGTATGTACTGTGTTTCAGGTTTGTGACTATCTCCTAGATTGCAAATGCTGTCAAAAATTTGACCTTTAAATGAACATTATATGAGAATACTTTCAACTTGCTTTGAAAACTAAAAAATACTACATATATAAGGGATGATGATGATGATGATGATGGTGATGATGATAATAAGTTACTATGACTATATCTGATATTCTGATTTGGAAAGTCCTTTTAAATGTCCAAGTAAATATATTTTTTATATCAAGTGATAGGTGATTCAGAGTATCTATAGATGGGCAGATGTACGGCTGAGGGGAAAATCAAGTCAATAAATAGATCTTGGCTCAAAAACCCACTATCCTTGTAACAGGATTCCTTTTATCCCACTAGACACAGTGCCCTTGCTGGTAACTCCTTCTGTTGAGATGGACAACATTTCTTTTAGGGGCGCCTGGGTGGCTCTGTCAGTTAAGCACCTGACTTCAGGTCAGATTATGATCTCAGGGTTCTTTAGTTGAAGTCCCACCTCTGGCTTCATGCTGACAATGCAGAGCCTGCTTGGGATTCTTTCTCTTTTCCTTCCTCTCTCTCTGCCCCTCCCCACTCCCCCTCTCTCAAAATAAATAAGCTAAAAACAAATTTTTAAAGTAAAAATTCTTTTAAAAATGCTAACAGGGTGGCACCTGGGTGGCTCAGTTGGTTAAGCATCCAACTTTGGCTCAGGTCATGACCTCATGGTTCATGAGTTCAAGCCCCACATCGGGCTCTGTGCTGACAGCTCAGAGTCTTTTTTTTTTTTTTTAATTTTTTTTTCAACGTTTTTATTTATTTTTGGGACAGAGAGAGACAGAGCATGAGCGGGGGAGGGGCAGAGAGAGAGGGAGACACAGAATCGGAAACAGGCTCCAGGCTCTGAGCCATCAGCCCAGAGCCTGACGCGGGGCTCGAACTCACGGACCGCGAGATCGTGACCTGGCTGAAGTCGGACGCTCAACCGACTGCGCCACCCAGGCGCCCCCAGCTCAGAGTCTTGAGCCTGTTTCAGATTCTGTGTCTCCCTCTCTCTCTGCCCCTCCCTCACTCGCGTTCGGTCTCTCTCTCAAAAGTAAATAAACATTAAAATAAAAATGCTAACAGGAAGATGGGATGACTTCATTAACTGACTTTTCCAATTCACACTCATTTACAGAATGCATGAGAAATAGAAACCGTATTTTTTTAAATGGGGGGGTGTAAAAAAATGCGGGGGTAAAAAGGGGTGTATTCCAAAAAAAGGGTATATTCCATTGTGCTCACTGGTCTTAATCATGTATTTTAAGAAATAACTTAATCCCAAATCTTATGATCAAAATGGCAGTATTATTACTTTTTGTATCAAGTTCAGAAAAGTATACAGTTAAAATTATGATGGGCTCAGTTACACATACTGATTTTTAAAAATTTTTTTAATGTTTATTTATTTTTGAAAGAGAGAGAGAGAGACAAAATGCAAGTGGGGGAGGGGCAGAGAGGGAGACCCAGAATCCAAAGCAGGCTCCAGGCTCTGAGCTGTTAGCATAACTCATAAATTAAAAAAAAAAAAAAAAAATTTAATATTTTTGAGAGAGAGAGACAAAGTCAGTTATGCACACTGATTAAAGAAGGAATAACAAAACTTTAAGACTAAAATGTTCAGAATTCCATGTGAATGTAGTTTAATGACAAATGTATAAATTTTTTTTTTTAATTTTTTTTTCCAACGTTTTTTATTTATTTTTGGGACAGAGAGAGACAGAGCATGAACGGGGGAGGGGCAGAGAGAGAGGGAGACACAGAATCGGAAACAGGCTCCAGGCTCTGAGCCATCAGCCCAGAGCCTGACGCGGGGCTCGAACTCACGGACCGCGAGATCGTGACCTGGCTGAAGTCGGACGCTTAACCGACTGCGCCACCCAGGCACCCCAACAAATGTATAAATTTTAAGATTGTTGTGAAAAACAGGAGACTAGGTTATGTGTTAAAATATTTAAGGACAAACTAGCAATTATGAATCTCTTCAGCTAACAGAATTAACAAGTATTAAACCTAAAGATGGAATCAATAGGTTCCAGCTTGGAAAATAACAGGATGAGTATAATCTTACTTACACTAGTTATCACATTAAGAATCCCCAGTCATTCACTGTAATTCTTTTTTTTGGTTTTTTTTTCTTTTCAAGTAAGCTCTATGTCCAAAGTGAGGCTTGAACTCACAACCATAAGCAAGAGTTGCACACTCTACCTACTAAGCCAGCCAGGTGCCCCTCACTGTAATTCTTATTCAAAGAAAGAAAATGAATTCTCAAATACCTACTATTAGTCAGGTACTCTGCCAGGCACTTGTGGTATCACAGTCTGGGGTGTGGATCTTATTTGCCTTGCACAGGCAAGAAAACTAAAGCCACTTTGACTCTTGAGAGTTAATTTCTCTAAGTTTCAGTCTGTTCACTTATAAAATGGGGCCGATAATACCCGTATCCTCAAGTATCGTTATGAGAGTTAAGAGGACACACAGTAAGCTCTTAATACAAAATAGCTATTAATATCACTGTAATTAGTATCTATATAGGTAACGTATGTAAGATTCAAACTCACACTTTTTATTCTAAAACAGTTCTGTCCAACAGAACTTTCTGAATGACAGAAATGCCATATGTGGCTACTGAGGACTTGAGATGTGGCTAGTGTAACTGAGGAACTAAATTTCTAATTTCAGTCAATTTTAGTTAATTCAAATTTAAAGAGTCATATATGATCAGTGCTGTTGTTCTCAAAGTGCATTTCTAAAGCCTGTGCTTTTTTCATTAATGCACCCTGCTCCAGTAAAGTATGTAAACTTTCTTTTCAGGCTCCCTGCTCTCTCTGCCGCCCACCTCCCAATTTAGAGACTTCATATGGGTGACTGTGATATGTAAGTATTTACGTATTTAGGCTTCTGAATAGGAACACTGCTCTACTACATATTCACCAATTCTGGCATTAACTGCCTGAAAATAGGTCTTTACAGTTCTATAAATTTCATTGTATTTCTAGCACTGAAGACCCAAGATAAATTATTTCCTCTTTAATTTTCTTTAATAACACATCTCATATAAAATGATCAAGGAATTTCTCATTCATATGTTTTATATATATATGAATTACTATTAAACTTTCATCCCGAGTACTTTTACACATATGATATTTATGTAATGAATACTTGAAAAGTGTGGATAAAATTTATGTAAAATTATATATACATATCATGGACTCTTCCCAATCATTCCCATGAATGGAAACAAAAATGTAGGGTTTTTTTTCATCTTCTGTTTGTCACACATATGCCCACTTCAATTTTGCTAAGAAAGAGGTGTTTAATCATGGAACAGTTTCTCTCCCACAGAGGTATGCCACAACTGCTACATAAGAACAGCTGCAGACCAGTAGCTGTGGAAGAAAAATAAGGGGTTTTAAAACCAAAATCCAGTGCTGAGAATAGCAGAGAATTTACTAGTTTAAGAAATAGGTTTTCTTACAGTCACTGAAGTTTGATTCCACAAACAAAAGCTGCTTCTGCTATTAAACCTGACCAGAAATAATAGTCAGAAGTCAAATTCCTTAACAAATTATAGCAAATCTAGTGAATTAAGAAAGGAAAACCAATGTGTTACACAATGTTTCTCAAATTTGAATATTTACCCTTTAAAGAACAAATTCTCAACAGTAAGAATATGCACAAGTATCCCAGTTTGAGAATCATTAATTTAGGAAACTTTATCTTATTCTATCTAAGAAGAGATCTTTCAACTGCAGGCTACTGCAGGAGATCTTCAGCCTTTGGTAAAATGTATGTATTTTGATAGCCATTCAGATAAACTCAAAACACTTAAGAATTAAAACAAAACAAAACCACACACAAATCCTGAGAATTTATCTGAATGGAACCCTCAGACTTCGGTCTGTTACTATAATAGACATACCAGAAACAACAGAACTCTGGAGAGAACACACTGGTTACCAACAGACTCTATTCCCAAGGAATCAACAGTAGCCACATCAACCCCAGTGGATCATGGTTTAGATAAACCAACATAAAAACATGTCATAAAAATTGGATAGGATTTTAATGTTAGTTCCTCATCTTAAATATTAGAAAAATGCCATAATAATGTATTTGGGGACAGCATATGCTTACCTTGCTCTTTGACATAGAAAGTGAAGATTCATCTTTATTTTGAGAAATGTCTTCCTTTCCTCTGTCAAAACCTTTAAAACACATTGTCATCATTTCAATATTACTATATAGCATGTAGGCATTAGAAAGTAGAGGCATATAAGTCATCCAATTTCAAATATACATTATATTTTATGAACACTAGTATAAAAAGCCTAGACCAAACATAGCGTTAAACTATTATAGTTTAAAAGATTTCTAAGGGATCATACGTAGCTTAATAACTCTTTAAAATAAATTAAGGCTTACAAAGGCAATGAAGTCTTTTCCTGAATCCATCAACATCAAGCTCAAGACCTCTTTTCTGTGATCTCAGAACACTTTGTATAAATTCAGGCCTCGTGGAGCTTTTATTCTAGTGAGCTGTTTTCTAATGAAGAATCCTAACTGACAGAAACAACTCAACATACTTTTCACACCTCTTGCCAAATTGGAAACAACTCCAGAACCGGTTTTGAGAGACTAGGGAAATAAATCTAGGTTGAGGGACAGACTTAAAAAAATCTAACAATGTGCTTACTGTGAGAATTACATGAGGATCCATTAGAAAACACTTAGCATTAAAAAAAAAAAAGAAAAGAAAAAGAAAACACTTAGCATAGCATTTTCCACATAGCACACATTCAGTTAATATTGACTCTTAAGATGATCGTTGGCACTAATGCTGCACAAATTGTAAAAAGATAAATCTAAAATACACCAATGCACTGGGATGAACATGCACAGATCCCTGCACTCATGTAACACATTAATGTAACACTGTGCCAAGGCAATTAACAAATTAATGTTATTATAATACAATGAGAGAAATGTTAATACTGAAATTTTTGTGTCAAGTAAAAGGAGTACTCATTTTAATAATGTTCTTTCTACTTTTGAGGGAAAGTATTATTAACTCTTCCCTATAATTATTTGTTCTAAGTCCAATAAAAGCCTGTATTAAATAAATATATATATATATATATACAATTGTTCATAAAGTAGCACTTAAAAAATCATCAGTAGCACCACTGCCTGAAGCATTTAGAAATCCGTTCTAACATACCAGTGATACCATTTATTCTGCATTTGGTTTATATTAGCTAAAAACAAATCCATTCCAATTTCCTAATCCAGAGATTTGGTTGAATTATTTTCTGTAATATGAAGAAGGAATCTCCCCCTGTCCTCCCAACTATGGTAAGGAGAAGGATCACTCAAACCCAATACTAGGTGGAAAAGAACTTTCATAAATGCAACATGAAATTTTAAATAACCAAAATTTTAGACTTGAGTATAAAGCAAACTGAAGTCATATATTTACTCAGAATAATAACATTTTGTTAATATGTAATCCTTAATACTAACAAACTCACATAAGTGACTTCAAAGATTTTCTACATATATGTACAAAAGAACAAAATTTTCTAAAAGTATATATTATAAATATAAAAAAAATGACGTCATTTATTCTCACAAGAACAGACTTTCAACTTCAATTTCTCTACTGACTTGGGTTTCAGCTGAATCTAGCCCAATCGATTTATTAGATTAACACCCATTTTGAGGTAGAAACCATTCTACTTTCACACATTATTTTAAAAGCGTAATAGTAAATTAAAACAAAAGTAAAAGTTATAAATCTGAATAGACTTTGACATGCAAATAAGTCTCACAGAAAGTTTCTATGTTAAAAAAAGGACAATCATAAACCTTTGTTGTAAAAACGTTGAAGATGGCGGCTTAGGAGGGCGCTGGGCTCACCGCACGTCCTGCTGATCACTTAGATTCCATCTACACCTGCCTAAATAACCCAGAAAACCGCCAGAGGATTAGCAGAACGGAGTCGCCGGAGCCAAGCGCAGACGAGAGGCCCACGGAAGAGGGTAGGAAGGGCGGCGAGCGGTGCGCGCTCCACGGACTGGCGGGAGGGAGCCGGGGCGGAGGGGCGGCTCGCCGGCCAAGCAGAGCCCCCGAGTCTGGCTGGCAAAAGCGGAGGGGCCTGACGGACTGTGTTCCCACAACAAGCGCGACTTAGCGTCTGGGA
Source organism: Prionailurus viverrinus (assembly GCF_022837055.1). Classification (NCBI taxonomy): domain Eukaryota; kingdom Metazoa; phylum Chordata; class Mammalia; order Carnivora; family Felidae; genus Prionailurus; species Prionailurus viverrinus. Next base: position 97,229,338 of record NC_062567.1, read on the forward strand.
GGTCATAAGTTAACAGCTCTGCTCGGAAAGCGGGAAGGCTGGAGGACAAAGGGAGGGAGAGCTGCTGAGCCCCCTGACAACAGAGCTCAGTTTGGTGGGGAACAAAGGCGCTCGCCAGCGCCATCTCCCCCGCCCATCCCCCAGCCAAATCCCAAAGAGAACCGGTTCCTGCCAGGGAACTTGGTCGCTCCGCGCAAACACCCAACTCTGCGCTTCTGCGGAGCCAAACCTCCGGTAGCGGATCTGAATCCCTCCCGCTGCCACAGGGCCCCTCCTGAAGTGGATCACCTAAGGAGAAGCGATCTAAGCCTGCCCCTCCTGCCCCTGTGCACCTTGCCTACCCACCCCAGCTAATACGCCAGATCCCCAGCATCACAAGCCTGGCAGGGTGCGAGTAGCCCAGACGAGCCACACCACCCCACAGTGAATCCCGCCCCTAGGAGAGGGGAAGAGAAGGCACGCACCAGTCTGACTGTGGCCCCAGCGGTGGGCTGGGGGCAGACATCAGGTCGGACTGCAGCCCCGCCCACCAACTCCAGTTATACACCACAGCACAGGGGAAGTGCCCTGCAGGTCCTCACCACACCAGGGACTATCCAAAATGACCAAGCAGAAGAACTCCCCTCAGAAGAATCTCCAGGAAATAACACCAGCTAATGAGCTGATCAAAAAGGATTTAAATAATATAACAGAAAGTGAATTTAGAATAATAGTCATAAAATTAATCGCTGGGCTTGAAAACAGTATACAGGACAGCAGAGAATCTCTTGCTACAGAGATCAAGGGACTAAGGAACAGTCACGAGGAGCTGAAAAACGCTTTAAACGAAATGCATAACAAAATGGAAACCACCACAGCTCGGCTTGAAGAGGCAGAGGAGAGAATAGGTGAACTAGAAGATAAAGTTATGGAAAAAGAGGAAGCTGAGAAAAAGAGAGATAAAAAAATCCAGGAGTATGAGGGGAAAATTAGAGAACTAAGTGATACACTAAAAAGAAATAATATACGCACAATTGGTATCCCAGAGGAGGAAGAGAGAGGGAAAGGTGCTGAAGGGGTACTTGAAGAAATCATAGCTGAGAACTTCCCTGAACTGGGGAAGGAAAAAGGCATTGAAATCCAAGAGGCACAGAGAACTCCCTTCAGACGTAACTTGAATCGATCTTCTGCACGACATATCATAGTGAAACTGGCAAAATACAAGGATAAAGAGAAAATTCTGAAAGCAGCAAGGGGTAAACGTGCCCTCACATATAAAGGGAGACCTATAAGACTCGTGACTGATCTCTCTTTTGAAACTTGGCAGGCCAGAAAGAATTGGCATGAGATTTTCAGGGTGATAGACAGAAAAAATATGCAGCCAAGAATCCTTTATCCAGCAAGTCTGTCATTTAGAATAGAAGGAGAGATAAAGGTCTTCTCAAACAAACAAAAACTGAAGGAATTTGTCACCACTAAACCAGCCCTACAAGAGATCCTAAGGGGGACCCTGTGAGACAAAGTCCCAGAGACATCACTACAAGCATGAAACATACAGATATCACAATGACTCTAAACCCATATCTTTCTATAATAACACTGAATGTAAATGGATTAAATGCGCCAACCAAAAGACATAGGGTATCAGAATGGATAAAAAAACAAGACCCATCTATTTGCTGTCTACAAGAGACTCATTTTAGACCTGAGGACACCTTTAGATTGAGAGTGAGGGGATGGAGAACTATTTATCATGCGACTGGAAGCCAAAAGAAAGCTGGAGTAGCCATACTTATATCAGACAAACTAGACTTTAAATTAAAGGCTGTAACAAGAGATGAAGAAGGACATTATATAATAGTTACAGGGTCTATCCATCAGGAAGAGCTAACAATTATAAATGTCTATGCGCCGAATACCGGAGCCCCCAAATATATAAAACAATTACTCATAAACATAAGCAACCTTATCGATAAGAATGTGGTAATTGCAGGGGACTTTAACACCCCACTTACAGAAATGGATAGATCATCTAGACACATGGTCAATAAAGAAACAAGGGCCCTGAATGAGACATTGGATCAGATGGACTTGACAGATATATGTAGAACTCTGCATCCCAAAGCAACAGAATATACTTTCTTCTCCAGTGCACATGGAACATTCTCCAAGATAGATCATATACTGGGTCACAAAACAGCCCTTCATAAGTTTACAAGAATTGAAATTATACCATGCTTACTTTCAGACCACAATGCTATGAAGCTTGAAATCAACCACAGAAAAAAGTCTGGAAAACCTCCAAAAGCATGGAGGTTAAAGAACACCCTACTAACGAATGAGTGGGTCAACCAGGCAATTAGAGAAGAAATTAAAAAATATATGGAAACAAACGAAAATGAAAATACAACAATCCAAACACTTTGGGACGCAGCGAAGGCAGTCCTGAGAGGAAAATACATTGCCATCCAGGCCTATCTCAAGAAACAAGAAAAATCCCAAATACAAAATCTAACAGCACACCTAAAGGAAACAGAAGCAGAACAGCAAAGGCAGCCTAAACCCAGCAGAAGAAGAGAAATAATAAAGATCAGAGCAGAAATAAACAATATAGAATCTAAAAAAACTGTAGAGCAGATCAACGAAACCAAGAGTTGGTTTTTTGAAAAGATAAACAAAATTGACAAACCTCTAGCCAGGCTTCTCAAAAAGAAAAGGGAGATGACCCAAATAGATAAAATCATGAATGAAAATGGAATTATTACAACCAATCCCTCAGAGATACAAACAATTATCAGGGAATACTATGAAAAATTATATGCCAACAAATTGGACAACCTGGAAGAAATGGACAAATTCCTGAACACCCACACTCTTCCAAAACTCAATCAGGAGGAAATAGAAAGCTTGAACAGACCCATAACCAGCGAAGAAATTGAATCGGTTATCAAAAATCTCCCAACAAATAAGAGTCCAGGACCAGATGGCTTCCCAGGGGAGTTCTACCAGACGTTTAAAGCAGAGATAATACCTATCCTTCTCAAGCTATTCCAAGAAATAGAAAGGGAAGGAAAACTTCCAGACTCATTCTATGAAGCCAGTATTACTTTGATTCCTAAACCAGACAGAGACCCAGTAAAAAAAGAGAACTACAGGCCAATATCCCTGATGAATATGGATGCAAAAATTCTCAATAAGATACTAGCAAATCGAATTCAACGGCATATAAAAAGAATTATTCACCATGATCAAGTGGGATTCATTCCTGGGATGCAGGGCTGGTTCAACATTCGCAAATCAATCAACGTGATACATCACATTAACAAAAAAAAAAGAGAAGAACCATATGATCCTGTCAATCGATGCAGAAAAGGCCTTCGACAAAATCCAGCACCCTTTCTTAATAAAAACCCTTGAGAAAGTCGGGATAGAAGGAACATACTTAAAGATCATAAAAGCCATTTATGAAAAGCCCACAGCTAACATCATCCTCAATGGGGAAAAACTGAGAGCTTTTTCCCTGAGATCAGGAACACGACAAGGATGCCCACTCTCACCGCTGCTGTTTAACATAGTGCTGGAAGTTCTAGCATCAGCAATCAGACAACAAAAGGAAATCAAAGGCATCAAAATTGGCAAAGATGAAGTCAAGCTTTCGCTTTTTGCAGATGACATGATATTATACATGGAAAATCCGATAGACTCCACCAAAAGTCTGCTAGAACTGATACATGAATTCAGCAAAGTTGCAGGATACAAAATCAATGTACAGAAATCAGTTGCATTCTTATACACTAACAATGAAGCAACAGAAAGACAAATAAAGACACTGATCCCATTCACAATTGCACCAAGAAGCATAAAATACCTAGGAATAAATCTAACCAAAGATGTAAAGGATCTGTATGCTGAAAACTATAGAAAGCTTATGAAGGTAATTGAAGAAGATTTAAAGAAATGGAAAGACATTCCCTGCTCATGGATTGGAAAAATAAATATTGTCAAAATGTCAATACTACCCAAAGCTATCTACACATTCAATGCAATCCCAATCAAAATTGCACCAGCATTCTTCTCGAAACTAGAACAAGCCATCCTAAAATTCATATGGAACCACAAAAGGCCCCGAATAGACAAAGGAATTTTGAAGAAGACGACCAAAGCAGGAGGCATCACAATCCCAGACTTTAGCCTCTACTACAAAGCTGTCATCATCAAGACAGCATGGTATTGGCACAAAAACAGACACATAGACCAATGGAATAGAATAGAAACCCCAGAACTAGACCCACAAACGTATGGCCAACTCATCTTTGACAAAGCAGGAAAGAACATCCAATGGAAAAAAGACAGCCTCTTTAACAAATGGTGCTGGGAGAACTGGACAGCAACATGCAGAAGGTTGAAACTAGACCACTTTCTCACACCATTCACAAAAATAAACTCAAAATGGATAAAGGACCTAAATGTGAGACAGGAAACCATCAAAACCTTAGAGGAGAAAGCAGGAAAAGACCTCTCTGACCTCAGCCGTAGCGATCTCTTACTCGACACATCCCCAAAGGCAAGGGAGTTAAAAGCAAAAGTGAATTACTGGGACCTTATGAAGATAAAAAGCTTCTGCACAGCAAAGTAAACAACCATCAAAACTAAAAGGCAACCAACGGAATGGGAAAAGATATTCGCAAATGACATATCGGACAAAGGGCTAGTATCCAAAATCTATAAAGAGCTCACCAAACTCCACACCCGAAAAAACAAATAACCCAGTGAAGAAATGGGCAGAAAACATGAATAGACACTTCTCTAAAGAAGACATCCGGATGGCCAACAGGCACATGAAAAGATGTTCAGCGTCGCTCCTTATCAGGGAAATACAAATCAAAACCACACTCAGGTATCACCTCACGCCAGTCAGAGTGGCCAAAATGAACAAATCAGGAGACTATAGATGCTGGCGAGGATGTGGAGAAACGGGAACCCTCTTGCACTGTTGGTGGGAATGCAAATTGGTGCAGCCCCTCTGGAAAACGGTGTGGAGGTTTCTCAGAAAATTAAAAATAGACCTACCCTATGACCCAGCAATAGCACTGCTAGGAATTTATCCAAGGGATACAGGAGTACTGATGCATAGGGCCACTTGTACCCCAATGTTCATAGCAGCACTCTCAACAATAGCCAAATTATGGAAAGAGCCTAAATGTCCATCAACTGATGAATGGATAAAGAAATTGTGGTTTATATACACAATGGAATATTACGTGGCAATGAGAAAAAATGAAATATGGCCTTTTGTAGCAACGTGGATGGAACTGGAGAGTGTGATGCTAAGTGAAATAAGCCATACAGAGAAAGACAGATACCATATGGTTTCACTCTTATGTGGATCCTGAGAAACTTAACAGGAACCCATGGGGGAGGGGAAGGAAAAAAAAAAAAAGAGGTTAGAGTGCGAGAGAGCCAAAGCATAAGAGACTGTTAAAAACTGAGAACAAACTGAGGGTTGATGGGGGGTGGGAGGGAGGAGAGGGTGGGTGATGGGTATTGAGGAGGGCACCTTTTGGGATGAGCACTGGGTGTTGTATGGAAACCAATTTGTCAATAAATTTCATAAAAAAAAAAAAACAAAAAAAAACCTTTGTTGTATATTACCTGCCAAACCCAGTAAATGAATATACCACTTTAAAAGATTCTCTATACCTCAAACTTGCCAATCATTATTTTAAAAGCTGGCCCTGATGACTCCCAAGTTACTTAAAATTATAGAGGGATAAAGCAAGATGCCAAGTCTGGTCAAATACTTGGGAGTTTCAACTAAGGATAAATACAAGTAGATAATCAGCATAATGTGCAAGGAACATACAAAAATGTTCAAAAGCCTTAAAAAGGAAATATTGCCAGATTGTACACTAAGTTTTCAAGGGTAATTCCAAAATAAGCAAAGCACAAAGTGTCACTCTAGACACTTTAGTCTGTATAAAGCTGGTTTCCTAAAGACGTGTAAAATAAAAGCATATTTATTAGAAGCAAAATACTTCTTAGGCTTTTATTTTCCACCATGTGTGGTGATTCAAAATACTTTAAAATTACTCCTTTATTTTTAATATTTATTTATTTTTGAGAGACAGAGTGCGAGCGGGGAGGAACAGAGAGAGCGGGAGACAGAATCTGAAACAGGCTCCAGGCTCCGAGCTATCAGCACAGAGCCCAACGCGGAGCTCGAACTCACAAACTGTGAGACCATGACCTGAGCCAAAGTCGGCTGCTCAACCAACTGAGCCACCCAGACGCCCCACTCCTTTAATTTTTTAGAGTGATATTTATAGACAAAATCCTAAAGCCTATGACACATTATTATTGACCATAATTATTAATAATGCAGAACAGGGGCACCTGGGTTGCTCAGTTGGTTAATTGTCTCACTCTTGATTTTGGCTCAGGTCATAATCTCCTGGTTTGTGAGATCCAGCCCAGTGTCTGGCTCTTCACTGACAGCACGGAGCCTGCTTGGGATTATTTCTCTCCCTCTGCCCCTCCCCTGTTCCTGTGCACCCACTCCTCAAAATCAATAAATAAACTTAAAAAAAAAAAAGCAGAACAGTTTCAGATCATGACTTTTTACCAAGTTTATCAGTGACTTTAGCAGTAAATGATCTTCCTGCTATTCTCCCTACTGCCTCAATCATAACAGAGACCTATATCCCCATCAAAATGCTAAAACTAAAAAGGCTAACACTTTCAAAGTACAGATGAGAATGTGGAGCCTCTGGAAGTCTACTTGCCATTGATGAGAGTATAAAGGGGCATAACTACTTTGGAAAACTATTTGAAAGTATGTACTTAATCTGAATATATGGGTATTCTACACAAACCAATTCTAATCCTAGATATACCTGAAAGAAATGGTTGTATATATATCAAAAGAAAGTACAAAAATATTCAAAGCAGCTTTATTCATAATAGCCAATATCTGAAACCAACTCAAATGGTTATTAATAGAATATATTGCAGTATATTTACACGATGGAATGCTGCACAGCAATGAAAAAGAGCCAATTATTATTACATAAAACAGACATAAATATTGAGTGAAAGAAGCCATGTCTTCCCATTAAAAAAAAAAAAAGCACACATTGTATGATTCCATTTATATAAAGTTCAGGAAATGGCAAATCTAATCTATAGTGTTAGAGGTTGTTACAGTGGTTTATCTTTGTTGTAGGAGGAACTGATTTGAGGGGCATGAGGGAGTCTTCTGCAGATTTGGGAACTGGTTACATGTGTCTATGTGTAACTTAAAATTCAAAAAGCTGTGCATTTAACTATATGTAAGTTATGCCTCAATTAAAAAATAAATAGGGGCACCTGGATGGCCCAGTCAGTTGAGTGTCCAACTCTTGTTTTCAGCTCTGGTCATGATCTCACAGTATGTGAGATCGAGCCCTATGTTGGGTTCTGTCGGGCTCTGCACTGACAGTGTGGAAGGAGCCTGCTTGGGATTCTTGCTCTCCTCTTTCTCTGCTGCTCCCCCCACCAGCATTCTCTCTCTCTCTCTCTCTGAAAATAAATATATTTTTTTTAATGGGGAAAAATAAAAATGAAAATAAAAACTCACCCAGCCTTGTCTATTCTATTAGTTTATTAGACTTCCACTTTGACATCCTTCCTCACTTAGTCTATATCCCTTTAACCAATTTTTTACCTGCCTAATTCTGATTCATTCATCAATAATGATAAGTAACACAGTATTAATGAAAACAATAAAGCAACCAATATCCATTTGTAAGAATATTTGTGATTATGACACTTATGCTAGTGCTTTAGTTTCTAATCTTTAAAACACCACAAAAAATTCCAAATGTTGGGGTGCCTGGGTGGCTCCATCAGTGAAGTGTCCAACTTCAGCTCAGGTCATGATCTCACAGCTCGTGAGTTCAAGCCTCACGCTGGGGTCTGTGCTTTGGATTCTTTGTCTCCCTCTCTCTGCCCCTCTCCTGCTCATGCTCTCTCTTTCTCTCAAAGATAAACATTACACAAAAAAATTATTAAAAAATTCCAAATATTAACTATTTTATAGAATTGAGGAAATCAAGGCTCCCAGAAATTAAGTAATTTGATTAATGTCACTAAGTCAAAGTGTCAGAGCGGATAGAAACTTAGGTCTAACTTTAAAATTCATGCTGTTTTTATGGGGCACCTAGGTGATTCAGTCAGTTAAGTTTCAGACTCTTGATTTCCACTCAAGTCATGATCTCACAGTCATGAGATAGAGCTCTACATCAGGCTCTGCACTGGGTGTGGAAACTGCTGAAAGTCTCTTTCTCCCTCTCCCTCTGCTCCTCCCCTGCACACACATGCCTCTCCCTCTCTCTCAAATTAAAAAAATAAAATAAAAAAAAATAGTAAAATAAAATTCATGCTGTTTTTAGAATGCCAGGGTACCTCTGAAGACCTAAGGCCACCTCTTCTGATAGGCCTTGCTTTGACTGTGTAGGCATAGTTAGCAGTCCTCTTCTCTGAGACATAGAGCATTTCATACATTTGTACTACCATATTTATCACAATTTGCTTCAATTATTTTTCATGTTCATATTCCATACTTGACTGTGAATTCCTGAAAAGAAAGGTCTAATCCTTATTTACCCTTTCAAACACAGAAATTTGATAAATTGATCCAAAAAATAACAACAGTGTATTCTGTTACTTGCAATTATTTTATTAAATATGTGAAAGACAGCTTCAGAAAAATGCATAAAACATAAATGTGTAATTTAATGTATATAGTGAATATCTGCATAACTACCACCCAAATAAAAAAAACAGAATTGTCAAAATCCTGTAAGATCCTCCCCACCTCCCAGTGCCATTCTTGATCACAATCCACTCTTCTCAAAAGTAACTACCTTGACTTTTGCAAACATTCTTTACCAGCATGTCAAGCAGGTATTTCATTCATTTGCACTGATGATTAGAATCCTATTGCATGACTATATCACCATTTATCCATTGATTGTAGATAAACATTTGGGTTGTTCCCAGTTTGTCTCTTTTATGAACAATGGTGCCACAAATATACTCTGAAATGTATCCTAGTCAACATATATGTGTGTGTGTGTGTGTGTGTGTGTGCGCGTGTGTGTACACACACACACTGTGTGTATATATATATATATATATATACACATACAGTGTGTGTGTATATATATATACACACACACACACACACACACACACACAAATATATCCGTGAGTTTCCCTAAGTTTAAACCTAAAAGCAGAATTTTTGGGTTATAGTATATGTGTGTCTTCAATTTTAAGGATAACAAAATTGTTTATTTTTCTACTAATAGTGTGTAAGAGTTCTCCTTTCTCCTTATTCATGTCCACATCAATATTGACAAACTTACTATTTTTGCTAATCTGTTGGGTGTGTATTATCAATGTGTACATATATGTGTGTATATATGTGTGTGTGTATATATCCGTAAGGTTCTAGTTTGCAGGTCCCTGACTATTAACAATGTTGAGCATTTTCTCACATTAGTCATTTTAACTTTCTCTTTGTGAAGGACCTCTTTAGATCGTTTGTGCATTAAAAAACAAACAAACAAAACACAACTTATTGCCTATCTTTTTCTTATTGATTTATATAGCAATTCTGATGTATTTCAGATACTGCCCTTTACCAACTTTGTTTTATAAATAACTTCCTATTCTATGGCTTGTCTTTTTATTCCATGTATTTTTTTTTTTTTTATAAACAGCTCTTAATTTTAATGTAGTCAAATTTAGTCATCTCATCCTTTAATGGTTAGTGCTTTCTGGTCTTAAAGTCTTCCCTAAATCTGTGGTCATAAAGATATTTCCAAGTAGTGTAGTAATACACAGAGTTTACTTCCTCCTATTAATCCAATGGAATATTCTTTTTTTAATTTTTCTAAATGCTTATTTATTTTTGAGAGATGGAGTGTGAGCAGGGTAGGGGCAGAGAGAGAGGGAGACACAAAATCCGAAACAGGCTCAAGGCTCTGAACTGGCAGCACAGAGCCTGATGTGGGGCTCAAACCCACAAACCGTGAGATCATGACCTGGGCCGCTTAACTGACTGAGCCACCCAGGTGTCCCTGGAATATTATTCTTAAACAAAGGAACACGCTGTCCTTAACTTCTACATTGTTAACAAAATACAAGTGTTATCATCATTGATAAAGTATAACTTTTTACATACTTCCATAATAATTCCATATAATTCCAACATATTTGTTAAGGTACAAGTGACAAAAAAGTAATTTTTTTCCCAAGGAAACTAAAATGAAAAGAAGGTTATGCTCAAAATAGTAAGACAAAATTATCTTTCAATGTCACTAGTGGAGAACCTCTCCTCTAATAATGCCAGATAGACATTATTATGCATCTAATTATAATTATAAATGCATCTAAATTTATTTTTCAGTACAATGAAATGTCCCAGAAGAAATATATGTTTTGTTTTGTTTGTTTGTTTATTTATTTATTTATTTATTTTAATTTGAGAGAGAGTGCATGTGCAAGTGGGAGAGAGGTGCAGAGGGAAGAGAGAGAGAGAGACAGAGAGAGACAGAGAGAGAGAGAGAGAGAGAGAGAGAGAGAGAGAGAGAATCTTAAGCAGGCTCTATGCTCAGTGCAGAGCCTGACATGGGGCTTGATCCCATGATCCTGAGATCCTGACCTGAGCCAAAATTAAAAGTCTAACGCTCAACTGAGTGAGCCACCCAGAAGCTCCTATGTTCTACTCTTGAACTGGAAAAACAACAACAACATAAAAAGCCACTTCTTTGAAGTACCTAATTCCATTCTATTTCTTAGCTGATAAAATATATTGAAAATTGCTTTCTATCATGGCTAGTTGCAATACAACTGTTGGTTGTAAAAAGGGGATGTGGAAGCATCCCTATGAATATGATTTTCTCTATTTCAAGAATCAGAAAACAAAGATAATCATTTACTTTTTCTTTCAAATAAGTCGATCCAGGGTAAACTTTAGTATATTCTTTGACAAGATAAACAGACAATTCTGCCTTTAGTTACCCAATTAAGTAAATACCAAACTTTTAAAAAGTGAAGTTTTCTCTTGTTTAGTAGAGTCACATGATTATTCTTTAATATTAAGTAGACTCAGTGCATGAAGGTTAACAAACATTTGCTAGCAACCTTGCTGGCTAAAAAATGAAATAGACAAATGCAGAAATAGAACTAAGTCACACTGTAAAAGCAAATAGAGTATTTAATAACATTAAAAAATTTCAGTACATTGTATTTTAAAAGCCACTTCTGATAAATACAAATACTAAAAGGTATTTGTACACCATTTTGAGAACATAAGAAGCATGACAGTAACCATGCTATACTGAGAAGACTAAACACAGATTATGAATGCTATTTACAGCTTATGCTACTTAGTTCAGGCCTATGGTTTCCAATTCTTTTTTGAAACACTGTTGGACAAGAAAATGAAATCAGTGACTTTATAATAAATTAATTGTCCAGGTAACACCTTCCATAAGGTGTTTCAGTATTTCAAAATGATGCATATAACCACCTGTCAGCATGAATCTTCACAAAAAGCCAAGAAAAAAATACTTGTGTGAAAGTAGAAAATATAATTCAAATTTAACAAAACGTGTCAGAAAAATATATAAATGGTCAAAGCAAGACCAGTTTCAGTCAGTATTTCTTTGTCAGGAGTATTAAAAGAATATTTTTATTTTAAAAGAAAAATATAACCTCAAAAGAATAGATAAAATTATGAAAGGATTTATTTAAAATTTTGAAAGGAAAACAAAGATTTTTAAATATTTTAAAATCTATATCCAAATATTTGCTACAATAAATCTTTTTCATACAATAAAAGACCAATTTATATCTACATCTTATTAATCATTTAATGTCTAAATCTTAACTGTCAAATGGCTAATTGCAAGATTAAAAATATTACCTTAAAAATAACAATTTCTTAGCAAAACCTAATTATACACACCTAACAAGAAGGGAGGCATTTCAAAAATTATACTCAGGTAGAAAATTTCACTTTAGTCAGGACTTGAGCTAATTAAAGTTTAAACTAAACATCAATTGTAACATAGCTACTATTCTGCAGAAAACAGCCAAACAAGTATCAATATTAAATATTTGGGTTTCATTTGCAAAAGCCTCAGAGATATTTGTTTATTTATAGAATTTTACATTTATCTCAAGTCCAGAAAATGTTTAAATTTTATCGAAGGGTCATGATATTTATTTTTACAATTAAACAAAGATTCATGCTATCAGCATGCCAGATTTGTACTTCACTGAATCACTAGTTCTCAAGTTTGAGATTAAGAGATTGTAAGAGAAAAAATGGAAAAGCCAACCCATATAGCAGCAGTCACTAAAACTGAACCTTTCACTACCTAATCTGTTTCATTTAAATGAAAGCAGTTTTTAGACTTTAAAATACTAGTTTAATGAAATGTCGGCAAGAAATTAAGAAAAAAGTGCAAGATTAAACAAACAAACCTGGCAATGAAGGAGAAAGTTCATTGTATCCTCCAAATGAAGCATTCCGGACAAGCTTTCGGCCATCAATTCGTGGAGGAAATAAAACAGGCGAAAACACAGTACAAGAAGAAAATCTACGTTGTTGTGAGCTCTCTTCTTTCATGGCTTAGAAGGTCTATTTAACGTATACGTTCACCCAGAAGGCTAATTAGATCAGTACAGCAACAAGAGGCTTTTCTCTCAAATCCAAATGTAGCGAAACCCACCAGCACAAACAAAGGACACACACATTTAACAGCAAAGGAGAAGGACCAGAGACTGTCAGATCAGCAATAAACAGAAAAGGCATTAAGCCATGCTAGTGGGTTTTTTCTTTTTTTAATGAACTGATAAACAAGAAAGGCTATTCCCCTAATGTTTCTCCTTTTTATCAAACCAGCAATGCCCTGAACTGAATTGGTGTCTTAGTAAAACAAAGCAAGATCAATACTTAGAGATTCAGGATGAAGTAAAATGCAACCCTTTTCTCACATCCGTTATGTTTTTGTAGTATCCGCCACACTTCCCACCTCTTCCGATTCTTTCTAGTTTTTGCTTACTTTAGAAATGGATATAAACACAACACTGTTTATCTTTCCTGACACCTCTAGATCTATATCTAACCTACTGCTTGCCTCAGCCATGATTAAGAATTCATAAGGAAAGGTACTCTTTCAAGTGCAATTTTGATGGATTCTAACAGCTAAAGCAGAAAATAAATATTTAAGTTTTACCTCTAGCAAAGATACAGGAGTCATTGACAGCGTTACTGCAAACCAATCAACAGAAAAGATTGAAAAGACACCATAATAATGCTGAATGCTCCAATACATTTTCCTTGAAACAGATAATGAGCTGCTATAGTTCGTCTTCACTGCATTGAAACTTTTCAAAATATATCATCTACCAATGAGGATTTTCCACTTAAAATTCTCCTATTTAAAGTAAAATGCAGCTTTATTATCACAATAATAAATGGAAATATCTTTCTTTACTAGGTTAATACTAAGTTACTAGTATTATCTCACATCATTAAATCTACAGGAAAGTACCAACAGCCAAAACAATACACTATGCTCTCTTTATAAGTAACCTTTAACATTTCAATGAATTCTTTCCTAGTTATATTAAAATCTATTTTCCTTATTCTACCTTAATTGAAATTAAAAAGCTCTAGTCAATTACTTCCTCTATATATCCTGAATTTTTTCTGGTCAGAGTTCCAACCTAGAAATACACTCTCTTAGTTGAAAAACTAACTCAGTTACAACTGACTTAGTGGTTCATTTTTGCAGGTACTTTACCATAAGATCTCAGTTTCCTTCCTTTTATTATGCATATGGGTCCAGGCTAGTTCTCCACTCCTATACAACAGCATCCTGTATAGTCCAAGACTGTTTCTCTTTACTAGACAGGACATTTAACAACAAACAAATTCAATTTCCTTTATGTAACGTGATCTTTCTTGAGCAAAGGCATTTCAAAATCAATTAGTGGTAAAAATAAGTTAATGGTTGATAATTACAACTACAACAGGGATTTGAGGGATTTTTTTTTCTTTTCTCCATGTCATGAAATATAAATGACCATTAATTATAGACAAGAGAGAAATAATTATAATTAATTCATGCAGTGGTGCTTGCCTCTCAAGGCATTATAGTGTAATGGTTAAGCAGGATTTGAAATTAAATTGCCTGGGTTCAAATCCCAGCTGGATGCATTGAAGAAATTAAGTTAATTTATGTGGGTCTCTGTCCTCTCATTTATAAAATACTACTACCTATATTATCAGATTGTTATATTATCAGATTGTTATAAGGATCAAACTGGAGAATATATATAAAATCTAGCAAAGTTCCAGATTAAAATGGCAGAATAAAGACACTAACCTAATGTGTTCCCTCCTAAAACTCAACTAAAATTATAATAAAGGGTTAATTTTTTAAAACCATAAAAAAGTATAGGTATGTATCCCACAAGTATGTATCCAGGACAGGATACATCAGCAACATATATTTGACACTGGAAAGCATGAAATTAACAAAGAGTCATTGTTTTGCAGATCACACAAAGCTTAAATCACAAACCAGCAATGACAAAAACTGAGAACCAGCCCTATTTATGCCAAAGAATCCTTTTGCACGTAATTGATAACAACAAGTTCCTCTAGATCAGAAATCAGATTAAGCTACTGATATCAGCAATTATTCTGGAATTAGGACAAAAATACAGTATAAGCAATGGTTTCAAGTTGGAAGGAAAATGACTTTCAACTTAGAATTCTATACCCAGCCAAACTATCAATTACATATTAGGGTAAAATAAAGATATTTTTACACATGCAAGACCCAAAATTCACTTTCCATGCATATTTTCAAATAATTTACTAGAGTAGTCCCTCTTACTTAGGGTTCACTAGGGCTAGTGCACTAAAATGTCCACTCTTCAAAATGAAGTAATTTTTCTTCCATACATCTATAATAGCTCTAACCATGCACCATAATCCTTGGGAGAACTTAGAAAATACTCACTTAAATTATTTTCCACAGGCCTTATTTCCCTCAAAAGACACCACTTGAAAATGGCTGTACTACAATACATATTCTATCAAAAAGTGATAGCAAAAGGTGATACAGGAAACAGGATACTCAATATAAAAGAGCTGTCATCACCCAAAAAGTCCTGTATCATTGTACTATTTCTTTGTAAATCAAGGAAAAATTGTTTGGGTGAACTCTGCCCAATTTTTTTTCTGAATTTGGCTCTTGTCTTGATAGTACACTGGTGAAGTTTCTCCTCTTTGCCCCATGCCGTGATGTTTGGGTAAGGTGAGTATACTTCCAGTACACTGATTTTTTTTTTTTTTTAAGATTTTATTTTTTAGAGTTTTAAGTTCACAGCAAAATTGAGATCTCCCATATATCCACATGGCTCTCCACATATGTAGTCTCTCCTATTATCAATTTCCCTCACCAGAGTGATACATTTGTTATAACTGATGAACCTATATTGACATATCATAATCAAAGTCTATAGCTTATCTTAGGGTTCACTTTTTTGATGTACATACCATGGGTTTGGACAAATGCATAATGACATGTATCCATCACTACAGTATCATCCCAAGTATTTTCACTGCCATAAAAACCTTCTGTGCTCTGCCTATTCATTGTTGCCTCCCTGCTAACTCCTGGAAACCAAGCATCTTTTTACTGTTTCCATAGTTTTGCCTTTAACACAATGTCATGTAGAACTCTAATGAATAACATTATTTCTAAGTCTCTGTTGTGTTTCATTTGTCTCTATTTCAGCACCAACACCTACTGTCTAACTTACCAGAGCATTATGGTAAGTACTAAATAACCCCTGACCCTTGCCTGGCTCTGATTCTTCAGGAGGGTCTTCACTCTTCTTTGCCCTTGGTTATCCTTAGACAGTTTAGGATAATCTTATCAAGTATCATGAAAAAATCCTGTTGAGATATGGATTCAAAATACATTGAACAGATAAAATCAATTTGATAAGTGCCATACTAAATAATACTGAATTTTCCTACTGGAAACATGGTATGTCTATTTAATTGAAATATATCTCTCCATTTATTGAGAATACATCATCTTAATGTTATACTTTTCTACATAAAGATATTCTGTTAGATTTATTAGATGTATGCCTACGTACACCTTATTTTCTGTTGTTTTAAGTGGTATTTTTTGAACTGCATCTTTCCAACCATTTGTTACTGGTACATAGAACTGGAGTTAACATATATTCAATAATTTTTTAATGATTTTAATAATTTATCTGTGAATTTGGGAGAGGTTCTATATAAACAACTATACACTGGCTGCAAATAAATTTTGTTTCCTCCCTTATTTTTTTTGCATTATTCACTAGCTAAATTTCAAGTACAATATCGTTATGAAGTGTAGATGGTACACTATTTTCCTTGTTCCTAATTGTTACTTTACAAGGTTAAGAAAGCATTTGTTCCTATTTCTAATTTGCTACAGTTTTTTTTTTTTTACCATAATGGATGTTAAAACTTTCAAATACATTTTGTTAATGGGATGACAACATAGTTTTTCTCCTATAATCTGTATGTTAAATGACAATCACAGATTTTCTAATACCAAAGCCATCCTTATAATGCCTGAAATAACCCCACTGTGGTTATAATGTATTATTTCTTTATATCTTGCTTGATTCAACAGTTTGCTAATAATTTGTTAGAACTTCTTCATCTAAATTGATGAGCAAGAATATCTTGTAGCTTTTCTTTGTAATGTCTGCTTTCCATATACAAGAATTTTTATTTGTCCACTTCTATTCTAAGATGCCATCAACTATCAGCTACATTCCTGACTTCAGAGATGTCATAAAAATATGAGGAGAAGGAGACTGATGGATATTATTACATAGTAAAAGAGATCCCAAATTCAGAGATGATATCAAGTGTTTAACAATTGCCAATGGAGATTGCAAAACACTATCAATTAAAGATCTAACCCAATTTCAGAGATGTTAAAGTCAGAGGACGGGTACTGTTTTAGACTTAATGAAATACAGTATTAATGTGATATTGGAATTATATTTTTCCCTAAACATTCAGTAGAACTTGTTTGTAAATTTATCTGAGCCTATGATGTCTTTGTAAAGATAATATGTATTAGTAATTAGATAATAAAAATCACTAGAATTTCCTATTACTGAATAAATTTTGGGAAGTACTCTTTCTAGAAATTTGTTCATTTAATTTTTCAAATTTATTGGCTAGAGTTGTTGCCTACATTTTTAGTTGTGTCTTTTTTTCCTAAAAATATTTCTACTTTTTTCCCCCTTAATCCTGCTCATTTTGATATTTCTTATTTGCCTTTTCAAACAACCAACTTTATCTTTCCTGATAACTCTCACCTATGTCTATTATCTTTATTATTTCCTTTCTTCTACCTACTTCAGGTTCATTCTATTACTTTTCTAACACTAAGTTAAATGCTTGCTTCACTACTTTTCAGCATTCCTGCTTGTCAAGTATTAGCACTGAAACTATTATTTGTTGTTTAGATTTCCTGCTTGGGAATCGTGAGGCCTCCTTAATCAGAGGGTTGTTGTCTTTCATCAATTCTGAAAGGTTCCCAGCATTATCTTTCAATATTGCCTTCAACCCACTAAATCACATTCTGTCATTTATAATTCCAGTTGGTGCAGATACTGGTTTGGATGGTAGGTAGTTTGTGTAGATTCTGACGGTGCCTTGCCTCCTCATGTTTTTCCTCATTTTTCCATCTTTGCTAGCATTTGGTACTGTCAGTGTACCGGATTTTAGCTATTCTAATAGGTGCATGACGGTATCTCATTGCTATTTTGTTTACTGATTTTTAGTTATGAGCTCATATGTAATTTTTGGAGGCTTGTGCTTAAAACTCTCCCGTAACAAGTATCTGTGTTGATTCTTCTAGGCCCCTTTGAATACTAAAAACTCAAGGTCATTTTAAACTAAATGGAGGGATGTTTTTGTTTTTGCCACAGAGACAGTGTGAATTCTGGCTCCAAGCCTACATGAGTATATTGTGTTTCTCAAAGTATTGAGTCTCTCTCTCTCTCCCCCGTTCTACCTAGAGTCACATCAAAGAAAGGCAAACACACTAGTGTCTTCCTCTATGGGTATGTTTTCCAAGTTTGTTTTTGTTTTTTAACTAAGAAGGACTTGTTATTTCACATGGAGAGATCTCCAATCCAAATTTCCATCATGAATGGGCTGCAGGCCTTTTGTCCCTTTTTCTTGCTAAAACTCAAGTTTCAGACCTTCAGAAAACAGTAAGTGCTAGTCAGGACAAATGCTGGTTGCAGAGCTCATCATTTCTCTGGATTCCCACTCTCAATAACCCTGCCCTTCCTACTAATTCCCTTACTTTGCTGACAGTTCAATCACACATTAAAAATAGAATTTTGAAACACTGTATCCGAGTCTGAAGGGGGTGGCCTGAGAAAGAGATATGCTACCTGGTAAGTGACAGCCTCAGACAGCCTCAGCCTCTTCTCGGGTTATGCCTGGGACCTGCTGCCAGGGAGGCTTTTATCCCCATGGCTCTGCATGGTGCAGTTTCAGCTTTCTTTACATCCAGAAAGAAAAAAAGTTGACACCTTGCATCCTGGAAGTTCATTTAAGACACTGAAAATTAGGGCCTTCTTTCAAATCTGGACATGGCTAATTGAGGAGCAACAAGACGCAACGGGCCAAATACTGGAAATAATATATGCCAGTTCACACTAGTACTTCTGGGAGAGTCTGGTGTTGGCAAATCAAGCCTGTAACTGCATTTTGTGAAGGGCCAATTTCATGAATTTCAAGAGAGTACCATAAGACACTGCTGTGCCTTGATGACACAACAGTAGAGTTTGACATATGGGATACAGCTGGTCAAGAACACTACCATAGCCTAGCACCATGTACTACAGAGAAGCACAAGCAGCCATAGCTGTATATGATATCACAGATGAGTCCTCTGGCAGAGCCAAAAACTGGGCTAAAGAACTTCAGACACAAGCCAATCCAAGCAATGTAATAGCTTTATCAGGAAACAAGGCTGACCTTGCAAATGAAAGGGCTGTCGATTTCCAGGAAGCACAGTCCTACGAAGATGACAACAGTTTATTATTCATGGAGACATCAGCTAAGACATCGATGAAGTAAATGAAATATTCATGGCAGTAGCTAAAATGCTGCCCAAGAATGAACCACAGAAACCAGGAGCAAATTCTGCCAGAGGAAAAAGGGTAGACCTTACTGAACCCATGCAGCCAACCAGGAGTCAGTTGTAGTTACTAAACCTCCAGTTTGAGCTTGCTGAAATATTCTTCTGCTTCTTAAATGTTAAGGACAGTGGAATTAGAGCATTTAACCAGCCCAGTATAACTTTCAAAAAGAAGAGACCTATGACAGAGTCAAGTTTCTAATACAGAATTATTTTAAGTGTTTTGAACTTAATTTTTAATAACATGCAAGTGAACCTCTAATGTTTCAGAAGGAGGAGGGGGGAATGAGAGCTATGTATGTGCATATGTTTCTGTGGATGGTTAGGGGGAATCATTTCTCATCACCATGGATAGAGATAAATGATGATGTAAACCCACAGTTAACCAGCCAGTTCTATGAAAAAGATTTGGAACTTATCAATTAGGGTTTTTCAAAAAACTTTTTTTAGAAAAGATTCTAAAAACATTTTTGTTTAACTACAGTATTCAGGCAACTGGTAATTTCTCTTAGTATGCACATTTAAAATGTACATTCCATATTTTAACAAATTAACCACAAGAAAACAAACCCACATCTTTAGGGGGAATAAATGAACATTAGTGGGTTCTAAATTATAGCCAGTCTTGGTATTTTTAATCGGGTAAAAAAAAGTCTAATGTAACCTCATCCTGTTTTAGGAATATGAAACCTAATAAATGCATCTTAACGGACAGTGTTCCCTTCAAACATGTGAACTCCTCAACAGAAATACAACAAACCAGGTATCTGTGATTTCTGTTCAATCATTGTTGGCCATTATACACAGGTTTTGTTGTCTGGGAGCAGAGAAGGGGCTTTTGTTCCCCTTGGACATATTATTGTCAATGCACTAACAATTATGTACATTCAAACTTGATTATTTGAAATTTGATCTTCAGCCATACTATAAATAAGGTACTGCACTATAGTCTCCATAAATGTTTATTACTCTTCTGTGATATTTACGAGTTGCTTAAAAGTATACAAAATTACGAAAAAACTAATTTTTCCTTGCTCTCCCTTTGAGAGGAAGGGGCTTAATTTGTTCCCACAAGGACTAGAACCATGATAAACAATGTACCTGTAATTTGTAACGTAAGTATTGCAGTATGTTAGCAAAAATCTTGCAGACTTGTTTTCCAAAGTTCATTTTACTTTGGTCAGTTCAGTATATTGCACTGTTTTAGGTATTTTCCTTATAGTATGAAATCTACCATGTGTCAGAGATGATTTAATCTATTTAAGTGTTGAACTGGTAGCACAACTTGTACATTTATAGTAATTCAGAATTAGTAAGGAAAACCATTCACCAGTGTTTAGTTTTATATTGAAGACAACTCATGTTGTCCCTAAATTCCTAATTATAAATTAAACTCAAGGCAGGGGCTGAAAATATCATTTTTGGTTTGTCTTGTTTTCTAGTATAGAACTCTGTACCAAATAGAATAAATAAAGGCCAGCTTGATGGAGGAGACCCTTGGAAAATCCTGTACTCCATAGGAGGAAATGTCCATTTGTCACAAACATCCTTCCTTCACTTGGAAAATATGAGTTTGCTAAACTTTCACTGTTGCATTCTTTCTTCTTTTTTAAAGTTCATGCATTTATTTTGAGAGAGAGAGAGAGAGAAAAGGAGAGAGAAAGAAAGAAAGAAAGAAAGAAAGAAAGAAAGAAAGAAAGAAAGAGCGAGCAGGGGAGGGACAAAGAGGGTGAGAGAATTCCAAGCCAGTCTCCACACTGTCAGCATAGAACCTGATGTGAGGTTCAAGCCCAGGAACAATGAGATCATGACCTGAGCTGAAATCAAGAGTTGGATGCTTAACTGACTGAGCCACCCAGGCCCCCCTTACTGCTTCACTCTTAAAACTTATGTATGTTCAAACTTACCACAACCAAAATGAAAACCGAAAAACTTCTATGAAACTGTTTATTTTCTCTCAGAAATTATGCAAATATTCCTTGGTAAATTAAATTCATATCATCTTGCTATAATAATACAGAAACGTGCCTCTCCATGCCTCAAATTAGGAAAGGAAAATTGTAGCAATCAACTCTATAGGTGAAACTATAGAGTGTCTTACCAGTCTTGTTAAGAAGGTGATCTCAACCTCTCAGACTTTGGAAACAAATGGGAGGAAATCCCAACGAAAAAAGCACTGAGAAACTAGTGCAAGTAGTACCTTATAATTCTTTAATGTTATCTTAAGTAAACACACACACACACACACCTTTCTAAATATTTTTCTAGTTTTTATTTATTTTTGAGAGAGAGAGAGTGAGTGTGTGAGCAGGGGAGGGGCAGAGAGAGAGAGAGAGAGAGAGAGAGAGACAGAATCCGAAGCAGGCTCCAGGCTCTGAGCTGTCAGCACAGAGCACAGAGCCCGACGTGGGACTCAAACTCAAGAGCCGCGAGATCATGACCTGAGGCAAAGTCGGGTGCTTACCCGACTGAGCCACCCAGGCGCCCCCCCCCCCCCCACATATCTTAAGTAAATATAAATATGTACACACGCATGTATTTTAACTAAATACACACATGCATACACAAACACAGAGAACATTTATAGGAAAAACAGTGCTTTAGTACTCTTAATGTTAATCTTGCTGCTTTGTTAAAGAAGCAATTAACAAGGCCTGGCAATGGTAGGACAGACTCGTCTCATCTTTGCAAAGATGCTTAAAACAGAGCTAAATTATTTTCAATAAATGTTTTCAAAGTATTTCAGTTTTATCTACAGGAGCATAGGAACATTTGAAAAACACAGATATAGCAACATTTCACAGGAGGGATTTAGAAAAATATTGCGTTCTCATTTTTTTAATTTGCCAAATATTTTAATTTTTTAATTATTTAATAACTTCCATACCTCTGAAGCAACTATCTGAACACAAGGAATTTCAAACAGAAAACAATTCTGTCTTAAGAAATAACTTCAAAAGTCCAACAGTGAGGATTCAAAAACTCAGAAGAAAATTAACATAACCTCTAACTTATATACTATTTGTAATGAAAATGACCTGTGGCTACTAACCAAAGCACGGCATTTAGGAGAAAAAAAAAAAAATAAAGATGGTGGGGATAAATTCAAATACTCTTTCAGGTAAAACAATTTTCATGAAATACAGCACATACATTCAAGACACATTTGTTACGTGTCTTGAGTCTTATCAGTGTTTAAGAATTGATCCTAGGAATAGCTTACCAAAGAAGGAGGAACTGCTTCGATTCATGGAGCAAACTGACTTCTTGGTCTCCTTTCGTCTATAAACCACTTAAATGAAGGTGTCACCTGAGACTTATACCAGCGATGTCTAAAACTGTCACCCTGGGGAATATGGTACAACATCTTCGCACTAGTAAACTCTGCAAAGAAAATCCCCCTTTACTTTGAAGTCTTCTATTAAGTAGTAGATACACACCCATCACATCATGTTTAATGCTACCAGGGCATTCAAGGTGAGGGACTTTGAGGTTTAAGAAAATTTACTAAAGGATAACAGAAACTCATTGTATCTTTAATTCAAAGCATGTACCTTTTAATTCAAGTCTAGATAAACCAAGCATGGTCTAAATTATTTTAGCTAAAACTAGTTAAGCAGATAACTGATTAAATAGGTAAATTTTAGTGTTAAAAGTCTTAAAATTTTTAACATTTAAAAATTAATTTGAAACCTACTCCTTTAAGTTTTGACAAAACAACATTTTATATTCTCTCACAAAGCACTACAACTGAAAGATGGTTTTATAAAACTAAAAGTATGCAAAATCGCTTTTTATGACCAAAGAATGAAAGGGTAGCTACAGGATGAACTACAGTTAACTCATTAAGCTTCGATAACAATTGCAAATGTTCTCTAGAGGGAACAGAGTACATGTGAGATGAGCTATAATTTAGTCTCTAGGCTCCCTGGGCACTGTTCTTATTCAAAAGTAGAAGAAGAAAGGGGAGACAATAACCTAATAAATATACATATTTCTCTTTCTTGACAAACAACTGAATTACATAAAATATGTCAAAGAAGTCAGCATAAAACAAATACCATCCTATTTAAGAGACTGTAATCATTCTAAAGTTCAAACTATTTTTTAAGGAAACTGGTATACTTAAGGTAAAAATCTGGCATGTAAATAAGTTCTGGAATAATCTCATTACCATAATTTAAACATATAACAAATAAAAGACTATCCTGATATGTGTGGGCTTTAGTGAGAAGAATCAGTCTCCCTAGTTTCTTCAAAAAAAAGAAAAGAAAATCCTAAATCAATGGAAGGAAACACACCACAAAAAAAAAAAAAAAAAAAAAAAAAAAAAAACCCAAAAAACTAACAACTTAACTGTTTTTAAGGGATAATGACCTACATTAAATTGGTATGAATCAATATGCATGAAGGAGACTCAGCCAGAAAACAGGAACAATCAGACTCTTTGCCATGCTGAAGTACCAGCAAAACAAACTCCTAACATGACAGCATGTATAAAACAAAAAGAAAACAGCTGACCCTGTAATTTACTCCCGCAGAGTGGAGTATTAAGACTATAGGCTATGACAGTCCTGAGATTGAAAACTGCCTCTGACATTTACTAGTTTTGTGAATTTGAACAAATGTCTTAACATCCCTGATCCTTAGTTTTCTCATTTGTGAAGCAGAGTAACTGCTTCTATGTTTTATGAGGTTGTTTCAACAGTTAAATAGAATTTTGCACATAAGACTTTTAGCATATTAGCCAAACTTGGTAAGCGCTCAATAAATGGTAGCTAATAGCAAGAGTTCAGCAAATGGCAACAATATAATGCCATTTTTTTCCTGATGCATTGTCATCCACTCTCTTGTGGGACTTTCTCTTTAGCAAACATGGGAACAATATCATAGATGAGATTCATGTTAGAGAACAGGTTCAAGTACATGAACATTGCCCCCAGAATTGCATCTATTCAGTAAAAAAAAAAAAAAAATGAGACTAAAGCTTCACAAGGGCAGGGACTAACACATAAAAGGTGCTCAATATAGGCATTCATTCAGTTATTCAACACAAAAGTACTTACCATGTTCAAGTTACTATGTATGCTAGGAACAGATGAGTATTTTTTTTTTTAAAAGGACAATCTTTTTCCTGAGGAGCTTACTGACAATGCCATTTACTCTCCATACCTTTCTTCCATTTACATTAACCCTCCATTATTCTATCAATTCAGTATTCATCTGTGGAGCTTGCCTCAGCCCCCAAAGCCACTTACTTACACACTGAGCTGTCCACTAATTCTGACATTTCCTTGTACAGATCCCACCCCCTCCACCGAAGCAATTAACCAAACTCATCCATTAAACCTCCACTCCCCTGCCAGCATCCCATGCCTACTCTGCCACTTTTATTGCACATACCTAGTAAAGCCTAACCTCACAGAAGACAATCTCACACTGAGGCAGGTTAATATCAACCTCAACTGAGGCCCAAACACTATCTGGCACCCCACTACCATGGTTCTTCCACTTTCCAGCTGTGTTCCTAGGCCTGTCAACACCTCACCTTCACACTGAACCCCATCATGGTTGCCTCCTCTGAGACCTGCCCAACTAATTATGTATTTCTCTTTACTGATTTGTCCTGTCAACATTTGGACATGCTCGAATATCGCCTTTCTTAAATCTTCTTTTTGCCCCATTGTCTTTCTCTAGCTACCATACACATTCCTCCCCTTCAAAGGCACAATTCCTGAAAGAGTTTGCCAACTGTCTTCAATTCCTTATCTTTCTTACTCATCCTATTGCTCTCATCTTCTGCCTTCATCACTGTCACCAAAACTGAATTCACAAATGTTAGCAATGATATCTTGTCAATGGATCATTTTTCTTAACTGGCTTGACTTCTGAGCTGCACGTAAAACTACAGGTCACTCTTCCTCCCTCATAAAACCGTCTGTTTCATTCTTCTGGGATACAACACTCCTTTACAAAGCTCCTCTGCCAATACTTTCTCCATCATATCCTTAAATGTTGACATTTTTTAGGATGGTATTCCAACTACTTTTCTCAAGCTTCAATTCTTCCCAAACTTTTTACAACTTACAATGAGAAATATATTTTACATAAGTACACGTATGAGTGTATGAAGATAAAAATTTCACAGATCACACAAGCTTTGATCTTTTGATTCTATTTTACTTCATTTAAAACACAATACTGTCTGGGAATCTCTAAACTGATGCATATGGTTGTTTTAGCCATCTCAATTACTCTATGCTGATGGCTTCCAAATCTACACTTCCAGTGCAGAAGTGTCTACTAAACCCTGAACTCATAAAGCCAATCTCCTCCTTAACATGCCATGTGGATAGCTCTAACACACTTCAAACTCACCATGTCCAAAACTGGAATCCTCAGCATCTTTCCCCCAAACTTGGGTCTTCCTCCATAGTTCCCTATCTTGGTAAACTTTTAAACTAGTTTCCCAAGCAAAATATGTAGGAGTCATTGCGGATTCTTCCTTCCCTCTTTCCACTGTCGCCTCCACCCAAATCATTCACTAATCCGGGACAAATTTTCCTTTTTTTATTCCCACAACTGTCACTCCCATCCAGGCTGTATTCACCTTACCTAGATAGTACAGTCTAGTAGTGAATCTTCTCATTGGTACTATATTCTTCCCAATTTATGAATATAATTCTAATCACTGTGTTGCCTACTATTATAGTTATCTATTGCTGTACCTTAAACTACACAAAACTTAGTGCTTTAAAACATTAAATTATTTGCTCACAATGCTACAATTAGGCAAGTTGAGGTTGGTGGTGGCTTGTCTCTGATCCACACAGTATCTGCCAGAACACCCAATATGGCTTGTCACTCTTACGGACCTTCAGTTGGGATGACTATAGCAAGCTGGGGCTAGCTATTTTGGGCTTCCAGACTGCACGTTGAAAGGGTAGGGGTAAAGGAAGAATAAACTCCATTTCTTGATGGGCAAGTTGCAAGAACGCATAAAAAAAAAGGCATGTAAGATGAAAGATATTGTTGCAGTCATCTTTGAAAATGAAATACACCACAGTCCACTTAATTCACATTCCTTCTACATCCAAAATACACTCAATGTCTCCCCCAAGCCAAAATGTCATTCTATTATAGCACTGACTATAAGGCTGGGTCTAATTATTTAAATCAGGTGCAACTGCAAATGGTACTCCTTGGGTTTAGTTCCTCACATGTAGCTTCTCAGATGTACCTCCTCTGAAGCCAAAATCCCATCACCTTAAAAGATAGCTTCTCTCCCCACTGTAGTAAGCCAGAGGTAGGACTACAATGGACACTGGGGTTCAAAAGATGAAGGGGATGAGGAGTTACACAGAAGGCACAATAAATAGTCTCACAGCTGTTGTGAAATCTGCTTGGCACATGTCATCAGCAGTTTGATTAGAACAGTTATGGGGGTGCCTGGGCGGCTCAACCGGTTGAGCATCTGACTCTTAATTTCAGCTCAGGTCATGATCCCAGGGTCATTGGATCGAGCCCTCCATCATGCACTGAGAGTGGGGCCTGGTTGGGATTCTCTCTCTCCTTCTGCCCCCTCCTCCACTTATGCGCTCTCTCTGAAAAATTAATTAATTAAATAAATAAAACAAAAAAGCACAGTTATGTTCTTTGACAATAGTCCTTTGGGGCTCTTGACTCTGCCTTCTGGGCTCCTGGACCCATCCCCTGAGTCAGTCTTCCCATTTCATAAGAAATGGTCCATGATTGCAACAGTGTAGTTTTCTCAGCCTGCTTCATGCCCACACAAGATTGGGATTCTCCCCACACACAAAGGCTCTTTTTAGTTGAACTATCCTTTTCCATCTACGCTGGTGTGGTGTTTCTATCAGCACCATTCTTGTAAAAACATTGTGAGTTTCTTATGAATTTTATTAGAATTAACTCAATTTAACAGATGCCACATCCACAAATTTCTTTGAGATAGCCAGTTCACTACTCTGGGCTATGTCATGGTGCTGTAGGACAGCAGACTTAAAAGCCTTAGAAGCTCTTCTGGCTAGCTGAGATATTCTGAAAGGTACACCTTTTAGACTCTTTAAAGCCCTTTTGAAAGGCTCCAAGAGACACTGCCTTTCTGAACTCTCAACACAGAATCTTACAGAAGCCTGATCTTGATTGGATCCTTATTCTGAGGCCATTCTTTACTAATGGCACCCTGGGATTTGAGAAGTGTTTAGATAAGTAAAGGGAAGGGAGAAGGCATTCATTCCATTCCATTGTGGAGGATACCAGGATAAATAAAAGCACAGTCTTGCGGGAGAATAGCAAAGAAAGTCATCCTGCTGGGTTCATGATGAGGGGAAACACAAAATGAAATTGGAAAGGTAGAATAAAATCAGACAAATTAAGAGTCCTGATTACCAATTTATGGAATCTGGAATTTAAGCTCTCGACGGTTTGTCCAAATGTTACTACATCAGAGACACCTGGAAAGTTTTATAAATACAGAGCCTCACCCTAGAGGAAAAAACAGCTCCCAGAGCTTCTGAAAGGCTGGAGTAGAAATCTGTATCTAAGCAAAGCTCCCAGGTGATTGATTCTCAGACACAGCCAGACTCAGGAGCCACTGCTCTAGGCAATAGTCAACTGATGACTTTTTGAGAATGGGAGGGACATAAATGCAGTTATCTAGTGAAATTTTTGGTTATAAATCTGAATAATAAAAATAAATTGCCCTTACCAAGTGCTCAGTTTCCTCACTTGTGAAACAGGGAAAATGATTTATACACCATAAGGTTCTTACAAGAATTCTAGGAGCTAATGCACGTAAAAAATCACTTAGAGACATGAAGAGCATTAAAAGTTAGTCATTATTACTGTAAGTTTCTAGAACTCTTAAGTCTTTCCATTCACAAGCTGATAATACTAAGCAAGAGTATTTGAGATACTGTAGACAAATCAAAGAGGTTTACAGAACATTTGTTAATCCCCTCCAGCAGTTTATCTTCCTCATAATCAAGAGTTAATGAATCTACCTTATTTCAAAACAAATCTGACACCTGGAAACTCTGATATGGAATTTCAGTAGGTAAACCCAAGATATTTTGTGTTACACAAAGCCAATAGGTTGACTTTAATAAAAAGTATATTCAGTATGTAATTCACTCCATAAATATTAATCAGGTGCAAATCAAGATATAACTGACACTAGAGCTGCTTTAAATGCAAAAATTAGAGGTTTACATGGGTCACTAATTTCTAAATGAGCTTAAGATGCTTAAGTACAGCAACAGCTGAAATATCAGCTTACAACTCAAACAGAATAATTTATTTAAAATAATCATAATTATTATTTATTAAACATTTCCCACTGAAATAAAGTACAAAATGATCATGTAACTTACTATTTACCAATTAATATTCATTTAAAAAGAAGTCACTAAAGCCTACTTTCAAAGAATAATTCATAGTCACAATACCAAAACCTGAATAATTATAGAGACATTGTGATAGTTAAGACTCCAAATTAAATTTTTAAAATATTTGATAACCTAAGTATACATTAGCCTTAAAACACCAAACTTAAGTGCTTAGTTTTAAAAGCAGAAATCTTTCCACCATTGCTACCATAGTACCGCAAGAGAGTTCAAAGCATCTGATTAAATAAACTGTGCTAAGAAGCAGAATTCAAGATATGAAATTTATCAAATATGAATTAGGAAGTGAGATCCATAATCCTTAGGAGTCCCCAAGACTCTTTTAGAGAGTCTGCAAGGTTAAAACTAGTTCCATAATAGATTTTCATCGTGTTGACATTTGCACTGATGGCACAAAAGCAATGTTCAAAGTGCTAACACCTTAGCACAAATCAACTCAAAGAGACTAACTGTTGTAGGGTCACTGATTTCTTCACTGCCATGCACTTAGAGTAAAAGGCCAGTTTCACTTACAGATGTTGTTGATGAAGCATTAAAAATTATTCATCTTAAACCCTGATGGTTTTAACATTTCTGTGTGACAAGATGAGAAGTATGCATAAAGTACATCTTTATATTGTATTTTAAAATGTGTCAACACTTAGTAGATCTACATAATTCAGTAACTATTTCCCAAATGACTAATGCTTGATGTTAAAAAAAATCATGCATGAGTAAAGAACCATTCAAAGTTCAAGAGAGATGAATGGACTTTAACTTAAGAGAGTATGAAAAGATTATTGATGCGGTTTCAGATTCTACTTTGCAACCAATATTTAAGAAACTACCACTTGTGGGGTGCCTGGATGGCACACTCTGTTAAGTGTCCTACTCTTGATATAGGCTCAGGTCATGATCTCATGGTTCATGGGATCGAGCCCTGTGCCAGACTCTGCACAGACAGCACAGAGCCTGCGTGGGATTCTCTCAGTCCCCTTCTCTCTCTGCCACTCCCTCCCGCCCTCCCTCCCTCCCTCTCTCTCTCTCAAAATAAATAAATAAACTTAAAAAAAAAAAAAAAGAAACTACCACTTGTCAAATTTTGGTGTGTATCAAAGACTATTTGCATTTATGTATAAAGCTATGAATGTAATCCTCCCTTTTCTGACTATGTATGTGTGTGAGGCCAAATTTTGTTCATATACTTCAATTGAATCATTACATCATGATTGCAGAAGCAGATATGAAAATCTGGGTGTCTGTTTGTAAACTAGATATTAAAGAGATTTGCAAAAATTGTAAATAGTAGTTCTCAACCAATGACAATTTTGTCCCTCAAGGGACATTTGGCAAAGTGTCAGCTATTTCTGGTTGTATACAACTGGAGAAAATGCTATCGTCATCTAGTGGGTAGAGGCCAAAGATGCTGCTAAATACCCTACAATGCACAGGACATCCTCCGCAAGAATTATCCAGCCCATAATGTTAATAGTGGCAAGTCTGAAAGACCATGAGGGAAAAGAATACCACTCGTCTCAATACTTTTTTTTGAGGGAAAGGAAGGAGGAACATAGTTATTTTTAATAAAAATGTTATTCATATTAACCTGCAAAAGGCTTATTATTATAAATTTAAATTATTAAGTATAAACATTTTTAAAATTTCTTCCTTCTATTTTACGATAAATACCGATAGGTTAATCCACATAAAAGTTCTTTGAGGTCTTCAATAATTTTTAACAGTGTAAAGGAGTCTTGAGACCACAAAGTTTGAGAATCACTCAATTAGAACAGTGTAACTAACCAAGTACACTGGGGAATATAAGAGGAATTAAAAGGACTCTAAAGGAAAATAAACTCATTTCAAGAGTAAAATAGATGACCAAAGCAAACAAAAAACCCATAAAACCAAATAGCTACAAAGAAAAAATTATGATAGACCTAAAATGTCATTCTCCCCTTATAACCACAACTAAATTAAAAGCACAATTTCTTACCCTGACTATGAGGACTTGCTGGACTAAAAGACGGCTGATACAAATCTTTGGTTGGTGTTGGATAAGCTTCTTTCCCTTGGCGCTGACTCATCTTTCCTGGTGTCAGATGTTGAGATTCGTCACTGTTTGCTACCACAGCTCAAGGAAAGAAGAAAAAAAGAATTAGTACTGATGTTACACATTTACATAATTACACAGTTAATAATACGGTATAGAACTATGATTGAAATAGCCTCAATAGTTATATTTGTTTTCCAACTCTGTACTTTATTAATCTGCATAACTTTTATTTTCTTTTAATTGTAGTTTGCCATCAATCCAAGAGGAACTGATTGCTACATATGGGTCCAATTACACAAAATTTAGACATTATAAAAATGAAAATACAGTCAACTAAAAATGAAAGGTACTCCAAAGTTTACTATGGCCTTTTCATTGTGCTATTAACTCTTTACATTTGCCAATAAACCAATAAGCAAGAGACAAAGTCATTTCATTAAAAAAAAAAAAATGGGGGCATCTGGGTGGCTCAGTCAGTTGAGAGTCTGACTTCAGCTCAGGTCATGATTTCACAGTTCGGGAGTTTGAGCCCCACATTGGGCTCTGTGCTGACAGCTCAGAGCCTGGAGCCTGCTTCAGATTCTGTCTGTCTGTCTCTCTCTCTACCCCTCCCCCCCCCCCACCCCCCCCCCCCCCCCCCCCGCTCACACTCTGTCCCTGTCAAAAATAAACAAACGTTAAAAAAATTTTTTTTAAAAAAGAAATACAAACGGTCACTAAACATATGAAATACTCAACCTTCATTAGTAATCAGAAAAAATACAAATTAGTAGCAATATAAAATATTCATATTCACTAGAATTTCTACTCTAATTCCTAATTTTCATGAAAAATAGGTATGATTCTTGTTTCAGAAATAGGAAAACTTGAGGTTCATTCAGAGACTGCTTTACCTAAGACTCAGTAATAGAGGTAAGATGTCTAACTCAGGAGCATTTGGTTCCAAAGTCTAATCTCTTAAAAGCTTGCTACCCCAATAATCAATTTAAATAGTGTTTCAAATCGTTATTCACCCATTTGCTAATGAAGAAGAGCAATGCCCACTTGCAGAGAGGGCAGAAAAGAGAAAAATACTCAAACGAAGGAAGAGGGCAAATTGTGACGAAATCCACAGTGCCCTAGCCATCTCCATGTCCATTCATTTTATGTTTCTGTGCTTTCTGCCTACAAAAGCTTAGCTTTATCTTGAGAAAGAATGATTCTGTCTTCACTACAGATTTAATTTGTAACTTAACCAGAACATCATGTTCACATTTTTATCACTGTACCTTTTAAATCAACTCCTTTAAATTAAATTGTTTTCTATTGTGCTCAAGTTTTCAAGATCTATATTTTAGCTCTGTACATTTCAATGTAAAAACTAAAAAACAAAAAACAAACAAAAAACACCCCAAAACACAAAAACCTTCCACTTAACATCCAAGTAAAGATATAAAAAGTCTATGTTCCCATCAAGTCCATAAAAAAAAGAATCTATACACTGAGGACTCCTGAATTTATCTCTTCCTGAACTAAACTCACACGTCCAATTGCCTGCCTTATACTAGCCTCTACTTTTTAATAGGCATCTCAAATTTATCCAGAGCATAATTCTTGATTCTGTTTATCCTCCAAACCTACCACTCACTATTCTCCTCCACCACTGTCTCAGGCCAAAAACTTTAGATATATTCTTTTATTTTTCTCTTTTTTAAACACTTCACACCTGATTTATTTGTGAGATCTTTATAGTTTACCCTCAGAATTTATCTTGAATCTTTTTACTTCTTCCCACTTCTACAACTATCACCCTATTCTAAGCCACCATTACCTGTCCACTGGATCACAGCAACAGATTTTTACCTAGTCTCCAGACTTACTGTCTTGCTCTTTGCTTGTTTAGAATTCATTCTCTACACAGAAACCTGAATAATCTTTGTAAATCATGAATCAGATCTGCGCTACACAGAAATATCCTCAATGCTTTCCATTATACTTGAATCCCATGGCATATGAACTGAAAAGTGTCTGGCCTCTGCTTACCTTTACAATCTCATTCTCTACTACTCTCCTTAGTCACTTGGCTACTTGGCTCCAGCTAGAATGGCCTTCGTGGTATCCCTTAAAACATGCCATTTTGCTCCAGTGTCTGGGTCTTTCTATCTCTTGTTCTCTCAACCTGGAAAACTCCTACCGCAGAGGTTCACATTATTGACCACTCTCTACGTGTTGTCTGTGCTCTAATGCCCTATCTTCAACAAAGCTCTTCATCATGCCTATAAAATTTATCAATTCTTTTATTATTTTGGTTAGTGTGCACTCTGCCACGATTATACTCTATCACTTTATCATACATGATTTTCACTGTTGCTCTTATCACTATCTGAAATTATATCATTTGTTTATTGTCTGCCTTCTACAGGAGACCATTAAGTTCCATAAGAGAACGGAGTTTTATCTGCCTTATATTTCCATAAATCCTCAAGTCCTGGTATGGTTCTGACATAATGAAGGTGTTCAATAGAGTCTTGCTGAATGAACCAATAAACAAATTTTATACCTTTATCAAACTTTATTATCATAAAGTAAATGGCAGCTCCTTTGGTTACTAAATCCAAGATCCACTTAATTCCTAAAAATTACTATTAAAATTAAAGATGTATGGTATAGATGTAGGAAGAGACAAATTGACCTAAAGAACAAAACAGAGAGATCTCATAATCAAACCCATGCATAAGCTGAGCCTAGATATACAACAGAAGTAGGGACTACCTCCATTAATAATACTAGGAAAATTACGTATTGGAAAATCAGGTCCCTACCCTCATACCATGCACAAAGAACAGTCTTAGGAAAATAAAAGACATCACTGTAAAAAGCAAAACTTAAAACCTTTTAGAAGAAAATATAAAAAAAATATCTTTATAAACTTGGGATAGGGAATGATTCCTTTAAAAAGACACAACAGGGGCGCCTGGGTGGTGCAGTCAGTTAAGCGTCCGACTTCAGCCAGGTCACGATCTCGCAGTCTCTCGTGAGTTCGAGCCCCGTGTCAGGCTCTGGGCTGATGGCTCAGAGCCTGGAGCCTATTTCCGATGCTGTGTCTCCCTCTCTCTCTGCCCCACCCCCGTTCATGCTCTGTCTCTCTCTGTCCCAAAAATAAATAAATGTTGGAAAAAAAAAAAAAAGACACAACAAAGCACTAACCAAAAATAAAGAACTGATAAATTCTACTATATTAAAATTAAGATTTTAATCAAAAGGTACCATAAAAACTTAGAAAGAAAAACAGGATATTTGCAACATATATAATTAACAAAGGGTTGGTATCCAGAATATGTTAAGAAAGATAACAAGCCTGTAAATCAATTAGAAAAAGACCAACAACACAGTAGAGAAATGTAGGGATACATCAAGAAGAATAAAATACCTAAGAATACATTTAATCAAGAGGTGAAAGACATGTACAATGAAAACTATAAGACAGTGACAAAAGAAACTGAAAACACAAATAAATGGAAAGACAGTCCATTCTCATGGATTGGAATAATTAATACTGTTAAAATGTCCATACCACCTAAAGCAACCTACAGATTCAATGCAGCCCCTATGAAAATTCCAATGGCATTTTTCACAGAATTAGAACAAAAAATTCTAAAATTTGTGTGAAACCACAGAAGACTCTGAATAACCAAAATAATCTTGAAAAAGAAGAACAAAGCTGAAGGCATCATGTTCCCTGGTTTCAAACTATAAAACAGAGCTACAACAATCAAAACAGCATGGTGAACACACGTAAATTAATAAAACTGAATAGAGGGCCCATAAGTACACCTATGCATATATGGTCATATTAATTTGGGACAAAAAAGTCAAGAAATTACAAGAAAATGGCAGTCTCTTCAATAAATGGTGCTGGGAAAACTGGACATCCATATGCAAAAGAAAGAAACTGAACCACTATCTTACATCATATATAAAAATTAACTCAAAATTAATCAAAGACTTGAATATAAGACCTAAAACCCTAAAACTCCAAAAAGAAAACACAGGCAGTAAACATCAGACTTGGTGATGGTTTTCTGGACCTGACACCAAAAGCAGAGGCAACAAAAGCAAAAATAAACAAGTAGGACTACATATCAAACTAAAGAGCTTCTGCACCACAAAGGAAACTATCAACAAAAGGAAAAGACAACCTCCTGAATGGGAGAAAATATTTACAAGTCATATATCTGATAACGGGTTCATGTCCAAAATACACTAAGAGCTCATATAACTCAACAGCAAAAAAATAAGCAATTTGACTTAAAAATGGGCAGAAGATCTGAATAAACACTTTTCCAAAGACAAAATGGCCAACAGGTATATGGAAAGATGCTAAACATCACTAATCATCAGGGAAATGGAAATCAAAACCACAATGAGCTATTATCCCCTCACACCTGTTAGAATGGCTATTATCAAAAAGAAAGGAAATAACAAGCGTTGGCAAGGATATGGAGAAACATGACTCCCTGTGCACAGTCAGTAGGAATGTAACTTGGTGTAGCCAATTCACCACTGTGGAAAACAGTATGGAGAGTCCTCAAAAAGTTAAAAGAAACAACCATAGGATCCAGCAATTCCAGTTCTGTGTATTTTCCTGAAGAAAATGAAAACACAAATCTGGAAAGATATATGCACCCCTATGTTCACCATAGAATTACTTACAGCAGCCAAGACATGGAAACAACCTAAGTGTCCAATGACAAATGAATGGAATACTCAGCCATAAAAAAAGAATGAAATTTTTGCCATTTATGACATGGATGGACCTTGAGGGCATTATGGTGAGTAAAGTAAGTCAGAAAGAGAACGTCAAATACTGTATTATCCAAGTTGAAAACCCAAGTTCATAGATACACAGACTGGTGGTGCCAGAAGCAGGGTGGTAGTGAGTGGGAAAAATGGGTGAAGGGAATCAAAGGTAACAAACTTTCAATTATAGACAAATAAGTCATATTAATGCAATGTACAGAATGATGATTAATAATACTATATTGCATATTTGAAAGTTGCTAAGAGAATAAATCTTGAAAAGTCCTCATCATAAAAAAAATTCTGTAACTATGTGTGATGATGGATATTAATTAGACTTACTGTGGTGATCATTTTGTAATATATACAAATACTGAATCATCACTGCATACCTGAAACTAACATAAATTTGTATGTCAATTGTGTCTCAATAAAATTTTTTTTTAATTAAAGAAAAAGAAAAATGGGGCAGGGACCTGAACAGTGAATTCATGGAAGAAAAAATGCAAATGGCCAATAAATATACAAAAAAGATGTTTATCCTCTTGGTAACCAGGAAAATACAAATCAAGATCCCAATGAAATAAATATTTTACACTCAGTAAAACTGACAAAAATTAGTAAGTCTGATAATACTAAACGCTGATAAGGATGAGAATCAATGAGACATTTAAGCACTGCTGCTTGAGAATAAACTGATCTAAGCACTTTGGAAAAGAAATTTAGAACTACCTTATAAAACTGAACACCAGCATACCATAGGGATCCAACAATCCCACTTTTAGCTTTATACCTAGAAATAATACTCTTATATGTGTTTACCAAGAGACAATAAGAATGTTCAGAGTAAAAATCAAAACCATTTCAATATTCACCAACTGAAAATAAATGGCTTTGCATACTGTGGTATATGCATTTAATGGAATAGCATATAGCACTGAAAAGGAATGATCTATATCTATACCCCAAAACATGGCTGAATCTGGAACATAAAATATTAACTACAAAAAAAAATCCTAGAAAATGACATACAGCACTCTCATAAAATTAAATACCAGCAAAACTTAGTGACATATACGGAATTTAAAAATAAGTGCCTGCTGGTAGGAATTTACACAAGAGATACAGGAGTACTGATGCATAGGGGCACTTGTACCCCAATGTTCATAGCAGCACTCTCAACAATAGCTAAATTATGGAAAGAGCCTAAATGTCCATCAACTGATGAATGGATAAAGAAATTGTCGTTTATATACACAATGGAGTACTACGTGGCAACGAGAAAGAATGAAATATGGCCCTTTGTAGCAACGTGGATGGAACTGGAGAGGGTGATGCTAAGTGAAATAAGCCATACAGAGAAAGAAAGATACCATATGTTCTCACTCTTATGTGGATCCTGAGAAACTTAACAGAAACCCATGGGGGAGGGGAAGGAAAAAAAAAAGAAAAAAAAGAGGTTAGAGTGAGAGAGAGAGCCAAAGCATAAGAGACTCTTAAAAACTGAGAACAAACTAAGGGTTGATGGGGGGTGGGAGGGAGGGGAGGGTGGGTGATGGGTATTGAGGAGGGCACCTTTTGGGATGAGCACTGGGTGTTG
This sequence comes from Prionailurus viverrinus, assembly GCF_022837055.1. Lineage (NCBI taxonomy): Eukaryota > Metazoa > Chordata > Mammalia > Carnivora > Felidae > Prionailurus > Prionailurus viverrinus. The sequence goes on from NC_062567.1 coordinate 97,266,469, forward strand.
TATGGAAACCAATCTGACAATAAATTTCACATATTGAAAAAAAAAAAAAAGTGCCTGGCATCTCAGTCGGTTGAGCAGTCTGACTCTTGTTTTGGGCTCAGGTCATGATCCCAGGGTGGTGGAACAGAGCCCCGTGTCAAGCTTTGGCTGGGCGTAGAGCCTGCTTAAGATTCTTTTTTTTTCTCTCTCTCTCTCTCCCTCTGCCCCTCTCCCCCACTCGTGTACTCTCTCTAAAAAACAAACAAAAACAACCACAAACAAACAAAAAACAAAAAAACAAAACAAAAAAAAACAAAAAACACCCAAAAATAACAAAAAATACACTTTTTAAAAAAGCAAAGAATGATGAAAAATAGAAACTAGTCATCACCTCTTGAGGGCAGGCACAGGGATAGACGAGAGAAGAAGTACATAGTTGAACATGAGGGATTTTTAAGACTCAGGTTCTTAAGTTGAGTAGTAGGTTCAACACATACTGGATGATTATGCTTTATAATCTACATATGCTACATAGATTCATTTGTAGTATCAGACAATACTTTTTAGGCTAATTTAAAATACATTATGAGAAGAACAACTAATAGAATTAAAGTATGTTTCAGGATATTTAAAATACATTATGAGAAGAACAACTAATAGAATTAAAGCATGTTTCAGGATTCCATCAGTAAGATATAGGTATCTGTATCTTAAGTAACTTCACTATATAAAAAAGGAAATAGTCTGAGAATTGTAAATTTAGTTGTATTCACCTCTAACTCCTTACCAGTTGAGGTATTACTATTTATGATTTTGAGAACCTTGAAGTGGGAGGGTTTATAAAAGTACTTAGAAAAACAATTGTTTCCTACTTGTTCTCTCTTGCCCCATTCACAAGTATTAACAACTATACAGACAAGTGGATTTGCAGAATAGAAAAAATCATTTTGATGTCCTACATCATTTGTACAATCTTAGACTATTTGAATGTGAGCTCAAGTAGGGAACTCACGGTTTTGATTTGTACCCTTTGGCATAAAACTGACAATAAGTATTTGCCAAATCACTGGACAGATTTTGATAAATGAATCACTGCATGATTCCAATACAGTTTCTGACACTACAACTGCCTCATCTACTAAAGACAGCATAGCAGTGCCCTCTCCTGGTTCTACTTTGTAGTAGAAATAAAGTAACCTATTTTGCTATTCATATCGCATTACTATCTTAACTACTGTAGAAACTAACCACGCTGGAATAATTAATAGTAATATAATTAACTTACCAACTGCAACTTTTTTTTTTTAATTTTTTTTTCCAACTTTTTTAAATTTATTTTTGGGACAGAGAGAGACAGAACATGAACGGGGGAGGGGCAGAGAGAGAGGGAGACACAGAATCGGAAACAGGCTCCAGGCTCTGAGCCATCAGCCCAGAGCCTGACGCGGGGCTCAAACTCACGGACCGTGAGATCGTGACCTGGCTGAAGTCGGACGCTTAACTTACTGCGCCACCCAGGTGCCCCTCAACTGCAACTTCTAAGGAGGATATGATTCTATAACTACTATCTTTACTTTCTGAATTCAATACATCAATATAAAATCTGAAGAATTTTCCAAGCTTCATAGCCTGGTATTGGTCCTTAATCTAAGGAAGCTAAAATCAAGTTATGTAATTATTTTAAAGTCATAAATAATTTCTATGTAAATCCTAGTATTCCCCTTACAGATGATGTACCTTTTCTCAAATACTTAAAGAATTTAAGTATGTTTGTATATATCGTTATAGCTTTTTCATTCAATACAAATCCTAATATTAATGAAATTACTTTTCACTCTAAAAGATACATGATCTCTAGTAAGTAAGTATATATCCTCAGCTTTTTAAGAGTTGGCAGAATACAATATAAACTCACCTCTAATATATATTGTATATTTCATTTATTTGTGCATCCAGAAAATGTATAAACACAATAAATTTTCTCTAGTCCAAGCAGAAATTAAAGACCTATTATAAAATCCAATTCCTAAAATAGGATAACTGTAGTTGGTATTAAAAATGCAACTGTAGGGCACCTAGTGATTCAGTCAGTTAAGCAACCATCTCTTGATTTCAGTTCAGATCATAATCCCAGGGTGGTGGGATTGAGGCCCATGTTAGGCTCTGTACTGAGCATGAAGCCCACTTAAGATTCTCTCTCTCCCCAACTCGTGTGCATTATGTGAATGAATTAATGAATAAATAAAAATTATCTTTAAAAAAATGTAATTCTACTGGTCAGTTCATCATTGCCAATCAGTTCACCTGAGCCAACATCTAAATACATAAGGTAACTAAAGGAATTGAAAAATCCATTGAAAATATCTGCCAGGTATCACAAGCAAGGCTGACAAGAAAACATAAAAATGTTTTCATATTTGTATACTTTTTTCAACTTTCAAAATTTCTACTATTCTAGGGGTGCCTGGGTGGCTCAGTCGATTGAACATCCAACTCTTGGTTTTGGCTCAGGTTATGATCCCAGGTTTGTGGGATCAAGCTCTGTGTCAGGCTCTGGACTGAGGGTGGAGCCTGCTTAAGATTCTCTCTCTCTCTCTCTCTCTCTCTCTCTCTCTCTCTCTCTCTCTCTGCCCCTCTCTCCCACTCATGTGCTCTCTCAAAAAAAAAAATCCTACTATTCTAATAATGCTGGTTGTACAATAAAAAATATATTTAAAATACTATGAATTGTTAAAATTAAGAATTTTAAAAAGGAATTTTAGCATATTACTTTAAATCACCTCTTTTTAGAAAAAAATTACATTATATACTATAATCAATATTAGAGACAAATAGCAACCAATCCATACCAAAGAATTTTACAACTAGAAGAAAGCTTGCTATTTCACCTTGTTTAGTCAATGGGAAAAAAATGAGCCCCAAAGCATTGAGCTGACTTACTGTGGTCAGATAACGGTTTAAGAAGAAATACTAAAACTTCCTAAATCAATATAATTTCTACATTACGCTTCAATAAAGTTTAATTTTTGTCTGATTTATGACAGTAATATTTTAATTATTTGGTCAGATTTGAATTTAGCAAACTGATGGTTTCATTATGATTTTTGAACTCAAAAGAATCTAGCTGAAGACACAGTGGCATAGTACCCATTTCTAACTCTTTTTAGTCATGTAAGTTCTTAGCTTCAGGCTCTTTGTCTAGAAAATTAATGCTTGAAGGGAAGTGGAAAAAATAGTTCCAAACAGAGAGGGAGGCAAACCATAAGAGACTCTTAAATACAGAGAAAAAACTGAGGGAGGGAGAGGGGAAAATGGTGATGGGCATTGAGGAGGGCACTTGTTGGGATGAGCACTGGGTGTTGTATGTAAGTGATTAAGAATGGGAATCTACTCCCAAAGCCAAAAGCACACTGTATACACTCTATGTCAACAATACACTCTAACTTGACAATAAATTATATTAGAAAAAAAAGATGATATTTTAGGTTTCTTTCACCTCAGTAATACTATGATTTAAAAAAAAAAAAAGTTGCCCCTGTCACAATGCTCTAAAATTATCTATTCATAGGTGTAACCCCCCTGCTAGACTATAATGTAAGGGTACAGGCAGGATGCATATTTTATTCATCATATATTCCCCAAAGCTAGCACAGTGTCTGGTCAAAAAAAATTTTTTTTCAGACATAAATTTAATGGGTACATCTTTTAAATCACTAAGATGAAACACGCTTCACTTATAAAATCCCAGAGTAAAAATAAATGTGTTTCATAACCAAATTATCTATTATGTAAAGATTGTGACAAAATAAAACAATATTTCTCATTTTCACATGAAAGTGAATTTCTTTTATCATGTCCAGTCTCAAAGAAGTCTGATCTATGCTTTATGATGACTATAGAAAGGAAAACTATGAAGAGGTCTTTTTTTTTTAACCCCTCCCACCATGCCTGAAGATGAGGTCTAAAATTATGAATTAGATAATTTAGCTAAGTATATAATCCATCTTTAGACAATCAAGAAGCAAATACACAAACATTATCAATCTCATATGGGCACTGACAACAGATGAGCACTGAATCACCATTTATATTCTTTGCATTTCAGTGCTTGGGAAGAAAAGTAGAAGACTTAATAAGAGAAATACTGTATGCCTTTTATAAGTACACATCAAAACATTCTGTCTCCAAATATGCCATTCAAACTTTGGCTACTTACTTGATGGCCCAAGGACATCTTTGCTATCACCAAGAAGCTTTTAATGCAGGGTAATTGAGCAGCAAACAAATATAATCCAAACCAGGAAGAAGCAAAATGCATCAGGATTGAAGCAGCAGTGAAACAAAAGGACAAGGAAAATAAGCATTAGTTTATAAGTAGAAAGCACATGCAAATCAATCCTAATAATCATAATTCACAAGGAATTTCCTCTGCCACACATAAAAAGATCTTGGCTTAAGCATTATAAAATATTTGTTTAAATTTTGGAAAATAAAGATGGAAAGGCAAAACCGAAATCAACCAAGTACTTTGTTTTGAAAATTATTCAAGTCAAAAATTACTTTCAAATTTTAACTCATGATATGGGTTAGGAGTGGTAAAATTATTCAGAAATGTAAAGGACAGCCCAAAGTTATTCATTCTTTAAATGTAAGTGGTTTAAAAAATCTGTAACACCCATGCACTATTAAATATTAGTTCTGCATGCCATGAGAGCACTTAACACTACATAGAAATTTAGTCTGTTTCTTACATAAAAAAAAAGGAACATTTACTAAGTGCTTATTATATGCCAAGCATTGTGCAAAGAGCTTTTACAAACACATCAACAAAGTAAATTTTTTCTCAAATACCAAAAAAAGAAGAAGAAAAAAACCGAAGAGGAATATTGATTAGAATGATACAATTTTATTGTCAGACAAAATTTTCTTGGGACCCACTAAATGAAGTAAAGCACCTGGAGCTACTGGGCTTTAAGAAGGAAGAAGACCCAATTCTTAAATGAATAACATGCAATCACCTAAAAGAAACTGGGAAAGACTGGTGACCTTTTGTCTGGAAACTGTCTTAACATACAACATTATGCTAAATGTTGCTTAGGCATAAGAGACTCTTAAAAACTGAGAACAAACTGAGGGTTGATGGGGGGTGGGAGGGAGAGGAGGGTGGGTGATGGGTATTGAGGAGGGCACCTTTTGGGATGAGCACTGGGTGTTGTATGGAAACCAATTTGACAATAAATTTCATATATTGAAAACACACACACACACACACACACACACACACACACACACACACAAATGTTGCTTAGGGACAAGTGTTTTGGTCTCCCTTGGCAGAAACAGAGTCTTCAGCTTTGGGGTGCCTGGGTGTTCAGTCAGTTAAGTCAGTCTGACTCTTGATAATTGGCTCAGGTCATGATCTCGCAGTTTGTGAGATGGAGCCCCACATCAGGCTCTGCGCTGACGTTGCGGAGCCTGCTTGGGTTTCTCCCTCATTCTCTGCCCTGCTCATGCACTGTCTCTGTCTCCTTCAAAAATAAATATAAACTTAAAAAAATAAAAGAAACAGTCTTCAGCTTTACTTCAGCTCAAATACCAAGTACAGTAACATCAAACCTAAAGTAACAACAAAAATAAAAAATTCCCACTGATTATATTATTGCTTGCTCTTATTTGAAGGGAATGAAGCAAAATTATCTGTGACCAAAAAGAAAGGTAGCAGTTGTTCACTCTGCCTCCTAGGAAAAAACTCTTGGCCCTGTTGCTTCCCTAAAGTGATGGTTATTTCACAGTGCTTTAAACCATGTTCTAATTCCTTTAAATGCATTTGCTCTAGTCATTTTCTGTAGTTTCCTATTCTTCTATAGACTGGTTTCAGCTTCACAGATAAACTAAAAAAATACAACTGGAATGACAACAAAATAATTGTGGTCAAATCCTTATTACTGATGACCATGTTACCACAACTCTCAAGCATGTGGAAAAAGATTAAAGTATTTGTGGTAGGCAATCTCTGCAAAGGCTCCAGTGATCCCCATATCTTGGTGCATAATCCCCTCTCTTTGTGTGTTTCTGGACTTACTGAGTCACTTCTAATGAATAGAATATGGCAGAATTGAATGGATGTCACTTTCAAGATTAGACGGTAAAAAGACTATGACCTCCATCTTGTTTATAGTCTGTTACTCTCTCTCAGATAGACCACCCTGGGGAAAGCCAGCTGCTGAGTCATCAGGCAGCCTTGCAGGGAAGCCCATGAGGTGAAGGAATGATGTCTGTCAACAACCAGTGAGTTTGTAAATGAATCTCCTGCCTTGACCTTTCCTCCCTCCCTTACACCCAGTCAAGCTTTCAGATGAGACTGCAGCAGCCACACTCCTCAGTAGCTTGACCACAACCATAGAAGAGATTTTTGAGCTAGAGACACCTAGTAAACTGCTCTTAGATTCCTGACCCACAGAAACTGTAAAACAATAAATGTTTATTGTTTTATACCACTTAAATTTTGGAATATTTGTTATGCACCAATAAATACTATGATATTGGAAAACTGAAAGAAGTTAGAAAACTGACAGAGATAACCATGGTAAGCTTGACAAATATTTCATAGACATCCTCTAAAAATATCTTTCTCTATTGATATGAATAATTACTAATTTCCCTGAATTTACCAGTAAATCTAAATTTCTTAAAGGAAAGCAATGGTTCTAACCATATATGCAAAGTTTGGAGTATTTAATTTCACAAGGCCAGTCATTTTTGAAGGTTTTTTAGTTGGTCTTCTATTTAGGGTAAGTGATTAAGTTCACTTTTATTGTACATATTCTCAAATTTTGTTAAGTAATAGCATTATGTCAACTTCTTTGTAGCTGTACTCCTTGCCTGTTTGCTCCCAGAAAATAATCCCTAGCATATACAGCAACTTCTGAATATTTGTTTCAGATTATGCTTTCAACATTATATCTTCAAGCATGTTTGGGTCATGTAAATCGGATTCTAATTTTTTTTCATATTGAGACACTGGAGAATAATCAAAATAAACACGGTCTATTCCTATTATTGAGCCATCCATTCAAATACTTGTGATATGATAGGTATCATATAGACAGTAATCATTTTAGGCACCAAAGGATACAGTGAACAAAAAAGACAAAAATTTGCCCTTTGTGGTAGTTATGTTCTAGTGGAAGATATGAGTAACAACATAGTAACAATTAAAAATTTGTTACATATTATATAGTAAAAATGCTAAGGAAAAAAGCAGAAAATGAGGACACATAAAATATTAAGGAAGGGGGGGTCATAATTGAAGATAGGGTGGCCTAAGAAATCTTCACTACAGAACTGAGTAAAATGAGGGAGTTCAGCATAAGGACATAAAAGAGAAGAGTATTCTAGGCAGAGAGAAGAACAAGTATAGAATGGAGGATTGGGATGAGAGCAAGTCTGAAGGGCTTGGAGAAGAGTAAAAAGGCCAGAGACGCTGGACTAGAAGTACGAGAGAAGCAGGAAATAAAGTCAAAGAAGTAAATGAGTGCTAGATTGTGTAGGACCCAGTCAGGACTTTGGCTTTTTTTCTGAATGAGATGGGGAGCCACTGGATTTCTGAGAAAAGGAGTGACATAATTTGAATATATTTTAACAGGATTGTTCCAGCTGTAATGTTAAGAATAGACTAGAGGAACAAAGGTACAATCAGTTAGGAGTTACCATAATAATCTACGGGAGAGATGAAGGAGACTTGGACCAAGGAAGTAGCAGTGAGGGTGAGAAGAAGTAGCTGAGTTCTGAATACATTTTGAAAAGAAAGTCAACAAGATTTCCAAACAGAGCAAGTATGAAATCAAAAAACAAAACAAAACAAAACAAACAAAAACCCTGGAGGAATCAAAATGGTGTCAAATGTTGGGGTCTGAGCACCTGGAAGGATGGAACTGTCACTGTCGGAGATGGAAAGGACAGTGAGAAGGAGTAGTTCACAGAAAGAAATGTAAGTGCTAAGTTTGGGACAGGTTAAGTTTGAAGTGTCTGTTAGACATTCAAGTTGAAATGTCAAATAGGGAGTTGGACACACAGACCTGTACAGGGAAAGGTTCAGGTTTGTAAGAAACAGTGTAAATTATGATATGTATGAGAGTTAGGGTATATGACCTGAATGGCTATTCGCAGAAGACTGAAAAATGCCACAGAATAAAAGAACAGGCAGGCACTAGAAAACATACATTATAATGGAACAACGGAACTAAGAAGCTGAAACACTCCAAACAAAAGTGGAAAAACAATAAAAAAAAATAAGCAAGACTTCAGAAACCTTCCCCAGAAGATTGTGGATACAAAAGCATTAAACTGGGATACAAGTGAAATTATCTTCCCAGAATTGCCTGTAAGTGATGCCAATAGGAAAAGTGATTTAAGTAATTGAAGATTACATATTAATTTTACCATGTAACTTACATCACTGGTCCTGTGTGCAAGGCTAAATTGCACGCTACACTTATTTTTACTGCTTTTAGGACATGGGCCTAATTCGCACAGTCCCATGTTGTGTAACACATGAATAAAGACAGTGTGAAATTACTGATGTGGAAACATTCCATATAAGTATCTTGTAAGATAGTTTAAAAAATATAAAGCTAGCCAACTCTTCTTGGCTTTTGTTAGAGAACCAAAATACTACTAGAATCTTGGAAGAATCCAGGAACTTTTCCTCATCGTGTTCAAAAAACAAAACAAAACAAAAGACCATTAATATATGATGGAAACATTTCCCCTAATTGAGTAACATCGTATTTATCATTATCACTTCAACAATGTCCACACAGTCATTTCAACAATTTGTGTATCATATAAACAGATTCTCTACTTTGGCAGAAACTATGGATTGAAAATAGTAAAATAATACTAAGATGCCTAGCATTTTTCTATTTATTATTAATGAGTACCCTATCAACTACTTTTAACTAAAAGCATGAAATATAGCCATTACCTAAATCTCTACCGGTTTTAGTCTACAAATCTCAGGAAAAGAGCATTATGCAAACATTGGGATTTTATTGTAATGTGCTTCTAAATATTTACCACGCCACCAACAACTAGCATACACCATCTTTCAGAAGTTAAAGGAATGGGCAGAAAAAGTTCACAGTCACACACTCATCTTGGGAAGCCCCTTAATCCCAAGCAATTCAGGACAGATGACCACCCTAAAACACAGAAACAATCCCATAAGAGGTAGAGCTTGAGTCCACTGCCAGTAGCATAGCATCTCCCTCTTAGCATACATATTGATGTGACTTAAGTCATCCTGTGAGCTTAAGCCAAAGTACAGCTCATCAAGCATTGATACAACTTGAAAATAAAGTTTCAAGCAAGTAGCGCCTCTTCCCTCAATGAAGTTGATTGAGCTGTACTCAGAGAAGCAATCCTGCTGCAGCTGGCTCTCAGGAGCCACAATTGGGAAGGAGGATTATATATAACACATCCCAAAAGTGCTGTATTTATTGTTATCTTTGGCCCTTAGAATAAGAATCTTCAGTGAGAGATGTTTGTTCGTTCTTCTGACAGGAGTCATCTCTCTATACTTAGCAGAACTTTTCCTATTCCTACAATCATCAGCAAAACACACACTGTGTACATTTTATCCCTGAGTTTTACAGGAGATATTTTACAGAAGTGCTTTTCTAGGAACTAGAGCTTATCACTGTTAGATAGAAAATATTAACTGGCCTGCCAAGCAGTTATTTTAAAATAACCTAATCATCCTTTTGACCCAGCAAATGCACTTCTAGGAAAGTATACCAAGATGATCATCTGAAATATCCAAAAAGATGTATCCATAGGTATTTATCACATCATTTGTAGTAATCTCCAACAGTAATCTATTATGAAATAAACAATAATACCTTCACACGATGAAATACCGTGTAGTCGTTAAATTTTTTTTTCACTGACCGAACAATTCATTATATATTAACTTTTAAAAATAGGCTACAAAAAAGTTTGTAGGACTCTGCTTTTATAAAATTACATATGTAAGATATACACATATGAATAAACTTAGTAAATTACAGAGACCACCAGAATATTAAAAGTAGTTGCCTCTAGAAAGTAGAATTTTATTACATTCTTTTGTATTGTTTAAACATGCCACATTTGTATGCATGTATTTATTTTTACAGTAAAAAAAAAAAATTAAACCTATTTACATTTTGGAAAAAATGAAAATTTTAAATCTGATCTTTTTAACTTATATTAGCTACCTTGTATAATGACATAATCATCTATGATAAAATACAGTGAAAAATATATTTTAAGAATCCAACTTTAAATCCTGAAAAAATATAAAAATGTTAACATTTCAAACATAGCACCATATATTACTCACTGTCTCTTGAACTTCAGCAACTTCTGAATATGGCAAGATCTAAAAAAAAAACAAATTTTCTCAGCAGTGATTTAATGTCATATACTTGAATCTGAATTTAGAGAGCACCCATGGTTTATCAAATGAATTAAGTGGTGCATTAATCTTTTAAGAAGTAGGAAAAAAGTGCAATAATATGTTTATACTGGAAACTAAATCCTTTAAAAAAAAAATTCTGAGGCTCCCGTAAATTCCAGTCAATCTGCCAATCTGTGAAGTCCTCTCTGGCCTGTTCTGGAGCTTTTCACAGTTCTGCCCTCCTGGTAGGCATATAATTCTACCAGCCTTTTCCCCATGCGAGCTTTCTCTTCCCTTGGTTCCTAAAGTACTCTACTCCTCTGGCTTCCCTTCTCCTATTTTCCTGCCTCTAGTTTGTTTTCTCATTTGGTAAGTGAATGGCCATCATCAGTGCTCAGTCCTCAACTATTTGTTGCTTTTTCTCTACTGCTCTTTTCCAGCAGACTGCATTCATTCTCTAGGCTTATTTATTATGTTTATTTAGACAACTTTCAAGTTTCCTCTTCAGACTTAGTCTATTTCCAAATCTTCACTCCAAAATATTGCTACCTGTATGTTCAAACATTGCAAATTGACTTCTGGTTCTAAAATTCTATAAACAAGGGCACCTGGGTGGCTCACTTGGCTAAGCATCCAACTCTTGATTTCACCTTAAGTCCTGATCTCATGGTTTGTGACACTGAGCCCTGCATCAGGGTCTGCACTGACAGTGTTAAGCCTGTTTGGGATTCCCTCTCTATCTGCCACTTCCCCACTTGTTCAAGCATACTCTCTCTCAAAATAAATAAACTTGAAAATAATAAAATTCTGTAAGCCAATTTTAGAAATTATTTAGCTTGTTTTAGAAAGCATCTTTAAGTCAAAAACAGCACTCAGTAGCTTCCCTCTGAAATCAGCTTTGATGCCAATCTGCCCAAGTTTTCCAATGATAGCCTCTTTCTTTCACTCAGACCTAAACCCTTTAATAATCTGAGATTCTCTTTCCCCCCGTCTTACGAAGTCATTATGTTGTGATGATTTTTACCTAGACAATGTCTACCTCACATCTAGTCTTTTCCTTCAATTCCCATCAATACTACTACCTAAGCCAGACCAATTATCACCTTTTCTCATATCCTTGCATTCAGTCTTACCTCCCTCATTCATTTACTATGCTAGGTACAGGAATTCAAAAACACAATAAAAACATGGTCCCCACTGCCAACAAGATCACTTGATTGAGGAGGTGAAAGACACTTCACTCACCTTTCTCCCTCGACACGTATAGCCTAACCACCATAGTCTGCCTAACAGACCTGCAAACTCCACACTTGGCTCTTATCATTGCCTAGAAAACTACTTTTAGGACTCTGTTCAAAAGTAACTTCATCAGAAGACTTTCATAATATTCCCAGAAAACAGCAATACCCATCCCCTATTCTGCCATTCTCTATCCATCTTACCATCACAACAATCACCACATAACAGTATATATTTTTATGTATTTTTCTTTTTTTTTTTTGTCTTCCTCCACTGGAATGTTAGCTCTACTGAAGTAGGAACTTAGTCTGTTTTGGTCACTGTTGTATCCCTTAAGACTAGAACAAAGCCTGGCACATGGCAGACACTCAACAAACACTGAATGATAAATGCACGAATGAAAAAAAGGTTTAGTCATTATTGTAACTCTAATCCCTAGCAAAGAATTTCTTGTATGTGGTTTGCTGAGTTCCTTTGTTTATGATATGAGTCAAATTCTCTTACAGCAAAAAGAAAAAAAAAGTCTTACACATCTTTGTATTTTCCAAACTATGACATTCTGCATGCTTAATATACACAAAGAACTAATATGGACTTGAATTCTGAAATCTCAGTTTTAAGCCTAGCTCGATTCCCTGGGTAAATCTGAATAAATATTTTGAATTTAGTCTTCTTATTTGCTTATAAGATCTGTTCTAATCCTAAAATTCTGTTATACAAACAATTCAACATAGAAAATCACCTCATTACCTCAATTGTTAAGATTATTTTTAATTGTAATGTAGAGCATATTCATATTTTCTTCTGCTATTAGTCTCTGGCCATCATAAGCCCAAATACCTTTGTTAGGAATTCCCCCATCCTTTTTCTTAAATAATTCTGTCCTTCATAAATAACACTATTATAGACTCACCACTGATTTTTGGTAATGGAGCATAAGTTATATTTCTTCTGGTAATGGTGGTCTCTTGTTATGATTAAAGCAACCTCCTTCATCAAGGACTTTATATACAAGGGAAGTTCAAAATCGACTGTGTCAGCTGTAACTAATGTCATGCATCTGGTGAGACTGCTTGGTGAAGTCTGTGGTTATAAAACCAAAAAAAAGTGAACTGCCCATTAAAAGAATGAAACCCACGACCTTGGCCTCTGACCTCATTAACATACTCTATATCTGACCTAACCATTCTTAATCACCTGAAAAGCACAAAAGAAACCATGTTAAACATCACAATCATGCCAAGTTAGATATGACAACTGGTTATAGGAGACAGCTCATATACATAAATATTTCAGTATATGGCACTTAATCTTATGACCTATTTAAATAATTTTAATTTTCAGTCTGAAGTAAGAGTTTATTTTACTTGAAATTTCATTTTGGTCAATTCCTTACACAGATACATAAGCCTATATTCTATACTGAATCATGACTAGGATCTGAATTAAGACATAAGAACCATATAACAAATACCTTTTTTTCTTCTATAGTTCTATTTCTAACAAATCACTGATTAGGGTATCATGCTGTTCAGTATCAAGCCACAGGAAAGACTGATAATAATATTATGGAAACATCAATCTCCATGACTCATAATATCTACCATACACAAAAATGTAGTTAGCAACTGTTCTTTATGTTTTAGCAACAATATACTGCCTAAATGCCAAAATATGCACCCCAGCCAGAAAAATCAACATTAGTTACAGGAGAACAAAGCTTTGAGTTAAATAAAATAGATCACAGGGTGCCTGGGTGGCTCAGTCGGTGAAGTGTCTGACTTTTGGCTCAGGTTATGACCTCTAGTGAGGTTGAGTCCCGTGTTGGGCTTTGGGATGACAGCTTGGAGCCTGCTTTGGATTCTCTGTCTCCTTCTCTCTCTCCCTGACCCTCCCCTGCGTGCACGCTCATTCTCAAAAATAAACATTTAAAAATCAATAAATAAAATAGATCATGTATCAGATATTTTTCAAAGTACACATTAGGTAATGCACATACAAATTTTAAAAGGCTAGGTATGACACAGATCAATTTTTAATATAAAAACAGTAGCCTCATTCAATGACAAGAATAACAAAATTAAGAGTATCTGTATTTAAATCCTAATATGTCCCACTGATTAGCTATGTGATCTTAGAAAAATTACTAACCCCTTCAGAGTCTCAGTTTCTTCATTTCTAAAAACAATAATATCTACCCCACAGTATTATGAAGAAGATTAAATGAGAAAGCATGTGAGACATCAAGCCAAGATCAGGATAACACAGTAAGTGTGCAAAAACTAATTTTTTTTTCTCTCCACACTAATAAAGTAACCCAAATATGGAAAGTGCAAATTCTAGAACCAGGGAAAAAGGCAAAATCCAAAAGGGACATATTTTCCATTCAGCTACTACTACCCTACAGGTTAACCTAGATTATACAACTGCTTGCTTACTTGTTCTCTGAGCTAACTACCTCTATTTCTATAGTTCTCAATTTTGCCCATTCATTGAAATCACCTAGGAGACTATAAAAAAGTACTGATGTCTGGGGTGCCTGGGGGGCTCAGTTGGTTGAGCATCTGACTTTGACTCAGGTCATGATCTCACAGTTCATGGGTTCAAGCCCCGCATCAGGCTCTGTGCTGACAGCTCAGAGCCTGGAGCCTGATTCGATTCTGTGTCTCCCTCTCTTTCTTTGCCCCTCCCCATGCTCACATTCTCTCTCTCAAAAATAAATTTAAAAAAATAAAAAAATTTAAAGAAGTACCGATGTCTGCATCTCACCCTCTGAGATTTTAATTTAATTAAATAGGGGTGCAACCTGAGTACTGGGATTTTTCAAAGCACCACAAATAACTCTATAATGTTCAGCTGGTTACCACTGCAATAGTCCATAATTCTGCCAAGATCATTTTCCCAAGTCACAACTCTAAACAGGTTGTTTCTTAGCTCAAAAACACCAAATTCAATGGTTTGACATTACCTTAAAAAAAGAAAAATTCCAAACTGTAAAAATAGTATTCAAGGATTTGTATATGCTGATTCTAACATGGTTGAGTTGTAGTATAGGAAAATAATTAAAGCTTGGCCTGTGGAGCCAAAATGTATCCTAATTCTGCCACTTACTAGTTGTATGACCCTGAACTTATCTCTCTGTGTTCTCCTATATTAAATGAGGGTTACTTATCTCTCTGTGTTCTCCTATATTAAATGAGGGTAGTAATACTACCCTATAGGGTTATGAGAAAATTACATAAGTATGCCTTCAAAGAACTTGCAATCGCTTCTGGCACATGATAGAAATTTAACAAATGTTAGTTGCTATTCATTTTATAGTTTTATTTTCTACTAATTCCCCTAAAGCAACAAACAATATTGCCTATGATCTTACCCAAGTGCAAGGTACCCTGTGCACAGATGTGCTCTATGAAGGTAGGTTAGTTTTCTAAACCCAGTAAGTGTTTGACCAAAAAGTAAATTTTAGGTGTATACACACACACGTACACACACACACACACACACACACAAATTCATCTCCCCCCTCCTTTTCCTCATTGCTCCATCACTATTGTTTTTACCATATTAGACTTCTGAAGTAGTCTTAAGTTAATGAAAACCTACTAAGGTGATCTGAGGTCTGGATAAAAATCCTTCAATTGCTCTATTCTCCTAGACAGTTGAACAGGTAGAGATTTTCTTGAAATTTTAATCAAATTTCATCTCCATGTGTCTCTAACATGCTAAAATTCTAATCCTTCACATTCTAATCTGAAGTTTGATGGAACTCTCAGCTTATTTTTCTAAAAAGCAAGAAGAAATGTAAGATTCTTAATGGACATAATTTTTTTTTTAATTTTTTTTCAACGTTTTTTATTTATTTTGGGGACAGAGAGAGACAGAGCATGAACGGGGGAGGAGCAGAGAGAGAGGGAGACACAGAATCGGAAACAGGCTCCAGGCTCCAAGCCATCAGCCCAGAGCCCGACGCGGGGCTCGAGCTCACAGACCGCGAGATCGTGACCTGGCTGAAGTCGGACGCTTAACCGACTGCGCCACCCAGGCGCCCCTGGACATAATTTTTAATTAAGAGTTAAGTGTAGAGCAGTGGCTTTAATTATATTGTTTATAAAAAACTTAGGAGAAACAGGAAGTAAAAACATTCATGAAAAATCTCCAAACCACACTTTAAAAAACTGAATGACTAAATTATTTACGGATATTGAATAAATTATAAATTTTTAAGCCAGCTTTCCTCCTCAAGTCTAGTTTAGCAAAATAAATAGCTTTCTTTTTTGTTTATTTGGGGGGGGGGGGGGACGAGCAGGGGAGGGGCAGAGAGAGAGGGAGAGCTGTCAGCACGGCTGATGTAAGATTCGATCTCATCACTATGAAATCATGACCTGAGCTGAAATCGAGTCAGATGCTGAACCTACTGAGCCACCCAAGAGACCAAAAACAAATAGATTCCTATTGGGTAAATTATATAATCTATTTACTTGTGAGTTAGTTGCCTTAATCATTCTACTTTTGCTTTTTTTTTTTTTTTTCAACGTTTATTTATTTTTGGGACAGAGAGAGACAGAGAATGAACGGGGGAGGGGCAGAGAGAGAGGGAGACACAGAATCAGAAACAGGCTCCAGGCTCTGAGCCATCAGGCCAGAGCCCGACGCGGGGCTCGAACTCACAGACCGTGAGATCGTGACCTGGCTGAAGTCGGACGCTTAACCGACTGCGCCACCCAGGCGCCCCTACTTTTGCTTTTTAAACTATGGGCATGTCACAACTGCCAAAGATCTTAATAGGAAAGATAAGTTAAACAGTGCTGCTGTTCTTTTGATTTTTTTGGTCCCGATTCAGCCACCACCTCAGCCATTCTACATACAGAGAACACAAAACCAAAAAGAAAGTAACCAATTTATTTTGCAAATGGGAACTCAGTTACTTACTGGTGAAATAACCAATACGGTCCTTGAACCCATCCTTAAAAGTAGACAAATGGGAAGCAACCTCAGACTAGAAAGAGAATACAGTACCACAGATGGAGGTAAGACCAGGGGTCTGACAGTAGGAGGGAGGGTTGGAAGTCATCTTCCTGTGCCCTTTTCTCTCACTAGTAATAAGCAGACCATTATCTACCCTGTCTTTACTACCAGGGCAGAACATGATTTAATACCAACCAGAGACATTAAACACAGTTCCAAACACTTTTTTTTTTAAACTGTGCATGTCTATAGAGTTGTAGCATGCACAAAACAACACATGCAGGCAAAAAGGCTGACCACTATCTCTCACTGCCCTTTTCCCCAAATGAACTGATTACAACTAGGGAGGCAGAGGAGATGGACAGAAAAGTTCCCTAAGAAAAAGAATATATTGGTGGGAGGAGCAAATGAAAAATAATGAAGCAATGATTTTAACAAGAGATTCTCTATCCTAAGACATATATTCCTACATTGACCAAAAGAGTCCCTAGGCTCTTTCCTTTCTATCTAGATCAGTATCAATCAGATAAAGCAATTAATATTCCTGAGAGAATATTATTTCCAAGGAAGTATAAACTCACAAAAATAATATCCTAAGGCGTCCAAATGCTATGAAAAAGAACTGAAGAATCTCAGCAGGAGAGAGAATTAGTGAACCAAGCCCATCAAAAACTTAAAATAACCATAATAAATATGCTCAAAAAGATGTGAGAGGATACTGAAAACAGGAAGTCTGACCAAACATCCACAGAGAAAACAGCTAGTAATACTGAGTATAAAAATACTATGATGGAATATATACCAGGTTTGAACAGCAAAACATGTACTACAATAAATGAGCTGGAAAAGTGATGAAGGAATTCAACACGAAGGCATAATGAAAAGAAAATATGGAAGATATGGAAGAAAACATGAGAGATAAAAGAAGCAAAAGGGCTACATTCCTAAAACAGGAGACCCCCTACAGAGGACATGATGGATTTTAAAAAGTAACAAAATAGTCTATCTTAAATAATTTTGAAAGTTACACAAAACGGATGAGTTTCTGGAAATTAAAAGACTATATATAAACACTCTTCCAATTCCCACCCGCAGACATACATACTGTATAAAGATTGGAAAGAAATAAAGTATTATTTGTAGATGATATGAATCAGACAAATCATTAAAACTCCTGAAGACAAAACACATGTATCTGTAAATGCCAAAATGAAAACAGCAACAAAACAAAAGCTCCTTGAAAGGTACAGCTCAGGGGCACCTGGGTTGCTCAGTTGGTTGAGTGTTGGTTGACTTCTGATACCGGCTCAGGTCATGATCTTGCAGTCATGAGATCAAGCCCTGCATTAGGCTCTGCACTGAGCATTGAGCCCGCTTGGAGTTTCTCTCTCTCTCTCTGCCCCTCCCCTGCTCCTACACATGCACTAGCAGGCTTGCACTCTCTCTTCCTCTCTAAATAAATAAAAACTTAAAAAGAGAAAGATGTAAATCATGTCTTAATGCTAGGTACAATTTTCAAATAGTCAAAGTTTAACTTGGTCACCACTCCCTCATTCCTGAAGGCCCTATCATTTCTTCTTCCTACCCTGCTCCCAACCCCCGTCACCTTCTGGATCCCTCTTTTCCTATCAGGTAACAGTCAATTATTCTTCTTTAAAGTGCTAGTTCCTAAAGGTTTAATTGAGCAATTCTCAAACTTTTGGGTCTCCAGATCCCTTCACTCTCCTAGAAATTACTAAAGACTCCAAAGACCTGTTGTTTATGTAGATTATACCTACTGATATTTTGCCCTATTATAAATTAATACGAGAAATTCACCATCTCAGCCAAGTGATGAAACTAACATCAGAAATGACAAGTCAGGTTGACAGTATATACCCTTGACAATGATGTGATGAAATGGCATTTTACCTTTGTGGTCTCTTCCCCCAAACCCATAAGGACCAGTTTAATTAGAGAAAAACAGACAAATCTCAATTGAAGGACACCGTGCAAAATATCTATACCAGTACTCCTGAAAACTGTCAAGGTCATCACAAACAAGGAAATCATAGCCAAGAGGACCCTGAGCAGACATGACTACTAAATATTATGTGTCATTCCAGATGGGATCCTGGAATAGAAAAGGACACTAGGTAAAAACTAAGGAAATCTAAATCAAGTATGGACTTTAATTAATAATGTGTCAATCTAGATTCATTAATTATATCAAATGTACAATAAATGGGTTAATAATAGAGGAAATTGGATACAAAGTACATGGGGACTACAATTTTTCTGTATGCCTAAAACTATTCTAAAAAATAAAGTTTATTTTAAAAAAACTGGTTAAGAAAAGAATTAAACTAAGAAAACCTGAAGACTAAGAATACACAAGCACACACTCCATTTCACTAGCCAGCAGATTATGACCTCATCACCTCACATAGTCTCTGGAAAAGTACACCATATACTCATGACAGAATGAGAAAAAGGGCAAATAAAATCAAATACCATTGTATTACTCAAAAAATTATTCTAATATCACAAACTTTCTGAAAGGGTCTTGAGGAGTTTCATAGTCATGTAAACATACTTGGACAAGTTCTCCAAACATAAAGGAAATACAAAAGATTGCTGGGTTAGAATTCTGCTAATGTACTGCGTAGATCACTGTTTATTTTTCTTTTTCAAAGATAACTCTTTCTCTGACTCCCATTAGAGTTTATTACAGTTCCATTATATCTGCAAATTTTTCACATTATATTATTCAAGCTTCTAATAAGTACAAGAATACTTAGCAAATCAAAAAAAAAAAAGATATAATAAGAATCTAAGCATTCATACAATAAGAAATAACTAAGTGAGGGGCACCTGGGTGGCTCAGTTGTTAAGCATCTGACTTTGGCTCAGGTCATGATCTTGTGGTGAGTTAGAGCCCCACATCGGGCTCTGTGCTGACAGCTGAGAGCCTAGAGCCTGCTTTGGATTCTGTGTCTCCCTCTCTCTGCCCCTCCCCCACGCATACCCTGTCTCTCAAAAATGAATAAATGTTAAAAAAAAAAAAAAAAAAGAAAGAAAAAAAATAACTGAGTCATATTTTCCCCACTCAGGAAGTTCAAACATTACAAATATTTAAGTACTATTTTGTAACTTTCATAAGTTAAAGAAGATAATAAAGCATAAAGTATACTTTTCAAATTGTTTTATCCTTTTAAAAACTGTCTCCTTTTAGAAGTTTCAATAAAGTTGTAAAATGGCAAAAAGATTCATAGTCTAGAAGACAAAATACCTAACAAAATATAGGTTGGCTAGTTTGCTTGCTTGAAAAGTATGGACTAGGAGCGCCTGGGGTGGGTCAGTCACTAAGCCTCAGAATTTGGCTCAGGTCATGATCTCACTGTTCGGGAGTTCAAGCCCCACGTGCAGCGCTGTAGGGTGTGGAGCCTGCTTCTGAATCTGTGTCTGTGTGTGTGTGTGTGTGTGTGTGTGTCTCTCTCTCTCTCTGCCCTTCCCCCACTCACACTCTGTCTCTCTGCCCTTCCCCTACTCACTCTCTCTCTCTCTCAAAAGCAAGCATTAAAAAAAAAATTAATCAAAAAAAAAAGTATGGACGAGTCACAGTTATTCTCTCGAGCCCCCATTTTTGTAAACCAGTTAGGATATTAATTTATACCTTAGTGAATTAATATACCTAGGCAATGATCATCAATGGCTGCTATTAATACAAGAAGAATGACTGACATCATATGCCTCCTGATGGTAACACACAATACTGTTAATGTATTCTTGTCAAAAAAAAAAAAAAATTGAACCTGAATTTGAGGAAGCCGTTCATTCTAATGACCAATTTGCAACAAACATAAGAGACTGATTAACACATGAAATAATCACCATAGGGGAAATCCACATTGTGGGTAATTTAACAAGACAAACTACCTTATTCATGTATTTCAATAAGTTGAAAAGGAAAAGTTAAAAAGAGATGCAAGGGAAACTTAAAAGATTAAAAAAATCTCAGTGACTTATCAACCAAGTCCAACATAAAAATTATAAAAAAAATATTTAGGAGACAATCAGGAAAGTTTAAGCATCGATTAGTTATGTGACTAAAGAATTACTCATTTTTAGGATTCTAATGTTGTTTATGGTTAAAGTTTAAAGAAAAGTCTTTAGATTTTAGAGATACATACTGAAATACTTACAAATAAAATGATTTGTCCATTATTTGCTCCAAAAAAAATATGGAGTGGGAAGGTGGGACTATAGATGAAACAAAACTGACCTGAAATAATAATTGTTGAAGTGATGGGTACATGAGGATTCATTATATTAGTCCATCCTTTTCTAAATATATTTGAAATTTTCTATAATAAAAAGTTCAAGATAACACCATTCATGAATGTGTAATTAAAATACAAATTATTATACTTAGCGAGCAGCTATTGGAAAGAGACAGAACTGTATTAATATGAGAGAGAATGAGTACGTACATGACCAACTGGTGACTAAAATTTCTAGTTATTTTATTGCTTCATAGAAGAAGATCTCTGGCCAACTAATCTTTGACAAAGCAGGAAGGAACATCCAGTGGGGGGTAAAAAAACAGTCTCTTCAGCAAATGGTATTGAGAAAACTGTGCATCAACATGCAGAAGAATGGACCTGGACCACTTTCTTACACCATACACAAAAATAAACTCAAAATGAATGAAAGACCTAAATGTAAGACAGAAAACCATAAAAATCCTAGAGGAGAAAACAGGCAACCACCTCTTTGACCTTGGCTGCAGCAACTTCTTATATGACATATATCCGGAGGCAAGGGATGAATGAAGCAAAAGCAAAAGCAAAAGCAAAAATGAACTACTGGGACCTCATCAAGATAAAAGTCTTCCAGGGGCGCCTGGGTGGTGCAGTTGGTTAAGCGTCCGACTTCAGCCAGGTCACGATCTCGCGGTCCGGGAGTTCGAGCCCCGCGTCGGGCTCTGGGCTGATGGCTCAGAGCCTGGAGCCTGTTTCCGATTCTGTGTCTCCCTCTCTCTCTGCCCCTCCCCCGTTCATGCTCTGTCTCTCTCTGTCCCAAAAATAAATAAATGTTAAAAAAAAAAAAAAAAAGATAAAAGTCTTCTGCACAGCAAAGGAAACAATCAGCAAAACTAAAAGGCAACCAACAGAATGAGAGAAGATATTTGCAAATGACGTATCAGATAAAGGCTTAGTATCCAAAATCTATAAAGGACTGAACAAACCCAACACTCAAAAACAAATAATCCAGTGAAGAAATGGCAAAAGACATAAATAGACACTTTTCCAAAGAAGACATCCAGATGGCTAGCAGACACACGCAAAGGTGCTCAACATCACTCATCATCAGGGAAATACAAATTAAAACCACAATGAGATACCACTCACACCTGTCAGAATGGCTAAATTAACAACTTGGGCAACAGATGTTGGCAAGTATGTGGAGAAAGGGGAATGCTTTTGCCCTAATGGGAATGCAAACTGGTGCAGCTATTCTGGAGAACAGTATGGAGGTTCCTCAAAAAATTAAAATCAGAGCTACCCAAGGCCCAGCAATTGCACTACTAAGTATTTATCCAATGGATTAAAAAAAAAATGCTGATTCGAAGGGGCACATGTACCCCAATGTTTAGAGCAGCACTATCAACAATAGCCAAAGTAAGGAAAGAGCCCAAATGTCCACCAGCTGATGAATAGATAAAGAAGATGTGGTGTATATATATACAATGGAGTATATTACTCGGCAATCAAAAAGAATGAAATCTTGCCATTTGCAACAACATGGATGGCACTAAAGTGTATTATGCTAAGCAAAATCAGAGAAAGACAAATACAGGATTTCACTCATATGTGGAATTTAAGAAACAAAACAGATGAACATAGGGGAAGGGAAGCAAAAACAAGAAAAACAGAGGGAGGCAAACCATAGAGTCTCTTATACAGAGAACAAACTGAGGGTTGCTGGAGGGGTGTCGGATGTGGAGGTGGGATAGATGATGGCCATTAAGGAGGGCACTTGTTGGGATGAGCACTGGGTGTTATATGTAAGTGGTGAATCACTAAATTCTAATCCTGAAGTCATTATTACACTATACGCTAACTGGGATTTAAATAAAATTTTAAAAATTAAAAAAAAAAGTTTACTAATATTTTAAAAACCAGTGCATGCAATTTTTAAGAACACTAGTAACTCATACTGACATGCTGCTCATATTTTCAAAGAACTTTCCGGTTTCACTAGATCATACTGTCCCTATCAAGTAGTCAGAATGAGTATGCCTGCCTATATATTTTTCTATTGTAGTAGAATATTTGCCTCAACATTTTAGGAAGAAAAACTGAGATTCTGAGAAAGTATAAAGCCAAAATTACTGAATAGCCTAGGCTTTTTTCAATGTTTTATTGCCTCTCCTGCCTTGTATTTACCTTTTTGGAGAGAAGGGTTAATATAGCTAGTTATATCAACAGTAGTAGCTTTTATTTATTGGATATTTATAATGTCTCTGACTTTGTAATAGGCGCTTTATAGATATCTTATCTCAATTATAACTTAAAACAACTCTAGAAGGTAGATATTACTATCACCTTTATATAATAGATGAAAAAACTGAAAACCTGGAGAATTTAATTAATTACCCAAGTTATACAACTAAGCAACCGAGGTTAGATTTTAACATGCAGCTAAATGTCTACAGAGCCCATCTTCTTATCCACTTCTCCTAGATCTAATCAGTAACCAGCTTAGGCTGTGCAGTTCAAAGGTGATATTTTATAAATAGGTAATTCAAAAGTAACTCTCAAGATTAGTTTCAAAAACAGAATATTTCAGTAGTTTACAATGAAATTATTGGTAGTATTCTCCCTAAAATAAGCTACAATATTTCACAGAAACTTAATGAAGACAAAGAAGATTGTCTCATTGCTTTTTAAATACCTTGCTCAAACCTCTCAGTATCAACAGGAATTAGATTAAAAATGAATAAAACTTTATTAATACAGCACCAGTGTTCAGTACAGAATTTAATACTACCTGTTTAGATATTAGTTTAAAAGATAACAAATTTAAAGCAATTCTATTCAGAAAGACAGGTACGGCAGAGTCAACACATTAGTGGCAAAGTACTCAGAGACACCTCGTAAGCTGTGAGCTTAGAGAAGATAATTAACCTCCAGCTTAGAGCCCATTTCTCTATCTATAAAAGTAAGGATAAACAAATACCTACCTTTAATGGCTGTTGTGAGGACAGTCTGACAAAGTATACACTTAGAGAATAGCAACTGTTGTTACTACTGGCATTTTTATTATCACTAAGAGATTAAAAATATTTCAGCTAAAAGAAGTTAAGAAAGCCCATTAGTTTTAAATAAAATATTTATGGCAAAGTAAACATGTTCTAAGAGAAGGCTTTAATCTTAACTTTTTGCTGAAATCATAGTGAAAATAAAATAAGCTACCATCAGTTTTCCTTTTATAATCGCTGTGATAATAACCTTCATAAAACAAATTACTTCCAGGTCCATTTTATTTTCTATTAACAAATTATTTTAAAGTTTAACTTTTTTTGACCCTTTAAGAAACTAAAACAAGTTTAAACCAGAAATCCAAAAAAGGCTGGGAACAAAGTAACACAAGTAAACAAAAGTGCATTTTGCTATCAATCATTAGACTATTCTTACATTTGAGCCTGAACGAAGGACATTCACTAAATTAAAATTTATAAACATCTCAATATAATAGTGACTTTCAATTCCACAGCAATATGACACAGAAAAATCGGCCTCTGCATTAACCCAAAGAACCTACCATCCCAAGGGCTGGAACCAAGTCAATATAAGTAAGCAGAGAAAGATATAGGACAGAAATATCAGAAAACTGGGTTATGCTTCAATAAGTTTTAAAATATGTCATTTTCATATGAGCATAGGAGTTAAAGTGTTACTTTAAAATTCTTTTAAGTTTGTTTTAAATACATTTTTAAAATAAAACAATGGCTTGTATCAAACACTTCACAGCTAGATGATAGTACCTTATTATGCTGTATTTGAACCACTCACCGAAGTCTGATCAGGTTCTCCATCAGCCAAACCTGCATCCATAGTGAAAGAAGGTAAGTTTACGCTTCTCTTTCCATTAATCTTTAGCCATCCTGTAAATATGGAAATCCTAGAAGATAAAAATTACATGTATTAGGACTAGTATAAAACTGTGATAAATGAGAAAAAAAAGGATTAAGTATTTTAGGAGAGAAAAATTATTTTAGGCTGAGGTAATTGGGAAATCCAATAATGGGAAAAACAGATTTTGACATGGGCCTTGAAGAATGGTGAAGGTTCAGAGAAAAATGGAAGAAGGACAGACAATATTCCAAGTGAAGAGGCATAGCAAGAGCAAGGTTACAGGCATAAGACTGTTCAATGTTTAAAAAGATATTTAAATCTACTTTACAATTAAGGAAATAAAATGTTCTTTTTTCATGATTATATTGGCAAAAACTTTTAAAAAGTGTGCTAATATCCAACACTGACAAGAATGTAGGAAAACAGGTGTTCTCATACTTGTGTGAGAAGAATATAAATCATAACAATTTTTAGAAAGATAATTTAAAATATGTACACTTTAATCCAGTAATTTAGAGGCTAATAATTATGCCATATGTACTTGTTTATATAAATGCACAAAGATATATAAATACATCCAACAAAGTAACAGATATGATGAGAAGAACTGGAACAACCTTAATGTCAATCATTAGGAGTTTGCTTAAATTATACTATATACATACAATGGAACATCATGCCAGCAACTTCTAAAAACGAAGAAGGTGTTTTTACATACTCTTTATGTATTTACTTCATATAGAGAGAAGGCCACATTAGGTGGAAAAGGCAAATTACAGAACATTATTGATAAAATACTCTGCATTTTCCCAATTTTACAATGAACATGTATTACTTCATAGTTATTTTTATTTTGAAAGTCTTACAAGCATGTCTTTATCACAAGTCTTTTTCTTCCGAACTTTGTAAACAAAACCTCCAAGTTGAAGTCTTTTTTTTTTTTTAATGTGTATTTGAGAGAGAGAGCAAGCACAAATGGGAGAGGGGTAGAGAGGGACAGAGAGAATCCCAAGCAGACACCATGCTGTCAGTGTAAAGCCTGACGCGGGGCTCAGATCTCACCAAGTGTGAGATCATGACCTGAGCCAAAATCAAGAGTCAAGATGCTCAACCGATTGGGCTACCCGTGTGCCCCCAAGCTGAACTCTTATCATATAAAAGTACATATATTCAAAAGCCTCTAATAAACTCTCTAATAATTCTTCCTTAAAAGAGCTAACAAAACCAAAATCAACAAGTCAGCAGAATTCTAGTCATTTCTTGAAGTTCTAAAATCATTTTGTTTCTGCAAGTATAAAAAAGCTTCACTGAAGTGTAAATGCTGGTGAAAATACTTCTTAACTGGGCTTTGGAGGGCTGTCATTTGGTTTCTCTCATATAAACAATACAATTAGCCCAAGCTAAGTGAACGTGCAGTTTATAAACCTTAAGTATACTTTCCTACTATATGTATTACAATGCACCATAATTATTTATTCTCATGATCTAATTCTCTTCAGGGACAAAGACTGCATTTTACTGATCTGTCTACCCAGTGCTGGTTCATGGCAGACATTTCATAAACATTTGTTGCACTAAACTGTCACTTCAATTACCTGTATGAATAAAAAATAATCCAAAACAGATGATACAAAAATTATTTATGTCTATGTGATGCACACTATAATTCATATTTGAATACTGACACACATATTCTAGAAATTGGCAATATTAAAAACAAAACGATAAGACACCCACTGGAAGCTTCAACTTCAAAAATATTTTACTGGGGAGCCGGGGTGGCCCAGTCAGTTAAGTGTCCAACTTCAGCTCAGGTAATGATCTCACAGTTCGTGGGTTTGAGCCCGCATCAGGCTCTGTGCTGACAGCTCAGAGCCCACAGCCTGCTTTGGATTCTGTGTCTCCCTCTCTCTCTCTGACCCTCCCCTGCTCATGCTCTGTCTGTTCTGTCTCTCTCTCTCTCAAAAATAAGTAAATATAAAATTTTTTTTAAATTTTACCAATTTTTTCATCTTATCCATTCCATTCTAAGGATTCCTTTATTACTAGACATTATATTAGGCACTTAAAATGCATCAATGAAGGAGTTCCCCTCTACTTGGTAGATGGGATACTGCCTGATTCATAAATCATTTAGTAAAGCCAATTAGATCTATAAAATAAAATTAAAATAGAGATGCCCAGGTGGCTTAGTCAGTTGAGCATCTGACTTCAGCTCAGGTCATGATCTCACAGTTCGTGAGTTCAAGTCCTACATCAAGTTTTGCACTTATACTGCAGAGCCTGCTTTGGATTCTCTGTCTCCCTCTCTCTCTCTGCCCCTCCCCCACTCTCTCTCTCAAACATATATATTTTTTAAAATTATGTAAAATAAAAATACATCAATAAACAAAACAAAGCCCTACTCTCATGGAGCTTATATACTAGGAGACAAAACAATAAATACAATAAATTAAAAGTTATATGTTAGAAAGTGATGCTATGAGGAGAAGCTTGGTGGCTCAGTCAGCCAAGCATCCAACTCTTGATTTTGGCTCAGGTCATGATCTCACGATTGTGAGATCAAGCCCTGCATCAGGCTCCAAGCTGGGTGTGGAGTCTGCCTGGGATTCATATTCTCTCTTTCTCTCTTTCTCCCTCTCTCTCTCTCTCTCTCTCCTTCTGCCCCTGCCCTTCTCTGGCGCTCTCTCTCTCTCTCTTACACACACACACACACACACACACACACACACACACACACACACACACAAGCACGCGCACGCTCTCTCCCTCTCTCCCTCAAAAAAGAAGAAAAAAAAAAAGGTGATACTAGGAGAAAAAAATAAAGCAGGCTAAGAAAAACCAGGGAGGAAAGGGTTACAATTTTAAGTCAGATATTTATGGAAGGTCTCATTGAAAAGATGACATTTGACCGAAGATTTGAAGTAGGGAGGAAAATAGCCACGTAGATATCTGAAAAAGAGTTTTCAGGTCAGAGGAAATAGCCAGTGCAAATGTTGTAAGTGACTAACTTGTAAGTCTGAGGAAAAGCAAGAAAACCATGTGCCTAGAACAATGTGAGCAAAGGGAATAAAGAGCAGCAAGAGATATGATCACAGAGGTAAGGCCTGAAGGACTGAAAAGGTGGCCATCAGACAAGAAGACGACACATGGGAAAGTAAGGTTTTTTTTCTTTGGGGGAATTTGGGAGGGGGTAAACAGGTGTTTGGTTTGGGGCATGTTAAGTTTGAGAGGTCTATTTGATATTCAAGTGGGTATGTTGAGCAAGCAGTTGGAAAAAATATAGCACCATGAAGATTCAGATAGCAAAATGAGGGGTAAAGTTTTTGAACACATTTAGTTTTTGTGTTTTTTTTTTTCAACGTTTATTTATTTTTGGGACGGCGAGAGACAGAGCATGAACGGGGGAGGAGCAGAGAGAGAGAGAGAGAGAGACACAGAATCGGAAACAGGCTCCAGGCTCTGAGCCATCAGCCCAGAGCCCGACGCGGGGCTCGAACTCACAGACCGCGAGATCGTGACCTGGCTGAAGTCGGACACTTAACCGACTGCGCCACCCAGGCGCCCCGAACACATTTAGTTTTTAAAAGACATGAATGTATTCTTGGTATCAGGTATGTGATAAATGTTTGTTAGCCTGTGAATAGCATATAGATACTATACTTCTCAAATGACTTTTTTAAACCAGTATTTGGTTTTGGAGTAAGTTTATAATGAGGAGATTTGATTCCATGAGGAGTATTTTATACTTTAGCAATAGGCAGCTCTCGAAAGCTTTATGAAAACAAAATAGTAACAAAACCATACATGACAAGGAATATGTAAAACAGAAGTCACAAAATGTAAGGCAACTGGCTGTGGTTTTGGTTCTTCTTTCCAAACCAGTATTTCAAAATGTATACATAACAATGGAGTTTTAAGACTAGTCCTAACACTATGGAAAATGTGGCAACACTGAGGAATGACTGATTACAGCTGAGCAGCAGCCAACTACTTGACACAGGTAAACATTCTTCAGTTTGCACCCACCTCTCACACAATATTTGCATCTGTACTTTTCATTGCTTCCCTCATTTTTTGCTACCTGCCTAGGTTCTGTAAGTGCTTGAGTTCTGACCACTCACTTAAGGTAACCTGTACAGAATCTTTGCTAACACAAAGAAACACATTCAATAACATACACAACTGCTTTTAGTAGAGCAATTTTATAAGCTCCCATTTTGGATTTCTTCTATCAGCCACCATCCTTTCTGTGACTAAGTTTTCTACCTATGCTTTCTGAGCTATCCCTTCTAGTATCTAATGATAGTAAAAGCCTTTACTTATATATCAAGAACTTGTCCTGTCAGTCCTTCTGCTTGTCCCCAATGCTCAAACCCCACTGATTGTTAAAAAGGCCTTTCTTTCTCAGTCCTACCTCCCTAAAAGCTACCCTCCTCTATTTTACCTCCATTGGAAATTTTCTTAAATATTCATGCTTCATTTCCTCTATTTCGTTCCCCTGACTTCATGCCTACATGTATTATGTTGGTTCTACACCTAGGTTAATCTGAAGCACAGATGTATGTGCATATATGTGTGTGTTGTACGTATAGCTTTTGATGATTTTAATTAATGTTTTCTTGACCTTATCCCAATTTATGATTAAAACAAATACTATGCCTTCCTTGACCATCACTGCCTGGAAATATGGATTTCCTGCCAATATAATTTTCACTTAACTGTACCTTCCCATGCTATATTAAATAAAAGGGCAACAATGGACATCCTTGTCTTGTTGCTGATCTTAGGGGGAAAGCTTTCAGCTTTTCACCACCAAACAAGATGTTAGCTGTGGGCTTGTCATATATGGCCTTTATTATACTGAGGTACATTCCCTCTATATCTGCATGTTGAGATTAAACGGATGCTGAACTTTGTCAAACACTTTTTCTGCATCTATGGAAATGACCATATGATTTGTATACTGGAGTTTATTAATATGGTATATCACAGTGACTGATTTGTAGATGTTAAACCATTCTTGCAGCCCTAGAATAAACCCACTTGATGATAGTGTATGATCCTTGTGATGTATTATTTCAGTTTGCTAATATTTTTTTGAGGATTTTTGCATCTATGTTCATCAGGGATATTGGCCTGTAATTTTTTCTTGTGGCATCTTTGTCTGGTTTTGGTATCAGGGCAATGCTGGCCATATAAAATGAATTTGGGGAAGAGTCCTCTCCTATACTTTGGAAGAGTTTGAGAAGGATTGACATTAACTCTTCTTTGAATGTTTGGTAGAATATACAAGTGAAGCCATCTGATCTTGGACTTTTGTTGGTAGGAAGTTTTTAAATCACTAATTTGATCTCTTTACTAGCAACTGATCTGTTCAGATATTCTATTTCATTAGGATTTAGTCTTGGTAGCTTGTATATTTTTAGAAATGTATTCATTTTTTTTTCTAGATCATCCAATTTGTTGGCATATAATTATAATTGTTCCTGGTAGTCTCTTACAATCCTTTGTATTTCTGTGGTGTCAGTTGTAATTTCTCCTCTTTCATTTCTAATTTTATTTATTTGAGTCCTTTTTTTTCTTAGTAAGTTTAGCTAAAGGCTTGCCAATTTTGTTGATCTTTTCAAAGATGCAGCTCTTAGTTTCAATGATCTTTTCTACTGTCTTTTTTAGTCTCCATTTCATTATTTCTGCCCTAATCTGTTAGTTCCTTCCTTCTACTAGTTTTGAGCTTACTTTGTTCTTTTTCTGTTTCCTTAAGTGTAAAGTTAGGTTGTTTATATGAGAATTTTTCTTATTTCTTCAGTGAGGCGTTTAGCACTATGAACTTCTCTCTTGGAATGACTTGCTTCATCCCACAAATTTTGGTATATTTCTGTTTTTGTTTCTCTTAGGTATTTTTTAATTTAAAAATTTTTTTAAAATATTTATTTATTTGAGAGAGAGAGAGAGAGAAAGTTCAAGTGGGGGAGGGGCAGAGAGAGAGGGAGACACAGAATCCGAAGCAGGCTCCAGGCTCCCAGCTGTCAGCACAGAGCCTCACATGGGGCTCGAACTCATGAACCATGAGATCATGACCTGAGCCAAAGTTGGACGCTCAACCAACTGAGCCACCCAGGCGCCCCTTGAGGTATTTTTTAAAATTTCTCCTTGACTCAAATGGTCAGTCAGTAGCATGTTGTTTAATCTCCACATACTTGTAAATTTTCCAGTTTTCTTCATGTAAATAATTTCTGGTTTCTAACCACTGTGGTAAAAATAATGCTTGATATGGTTTCAATACTCTTAAATTGATTAAGACTTGTTTTATAGCCTAACCATATGATTGATTTTGGAGAATGTTCCATGCGTACTTGAGAAGAATGTGCATTCTGTTGCTTTTGGATGGAATGTTCTATATGTCTACTAATTCCATCTGGTCTAAAATGTTTAAGGACAATGTTTTCCTATTGATTTTCTGTCTGGATCATCCATCCATTGATATTGGAGTATTAAAGTCCCTTATTATCGTATTGCTGTCTACTTCTCTTTAGGTCTTAATAGTTGCCTTTTACATACTTAAGTGCTCTCATGTTGGTGTATAAATATTCATAAATGTTACATCCTCCTGTTGGATTGATCTCTTTATCATTATATAATACTCATCTTTGTCTTATTACACTTTTTGTTTTAAAGTCTATTCTGTCTGATATAAGTATAGCTACTCCATTTTTTAGTTTCCATTTGCATGGAATACCTTTTTCCATCCCTTCCCTTTCAGACTCTGTGTGTCCTAACATCTAAAGTGAGTCTCTTACGGCAGCATGCAGATGGGTCTTGTATTTTGTTCTTTTTTTTTTTTTTTTAAATCTATTCAGCCACTCTCCAATCTTTGGAGAATTGAATCCATTTACATTTAAAATAATCACTTTTTTAATGTTTAAAAAATAATTATTGATAAGTATTGTGCCTACTACCATTTTGTTAATGGTTTTCTGACTATTTTCATAAATCCTCTCTTCTCTTACTCTTCCTTTGTGGTTTGGTAACTTTGTTTTAATGGTATGCTTATATTCTTTTCATCTTTTGTGCATTTACTATCATTTTTTGCTTTGTGGTTATCATGAGGCTTACATATAACAACTTCTAACTACAGCAGTCTATTTTAAGTTGATAAGTTTGATCCAATTGTAAAGCTTAACATTTTTATACTCTTCCACAACCCTACCCCCCAAATTTAAAATTTAAAACCATGAGACTGGATGATATCTCCTGGGAATCTGTGCAGACAGAAAAAAGGACCAAGGTCAGATCTCTGAGGTACTTCAATATTAAAGGATCAATATTTATAGAATGAATCCCATTTCAATTTGCAGAACTACTCATATAGTTTATGTAAAGACTGAATTAACTAATATAAAAGGCAAAGAAGATACACACACACACACACACACACACACACACAGTAAAAGTCAAATCATAACATGACTTTTTAAAAAGTGGGGGGGGGGGGGCACCTGAGTGGCTCAGTTAGTTAAGCATCCGACTTTGGCACAGGTCATGATCTGGCCGTTCAGAGTTTGAGCCCTGTGTTGGGCTCTGTGTTGACAGCTCAGGGCCTAGTCTGTTTCAGATTCTGTGTCTCCCTCTTTCTCTCTCTGCCCCTCCTCCATTCACTCTGTCTCTCTCTTTCTCTAAAATAAGAATAAACATTAAAAAAAAAATTTAAGGAATTAGGAAGCAGGAAAAGAAAGATAAAATTAAGGATAAGTGCCCTAAATTCCTTACCTTTGATAACAAGAAGTTGAGATAAGAGACACTGCTAATAAGTCAAGAAACAAGTTTTTAGTATTTTCTTTCAAGCCAAAGATTACAACTAAAAATATAAAACAAAAATCCTAGAGGAAAGGTTGACTGACTAGTGGCCTAAAGTATAAGCACAATAATTTTCCCATCGTTCAGAGGTGAAAGTCAAAAGATGTTTAAGTGATAATAAGTCTAAGAATTACAAAGTTTAGTTTTTTAAGTTAAAATGGTAATTAAACACAAATTTAATGGCAGGAGGCCCTAGGGAATAGGTTGAGAAGAAAGGCAATCTCTCCTGACACTTAAAAAAATTTTCAACAGTGTATGTTACTACTATAATCAAAAAGAAAGTCTAATAATTTTTTTTGCAGAAGAGTACAATATATCAAAACCCTGAAGGCTCCTTTCTCCAAATTGCCAGGCTAGAGCTAGGCCTGCATCCAAATTTAAACATAATTACTAGCTAAATTCAAAGTTTAAAGAAGACTTTGTTCTCTCTTTTGTTCTTTTTGTTATCAGTACTTTAGATGTTGTTTGGAAACCTGGTGCCTCGTTGTCTACACTTAAACTAAAAAAGTTCCTAGAAAAGGTAATTTTTATAATAATTCTTCTCTATTTTGGGCTTAAATTGCTATTTCAGTCACAGAAAAAAAGGAATGATCAGCCACTAAGCAAAGCTAACATCTTTAACACATGTCATTTAATCGTAACAACCTTCTGATGCTATAATGAATGATGGCTGCTTCTGAAGGCATTGACAGGTTGTATACGATTGGTACGATCTCATAGGATGCCCCCAAGGTTTTTTGTTTTGTTAAAAATGTAGCAAAAACAAAAATTCTCAAAAGCAAGAATGCTTATCAATGAATACACCATACTTCCAAAGAATAACACACCGAAAAGTAGGATTGGATTCAAGAATTTTAATTTCACTCACTGCCAATTTGGCAATAATAGGTTGCAAATAAAAACAATTTGGTTTGGGATGCCTGGGTACCTTCATCAGTTAAGCCTCTGGCTCTGGATTTCGGCTCAGGTCATGATCTCAGCGTTCCTGAGATGGAGCTCAGTGTTGGGCTTTGTGCTGACAGCGTGGAGCCTGTCTGGGATTCCCTGTCTCTCTCCGCCCCTCCCCTGTTCTCACTCTTTCAAAAAACAAAACAAAAACAGAAAAACATTTTGGTTTAGTTAGTTTGAACTAATCTACAGTATTTACACTAAGTCAAATCCTTAAGGTAAGCCTAATATGAGAAATTCATTACACAAATGTGATAGTTCCCAAAAAGCACGCCAGCACCAACATCCTATTCATAAGTACTTTGACAAGGATGCCTGGCTGGCTCAATCAGAAGAGCATGTGACTCTTGATCTGCGGGTTTTGAGTCCAAGCCCCACATGGAGCATAGAGATTACTTAAATAAAACTTAAAAAAAAAAAGTACTTTGACAAAAAATAAAAATCACGTAAGTGAATTGCTCAATTAGAGCAGTCTGATATATCCAAATGGCTTTCATCTAAATTATTGCAAGATAGTGTAATATATACATTTCTTACAGTGTAATAATATTTTGGCACCTATGAATTATGTTAAAATTCCTTCCCCTCTAAAAATAACAAGAACAACAATGATGATGATGAAATACACAATATATAGAGTTCAGCCAAAACAATACCATTAGCAATTTGCCCAGAGGAAAACCAACAGCGTTGGACTAAGTTCAATGAAAAACAGAAAATCACTACTACCAAATTTCTAGCAAGTTACGAACCAAATTCTATTTCCCAATTTCTCTAGACCAACCATTAATATACCAACCATTAATATAATTTATAAAACTTATGGCTTATAAGCCTTTACTTATGTTGCTTCACGATCAATTATATGCCCTTTGTAGGGCTCAAAATACATTCATCAAATATTTATTTACTTCTTGTCATGTAGAGACACTATTCTGGATTCTGGACATATATAGAACAATAATCATCATTCCTGTCCTAGCTGAAAGAAAGCAAAATAAACTGACTAGTATGCTACAACATAATGAGCCTATGACAAAGCTACATGCGTGATGTTACCTATAAAAACACATAAGGATATTAAACTCAGACTTTTGGAGGCAGTAGAGTAAGAATACAAAAAGCAAAAACAAAACAAAACACTTTGCAAAGCCTTTTTATATTAAATAAAACAAATTAACTACCAGAAATAGAATATATAAATAATCCTAACTAGAATTAATTAATGCAAAATCTTTTATAAATCTTATAATCTAACGGCTTTTTTAATTTATGCAGACTATTTTGAACTTAAGTTTTCTTTTTTTTTTTTTTTGAGATTCATCTGTTTGGCTTTGGACTTAGTGACAAACAAAACTAGTTTACATCATCTCCAATATATACTTAATTCTACAAAAACAAAAAAGAACTGAAGTAATCTCAAATAAATTACTATACAGTTTACAATCCGCCTAAAAAAATACATGTGGGAAAGGAATATATCAGAAATGTAACTGCCTAGTTTAAAAATAAATAAACTTTGGTTACAGCAAGACTCTATCACATATAAATCCCTGGACATTTTGCACAGTTGGATACAGAGAAGAACGTATGGATAGAGCTCGATACTTCCTTAAAAGTATCAAGCCAACCTGCAGAAAACTGCATAAGATACCTTTTACTATACATTCATACTTCCCTTTTAAAACTTCAAGAAAAAAACTATTCTGAAGTGAAATATCTAGTTTTATAGGTTTTAAAGGAAATAGCAAAATAGCACCCAGTAGCAACCAGACCCACCACCCAGTCTGTGATCTCCAGTACTTCTCATTAAAAGACACCAGGGCTTCCTGGAGAAATGGCATATTCTAGGTCTAAGACAACAAATGTACAAGGTGAGCCTAGAGTATCTTACATTTCAGTATCTTGCATATCCAAGCAAGAATGCTATGAAAGTCTACCAGAGTTATATAGTGAAGACTCAGGAGCCACCTCAAAAGGGCTCCCAGTAGCCAAAGACAGTACCACTTTGCAGAGAAAACTTATACCTACATAAGACAGTATGAAAGTCAAGGGGTTAATTATCCAATTCATATAGGGTTCAAAAACAAGACAAACTAATGGCATAGAAATCTAGATAATGGTTTATCTTTGAAGAAGCTGTAGGGTATAAAGATAAGGATGGGACAAGGAGGTTTCTGAGTGCTATCAATGTTCCATTTCTACGCTCTCTAGAATATGCTTCTGGAAATAATTACAATTTTAAAAATTTAGGTCTTAAAAACATTTTACACTGATTATCTAATAGCTAAAATTCTAATGATAAAGCTAAGTTATTAGTGCTTTATCAAATACTATAACAAATATTAAATGTAAGTATTATCTACTTGTTGTATTCATTTATATTCTTCTATCATCTGGTACTTAAACTGTTTTCTAGTTTGTTAGTTTTTAATTTTAGAGGGAAAGAGCATGCAAGCAAGGCAGAGGGGCAGAGGGAGAGAGAGAATCTCAAGCAGGCTCCACACTCAGCACAGAGCCCAACAGGGGGCTCAATCCCACGACCCTGGGATCATGACCTGAGCTGAAATCAAGAGTTGGACACTTAACCCACTGAGCCACCCATGCACCCCGAAACTTGAACTGTTTTAAGAATGGCAAATGATATCTAATTGTATATATAGTACAAAAAGGTTATTTTTTCTGAAGCAGATGAATATGGTAAATTTTAAATATTTGGCTTCAAGAACCTAAAAAAATCAAAATGACATACAAGGAGCTTGCTTATAAGTTTAATAAAGACCACTAAGAAAAAAGTATCAGTTTCCCCTATTACTTACCTTCCACATACTGTTCTATAAAACATCTCCGAGACAACAACTCAAAACAAAAGGCTACAAGACCCAAAATATGGGTAATTTAATCATTTTGAAAAGCTTTGTGATAAACTACTTGGCATTAACAGATACTATAAATGTTTTCAAATGAATTAATGCACTTGAAAAATACATACTAATATCACACTAATTTTAAAAAAAGAACAGACAAGACCAAATGGATTCCACTTCTTCTCTATTACAGAGGTATTTCCTCCTCTTTGCACTCAAAGTGCTTCTAGTACATCTGCCTTCTTCATTTTAGATCCAAAGCCCCATAAAGACAGTTTATACAGAGCGCATGGTAAGTGCCAAGCATTATACTACCCCCAGGAGAGACAAAGTACACAAAATACCCATGGTCCATGACCTCAACGACTTTACAAGAGGTTATGGAAAATTTCTCATAGAAAATGTTTTAAGTTGGGACCTAAAGCATTAGTGGCAGTTAGCTAAGTAAAGAATGGCCAGCAACACATTCTCACCAGAGAATATGCATAAGCCCTTAGGCAGGAGGCCACTCACATACTCTCCCATACTTCCAGTAATACAGTGCATAGTAAATATCTCACATTATTGATAATAATCTGATAGAGGAGCAGTGTGAGAAGATGGAAGGGGGCAACGTGTATTCTGAATTTGATAACTGACATTTAAACATGCTATTTAGTTAGACGTTTTAAGAAATGAAAATCAACTATTGGTTTGGGTCTATTCAGTAGCTATTTCTATTCGCCACAAGGTAATGTGGAAGAGAAACAATTAGAGTGGGTAAAATTTTGATGTTTTTCCTTCTCCAGAACAAGAAAGTTGTCAAAAAAATAATGTGTGAGGCAAAAAGAGCTACATATTTCTTTCCATCACCTTATTCATTTGCCATTTTCTTCCTAAAAGCATTTCTTGTACTTTAAGAATCCAACAACAAGGTCCAAATCTTTCTTACACCTACTAAATCAGCACTTAAAATAGTGTGAATAACATCCTTAACTGTTTATAATACACACCTTGGGTTTTCACAGGGGCCAAATTCAATGCCTAATTATGCAAACATGCTGTGACTGTAAAGGAGTGTAAATAACAAGGCTAATGCTTCTGCCTACCAAAATGAGTTATTAAAAGTAGTGTGTGGCAGGGGGCATGTGGGTGGATCAGTTGGTTAAGTATCCAACTGTTGATTGTGGCTCAGGTCATGATCTCATGGTTGTGAGATCAAGCCCTCTGGCAGGGGCAAAGAGCCTACTAAGATCCTCTCTCTTCCTCTCCTTCTGCCCGACTCCCCAGCTCACGTGTGCGTGCACTCTCTCTCTCTCTAAATAAATAAATAAAGTGGTGTGGCAAATGTATTGAAACTGGAACCATTGTGCACCATTTGGTGAGAATGTCAAATGGTACAAATGCTGTCACAAAGAATATAGATGTTCCTCAAAGACATTAAAACTAGAATTACCACATAATCCAGCAATTCCACTTCTGTGTATAAACTCAAAAGAACTCTAAGCAGAGTCTTGAACAGGTACCTGCACACATCCATGTTCACAGCAACATTATTCACAACAGCTAAAATATGTAAGTGTCCACTGAAGAATGGTTAAGCAAAACTGGTATATACAGTGGCCTATTATTCAGACTTAAAGAAGAAGGAAATTCTGGTACATATTACAACATGCATGAACCATGAAGACATTATGCTAAATGAAATAAATCAGTCACAAAAAAACCACAAATACTGTAGGATTCCACTTATATGAGTAGTCAAAATCATAGAGACAAAGAAGAAGGTAGGATGCCAGGAGCTGAGAGAAGGGGGAATAGAGAGTTACTGTTTAATAGTATACAGTTTTCGGTTTTGCAAGATGAGTTGTTCTGGAGATGAATGGTGGTGACGGCTGCACAAGCACTGAACTATCATACACTTAAAATGGTTAAGACCAGGGACCCTGGCTGGCTCAGCCGGTAAAGCATGCAACTCTTGATCTCAGGGTTGTGAGTTCAAGCCCCATTCTGGGCATGGAGCCTACTTAAAATACATACATACATATAAACATATATATAATTTTTTTAAAAAATGGTTAAGACAGCAAATTTTAGATCATGTGTATTTTACCACAATTTTTCTTAATTTGGTGGGAAAAAGCAGTGTGATTCCTTTCTTCCTATTTAGAAATACCTTAATTGGAGATCAGATTCAAGACCTATCAACTTTCCTCAAAGATGACAGGTTTGACTGGTTCTATTTAGAAAGAAATCAATTATGGTGGCACTGTGATCCCTTTCCATGATGCACTACTTATTCACACTGAATCATTTAAATCTAATGATCTCTCGTCTCATTTGTGCACAAAAGATCCTCCCCTTCCTATTAACAGGTTAAATCTTAAATCTTTCAAGTAAACTGGACTGTAACTTTGCTGCTTTTTAAGGACTGCTCATAAATTAAGTAGTTCTAGAACTCCTCAAGTTTTAGAAGAGAAAGAAAAGTTCTTAATAAACTAACACCTGAAAAAAAATGTCACAGGGTTAACGTACACTGATAAGGTCCTAAGCCACTATTTGACTTATGTGAACTTTAAAATGTCTACTTCCGGGGCACCTGGGTGGCTCAGTCAGTTAAGCGTCTGGCTCTTGATTTTGTCTCAGGTCATGAAGTCATGGTTCGTGGATTTATGCCTGGCAGCAGACTCTGTGTTAACAGCATGGAGCCTGCTTGGGATTCTCTCTCTCCCTCTTTCTCTCTCTCTGCCTCTGCCCTGCTTGTATGCACACACACTCACTCACTCTCAAAATCAACAAACTTTAAAAAATAAAAGTAAAAAAATAAAATAAAATGTGTACTTTCAAAGTGAAAAAAAATTGGGACCACAACAAAATTAACTGCAGATCGAGTAAGACAAACATTTTACGTTAAACTATGAGAAGAGGAATGAAAATGGAATATTTACCTAATGCCTGAATAACTTATCTTTAAAGGTACATAAGAAATACAGGAAAATGGTTAGATGTTATAACATTTTAAACATTTAAAAATATATAAAAATTATGTAGGAAAAAATACAAAAGGAAAACAAACTGTTAAGTTTAATAATAATGTACAAAAAAATCCCTTCAAGTATATAAAATCTTAAGGCCTCATTCATTTAATTAACTAATATTTTTGAGTACTTACTATGTGCCAACCACTGTTCTAGGAGCTTAAGAATTAGAGTAAAGTGATTATCTTTGGAGGGGGAGTTACTGACAAGATGGGACATGAGAGAACCTACTGGGGGACTGGAAATGTTTCATAGCCTGACCCGAGTGGTGGTAACCTGGGTTTACACATATGTAAACATTCACTGAGCTGTACACCTACAACTTGTGCAATTTAGTATATGTAAATTTTATATCAGTTTTTTGTTCAAGTTTATTCATACTGCCTTCCATTGTTGCTAACTGTTCTTATATATACTACTTCGATTTGAATTCAAAGAAGCTTGCAACAAATTTCTGGCATAGCCAGAGTACTACATGTTTCAGTGTGATGACAGATGTTTTAAATAACACAAGAGGAAAAAACAGATGTATATATTAAAAAGAATACTATTAATAGACAAATAATTAAAGCATTGGGTTCTATTAACAAATATAGCACACAAAAGTATTAACTGAATTTTTTAAAATGTTTATTTCTCCATCAGCCACATAATTATGCTGCCAGATATGAACTTAACTATTTTTCTATCAGTGTTTCTCAACAGCCATTCATATACCAACTTCACAATTTCTGCCAGTACTACTACCAGCATACAGTTATTTACTTAACTTTTTTACTTGTCTTTATTTTAAATCTAATTAGCCTTATCTAATAAAACCCATACATCTATTGATTTGAGTCACAAGTTCCCATTTTCCTAATACACATAATACATAACTCTAAAAAGGTAAAATGCTCATCCATATACCAGTTGAAGTCATCCCACACCACCATACCAAATATAACGACATAATCACTGCAATGCACTGCAAAAGAATATAAGTTGTAAGGTACCATCTCCACTTTAAGGTCCATATTAGAAGTATCTTCGGAGTGATTTATATATAGGGGAAAAAAGAACGTGAGGCATCTTACAATAACCTCAACCAATCAAAACTACATTACAGTTTTCTAAGTTTTTTCAAATTCACTTAAAAACTTTTTACCCTACATAAAAAAAAAAGTTCAAGTAGGTAATTAGAGCAATATTTATACATCTTAAATATTTTATTACAAGTGAAATACACACACACACACATACACCTCTAGGCTTCGAATGGAAAGGCATTTTCATTGAGTACACATGTGCATATTAAAGTTGAGCATCACCTTTCTTATTTAAATCACAGGTATGATACATATTATCTGAGATTTCTAGTGTTAGTTCTACAAATGAAGGAAAACTTAAAAATACTTGTACAGCAATCAATTTAGAAAATCCTAAATGTTTATCATTACCTTTCCTATCTTTTCTAGTTATCTAAGCCCTACCAAGTCCCAAGGAAGCCATGTGCACAGGTCCAGAAAGATTCCTATAGGAACTGTGGGTTACAATGCAGGAGAACTCTGAGCTTAGAAAATCCATATTTTTTATAATGGTAATAAGTATGCCTGCCCTTTCCTTGGAAGACACTAGCTCTGTCTTCCAAGATTATTCACTACCAAAACATCCTTAAACAGATAGTCCAGAACAAAGGGCAGTTAGTACTTAACTTGCAAGATATGTAAAAACACAAGACATCGATAGAGAATTGTCTTCTGTCTGTTCATCCCTATCTACTTCACTACTATCCGATACAATACTCTGCGCTAACATTTCACCTTGTACTATCTAGCTATCCGTAAACAAAAAACAGCTTTAGGAGAGATCTTATGTCCATTAAAAAACTTCAGCAACGAAACAGAAAAATGGAGAATAACTGCACAAAAAGGGAAGGAAAACAGTTTTATTTTGCCTGCATCACCCATTCCCCCAGGACAGCATTGCTCAGTACAAGAGGGAACTCCCTAGCTAGAAAGAGATCCCCTTGCCAGGAAAGGGAGAGCAAAGTGAACTATCAGGTTCCCCAGTCCTTCTGGGCACTGCACAAAGGGGCTGCTTCTATTTCACCCAAGTAGAGACCGGAAAAACTGAAACACATAGGCATGGCTAGGAACAAGGAAGAAAAGCAGGGGCTATCCAGCAGCCATACAATGGAAGCAACCACAGTTCCCAGTGACCTGCTGTGCAGAGGACCCTAGGAACTTTCTCCATTGAAAAAAACCAACAGTCAGCACAGATACCTGTCCCCTCCAGAGCCTGGAAACCACACCAGCAGCCAGCCCAGGCCTCTGTGGCTGCTGAGTGCAAGATACCAGCCCAGACCCCCAGTGCTCACCTCTAAGATTTGCATGTGTTCAGATTAGCCCCTCCAGTTGTGTACTTGCATACAACTACCCTGACATCTGGTACCAGCTTTTATTACCATGTACAAGTACATGCACATTTGGGAGGAGACTGTAACTAAAGAAGAGCACACCAATAGCCAGAGCCACCGTAACTGCTGTGGGTCCAAATCAGGCCCTATCTTATGTCACTGGCCTATGCCATTGAACTCACCTGCAGCTAGCCTCCTGCATGCCATAGGTCCAACCATTTCACTGTCCTCCACTGCCATGCATGCATAGCAAGACACAGTAAGCATGACAGTGCACACCTACAGCCAAGGTCCCTGCAGCCATCTATCTGCCCTGAGCCCCACCATTACATGTGTGTTTGCAAACACACCTGCCACTAGCTGCACCTGTAGCTGGCCCTTGCAGCTGAAGGTGTTCCAGCCACAGGTTCCAGCCACTACCACTGCTTGCCCTGGACTCTAGCTGCTGAACCAGCAGG
The DNA here is from genome assembly GCF_022837055.1 of Prionailurus viverrinus. NCBI lineage: Eukaryota > Metazoa > Chordata > Mammalia > Carnivora > Felidae > Prionailurus > Prionailurus viverrinus. The sequence continues at coordinate 97,308,764 of NC_062567.1, forward strand.
CCCTACTGAGGACCTCAATAGTCTTCAAAGACTCCACAGATATCCCACAGAGCTAGCCAAAGACCCACACATTTGTTGATGCTGTGGACCCTAATGGCTTTAGCTAGTGAGCCAACATGGCCACTGAGGACCCAGTGCTGTCACATGCCTGTATACCACTAAACTCAGGGACACAGCATGCTCCAGTATGCCCCACCTGCAGATAAAAGTCTTCCTTACTGAAGTCAGTCTATAAAATCAGGAAGGGGTGACAGATTCTTCAAATGCACAGACACAAAGCTGTAAGGCTCACAAAATATCAAAAAAACACAGCTCAACCAAAGGAATACAGTAAATCTCCAGTAACTAAGTGGCCCTAAAGAAATGGAGATCCAGGAATTGCCCAACAGTTCAAAATAGTCACTCTTTAGATGCTCAGAGAGCTACAAAAGAACAGAAAAACAATTTAACAATGTCAGGAAAATAATACAAGAAGATGAGAAGTCCAGGAAAGTAACAGAAAACAAAAAAGAACAAATTTTGGAGCTGAAGAATATAATAACTAAACTGAAGATTTCAACAGAGACCTTCAACAGCAGTCTAGGGCACAGCAAAAGAAATAACCAATGAGCTTGAAGACAGATCTTTTGAAATTATGCAGAAAGAAGAGCAAGAAAGAAAGAAGAATGAAAAGGTATGCAGAAATCAATGGGCCTTGTAAGACACCATTAAGAGAATCAAGTACACATTATGGGAGTCCCCGGAAGAGAAGTAGGGAAAAATAGAGTAGAAAGTTTATTCAAAGAAATAATGGCTAAGAATTCCTCAAACTTGGAAGATATATGGACATCCAAGTTGACCCAAATTTTCAATCTAAAACAATGTTCTCCAAAACACATTACAATAAAATGGTCCAAAATCAAAGAGAATTTTAATTTTTGTAATGTTTATTTATTTTTGAGACAAAGAGAGAGCATGAACAGGAGAGGGTCAGAAAGAGAGGGAGACACAGAATCTGAAGCAGGCTCCAGGCTGTCAGCACAGAGCCTGACACGGGGCTCGAACTCACAGAGCATGAGATCATGTGACCTGAGCCAAAGTCGGAAGCTCAACCAACTAAGCCATCCAGGTGCCCCAAAATCAAAGAGAGTTTTAAAAGCACCAAGAGAAGCAAAACTCTTGCAAAGAAGGGAATCCCAATGTCTAGCAGTGGATTTCTCAGCAGAGACCTTGCAGACCAGGAGAAAATGGTGATATATTCAAAGTATGGAAAGAAATAAATTGCCAATCAGGAATGTTTTACCCAGCAAAGTTGTCCTTCAGAAATGAAGACAAGGTAAGACCTTCCCAAACAATCAAAACCTGAGAAGTTCTTCACCACTAGACCTGCCTTACAAGAAATACTGAAAGGAGTTTTTCAAGCTGAAATGAAAAAACACTAACTAGTAATAAGGGAAATTTATGAAAATAAAGAATACATTGGTAAAGGCAAGTAAGAAGTCAAATACAGAATACTCTAATATTGTAATATGGTGGTGTATTAACTCAAATGTAAAGGTTAAGGGACAAAAATATCAAAAATAGTTATAGCTACAATAGTTTGTAAATGGACACAAAATATAAAAAGATGTAAAATGTGGTATCAAAAACACAAAATGTGAGGGAGAGGAATGAAAGAGCAGTTTTGTTTTGTTTTGTTTTTTAATGAGACCAAAGTTGTTATCAGCTTAAAATAGACTATAACATCTATAATATATTTCAGGTAAGCCTCAGAGTAACCACAAAACAAAAACCTAGAGATGGTATACACAAAATAATGACAAAGTAATCAAGGTGTACCACTATGGAAAATCATCAATTTACAAAGAGAGAAAGGAACAAAGGAACTATAAAATATCCAGAAAACAATTAGCAAGATAGCAATAGTAAGTCCTTATCTCTCAATAATTACTTAAAAAATTTTTTTTCAACGTTTTTTATTTATTTTTGGGACAGAGAGAGACAGAGCATGAACGGGGGAGGGGCAGAGAGAGAGGGAGACACAGAATCAGAAACAGGCTCCAGGCTCTGAGCCATCAGCCCAGAGCCCGACACGGGGCTCGAACTCACGGACCGCGAGATCGTGACCTGGCTGAAGTCGGACGCTCAACCGACTGCGCCACCCAGGCGCCCCTCTCAATAATTACTTTAAATGTAAATAAACACCCCAATGGAAAAGCACAGAGTGGTGGACTTGATTTAAAAAAAAAAAAAAATGAGGTGCCTGGGTGGCTCAGTCAGTTAAGCATCTGACTCTTCATTTTAGCTTGGGTCATGATTTCAAGGTTTGTGAGACTGAGCCCTGCATCAGGCTCTGCACTAATAGCACAGGGCCTACTTGGGACTGTCTGTCTCCCTCTCTCTCTCTCTGCCCCTCCCCTGCTTGTGCTCCCCCCAACTCACCAAAATAAATAAACATTTTTTTTTGTAGTGACTCAACTATATGCTGCCTACAAAAGACTCACTTCAGCTTCAAGAACACACATAAGCTCAAAAGAGAAGGAATGAAAAACATCTCATGCAAATGGAAACCAAAAGAGAGCAGAGATAGCTACAGTTACATAAGACAAAATAGACTTGAAGTCAAAAACTTTAACAAGAGACAAAAAAAAAAGGTCATTATATGATGATAAAGGGGTTAATTCATCATAAGGATTTAAAAACTGTGAATATATATGCATCCAACATTGAAGCAACTAAGAATATTAAGAAAACACTAACAAATCTGAAGAGAGTATCAGACAGCAATACAATACCCCACTTTCAAACATGGATGAATCATCCAAACAGAAAATCAAGAAGGAAACACTGGGCTTATATATATATTTCAAAATAAATACATATATATAAACAAATAAATATATATATATATATAAAACAAATAAACAATATATATAGACCTAACAGACATATACAGAACATTCCACCCAACAGCAGCAGAATACACATTCTTCTCAAGTGCACATGGAACATTCTCCATGATAAATCTTATGTTAGGTTACAAAACAGGTCTTGACAAATTTAAAAAGACTGAAATCACGCCAGTGTTTCTTCTAACCACAAAGGCAAGAAACTATAAACCGATAATAAGAACTAGAAAATTCACAAATATGTAGAATTTAAACAACAGACTCCTGAAAAACCAATGAGTCAAAAAGGAAATTAACAGGGAAATAAAGAAATATCTTGAAGTAAATGAAAATATAAATACAACGTACCAAAATTTATGGAATCCAGCAAAAGTAGTGGTAAAAGAGAAGTTTATAGTGATAAATGCCTAAATTAAGAAAAAGAAATGATCTCCAACAACCTAACAACTGAAAGAATGAAAAAACAAGAACTAAGCCCAAAGTTAGCAGAAAGATCAGAGGTGAAGTAAATAGAGAATAGAAAGACAATATAAAGACCAATGAAATTAAGAACCAACTTTTTGAAAAAATAAAATTAAAAAGGAAAAAATGAAAAAAGAGACAGTACAACAGACACCACAGAAATGCAAGGATCATAAAAGACTGAGATGAACAATTATACACCAAAAAAATTGAACAACCTACAAGAAATGCAGAAATAAAAAAACAGAAAATCTGAGCAGACCAAATAACAAGTAAGGAGACTGAATCAATAATCAAAAGCCCTCAATTAAGAAGAGTCTAAGACTAAATACCTACGTGGGTAAATTCTACCAAATTTTTGAAGAATTACCACCAGTTTTTCTCAAACTTTTTTAAAAAACTGAAGAGAAGGAAACACTCCCAAACTTATTTAATGAGGTTAGCATTATCCTGATACCAAAGATAAGGATACAAGAAAACAGCCAATATCCTGATGATTATAAATACAAAATTCCTCAACAAAATATTAGTAAACAGAATTCAACAGCATATTAAACAGATCATATACAATGATCAATAGGATTTATCCCTAGGATGCAAGCATAGTTCAACATATGCAAATCAACAAACGTTATATACCACACTACTAAAATGAAAGACAAAAATCATATGATCATGTCAATAGCTGCAGAAAAAGCATTTGAAAAAATTCAACATTCTTCACGACTAACTGAAAAAATTTTTAAAAATTCAACAAATTGGGTAGAGAAGGCACACATTTCAACATAAAGGCCATATATGAAAAACCCACAGGTAACATCATATTCATTGGTGAAAGGCTGAAAGTTTTCCTTGTAAGATCAGGAACAACACAAGGGTGGCCATTCTCACTTCTCCTGTTCAGCATAGTATTAGAAGTCCTAGCCAGAGCAATTAGGCAAGAAAAAGAAATGAAAGGCATCCAAATTGGAAAAGAAAAATAAGTGTCTCTGTTTGCTGATGATATAATCTTGTATACAGAAAATCTTAAACACTCTATCTAAAAACCTGATAGACTTAATAAATTCAGTAAAACTTGCAGGATACAAAAATCAGTAAACAAAAATCAGTTCCATTTCTATATCACAATAAGCTATCTGAAAAAGAAACAAATCAATCTCATTTATAGTAGCATCAAAAAGAATAAAATAGTCGAGAATAACATTTTTTAAAGAATTGGCTTTATTTTATTTTTATTTTTTTCAAGTAAGGTCTACTGCCAAAGTGGTGCTTGAACTCACGACCCTGAGACTAAGAGTCTCTACTGACTGAGCCAGCCAGGCACCCCCCCTTAGGAATAAGTTTAACCAAGGAAGTGAAAGATCTAAATACTGAACACTGTAAGACACTGAAGAAAGAAATCGAACAAGACACAAAAAAGTGCAAAGACATCTCATGTTCATGGATCAGAAGAATTAATAGTTATATGCCCATAGCATCCAAAGCCATCTATTGATACAATGCAATCCCTATCATTATTTCAAAGGCACATTTCACAAAAGTAGAAAAAACAATCCTAAAATTCATATGGATCCACAAAACTCTCCAAATAACCAAAACAATTTTCAGAACAAAGGAAGAACAAAGGTAGAAGCATCACAATTTCCCTTTTCCAATTATATTACAAAGCTACAGTAATCAAAATAATATGGTCCAGGCATAAAAACAGACACAGACCCAATGGAACAGAATAGAGAACCCAACAATAAACTCAGACACATATGATCAACTAATATTTGACAAGGAAGCCAAAAACACTCAGTGGAGAAAGGTAGTAGTCCCTTCAGTAAATGATGTTGGGAAAACTGGATAGTCACATGCAAAAGAATGAAACTGGATCCCGATCTTATACCATACACAAAAATCAACTCAAAATGGATTAAAGACTTAAACATAAGACCTGAAACCAAATAACTCTTAGAAGAAAACATAGGGAAAATGCTCCTTGACATCAGTCTTGGCAATGAGTTTCTGGATATGTACCAAATACACAAGCAACAAAAGTAAAAATAAACAAGTTGGACTATATGAAACTAAAAAGCTTCTGCACAGCAAAAGAAACAATCAATATGAAAAGGCAATCTACAGAATGGGAGAAATTATTTGTGAACCATATGTCTGATAAAGGATTAATATCCAAAATACATAAGGCACTTATACAACTTGATAGCAAAAAAGTAAATAAATTTAAAAATCTGATTTAAACACAGGCAGAGGACTTGAATAGACATTTTTCCAAACACATACAAATGGCCAACAGTTACATGAAAAGGTGCTCAACATCACTAATCATAAAGGAAATCCAAATCAAAACCACAATGATATATCAACTCACACCGGCTAGAATGGCTGTTATCAAACAAAACAAAGGTACAAACGTTGGTGAGGATATGGAGAAAAGGTAATCCTTGCGCACTGTTGCCAGGAATATAAATTGGTATACCCACTATGGAAAACAGTATGGAGGTTCCTCAAAAAGTTAAAAACAGGACTACCATACAATCCTGCAATTCCATGTCGGGGTATTTATCTAAAGGAAGTAAAATAACTATCTTGAAGAGATATCCCATATTCACTACAGCACTGCTCCCATGTTCATGCAACATTATTCACAACAGTCAAGACATGGAAACAACCTACGTGTACATCAACAGATGATTAAAGAAAATGTGATATATGTGTATATATCTGTGTGTGTGTATAATGTATTTATAAAATTATTCAGCCATAAAAAAAGGAAATCCTGTCATTTGCAACAACATGGATAGACCCTAAGGGCATTATGCTAAGTTAAACTAAGCCAGAGAAAGACAAGTACTGTATCACCTCAATTATATGTGGAATCTAAAAACACTGAACTCATACAGAGTGCAGAATGATGGTTGCCAGGGGCCTGAGAGGTAGGGGAAATGAGGAGACGTTGGTCAAAGTGTACAAACTTCCAGGTATAAGATAAATAAGCTCCAGGGGCACCTGGGTGGCTCCGTCGGTTGAGCATCCAACTTTGGCTCAGGACATGATCTCCCAGTTTGTGAATTCGAACCCCACATCGGGCTTGTTGCTATCAGCCTGTCAGGCAGAGCCCACTTTGGATCCTCTGTGCCCCTCTCTCTGCCCCCCCCCCGACTTGATCCTCTATCCCCATCCCTCTGCCCCTCCCCCACATGTGCTCTCCCAAAATTAAATAAATATTTTAAAAAATAGGAAGATGAATAAATTCCAGGGATGTAACATACAGCATGGTGACTATAGTTGACAATACTGTATTGTATACTTGAAAGCTGCTGTAACAGCAGAGCTTTAATGATCTTACCACAACATAACAAAATGGTAATTACATGAGATAAAGGATGTGTTTAACACATAATTGTGGTAAACATTTTGTAGCATATACATGCATCAAATCATGACACTCTATACCTTAAACTTACACAATGTCAATTATATCTCAAAGCTGGGGGGAAGAAAGCATATTTGCTCTTACTTATTTTTGAAACCTCAGCTTCCTGTGCCAGGGCACATAGCAAGTGCCGAAAAAAAAAAATTCATTAAATGAATAGTGGAAACAAAAAACTTTCTTACAAATAATTAAGATTACATGGTTTAAACAGTCACTTAATAGTATGAACAAAAGATAGAGGAAAAGCAACTGAAGTATAAAGCAGACCAGTCTTCATGGGCATTTAATAAACGGTTTATTATGATCATGGCAATTTATAAAGGCTGAAACGTCTGGGTTCAGCCAAGAAATAGTTAACACTGCATTATAAGATTAAAGAAATATTATGTCACCCAAGAAACTATAGCAGTAATTGATTTTTTTTTTTAACCTGTCCACATCCACTTCCCCTTCCTGTGGTAACATGCACCTTGATCTTCCTTAAAGAAAGCATCCCTTCTCTAGTGTATGCAATCCTGGTACCCTGCCCTCTCCTAGCAGAGAGTGAGCAATAAACCCAAACCAAGTCAATCAGTCCCCATCTGACTCACTGAGATATGTGAATCATGCGCAGAGTGATCACATGAATGGAAAAACAATTAGAGAACTATGTAGCTTAAGGGAGGCTCTACAAATGCAAGACTATTCATTGCTTCCTGCTCTCGAGATCCCTGGAGCTGCTTACACGCCTATTCTAAAACTTGGTTTTTCAACTTTTACTTCAGAAAATAAGCTTATCATTCTGGTATATTACTTAGGTCAGACAAAGCTACCTGTTGCTTAACCCAAAGAACCCTAAATGGACTAAAATAGGCAAACTTTGAATAACAAAATGAAAGTTAACTCCAAAATACTTTTAAATGAATCCACAAAAGTGAAATGAATGTAGACCTGAAACATAAAACACCATATAAACTATAAAGTAAAAAAGGCAACAATACCTATGTGTTTCACCTATGTGTTTCTAGCTAGATGTTTTAATTCTAGTAAATAAGACCTATCACATAAACATCATTAAGATCAGGTTTTGATCAGAATCATAAGGAGAAACAACTGTGTTTAATTGGAAATGTGATCTCTACCTCAATTTTAATTTGGTCTTAGTATCCAAAATGCTTCCTCTGGAGCTCTTGCTTCTTATTTTCTCATCCACTATCAAATGAAGGATTTGTGGTCAACTGCATGATTACTATCAAGAGGAGAAACATATCTAAAAATATCTATTTGAGCAGCTGACTGACAGTTCCATTTGTCTGATCTTATAATCTACTGCAGTCTTTCTGAAGCAAATAACAGGAGTGGAAACAAAGTGTATAACCAATCCTTCTAATGCCCTGGACCATACATAATCAATGTATCCCAGCAACCAAAAAAAAAAAAAAAAAAAAAAGGGAAGCTATAAATCCCTATCTCATCACCTACCTGGTTTCCAAAATTCTAAGTTGTGTCAAGCGCAAAGCTTAGAAACATCCCTCAAGGATAAATGTCATCTCAATAGGAAGAAAAAATACGCACATATTTCTACCATAGCCTAGACTCATTATTCACAAGAACAAGTTCATTGAAAGGCATAATCAAGACTCATCATTTCCAATATATGCAAAGTAAAGAAAAAAGATACAAAATAAACAGATGATGAAGTCCCTAAGAAAGCATGCAATTGGAAGGACAAAAAAAAAAAAAAAAGACAAAATAAAAGATTAATAAAAATATGTAATTGAATATGTTACATTTACCTTTTCTATTATTTTTATTCTAAAGTATGACAGCTTAAGAAAAATGAAAGCATCTGGGTGCTAATTTAAAACCACAAATAGTATTCGTTTTTTTACTTCCATTTACATGTAGTTAAACCAAATTAAATGCAATCTGCATCTAACATTTTTCTTCAATTCAACATGTTCCCACTTAGACACCCTTTAGTTTTGGCAACTGCCATTAGTGTTTCTCAAATATTCATGCAAAAGACTACTTTAGGTAAGTCTAAGATGTCTGTTAAGGAGGGACAGGAAAGGGAGAAAAAGAAACATGATTTTAAAGTAATTGAAAAGTGTTATAATTTCATATCCTTTCCAAATTCAGATTTGGTATTTAAACACTTGGCTTCTGTAGACCCTACTTCCTGACCTACTCCAAAATCATATAGATATACCACTGGAACCTAGAGTTGCTTACTACCAGTGATTTTGAACAAAGGGAAGAACATCAATTGCTGCCTAACTCCTTCTATCCAGCTCAAAGTACTTAATGTCTTCCTTAATATAAACAATATCTGCCTCGGAAAATATCATGCACAAAGCCCTGTTGGTGGCAACAAAAAGGGTAAATGAAAACAAAAATCAACATGTACAAAAACACAAGCAGTGAAAGCAAGAGAGTAAATTATGCAAAGACTTTTTTTTTTTTTCTATTTCCAAAATGATTTGGGGTTAAGGGATTTATATTACCTTCAAAACTTCTTATAAAGCAAAAGAGGTGATATTGGCATACCACAGTATACCAACAGAATAGCAAGTCCAGAAATGGACCACACATATATGGTCAATTAATTTGCAACAGAAGTGCCAAGAAAACCCAATAAAAAGATTTTAAATAAAAACTTCATTAAAAGGAAAAAAAAACACCTGATTCTTATGCTAAACACAAAAATTAACTCTAAATGAATCAGAGATTTAACTATAAAAGCCAACATAGGTGTAAATATAAATATTTCAATATAAAGCTTTTAGAATAAAATAGGAGAGAAAATCTTCACAAATCTAAAGTAGGCAAAAATTTGTTAGGAGACTAAAAAACACAAAAGAAAAAATTGGTATGCTAGACTCCATAAAAGCTAAAAGCTTCTCTTCAAAAACAGAGTTAAGAAAATGAAAAGGTAAGCCACAGGCTAGGAGAAAACATGCACAATACATACATTTGACAAAGAACTAGGATCCAGACTATATTAAGAACTCTTAAAAGTCAATAATAAAAACAAAAGTTTTTAAATAAACAAAAGATTTAAACAATTTACCAAAAACAAACAATAATACAAATGACCAACAAACCCATGAAAAGATGCTCAATATACCACCGGTCATCAGTAAAACGTAAATGAAAAAAACCATAATGAGATACTACTACACAACCACTAGAAACACTAAATTTTTTAAACTGACAGTATCACTGTTGACATGGAGGAGGAACAACTAGAACTCTCATGTATTGTCAGTGGAAATGGAAAATGGCAGATTCATTCCTAGGTATTTACCCAAGAGAAATGGAAACATATCCAGCCAAAAACTTGCAAATGGCCTTTTCATAGAAGCTTTATTTGTAATAGCCAAAAACTAAAAACAAGTCAAATTTCTACCACTGGGTAAAATGAATGAACAAATTATAGTATATTCATTCATATAATGGAATACTATCCAGCAATAAAAAGGAACAACCTCAAAAATAATGCTGAGCAAAAGAAGCCACACAAGAGTACACATTCTATGCATATTTATATGAAATTCTAGAACATACAAAAACAATGTATAGTGGATAGAACCCAGATCAGTTGTTGCCTGAAGAAGAGCTGGGACAGTGGAGAAGGAGATATATTAAGTGGGGAAAGGGCACAGGGATTTGGGGGACTGATGAGTATGTTCTATATCTTGACTGTAGACAAAGTTATGTGGGTGTATACATTTGTCAAAATGCATTAAATTTTATACATAAAATGGGTATATTTTACTCTATGCAAATTATATTAAATAAAACTTTTAAAGACCCAAAGCAAAAACTATTTTCAGTGCTGTTGGTCGGTTAAGTTGATAGCAAGAAAAGAAAGACTACAGAAATACATAAGGCAGAATGACACTGTAAAAAGCGATTTTTTTAGTGATAAGTTCAAATTCTAGCACGGCTAAAACTAGGATTCTCATGGAATTTAATTTCATCTGTAAAATGAGTATAACTCGGGGCGCCTGGGTGGCTCAGTCGGTTAAGCGGCCGACATCAGCTCGGGTCATGATCTCGCGGTCCATGAGTTCGAGCCCCACGTCGGGCTCTGTGTTGACAGCTCAGAGCCTGGAGCCTGTTTCAAATTCTGTGTCTCCCTCTCTCTGACCTTCCCCCGTTCATGCTCTGTCTCTGTCTCAAAAATAAATAAACATTAAAAAAATTTTTTTTTAAAAATGAGTATAACTCACAGGATAGCTGTAAAAATTAAGTGAAGTTAACACTATACCTGGTATGTCAGAGAAACACAACTCAGGTTGGTCCAGTCTGTATCTATCCATGTTAAGTGTTAAGGTTAAACCAAGAAAACAAGTAACAGTTACATGGAATAAATCATGAAAGAACTTTCAGAGGAAATAACTTTAGATGCCAATTTTAAAAGGAGAAAAGGAAATGGATGAAAAAAAGAAGGGCATTGCGGGTGGAGGGAATGGTAATGTGCAGAAGAATAGAGGCATAAAGGAGCAAGCATGTAGGAGAAAAATTAGCATGACTGTGGCAGCAAGTCCATATACAGGAATAACAGGAAAAAAAAACACAACAGGGCAATCTTCCCATCTGACATAAACATTCATTTAAATTTTACAGTAGGATCCAAAATAGTAACTTCATCCAATTGATGCCATGGCACAACATAAATAAACTCAACTTCACAAGAAAAATAAATTCAACTATTTAAAATAGGAAAAAAAAAAAAAGAAAAAGTTCTTTCTGTTGAAAAAAACATAAATGATTACAACCATCAGCTTCAGTCTCTTGGAGGTTAGCCATAGTTCCTTCCCTAAAGAAAAAATTATTAAAATATAACTATAGCTAAGTAACATATGGACTTACTGAGCAGCTGTCCTCGCACTCCTAAAATTATGAAAGCTACATTTTCCAGTATGTAAAATCTGTGATTATTTTGAAAAACATGATATAAAAAATCTCCTCAAAAGAATTATTCAGCTACAACAAAAATTATCGCATGGCATGCTACTTAAAAGACGTCAAAATGCTAAAATTATTTTTCAGAAGACCTAAAGCGACCAAGCTTAGGATTCTTGAGCATTTACAATTTTGGAGTGTTATTCCATATATGCACTTAAATATGTTTAATAAAAGAATGCAAAGTTAGCATTCTTATAGCTTTCAAATCAATTTAAACCTTTATTAAGATTTTACATATTAACCAAAGTAACTCCTTTCTATATTCTATGAATAGAACAGGAAAGTGTCATTTCAGGGTTTTAATTCTGGTAAGTGACAGCCAAGATGGCTAGTAATAACTTAAGCTAATTTAGTTCCCAGTTAAGACAGAAATGTACAGAAATGTAGAAAGAGAGTGAGATGCACAGTGAAAGAGGAAATATTAAAGGGCAATAACACTGACCTTTAAACAGAGTAGCAGCAATGTAGCTATGGTGAGGACAACATAGCTACAGGACTAAATTAACTCAAGTCTCTTATTGAACAAGAATGTAATGTAGTGACAGTCAGATAACACAAAAGGTTTAATCTGTTCCATCTACACCAAAGCAATATCCAGTTAGAAGCCTTAGCTGAAAGAACATGTAGGGACTAAAGAATGACCTTATTATCTACTTTTGCTTTCTTGGGCTCACACGATATACATCAATGTAATACCTGAAATAATTATGAATGCATAAAAAAATATTAATGTGTTATATCATTCAGAATCATGATTTTCCCTTTAAAATTTCCTTTGATGATTGTATTTTATACTATAAAATACTTTTTAAAGCATCTCATAAATACACACACATACACACTAAAAAAAAGGAAGTTACTATTTTAAGAAATATAAAATAGAAAAAAAAGCTTTTAATAATAAGATTAGCAATAAAATATTAGTTAAGTCCCAACACTGTTTCTTGCTGAAAGGAGATTTTCAGGAGGCTGAAACTGCTAAAAATTATTCTTTTTAAAATGAGGATTGTGAACTTTTTAAATTAAGCACCTTCAAAATGTCTAAAGGGATGACAATCAACATGAGAGCAGTCCCCTTCACATGTACTTCAAAGGCTTTATCACTGTAAATAATCTTACTTTATTTAGAGATGGGAAATTTGCCCATCACACATCTGTATTATTCAGATTAAAGCTTTGAGGAAGAGGCTTAAAATTTAAAAGAATATGAAAGTCTCTTATGAGAAGCACTGAAAGCTACTTTTAGATAAATGGAAAGGGGTGGGGGGAGTTGCGTGAATCTCTTGCTGAGAGCATGAAGCATCTTTTTGTTTATCTTAGAAACAGCCACCCAACAGCCAGCTTTATAGAAAAAATAATATAACAATAAAAAGTAAATCTAAATTAAAGCTCTCCTTGGGCAAGCCATTGTTGGAGTCACTAGTTTTCTCAATGCTTCTTCTTGATAGCTTTTTGTGTCTCTGCCTTACTAAACTCTTATTTTAGAAAAAAAATAAATTTTAAAAAAGAGATTAAAGCAAAAAATCAAATGAGAAGGCCAGATATATTTAAAATACAAAAGGTAATATTAGAGAAATAAAAGCAGGGCACCTGGGTGGCTCAGTCGGTTAAGCATCTGACTTCAGCTCAAGTCATGATCTCAAAGTTGTGAGTTCAGGCTCCGCATCAGGCTCTGTGCTATCAGTTCAGAGCCTCGAGCTTGCTTCAGATTCTGTATCTCCCTCTCTCTCTCTCTCTGCCCCTCCCCTACTCAGGCTATGTCTCTGTCTCTCAAAAAATGAATAAACATTAAAAATTAAAATAAAAAAAAGAAAAAGAAAAGCTAAAGATTAGGAATAAGAGTGCAGATAACCGGGCACCAGGTGGCTCAGTCAGTTAAAGGTCTTCCAACTTCGGCTCAGGTCATAATCTCTTGGTTTGGAGTTCGAGCCTTGCATCAGGCTTTGCGCCGGCACAGATTTTTGTGATTTTTAGTCAAAAAACCCAATAGGCTCTGAGAAAGTCTTTTTTTGGTTTTGTTTGTTTGTCTGGTCAGCACAATCCTAAAAGCAACAGGTATGCACACTGAGTACACTAGCAAATAATGGGATATCATTTTTTTGAATCTTGTTTCTAAGGTGCTCCCTCCCCCAACTATTGTGTTTTTAACTTGGCAAGAACTTACCCCATTGGGTGTAATAGGCAGGTTAACATAATCACTTTTCGTATAAAATTCAAGGAAATGTCTGCCCTGTGAAATCCTAGCATTCCTAAATAAATTTTAGAGCTATCAGAAATCTTCAAATCATCCATTCACCATCTCTAAATTTTACAGATAAGGAAACTAAAAACAGAAGGGCTAAGTGACTTGCCCAAGATCAGGAAGCCAAAAGAAACCAGAACCCAAGTCTCATAAGTTCCAGTCTAACGTTCTACGAACAAAAAATAAAGTCAATGGAAGGAATTATTAGGATTTGGCCTTTTATATTTAAGATGTACTGACTGGTGAAAAAACTGCAAAACAGTACTATAATACCACTTCTGTTTTTTAAAGAATTATATATACAAATACCCACACAGGGCATGGAGAGTGGGGAGTAAGGAGACTACCTAAAAGAATGACACCAAACTGCACATACATGGACTATTCTGGACATAAAATGGGGTCCGGTAGCAGCAGAGATTAACTTTATGAGTTTCTGTAGCTGTTGAATTTTATAGTCAGCACATGTTGATGTAATAACCTAATTTCTTCTTAAAAAAAAAAAAAATTAGGTCACCTGGCTAGCTTAATCCATAGAGCATGCAACTCTTGATCTTGGGGTCATTACTTTGGGCCCCACATTGGGTGTGGAGCCCACTTTAAAAATAAAAATAAAATTCAGACAAATACATACTTCCAGAAAAGGAAATACATCTCAAAATGGTTTAAGTCTCAATCTCCCTCTCTCACTGTCTCTCCTCCACCCCACTCCTGAGTGTTAGTGTGTGCACACATATGCTTCAAAGATATTACTATGTAATTGGGGTTCACCTTCAAATTATCTTAATTTGTCTTCACATTAAATGTGGTCGTCCTTTAAGAATAGCACAACATGTATGTGTTAGAATAGTTCTAACATATAGGGTAATTTAAGTAAAAGACTGAATTATAAAACTCATTTAAAGACATTGTCCTTTAGATACATAGTAGTAATACAAAGTAAATTAATGTATTTGTAATAAATAAGAGTATTTGTAATTTAAAAATTATTTTTACATAAATGCATATTACTAAAGTGGTTTTAATCATGCTAAAAACATTCTTGGGGCATGTGGGTGGCTCAGTCAGTTGTGCGTCTGACTGTTGGTTTCCACTCAGGTCACGACCCCAGGATCCTAGGATCGAGCCTCATGTCAGGCTCCACACTGAACGTGGAGCCTGCTTGAGATTGTCTTTCTCTCTCTCCCTCTGCCCCTCTCTCCTGTTTGTGTTCTCTCTCTCTGTTGCTAAAATTAAAAAACAAAAAACATAATTCTTAGTAGGCTAAACATTCCTCCACATAGTTTATTATTTTACTATGGCATTCCTTGCAACATGGTAAAGACAATGGTAAACTTGAGCTCAGTCGTCTATGTAAATTATGAATTTCAGAATCAATGAGCTCAAAAAATGAGATTATATAGCTTTCCACAGACTCTCATGCTGTCTCTCAAGGTTATTTATGGTACTTCTCATGGTGTCCTCTATGTTATTTTTATTTCCCATAATGTTGGAATATTAAATATCTGTCCAAAGAGTAGGGTAGGTGTTAAATGAGTAAATTATATTTCCTTCACTCCTCTCCCCATTTCTTTTTCAACCTGTTGACACTGGTGCTCACCTGTAATTCCACTACAATCACATAAAGATCATTCATTGGTAAATTTAATGCTTGCTTTGCCACACCCTTATTCAAAGACTTTCCAGACATTCTAGTCCCTGTAGTCAATCCTTTCACTAGTTCCCTTCACTCTGTCCAAGACTTTGAGTCTAAATTTAGTGTCTCAGGGTTTTATTCTGTTGGAACCTCTTCTCTACCCCCTCACTTTCAACTACCACTTTCATGCAGTAACTCCCTATTCATACCATCAGTCTAGAACTTTCTCCTACATTCAAAACAACATGTCTAATGACCTGCAGAAGTTCAAAAACGACCTGCATCAGAACCATCTGGAGGGCTTGCTCACAAAGAGATTTCCGAGCCCCACCTCCTAAGTTTTTGATTCAGTAGGTCTGAGCAGAAACCCAAGAATCTGCATTTCTAATTCTCAGGTAACACACTTTGAGAACCATTGGCCTACATGATTCTCCCTTGGATAAATTGCAGATACCTTAATTTCAACACAACCTAATATGTCTCCCAGCATCTGCCCTGGCTGCCTTCAAACCATTCTTTACATAGCATCCAGAGTGATCATTCACTCTGTTTAGCATATTCTAATCATTTCCAAGAGATCTTAAGACAAAAATCAAAATCCTTAACATGATCTATCAAGCCTTACATGACCCAGTTTTTGCCTACTGTACCACACTGCTATCAATCCTTCTGTTTTTTGTTTTGGTTTTTTTTTTTTTTACACACCCCTCCACAGTGGACTCTTTCAGTTCCTAGCAAAAGCCAAGTTCCTTGCTGTTCCAGGATATTTAAACAAAATGTTCTGCCAGAAATATTATTTTTTTTTCCTCAGCTGAAGTCACCTTTCTTGGCTCCCCTCCCCCACTAGGTCAGCAAATTCTTGTATCACCCTATATTTCTTCCTCTTAGCACTCTCCACATGATAATTACAGTGCATTGTGCAATTAGCAGTTTACAGTCTATTCCCCATCCTTGCCCCTACCACAAGCTCAAAGAGGTCAATGTCTGTAGTCTCCTCTGAATTTTTTTAGCCACTTGCATAGTGACCTGTACTCAAATATCTGTTGAAATAATGGTCCTATGACATTAATTTATTTTGAAATCCCAAAAGGAAAAGTATTATTAAAAAGGGATTACAGGCATTTTTTTACTATCCTCCAATGTCTACAAATGAGGAAGTTTCATTAAATTCCACTACCTGGAAATTTAAATCAAGAAAAATACCACCTTCAAAAGGTAAAATGAAATCTTCCTATCATAAGTTCCTCTACAACAAGATATATAGGCATATTGTTTATTAACTGCACTAAAAGTACTGATATCCAAAACCTATTCACTAATATTTAAGCGTATAAGGCAGCCTAAGATAATTTTTGCACAAAAATTAATTTACATGTATACCTGCATCAAAGAGTACATCCAGGCCTAGTAACAGAAGTAGTTTTAGTTCATGCCAGGAAATGAGATGGGAGTAGCTGTTCAGAATTAAACCTATATATGGATAACCACAAATATTAATATGACCAAAAATCCAATTAGTGTGCAAAGAGATGTTCTATACACTCTGATCTCCTTTAAAACAGAAAGAATATCTGCTGTCTGTAATTCATTCAACTCTTCTTCTCTAAAGTACATGCTAAACACAAGGACCATGCTCTCGAGTGCTGTTCAGATGAAGGCCAGGACTGAGCATCAGGTGCCCAGGACCCAAGGGCACTGCTGCCCACCTTGCCTAGCTTGCCCCAGTGGCATCTTGGCCCCTGCGCCTCCCCAGAGCTTCAGCCCATAGCCAGGCGGGCCGACCTGGAAGGATCCTGTCTGGCTTACCTTGCCAACCACAGTGAGAATGAGGCCTCCTTGCCTGGGTCCTCAGCCCTGTCTCTGCACTTCTCCTCTGGGGAGAAAGGGCACTGCCTCCACTACTAGTTGGGCCCACACTGCTGCCTTGTCCCACAGTGGAGGCATTTGGATCCTCAGACCCCAACCTCATTCAGCCAAGTGTCTTTCTGTGTCTGCGGGGAGGTGGGGGACAGACACTAGGTGGTTCAATGTATTTTGAAGCTCCTTGAGCAGGTGGGTCAGTGTCTGCATGAAGTGGATTAAACTGTGCCCACCACCAAAAGAAAATTAAAAATTAAAAAAGTAATAATAAAGTGCATGCTAAGTCGGCATAGTACTAACCTACGTGGCAAGCAGAACAGGTATAACTATCTTAAGATGTAACTTTAACAAAGCAGAATTTACATCCAAATAAAGGTTAACTCCATTCAGAGTTGTCATTTTTAGGGGATATTCCAAGTTGTCATCACACAAAACAATTTTGGAACTCCTCTTTTCTAATCTCTTTCTTAACCACCTTCCAAGTGACATTACAGTGATAGGTTTCATCCCTTTTGGTCTTCTGATTTTTAACTAAAAATGTCATTCCTTATTTTGATCCCTAATTTTATGTATGAGACTTGGTCTAGAATGACTTCCCACTGTTTCCGTGTATCAAATCCATCCTCAAAAAAATGTCATTTGCCACCACAGAATGTAGGTTAAAAGAATGTGACTGAGGAAACAAAAGAAACACAGAAAGAATAGTTCCAAAAGTGTTTTTGAACAACACCATTACTGAAATAAATCTAAATAACTGTGAACACCAGTTATCTCTTAGACACATAAGTTCTAGTATATTTAAAAATTGGTCACATTTCTACTTTAGGCACAATTCATGGATAGGCCTGACCCGTGACTTCTGGTTTTCTTGAATAACAGATGCTGTAAAGCATAAGCACATTTACTACGAACTAAAGATTAAAAAATGAAATAAATTTTAGGAATAAAATCTGGTGGTCTACTGTCACAACATGGCTTGCGGAGGCAGTTTGGTTCACTAAATAGAATATGAATATAAAATGAAATAGGCCAAGATTCAACTTCCGGCTTGGCCTCTTTGTAGCTACATGACTGAGCATGCTACTTAAATATGGAGTCTGTACAACATGAATCACGCCATTGCTAAAAATGGGAATAATGCCATCTATTTCACATCTATTATAAAGATTATATTACATAGTATATCATCTGACTAGAATTCTAGCCCTTAACATTTTCAAGGAATCCTCAAAAGAACTTAAGCGGCTATCTGTTCCAAGCTCTCAATTTTACTAAGATCCACAGGACCAAGTGGTTTGCCAAGGTCACACAGTTACTTAGTAGGAAAGACAATACTTCTGGCAGGTTTCTTATTCTCCCAGTGCATCGGTTTACTAAATTAGTTCGTGTTTGTAATGTTATGTAGCCCAAGCCTGTGACAGAGGGTCTCAAAGAGCATTTTTGAGACAATAATAAATCAAGACCACTTAAGGACAGTGCTTGCAAATAGGATACTGGCAATCATATATTAATAATTTAGTACTACAGGTTAAATGTCTCTCTTGGATTTTAAGTCTTTGTTTTTAAAGTTAGGTACAATATTTTAAATTACAGTTAAAACTACTTGATTATGCATAAATTTCGTTTTCTTGAAAGGTTCTTTTCTTTTTTTCAAAAAAATTTTTTTTTCAACATTTATTTATTTTTGGGACAGAGAGAGACAGAGCATGAACGGGGGAGGAGCAGAGAGAGAGGGAGACACAGAATCGGAAACAGGCTCCAGGCTCTGAGGCATCAGCCCAGAGCCCGACGCGGGGCTTGAACTCACGGACCGCGAGATCGTGACCTGGCTGAAGTCGGACGCTTAACCAACTGCGCCACCCAGGCGCCCCTGAAAGGTTCTTTTCTAAGAAAAATATGAACCTTATCTTAAATCAAGATACTAGGAAAAAATGAATGTGTTTCTCATTTATTAAGTATGGTAACTGGTTATAATAAACCAAAAGAGTTACCTAGTTTCCTACAAGTAAAATTAATGCCCATACTTAAGCTAAGAGTTCTTATCAAGGATCAACATTTTAAAATTCAAAATCTAAAGTTAATTCAAGACAATCTCAAAAAATTTTGGTATTGACTTTCTTATTCAATCCCAAAATCAGTTTCTTCATATTTTGATACAGACAGAGAATGGCTTTCTACCTTGGACATGAAAGAAAAATGAGTATCTGGGTACCTAACTCTGGCCTAGATGCTTTTGGGTTTTGAATTGTAGGTATAAATTACCACAACCAAAGTACTCATCATCTTTAATTTATCATGTGAGAACCAAGACTCATAATTATAGTTTTGCATGCCAATTCAAAAGGGATCTATGAGAACCAACACAATTTTTAACACTTTAAGAATGACTACCAAAAATGAAAAACTATAAAGATAATTCTTACACTAAAATCCTGTTCCTAAAAGAAAACTAATAAATATGATGACAATGAAAACATTTTTAGAGAATACTAAAAAAGCATAGATTTTCTGAATTTAATTAAAATCATACTTTGCCCACAGACACAAAATGTTTCACTAATTTCAACTTTTGAGTTTGAAGAGGCTGTGAATTACAATACTGTGAATAAAGAAACCACAAAGATAACCAAGTACATGAGACCTTGCCAGTTAAAATGTTAAATATGTTAAGCAACCAACCTTTTAAGTGTATCTCCATTTTTCCTGATGAATTTTTTGTCAGTAATGACAGGCTATTTTTTTTTAATTCCTACATCATAATCATAAATTCTTGGGAAAATAAAGATATAAAAACCATAATCCCCCAAACAATAAAACCTTTGAAAACAGTTAAATTTTATCTATATAATACTAAAGATTATATTTTGAAATTTCAGGAAGTGTAAGAAAAAGCACCAAAACTCTAAACATAATAGAAACAGTAAAGGACACTGTAACAAGCCAATCAAGAAGGAAATTGTGATAGTAGATACCTGAAAATGTTAAGGATATGTGAAAAAAGTAAAGCAAAAGACCTATAACCACTACCTAGTCCAATCTCTGAATTCTAAAAATCAAGAGTTTCAGAGAATATAAAAAAAGTTCACAAAATAATCAGTAAATAGATGTCCCCTGTATTAGGGAATATTTACAACATTGACCTCCCCTGTATTAGGCAAATAAAGAGCTAACTTATTTCCTAAGCTACTTTAAATTTCAATTAAGTATTTACTGTGTAGTTCCCATAATATATAATCAGGCCAATTCTGGGGGTTTAAGCCTTCCATATCACAACCTTCTGACAGGATTTCAAATGCAAAGTAGTCAGCATTTTTAAAATCTAAATTGTAAAAACTTGATTGCAGGAGAATTATGACTCTAATCATACACACACATTTCAGCAGCAGATATCATAGCTATAGAAGAAAGAATCACAAAGTCATAAGAGAAAACAAGAATAATGGGGAAATGCAGCAATACCACAGAAGAGAGGGGAAAGAAATAAATTTAAATGTCTTTCTCCAGGATAATTTACAATCAGTCAATCTGATATCTAAAGATTCAGTAAAGAATGGGAATAAAAAAGAACAGGTTAAAGAAATTTTATGACTATAAAATGAAAGAAGGAGATGAAAATTAAGGCCTTCAACGAACTAGCTAGGCAATTTAAGTTCAACATTTTTTTAAGTAGGTTTCACACCCTAAATGGGGCTTGAACTCACAACCCTGAGATCAAGACCTGAGTTGGAACCAAGAGTTGGATGCTTAATCAACTGAGCCACCTAAGCGCCCCTAAGTTCAACATTTAAAGCACCAAAGATTATAAGGTAGAAGTGAAGGAAAATAGAGAAAAATATCAGTAACTACTGAACCAAAGTAGCTGTAACAATTAAGGGAGAGAAATAAATATAAAAGAATAAGCCCTCACCTATCTGGACACAGTGAAGACACAGAAAATAACATTTCTCAGTAATCAAAATATCACAAGAGCCATGGGCTTAAAGCTAATATGTTATTCTCTGGAGCAAAGTCAGTATTTTATCCACAATTTTAAATGGTCTCATTCAGTTTCCAAATAACAAAGAAGAAATGGCAGAGAATCATAATGACATGTGCAAACCGGGATAGAGGACAACAAAAGGGGAATCAGAAAAACTAAGAAGCAAACAAGAATTCAAAAGGAGTACAAGTTTTAGGACCAACTGGCATACAGATATAAACACCTATACAAATCACTAATGAAGGAACATCATTATATTTTAACATAGTATCATGATCACAATTTCTATGAATAAGCCTGCATTTAAAAAAAATAATTCAATACTTCTACATATCTGACATTTAAGAAGCTAGAAAAGGACTCTAATAAAAGACGATGGACTAAACATAAAATTTCCCTCCAGTTACTCCATCCCATTGAAATAAAAATTCATACAGTTCATACAGAAAGAAGTAAAGCCATAAGAGCAAATAAATTTAAAATTGGAAATAGGGGTAGTGTGTGTGTGTGTGTGTGTGTGTGTGTGTGTGTGTATAGCTTGACATCACAAGCAGAGAAAACCACACGCCCGTTATACCCTTTAAGAGTGACACAAAAGGGTGGGAACCCATATGTGTGACAGGACCCAAGAGAGGCATGATTGCAAACTAAACGATACAGCAAAGGGTGAAAACTGTGGGGTAAAAAACAGAATTAAATGTTACTTGACTGTATGAGAACAACTACATTTCCCATCCCCCATCTCCAAGCAAGCACCTAAACAACTAAGGGCAACATTTACCCCCAGGCAAAAAGACATTCTGCTTTTCTAGAAAATAAATGACTAGGAAAGACTAAAGTGAGGATGCTGGCAGAGTAATAAACCCTTTTCATCTGGCATTTAGAGGGCCAACAGGCTGGAAGCTAGCTCCTCTCTCTCGTACCCTAAAACAATGCTTGCCAATAGACAGGCCCTACCCTGTACTGTCCAGCCCTGAAATGCTGTGGCTAGAGTTCCTATTCAAAGAAAAAACTAGTAGGGAAAACAGTCCAAGGAACAGGGTGGGAGAGGGGAGACCCAGACCAGAAGCCCAGTCCATGAATGGACAACCAAAAAACACCAGGGATATAAGGAAAACTAATCATGGAAAATAATAATTACAAAAACAAACATAGAAAGTGACCAGAATGGAAAAAGAGATAATTGAAGAAACACAAAAGAACCTTATGTTTCAATAACCTATTTTACATATTCTGAAACTAAGAGCAGCAAGTATTACAACATAAAACAGAGAAGAATGATAAGAAAAGAAAAACAGAACAAGAAAATTCACAGATTACCCACCCAAAAATATCAGACAAAAAAACTAGGGGAAAAAATCCCCTGAACAAAGAATCACAAAATATGAAAATAAAATGAGACAAAGATGATCAATCCAAGAGAGAAAATACCTGCCTACCTAAGAGCACATAGGCAAACAAAAAAGTGAAGGTTGGAAAATAACAAAGACCTAAGAGAATTTCTGAGAATTGAAGACTCTCATTTAGACAATAAGAACAACAGAGTGCCTAAAACAAATAACCAAAACAACAACCTAGGGGCACCTGGGTGGCTCAGCTGGTTAAGCATCCCTTGATTTCGGTTCAAGTCATGATCTCACGGTTCATGAGTTCAAGTCCAGCATGGGCTCTGTGCTGTCAGCTCTGTGCTTGGGATTCTCTCTCTCTCTCCCTCTCTCTCTGCCCCTCCCACCCTCTCAAAAATAAACTTTAACAACAACAACAACAAAACAAAAACAATCTTTATTAGGACAGAATAAAAAACAAATCATCTTTGAAAAAATAGTGAATTAGCCAACATATGGCTTCTAATCAGCACCCCTGGATGCTAGAAGACAACCAAGCAATACTTTCAAAGTTCTAAAGGAAAATTACTTGCAACCTACAATATTGTGCCCAGCTATCAGTCAAATGTTAGAATAGAATGGAGACAATTTGTACATGGAATAAGTTAGAAGTTTACCCATCAAACACACTTTTTCAGGAAGTTACTCAAGGACTCCAGAAAAAAGATCAAGTAAATTTAGAAAAAAAGATCTAAAATAGAATGGATTCAAGAGTACACCAAAAGGAAGTTTCCAGAAGAGACTTAAAAAGCAACTAGTGCAAACTGAAGCAGAATTAGAGGCAACTCCAGATAAATAGGGAATACAATATAAAGCACACTATGCCAAAGAATTGAGGGAAAGGGGAAACTGATTTTGACTCAGGTCATGATCCCAGGGTCATGGGATTAAGCCTTGCACTGGGCTCCATGCTGAGCTTGGAGTCTGCTTGGGATTCTCTCTCCCTCTCTCTCTGCCCCTCTCCCACTCACTCATTCTCTCTCTCTATCTCTGTCAAAATAAAATAAAAAGAAAACAAAAACAACATAGCTTCCTTTTTTGCATGTTCAGAAACAAACCTCTCCCATGAACTCTACCTCTCTCCTAAGAGGAGAAAAAGTCTTTTAAATAAAGCTAAGTGTCTTTCAGTTTAAAGTAATTTCTTTCAGCTTAACTTGGTTAAGTCAGTGGTTCTCTACCAGGGGCAATTTTGCCCCCAAGAGGACATTTAGCAATGTCTGGAGACATTTTTGGTTGTATGATCAAGGGGAGGTGCTAGTGGCATGTAATGGATAGAGGGATGTTGCTATACATACTACAATGCACAGGACAGCCACTCACAGCAAAGAATTATCCAGCTCAAAATATCAATAGTGCCAAGATGGAGAAACCTGTTTTGAGGGAACTCTTCAGACTTTTATAAAAGAACTTTCATAGTTTCTCATGGCTTCTCATTCTTATAATGGTGTCTGAGCACAGAGCATTCATGCGCACAAGAAGTATTATGATGGATCTAAATGTAGATCCATGCCCTCTGGGTCCTCATGGGCTTCAGAGTTTTAGGAGAGTCATAATGGCACATGCTGATGAGAATATTATAACAATATCCAGTGGATCTATTAACTTGGTCCCACCTCAGCTCTTGCTGGTATGGATATTCTTAGGAGCTCAACTACCTATCCTAGGCAGCCCAAGCTTACAGTTAAAGCAATACTAGCTGCTTAACAAACTCCAGATCTTCCATTAACTTTACACAATTAAAATCTCTCATTAAAATTACAATCTATTATGGGTACACTCCTCTTTGATGTACAGCTTTCTTCCACATGGTAATTTAAGGACTCTAAATCCTTCCAATCTCATGGCTCTACCACCCTCTTAAGTGCTCCTGGTTCCTTGGATCGGAAAAAAAAAAAAGTTGGAGAAAGAACACCTGCTTTTCTGTCACTCTATGCTAAAGTGAAAACACATCATTTCCATTCACATTCCACTAGTGAAAATCAGTCACATACATGGCCCCACCTAGATGCAGGGAAGGATCACAAGGGTAGAGGAGAGAATGACAGAAATGCACTCCTAGCTGAGCAACTACTTCCCAGTGTTAACTATACTACAGCAAGAGGGAGTACCAACTGTGGTGGGCACTGAGCTGAATCTTACAGAGCTGCCCTCCCCCCGCAACAATTACTGCATGGTCCCTGCCTTCACAATAGTAGCCTCATGACAAGCTTGCTGGCTCCCACTCTGTTAACTTCTATTTTTTTCACTAGGATTATGTGAGAACTTCTAGATCTCTTTCATACTACATAAGAACCATGGAAAACTCTGGGCCCTACTCTGCCTAAATATACCATCTTCTTCTACCATGTCAGCACCAGACCACGTGCAGGGCAATAAGCTAATAAGAGGCTGTGCAGGTTGTGAACTTAAGTAGTCTGGCTCCAGAGCCTATGCTATTCAGCCTCCTTAGATTTATAAAATAATAGGTAGTAAGAGAGTAATTCTATGATCATTAATATTTATAAAGCCCCCACATCTTGCAAAACAGGCTAGGAACTATTACAAACTCCCCACTATGATGCACAGCATTGTTTTTTCTTTACTTTTGACTTGCTGATTTTAAGTCCTATTACAGTCAACACAGGCAAAAATATACAGTCGCAAGGCTGGTCTTCAGAATTTCCTCACCCCCAATCTGTACTTAAAAAATGTACCTGCACCCTCATGTTCAAGGTGTTCTACCTGTTTACTCTAACCCAGATAATGCTACTTAGAGTGGACTGCTCTCTCCCCAGACCTACCATACTCCCACGCCATCAAAACTTACCTACCCAGATTTCATAATTTCCACAGGGGCCCGAGTCTTCTCTGTAAGAAATTATGTAATCTGATAAACTACTGTGGCACTTGGCAGTCAAAACACAAGTTGCTTTTTCAGTGGTGAAAAATTTCAATAGGATAGATTTCAATTACACAGATTTGTGACCCTCAAATATTACTATATAAAAATCCTCCGTACTAAGTCTGTAAGTCAGTCTTACCCTAAAAAAGTATGAATTCAAAAAATTTTAACAAGTCACCTTAAAAATACTATATCCACTATGTTTTTTTTTTTAATTTTTTTTAACGTTTATTTATTTTTGAGACAGAGGGAGACAGAGTGTGAGTGGGGGAGGGGCAGAGAGAGAGAGAGACACAGAGAGAGAGAGAGACAGAATGTGAAACAGGCTCCAGGCTCTGAGCTGTCAACACAGAGCTCGATGTGGGGCTAGAACCCACGAACCATGAGATCATGACCTGAGCCGAAGTCAGACGCTCAACTGACTGAGCCACCCAGGTACCCCAACATGGCAAATACTTCAAACTAGTAACTGGCACATAGCAATCAACACATATCAGCTGTTATCAGTAGTAGTATTACCAGCAACAACACCTACTAAGCTACCTGCAGGAGCTCTAACAATCTCCTTCTGAATCCATCATGTTTTTAACAATCCTAAATCAAAGGTTTCTCCTTTTTATGTGAAAAGAGTCTCCAACCCCAAAACCATTTCCTCTTTTCTTTGGTGGTTTGTGAATATGGAAGGTAGTAACTGGTGTCTTTATCATTTCAAAACTCCAGACTTTTTTTTAGTTTGTTTTTTTTTAATAATAAAATTCCCTTCCAAATATTATACAAAGGACAGATTGCTCCAAGGATTATAAACACTACAAAGAGTTCACAAAGTATAGTGAAAAATTGAGATTCATAACCAAATAGCTACCACAGCAAAAAGCTTAGATAAGAAATGATACAGAAGTCCATTAGCCTACTCAAAAAATACTGAATTCTAAAATAAAGCACACAGGTAGAGATCCACCATAGTTTATAGTCATTCAAATCACCAAAAACATAGAGGATGTTTTGGGTAATTTTTTTTTTCCTTAATAGCAGGAAAATCCCCTGTGTCTTCACAACAATGAACACATGACATGATAGGCATGGACTATTTCTTCAAAAACAAATTCTATAAAGAAGAAAAGCTTAAGGCTCAGATTTTCAGCCACACATATCCCTTAAAGCTTTAAAAATTTAAGGCATCTAGCATTTTTCCTGGTAATATTAAAATGAAACAAGCCTCATTTCTGTCAGAAAACATTATGCTTGACTGAAAGAAAACTAAGCATCTAAAATTTTGATACTTATAAATTTAAAGGTAATTTAAAGGGTCAACTCAAAGATCAAGTAGATATGAGGTCATGATAAATACACCAAAATATTTTTTAATAATCTAAAGACAAAGATCCATTTTAAACAATTTAACATAAAGTTCTATGTCTTAGATATTGAAGTAGGCACTTCCATACACATTATGAAACTTCATTCTCCCAATAACCATATGGGATAAGGATTATGGTCTTCCTTTTACAAATGAGATAACTAAGGCCCAGTGATTTGCCCAAAGGCACTTACTTGTATAAGATTTAATCAGAAATCCGTTTCAAATTTTCTGAACCCCCTAGTTCAATGCTCTTGCTTTCAGTATACCACTGTCACTTCCAAAACTCAAGTACTCTAAATCTTAGTTCTTATAAAGTGTGCCAATCTTTTTATCTGGGAGAGAGAACAGTTATAAGGGGAAGAAAAATTATTCATAATTTACCAAAAAAGACTCACTGTGCTTAATCCCATGATTACCCAGTCCAATTTAAATGCTTTGGTTCATGCTGTCTACCCCCTTAAAACACCTGCTTATCTTCAGATATACAGCTTTCTGCAAAACCTAACTCACGAATTACCTCTTCTAAGAAAGTTTCCCAGTTATGACCTGCTCCCTTCCTCCTAATCCAACATCCTTCCTTATCACCTCACTCCTTGTATCTATTTCGGACTACATTATCACACACTCCTTTTCATTCTCCTGTCATATATCTGGAACTGTATGTTTTCATTGAGTAACTATTAAGCATTTGCAGAGTGGATGGTGAGCAAAAAAGACAGGCCCTTGCTATCATAGATGGTTTACAGGGTTTGCAACTTTAAAAAAGGTAAAAATAACATGGGGTGTAAGAGTATGATCAAGGACAAGCATTCATTTACTACAAGGCCTCTGAAGAAAGCTTCTCCCTTGCATACTTGATAAAACTTTTCAGGGAGGAAAAAGTCTGGAAGGTCTCTCAGATCAGACCTTCAACTTCATGCCTTTGAGAAAATGAGGGAATGGAATGGGGAACCAAGATAGAAAGGACAGATCTAAAATCTCTCAGGGGTTTCCCACACATGGATGTGAAATCTACCTCTACAGGTTAGTCCAGACATCTCTTTCTGAGTTGTATCCACAAGAAAATGATACTTTAGCTACAACTGCTCCTATCAAGCATCTCCACCAATCTCCTTGCACTCAGCCACCTTCATTATGCAGTACTCAGAGGCTTTTCAATTCAAATTGTATATATGCATTACATATACGTCATATTCACAAGGCACAAGCAGGACTTACGCCTTCTACTTTTGAACTCTTGATGCTCCAAGATCATTGCTATAAGTGTGTTCAGCTTGGGGTATAATATTCAAATATAATACTTCAGGTGTTGCTATTAGCATAAGAATTTTCCACAAAATTTGAAAACTACATCTAAGCATCAATTCCTATTTTGTCACCCATGCCCTAAGGAACCTGTTCTTGAAGGATTATTTCTAAACCAAGTTTAAATGTAGGAGGAGTACTCACTAAAGAAATTCTGCAATTTGCTCTTTAACAAGGCCAAATTTATAAGTGCCATAAATGTGCTATAGGAAACACATCTGATTGCCTCCAAAATGTAATAATATTCTAACTGAAAAATGACAGCATCTTTCCCATATCACAGATACCACACTAATATTCAATAAGAAATAAACCATAGTCATTTTTAACCAAACCATTTCTAAGCAGCTGTAACATATTGTGGCTCAAACGGTTCACATGGAAATTGACCACAACAACCTAATCTCCATAATTAAAGACCTAAAAAGTAATTCTTATGTTTCATCTATTCCCTTTCCCAGCACTTTGAACAGGCATATTGTAGTCATCTCATACACAGTTACTAACAAAAAAGGGGCAACAAATATGTAAAATTAGCTATATCTTCTATAAAGGACAAACTGCATACCCTTACTCTCCCTTCCCCAACCTGTTCTATAAAACTAGCATGATCTTAATTTCACTGTAAAACAGGTTCTAGCAAGCATAAAAATTGACCATAGTCGCTAAGCATGATCAACTTTAGATAACACCTGATGGAATGAAGAAGCCCTAACAAGCAATTCACCCATGTTTCTCCACAATCCTTGCTTTCTCTGGAATCCTAAGGGAGGCAAAAACAAAAAACCAAAAAAAAAAAAAAAACAAAAACAAAAAAAAAACAAAAAAAAAGCAAACAAACAAACAAACAAAAACAACCACACACACACCAAACCTGTTTTAAATGATTATCTGAAAAGACCTAAAGTGGCATTAATTTGAGGCTAAGTTTCAGGGGGCATAAGTAAAAACTAATAACCCTACCATACATGGGACATTCTAATACTAATTAGAAGTCACTCAGCTCCTCTAGGATTAGAAAGGCAAAAACTTCATTAAACTATTGAACGCAAATATGCTTACACCATAAGTTAGAGAAGTTTTCCCATCTGTTTAAATAGGCGCCCAAGTTATCTATTATTTCAAACAGCATTTAGATAAAATGAAATTAGGCAAGTTCCCCAAGGCAGATGTCTTTCATAAGGAAGAGTGTGTTAAATGACTTTTGTGAATGGAAAATCTGCAAGTACTGTTGCTTCACTCAGCTGGTCTTGAGTGGGTGGCTCAATGAACCAGAAGCATGCTCCATTGGAAGCTCCTTAGAACCGGATTCCACCCTTGAGAAAAGGCTTGGAAACAAACAATACATTTAAAAGTACAGCAAAGGCTTCGCCTTCCTCCCATGTTACAAGGAGGCCACAGGAACTGAGTTGAGAGCAACAACACCGTGTCACCGTGTCGGCTCTGCAAGGGCGGGTGCGGTCTGCGGTGCGCGGCACAGCCTCCTCTAGGGCTGTCACAGGAAAACTGGAGCCTCGCCTTAACCGCACCAAGTGACAAAGCGCCAGCTCTCCCCCGGGCGGGGGCTTCAGGCGAGACCCCGAGGTCGGCCCAAACTTCGGGAAGAGTCACTCCGGGCAGTCAAAATGCTCTTACCAACCCCCCCCCCCACACCGCCCCTTCCGCGGCTATGTAAGGTTTGCAGACGCACGTCCTGTGGGCCCCAAAATACTCCACCCCCGCCAGCCTTTGGAATCCCCCACTCCGAAAAGGGACAAAGGAGTCAAAGAGGAACTCTCCGGCTCGGGGAGTCCCCACTGGCCCGAGCTCAGAACGTGGGGATGGGGGTGCAGTCTCCCGGAGGGGTGCGGACCCGCCACCACCCCCCCTTCCGACCCAGGGACCGGCGTGACACTCACCGGTGCGGAGCCCCTGGAGAGGCGGGAAGGAGCAGGCCGATTCCTCCGGGGCCCTGCACGCGCCCGGGCGGACCCCAACTTCTCTCGGCTGCTGTCGCCGGAGGCAGCTAGGGCGCGAGCCCAGACCGAGGGCGCTGGCTCGCGGCCGCGGAGGCGCTGCCGGCTCAGCCCGCGAGGGGGGCGGGAACTCGCGGCCCGCGGTCCTCTGGCCAGGGCGGGCTCCACTTTCCCTCCGTCCGCCAGCTACTGGCTGCGACCACTGCCGCGGCGAAAGCTAACGCTGCAGCTACTTGGGCTACAGCTCCCACCACCGCCTGGCCCCGAGCGCGTCGCGGCCTAATGTTGTCATGCGCCGCGTCGCCGCCTCTCTCAGCACCCACAGCCGCCAAGATCCTCTACATTCGGGCGCCCTCCCCCTCCAGGCCCCGCCCCCAGCTCGCGGGCTCCAGCCACCAGCCCCCCTCCCCTCTTTCCCGTCACGTGACGGCGCGCGGAGGCGGCCGCGGAGACGCCTCCCCGGCGGGCCGGGAGGGAGTCGCGCGGGAACAACTGTCAACACCTAGTTCTGCCAGAGTCTTATCGCATCCGAATTGCCTCCGCACACCCGAGGGCGGCTTCGGGATTCGAGCCCACCGCCGCCCGCCCGTGATCTACTGAGGCGTGGTCTGGACCGGTCTTTCAGGGCCCTGCCTAACCTGAGAAGACTGCACAATAGAGCTCACTGGTATTGGCCCAGGACCCCACGCCCACTCGGAGGCCCGCAGGCCCGAGCTTGAGACCCGCCTCCCCAGCCTCGGCTTGACTAAAGTTTTAGACAAACAAAGGAAAAAAGAAGGCATCGTGGTGTCTTGCTTGAAAAGCAGTAACAAATTGTTCCTATTTCTAGTACCACGTTAATTGTGGCATTTAATTTACTGTCTTCCTCATTAGAGTTTGTTTTTTTTGTTTTTTGTTGTTTTTTTTTTTTTGAGGAAAGGATGGTGTGTCTCAATCACGCTGGGATGAAAATAGCCTAGCAAACTTATTTTTGTTCCTAGTCAGGTTCAGCATCCTTCGTGCCAGTTCTACAGTCATTAAGTCTCACAATGTGTTAGGTTGGTGGCAGTTTAAACAGATCCACAGGATTTGGCAATTCGTTGCAATTTTAAAATAAAGCCTAATCTTTTTTTTTTTTTTTTTAAGTACCTAACTTTTGGACGTAAACTTGCTTTCCTTTTAAACCCAGGTCCGAGGAACTCTCCCCGCCTACCCCTGGTGATGAGAGGAAAAGAATAGAAATGCCAATCGCCAGAGGAAAGAGAGTAACAATACAGAAATGACGGAAGTAGAAAAGCAGAAAGATCATAATCAAACCCTGCTAACCATGCAAGCACATGAGAAAGTTTTCTCAGTTTGTAAGTCATTTTTCCTTCTGGCCCAGAACTAAGGGTTTTTGCTTAAGCATGTTTTATGCCCTCATTACGTTTTCTTAACAAGACCTCAAAAAGCATTCTGATCACCTGGATACTTGAATTACCAATAGAGTTTGGCCTATATGATCGTAATTATCAATGTATTTCATGACACACTAAGAAATAGACTTTAGGACTCACCGTTATTTCATGTGAAGAAAGAAAAATACTGCCATTTAAACTATGCAAAGCCACTGATATTTTTTAGGACACATCTTGAATTCAGAGTTGTTAAAATGTGAGAAACAATGGGTCTTGGAATCTATGAGATACTGTAATGAGCTGATGTTCCAATGAGGGAAAGATTCTACAGGTTCTGTTCTGAAGTCTGAGATACTGTATTTGTAGTTCAAATAAATACGAGAAAAGTTTTATTATTGTGTGAATGACACTAACTCAGTAACTTTGGAGTTTGGCATCAGATTGAAATGTCTTCTATTTTCTAGAGCACTATTTTTTAAATTGACTTAAAATTCAATTTTATTTTTTAACAAATAGGCTGGAATGGAATAGAATATAAAGATCAGAGTACACATTTAGCGTGGACAAGAAATTGCTTTGTGAAATTTTTGTTTCATTTGTGGGGAAGGATAAGAGTGTGTCCTATGTTGTGATTTAAACTGTGTTTCTTAGTGTGAGTTACAATCAAATAGATTTGAAAAAGAATGTTCTTGGAGCACAAATAACATGCAAAATATACCCTCTGGGCTCTGTTTCTCTGGTTCTTTTCCTTTACTCTGGGAACTAAAACTACAGATAGTAAAATAAGGCAAATCTCCTTGACAATCCTCTCCTGCGTCAGCCCAAATTTCTTCTATTGGTTGTTGAAAATAAACAGTCTTTTGTTGGAACGGAAAGCACCGTTCTGGAAGCAAGGTGGTGGTGGTTTACAGACTCTGCTAATTAGATGTGTGACTGGATGAATTACTCTCTGCATATCAAGCTCTGATAAAAAGTAGGGAGTTGGGGGGCCGCCTGGGTGGCTCAGTTGGTTAAAGCGTCCATCTCTTGGTTTTGGCACAGGTCTTGGTTTCAGCTCAGGTCGTGATCTCACAGTTTGTGAGTTCAAGCCCTGCATCGGGCTCCACACTGATGGCTGAGAGTCTGCTTGGGATTCTCTCTCTCCCCACCCTCCCCTCAAATAAATAAATAAATTTTTAAAAAAAGTAGGGAGTTGGACTATATGCTGTTTAACCAATGTTATTCAACCTTTTTTTTTTCAGTGAATGATATTCACATTGGAAACAAACAGGATTATGCAAATTATTGTCTAGTCTGACTACCTATAACTGCTATCAACCACACTAAAAAAAAAGTCAATGCAAGTTCATGAAAGTGAAGATATTATGGGACAACAAATGTAAGTATATCTTCTGTAATTGTATTTTAACTGTTGCTAGTAATAGTTGCTTGTCATGAATGATGATTTTGACATACCTCACAATTGATTGCAACAAAATGATGTATCAATACATTGCAAATGAGAAATACAT
Organism: Prionailurus viverrinus; assembly: GCF_022837055.1. Taxonomy (NCBI): domain Eukaryota; kingdom Metazoa; phylum Chordata; class Mammalia; order Carnivora; family Felidae; genus Prionailurus; species Prionailurus viverrinus. Next base: position 97,341,999 of record NC_062567.1, read on the forward strand.
ACTTTTCAGATCCTTTCACATCTAATATCGTATGATTTCAGGAAATGATCAAACTAGCATTTTGATGTAATCACAACATAAACAGAAACTGTAATGTGTGATCCTGTGCTATAACTGAAAAATACCCTAAAACTCCCATTTGCTATGATTACATACCCTGCAAGTTTGCTACTCTTAAAATTATTTTGAGAATAATATTTTTAATAAAACTTTTTAATATAATTGTCCAATTTTATTATAACTATTCCATTTTAACTCCAGTAAGAATCTCTTACGCCTAGTGTTTAATTCATTGTACATTTCTGACAATGAGAAGTTCTTTTTCCAAATCAGCTAAAGCACTGACAGGCACGATAATTTATCCCACAGAATATGCATCATCCCTGACCTAGAATGAGAGAGATTGGCTTGAAGTTGTTTTCTGTTTTTTTGTTTTACTTTTGCCTATCCATTTAGACATTTATGTTGCCAAAGATTGCTAATGAAGATTTTAGGTTAAAATCCTCATTTTCTCAGAGAAGATTAACAGCAACCTCAAACATAAATAAGGTATTCAATACAACTTTGAAGACTGTGGTAGATTATGTTATTACTCTTGGCCATGTAACTTGCTCTAACGAATGGTTTATGAGCGGATGTAACACAGGCCAACTGCTTTTTTGAATGCAACATTCAGGTCAATCTCTTGGTCTTGTGCTGCCTGGCCATGAGAAAGGCATGTTCCAAATAGGGTCTCAGAATGAGAAAATACGTGGAGCAGACCTGAAACTGACCTTTAGAGCAGTACACCAGCAGCTGACCTGCAGCTACTAACATGAAGCAAGAGTGAATCATAAATATTTGTTGTTCTAAATCACAGAGATTTTTGAAATTGTTATATAGTATAATCTCACAAATCAGCTTAAGTGAATTTAAGCCAACAGATAAGTGGTTCTAAGGCTAAATGCACTGTAGAACAATAATAATCTTCAATTTAATAAAACAAAATAATAGACATCTACAAGGTGCCTGGCTGGCTCAGTCGGTTAAGTGTCTGCCTCTTGGTTTCCACTCAGGTAATAATCTCATGGTTTGTGGGTTCGAGCCCCATGTCAAGCTCTGTGCTGACAGCACAGAGCCTGCTTAAGATTCTCTCTCTCTCTCTCTCTCTCTCTCTCTCTCTCTCTCTCTCTCTCTTTCTCCCTCTGCTCCTCCCCCACTCAAGCACATGTGCATCCCCAGACTCCCTAAATAAATAAATAAATAAATTAATTAATTAATTAATTAATAGACATCAACTAGATATGTGGTAAGCACCCAACCAAAAATTTATATTAGGGGCTCCTGGGTGGCTCAGTCAGTTAAGCATCCGACTTCAGCTCAGGTCACAATCTCAGAGTTCATGAGTTTGAGCCCTGTGTTGGGCTCTGTGCTGCCAACTCTGAGCCTGGAGCCAGCTTCAGATTCTGTGTCTCTTTCTCTCTCTGCCCCTTCCCCACTCGTACTCTTTCTCTCTCCCTCCCTAAAAAGTAAGCATTAAAATAATTTAAACAAATTAAAAATTTTTTATATTAAAAAAGTAGTCTGGGGTGCCTGGCTGACTCAGTTGGTTAAGCGTCTGATTCGGCCCAGGTCACGATCTCGGGGTTCATGAGTCTGAGCCCTGCGTCAGGCTCTGTGCTCACAGCTCAGGGCCAGGAGCCTGCTTCGTATTCTGTGTCTCCCTCTCTCTGTACCCCTTCCCCAGCTCACACTCTGTCTCTCTCTGTCTCAAAAAGAAATAAACATTAAAAAAAAAGTCTATTTGAAAAATCTACAGATTTTCTTGCAAAGTATTTACATATTGATTTTAAGTATTTCTGTTTAGTATTATTTGTCTTAAATATCCCTCAATGAAAATTTGGATAATAAAATACAAAGAATATAGGCTTGTATTTCTGGCAATATCATGGCTTATATACCTCACTCAGTGATCACACTGGAAACAAAAATCCTGGAAAAATGTTTTAAATTCTATTAAATGTATTGATTAACTGGTAATAAAGAAATTAGTAGTTCAAAACTGGAATGAAGGCAGAAACCTAGATAGAGAGTTTCACTCCAAATGACCCCAAGGGCATTTGCCAAATCCAGTTAACATGAGCTTTGGTGTTCATGGCCTTATAAAAGACAAAACCCATGACCTGCCCTATGCCCACAGAGCTGCAGTTCCAAGGATTATTCACTTACTGTAAAGATGTATTAGAAATAAACTTGCCCCTTAGTAGCATACACACCTCTCCCCTATATTCTACAAAGAAAATTACTGTCTTAAACGTGGCATCTAGTGGAGAGGGGAAAAGCAAAATCATATCTGAGAATTTAGACTCACAATCCAGCTCTTATGCACACAAAAAAATATAACTTGAATTCATATTACCTGGATGATCCCAGAAGGTATTCAGCTGATAATTGAGAAGAATGTTTGACTGATAGTACTTTCAGACATCTGGCAGAAGCAAATGTCAGTCCTCTCTGGAGGAGCCCATCTTCAGTTTAAGCCTTAAAGAATAATAAGTAAAAGTCTTAGGAAAATAGCTCACATTTTAAAAAATAACAAGCACAGAAGAAAATAAGACACCATTAGTGAGAAACAGTGAACATAAGATAGCAAAAACATTTAAAAAGACTTCAGATATTGAAATTACCAGACACAGACTATAAAATAACTATATAAAATATGAATAAGGGAATAAAAGATGACCTTGAAAATACATACACAAAACAAGAAAGTATAAAGAATAATCAAAGATATTTTTTAAATGGAACTTAAAGAATTAAAATATATAAGTTATTAAAATTTAAAACTCAGGGGACACATTTAATAGTCTATTTGACATAGCAGAAGTACAATTTAATGAACTGGGAGGTAGAGATGAAGAAGTTGCCCAAATGCAATAGAAAAAGAAAAAAATGAAAAATATAAAAGAGACTTTATGTGACATTGAAGACATTGTGAGAAAGCCTGAAATAAATTGATACTCCAAAAGAATAGGAAAGAAAAAAATGTGGCAGAAGCAATATTAGACATGATAATGGTTGAAAACTTTCCAGAACTGATGAAAGATTCCAATTCACAGGTTAAGAAGTCCCCCAGATCCCAAGCAAATTAAAGAATAATAAATCTACACCTATATACATCACAGCAAAACTATAAAACACCAAAAAACAAAAGGAAAAGAAAACTTTGAAATTAGTGGAGAAAAAAATAGATTATTCTCAAAGTGTCTGGTAATCGACCTTCATTGGTAACAACAGAATCAGAAGACCATGGAATAACACCTTCAGTGGGCTAAAAGAAAATCCAATGCCTATTTGAAGAGGTCTTTTAAGAAAGAGGCCAGGGGTGCCTGGGTGGCTCAGTCGGTTAAGCATCAGACTCTTGACTTTAGCTCAGGTCATGATCTCACGGTCATGAGATTGAGTCCTGCATCATGAGATCCAGCCCCAAGTTGGAATCAGGGCTGGGTGTGGAGCCTGCTTAAGATTCTCTCTCCTCTCCCTCTGCCCTTCCTCCCCCACCACAAAAAAAGAATGGGGCCAAAACAAAGGCATTTTTAGGCCAACAAAAGCAGAGTTTGCTGCTAATAGTGATTCTCACTAATAGAAAGTCTAAAGAAAGTTATCTTCAGACAAAAATAAAATGATCCCCCTATAAAAGATCTGGAGTTAAGACTGAAGTAAGAGCATTGAAAGTGGTAAATACTTGCATGAATCTAAACCCACCAACTATGCAAAACAGAATTGTTAAAATTATTTAATAATATTTTTAAAAGAAAATATAGCTATCACTCATATTCCTAACATCAGAATAAGTCCAACCAGATTCTTATCTTATACCTACTATTAAACAGACCTCATCAGAGCAAGTATTTTTCCCATTTGTATTATTATTTCCATCTGGTATATGCCCTTAAAAGCAAAAACACTAGGGGCACCTGTGTAGCTCAGTCGGTTAAGCATCTGACTCTTGATTTCAGCTCAAGTCATGATTTCATGGTTGGTGGGATAGGGCCATGCATCTTGCTCTGTGCTTGACTGCACTGAGCCTGCTTGGGATTCTCTCTCCCCATCTCTCTCTCTCTGCCCCTCTCCCACATGCTCTTTCTCTCTCTCTAAATAAATAAAAATGTTTTAATTGAAAAAAAGCAAAAGCACTAAACATTTTCATTTATTTTTTTCTCTTATCCATATAGGCAAAACTGTATTAATATTTTATTGATATTCTCTTTTTAAATAACTGTACTGCTGTAGCATTTTAAGTGTTTTTCCTCATGACATTTTTATTTCAAATTTGCATAATGTACCAGCGGAGATGATTTATTAATAATCAGACTAAGAAATTAGCATATATTTAGGAGATCATGATTTAGAGTAATAGAGTATTAGAGTTATTTTTCACATATCTATGAAGAATTAATGAGTCCCACCATAGAAGTCTAAAAATGAAAGTTCATCATAACAAATTATATAATTATGTATTCACAGGTTAAGGGCAATTAAGTCTTATTGAAAAGCTCTGCCTACCCTTTCCACCCACATTGCCTATTCAAAATTAGATGCATGCTATGACTTTTAACACTATCTCTGGAAATAGTTAGAAAATTTATGCTCAGGCTGTAAAGATTGACTCCTGAGGTTTAAGTCAGCCCAGGGGGCATCCTGAATTCCAAATAAATTTTTAAATGAAGAAGAAGAACCCATTTCTTTCTGATATCTACCTGGACTACACATTCCCAGCTGTAAATATGGTTTTCATTTCAATTTCAAGAGAGCATAGGGGTGCCTGGCTGGCTCAGTTAATGGAGTGTACAACTCTTGATCTCAGGGTTGTGAGTTCAAGTCCCATGTTGGACATGGGACCTACTTAAAACAAGAAAAAGAATTTTTAAAAAGACAAAGTGTATAAAAAGCTGTTTGTCACAATTATGTAAACATGAAAAGCATAGGATGCATAATTCCTTAAATTTCCAAAGTTGTGGTAACTACAATGCAGAGAAATTATAACTTACTTTTTTTTTTTACCAAAGCTTTACTCTCTTTGTTTTCCTCAACCACATGAGATTATTTGAAACATACTTACTTCTTTAATGCTTTCTTGATGAAACCAAATCTATAATTTCACTGCAGAATGTCCAAATGAATTCCATTTCTTTATAGTTTTTAATGTTCGAGAGATTCTATATTATACTAGTATAGATTATTCCAGTTAGCTTTGTCCAACCTGTATTATACATCTATAAACTTTCTAACAGTTCACAAGTAATTCATATAAACTAGATTGTACATTAATTCTTTCAATTTAATAAGTTATCAGTTTTTACTGGGTCCAAGGCCCATCCTAGTTACAAAAAAAATTAAGTATCTGTAAGTTACTCTATCTCTTTTCTGAAATGAATGGGAAGCTATCAAAAGACTCGCCCTGTAAACTAACAGTGTTTCAAAACTCTCATTTCTGTTGTTCTCTGCTGGGAATGAAAGTTCCATACACACAACATCATCAGGTAGAAATCTCCGTACCACTCCCAACAAGGGCAGGTGTTACCTAGATGCCTTTTGTCAAATCTCCTAAGTATTTATTATCTTTCTAACTCCTCCAGAACACTGGTACCCAAAGGTGACAAGGTGAAGAAAGAAGACACCTATCCTATATTCCAGTAGTGTCTGTCCAATGCATTCTTGTCAGGTTCATCCCTCTGTTCTAAGCCCTGTTGATATTTTCCCTTAGTTGTTTTCTGTCAATTCCCATGGGAGCCTAACTTTTGCCTGCTATTATATGCACAGACAGCTGAGACCAGACTCCCAATCCAATTCTGCCACCGGTTTCCTTTAACCCTTAATCCCTATAACACCCTCCGGGAAATGGACTGGAGTTGGGATACATCTATTTATGATTTCATTTTTAAATGTCAGCTCCTTTCCAGAGATGGCCAAATACTTCACTGCTTGTGGTCCTACGGTGTTGATTACTTCTGACTATCTTTTGCTGTCAGCCAATAGTCTTGGACCTGACATTGTTTGCATCCCAACCCCTCCTTCCTGAAGTTATTACAGAAGTAGTACACCATGAAGACAATTATCTCAACTAAGAACAGGGAAAATTATAGAGGAAAATGACCTTTATGCCAAAATAAGGTCAAGAAAAAAAAGGAAGTTACTATTAATGTATTAAAATAGACTCATTCGACATATCAACCAAATGCAATGCGTGGACCTCTTTCAGATTCTGATTCAAAGCACTTTTACAAAAGACATTAATGAGACAACCAGGGAAATATTAATACTAGTTGGATATTACCTGATATCAAGGAATTATTGTTAATTGTTTTAGATATGATAATGATATTTGATTATGGTGTTTTTAAATGTCTCATTATCTAGAGACACATGCTATATAATTGGGCCCATGCTTTAGGGAAAAAAAAAATCCTTCATATTATGTCACTTTCTTTTCTCTACCTGTAGGTCAAATCCATGGGCATGTACTCTACACCTACTAGTTATTTTCTACCTGTAAGATAGTAATCCTTTCCTCTTTGTCGTGTCTATGATTATTTTTTGGTAAAAGTATTCAAGTCAAAAGCAACTCATGCAATCTGTTATTTGCTCCAAACCTCTGTTAAGCCATGGTGAAAGGCCAAACATCATATGAACTGTGGTAAATAAATCTGATTAAGCACGTTAACATGTTCAAATTTATATAAAGCCTTCTGCAAATACAGATTAGAGATGCTAAGAAGCAGATGTACTGATCTCCTTGGCATTCACATGATTCAGCTACAAATAGAATTTGAACAGATTCCAAATGCACAACTGTCAAATTCATAAAAAGTAGCAACAAAAAGTCAAGTGAAAGTTTAAGCTTTGCCTGACTAGCACTGACTGTTTTCCGGGGGGGCGGGGGGGGGGGGAGTTGAAAGTATTCTGTTAATGTTTTATTTCTTCAGTGCTAATATTTGACAAGAACTAAGTGCTTTCATTTTATGCATGGATGTTCCCATTAAGTTAGCAGTTATAATCCAGAAACTGTTATGAATTAATATCACTATCAAGTCCAAAGAAAAATCTCAATTTAATCAATGTTACAAAGCTTATCAATATAACTTTGACTCACTGAACTAGTACAGTATAGTGCAGTTAACGTTAGAGGTGGAGACCTCTAACGTCAGATATATCTCAGTTCTAATGTTAGCCCTGCCATTTACTAGCCCTGCCACCTCACCCAGCCTCTTTCCTCATCTGTAGAGTTAAATTTTTTTTTATTTTACAGTGTTGTTATGAGAATTAACTCAAGAAACATAAATTATTATGATTACTATCTTTGGGGAATATTACATTGTACACAATTTTACTAACTGTATTTTCACTTTACTCAGTGGTAAGAACAATTACACACAGACTGTATACTCTACCAACCTTACGTTGATACCAAGGCTTTGTGGCAGCTGGCCTAATTCTGAGAATTATAGAATATACATAGATGGGCATAACTTCAGGCTACGGAAGTAGATTTATCTAAGAATCTGTACATTCCCCGATTTAGGTATCAGTCTCACATGTGATGTAAGAATGAAAGCTTCTTCTACAGCAATCAGGAGATAGACCCAACTTCAGAGTTTTGTTTTCCATTCAAGTAAGACTTCAAACAGCCTTTAGAGTGTTGCAGTACATGGAGTCCACACTCTAAGCCAATCCCCTCTTGCCAAACTTATTTCTTAAGTTTACTATAATTCGGTTTACTACGAATCATAGTAAAAAAAAATTATCTTTAAGCACAATACAGGAATACATGCATTTCCTTATTCTTCTACCCTCACAATGTTTCTGATATTCAATAGAATATCCAGGATATCTTGTTTATGATATTCAGTAGATGTAAAAATCGCTTTTTGAACTGTTTTAAAGATATCAGATATAGAGATTTGGTGGATTCAAATTAAACATTTGGGGCTAGAATATTTATAGGTGATGTAGTATATTGTTTTTACAGCATCTTTCATGCTATTTGATTGATTGCTCAGACTGATGCTCAGTCTGATAATTGAATGTTATTGATGCTCAGACTGATAATTGAATTAATGATATGGCAGTCTCATTTCTACTTTATAAACTTGTGACTGGGAAGTAATTTGTTTGGTATTACTTTGATACTATGCATATGCTCAGTTCTGCTTCTATAAACCTCATGTTTTAACACTTGTTGTAAACCCTTGCACAAGTCAATAATCTTAATAAAAATTGCAAAATAATTTTAATTCCATTATTCATTTTATATTCTGACATTTTTTCAGTAAAATAGAGCTTGCCTTTTATACCTAGAACTATTTGGTTACCTTAAAATATGGTTTATGCAGGAAAGGAAAAATAAATAATTCCTTACTTTTAGTTAGTATTCTTCAGAGAAAAGATAACTTGGAGACTAATGGGAAAATCTGAATTTGGGTTTTAGGTAAGATTAAAATTCATTTATTGGAAAGGTTAGAGATTGTTAATTTTTAAAAAGCAAGTTGTAAAACTGCACAAGTATGAAACTATTTTGGTTAAATATATATATATTTATACGCATATATAGAGATAAATAAAAGTATGCAAAGATATACAATAAGCTGTTAACGGTGGTAATAGATGGGAAATATGGATGTTTTTATTCTTCTATTTTACTTATATATAGTTTCCAACTTTCTGTCCTGCACATACTACTTTCCTAGTAACAGAATTTTTTTTTTTTTAAGAAAATCACTATTTCTTACTAAGCCTTAACATATAGCTTCTGAATCATCATCAACACGAGACTAAACATTCCAGCATTAAGAGGCTGCCAGGGCATCAACCTAGCCGCTTACTTTTTTTAAAACCTCTCTGCTTGCAGATTTTCCTTTGCCTTTTCATCTTACCCATGGTTCATAGGGCCCAGCTCTAGAGTCATGTAGCCTTTTCACTGTAGCATCCTCACGAATTGGCAACTTCTTTGTATGCTTCTGTTGATCTTTGGCAGAAATTCACTTATTTATTATTTAGTTTTTATGTCGTCATATTAGTTTTCTTCTTACCTTTCTGACTCTTCCTCATTCTTTGCAAGTTTCTCTCTCTCTGCTATTTCTTCATTGCTCCAAAATTTCATACTCAGCCCTCTTCTCTTTTCACTCTATATCTTCTTCCTAGAAAAGAGAGGAGAAAATGGATCTTGTGTTCTCATTCTTTTTAGTCCATCTAATATGTATTTCTAGCCTAGTCCTCCCTCCTGAGCAACATAATCATATATATATAATCTCTAATTATTTTAATCTTCAGTTAGACATTTATGTATTTATAAGTTTATATACTTATATATTTAGGTGTTCTCCTACCTGGATCTTAAATTAGAAATATGCTACTTTCAGAACTTTAGGGAAGTGTACCTTCCACTTTTATTTCTGCTATTTTCCCTAAGTAGAAAGAGCTATTTTATTTAATTGGTGATTTAAGAAGAAGAAAATAAGACCTAGCCCCTTTCTTGCCATATTTTTCAAATCTACCTACCCACAACAGATTATGTTCTGTCCTGTTTCTCATTCTGTGTAATAAACTAAATACACATGGATCAGAGCCTGGGCTTGCTTTTACAGGCAGGCCTGAATCCTAACCCTCATTCTTTCTACATTTGACCTTACTGAGTGTGGAGCACTGATTCTGTCCAAGTTTATCTGTCCTGAAGACCCAAATTTTCCTTTTATTATGCCATCTCCCATTTGGACCTGGGGAAAAGTATTGAAAAGCTTCATTGTGGCTGTACATTGAAGTCCTTTGTCTAAGCATCTTTATCAGTAGGAAGGTGGTTTTCATCTTTATCTGACACCCTATCAATTGTTTCTGAATTCAGAAGAGAGTGAGATATATAAGGAGCTGTCACTGGCTAAGCCCCATTATTGATAGAACAATTATTGAGAAGCTAGGTCTAATATAAAAAAATGGAAAATGGAATCTTGCCAGTCTAACAAGAGAATAAAAGATCTCAGAAAAAAATGATAGCAATGATCAGATAATCAGCAAAACAAGAATTTGTTCATTTATTGCTGAATGCCTACTGTGTGTTAGGCAATGTTCCAAGGAGAAGTTCAAAGAGAATACTTTAAACAAAAGTTACCTGGTACTCTAATTTGACTGAGTTTTGAATCATTATAATAATCAACAACAAAGCAATGCTTTATATTCGTTGATTCAATATCAATGATTGATTCAACATAATAATTACAATATTTGAGTTATTATTGTTTATCAGACAAGCAATTCTCATACTATGATTGAATCATCAGAACAACTCCGACAGAACAGAATAGTCTAGGTTATTCTGCAGCTGGAAAATCAATGATTTAACTGAACAGAGATTTATGTCTAATTTCAAAATGTTGGCTCTGGCTCCAGGTTGGCTCTGGCTCATGTCTTCCATGTGATGACATAATAATCTAGGCTCTTTAACCTTGTGGTGCCACCATCTTAATATGAGTCTTTTTCCATGATTGTCCCAGTAGGAGAATAAACACTAAAAAATTTCATATTGACCTTTCATGGCCTCATCTAGAAACTGACACGTGTCGATTGCACAGTATTTCATTGACCAGACAGAATCACATGTGCCCATCCAGTTGCAGGGGTGCTGAGAAATGACAGTCATTCTACTGAGCGCCCAGAAGAAAAAGAGAACTGAATATTGATTAACACTAGCAATTTGTACTGTGAATAGCTATTATTACTGTCCTTTTTGTATAGGTGAGGAAATGGAGGATTAGCAAATTTAAGTAACTCATCCAGTGTTACACAGAAAGTAAGTAGAGAAGGCATTATGTGAACCTGGATAATCTGACCCCTGAATTCATGCTTAACCTTTATCCTATAGTACTTCCCAATTCCACACTGGAGCTCTGGCAGAACTCCACCACTACTAGATGTATTTAATTCAATTTATTTAAATTTAGTTTAAATTAAACTAGTTGTGCCAGTTATTGTAGTTTTGTCTGGAGGAAGTTTGGATTATTTGACCATATAGGTCTCTTCTAACACAGTTGGTTCTGTTTCAATGGAGAACCATGACTAATATAACAACCTAAAAATTAGTCTTAAAAGAAGGTTAGGAAATGATACTTTATTAAATTTTAGGTTAAAAATGAGATTCTATGCAAATCTTAATTACTTTGATCTTAGAATATCGAGTAAAATCTCAGAATCCTAGAATAACCTACAGATGTATGTCAATGTGTATTATATATTATATAACACAAAGTTAAAAAAAACTCAATGGTTATAAAATTCATAGATTTTTGCAAAGAACCTTGTAGACTGAAAAAACAACCAAAACAATCTGCCACATATAGGCCTTAGTATATAGATTTTACTTAGGGGAGTGTTCTAATTGTCTTCACAAATTCAATATTGTGAGAATGTGTGCCTAGGTGTTACTTATCATTTTAAAAAGAATTAAGTTCTGTACAACTGAGAATGTTCATAGTCTCCAATTTTAATTTGTTTTCCCGTATATGATGCTGTTTCTCAAGTATTTAGTTGCCCCCTGCTGGTCACATAATTATAAAATTCCTAAAAATATATATTTCTCAGATTGCTTGTGATGACAGACTTCTAATGAGATACATTAAACTTTTTCATTAAATGAATTCACCATGGATTTCCAGTGCTCAACTGAGATATGTAAGTTAACTGAGAGTTCTTAAATACGATCTTCTTCCTATAATATATATTTCATATTTTATGTCTCTTCAAGCCCTTTTTGAAACCATGTAGGTATAAATTATCAAACTGAGAGGGAAGAACAGTACTTTTTTCAAGAATTTTTAAAACTGTATTTTATCCTGTCTCTGCTACCGCCTCTCTGGTTAATCTTGGACAAGGGACTTTAACTTCTTGATATCTATTTCCTCATCTGTAATATTAAGAATAACTGACACACAATAAACTGTACAATTTAAAGTATGATTTGATAAGTTTTGACATGTATTCAACTGTGAACTATCGCTACCATAGTTCAAAATAGTGAACATATTTATCATTCCTAAAAATTTTTTGTGCCACTTTGTATTTCCTTCTTCCTGTCTCCTGGCCCTCCCAACCCTCTCCCATCCTCCAGTAACCACTGATGTGCTTTCTGTCACTACAGATTAGTTTGCATCTTCCAGAAGAAAAACAAATTTTAAGTTCACTAGTTTAAGATAGACTAAAATGAGGTACGGAAAAACTTAAATTATTTTTAAATATTAAAAACTTTTTTGAGATTCCTCTATCTTGAAGCCTGAGGCAACACTGTACTGCAGTGGCTAAAGGCTTTAACTTTAGAGTCAGCAGGTATGCTCTGGCATCTTGGCTGTCTCATTTACTTGTTGTGTGACCTTGGGCAAGTTACTCAACATCCTAACTGAGATGAACAATTTCCCCATACTTAGGAGAAAGGATTGAAAATAGCATCTATCCCATAAAAATGTTGTGAAATTGTGGCCTGTACATACAATACATTCAACCAATGGTAGCCCTATTTCTTTAGACATTTCAAAGAACACTAACCCAATTTTAAGTAAAGGAAACAACCCTGACTATTCAGCCAGTATAATCTTAAGATAACCATTTTAGAAGTTTTATGTGAGAATTTAAAAAATTCAGTGTGCTAGCCATGGTGTCAGATGACTCTGACTCAAGTCCTTTTCTTAAGTCCTCCATTGGTTTTCCTTCCTCATAGCTATTTCCCCAAGTGTCATGATTTTCCTTTCTTTGTAATTCCATCCCTAGCCAACATGTGACCTGAAAGTCATCTGATTTCATCTTTATGATTTGACAAATGACCAAAGTAAAGTGAATGATAGTCATTCTAGCAAAGTAGAAAGAGTGGTGGCTACCACTTGAGGTGACAGACACCATGGAAATAGAGATAACTGAAGAAACTAGGTTTTTTTGTGTGATAAATGTTCTTTAACAGTTTTCTCCTTTATATTCAATTACTTCTGTTGCTCTTTCTGAGCTGTCAAGATCTGCCAGGTTCATACTTGATAAAATGCTCTGTCTACAACAGAAACTAATTGAGCTCCACTTACCAGCCTAGCCCAATCTAATATCCAGGGAAAGTTCTGCTTTTATGGAGGAGAGATACTGCATCTTGGAATTCCTTTGTGTGCTCTTTTCAATGAAGTTTTAGCATTGCGTTATTAAAAATAGTCCTGAGAAATTATGTGTGTGTGGCAATAGACCCTAAGGTAGCTCCCAGTGGTCTCTGTCTTCCAATATTAATGTCCTTCCTTAAGTTCCTACCCCTAAATATAGGTTGTAAACCTTAAAAATAAAAGGTATTTTGCCAGCCAAAAATGGATTTATTTTGCAAAAACAGAATTGCAATTCAGGACCGGCAAGTTATAGCAAAATTATTGATTGTCTAACAAAGGCAAAGAATGTTATTTTATGGAAAAGGAGGACATTGGGAGGGTTTGTTTTTGAACAAAAATCCATTGGAGAAAAGCATGAGTCTAGGGTAGTGGCAGTTTCTCATTGGCAGGGTTACAGGGGTAGTTAGTTTCTTGTAGCAGATGCAATGTACATCTTTCCCTCTTGGGGCCTGTGATTAATGATTCTTGCCTGTTGAGAATGCTTGTTTCAGGGATCTGTAATTGACAATTCTTTCTATAATTGACACTAAGTGGTATGGCTTCCCATTCCAGCTTTTCCTTCTATTATCCCAAGTTCACTTTAGTGAGGTTTCCCTTTATTAATTTTCATAAGATGGAGCCTGTAAATTGCTTTGAACCAATATAATTTGGCAAAGGTGATAGGATATTATTCCCATAATTATATTATATTATAATATCATAGATGTGGTGGGATACATCACTCTCATCATTATGTTACATTATGTAAGAATCCATCTTGGTAGCAGAATTGTTCTTTCTCATTTTCCTGCTGGCTTTGATGAAGCAAGCTGCTGTGTTGTGAACTGCCTATGGAGAGGACCATGTGGCAAGAAACTCAGGTGGCCTCTAGAAACTGAAAACAGCCTCTGGATGGCAGCCAGCAAAAAACATCTAAAGCCCCGAGTCCTACAGCTGCAAGGAAATGGATTCTGCTAAAAATCTCAGAGAATCTGGAAGCAGATTCTTCTTTGCTTGAGCCTCCAAATGGGAACAGAGCCCACCCAAAACATTCGGTGTAACCAGGAGAGACCCAAAAGTGGAAACCCCAACTAAGGTGTGCCTGGGCTCTTAACCCACACAGAAACAGAGATAATAAAGTGTATTGTTTTAAGCTGCTAAATTTATGGGATTTGTTGCACATAAATATAAAATATACAGATTTTGGTATCTAGAAGTGGGGTGCTCTTGTAACAAATACCTAAAAATATGTCCATGGTTTAGGAACTGAGCAGTGGGTGGAGGCTGGAAAAATGTTGAAAAGCATGATAAAGCATGAACAGATTATCAGTAGAAATATGAAAATGAGGACATTAACATTGAGAACTCAGAAGGAAATGAGGAACATGTTATTGGAAACTAGGGGAAAGGGAATCCTAGTTGCAGACAACTTAGTAAAATTACCTCCTGCCGTTATGTTGAAAGCAGAACTTGTAAATGATGAATTTGGTTATACAGTTAAGGAGATTTCCAAGCAAAGTGTTGAAGGTGACTACTGGTTTATTCTTGCTACGTAAGAGTAAAATTCAAGAAAAGAGAGACAGTTTAGGGAAGAACTATTAAACAAAAAGGGATCAGGACTGGATAATTTTGAAAATCTTCATCCTCCCCAGATGGTAAAAATATTAACACTAGGAAATGGATTCTGAACACTATCAGGAAAGCTTGTTCTAGGGATGCCTGGGTGGCTCAGTTGGTTAAGCATCCAGGTTTCAGTTCAGGTCATGATCTCATGGTTTCATGGGTTTAAGCCCCATGTCAGGCTGTATGCAGGCAGTGGGGAGCCTGCTTGGGATTCTCTCTCTCTCTCTCTCTCTCTCTCTCTCTCTCTCTCCTTCCCTCCCTCCCTCCCTCCCTCCCTCTCTGTCTACTCCTCCCCTATTCACACTGTCTCTGTCTCTCTCAAATAAATAAACTTAAAAAAGAAAAATGGAAAGCTTACTCTGGAGAAAATTCCCAGGGAATAAGTCCACAACCTTTTGTTAAAACCTGAAAGAGATCAAAGGACAAGGTCTTTAATCACACAAAGGGCTTTTTCAGTAGAAGGGTGTGCCTCACATCTTCTCAATCAAACCTCTTGGCCTCTAAGAAGTTTAAAGATGCTATTTCTCAGCCCTAGGCTCTCAGCAGGAGCCAAAGATAGAGATGAGGTTTTTTTGAAACAAACTATAGCTTGTGTGGTCTTTGTCTAATGGAGTAAACCTCACTGAAATATGTGAAGACCCATCAAGTTCTTGAGGAACTTATTTCAGCAAAAACAATGCCAGTTTGGAATGAGAAAGACAGAATTATAAAACAAAAGGAGGCTGCCAGACCCCCCCCCCCAAATTTTACTGGCAGGAAATAGGCTGATAAACCTACTCATGTAGGTTAACCTTCCATAAAAAAGGAAAGATGACTCAGAGGGCTGAACCCAGAGGGCAGAATCAAGAGCCATGGAGGATTATCCCAAAGACAAAGAACCTAATCAAGGAACTCCCAACATTTACCTAGTTGTATTTCAAAATGTTATGGACCAAGGACTTCTTTTTACCTTTCATTTTCCCCCTTTTTGAACTGTAATGTTTATAACTATTATACTAAATCTGTGCCACCATTGAATGTTGGGTATGTTGGAGGCAGATAACTTGTTTCTTTTAGTTTCTCAGGTCCATAAATGAAGAGTAATTGTACTCAGGAACTATCTTTTTCTGAGTCCACTCAAAACTGGCAGCCTTCCAAGTGACAAGTGTTGTATATGATGGTTTCCTGTGCCTTTTCCCTAGTGGTAAGATGCTTCTCCCTCATTTTCCCTTCTGATCTCCCACTACTATCTTCTATTTGCTGAAACTAACTAGTGACCAGTTGGCAAACGGATACTGGGAAATATGGTTTAACCTGGCCATATCCTGTGATTCAGAGTGTAGAGCAAGGGAGAGCCAGGGAATGATGAATCTGAGAGAAAATAGGCCAGTGACCACCACAGAGTCTGCACTTAGAGTGCTTTTTACACCTGGAAATTTGCTACAACTCAACCCTAATTTGGTCTGTTCTCATGAAAGATTAGACCCTCTTTCCCATTTCTATCCTGTTTTTGTCAGTGTCTTTTTGCCTGTTAGGTCAACATTTACTTTTTCCTTTATTGACTTAGTCTAATTGACAGGATCATTGCCTACTATCAAGACAAATAATTAGATCATTTTTCCTTTTCATTACTGAATTCCCCCAATAACAATAATATAACCTTCCATTTTATAATGGAACCTTCCCTTCCACATAAACTATATTTTCCATTTTCCTAGTGCTTCATCTCTTTCACTGTACTTTAGCCATGTACAAACCATTTAAACCATCTACAAACCATTTAAACAGATGCTCATTCATCAAATTGAAGCAATCCCCAAGGTCTAATCCAACTTATATCAGGGAAACTCTTGCATAGAGGAAACTAAATTTAGGGTTGTTTATGAAATCTCATTCCTAAAGCCCTGTGAACATTATCCAATCTCTTCTTGGGTCTCCTCCCCACCACCAAGATCATAAAACTGAAGCTTCTCTTCATTTTCTATATCTATCCCATATTTCACCAGTTTCTCCTCCTCTAAAGCAAAATAAGCACCCCAGTTTCTTGCAGCCCACATTCTCCACTTGCATCCTAGTGGATGATATAGATTATGAGCTTAGACCACGTGATTACCTAACAATGGTGAAGATAATTGTCGTTTTCTTAACTAGGAAGGGTATGATTCGTAAGAACAGACCTAGGAGTTCTATTAATCTAGTTGTATTGCCAGTCTGTCCTTGAGAGGCTACGTTGAGGTGAGGATATCAGAACTCTGACAAAATAAAGCTAAAGTTTGGAATAGACATCAATAAACCAGGGGATGCAGGTAATCCTAATTTCATCTGACCTTAGATTCTCTTCTACTTTGGCCCAAGACAGATTTGAACAATTTCTGAACCAAAACACACAGCCACTTAAACAGGGGAGCTATCCATTCCTTAACCTCTGTTTCCTAACAGTCCTAAGAAGGCTGCCCTGGGCCGTGTCAAGAGCAGCAGTTCTTAAATGTTTAATGTTAAAAAAATTATGGAAAATTCCAAAGAGCTTTTGTTTATCTGGATTAAATTTGTTGATATTTATCGTGTTAGAAATTATAGCAGGATTTTTAAAAAATTAATTCATTCCTGGGGCACCTGGGTGGCTCAGTTGGTTAAGCATCTGACTCTTGGTTTTGGCTCAGGTCATGATCTCACAGTTCATGGATTCAAGCCCCAGATCAGGCTCTGCACTGGTAGCACAGAGCCTATTTGGGATTCTCTATTGCCCTCTGTCTTTGCCTCTCCCTCCCCCCAACTTCAAAATAAATAAATAAAACTTTAAAAAGAAATTGATCGATTTCTGGGGTGCCTAGGTAGCTCATTCAGTTAGGTGTCTGACTCTTGATCTCAGCTCAGGTCTTGATCTCAGGGTCATGAGTTCAGGCCCCGCGTTGTCTGTGCTGGGTGTGTGAAGCCTACTTAAAAATTTTTTTTGATTCCTTTAAAAATTACAATACCCATTATATTTTAACATAAGTAACATTTTTTTTAATTAAATGTATTTTCAAAAATAATTTAGTGAGTACTATTGGTTTTACATTTTTGCAAATCCCTTTAATGGCTGGCTTTATAGAGGACAGCTCAGTTCTTTTTTTAATTTTAATTGAAGTATAATTGATATACAATATTAGTGTCATGTATACAATACAGTGTTTGACAATTATGTACATTACAAAATCCTCATCACAATCAGTTTAGTTGCTGTCTTTCACCATACAAAGTTATTACAATATTATTGATGATATTCCCTGTGCTGTACTTTCCATTTCTGTGACTTATAACTGGAAATTTGTACCTGTTTTTATTTTTTTTTTAATTTTTTTTTTCAACGTTTATTTATTTTTGGGACAGAGAGAGACAGAGCATGAATGGGGGAGGGGCAGAGAGAGAGGGAGACACAGAATCGGAAACAGGCTCCAGGCTCTGAGCCATCAGCCCAGAGCCCGACGTGGGGCTCGAACTCACGGACCGCGAGATCGTGACCTGGCTGAGGTCGGACACTTAACCGACTGCGCCACCCAGGCGCCCCTGTACCTGTTTTTAAATTTTTCAATATTTATTTTTGAGAGAGAGCGATAGAGCATGAGTGGAGAAGGGGGAGAGAGAGACACACACAGAAATCCAAAACAGGCTCCAGGCTCTGAGCCATCAGCACAGAGCCCAATGCAGGATCAAACTCACAAGCTGTGAGGTCATGACCTGAGCCGAAGTTGGACACTCAACCAATTGAGCCACGCAGGCCCCCTGGCAGTTTGTACCTCTTAGTTCTCTTCCACTATTTCACCTATCCCATAATCCCTTCTCCTCTGGCAACCCCCAGTTGTTCTTTGCATTATATGAGTCTCTTTCTGTTTGTTTGTTTTATTTTTTAGATTTCATATGTAAGTAAAATCGTGTAATACTTGTCTTTCTCTGTCTGACTTATTTTACTCAGCATAAAACCCTCTATGTCCATCCATGTTGTTGTGAATGCCAAGATTTCATTCTTTCTTGTGGCTGAGTAGTAATCCATAATCAATTGTGTATGTTTTTTTTTTTTTTAACGTTTATTTATTTTTGAGAGCCAGAGACAGATAGAGACAGCACAAGTTGGGGAGGGGCAGAGAGAGAGGGAGATAAAGAATTTGAAGCAGGCTCCAGGCTCTGAGCTGTCAGCATAGAGCCTGACACGGGGCTCGAACCCTGAGCCATGAGATCATGACCTCAGCTGAAGTCAGACGCTTAAATGATAAGCCACCCAGGTGCCCCCATTGTGTATGTTTATCACATCTTCTTTATCCATTCATCTATCTGTGGACACTTAGGTTCCTTGCACATCTTGACTATTGTAAATAGTGCTGTAATATGCATAGAGCTGCATGTATCTTTTTGAATTAGTCTTTTTGTTTCTTCAGCTAAATACCCAGAAGTGGAATTACTGGGTTGTATGATATTTCTCTTTTTAATTTTTTGAGGTAACTCTGTACTGTTTCCATAGTGGTTGCACCATTTACACTCCCACAGACAGACTGGTGTGAGGTAATACCTCACTGTGTTTTATTTGTTTGTTTTTATTTTAGAGAGAGAGAACACGGGAGAGTTGGGGAGAGGGGCAGAGAATGAGAGAATCTTTTTTTTTTTAAATTTTTTTTAAACTTTTATTTATTTTTGAGACAGAGACAGAGCATGAATGGGGGAGGGTCAGAGAGAGGGAAACACAGAATCTGAAACAGGCTCCAGGCTCTGAGCTGTCAGCACAGAGCCCGACGCGGGGCTCGAACTCATGGACCGCGAGATCATGACCTGAGCCGAAGTCGGCTGCTTAACCGACTGAGCCACCCAGGTGCCCCGAGAGAATCTTAAGCAAACTCCATGACCAGCATGGAGCCTGACTCAGGGCTCAATTCCACAGCCACAAGATCATGACCTGAGCCGAAATCAAGAGTCAGACACTCAACTGACTGAGCCACTCAGGCACCGCACTCACTGTAGTTTTGATTTGCAATTCCCTGATTATTAGTGATGTTGAGCATCTTTTCATGTGTCTGTTGGCTTCCTGCATGTCTTCCTTGTAAGAATGTCTATGCAAATCCTCTGCCCATTTTTAAAATTGGATTATTTGCTTTTATGTGTGTGTTGAGTTGTATGAGTGTGTGTTGAGAATGTATTTTGAATATTAACCTCCTATTGAGTATATTATTTGCAAATATATTGTCTTTAAGTAGGTTGCCTTTTCATTTTGTTGATCATTTCCCTCACTGTGCAAAAAAAAAAAAGTTTTTAATTTGATGTAGTCCCAATTTTTAATTTTTGCTTTTATTTCCCTTACTTGAGGGGACAGATCTGGAAAAATAGTGCAAAGGCCAGTGTCTAATAGTTTACTGTCTATGTTTTCCTTGAGGAGTTTTATGGTATCAGGTCTTACATTCAGGTCTTTAATCCATTTTGAATTTATTTTCATGTTCAGCATAAAAAAGTGGTCCCATTTCATTCTTTTGCATGTATCTGTTCAGTTTTCACAACACTATTTATTGAAGATACTGTCTTTTCCCTGTTGTATATTCTTGTCACATTTGTCATAAATTAATTGACAATATAAGCATGTGTTTATTTCTGGGCTTTCTGTTCTCTTGATCTATGTGTCTATTTTTGTACCAATACCATACTGTTTTTATTACTATAGCTTTGTTGTATAGTTTGAAATCTGGGATTGTGATACCTTCAGCTTTGCTCTTTCTTTCTCAAGATTGCTTTGGCAATTCAGTGTCTTCTTTGCACAGTTCCATACAAACTTTAGGATTACTTCTTTTAGTTCTGTGAAAAAATATTATTGGTATTTTGATGAAGATAGCATTGAATCTGTTGATTGTTTTGGGTAAGTATGGACATTTTAACAGTATTAATTATTCCAGTCAATGAGCATATCTTTTCATTTGTGTCATTTTTCAATTTTTTTCATCAATGTTTTATAGTTTTCAGAGTGCAGATCTTTCACCTTCTTACATTTATTCCTAGGTATATTATTCTTTTTGGTGTAATTATAAACGGGATTATTTTCTTTATTTCTTTTTCTATTAGTGTATAGAAATTCAACAGACTTCTGTATAATTGATTTTGTATCCTGCAACTTTCCTGAATTTATTTATTAGTTCTAATAGTCTTTTGGTGGAGTCTTTAGGGTTTTCTACATACTGTATCATGTCATCTGCAAATAATGACAGTTTGACTTTCCCCTAATAGTTTGGATGCTTTTTATTTCTTTTTCTTGTTTGATTTTTGTGGCTAGGACTTCCAGTACTATGTTCAGTAAAAGCAATGAGAGTAGACATCCTTGTCTTATTCCTATCTTAGAGAAAACACTTCCAGCCTTTCACCATTGAGTATGATGTTAGCTATGGGTTTGTCATATATGGCTTTTATTATGTTGAGGTATGTTCCCTCTAAACCCATTTTGTGAAAGCTTTTATCATGAATGTGAATGTTGTCAGATGTTTTTTCTGCATTTATTACAATGATCATATGATTTTTATCCTTCATTTTGTTAATGTGATGTATCACATTGATTGGTTTGCTGATATTGAGTCATCCTTGCATACACTGGACATCCTGAATGATTCTTTCAATGTATTTTTTTTTCAGTTTTAATTTTAATTCCAGTTAGTTAACACACTAATGTATTTTTATTTTTTTGTTTTTATTTTTTTTACATTTATTTATTTTTGAAAGACAGAGTGAGACAGAGTGCAAGTGGAGGAGGGGCAGAGAGAGAAGGAGACACAGAATCTGAAGCAGGCTCCAGGCTCTGAGCAAGCATTCAGCACAGAGCCTGATGCAGGGCTCGAACCCACGAACCGTGAAATCATGACCTGAGCCAAAGTCGGACACTTAACCGACTGAGCCACCCAAGCGCCCCCACTAATATATTTTTAAATTCAGTTTGATAATATTTTGAGGATTTTTTCATCTATGTTCATCAGGAATATTGGTTTGTAATTTTGGTTTTTTGTACTTTGGTTCTGGTAGAATGAATTTGGAAGCAGGCCTTCCTCTTCTATTTTTTAGAATAGTTTGAGAAGAATAGGTATTAATTCTTTTTTTTAAATTTATTTTCAATGTTTATTTATTTTTGAGAGAGGGAGAGCACAAGCAGGGAAGGGGCCTAGAGAGGCTCTGAGCACAGAACCCAACTCAGGGCTTGGACTCACGAACTGTGAGATCATGACCTGAGCCAAAGTTGGACGCTTAACTGACTGAGCCACCCAGGTGCCCCTGATATGGCCTTCTCTTTATGACTTTACCTGTGGAAGGTCCATTCTGCTAGTCTTCAGGTCATTTTCACAATGAGTTGCATTACATGTAGTTGTTGCCTTGGTGTGTGTCCATGGGAGGAGGTGAGCTCAATCTTCCTTCTGTTGGTGAATCTTCCCCTGCCTGTTGGTGAACTCTACTTTCTGAAAATCTAAAATCATTCTTGTTCGGTACATTATGATTGTTACTATTTAAACAAGAGAGTACTATTAACATCAGCGAACGTTTTACTTCCAAAATGAGGCTACCTTCTGAGCGGGGTTGCCACAGAGCAAATACAGGACAACTCAATTCTTATATCTACTTCTATATTTAATCTGTTCTGATATGTTGTTTTAGTTGAATTAAATTTAGAGAATCCAGTCTCATACACATATGTAATTGGAGAAGGAAGGCGAATTTTAATAGTTTTTTTAAAAAGATAATTGTGAATATTCTTCTTTGATATCACACCTCCAAAACCCTACAAGTGATAGTTTCTTAACGATTAGTAGCAATGTGGAATCTGACGCTGTATGGATGGACATTTGTATACTGTAACATTAAAATCCACTGATGTATAATGGGGTATCTTGAACTTTGAATGGAACTATGCATTATTTTGTAACATCATGCATTGGTCATTTGGAAAATAGTGGTTCACTAAGGTATACATATCTTCCAAATTCTGATACATCTCATTTTGAATTATCAAAAACTCACATTTATTACCATCGTCACTGATCTCATCAGAAAAGTCCCTAAGAATTAGGAAATTGTCAGGGTGCCTAGGTGGCTCAGTCGGTTGGGCGTCCGACTTCAGCTCAGGTCATGATCTCACGGTCCATGAGTTTGAGCCCCGTGTCAAGGTCTGTGCTAACAGCTTGGAGCCTGGAGCCTGCTTCCGATTCTGTGTCTCCCTCTCTCTCTGCCCCTCCCCCGCTCATGCTCTGTCTCTCTCTCTCTCTGTCAAAAATAAATATTAAACAAAAATTTTAAAAATAATAATAAATAAATAAAAGAATTAGGAAATTGTCAAACTCATGGATGGATACAAGTTTCCCAAAATTCTGAATTTCTCTTGAAAGCTCAAATTTTATCTTTAACAACAAATGCTGCAGTTTGTTTTCATTGAAGCGACAGACTTCACTAAGTTTTGAGACAATATCTGCCAAATACCCAAGTCTGAATAACTGTAGTTTGTCTGTCATTCTTTCAAGTAAAAATGGTGTTCCATATACAAAAAATGGCTTGTTCAACTCACAACCGAATCACATAAATCCTTGTCCTCAGGACAACCATTGTGCCTAGGTATGCAGCAGGAATGCTGTATGCATTTTGTATCATAGAATTTTTAAAAGACATGGAATTAGTAGTTCATGTGAAATAAAATGAGTAATTATTGCTATTTTATCAAGCATATTATTAAATGAAACTTTTTTTTCTTTGTGAGTATACAGCAGTGAAGAATGCAATGGCTATCAGTATAGGCTGGTATCACTGCGATGATTTCTGTTAAGGCACCAGCAATTTTACCACCATTGCCTTCGTATTATAGTACAAATGTCAACACAGTTTGAGAGGCAAGTAATGTCTTAGTATTATTTTGTAAATAGTTTTGACCCTGCGGTTACTTGAAAGGTTTTCAGGGACTTCATGTTGTCCACAGACCACATTTTGAGAACTGCTGGCCATAAGCGGACCTAACTTGTAAGTGTGGTAGCAATCCATTTTCACATAATTTGCATTTATGCACAACTTTTCACACTCTCAGACGAGTCTATGCTATTATAACCAATACTGGCCTAACTGCTCTCACCAACTTACTGGTAATCATGACCCATCATAGTCTATTCTGGCTCTAGCTCAGTCCCCCATTTCTAACCCTCCGTTCTTCTTGCCAAAATAAAGACTCCTGGCCTCTATTTTTGTCTAACTAGTCAAACCCCCACACTAATTTTCTAATGATTTCATTTTAATTCTTAATCTTGTTGCCAGGAACAAACCTAATCCTTCAGGGTAGAATTTTATTTCATTGTATGTGTTTAATGAATTAAATAAATTCATCAGTTTTAAAATGAATTTTCTGTAAATCTATTTCACTTGCTAGAGAGATGGCATTTGGTTTGGCCTTAAAGAGTGACATGAGTTGGACAGGTGAAATGAGATTGTAGGTTTTTCAAAGTATGAGAAACAATAATAGATGTATGAAGGTAAAAAGGCACAGGGGCTTCTTGGGAAGAGGCAAGATGGATGCAAATAATAGAGTAATTAAAGATAAGGTCAGAAAGGTAGTAAGGGGTCATCTTGTGGAAGGGGTTGAAAGCCTAGAGTTTGGTAAGCAATGAGGAGCCACCAGAGGTGTTTCAGCAGAGGCAGAGGTAATGGGGTAAAACAGGTTCAATGATAGAAGCATTATTTGCTTAAGATTTATTTGGGAACTAGAGATGAAAAGAATTTGATGGCGAAAAGGGACTTGAGGCAAGAAAACCGGGTTGGAGGCCTGAACTAGGATGGTGACCCTAGAAGAGGAAATAGGTAGAAATAGAGTTTGAAAATACTGTGGGAACTATGATCAGTTAAGTGGTGGTGAGGGAGAAATGGTTGTGAAAAAAAATGATTAGAGCTTCAAGCACGAGTTACTGGGAAGTGTTTGATGTTATTCACAGGAATCAGGAAGTCAGAAAGAGGAACGGTTTGTGTGAGGCAAAATGGTGTGTTCAGTTCTCTACCTATTAGCAGATAAGTAGCATACTCAAGGGGGAACTAATTTTGTAGCACTTACAAGAACTGGAACCTAACACATATTAGAAGATTGTGGTTATTAGGCATATAAGTGGCTATCCTCAAGGGGAAACTAATTTTATAGCACTTACAAGAACTGAAAGGTAATAGATAGTAGGATGTTAGAAAATGGTGGTGGGAGCTGGACTGGCTTTATATTGTCTCTTTACAATATAAACACAAAGGGGAAGATGCAGTCAGTATTTTAATTCTCTGTAGAGTTTCTTTGTAGACATCTGTACCTTTTCTGTGGTCCATATATCACAAAGACATCTGTAATAAAGTGATACATGTTTATTGAATGATTTGTATGTGTTCTTTATTATGCTAAATTGTGTCAGTTGATCCTCACAACCACACTTAGATATTTTTAATTGGATTTTCATAAGAGAAATCAAGGTGCAAAGAGGCTCAGTAACTTTCTCAAGGGCAAACGAGAATGACATTTAAAACCAGGTTCTGTACAGTTTCAAAGTTCTTGTTTCTTCTACTCTATATGGCTAAAGTATTTACTTGCCCTTGTGCTTTTTCCTTTTCACAAAATGAAAAGGAAGTAGTACCTTTTAGCATGGAGTATTGGTTTTTACTATCTGATTGCATCCAGAGATTCATGTAATTCCTGCTTAGGACATCTATCTTAAGAAAGGCTTGTACTCAGGGACTCTTTTTTTTCTTACAGTTTTATTGAGATATATTTGACATAACATCACTGTATAAGTTTAAGGTTATAGCATAAAGATTATGTTATTAAATTATTACTGCAATAAGTTTAGTTAGCATCCATCATCTTATATACATAAAATAAAAGGAGAAAGTAAAAAAAAATTTTTTTCCCTTGGTGATAAGAACTCTTTGAACAATTTTCCCATCTATCATACAGCCATGTTGACTATAGTCAGCATGCTGTATGTCACATCCCTAGTACTAATTTATCTTATAACTGGACCATCTTCCTTCAATTCCCCCCTCGTTACTCCCTGCCTCTGGTAACCACAAATATGATCTTTTTTTTTATGTGTTTGATTTTTTAAAAATATTCTGCATGTAAGTGAGGTCTTTCAGTATTTGTCTTTTTTAAAAAATATTTTTAATGTTTATTTTGGAGAGAGAGAGACAGAGACAGAGTGAGAGCAGGGAAGGGGCTGAGAGAGAGACAGGATACATAGCAGGCTCTAGCTCTGAGCTGTCAGCACAGAGCCCGATGCAGGTCTTGAACTCATGAACCATGAGATTGTGACCAGAGCCGAAGTTGGATGCTTAACCAACTGAGCCACTCAGGCACTCCCTTACAGTGTTTGTCTTAATCTGTCTGACTAATTTCCCATAACATAATGTCCTCAAGGTCCACCCATGTTGTCCCAAATGGCAGGATTCCCTCATTTTTATGGCTAAATACAATTCTGTTGTATATAGATACCACAGTTTCTTTATCCATTCATCTACTGATGGACACTTAGGTTGTTTCCATATCTTGGCTATTGCAAACAATGCTATGATGAACATAGGGGTACAGATATCCTTTTGAGTTAGTGTTTTTGTTTCTTTCGATATATTCCCAGAAGTGAAATTGCTCGATCAAATGGTATTTCTATTTTTAATTTTTTGAGAAATCTCCATACTATTTTTCATAGTGGTTGTACCAGTGGTTGTGCTCTCACCAACAGAGCACAAGGTTTCCCCTTTTCCCACATCCTTGCCAGCATTTGTTATCTCTTGTCTTTTTGGTGATAGCTATTCTAACAAGCTTGAGGAGAGATCTCATTGTGGTTTTCATTTGCATTTCCTTAATGATTAATGCTGTTGAACATCTTTTCATGTACTTGTTGGCCTTTCATGTATCTTCTTTAGAAAAATGTCTATTTAGATTTTTTGCCCACTTTTAATTGGATTATTATAATTATGGCTTTTACTCCCTGTTATCCCTAGGGTTGAATGGGTAACATTTTGTATTGCAAAAACATACCAGTGGTTTAATTTGACAGTTTTCAAAGAAAGTCTCATGGAGAGTCTTAGACATGAGGTGGAGATCAGGTTCCTTCAGTCTGTGAAAAGAAAAGGGAAGGAAAGCACAATGGTTTGAGTAACTCAGGGGAACCACAGATCTCATGTTCTCTAAAGGAGAGTAGGAGGGGGTACCTGGGTGGCTCAGTAGGTTAAGTGTGCACCTTTGGCTCAGGTCATGATCTCCCGGTTTGTGAGTTAGAACCCTACATCAGGCTCCCTGCTGTCAGCATAGAGCCCACTTTGGATCCTCTGTCCCCCTCTCTTTCTGCCCTTTCCCCATTCACATTCTCTCTCCCTGTCTCCCTCCTTCTCTCCCTCTCTCTTTCTCCCCCTCCCTCCTTTCCTTTCCCCCTCCCCCTCCCTCTCAAAAATAAACATTAAAAAAAAAAGTAGGAAGAGTTACTCCAAGAACATTGTGGGTGAATTGTTTTTTCCTCAACTAGTGTCTGACATGAGGAAACTAAGAAAATTTCCTGATTACACTAAATTCAGACCCTGCAAAATCAGAATCCTGTATATCATGAGATGGTTAAATTAGGCCTCCTAATTGCTTTTATATAATCACCTATAAAAGACAAAATGGCATTCTGATAAGCCAGAATACCTGCAAAACAAATTTAAATGTATCTGCATTGAATCCAGTATCTATGTATCATACCTAATATCTATATTCTTTTAGTTCATTCAATCAATATGTATAAATTCCCTACTATATGCCAGCACTGAGGATACAGTGTTTATAAGACAGATATGATCCCTGAACTAATGGAACTTGCAGTCTCCTGGGGGAAAATAGGCATTAAATTAACAATGCATTCACTTTTACCTGCATAACAAACAAATATCTTTTGAGGTTTTATGCTAGGTGTAGGAGATACCAAAATTGCTGTCCTCAAGAAAGTGAAAGTTGAAGCTACTTGGTGGGAATGCATTACATTGGTAAAACTTTTCTAATTACTACTTAAAAAAATTTTTTTTAAGATTTTATTTTTAAGCAATTTCTACACCCAACAGAGGGCTCGAACTCACACCTCTAAGATCAAGAGTTGCACACTGAGCCAGCCAGGCACCCCTCTAATTGTTACTTTTAATGACCAGTAATGCTGGACATCTCCATTGCCTCATAACATGATCCAACTCAAATACCCTTTCTGTTCAAATCCCCGTCTCAATCCATTTGCACCTATTATGAAATACTATCACTTGTTACCATTGAAGGCTAATCGAAAGACCCTATGAATTCTTCCACTGAACAGAATTTCTCTGCCATATTGAACCTCAGCTGACATGAAACAGGCCTATTAATTTCTGTTTCAGAAAGCAGAAAGCTGCTTTTTCTTTGATCTGAGGGTTTTATGGAATTCACAAGGTCTGAAAATCCCATTTTAGAAAATGGCATGGTAGAGGACCTGAACATAAAGACCCTGGTCCAATAGCTTTATGTGTAGGAGTTGTCCGTATGTGTTAACAAGAGATTGGATTGTAAGAAATGAATTACCTCACATTTATGGTTTAAAACGCCTCTTTAAGGCAATGTCACCTGAGGCAAAGGTAAGCTGATCACAGTGCTCTCAGAAAATATCAGAGGGACTGTTTCTGAGTCATCAGACAAATAGGAACTTCTATCCTTTGAGTTCACCCCTCTAAAAGGAAGGTCTCAAAGCATATAGAGCATTAGGTTTCTGGTCCCAATTTTGGAGCTATGTAGTTAATCATCACTCCTATTAACTGACGATCATCAGTACAAGGAATCCAAATGCCAGGACTGGTAAAGACTACAACAATTTGAGATCTATTACCTTTATGCAATAATTTTAATAATGAATAACCTTTTAAAAGTTCGCTCTGGTCTCCTCCAACTAAAAGAAAAATATAAAACTCAAATAGTATTTCCTAAAAAATTCCATAGTGTTCCAAAATTTGGAAATGTGTATTTAAGTAGAAACTTAAAGTTTTTAACTGCTTCATGGAATGCTTTTTTTTTTTAATTGATAGACTCAAGGGAGAACAGAGGTATGTATAGTATGCTGCTAAACTGATTTTCTGAAATAAAAGCAAAAACAAAAAACCAACAACTCTGATTTCAAGTATCTCTGATTTCTGTAGCAAAAATACCCCCACCATGGCCAGTTTCAAGTTACCAACCTGAAATCACTGAACTTAGAGTTGGGAAGAGATGTGCACAGTCAGCTCTCATGAGCCTATGGAAGCCAGCTCCCCAGCACCCACTGACTGTGATCTGGGGGAAAGATAAATATTAATTTATTTTTTTGTTAAAGAGCCAAAAGGCTACATTTTTTTCCAAGGTAGTTCTTAGAAAATCCAGTTTTTGGAATTATACGTGTGTTTGGTTTTAATATTTTATCAAACTAAGGATTCCTCTTATAAATCTTTCCAGTACTGTATACTTTGATGTGATTTAGGTTTAAATGTTTTCCCTAATGAGAAATACAAAGATGTAAATGTTTGTTAGCAAGACAGTGATGTTAGAAAGACTTATGTTGGTCAACTTGGCAGTAATGTTTCTATTCCATTGGATGAGAAAAATTTACATCTAAATTTATATTTATTTATGTCCACCAGATGGCAGACATTTCACAGCAACCTTACAAATAAGGCACATCTTCATTTCTACAAGACTGAACAATAATTTTTGAAGATTCTAAATGAAATTGAAAGCACTTTGATTAAACAACAATTGCAGGAGCACATTTGCAAACTGGATTGTTCTCTTATTTTCCCCACTCCAGCCCACACCTCTCTTTGGGTTCCAGAGGGCATTATCTGAGTGTTCTTTTCTGATATTTTCATTATGGAAACATCTGAATTTGAACATGGCTGAAACTGAACTTTGAATCTTTCCTTCCCCTCCACTTCTCTTTTAGCTTTTTCTTCCAGCTGCTCATTTCAGAAACCCTTGATAATTTCACATTTCCTGCTTTCTATATTGAAGTCATCATCAATCCTACTGATTTTTTTGTTTATTTATTTATTCTGAGAGAGACAGAGACAGAGACAGAGAGAGGAAATCCCAAGCAGGGCTCTACACTGTCAGCCCAGAGCCCAGCACTGGGCTTGAACTCACAAACCATGAGATCATGACCTGAGCTGAAGAAATCCAGAGCCAAACACTTAACCAACTGAACCACCCAGGTGCCCCAGTCCTACTGATTTTTGTCTTATCATCTTTCCGTGGGATGATTGCCATAGCCCTCCTATGGCTTCGCCTTTCTATTCTTCACACAACAGAAACAGCATAGTTTTAAAAATGTAAATCAGGGGCACCCCGCCTTGGTGGCTCAGTTGGTTAAGCTTCTGACTTCGGCTCAGGTCACCATCTCACAGTTCCTGTGGTTCATGCAGTTCATGAGGTCAAGCCCCATGTCGGGCTCTGGGCTGACAGCTCAGAGCCTAGAGCCTCCTTCGGATTCTGTCTTTCCCTCTCTCTCTCTCTCTCTCTGCCCCTCCCCTGTTTGTAGTCTCTCTCTCTCTCTCTCTCTCTCTCTCTCTCTCTCTGTCTCTCAGAAATAAGCATTTAAGAAATTGTAAATCAGAACATGACATTCTTTTTAAATCCTTCAGTGACTTCCATGAACTTGAAAAAATTTTTTTTCTTTCACTGTTGACTGTTTTTTTCCTTTAAGGTATTTAGCATTTGCTTCCTACATATTAAAACAGAGTCTCAGAATGAACTAGTAAATGTGAGCAGATAAAAGGAAAAGCAATAAACTGCAGTAATTTCATTGGATGCACCTACTTGGTTCTGTAGTGTAGCACAGTTTCTGTCAACAGAAAATAAGTTGTTACTTTAGTGTCCTTAGAGTCATAATCTACATCCTACCTAGACAGGAAAATTATTTGCTTGTTTACCTCAGAGAGGTTAAAGGCAGATCTTAGGATCTTATTTTGAAGGTATGAAAGTCTCTTGAGAGAAATTGTGAAGAGAACTTTAGGATGATGGTTAGATCTGAAGACAATAATACTAAGTGCTTTTACTAGAAAATGTTAAGAAAAAGCTGCCTCAGTTTCTTAGTAGAATTCTTCACTGTTCTAATTATCAATTAGACTGTGTGTAATAAACCACCTCAATTCAGTTGCCCAGAACAATAGTCTATTTATTTATTATTATTATCATCATCACTCATGGCTTTGGAGGCTAACTAGACTCAGTTAAGCCCAGGCTCTTGTGGCTACAGTCAGACTGTGGCTGGAGCTAGAGTCATCTTGAGGCTTCTGCACCCACATGTGTACAGGAGATGTGGGCTGTTGGCTGGGACCTCAGCAAGGGCTTTTGGCTAGAACATGTATACATGTCCTTTCTCTGTGGCTTGGGCTTCTTCAAAATAATTGATCAGTGTGGGAGTATAAAGATCTACTCTTTTTGGCCCACCTTGGGCAGTGCAGAAGGACCATTCCAGCTCTAGAGTTCCCTGTAGCATAAGGTCAGCCTGTCATTGGGACTGCATCACAGCAGCATCAACTTCTCCCTCTGTCTACTCTTGCTTCCTTGCCTTCCCTTCCACAGTTGCTGATCCCAAGGCATCCCTTAATGAACATCATACACATTAACTTAGTCTTAGAGTTGGCTCCTGGGGTCCCAGCTTACAACAACGTGGGAACTGTAAATACAGAAGGGAAAGCTAGCTAGTGAGAGCCAAATGAGCTTTAACCATATGAGGCCAGTCAGTATTGGTGCCAGAATTTCCATTTGGGGACATTGGGAACAGCATTTGCTTTCGTGTATGTGTGTTTGAAGATATTAGGATGGGGGAGGGGAACTCACTTTGGGAGCTTATTTTGAAGTTGCTTGTATATAAGTACACTATGACTTCATTGTATATTTATTTGTCAGGTTTGTCTGGGCAGCTGATAGAGATAAAGGGATGAGAATAAAAGTCCCTGCATACATATACACGTCCCCTTACTCCACCCTTACCTCTCTTAGGATGACCATCTAAAGGTTAGCTGAAAGAGTTATGCCATTCTCCAGAAAGTCTTGTAAAGAACCAAGGCACTTAGTATTGTTGGTGGTGTTTTGTAGCCCAAGATGAACAAGAGAATGATGGTGGGGGCAGAACCAGAGATTGCAGTGGCAGAGCTGATGGAGGGCACATGAACCAGTACATTCACTGCCTAAACTAAGATTGTCCTGTAGGAAAATTCACTTGATGACTTTAAGAAGCTTGTTGGAGTCTGTTTGGGAATCAACTACACTCAGAATTTCAAAACTCATTATCTCCCAAATATTAACATAGTTTACTCCTCTTATTTCCTTTAGATTCTTGTCAAGTATCACCTCAAAGAGGCTTCCTTGACCATTCACTCTATTTAAACTAGAACCTCTTGCACTCTTTCCCTTCATACTGTTTTTATTTTCCTTTATATTTCTTATCACCACCTGACATAATTTTATGGATTTACTTGTTTATTAACTATCTCTCCCACTAGATGTAATCTCTGAAAGGGAAAGGAATTTGTCTGTTTTGTTGGTCACTGTATGCCAACCACCAGACAATAGCAAAAACATAATAGATATTTGTCGATTGAATAAATGGGCATTTTCTTGAGTAATCAAAATTTTCTTCAATTCTTTATATTCCAAATTCTCCCACAGATGGAAAGCATAGGCAACACCAGCTTTTTACTGAGTGGTTCCTAAATAGTGCTTATCTCGTATCTATTTTTATGAAATTAGAAAAATAGATTATTATGATAAAATAGAAGAAAATAGATCATCTGATAAAAATCAAACATCCATACTCAGACTTTGGTAAATTGAACAATATCTTTTACTCCCCAAGTTTTCTCCCTTGTTTCTCTTCATAAGACAAGGTAAGACCATTGCTTCTCAGTGCTTATGAGCTTAAAAAGACACTTCTAACTTTTTAATGGATAGTTCATGTGAATCAGAATTGCATATTAGCATATAAACTTGTTTCTTGCAAATAAATCAGTTGAAATGGAAACACTAGTTTATTTGAGTGAGCTTGTTATTACTGCTCTGAAAACACCATCACAAATAGGCAATGATAATAGCTTGAAATGTACTGATACAGAGTTTATTATATTTCCAATGTAATAGGGTTACTTAACCTATGAAATGTATAAAGGCAATCACCTGGAATGGAATCATTTTGCAAGAATGAGGGACATACACTCACCCTGGGGATCAAGATGGGCCAGTGAGACTCCTTCCCTGGGGATTTGGAATTAGGCCTGAGGATTTCAGCTGTCTTGAACTCTAGAAAAGGAGTTGCTGATGGTGGGTATTTTCTGTCCTGTGGCCTAGAGAGACAGCTAGTGTGCAGGAAGAGAGAAGAATGAAGACTTGGAGGGGAAGCAGAGACCTAGGGTAGAGAGCCTCTTTTGATTTCCCATTGGTGCTTGGGGCCCTGGTCCTGCATCTCTGCCATTTTCCCTTTCTATGTAGCTCGGCTGGGTCTCTATCAGTTGCCGCCAGAAGTTCTAACAAACTTAAAGTTTTGCCCTTTTCCTGCTAAGTATCCCTGGAATTTTTCAGAAAAACAAAGAAGGCGAGAAGTGTTCTTTCTTTTATTATAGAGAAGCAGACATTGTTCAGCAGTATAAAGGTATTTCTGATAAAAGGTTGAATCTAGAATGTTCAGAAAAGTATCAGTCTAATTTTCCTGTTCAGTTTGGGGACACTCATAAAAACATAATACCTAATTGTTTTCTGTTGTTATAAAACTCTCTTTGAAAGGTATTTATACAAAGGAGTCTTTTAAAGGCAGCCAGACCTGAGAGGTTGAAAAGTTCTCTACAACCTGCAACAGTCTGCAGGTCTAACTGGTTATCTTAATAATTTGCTTCCCCAGTAATTATTTTAAAAATGACATCTCTGGGGGCTCCTGGGTGGCTCAGTCAGTTAAGCATCCAGCTTCGGCTCAGGTCATGATCTCACAGTTCATGAGTTTGAGCCCCACATCTGGCTCTGTGCTGACAGCTCAGAGCCTGGAACCTGCTTCTCATTCTGTGTCTCCCTCTCTCTCTGCCCTTCCCCCACCTGTGCTCTGTCTCTCTATCTCTCAAAAATGAATAAACATTAAAAAAAATGTTAGTGACCTCTCTACTTTTTAAAAGGTAATTAAATATTTATGAGGTTCTTTGTTAAGAAGAGTTTTAGCATGTCTTTTTCCCCTATGCACAAATGAATAACACATCTTTGACTCTTGGTTTCCTTATTCAAATAGGTGAGAGCTTTGTCTCATTAACTGGGACCAGTCAAGGTTGCAACTACTCCCCGTTTCAAACTTACCTTAATTGTTATCACCTTAATTGTTATTACTCAGTTTATTTTCATTAAATAAATGAAATGAAATAAATTTTCATACTTTCCATCCCTAGTACTGGGGAAAGTATTTTAATTCCATGGATCTTTACTTCCTATTATTTCCCAAAGAATATTAAAAGACAGGTGTTTTCATATCTGTATTATAAACTAGCTGCTTATCAGGGTCTTAGGAGGCTGAGTATGAGTGCTACTTGAAGAAAAATTAATTTGATTTTCATAGTCTCTTAGAAAAGCATAAAACTCTACAAAATCATTTTATCAGGAAAGCATACTGGCTTTTGTGTACATATCCAAATATTTATCTTATCTCGTATGCTTGAATGGTGTCTCCTGGATTTTAGAGATCTGCTTGGTTCCAGAATTGTTTGTTTTGTACATAGCCTAGGCCTGAGCAACACAAAGGAAGGAAGGGAGCTATGTGCTGGTGAATTGAGGCCTTGTATCTTTGGTGAAACCAGTCAAAGGTATCCCTTAAATGGAGGTTGCCTACAATTTCTCAAATGCAGGTGTTGTTTTTATTTTTGCCATATCTATCCAAAGAATAGATTTTGTCTTCTCCTTTATTACTCTTGGTCCACACTGGGTCATCTGCCTGTTTTATCATAGCCATGCAATTAAAGCACAAAACTTTTGTACTATATTTGAGGAAATCTTGGTACACATACTATATACAAAAAGGTAATCTGATTCAGAATCTAATTTCTTCATTTTCTTCCAGTCAATATAGAGAACTCTCTTACTTTTCTTGATTTCTTACAAAGTGAGATTTCTTTCCTTCATTATTTTTCTAGGTTAACTTTTAGATTCAGAATGAAGTTCATTTTATGGCAGCTTATAACATCCTGTATGTTTATATTTTTTAAGTCTCTTACTCATTGAAGCTTATTCTTAACCGGTCCCTCTTTCTCTGGGGCGGGTAGGCTCTGGGCAATTCCCTTGATTTTTTCTTTCTTTAAAAGGAATATCCCAATTGTTGGAATTTTAAAGCCACCTAACTAGTGGATGGAGAAGCCATAATTCAAAACCAGGCAGTCTTTCTAGAGCCTGGAATCTTAGTCACTGCAGTACCTCTACTAAAGAATGGACATGGGATGGGCATGAGACAGAGGACTGAGGCTAGGAGAGAGGTTCCAGTGCAGTTATTCTCAACACCTCAGGGATCCTCTTGAGAGTAGGTGGGGTAATTTTAAAGGCCAGTTTTAAAAAGACAAAACCAAAGTCAGGGTGGGTATAATTTTTGTCTCATCACTGTCTTGTAATAAGACTGTCTTGTAGTAAGTATTAATTGTGGAAAATACTATGATATCAATTCCAAATCTTCATACTTTCTTCTTGTAGACTTTCGGGTCCATATGAAAATAGAATTCTTAGATAATCTTTTTTTTTGTTTAAGTTCCCAAAGTAGAGCATGCAGATTGGTACCCTCCTCCCCGACTGGGCACATATCCATGAGTGCTTGTGTACACTCACCACCCCCCACCCCCGCCACATACACAAACAAATCCATTCTCTATATGACATACGCTGTAATTAGCTCTTTAAAAACTACCGAAGTGCAGATTTCTCTCGTTTTTACTTCTTTCCCTCCCAGGTCTTCCCAGTCCTTGTTTATTTCTTCCAGTAATATTAACTTACTTGCTCTCGTCACAGTGCTTTGTAATAAACCACCTCCAGCTTAGTGGAGTAAAACAACAACAGGCATTTTATTATGGTTTCTGTGAGTCAGGCTCAGGGACTCTCATGCTAGTGACATCAGACAGTGACAAGCTTTAACAGTATTAGGGGCACGTTAGGGCTATAAAACCAAAGTGTTCCAGCCAAAAAGACAGAAACTGCATCACCTTTAATGACCTAGCCTCAGAAGTCATATAGTGTCACTTCCACCATATCCTTTTGACTATAAGCAAGTCACAAGCCTGCCCAGATCGGCTATCCCATTGCTTTCTGCCACTCCATTGCTAATAAGGTCATGATGGAACCCTAGGTCCAAAAGGAACCTCAACAAGTGACTTAGTCCAATCCTCCATTTCATACAAAGGTTAATTACTCTCTGAAAAAAAAAGTTCTGTTGTTTACATTGACTTTCTCTTCAAATTTCAATCATTTTATTTAAATGTGATCTCTAACAAATTTTGCACTTCGTTTAATTTTAATGATCATATATGTTTTTGCAGAACTACTAAAACATCTCAATAATACGGTAATAATTACTTTCAAGGAGTTGACAGTTTAGATGAAACAGGGTAACCGTATACACAGGAGAAGGACAAGTCCAGGCCCATACTGCAAATAAGAGCTCAAGGAAAGGAGAGTTTAGGAAATAGTCAGAAACGTCTACTTACAGATCACATGAGGGTGGGGTTCTCATGATGAGATTAGTGTTTGTGCTCCTCTCTCTCTCCCCTAACTCCCCAACCCCCGTATGAAGACACAGCAAGA
The DNA here is from genome assembly GCF_022837055.1 of Prionailurus viverrinus. NCBI lineage: Eukaryota > Metazoa > Chordata > Mammalia > Carnivora > Felidae > Prionailurus > Prionailurus viverrinus. Next base: position 97,378,557 of record NC_062567.1, read on the forward strand.
AGGAACCATCCACAAACCGTGGAATCTACCAACCTTGATCTTGGAATCCCCTGATTCCAGAACTGTGAGAAATAAATGTCTGTTGTTTAAGCCACCAGTCTACAGTATTTTACTGGCATGAATCGACTGACACCAAGGAAATTGAATATTTGGATTTAAAAATGTAGTTTCCCATAGGAAAAGTTGATTTAAATAAGGATTCATTTCTGAGGCGATATCATTAACTGAATCCATAATGTAGTTGAATATTAAATATTTCATAATAAAAACAGTTACAATATTGATTTTTAAATAAAATGGGTCAGGGGCACCTGTATAGTTCAGCGGGTTAAACACCTGACTCTTGATTTTGGCTCAGGTCATGATCCCAGGGTCCTGTGATCTGGTCCCATGCTGGGCTCTTCACTGAGTGTGAAGCCTGCTTAAGAGTCTCTCTCTCTGCCCCTCCCCCACTCACACATGCATGCATGAACACTATCAAAATACATAAAACATTTTTTAAAAGTCAAACAGGTAAATAAAGCGTTTGTCTATGAAGCAAGTACCCTGGGTTCAGTCCTTTGTTCTGCTCTTCTCTGTCTGTGTGAATCCAACCAAATCATTTTATCTCTCTGGCCCTCAATTTCTTCACTTGTAAAATGAAAGGGTAAGAAAGGCTGTGGAAAAAGTACATTAAAAAAAAATTCCTTCCCATTCCATACCTACTAAAAGGAACTGAAAGAAGCCAATTAGAGAAGGGAACTTTGTCCACGCTGAAACTAAGAAATGCCCTAACCACATACTACAAACTCTGAAGAACATGACCCACGAGCTAGCTGAGAAGCCAGGCTATGGTGCAGGGTTCTCTTGCTCCTGCACATATGCAAACCATGTAGAGAAGATTGAGGTACCTCTAATTCTATTCAGTTTAGAAGAATGAAGGCTTCAAAGGATAGAATGTGGCCTTCAGGAAAAACAGCAAACTCCTGCTTTGAGTCATTGCCCTGATAAAGGTCTCCAGGAGACAATGGCATGTCCAGAAGTTCTATTTAGGATGGATGGGAGGCTGAAGTGTGGTTAGAAGGGGAGCCCTAAAGCTGATTTTGCAAAGCACTTTATATTAGACTGAGGAACTGTCAAAGGTCAATATTAAAGAATTGGGGAGAGGACATCCCTGAAATTATGGGACCAGCAATTCCTAGGTCCCTTTCAGCTCTGCCATTGCCAAAAATAATAGGATATGAGAAGAAAGCCTTCAATAAAGGAGATACTTATTTTTTCTTCTTAGAAACTACTTAGAGGGCGGTAGTGGGAAATAATGCTGAAACCCTAAGCTCAGAACAGCTGACAACTTTGCCATCCTTTGTGCCACTCTTGGCGTCCCTAGTGTAACAAGAGGAGTGGGGAATTGGGGCCGTGGAAGCCTAGCAGTTAATCCATCTCATGGTTAACTCCTGTCTAATGGAAGGACAGGAAAGTTGTGCAGGTTTTGGTGTCAGTCAACAAAATAATTATAACTGGTATTAGCAAAGAGTGAAGCCAAGTTCTAGCCCTGACAGGATTGCCTCTTTGGCAAATGATTTGAGCAACAGCATAGCTATTGTTCTTTTTCTGGCTATAGCTGTGGCTGTAGTAGATGGAGCTGGATACCACCTTCTTACTCAAGACACACAGCTAAATCTTCAGTTACACCTGAGGAAACCACAGATCTTGGCTGAAAACTAAGATGAAAAGCTACTAGAAGATCCAAATCTTCATTTGAATATTGAGGAAGTAAAGAGTTTATGGTGAAGCGTGTAGAACTCTACAGCTCCTTCATAAATTGCCACTGGCAGCCTCTGGATATACTTCACTCTAAAATCCCAGATGAGACCTCAGAGAAGCAAGATGTTCATTAAGCTACCCAACTATCATATTAACTGTTAATTGTATCTTGTTTTTGTTATATATATGTGTGTGTGTGTATATATATATATATATATATATATATATATATATGTGTACAGACTATGTGTGTATATATATATGTGTATACATATATATATATAGTATTTTTCCAGGAATGTACTGGCTTCTGTTTATAAATACAAACTTCCAGGATTTAAATGTCATTGACATAATAGAATGTAATGTAAATAAACCAATAGCACAACAACAAAGAAGTGAGACCTGCCAGAGGCATGGCATGCCTAATTATTGAAGGAGCCCATCCTAGCTACCAACATAGGCCTTCCTTTATGAATGACAGCAGGGGCTGTGGAGAAAAATGTAGAATGAGGAAGGAGACCTAGTCATACAATAAATAAAAGGCTCCCTATGAAATGGATTTTAGGTGGCAAACAGAGTAGAACCTTAAACAGAAGGGTTAAGTTCCAAATGGTCTCTGTGGCTCCCTCCAACTCTAATATCCTAAGACTAGATGGATGAGAAATCTTTATCTTGAATGTTGGTATTTAGCAAAATATGGACTTAAGTGAAAGAGAATGAAGTGGTCACTGAGGACTTCATGATGATTCTGAGAGGGAATGTGAACAACTTTTAAACACATTGGAGTCAAGTTTTCTGTTATCATTGATTTTACCCCCAGTATTGGGACTCTTCTGCAGGAAGGTCAAGAGCATGATCCTCAAGGTGGTAGACACATGGGAAGTACTCTTTGAGTTTGCAAATGGAGCAAAGAAAGTGGGAGTGAAATTTTTCTGTGAGTAAGCCAAGAATTGGAACTGAAAAGAAAGACCAGTTAAACATGGTGTGTAGGCCACAGCCTGCCCCTTGCCTCCAGGAGGGTCCTCTGCTAAAGCCAAAGGTAGATCAAAGTGGCTGCAGAGATGAGAAGGCTCTTGAGGAGGACTCTTCCATATCTTATCAGTGCTTACTCCCTCAGTGCCTTGCCCTCGCTCTCCTCTGTGTCCTCGTCCTGGAGCCCCACCAGCCCTGAATGCAGCCTGCACACCAAAGAGAACAAAGAGTGATCCAGAAGGCGAAGCTGGCCGAGCAGGCTGAGTGCTCCAACATACCCACCTGCATGAAGGCCATTATGGAGTCTGCTCTAGGTGGCCTATAAGAACATCTTCAGGGGCTTCAGGTGCCCCTGGAGGATCTTCTTGAACATAGAGCAGAAGAGCAAAACGTCTGATAAGAAGTTGCTACTAATTAAGAACTACTGGGAGAAAGTAAAGTCTGAACTGAGATCCATCTGCACCACTGTCCTGTAGTTGTTGGATAAACACTTAACAGCCAATGCAACTAATCCAAAAAGAAAAGTCTTTTATCTGAAAATGGAGTTTACTTCTAGAAAACTTTGTTGCACATGGTGAAAACAGAAAACAAACTATAGATAATTCTGGAGAAGCTTCCCAAAAGGCATTGATATAAACAATAAAGAGATGCAACCCACACACCCATCCACCTTGGGTTGACTCTTAACTTTTCTGTACTTTACTATGAGATACTTAATAACCCAGAACTTGCCTGCACACTGGCAACACTTTTGTTGTTGCCATTGTTGTTGTTTTATTGAAGTATTATTAACATATAGTGTTATATTAGTTTCAGGTGTATAACATAATAATTTGGCATTTCTATACATTACTCAGTGCTCATCACCATAGGTTACTCTTAAACCTCTGTATCTACCCCCCATTCTCCCCACCCACTTGCCCTCTGGCAACCACCAGATTGGTCTTTGTATTTGAGTCAGATTTTTGGGGGCACCTGGGTGGATCAGTTGGTTTAGTGTCCTGACTCTCGATTTTGGCTCAGGTCATGATCCCAGGGTCATGGGATTAAACCCCATGTTGGGCTCTGCATGAAGTGTGGAGTCTTCTTAAGATTCTCTCTCTCTCTCTCTCTCTCTCTCTCTCTCTCTCTCTCTCCCTCTCACCCTCTCCCCCACTCACTCTCTCTCTCTCACTCTCTAACATAAATAAAATGAAGCCCAAATGTCCATTGACTGATGAATGGACAAAGAAGATGTGGTATATATACACAATGGAATATTATTTCGTGATCAAAAATAATGAAATCTTGCCATTTACAACAATGTGGATGGAACTTGAGTGTATTATTCTAAGCAAGATAGGTCAGTCAGAGAAAGATACATGTCATATGATTTCACCCATATGTGGAATTTAAGAAATGAAACATGAACATAGGGAAGGGAAGGAAAAATAAGATAAAAACAGGGAGGCAAATCATAGGAAACTCTTAAATACTGAGAACAAACTGAGAGTTGTTGGAGGAGAGGAGAGTGGAGGGATGGGCCAAATGGGTGATGGGCATTAAGGAGGGCACTTGTTGGGATGAGCACTGGGTGTTGTATGTAGGTGATGAATCACTAAATACTACCCCTGAAACCAATACTACACTATATGTTAACTAACTTGAATTTAATTTTTTTAATGTTTATTTATTTTTGAGAGAGTGCAAGTGGGAGACAGAGGATCTGTCTAGGCTAGACAGCTCTAGGCTCTAAGCTGTCATCACAGAGCCCCACACGGGGCTTGAACCAATGGAACTGTGAGCTCATGACCTGAGCTGAAGCCTGGTGCTTAACTGACTGAGCCACCCAGGCACCCCCCACTAACTTGAATTTAAATAAAAAATAAAATGGAAAAAAAAAGCATTTTTTAAAAGAGTTTTCTTTGTCTTTTTTTTTTCTTTCTTTATTTGGTATTTGTCTTTCTCTTATCTTTCACTTAGCATTATACCCTCTAGGTCCATCATCTATGTTGTTGCAAATGCCAAGATCTCATCTCATTCTTTTTTTTTTTTTTTGGCTGAGTAATATTTCACCCCACACATTCTTTATCCATTCATCTACTTTTTAAAGTTAATTTATTTACTTTTGAGAGAGAGAAAATGTGAACAGGGGAGGATCAGAGAGAGAGAGGGAGAGAGAGAATCCCAAGCTGATGGCGCAGAGCCCGGCACAGGGCTCAATCCCATGAACAGTGAGATCATGACCTGTGCCGAAATCAAAAGTTGGATGCTTAACTGACTGAGCTACCCAGGCATCCCTACCCATTCATCTATTGATGGACACTTGTGTTGCTTCCATATCTTGGCTACTGTAAATAATGCTGCAAAGAACATAGGGGTGCATATAGACTTTTGAATATCCAGTAGCGGAATTTCTGGATCACATGGTAATTCTATTTTTAATTTTTATTTTTTTTACATTTTTTTAACGTTTTTTTATTTTTGAGACAGAGAGAGACAGAGCATGGATGGGGGAGGGGCAGAGAGAGAGGGAGACCCAGAATCAGAAGCAGGCTCCAGGCTCCAAGCCATCAGCCCAGAGCCCGACGTGGGGCTCGAACTCACGGACCGCGAGATCATGACCTGAGTCGAAGTTGGACGCCTAACCGACTGAGCCACCCAGGCGCCCCATCCTATTTTTAATTTTTAAAGGAACCTCCAAACTGTTTTCCATAGTTACTGTACCAATTCACATTCCCATGAACAGTGTGTGAGGGTTCTTTCTTCTCTACATCTTCACAAACATTTGTTTCTTGTCTTTTTGATTCTGGTCGTTCTGACACATGTAGGGTAATGATATCACATTATGGTTTTGATTTGCATTTCTCTGATGATTAGTGATGTTGAGCATCTTTTTATGTGTCTGTTGCCCATCTCTATGACTTCTTTGGGAAAATGTCTATATGAGTCTTCTGCCTATTTTAGTCAGATTATTTGTTGTTTTCCTTTTTGGTATTCAGTTATATAAGCTCTTCATATCTTTTGGATATGAACCCTTTCTTGGATATATAATTTACAAATATCTTCTCCCATTCAGTAGGTTACCTTGTCATTTTGTTGATGGTTTTCTTTGCTGTGCAAAAGCTGTTTAGTTTGATGTAATCCCAACAGTTTATTTTTGCTTTTGTTTCCCTTGCTAGAAGAGACCCATATAGAAAAATATTTCTGTGGCCAGTATCAAATAAATTATGCCCTATGTTTTCTTTGAAGAGCTTTATGGTTTCAAGTCTCACATTTAGGTCTTTAATCCATTTTAAGTTCATTTTTGTGTATGGTGTAAGTAACTGGTCCTATTTTATTCTTTTGCATGATGTAGATTAATTGACCATATATACATGGGTTTATTTCTAGGCTCTCTATTCTGCTCCATTAATCTATGTGTCTATTTTTGTGTCATAGCTAAAACCACTTTTGATGAAGCCATCACAGAACCTAATGTACTGAATCAAGACTCATACAAAGACAGAACTCTTATCATGCAGTAGCTTAGTGACAACCTAACATTATGGACATTAGACAATGCAGGAGAAGAATGTGAGGTACAGAAAACAAAATGTGTCCAGATTATCATCCTTTTTTTCCTTTAAGAAACCTTTTTACACATCTCCATTCCTATGTGAATTCTCTATAGCAAAGAAACTCTTTCATGTTTCTGAAATCATCCATTTGGTATTTCACAGTGGATTAAATTTCTTAGAGTAAGTGTTTTACCATAGGTGTATCATAAGCCATCTCTTCTTCAGATGTAAATGGTATGTGTTGAGTATTGTGTGGAATAAAGTGGATATTTAAAGCTAGAAAAAAAATGGGGGTGATGTAGGACAAAATCCCACCAGAATAGGATTATAGGAAAGGTACTGAGTCAGATAGTTTCCCATGCTGGCCAACAGGTGGCATTAGAGTAGCTTGAATGCCAACTAGAACAGAGGATGGAAATATTTAGGATCAAGGCAGCTTTTGGGTGAATATATGGGGAGGCAGTGTGACTGGTTGTCTGTATTTAGGTATGTCTGATCTCTCTTTCTAAATTGTTTATTGCTTGAAGCTAAGAACATTTTCACATACAACAAAAAGTACTGAACTTTTCTGTGTTTTAGTTTTCTCCCTTTAAAATGGATGTAACCTACCTCATACTGTTATTGAGATCAATGAAGAGTTAATGCACGTAAATAAACAGTGCAGATTACAGAATAAATATGCAACAAATGTTAGTCAGTATGACTGCACAATGACCGTAAGGCACATAGTGACCACATGTGATATCAACAGGTATTAGTGGATACATAAATGCACAGGATACTCATAAGCCTGATATTTATAACTGAGACTACCTAGCATTAAAATATCCATAGAACATTTGGTAAGGGAATAATCATTCACATTGGTAATATGATACTTTATTTTAAAAAAGCATATAATCTCAGGGCCCCTAGCTGGCTTAGTTGGTAAAGCGTGTGACTGATCTCGGAGTTGTGAGTTCGAGGCCCCTGTTGGGTGTAGAGATTACATAAAAATAAAATCATTTAAAAAAAATTTTTATGTTTATTTATTTTTGAGAGAGCGCAAGCAGGGGAGGGGCTGAGAAAGAGGGAGACACAGAATCTGAAGCAGGCTCCAGGTTCTGAGCTGTCAGCACAGATCCCGACATAGGGCTCAAACCCACAAACCATGAGATCATGACCTATGCTCAAGTCGGACTCTTAATCAACTGAGTCACCCAGTGATTCACCCCAAAATAAAATCTTTTTTAAAAAATATATAATTTCAAGAGTCCATTGAAATGGTATCTCTCTGAGTATCATTTAGAGTTCATGTATCTTTCATTGAATCTTTCAAGAGAGGTGTTGTATCAATATTGCAAAGCTAGGGAAACCTATTTTGGTGTATTCCTTGGGTAAGAAGTGCCAGTCCCTACACTTTTGCCCAGACGCAGGTCTGATCAGCTTTATGAACTTAGTTCTATCTTTACCTAGAAGGCTACTCAGAAAAGAGGCTCAGGGACGCCTGGGTGGCGCAGTCGGTTAAGCGTCCGACTTCAGCCAGGTCACGATCTCGCGGTCCGTGAGTTCGAGCCCCGCATCAGGCTCTGGGCTGATGGCTCGGAGCCTGGAGCCTGTTTCTGATTCTGTGTCTCCCTCTCTCTGCCCCTCCCCCGTTCATGCTCTGTCTCTCTCTGTCCCAAAAATAAATAAACGTTGAAAAAAAATTTTTTTAAAAAGAAAAGAGGCTCAAACTCATCTTGCTGTTCTAAGCTTGATAGTCAGTGGACTAGATGAGGACTCTAGAGTACTTACTTAGCCATCAAGCTGCATTTTCCCTTCCTAAATTTTGACTCCAGGAGTTCAGGTCTTAGAATGGGGCTTCTAGGGGCGCCTGGGTGGCTCAGTCGGTTGGGCGTCCCACTTTGGCTCAGGTCATGATCTCGCGGTCTGTGAGTTCGAGCCCTGTGTCGGGCTCTGTGCTGACAGCTCAGAGCCTGGAGCCTGTTTCAGATTCTGTCTCCCTCTCTCTGACCCTCCCTTGGTCATGCTCTCTCCCTGTCTCAAAAAATAAATAAAACATTAAAAAAAAATTAAAAAAAAAAAACAGAATGGGTCTTCTACCCAGATTCCTGTTTTTCATGTCGATTTTTCCTGAGATTGGAATTTTTCCTGGACCTCAGCCAGGGCCCTGACAACCTGCCTGTTCGTTTCTTACCCTCCTAACCTGTTACCCCAAGTATTCCACTGTTCCTTAGATGCTGAGTGAGAGTTGCTTCAAACACCATGGATCCCTCTGGAACAACTATCATTGTCCCACTGACAAAAACTTTTATAGTCTAGGAGTCAGTAATAATCATCATATCCTCTCTTGGATGTGGACCCAAATTAGTCCTGCATTCTCCACACCACTTCAGACCCTGTTACTGAGATTCCTGACAGGCCAGCAAAGGTGGGCCAAACTGCTGGGTTATCCTTCCCTTCTCTTGTCCATGCCTATTTCCACTTTCCATACAGGCTCGGAAAGCTTCATTCATGGCTGACAAGAAGGGAAGATTGGAATGGAATAAGAGAAAGGCAGATATTTCAAGAAGGAAAAATTTAAACCTTTAGCTCCAGAGATATAAATGCTATGCATAAGAAATGAAAAATAAAGTGATTCTGAAATTTTAACATGAGGAGGGAAATATAATTTCAAAGAGGCAGTATGGAAATAAAATGGGATTTAATTCTGTTTGAGTCCTTACTATTTATTTATAGATTATTTGACTTAATACAAGCTTAAGCTCTCTGAGTCTCAGTTTCCTCATGTGTAAAATGGGATTATAAAAATGTTTATTTTGCAGGGTTGTGAGGATTAAATGAAATAAGGCATGGAAAAATGCTCCATTTTGGAGCGGTGCTTGTCCTGCCCATGACCAATTCTTAGATTAGAAGTTAAAAAGTAATATCCTGTGGACTGGACATGGCTCAAAGATAAGTTTTGCTTGGGCTTGTGTCAGGAGTACTCAAGACCACCCCCAGGTTTGATGATTCACCAGGAGGACGTACAAGACTAAGCATATAGTCATACTCAAGGCTATGATTTATCATGGCAAAGGATATGCAGCCAAATCAGTGAAGGAAAAAAAAGCAGGTGGGAAAAGTCCAGGGTAAACCAGGCATAAGCTTTCAAGGGTCCTTTCCCGTAGAGTCACACATGATGTGCCTAGTTGCCCCCAGCAATAAGTTATGACAACACACATAGAATGCCGCCAGCCAAGAAGCTCGTTAGAGGCTCAGCACCCAGAATTTTATTGGGGACTGATCATGTAGGCAGCTTCTGCCAGGCATGTACCAAAATTCCAGACTCCAGAAAGAAAGCAATTGCTTGGCATAAACCATATTGTTTGTACAAACAGTTCAGGCACAGTGAGTCACTCTTATCAGTTTTAGGAATGGTGGGAACCCTCCCAAAGTTCAGGTTCCCAAATGCTAGCCAAGGGTAAATTATCAGTAGACCTTTCTAAGAATAAGCAGGTAGACCTGCTAAATTAACCATTTTGCATAGGATTTGTCCATGTAGGGTTTTCTTCTTCTTTTACTTTTTTTTTAAGATTTAAAAAAATGTTCATTTATTTTTGATAGCGAGTGGAGGGCAGAGAGAGAGGGAGACAGAGAATTTGCCCATTCAGGGTTTTCTTCTTTGCTTTTTTCTTTTTTTTTAAAACTTAGTTGTCATCCTTCAAAAATTAAGAAATTTTGCTCAGGATTTCCAGCTCCTTGTAAAAAGTCAGACATTGTGGCAACAATAGACCCATATTCCCACATGGCAACAATTGGCAGTCCATTTTATTTTTTTTTTTCTTTTTTTTTTCTTTTTTTTTTTTTTATGAAATTTATTGACAAATTGGTTTCCATACAACACCCAGTGCTCATCCCAAAAGGTGCCCTCCTCAATATCCATCACCCACCCTCTCCTCCCTCCCACCCCCCATCAACCCTCAGTTTGTTCTCAGTTTTTAACAGTCTCTTATGCTTTGGCTCTCTCCCATTCTAACCTCTTTTTTTTTTTTTTCCTTCCCCTCCCCCATGGGTTCCTGTTAAGTTTCTCAGGATCCACATAAGAGTGAAGCCATATGGTATCTGTCTTTCTCTGTATGGCTTATTTCACTTAGCATCACACTCTCCAGTTCCATCCACGTTGCTACAAAAGACCATATTTCATTTTTTCTCATTGCCACGTAATATTCCATTGTGTATATAAACCACAATTTCTTTATCCATTCATCAGTTGATGGACATTTAGGCTCTTTCCATAATTTGGCTATTGTTGAGAGTGCTGCTATGAACATTGGGGTACAAGTGGCCCTATGCATCAGTACTCCTGTATCCCTTGGATAAATTCCTAGCAGTGCTATTGCTGGGTCATAGGGTAGGTCTATTTTTAATTTTCTGAGGAACCTCCACACTGGCAGTCCATTTTAAATAAGGCTTAAATTCCCCTAAATTCACCACCATCTCCACCACTGTCAATACTGTCAATAGTCATTCCCACACTGAGTGCCGACTGCCATTTAATGTCATGTTTTTCTAACTCTGGCCATGAGCTGCTTGAACCAGGAGTGGCAGTTGACCAGAGTACAAGACAAGGAGTCAGGCATGTAGAATACCACTGAGTCATGGCAATTAACAATAATACATAAGGATCACATTTATGAATTTCTGCTGTTGGAGGTATCCAAAAATGCAGTGAATCCAGAACTCCTCTCTGGCACTATTACAGCAATTCTTTATGAGTGTTCTTAGATTGCTTTGACAACACTTCTTTGCAATATACTATAAAGCCTTTTCATTAAAGTTAATTTGAATAAGTTTTTGTTCCTATTCACCCAAAGATTACAGACTGGAATAGTGGTAATATAAATAAAACACTGTGTATATTATCAGTTAGTAGTTTGTAAATCAAAATTATTGTTATCTCACTGCCAAGAATTGTTGGAATGGACTAAAATATGTCAACAGAAAGGTAAATCTTGTTCAGAGGAAATAGATCCAGTGAATATTCAAGTAGTTCTGCATATCAGTGTATCCACTTATTTACCCACTCAACAAATGTTTGTCAAACACCTACTATGTGTTAAGATAATGCTATTTAACAAAACAAAATTTCATCTTTATATTCCTAGCATCTAGAAAAATACGAGGTATGAAGTTTGGATTTAATAAATGTTTCCTGACTTCAAAAATAATGTTCACTTATAAGGAGATCTAAAAGTGCCAGGATAGAGATAATGAAAGGAATTTGATTGAATATAAAAAGGGGAAAATGCAAGTGATATTATTGTAGGATTATGCTGCTTGTCACCTAATCAGACAGATGTTCTAGAAGCTGCTTTCCAATTCCAGTTACAAAACTGACACAGAGGCAATTCAGAGGAGGAATGGCAACTCTTCCAATGTGTATCGAATGTTCCATTCTACTAAAGGCAAAGAATTAGAAAAAAATTCTTTACTTTCCTACCTGATAATTTTATTACTCAGAAGACTAAGGAAGCAATTAGGGAATTGACTTTTACTAATAAATAAAAACCAGTTAGTGAAGTATACAGAAGCTACAAGAAGATTAAGAAAGAGAGGCAGTGTCACATTAGAGTTGAACACTGGGAGTAGAGTATGAATTTGTTAGTATTCTTTAGTTGTAAGTGGCAGAAATCTAATTCAAATGGACTCAGGCACAGTCGGATCCAGGTTTTCAAAATAAGTCATCAAGTAACAGTATTTTTCTTTTGTTATTATTTGCTTTTCTGTCTACTGTCTTCATTCTTAAGACAGGGTCACCATTCATAGTGGCAAGATGGCCTCCAATAGCTCTGAGCTTCTGTCCTTCAAGGTTAACAAGCTCATTAGAGATATCTCTTTCCCAACATTTTCCACAGATTTCTGGGATTGGAGAGTCATTTGACAGGTTTGTGGTATGGGCCTATCTCTAAACCAATTATGTGACCCGTGTGAGGGGTGGGGGTAGGAATATACTAGGCACATACTAGGTCTGAAGCTGAGGAGCTGAAGTCAGTACTAATGGACTGAAAAGGAATCGTTCCATAAGGAAAAATTAAGGTTCTACAACAAGAATTACAGGTGCTGGGGATTCATTGCTTCAACAAATATTTACTGAGTGCCTACTACATGTAGGCTTAGTTTAGATTCCAGATACATAACAATGAATAATAAAAATAAAAATCCTTGCTTCATTGGACTTTGCATTCTAGTTGGGATGAGAGAGACAATAAACAGCTACATTAATAAAATATGTAATATTTAAGGTAGAGATATGTACTGTAGGAAAATATCAGGGAAGAGGAATAGGAATTGCTGCAGTTTTATGTAGGGTTATCAGAAAAGCCCTTATTGAGAAGGGAACGTGTGAGCCAAAGCAGATAAGAGAATGAGCTCTGTAGATATCTGGGTAAATGGGGGGAAGGAACAGCAGTGCATATGTGGGTTTTTATCTTGCTCAAGTGGGCCAGGGAAGAGTAGGAGAGGAGGTCAAAGATTATAAAATGTCTTGAAGACTATTGACTTTGATTTTAATGAGTCGAGAAGCCACTGGAGAGTTTGAACAGAGTAGTGATATCATCTAGCTGACATTGAAAAACGTAGACCAAAGGGAAGAAGCAGGAGATTAGGTAAGAGATCAGTGCAATAATCCAGATTAGAAATATTAATAGTTTAGACCAAAATGATAACAGTGGACTGGGTTAAAAGTGGCCAGATTCTGGGGGTGCTTGGGTGGTTCAGTCAGTTAAGCGACCAACTCTTGATCTCACCTCAGGTCTTGATCTCAGGGTTGTGAGTTCAAGCCCCATGCTGGTTTCCATCCTGGGCATGGAGCCTACTTTAAAAAAAATGTGGTTGGATTCTGGATATATTTTCAAGGTAATGAATTGGGGGGAGGGCTGGAGAAGTAAAATAAAGTATCAAGGATAACTCTGAGGTTTTTGGTAAGAGTGATCAGGAAGGCTGGAGTTAACTAAGATGGAGAAAATTGTGAGAGGAACAGGTTTGTGGAAGAACTGGAGTTCCACTGCATCCTTATGAAATTTGAGATACTTGTTATGATTCAAAGTGGAGATATTGATGGCAGTGGAACATATGAGTCTAGGATTCAGGTAAGAGTTCTTGGCTGTGGAGTTTATCAGTATATATATGATATTTAATGACATGAGACTGAATGAGATCACTGAAGGAAAGAGAGAGTATAGAAGAAAAGAACTCCAAGGATGAAGTACTTCAGTGTTCAGATGTCAGGATGATGATAAGGGATCCCTAAAGAAGACTGGAGGATGAGAAGCAGCAGCCAATGAGATAAGAGGCAATCGAAGAGAATGTGATATCCTGGAAGGAAAGAGAATAAAATACTTCAAAGAGGGAGAGATCACTCTGTCAAATAAAGAGATGTCAGGTGAGGGACACCTGGGTGGCTCAGTCAGTTAAGCGTCCGACTTCAGCTCAGGTCATGATCTCATGGTTGGGGAGTTTGAGCCCCACGTTGGGTTCTATGCTGACAGCTCAGAGCCTGGAGCCTGCTTCAGATTCTGTGTCTCCCTCTCTTTCTGCCCCTCCCCTGCTCACACTCTGTCTCTCTCTCTCTCAAAAATAAATAAACATTAAAAAAATTTTTTTTAAAAAGAGAGAGATCAAGTGAAAATAAGGACTGACCTTTGGTTTAACTACTTGGAGGCTTTGTCATGAGCAGTTTAAATGTCTGAAGGTGAAAAAACCCTATAGAGTCTGTTCAAGAGAGATATCTTCATGAGAAGAGAATTTGGAGGCTACAAATATCAAAAAAAAGCAATACAGGGGCACCTGGGTGGTCAGTTGGTTAAGCCCCCAACTTTGGCTCAGGTCATGATCTCACAGTTTGTGGGTTCAAGCCCTGCATTGGGCTCTGTGCTCACAGCTCAGAGCCTGGAGACTGCTTCAGATTCTGTGTCTCCCTCTGTCTCTGCCTTTCTCCTGCTCACACTGTCTCTCTCTTTCAAAAATAAACATTAAAAAGAAATTTAAAAAAACAATACAGTTTATATCTGTGTTTTGCAATAAAACAGAACAGAGAAATGGAGCTGTAGCTAGAAGAGGGATGTCAAGAGAAGATTTTTTTTAATGGGAAAATTTTATATGTTGGTTAGAATGATCTAGTGGAGAGAGGAAACTGATGATAATAGGAGAGTAAAGGCAGGATTGATGGAGCAGTGTTCTTGAGGAGACATGCAAAACAACAGATGTCCACTATAAAAACATATGGAAGATTTTAGAAAAACAGATTTCTAAAAGCTCAGAGTAAAGACAACTCTGGTTTTATGGCCAGCATCATTAAAAATGGACAATAGATTAAGAAAAATGAGAGAGACTAAGGGGTAGAATTCTTCCGATGCAGTGGAAGATTCTGGCTTGAACCTAAATTTTAATCACCACTGGCATTCAGACATGCCTGCATGTATAGTGTCAGGGCATGAGTCCTCCATTATTGTGCATGATAGGAAATGGAGTTTCCTGGGAAAGAATTCATTCTAAAGGAAGAGAAAGTAGTGCTCTTAGGTTTGGACCAATAACTGGCCACACAAGAGGGGCAATTAGTAGAGCACGGTGTCTATGTCTCAGGTCTAGCCTCTGACCCAGAGTCTGTAAACCCATGTTAGAGTCCTAAGGAGGGGGGAATACAAGAAATGAAATCTCTGTTTCAACGAACTGTGTAAGATACTAGGATAACAAGACAATCCTATCTTGTTACTCATCTGTTAATGCTAACACACAGAGGGGAAGAGCTGTGATCCTACTTTGGTGCAGCAGGCTTCAGTGCATTAAAGACTCTAAAAATTGCCTCCTCCAACTCTAACATTTAATGAGTCTACAATGGTGACCAGCCGGGATGGTGGTAGCAGCAGTAAAGGCCAGCCCTCATTACCCTGTAGCAGTGAGAACCAGTTTCAAGAGTGGGAGAGATTTTAATAGTTTGTAGCTATAGGAGAAAACACCCTTGGTATGGATATCACCTGCAGTAGAGGCAATGGCCAGGCACTATCAACTAACTTCATGGGAAGCAAAGGTTTGGACAGCAGATGTCATCAAAGAGGGCCTGAGTAGGAGAGAATCATGGCAGACAGAGGTGATAGCTGACATGACTTGTTTATGAGCACATGAGCTTCCTCACACCTCCTATGAGCTTCCTAGAGACAACTGGACAAGACTTTAAGAGCAGCGCCAGGGGGCGCCAGGGTGGCTCAGTTGGTTAAAAGTCTGACTTCGGCTCAGGTCATGATCTCGTGGTTTGTGAGTTTGAGCCCCACATTGGACTCTGTTCTAATAGCTCAGAGCCTGGAGCCTGCTTTGGATTCTGTGTTTCTCTCTCTCTATCTCTACCCCTCCCCTGGTCACACTGTCTCTGTCTCTGTCTCTCTCTCTCAAAAATAAATAAACATTAAAAAAATAAAAAATAAAAAAAGTTTAGCTACAAGTCCCACAATAGAGGGTTGGGATGAAAATCAGAAAAAAATATTATTTATTACTGTTCTGTGGTTCCATTTTATCCTTAGGTTTATCCCTTCCATAGGGAAGCATGGGTTGTAAGAAATTACAATCACATATAAAGCTGATAAGAAAATACCAAAGAAACAACATGTGGCTGAAAAGAATAGGGCTCTGCTAAGATAAATGCTGATGATAGAAAGAGGTGTGCACAACCAAGGACACACATTGGAAGAAAAACTCAGGAAGGATAAAGTGCAGAACCAGCTGAAGTTGAGGATAACAAATACAATTCAGTTAAAACAAAACAAAGCAAAGCTATGTTTGGAGGTAGAAAATGATGTAATACTGACAGATGGCAGAGAAAGTGTAACCACTTAACTGTTGCTTTACTTCTTTTTTGTTTTTTCAGTAAAGAGAATAGTCTTCAAAGGGGAAGGTAGAAAACATAAGCAGGAACTGATATGAATGCTATCATTGTGAGAGATTCTCATTATTTTTACTTTTCTCTGTTTTTTGAAAGTTTTAGAATGAGAATTACTTTACTTAAAAAAAGATTTTTAACATTTAATTGAAAATGAGAAAATTAAAATTTGATATATATGAAAGATTTAGTAAGAGTCTAAATCAATGCTTTAGAGGGTGCCAAACCCACAGTTCCAGATGAATTATATCTATTGGGAGAGTACAGCTGTGATAATGGGACAATGGCTGATAGTCTTCAGGTCATGATGAAGAACAGGAAAGTTGCCAATAGATTATACCTAATGTTTACATTTTATAAATCAACGTTATATGTCTAATATTAGCTACTGTCATCTGCTATGTGCTAGGCATGGTAAGTAAAGTATGGCTTATAGGCCAGTTTCAGTCCACTGCCTGCTTCTGTGCCAAGAATGGTAAATTAAATGGTTTGAAAAATATTGAAAGGAGAATATTTCATGTCACGTGAAATTTATATGAAAACCAAACTTCAGTGTCCACAAAGGGTAGCAGGATTCTCGCACCGAGAGTTGTGACACCGAGCCTTTTCTTTCCAGGAAGCAACTTTATTCCTGCTGGCACGGCTCAGTTTGGTTCGTACCCGAAGAACTGAGCCCCGAACGCCATGTGGCTTAGTTTTTTTTTTTCCTACTTCTTTGTCTCTCATATATGGTAGCACACAGACATGTAGTCTGATTAAATGGTCTCATGTTGCAAGGTCATGAGGGATGTTGTCACATACGTGTATAGCCAGGTTGCCTTGAGGTTTGTTTTGTTTTTTTTCCCCTTAGGAGGGGACCCTACCACAAAAGTCTTATTAGAACACAGCCATTCCAGGGCACCTGGGTGGCTCAGTCAGTTGAGGGTCTGACTCTTTGTCTTAGGTACAATCTCACAGTTCGTGAGTTTGAGCCCCACATTGGGCTCTGCGCTCACAGCACAGAGCCTGTTCGCGATTTTCTCTCTGTCTCTGTCTCTGCCTTTCCCCCACTCTCTCTTGCTCAATAAATAAACAAATAAAACTTTTATTAAAAAAAAGAATACAGCCATGTTAATTTGTTTATATACTGTCTATGGTTGCATTTGTGCAATGATGGGAGAATTGGGTAGTTTGGCAGAGGCTTATGGCCTGCCAAGGCTAAAATATTTACTGTTCAGTCTTTATGAAAAAAAATTCACTGATTCATGGGCTAAATATATATCTGATGCTATCTTCAACCTATGCAACTATGAAAATTTGTATTTCCCTATTAGGTTCCCTCTAGGGCCTACCTAGGGAGGTGAGCTGTACAGCTACTATCATTCCTGTGATAAAACCAGAAGCTCAGAACATTTAAATGACTTGGGCAAGGTCACACAGCTCACATGGGACCTGTATTGGTCTTCTGTTCTCAAAACCCACACTTTTTATACTATACCATACTAGACAGCTAGAAGACTAGTGATGGCAAAATGTTTCTTTTATTTTTAGTGGAGAAAAGGACACTGTAGAAATTTTATTCTAATGAGTTTCATTTTAAATCTCAGAAAAAGGGGAGCCTGGGTGGCTCAGTTGGTTAAGCATCTGATTTTGGCTCAGGTCATGATCTCACGGTCCATGAGTTTGAGCCCCACATCGGGCTCTGTGCTGACAGTTGGGAGCCTGGAGCCTACTCCAGATTGTGTCTCCCTCTCTCTCTGACCCTCCCCCATTCATGCTCTGTCTCTCTCTGTCTCAAAAATACATAAACATTAAATCTCAGAAAAAAATTAAATTGCTAAATAAGTGACTATAAAAATGTAAGAAAAGAAAGCATTCAGAATACTTTCCTGCTTTGATCATATTTCTATTCTATAAAATATTTCATATAATTAAATGCATTAAAATAAGGTTTATAATAAGAGAAAACTATAAAAAAGGATTTTTGACTCTTTCTATTATATAGTGCTTTACAGTGTTCTAAAGCACATTTACATGTACTATTTTATTTGAGATCACAACTCTGTCAGCTTGGCAAGGCAGGGATCGTGAGCCCTGTTTTGCAGACAAAGCTCAGAAAGGCGAAATAGCTTATCTAAAGTTACAAAACTAGTGACAGAGCCAAGACTTGAACCCCGGTCTTCTGACTTCCAGTTCAGTGTTAGGGGCATAATAAAATAGCTATATTTATTGCCTTTTAAATTTGTGCCAGGAACTGTTCTAAATTCTTTACCATATTAACTTATTTGAGTATCACAATGATATTGTGAAATATGCTGTATTATTATTCCCATTTTACAGATGAGAAAATTGAGAGCAGAGTGATCCATTTACTTGCTTAAGACTGCAGAACTCATAGTAGATGATAGAGCCAGGATGTGAACTATATACTATCTGGCTCTAGAGTTAGAGCGCGTAGCCACTACAAACTCTGCTTCTTCCTGGGGTATCTGACATAGCTTCCCATGACAGCACTCTGGACTGATAGCAAACCTGTGTGCTGGATGAAAATGAAGTTACATGATTACACTGCCTACTGAATAACAATACTAAGAGTAGTAATTAAAGGTTTGCAGTATCCTGAGTGGTGGGTCCTCAGAGGACGAGGGTTATTATAGTGAAGTCTTAAGTTGATTGTTGATTTTTTGCCTATTGCATTGTATTGCACCGTATTACAAATATAGGAAGTGGATTTGATTGTATTATCTGCATTTATCTTCTCAAAACGAGAGGATTGTCTGAAAGGATCCATACGAAGAAAATGTGTGTAGTGAGTAGTTTATACCAATAAATATGTATGTATTTGCACATTCTAATAATGCAAGCACAAGATGATAGCAGAGCTGCTACCTGTAAAGTGAGGGGCAATCCTTTGTGAACAGCAAAGACATAAAACAATTGATAATCTAAGCATATCTAATATATGCAGTTTTATTACTCTCTTTGGAAATATAATTAAAAATACAAATTATAGAGAATCATTAATAAAAATAATTTCGCAGTCAAAACAGAGAACACTGACATACATCATATACAAAATAATACTGAACCTTGGGCAGTGAGCTGGATCATTGAGTTCAGTAAATAGCAGGAACATTTAGATAGTTTAATGTTTGGGGCTTGTTCCTGTGATCTGTACAATTTCTATCTTGTTCTTTGTTTTTCAGATGTTACAAGCAGAATGTCTAATTTGAGTATTGTAAACAACACCCTGAAGTTATTTGCTATCAGTCTAAACTAGTGATTCATGGCACATATACCTGGACCAACAAGAGTAGCATCACCTGGGAACTAGTAAGAAAGGCAAATTTTTGGACCCCACCCCAGATTTACCAAGAGAAAAACTGTGGGTATCAGGGTCCAAAAATCTGTTTGAACGAGCCCTCACGTGATTTTAAGAAATGTATATTGTATGTGTCTAGAACAGTTAAATTAGAAATAGCTGGGAGGATAGAGAGGAGTTTCTTAATATTC
The DNA here is from genome assembly GCF_022837055.1 of Prionailurus viverrinus. Lineage (NCBI taxonomy): Eukaryota > Metazoa > Chordata > Mammalia > Carnivora > Felidae > Prionailurus > Prionailurus viverrinus. The sequence goes on from NC_062567.1 coordinate 97,398,198, forward strand.
AGAGATAATTAGTATTGAATAAAGGCCATGCAAAGTGAATCTACTGAAACCACAATTTTACAGTCTTATTTTTCAAGTAAGGGCCAGAGACTACCAGAATCAGCATTCCTGGGAGTTTGTTACAAATGCAGACTCTATGGCCCCTCTCCTGACCTGGTTGAATTATCATCTGTATTTTAACAAGATCTCCAGGTGATTCCTATGCACGTTAATATTTGAGCTACTATGTTATAGAAAAACATTTTTTAAATGTTTGGGAAAAAACTTAAAATGTTGAGATTTTAGCTTTTTTCTTTTTAATATCATTTTATCATAGTATGTTATAATATTCTTCACCACTTTATGGCTGACATTTATAGTACTATCATAACTTTTGTAACAAAAATAGTTTGAGGGCTTCGTTATTTTCCAAAGAGCCTCTTGTAATGTTTAATAGTCGAATCATTCTCTTTTGAAGTGCTTATCATCAGGCCTGTTTATTTTCTTTTAGTACAGGCACATCAGGTCGACTCCTTATTTTTCCATGGCTTTTACACGACCCAGCAGTTTTCCAACATTATGTTCACTGACTTTATGAAGTATACCTTGATTTTTTAGAAAATTATAATTCACTTTAGGGTCAATTTCCGTTACATTTGTGGATGTTTATATCCAACATTCAGGCAATGGCTGCCTGACCAGCACTTTGACAGGATGGGTGGGGATGAAACCTCATGTTAAGCTAGAGGATGTTGGGTGGGAACAAATTTTATAAGTGGTTGGGTCATTATGTCCATATTATGATAAATATTGCTTTATTAGGTAGCCTCCTAAATGGGATGGCGGGATGATGGAAACTCAGATAACAGTGACACAAACTGTTAAGGGTGATTATCTCTGGGCAATACAAGTCCACATAATTTTTATTTCCTTCTTTGTGCTTATCAGTATTTTCTAAACTTTCTAGAATGAATGTATGTTATTTTTGCAACCACAAAGAAGAAAAATTTATTAATTTTTTAAAAGTTTATTTTGAGAGAGAGAGTGCGTACGAGTTGGGGAGGGGCAGAAAGAGAGGGAGAGAGACAGAATCCCAAGCAGGTTCCACAGTGCAGAGACTGACTCTGGGCTCAAACTCATGGACGTGAGATTATGAACTGAGCCAAAATCAAGAGTCCAGCACTTAACCAACTGAGCCACCCAGGAGTCTCTCTATTACTTAATAATTTTTTAAATTGAGTTATAATTTATTTGGCTTGATCTGATAGGGTAGAGGCCAGAGGCACTGGTGGTGAAAGAATTCACCCAAGGCAGAACAAAGGAAATAGAAGTTTATTGAATACACTGCAAGGGAGCAGCAGCGGGCTAGACAGCAAAGGAGAGACTGTTAGCCAGGAGGCAGTGGTGGGAGGCTATAGTTAAGCGGGGGGTGGGAGGGGGTGGGGGGGTGGGGGGGTGCGGAAAGTAAGAAGGTATGGGAACTTAAGGAATTTTCCTTTTTAGGTACCTGTGCCTGGGTATAAGTTGGTCAGCTAGGGCTTATGGATATTTTGAAGTGGGCCACCTGATGGGCCTGTTTGTATTCAGCCCCAGTGGCCACTATGGGATCTTTTAAACTTATTCAGGTTTCTATTGCTTAAGTTAGTTGCCTAAAAGTAGCCTCTACAATTTATATTCAATAAAATACACAGAGATCCTATGTGTTTAGTTTAGAGAGTTGTGGCAGTTGTATACACCCATGTAGCCACCACTCCAACACGATATGAACTATTTCCATCACCCAGAAGGTTCTTGGTGCACCCTTGAAAGCAGAAATTACCTTAATATAGCACTCCTCCTGTAATACACACTGCTTCCAAGACTTTCTAACCTCTACAGTTTTTTCAGCACATTACATCCAGATTTTAGCAAATACACATTTGTGTTGGCCTCAAGCATAGAACTTAGGTATGCAGAGGCAGTCTGCATTTCTTTCCATATATTCCCCTTTGTGTATTCCTAACTCAAATTTTAAGTAGAAAATGATAAAAATGTTTTCCTCTCACAATTTCCCACAGCCATTCCTTTTACTGTTTTTCCTTCCTGCTTTGAAACAGCTACTTACTGCACTGCCAGCAGAGGATTCTATTAAGATGAAAGCTGTGTCCTTGCGAAGGCAGACAAAGGGCTCTAAATGGAGCCTGCTTGCCAGTGTCTAGGAGAGGAAGAGGTGTGTTTCGCCCCTCTCTCCCATATCATATCATATCCCCACTGATACCCACATCTGCCCCTCAAGTGTCTCCTTCTTATTGTTCTGGTTCATGGTAACAACAAAAACAGCAAAAATAATGCTGATTAAAAGATAATGAAGTTTAAAACACACAAAGCACTTTCATAAAGATTATCTCATTTTCTTGGGCATCCCTACAATACCACTTAAATTGTAGAAAAGTACCATCATTTGTTAACTCATTCCCTTGTTCATTCACAGAGCACATATTTATATATGTAGATATTATATGCCAGACAAAATACTAGGCAGTAAGTAACAAAGGCATAAAAGAAATAGTTCTTCCCAAAGCTTATTGTCCAGTGTAGGGAAACAGATGAGTAAATAGGCAATTCTGACTCAGAGTGTAACAATTTGTCTAGGAACATACTGAACCCAAGTCAATTATACTGAAAAATTGGAAACAACCTAACTATCTTAACAATAAGAAGATGTCAAATTACTACACAGCTGCTTGATGAAATGTTTTGTAACCACTGAAAGTCATTTTGGGTGAAGACACATTTGAGGATATATTAATAGACACATATTTCTTTTATAATGAGATAAAAAAATTGTAATGTGAAAAACAGGATTGCTATAAATATGCCAAGGTACTGGCTAGCACCTAGTGATGGAAATTTTTATCTTCATCAACATCTTAATTCTTTTAATTTTAATTTTTTCTTTTGAAAGAGAAAGAGTGCATGTGAGAGAGAGCAGGGAAGGGTCAGACAGAGAGGGAGAGGGAAAGAGAGAATCCCAAAAAGGCTCTACACAGCCAGTGCAGAGCCTGACACGGGGCTCAAACTCATGAACCATGAGACCATGACCTGAGCCAAAAGTCAGATGCTTAACCCACTGAGCTATTCAGGTGCCCCTATCTTCATATACATTTTAAATTGAAATATATTTTCTAATGAAATTTTAATTTTATTGTTTTTTGAAATTTTAATTTTAAAATGTGCCTTTATAATTCTTCTATTAATAGGTTATCTATAAGTATTTTTTTGTTTTACTATATAATATTTAAAACACTTTTCAAATATATACCTGTATTTATATAACTGTTTACAGTGCTTTCATACATTATTTCACTTCATCTCAAAAATAATCCTGTGAGGTAAGCATTGTTACACCCCCTTTACAGAGGGAAACTGAGGCTCAGTGACATTCAAGAACATAACCAACATCAGAGTTAGTGAGTGGCAGATTTAGAACTCCAATTTAGGCTTTTTTTTCTTTCTTTTTTTTCTTCCAAATCTGGAGTTTCTTGCATTTCACATTGGTACCTCACTGGTTTTATTTACATCCCGATGGACCCAGACATTTCAATCAAAAGGGGTGTTTGAACTAGCATAGTGTAACCACTCATGTTCTTAAATTTATTTTCACTGTTGCTTCTTAGAATTAATTACTGAAACAAAATCAAATACTTAATAAGTATAATACTTGTAAGTATAAAATGTAGAAGGACCGTATCAGTGAGTCCAACTCATCTATGCTTTATTTATGTATTTTAAAGTATTTTTAGTATGTATGTTTATTTTCCTGATTATAAAAGTAACAACTGTTCATGTAGAATTTTTTATACCTGGGATTATTCTGTCATATCTGTTAAAAAAAACTTTTTCCTCCTCAGTGTGGTGGGTCTGCCATATAGTTTTGTCAAATTTAATGTTTTATCAAAATAATGCATGGATGAAGATTAAAATAATAAGATGTCATGATTAAAATTGTAGTGAAAAAGAGCAGTCATTTTTCTATTCCTCCTAGTCCAATTCCCACTCTCCAAAAGATAACTTCTGCAATTTTTTAGCTGTATGGGGGTGTATACCTTGATAATCTGAAATAATATGTGAATTCCACTCCTTTCTGTCATTGTTGTTTTTAATTGCAGTATTAGCTTTTATATGCTGATTTCTGTTGGGGCCCTTCCTCTCTCTCTCCTCTGGCATTCCCTCCTCTATAGAGGAGGAGTGACTTACCTGGCTAGGAAGGAGGCCTGCCTCAGCACACTCTTCTTTCTCTTGTGTGCACCTGCCTGAGGCAGGGTGCCTTCTGCTTCCATTCTGTGAACATACTGAGGCAGAGTCTGCCCTCTGTGTGTGAGGCCAGTGATAGAGTGGCTAAGTAGGCCCAACTCACAGTTGAAATATTAGGAAGCTCACCCTTCATGGTTCAGTCAAGCGGATGTCTGACAGAAGCTGTTAGCACCCCATCCCTATGCAACACCCGTCTCTAAGCTTACCTGCCTATGGCTGTGGCGATGGCTTCCATCTGGCTGACCCCTCTGCCTCTTTGCTTTTCCACAGAAGGGCTTTCTCTGGCCCCACAGGCGCACTTAGTGCTACTGGAAACAGAAATGCAGAGCAGTCAACACCATCTTCAGCTAGTGGGACCAGCTTCCCCATTCCCTGGTAGGACAATTCTAAGATGGGTTCCACACAGTTTCTCAGAAGTTTCCCTGGGGGATTGAGTTCCCTGACCCATGTTTTACTGGCTTCTCTCCCTTCCCTGTCTCTTTCCCACATCCTCACTCTACTTCCTAGGATCACTTCCCCCCCAAATCTTCCAGAACCCAAATCTTGTCTCTCAATAGGAAAGTTGATATTTTTATCTTAGTATGTCTGACTCTTACGTCCATCTCTCAATTCATTCTGAGCAACCTCTTAATATGAAAGATGAAGGTTGAAGCCTACCTCATCACTTTCTCCTCCCCATCACACACATGCTTTTCCAATTCCCATGCTTCAAATATAGTTTTATAACCTGTATTAGGTTAAATTAGTATTTATTAGTAATGACTTAATTAACATTAGATTAGATGATTACATTATTATGGCCATACATATAAATCTGATCTTATCTACATACATACTAGATTACAGGGTCTTTCTGCCACAATTTTTGTTTGTAAAACTCCTCTGACCTGGTCAAACACACTGATAATCAGTCCCAGTTTTCTTTGGTGACATTGCTCCTGCCTCCTATTTCAGCTTGGACTGATTGCTGTTAGACCTATGCAGACTTAATTTGTCAGAAGGATTGTTTCAGTTTATTTTTTTTTTTAATTTTTTTTTTCAACGTTTATTTATTTTTGGGACAGAGACAGAGCATGAACGGGGGAGGGGCAGAGAGAGAGGGAGACACAGAATCGGAAACAGGCTCCAGGCTCTGAGCCATCAGCCCAGAGCCCGACGCGGGGCTCGAACTCACGGACCGCGAGATCGTGACCTGGCTGAAGTCGGACGCTTAACCGACTGCGCCACCCAGGCGCCCCGGATTGTTTCAGTTTAAACTTACCCATGCTATAGGAACCATACCACTGCAACCATTGATGACCTCTCTCTGTCTTCCTCTCTCTCTCTCTCTTGTTTTTAATTCACAAATTTAAAAAAAAATTGCACTAATTAGATACAACAATTTTTTGGGTGTTTATCAGCCATTACTACGTCTTATTTTAGAAAATGTCTTTCATGGGCGCCTGGGTATCTCAGTCAGTTAAGTGTCTGATTCTTGGTTTTGGCTTAGGTCATGATCTCACAGTTTGTGATTAGAGTCCCATGTTGGGCCCTGCACTGGCAGTGCAGAGAACTTCTCTCTCTCCCTCTCTCTGCCACTACCCTGCTCATGCTCTCTCTCAAAATAAATAAACTTAAAAAAATAGAAAATATCTTTCATAGTTTTTTTAGTAAGCAAGAAATTAAAAATAAATCCAAACAAATACTAAAATGCTTCTCTGGCTCACAGAAAAGGTTTTCTTCTTAATTGTATTTATTTAAAGACTTCTAAAGCTTTGCAAACTGAAGTCAAAATGATACATAACAACACAAAAATTCTCCAATTCCGCCAACCTAAGATTTTCTCTTTTTCTTCTGGCAGATTCTAGTATTTATAGTCTACATTTCTTTTAAAGAAGAGAATAAATTCCCATGAAATGCTTCTTACTATAATCATTACTACCAGATATCTTACAACATTTCTGTACTTCCGTGCTGCCAACAGAGGTATAAGGTCAAGTCCAGTATTTATTGATGAAACAATCCTTTAGCAAAGCAGCCATAGGCACCTTAAGTATGAGGGAACAAGTACTTGACTTGAGCTAACAAAAATCACCTGCATAACTCTGGCAGTTATTTTTGAATTATGAAGACCTGGTCAGAAGGTTAAGGAACAGCTGGAGACACTAAAAGGATCTTTCTAGGAAAATATTGTTCACAGGTGTATGCGTTGCTAGTTCTCCAAAACAGTGAGCAATCTGAATTTGATAACTGGGGTCCAAATTTTCCCCCCAGTGACTTGGCCTAGTGGTTTCCCGCTTCTTAGAAGATTCTAAAGGTGGGTGTTGTAGGGTATGAGTTAGCTGTCACTGACACACAGACTCTGTTCAGCTCATTACCCCAGGGATGATTCAGCCGGACTCAGCTTGATCCCACTGAAGGGTAATGGCTGTGACCGCATTTGTGAAATTGACCCCCAGAAGAGACTTCTTGCTAAAAGTAACTTTTCTTGGGACTAAGCAGCACAGAGGATGGTGATCAGGAGATAAAACAGAACTGTCTGAAAGGATTTAAAGACACAGAGAATATCAGGGAAAGTAGCTTGGGGTACATTTTTATAAGTAGATAGAAGACTCTAGTGTATAAGATGTAAACCAACTATTTCAGCAGTATTTGCCAGTGGCCTGTCTGGGTTGTTGAAAAATGTACCTGAGAGCTGAATATAGAGGTTTAAGAACTTGAGCTCTGGAATCTGACAGACATGGATTGAATTCCAGTTCTACCACATACCAGGGACAGGCCCTCCGGTGGTTTGCTCAACCACTTTGTTTCAGTCACTCATACAAAATATTAAAACCTCATAGAGTTTTTTTTTTATATATATTTTTTAATGTTTATTTATTTTTGAGACAGAGAGAGACAGAGCATGAATGGGGGAGGGTTAGAGAGAGAGGGAGACACAGAATCCGAAACAGGCTCCAGGCTCTGAGCGGTCAGCACAGAGCCCGACGCAGGGCTCGAACTCACAGACCGCGAGATCATGACCTGAGCCGAAGTCGGATGCTTAACTGACTGAGCCACCCAGGCGCCCCAAAACCTCATAGAGTTTTTATGAGGATCAAATGAGAGAACGCATGTGAATGTTAAAACACTGCTTTCTTTGCAAGTACAATAGTAACACCCTGCTTTGCTAGCAGTTTATATCCATTTATCAAGATTGTCATATAATTACTTAAAAGTATAGCCTTTTAAATGCCAAGAGAGACATGTGAGTGACTCAAATAACTTCTCCAGAGAAAGACAGAAATATTTTGTTTGTCTCTTTGAAATAGCAAGTCTTAAATCTCAGCTTGTGAATCATCATTCTGGAGTCCAGCGTAGGACAGAGAAACCGGGCTTAGCAACAATCAAAGTGGCACTTTACAAAGCTTCCCTGAGAGTGGGTGGTTCTTGTTTCTTCCCGGAGTACATTGTCAGTGACCAACCAGGAACAAAAAGTCTTCAGAGATTATAAATAATAATATTAATGACTAAAAGAAACAGGTGACAGAGGCAAAACAAGTTGGTTCTGAAACAAACTGACAGGGATGGATCCTGAAAAGTCTCGTACTTACAAGGAAGATATGGTGGGTGGGCAAAAAGGGGGGAAATCTACAAATGAAATCGTAAGGTTCTTTTAAATGATTATTGTTTGTGTTGCAGAGGGATTTAGGTAAAGCTGATAGATTTGTTGCTGATCTCCCTCAAAGTCAGATAGGAGACCTGCCCAGATTTTTTGCTTTGTCTCGGAGTCATTTGTTTTTGTTTCCAACAGCCTTGACAGAAGTAGGAGTGGAGGAATAAGAATCAAGAAGTGAGGAGCTCTTTCCTACTTAGATATAGCATGTAAAGTAAATTAAAGTTAGGATGACAGAGATCTTTAGCACAGAACATTTATGAACTGTACAGTGACGAAAAAAACTGTAGGCCTCGTTTGAATTTTTATGTCTCAAACAACCCTAGTTTTATTAAGACAATGTTTTACCCTTAACGATAATTGTCTTGTTGAGAAGAGAAATCTTGCAAATGTATAAAACAAATTGCTAGCACCGTATCTGACTGCAGCATAGCATAGTAGTTACCAACTTGGAACCTGGAGTCAGACTGCCTCGGTTCAAGTCCAATTACTGGTTGTGTAACTTTTGGCAAGCTGTTCAACATCCTAGCATTTCTGTTTTCTCATCTGTAAAATGGGGATGATAATATCATCTACCTCATAGAGTTGCTCTGAAGATGAAATGAGTTTATACATGTAAAGTACCTAGAATATTATTATCCATGATAGTCTGGTATACGCACTTGGTATTTATTATTTTTTTAAGTCCTCATAACAATCCTATAAGTAGGTATTAACTCCATTTTTCAGTTGGAAACTACTAACCTTCGGGGCCTGAAAGACCTTGATTTGAATTCAACCTCTTAGATGTTTGGCCTGGCCAAGATATTTAAAAATCCCTGAGCTAATATTCAGGGGATACTGCCTACGTCCCAGTATTCTGTTAGAATTGCATGAGTTGTTGAAGGTGAAGTGCTGTGCCTGGCAAATGTTACCAGGCCTGCTGCATTCCACATGTCTAGAAAACATTGTTCTTGTTACATTTTATTTCATTTCTAATACAGAAATCCTTATTTAATCACATTCAACTTTATTTGAAGTTTTTAGCGTTGAAAAATTCATTACTTTATGTGGTCTCCTGTTTTCGAGGATTTTTTAATTTTGGGGAGATTCTCCATTATGTTAACTGAAATTTGACTTAATTTTTTTTGCCTATTATATAATCTTAGTATTTATTTCTAAAGTATTCATCAGAAATGAAACATACTGTTACCCAAATGTTTTTACTGGTAGATGTGGGCTTTTTTTAAAAAAAAGTTCCAGTGTGGTTAACATACAGTGTTATATTAGTTTCAGGCAAAAATCTGTCTTTCTTATAACATGAACCCACTGAGCCTGGTTCTGCTCTTTTGAATGGCACAGAATAAGTCTAGTACAGGGTCCTTATAATTCTTACACAGGATGGGTGAAAGGAAGGCATGAGCCAGGGATAACTATGCATACATTTCAGGGTCTGTACACCTAGATAGGGAATAAAAATGACATCTTTATTTTAATTTATCTCTAATTAAATTCATATTTCCTTCAATTATGAATGAAAGCAATGAACAAAAGTCTTTTTTTTTTTTATCTCTGGTCTTGTCTTCTTTCTTTCTTTCTTTCTTTCTTTCTTTCTTTCTTCCTTCCTTTCTTTCAGAGAGAGAATGAGTGAGCAAGGGGTAGAGAGAAAGAGAGTGCAGACCCCAAGCGGGGCTCAGGCTCACCCAAAGTGGGGCTTGGGCTAACATATCTGTACTTTATTGACACTTAACAAGAGAGGCCCTTTTTTTTTTTTTTTTAATGTAGCCTATCACTGAGTTTCATAATAGTCATTCAGTTCTATAATGGTCACAAGACCAGTGTAAGGGAAATGTCAAGATGTTTTAAGTGGAACCATATTATAACATGGTTTAGTATAAAGAAAACTCTGTGTGTGTGTGTGTGTGTGTGTGTGTGTGTGTGTGTGTGTGTTATTGGTCAAACCACAGTCTGAAAAATTACCACATAAAATAAAACCCCTTTATTTAACTGATTATGGTGTTAAGCATCTTTTTACATAATACCAAAAAGACTTTTATGGAATTAAAATCAATTTTCCTGTCTGTATTAGTATGTGAACTTTCAACCACATAAATTAAAATTACTTTTATGTGTATTTGGAAATGGCAAGAGGTCGTTAAAATTGAAGCAGCCATGGCTTTCACCTTCAGAATATTTAATATTCCAATTAAAATGTAAATTAGGACTAGTTTGAAAACTGAAGCTTCTTCCTTAAAAATCATTTTTTTTTGAATTTGAGTACTTGAATAAAATGGAAAATATACTTCACACTTAAAGCGATTTCTTCTTAAGGTTCACAGAGATTTACAAGTGTGAAATAATGTGCGAAAGCATTAGCTCTTGTTATTCATGACAATTCAGTTAAGGAAAGGTAAAAGAATAGTCTTCAGGACATCTCTTTTTAAAAATAAAGTTCTTTAACTATTGATATTGTGAGTTGCAGTTAAGTGCCATATGTTGGGGTTAAGTTTTTAATCTTTCTTGTAATGCAGGTAAGTCCCAAGGAGCATGTAGGCCAAGGAAAAGTGGCTCAGAGGAGATGTGTAACAGTGACAGGGGAGCAATAAGATGTGAAGCTAGTCAGAGAGGAAATGCCCAGGCAACTGGAGCCCCTCCCAAGTTCCTCTAAGACTTAATACCTCATGTCCAGAACAATCCCAAATCCTGTGAGAACACACCTAGGACTACCATTTGCTTAAGGGCTAACTCCTGTGCCTCTTAAAGACGGGTACTGGATGCTGTGAAATATGTAAATGGAATGATGACAAGAAAGTGTCATTTCCTGAAGTGTGAATATGCCCTAGGCATTCTAAAAATTTAACAAATGATAACTCTCCAGCAGAACATTTCTTTAAGACTCATACTCTTTTAAACCATTTTATCCCTTGTTTTTTTGCCACCAGGTACCCACCAGAGGAAGGAAAAGAAAAAAAAAAAACAAAAACAAACCCTGAAGTGTTATTCAAATAATATTCAATAACCATTAGCAGAAATCATAGTTCTAAAATATCAGTGTGATGTTAGATATTCCAGAGGCACATGAAAGTGTAATGTGAATATCAAACTTTGTCAAAATTTGGAGTTTTAGTAATAACTACAAACATTGTTAATTGAAGTAGATAAAAAAACAGCACCAGAAACCACCCCCCCTTTTTGTAGGTCAGTGTTCACTGCTGAGTGTGCTGTAATTATGTACACTAAATGAGCTACAGCTTGAGCTAATAATACCATACTGAGTATTAGAAAGCTGTAATTATGCAACTACATAATGTATGCTTGGCAAGATTTTCAGTATTGGAGAATCCACTGTCAAATAGCATCTGGCAGAGTTAAAAGTCCAAGTTGGAGGTTAGAATAATTGGTCTAGACTGAACTAATTCAGGGTATTGTGGCTCAAGCAGAGTAAGTCATATGCCTATTAGACAACCCAGTGATAGTGAATACATCTAGAAATAGTTCAAAGTCTTAAGTCATATAATCAGATCACTTGAAAACACAAAGCATTTCCAAGATTGAACACCTACTACACACCTATCCACCATGCTGAGTACAGGAAATTTTAAAACAAACAAACAAACAAACAAAACAGGAGAGGAAGGGATAATTTCTGACTGCCAAGTGCTCAAAATTATGACATAGGGTGAACTTGTGTTTTCATAGAGATATACACAAAGTGCAGTGAGTTAGCAATACCATTGGTGGCTCTGCCGCCTTTAATGATGACCTACATTAAATCAGTACTGTTCTGTTTGAAAACGTTTCCATTAAATGTCACGTTCTTGTGTCTTAGAATTATACAGGATCATCTTCATAAAGATGTTTCTGTTATGATTTTCTCCCTTCTTGCTAAGCCATTATATTTTACTTTGAGTCCTACTCTACTAAAGGCAGCTAAGATTATCCCATTGTTACAAATTTGTCTATCTGTCCCACTTAATAGATACATAGAAGTCTGTTCTCTTAAATAAGAACTAATCTTAGTGTTTCTTTTGTATGCCTCAGCACTGTATTTAATTTAGCTTACAAAAAGCTTTATGTAGAAATCCAAGTGATGCTGTTTAAAATACATATGCTTAGGGACACCTAGCTGGCTCAGTCAGTAGAGCATGTGACTCTTGATCTTAGGGTTGAGTTCAAGCCCCCATGTTGGGCATAGAGCTTACTTTAAAAAAAAGGTTTTTGTTTTTGTTTTTGTTTTTTACATTAAAATACATATGTTTAAGTTTTTCCAAGTGCTACACTTTTATTCTGGTAGAAACTACTTGTTGGCCAAATGATTTCTTGGATTTTTTAGGTGGTGAAGAAATTTTCAGTCCCAATTGATTTAATCATTTTCAGGAACTTGTTTCTAAAGGCTTCTAGTTTTGGGGCACCGGGGTGGCTTAGTCAGTTGAGCATCCGACTTCAGCTCAGGTCATGATCTTGTAGTCTGTGGGTTCAAGCCCCATGTTGGGCTCTGTGCTGGTAGCTCAGACCCTGGAGCTTGCTTCGGATTCTGTGTCTCCCTCTCTCTCTGACCCTCCCTCGCTCACACTCTATCTCTGTCTCTCAAAAATAAATAAACATTAAAAACATCTTAAAAATATTTAAAGTCATCTAGTTTTTTTCTTGTGACTATTTGGGGAAATTTTCAGATTCTATAGTCATATGTTTGCATGGAAACTTTGTCCAAGTTTGTTGCAATGGAACATAATTTCATTTTGTAGATAGTGTTCAATTTAGAGAATGGTATATTTTGATGCAACTAATCTCTTAAAGCTCTTATTAAGCAATAAATTTGGATCATCAGGCAAATAGGATCACTTTGACGTAGCCATTTTTGATAGTCATCATTCAGGAAACTACTGAAGAGATTGTTTTCTTCCTCCAACCCATAGGACTAAATTTTTTCCTCATTTTGAGTACTGGTGAGAATGTTCAGAATTATTAATAATGACTGTTCAAAGAAAGACATAGAATATTGACTACTGTTCTGCTTGCCGAGATAAAGCAATACAAGTGGTTCTAATCTTTTGTAATAAAATACCTTTCTGAAATTCATAATTATAGAGGGCAAAAAGGACTGAGCATATGAATAAGGAAGCCAAAAGTAATTGTAAGTATTTATGAGGCAGAATTGAATAAGTTGATCATTGCAAATGCAAAGCAGAAATTGCCTGTGCCATTAAACACACCAGCTGATTATTATATAGTGTGTTCCACAAAGGTTCAATTCTCTGTTCTTCCTGCTACATATAGGTTACTAGATTTGCTCCTTATCTGCTTCAGAGAAAGTATTTCTTTTTCTTTCCTCTTCTTTTTTTTTCTTTCCTTCTTCTCCCCTCTCTCTTTTGTTTTTGGATTGTTTTATTTTGTTTTGTTTTTTGGTGTGGTGGCACAGGGAGGGGAGAGCATGAACACAGTTCCCTACTACCACAAATTATGCAGTCAAGTTTCCCTCATTTGGGGAAATCCCAAGAGTCAAGACATCTGGAATGCAATGGATGAGCCTCATCCTGGGAAAACTACCTTCGTGATCATGGTATCTCCCCTGCCATAGTATCTCCTCACTCTTCTTTTTTTTTTTTTTCCAGTTGAGATAATCCCGAGTAAGTTAACAGAAAGACTATAGATCTCATAAGAGATTTCATAAGAATGTCAGACATAAGATCTATTTACAAAAGTCAGTAGTGTTCCTCTGCATCAGCAATAGCCAACTAAAAATATAACAGATTCTGTGATGCCATTCCTAATAACAATTAAAACTATACACTATGAATTTAACTGAATAAATAATGCATATGATCTCTAAGAAAAGAAAATTTAATTTATTAAGGGCATAAAGGCCTTAAATAAATGGGAGTGCTATACCATGCTCAAGAAATGGATGCCATCAGTGTAAAATGTCAGTTCTCCAAAATTAATCTGTAAATTCAGTTCAATCCCAATGAAAATTCCAGTAAGACTTTATTTTTTTATTATTTCTTATTTGTTTTTAGAGAGAGAGAGAGCATGCATGAGGAGGGGAGAGGAACAGAGAGAAAAGGAGAGAGAATCTCAAGCAGGCTCCATGCTCAGTGCAGACTCTGATGTGGGACTCAATCCCATTACTCTGGGATCATGAACTGAGGCAAAATCAAGAGTTGGACACGCAATCTACTGAGTCACCCAGGTTCACCCTAGTAGGACTTGTAAAAAAATGAATTCAACACACTTATTCTGCCGGGTGTAAGAAGACTAAGTATGTTAGGAATAATTAAAACAATTTTGAAAAAGGACCTGCGGGTGCTCAGGTATTATACAGCTGATATGTGCAGGTGGAGAAAGGATTGATGAAACATTTAATAGATAGTATTAGGAAAGTGTCATTTTATGGAGAAAAGTAATGCTGGATTCTTAACCTGTAGCAGTGTTTCTCAACCCTTTTTCATATTGCCTACTTAAGAAACTTTTTTGAACTCCCCCCCCCCCAATTTTCCATCTTTTCCAATGACATTTTAATACCAAAAATATTATATATATATGTATATATATACACACATACACATACACATATATATGCATATATATATACATACATATATGTGTATATATATATATGTGTGTATATATATATGTGTATATATATATATATATATATATATATATGTTTATGTCCCTTGGGAGAGTGAAATTTACTTGAATTAAAGTCGTAAATGGAAAATGTAAATCTGAAAAACTAATATAAAAGAAAAAACAGAAACGAAGATTATTTTTCTGACTTTGGGGTATGGGAAAACTTCTTAAACTAACTCCAGAAAGCACAAACTCTAAGATAAAAAAGAAATGGATGGAAAAGACATTAAAATTAAAGGCTTTGCTTCATCAAAAGATATAATAAGGAAAATTCATATGCAGATTACAGATTGGAAAAGGAAATGTGAAATAACTAAAGTCAACAAGGGATAAATATCTACAGTAAATAAGACATTTTGTTAATTGCAAGAAAATGATAAACCCAAGAGAAAAATGGGTAAAGGATATGAAAATGGCAGTCACATAAGTGAAATACTAATAACTAACATATGAAGTGATATTCAACTTCAGAAATAATCAGAAAATAGAGGTTAAGATTATTGAAGGAGAAGTCATGGAACCAAAAAGCTATGGTAGTAAAGGATCATCAATACACTGATTTCTTCAGAAATCTTCAGAAAATGAGAGAGAGTAACATAAAGTTTGTAAACAATTGCAACAAGAAAGAGTTATTTGATATTATCAGCTTCATAGAGGGGTGTTTGAGAAAGAAGAAAATTGCCTATAAGGAGGTTTGGGAGACAATCTCCAAGGGTTCTCTTAAATTTTGCATATCTCATGAGTGGACTGCATTTGTTCTATCTTTAAAAGAATGCTTGTATAGTGAACAGCTTTGGAAGATAGATAACAAAGGACAAGTTTGTTTACTGTTCATTATAATAAAAATTGTCTCTCTATATGGCAAAGATCAGGCAGGCTTATTATCCATTTTAAAAGATTTGTGTTCCCTAAACTCAGGGTTCCTCTCCTGTAATGCATCCCCATGTGTGCAGGTATTACCTCTGTGTCACCCTCCAGGAATTGGTCTTTGACAAACTGGTATAAGAAAAAACAGTGATGGGGCACTGGGTGGCCCAGTCGGTTAAATGTCCGGCTTTGGCTCAGGTCATGATCTCACAGTTCACAAGTTCGAGCCCCATGCCAGGCTCTGGGCTGACAGGTCAGAGCCTGAAGCCTGCTTCGGATTCTGTGTCTCCCTCTCTCTCTGCCCGCCCCCCCCCCCACTTTCACTCTCTCTCTCTCTCTCTCTCTCTCTCTCTCTCAAAAATAAATAAAACGTTTAAAAAAAAAGAATAAACAGTGATACTCTGGCAGTTGCTATTGCTGTGAATAATAAACTGTTCTTTGTCCCTGACCTAGGAGTCTCGTGTCTTCTGCCAACATCTGTCAAACTATGGCAAGGTAGCTTTTAGCTTGCAAGTGGGGTAAAATCTCAGTCTCTTACAATTCTTTTTTTTTTTTTTTAGTTTATTTTTGAGGGTGTGTGCAGAGAATCTGAAGCGGGCTCTGCACTGACAGCAGAGAGCCTGATGTGGGGCTTGAACTCATGAACCATGAGATCATGACCTGAGCCAAAATCAGTGTTCAACCAACTGAGCCACCTAGGTGTCCCTCAGTCCATTACAGTTCTTTACATGAACATTCTTAGGCACCTCCAAGCCCAGTGGAGCATGGTATATGGGCCAGAAAATAAACCTCACAAGTATTTGGCTCTGTTGGTCTATCTATAGGCAGATTGTGGTGAATGTGGTAAGGTAAGGAGTGGGAATCTTTTCAGATGCACAGGGCTCTGGGAATATGAAAATGAGGGACATTACTTTTCATTACTGGAGCACAGTATGTTCCTTTGGACATATTCGAATATTGACAATGAAGCTGTAAAAGTCAGGAGAAAGTGGGTCTTACCTAAATCATGTTGAAGTTCTTTCACATAGTTACTATACATAATTTGGAATTTATGAATTACAAATACAGACACAAAATAATACTATATGTTTTATGATGATATAAACATAGTTAAGGACGTGTATCATTTATACGCTAGGGTGGGTCCTTGTGATGGAGAGGGGAACAAGAGTGGGAATCAAGGATTAAAGAAGAAAATCAAACAAAACCAAATAAAAGAGAGCCCTTGCCCAGACTGATAATAGCAGTGTGCCATCAGTAAATAAGTTCTCTCTTAGGTTCAAATCAAAAACAACAAAGTATAGGTTTGATTACATTCCAGCAAGCAACCTGAAATGGTCTGAAACATGTAACTTCCAACTTCAATTTGACTTGTTTTCATTCATTTTTTTTTTTTTAGCTCTGTTGCCCTTTTATGATGTTACCTTAAATGCTCAAAGTCTGACTCTCTGCTGTCTTGAAAGGCTTTTTTATCAAACATATCCCTCATTTTCACAAATGCTTATTGTCTCAGGGTAGGATCCTCCTGGTCTTTGAGGGCCCAACCTGCCTCAGCCCACATGGCTGGCACTGTGCCAGGCTATAGAGGACCTATAAGTGGAACCACTCACTACATGGAAAGTATCCTGGGTGAGCAAAGGTCGCAGAATTGGTTGTGGATATAAACACTTCCTGGGGATATTGTGAGCAAGTCTTTCTGGAACAAGGCAGTGGTGGTGGTGGGTGGTAGGAAATAATTGATGTGTGGGAGACATAGGATTAAGGAATAAGGAGAGGAGCATAAAATAATGAGAGAGGAGTGAAGGAGGTGATTATGAAAGAAACTACAACTTGTTCTCATTACATTTGGTCAGAGTTCAGCATGTGATCTGTGAGTTTCATTGAGGGTAGGAAGCCAGCCACACTTGAATGACCTCAGGGCAACGGAAGGACAGGAACTAGAACATTTGACTTCAGCCTTTTGGAGTTGGACCAATGGATATTTACGTGGTTGACACGTGGCTGTGGAAATGATGAATGCTAAAGGGGAGATTTTTCTCTCATTTCACAATTGAAAGACTTAAAATATTAGAAATTTGATAGTTTGTAAAAGAGATCCTGACAATTTCATATGCCAGCTACTGACTTATTATGGTTATTTAGATATTAAACTCCTTATTATTTTGTGCCAAGAGCATTTGTAAGGTATGATAAATAAGAAAATAACACTGACCGTTTCCTTGGAATGACTATTTTTATATACAGCACACACCAAAGTGATTATTCCATTATTTTAGTTAGATAGAAATTTATTTCTCCCTCACAGAATTTCATGGTTTAGAGGTGAGCAGTCCAGAGGTGTTGTGATGACTGTGTTGTCAGGTCCCAGGATCCTTTTAGCTGTTTTTTTTCTACCATGTCTAGAGGGGGGCCTTTGTCTTTAAGGGTGGAGATGGTTCATCACCAAATCTGTGATCCAAGATGCAGGATGTGGAGGAAGGAAGATATTCTCCTTCTGTTTCCTGGCACAGACTGGGAGTAACACTCAACGCTTCACTCACAACCCAGTGGCCAGAACTACAGTATTTACTGGGTTGTTTTAGGTCCGCCTAAGATTTTTATTACTCTTGAAGAAGAGGGAAATAGTGTTTGTGATAGCTGCTAGTCTTAGCCATGGAGTAGGATATTCACAAAAATATTTGATCTCAGTTTTTTGGGGGCGGGGGGGGGGCTGAGCTTACTCTGACAACGATGAAGGCTATGAAGAGTTCAGTTCAAATGTCTGATATAATCCCTGTCCCTGTAAGTTCCATCAAGAGCCTATAGCCTCACCAAGAGAGACAGGAATATAAACAAATTATTTAAATATAAAATAAAATTTTAAATTAAGTATACACAAAATACAATAGAAAACAAGCATGGAGAATTGATCCAGATCTGAGCTCTTTGAAGATTTTCTCATGGAACACCAGGGATGAACCAAGTCTCTCAAAAAAATAAACATATAAAGAGCTACAGAAATTAAATGTTAAAACAACTCTTCAACAATACTCCATAACATATTTGTGATAGCTGCTAGTCATAGCCATGTGTAGGATATTCACAAAAATATATGATCTCAGTTTTTTGGGGGGGCGGAGCTTACTCTGACAACGATGAAGGCTATGAAGAGTTAACTGTAGTTTAATTCCTTCAGTGGAGTGCTAAAATTATCAGTAGTCCTGGCAGTGTTCTCGGTGACATCTTCCGTGGGTCAGCAGCACCCCAAAAACAAACAGCACATTCCACTTTTGCTACTCCTGGTGCCAAAGCACTTCAGGAGCTAGGCTTGGGCAACATGGCTCTCCATCTGTCCTTTGAAAGAAAAACCATCAAGAGTCTGTTCTCTTGGTTATTCCCTGCAAAGTAAAACCACACTTAGGAAAAGAATCAATTGTCTTCTTGGTTTCACTGGCTCTTGTTCCCATCTGCTAATACAAGATTTCAGTGTTCTGTAAAGGATCCTCTCAAACCAAGTATTTATGAAGGTCCCCAGGGTGTCACTCCAAACAAGGCTGTTCAGTTAACCTACAGAAACAGCCATTTTCGTTCCATCCTCTCACCTCTACTCATCATGTCAACCTGCTTCTCTAGATGGAACCAGTCTGTGAGACCCTGCTCTCACTTACACTGGCTATGCCTGCTGGGCAATACAGATTCCTCACACTTGGTACTTCTTATAGAGCAAAGCCCTGTAGGTGCCAGTGATGTGTGCAAATTGTCTCTCCTTTTAGACGTTTGCCAAGACAGTTCTGGTGTCTCACCAAATTTTTGTGAACAAGCAATTTTTACTTAGAAGTTTTCTCAACTAGCCATCCCTACATCCTATATGGAATGTGAGTCTTTGGGGCCTGATCTGACGGCAAGACTGGGTTGAAGACACTATGTAGTACTCAGAATTGCCTCTCCCCTCCTAGAGCTGTAATGTCTATTCTCTTTTCTCTGGGAATGATTCTCCCCAGAGCACTCCTCTTGCAAATTCTTGAAGCCCCACCCTTGTTGCTCACCAGGAGAGCCCTGAAATGTCTGAATTCCACTTGAGTTCAAAGTGCGGCACCTTCCAACAGCAAGTCAAGGAAGAAGGAGGCACATATTAAACTACACTCCCTATTTCCTGACATTCACTGTGAGCCACAACTCCTCCCCCAACCTAGCTGTAAATAGCAAATTTCATTGGAAACCTTGAAGCCCATCTCTTTGCTATTTGGGCACAGAACAGTCATCTAGAGATGTGCAATAAAGATTTAAATAGTGCAATAAAGATTTAAGAACTAGCTCCTGATGTGTTTTCCCTTTGCCAAATGCCATTTTGTAAAAGAGAAGGATGGTGTGATGTGTGGACACTTCCTGTCGGACAGGAAAGGGAAATACCCTTTCCTGTATTAGATGAGAGGGAAAAAAAAAGGAAGCAAAGGTTACACTGTCGGATGGGAGAATGCAAGCACCAGGAGAGAAAACAAACAGTTTCCTTAGGTGAGCCAGTAAAGGCCAGGAGGCAAGAAACAGGAGACTTCAAAAGCCCTTCTTTTTCATGCTAATAGACCCTTTGGGTGGGTGGTGCTGGTGGAGGTAGCTTTCTGCAGAGATAATTACTGTTTGTTTTGTTTTAGTAATCTCTGTGTCCTGTAGTGGAGCTTGAACTTGTGATCCTGAGATCAAGAGTCACCTGCTCTACAGCTCTACCACCTGAGCAAACCAGGTGCCCCTTTTGTCTTTGATTCCAGCCAAAGCTGTTGGTATCTGGCTCTTGACAGCAGTTTAGCCTATTATCCCTGGAATTAATCTGAGTGATGCAAAGATAGAGTAAATCCACATTGGTTTAACAACATGGATTCATGACTTTTACCAGCAGCATAAGTCATGCTGGCAAGTAAAAATTTCTTCACTTCTTAGGTGATTTTAGAAGTGAGTTACTCAGAGAGCATCAGCTCTAACTCCCAGGGGTAGCCTATTAATGTTGTGCGGAATGGCAACAGATGCCCGCAGCGAATTGCAAACAGTGACTATGCAATCAGCTGTGCACTTTTAGAGCCCAGCTTCTGTGACCATTTAACCATTTACACTTCTGCCACATTTTTTTTCCAAGGAGATACTCCGTGTTTCATTTAGTTGGTCAAGACAACAAGGACCCTTAGCTGGAAAGAAAATAATGATTTAATAGTTTGTCTTATTCCTAGTGAGGGAGAAAAACATTGTATTAGTGAATTCAGCATTTAGAGCTGAATACGTAATTCCTGTCATGGCAACAAAGAACAATAAAAGCAATTCTACCTGTTCTGAAGCCTTGCTTTCCCCCCAACCCCTCCCTGAGGATTATCCTGAGGATTATCCTGAGGATTATAAAAGACTACTGGATGCTTTGTAAAATGGGGGAATCTGAATCCTTTAAATAGAAGAGATAATGGTCTCTGAATTTCATCAACAATCTATATTCCTCAAATAGAATTAGAACTGCTTCCTGTATAGAAAAATGTTTACTGAATGGAAATTTTATTACCTGAGTATTGAATTCAGTGATACCAAAGACATTCATTTATAGACAAAGGTCCTGTCCAGGTTTGATTTCTATCCTTTTACTAATGTAAGTACAATTTAATAATGCCTTTGAAGTACTGTTCAATTTTTTTTTTTAAGCCAGTTGAACATTTCTTTTGGAGCATCAGCCCTTTTTTTTTTTAAATTTTTTTTTAACGTTTATTTATTTTTGAGACCGAGAGAAACAGAGCATGAATGGGGGAGGGGCAGAGAGAGAGGGAGACTACAGAATCTGAAACAGGCTCCAGGCTCTGAGCCCGACGAGGGGCTCTAACTCGCCGACTGTGAGATCATGACCTGAGCCGAAGTCGGACGCTTAACCGACTGAGCCACCCAGGCGCCCCAACATCAGTCCTTTTTATACACGTTCCCTTTTACCCACTAGTAAGGAGAGAGTTACTAAGGTTCCATCATCTGAGGGAGCATGCCTTCCGCAGACACCTAGGGGTGAGTATAAGGAAGACTCCTCTCTTGGACTCTTTTCTTTCCTGATGTTGACGCTGCTTCTTCCAACATTTTTTCATCACGGTCTGAAAAGCAGTGATTTGGGGGGACATTAAAACTGGTGAAAGTAAGTCACTACTGGAAAAGATACTCAGGAGACAAGTGCAGTGCCCACTTTGTGGCTTCTTGCCTCCCTGCAGGCAAGCAAATTCAGACATGAATCATCCTTGTCTAGCACTGGTTTTTGACTAGATAGCTGGGGCGATTCACTCTGATTCAAGTTTGCTTTGTTTTGATAATATAATTTTTCCCTGAATATTTTGAGCTATTTTGAATTGCTAGGGGGAGGAGGAACAAGTACTCAAAAAGAGATTAATATTTAACGTGCATGCTGTAGATAAAATTATATCTGGATTCACAAAACATTTGAATTTGTGTTCAACTAATGACAGATTTCTGATATTTCTTTAACTGCCTGGGGG
This sequence comes from Prionailurus viverrinus, assembly GCF_022837055.1. Lineage (NCBI taxonomy): Eukaryota > Metazoa > Chordata > Mammalia > Carnivora > Felidae > Prionailurus > Prionailurus viverrinus. Next base: position 97,420,062 of record NC_062567.1, read on the forward strand.
TTTGAGCAATCATATTTGAAATCCACTTCTTTCATGCCTCCCTTTACCTTTGTTGGCTTATGTAAGTGAACTGGAGGTTTACTCTTACTGAGTCTTGTTATGTCCATTTCCAGGGTTTTTCAAAAACTCTCTCCTAAGAGCTTGAAATCCAATCATTTGCACCATCCCTACCTATATTGGCCCTAGGAAGTGGGGAGTGTAGATTGCCACTACTTCCACTGCTTGGTACCTTTGCTCTCCTCTTAGATTCTGCATTATTGACTTAGACTGCGTTCCTCCAGGTGGGTGGGACTTCTTGGCGATCTTGGGCAGGTGGGGCTACAGACTTCTCCAACATGGAGCCTTGTGATTTGGGTAGGAAATAATGGGAGTCTAAGCTGTGTTCCCCAAAACCAAATCCAGTACTCTTATCAGAAAACAAGGCTTCCTGGGGTGCCTGGGTGGCTCAGTCAGTGAGCGTCCGACTCTTGGTTTCAGCTCAGGTCATGATTCCAGGGTCATGGGATCAAGCCCTGCATCGGGCTCCATGCTGAGCATGGAGCCTGCTTGGGATTCTCTTTATATATCCCTCTGCCCCTTTCCCCTGCTTGTGTGCACTGTCTCTCCCTAAAAGAAGAAAAGAAAAGGAAAGAAAAAGAAAGGAAAGGAAAGGAAAAGAAAAAGAGAAAGAAATAAGGAAAGAAAGAAAGAAAGAAAGAAAGAAAGAAAGAAAGAAAGAAAGAAAAAGAAAACAAGACTTTCATTTCTGTAGTTTTCTTGGGCAAAGTATACTTTTCAAAAATTTAAAAACCATGTTTCTCATACATAGAATGGGCAATGTCAGAGATTTGTTCAGTCACTAATGAAGGAGACAATAAAATGGCAAAGCTGATTCACAGAGGATTTAAGTAAATGGGTATTTAAAGACATAAGAAAAAAGAATATTAGATTAAGATTGTTAGGGTGCATATAAAACTGGCTAATGTCCTATAAGGCAATAAAACCATAAGTTTAGGATAATTCTTCCACTAGACAGAGATCATTTATATCTCTCCCAGAAGAAAAAAAAATCTGTAAGGTAAGATGTGACTTCACAAAATCTGGGTGGTTGTTTTTTTTAATCAGTGCTAGGTGGTGAGTCAAACAAAGGTATAATCCCTTAGATACTTAAATAACCCTTGAGTGGCTTTGTTAAAATGTTTAATATTGAAAGAACATGGTGCTTTTCCTTTGCCTTATTTCTAAGTTTTGGATTTTTCTTTTTCTTTAAATTTATTTATTTATTTTGAGAGAGAGGGTGAGTATGAGAAGGAGGGGGGCAGAGAGAGAGGGGGAGAAAGAGAGAATCCCAAGAAGGCTCTGTGCTGTCAGGGCAGAGCCCAACACAGGGCTCAGTCTCACAGACTAAGGGATGATGACCTGAGCCATAATCAGGAGTCCGACTCTTAACCAACTGAGCCACCCAAGCACCCACTGGATCTTTTTTTTCTTAACACCTCTTTCCTTCATTTTAAAGTAGTCCAGGTGTGGGGATTAAACACCCAGGGCTGTGTGACTTAGCTACATACGGTAACTATTTCTCAACACATCTGCTTGAAAGCTGTGATGACATGCTTCATGAGGTGGTCCACTGTGGGCCAAGGTATTACGGAAGTGTGGTGGGGAATGCAAGATGAAACAGAAGTCATCTCTTTGTCATAGCAATACTTTACCTTTAAAATTTTATTGTAAAGGAGCCAACTTTTGAAGCTTATGCTCAAGCAGAACACATGTTACCACTGCATTTGGTCTGGTAGGTAGGTGAGAGAAGTATATAGGTCTTTATTCAGTAAAAGAGCATGAGCATGTTTCAAGTGCCTACACTGTATAGCAGCTAGAGAAGCAGATCATTTCTAGGTGTGGTAATTCAGAGAAGCTTTTGCTGAGAAAGAAAAGAAGGAAGGAAGGAAGGAAGGAAGGAAGGAAGAGACAGAGAGAGAAAGAAGGAAAGAAAAGAGAAAAAAGAAAGGAAAGAAGGAAGAAAGGAAGAAAGAAGAAAGAAGAAAGAAAGAAAGAAGAAAAGGAAAAGAAAGAGAAAGACAGAAAGGGAAAGAAAAGAAAGAAAGAAAAGATAGGTAAAATTCCAAACAATTTATAGAAACTATTAGTTCATATTTTAGACTCTTTACCATATTCAAACCCTAAATGTCTCATTGAGAAACAAAACAAAACTAACAGTTTTTGAGCTGGGCTTCAGGTAGCACTCAGTGACAGCTTCTTATGACAGCCCAAGCCAACTGCAAGGTACAATATCACAAGTCAAGCCTGGGTGGTGGCCCCTTTTATAAACCAAAGCCTCTGAAGGTGATGGATGAAAAGAAATTCTTATTTTTATAGGATCTGCAAAATCTAGATGGTACAAGATCTCATGTGCCACACCTAGCAGAGTGCTGGACTTGTAGTCAACATTCAACCATTGTTGATTTCCTTGAACCAAATGTGCCTAAGGGTACTTTAGTTGTGACTTGCAGACACCTGAAGTGGGAGAGGCTGAACACAGATGAAGCAAATTGTGTCTCCTCTGTCCTCTGCAGTGAACTCTACTACAGATGCTTGGGGTAGAGGAAGGAGGCAGGGCAAAATGGTGCTGGAACTTACAAGCCAAAATATGACAGAGATTAAATTTGGTCCCAGAATCAGAAGTGCCTGTGAGAAGCAATTATTTGGTAATACCACAGTATTTCCAGAAGAAGCCTTTGCCAAGTTTGTGCCAGAAGAGGGCTCCTCTCTGTGAGGCCAAAGAGTTGGGATTGGCCTGGCCACAACTAAAACCGTTAAAGAGTGCAGTGATTCTCTGGTTTTCACAGCACAACATAGAGGTTAAAGAATATGGTCTTTGCAGCCAGAAAGTCTGAGTCCAAATTTCAGTTCCTTTGTTAAGATTTGGAGCCACAATATACAGATTAAAATCCTGGTTTAGCTACTTACCCCTGTGACTTTAGGCAAGTTCCTTCCCTTCTCTGTGCCTCTGTATGTCCATCATAAAATGGGGATAATCAGTGACTATCTCATTGGCTTCTTTGTGAGAATTAAATGAGTTAATATATGTAAAGTGCTTACAGGATGCTGGCCACGATGTAAGTGGTAGATAAACACTTGACCTTCCTTTTCTACCAGCTTAACTTAAACATCTTATGCAGAAACCATGTATAGCTAGCTGAAGCCAAACCAAAAAAGATGTGGGGTTTATTATAAGGATATAACGATGACTTATAAAAACCTAAGGACAAGAATGAAGATGGGCCTCTGATGAAGATATAGGAACTGAGATGCCATCATAATATTTTTATCCAGTGCTTTCACCCCAGTTTTAAATGACTAATTGACTTCTGAGTATAATATCCAATAACATTTTTTTTTCCCATTTGGATCACCAAGTGTCTGAGCACTAGTTATTGAATATCTTTGTCCTTTTCCCACTGACTGACAATATCACCCATATAATATGTCAAGAACATTACATGTGTGGATTTCTTTTTTATTTATTTATTTATTTATTTATTTATTTATTTATTTATGAAATTTATTGACCAATTGGTTTCCATACAACACCCAGTGCTCATCCCATAAGGTGCCCTCCTCAATACCCATCACCCACCCTCTCCTCCCTCCCACCCCCCATCAACCCTCAGTTTGTTCTCAGTTTTTAACAGTCTCTTATGCTTTGGCTCTCTCCCACTCTAACCTCTTTTTTTTTTTTTTTCCTTCCCCTCCCCCATGGGTTCCTGTTAAGTTTCTCAGGATCCACATAAGAGTGAAACCATATGGTATCTGTCTTTCTCTGTATGGCTTATTTCACTTAGCATCACACTCTCCAGTTCCATCCACGTTGCTACAAAAGGCCATATTTCATTTTTTCTCATTGCCACGTAATATTCCATTGTGTATATAAACCACAATTTCTTTATCCATTCATCAGTTGATGGACATTTAGGCTCTTTGCATAATTTGGCTATTGTTGAGAGTGCTGCTATGAACATTGGGGTACAAGTGGCCCTATGCATCAGTACTCCTGTATCCCTTGGATAAATTCCTAGCAGTGCTATTGCTGGGTCATAGGGTAGGTCTATTTTTAATTTTCTGAGGAACCTCCACACTGCTTTCCAGAGCGGCTGCACCAATTTGCATTCCCACCAACAGTGCAAGAGGGTTCCCGTTTCTCCACATCCTCTCCAGCATCTATAGTCTCCTGATTTGTTCATTTTGGCCACTCTGACTGGCGTGAGGTGATACCTGAGTGTGGTTTTGATTTGTATTTCCCTGATAAGGAGCGACGCTGAACATCTTTTCATGTGCCTGTTGGCCATCCAGATGCCTTCTTTAGAGAAGTGTCTATTCATGTTTTCTGCCCATTTCTTCACTGGGTTATTTGTTTTTCGGGTGTGGAGTTTGGTGAGCTCTTTATAGATTTTGGATACTAGCCCTTTTTCCGATATGTCATTTGCAAATATTTTTTCCCATTCCGTTGGTTGCCTTTTAGTTTTGTTGGTTGTTTCCTTTGCTGTGCAGAAGCTTTTTATCTTCATAAGGTCCCAGTAATTCACTTTTGCTTTTAATTCCCTTGCCTTTGGGGATGTGTCGAGTAAGAGATCGCTACGGCTGAGGTCAGAGAGGTCTTTTCCTGCTTTCTCCTCTAAGGTTTTGATGGTTTCCTGTCTCACATTTAGGTCCTTTATCCATTTTGAGTTTATTTTTGTGAATGGTGTGAGAAAGTGGTCTAGTTTCAACCTTCTGCATGTTGCTATCCAGTTCTCCCAGCACCATTTGTTAAAGAGGCTGTCTTTTTTCCATTGGATGTTCTTTCCTGCTTTGCCAAAGATGAGTTGGCCATACGTTTGTGGGTCTAGTTCTGGGGTTTCTATTCTATTCCATTGGTCTATGTGTCTGTTTTTGTGCCAATACCATGCTGTCTTGATGATGACAGCTTTGGAGTAGAGGCTAAAGTCTGGGATTGTGATGCCTCCTGCTTTGGTCTTCTTCTTCAAAATTCCTTTGGCTATTTGGGGCCTTTTGTGGTTCCATATGAATTTTAGGATGGCTTGTTCTAGTTTCAAGAAGAATGCTGGTGCAATTTTGATTGGGATTGCATTGAATGTGTAGATAGCTTTGGGTAGTATTGACATTTTGACAATATTTATTTTTCCAATCCATGAGCAGGGAATGTCTTTCCATTTCTTTAAATCTTCTTCAATTACCTTCATAAGCTTTCTATAGTTTTCAGCATACAGATCCTTTACATCTTTGGTTAGATTTATTCCTAGGTATTTTATGCTTCTTGGTGCAATTGTGAATGGGATCAGTTTCTTTATTTGTCTTTCTGTTGCTTCATTGTTAGTGTATAAGAATGCAACTGATTTCTGTACATTGATTTTGTATCCTGCAACTTTGCTGAATTCCTGTATCAGTTCTAGCAGACTTTTGGTGGAGTCTATTGGATTTTCCATGTATAGTATCATGTCATCTGCAAAAAGCGAAAGCTTGACTTCATCTTTGCCAATTTTGATGCCTTTGATTTCCTTTTGTTGTCTGATTGCTGATGCTAGAACTTCCAGCACTATGTTAAACAACAGCGGTGAGAGTGGGCATACCTGTTGTGTTCCTGATCTCAGGGAAAAAGCTCTCAGTTTTTCCCCGTTGAGGATGATGTTAGCTGTGGGCTTTTCATAAATGGCTTTTATGATCTTTAAGTATGTTCCTTCTATCCCGACTTTCTCAAGGGTTTTTATTAAGAAAGGGTGCTGAATTTTGTCAAAGGCCTTTTCTGCATCAATTGACAGGATCATATGGTTCTTCTCTTTTTTTTTGTTAATGTGATGTATCACGTTGATTGATTTGCGAATGTTGAACCAGCCCTGCATCCCAGGAATGAATCCCACTTGATCATGGTGAATAATTCTTTTTATATGCTGTTGAATTCGATTTGCTAGTATCTTATTGAGAATTTTTGCATCCATATTCATCAGGGATATTGGCCTGTAGTTCTCTTTTTTTACTGGGTCTCTGTCTGGTTTAGGAATCAAAGTAATACTGGCTTCATAGAATGAGTCTGGAAGTTTTCCTTCCCTTTCTATTTCTTGGAATAGCTTGAGAAGGATAGGTATTATCTCTGCCTTAAACGTCTGGTAGAACTCCCCTGGGAAGCCATCTGGTCCTGGACTCTTATTTGTTGGGAGATTTTTGATAACCGATTCAATTTCTTCGCTGGTTATGGGTCTTTTCAAGCTTTCTATTTCCTCCTGATTGAGTTTTGGAAGAGTGTGGGTGTTCAGGAATTTGTCCATTTCTTCCAGGTTGTCCAATTTGTTGGCATATAATTTTTCATAGTATTCCCTGATAATTGTTTGTATCTCTGAGGGATTGGTTGTAATCATTCCATTTTCATTCATGATTTTATCTATTTGGGTCATCTCGCTTTTCTTTTTGAGAAGCCTGGCTAGAGGTTTGTCAATTTTGTTTATTTTTTCAAAAAACCAACTCTTGGTTTCGTTGATCTGCTCTACAGTTTTTTTAGATTCTATATTGTTTATTTCTGCTCTGATCTTTATTATTTCTCTTCTTCTGCTGGGTTTAGGCTGCCTTTGCTGTTCTGCTTCTAGTTCCTTTAGGTGTGCTGTTAGATTTTGTATTTGGGATTTTTCTTGTTTCTTGAGATAGGCCTGGATGGCAATGTATTTTCCTCTCAGGACTGCCTTTGCTGTGTCCCAAAGTGTTTGGATTGTTGTATTTTCATTTTCGTTTGTTTCCATATATTTTTTAATTTCTTCTCTAATTGCCTGGTTGACCCACTCATTCGTTAGTAGGGTGTTCTTTAACCTCCATGCTTTTGGAGGTTTTCCAGACTTTTTTCTGTGGTTGATTTCAAGCTTCATAGCATTGTGGTCTGAAAGTATGCATGGTATAATTTCAATTCTTGTAAACTTATGAAGGGCTGTTTTGTGACCCAGTATATGATCTATCTTGGAGAATGTTCCATGTGCATTCGAGAAGAAAGTATATTCTGTTGCTTTGGGATGCAGAGTTCTAAATATATCTGTCAAGTCCATCTGATCCAATGTCTCATTCAGGGCCCTTGTTTCTTTATTGACCGTGTGTCTAGATGATCTATCCATTTCTGTAAGTGGGGTGTTAAAGTCCCCTGCAAAAACCACATTCTTATCGATAAGGTTGCTTATGTTTGTGAGTAATTGTTTTATATATTTGGGGGCTCCGGTATTCGGCGCATAGACATTTATAATTGTTAGCTCTTCCTGATGGATAGACCCTGTAACTATTATATAATGTCCTTCTTCATCTCTTGTTACAGCCTTTAATTTAAAGTCTAGTTTGTCTGATATAAGTATGGCTACTCCAGCTTTCTTTTGGCTTCCAGTAGCAGGGTAAATAGTTCTCCATCCCCTCACTCTCAATCTAAAGGTGTCCTCAGGTCTAAAATGAGTATCTTGTAGACAGCAAATAGATGGATCTTGTTTTTTTTATCCATTCTGATACCCTATGTCTTTTGGTTGGCGCATTTAATCCATTTACATTCAGTGTTATTATAGAAAGATACAGGTTTAGAGTCATTGTGATGTCTGTATGTTTTATGCTTGTAGTGATGTCTCTGGGACTTTGTCTCACAGGGTCCCCCTTAGGATCTCTTGTAGGGCTGGTTTAGTGGTGACAAATTCCTTCAGTTTTTGTTTGTTAGGGAAGACCTTTATCTCTCCTTCTATTCTAAATGACAGACTTGCTGGATAAAGGATTCTCGGCTGCATATTTTTTCTATCACCCTGAAAATCTCGTGCCAATTCTTTCTGGCCTGCCAAGTTTCAAAAGAGAGATCAGTCACGAGTCTTATAGGTCTCCCTTTATATGTGAGGGCACGTTTACCCCTTGCTGCTTTCAGAATTTTCTCTTTATCCTTGTATTTTGCCAGTTTCACTATGATATGTCGTGCAGAAGATCGATTCAAGTTACGTCTGAAGGGAGTTCTCTGTACCTCTTGGATTTCCATGCCTTTTTTCTTCCCCAGTTCAGGGAAGTTCTCAGCTATGATTTCTTCAAGTACCCCTTCAGCACCTTTCCCTCTCTCTTCCTCCTCTGGGATACCAATTATGCGTATATTATTTCTTTTTAGTGTATCACTTAATTCTCTAATTTTCCCCTCATACTCCTGGATTTTTTTTATCTCTCTTTTTCTCAGCTTCCTCTTTTTCCATAACTTTATCTTCTAGTTCACCTATTCTCTCCTCTGCCTCTTCAATCCGAGCCGTGGTGGTTTCCATTTTGTTTTGCATTTCATTTAAAGCGTTTTTCAGCTCCTCGTGACTGTTCCTTAGTCCCTTGATCTCTGTAGCAAGAGATTCTCTGCTGTCCTGTATACTGTGTTCAAGCCCAGCGATTAATTTTATGACTATTATTCTAAATTCACTTTCTGTTATATTATTTAAATCCTTTTTGATCAGCTCATTAGCTGTTGTTATTTCCTGGAGATTCTTCTGAGGGGAATTCTTCCGCTTGGTCATTTTGGATAGTCCCTGGTGTGGTGAGGACCTGCAGGGCACTTCCCCTGTGCTGTGGTGTATAACTGGAGTTGGTGGGCGGGGCCGCAGTCCGACCTGATGTCTGCCCCCAGCCCACCGCTGGGGCCACAGTCAGACTGGTGTGTGCCTTCTCTTCCCCTCTCCTAGGGGCGGGATTCACTGTGGGGTGGCGTAGCCTGTCTGGGCTACTTGCACACTGCCAGGCTTGTGATGCTGGGGATCTGGCGTATTAGCTGGGGTGGGTAGGCAAGGTGCACGGGGGCAGGAGGGGCGGGCTTAGCTCGCTTCTCCTTAGGTGATCCACTTCAGGAGGGGCCCTGTGGCAGCAGGGGGAGTCAGATCCGCTGCCGGAGGTTTGGCTCCGCAGAAGCACAGAGTTGGGTGTTTGCGCGGAGGGAGCAATTTCCCCGGCAGGAACCGGTTCCCTTTGGGATTTTGGCTGGGGGATGGGCGGGGGAGATGGCGCTGGCGAGCGCCTTTGTTCCCCACCAAACTGAGCTCTGTCGTCCGGGGGCTCAGCAGCTCTCCCTCCCTTTGTCCTCCAGCCTTCCCGCTTTCTGAGCAGAGCTGTTAACTTATGACCTCCCAGACGCTAAGTCTCGCTTGCTGTCGGAACACAGTCCATCCGGCCCCTCCGCTTTTGCAAGCCAGACTCGGGGGCTCTGCTTGGCCAGCGAGCCGCCCCTCCGCCCCGGCTCCCTCCCGCCAGTCCGTGGAGCGCGCACCGCCTCGCCGCCCTTCCTACCCTCTTCCGTGGGCCTCTCGTCTGTGCTTGGCTCCGGCGACTCCGTTCTGCTAATCCTCTGGCGGTTTTCTGGGTTATTTAGGCAGGTGTAGGTGGAATCTAAGTGATCAGCAGGACGCGCGGTGAGCCCAGCGTCCTCCTATGCCGCCATCTTCCCCTAAACCCTCTACATGTGTGTATTTCTACTTGTAGGTTCTTCATTTTATTCATTGGTTGTCTATTCCTATATCAACATCATATTAATTAATGGTTTTATAATGATATCTACCAACAAAATTTCCATAATTTGTTATTTTTTTTCAGGAGTGTCTTAGTTATCTTTGGGACTTTCTTCTTTGGGATAGTTTAAAAAATATATGGGTGTAGGGGCGCCTTGGCGGCCCAGTCGGTTAAGCGTCCGACTTCAGCCAGGTCACGATCTCGCGGTCCGTGAGTTCGAGCCCCGCGTCAGGCTCTGGGCTGATGGCTCAGAGCCTGGAGCCTGTTTCCGATTCTGTGTCTCCCTCTCTCTCTGCCCCTCCCCTGTTCATGCTCTGTCTCTCTCTGTCCCAAAAATAAATAAACGTTGAAAAAAAAATGGGTGTAGATTCTTTAAATACTTTCCATTGAGAGGTGGGATCTATGTTTCTTCCCCTTGTCACATAGCATCACTTCTGTTATATTCTATTGGTTGAAGCAGTCACAAGCCTACCCATTTAATGTGTTATCCTGGACTAGAAAAGTACAATAGTGAAACAATTGGTAAAATTGAACAAAGTCTGTAAATTAGTTTATAGTGTTATATCAGTGTTTCCTGGTTTTAGTCATTGCACTATGATTAGGTAAAATGTTAACATTTGGGGAGAACTTTAGAACACCATAAATCTGATCACCTCCCTCCTGATTATAATGATCTTTTGTCCATTATTTTACCCTTTAAAAAAAACTCTACAATACCCTGAATAGCCAAATTAATGTTGAAAAAGAACACTAAAACTGGAAGCATCACAATTCCAGACTTCAAACTGTATTACAAAGCTACAATCCTCAAAACAATATGGTACTGGCACAAAAACAGACACATAGATTAATGGAACAGAATCGAGAACCCAGAAATGAACCCACAGTGTATGGGCAACTAATCTTCAACAAAGCAGGAAAGAATATCCAGTGGAAAAAAGACAGTGTCTTCAGCAAATAGTGTTAAGAAAATTGGACAACGACAGACAGAAGCATGAACCCTGACCACTTTCTTACACCATACACAAAAATAAGCTCAAAATGGATGAAAGACCTAAATGTAAGACAGGAAACCACCAAAATCCTAGAGGAGATAACAGGCAGCAACCTCTTTGACTTAGGCTGCAGTGACTTACTACTTGACATGGCTCCACAGGCAAGGGAAATAAAAGTAAAAATGAACTATTGGGACCTCATAAAAATAAAAAGCTTCTGCACAACAAAACTAAAAGGTAGCCAGCATAATGGGAGAAGATATTTGCAAATGACATATCGGATGAAGGATTAGTATCCAAAATCTATAAAGAACTTACCAAACTCAACACCCAAAAAACAAATAATCCAGTGAAGAAATGGACAAAAGACACGAATAGATACTTTAACAAAGAAGACACCGAGATGGCTAAGAGACACATGCAAAGGTGCTAAACATCACTCATCATCAGGGAAATACAAATCAAAACCACAATGAGATACCACCTCACACCTGTCAGAATAGCTAAAGTTAACAACTCAAGAAACAACAGATGTTGGTGAGGATGTAGAGAAAGAGGATCTCTTCTGCACTGCTGGTGGGAATGCAAACTGGTGCAGTCACTCTGGAAAACAGTATGGAGGTTCCTCAACAAATTCAAAATAGAGCTACCCTACAACCTAGCAACTGAACTACTAAGTATTTATCCAAAGGATACAAACATGATGATTTGAAAGGGCACATGCACCCCAGTGCTTATAGCAGCACTATTGACAATAGCCAAATTAGGGAAAGAGCCCAAATGTCCATCGACTGATGAACGGATAAAGAAGATGTGGTATATATATACAATGAATGTTACTCAATGATCAAAAGGAATGAAATCTTGCCATTTGCAACAATGTGCATGGAACTAGAAAGTGTTATGCTAAGCGAAGTAAGTCAGAGAAAGATAAATATCATATGATTTCACTCATATATGGAATTTAAGAAACAAAACAGATGAACATAGGGGAAGGGAAGGAAAAATAAGATAAAAACAGAGAGGAAAGCAAACTGTAAGAGGCTCTTACATACAGAGAACAAACTGAAGGTTGCTGGAGGGGAGGTTGCTGAGGGGGGGATAGGCTAAATGAGTAATGGGCATTAAGGAGGGCGGGCACTTGTGATGAGCACTGGGTGTTATATGTAAGTGATGAATCACTGGATTCTACTCCTGAAACCATTACTACACTAAAAACTAGCTTGCATTAAAATAAAAATAAAATAAAATAAAATAAAATACCTCTACAAATTAGATGATAATATTTGTTTTTCACAGACAGTATTTAAATAGCTCTAGATGTTTACCAGGGTCTTTGCTTGCCATTTGTCTTGCATCTCAGACCCTCCTGGGATCATTTTATTTCTAAAGAACCCTTTAAAAATTTCTATGGTACAAGACAATAAATCATTTGTAATACCTGATTATTATTCTCATTTGAACAATGAGGCAAATACAGGGAGTAATTTGGTGTGGTGAAAAGATCCCTGAACTGGGCATATTATTAATATAAATTCTAGTTTCAGCTTTGCTACCAATGGTTAAACTCTTGTGAGCCTCAACTTCCTTGCGCTTAAACTGGATGATTGCTACCGCCCTCTGCAACTGTAAAATGAAGCTCACAGTCAGGTAAACTTTTAAAATGAAGTATTGGCCCTTCTGTTCTTATCACTTATATGCAACTTCTCTCAGAAAGTACAGTTGCAATACAAGATTCACGTATGATAACTTAGAATATTTCAAAAGTATAGAAATGTGAGATATTTACTCAATTTCCCATTTTAGACATTTTCCCCATAAAGATCTGCCATTCATGTAAAAGTACTTGTCAGGTATTAAAAAGGACATTACATGTCTTCTCTCAAAATTGACAAAAAACAAAAACATCATATTCTCCTAAAAAGAAAATGCAGCCAATTTACCTCCCTATAAGTAGAAATAATGAATAAAGAGTAATGCTATCCCCTGAAATATTACCATAGATACAATTAAATATGAAAGAACTCAGAAAAGTCATGTCTTTGAGTTGGAGAAGCTTTGTGGTAAGCTTATTATAATTTTCCATCTCATGTTCCTTAGAGGGCTAGCAATGAGTATTTCTTGATAGATTTCTTTTTCCCTTTGCATATTTATGACTATTTCTGTCCACAATGAATTTTATGCATATTTTTCTTATTAAAGATATTCCTTATACTTTAGTCAGCTTCTCCAACCAGTCTTCAGATGGAACTTGGATGTGGAAATGGTCCCTCTCCAAGGGCCTTTCTGCCTCTTTTTACATGGAAAAGAGAGTCTCTTCTCTGGAGGTACTTTCCAATCCTTGTTTCCTTTTCCTTTCCTCAATCAATTAAAGCTAATTTCACAGAAACAGAATAGAATATTGGTTGCTATGGAAGGGGAAATGTGATATTGGTCAAGGGTACAAATTTTCAGTTCTAAGAGGAATAAGTTCTGAGGATTTAATATACAGTATGGTGATTATAGTTACTATGGTATTGTAAACTTGAACGTTGCTGGAGGTAGATGTTAAAGCATTTTCACCACACGTACACAAAATTACTTTAACTATGTGATGTGATGGATGTATTAATTATCTTCATGTTGGTAATGATTCTACAATGTGTATGTATATCAAATCATCACACACTTCAAATATATACAGTTACATTAGTCAATTATTTCTCAATAAAGTTTAAAAAAACTAGAGGAAAGGATATAATTGCAGTCATTTGACAATTCGGTATGAACTTGAGTTAATATGTTACACTCTCTGAAAGTATCTGTATCTTATGATCTATAGCTTTATTATTTATTGTAGAAACACAAGTTTTATCTTTCTGATGATATCTTCTGATCTCTCCAGTTCCAGGCATCAGAAAAGTCTATATGGTGATGGGGTGCCTGGGTGGCTCAGTTTGTTAAGCGTCTGATTCTTGATTTGGGCTCAGGTCATGATCTCATGGTTCATTAGTTCAAGTCCCACATCAGGCTCTGTGCTGACAGTGCAGAGCCTGCTTGAGATTCTCTCTTTCCCTCTTCTCTGCCCCTTTCCTGCTCTTGCTCTCTCAAAATAGATAAATAAACTTAAAAAAAAGATTTTTAAAAAAGTCTATATGGTGAGACTTTTAAAATTTTGTTCTGACTCTTGTAAGAGTTGGGGGAGCAGGAGGGTGGTCCCAACATGGTATCACATGGCACGTATAGCCCAGCACAGCTCTTTCCCTCCTGTGCTTGACATGTGAGTAGAAACTAAACTTCCTCAATATCTGAGGAAGCTTTTTTTTTTTCCTCCTGCCTATTTTGTGAGAACATTTCTACAGAGAATAAGTCAATTAGGGTCTTAGAATTTGAGAACTGAAATTCATCAACTTTTTTTCTCCTGTCTCATGATGTTCATAGGTACAAGTCACCTTATGAACACAATCTCTCAAGGAAGTGGGGATAAGCATTCTCTGGTGGACTCTTACCCAAATAAATCTCCTCAGTACACAGATGGCGAATCCAATCTAGTGGAAAAACCTTATACGATGAAGGGGGGGGGGGGTAGGAATCTTCTTTAAGATAAAGAATACACAAATATGAATGAAACAACAGGCACACAAGCAAATATCTACTTATAATGAAAAAAAATTCACAACACATAAATTTTTAAAAGCTGATTATCACAAATACTACAAAATCCAAAAAATACCAGAATATTCTGATTAACCATCTGCTCAACACACCTCTGTTATTCTTTTTTTTTTTTTTTTAATTTTTTTTTAACGTTTATTTTTGGGACAGAGAGAGACAGAGCATGAATGGGGGAGGGGCAGAGAGAGAGGGAGACACAGAATCGGAAGCAGGCTCCAGGCTCTGAGCCATCAGCCCAGACCCCGACGCGGGGCTCGAACTCATGGACCGCGAGATCGTGACCTGAGCTGAAGTCGAACACCCAACCGACTGAGCCACCCAGGCGCCCCACCACACCTCTGTTATTCTTTCCTACCTTTTTTGACTGCATACTTCTTAGTCACCTCTCCAAATAATTGGAAGGTAATTTGATTTTTCCTCCAACATGGTTGACCAACGCTTATTTTTTATTATAGTTCTTAGAAAAGGTTTTTTTTCAGTTTTATAATTCTGATTAGTAGGATTGTGTAAATTTTTAGGATTGTCAAATTGGAAAAAAAATCCTCTATCAAGTTTTTTTCATGTATAAACTGCAAGGTTCTCAGGGCATTTAAGTTTTCTTGAGAAATGACTAATTTTATACTCTTTAAATTGATAATAGCTGTTAACTACTTTATCATCAATGTTTTCCTTGTAGTTGTGTAGAATGAGTTTTGTGTTATTTTCATAGATATCAGCATTTCATATTGTCTCAGTCTGGGTCCAATCAGGAGAGAAAACCACACAGTAATTTGATAGGAAAAAGTTTAATAAAAAGACATAAAAAGAATAAACTAAAAATAATATAGAATATAGACATAGCAAATAATAGAGGCAGCTACTACCTTCAGGGCTGAGATAGAGCATCCCAAACCCCCTTGCCCCCCAGTCAAGACTGACCTACATGGTCTGGCCGTAATTCACTGAATGGCAGAGAGGTTGCTATGGTGCCTCCTGGCGGAAATAGCTGGGGGTCTGGCTATGGAGTGCTGACGAAAGCTGATCGTGGATCTAGGTGGCACCTGAGGAACTCCTTAACAGAACTGCCCCAGAGGCTTGCGGGGTTGGGTGTGTGTGTGTGTGTGTGTGTGTGTGTGTGTGTGTGTGTGTGTGACGGCGAGGGCAGAGGGAGCTACAGGCTACAGTGCGCGGCAGGAGTTGGGTACTGGAGAAGCTAAAGCACTGTAGGAGCCCGATGGTGGCAAAACCACACACCATAGGAGTCTAATGCTGGAAAAGCTGTGAGCACTTCCTGTGTGCTGCAGGAACCTGCCCAAGCACACCGGGAATTAGGAGGCAAAACTCCTTCCCTCCTGCGGTGCTTCTCCAGCACCCTCTATTGACAAAGACTCAATGCTAGCTAGGAAAGAAAAATTGTTTCAAGGGCCAACATCAGTTTTTCAAAGAGCGGACAAAAAAGGGTGATTTGAAACTGAGAGGCAGTACACCAGTAACCACGCATCTATCAAATAAGTGAGAAATTTCAAATTTTCTCCATGTGATCTTCTTTTGATGACAGTATCAAACCCCTTTTCTTCCTTTTTCTTAACAAAAGTTATTGCTTTTGTTATGGTTTGAAAAAAATCTTGTTACCATTTGCCTCTCAATGTCAGAATAATTGCCATTGGTTTTGTTGTTATTCTTCATCCCTTTTGTTTCATGCTGCATTAAATTTTTACCAGAATTTTTTATCAGCTCTTTAATAAATTTAAAGCTGACAAAAGAAGGTACCTTTGTATATTTCCAAATTAAAAGTCTATCATTTCTGACTAGTTTTGCTAAAATGGCTTTCCAAATTGTAGTTAAAGTGGCCCCTTTCCAACTCAGCTTTCCTTAGCTGGATTCTAAAAATGCCTGTTGCCATTCCAATGCCATCTGACATGAGAGAAAATCTAACAAATGGGAATTCTGAGTGGAAATAAATAGTAGTTAAATATCTTATTTTTCCTAATTTTAGAAAAACATAATCATATAAAAACATGTGATCATGTAAAATTACATAGCTGCATAGCAGCAGAGCCTGACCACCAGTTCGTTCTTTTTTCCATCTTACTAAACTTTCTGCTCTACTCTGCACTTTTTAAAACACAGAACTTATATACTATTAAAAGCCCATGGTGGGACCAGGCAAAAAAAGTGATCTCAGATGGCTACATAGGTGTCTAGGCCTGCTCCCCACTGCTCCTTAGCTCCTGGCTTTCCAGATGCTTTGGATCCATTCCACACCACATTTTGGCCCCTGTTCTTTTACTAGCCCAGGGTTTGAAAATTTTCCAGAATTCAGAAGCAAGCAGGTATTGCAAATGAGAGTAGCTAGGTTAGGAAAGGAGGATTTATGAAGAGGAAAGACATTTCCTGTTGAAAAGAATCTTGTTGCCATGCAGACATACCCACCCAACACAATTCTATCTTCTGATTTTTCAAGGGAAGGTAAAAATGTAGATTTTTTGATGAAATCTCCCAAATATTAAAGATTGGAAATCAATTTAAAAATATTTAAAACACTGTGGATCAGTTTTCTCCTGGAGTCAGTCTGACATCTGAAAGACCACTCAACCAAAAGTGGCCATCTTCTACCCTCCAGTCCCACCTTCTAATTATATGATCTTGTTTTATTATAACAATAGCACTTATTGCTATCTGACATTTATTATCTGAAACACACATACTCCATGCAAAGACAGCTCTGTAAGGACCCTGTATAAATTGTTAACAGATGTATCCCTAGCACCAAAAGAGCACTAGACATCCAATACACTCAATATGTCTGTTGAATCAATGAATGAATGATTTGTGATTTAATGCTTTTGAACTGGCCATCTTTGGTTTTTTTTGTTTTGTTTTGTTTTAAGTTTATTTATTTATTTATTTGGAGAGAAAGAGCAGGGGAAGGACAGAGAGAAGGGGACAGAGGATCTGAAGCAGGCTCTGCACTGATAGCAGAGAGCCCAATGCAGGGTTCGAACTCACAAACTGTGAGATCGTGACCTGAGCCAAAGTCAGATGCTTAATCAACTGAGCCACCCAGGCGCCCCTTTGTTTCTTTTCAATATGAGTGTAAGGATATTCCCTCTGGTTCTTAGAATACTGGCAGCACTTTCCCCTTCTGTCTAGGCCCCAAACTGACAGGAGAGGAAAAGCAAACATAATTATCATTATAACCATTTCAAAAAGGCATAAAGTTTTTAATATTGTTTCATATTAAATCAAGATTTTTAAATTTACATTTAAGTTAAATTTTATTTAAATTTTTAATTATATTTCAGTTAAGAATGTCAGTGTGTTGATCAAAAATACAAAAGATCACTGATAGAAAATACAATAAACATAAAAATCCAAAGTTCTTATAGTCCCATGAAAGTGGGTTTTTTTGTCGTTTTATTGTTTTTTAAGTTTATTTATTTTGAGAGAGAGAGAGAGAGAGAGAGAGGATGCTTGTGCGGGGGGGGGGGGGGGGCAGAAGGAAAGAGAGAGAATCCTAAGCAAGCTACACATTATCAGCATGGAGCCTGACATGGAGCTTGAACCCGTGAACCTTGAGATCATGACCTATGTCAAAATCAAGAGTTGGATGCTTAACTGACTGAGCCATCCAGAGACCTCATTTGTTTTCTTTCAGTGTTTTCATATAGGTGCTTCTCATCACAGGAGTTGAAATTTTAAGATACTGAGGTTTGATGAAATATCTAGCATCCACTCTCCTAGTTTGCTGTCTTACAAATATTCACATATTGATTATAGAGCCATATAGCATATATTAGATCCATTCTTTTTACAACAGAACCAGGTAAACCAAAGAATTCATTTTATCTTCCGTTTTGGAAATGTAGGACAAAAGACTCCTTCTATTGCCACTGGTTGGAATTTATCAAAGCAGTTTTAAGGCCAAAGATTTACATTTGCTGTGCTTAAACTGGTCTCTTTATAACTGAAGACCAATCCATAATATTGTATCTTGTGTGAATAGAACAGATGGATGATGACAGCTATCATAAGAAGGGACACTTCAAGTGTTGAGCAAGTGACTAGTTAGTTCTCCAGCACTAATCAGAAGAGGGTATCGTCCTAGGCATGTCAAGCCTGCTTAATTTGATATAATAACCCATCATTAGAAATACACATCTCACTCCATTTGTTTTGATTCTCTACCCAGTGAACTGTCCTCTCTGGCTTCCCACACACATTTGCTGCTCTAAAGCACATCGGGTTCTCAACCCAAGATGCCTGTCAGAATTACCTGGGGAACTTTTAAAAAGTAACAATACTAGAGCCTCTCCTGAGGCCAATGGAATCAGAATCTCTGGGGCCAGGAATAGTTGGGGTTTTTTTGTTGTTTTTTTTTTAAAGTTTATTTACTTATTTTGAGAGAGAGAGAGTGAGAGAGAGAGAGAGAGTGAGAGAGAATGAGTGAGTAGCAGGGGCAGGTGGCAGAGAGAGAGGGAGAGAGAGAATTACAAGCAGCCTCCTCACTGCCAGCACAGAGCTTGATGCAGGACTTGCTGTCACAAAACATGACGTCATGACCTGAGACGAAATCACTAGTTGGGCACTTAACCAACTAAGCCACCCAGGCACCCCAGCATAGGTATTTTTAAAAAGCCCCTTGGTGATTCTAAAATATAGCTAAACTCTAGAGAGCCACTGGCCTACAGGAGACAATGTGCTGATTAGATTTCCCTACCCCCAATCCTCTAATGGAATAAAATCCCAAATCCTTACCATTGACTATCATTCCCTGTATGGTCTGAGCCCTGTCTACCTCTCTGAAGCCTAGCACCTACAGCATTCCCCTTGCTTCCTATTTTATAGCCATACTGGCTATATTAGTCATCTATTGCTGCATAACAAGTCACCCTAAAACTTAGAGGCTAAAAACAATAAACATTTATTATCTGACAGTTTCAGCAGGCCAGGAATCCAAGAAGTTTTGAACCAGGTGCCTCTGGTTCAAAGTCTCTCACAAGGCTGTAATCAAGGTGCAGGCTATGACAGCAGCTTCATCTGAAGGCTCAACTGGGGAAGGAGTCACTTCCAAGCTCACTCACATGGACTGCTGTTCCTTACTGGCTGTTGGACTGAAGGCCTCAGTTCCTCCTTGCCAGCTATAGGCCACAGGCTTCCCACGTAGACCACTGCATAGAGAAGCTCATGGAAGCTTGCTTCATCAGAGCCAGTGTGTTGGAGATCCTCAAGACCACTTCCACATTTAGGGATGAGCTAGGAGGCACTCATGGGACTTAGCATGTAGTTGTACTCACACTAAGATTCATCAAAGGAATGTAGTAAGGATACACAGCTGGATCATAAAGGAAAAAGACACAAAGAGTCTGGAGGAATCCATTTACAGAATTCCTTATGCTCTCACTTTCCTATAAGGGCTCACACAGATCACACACTTCTCCTAGCAGAGAAAATGCAGCAATGTGTGTGCAGTATTTCTGCCCAGGGAAGCCCATTAAAGACCTAGCACTTGAATATTTTATTGGGGGCTTCTCATGCAGGCACCCTCTGCCTAATGCATACTGAAATTCCAGACTCCCGGGAGGAAAGCATATTGTTTGCACAATCAATCTAGACACAGTGAGCCACCTTATCAATTAGGGAAAGTTTTATAGCAGTGTAGGGAACTGCTAAATGCTAGCCAAGGGCCAGTCTTACAAGTTGGCTTTTCTAAGGATAGCAATCTCAGGTCTGCCATGTTAACTTTTTCTGCACAGTGAAAAAACAAGACAGTAAAAAATGCCCAAGACCAAAGCCACTGTCTTTTTGCAACACAATATCTACAGTGACATTCCATTACCTCTGCCACATTTTATTCATTAGAAGCTAGTTACTACATCTAGGTGACATCGAAGGGAGGGAATTTCATAAGGGTGTGAATACCAGTAGCCAGAGATCATGGAAAGCCATCTTAGATGCTGCCTACAACACTGACCTACTTTCTATTCCTCAAACACCCCCAGGATTATGTCTGCCTTAGAGTCTTTAAATGTAATGTTTCCCCTTTCTGGTATTTTCTTCCCTCACTTAATCCAGGTTTCAGTTTAAATGTCACTTCCTGAGGATACCTTCCCTGATTATCCAATTTAAAATAGCAAACACTCCTTCCTAACAATTTTAATCCTTTTATCCTGATATATATAATATATATAATATATATATATATATTATAATCATTACCATTATATGCAATTATACATTTGTTGACATAGTTGTGCAAATTGCCTGACAAGTAATGATCTTGTCTGTTTTGTTCACTGTTTATACAAAGGTATTGCAATACCTAACACATAGTAAACACTTAAGATTCATTAAATGAATAAATGAGCAGAATTCCAGACCACCCAAATGTAGTATTTCTTAGAGGAAATAAATATAGTTTATACACCAGACTCTTAAGAGTTTGTTTAGTCTGAGTCTACCTCCAAGAAAATAATCAACTTTGGCTAAGGCACAATATTGAGTTCCTAGGTCTGTGGAGCTGAGGACCTATCCTAGATCAAGCTACATCACTGAGATAACGCCAACCTAGTTGTCTGCCCAAGCCCCCAGCCACATACCTGTGAGATGCCACCTCTATCTCATTAAGAAGCTCACAATGTACCTCCTTCACAAATATTTAGTTAGGGTCCACCCGTGTCAAGCACTATGCCAGAAAATAAAATCTAATTGTGAACAAGACAGTCTCTGCTTTTAAGAAGCTTAAAGTCTAGTAAAAAGTCTCAGAATAATCAAGCTGTAATTCAGAATATAAGTAGACCATTTCAAAAAGGCATACCGATAAAGGCAATATTAAATATAGTTCTTAAATGTGGATCAAAATCACTAAAGCATCATTATATAGTCCAGTATGTAGGGGTGCCTGGGTGGCTAAGTCAGTTAAGCATCCAACTTCGGCTCAGGTCATGATCTTGTGGTTTCTGAGTTCGAGCCCCACGTCAGGGTCTGTGCTGACAGCTTGGAGCCTGGAGCCTGCTTCACATTCTGTGTCTCTGTCTCTCTCTACCCCTCCCCTGCACTCACTCTCTCTCTCTCTCTCCCAAAAATAAACATTTAAAAAAATGTAATAAATAAAATTAAATACCTAGATGAAATTAGGGACATGTTGTTAATGACTGTTACTAATAGACCCATTTATTGAGTGCTCTCTGCTAGTCACTGTGCTGGGTACAACGAAATCAACCAAAGTTCTTGGTAGCCAGCAACCAAAGCTAACTCTGGCAGATAACACTAGAAGAATGTAATCAATGGCTGTTGGTTGCTCATAGAATTGCCTGAAAACCTGGAGAAACAGGCTTTCCGCTGAATTTCCAGGAGCAATGGCAGGCACAACACAGGGCTGATAGAGGAAACTGCTGTCCCTGTCACAAAGCATCGGACGGTATGGTTTGCATTGATGCCAGTTCTGCCCCAGAGGCAGTTTTCATGCATTCAGGGCTGCCCATGCCAGAGCTGTCTTTGCATCAGACCCCTGCCTGGTCGTCTCCGCTGCAACCACTGCTCTGGCAGCTGTGCCGCTGGTCCTTCCTTCCTGTGCTGTTAACTCCTTCGTCAACAATTAATTACAGCTGCATGATGAAGCCCAGAGTTCCATGTTTACGGCCTCCTTTCAAGGAAACCCAGGAAAACAAGGGTGAGCACTTAACACAGGGTAAGACGATCTTTGCCCCACCCCAACTCATTAATGGGAAGGAACTTCTACAACACAGAATTTAAATGCTGAGAAGCCTAAAAGAATAATAGCATTTCACTCAATCCTCACAACGACTCTGGACATGGGTATCATTTTCCAAAAAGTCAGAGTTGAGGAAATACCGTACCTAAGATCACACAGCTGATGAGTAGCCATGTTGGGACTCAGACTCTGATCTGTTTAGCTCCAAAGCTATATTCTTAACTAAAACCCTGTACTCCCACTAGTTATTTCCTGGAAGTGTGCTTTAAGAAATTGAGACTAGTTTTCTTTATATAAACAGAATATTCCATTGGTCATTCTAAATATAATCATTATTAGCAGTAAAAATTCCCTAAACATATGTTCCTGAATATGATGATAATGTTACTGACAAATAAAACACAGTACATATTTCTTTGCAATTAATTTCTAGTAGTGGTGACAGATTTGTACTGGATTATATACATAGAACTATCCAGACTCCACTGTGGCAAAAGGTACTTGTAAAACAAATAGATGATGTTGCCACAATTTCCATAATTACAATGTAACCATGATTTGTGACTAACCATGATTTGAAATAGCCCCAAATTTGATTGACCTGCGTTGTGACTGAATCCACACCTTAACATTATCCTTTCACCAATGGAGTGTACTGGCTAACACCGTCTAAGGGCAAGGTCTCCTGGCAGCCATTTGTTTACTCAAGCGTTTTTTGTAAGTGCGATCATCTCATCTCCATCGCATACCAGTCGCTGGGTTGTGTTAGGGATCCTGAGATAAACAAGCTGTAGAAGTTACAGTCTAGGAAGGGGAGATAGGTCAGCATGAATAGAGCTTGAGCTCGGGTACTTTTCATATCTTGCCCAATCCAGTAGTTTATACTGGACTTTTGCTGCCTGTTTTTCAAAGAGCAACCACATGAATGAACTTCATTAAACGTAAGTCACATTACACTCCCCACTCCTGCCTTGGACTTTGGCACTGTTTCCAATTGCATTTTGAACAACATCCAAACTTCTTACCATAGCTATAAAGAGTGAGGTTGTCCAGCCCCTGCTTACTTCTGCAAACTCAGCAAATACTCTGATTACTTACTCAGTGCCAGGCACAGTGGTCTACTTCCTCATCCTTGACATACAAAACATAGGGTTGTACTTGCCCTTCTCCTTAATTGAAACCTTCTGTCCCTCTGACTTGCCCGTGGGTGCCTTCTTCTTGTCATTCTGGTCTCTGGTCACATGCTGCCTCTTCAAAGAGGGCTTCCCTGGGCCTCTGCCACCACAGCCACACCAAGAACCCGATTTCTGATAACCTTGTTCTACTTTCTTTATAGCAGCTACCACTAAGTGAAATTGTTACTATTATTATTTTAGTTTCTATTTATTTTTTATTTTTTTAATATGAAATTTATTGTCAAATTGGTTTGCATACAGCACCCAGTGCTCATCCCAACAGGAGCCCTCCTCGGTACCCATCACCCCCCCTCCCCTCCTTTCCACCCCCCCCCCCCCCCCATCAACCCTCAGTTTATTCTCAGTTTTTAAGAGTCTCTTATGGTTTGGCTCCTTCCCTCTGTGTAACTTTTTTTTTTCCCCCTTTCCCCTCCCCCATGGTCTTCTGTTAAGTTTCTCAGGATCCACATAAGAGTGAAAACATATGGTATCTGTCTTTCTCTGTATGGCTTATTTCACTTAGCATCACACTCTCCAGTTCCATCCACATTGCTACAAAAGGCCATATTTCATTCTTTCTCATTGCCAAGTAGTATTCCATTGTGTATATAAACCACAGTTTCTTTATCCATTCATCAGTTTATGGGCATTTAGGCTCTTTCCACAACTTGGCTATTGTTGAAAATGATGTTATAAACATTGGGGTACAAGTGCCCCTATGCATCAGCACTCCTGTATCCCTTGGGTAAGTTCCTAGCAGTGCTATTGCTGGGTCATAGGGTAGATCTATTTTTAATTTTTTGAGGAACCTCCACACTGTTTTCCAGAGTGGCTGCACCAGTTTGCATTCCCATAAGTGAAATTATTTTATGCGTTGATTTCTTTACTTATTTTATTTAACTCAGTTGGAATATAAGCTCTCTGATGCCAGGACCTAACTGTCTTGTTAGGTATTTCCTTGGTATATAGAATATTTCCTTGGTATATAGAATGGTACTGTCTTGTTAGGTATTTCCTTGGTATATAGAATATTTCCTTGGTATATAGAATGGTACCTGGCTTATCATACGTGCTCAAAAAATATTTTAAAAACTTTTTAATTGTTTATTTGTTTTTGAGAAAGAGAGAGAGAGAGAGAGAGAGAGAGAGAGAGAGAGAGAGATTGTGAGCAGGGGAGGGGGCAAAGAAGGGGGGAGACAGAAGATCTGAAGCAGGCTCTGTGCTGACAGCAGTGAGCCCAATGTGGAGCTCAACCCATTGGACCATGAGATCATGACCTGAGTCGAAGTCAGACGTTTAACTGACTGAGCTACACAGGCACCTCCCCCAAAATATAATTTGAATAAAACATGGACTACAGTAATCTTTTATCTTCTTTTCCTGCCTTAAATCTTGCTTGCCCTAATTTATCTACCATATTCCACCAGAGTCTTTCTAATTCATAAAACTGATCCCATTGCTTCCTTTATGAGTGGCTTGTGTGATGAGTTTAAAAACTACTGAATGTGGCCTGGACACAGATAGCCCTGAGATGGTATTATTTATACATATATGTGTGTATATGTGCATGTACTTTATTACATTTTACTTTTATATCCTTTGTACCTCTACTTTTTTACCTCACTATTCTAATAAATAAGGGGAAAACTCTTTGCCAAATTCATCTTTGTATTAGAGAGCCCAATGGGATACCTGATACTGATGAATTTATTGATGGAATTCACTTATTTGTTTTATTTTTTTCCTAAGTTTATTTATTTATTTTGAGAGAGCGAGAGCAAGGAAGGGACAGACAGAGAGAGGGAGAGAAAGAGAATCTCAAGCAGGCTCTGCACAGACAATGCCGAGTCAGTGCAGATCCTGATGCAGGGCTTGAACTCACCAACTGGGAGATCATGACCTGAGCTAAAATCAAGAGTCAGATGCTTAACCCACTGAGCCACCCAGGTGCCCCCTGGAATTCACTCATATATTCATGAATTCATTTCAACATTCAAGAAATAGTTGTTAAGCTCCAGGCTGTGCTATCAACTAAGCACTGTGTTCTGGTCACTGGGGATACAGCAGTGAACCAAAGTCCCTATTTTAAGAAGCTTACATTCTGATAGAGAAACTGGCCATAAAATATTAAACAAGTAATTATATAATATAATGTTGAGAAGGGCTATGTGCCTTGAATAAAATGAAGAAATTCACTTTTTCTGAGGGAATTTTTCTTTATAAAGCAGCTAGATCCCACATGAAAAAATAGACCTTGCCGGGCTTATGGGCAATGAGAAGGAGAAAAAGACCGTGGGCTAAAAGAAGACTGGCAAGCCCCAAATGCAGGAAGGACAGGTGGATTTTCTGAAAGCAAATGCCAAAATTGGCACTGCAGTAGATTTGCTCTGGACTAGTAGCAACGTCGGGGAGGTGGGGCAGAGACTTTTAGGTTAAACTGAGATCCCAAAAAAGAACTTGTGTGGTGCCAGGCCAGTCACATTTCTGGATCCCAGCAAAACATCACAAAACCTCTCTGCAGAAGGCATCCCCCCAATATATGCCCTCAATATTAGCTCATGATAAGGTTCAAATCCCAAATTGACACACCACCAGTAAGAGTGTGCAGAAACAACAAACACATTAGACCCAAGGACTATATATATTGAACATCAAACATAGAATGCAAAAGCCATACGTAAAATATTTAAACAAGAAAACAACCGCAAAATTAAGAAACAAGGCTACAAAAATTATTTGGAAAAGAATTAAGCAGATGATTATAATCATTGCAATGAAAACTCAGTGGGTGAGTTAATTAGCAGATTACACATGGCAGAAGAAAGTAGTATATTGGAAGATAGATTTGGAAAATGCAGCATAGGAGTTTGAAACGATGAAATATTCTCCCGTTTTGTAGGAAAGTCAGTCAATGTAGATAAAATAACACTAATAATAGCAGTGCTTACGTGAATACCTTCTACTTGCTAGGCATATGTAATCTTAATTAATTTTTACAGTGATCTAGGAAGTACATACTATTCCTGCTTTACTAGTGAGAAAGTTGAAAGCAGAGCTTGAAATTGAACCTGGTTTGACTCTCAAGCTTGCTATTTTCGGGAAGCATGGCTATGAATTGATTACAGCCAATTTCACTTGTTTTGTTTTTACTATTTTAAAAATGTGCTATTTGCTACTTTTTACTAACATTCAAATAAGTGGTAAAATCAATACTTTTTAAAGTCCCAGCTTTCTCCTTATTTTCATGTTATAAATGGGACAATAAGTTCACTGAATTTTTGATTCATCAAATTGTTTCACTTGGATGCCTCCTTTAAAAAGTAATATAGGTCAGGGGTGTCTGGGTGGCTCAGCCAGTTAAGCGTCCAGCTCTTGGTTTCAGCTCAGGTCAAGATCGCAGTGTTCGTGGGTTCGAGCCCCGTGTTGGGCTCCATGCTGACAATGTGGAACCTGTTTGGGATTTGCTCTCCCTCTCTCTCTTTCTGCCCCTCCCCAACTGCCCCCCCAATAAATAAATAAATAAATAAATACATAAATACATAAATACATAAATACATACATACATACATAAACTTAAAAAAAAAAGTAAATTAGGTCATGTCAATGCTCTGCTCAAAATCTGCCATGATAATAAAAGCCAGGGCTTTTACCATTGCACTTAAGGTCCTCATAATCTGGCACCCCTCATTGCTCTCAGGCTCTGCTGGCCTCAGAACCTTTGCATTTGCTGTTTTCTCAGACTGTAATATTTTTCTCTCAGATATACACTGGACTCTCACTTCTTCCAGGTTTCTGCTCAAATGTCATTGAATCAGAGAGGTTTCTTGACCACCCTGTCTAATAGTAGCATTCCCTCTCTCTCAGCCCATTGCACTTTGTCTCCATGTCCTATCATATTTGTGTATGTAACATTAACTTTACATTATGTGTTCTGTAGTCCTGTTATATGGTTATTTACTTATTTGTAGTCCTGTTATATGGTTATTATTTGCCTGCTCCCACACATTAGCACATTAGAATGTAAACTCCATGAGGACACTAGACAAATGTTTCCTGAACGAATGAACAATGTGGAAATGTCTAGAGTGAGTTTCTAGGCAACTATTTTTTTTAAGTAGGCTTCTTGCCCAGCACAGAGCACAAAGTGGGGTCTGAACTCACGACCCCAAGATCAAGATCTAAACTGAGATTAAGAGTCTGACGCTTAACCACTTAACCTCTTGAGCCATCCAGGCATCCCAGAGTGAGTTCCTAGGTAACTTTTATCTTCTTAGTGGTTCTCATGGTCTGTCTTTATTAGAATCACCAGGGACATCCTATAAATACAGATTCCTGGGCACGATACTTAGAGATTCCCTGGATCTGAAAGTGAGGATCCAAGAATTTATAGTTATCCTGTATGATCTATTTGTTAATGGTTTGTATTTTTCAATTGATTCCTTTACCAGAAAATTCCTCCATACTCAGTTTAATATGTAGGGCAACCAGAGGTCCTGTTCAGTTGTTTGCATGATTTGATAAGTCTGAAAACTTGGATCGGGTAGTTCTTCTAAGATAAAAATTTCCTCTAGAGATGGTATAATCAGAGGTATGGCAAGAGGGTATCAGTATTAGATATTATTATTTCAAGTTTGCACACAAACAGCTAGCTAGTAGCAGGAAGGAAAAGTTTCCAGCACTGCCTAAATGGGAAGTTTCTTCTAAATTTTTTCATGCTGCAGAGTCTTGTGTTATGAATACTGAAGCAGTGGCCTATGGACATCACCTGATTGCAGGAAGATCAGAAGCTTGAGGTCTGTGTCTTGGGTCAGTGCAGCATAGTCCAAAAAGAATATTGACTAGCCAAGGTTCCAGTTTCTTCTTTTACTCAGCCACCAACTGTGCCCAAATGATCTTTTGAGGTCTTCATTATCTGCAGTCAACTGAGATGTCATGTTTTATTTGTTTGTTTTGGTTTTGATTTATTTTTAAAAATCTTTATTGATTTTTGAGAGAAAGAGAGAGAGATTATGCGAGCAGGGGAGGGGCAGAGACGGAGACAGAGAATCCCCAGCAGGCCTTGCGCTGTCAGTGCAGAGCCTGATGTGGGGCTCAGTCTCATGATGGTGAGATCATGACCTATGCCAAAACCAAGAGTTGGACACTTAACCACCCAGGTACCATGTTTTAGTTTTGGTTCTGAAAGTCCTATACCCTAGAATCTAGAAAGCAGGGTTAGCATGGAACACCAGAAAATCAGATACCGTAGAAATTGTGGACTGAAAACACTTATTTTAGAATGTCTCTGGATGATAGTTTCTGTGTGTATTATATGCACAATGCTGCCTTTTTTAAAATTATTATTATTAACTTGGGAGAGGCTGATTTTTGCAAAGCCCTTCTTCCTTGAGCATGCTCAGTAATGATTTGATTGGCTATTATAAGTTGGATGAAAATCAAAGGATTTTTTCCCGCATATATTTGCAAGGACTAGATAGAAGGATGTACAGGTTGTATCCTGCACAAAGACACCAAGCCTGACAGGATGCAAGTGGAGGCTGACATCAAACTGTGCTCTAGTCATCAAGTTATAGGCCTTGGAAGGGACTGCAATGGCTGAAAGAGATACCAAAGCCTCTCCATAGTCCTGTATTAGACTTCAGTTTAGTATCATCTTGACTCTTGTAGATTTCTATGTAGTAGTGACTAGTTCTACAACCAGACCACCAAAGTGAATAAAAAAGATATCAAAGGAACCAAGAAACATATATAATTACAGTATGTGTATCCTGGCAAACATATTCCCCCACAAAATGTCCATTGTTTATACTCATTCTCTGTTGGTTCAAATTAGATATCAAAGAGTTCATAGTGGGCAGTAACCACATTCACATAATGAGACTGGAAAAAATGGTCAAAAATCAGGTCCTAATTATGGAAATCATGCAGGAGTAAAATATGAGTGTGGGAAAACCTTTGGTTCTTGTTCATATTTTTTTTTATGTAACACCAGAGAATTCATACCCAATTAAGTATGTGGGTATGCAATAAATATGAAAACATGAGGATTTAGTGGAATGGAAAATTTCCCATTTGGAGTCAAGATCCTTTAGTAGGATTTTTAGCTTATCAAGAATAAACCCAGTGAGTTTCTGGGGCACCTGGGTGGCTCAGTCGGTTGAGCATCCGACTTTGACTCAGGTCATGATTTCAAGGTTCATGAGTTTAACCCTCTGCTGTTGGCACAAAGCTGCTTCAGACCCTCTGTCCCCTTTTGCCCCTCCCCTGCTTGCACTTTCTCTCCCTCTCAAAAATAAATTAAAAAGAAGAAAAAAAGGAATAAACCCAATGCTTTTTTAATTGCAATTTGATTATACCCAGCAAAATATCACTCAATGATTATTGGTTGAAATATTGAAAATGAATGTGAAGCCTCTTACCATCTGAGATTTTTGTTTTTCCTAAATGTCTATTGCGACATAGTCCCTTGACTTTTCTTACATTGTCTTCTATGCCTGGAATTTTCCCCCCAACTCTCCAACTTAAAATTTTAAATGTCAATTTCTTTGTCCCACTGTCTTTGATTTTTCTAAGATGTAGTGACTCTCTTTAGCCCTAATTTCATTCTTTATTCATAAATGTACTTCAGCTCTTGGCACTATAATGGCTTGTTTATGACTTGCTACTCACTAATTTTTATTGTAGCTTTAGTTGTTGTGGGATGAATGGGTATTTTGGCAGTGCTAAGAGAAAATGTTTTCATGTAGTTCAATGTTTTTAGAAACATTTGTAGCTACAATAAAAAATAAGAGTTTAAATCAGCCTTTTTTATTGTGCTCATACTATATGGAAAACACTACAGAGAATTAGACGGGATCCTTTTCCTTAAAAGAAGTAACAACAGTAACAGTATATAAGACATATAATAAAGAACTACAAAATGAGGCAAGAAGAGTGTATTAAGTTGTCAAGAGAAATGCAGGTAAAGTGCTATGGAAGAGCAGGAGAAGGAGACATTACTTCCCACTTCGGGTTGAAGTGGGAGGATTAAATGAAACTATTGGCCTTTTTTGTTTTATGTCCATTTTCTAGTCTTACTGTAATTAGTTTAATAAGTAAATATAATATTGTGATTTATAATAAAAATATATACTGTATTAGGTCTTGCCATTTCTAGCACAAAATCCTTGGAATTTCCTAAATAATGAGAACAATAAAAAATAGGCTTTGTTATGTTAATGAGGTAACTTTGGGAAAGCTGCTAAGAAGGGAGGCTGGTTTCCACTGGAGCCAACCATGTGATTAAAGGGTTGGGACTATCAGTCTCCCCCATCCCCTGCTGACCTCCTAGGAGGAAAGAGAAGCTGGAGGTTGAGTTCAGTCCCCAAAGGCCAATGATTTAATCAATTGCCTATGTAATGAAGCTTCGGTAAAAACCCAAAAGGATAGAGTTCAGAAAGCTACCAGGGTTGGTCAACATGTGGAGATCCCAGGAGAGTAGCACCCTCAGAAAGCATGGAAGCTTCATGCCCTTTCCCCATACTTTGCCCTATGCATTTCTTCCAACTCATTCCTGAGTTATATCCTTTTATAATATACCTGTAATCTAGTGAATAAAATGTTTCTCTGAGTTCTGAGCTGCTCTTGTAAATTAATTGAACCAAAGGAGGGGTCATTAGTTACAGGTAACAACCTGGACTTGCAATTGGCATCTAGAGTTGGAGGAAAGACAGTCTTGTGAGACTGAGCCCTTAACCCATGGCATCTGATGCTATCTCCAGGTAGATGGTGTCATAATTGAGTTGAATTATAGGACACCCTGCTGGTGTTGGAGAATTACTTGATGGTATTGGGAAAATTACCACACATTGGAATTGGAGGCAGAATCATTAGTGAAAAACAAAGTTAAAATATATGTAACAACAGGGGACTCTTTGAAACTTGGAGAAAATAAAAGAATATTCCTGAACATTTAAGCAAAATTTAATGAGTTTTCTATAAGAATACCATCATTACAACCTTTGTTAGCACCTTATCGTCTTCGTTAATTTGTAAATTTCTGTGGGGAAAAATGGCATTGTTATATACTTGTCTACATCAGGACATAAAATTTTAGGCATCAGTAAATTAAGCAAGCATGATAACATTGTAAACATTTTATCAGTTAAGGTTTAAAGGAGTCTTTATAAACGTGAAAGCTTTACAACTTTCTGCAAAATATAATGCCCTATTAAAGTAGTGAAAAAGGAAGTAATGGAAAAAGTTATGGACTACATTATCAGAGAAGAGCTATTTACTTTAAAAGCTTCAAGAAATGAATGTAGAACTTGGTATACATGGTATATTTGACCTGAATGTAAATTTTACATGGGGAAAAAAAGCAAGGTTATCCTCAAATGAAATTTCCAGTTTTCTTTTGAGAGTAAAATTGAGAGAAATCATGTCATGAATGAAATCAGTTGTGGTAGACAGGCTAGCTGGGCACTTAGCTAGACATTTCCTCATCTCCCTTGCGGTTAGATGCAGGTGGGTGACTGAGTTCTAGCCAATAAAATGTGAATCGAAGTGATGTATGCCACCTCCAGAACTGGCCCATAAGATTCCCCCTCACCCCGTGGTCTTTTCCTTTTCTGTAGTTTGATGGAGATGAACACTAGTTTGGAAGTCATGTGTTGAAGATGAAAGACATAAGATGGGCTGGCTCTTAAAGGAGAGTCATCAGCTATCAGAAGCAATCATTTTGGGCTTCATGCACATGTGAAATAAATTTTTATTGTGTTTAAGCTAACATTTTGAGGTTTGTTTATTACTAGCAGTGGCTAGTTTTACCTTGACCAGTATAAAAGGGGTCTGTAAATCATTTCTTACTCATAGTGGCACACTTCAAACTAGATTAACCTACAGGCTTCCCAACAAAAATGACTGCTATATCCAGCCTTTATCTGTCAATGCAACCCATCCCCAGTATTGACCTAGGTCTTGGCTAAAGGTGTAATTGGATAGGCTATTTTTAATACCATGAGGTCTTGAATCAGTTAGCCTAAGTTGAATCCCATCTCTGCAACTTACTAACTGTATGGCCTTAGGCATGTTATTTAGCCTTTCTATTCCTCAATTTCCTCGTCCATTAAATGAGGATAATAACTCTACCTTAGAGTTTGTTGTGAAGATTAAACAGGTGATATAAGAAAATCTCTCAGAATAAGGTTCCCATGGAGTGTTTAGTAATTAGGTTAGCTATTATTAAGATCCTGTGGGGAAATATATCCTTGCATTTGTGTGCTTCCCCCCCGCTTTGGGGTTCTCCTTTTGTCTTTGTATTTCTCTTTTTGGATTCTCCTCTTTTTGAACTCCATTTAAGAGTTTCTGTGAATTAACGCTCATGGAACTCCATGTGGCTAGTGCCATAAACTGGACATGGGGGAGTGCATCCTGTCCTCCTGGTCCATGGGAAAGGAGACCAACCTCTCCCAGGCCTTCCTCCAATCCAGGCATAAGGAATAATCTTGATTCAGCTTGAGTACTGAATTCCATTGGAGCTTACATACACAGCTCCAGAAAGAAATACTGAATGATTTTGCAACCTAATGGTGGTTGCTGTGGCTTTGGGAAGTAGCTAGCCCAGGATACCAGATTTTGGGCATTTCACTGTCTCTCTCTGCCTGGAAGATATGACTACCATTCAGGGATATCAGTTTCAACCTTGGTGATCTCAACTTCAAGGGGTTAGACAAAAACATTATCTTAATGAAAGGGAATAGTTGATATCAGTTGAACATTTACTGTGTGCCAGCTACTGCTCTTAAGAATTTTATACTCTTCTGTATTGCTTGAGATAAATAGGAGTGTTTTCTTCTCCTAATTCATATCTCTCCCAGTGTTCTCTGTACACATCACTACTATTGATCCAGGTGTTCATATCAAAATCCTGAAGATGTCCTCAATTCCTTACTTTCATCATACCTGAGATGCATCAGCAAGTCTTACAGGCTCTACCTACAAAATATATAATTTCACAATTTCTTAGTATTTTGTGGTTCCCACTCTATCTCTTACCTAATCTACTGCTGTAGCCATTTAACTGTTCTACTTCTTCCATTTATCAACTAGAGTGCATTCTCTATGTAGAAATGAGAGTGACCCTGCTATAAAGTGTAAGACACATTATATCCTATCATTCATCCTTCTTACTCTCCTAGTGGCCTCCAGCATCCATTCCAGCCTTCCAGTGTGCTTTATCATCCTGCAGGGAGTAGAAAGCTAAAAGGCAAGTTTCTTAGACTCTGTTGCAGACTTGGACACATAGAAGAGATTAGGAGGGTGGAGGGGCAGTAGAGTCATGTTCTGGCTGCTGGACTGTGGTCACAGAGACCATGCTTGAATTGGTGTGGGTGTTAAGAGATGGTTGTGGTGGCAACAATGAAGGGTACCTGTTTCATGGGGGTCACAGCCACAGCATCTGTTCTTGAAATTGTCAGTTCCTTTGCAAAATCTTGATTGCCCATCTTTCTGATAGTGACAGAGGTAGTAGCTTTTCTGGCAAGCTCCTTTGGGGGTAGTGTTCTGAATCTCATTCCTAAAGATCAGCTTACAGCTTGCTTTATAGCCTTTTTAATGGTTTTATAAGCACCCAAATCCCTTTCTTATTAAATAATGACAGTATTTTCTTTTTCCTGTGACTGAAACTTAACTGATACACTTCTAATCACACTTAGAGTCAACCTAAAGCCCTTACCAAGACCTAGAAGCCCTGGATGATCTGGCCCTTAGCTACTCTCTCCCACCGACTCCACTTAAACCACACTGGGCTTTTGCACTGTGCTCTTAGTTTGCCCTTACTTAGAGCTTTTGCACCTACTATTCTTATTCCCCTAGATCTATAGCATGACTCATTCACTTTTTTTCATGTCTCTGCTCAAACACCACTCCTTTAGAGAGGTCTTTTCTGACTACCTATCTAAAATATTGCTCTGTCACTCTTGTTTCTTTATCTTCCTTTATAATTTTTTCATTATACTTAATATCTACCATTATAGTATATATTTGGTTAAAGTGTGTCTGACCCACTGGAAAATAAACTCTCGGTTTTGCTAATTGCTATATCCTCAAGAGAGTCAAATGATTCTTGGCAAACAGTAAGTATTTCATAAATATTTTCTGTACAGGTTCCCATTTTACAGATGAGGAGGCTTGAGGCGAAGAGTGATCAAGTAACTTGTCCAAGCTCATACAGGAGTGGAAGCCTGATGTGGGAGCATTTAATATCCTCTCAAGCAGGATACCACACTGCCTGTCTAGCATAGCTTGCCTCCAGTCAAGTGCTTGCAGACCCATCTGAAGAAAGACCAATAACACACCGTTGGGGGATAGAAGGCAGGTACAGCAAAAAGGTTGAAAAAGAAAGGGAACAAAAATGCTTAAGGATTTGCCTGTCCAAGAGAGGGATGTCCTGACCCACAAACACAACTGCCTGCCTGTGAGGCAGGCACATCCCTGGGGTGGGGGCCAGGTGGCAAAAACGGAAAAAGAGAGATGGCTCAGTGCCCTGTGGGACCATCCAGCTAACTCCCCAGCTGAGCCTGATTCTAAAACCACCATTCCTTTGCTTTCTAGTCTCCAAATATACTGATATGGCTTCAAAATTACCCTACCCCGCTCAGCACCTAGACACTCTTTAGGTTGTTGTGGATTGTTCAATACTACAAGGACTGATCTTTACTCTTCTTTATTCATTTTTCCTTTTTAAAAACTTTTCTTTCATTTTTCTTTTTTGTTCTCTCCTTATAATTTCATGAATAAAAGCAGTTCAATGCTAATTTTACAACATATTAAAGTTCAAAAATAACGAAAGAGTTAACTTGTTCACATTTCCACTTCAGGCCACCAGAGAGGGATGTTGATGGTTTTGTATCATCAGTCCCTTTTGTCACTAGCTGAGGGTCAGGATCTCCATCATTTTCTCTCGCATGAAACCTTATTGTATCTTTCTGGGAGTCACTCTAGCTTGGCGGAAGTTCTGGAATCAGACAATCCTTGGTTCAAATACTGGCCTACAAGTTTCTTACTTCTCTCAGCCTGATTCCTTATCTGTGAAATCAGAACCAAAATATCTTCCTTGGGGGCACCTGGCTGGCTCAGCTTGTAGAGCATGTGACTCTTGATCTCGAGGTCATGAGTTCAAGCCCCACTAATGGCGTGGACCCTACTTAAAAAAAAAAAAAAGTTAGGGGCTCCTGGGTCGCTGTGTCGGTTAAGTGACTGACTTTGGCTCAGGTCATGATCTTGTGGTTAATGAGTTCGAGCCCAATGTCCAGCTCTGTGCTGACAGCTCAGAGCCTGGAGTCTGCTTTGGATTTTGTGCCTCCCTCTTTCTTTGTCTCTCTCCCTTTCTCAAAAATAAATAAACATTAAAAAAATTTTTTTTAAATGCTTAAAAAAAAGTTAACAAAATCTTCCATGTTGAGATTTGTATCAGAGATAATGTACATAAAGAACCTGGCACAAGTAATAAAATATAAACTACCAAAGGAAAACAAGCATTTTTCTCTTTTTCCTCCACGTTAAAGCATAACATGAAATGATTCTTCCTGTGATTGCACATGGAATTAATTTGCACATTTCAGTTCCTGAACCATACATGCTTTCTACTGGAGATTATACATACTTAAAAAATTTTTGTTCAAGTGCCTGTTGCAAGATATTTCTCTTAAATATGTTTTAAATTGATATTCTATTTTCTTTTGTACCTGAATTTTCTAAAAGCAAGACTTTTGTAAAAATAAGATCATTTTTGGTCTGAATTTTAATTTTATCATGTAACACTGTGCTAGTATAATCCATTTATATTTAGACTGAAAAACTCCACTATTGTTTTCTCCCAGAATGAAGGCAGATTAGTGAAAATAATATTATATTGGGAGCAATAGTATTCTGATGCTCCATGCTGACTTTAGTGCCTTCCTTATATATTTTTTTATTGTAAATGCTCGACACTTAGGATGCAGGGCAATGGACACTCTTAAACATTCTGATGGAAGTATTAACTGAAGCAATCGTCTTGGGAGCTACTTGCCTTAAGAGAGTTCTTTAGGGGCGCCTGGGTGGCGCAGTCGGTTAAGCGTCCGACTTCAGCCAGGTCACGATCTCACGGTCTGTGAGTTCGAGCCCCGCGTCAGGCTCTGGGCTGATGGCTCAGAGCCTGGAGCCTGTTTCCGATTCTATGTCTCCCTCTCTCTCTGCCCCTCCCCCGTTCATGCTCTGTCTCTCTCTGTCCCAAAAATAAATAAACGTTGAAAAAAAAATTAAAAAAAAAAAATTAAAAAAAAAAAAGAGAGTTCTTTAAAAGTTTATACCCTTGATTTCAATAATTCCACTTACAGGAATTTATTCTAAGAAAATAATCAGGGTATGGTCAAGTATTTTTTGAACAAGGACATTCATCAAAGCATCACTTAAAAGTAAAAAAGAATTATAAGCACCCTAAATGCTTAACAATAGAAGAATAATTAAATAAGATAAATATTATATGTCCATAAAAATCATTTTGGTCCTGGCACATTTTAGAATATAAGTTTAAGAAACAAAACAATATATGATTATATAGGGCTGTAATATCTGTAACAATATAAAGTTATATATATATATATATATATATATATATATATGCCACAATCCCAATTTTGTAAAGAAATAACTACACATACAGTGCATAGAAAAGTGAATGACAAAAAATACAGGAAAATGTTAATAGTACTCATACCTGGGTGGTAGAATTTTATTTTTTCTTTGTCATTTTCTGTATTTTGCTAATTCCCTACAATAAAAGCATATTATTTTGATAGGAAAAGAGTTATAAAGCAGAACAAAAAATAAATGTAAGGGATTTCATTTAACCCTTAACTAGAATTTAAAGCATCAAGTAGCAGGGTAGAGTGCCCCCAAGCTGCATGTAAGTGCTGCTCTCACTGCAACTGCTTCTCATCATATCTTTCTGTGAGAAGGTAACTGGTTCTTGATATTATCAAGTCTGAGGCAAGATGAGTAAGGCAAGAGGGCACACGGAGTGCCCAAGAATGCCCAGTGAGTGCTGGCCTCTTCCACGCTTAATGCCCTAGAGAGAGCCATTCCTTACCCTGTATACCCAATTAAACAGTCTGTGTTCATATCTTCTGCTATAGACTGAGTATGTTCCCCCCCAGATTCAGTTGTTGAAAAGTACTATCAAATGTGGTATTATTAGGAAGTGGGGCCCTTGGGAGGTGATTAAGTCATGGCGGTGGAGTCCTTGTGAATGAGATCAGTGCTGCTCAGAAAAACCCTCAGATAGCTAGCTCCCTTGCCCTTCCGCCATGTGAGGATGCAGCAAGGAGATGGCCAGGAAGCAGGTTCTCTCCAGACACCAAATCTGCCAGCACCTTAATCTTGGACTTCAGTTTCTAGAATGGAAATAAATTTCTGTTTTTTATAAGCTACCCAGGCTATGATATTCTTTTATAGCAGCCCTAATGATGAGCTAATACATTTTCTCTCTCTCCTTCCTGGCACTTGCAGTTTCCCTGAGATCCACTAGTGTCAGCCAACTGCACTAGGCACCAGAAATATGAAACTATACCTGCTGCCTTCTTGGAGTTTGGGAGAGAGAAACAGAAGAAAGAGTAGAGGGAGGTACTGACTACCACAAAGAGGCCGACCCCGGCCTCCTACAAGGGCTCAGAAGACATCTGAGCCCTGCCCGTAATTACCACGGAAGGCTTCCTGGAAGAGTTTATTTATATTCCAGATTTACTCCGTTACTCCAAATGCACGCATCTCTGACCCCTGAAGCCCCACAACATAGCTTAAAAATTCTTGAACTTGTCTTTAGTCAATTCCATCTCGCAATCTGCTTAGCGACTTCTGAACCTTCACCCTCTTCCCTGACATAGCTCACAGCCTTCTTAGCCTCAGCAGTCAAACCTGTATTTCCAGAAAAACGTGCATTCTTCTTGTTTACCATTCAGAATTACATAATTGCCACCTTTCCACTTTTGCCTTTGCTACCAAGAAACTCAGAATTAAAATTTAGACTTCAAGGGGCGTCTGGGTGGCACAGTTGGTTAAGCGTCCGACTTCAGCCAGGTCACGATCTCGCGGTCCATGAGTTCGAGCCCCACGTCGGGCTCTGGGCTGATGGCTCAGAGCCTGGAGCCTGTTTCTGATTCTGTGTCTCCCTCTCTCTCTGCCCCTCGCCCGTTCATGCTCTGTCTCTCTCTGTCCCCAAAATAAATAAATGTTGAAAAAAAAAATTAAAAAAAAATTTAGACTTCAATTATTCTTAGAGTGTTATACCAGATTCCCTGCCTTCTAATATGAATTATGGTTTTTAATAACAATGATACCACTATTTCATTAGTAAGACTGAGACCATCATATGTCAACTATCTCTACTTTTTTCCAAACCCACTTTCCTGTATTTTCCAAACTACTTTCCTGTATTTGTACTTTCGTTCCTGTCCTCTAGTCTCAGGGGAATGCACTCAAATATATGAGCCCTGCAAGTGAACTCTGATGGAGTTTCTTGACTGGTTTCCTAGCCTCTCTAGTCACCTTGCTATGTGACTAATTCTTGCTATGTGCTATGTGACTAATTTGTGTGTCTACAGACACACAAATAACTTCTGTCCAGTGGGAAGACAGACAGCCCCTCTCTTCCCTACCGCCCAACTCCACCACCCCCAATCCCATGGAAAAAAGCCAGTTTTGCAGTCATTTGTTAAATTCATTTCAATATTCTTTTACTCCACATAAATTTGTGGATCTCTGACTGAAGATTGGTTGTAACATTACAGTTTCCTCATTAATATAATGTAATCCAATATTATTAATATAATAATAATATTTACCTGTCTTCACTTTGTATCTATATGAGAGTTTTGATTTTACTCTTTTTGAAAATTATTCTTACCATGTAGATAAGCTTTTGAAAAATGAAGTCTGTATTTTCGAGTTCCACTTTCTCACTTTCGAATCACCCATTTAAATCTATCTTCTGCATCCTACCCCACATAAAATGTATACATACGCTCATCAACCCTATACTGAAACCATTCTGAAAAAGATCAGACAAGGTGAACATTTTTCAGTCTTGTAATTTGCTGCATTGATAGTGTTAGATCTAAGTGATGTTTACCGGTGGGAAAGTCTATCTCAAGACCTCATTTGTACAACCAAAGCATCTGTTCCAACACAGATGTTTCTGACCTTGGTTTCAGTAATTTACATGATTCTTTCTTTCTTCTTTTTTAATTCTGGAGGAAGAAGCTGGGATAAAACAGTACAGATGTCAGTGTAACCACAACTCCCTCTTTCTGTCCCTCTTTCTGTGCTTATAAAATTGCCTCATCCTGTTAGGGAGAACTGCCCCAGCTATGCAGCTGAACAACACTAAAGCTTTATGCCTTTGAAAAGTAATGTGGTCTTTTCCCATAATGTCCTGCATATTTTCGTAATTCCATTAGTGTTGATGTCCTGTTTCAGATGGAATACCCCAGAGCTCAGACCTCAAATCTCTTCTCTATCTATACTCATGCTTAGGCGTTTTCACCTAGTCTCAAGACTTTATATATAGTCCCTTCACTGAAGACTCCTAAATTAACTTCTTCAGCCCAGACTGTTCCCTTGAGCCCTGGATATGTATATCCAACTGCCTTCTCAGTGTCTCCTCTTAGAAATCTAAGTGACACATCTGACTACTTAACGTGTCCAAAATTAAGGTCCTGATCTTCCCCCACCACCTCCTAAACCTATTCCTCCCACAGATTTACCCATCTCAGCACAAGGCAACTTCACCTTTCGGGTTGCTTGGGTGAGCAACTAGAGTCATGCTTCATCACCACCCTGACTCCTTTCTCTTACTCACATTCAACCCATCAGCAAACCCTGTTGGCTGTACTTTGAAAATGTGTCAAGACTCCCACCCCTTCTCACCACTACTACTGCCACCACCCAGTTTCAAGTGGCCATTGTCTCTTGCTTAGATAATGGCCTCCTAACTGACCTCTTTATTTTGGGGCTTGCCCTTTTCATCTATTCTCAACATGGCATTCAGGACAATTTGTATAAAACACAAGTCAGATCATGTCACTCCTTTGCTCCAAACCCTGCAGTGACTGTCCATCTCAGAGTTAAGACCAGAGTCCTTAAAGTAGCCACCTCCGATCCCTATCAGAATCTGGACATCATCTCCCATTTTCACTTCCTTACTGTTCATGGCTCCTTGCTTGTCCTTGAATATACTAAGCACACTCTCGCCTAGAGGTCTTTGCACTCCTGACCTCTCTGCCTGGAAGGCTCTTTGCCCAGGCATCTGCAACGCTTGCTGTCTCCCTACTTTCTGGTCTTTGTTCAAATATCACTTTCTCAGTGAAGCCTTCCCTGACTCCTGTATGTAAAATTATAACTGCCCACTAGCTCTGCCCTCTAGCCCTCCCTGTCCTGTCCTTTTCTTTTTATTTCTTCATAGCTCTTGTCGTCATCACCTGACATTCCATGTATTTTACTTTATTTGTTTATGGTCTATTTCCCCAGGGAAGGCTATCTACAAAGCAAAACTGACCAGGTTTTTCCCTTAATACAAGGCAGTATAATGTCATGTTTATGACCCCAAGTTATAGATATAGAGTCTATATCTCTGTGTATCTATATTTAGCTGTATCTGTATATAGCTATATCTCTATCTCTGTAGACTTTCTATGCCTCAGTGGTTTTTTTGTCTATAAAATGAGGATAATAAAAGTACTTTTCTCATAGCATTGTAGTAAGGACTAAATAGGACAATGCATATAAAATGCTTAGAATAATGCCTGGCATGTGGGAAAATGTACAAATGATAGTTTACTGCCTTGGTTTCAGGGCATAGGGGTAGGGCAGGGATTTGATGTTTTTTCCTTCTCAATTCCTTTTTTTCTTCTTCTTTTTAACTGTCTAGTATCAATTTGGCAATTAAGATGGATAAGTGAGGATTGATTTGAATAGCTTTAACCACCATTTATACTTGGGCCCAGAGACACTGTAGAACACCCAAGCAAAAATGTGTCCTCTTTGCTCCTTGGGGCAGATGGTAGAACACAGCTAACAGTAACTCCTGAGTTTTGTGCATTTTTAATTCAGGCAGTGAGTGGCTGATTTGACGTTTTAGGTCTCCACTTCATTGGCCCATTAGCCCAACATGAGACAGGTGTTCACCTCTAGTTCCATCACTATGGCAAGGGCATGGAGGCATGAAACCATGGAGGCATGGGGTCACTAGGGACCTGCTCCCACTGTCACAATATGGACTACTTCAGCAGAGATAATTTCTGAAATAAAGCAACGAGGAGAAAAGAATGCCACTGGTATCCACTGCATTGGTATAGTATTATTTCAGAAAATGTTCACGATTTTCCACATTTACCAGATTGAGTCAAAATGGTAAGGTGTACCCATAACACATTTGTATATTTCAGCTTCTTCAAAGAGACTCTGTATCTTGAGTATTCAAAAAGCTCTAATTTCTTAAATATTTTACATGGCAAATCCTATCCTTTGAGAAGGATATCTTGTTAACTTGGCAAATGGAGTTTTTTTAGTTGTTTTTTTTTCTCCTTTGTTCTGTATATAGATTATGAGAAAATTGCAGCTACATCAGGAATTGTATGGCTTGGGAGTTAATGTTTCTTCATCTTTCTGTTGATTAATGAACGTTTTAATATCTGGATTTTTGGTAAATGCAAATTAAAATTTACTTATATCTTTATAAATGCAAGTACTTGGTGCCTAAGCCAGCCTGGCAAGTAGTGCAA
Organism: Prionailurus viverrinus; assembly: GCF_022837055.1. Classification (NCBI taxonomy): domain Eukaryota; kingdom Metazoa; phylum Chordata; class Mammalia; order Carnivora; family Felidae; genus Prionailurus; species Prionailurus viverrinus. The sequence continues at coordinate 97,461,880 of NC_062567.1, forward strand.
AAGCATTACAACCACAAACAAAGACGAGAACAGCCAGACTTCTCTCTTACCTGCTAGGAAGTTTATAGATAATAAAATATAAAAATAAAGTTTATTTCATCTTGCTCAGCATGAGCTTATGTATTCTTTCATGAAAAGTACCAGACTAAGAATTATATGTCTTAAGATCTAGCAGCTACTATCTGCAACACCAGACAAGTCACAATTTCTCTGGCTTCAGTTTTCCCATTTGTAAAATCAATAGATTAGAATAAATGTCTAAGAGTCCTCCCCACTTTGGAAATCCATTTTGCTAATTGTGAGTTTCAGAGCAGGTGGGTAAACAGTTGTTTATAGGACTGACACCTACTATAAAGGCAGGAAGCAAAAATAGCAACAAATCTTGAATTCCTCAAAATACAAGCAGACAAACTGTTAACAAGCAAACATCAGTTTATTTGAAGTCACTGGGGTCAGGGAGAACAGTGCCTTAACAGAATCAAGAGGGAGGAGTCAGAGAAGGATGGTATAGGATTTGGGAAGTCTGGACTCACGGGAGTTATGACAGGTATCACAAAGTCAGGGCCAGATTGGGATTGGGCAAGTTTGTGAAATGATAGTTGAGGGTTGGTGGGCATAGTGAGGTGTGAGTCTTGAAGTGATAAATAAACCACGGTTTGATAAGGGAGACGTTGTCTCAGATAAACTCATTTGCAGGGATTTCCTAAAGCCAACAGTGAAGTTATTTATTGGCTCGTGGTTTTATCTTCTTTGGGCAAAGTTTCCTGGAACAAATAGCTAAGTCATGTTGACACAGGTGGCCTCAGTTCTTAGCCCTTCTAGCTGTATCAGATTGATGCAGATGGCCACAGTTCTGAACTTTAAGTTGATGCAGAACAAAATAGCCTGCAGCAAAAAAGGGTTGGATGAAAGCTCTACTCCTGGCCTTTCTTGAATTCTATACTCATATATTCAACTTGCAGCTTGACATTTCTTCTTGGGTGTATTATATATTTATCAAATTCCAAGTATAACAAATAAATTGCAAAGAGAACTCTCCTCGATATTCTACATTTCAGCAAATGGCACCTCCACCTACCCAGTTACTTAAGTCAAAACCTAGGCACTTCTCTTTTCCTCATATCCTCACATGTCTTAACAAGTCTTGTTGGTTGATCTCCAAAATATACACCAAACTCAACCCCTTAACATCTTCAATGTTAAAACTAATTCATTCCATCTTTATGTCTTGTCCAGGCCCAGAGTCATTGCATAAAATGTCACACTAGTTTATTAAACTGCATGTTTATTCCTGTGTCAGGGCTCTTGTACTTGTCTAGTCCATCTTTCCTCCATATCTTCCCATAGCTCCTTCTCATTGTTGAGATCTCATCATTGAGAGCCTTTATTTCCCCAGAGGAATCACTACCTTACGTTAGCCTTTCTCCTCTCATCACTCCATCCTATCATCCTATATTATTTATCTTATAGTAGTAAGCAATTTCTGAAACTATATTATTCTACACTTTGTGTCCCATCTGTCTCTACCCAATGAATACAAACTCCATCAGGGTAGAGATGACACCTATTATGTACCAGACCCTATATCCACACTTCCTTGAATAGAACATGGCACAAAGTAGAATCCCAAGAAATAACTGTGAAATGATTCAACAAGAAATTTTCAGCAAAAACAAATGAATGGCTGGATGTAAGTAAAGATTAAGATATTAATTGTTCAAAAAGTAATAACCATTTAGTGGTAATATAGTGAAAGATGCTAAGTATATAATCTCTCTATCTTTATTAATGGCTTAACACACTTATCTCATCACTTAAATTATGTTAATGGCCATTTTTCATCCAATGAATCCCAATATTAAAGGATGAAATTCATTTCATGATGGAATTGAATACTATCAGAGTCATAATTACTACTTAAAGAGGCAGGAAAAGGGGGTGCCTGGGTGGCTCAGTTGGTTCAGTGTCCTACTCTTGATTTTGGCTGAGGTCATTATCCTGGGGTCATGGGATCGAGCCCCACATGATGCTCCGTGCTGAGCATGGAGCCTGCTTAAGATTCTCCTTCTGCCCCTCCCCCACTCATGTTCTCTCATGTGTGTGCTCTTTCTCTCTTTCTCTCTCTGTGTCCAAAAAAAAAAAAAAAAAAAGAGGCAGGAAAGGGAGAATGGTTAGTAATGAGAGATTCAGGGAACGTTGGAATGGTTAACTAAGTAGCTCAGAGCTGAAACCAAAATCTCTAGGAAAGCTAGGCTTAAAACTTAAAAACCTCCCAGACTTAAAAGTATTTATTTATTTATGCAGATGCTAAATGTTAGAATAACTTTCTGGGTTTTGCAAATATATTTGAAATGTTATTTCTATACCTCAGAATAGCAAAATTAAATTTTAGTGATTAAAATAAAAATACTATTTTTTACAAAAGCTCTTCTTATGCAACTTAGAGTTGGATTTCAGTTGATGATGGGGAATGCAATAGTCTGGGAAGTAACCCCTGGGATGGTATAATGCCATTGAGTTATACAGGTCAGGAAAACATAGCACCATATTGGAGGAGATAAATGCCTAGTGAAGTTCTGGGAACCAAGCATAAAGATGAGTCCCAAAGAGCTGATAGAATTCAGGAAGCTTTTCACCTTCATACAAGCTTTAACCAGTTGAAAGCATATTTTTTTAAACCACAGCACTAGGCCAGAAACTCCTTCACAAATATTGATCGAACATCTACTTACTGTATTCCAGCACTGAGATGGCAATGAGAATATAAAGACTAAGACAAACAAACTGCGGTTGTTGACCTTCTGGTGCTTACTGTGTTAAGTGATGACACATGTGGAGACCTAACTGGGGTCTAAATCATCTAAGGCTTCATGTCCCAACCTTCCAGGTTTAAACTTTACTCTGAGATCATTGAAAAGCTGTTGAAGGATTTAAGCAGCAGAGTGGCACAATTAGCTTTTTATTTCACAAAGACTAAGTGGTCTGTTAGAATTTTAGATGGTGACTGTGGGTAGGAGGTTGGTAGTGGAGGTCAGAGGCAAAGAAACTGAGAAACTGCTTAGAAGGCGACTGCAATAAACCCAAGCAAGGAGATGATGGTGGCCGGAACTAAGAGAGCTGGCTGCGGAAATGCTAAGGATGTGGAATGAGCGGGACCCAGTGAATGGTTTAACAGAAAGCACCTAATTGGGAAAAGGAAAAGTCTAGGCTGAAAACTGGCAGAGAGAAGGCAAAAAGTTCATTGAAAGGATTTTGGCTTTTACTTATGTGTTTTTTGAAGTTTCACACCCTGGTGTGACGTAACTTGTATTCCAAACAAGCCTTTAAAAGAAATCCCCGCTGTATTAATTTATTGAAAAAAATGTACTATTTTAAATTGTGTTTGTGATTAGTAATCAGCAAATAGTAAGAAGGGTACTTCTTTTAATTACAGATTTTCTTACTATTCTGCTTAAGATTTTGAAGTCAATTAATTAAAATGTTTAACAAAAAGACTAGTAAAGATACCTGTACTTTATGTGTGTACGCTAAGTAAACTCTGTGTAGTTCTCAAATTTTAAAAGAATGGTCTGAATGTAAAGTCATGGGTAGTAGTGATAAGACCACCACATGGTTTTTACACAGACCAACTCTAAACTATCCATATTTGAAATGTCCTAACCACAATCTTTTCTAATTATTATGTTCTCAGAAAGTACCCTTTGATTAGTCACATAGTTACATTTATTCAATTCTTTCATGCACCAGCATAAAGCAGTTTTAATAGTTTCTAAAATTAAAAAATAACACAAATTGTACTTTTCTTTATAAAAGAGGCAAATGAAAGAAACAAGCCTTTCTCACCAAAGACCATAAAAAACCTAGGAATAAATCTAACCAAAGGGGTGAAAAATTTATACACTGAAAACTGTAGAAAGCTTATGAAAAAAATGGAAGAAGACACAAATATATGGAAAAATATTCCATGCTCCTGGATTGGAAGAACAAATGTTGTTAAAATGTCGATATTACCCAAAGCAATCTACATATTCAATGCAATACCTATCAAAACAGCACCAGCATTCTTCACAGAGCTAGAACAAACAATCCTAAAATTTGTATGGAATCAGAAAAGACCCCGAATAGCCAAACCAATCTTGTAAAAGAAAACCAAATCTGGAGGCATCACAATCCCAGACTTCAAACTTTATTACAAAGCTGTAATCATCAAGACAGTATGGTATTGGCACAGACACTCAGATCAATGGAACAGAATAGAGAACCCAGAAATGGTCCCACAAACATGGCTAACTAATCTTTGACTAAAGAGTCTCTTCAGCAATTGGTGCTGGGAAAACTGGACAGCGACATGCAGAAAAATGAGCCTGGACCACTTTCTTACACCATAATAAACTCAAAATGGATGAAAGACCTAAGTGTAAGACCGGAAGCCATCAAAATCCTCGAGGAGAAAGCAGGCAAAAACCTCTTTCACCTTGGCTGCAGCAACTTCTTACTCAACACGTCTCCGGAGGGAAGGGAAACAAAAGCAAAAATGAACTATTGGGACCTCATCAAAATGAAAACCTTTTGCACAGCGAAGGAAACAATCAGCAAAACTAAAAGGCAACTGATGGAACGGGAAAAGATACTTGCAAATGACATATCAGATAAAGGGTTAGTATCCAAAATCTATAAAGAACTTACCAAACTCAACATCCAAAAAACAAATAATCCAGTGAAGAAATGGGCAAAAGACATGAATAGACACTTCTCCAAAGAAGACATCCAGATGGCCAACCGACACATAAAAAAATGCTCCACATCACTCATCATCAGGGAAATACAAATCAAAACCACAATGAGATACCACCTCACACCTGTCAGAATGTCTAACATTAGCAATTCAGGAAACAACAGATGTTGGCAAAGATGTGGAGAAAGAGGAACCCTTTTGCACTGCTGTTGGGAATGCAAACTGGTACAGCCACTCTGGAAAACAGTATGGAGGGTCCTCAAAAAATTAAAAATAGAATTACCCTACAACCCAGCAATTGCACTACTACGCATTTATCCACGGAATACAGGTGTGCTGTTTCAAAGGGACACATGCACCCCAATCTTTATAGCAGCAGTATCAGCAATAGCCAAAGTATGGAAAGAGCCCAAATTGTCCATCAGTGGGTGAATGGATAAAGAAGATGTGGTGTATATATACAATGGAGTATTACTCAGCAATCAAAAAGAATGAAATCTTGCCATTTGCAACTACGTGGATGGAATTAAAGGGTATTATGCTAAGCAAAGTTAGAGAAAGACAAAAATCATATGACTTCACTCATATGAGGACTTTAATATACAAAACAGATGAACATAAGGGAAACAAAAATAATATAAAAACCGGGAGAGGGACAAAACATAAGAGACTCTTAAGTACAGAGAACAAACAGAGTATTGCTGGAGGGGTTGTAGGAGATGGGTAAGGAGCTAAATGTGTAAGGAGCATTAAGGAATCTACTCCTGAAATCATCGTTGCACTATATGCTAACTAACTTGGATTTAAATTTAAAAAAATAAATTATTTAAAAGAAAAGAAGCCTTTCTATTTAATTCATAGATATATAAAAGTTATTATTATTACTGTATAATATTTCCTAATGGACTTTCTCTACCAAGTCATGATAACCCACAAGAAACCTGTGGTTGTGTCCATTTACATTTTTAGCAGAATTTCTACATTTTATGAATTATTTCAACTCGAATATTATAATACAAGAAATTTATGTCTTAACTCATTAAAAAGATTTTCTAAACAAATGGGCATTGACATAAGTGTTCATTATGTAGTTGTTGTGTAGGCAGTAAATTGGGCAAAGGTGAGTTGAAGCACATAAGCTTGAAAATAGAGTTTCAGTTCATTATAAGTTTATAAAATCTGTATGAAATGGATGCATTGATAGATATATAAAATCATCTTAAGAGATGAGCTCATTGCCTGAACAAACCCTGAATAGGGTCTAATTGATTGTATTAATATTTTCAAAAGATAAGAGTTAATAAACATAAAAATATGACAATAAAGACAAGCTAGGTCCCCAGTATTTAGTTGACTCAGTTCATGGCGAGTGGGAGCCTATGGATAGGACTCAACCTGTAGGCAGGCTTGGGCAGCTTCAGAACTTCCTATGGAAGGGACTTATAGAAGACAGTGCTTCCATCATGAGAAGCTGGGAATCTGTCTTGAAAACTACATTTGCAAATCAGCACACTGTTACATCTCACTGCAATTTCATTGTTATTTAAATTGCTTTATGGGGCACCTGGGTGACTCAGTTGGTTAAAGGCTTCAGCTTAGGTCACGGTCTCATGGTTCATGAGTTTGAACCCACATCAGGCTCTGTGCTGACAGCTCAGAGCCTGGAGCCTGCTTCAGATTCTGTGTCTCCCTCTGTCTCTGCCTTCCGGCCACCCAAACTGTGTCTGTCTCTCAAAAAATGAATAAACATTAAAAAATTTTTTTAAATAAATAAATTGCTTTAGGGGTGCTGGAGGATATTGGGGAAGGCTAAAGGCTCTCAAACCATCCTTTGGTGTGCTATGTTAGAGCTGAATATCTCAGAATATCTTGGGGTTACTGGGATTTAGAGTAATGTGCCTTCATATCCAATATCTATTATACCAATTATTAGCATGTTAGTTTCATAAAATTATTCATCTTCCTGAATTTTGGTTTGCTTATCTATAAATGGGTATAATAATATCTTGATCTTGGTTTGGTTATTTGGATCAAGATTGTGTAAAAATGCCTAGTGTGTAGCAAGCAATGATTAAATAGTAGTTACTATTATAATAGCTTAATGCATCAAATACTTGTCATCTTGCCACTCAAAAAATTTTCTTTGCCCCTGTATTGGTTTCCTGTTGCTGCTCCAACGATTTACCACAAACACACTGACTTAAAACAACATAAATTTATCATCCTACAGTTATGGTAGTAAGAAATTTAAAAAAGGGTCTCCCTTGGCTAAAATCAGCATGTTGACAGGGCTGTGGACCCTTAGAAGCTCTAGGAGAAAATAATTTCCTTGTTTTTTTCAGGCTTCTAAATACTATCCTTGGTTTGGGGCCCCCAGCTAGCAATGATGTCATGTGGACCTCTGCTTCTGTCATTACATCTTCTTCTCTGAGTCTGACATTTCTGCCTCTCTCTTACAAAGATTACATTAGGCCTACTGAATAATTCCCGATAATCTTATAATCTTCCCATTTTAAGATTATTAATTTAATCACACCTGCAAAATCCCTTTTGCCATGTAAGGTAATATATTCACAGGTGTATTAGCCAGGGTGCTCCAGAGAAATAGAACTGATATATGTATATATATATATATATATATATATATATATATATGTATATATGTATATATGTATATATATGTGTGTGTGTGTGTGTATATATATATATATATATATATATATATATATATATATATATAATTTATTGTGAAGGCTGTCATGTCCAAAATCTGCAGTGTGGACCAGAGTGGATGGTGCAGGCTTAAGGCAGACTTAAGGCAGTCTGCTGGAGAATTCCGTCTTGCTCAGGAAGGCTAGTCTTTTTGTTCTGTTCAGCCTTTCAACTGATTGGATGAGGCCCACCCACATTATGGAGAGCAATTTGTGTTCACCCATTTAAATGTTAATCTCATCCAAAAACACTCTCCTAGATGACACATAAAACCATCGCAACAGGTTTCAGGGATTAAAATTTAGTATCTTTTGGGAGAGGGGTGATAATTCTGCCTCCCTGCAAATATCTATCCATATATTGAGCTCTGTGCTAACCACTAAATCTATAAAAACAAGTTAGCCTAGTTTCTGCTTTTAAGGAACTCACATTTGGTGGAGAGGACACATAAATTGATAAGTACAACACAAAAGAGTAGGTGTAATGATACACTTGTGCATAGTATACTATGGTAATACAGAAGAGAAGTGAGTTATTCAGCTTGGGGGTGGGAAGTGCAGGTGGAGAAGATGGGGGTAACAAAGAGAGCTTTCTAAAGGGGATAATGCTTAAGCTGAATTTTAAAGGATATGTGGGAGTTTAAAAAGGGAAAAGGCATTGCAGGCAAAGGAATCAACCTGAGCACAGAGAAATAACTATTCCTCTATGTATGATTCTAGTCACTTTTTCATGATAATTTAACTTCCCTTGAAGCTTTTTTTTGTTCTATAAAGAAATAATATGCTGGCCAGAGAACTCAAGGGCCTAGTTCTCTTGGCAATAATATTTTTCAGTCTAAGTGAATAAATTGCCCTTCAGGTGTTTATACCAGTCTCTGTGGTATGTATGGTAGGAGCTATTGGTTACTGACCATACAACAATGTTACCCCTTATCCTTCCTAACAGAAACCCAATTTTATTCAGAGATTTGATAGCAGAATACTCAGGACAAGTGAGTTCCTCATTAGCCCCAGGGGACAAATTGTGAGTTTTTAATTCAATGGAAGTAGCTCAGTGGAAATATCCATTCCTTTTTGCTGTGATTCCCTTAGGGGAGGCAGGTGACATTGTTGTTGTGGCCATTGAAACAAAAGAGAAAAGAGAAATTGGCTGGGGAACTTCTAGAAAATATTTTTCTTCCTAATAGAAAGATATATATGAGGAGAGGTTCTTAGTCCTTTCTGGTTTGTCTTTTGACTTTGTCATTTGCAAATGTGATGTCTGGAGCTGAGGAAGCTATTTTGTTACCATGAGGAAAACACTCTTACACTAAGCATGAGACCAGAAAGATGGAAGGAGCCTGGAGTTTTAGTGACAGCTTGAGCAGCTAGACCAAAGGCACAGGGTGGAAGCCAGGGAAGATTTTATGTTGAGTACCCTCAGACATCTGCAAAATAATCAAGCATTATCTAGATTAACCTCCTGTACATTATTTATAAAAGAACATTTGTTTTTTTACCTTATTAATAGACTAATATGCCAGATGCCAGGAGGATGTAGGAGAAAGAAATAAAATTCCATCCTAAAAAAGGTATATTTATTTTATTTTATTTTATTTTATTTTATTTTATTTTATTTTGAAGAGTGTGCATACGAGAGAGTGAGAACACGCGAGCAGGAGAAGGACAGAGGGAAGAGGGAGAACAAGATTCTTAAGTAGGCTCAATGCATAATGGAGCCCGTGATGGAGCCTGTCGTCATGGGCTCACTGCAAGGCTGCATCTCACGACTCTGAGATCATGACCTGAGTCAAAATCAAGAGTGAGACTGTAGCAGCATTCTCACATAGACAGATGGGACACCGAGGCTTTTTTTTTTGTCTAGGAAGCAACTTTATTTGTCATGCTGGCATGGGCTCAGTGGGTTTGTACCCGAAAAACTGAGCCCCGAGTACAGCAGGGTGTAGCCTTTTATGCAATTTCTACTTCTTTGTCTCCCATATATGGTGACATATTGTCTGATTGGACACAGTCCAGGTTACAGAGTCATGTCAGAGCTACGCATACATGTATAGGAGTTGATTGGGCCACTTTGCCTTTCTTTGTTCTGAGGAGGCCCCCACCACGTTCCTTAGGGAGGGGCTCTACCACATTCGCCCTCCCCCTTTGATGCTCGGACTCCCCTATTTTTGGGTCAAAGAGCATCATCTTGGTTAGAGGTTTATATTTCAATAACATCATCACATGCGTGGCCATTTTCCTTTTGACCATTACCTCAGTGAGGTTGGAGATAGACCGTATAACCAGGTGAACTAGGCAAGGTGGAATTAAGCAAGATACCCAAATCAAGAAAATAATACCTATGAGAGTTTTGAAACCCTGAGAGTTGAAAAACCATCCTCCAAATAACTCCCCAGGGTTCCAACTTTCCAGGTCTGGACTGGGACATGACAACCTTTCTCATTTGATCCGTGATCTCCTCCATGACTTTTTATTCATCATCTATCCATAGAGGGCAATTGCTCAGGTTAAAATTTCTACAAACTCCTCCCTCAGAAGCAAGTAAGTAATCTAAGGCCAAGTGATTTTGACAGATAGCATTGCACATTTTGGTTTCCTGCTTGGCTAGTAAGTTAAGAGCTCTGACAGTTTTATTGGTTATAATTACTACAACTATGTGCAGTCTGATTATGTGGTTTAGCATGTAAATGGGGATGCGGTAGCCTGAGGACCCATCCTCTGCCCAGGTGGCAGGGCCATAACATTGGATTATATGCTCAGGAGGCCATTCATTATCTTTTCAATTGGCAAGTTGTAGGGCATGTCATTTCCTTTGAGTCTCCCATCCCCATACACTTGGACTCCCAAATGTTCCTCTCTGGTAGGTGAGAGCAGGAAGAAAGATGGCAAATAGTTTCCAGCACACATGACCCTGACAGGCCTGAGGGAAGTACTGTACAGGCTGTCCTTCCACATATCCGGTATAGTCCACCTGGGGCCCTTCATTTGATGGCTGCATCGACATTGTCCCAGGCCTCTCAGAGAAGAAGAAGTTAGACAAGGGGTGGGGATCTGGCTCAAGGTTCTCTGGGGACCCCCACCATTGGGTTTCCTGGGTGGTTGAGTTATAGTCTAGTCATGTTAAGCTTCCAACAGAGACGGTGAACTTCCTTCCCCACTGGGCAAGGCAGTTTTTTTCAAGAATTGAGGTTTTGAGGAGTCAAACCCCAGTAGTAGGACTGGGGTATTCCGTTCCACTATAAGGTTTGTGGAGATCTAATTCTCTAGCCTCCCATGGCCATTGATCCCCATCCCCCCACCCCCCATGCTGGTTCCTTTGCATACATAACAAAAAGACATCTTTAGAGTCTGGGCTATAAACTGCTAGGGCTCGAAGCGGAGTTTTTGTCATGATGGAAGCAGGAGAGGACCCTTATCCATTTCTTCATAAAAGGAATGAAAGACCTGGTGGGTTGTGGCCTTATGGTTATGTGACAGTAACTCTCTTAAAATCCAACACAGTTCCTGGGTCTGTGCCCTGCCCATAGATAAGTTTACCAATCTGGTGATCCGTTTTTCATTTTGAGTTTCCTGGGTCAAGGATGGTAAAATAAATGGGGCTACAGGTTCCCGATTGGTAGTTTGACTCAGCCACACCCTTTTGGAGGAGTTCTGTCTGTTCTGGAGTCTGCCAGGTGGTTCATGTGACACAGCTGCAATAAAGACAGAAGAATTCCCGTGCCTGGGGCCAGGAACCACACGTACCAGACCCCTCACACATGTATTTATCATTGAGTTGGTATTCTCGGTCCCATGTCAGACCTCCATGTGGCAAACCGTATGGCAATATGTCACCTGTGGCTATACCTACATCAGAGAATATAGACACCGGCCAATTTGGATTGGTAATTTGAGTTTTGTTAATTAGTCAACCCACACTGGCGGTGCCTGTCTTGGGGTGACTCCGGACCTCTAGACATTTCTCTACTGGGGAGTGCTGTGTGGGTTGAAGCAAGTGTATTGATGTTCTCATTGGCAGATAGAACAGGTGGTCTTATTGTGTCTGCAGGTCCCCAGGATCTTTCCCTGGCATGAGAAGTGTATATGGTATAGTAAGGTCCAAGCAACTCCCTGGCCTGACCTGGTTATGCGAATACATGGGTCACATGATGACCATTAGAATCTGGTTGCTTCCAGATTAGAAGCAACCAATACCAACGAGGCATCCTATCCACAAAAGGAAGATGAGTGCTAGCAGAAACCTCTCACCACACTCCCAGCCTGCTGGGGCGGCCTCTACCGATCCTATGGCAAAAAGTAGAGCAAGAATCACAATAACAGTGAGAAACAAGGGGTAATAGCGCATCACATTAAGGAAACAGATACAGAAAAGGACAGTCTGTTTGTTCCTCCGTACCACCGATTCCTCAAGCTTCTGCCGTGCGTAGATTAGTCAGCTTCCGGAGTGACTAAAGCAGGGCTGCAGTCTCCTGGAGCCTCTGGAGTTGCAGAATGCTTCTTCCATATGGTTAGCGTGCACGGCGTTGATGGATCAGGAATGCACTCCCAGTTTAAAGATGCCAGCTTCACTCTGCTGTGGTGAATCCAGGGACCCACTCTGGCCACTTTACTGCAGTAGGGATGGACAAAATGACAGTGAACGGGCCCCTCCAGAGGAGTTTTAGGGGTTGGGCATTCCATTCCTTCACCCATACAGCATCTTCTGGTGCAAAGGGGTGAGCGTCTGTGGTCAGACTCACAGGTAATCGCTCCCTAACCCAGTGGTGTAAAGTGCTTAGGGTAGAGCCGAGGACCCTCATCTATTGCCTTAGGGTTAGATTGCCTATCTCATTTAGATGCCCTCTTATGCCCTTGATAAATGGGGGAGGGCACCCATGAAGGATTTTAGAAGAGGAGAACCTCATCTGCTTCTTCAGCCTCCCACTTGCATCTGCAGTCTGCCTCCCTGAAGGTCCCTTATCTCTCCCTGCCTAATGTCAACCCTTTCCCTATTCATTCCTCCCCCTGGAACAGGGCCCCTAACTGACCTTAGGGAACAGGGATGATGACTGTTCTGGCTTCTTCAAGCTGATAAGGGACAGTGTGGGGGTACGGCAGTTAGAGTCTACCCAAGGGTTGGTTGATATGGCCCACTGCATGGTTCTACAGGCAGGCTGGCTGGCATGAGGTGGCGCCCACATCGGCAGACACAGAGAGAAGAACACAAAGTGAAGATTATACTGACCAACAAGATGGTATCTAAAGATAATGTCCCCCCCAGTTCCCAAACCAGTGAAACAATCCAGGGAACACCCTGACTTTGTCCAGTTATGCCCAGATGTCATCTATCAGTTCTAAGAATCTGTGAGAATTATCAGTTAGATTGAAACACATGTCAGGGGATCTCTCATAACTCAGGTGATGGAGGAGCAGGAAGTAATCGATGGCGGCTCTCTTCTCCAAGAGTCCGGTCCTAACTATATTTAATTTTTTATTAAGCATCTAATGCTTGTGAGGTGTTAGAGTTTTGCTGAGCATAAGCAGCCAGTTTGCTTTATTTCGAGGTGTAAAACTTTTTCAGGAGCTGGGAGTCTTAACAGAGAAAGAGTCAAGGCGGCCATTTACCATTATTAATTTGCAAATTTTTAGGTAAGCTGAACCTGGGCATTATTTTATAAAGCAGAGATTTTATTACTTCTTGTGCCTTTTCCATTTCTTTTAAATGGGAAGACCTCTACCCAGTTAATAAAAGTATCAACTCATACCAACAGATGTTGGAATTCCTTTGACCTTGGCATATGAGTGAAACCTAATTGTCAGTCTTCTCTGGATAGCCTCCAGTTCCTTGATTGCCTAGGAGAGCAAGTTTGTGGTTGAGAGGATTGTTTCTAAGACATACTTCACAAGCTGATACTACTTGCTGAACTGTCCTTAACAAATTTTTCCTGGTAAACATCCTTTGGGCCATTTGATAAGTTCTATCCCTCCCTAAATGAAAGGCCTGATGCAGTGCTTTAATGATCTTTTAGCTCTGTGAGCTAGATAATAGTAATTGCCCTGCTCTGTTTGTAACCATCCTGAGGGCTAGACAGTGTCCATGAGTAAGACCCCAGTTTATTTCCTTGAGAGAGTAGGTGGGATTGAGTCTCCTTTAATAATTGATGTAGTGGGCAAGCTATTTTCCTGAACCCCAGTATCTATAGCATATAATATCCAGTAATTCCCCAAAACTCACACAATTGTTTATCTGTTCTGGAGTTAGTAGCACTATAGCCTGTAATTCAGTTATAATGACCCTTCCTAGCAAGGGAGTAAGGCTTTCTGGTATTATCAAGAAAGAATGAGAAAAAATTAGTTTTCCCCATATACATCCCAGGGGCTGAGAGAAAAATTTAGTTATAAGTTTTCCAGAGAAGCCTCTAATCGTCATGCTGCGTTTGGATAGTTGGCCTGGAGTGGAAAGGAGGACAGAGAAAGTGGCTCCATTATCAAGAAGGAAATGAACCAGCTTTTTAGTTACCGGAGTTTTCCAGAGTTACCTGAGGCTCCAGGCTTCCAATAGACAGTGGGTTCCCGGGTTCCACCCCGAAAAGCCCCAACCCCATCAGTCCCTTTCAGGGCAGTGGTTATCTGAGCCCTCACAGACAGAGGTCCCCGAGGGCATTCAGACTTGCAGCGATTGTCTCCACACAAGGGACTTGCTTGAGGGCAATATTGCTTCCAGTCCCTGACTGGCCACATAAGTGGCATTTGGTCCCAGAACCTCGGGAAGCCTGGTCTGACGTAGTGCATAACTAAAGACTCAGATTTTTCTTAAGCCTCCTTTCCTGTTTTTGTTTGTTTGTTTTATTTGCTTGTTTTTATCTTGGTTGTAATATACCCAATTGGCAGTTTGTAAAAACAGCTCCAGGGTTCTTTCCAGGCCAACAGCCAATCTTTGCATTTCCTCTGAATATCTAGGGCTGATTGAGTGACAGATTTGTCCTCAGCCTTAGGGGTGTCAGGGGAGATAGCCATATATTTAATGAGAGGCTCCCTCAACCTCTCCAGGAAGGCCATTGGGCTCTCATTCTGTGTTTATAAAATAGCGGCTAATTTAGCATAATTTAAGGGCTTAACCTTGGACTTCCTTAATTTCTCTAAAGCACAAGCTTAGAAGTGTTGGCAATACCATTTCTCAATGGGATGGTCATAGTCCCAATGACGATTTTGGGATGGAATTACCTGGGCCCCAGTAGGAAATGGGAAGTTCCCTATAGGACCTCCAGCCCCATCATAATTAGTGAGTTGGGTTTTTTTTGTTGTTGTTGTTAGAGTTTATGGATCAAAATCATCCCAGTTTTTCAGAATGCACCCCAAAGGAGTATTGGACTTAGTTGGGGAATTGCCCGTCTATAGGTAAAAGGAGGAAGAGGCATCACTTATCTTAATTTTCCATAGCTAGCCAGGAGAAACCTTATCTCCTGGCCCTGTGTTTTGGCTGGCTGTTCGACTGGCAGCCAAAAAGTTTGTCAGTCTTGTGAGTTGTGGGGGGCGTTTGTTCTTATCCAGGCTTGACCCTACCTCTGAGAGATGACCTTGTCTTCGCTGATTTCCCCTATCCCTCCGTTTTCTGCCTGTGGGACTTTGGGGGTATTGACTGTGGCCAAGCAAGATTTCCCTGGTTGTAGAAGGATGCACTAATTTTATTTTGGCCCAACAGTAATCATCTTTACAAATATACTTTAAAAGGCTAGCAAAACCCATTTTTTGGTAAAGATGAAATTGACCATCAAGGGGGCTAAAAGGGCCAAAGTCAAGGTCTGTTCCCTTGCCTTTTTCAACAGTGCCACATAAATATGCTCCAGTCACGTGGATATCCATTGTAGAGTATCTAGGTTGTTACAAATTGGCATACACTGGGCTAAGTGTAGCAAAATGGCTCCTATGTACTCCAGTAAAAGCCCTTTATATATACATGGTCATCTGTCCCTTATATGGCACAGGCATCCATTCCTTTGCTAAACAGAAACAAAACAAATGTAGAGCATTTGGAGGCTGGCAGTGAGGACATCATCACCATCTCCCCAGCTTTTGGATTAAAGGAGGGGCAATTTCAAGACTTAAGTAAAACAACTTAAAGGGGTGTGCTGTCCTGCTGTCCTGCCCTTTTGGTTAAAATCATATTTTTTCCCTGTATTTTTGGGCTGACAAAAGGGGGGGGGGACCTTTTTTTACCCCCCCTTTTTTTTTCACAATCTGGGTTAGGTTTTGGAACACTTCTGTATATTAATCAGGGTTGTCTGAAAATTTGCCCAGATTCTATTTATTTGCTTAGAATCTTGCAAGGAAAATGAAACCTTTATGGGACCAAATCCCCCATGAGGCTTTTCAGTCAATAGATACATTGAACATGCCTTGACTTTAAGGGGAGAATTTTTTTTGTCCCTGGCAATCCTGGATAAGGAGGGCATGAGGGTCTAACAGGTGGCTTTTCCTGAGGAGAGGCCTCAGTGGGTGAGTTTGCAAGTACTTGCCTTTCTTGGCCCCTTTAAGGCAAAGAAGACCTGCACATAAGGAACTTCTGACCATTTACCCTCTCTTCTACAATATAGATCTAACTGTAAGATAGTACTGTACTGAATACCTCCCTCAGGAGGCCAGCACTCTCCATCCTCCAGGAGATATTTCAGGCACCTCTTAGCATTGGTGGGTTCAGTATCAAGCTCTGACCCAGATCAGACTCCCGAAGAAGTCTGACACTGCCTTAAGCCGAATGAGGTTGCCATGGAACCACGGAAAGGGACTCAACACTTGCTTAGGCCCATCGGTCAGGTCGGAACCTTTCTGCTGTCTGTCTCATTCACACACAGTCACACAGTGACTCCAACCCGCTGCCCAGCACCCAGTGCCTTGGAATTGCAGTTTCGTTCCTTATGGAACTACTCAGGCAACTCTGGGAGGTGATCAGGTTCCTCTTCTGCCTCTTAGGGGCAGGTCTACCAAAATGAACCCAGGTTCTTACCAGTCTGACCAGCGGTGCTACCTGAGCTGGTTCCTGGGCCTCATGGGTTCCGTTGGTACACACAAGGTCCTTGCCCTGCAGGCTGGGAGGGGCTAGTCTATAAACCAGGTCTGCTGGTGCCAGGCAAGGTTGCTTCTCCCAGCTCTTGGAGGCTCACACCCCAATGACAAAAGAGGTGGAAATGTGCCATCTCCAAATCCTGGATGAGTCCCCACGAAATGTAGCAGAATTCTCGCACAGAGAGACAGGACACGGAGGCTTTATATACAGTCTGATTGGATACAGTCCAGGTCACAGAGTCATGTCAGAGCTACGCATATGTGTATAGGAGTTGATTGGGCCACGTTGCCTTCCTTTGTTCTGAGGAGGCCCCCACCATGTTAACCAGCTGAACCACCCAGGCATCCTGAAAAGGTGTATTTATTTTAAAATTTTCTAAACTTTTTCCACAAATAACTAAGCTTTGGACTTTGAATTCAGGAAAAATCCTCTCACCTAACACTATCCACTTTTCCCTCCAATTTTTGAAACTTCCTTGTTCTAATCAGGTCTTAAATATTAAGAAAACTTTTTTACTTGCAGTATTTTTGCACTTACCTGTTCTATTAGAAAGTTTTCAACTGTGCACAAAATTGTTTTTAAAGATATGCAGAAATGTTTAAATTTAGAGACAATATGATTTATTTTTCCTTTACCTCTTAAGATTTTTAAACTTTTTTTAATTAAAAAAATTTTTTTAATGTTTATTTATTTTTAACAGAGAGATAGAGCATGAGCAGGGGAGGGGCAGAGCATGAGCAGGGGAGGGGCAGAGAGAGAGGGAGACACAGAATCCAAAGCAGGCTCCAGGCTCTGAGCTGTCAGCACGGTGCCCGATGCGGGGCTAGAACTCACAGACCATGAAATCATGACCTGAGCCAAAATCAGACACTCAACTATCTGAACCACCCACGCCCCCCAAGATTTTTTTTTTTTTTAAATAATTCTACACCCAATGTGGAACTCGAAACCACGACTCTGAGATCAAAAGTTTCATGCCCTGCCCCCCCCACTGAGCCTTCCAGGTGCCCCTTTCCTTTACATTTTAATTCATGTTTCTACATATGCAATTATATCCTCCTTGTGATTCTTTAAAAAGTGTGAAGCTTATATATACACAGCTTTAAAATCATGGATTTCACTGTTTTGAGTATCACTTTAACAAATAGTTAACGAATAAAGGACTAGAGAATATACCTACAGCGAGTATTCTGTTCAGTATTTTGGATTTTTTAAACTATTTTTTTATTACTATTAAAGTATAGTAAATGTTCCAAGCCATTATTGTGCATCCTTGCATTATATATCGATTTATAGCACATTTAAGTAGCAATTATTCTCACTGCTGCAAAGTGCTTGTGCTATGCTCACTCAACATGCAAACATTTCAAAATTACAGTACATTAAGATGTCAATGACAGAAGGGAACATTCTAAAAATAAAGTGGTTTTTTAAGCATTTTATAAAATGACTAACTCCTCCTTTACCAGTGAGGATATACTCTACATTCTTTCAAATTCTTCTTTTGAAAACCTTTATGAAACAAAGAGGCATAGTTCTCATTACTCTATATTGGTGAAGTAGTATCAGGAAATACTGTCTCCCTGATTCTTTAGCATTTTTTACCATAGTATTAGACTTGTTTTGCAGGAAAGAATGAACCTTGCTATGTACAAAGATAAATTCATATATACTTTGCTGATCATCTTGATGACCTTTTCATTTACAGTTTTGCCTAAAGCAGTATCGATCTGATATCTTTAGGCAAGACACAGTGATTCTCAATTCATGGAATGAAGGAAGTGTTCAAAAAGTTCCACTTCTGTGTGTCCATGCAATTAATTTCCCATTCCTCTGGACCCTGAAAGCCTTGAAAAACTTCTCTGAAGTGCGTATGCACAAACCAGGAATTTCAATACAATTTCTAGGGTCTTCTGAAGTCAAATAGATTTGATAAAACCATCCCTTTTCTGGATGGGTTATTGTTTATGGCAAGTCTGATTCCTGGTGAGCCCAATCTTTTGGATTGCCTTACTCAGAGAAGAGTTTTGTTAATTTATCCTTTCAACAAGTATGAAGAAGGTATTTTACACATGAAGAACTGAGGAATATCGAACTTGCTCAAAACTAAAGAGTTCATAAGCCACAGAGCAAGGAATTCAATTCTAGTTTGCCTGAATGCAAACTCTATCCACTGAAACACTCAGCCACAGTGCCTCTCTATGATCTCATGATGATAAGTACCAATGAGAGGAAAAAAAGATTTTGTTTTTTTTTATTTGAAAACAGCATTTTCTGGGGCACCTGAGTGGCTCGGTTGGTTAAGTGTCCGATTTCAGCTTGGGTCATAATCCCACATTGTGGGTTCAAGCCCCAAGCCCAGCCTCAGGCTCTCTGCTGTCAGTGCAGAGCCCACTTCAGATCCTCTGTCTCCTTCTCTCTCTGATCCTCCCTTGCTCATGCATGCTCTTGCTCTCTCTCAAACAGTAAAAAAAAAAAGAGAGAGAGAGAGAGAGAAAATAACGTTTCCTTCATATTGACTTAAAGCATTTTCTCTATGGGTTTGGCAATCCAGTTGGATGTCCTTGGGCCTGAGTGCTGTCCTTTCTCACTGATAGCAAATGCATTGTCATCTTAAACAAACCAGAGAGGCCTCTGGTGTGTGTGTGTGTGTGTGTGTGTGTGTGTGTGCATACCATATTTCCCATATACATATATATGTCTATGACATATGTGAACAAATGGAGAATTTCAACAAAGAGATAGAAAAATTTTTAAATCAAATGATATGCTAAGAATGAATTCATTCCATGAGCTTAAAAGCTACAAACGATTCATTTCATGGGCTTAAAAGCAGCCTGGACACAGTGGAGAAAATAATCACTGAACTTGGAAACATTTGGGTCAATAGACATTACCGAAACTAAAACACAAAGAGAAGAGAGAGATAAAAATAAAAACAGATTACAACATCTAAGACCTCTGGAACAATACCACTGATATAAAACATGTAATTGGAGCCCAAGAAAGAGAGATGAAAGAGTGGGGAATTCTCCAGTAATTTTCCAAAATGTTTTTAAAGACATCAACTCACAGAACCAAGAAGCTCAGCAAATGACAAGTAAGATTAACACGAGGAGAACACACATGTGTATATTGTAGTCAAACTACAACATCTTTAAAGTGCCAAAAGAAAAAAAAAGTCAACCTATAATATACCCTAATGATTCCTTAAAAAGAAATACAAAACAAAGACATTTTCAGATAGATAAAAGATAGAGAGAATTTGTTGACAGCAGACCTAAACCACAAGGAATGCCAAAAGAAACTCTTTGGTCTAAAGGGAAATGATACCCGATAAAAGCCAGGTCAGTAGGAAGGAATAAAAGGCGCCAGAAGGCTTAATGCATCTTTTTAGTATTCTTTATTTCATATATATGTTATATGTTCAATATATTTTATATATCTTTAGATAGAAGATAGATAGATGATAGATAGATAGATAGATAGATAGATAGATAGATAGATGATAGAGACAGTGATACAGATTTCTGTAACCTGTAAACACTGGCAGGAAAATAGGGCCCCGTTTAGAGGGAAAAGAGAAAAAAAACCACAAAGTAATTTGCAGAACGCTACTAAGAGTGGTATGGAGTCCTTATAAATGCAATTCAGGCATCAGCAGGAACGCCCTCCATCAGGAATCCTGAGTTCCAGGTATGATTGGCTCAAATCTCCCATTTCCATGCCCTGAATATTTCTATTCTCTGCAATATTTGTGTCTTTTCCTTTATCTCTGCTGTGACTTTAATACAAGCCAGGGCATAGTACCTTCTCTGTTCCCCTCTCCCATCCCAAAGTAGTTTGAGATAAAAGGTTGTATCGAGGAGCAGAAATTTTACTGCAGATAGAAGCCTGCGGTCCCACTTCAAACAACTGAACATTTAGAACGTTCCTGTTGTAAATGTCTCACTACCAAGACTTTCTCACTGGCCTCTTCACCTATGTACTATCCATCACATAAGCTTCTCTTTGGCTACCTTTCTGATCCATATTCTTTTCTCATAGTCTTTTCTCTCTCAAGAACTAAATAAAATTTTTCTTATATTCTCATGCAGAGAAGCTAAGCCATTCCTCTCACTGCTTTGGCTCCTGTCAATATTCTTACCTTTTCCCAGAGCTGCTTCATTGCATAGCTCCAGGGGCCTCACACTGCAGTCCATGTAACCAGGGCTTCCTGCACTTGTGTAGTGCACAGATTGCGCAGCAGTACATGGCAACCCTACCTCTATTTTATTAAGATATTTTCCTAATCAAAGACTGTTCTCATATCAGTTATTATGCTAATAACCTCCACCTATATTACATAAAAGACCTACAAAAATTTTTAGGAGATTGCAACAAGGTTGAATAAGTGGAATGATATGTTATGTACTTGGACGGGAAGTCTACTGTAAAAATGTCTGCTCTTTTCAAATCACTTCTAGGTGTCATCAGTTCTAATTAAGATATCAACAGATTTTTCTTTTTTGGTATATGACATTTTTACAAGACATTTGAATAATTGCACAGGAGAGAATAGCAAAAATAAATCTTTTGGAAAAACATAATGAGAACATATTTTAGACCTGTTAATAATTATTAACACATGTGACCTCATCTAATTAGCTAGTTTCCCATCAAGCTAGCTATGTTTGATCGATCTTTTGTGAACATTTGAAGCATCTCTTTTCTTTAAGTAATATCTTCGCCTTCTTCCTGAAAGGGCATCACCCCCACTGTGCATCCCATATGATTTTCCTGGAGCTGCCAGTTGTAGGACCCTACTCTCCAGCCGAAGGGTGGGCATGAAGCATACACAGGACCAGGGAAAACTCTCTTCTTGACTATAATGATTGGCCCAGAGATAGGTAAAGACTCAAGTCACTCAGAGTTTTCCTTGGAAAAATCCAAAATGAAGCTGAGAAAATATCTCCTCCTCTGGGAAAGATAACTGGAATGGTATAAGCCCAAGGCTGCTGGCAGATATGTTTTCTGCCAGTGGAAAAGTCCCATCTGTTATAGGAGAGAGTGAAGGGAGGCAGAAGGAAGTAAACATGAGAGATGGAATGAGTGAAAAGAAAAATCCTGGAGGTATTAAGTCCCAGACTGTGTTTCTGAAGTTCCAGAATAGGTCTGGTTCTAGAAGGTCTTCTCTCAATTCTAAAAGTTTCTCTAGTTTAGTTCTAATAATATAAACATAGATTTAGTGATAGAGATATAACGACAGGGGGTATTTCACCTCACTCTGCCCACTTCTCTCCTGGCTACCATCCAAAGAAGGAAAGGAAGAGGCACACCCTGACTGGTCAGGGTACCGGACCCTGGGGTCCAGGGGTATGATTTACTATGGGATGATTTCACTCTAAGTTAATGGTGGTGGTTATGGTGATGATGGTGATGATGGTAATGGTAATGATAAGAGAATTCATATTTATGGGACACCTGATTGGCTCAGTCAGTAGAATGTGCAATTCTTGGGGTTGTGAGTTTGAGCCCCATGCTGGGTATAGAGATTACTTAAAAATGAAATCTGTAAAAAAAAAAAGAATATTTCTCAACATATATTCTAAAAAAAGAGTATTCATATTTGAATATTGAATATTCATATTTAATAATAGTGGCAGTAGTAGCTCTGCTCTGGGATGTGCCTGGATGTCCTGAAGTTTCTCTAAGTATTATTTGCCTCTGGGGTTGAAGTGGGGCTCAGTTGCTTGGGAAAGTAGATGGTATAGAAGCCATAATTGGTATGGAATACTAGAATCTAAACAGACAAATGGTGTGAATTATTTTATGTAAACTCTGAGTTTTACCAAAATTCTCCTTTAGTAGGAATGCTGGGATTCCCTTTATTTGGGGGAAATCTGAGCATACTCCATCTTAGCTTTAAGGTATCTGATTTCAACTGTGTATTTCTCTGGGTTATCCTAGGTTACTCGAGGATAGTAAGTCCTCCCACACCATTGAGATGGCTCAAGATTGCCACTCTAACTCTTCCTGGCATGCTTTTGTGTCATCCTCCCTCATTCATTTCACCTGTATATTTTTACCCCTCTCATTTAGGAAGTTCGTGAAACTCTCTCTTGAGTCTTTCATTTGTCTTGGGCATTCATTCATTGATGAATCCATTTATTTAAATCTGTGTTTAGTGAGTGCCCACTATATGCCAGTCATTATGCTAGTTGTACCCCAGGAACTTTTAGCTGAGAGGAAGACAGACGTGGAAACACTTTAATACATAATTGCTAAGCCCAGCCCCATTTAGCAAGGCCTTGATATGGTTGATCTAGCAATTTCTCTGCAGTATCTAAGTGTTTCCTGCTCTTTCTTTCCTATGTTATATACCCAGTCGCCTCCCAGGAATATAGCTGGGAACGCTTAGTTCAACCTTGTAATCATAGGCAAATTTTAGCATCTCCCACCCTCCTCACTGCTTTGCATAACAAAACAGGGAGAGAATAACTGCCCTAACTATAACACATGTTGCCTTCCTCTACAGGCACACCATTGTACCAGAGGCCCTAGCCATAAGTCCAAAGAACCTGGCTTTTTCTAGGGCAGGGATAGCAAGTTGAGGAAATTCTGTATCCCTGGTCCTGCAAAATAGTTCCTACTGCCCTACCAAAATGGCAGTGGAAGAGCAGCAGGAGAAAATGTAAACTTGAAGACAAGACATTTTGCTGTTGGCCAGTTAAAATATAATTCCATGCAGTAGAATAAAATAGAATTCAGTGGTTCATTTATATTAGTATTTGTATTAAATTAAAAAGTCACTAACCTTTAAAGTTCACTTTTATATGCTTTTGTTTACTCTGCTCTCCTACTTTAATTATCATCTTAAAATACCACCTACTATGACAGTGGTGTATAAGCTTTAATTACTGTTTAATTTTATAGCAGAGGATAATTGTGTTTTCTATTATATTATGGAGTGTGTAGTAATGCACAATTGTGACTGAATTCAAAAATGTATTATAAAACTAGTATATATTCTATAAATAGAAGTAGTTGGGAAATTTTTAAAAATTACCGTTTTTTCTTCTCAAATTCCACTTCCCAGAAGCCACATCAATTTGTTTGCGCATTACAGTTTTTTCTCACAAATCCCACAAATGAGCTTACACACACATATACACACAATCTTATAATCAGCTTTCTCCACTAAACAATCTGTCCACGTCATAGAACTATGTCACGGTATAAATGTTCTATGTGGTATCTTTAACCATTTATTGAATTATGATTACAATAATTTTACCTTTGTCAGTATTATAAACACTGCTATCATAAATAACTTTGTAATAATAACCTTGCATGCTTATGTATCTATAAGGCAGATTTCTAGAGATGGAATTGCTGGGTCAACAAGTAAATATATTTGAAATTCAGATAGATACGATGAAAATGCCGTCCAAAAAGGTTGTGTCAGCCTGTGCTCTTACCAGCAGCATGTATGTGAGGGTGCCTGTCTGTGAGCTTGGCCCACCTGCTAGTAAACATGGTATATAGCATTGTTATTTTAACATGCATCTCTTTCACCATGACTGAGATCTATCTAGCACCTTGTCACATATTTGTTAACCATTTGTATTTCTATTTCTCTGATCTATATTCTTTTGGGGGCTGGATTTTTTATATTGCATGTAGTTTCTAAGAATGTATATTATGTACATATTTTTGAATTTCACATTAAATGGTTGAAATTTTTAAAGCATACCTTGAAAATTAGACTTAGATCGGTGCCAAGGTCATATATGATGAAACAATGATCCTTGATATGAGGAAAAGATGCCCAGCCCATCTGGGTTCCTGGGAGCCTCCTCCTGCCATGTACGGTACAGTGTGCTTGAATTTGCACCGTCGTTTTTTAATGCCCGTGAATGGTAGTCTCAGATATTCACATCTTCTTTAAAAAGCTGCACAGCATGGGGGCGCCTAGGTGGCTCCGTTGGTTGAGCTATTGATTTTGGCTCAGATCACGATCTCAGGGTTGGTGAGATGGAGCCCTGCCTCTGGCTCCGCCCAGAGCACAGAGCCTGCTTGGATTTCCTCCTCTCTCTGCCCCTCTTCCCTACTCGTGGGCATGCTCTAAGTAAATAAATAAACATTAAAAAAAAAAAAAAGCTGTGCAGCATGCTTTATTGTAGCCTCAAAAATTGTAGCTCAGAAATATAAAAATTGTAGAGATTGGGTTGGCTCAGTGCTAACAGTGCAGAAAGCATTTCAGAAATTATGTAAAAAGGAGGTAAGAAACGGCATGATTACGCCATGTGTGAGACTAAAAAGCTGGGATTAGCGCTGCTCTCAAGTGCAGCTGTGAAAGAAACAGGAGACAGCAGTCGAGTGCAAGAGAGAAGATCGCTAGTACCGGGCAGAGTCTGATTCTGGAAAAGCGCACAAAGATAAAGCAAAGGAACTATTTATCTTTGTTTACATTCAATGTAAGTAGCTCGCCAGCATGAGGGACTCTGCCCCTGAGCAGAACAAGCCAGCTGTTTTAGTTAGTTTGTTGATTGGTACTGGTGGTTTTCAGCCGCAAGCTCAGGTGCCTGACTCAAACTATTTCAGGCTAAAAAAGAATTCACTGGTTTATGTAAAAGCAAGTTGAGGATTAACTACGTTCATGCATCAATGAGTTCAGGGCTGGCTCTTGAGGGCTGCCTCTTAATTCTCCGGCTCTGGCCTGCTTTTCTCCACATGGGCTACTTATCCAGTGGGCTCTCCCTGTGGTCACTGGCAGCATTAAGGTTTTACCTAACAAATGCCAGGTGACTTCGTAAGTGCTGGGAATCATGAGTGAGAAGACCTCATCCCTGTTCTTTTTTTTTTTATATTTAATAAAAATTTATTATTAATTCCATTTTTAGAGATGTCATCTCTATTCCCTTTACTTAAAACAGGTAATTCCTTCTTTTCTTGGACTATTTTTGTTCTTTTTCCACCTATAACCTCTTCAGTAAATTCCAAAGTATATACAGCTTTTTACCTTTTCCTTGGATATTTCATTTGAACTTACCCAAGAATATAGTCTATATTTTTATTGATGGCAGCCTATTTGTCCATTGATTCAATATTTTTTGTATTCAAACACCTTAGGGTTTCTTTTAGAGCAGTTTTAGGTTTGCAGCAAAATTGAGGGGAAGGTACAGAGATTTCCCATAGACTCTCTGCCCCAACACATGCATAGCTCCTGAATTATCAATATCTGGCACTAGAGTAGGTACATTTCAGTTGATGAACCTACACTGACCTGTCATTATCACCCAAAGTCTTACATTAAGTTTCACTCTTGGTGTTATACATGCTATAGGTTATTACAAATATATAACGACATATATCCATCATTATAATACCACACAGAGTATTTTCAATGCCCCCCAAAATCCTCTGTGCTTTGGCTATTCAGACCTTACCCATGTCCACCACCCCAAGCCCCACAATCCCTGACAACCACTGATCTTTTTATTCTCTCCATAGTTTTGCCTTTTCCAGAATGTCATATCATTGGAATCATACAATATGTAGCCTTTTCAGATTGGCTTCTTTCACTTAGTAATATGCCTTTAAGATTCTTTGTGTTCTTTTCATGGCTTGAAAGCTCATTTCTTTATAGCTCTGAATAGATTCAATTGTCTGGATATACCACAGTTTATTTATTCATTCACCTACTGAAGGATGTCTTGGTTGATTCAAACTTTGGCCATTATGATTAAAGCTGCTATGAATATGCATGTGCAGGTCTTTGTGTGGATATAAATTTTCAACTCCTTTGGATAAATACCAAAGAGCACAATTGCTAATGGTAAGAATATGTTTAGTTTTATAAGAAATCAACAGACTGTTTTTCAAAGTAGAGGTACCAGTTTGCATTCCTACCAGCAGTGAATGGGGGTTTTTGCTGTTCCACATCCTTGCCAGTATTTGGTGGTGTCAGTGTTCTAGATATTGACTATTCTAATAGGTGTGTAGTGGTATTTCACTGTTGGTTTAATTTGCATTTTGCTGATGACATATGATGTGAAGCATCTTATGCTTATTTTCCATCTGTATATATTCTTTGGTGAAGTGTCTGTTAAGATCTTTGGCCTATTTTTTTTTTTAATTTTTTTTTTTTTAACGTTCATTTATTTTCGAGACAGAGAGAGACAGAGCATGAATGGGGGAGGGTCAGAGAGAGAGGGAGACACAGAATCTGAAACAGGCTCCAGGCTCTGAGCTGTCAGCACAGAGCCCGACGCGGGGCTCGAACTCACGGACCGCGAGATCATGACCTGAGCCGAAGTCGGCTGCTTAACCGACTGAGCCACCCAGGCGCCCCGGGCCTATTTTTTAATCAGGTTGTTTGCTTTCTTTGGTTGAACTTTAAGAATTTTTTGTTAATTGTGGATAACAGTCCTTTAATAGATATATATATTCTAAATATTGTCTCTTAGTCTGTGCCTTTTTGACTCATTGCCTTGACAATTGTTTTTCACAGAGTAGAAGTCTTTAATTTTAATGAAGTCCAACTTATCCATTGTTTCTTTTATGGACTATACCATTGTATCTAAAAAGTCAACACCATACTCAAGGTCATTTAGGTTTTCACCTAATTCCTAAAATCTAGGAGTTTTATAGTTCTGAATTTTCCATTTAGATCTGTGATCCATTTAGAGTTAGTTTTTGTGAAGGGTGTAAGGTCTGAGTCTACATTCACTTTTTTGCATGTGGATGTCTAGTTGTTTCAGCACCAGTTATTGAAAAGACTATTTTTGCTCCATTGTATTGCCATTGCTCCTTTGTCAAAGGTCGGTTGATTATATATATTTGGGTTTATTTCTGGGCTGTTTTGTTCCATTGCTGTATTTGTCTAATCTTTTCCCAATATCACATTCTTAATTACTGTAGCTTTATAGTAAGTCTTGAAGTTGGATAGCATCAGTTCTCCAATTTTGTTCTTTCCTTTCAGTATCAGTTGGTCATTTGCCTCTGCATATAAACCTTAGAATCGGTTTGTCAATGTCCACAAAATAAATTGCTAGGAATTTTATAGGGATTGCATTGGATTTATATATAAAGTTGGGAAGAACTGACATCTTGACAATATTGAGTCTTCCTATCTCTGAACATGGAATATCTCTCCACTTTGTTGGTTCTTTGATGTGTTCTTCAGAGTTTTGTAGTTTTTCTCATATAGATCTTGTACATATTTTTTTAGATTTATACTGAAGAATTTTACTGTGGGGGGATGCTAATGTAAACTGTATTATGTTTTAATTTCAAATTACCTTTGTTCATTACTGGTACATACAAAAACGATTGACTTATGTATATTAATCTTGTATCTGAGAAACTTGTTATGATAAATTGTTAGTCACAAGGGTTTTGTTGTTGTTGTTATTGTTGATTCTTTCGGATTTCCTACATAGATGATCATGTCATCTGCAAAGAAAAGACAGTTTTATTTCTTCCATTTCAATCTTTGTACCTTTTATTTCCTTTTCTTGTCTTATGGTATTACCTAGTATTTCCAGTATAATGTTAAAAAGGAATGGTGAAAGAGAATATCCTTGCCTTATCCCTGATCTTAGAAGGAAAGCTTTTAGTTTCTCATCATGAAGTATTATGTTAGCTGTAAATGTTTTGTATTTTTTTTAAATCAAATTGAGGAATTTCCTCTTTACTCCTAGTTTACTGAGAGTTTTTATGATGAATGGGTTTTGGGTTTTGTCAAATGCTTTTTCTGAATCTGTTGATATGATCATGTGATTTTTCTTTTTTAGCTTGTTGACAGGTTGTATCACATTAAGTGACTTTCTAATGTTGAACCAGTCTTGAATACCTGTGATAAATTCCATTTGGATGTGGCATATCATTATTTTTATACACTGTTGGATTTAATTTGCTAATATTTTGTTGAGAATTTTTGCATCAATGTTCATGAGAGACATTGGTTTATGTTTTCATTTCTTGTAAATCTTTGTCTAGTTTTGATATTAGGGTAATGCTGGCCTTACAGAATGAGTTAGGAAATATCCCCTCTGCCCTCTGAAGAGATTTTAGAGACTTGGTATAGCTTCTTCCTTAAATATTTGATCAAGGTAAAATTTTAAAGCAGTTTTCATTTGGAAAGAATATAGTAGTGAAGGATAAAAAGAGCTCAAATCTAAGCACACACACACACACACACACACACACACACACACCTAAATGGATAAATAAATATATATCCATTTCTTTTGTTTAAAATTAAAAATTTTAATTTTGACATAATTTCAGACCTTTGTTGCAATAACTGTACAGAAAATTTCTACATATCCTTCACCTAGATTCCTAGATATAAAATAAATTAATATTTTATTATAATTTTCTCTGTGAGACTTTCAGACATGATGTTCCATTATTCTTAAATACTTCAGCATATATTTCCTAAAAACAGGAACATTCTTTTATATAACCAGAGTACAATGATTAAAATCAGGAAATTAACACTGATGCAAAAGTGTTCTCTGATATATGTATCATATTCAAAATGTGCCATTTGTCTTAATGTCTGCTATAGCAAAACAAAAGTCTGGGTGATATGTTGCAGTCAGTTTTTATTTAATTTGAAATAATTCCACAGTATGTCTTCCATAACATTGACTTTTTTTTTTGAATACAGGCAATAAATTTTGCAGAATATCCCTCAATTTAGGTTTATCAGATGTTTCTTAATGATTAGATTTAGGATTTGACATTTGGTCTGAGTATCATAGAAGTGATATTTCTTTTCAATGTGTGACTTCAAGAGGCATATATTACCGATTTATCCCATGTCCCTCTTTTAAAAGTATTTGGCATCTAGGATTGGTGACAGGCAAACAGAGAAATAACTGTGATATAGTCTGATTAGCACAATAAGAGAGGCATTCATGTGTATGTGTCAGACATTCTTTATTCCTTCCTTACATTCACTTGGCTTCCCTTTTTGCTCCAGTCATTGCTGCCGCAGCCAACTATACTCTGCTATGGCCTTGCCTCAAATGCATGGATCATCTCTCCCTTTTTTGCAGTAAGGGCTTCTTTGCTACCACCATGTGGAATCCCTGCAGAAGCCCATCCAGGTGTTTTGACATAGGCACAGACTGAGGGGCGTGAGGGAGTGGCACTACCACTGAGGAGTAGAGCCAGTGAATCCATCATCTTCTCTTTTGTGTCAGAAAATTCTGATTATTCTGAGACACAATTCTCACAGCTCTCAAAGGCCTCTCAGTAAGACCAAGCTCCAGGTGCCCACAATGGTGAGCAGCTCAATAATGTATCCTTGGATTGGATTTCTTTCCTTCCATTTATTATCTTCTCCAGAACACTCCCCCTCTCCCCCCACCACCACACACACACCCTGCTCCTGCCCTCTGGAATGACTTCTCAAAGTAAACCAACTACATCCGAGTCCTTGTCTCAGACTCTGCCTTTTGAGAGAATTCAAGACAAGACATTTGATATCGGGAGTAGACTTAGAAAGCAGGCCACCAAGAGGGGATTCTGGAATTGAACCCCTTGCTGGTCAGACACCTCCTCTGCTGGTAGAAAGTGTGGGTACTGATAACCCCTAGCCTGAATCAACATCACTAAGACTTTCACTGGTGGATGTTTGGAATGAGGTATAGATGGAAAGTCAAGCATTTGCTTATGGACTGGGAAGGGCCTTGAACAATTGAAAGATGATAGTACTTTTTTTCATTCAAGTATAATTAATGAACAGTGTTGTATTAGTTTCAAGTATACAATATAATGGTTCGACAATTCTATACATTTCTCAGTACTTATCACGGTACCTGTACTCTTAATCCCCTTTATCTGCCTTTCTCAACCCCCTATCCACCTCCCTTCTGACAACCACCCATTTGTTTTCTATATTTAAGAATCTGGTTTTTTGTTTCTTTTTTTTGTTTGTTTTGTTTCTCAAATTCCACATATGAGTGAAATCATATGGTATTTGTCTTTCTCTGCGTGACTAATTTCATTTAATATTATACCTTCTAGGTCCATCCATGTTGTATATATCTCTTCAAATTGGTGTTTTCATTTTTGGGAGGTAAATAATTAGCAGTGGAATTACTGGATAACATGGTAATTCTGTTTTTAATTTTTTGAGGAACCCCTATACTGTCTTCCATAGTGGCCACGCCAATTTGCATTCCCACCAACAGTGCTTGAGGATTCCATTTTCTCTACATCTTTGTCCACACTTGCTATTTCTTCTGTTTTTGATTTTGGCCATT
This sequence comes from Prionailurus viverrinus, assembly GCF_022837055.1. Lineage (NCBI taxonomy): Eukaryota > Metazoa > Chordata > Mammalia > Carnivora > Felidae > Prionailurus > Prionailurus viverrinus. The sequence goes on from NC_062567.1 coordinate 97,492,633, forward strand.
CTGACAGGTGTGAGGTGAGATCTCATTGCAGTTTTGGTGAGATCTCATTGCAATATTTCCCTGATGATTAGTGATGTTGAGCATCTTTGATGATTAGTGATGTTGAGCATCTTTTCAAAAGACGATGATATGTATAAGACCTGTGGATTGGCTCACTTTTGTTAAGGGCTTTTGAAGACTTTTTTTAAAAAGAAAAAAATAGGCTCGAGTTACCAACTCTCAATTCAAGACAGCTGTGAAAATTAGAAACCATCCAAAGCAGTATTCAAAGACATGCTTATCTTTTGCACCCATAGAGCCAGCTGTGCTGATAATCAGATCCAGGACTGACCAATAAGGTAGTATAGCTACAAGGATACTGAATACACTGCCTTGACAAGTCCTCTGTGCCAAAGGCAGGGTCCTGGTAGGGAAAGAAAGGAACCCTGAGACTTGCAACTGTATCATGTAGGTGGACAAGCCTGAGAAATTTGAACCCCCAGATTCTTTTGACCTCTATGTTGGCATAGGTGCCTCCCTCTACTTTACTTGAGAAGAATAGACTCCCATTTTCTGGAGACCCTACAAAAGCCTCAGATGAGGCAATAGCATGTAATGAAACAAAGAATGTTAAGATTTGGTTAATATTTTACCTAAAAGGACTGAGGATACAGGTATAGGAATGAATTTTTAAAGTGTTGGGCTGGGGAAGGCCGAATATAAAGGTGGACAGGAGAGTATTTATTGACACTTAAAAATACTTGGAGTTTCATGACATAGCCAGAATACATGGAGGTAGTCCTAATATATTGCTGGGATGGCTCTCTAAATTTTAGATAGGATGAAGTCCTGTAAGGAATGAAGGAGGGATTCTAGAAGAGCCTTGACTGCCTTAAGGAAGGTGTCAGAAGGCTCAGGGAGGTTAGAATAAATTTAAAATATGAGACCTGAAAACCTACCATCTGACTATGCTCCTTGTAAGGGCCCAGAAGATGTACCCTAAGAAATACAGTTATGAGAGCACCATTGACATCTTTGAAAAGCTCAGTTATAACTATTCACTGTAGTTGACATTAAGAGATGGTACTGTAGAACTGGACTCCCCAGTATCAATTGGACTGATAAAAACCTAAAATAGAAGAGGCCAGATGGAGCACTTGACTGACAGAAGGAAAGTGTACATAATTATGATAATGGGCTGCAAGGCCAGAGTGGCAACCAGAATGTCTTCACCCATAGGGCTCTGTGATAATGATTAATAGACCGTGGTGTTCCTCAGGGCAAGTTAAATGAGCATCCACTAGGGTGTTACTTAACCTATACATATAACCAGCAACAGTCAGCAGCTGGTGAGCAGACGGCTGATGCCAGCTGTCTCAATGAAAAAATGCAGCCTCTTAACCACTTTACAGATTAAGCAAGTTCTCAGACCTGAAGTCCATCATTTGAAGGGGGGGGGGGCGTTGAGTAACGACCCAGCAATACTAGAATAAGTATGTATACTACATATTCTCCCAATTATTCTCCAGAAGGGCATATGCCCATTTAAGGGGAAATTGCACATTGAGAAAGGAGAAGTGTAAAAGCATTTCAAGGCTTGTTGGATACAGGTTCTGAGCTGACACTAATACTGTAAAGCTAGAAGCACTATCATAGCTTCTGTGTAAAGTGGTAGTTCATGGAAACCAGATGGCTCAGGTTCCTCTTACGGTGGTCCCCTGGAGTCACAGACCCAGTTTTCAGTTTTGCTTATATCTCTGGTTTCCAAGTGAATGATTGGAATGGATGCACTCAGAAACCAGCAGAATCTTACTTTGGTTTCTTGTTCTATGCAGTAAAAATTATTATAAGAGGAAGGACCAGTGGAAGCCCCTGAAACTGAACATTCTCACTGGCTAAGATAGCGATTCAGAAGGAATATAGCATCCTGAGAGGAAATACAGAGACCAGTGTCACCATTGAAGACTTAAGAGATGCATAGGTTTTGGGGCACCTGGGTGGCTCAGTCAGTTAAGCGTCCGACTTCGGCTCAGGTCATGATCTCTCAGTCTGTGAGTTCGAGCCCCGTGTCAGGCTCTGTGTTGACAGCTCAGAGCCTGGAGCCTCTTTGGATTCTGTGTCCTTCTCTCTCTCTCTGCCCCTCCCCCACTCACACTTTGTCTCTCAAAAATAAATAAACATTAAAAAAAAAAGAGAGAGAGAGATGCATAGGTTTCGGTGCCCATCATATCCCTGTTCAGTTAACCTAAGAATACCCCCAATACAGCTATTGTGCCAGGTATGGTATATTTGATAGAATATTACCATGCAGCCTTTGACATCTGGTACATGGTTATCACTCCAGTAAGTAGGTTCTTCTCAATCCCTGTCAGTAAAAAAGAGCAAAAGCAGTTACCATTTATGTAGGAAAGAGAGGCGTACACACACATTCACTGTCTTGCCCCAGAGCTATGTTAACTTTCTTGCTCTCTTGTCACAAGGACATTGACCACAATGTCCACAAGGATGTTGATCAAATGGATACTCTATAGACTATCATGCTACACTGATAAGGTGAGTAGCAAGGTGCTTCCACACCCAATGATAACCATAAATGGATAAATGCAACAGCCCTTACCCAATCAGGCTGAAGCAATAAGGGCTTCAGCCCCTCCAAGATGAAGAAATGGGTAGCTCACCAGGCCAACAACCTAGTTAAACCAGGGTGGAGGAAAAGAGAGAGGATGGATATTAATTATGGCCTTGAGTCCAATTACAGCTTGTAAGGGAATGTTGCTTGTCTCTCTGACACTCCTGCATCAAATCTTTTGTGGGCATTGCTGCCAGCTACCACCTGTATGATAGACCACATAAAAAGCAGGGTACTAGCAAATCTGAGTAATACACATTGTGGAGTATATCAGACATCTCTTATTCCCATTTCCTATCCAGTTGAGCCAAGGTGACACCTGATAGCTGATAGCTGCAATCTCATACTTTCTACTCTGGGGCTTCTCTGCTCTGCAAACATGAGAGAGTGAACACTCCTTAAGGCAACTATATCAGTAGGGGACAAGATGCTTCCTTCTATCTGTGTCTCAGCAAACAATTCCTAATTCTGCCCCCTCAGAAGTTCTCCAGCAAGGCAGAACCCCTACTGCCTATAAAGGTAATCAGATCAATAATGTACCTCTATACTAATTTTTTGTTATCCTGTTTTACTCCTAGTTCTCTACCCCCAATTTTGTTTCCTGGGATCATGTCCCAAACTAAGTGAATGTGAATGTGAATCTTGTCTGAGGTTCTTCTTTTTAGAAAACCACAGCAAAGACACCAAAATACGATAGAGCCCCAGATGTGGTGCTGTAAGGTTTTTCAGAGAAAATTAAAACTGAGTTATGCCCTAAAGTCTCACCTTAAAAATTTTCCATGTGGATAAGAGAAAAAGAATATTCCATATAGAAGTAAAAGCATGGACAAAAGCAAAGAGGTAGGAAAGGGGTTGGTAAATTCAGGAAATTTTAAGTGTTTCATAATGGTAGGAGCAATGGAAGTCATGTGCTTGAGGTGGCAGGGGTTGCTGGAGAGGGAACAGGACTCTGATACAGAAGATTTTATGTGCCATTCTCGTTGGGACTTCTTTTTGCAAACAATGAAGAAACAATTACGTTAACTCATACCAAACTTTCTGCCTAGCCTGAAGGGTTGTGAAAACCAGCTTACTTTTCAATTTCCAGCTGAAACATGAGTTGCCATTACCTATGAATATTTAAAGATGAAGCTATTCTGATAAAGCTCATTGAAAATTCCAGAGAAAATATGTGGTAACATAAAACAGACACTGTTGACTACCTATCCAAATTCATTTTTCCCCCCTCTCCCTCCCAAACAAAAGATCCCCAATTTTGTCTGTGCATTCTGACTGTATAGTCTGAACAAGAGAAAGGCTTCCTAACTCCAGGTGATAGTCTAAGCTAGAAGTTAGCAAACTTTTCCTAAAAAGGACCAAATAGTAAATATTTTAGGTCTTATGAGCAACATGGACTTTATTCCAGCTATTCAACAATTCTTTTGTAGTGTGAAGGGCAGTCTTTAAGAATACTGAACTTCAGGGGTGCCTGGGTGGCTCAGTCAGAGTGTCTGACTCTTGATTTCAGTTGGGGTCATGATCCCAGAGTCATGAGATTGAGCCCTGTATAGGGCTTCTTTCTGAATGTGGAGCCTGCTTAAGATTCTCTCTCTCTCCCTCTGCCCCTTGCCCCCACTCATGTGTTCTCTCTCTAAAATAAAAATTAAAAAAAAGAATACTAAACTTTATTTATGATATTGAACCTTGAATTCACCTAATTAAAAACAATTTTTAAAATTTGTAATTCCAGTATAATTAACATACAGTGGTATATTAGTTTCAGGTATACAATATAGTGATTCAACAATTCGAATTTATTTATGTATTTATGTGTTTATGTATTTATTTATTTGAGTGAATACGAGCAGGAGAGCACCAGAGGAAGACGGGGAGGAAGAGAGAAAATCTAAAGCAGGCTCTGTGCCGTGTGGAGCCTAACCTGGGGCTCGACCCCACAACCATGAGATCATGACCTGAGCTGAAATCAATAGTCGGATTCTTAACCAACTGAGCCACCCAGGCACCCCTACATATACCACTTTTTTATTCATTCATCTATCGACGGGCACTTGGGCTCCTTCCATAATTTGGCTATAGTAAATAATGCTGCAATAAACATAGGGGTGTATATATCTTTCCAAATTAGTGTTTTCCTATTCTTTGGGTAAATACTAAGTAGTGGAATTACCAAACCATCTGGTAATTCTATTTTTAATTTTTTAAGGAACTTCCATACTGTTTTTCACAGTGGCTACATCACTTTGCATTCTCGCCAACCGTGCATGAGGGTTCCTTTTTCCCCACATCCTCACAGTGCTTGCTACTTCTTGTGTTTTTGATTTTAGCCATTCTGACAAGTGTGAGATGATAGCTCATTGTGGTTTTGATTTGCATTTCCTTGATTATTAGTGATGTTGAGCATCTTTCCCTGTGTCTGTTAACTATTTGCGTGTCTTCTTTGGAGAAATGTGGGTTCATGTCTTCTGCCCATTTCTTAATTGGATTATTGTTTTTTTTCAGGTTGAGTTGTATAAATTCTTGTATACTTTGTATACTAATCCTTCATCTGGTATGTAATTTTCAAATATTTTCTCCCATAAGTTGGTTGTCTTTTTGTTTTGTTGACTGTTTCCTTTATGGTGCAGAGCTTTTTATTTTGATGTAGTCCTAATAGCTTATTTTTGCTTTTATTTCTCTTGCCTCAGGAGACATATCTAGAAAAGCTACTATGGCCGATGTCAGAGAAATTACTGCCTGTGCTCTCTTCTAGGATTTTTATGGTTTCAGGTCTTACATTTAATTCTTTAATCCATTTTGGATTTATTTTTATGTATGGTGTAAGAAAGTGGTCCAGTTTCATTCTTTTACATGTAGCTGTCTAGTTTTCCCAACACCATTTGTTGAAGAGACTGTCTTTTTCCCATTGCATAGTTTTGCCTCTTTTGTTGTAGATTAATTAACCATATAAATGTGAGTTTATTTCTGGTTCTTCTGTTCTGTTGAACTGATCTATGTGTCTATTTTTGTGCCAGTACCGTACTGTTTTAATTACTTCAGCTTTGTAGTAGATCTTGAAATCCGGAATTGTGATACCTCCAGTTTTGTTCTTCTCTATTTTTTTTAATGTTTATTTATTTTTGAGAGAGAGAGAGAGAGCAAGATCATGTGAGTCAGGGAGGGGCAGAGAGAGAAGGAGACACAAAATCCAAAGAAGGCTCCAGGCTATGAGCTGTCAGCACAGAGTCTGACATGGGCCTCAAACTCACAAACCGTAAAATCATGACCTGAGCTGAAGTCCAATGCTTAGCCGACTGAGCCACCCAGGCGCCCCTTGTTCTTCTTTTTCAAGATTGCTTAGGCTATTCAGGGTATTTTGTGGTTCCATACAGATTTTAGGATTATTTGTTCCAGTTCTGTGAAAAATGCTGTGGTATTTTGATACAGATTATATATATATATACATATATGTATGTATATATAATGTTTTGGGCAGTATGAGCATTTTAACAATATTATTCTCCCAATCCATGAGAATAGAATTTCTATTTCTTTGTGTCATCTTCAATTTCTTTCATCAGTATTTTATAGTTTTCAGAGTATAGGTCTCTTATCTTCTTGGTTAAGTTTATTCCTAGGTATTTTATTATTTTTGATGCAATTGTAAATGAGACTGTTTTCTTAATTTCTCTTTTTGTTGCTTCATTATCAGTGTATAGAACGGCAGTAGATTTCTGTATATTGATTTTGTATTCCTGTGACCTTACTGAATTCATTTATCAGTTCTAGTCATTTTTTGGCAGAGTCTTTTAGGTTTTCTATATATAGTATCATGTCACCTGCAAATAATGAAAGTTTTACTTCCTCCTTACCAAATTGGATGTGTTTTTTTTCTTTTTCCTGTCTGATTTCTGTGGCTAGGAGTTCCAGTACTATGTTGAATAAAAGTGGTGAAAGTGGACATCCTTGTATTGTTCTTAACCTTAAGGAAAAATTTCTCAGTTTTTCACCATTGAGTATGATGGTAGCTGTGGGTTTTTCAGATATGGCCTTTATTGTATTGAGGTATGTTCCCTCTAAATCTTGTTCTTTGGGGTGTTTTATCATGAATGGATTTTGTACTTTGTCAGGTACTTTTTCTGCATCTATTGAAATGATGATATGGTTTTTATCTTTTCTCTTGTTGATGTGATATGTCACATTGATTGATTTGCCAATATTGAACCACCTTTGTAACCCAGGAATAAATCCCACTTGATCGTGGTGAATGATTTTTTTTAGTGTGTTGTTGGATTTGGTTTCCTAATAATTTATTAAGGATTTTTGCCTCTTTGTTCATCAGAGGTATTGGCCTGTAGTTCATTCTCTCTCTCTCTCTCTGTCTCTCTCTTTTTTGTAGGGTCTTTATCTGGTTTTGGTATCAGGGTAATACTGGTCTCAGAACAAATTTGGAAGCTTTTCTTCTCCATTTTTGGAACAGTTCGAGAAGAATAGGTATTAACTCTTCTTTAAATGTTTGGCAGATTTCACTTGTGAAGCCATCTGGTCCTGGACTTCTGTTTGTTGGGAGTCTGTTCACATTTTCTATTTCTTCCTAATTCAGTTTTGGGAGGTTATTTCTAGGTGTTTTGGAGGTGTTTCTAGGAATTTATTTCTTCTGGGTTGTCCAATTTTTTGCCATATAAATTTTCATAACATTCTCTTGTCATCCTTTGTATTTCTATGGTGTCAGTTGTTATTTCTCCTCTTTTATTTCTGATTTTGTTTATGTGAGTCCTTTCTCTCTTTTTTCTATTTTTGATGAGTGTGACTAAAGGTTTATGAATTTGCTGATTCTTTCAATGAACCAGCTCTGATTTCATTATCTGTTCTATTGTTTTTATAGTTTCTATTTCATTTATTTCTGCTCTAATCTTTATTATTTCCTTCCTTCTCCTTGGGTTTTGTTTGTTCTTTTTTTTCTGCTCCATTAGGCATAAGGTTAGGTTGTTTATTTGAGATTTTTCTTGCTTCTGAAGGTAGTCCTGAATTGCTATAAACTTCCCTCTTAGAACAGCTTTTGCTGCATCTCAAAGATTTTGGACTGTTGTGGTTTCATTTTCATTTGTGTCCATATATTTTTTTAATTTCCTCTTTGATTTCTTGGTTGACCCATTCATTGTTTAGTAGCATGTTATCTAATCTTTATGTATTTGTGTTCTTTCCAGATTTTTTCTTGTGGTTGATTTTAGTTTCATAGTTTTGTGGTCAGAAAAGATGCATGGTATGACTTCGATCTCTGAATTTGTTGAGTCTTGCTCTGTGGCCTAACATGTGATCTTTTCTGTAGAATATTCCATGTACACTTGAAAAGAATGTGTATTCTGCTGTTTTAGGATAGAATGTTCTGAATATATCTGTTAGATCCATGTGGTCCAGTGTGTCATTCCAAGCCATTGTTTCCTTGTTGATTTTCTGTTTGGAAGGTCCACCTATTGTAGTGACTGGAGTGTTAAAGTTACCTACTATTATTGTATTACTATCAGTTATTTCCTTTATGTTGGTTATAAGCTGCTTTATGTATTTGGGTGTTCCTATATTGGATGCATAAATATTTATAATTGTTGTATCTTCTTGCTGAATTGTTCCTTTTGTGATTATGTAGTATCCTTCTTTGTCTCTTGTTATAGACTTTGTTTTAAAGTCTATTTTGTCTGCTATAAGTATTGCTACTTTGGCTTTCATTTCACTTCCATTTGCATGATTCATGCTTCTCCATCCCTTCACTTTCAATCTGCATGTGTTTTTAGGTCTGAAATGAGTCTCCTGTAGGCAGTAGATAGATGGGTCTTGCTTTTTTATCTATTCCATCACCCTATGCCTTTTGATTAGAGCATTTAGTCCATTTAAATTCAAAGTAATTATTGATAAGTATGTACTTGTTGCCATTTTGTATGGTTGTTTTTGTAGTTCTTTTCTGCTCCTTTCCTTTTTTCTCTTATCTCATGGTTTTCTGACTTTTTGTGGTGATGTACTTGGAGTCCTCTCCCTTTATTTTTTGCATTTCCATAAAAAAAAAGTTTCTGATTTGTGGTTACAAGTAGGTTTATATATAACATCTGAAGATGTAGCAGTCTGTATTAAGTTTATGGTCACAAGTTTGAACCCATTCTAAAAACACTAAATTTTTACTCCTCTTCCCCTGCACGTTTTAGGTATATGGTGTCATACTTCACATCTTTTTATTTTGTGAATCCCTTGGCAGATGTTTACTGGTTTTGTGCTTCCTACTTTTTTACTACTACTTATGTTCTATCCTTTCCATTGAAAGAGTCCCCTGTAACATTTCTTGCGAGGCTGGTTTAGTGGTGATAAATTCCTTTAACTTTTGTTTGTTTGGGAAACTATTTCTTTTTATATTTGAATGGTAGCCTTGCAGGATAGAGTATTCTTGGTTTCAGGTTATCTTTTTTCAACACTTTCAATATATCATGCCACTCCTTTCTGGTCTGCAAAGTGCCTGCTGAAAAATCAGCTGACAGACCCAGGGTTTTCCTTGTGTGTAACTGTTTTCTCTTGCTCCTTTAAAAAAATCTCTATCACTTTTCTGCCATTTTAATTGCTATTTATCTTAGAGTGGACCTCCTTGGGTTGATGTTTTGTGTGTGTGTGGGGGGGGGTTCTCTGTGCCTCCTTGATCTGGATTTCTGTTTCCTTCCCCAGATTTGGAAACTTTACAGCTCTTGCTTCTTTAAATAAATTTTCTGACCCATTTTCTCTTTCTTGTCCTTCTGGGATCTCTATGACACGAATGTTATGATGCTTGCTGGTGTCACTGAGTTTCCTAAGTCTATTTTAATTTTGTATTTTTTTTTTTTTTTTTTTTTTTACTCCTCTTCAGCTTGATTGCTTTCCATTACTCTGTCCTCCAGTTTGGTGATCCATTCTTCTGCTTCCTCTAGTCTACTCTTGATTCCTCTAGTGTATTTTTAATTTCAGTTATTGAGTTCTTTATCTCTGATTGGTTCTTTTTTATGTTTTCTGTCTCTTTGTTGAGGGTCTCACTGAGGTTCTCCATTCTTTTCTCCAGGCCTGTGAGTATCTTTACGACCATTACTTTAAATTCTCTATCAGGCATATTATTTATCTTTTTTTCATTTGGCTTTCTTGCTGTTATTTTTGTCTTGTTCTTTCATTTGGGACATATTCCTCTGTGTCCTCATTTTGTCTAACTCTCTGTGTCTGTTTTTTATGTGTTAGGAATATCAGCTACATCTCCTGATTTTGAAAGTAGTGGCCTTATGAAGAAGAGGTCCTGTGGTGTCTTGCAGTGCAATGTCCTCTGTTCACCAGAACTTGGCATTTCAGGAGCGTCTCCTCTGTGTGTTGTGTGCACTGTATTGTAGCTGAGCCACGTTTGCCTTTAGTTCAGTCACCTGCAATAGCTCCTTTTGCCTGTCTTGGGCAGGATTTGTTCCCTATAGTGTTAGTGGGCCAGTCTGGGGCCGCCTTGGGCTGAATCAGATCAGGGATTTGCCAAAGCTATGATAGAATCAATCTGCAGAGTGCTTTCCCTATGTTGTCCCCAAGAAGCTTTTGTTGGTGGATAGAGTTGGAGTCAGACTAGATGTCTGTTGGGGCCCCGGTTGAACTACTGTGTGTTTTTTTTCCACTCTCCTTGGGACTGGAGTCACTTTGGGGTGGTGCTGGCCCCTGTTGTGGCTGCTTACACACTGCCATGCTTGGGGTGCTGCTTTGGATGAACACCTGCCATGTGTGTTGAAGGGGATGGGTCTGCAGGAAAACTCGGGGGTGGAGTGTGCTGGTCCAGTGCTGGAGGGGACCTGTAATGGTCTAGGAAAACTGCCAAAGCTGGAGGGGGCAGACCTGGATAAGAGTGTGGGAGCAAGGCACGCTGTTAGCAAGCTAGGTGGAGAGTGTTTGAGCTGTGCTATTTCCCACAAGTATCTGTGTATCTAGGCTGAGGAGTAGAGGAGGTGCATGGCACCTACTGGCTCTTTTGTTCTTGGAGAAGTCTCCCAAATATCCCTGCCCCTCCAGCACATGCTCTGAGATTAGTAAATGTATCTCCCTCCCATATACCCCAGGCGTTTTTCAAACTGCTTCTTCTATGCTCTATTTTTATGGTGCAGTTTGTTGTATTGTTGTGTTGTCCCTTTAAGGGCAGGGACTCAGTTTTCTACCACCCTCTCATCTCTCCCTGAGCTGAGAAGGCTGAGTTTTAAAGTTTCAGGTGTTAAGCCCCACTGATTATAAGAGCATGCAAAGTTAGACCCTCTGGTTTTCAATGCCAAATATTATGGGAATTCAATTTATCTTCCCAGGGTGGGTCCCCCATGGCTGGGGTGCCTGGTGTGAGATCCGTTCCTCTCCCTTCTCCATGCCTTCAGCATCCCTCGCTCCTGTGGGTAGTCCTGTGAATCTGTTTGGCTGCCGATCATGTCTCTGCCCTTCCTATCCTCTTTGATGTGGCCTCTTCTCTATGTTTAGCTGTGGAGAGTCTGTTCTGCTAGTCTTCAGGTCATTTTCTGGGTTATTTATGCTGATGTGGATAATATCTAGCTGTATCCATAGGACAATGTGAGCCTAGGATCTTCCTACTCTGCCATCTTCCCCAGAAGTCACCTAACTTTTCTGTATCACAATATATGATTTTCTTTTGATTTTTTGCAACTATTTAAGAATATAAAACCCATAGTTCATGGACTATACAAAAACAGGCAATGAGCCAGATTTGCTTATAAGCCATAGTTTGCCAACCCCTTGTGTAAGCTAATCAGGTTGGTCTAATTTCCTTTGCAAAAGATTGGATTCACTGTGGACAGGTAGTTGAACCTTGACCAATGCAACATGAAGGATGGTATTCTGCAAGCTTTCCTTGATTTAAAAAAGAGGCTCATGAGAAAGAACAGTCATTTTATTTCCTGTGGATACTGCTATGTGATGAATAATGCCTATAGTTGCTACAACAATGTGGTGACCAAGAGGCTTCTTGCTTTTTTACTGAAAATGGAAGAGTAGAAAGAATCTGATTGAATCTTCATCATATTAATGAGCTGTGGAATTAATCTGGAAAATACTTGAATCTTCATGAAATTACTAAAGTGTTGATTTAACTTGACTCTAGACTCCTTGTTGTAAGAAACAATAAGGGTCCTTATCATATAAGCCATTTTTAGTCAAGTTTTCTGTTATTTGAAGCCAAAAATATTCTGATATTCAAGGACCCAGGAAAATACTACTTAAGCCATGAAATAGAACAAACTAAAACTATATATGCTGCGGTGGAAGGATATCCAAGACAAATTTTTAAGTGGAAAAAAACAACAACAGGGTGTGGAACAGTTTTCACAGTTAGAATGTAATCTTAAGGATATATAGGTATATATCTTAAAATTGGGGGAAGACTTTGATTAATTATGATTAACTCTGGGAAGTGTTATTGGGATGAATGGGGAGGAAAAGAGACTTAATTCTAATTGTAGCTATTACTTTATTATTTATAAATTATAAAGGATGTAAAATTATTACTTTTAAGATTGAAAAACCTGGTTTAAAAAAAAATGAAAAGAAAATTGTTAATGCCTAGATAGGCAAGTATTGTGAATAGGATTCTGCAGGAGTCTGGGGATGTAGCAACTCAATGCTAATGCCTAAAATGTAGTAAAGCTTAGATTCAGATACACGATTTCAGTTCTATTTTATTCTCTTAATGTGGTATCTTTATTTATGCCACCTTCTCTCTGAGTGGGGCTTAGAAAAGTATAATCTAGAAGAGAAGAGCAGAGAATACCAGATACTGCAACTACAACTGTTTAGCTCTTCTTATCTTTCTGATAGACAGAATATCGAATGCATTGCCCTTGGGTGTTAGGACTGTGTCTTGTCTCAATTACCACGTGCGTTAATGATTTAGAAGTGGGAAAAAGGGCATTTAGTAATGGAAGTCCTTCCTTACATTTCATTAGTGAGACTTAACTGTGTGGGAATGATTTGGGTGAGGGAGATAAAAGAGAATGTGTTTTGTTTTGTTTTAAATTTTTTAATGTTTATTTATTTATGAGAGAGAGAAACAGAGTGTGAGCGGGGAAGAGGAAGAGAGAGAGGGAGACACAGAATTCGAAGCGGGCTCCAGGCTCTGAGCTGTCAGCACAGAGCTCGATGAGGGGCTCAAACTCAGGAATCATGAGACCATGACCTGAGCCCAAGTCAGAGGCTTAACCGACTGAACCACCCAGGTGCCCCAAAAGAGAATGCTAAGAAGACTGAGAAGAAGATAAAATAAAGAGAAGCATGAGGGATTTAGGATAGCAATCAAGAAGACATGCCTGATAGTAAAAACTATTGCAAACAGAAGAGAATGAGGTTAGTTACACACATTGTAGACTTTTCACTATGATAGTATAAAAGGAAATTATCAGCTGTGTAGGATGGTATTATCAGTAGAACCATAAAGATGAAAGAGACTTTGGAGATCACCTATTCCAAGCCCTTTCATTTTATAGATGACAAAACTGAGGCTGAGAAATTAAACTGACAAAGATCATACACTTAATTAGCTATAAAGCCAGAACCAGTGTTTAGTTTCTTAAAATAGACTCTTCTATACCACATTTCCTGAGAATTATTTTGTCTGAAGGCAGTAGAATAACTGGATGACTTCTAAAAGTCCTTTATAGCTTAAAAACATTACTCAAGAACTAAAGCTATGATTTATCACAACCAGGGAATTTTTTTTTCCACCTTGGGTCCTTGCTCGGGGAGTCATGAACCCTTTGATATTTATGCAAAATTATGTCTATGTATGCTTGGAAAGCTGTGGTTTCCAGTGCCTCTTTATGATGGATTAATCTAATAGTAAGTTTCCCCAAAGCTGAATTTGGGATTAATTCCCGAGAATGAAAGTGGAGAAAATCATGCAATCAATGAGGTAACCAGTTCGAATCCAACCTCAGAAACAAGAAGTGGAGAAGTTAAGGGGACCCTCCAGGTTCAGTGATGGGGGAATATTCTCAAGAGCATCTGACTATATTAGCATATCAAAAGCTGACTGGGTTATGGAGAAAAACTTTCATGTGCTGGGAATTTTTGAAAGTCCAGGTGACTAACTAAAAATGTACAACAGACTTTTTCTCCTTAATGCCTGCCCCCCGACAAAAGGTCTAGAAAATTTACCAGTTCGGCAAACAGAAAATGAAAGGGGCATACCCTAAAGTTGTAAAAAGAAAATTAAAAAGTTGCAGACACACAAAGAAATGTAACAATTCTGAAACAAATGCCAAATTATGAAATTAACACAAATATCCCCAAATTTGTATAGAAATAAACCTAATGCACCTCCTTACATTTCTCATTTTCTCACTGTACATTTCTAGAAAGAGCTGCAAGAAAGGCTGGTGAAATGGGGAAAGTGAACTATGGACCTAACTCTAAAGAGAGAGCTCCAGGGCTACTCAGTAAAATGGGGAGCTATCGAGGCACCTGGGTGGCCCACTGGGTTAAGTGTCCAACTCTTGGTTTCAACTCAGGTCATGATCTCATGGTTTTGTGGGTTCAAGCCCTGTATCGGGCTCTGTGCTGACAGTTCAGAGCCTGCTTGGGATTCTCTCTCTCTCTCCCTAAAATTTCCTAAGAATGTAACAGACACCACCTACTTCCCCTCAGGTTCCCTTAGGAAGTTGACAAAAGACCTCACTAAAAATAAGTAGACCATAAAACCTATGACCCACAAGGAATGTTATGGCCATAGACCACCCCTCATACAATGAAAATGAACCAACCAGGAACGGACAACTCAGCATCCAGAATTATATACCCAATAAATAAGGTTAGAACCTGAGAAGGAACAAAGGGGAAAGGAAGGGAAGGGGGAGGGGTGACCAGAACCTTACAAAACAAGGACCCTTGCCTATAGTCCTCCGGCATTCACTTACGAATGCCACCTCTCTGTAAAGAGAGATTTCATACTATTCTTCCTTTATAACCTTATACTTTAATAACTTTTTCCTGCTGCTCATTTTGTGTCCACTTCTTCATTCTTTGATGTGGCAAGACAAGGAATCCCGGGTATTGAGGTAAAAGAAAATCCCGCAACACAAGTTCTACCTTTCCTCACCAGAGCTTCTCTCTCCTTCCTGCCATTTCCTCAAGGTACAGAAAAGTGAACAGAAGATGAAATACTCTGCTCTGAAACAGAAACTGACTGGAAACCAAACTGGATTCAGATATGGAGGAAAGGAAGTAAAAACGTCATCCACACTGTATCACAGCAAATAGAAGGTCTGTCAGAGCTATCCAAGCCTGAGCGAGATGAAAAGAAATGGCATGCAAATCATAAGAGACTCTTAAGTAGAGAACAGACTGAGGGTTGATGGGGAAAATGGGTGATGGGCCTTGAGGAGGGCACTTGTTGGGATGAGTACTGGGTGTTGTATGTAAGTGATGAATCATGGGAATCTACTCCCAAAACCAAGAGCACACTGTATACACTGTATGTTAGCTAACTTGACAATAAATTACATTTAGGAAAAGAAAAAAAAAATTAAAAGTGGGGGAAGGAAAGGAGTTCTACTGTGGGTAAAATGGTATCAAACAGCATTGTGTGTGACAGAGAAATCATTCATGAAATGAAGAGTCAATGCAGCAAACTTCACTGTTGTCTTATTTTAAGAAGTTGCCACAGCCACCCCAGCCTTCAGCAGCCACCACCCAAGATCATTCAGCAGCCATCAGAATCAAAGCAAGACCCTCCACCAAAACAAAAGATTATGTCTGCTTGAAAGCTCGGATGATAGTTAGCATTTTTTAGCAATAGTTTTTTTCTAATCAAGATAAGAAAAAGAAAAATGAAAAGAAATGGCATGGCTACCACGTAAGCATGTTATAGTATGTAACTTTCATCAGGTCACAGAATTAAGATTGTAGAATTGGAATTCAAACCCAGGTGGTCTGACTAGCCTGGAAAAATCTGGATAGAAAAATGTTTGATTTACTAAACCATTTTCCTAAATGAGATAAAGCCATTGAGCCAGCTGTAGTTAGATTTCCAACTCTGTTTGATTCTTCGGTGTAAATAAGCCAATGAGAGAAAAGCCCCTACGTCTGATCTCATAACCTTAGGGGACATGAATCAATGAGGATCTCTTCTACAATGATGGACCAGAGCTTGGGGAAGAGTCAGGGATAGCAGTGCTGAGGAACATTATTGACACGGCCTGGTCACAGTCTAGTCCTACAATAGCTACCATACAGAAGTCCTGCTGTAAAAGATTACTTCTTTTAATATCTTCTTGAACAGGAACCTTGGCAGGGGTCCAGCATAGTGAGTCAAGACACTATTAGCACAACTGTTGCCCTTTCCATTACTAAGTTAAACATGCCTAAAATATGAGAATCCTGTCCTAGAATCTGGGTGACAAGAGAGTGGATGTCATAGTTGGGACCATTTCCTTCACGTACCACAACAACAAAAGCCCTATTCTTTTTTTAAGACAATGTGTAAAGAGCACCCAATCTGTTCCTAGCATGGGTTTGATCTCTAGTCTTGTAGTCCAGCAGTCATTCTGAAAAACATAAATGACATGAACATAATGGCAGCATACAGGGGGCAAGCAGAGGGTAGGTAGAGATGTAGAAAAGATGTGGAAGATTACTGAAACCATGTATTGACTTTTCCATATTTCCCCTAATTTAGACAGTGGGCTGTGGCACAAAGCTTCTCTCAACTGCTTTCATTGCCTTATGGTAGCAATGTAAAAGATGTATTTCCAATAAGAATTAACCTCATCTCCTCTTCAAGTTGTGACTAATTGTAAGTACTATGTAGATAGTCAATAACAAAAAATTGTCTGGGACTGTTGAATTCTCATAGAAAAGCTAATAGTGTATTTGACATTGGATCAAAGAGGTAATTTTATGGCAACAGAAGTGTACTTTTCTATCTAGTCATGATAACATAATCAACTAGCATATATCAACCTGATGGCTTATTAGCTCTTGTCTACGTATTTGATTTCAGGGCCTGTTGATGCATCCTTAGTTGTTTGCAAACTGCCTAGTATGTAAATGTCCTAGAGAATCCCATGTAGCCATCATATTAACTCACTGTAAAGGGTAAACTTACCTGTAAAAGGGAGATATTTACAGTACTTAATTCTTAGGCATCATATGAGGATTAAAGGGACATGTGCATGAAGGATTTAGAATAGTGCTTGGTACCTAGAATGTGTATCATAAGTCAGGGGCCCTTCCAGGAAGTAGAATTCTCTCCGTATGACCCAAAGGAATAAGTGTTAGTGAAAGTACTGCATACATGAGGGTAGGGGGAAGGGAACAAGCAAGGGCTGGTAGGCACCTGGAGACAAGCAATACTCCTCAGGCTGAGGGGACACAGGAGAGCCAGCTGTTAGCTGGAACTGTAGAAGAGGGACCACCCAGTAGGCATTGTAATCTAAGAGGGATGAAACTGCTGACAGAGATGCTTTGTCAAAGCAGAGGGGGACTGGGAAGAAATACTCTGACCTATTTCTTGTGCCAGTGCCTCCCATCAGCCAAACTTAAACAGCAGCCAACTTGGCCAGATAGCGCAGGACATGCAGTCCTTGGTGATCAGTTTGCTAGAGCATAAGGCAGAAAAGAGCAAATAATGGATTTGGGGGGTGAGGTAATGGGGAGAAGGGGGAATGCAGATTAACCAATGTACTCTGATTCATTTTCTATTTTAAACCAAAACAAACTATCTGAATCCTAACCAAGTTGGTATAAGTGCATCTTTTCCCTACTATGAGAAATAAATTATGTGAAATTTTGTTCATATAAAGGTTCATATATGCTTTCCTTTTTTCTTCATTTGTTATTTATTCATTTAACAAATAATTATGGAATAACTACCTTGAGAAAGCAATATGTTAAGTATTATGTTTAGGATTGGTATTCTTGTCCTTATGGAGATTGTCATTTACAAGTCAAATAATTTAATATCATGTAAATAATACAATAATACAGTAAAAATCCCCATTATAACTTTTCATTTATGTAAAAGGGAGAAATACTTCTAAAGAAATAGATTTTACATTTTAAATGTTCCTAGATTTGAGCAACATTTTTTGGGTTATATACCCATTTGAAAATCTGATGAAAGCTATAGATTCTCTCTCCAGAAAAAAAAGTTCATATGCATATAAAAAAGGCTTTTATTGATCACTGTCTTAGTCTCAAGTTTGTTCACTTGAGCCTTTCTCAGATACTCTTCCTATCTCCCCATTTGCAGGTGCTTATAGGATCTTTTTTGGGCTTAGAGGGGCCCTAGAACATTGCAGAGGGTGGAGGGTCAAAAGACAAAGAGTAAAACTTAGTGGCACTGCCTTGCATGGTCATACCTTGTTATTTCCAGAGGAATAGTAAAATGATGGGAGTCTTGGTGCCTAACAAGAAAAATTTTTTTCCAGGTACTGAATGAGAGACCCTGGGTATTGCAAGGGCTCTGATCTGTGAGGCTCCTGGGTACTCAACGCGCCTTCACAAGAGAATCTTGTCTTCAACGAGTGCACTCACTCCCCACAATCTCCCATTTCCTGGCAGCAGGACACTTTCTAAGTTCAGATCCAGCAATCTATACTCTTGCTACCTGGACAATCCTTTCTCCTTCTCTCCCCCGCCCCCCTTCATTATACACATTGTTGTTTCAAATCCTCATTATTTTTAAACACAAAGATTCCATTGTCTTTCTCGTTGATGGCTCTTGAGGGTCGACCCAAGTGACTAGTACTGATTCCCTTCTCTTTAGGGATGTGACCAGCTCAGTTTTGAAACATTCCCTGGAAAGGAAGAATTTGCACACCACACCTCCCTCCTTCCCCCCAATAACAAACATTGGGGGGTTTGTTACACATTCCTTTTAAGGGAGTAAAACTTAGCGGAAAAAAGAACTGTTCTATGAAATCAAACTGGATGTTTTGATCCTGCTGTATTCTTGTAAACATATAGCTTTGTAAATGATTTCAGGGGTTTCAGGCTTTACACACTGTATTAACTATTGCCGTATAATAAATTATCCCCAAACTTAGCTCAGAAAAATACACACTTATATTTCACATAATTTTAGTGGTTCAGGAGTCCAGGTGCAGTTTAGGTGGGTGGTTCTGGCTCAGGGTCTCTCATGAGCTTGTAGTGAAGATGTCAGCTGGAGTTGCAATCATCTGAAGGCTTGAAGATCTGCTATTAA
Organism: Prionailurus viverrinus; assembly: GCF_022837055.1. Taxonomy (NCBI): domain Eukaryota; kingdom Metazoa; phylum Chordata; class Mammalia; order Carnivora; family Felidae; genus Prionailurus; species Prionailurus viverrinus. Next base: position 97,511,439 of record NC_062567.1, read on the forward strand.
GGTGGCTTATTCATGTGCCTGGCAAGTCAATGCTGGCTGTTGGCAGGAGGCTTCACTTCCTTGCCATGTGGATCTTTCCACAGGGCTGCATGAGTGTCTTCATGACACGGCAGCTGGATCCTCCAGAATTGGTAATCCAAGAGAGAATAAGGCAGATTCCGCAATGCCTTTCAGGATGCAGCCTCAAAAGTCATACATAGTTTTTCTGTACTATCTTACTGGTTATGCACATCAGCCCTATTTAGTGTGGGAGGGCACTAACCAAAAGTGTGAACACCAGAAGATGAGAATTGTTGGCTTAGAAGTTGACTATTGCATATGTCAAATTCTACATATTTCCTTTAATTCCCCAGCTTCATTTTATCTACATCAATGATTCATACAGAATGAGTGCAAAAATATTAGTCTCATTTCATTTAAAATAAGATTATAGAGTATTGCTATATGTGCTTCTTTTCTGTGTTAAAAAGCAATATCTCGCCCCATCCTAGTTGTTTTTTTTTTTTAATGTTTTATTTATTTTTGAGAGTGAGAGGGTGTGTGCTCCTTTGGAGGACGGGGAGGGGGAGAACACAAGATCCAAAGCAGGCTCTGTGCTGACAGCTGCTCAAACTCAGGAACCATGAGATCATGACCTGTGCCGAAGTCAGATGCTTAACCACTGAGCCACCCAGGCACCCCATCCCATCCCAGTTTTAAGTAGGTGGTATCTTATTTGGTTCTAGAGTCCACAATTCCAGTGAGATATAGAAATTTATGAAATGGCTTATAGGAAAATCTGACAATCAATGATCTCACTAGAATTCAAAGGACTAGAACCTCATTTAGCTAAGTCACATAATCTGTATGGTTATCTTAAGTTATCTCTTTGTTGTGGTTACTAATTATAGCATTTCACTGAACAAATGTTTAATACAGTATTAAATGGAACAAATAATAATTCACTGAGGATAATTACAACAGAAAAAATGTGGGGTAGAACCAAGAACAGTAGATGGGGAAGAGTCAGGAGGTTTTTTAGATGTAGTTCTGCTACTCCCTAGTTTTGTTACTTTAAGCAGGTTTCTTAAATTTTCCTATTTGTGAAATTCTGGAGTTAGACTAGAACTGGATGATCTCTAATTACGACTTTAGCTCCAGTAGTCTCTGAAATTACCTATGAAGCCACATCTATGTAATTATTCCCCATTCTTCTCTGCTTCTAAATCCATTTCACAGTTCTTCTCTAACAAGATCCATTTTTTCTTTGTATTTTATTCTTCTAGCAATTATTCTGCATTCCTCCATAATCCTACGCTATCCTTTGCCAATTTATCCATTGACATGTCTACTTTCTTGGCTGTCCTTAATAGCACCCTGAATATATTGTCTCAAAACTGCATGTAGATAAGAACTCTGCAATTACGACGATGGACTCTGATTTTATCTATAGGGTTCATTTTGGTCCATATTGAACCTCACCCAAGCATATTCAATATATTTTCCTAAGTATCTGCTCTTAATCCTGATTTCTTTTTTACTTCAGTAACTATTGTTCTCAGTCATACAGCAATGAGCAAGGCAAACATGGAGTCTGGTTGTGTAGTTTCAACTTCTTTTCACCCACTTTTAGTATTCTATGTTTAAGTTGTAGAATTCCCGTGGGGCACCTGGGTGGCTCAGTTGGTTGAGCATCCGACTTTGGCTCAGGTCATGATCTCACCGTTTGTGAATTTAAGCCCCACATCTGACTCGTTGCTGTCAGCACAGAGCCTGCCTTGGATCCTCTGTCCCCCACTCTCTCTCTGCCCCTCCCCTGCTTGCATTCTCTCTCACAAAAATAAATAAAACATTAAAAAAAAAAAGTTGTAGAATTCCCAGAAGTCACAAATAAAAGTGTCTACAGCAGCCAGGCAATGAAAATGAGTGAGGCAGGAGAGCCATTAGTCCGGGAGAGACCAAACAAAGAGGCCCAGATCTCTCATGTTTTCCAGATAAATTAGAAATCTAGATTTTATTTCAAGTTTTAATTTACTTACTTGGAGAGAGAGAGAGCACGAGCAGGGAAAAAGCAGAGAGAGAGGAGAGAAACAATCTCAAGCAGGTTCCACGCTGGCAGCACGGAGCCCCATGCGGGGCTTGATCTCACAAAGCATGAGATCATGACCTGTGCCAAAATCCAGAGTTGGACACTTAACCAACTGAACCACCCAGGCACCCTGAAATCTAGATTTTAAAGTAAATCTCCTGCTTTATTGAATTTTGGGATCTACTTAAAAGACATTTGGAAAACTACCACGTGGGCCAAATGAAACATTTTTGCTGGCTGAATTTGGCCATTGATCTTTCCATTTAGGACCTCTGTGAGCCTAAGATCACTAGCAAGGCCAAATATCTTCATTTTTTAAAAAACTCATATGCCCCAACATTCCACATAGCTGGGCACCCATGACACATTCTTTCCTGTTATCTATGCCTTGTCTCTATGTCACTCTCCCCAATTCAATATCTTCTTTATTCCATCTTCTAACTTTTTCACGATTTTTTACTCCTATCTTCTATTTCCAGTAAATCCAGGAAAAGGAGGAGCAAGATGAAAACTGAATTGCTGAAGTAAAAATTACTTCTGTCCATGTTAAAATGCATCTAAAAGCAGTTTGGAGGTCCAAAGGGAGAACCCTAATTCTGTCTAGTTAGGCATGCTGGGTAAAATGATCAAACTAAAAATCTTGGTTTGGGCTAGGACCAAAAAGAATAAAAATCAGCTCAGACTGAAATGAGAAAAAGCAGCAGGCAGTGCCTGGAGGGCAGACAAGCCAGCTGCAAAATTAACAGAGAACCTTGTTCTTCCCACAGCCATTCAGCAGCTGTAAAATGCTCTGTCCACCTCTCATACTGCTCTTTTACCAATGATCCCCAGGCTATCTTAGCTATTTAATAGCTATTATTAGCTATTTTTATTTTATTTATTACTGGGTGCACCCAATTAGTGAACAGCCCTCTCCTCATGACAGCATCCAATCCTTGGTTAATCCCCACTTTTCCAAATCCCACCTCACAAATAGCGTCCAATCCAGAACTGATTCCCGCTCTCCCCAGACCCTCCTGACTCCCTTTGGCGGGAACCTAAAACTTACAAAAGACATTTCATCCTCCAATTTCCTGGTTTCCACGCTTCCTCTGGAGTGCCCTTACTCCTGATTTACAAATAAATCTGATGTTAATCAGATGGCAGTCTTCTTCCCGGTGGTTCTTTGGCTGATTTGGCTTTAACAGGAAGCAAGTTAGTATCAGGATCATGTTTCATTACTTCTGCTAAATTTTCATCTCAGCAGTTAAGGTTTATAGTTTTTAATAGCTACAAACAAAGATACATGCTTTCTCTAATGGTTCCATAAGCACATTTCTAGGAAGGAATTTCCCGTATCCCCATCATACAGTCCTCTAATATCTGTTTAAAAATGGCTTTAGTCATTTTATCCGGTTCAAATTTCGGCGATTTCAGTTTAAGTGACTTCGGTTCTGAATTCCTGGGTTACATTAAAAGGTAGCAGATGGGGGTTGTTGGGCTTTGAGGGTGTAAATTTTTTATGTAGTTACTGTTAGCTCAATGAGGACGGGCTGGATCATTTAAAAAAGGCTTCTGTAAGAGGAAGCTCCAAGCTTCACCCGTGTTTTTCCGGGCGACCCCGGAGGCACAAATTGCCGGATGACCTTTTTGAATGTAGAGGAAAGGGGTGCGTCTGTCTTCTTCGGGAACGATGCACATTTGGATTCAAGCCTGACAGCCCAAAACCTTGTACCTGGAGCCGGGTGATGGTTCCACCCCGGGTCTCTGGGAAGGAGTCCCGAGGGTCTCTGGACAGGGTGCTCTTGGGCGTGGGCCGCCTCGGCTGCCCGAGCCCCCAGTTCTCCGCTGCGCGGCGCCGGAGCTGTGTCTTGCTCCCGCGCCGCCTCCAGGTTTCCCGCGTTATTGACTCAGTCCCCCCTTGGCAGCCTCCCTCGAGCGGACTGTGGCGCACATCTGCCTCGTGCCGGGGGCCCGCCCCCGGGCTATGCTGCCCACGCCCAGAGCCTTCCGCCCGTCTGGTCCGGCGCAGTGCAGCAGAGCGCGCTCCCGCTCGGGGCCGGCCCGGCTCGCGCGCACGCGCGCTGGGACCCCCGCCCTCAGAGGGGAGCGGGGCAGAGGGGGCGGTAACGGGGGAGGGGAAGGAGAAGGAGGAGGCGGCGGCCGCATCGCCTCCGGCGGGGCTCGAGCTCGCCCTCGCGCGTGCCCTCCGCCTCGCCCGAGCCCCGCGAGGGTGAAACGCTTTCTCCCGGCATGCAGCGGGAGGAGGGATTTAACACCAAGATGGCGGACGGCCCGGATGAGTACGATACCGAAGCGGGCTGTGTGCCCCTTCTCCATCCAGAGGTGAGGAACCGCGCCGAGCGCATTCCTCGCCCTTCGGGCCCCGACCGTTCTCCCCCGAACTTGCGGAGGGCTATGGCCTAACCGTGTGGGGGTAGTGGAACGTGCCGAAGTTGGGGAGGGCGGGGAGGCAAATCCAGGCCCGAGCGCGGCTGCGAGCGGATAACGGGGTGGAGATAGCGGGGCGGGCCTGGTCGGGGCGGGCTCTGGGACGCAGTCCCTGGCTGTGCCTAGAGGACAGAGGTGGAGATGTTGATGGTTCTGCTCTGTCGCCACGCTGCTCGCGGGTGCACAGGTGACGGGGGCCTAGTGCTGGCTTGGAACCGCAGCTTACGCCCCTAGTCCTGCTCCAAGCTTCTCGGGGGCGAGGACAGAGCGCGTCTGGTTTTGATTTCTTCCCCTTTGCTTCGCTGTGGTGAATGGTGGTAGCTCTTCCTCCCATTTAGCTCATCACTGTGGGTAGTGCAGGGTAAGAACACAGTTTCTGTATAAAGTGATGTCCTTCCAGGTTATGCCATAGGCAGCACCTCGGGCGCCTTGTGTCCGATGTCCTTATATGAGCGTTTGTCCTTATGCGATTAACGAGAGAGGTCAAAACTTTTGGGAATAGAGCCACGCTTACACTAGCTTGTCAAAGTATGGGTTGTTTTGGTTTGGGTTTTTTTTGGTTTTGTTTTTTGGAGCCAGGGGAAGTCAGTGCAACACGTTTCCCATCACAACAGGAGTATCTTCCCATGTAAGTAAACAGTGTCCCGCTCCAGGATCTGTCATATTCTGTACTTGTTTACTTCTTAATTTATAGCTGAGCTAGTGCTAGTTCAGTCCTGGAAGCAATTCGTGATGCATTCCAGTTTTCAATGATTCACAGTTAGGTGTGGGTCAGGTAGCGGCAAAGCTTACTGAAGAACTGTAGTTTTTATGAGGTTAAGGGATGAAGACAACCTTTGTGTTGTAGTGAGGGGAACCAACATGGAAGTGTCTATCTGGTTACTTTACAGTAGAATGATTCTACTTGTTTCTGAACTTTGGGCTATATTGCATGCTTTTATTATTTAGTAAAATGTAAATAAAGATACACACTTAAACATGTTCTGTATTAATACTCAATCACCCTCTTACTCATCACTTTGCTTTACCACAAACAGATGGGACCGTTTCTTAGGAATATGCCTGAGCCACTGTCCATAGAAAAGGCTTCTCTGGATTTCTGAGAAACAGAGCTGTCCAGTAAAACTAAATATTTTTGTGACCAAGGTAGTAAGGTTTTTAGAACTGTCATTGGAGCTTAGGCCTGAAAAATATACCAAGAAACAAAGTAGTTTTCAGATGATGCATTGAAAATAGTGCTAAGGAATATTTATTATTCGTCTATTCCTGTGAAAGTTTCAAATACTTAAATATTGATTTTATGTATTTTAACATACTGTTCTCTTGGTAAACCTTTGCTTTGTAAAATAGTACATTGTTTGGTACTTTGGTAATTATCCAGAGAGAGATTGCTTGGTATAATGAAATGGCCTGTAGGCTTGAAATTTACAGACCAGTCTTCCGGGTGCCATGTAATAGAATGTTATTAGAAAATCGATTGAAAGTGGAAGTTGATATCAATATCTACCATTCCTTTTCACCTAGCAAACACAAAGTCTGATTAGCTGTTATGAGTCTTAAGCTTAGAATTACAAGAGCTAAGGTCTTTCTGCATTTTTCCTGTGGTTAGTGTTGTGTGCATACCTGGTAAAGTTCTGCTTCCTTGCAGTATGTGCTCGGGCAAGCTACTTCTGAGTTCTAGCTTCATCGTTTATAATACTGGTTTGGAATAATAACTGATAGGCTATTGTGAGGATTGAGAAGATGTATTCTTTTTTTGTTAAAATAAGCAGTGTTTTCACCTTCTTTTGGAAAGAAACCCATTCTCTGCCTTGGTAAGCAAATAAAAATGCTTTTAACTTCTTTTAGAAGAGAACATAGACCTTTGGTCAGACAGACTTAGGTTCCAATCTGTATTTGTAGTAATTAGCCGAGGGACCTGAGACAAGCACTTAATCTCTTTAGGTCCCAATTTGTTCATCAGAAATGGAGATGTGGGCTAGTTCACTTAGCTGTAAGGGATTAGGTGAAGCTGTACGTGTTGAGGATTAAGAATTGGCACATTGTAGGTGCTCAGTTAATGTTACTTCTTTTTCCTCTACCAGAAGAAGGAGGGAGATGTTACACATTTTGGTTTTGTTAAATGGTTTAGAGACTTGTGTGGACTTTAATTTGTGGAATAGAATCTTGTAGGAACAAGTTTTATTTTACTTTTTATCTTAATTTAACACTGTGTCACAAAAATAGTTTCTCACTTAATATTTGTTGAACAGACGTATTATTATTTGTAGGATAAAGAAATAAGCCATTTTATAAACCTTCTGTTAGTATGCAAACTGTGCACTCTTAAAACCATTCTCAAGGGATTACGTAATTAGATAAACAGTGAAACCTTTTTAGAGATATTTCCTGTGAGAGAACCTTTTTAATTAAGTGATCCATTCATTAAGTCAGTCTTTTAAACATTTGTTTATTTTGTTTGGGTCAGGTACTGTGCTGGACTCTTAAGACTTTGGGATTTTTGTGTTAAATTCAGTGAGAGACAGGATAGGGTTAAGAGCCACTGGTGATAAGCAGAATTTGGGTTTTGCCACTTGCTATTATCGTGGTTCATTTACATTTGTAAAATTGGGTCAGTATCTCTTAGAGTATTTATTGTGAGTATTAAGTAGTATAATAATGTTTTTAAGTGTTTATATAATGTTTATAAAGCAGTCATCCCAGACTGAGGCTGCCAAACAAATCTAACCTTCTGAAAGTCCTGGCATGTAGCGAATACTGGTGCTATTACTTTGTTTTCTGATGAAATAGGTGATTATTCATTTTATCATAATGGAAGAAATTAGAGGTTATTTGGGAAAAGATGAACTGATTATCATGGGATTAGGGTGCTAATCCTAACTCTTGACTTTCGGCTCTTGTACCTTTAACTACTCTTAGTTTTTTTGCTTTGAAGATAAAAGAGTTAGACTAGATGATCTCTTAAGATTTCTTTAAACTCTAATGTTGTGATTGTATGTTGTGAGTTTTCAGAATCAGTAGGTTTGAGCATCTACTACGTGCATAGCACTGTGCTAGGTTATATGGGTGAAAATAAAATAAATAGGATAGCTCCTGCTCTCCAGAGTTAGTGATCTAATTGGGAATATATACGCTGTTAAGTGTGAAACACTTAACAGAAGGCAAATAAGTGCTGAATTGAGTAGTGTAGCCTGCAAGCAGTGTCAGATTTCTGTCATCTAGAATGGTTAGAAGAAAGACTTTAGCAGGGACATAGAGACCATATGTTGGTCTACAATCCAGCTGACTTGCTATCATCACTCTTCCGTTTCACCCGCTAGTATATCCTCAGTAAGCCTTCCTAACTCTTTCATAGAATGAGGCCACAATACCCCCCTTTGCCAGAGTATTATTATAGGGACTCTCTGTTTCATCAAGATCTGACTCAGAGCTTTGAACTGGATTGCCTAGATTATCTAGGGCTTTCATCTCTTGTTTTCTTTTTTTCTCAATTTAAGAACTTCTGTCACTGCCTTTTCTTTAGTTTCTCTTTTTTAAATGGTATATATATGGGTTTTTTTGCTTTACATTAATTTTGTCCATATTCATGTCTCATTTTTTTGTTTAAAATTTTAAGGCAAAATATTACTACGTCTCCTGCCTTCAGATTTAAAAAAAAAAAAAAACTCTTTTTTGAAGTTTTCTTTAGTGAAAGTGATTTTGCCTTTTTCCGTTACTATTTTTTTGCCCTATCATGTAGTTAGAGATACATGTGTACACATAAGTAAATTAATTCATTTGCTTTCAGAAAGTAGATAGAAAATTTCTTTGAAAATTGCTTTTCTTCTTCTGTTGGGTTACCGGCACACGCTTTCCCTTTAAAGTATGTCTTTCTGGCCGTCTTTAGAATCTGATGCTATAGGTCATGTAGTTGTAATTTAGATTTAAAAACACTGTACCTCAAGCATAGTAATCACTGAATCAATGTATATAAAATACAAATGCAACTGATTGGTGACCTCATAGATTGTGGCAAAGCCAAAGTTGCAAACTACTGACCTATAATTTAGCTGTGAGAAATTAAGCTGTGAGAAATGCCATTTTACAGTTTTGACTTCTTTGTTTTATTTTGCTCATTATTTTTATTTAGTTTGAGAGAATCATTCTAAAAATATTTAAGAACGGACTGTGGAGTGGATAGATATAAGATAGAGGTTAAAAGTGTGAGTACTATTGTATGGCTGCTTGAGTTAAAATTCTAGTGTTGCCACTTACTAGCTATGTGACCCTGGGCAAGTTATTGAATTGTGTCCTAATTTTCCAGATTTAAATGAGAGTATAATAGCACCTACCTCATGAAGTTGTTGTGAAAGTTAAATGAGATAATATATGTAAAGTTCTGAGTCTGGTGCTTAATAACACGATACATGTTAGCTGTTAATGTTGTGGTAAGAAATTAGTAATTCTCAAGCAACAGTAGTATACATTATTATTGGGTATGGAGGCAACTAAGTAGGTAAGAAAATTAAAATTGGGGATTGAGGAGAGGATAGGCAGAGGACTCTATTTTAAGCCTTTTTTATATTATTTATTTATTTTTAAATGTGTGCTTTGATATGAGGAGTGTTTGTTGAGCATCTAAGTATGATCTTGATGCTTTGATAGTCCACAGAGTAATGGGGAATATAAAATAAGGCATTGCAGAATAACAAAAGATTAACTGTAGGCCTCCAGATCCCTCACACTAGATGAAAGTGAGCATGTTAAAATTTTGTTAAAAGTTAAAAACCCAGGGGAAACCTCTTTTCCTCTAGAAAGTATCCTAAGGTTATGTTAGGGTAATTAGGATTAGTTAGTTAAGGCATCTTGATATAGTGTACTTTTTTAATGGAACCTCCTACAATCACACAATCCAAAAAACATTATTTCAATACAAGGTTACATGAAATTCTCTTTCACAGCATCATCTAACTCTAATATTATTTTGTAATTAGATTCTGTCGCCGATAGGTAATTTAAGAATAAAATATCAAATACTTAATTTTTTTTTTTTTTTAATGTTTATTTTTGAGGGGGAGAGGCAGAGAGAGAGAGGGAGACACAGAATCCAAAGCAGGCTCCAGGCTCCGAGCTGTCAGCACAGAGCCCGATGCGGGGCTCAAACTCGGGAACAGCAACATCATGACCTGAGCTGAAGTCGGATGCTTAACTGACTGAGCCACCTAGGCGCCCCAAATATCAAATACTTTAAACTTTGGAATTAGAAGAATTGATTCAAGGCAATATTGTATTTATAGAAAATGAAAGTAAAATTCTCACCCAATGTAATAATTTTCTAATTGTAGGATAATATTTTCTATTAAAATATCCTTAGAATAGAGCTACAGGCAACTAATTTGAAAGTACAGTGAAATTTAGCTTTCTGTGAAGGAAATATTGCAAAGAACTTAATTTCCTGAATTATAGAGGGATAAACAGAATATTTTTGTCTTCGGTTTTAATCGGTGAAAATTTGCCATATTATTCCATTTTCTAGGGTTGATACATACTAAATATGGTAGAATCTCAGATAAATTGCAATATTATAGTATCTTAAGCTTGTCTTTGTGATTATCAATGATTATTGAGGAGATGGAGATGAGGGGGTTAAATGTATCTGAAGGGTTTTTTTTTGTATATATGTTAGATAGCTTGTATCTTTTTTTAATGCTTATTTTATTTTGAGAGAGTGAGAGAGAGCCTGTGTGCACACGCCAGTGGGAGAGAGGGAGAGAGAGAATCCCAAGTAGGCTCAGTGCTGTAAGCGCAGAGCGTGACATGGGGCTTCAATTCACGAGCCCGTGAGATTATGACCTGAACTGAAAGAGTCGGACACTTAACTGACTGAGCCACCTGGGTGACCCTAAATAGCTTGTGTTTTTCAATTGGTTATTTAATACTAGGAAAAATCAAGTGAAAAAATAGTAACCACTGATTGAGAATTTACTGTACTGTACCCTTGTGAATTAAAAAAAAAAAATTTTTTTTTAACATTTATTTAGTTTTGAGAGACAGAGACAGAATGTGAGTGGGTTAGGGGCAGAGAGAGAGACACACACAGAATCCGAAGCAGACTCCAGGCTCTGAGCTGTCAGCACAGAGCCCGACGTGGGGCTCAAACTCAAGAGCTGTGAGGTCATGTCCTGAGCCAAAGTTGGACGCTCAACCGACTGAACCACGCAGGCACCCTTACCATTGTGAATTTTTAAAAATGACTTTTTGGATTACCAACATTTGTTAATTTATGAAGGATTTAATGAGGGATGAACAAACCTATCCCTGTTCTTATGATTGATAAACAAATAAGTAAGTCCTTCACTGAAAAGAGAAGTTATTTGTTGTGTAAGAATCCTTGAGTTGCAAATGTCTCCAACCCTTTAAAAATTCTTTTTAAAAATGTTTATTCATTTTTTGAGAGACACAGAGAGAGAGAGAGAGAGAGAGACCAAGTGTGAGTGGGGGAGGGGTAGAGAGAGAGAGGGAGACACAGAATCTGAAGTAGGCTCTAGGCTCGGAGCTGTCAGCACAGAACCCGACATGGGGCTCCAACTCATAAATCATGAGATCGTGACCTGGCTGATGTTAGAAGCTTAACTGACTGAGCCATCCAGGAGCCCCATGTCTTCAATCCTTTTAAAACTAACTTGGGCAAAAAGGAAGTTACTGATTCCTATAATTCTAACTTAGGATAGCAAGAGACTCAAGGATCCCTGGAATCTGAGCCAAGAATGTCAACAAGACTGTTTTTCCTCTATCCTCATCTCTGCCTTTCAGCTCTATTTTCTCCTAATGTAGGACAGCTGCTTCTCTGTAGTGGCGATATGGATGTGGACTTTTTTTTTTTTTTTTTTCTTTTTGCCATATGTCTCAAATATCAGCTAACCATTAGAGGGGGACTGCATGTTTTCCCTTTTCCACATTGGAATTGGGTTTTCCTGATTTAGGTTTTTTTCCATTCTTACAGCCATGAGATAGGACCTGTTATTTGCTAAGATCTCTTGGTTGGATTTGGGGGAAGAACAGTTTCCTTAAGGAATGCTAGCATGTGAAATTATTTCTGTCCTCTATACTCTTAATTTAAAGAACTTTTTGTTTGCTTTGTTTCCAGCCATCCAGTTTTGTTGTTGTTGTTGTTGTTGTTGTTGTTGTTGTTGTTGTTACGCTTTAAGAGATGTTGTAATAACATCGAACTCATTCTTAATGCCAAATGTTCTAGTTGGGTTACTGAATAACAAATAACCTAGACCAGGGGTTGGGAAACTTTTTGTAAAGTTTCCAGATAGTAAATGTTTTCAAGTTTGTGGGCCATATGAGTCTCTTTGGCAACTACTCAGTTCTGTGGTGGTCATATGAGAGCAGCCAAAGACAATATGGAAATGATTGGATGTGCTGCGTTCCAATAAAACTTTATATATAAAATCAGGTGATAGGCCAGATTTGACCTGTGGGCTAAATTTGCCGGGGCTATATTTGTCCCTTATCTGGGCAATGCATAGGTACTCCAAGAAACTTACATTAAAATATAGATTTCAGTGCATTGAATCCCATTAATCACTGGTATTCAGTAACTTTATCACAACTTGATTTGTGTGGGAGATGGGTTAGGTGAAGTAAGAATATGAGTGTGTGTGTGTGTGTGTGTGTGTGTGTGTGTGTGTGTATTAGAATCTTACTGAGAATTTTGTTAGAATACACTTATTTCCGTGCACACCACTCACAGTTTCCAATTTAGTATGTGGGTTTGTGGTATGCATATTTTGAAAAAGTTCCAGAGATGATTCTTATCTTATAAACTCTCATATTTTGTTCCCCGTTCAGTGATAAATACTTGATATGTGGGAAAACTTTTACTCCAGGAGGAGGAAGGAAGGTAACTTGACATTTAATATATGAGGCATTGTACTTATTGCTATTCATGTTATCTCTTTGGTTTGATAGATCACAATAATGGTAATTGCTAACATTTATCAAATTATAACCATGAACTAGTCACTATCCTGAAACAGTTCTGCATATATATTCATTCATTTAATTCGTACATTTTTTCATACCTATTTTATAAATGAGGAAATAGAGGCAGAGAGAGGGTAAGTAACTTGCTGGTAAGTGGCAGTACTGAATTTGAATCCAGGCTTACTGTTTGAATTTGGTTGCTCCTTTTTAAAAGTGCAGCACAGTGTGATAGTGATAATACAGTCATAGAGTTGATTGAATATTATTATTTGCCAAGGCACTGGTTAGCAATGCCCAGGGATTACAGATGCCCTCATTTACTTTTCAAAAATTCTTAAAAGTTTTTTTTAATAGACTTTATTTTTTAGACTAGTTTTGAGTTCACGGCAAAATTGAGCAGGAAGTACAGAGATTTCCCATATACTGGCTGCCCACACACCTGTACCACCCTCCCCATCAATATCCTGCATCAGAGTTACATTTGTTACATTTTATGAGCCTACATTGATACATCATCATCACTGAAAGGCCATAGTTTACCATAGGGTTCACTTTTGGCGTAAATTCTATGGGTTTTGACAAATGTATAATGCATCCTCTATTACAGTAGTATATGGAATAGTTGCACTGCCCTAAAAATCCTCTGTGCTCCACCTGTTCATCCCTCCCTTCCTGCTAACTGGCAATCACTGATATTTTTACTGTTTTCATAGTTTTGCTGTTACTGTAAAGCCACGTAGTTGGAATCATGCAGTATGTAGCCTTTTCAGGCTGGCTTCTTTACTTAGTAATAGCATTTTAGTTTCTTCCATGTTTTTTCATGACTTGACAACTCATTTCTTTTTTAATGCTGAATACTGTTTCATTTTCTGGATATACCATAGTTTGTTTATCCACCTACTGAAGGACATTTTGGTTATTTCTGTGTACTGCTCATTTACTTTTTACAGTTCTGAAAAGTAGGTATTATTGAACTGTTTATAGATTAGGAAGCAGAATCAGAGAGGTGAGGTAATTTATTCAAGTTCACATCATTAGCAGTTGGCAGAGTTTATATTAGAATCTAAACTCTGACTCCAAATTCATAATCCTCGTATATACTCTGCCATATAATTTAATAGGCCAAAACACAAATTAGTTTTGATTATATAATAGAAAAACTATCAGAGTTACTATCAGCTTTTGTTATTAAAGAAGTTAGGGGAGGACTCCGTTTTGGCAGTTGCTGTAAGGCTACTTTTTTGAATAATTGACTTGAAATCCTAAAACTAGATTTTTGTAAAAACACTGCTTCAAAATTTTTGTTAATTCAATTGATTTTTTTTTCTTTCTTCTGCTTAGTCTAAACTCATAAGGGAAAATATGTTTTCATTAATAAAATCCCTTGAAAGGAAATGAAATAACCCTAGGTATGGATCAGGGAAGGCTTTGGAGGGGTTGGAGATAAGTATTCTTAGCATTAAATCTATGGTAGTAGCTGATGAGAGGACAAGTGCTGGCTTGAGTCTAGGCACCTCCGGTGTAAAATTTTTTGAAGAGTCACACTATCATTTGTGTTATCACCCTTCACTGTAATTATAAATATTCACTACTCTCCATTTGCAGTTCTGTGACTATGGTCATGAATAAACTGTAGACATTCTTTCTAAGGGAATTTTCCTTTCTGATTGAACACTCATTACGAATATCCAAGATCTTTCAACTCTTTGTGTAAGAAGTTAATTAAGTTGATTTCATAAGTTTCCATTTTCTAAACTTGTTTTTTCCTTATTTGTCTTCTTTTTTTCTGTGGATAGTTGAATGTAACCAAATCCAAAAAAAGTCACACTTGGGGGGAAAAAAATTGACAAACTAGAATCTAGCACTATAAGATAGCAGACCAAATAAAAACTTAAAACTTTCTGAACTATCATCCTAACATCTGATTTATTCTATATTGTTGAATAATATATGTGAATTTTCAAGGTATCAGAAATTTAAATTCCAGTATGGATTTTTGGCTTTTAAGAAACACGGCACATGATTATTGTTAAAAATTTAAGGAGTACAGAAGGTGTATAGTAGAAGGTAAAGTATATAACTGATGCATTTTTTCTTAATACACTTAGGACATAGTTCCATCTTAGCATATAATTATTTTTACCATTCTTTGTAATATCTAGACCTGCCTTTTTTTTTAAGTTCTTATATTTAATGCAGTTTTATAATATTATTTGACTATAAACAGATAAGTTAAAGTGTATATTATAAACACAGACAAAGCCTGCTGAGTTCTGTGGTTCAGGTTGTGCAGATTATTATGTTAATCCTCAAATCAGTTTTCTAGGTGTGCAGGATGGTTTAGTGTTGATCTGGCTGTATTTCATGGATGTGATACACAAAAAAAACTTCCATGCTGTTCTGTCATCTTGGTTTCTCCTAGACCTGCCTTGTTAATGTGGTAGCTACCACCAATGACATGTGGCAATTTAAATTTAAACTAATTAGAATGAATATAATAAAAAGTTCAGCTTTTCAGTCACATTAGTCAGGTTCCAAGTGTTTATTAGCTATGTGTGGCTAGCAGCTACTGTTTGAGACAGCACAGAAATGTAGCATACGTCCATAATTGCAGAAAGCTCTATTGCACAACACTGGTCTGGATGGGTTTTTTGTTTGTTTGCTTTTTGTTTTTTTTGAGAGAGACGGGTGCACAAGTGGGGTAGGAGCAAAAAGCGAGGGAGAGAGAATCATTTTCAATTAAAAAAAATTTTTTATATTTATTTTTGAAAGAGAGAGAGAGAGAGAGAGAGAGAGAGAGAGAGAGAGAGAGAGAGACAAGCATGAGTGGAAGAGGGGCAGACGGAGAGGGAGACATAGCATCCGAAGCAGGCTCCAGGCTCTGAGTTGTCAGGATAGAGCTGGACAGGGGCTCAAACCCACAAACTACGAGATTGTGACCTGAGCCAGAGTCGGAGGCTAAACTGACTGAGCCACCCAGGTGCCCTGAAAATCTTCTTTTTTTAAAAATTTTTAAAAGTTTATTTATTTATTTTGAGAGAGAGAGAGAGAGAGCGCGAGCAAGGGAGGGGCAGAAAGACAGGGAGAGAAAGAGAATCCTGAGCAGGCTCTACACTGTCAGTGCAGAGCCTGATGCGGGGTTTGAACCCATGAACCGTGACCTGAGCTGAAATCAAGAGTCAAACAGTTAACCGACTGAGCCACCTGGGTGCCCCTGGATGATTTTTTAATCATGTGTATGTTTTTTAAAAATATTTTTTTTTACTGCAGAGCCATTTTTGTTGAGGTATATTTTATTTATGATAAATTGCATAAATTAAAAATTTTTAAGTTGATAATTTTTCTTTAACTTAAACTTTTTATTTTGAGATCATTTAGATTCACATTTGTAAGAAAAAGTGCACAGAGATCTTGTGTACCCATTACCCAGGTTCTCCCAATGGTAACACCTTGTAGAATTATAGAGTAATATCACAACTGGGAGATTGATATTGAATCACTGAAGATATAGAACATTTCCATCACCAGAAAGATCGTTTGTATTGCCTTTGTATATCATGCTCATCTAGTATCCATTTCTGTAGTTTTTGTAATTTTAAGAATGTTATTTAAATGGAATCATAATTGTTTGTAACCTTATGAGCGTGGCTTTTTTCAATCAGCATAATACTCTGGAGATTGATCTGGTTGTAGCGGACATCATCACTTTGTTCCTTGTTATTACTGGGTAGTATATGGATATACTACAGTTTGTTTAATCATTTACCTATTGAAAGATATCTGGGTTGTTTACAGCTTTTGGTTATTATAAATGAAGCTACTTTAACCATTTGTGTGCAGGTCCTGTGTAAACATAAGTTTTCATTTCTCTGGGATAAATGCCCAGAAGTGCAGTTACTGGGTTATATGGTAGTTTTATGTCAGTCTTTTTAGGAAACTGTCAGGCTGGTTTCCATAGTGACTGTACACAACCAGCAGTGTGTGAGTGATCTGATCTCTGTATCCTCACCAGCATTTGGTGTTGACACTTAATGATTGTAGCCCATTTTAATACGTATATGATTATAAGTCATTGTGGTGTTAATTTGCATTTCCCTAATGGCAAATGATGCCAACTATGTTTACATGTGCTTATTTGCCATCTTTATATCCTCTTGGGTGAAATATGTCTTTATATCCTCTTGGGTGAAATCTTTATATCCTCTTTGTTTGCTAGGGCATACAAACACCACACACAAGGTAGCTTAAATAATGGACATTTATTTTCTCATAGTTCTTGAGACTGGAAGTCCAACATCAAGGTATTAGTAGGTTTGGTTTTTTCTGAGGTCCCACTCTTTAGCTTATAGATGGCTGCTCTCTTGCTGTGTCCTCACATGGTTTTTCCTCTGTGCTCACAGTGCCCCTGGTGTCTGTGTCCAGATATCCTCTTCCTTTAAGGACACCAGTTAGATTGGATTAGGGTCCACCCTCATGACCTCATTTAAACTTAATTCCTTCTTTAAAGGGCCTGCTCCAAATACAGTAACATTCTGAGGTACTGGCAGCTAGGCTTCAACAAATTGATTTTGGGGTGACACAGTTCAGCCCATAACAATGTCTTGTGCCAGTTTTTTTTCAATTGATTCTTTATTTTACTGGTGAGTTTTGAGAGTTTTTAGTATGTATATTAGACACTAGTTCTTTGTCTTAGTTTGCAGATATTTTCTCCCAGTCAATAGCTTGTCTTTTCAATCTCAACAGGGTCTTTATTAGAGGATAAGTTCAAATTTTGATGAGATCCAGTTTATACATTTTTATTTTTATGGGCTGTATTTTTTTCTGTCAAGTCTAAGATTCTCCTTGCCTAGCCATAGATCTCAAAGACTTTCTTTTTCTTGTTTACAGTTTATAGTTTCGTTGAAATATTGAAGTTCAGGATCAGTTTTGAGGGTTTTTTTGCATAAAGTGTGGCAATTAGGTTGAGGGTTTTTGTTTTTTGGGTTTTTTTTTTTTTTTTTTTTTTTGGCCTGTAAAGGTCCAGCTGCTTCAATACCCGTTGTTGAAAAGCTTACCTTTCTTCCACTGAATTACTTTTACATTGTTGTCAGAAATCAGTTGAACATATTTGTGTGTGTTTATTTCTGGGTTCTGTGTTCAGCTTTATTGATCTATATATCTATCCCTCAGCCAACACTATACCATCTTGATTACTGTAGCTATATAATAGGTCTTGAAAGTGAGTCACTGCTTTCTTACTTTGTTAATCTTTTTTCGGAATTATTTTAGCTATTTTGCCTTCCTATATAAATTTTAGAATAACCTTGTCTACATCTACAAAAATTTTTGCTAGGATTTTGATAGGAATTGCGTTAAACCCATGTATCAATGTGGGGAGAATTGGCATCTTTACCATGTTAAGTCTTCCAATCCATGAATATGGTATGTCTGTTTATTTAGATCTTTGATTTCTTTCATCAGTGTTTTGTGGTTTTCAGCATAAAAGTACTGTATATGTTTAGTTACACTGATTTCTATCCTCTCAGACTGACTTATGGCATCTCTCCAGCAGTTCTCATACTCCTACTTCATCAGTTTTTAGCTTTATCAGATTATATGTACTAGTGATAATTTCTCCCATCCTAAAAAAATCCCCAAACCAAACCATATTTTCTTTTTATCCCATTACCTTCTGTCTTCTGCCCTAATTCTTTGCTCTTATTTATAGCAAAACTCCTCAGAAAAGTTGCTTATATTTGCTGTTCCCAGTTCCTTTCCTTCCCATCTTATCTTTAATCAGTCCAGCCTGGCATATGCCCTACCTTGTCAAAGTAAAGCAGCATCTATGTTGCTAAATCCACTGGTCAGCATGAGGCCCTTATCCTTCTTGACTTTTCATTTCCATTGATACAGTTGATTTCTCCTGGATAAACTTTCTTCACTTTGATTCAGGGAAATGCAGATCAAAACAAGGTATAAGTTTGGTACCCATCGGATTTCCTAAAAATTAAGTTTGGTAAATCCAAGTATAGTGAAAGGAAAACTGCATTGCTAGTGAGAGTATAAGCTGGTACTACCACCTTAGAAAGCAATTTAATGAAGTTGAAGATACTCAAAGTCCTTTTATCCAGAAGTTCTACTACTAGGTGTTTACCACAGAGAAACTTTTACTGGTAAGCTCTGTGTAAGATTGTTCGTGGTTTATAACGGCAAAAAGTCTCAGGGAAATGTATGGTATTTATTCATCTAATCAAGTACCATGTAGCAGTTGCATTGAATAAACTAGAACAACATGTATCAGCACAGAAAAATCTAAGAAACGTGATGTTAAGTGAAAAGTACTAGGTATGAAAGGACAAATGCTTTATGATGTATTTGTATATAATAAGATATTAAGTGAAACTTTTCTTGTCATCTAAGCATGTTTCCTGGAGCTCAAAGCTGAGGACAGTAGCTGACAAAAGATCCCTGTAGTGTAAACAGAGATGCTGAACTTGATGGGAAGTGGCCATGATTTGTCCTGGAACTCTATTACCTCCAGCTTATACAAAATAGAGACTTTACTGGGAAGAAGGGCTCTTTGAAGAGTTATCAAGGCAAAATGGAGTGATGTAGTGTTTTTATTGTCCTTTGTGGGTTGCAAACAATTTCTTTGAAAGGCGGGCACTTTTCAGGAGGGAAAATGTGTCTATAGCTGGATGTCTGCTGGGTTGCAAAAAATAGGCTTTTCTTGGGATGCTGTCTTGTTAAAGAATTCATGGAAAAGTATGATTTGGGTCCCCTGGAGTTTTTGAAGGCCCAGAGATAGGGGGCTGCTGCTGCTTTCCTGGTGAAGTATAAAGGTAAGGGATACATAAAATAGCCTTGCAGTGGAAGAGCCAGAGAGAGGGCTTCCTCTGTGTGTGCAGTGATGTTAAGAGTATTTCCTTTGGACCAGGCAAACACTTTAGAGGCTAGATAGGCTAGAGCCATCATGAAATAAACTTACCAAAAGAAAGTTTTCTGCTTGGCATAAGCAACCCCAGGGTTATACCACTAGCATAAGAGCTGAGGAGGAGTTTTAGAAATGAGCTAGAGAATGCCTATTTTATACCAGAAAATGTTACAGAGGGAGGTTCTGTCAGAGAAAACCAGAGCTGGACAATAGTTAGAATGGGAAAAATGAATTTCATTCAGGAACTATTACAATAGGGAGGAAAGAAGCCCCTCAGTATAGAACTGGGCTTAGTTCTGAATACAGCAGGGACAATTGGGGATTTATAACAGAATGAGGGGCTCAGTGGATGGGAATACTAAAAGGAGACATCAGGGGTAGGGGGATTCTTGCTAAACTAACTTAACAGAATTCTTTCCGAAAGCTAAACTGTGCAGTCCTAGTAAAGTTATGGGGAATAAGGGCGAGGCCTAGTTGAGAAGAGGGCCCAGAGGACTCTGACCAGAGTTTGGTTAAGAGTTACTGTTTGTCCTCATGGGGTGAATTTCAGAAATCTCAAAATGCTCCACAGGAGAGAGCCACATTATCACCAATGATTGAGGGTATTTGATAGCCAAGAGAAAACTACAGATAGCACCAGTTTATGTAACATGAACTTGCCTCTGTCCTATGGTAAGCAGAATGATGGCCCCCCAAAGATATCAAGTCTTAATCCCTGGAACCTCTGTTACTTTATGAAGGGAAAAGAGCCTCTAAGGATAATTAAATAAAGGGTCTTGAGATGGGGAAGTTATCTTAGATATCCAGGCAGACTCTGATTATAATCACATGTATCCTTATAAAAGGGAGGCAGAAGGAGATTTGTACACACACACATGCAGAAGGCTATATGAAGCAGACTGGAGAGATTCGGAGATGCTGGCCTGAAATTGGAGTGATATCACTACAACCCAGGGAGTGCCAGAAGCCACCAGAGCTGGAAGAGGCAAAGAATGGCTTCTACCTTAGTACCTCTTCAGGGAGCATGGCTCTGTTGACACCTGTGATACTGATGTTTGATTTTGGACCTCTGATCTCCAGAACTATAAGATCATATATTTGTGTTGGTTTAAGCCACTAAGTTTGTGGTAACCTATTACACCTGCAATGGGAAACTAACACACCATCACACAGTACTGTAATTATTGTTTGCAGAACACAGAAAACTGGATCACTAACTCTGCCTGAGGGAAACAAGGAATGTTGTAATGACATTTGAATTGTGAATTGAAGGATTTGTAGAAGTTTGCCAGACCTGAGATGGGGTGTGCCTTCTAAGTGGAATAGCTAACATGAGCAAAAGGACACTGAGGTTTTCAATATACAAAACCTTGGAATGGCTGTTAAACATACGGGATGTTGGGGCGCCTGAGTGTCAGACTTCTGCTCAGGTCATGATCTCACAGGCTCTCTGCTGTCAGCTCAGAGCCCGCTTGGGATCCTGTGTCTCCCTGTCTCTGCCCCTCCCCTGCTCTGCTCTCTCTCTCAAAAATAAATAAACATTTAAACAAACAAAAACATGTAGGATGCTTGGAAGGAAATGGTGGATACCAAAGCTGGAAGAAGTTGGAGCCAATTCATGCAATTTTTCATGATTACTGAAATGTTAGCATTTTACCCTATATACATGATTATAGATTTTAAGCAGGGGAGTGATTGGAACAGCAAGGTAGACAGACTATTTGAGAAGGTATTATAGAGGCAATAACAGAAAAGAACTGATGAATTTGTTTGGAGAAAAATAGTAAGACTTGGTAGCTAATTAATTACACCTGAAGTGCACCTGGGTGGCTCAGTTGGTTAAGCGTCTGACTTTGGCTCAGGTCATGATCTTACAGTTTGTGGGTTTGAACCCTGCATCGGCTCTGTGCTGACAGCTCAGAGCCTGGAGCCTGCTTCAGATTCTGTGTCTCCCTTTCTCTCTGCCCCTCTCCTGCTCACATTCTGTCTGTCTCTCTCAAAAATAAATAAACATTAAAAAAAAATAATAATTACACCTGAAATTTTGGGAGACTAAATCAAGATTGAATGAGATTTAATATGAACATTTTGGTAGTTGGAAATGCCTTCTAGTAAATCATACAGGAAGGAGGAAAAATGTATTGTGGAGGTGGTGAGGAGGAAAAAAAAATGATTAGGTGATCTTTTAAAATTGTACATCTGATTGGCACGAAAACAGACACTCAGATCAACGTAACAGAATAGAGAACCCAGAAATGAACCCACAAACGTATGGCCAACTAATCTTTGACAAAGCAGGAAAGAATATCCAATGGAATAAAGACAGTCTCTTCAGCAAGTGGTGCTGGGAAAACTGGACAGCGACCTGCAGAAGAATGAACCTGGACCACTTTCTTACACCATACACAAAAATAAACTCAAAATGGATGAAAGACCTAAGTGTAAGACAGGAAGCCATCAAAATCCTCGAGGAGAAAGCAGGCAAAAACCTCTTTGATCTTGGCCACAGCAACTTTTTATTCAACACATCTCCGGAGGCAAGGGAAACAAGCAAAAATGAACTATTGGGACCTCATCAAAATAAAAATCTTCTGCACAATGAAGGAAATAGTCAGCAAAACTAAAAGGCAACTGACAGAATGGCAGAAGATATTTGCAAATGACATATCAGATAAAGGGTTAGTATCCAAAATCTATAAAGAACTAATCAAACTCAACACCCAAAAAACAAATAATCCAGTGAAGAAATGGGCAAAAGACATGAATAGACACTTCTCCAAAGAAGACATCCAGATGGCCAACTGACACATGAAAACATGCTCCACATCACTCATCATCAGGGAAATACAAATCAAAACCGCAATGAGATACCACCTTACACCTGTCAGAATGGCTAACATTAACAATACAGGCAACAACAAATGTTGGCGAGGATGTGGAGAAAGAAGAACCCTTTTGCACTGCTGTTGGGAATGCAAACTGGTGCAGCCACTCTGGAAAACAGTATGGAAGTTCCTCAAAAAATTAAAAATAGAACTGCCCTACAACCTAGCAATTGCACTACTAGGTATTTATACAAGGATACAAGTATGCTGTTTCAAAGGGACACATGCACCCCCATGTTTATAGCAGCATTATCAACAGTAGCCAATGTATGGAAAGAGCCCAAATATCCATCAATGGATGAATGGATAAAGAAGATGTGGTATATATATATACAATGGAGTATTACTCGGCAATCAAAAAGAGTGAAATCTTGCCATTTGCAACTACATGGATGGAACTAGAGGGTATTATGCTAAGCAAAATTAGTGAGTCAGAGAAGGAAAAATATATGACTTCACTCATAAGAAGACTTTAAGACACAGAACAGATGAACATAAGGGAAGGAAGCACAAATAATATAAAAACAGGGAGGGGGACAAACCATAAAAGACTCTTAAATATGGAGAACAAACAGAGGGTTACTGGAGGGGTTGTGAGAGGAGGGATGGGCTAAATGGGTACGGGACATTAAAGAATCTACTCCTGAAATCATTGTTGCACTATATGCTAAATTATTTGGATGTAAATTAAAAAAATAAAATTAAAAAATAAATTGTACGTGTAATCTGTAATTTTGCTCAGAACTTCCTGATTGTTAACTACTGAGCTAGGTACCTGAGTGCCTTTGTTCACAATTGAAGATGTGATTTGTGAATTTCTTCTTTTAGGCTTTTCAGTGTTTCTTTGCCATGATATTTGCAATTTGGTAATTAAATTTGAAACCTAATGTACACGTGCACTTGACTGACACATTTAAAAAACAAACAAAACAGCTTACAGTGCTTAAGAGGTACTTCCTCAGAATTTGCCACAGATAGGACATTTTGTGTTTGCCCTATAGTTTTCTGGAGCCAAATTGGAAGTGTGACCAGCACTTGAGCTTGGACTACTGATGAGAAGAGTTGGCTGTGGGTGTGAAAGGCAGGAAGGAGAGAAGGTGACTTCCATAAGATTTTCAGGCCAACTAGGAGATATATTAAAAGAATGCTGGTCCGAATCCTGTAGTTGGAAGATAAAATTGAGAATCTCTAGTGAAATATGAAATTTGACTTGTTATAGTTTACAGTCCAATGGTCAAGAGAATGTTAGGGGAGGACTAAGAAGGGAATGCCTAAGAAAAAAATATCTGAGTTTAGTTAGGAAATGTAAGATTAACCTAAATGTTCAAGTGACTAGGAAATGTTTCAGTATATCAGTTTAAGTATTTTGTAGTGGTAAAAAGCGTTACTTATAAAAACTACCTGTAATGGTATGAAGAAATGTAAAATGGAAGAATATAAAATATGAGTACTATAATTACAGACTACATAAAAGTATTTGGACAAATAAGGATTGTATAGTAGTATTGAAAGAAAATTTAAAAATTAGGTTAAATTAGAAAACATTTTCTCCTAAAAACACATAACTCTAGTCTGACAATGAAAAAAAATCCAGACAAATTCCAGTCGAGGGTCATCTGTAAAATACCTGACTACTCAAAACTGTCAAGATCATCAAAAACAAGGAAAGTCTGAGAAATTATTAAAGCCAAGAGAAGCCTAGGGAGCCATGACAACTTAAATGTAATGTGATATCTTAGATGGGATCCTGGAAGAGAAAAAGGATATTATGTAAAAACTAAGGAAATCTGACTAAAATATAGACTTCAGTTAATAATAATAATAATGTATTAATATTGGTTCATTAATTGTAGCAAATATGGCATACTAATGCTAGGTATTCATATTAGAGGAAACTGGGTGTGTAGAATATGAGAACTTTGCATTACTTGTAAATCTGAAACTATTCTGAATAAAAATCCAAAAAATAAAGTTTATTCCTAAGAAGGTAGGAAAGGGGGGGGCGCCTGGGGGGCGCAGTCAGTTAAGCGTCTGACTAAAGCCAGGTCACGATCTCGCGGTCCGTGAGTTCGAGCCCCGCGTCAGGCTCTGGGCTGATGGCTCAGAGCCTGGAGCCTGTTTCCGATTCTGTGTCTCCCTCTCTCTCTGCCCCTCCCCCGTTCATGCTCTGTCTCTCTCTGTCCCAAAAATAAATAAACGTTGAAAAAAAAAAAAAAAGGTAGGAAAGGGAGAAAAATACACATGAAGGCATCTATTCATCAAATGCCTGTGGATAGAAAAAAACAGTATGCCATATACATATGTATATAGTTACAAATATTTGTATACATATGGATTCCAGAGGGAAATAAAGTGAAAACCAGTTGTTTGTTTATTTATTTAGTTTTATTATTGAGAGAGAGAGAGCATGAGGGGGGAAAGGGCAGAGAGAGAGGGAGACACAGAATCCAAAGCAGGCTCCAGGCTCTGGGCTGTCGGCACAGAGTCTGAGCCCAATGAGGGGCTCGAACCCACAATCTGTGAGATCATGAAGTTGGACGCTTTAACTGACTGAGCCACCTCGCTGCCCCTGAAAACCAGTTTTTAAAGAAGCTAGGTGATGAACATTTCCCACTCTAAAGTTTGTTGGAAGCAAGCAAGGTTAATTTGATAGTTGGATTGAGGTGATGGTGGTAATACTACAGTATGAGAGAACCTGTGGGTCAAATTGGATTCTTTATTAGAAGCATCAATTGTTAAAAAAAAAAAAAAAAGAAAAGAAAAGAAAGAGAAAGAATCAACTATCATGTAGTGTTAGCCAGGGATCCAGGACCACAGTAGAATATGTAATAAATGGGACCTGTTGCTTACTGAAAAAACTTGATTTGAAATCTTTCCATTGTATAATCAAATCATTTTTGTCTAATCTGTTAAGAGTGCAGCAAAAAAAGTTAGGAAGAATTGTCTTGAGTGTGGTGCCATCTGCTGGCACTATTACCTAAATACATTTCAAAATCATTTTATAATCTTGTAATGTCTACTGGTTTTCCTTATTCATTATTCCCTTGGTTATATTTGTTTTGTTCTTGTGCTGTCTTTTTGTTATATATAATTGATACTCCTTTTTAAAAAATCCTTATGGTATCCATAGAATTTAATTCATCACTACCTCAGGTTTTAAGAAGTTCTCATGTTTGGCTTGTCAATTTTAGCTGGAACTTAAAAAGTAAGTCAAGTGTGCATGGACCTTTTTTCCTTTTATTTGTTCTTGTCAGAAACCCTTTATAGTGCTCTAATTTTATCTCTCTACATTTAATGAGATTAAATGTGAGCGACTCAAAATTATATAATTAAGTACATTTCACTTCTTGATTCAGAGTCTATCCTATTAGAATTATACCTGACAGCAGACATTTACACAGTGCAAGTCACAAGCATATACTTAATCCCTGCTGGCTTGCTAGTTCACTGTGTATGTGGGCTGTGCACCAAAGACAGGCAGGTAACATGTGCCTTGTAGGTAACGTATACGCCCTAGAATGCTGTTAAATTGATTTCTCCCTCTTTTTGGGGGGGGGGTTAGAATTATGGCATCTTTTCATCTCTCTTGCTCCCTTTCTCTCTCTCCAGCAATTGTATTTTGCTCCCTTTGAATTCTCTTCATATCCTTTGCCTATTTTGTCAAATGTGATGTTATTCATGCTTTTCTCAGAGCTTGGTATATGGCCAGAGAGTCCAGAACAGTCAGAAGAGTCCAGGGAGTGCACACACTCCCCAAGAACAGGAAGATGCATCCTTCTCTCACCAGGTGAACGATCATTCTTTCACATTGGTATATGTATGTTTTTATGGGGAGTGTGGCTGACCTGGGAAGCCTTCATTCATGCTGCCCTGAATTCTCTGTGTGGCCCTGTTATTTTCAGACACATTTCAGTATCATCTGCCATTAAGGAAACTATATCCTTGGCTGTATTTGTTAGCATCTTTATATCAAGCATATTAGCCTTTATGTTGGAGACTGCTAATTTTTTTTAAGTTTTTTTTTTTTTTTTTTTTTAAGAAAAAAAGATTATTTTGAGAGAGTGTGCATGTGCACATGAGCAGGGAAGGGGCAGAGAGAGAGGAGGTGAGAGAATCCCAAGCAGGGTCCGCACTTTCAGCATGGAGCCAGGCTTGGGGCTCGATCTCACATACCCTCATGTCCCCCACAGATGTCCCCCCTCCCACTGCCGCTTTTAAAAAATGAATGTAACCTAGGGGCGCCTGGGTGGCGCAGTCGGTTAAGTGTCCGACTTCAGCCAGGTCACGATCTCGCGGTCCGTGAGTTCGAGCCCCGTGTCAGGCTCTGGGCTGATGGCTCAGAGCCTGGAGCCTGTTTCCGATTCTGTGTCTCCCTCTCTCTCTGCCCCTCCCCCGTTCATGCTCTGTCTCTCTCTGTCCCAAAAATAAATAAACGTTGAAAAAAAAATTAAAAAAAAAAAAAGGAATGTAACCTAAACGTTTAATAAGTCTGGCATTTAAAAAAAGTTAACTAGATTGCACACAGACAGTTGGTAACTAGTTAGTTGGTTATATTCCATCTGGACATGTGAATAAACGTGTATTGTGGCATCTATCATCTTGATACACAAGCCAGCATTTGCCTGTACCTGCTGTGTGAGTTTCAGTTCTGTCATGTTGATTTCTCTTTGCAGCAGTGTGCAGCAACTGAGCTCTCCCAGCTCCTCTCAGTCTTGTCTACTATGTCAGCATTAGATTGGGGAGGTGCTTTCTCATTCCAGTTCTCTTCAACAACACCAGGGTTGTAAAAACCTTTGGCTGAGAACTAGGTACTTTAAGGATCTTCATATGGCATAATTTCTTTACTCCAATACAGAAAAATCACTGTGTTAGCCTTAGAAGGGATCCTGGAGGACTTGTAATCTAGTAGTTTTTAAACTTTTTTTAAAAAGCTGCTAATGTTTTTTCAATTAAAGAAATCTTATATAAAACCTCAGTATCTAAAAGGCAGGGTAGATAACAAAATGCTTTGTTTAAAGAATTGAGAGTAATGAAGCTCTTTAACACCTTGTTGTTGGTCCTTGAGGCACCTCAGAGAAACTCTGACCTCATTTTATTCATCCTTCTCTTTTTTTTTAAAGTTTGTTGTTGTTTGTTTGTTTTGTTTTGAGAGAGAGTGAGAGAGAGAGAAAGCGCTCAGGTAGGAGAGCTGGAGAGGGAGAGTGAGTATTCATCCTTCTCTTTTCACAAATAAGGGACCTGAATCCTACAGTAGTGAATTGCCTCACTGGGTGTAGCCTAGATAAGAAAATGGCAGACTTTGGATTCAGTAGCCTCTCAGTTAAGGACTTTTTCTATTACACCAAGCTGTTGCTAATGGAATTACTGCATTTCTCAGTGCTCATGATAATTGTATTCTTAATCCCCTTGACCCATTTCACCCTCACCCACCTCCCCTCTGTAACCATCAGTTTGTTCTTAAGAGTCTGTTTTTTGGTTTGTCTCTTTGTTTCTTAAATACTACATATGAGTGAAATCACGTGATATTTATCTTTCTCTGACTTATTTCACTTAGCATTATACCCTCTCTCCATCCATGTTGCTGCAAATGGGAAGATTTCATTCTTTTTTATGGCTAATATTCCACTGTACATATATACCACATCTTTATTCATCTATCAGTGGACACTTGGGCACTTTTATTCTTGGTCACTGAATTTTTTGGCACCCTCTTAAACTTTGCACTGCCCTTACCATGTTCTGGCCTGAGGTTGCAGTACATTGTATAGTGCTTTATGTACAGCAGGCCAAACATGCTCTGTGTTTTGTTGTCATATAAAATAAACATAATTGTATCTTGGTGCTGTGTTATATTGAGGAAGCTGACTATGCATGACAAGTTTTGTTAAATACAAAATTACAACATACTAGCTTTGAATGGGATGTAATATTCTGTAAAACTGTTTAAAATTAGGAGTGTTGACCTTTTTAGAACTATTTAAGTAGATTTACATTTTATAAGAGCTGCCCCATTGTTCCTTACTCATCTCAACATAGATGCTTAACAAGCCCTCAGCATGAAGGAGTGTAAGAAAAGATAGTATCTGAAAATAATAGAAGAGTAATCTCTGTTGGTTTGTTTCTTTACCACCTTAGAGTTTATTTGGCATGTGATGAAAATTTGAAAATTAAAAAAAAATTTTAAATGTTTGTTTTTGAGAGAGAGAGAGCGCGTGCACGGGAGCACAAGTGGGGGAGGGGCAGAGAGAGAGAGGGAGACACAGAATCCAAAGCAGGCTCCAGGCTCTGAACTGTCAGCACAGAACCCCAGGGGGGGCTCGAATGCACAAATTACAAGATCATGACCTGAGCTAAAGTCAGATGCTCAACTGACTGAGCCACCGACTGTGCCACCCAGCCACCCCTAAATTGTTTTTTTTTAAGTTTATTTATTTGGAGAGTGAGAAAGTGTGAGCAGGGAAGGGGCGGAGAAAGAGGGAGAATCTCAAGCAGGCTCTGCACAGAGCCTGATGCGGGGCTTGAATTCATGGAACAGTGAAATCATGACCTGAGCGGAAATCACGAGTTGGACACTTAACTGACTGAGCCACCCAGGTGTCCTGTGGCATGTGATAAGGGTTTTAGAGTGTTAGATATGTACAAACTTGTTGAATCACTATGTTGTACACCTGAAGGTACTGTAATATTGCATGTTCACTATACTCAACCAAATTCAGAAATAAAAAATAGACTGCTCAAGGTAGAGGTTTTGCTGCAATAAAAGACAAATTGGTCTGAGAGAATGAGAGTTGAAGTTCAGAGTTCTGTGGAGCTAAAGATGAATTTCAGTTACAAATTTGTCACTCATCTCTAGTCTGGCAGCTTTTGTGTTTTGAGAGTATGTGCAGGGGTAGATCTATTTGAACATGCTTTTTCTCTGAAGAGGACATATTTCAGAATAAGGTAACAACCATTTCAATAATGAACCTTCTTCAAACAGTGCAAAACTGGTAGTAAAATATTGAAATGTTCTCTGTGTCTCTTTTCTGAACTTTTGCCTTTGTGTAATTTACTCTTTAACAGGAAATCAAATCCCAAAGCCATTATAACCATGGATATGGTGAATCTCTTGGACGGAAAACTCATATTGATGATTACAGCACATGGGACATAGTGAAGGCTACACAGTAAGTTTTTTGTTATAGTTGTTTTCTTCTTTGATACCTATATTTTAAGTAAAATATGAGCACATGTATTTCTCCTTATTGATAATTCTCTATTTGGTGAGATATTGTTCTCATACTTTAGCTCTTTGTACAGATTTACCATGGCTGATTTAAAGATTTTGTCTAGTTAGTCCAATGTCTGGGATTCCTCAGTGACAGTTTCTGTTAATTGCTTTCTGTTCCCCTCAGTGGATTATACTTTCTTGTTCCTTTGCATGTCTTTTAATTTTTTTTTGTTGAAAACTAGACTGTTAAAATTATATGAGGTCACAGTTCTAATATCAGATTCTCCTGGGGTTTGTTGTTGTTATTTGTGCCATTTCTAAATTAATTCTGTAAACTGTCTTTGTCATGTGTGGCCACTGAAGTGTCAGCTCAGTTAGTGGTAAGTAAATGATTGGACAGAAACTTTTTTTCTTTTTTTTCTTTTTTTCTTTCACCTTTATGTATTTATTTTGAGAGACAGAGACAGTGTGAATGGGGGAGGTGCAGAGAGAGAGAGAGCAGGAGAGAGAGAGAGTCCCAAGTAGGCTCCTCACTGTTAGCACAGAGCCCCATGTGGGGCTCAAACTCACAAAATTGTGAGATCATGACCTGAGTCAAAACTGAGAGTTGGCTGCTCAACCAACTGAGCCACCCAGGTGCCCCAGAAACTTCTTAAATCCCTAGAACCAGTAAATCCTGGTCTTTGTTGAGGGACTTTCTGTATGGTTTGGACACTCAGTACTCTTCCAGGCAGTGTTCCAATGCCTTAGCCTTCATTGTTTGCTTGCCTGGAACCTCAAAGTCAATCTGATATGAGAGCTTAGGGTTTTCTTAGGTTTCTGTTGAATATATGCACATAACCTTATGCTTGTGCATGGCTTTCTAGATACCCAGGAATATGTCTGAGCTTTTCAAAGCCCCTATGGATATCTCATTCCTCAGCCTTTGTTTCTTTCCTCAGATTTGTCTGTTTGCCCCAGCTGTTAGACATCCTCTCAAGCAACTGTGATGTTAAAACATTGGCAGTCCCCAGACAGAAGCTTTTAATTAGTTTAAGTTAGGTTCAGTAGATAAGTCTTTCAAGTGGACTCTTCTAGGGAACCACCAAACAGGTCAAACAATGACCTCTCTTTTGGAAGAAGGCTTTGCAAGAACTCCATCCCTGTTCTGCTTACTCTGGTACTAGTGTAAGGGAACCAGTGTGAGTTTGCTCCTTGGTGAGTCACAGATACACCAGGTGGAGCTGTCACATTAGTTAAACTTTATTTGCAGCAAATGAGATCATGGGAAATAACTTGCAAAGCTGTGACTCCCTGAGCAAGGGTGGATGGATTCCTTTTATTTAGTGTTAAGATGAATATTTAAAAAGGAGATCCTTGTCATCATATGTAGAGATGGGCATACGGTTGCACACACACCTTAAGGAAAAGGAAACCTGCCTGTATACACATTGTATGTTATGTAAAAGAGGCATGTGCTTGGGGTGCCTGGGTGGCTCGGTTGGGCATCCAACTTCGGCTCATGTCATGATCTCACGGCTCGTGAGTTCGAGCCCCACCTAGGGCTCTGTGCTGACAGCTCAGAGCCTGGAGCCTGCTTTGGATTCTGTGTCTCCCTCTCTCTCTGCCCCTTCCCCACTCTGTCTCTGTCTCTCTCTCAAAAATAAATAAACGTAAAAAAAAAAAAAAAAAGAGTCATGTGCTCCTCCTTGGGCGGAGATTTTGGTCTTATAATACGTAAAGGTAGTTGTCAGTCACTCTAGAGGTTATGCCACAGTCTGTGCAGGTGCGATTCAGAGGTTATGCTCAAACTGGTCTGGATGGTCTGGACTGGCTGGAGGTCCTGTCTGGGCAGTTGCTATTGCTTGAGGGGTGGTTTTGGTTTCCATTTCTGAGTTAAGAGATAAGCTGGAAAGAAGAGCTTAAGGAAAAATGTGGGATGAAGGTTGGTGAGTTCAAGCAATAAAGGTCAGGTCTTGGAGTCTAGCTGGTGATGTTGGTACCAGGAATACAAACATTTTTCAAGGCTGCTGGGGAGCAGAGAGTCTGGGACTGGGACTCAGGGACTCTGGGAGTCTGGGACTCTGTGTTAAAATACCACGAAATTCTCTGTTCTTACTGAAATTCAGCTGTTTTTTTGACTGAATGCTCTTTGGATTGTTGAAAGCCTTTTGTTAATTTCCATAGTTCTGAAAGTGTTAATTTTGACAGTTTTTGCCATTTTTTTCGTTTTTTTTTGTGGAGAGACAAACTTTCAAAGGTCCTTAGTTCACTGATGTCACTCTGCCTTCTTGAATGTTATATATAGTCAAATATCAAAGCACATTGTGCCCCCTGTATTTAGCAAACCGATTACACTGTTTTACATTCATCTTTCCTTTTGAGACTCCTTTTGATATCTCCTTTCTCTCATTCGTGATTAATCTGTCTCACCCAAATGTATCATTTCCATCAGCAAATATACTCCAGTATCTTTGATCTTAAGAAGAAAACAACCACCCTTTTTTATCCCTTACATACTCTTCTAACTATTCAATTTCTTGAAAAGTATCTGTCTGTAATTTCTATCTTTAAAAACGTTTAAATTGTGAAACATTTCAATCCTACAGTGTAAAGTGTAGAGAAGAATATAACTGTCAGATTAATCAGATGCTACTAACATTTTGCTGTAATTGCTACAGGTTGCTCAGTGTACTACTCTCTTCCTTCTCCTCAAGGGAACCTCTCTTGAAAGTGCTGTGAATTATTCTCACGAACATTCTTGTACATTTATTTCTACAAACATCTATAAAAAATATGCTATTGTAATATATACCTAAAATTTATATAAATTGTATGTTATTCTTTTTTTTTTTTAAGCTTATTTATATATTTTGGGAGGGGAGGGGCAGAGAGAAAGGGAGAGAGAGAAACCCAAACAGGCTCCATGCTGTTGGCACAGAGGCTGATGGAGGGCTCAAACCCACGAACATGACCTGAGCCAAAACCAAGAGTCAGTTGCTTAACCGACTGAGCCACCCAGGTGCCCCTAATTGTATTCTATTTTACATATCATTTTGCAGCTTTTTTTTTTAATTAAAAAAGCTATATACCTTTAGCGATTTATCAGTATTGATAAAGACCTGATTTATTTTGCTTTGTTGTTTTTTGAGAGAGACAGAGAGCAAGAGAGGGACAGAGGGAGAGAGGGAATCTTAAGCAAGGCTCTGTGCTGAGTGCAGAACCTGGTCTGGGTCTCGATCTCCTGGCCATGAGATCATGACCTGAGCTGAAATCAAGAGATGGCCGCTTAACCAACTGAGCCACCCAGGTGCCCCAAGGACCTAATTTATTGTTTAACTGCTTTGTCTTATTCTATCATTCTACTTACTGAAGGATACTTACAACTGCTTCTACAGTACTTTGTTAGTATTACAAACATTGCATCAATGAATATCCTTCTTCCTGTTTTCCTGAATACATAAATAAGAGTTCTAGGGTAGAAAAATCAAGTGGAATTTCTGGCTTCTTCAGTATGTTCCTTCAACCTTACCAACTATTGCCAAATTGATTTCCAAAGTGGCTGTGCCAATTTGTACTTTAACCTGCAGCAAATGCGTTCTTCTTTGACTGCTTCTTGCCAAATCCTAGTTTTGTCACACGAATAATTGTTGTCAGTTTAATGGTTGTGAAATGGTTTTCTGGGTTTTTTTTTGTTTTTATTTAAAGAAAAAAATTTTTTAATGTTTATTTATTTTTGAGAGAGAGAGAGAGAGAGAGGCAGAATGCTAGTGGGTTGGGGCAGAGAGAGAGGGAGGCACAGAATCCGAAGCAGGCTCTGAGCTGTCAGCACAGAGCCTGACAGGGCTCAAACTCACGAGCTGTGAGATCATGACCTGAGCCAAAGTCAGACGCTCAACTGACTGAGCCACCTAGGTGCCCTGGTTTTCTGTTTTGATTGGCCTTTCTCATAACAAATAGTGTTGAATATATTTCCTATGTTTATTAGCCCTTTGGATTTCTTCCTGTGCAAACACATGTTAAATCTTTTACCCATTTTGAGTTCTTATGTCTTTTTTGTAATTGATTTGTAAAAGTTCTGTATGTATTTTGATGGGAGTCCACAAGAAGTTAGTGGAATATATGTCCCCTTAGTGCCCTTCAAAGTCCTATTTTGCTGCTGTGCCAGCCCCTTCACACCTCCCAGACATGCAGCTCACCATTCAGTACTCCTCTCCAGTGTGTACAGACTTCAGTTTTTTTTCTGCAACAATGTGGTAGAAGTTCTCCTCTGGAAACCTGGATTTCCACAAGGCTCTCTCATCTGTAGGAGGTTGTCTAAGACAGTGTTGTCCAGGGTCCCCAGACCATTGCCAAGAAGGACTGTAACCAGGTCATGGGCCACTGCAGGATCCGTGGCTGGGGCACTGAGGTCTGTATGCCTATTACCCAGCACATGGATGGATGAGACTTCTCATCTCCCTTTTAGTGTGGTACTGGATCCCATAACTGCCGCAGAGGCACTTTTGTCCATGAGTAGATGCCAAATTATTGTTGGAAGGGGGACAAAATGATGGATGTCTTATACTACCCTGATGCTGACATCAGTCTGGTCCGTTTCATCTTGTATAATATATATTGTTTTAATCATTTCTTAGTCTTCACAATTGACCTAGCTATTTTGGCCTTTTACTCTCACAAATGAATTTTATTTATTTTATTTATTTTAATGTTTATTTTTGAGAGAGAGAGACAAGCAAACAGACATAGAGTGCAAGTGGGGAAGGGGCAGAGAGAGGGGGAGACACAATCTGAAGCAGGCTCTAAACTCTGAGCTGTCCAGCACAGAGCCCAATGTGGGGCCTGAATTCATGGACCGCGAGATCATGACCTGAGCTGAAGTTAGACACTTAACTGACTGAGCCACCCAGGCACCCCCACAAATGAAATTTAGGTTCTACTTGAGAAATTCACGAGATATTTATTTGGGATTTTAATTAGAATTTCATTGAATTTGTAGATTAATATGGGGGAAATTGGTGTATATATTTGTCATAAGTGTTATTTATAGTGAGAGCAGTGTAATTATATGTGCTTTCTCATTATTTTAGATGATTTAACATTTCATATTATAATGATATTGGAATCTGATCCTAAATATATTTTACTTGGATACTTTGTTTTAATGAATTTTTTTTCTGAAAAAAGATAACCTCACAAAGATACATAATTTCCTGATGGAAGAATTATAGTCTATGCTACATTGACTAAGTCACAGTAATTACTTTTTCAGTATTATTCACTAAGCAAATATTTTACTGACTTTTAACCTGAAATACCCATTTTTAATGACAGTTCTTGCAACCTATTCAGGTTCTGGCATTTTTACAATGACAATAAATGGGTTTATACGTATATGTTAGAGAATTGTGTCAAAAATTTTAGCATATCCACATGAGGAAGTTTTCATAGGTGATATACTTAGATCTTTCAGAAACTATATTATGTAATGATGCAAACATTTTCAACTATACAGTTTTTAAAAACTGTTCTCTTTATAGCAAGTTTTCTTCTAAAGTAGAAGTAGTTATTTTCTCACTGTGTCTAAAATACCCTTTTGCCTTGAAGAGGAACAGACTAAATATCTTTATCCATTTTAAGCATATATGGTTGATAGTATACTGTGCATTCATTTGCTGTCACTACCCCTCTCAGCGCCCACCCCCCCTCCCCCCCAAGCCAGTACATTTGAAATACTTTTCTTTTTTGTTAGAGGGAAAATGCAGTTCACTTCTTTGTATGGTTAAGAAGATTTTCGGGTCATCTGGTTGGCTCAGTTGGAGAAATGTGCGACTCATGATCTCCGAGTCATGAGTTTGAGCCCCACATTGGGTGTAGCAATTACTTACATACATACATACGCTAGAAAAACAAAGATTTTCGTGGTCATTTATCTCATTTAAAATGTGAGGTAGATTCTGTTCTTCAAGGTGATGTGTCTAGTTTACTTAACTAAGCACTTGTAGGCAGTTTTCTGAAAAAGAACAAAGAACTTAAGATACCACTATCATCTCTGAATTGTGAAACTCTTGCTCTTCCCTTTGGTTGATTACGTTGTGCACGTGTGTGTGCACATGTACATATACGGTACAGAGCCAGTGAGGGCAGCAATGTGAAGGCTCTGTTAAATATTAGTGAAGCTTGATTAATTACCTATGGCATTAATATAGTTAGACATTTTAGTGTTTGTTTCTAGTGCCCCATTATTGCGCTACCCCTCCCCCAACCTCACCCTGTGGTGTGCC
Source organism: Prionailurus viverrinus (assembly GCF_022837055.1). NCBI lineage: Eukaryota > Metazoa > Chordata > Mammalia > Carnivora > Felidae > Prionailurus > Prionailurus viverrinus. Next base: position 97,547,179 of record NC_062567.1, read on the forward strand.
TTCCCCATTTTGGAGACCGCTCTAAGAAATACAACTATAGTCAAAGCTCGTTAAATTTGTTTTTGTGTCTCATATTTCCAAGGACGTGATATTTTGTTTAGAATAAAGCTGGTGGTTCTTGAGGCTCCATGGTGGATTCTTGGTAGTTTATTGTACTGTGCTCTCCATTTTTGCTTATGCTTAAAATTTTCCATAATAAAAAGTTTAAAAACTATGTAGCCAAACAGTATTCAAAAGCTGAAAGGTGGGGTAGGATCAGGCTCTCTGCAAGTGCCTATCTTCTTTATCGAATAAAAACATCTTTCCTAGATCTCTCCCAGTGTACTTTGTCTTATGTCTCAGTGGCTTGAACTAACAGGACTCTTTCCCTACCCACCCTACTTCCTGTCCCCACATGTCCTCTGTCCTCTTTTATTTGCCCTAAGGAATATCAAAGCTAAATTTGTAAACAAAGAATCCTGAGGCTTCTGAAATATCCTTTCTTCTTTTTGTTCTTTTAAATCATTGATGCTTTTTGTTACTGCTTTTTTGTGATTTAATATTTTTTTTTATTTAAAAAAATTTTTTTAACGTTTATTTATTTTTGAGACAGAGAGAGACAGAGCATGAACAGGGGAGGGTCAGAGAGAGAGGAAGACCCAGAATCCGAAGCAGGCTCCAGGCTCCGAGTGGTCAGCACAGAGCCCGACGCGGGGCTCGAACTCACGGACTGTGAGATCATGACCTGAGCCGAAGTCGGCCGCTTAACCGACTGAGCCACCCAGGCGCCCCTGTATTTTTTAATATAATTGTCTGTATTTTTATAAGCAGCCTTAAGTGTTTTATAGACTAAGAGGTGATATTGATAAAAACAAGCAATCACTAGACATTTTATTTCTGGTATCCTTTTCTCTTCCAATTGATGAGATATTGCATTCTTATAGATAAGACATTTAAAACTGAAAATGTTGCTAACTGGATTAGGAAAAACTGTTGGAATATTGATATTTTTAAAGTAACATTTTACATTGAGAAATCCATTTTAATTTCCAGGTATCATAATAGAGCATTATTTTCTTCTGGAAATGTTACTTTCAGCTTTACATTTGTTGTAAAATAGTAATAACAATCTTATATTTTTTTCTTTTCAAGATATGGAATATATGAACGCTGCCGAGAATTGGTGGAAGCAGGTTATGATGTACGGCAACCAGACAAAGAAAATGTTACACTCCTCCATTGGGCTGCCATCAATAACAGAATAGATTTAGTCAAGTATGTATTTTTTGTATTTTAAAGTAATTATTTATTATAAAATTATTCTAAATTATAAAAATTAGTAATTTCTAAAATTCATTGCTTTTACTCTTTATTTTTTTAATGCTTATTTATTTTGAGAGAGAGAGAGAGTGTGAGTGCAAGTGTGGGAGGGGCAGTGAGAGAAAGGGACAGAGAGAGAATCCCAAGCAGGCTCCTCTGATGTCAGCATGGAGCCCGGCACAGGGCTTGAACTCCTGAATTGTGAGATCATGACCTGAGCCGAAATCAAGAGTCGGATGTTTAATCAACTGAGCCACCCAGGCACCCCCCCCCCCCTTGTTTTTAAAATGTAGATTCTATGTACCTTTTTTTCCTGAAAAAAAAATAGTTTTTAACATACATCAAACACTTATTTGTACAAGGTGCTGTGCTGAGTGTTTTTCCATGTATATTTCCTTTAATCTTAATTCTTGAAATAACCCTATGTGAAAACTAACAACTTTCACTGTTGTCTTGATGTGGAAACTGGAGCATATAAATAGGTTAAATAGGTTACTAATGCCATGCAGCTAATAAGTTGGAATCAGGAAATCAACAATCTAACTTGCAGCTCATGTTCTAAATGTGAATTCTTTGGGAAACAGCTACAAAAGAAAAGGGAGCAGTCACAAAGATAGTAGGTAATAATAATCTAACTATTCATGCCAGCATAAGTAATGAATATTTACTAAGTATAAATGATTTTTATTACTTACTGATAATCTGCTTTTTTAGTTTTAATAAGAGGCAGTTAGATAAGCAAGAGGTTAATAGAAAGTCTTTTTAGTGAATCTAGTTTAGTAGTCTCTGACAATTTGGACATAAGTTCTTTAGATAAAGATATGAATCTGAAGTAAACCAGTTGCAGATGTGCAGTTATGTACAGCACACAGAGTCCAGAGACAAATAGGATATTAATGCCAGGTAAAAGAATTTTCCATTTTGAGTATGAAAGAAAGGATAAGCAAGTAATAACGAAAGCATTGAACTTGAATGCTTTCTTCCAGAGAGCATATCTCTATTTTATTTGTTCCTTTTGTATTCTTGTATATCTCATCTTCCCTCTGCCTTCGATATGGGTCTCCTGATATCTAATTCTGTTTTTGTTTGCAGAAAATGTTTTTATTGCATCTTTATTTGTGAAGGAAATTTTCCCTATGTATAGAAATCTAGGTTGGCAGTTTTTGTTTTATTTTTGTGTTTTACTCATTGAAAATATCATTCCACTATTTTCTGGCTTCTGTTACTATTGAGAAATCAGGCTAACTATTGTGCTTTTGTGGGCTTTTTTTTTTTTTTTCCCTTTTCTTCCCTTGGCTGCTTTTAAGTTTTTTCTCTTTGTTTCTGGTATTCTGCAGTTTCATGATGATCTAACTAAGTGTGGATTTCTTTTTATTTACCCTGAATGAAATTGCAATGAATTCTTGATACTTCAGATTGACGTTTTCATCAGTTCTAGAAAAATCCCAGCTATTATATCTTCAAATATTGCTTCCATCCCATTCTTTTTTTGCTCTCCTTCTGGAACTCCAGTTAAACATATGTGTGACCTTTTCATTGTATGCTCTGTGTCTTTTATCCTCTTTTCTGTGTGTACTGTCCTCCGGTGTGCTTCATTCTGGAAACTTCTTACTTACCTTCCAGTTCATTTATTCTCTGTGTGTAATTTGCTGTTAAATCTATTCAGTGTGTTCTTAATTTTATTTTTCAGTTCTAGCATTTTCGTCATTTTATTTTTTAAGCCTGTATTACTGAAATCATTTGTGGCTGAAATTTTCAATCTTGTATTCTTGAACATCGTAAATAATTATTTTATAATCTGTGAGAAGATAGCATTTGTAGTTTGTGTGGGTCTGTATCTGTTAATGTTGTTTCTTCATGTGCTGATTGTCTTTAAATATGTACCACACAATGTGTTTGAAAAATTATTTGTTGAATAATTTGAGGCCTAAAATGAGATTTCCATTTGTTTCTGCTAGGCACACCTTTAATTTAATTTCAAGGCTTTAGATTTTCTGGATCACCCACGTGGCTAAACACAGGCTAGAGCCAGGTTTATTTCTGGTTCATAATTACTGCTACAGTGCAGCTTTTTGGGGTCTCAGCCCTTGTTTTGTTTTGCTTTGCTTTTGTCTGCTTAGCTTGCTTCTTGGCCAGCTCTTCTGCATCAGCAAATTGTCTCCAGGGCAGATGGTGCCCAAGTAGTTTTCTAACTTCGAATTTTAACGTCTCCTGACTTTTGGCCTGGTTAATGCTCTTAATCTTGTTAGGTTTTACTCTTTAGGAAATGTTTCTTATACTTCATTGAACTTTTTTAGTTTAATGGGAGGGTTGATTCAAATTATCTAGTCTTCTAAACCTCTGTTTGTTTTTTTGGTTAATGTTATTTAAATCAAAGTAGTGTATAAACAATTTGAAGACTCAAATAGTACTTAAAGTCTTACAGTAGGAAATAGCAGTCACTCCCCACCACCTGGGTCCTATAGCCCAGAAATAACTATTTTCAGTACTTGAGCTGTTTCTTTCAGTATATATGCTTTATTTTATATATTTATGTTGCTACTTTTGTCCATAAATCTATTTTCTTTACAAAAATGACAGTACTTTTTCTGCTTTTTCATTTAATATATATGTCTTCAAGATTTCTCATTGTCAGTACAAATAGAGCTGCATCATTCTTTTTAAACAGCTGTACAGTGTTCATTTATATGGATTTAATGTATTTCATGGTTTTCCTGTTGATGGATGTTTGTATTGATTTTGATGTTTCTACCATTACAGCCAGTGTTCTGATTGCTAATCTTGGTCATATATCATTTTGTTTATTTTTATATATACCTGTAATATTTCTAGGAGAAAAAAAAGAAGAATTTTGATTTTTTTTTTATGTTTATTTATTTGAGATAGACAGGGAGAGACTGCATGCAGGGGAGGAGCAGAGAACAAGAGAGAGAAAGAGAGAGAGAGAGAATCCCAAGTAGGCTGTGCACTGTCAGTGCAAAGGCTGACACGGGGGTTGATCTCATGACCCTGAGATCATGACCTGAGCTGAAATAAAGGGTCAGACTCTTAACTGACTGAGACACTCAGGTGCCTCAGATTTTGAATTTTAATAAATATTGCCCACTTTTATGCTGTTATTTCTTGATTTATCAATTATTATCTATTTTGACTTTCTATTTTAGGATAACTAGATGTCCTAGAGCTCCTCACCACTAATCATTCTTCCATCCTCTATTTTAGTATTAGTTAAGTCACTGTGCATAGTGTAAGTTGTGAGAATGTAAATTCTCACTGCTAAGCTCAGAAGTGTTCTATGATTATTTGTTCTTTCCTTGCAGAATTTTGATTTTTGTCTGAAGCAGCAGTTACTTCATTTTATTTTCTTCACTTGTTTAATTTTCTCTATATTGTAAGTAATCCTTCCCGTATCCCATACTGTTACAACCGTAAAACCCCTCTAGCTGCCAACAGCATCACCTAATTTATCTGTTCCATTTTTGGAGTTGGGAGGGGGAGGAAATCATTCCTGGAATTCTCCACTTTTTTGCTCCAACCCAGATTATTTGCTCTTTAGAACTAACATACAGCCATTATCTTAAGACTTTGCTTTGCCATTATTCTGGGAAATCCTTTTGCTCCAATGTTGGTTTCAGTTTCCTGGATTTCCTGTTTTTTGTCTCTTTTGGGTTGCTCCCTGATTTTAGTAGAGCACAATTTCTGATAGCTTTCTGAGAGAGACAGCACTTGGGAGGTAAATGATTTGAAGTTACAATTATTTCTGTCCTTACACCTTATTGGTTGTTCGGCTGAGCATGGACTTACAGATTAAAAGTAGTTTTCTTAGAATTTTGAAGCATTACTTCATCATTTTCTTAATTCATATGTTACAATTGAGATTCTGTTGGTCAAAAAATTCACAGTTGTCTTACGTGTAAAAATAAAGTCTGAAGTGAGAAATATAGACAAAAAGTCTTGATGCTGCCTGCCTTACAAGTGTTCCAAGCCACTTGTGGAATAGTGAGGTTATAGAGTAGTCAGTAGTTGTAGAGTGGGTTAATAATTAGTATCTGTGTGTATTATATCTTCAGGTGGGTAAACTTAATTTTTTATAGTGCATAATCTAGCAAGTTACTTTCCTAAAACAAACATGGTGATTAAAGGCAGTTTTCGATAACAACTGGTATTTATAGCCTCAAAATTACTTTTTACTACCGATCTGGAATTATACCCCCACTTAAAAACTACAGCCTATTCCTACCACAACAAATAGCATGAGCATCATATTTGCCTAGGGTCCTTGTACACGTAGGTCTTATGGGAGTGGCTTGCGGTTGTTCAGATGTATACAGCACACATAGTGGGTTTGTATTGCATCTTGGGGAATTCATTGCTTTTATAATAAGAGCAGGCTTGCTCTTTGTTCCAGAGGGAGACATTACCTCATCTCTTAAGGTTGCTGGATACAAACACAACTCTGAGAAATGACCTATGTAGAAGTGGTCAGGGCCTTGTATTCTTCGTTTATACCTAGCAAGGCATATGGAAACATGAGATACCCATGGAGAAATGTCTCTCTTAACAGTTATGTTTCATTAGCATGTATTTAACTACAAAGTAGTCGGGACACTTTCATGATAATAAGAAATAAAATAAGTATAATGTGGAAAGGAGGAGACCTTCACCTTAGCCTGGATTGTCTATAGTTCCAATGTTTTCAAGCGAAAATCTTTATTTCTCAGCTTTACCCTAACGTAATAAAATAGAAAGGATTAGCTCAAGCTCTTGTGTTCAACAGTCTCTTGTTACCTTAAGATTCTTCGTTAAGAGTAATAATAATACTTGTAAATAATACTTGATTATTATAAATAGTCAAGTAAGTAATACTTGAGTTCAAGTCAGAGCTTTATTAAGGAACATGGGGCTTTATTAAAAAATATAGGGTTCACAATTTTTTGAGAATACATTGTATGTGTGGCTTATTCTTCTTCCCTGGGAACATGTACTTTTTTTTCTTTATCCTTGGCTTTGTGAAAATTCACATTATTGTGTATTTTATTTATTTATTTAAGCATTTACTTACTTTATATCTAATTTATGGCCATGAAGTGGCCACTTTTAATCTGGAAACTTGCCTTTTTGGTTTAGGGAGGTATTCTTGCATGGTGCCCTCAAGAGTGCCTTTCATTTTCTCTGTTCCGCCCCCCAGGAACTTTTATTGTCAGATAATGGAACCAACCAGATTGATTTCTTTTTACCATTTATCCCAAATACTTTTTATCTCCCAGTATAGCCATTGTACTTTGGGGAGATTTTCTTAATTTATATAATTTATCTTCTAATCCTTTCTTTGAATTTGTAATTTTACCAATTGCATTTTCAATTTGCAAGTGTTTTTTTTTTTTTTTTTTGATCTCTGTCTCCTCCTCCCCTTTTAAAAAATATTTTGTTCTTCATATCATGAGTATATCATCTTCTCTTATTTTTGGAGGACGTTAATTGTAATTTTTTGTTTTTTAAGTTTTGCTTTATGTTATCTGTTTATTTTAGGCTTCTTCTATTTATTTGGTCTCCTTCCATATTTGCAACTTTCCTCAATTATCTAATCATATTTAGGAGAGACATAACAAAGCTGATTGGAAATTGTAGAACTTAGATCACAACAGGAACCTCTCAAATGTCTACTTCTAGGAGTTTTTCTCTGGCATTGTTCAGTGTCTCTTAGAGAAGAATCTTCTAATATCTTTGTAGGAGGAGCTAAGTATCTATCTCTGTCTGCCAGCTGAACTGAGCAAGGAAAGGGGTTTGGGGTTGTAGTTGTTGTTTAGCATGTAAACTTTCATTGAATTGCTATGTTTTCAGTATAGTGTCTCATATGGTTCTCTGATTTAATTCCCTGAGTCTCAAATTTCTCTGATGAAGGTGCTCTGAATGTACTTTTCAGCAAATGCTGAGTGGTTGAGTGTTAAAATCAGTATGAGCCTGAGGCTGAAGCCAGAAGTCATCATCATACAATGAAATTTAGAGATGTAAGAATGAATCTGAACTTTTAAGAGTTTGAGGTATTACAGTAATTTTGAAATTTTGAGGAGTCACATTTTGAAATTCAACATTACAGTGCACAAAGAAGTACTTACCTAGCACTGTCAGCTGCTTGTTTCCATCCATGTCACTAAAATGCCTGTTTGTGGTGCTAAATACTTAACTTTTGGCAAGAATGTAAGTTACAAAACAATTTTTTCAGTAACTTTTATTAACTTACAGCCAGTGTTTTTGTTTATAGTCTAGCTTCTTTACATTCTACAGAGGTAACAGTTACCTTTAATCCCTTAGTCTTTCCAGGGTTTTATAAACTCTGGATTACTTCTCATTGGTGTTCCCTCTGGAGACATTTGAGTTTTAGCTCTTTACTTTTCATCTTTCAAATACTTGTTAATATCTCTTGTTCATTGATGGTCCTATCTCAAAACCTAGGGATCATTAGTTAATACCTGCAGGAACATTCCTTGGTAACCTTCTTGTAGTATACAGGAGGCTTAAGTTTAAAAGTAAGAATTAAATGATCTTCTCAGAATTTTGTAGTTTTGAACTAGGGTCTAATAGCTATAAAGAATAACATGTTATAAACATTTGGTACTTCTTTTCCAGTAGTTTACAATGAAAAGGCAATAAAAGTTATTCTTCTTTAGCATACAGAAAAAAAAAAAAAGTTGTACTTTAGAACCAGTCTGGAAATCACTCATTGCCATAGCCCTAGCAAGGATTTGAAATGTGAGTAAAAATAACTTTCATGAACAAATATATTGACTATAGAGAACATAATATAAAATTGCCTTAAAAAAACATCCCAGCTCTTATCAAAGTTGTTCTTTGGCCAAGCTGTATTTCTCTTTGGGCTCAGAAAATCATTTTCAGCTATTATATAGTTTAAACTTAAGAAACAGTTTAGGAATAGTTAAATGTTTGTATGCAGACTAATGTCTGATATTTTGGACTGGAAATATTTTAGTCTGGAAATATTTTGTTAAGTTACTTAAACTATTTAAGAAGATACGGTAGAGTTGGGCCCTTTATTGTGTAATGTTTTAAAAACACCAGTTTAACAAATACATAAAGCAATAAATTTCTGAATCAAACATATGAGTATATTAAATGTTTAAAACTGTGTACATTAAAAGTGAATGTGTTAGTGATCTAAAGCAGTAATCACTTAGAACAGTTTAAGAATCTCAGTAATATACACACATCAAGTATTTGACATCAGAGGTGTGAAATCACTTATATTCAAGATTCATTATATTGATCAGTTCAAAGTAAGCATTATGATAAGCAGCTAAGTCCTGTTCATTTCAGAAGATATCAAGATGTTATAATGTTAATATATTAAGCAGTGAGGTTGCTTTTTTTTTTTAAAAGCAACATACCTTTAAAGGCATAACAAGGCATTCTAAAGAACCTCTATGTTATACTTACAATTTATAAAATTCTTGCACGTAAATTGTTTGATTTAATCTATAGTAATTTTGTGAGGAAAATAAAGCTCTAAAAGCTGAGCTTCTACCAATGGTAGACTAAGTGGCCTGTTCTACAACTTTCTGTGCTGTTGCTCTTTGATCCAAGTCTTAATGGTTCTCTCACCACCTTCTTTTTTTATAGAATTGTTATTTGGTATTACTGTTCTTTTTTGTAACTTTGAAAAAATTATTTTCCTTTTGCTTCTAGAACAAAAGAGAGTGATGTGTTTGATATAAATTCTACTAAGTATATTTTTTAAAGATCACAAAAGATTGTTTATCATAGAGACATAAACTAGCATGAGATCTACAATGGAAAACATTTTTTTCTTTATTTTTTACATAATTTCATAAAATTGAAAATGCAAGTTGTCTAAATTATTTAAAATTTTGTCTTATAGATACTATATTTCGAAAGGTGCTATTGTGGATCAACTTGGAGGAGACCTAAATTCAACTCCATTGCACTGGGCCACAAGGTTTAAATTTGCTTCTGGATTATTTTTTTCCTTTGGTTTCTTTTTTAGTCTATAACTAAACAATTTTCTTTTTTTAATGATATGCTAAAATGAATGGGAGAACTTAAAGTAATAGTTAATACCAACAGTGTACTAACGTATTGCCGTATAGTGTTACGTGCATTGGCAGCAGTTTATTGTCCCAGAATATCTTTAGGGAATTCACCATGCTGATGTTAATCCAGTTAGGTTAAGACTGAGTTTGTAAATGTAATATTATGCAGCCTCTGTATATTTACAATTAAAGAAGTTGCCCAGTTTCTGAGATAATTAAGATAATATTTGAATAGGATTAATAGAATATAGTAACTATTTATTACATATTTAAAGAAGTTATAACTATCTCTAAAATTTAAAAGACTTATTTCAGTTGAGACTTAAAAGCCTTAAAATCCTAAGTATGTCTTGACATATGCCTATTTTAAAAAACTTTTTAAACATTTGTATAATCTTTTCCACCATTACCCTATTTAAAAAAAGATCTTCCCGGAGATCCTGTTTGAAATAACTTTATATATTTAAGTGTTTATTCTTTTATGTTTTAGACAAGGCCATCTATCTATGGTTGTGCAACTAATGAAATATGGTGCAGATCCTTCACTAATTGATGGAGAAGGATGTAGCTGTATTCATCTGGCTGCTCAGTTTGGACATACCTCAATTGTTGCTTATCTCATAGCAAAAGGACAGGTAAAAAAAATTACAATGGTGTGGATTTTAATCAGATGTTCTTCATGGTTTATTTTGAATAGTACTCTCTGATGGATGACAGTGAATAAATATATAGTTAGTTTCATATTGAGGTAGTAAATGTAGTTAAGTTGAAAATAAGAAAGATAATCAAGAACCAGATAATGATCTATTAAATTGCATTTTTTATTTCTGAGAATGATAGAGATGAATCCTGGAAAGTAAGAAAATTTAAGTATCTATTTTTTCCCTTAATTACATCTTTTGAATATATCCTCTGAATTCATTTAAACTTTTTTGAACATATTTTACTGGTTATTTTCTCTATTAGGTACCTCTTGGAGAAGGGGATAAATTGTTTAGGATCAGTTTCTTGGTTTCTGCTGTGTAAAATAATGCTGCTTCATACATGTCAGAAAACTTCTCATGTTTAAGGGGTTCTTCCTGACTTTTTGAGTGTGTACTGACTATAATCGCATTAAATAGGTACCAGTTTATATATACCATGTTTTTGTGATAAATGTATTTCATTAAAATTAATGTTTCTCAGTTTTTGTTTCATGTGTTTTCTCTGGTCATACTTAAATATTAGTTTTATAGCTAAGGATCTCATCATAAGAGTAAGACAAATGATTTTACTTCAATGCTATTAACATTTATTTTAGATTAAAATTTTTATGCAGATTCGCAATTTGAATAGCATTTATCTTATGAATTGTTTTAAGATATTTGTTGTTGGCAGTGCCAAGCACTGACCCTTGTGTGTTGTGCTTATAGCTTAAGGAAAGAGGCGTAGACCGGCTACTTGCTAGTAGGGGAGGGGTTTCTGTTATGGTATTGACAGACTACCCACAAAAGCAGTTCTGACAGCTTTAGAACAATATCAGCTATTCCTTGGGTTGACTGGTCTTGGCTTGGTGGTTCTTTGCCTTGTGATAATGGCTGGGGCTACAGTCGTCTGGGGGCTTTACTGAGATGGAGGATGGCTCATTCACATACCTTGTATCTTAATAGGAATGGCTAAAAGGCTGGGTCCAGGTGGAATGCTGAGATGACTAGTCCTCTCTCTTTTTCTCCATGCAGTCTCAGAATTCTCTCTCCATAGCACCCTCCACGTAGTCTTTCTAGCAGGGCAACTAGACTTCTTGTGTGTTGGGAGCTCCCAAAAGAACAGAAGCAGCTCTGCCTCTTTTAAGTCTTAAGTCTTGAACTGACACAGCAACATTTGTGCTCCATTCTGTCGGTTAATGCAAGTAACAGGGCCAGTCCATGTTCATTGGGGGGACACGTGGATGTGAATACCAGCAGGTGAAGTTTATTGGGGGCCATCTTTGGATACCAGCTGCCACAGGAGATTACTTTTGTTCTCCCAGAGTTCCTTCTAGGCTGGGGTTTGGAGCAACAAATGGTGCTGTAACCCATGATAGTGTTGTTAGTGGCTTTTTATTTTGCAGGTATAAATTTATATTTGCTTTTTTTCCTTTTGTTTTTTTAACTGGGTAAGAAAAGTGGTATAAATTTTAGTCTTTTTGTTAGCATATTGATTTTGGGTTTTGGATGTTTTAATAATCTTTTTAATTCTGGCATAGGATATGGGCTATAAAATTCTCGGGGCAGGGATTTCTACCTGTTACAGTACCTTTTGTATATAATAAATGCATGATGATAACAAATGGCAGTTTGTTTTCTTTTTCATGAGTAATTTTTTTGCTACAAAAGTAACACACTTACTGTAAAATATTCAAACATAAGAGCAGAGTATGACTTAGAAAATGAAACCCCATGTCTTCCCTTACCCGCATCCCAAACTGAGATCACTTTCTTTTAATTGTTTAGTATATTTTTCCAGAATTTTTTTCCATCTATACACTAATTATAAAAGTAAACTTCTGTAGTGTTCATTACATCATACTTTGGGGTCCAAAGTCCTTCTTTGGCCTACAGAACCATGGGTTCTCCAGCCCATCTTTTGTCATTTCCCCTCAGTCACTCTGCTTTGACACACCAGTCTTCCTCCTGTTCCTTGAGCAGCTCTGCTACGCTGCTGCTTTAGGGCCTTTGTGATTGATCTTACCTTCTGCTTGGTAAATCCTTCCCTCAGATAGTCACACAGTTCTCTGTCTGTTTTATTTCAGTCAGATGTTTGCTCAAATTTTATTAGTTCTGATTAGTTCCCAATTATAAGTAATAATAAAATTACTATATTTTCATTTTTTCTTTTTCTTCCCTTTCACTGACTTTAGTCTATAATACTGTTTTTCTTAGTGTTAACTTCTTTCTGGTAGATATAAGTACATTTCCATTACTAGATTTTTTTTAACTATAATTAATATCCTTTGACTCATAGCTATTACAGATTAGGCACTCTTCACACTTTCTTTCCAACCTTCTTTTTCCATTTTTGTCTTCATTTTTTTCTCTATTTTTTTGTTAATTGTATCAGTTTTACATTCTTAGGGCATATAACATTTCCATTTAGTTTGTCATTCTGTTCCTCACATTTGTTTCATTTTAGCTCTATTGTTAAAATATATTTAGTGTTCACTACCAATTCTTTTGGATGATTTTCAGGAGAAAAGGGAAAATGCTAAGTTATGGAGCCCTGTTGATCATGGAATCCCCATAAGCTTTTGATCTGGGCTTGTTAATTCTTCCTAATAGAGAATACCCATACGTCCAGGCTGAACTTGGAAAAGAAGTACCAAGTTTTAAATCCTGAGCCAAAGAAAGAAAAGGTTGAATTTCATTTTTCTTTTAATACTCTAGAGATGTGGCATTATTTTACATTTTTAATTTCACTTATATTTTTTAATACTGTCACTTTAAAAGGATAGGAAAAGACAACTAAGAAGGAAGAAGAAACTAAAGAATTTACATGTCTGTCTTACTTGGACATCAAATTTAGTTGAGCTATCTTGAAATTAGGACAGTGAGAGAAGTAAAATAAGTTACAGTGCTTGACTCATATAAGAAACAAGGAAACTTGTCATTTCTGAGAAGATTTTCGTAAAGATTTTAATTGAAAAAAAAATTGGTGTGTATATTGGAAGTATCGAATGAGGTTACATAGGACATTCCCACCCACATTTAACATGAATCCAGAAATGGATTTATAATGGATAAGGCATGCCATTTGATTACAGTATTTACTACGAGGGACAAAACTGATGATATCCAAGGATGCGTCTAGTTTGTCTAATGTACTGTTTCCTCAACATTTTTTCTGCCTCCATACCCTTGAAAATGTTCACATTTGAGGCATATTCCCTCGATATCAGTGGCTCAAGAGAATTGCTACATAGAGTTTTAAAGTGTTTTGCAGTATACTCGACTATGACTCTGTCCTCTCTGCATGACTGGTATACTAGATAACACAACTTGGATTACAGCTGCTACTTTTATATAATCCAGAATTGGGCGATGGGGAAGGGAAGAAGAGGAAACTTAGTATCTGTTGAATGTCTGTTATATTCTAGGCTATAGAGTGCTTTACACACATAGGTGTTATATGTATAACACATAGCCTGTTATATTCTAGGCTATAGGTGCTTTACACACATTGTTCCATTTAATCATCACAGGGTTCTTAGGAAGCCATTATATATTCACGTTTTTAAATGAGGAAGCTGAAGCTCAGAGAATTAAAGTGATTTTGCCAGTCTTCTAGCTAGTAAGTGGTAGAGCTAAGAATTCAAAACCATGTCTGTCTAAAAGCCTATGCCTTTTCCAAACAAATAGGTAGATAAACATGTCTTTTCACTTCACAAATGGTTTTTGATCACTACACAAATGGTTTCACTCTGCTGGGCACTGAGAATACAAAGATGAATTTTATAACAATTTTAATCCTCAAAGAACTTCTCTTTAGCTAATGGGACAAATACCTCAGGCATAGAGGATAATTAGTCCAGGTTGGAGTTAGGAGAGATAATTTTAGAGAAGTGAAACTGATAGAATCCCTGATATATCAGGATGTCTTGAAAGGAGATTTAGGTAACTAGGGAAGAGTTTTGGTTAAAGAAATGGTAGTTTTAATTCTAATTTGTCAAAAAACTAAGCAAAGGGTGGGGGGGAAGTACCATTAGGAAAGCAAAAAGTTGGGTAGGAGAAATAAAATAATCACTATTTTGCTGGGAATAGTATTCATATACATTTGTAATGTAAATATCAAATATTTATAGAACCAAAAATACAATAGATCTCTTGAAAGAATAGAAAGGTGCATATTTGTTATGGGGCAGGAAGAGTAAAAAATTCTCATTTTGCATACCGAAGAGTCTCAGAAGATAATGCCTAAAACTGAAAAATGAAAAAGTAGTAATTCATGCATCTTACTTTAAGATGTGGAGGGTAAATACCAAAGCAATGAGCTAAAAGAGGTGAAAATAGTGGAGAGAAAGGCAGAGAACAGCTTTATCACCACAAACTTTGCAAAGTTATTTGACTCTAAAAATGTACGTGCATACCAATAAAATAAAAAGAAAGCGGACTTTTTTTGAGTTTGTTGAAAAGATAGGTCTTTTTATTCTTTGTTTTGAAATGGCTAGAAGTAAACAGGGTTTCGTTATTCCTTCTTATCACGAATTTGTATAAATAAGTTTTTTGGACACTTAAATCATTTAACTTCTTATTTGTGGATGAAAGATGAAGAGTAGGTCAGGATCTTTAAATGCAAAACATTGAAAGGCTGATTATAGCATCTGAAAACGGAAATCTATAAATATATGATAATTAAATACATATTTAATGTTTTGTCAATTAAATATATGCCCATTAATTAAAATATTTAGTAACAATAGGTGGTTTTATTTTAAAGTTAGAAAAAGTTTCATAAATGACCCTTGATTGAAGAGTGTTATATTGGCTTTTCCTGTGACATGCAAATTAGATTTTTCAAGTAAGTTTTGTAGGAACTTAGAAATTTTTACTGTCTTACTTTTTTCTTTTTATTTATTAGGATGTAGATATGATGGATCAGAATGGAATGACACCTTTAATGTGGGCAGCTTATAGAACACATAGGTATGTAACCATCATAAAATATTTATTCAGATCATTGTCAGCATAATAAAATGTAAAATAAATGATGGGAAAAGGCAGTTAATGTTCTATTTGCTAATATTTAGAATTCTTATTATGAGTACATAGTGTATGACAATTACTTTTTTGAATGTTTGAATCTTTGTGCTTACCTTCACCTTGGTAGTTACGGTATTCTTAATCTATTCCTCTTTTAGCAGTTTTTAAGAATGAAAGATGTTATCTTATTTTTAAAAATGATTTTTTTCACATTATTTGTATATCGACAGGGTTGATATATTAATTAGTAAGTAGCCTGAAAATATTTTTGGAACAATCCAGATTTTAATTAAAAAATTTAATTGTTTAATTATATAGGTATTAAGACCTCAATCCCTAATGGAAAACAGAAAATGTCAGGACCACGTATGCCTTCTCTTGGAACTTTGTATAGGTGTTGCACATATTTAATCCTTCAGATTAGAATATTGTCTCATTACTGATTATAAGGTTGAGTATAGGTTAGAATGGAAGTGTTCCAAAATGGGATGCAAATGCAACCACGATCAGTTTAGTATCTGTAATAATTTCTATAATTGAAATTAGGGTTGTTGTTGTTGTTTTTTTTTTTTTTCCTTTTCAGTGTGGATCCAACTAGATTGCTTTTAACATTCAATGTTTCAGTTAACCTTGGTGACAAGTATCACAAAAACACTGCTCTGCATTGGGCAGTACTAGCAGGGAATACCACAGTCATTAGTCTTCTTCTGGAAGCTGGGGCTAATGTTGATGCCCAGAATATCAAGGTAAAAATACCCTGTATTGATTATGTTATGTGAAATGTTGTTAAGATCTCAGTTCCTCAATAAAAAACTAGATTTTTTCACAGACTGTCAAAGATGGAAGAAACGTCTTATTTAAGCTCACACCCTTTGCTTCCATGCAAGAATTTGTTTTGAAAGATTGATTGATTGATTTACTTTTGTCTTGTAGTATTGAAGTAATTGTCAGATTTTGATGGCCTTTTCATTAGTGAATTCTTTCTTTTGAAAATTAAATTACATAACCCATATCTTCATAGGTGAAGGGAATAATTTTCTGGTTTCTTTAAGAAGACCAGTACAAAGAATCACATGTTTGTAGTTAAACCACATTATGCATAATAACTTTCAGTGATTCTTTGCCTTGTAATTGTCTTGTTTTAAAGATCAGGACCTTTACAGATTTATTAAATGTAAATACCTCTCCTGCGGATGTTTGGCCTGATCCAGGAAAAGTATACAAGAGTATCTAAGAGCAAAGCACAATTAATTAACATTTGCATTCTGAACATTTAGAAATTTGCAGACATTTCATGAGTAGTTGAAAGACAGTTCTGTTGGTAGTCTTAAATTTTGGTTAACCATTTTTATTTTTAAAGCTTCAGGATCCACCGTGGTGTTTGGCACCATTCTTTCTGTGAAATGACTTTAAACTTTGAAACATCATCTTTCAATAATGTGAATTCATAAATAATTTTGTGCCCTTTGACAAGTGTTCTTTAATTTTGACTATAAGCCAGAATACTTTTGGAGTCAGATCTCTTAAATTTCTAAGGGATATGTGCTAATTAAATTTGAAAGACATTTGAGCCACACAATATTCTGAAATGGCAATCAAAAAGTAGGTTATCTCCTGCTGGATCAGGGCATCTAATTATGTTCCAGTGAATAGTTCTTTCTGTATTCAATTACTCTGAGGTTAAACTGCTAAAATAATATAGCTTAGACTAGCTGTATGGAGCCTAATTTACTTAAAATTTTAACCAATTTTTAAAAATGAGTTTAATTAAAAGTACTTAGTTAAAAGTAGATATCAAATATCTTGTTGGAAACTATAAGAAATTGAGAAAAAGTTTCTTTCTTTCTTTTTTAAATTTCAGGTCTTTCTGTCTTTCCCCAAAGTGATCAGAATGGCTGAATATCTGACAATACAATATTGAAAGAGGAAAGTCAGCATATTATAGGGCCTGACACATGATGGGCACTCTAAATATTTTTTGACAGACTGAAGATTTATGTAGTCTTGAGCTTTACCTCTAAGCTAGTTTTTCTGACACTGCCATTATACCTCCCTGCCATTTCTGAAATTATAGAGAGAAAAGTTTGCTTTTTGAAATTTTTTTTTTAATTTAATTTTTAAAAAAAAGTTTACTTATTTATTTTGTAAAAGAGAGAGAGCACCAGTGGGATAGGGGCAGAGAGAAAGAGAGAGATGAGAGAGAATCTCAAGCAGTCTCTGTGCTGTGAGCACAGAGCCCAAAATGGGGCTTGATCTCACAAACCTTGATATCAGACCTGAGCTGAAACGAAGAGTCAACACTTAACCTACTGAGCTACCCAGGTGTCCCCCAAATGTTCTTAAATAGGAAGCTCAGAAACGTTTTTAACACTATGGTTAGTAAATTGGGCTAACCTCAAGGCCTAAAGGACAGGAAAGGAAGAGTTTGACTAAGGCTGACTAATATCCCCATATGAAAAAATTAGTGAGTTTACCTTATGTTTATATCTGTATTGCTTTAGAGCATTGTTTCTCTTCTGTTTGGTACTGGACAGCCATTCTTTCTTTCTTTTATAATGTTTATTTATTTTGAGAGAGAGAGGCACAGGGGAGGGGCAGAAGGAGAAGAAAGGCGAGAGAATCCCAAGCCAGGCTCCGTGCTGTCAGTGCAGAGCCTGATGTGGGGCTCACGAACTGCAAGATTATGACCTGAGCCAAAATCAAAACTCAGATGCTTAACCGACTGAGACACCCAGGCAGGTGCCCGCCTCCTGGACAGCCATTCTTAAAGTGATCATGCCCCAGGAATATATTTCAAAATATTTCATGTTACATTATTAAAAAGACAGAACCAATTTTGCTGTGTCAAATACTGAGTCTCCAGAGACTCTACCAAGAGCCTGTTGAAATTACAATAATACTAAAAATTGTGATAACATGACTGAACAGTTCTGGAATTTGAAACTAGTAGTATGTATTTTTAGACCATTTAAGAGTATATTTTTTATACATATAGACTTTTGGATAACTTCACTTGGATCATGATCTTTAAGTCTTTGAAGTGTAGATTGTAAATTTAATGTCTTTTCAAATAAATAGTGAGCCCTTGCACTTTGCATTAACCATTGCATAAAGATGAGATTATTTATGTATGTACGTATGTATGTATATTTTTGAGAGAGCAAGTGTAAGTGAGCGAGGGACAGTGAGAGAGAGAGAGAGAGAGAGAGAGAGAGAGAGAATCCCACAAGGGGTAGAGAGAGAGGGAGAGTGTGGAGCCTGAAGCAGGGCTTGAGGTCACCTGAAGCGGGGCTCAAGCTCACTTGATTGAACTCACAAGCCATGAAATCATGACCTGAGCTGAAATCAGATGCTTAACCGACTGAGCCACCCAGGTGCCCCATAAGCTTTTTTTTTTTTTTTTTTTTTTAAAGAGAGCATGCGCAAGCATGGGAGGGGCAGAGAGAGAGAGAGACAGACAGACAGACAGAGAATGAATTCCAAGCAGGCTCCACACTGCCAGCGTGGAGCCCCATGCAGGACTTGATCTTGTGACTGTGAGATTGTAACCTGAGCCAAATCAAGAGTCAGACAATTAACTGACTAAGCCACCCAGGCATCTCAACCATTGCATAAACTTTTATTAGACTTAGTAAAAGAAATAATCTGTAATGAATTTCAACAGAAAGGTAATGGTAAGAGAGATATTTGAAATGATGTAAATAATTTGAACCTTATAATTTTAATGGTTTGTAGGTTCAGGCATGTGAATTATTTGGTACCAAGATAGGATAAAGCTTGAATGTAGCTTTCTTTTTATTTATTTATTTTTTTTTTTAATTTTTTTTTTTTCAACGTTTATTTATTTTTGGGACAGAGAGAGACAGAGCATGAACGGGGGAGGGGCAGAGAGAGAGGGAGACACAGTATCGGAAACAGGCTCCAGGCTCTGAGCCATCAGCCAAGAGCCCGACGCGGGGCTCGAACTCACGGACCGCGAGATCGTGACCTGGCTGAAGTCGGACGCTTAACCGACTGCGCCACCCAGGCGCCCCTTGAATGTAGCTTTCTTAACTAGTGCAGTCTAGCGTCTACAGTGTAAAATAATTATCGTGCCTGTAGAACTTTTATTTAAATTCATGTTTGGTTTTTTTTATTTTTATTAATGTTTTAATTTTATCTGACATGTATAAGCAGGATTGGCTATTGACAAAAAGAAGTTAGTTTGAAATGTAGTTCCCTGATAGCTTCTGGAGTTACATCATCATCATCATCATCATTATCATTATCATTGTTATTATTATTTAAAATTTTTCTAAATTAAGGTATAGTTGGCATGCAGCATTTTACTAGTTTCAGGTGTACAGTGTAACCTGAACCTGTCATGAGAGACCACAACAGGTCCAATCAGCATCTGTCACAAAACTTTGTTTTCTCTTGTGATTGGAACTCTGAAGATTTGCTTAATCAGAAAGTCTTAGCAACTTTCAGATTTACAATACAGTAGTATTTATTTTTGAGACAGAGAGAGACAGAGCATGAGTGGAGGAGGGGTAGAGAGAGAGAAAGAGACACAGAATCTGAAGCAGGCTCCAGGCTCTCAGCTGTCAGCGCAGAGCCTGAGGCAGAGCTCGAACTCACGAGCTGTGAGATCATGACCTGAGCTGAAGTCAGACGCTTAACCGACTGAGCCACCCAGGCGCGCCTACAATACAGGAGCATTAACTGTAGTCGCCATGCTGTACATTACATCCTCAGGACTTAACTTATTTTAAAACTGGAAGTTATTGTTAACTTTCAGCTCCCTTCACCTATTTCACCCCCCCCAACCCCTGCTTCTGGGAACCACTGGTCTGTTCTCTGTATCAGTTAACTTGGTTTCGTTTTATTTGTTTTATTTTTTAGATTACAGATATAAGTGAGATCATACAGTATTTATCTTTCTCTGACTTATTTGGAGTGACATTATTTTTAAAGGAAATAAAGTTTAAGGAGTTGCTTCAGTTGCTCAGGGAACACTTACACTTTCAGAGGAAAACTAATCTTTTTATCCACACTGGTGGAAAAGTAGATTTTTGTTTTAAAATGCACTTTTTGTGGAATTAAAAAGATGAAGTATCAGATGCTTTTTCTGCTGGAATCTGGCATTCCAGATTCCATATGCTGAAGTCTAGTCACCACCTTCTAATGGAAACCATTCATTCATTCATTCATTCATTCATTTAACAAATATCAGTGCTCGGGAGTCCAGGCGTTTAAGATAGATGAAGTCTGTATTCTCTCAGAATTTGCATTGTATTAAGAAAATAGACAATAAGTAAAAACACATGCATATGCATCCTCATAGGCAAATGTGGTACAGTGATGAGGGATGAAGGGGCCACATGAGGTGAGAATGACTTGTGAATACCTCTGAGGAGATGACATTGCTTTCAGACTTGTCTGATAAAGGGATCAATTATGCAAAGACATGTGAGGAAGAAACTTTGCACGTAGATGAGCCTGCAAGTGCAAGTCCCAAGGTCAGGAGTAAGCTTGCCCTGTTAGAGGTGCAGCAAATGACAGCCTGGACTGAGTGCAGTGAGCACGGGAGTGCAGTCACTAAGGAAGGCAGGTGCCAGATAGTGCAAGGCCATGATAAGGTACTTTGTGTTCTCAGTCATGAGAAGCAGTTTGGGAGGATTTACATAGGCTGGCTTTATAATCTTTGTGTTTTAAATATTTTTAAAAGACTACTTTGGTTGCTGATGGAGAATGCATTGAAGAATTAAAAAAAATGGAGGGGATGGGTAAAGATCAGTTAGGCTAGTGTAATGAACCAGGCAGGTGATGTTAGTTTAGCCTACAATTGTAGGAATAGCGATGGAGAGCAATGAATGGATTTGGAAATGATAGTTTAGAGTAGAAATGAAAATGATAGTTTAGAGTAGATTAGATATGAGGGTGAAAAGAAATATTGATGACTTAGATTTTGGTTTGAATAACTGAATGTATTGTGATATATTCAGGTTGTGAAGACTGAAGGAGGAAGACTTTCTTGGGGTGAGGGTGGTAAGAATATAATTTGAGGTGTGGTGCCTTTTAGCTATGTGGAATAGCAAGCTAATTAAGTAAACTTAAGTTGATATGAATGTCAACAGGGGAAAAATTAATTAATTGAAAACAACGTAGATTCTTTGTCCAGGAATTTGACAAAGTTGATTTATACCTGTATATTTTTCCAGTTTTTATTTCGAGAGCTAAGAAAGAGACTAATTGATAATCATGAATTATAACAAAAAAGATATAGTCTGCAAATCTGGCTGTAATAGCTAATAAAAGTTGTACTTTTCAAAGAATATGAAAAATTATACTTTGTGTTATAGTTATAAAAATATTGATCCTGTTTCTTCTAAAATAGCTTTTCTAATTAAAATTAAAGTTTCTTAGAAATCTGTCTTTATATTATTTACCCTTATAAATTAGTTATTTGAATAAAAAATTCAATTCTTTTAATATGTAAATAAATGATTTTTTTTTCAAAATAAGGTAACTTTAAAATGACTATTTTGATCCTTAGAAGGATCAGGAATGGTCATATACTCTAGATTAGAAATTCTTAATCTGGGACTTACTAGTGAATTTTGGTTAGAGGGTGAGCCCATGAACCCCTGAAATCATTACCAAAAAATTACTTGCATCTGTGCTTTTTGGGGAGAAGGTCAATGGCTTTCGTGAAATATGACTCAAAAGAATTTAAGAACCGTGGCCCCACATAATAGTTACATGGAATAAATCCAGTCTTATTAAATGATAACAATAAGGAAGGGAAAAATGCTTTGGGATACTAAGGATTTTTTTAAAGTGACCTATGCAGTAATCCCTTTTTATTACAGCATCTCATTTGTGAATTTTTAAAAAATAATATTTTACCCTCTCCCACATGTTTTGGTTATACAGATAAATTTAGATGAATTGAGTTTTGGGAGGACAATTAATCTCCAAGTGCTGCCCAAGCATTTATCATTTTTCTTTCTAAAATTAGCAAACAGCATAATTTTTACCTTGTGCGGGCTATAAGATTACTGAGCTTTGTTAATATATGGGAAAAATCTTATATGGTTTCTTGACATGAGATAAGATACTTTTTTCTAAAAATACTTTTTATTACCTCTTAAGTAACTGCCCTAGACGGTCTCCAAACAAGAATTTTCCTAGTTTTAACAATGAAATTCAACCTCAAGCAAAAAGTGATTTTCTCCTCTCCACCTTCCATAGTGTTTATCTCACCAAAACCTTTGAAATATTTCTTTTATTACCAGTTACATAGTCTATAAACACTCCATGACTCTTGTTGTTATTGCTCTTGTTATTATCATTTACTGTTTGGGCTGACACATGGAGTAATCAAATATAGACTTGACTTAGAACCCTGGTTTTAGTTTCATTCTTTAAATTAATTGCTTGTTTATTTTACCAGCTGAATAAAAACTATACAAAAGCAGTCAGAAGACTAGAGGAATAGTTGAAAGATTTCTTAAAGCTCCCTCCATCTTTTTATCTAGGCAATCCTTAGGTGTCACATGGCCCTCTAGTGGAAGGGATGCTCAGCTGGACCGAGGCAACAGCAGGATATTCTCTGGGAATTGTTACCCAAGGGATTGCTTTTATTCAGGTAATCTTTATAGTTTGGATTAATTAGCTGGTTCTTACAACTTAGGTGATAGAAGTTTTGAATAGGTAAGGAGGTATTTTACAGTAAATATTCCTATTTGTGGAAGACTCACCTAGCTTAAGCCCGTGCCTTATTAAATACTATTGATCTTTTATTAAAGGATTGGTTGGGCATTTTGTTGTTATTGTTGTATTGTTACAGTTGTTGCTACTGGTGGTAGTGCTGTGTTTGTTTTTTTGTTTGCTTTTTATTTTTTAGTGTTTTTTTGTTTCATAGAGTGTACTTTATACTTGATAAATAATCATCCCTCATAAGTAAAGCTCTCCAAGGCTCCTTATTCTTTTGTTTTTATCTAGTTTTTCACAATAAAATTTCAGTATTTTCCTTTTTTAAGTAATTTTGAATATTCATCTATACATTCTTAAAATTTTGTCAGACACAATTTTTCACTTTACTTTTATATTTAAAGTAGATAAATAGTGTAGAATATTAAAAAGAATAGAAATGTAGGTGTCTCACTAAAGAGAAAGAAGATTTGAAATTAACAAGGGCAAAAAGAAGCATAGATCTAGAATTGGGGGCGCGTATATCTTCTTTCTTCCTTTAAAACATACTAGTTTCATTCACTTCTACTCTTTGGCATTCTTCTTCTTGAGATTAGAAGCTACAGGTCCATAACTTGAGTTTCACTATTTTTTGTTACTGTTCTCATTCTCTTTGGAAATTTCTGGATGTGTGAATGAATTTAAGATGATAGTACAACAGTAGGAGAAATAGAAGTTGACTTTTCTTCTTCTTCCCTATTCTCTTCAGACCTTTGTCATTATTGAAATTAAACTGAGAGGTTTCTGGCAATTTAGTATTCTAGTAGGATGTTTTGTAGTAATAAGTATTACTAATAAAACAAAGATATGAAATAACCGATAAACTTGATAGCCTCTGATCCAGCAGGTGCTGAAATACCTACTTTTTGATGTACTTTAATATAAGCCAAAACGCAAGCAAAAATAGAATTTATAGAATAAGATGAGTAAATACTCTTACTGATGGTACCTTGAATGGGAGAGCATAAGTAATATGTAATGATTTAGATTCTTTTAGTATTTGACTTTGCCTGATGTCAAAAGAATGTTAGTGAACTAATTGTTCAGTCAGTTTATTTTTATGGGAGTGCTTTGAAAGTTTTTTAAATATGAATTTCTTCTACTTATCAGGGTGAATCAGCACTTGATTTGGCAAAGCAGAGAAAGAACGTGTGGATGATCAACCATTTGCAAGAGGCGAGACAGGCCAAAGGATATGACAATCCGTCCTTCCTTAGAAAGCTCAAAGCTGATAAGGTAAATTCATGACTGAAGTTTTTCAGTATATAATCTTTTTAAGTAAAATTCATAGGCATGCCTTCTTACCTGAGCATTCATAGTTTTTAATTTTGCCATTGACCAGTGTGGCTAATTTGTCAATCATCAAAGGTGAATAGCATTAAGCCTTGAGTACCATTTTATTTTAGGCTGTTCTGGTGGTAATACTATTTACTTAAAGTTAATGTTGATCTATGTGTTATCACAACAGAATGACAAGTTTTGGACAAAGGGAAATGTAAAAGCATGCCTCATTTATTTATAGTTCAGACTTCCTTAACGCATTGAAAATTCATTGGTCCATTACTTAGACATGAGAAGAGTTAGATTTATAGTTTATAAACTTGCCTTTTTTCAACCCCACAGTTGAGAATAATGAGCAATTTTTGCATGTCGTATTACCTCTTTCATTTTACTACTAGATATGATATAGAGAATGGTTATTTTTTTATTTTCTTTGATTTTGCTCTGTCCTCTAGGATTTAGAGCAGTTTTTCTCAACATAGCAAACAAAGGCTGATGTCTCATAATAACTAAGCTTGTAACAAAAGAGTCTTATATTACTTTGGAAAGTCCCATAATCTTTATGCTTTTATTTGTTTAGTGTAAATATTATAAAGGATTTTTAAAAAATACATTGTCAGATGAAAATGACTTTGTAAATTCTAGATGTTTATTAATATATAGTTACTTATTATAGCAATAATGAACTAGATGCCAGGTTTATGTGTTTGAATGTGATTTCTTTTATTTTTTAATTTTATTAAAAAGATGTATTTACTTATTTATTTATTTTTAATTTATTTTTTAATTTACATCCAAGTTAGCATATAGTGCAACAATGATTTCAGGAGTAGATTCCTTAATGCTCCTTACCCATATAGCCCATACCCCCTCCCATAACCCCTCCAGCAACTCTCTGTTTTTTCTCTATATTTAAGAGTCTCTTATATGTTTTGTCCCCCCCCCGTTTTTATATTATTTTTGCTTCCCTTCCCTTATGTTCATCTATTTTGTATCTTAAAGTCCTCATATGAGTGAAGTCATATATATGTTTTTCTCTAATTTTGCTTAGCATAATACCCTCTAGTTCCATCCGTGTAGTTGTAAATGGCAAAATTTCCTTCTCTTTTGATTGCCAAGTAATACTCCATTTGTGTGTGTGTGTGTGTGTGTGTGTGTGTGTGTGTGTGCGTATATATATATATATATACATACATACATACACATACACATATACATACACACATACCACATCTTTATCCATTCATCCATTGATGGACATTTGGGCTCTTTCCATACTTTGGCTATTGTTGATAGAGCTGTTATAAACGTTGGGGTGCATGTGCTCCTTCGAAACAGCACACCTGTATCCTTTAGATAAATACCTCAGTAGTGCAATTGCTGGGTTGTAGAGTAGTTCTATTTTTAATTTTTTGAGGAACCTCCATCCTGTTTTCCAGAGTGGCTGCACCAATTTGCATTCCCACCAGCGATGCAAAAGAGATCCTCTTTCTCTGCATCTTCACCAACATCTGTCGTTGCCTGAGTTGTTAATGTTAGCCATTCTGACAAGTGTGAGGTGGTATCTCATTGTAGTTTTGATTTGTATTTCCCTGATGATGAGTGATGTTGAGCATTTTTTCGTGTGTCAGTTGGCCATCTGGATGTCTTCTTTGGAGAAGTGTCTATTCATGTCTTTTGCCCATTTCTTCACTGGTTATTTGTTTGGGGTGTTGAGTTTGAAAAGTTTTTTGTAGATTTTAGGTACTAACCCTTTATCTGATATGTTGTTTGCATATATCTGCTCCCATTCTGTCGGTTGCCTTTTAGTTTTGCTAATTGTTTCCTTCCCAGTGCAGAAGCTTTTTATTTTGATGAGGTCCCTCCCAATAGTTCCTTTTTGCTTTTGTTTCCCTTGCTTCCGGAGATATGTTGAGTAAGAAGTTACTGTGGCCAAGGTCAAAGAGATTTTTGCCTGCTTTCTCCTCAAGGATTTTGATTGCTTCCTGTCTTACATTTAGGTTTCTCATCCATTTTGAGTTTATTTTTGTGTAAATTTTTTTCAATGTTTATTATTTTTTTTTTTTAAGTTTTTTTTTTTTTTCAACGTTTATTTATTTTTGGGACAGAGAGAGACAGAGCATGAATGGGGGAGGGGCAGAGAGAGAGGGAGACACAGAATCGGAAACAGGCTCCAGGCTCTGAGCCATCAGCCCAGAGCCCGACGCGGGGCTCAAACTCACGGACCACGAGATCGTGACCTGGCTGAAGTCAGACGCTTAACCGACTGCGCCACCCAGGCGCCCCAATGTTTATTTATTTTTAAGAGAGAGAGAGACAGAGTGCAAGCGGGGAAGGGGCAGAGAGAGGGGAGACACAGAATCTGGAGCAGGCTCCAGGCTCTGAGCTGTCAGCACAGAGCATGATGCAGGGCTTGAACCCACCAATCACGAGATCATGACCTGAGCTGAAGTGAGACACTTAACCTTCTGAGCCACCCAGGCGCCCCTAATTTCTTTCAAAAAAGAGAGAACAGTTTAGCACAGTTTTATTAATGTTTGTATATTACTGGGATCAGTTCAGAAATTGAATATTCCTGTTTTTGTTTTTGTTGGGTTTTTTTTTGCATTAGTATTTGTAAATACACTACATTTTTAAAAAAGATTACTCAATAAAAATATATGATGGTTGAGGGCTTTGTGAAACGAAGTATTCGTAATTATGTAGATTGTTGTCTTTTCCTCCTATTAGAAATATTTAAGTCATAAACATGACTTGATTTGCTGTTCTGTACAGTATGTTCTGTATTTAAACAAGAAACAGTGGCATGTAGGATTCAGTAGTATTTTTCTAAAAATAAGTAAGTCATCCCAAAGGGGGAAAAATATTTTTGGACACTGCTAGTAGATTAGATAGATGCAGAGAAAATCTTGATTTCAGAAAACTGTTTTAAAAGTTGTTGGATTTTTTATATATTTTTTAATGTTTATTTTTTTTGAGAGAGAGAGAGAAAGAGCACGTGCATGCATGAGTGGGGAAGGGGCAGAGAGAGAGAGAGAGAGAGAGGGAGACATAGAATCCAAAGCAGCTCCAGGTTCTGAGCTGTCAGCACAGAGCCTGACGGGCTTGAACCCACAGACTGTGAGATCATGACCTGAGCCAAGGTTGGCCATTTAACCAACTGAGCCACCCAGGTACCCCAAGAGTTCTTGGATTTTTAAGGTTAGAAAGTTTTAGTTAGGCAGATTTTAATATTGTTTATTGATATATATGAAAATAAATCTGGGAAGATGGAGTAGATATTCTTTACTCTGTACCTCCCCACTAAGTATAACTGCAAAACCTGGACATTATGTACAAAATATTTAAATGTAGGAAGATTCTGGGAGATGGAGAGAAAAAGGCAGAGTGGTTAGGGAGCTCAGGACCTGAAGAATGACATAGTGGTTAGTTTCCTGTGTTTTGTTTTATTTTGTTTTTGTTTTTGGTTTTTTTTTTGCCTCAAATATCCCAAAAGTGGAGCTGACAAAGCCAACAACCTAGAATCACAAATGAATACAAAGTCTCTAGCAAAATCCTCCTGTTTAGCCAAAGAACCACAAAAGAGGCAGCTTAACAAGATAGAGATTTTTAGAAAATAAATTTCTGCCACAGCTAAATATTGCAAAAAAAACTGTGGCTCCATCCCAAATCATACCAGCAAAGGCCATCAGACTTCCACCCTTACCAGGCTGTAATGAGGTGTCCCATCTTATCTCCTGGGATGGTGTCAGAGAAGGCTAAATAAAGATTTGGCACTTTCATCCCCACTGGTCGTTAATGAGGTCCCATCCCCTGCTCTATCAGGGAAGACCACAGAGGAAACAATAATGAGGCACTTCTAACCCTCCCAGCCAGGGAGGTATAAGTAGAGGTATAGTGAGAATTGGAAGTTCCACCTTTGCCCAACAGTAATTAGGAGCCCCCCCTTCTCGGGTGTCAGTGGAGTCCAAGTTGAGATCTGAGCTTCATTCACATCACCTGGCAGTATTGGGAAAGTGCATCACTCCTTCCTTCTGCCATGCTGCATCAGAGGAATCCATCTAAAAGAAAAGGTTTAATAAGATCCAGTGTCTGATAATACCCAAAATCCAAAATGTCCAGGTTTCAAAGGAAAATCATTCATCATACCAATAACCAAGAAGATCTGAAACTGATAAAAAGAGAATCAAGTAGGTACCAACAACATGATGACAGAGATGTTAGAATTATCTGACACAATATTTTAAAACAGCCATTAAAAAAGACTTCAGTGAATAATTATGAACATGCTTGAAACAAAGGAAAAATAGTCTCAGCAAAGAAATAGAAATATAGAAATAGAATATACAGAAGAACCAAATGGAAATTTTAAAACTGAAAATTGCAATAACCAAATGTACAAAACTCAGTGAATGGGCTCAACAGCAGAATAGAGGGGACAGAGGAAAGAATCTGTGACCTTGAAGATAGAACAATAAAAATTACACATTCTGAATGACAAAAGGGAATAAATTGAAAAAAGTGAACAGAGCCTAAGGAACCTGTGGTTATAACACAGTATCTGATATTGATATGTTTGGTGTCCCAGAAGAAGAAGAGCAGGAGGGTGGAACTAAAAAAGTACTCAAAAGATATGATGGCCCATAAAACCCCCAAATTTGTCAAAAGACAGACCTACAGAATAAGAACTGGAACATACCCTAAACAGAATAAACTCAAAGAAATCCTGCCTGAACACATCATAGTCAAAATTCTGGAAACAAAAGACCAAAAAATAAAATTCTTGAAATCCCCTTACCAGCAGGGGTGAAACAGTTCAGACGACCCTGGAATTCTTATCAGAAACCATAGAGGCCAGAAGAAACTGGCACACATTGTTCATGTGCTGAATGGAAAGAACTGTCAACCCAGAATCCAGTATCCAGTAAAAATATCTTTCAGGAATGAAGGAGAAATCATCACCTTCCTCAGATAAAGGAAAACTAAGAAAATTTGTTACCAGCAAACCTACCCTAGAAGAATGGCTAAGAGAAGTTCTTTAAACAGAAAGGAAATGAAAAAAAAATTAGAAAAAAAAAAAGGAAATGATAAAAGATCTTGCAACATAAGATCATGATAAGCCAAATTATGGGTAAATACCATGGACTTCTCATCTTATACCTTCTAAATTATGTTTGATGATGGAGCAAAAATTATAATACTGCTTGATGTGTCTCTAAATGTGGGTAAAGAACATATGTGAGACAATTTATCTATTTATTTATTTATTTATTTTTAACGTTTATTTATTTTTGAGACAGAGAGAGAGCATGAACGGGGGAGGGTCAGAGAGAGGGAGACACAGAATCCGAAACAGGCTCCAGGCTCCGAGCTGTCAGCACAGAGCCCGACGCGGGGCTCGAACTCACGGACCGTGAGATCATGACCTGAGCCGAAATCGGCCACTTAACCGACTGAGCCACCCAGGCGCCCCAATGTGAGACAATTTATAATATAATCAGGGGTGGGTAGAGAGGCATAAAGGCAAGTAAAGTTTCCACACTTCTCTTGAACTGGTAAAATGATGACACCAGTATATACTAGGATAAGTTATGTTTATATAATACTTAGAGTAACTACTAAAAAAGCTATACAAAGAGATAAACTGAAAAACACTATAGATGAATCAAAATAGAATTCTAAAAAGCTTTCCAGTAACCCACAAGAAGGCAGGAAAAAGAAAACAGAGAAACCATAGAGAAGAAGTAGAAAACAAAAAATAAAATTATAGACTTAAACTCTAGCATATCAGTAATCTCATTACATTAAAATATTCTAATATACCAAGTAAAAGACACATATTGGCTTTCTGTATTATAAAACATGACCCAACTATGTACTGTCTATAAGAAACTCACTTCACATGTAACAATATTGGCAAGTTGTTTATATAGGCAGAATGGAAATGATATATGTTACCCTGATATCAAAATCACACAATGGCACTACAAAAAAAAAAAAAAAAGAGAACTATAAACCAATATCCCTGATGAATATACAGTTGACCCTTGAACAACATGGGTTTAACTGTGTAGGTCCACTTAGATTTTTTTTTTTTGATATAGTACTGTAATGTATTTTCTCTTCCCTAATGATTTTCTTATTGATATTTCCTTTTCCCTACTTTACTGTAAGAATACAGTGTATATATAATACATATAACATACAAAATATGTTTAGCCAACTGTTTATGTTACTTGGTAAGACTTCTGGTCAAAATAAAAGGCTGTTGTTAAGTTTTGGGGGAGTCAGATGTTATATGCAGATTTTTTATTGCATGGGGTTTGGTACCCCTAACCCCTCCATTATTCAGGGTTTAACAGTATACTCAAAAATTTTTAATAAAATGTTAACAAATAGAGGTCATCATTACATAAGAGGACTTATGTACCATGGCCAAATTGGGTGTATTATAAGAATGCAAGGCTCATTTATTTATTTAAAACAATTTTTTCAATGTTTATTTATTTTTGAGAGAGAGAGAGAGACAGAGTGAGAGCAGAGAAGGGGCAGAGAGGGAGGGAGACACAGAATCCAAAGCAGGCTCCAGGCTCTGAGCAGTCAGCACAGAGCCCAACGTGGGGCTTGAACTCATGGACCGCGAGATCATGATTTAAGCTAAAGTCGGACACTTAACTGACTGAAGCACCCAGGTGTCCCTGCAAGGCTCATTTAATATTCAAAATTATTCAGTGTAGTATACCATATTAACAAAGAAGAAAAATCTCATAATTATATCCATGCAGAAAAAGCATTTGATAAAGTCAATGTCTGTTTATGGTAACATTCTCAAGAGAACTACAAATAGAGGAAAATTTCCTGAACTTTATAAAGGACATTTCTAAAACCTTCAGCTAATATCATACTTAATTGTGAAAGACTGATTTCCCAGTAAGATCAAGGACAAGGCAAGGATATCCCTCTTACTGTTTTTATTCAACTTAGGGCTGGAAATTCTAGCTAGTGAAATAAAGCAAGAAAAGGAAATTAAAAGGCATATAGTTCGGAAAAAGGAAAAAAAAATTGCCCTATTTGTGGTTGACATGACTGTCAGTATAGAAAATCCCAAGGAATCTGTAAAGTAAACCCCTAGAACTAATAAATGAATTTAGTGAGTCACAGGATATAATCTATTTTATTTCTAAAAACTTTTTTAATGTTTATTTGTTTTTGAGAGAGAAAGAGCATAAACGAGGGAGGGTCAGAGAGAGGGGGACACAGAATCCGAAGCAGGCTCCAGGCTCTGAGCTGTCAGCACAGAGCCCAACGCGGGGCTCGAACTCACGGACTGAGATCATGACCTGAGCTGAAGTCGGATGCTTAACCAACTGAGCCATCCACGTGCCCCCTATTTTATTCTATATACTGTAATAAACATGCAGACACCAACATTAATACAGTATTACTTAGAATTGCACAAAACAATTGGGTACTTAAGTGTAAATCTAACCACACACGTAAAATAACTATATACTGAAAGTTTTTTTAAATGCCAATGAAAGAAATCAAAGGTGATCTAAATAAATGGAGAGATATACTGTGTTCTTAAAATGGGGGTGTCTGGGTAGCTGAGTTGGTTAAGTGTCTGACTCTTGACCTCAGCTCAGGTCTTGATCTCAGGGGTCATGAGTTCAAGCCCTGTGTTGCGCTTTGTGCTGGATGGGAAACCTATTTAAAAAAAATATGTAGGGGCGCCTGGGTGGCGCAGTCGGTTAAGCGTCCGACTTCAGCCAGGTCACGATCTCGCGGTCCGTGAGTTCGAGCCCCACGTCGGGCTCTGGGCTGATGGCTCGGAGCCTGGAGCCTGTTTCCGATTCTGTGTTTCCCTCTCTCTGCCCCTCCCCCGTTCATGCTCTGTCTCTCTCTGTCCCAAAAATAAACGTTGAAAAAAAAATTAAAAAAAAAAATATGTAAATTTTTAAATAGTAAATATGTCAGTTGTGCCCAAATTGTTATACAAATTTCAAGTAATTAAAAAATTCCAGCAAGATTTTTTTTTTCTGTATGGCCAAGATTATTCTATACAGAAAGGCAATAGATCTAGGATAGCTAAGACAATTTTGAACAAAAAGAATCATTCTGTGCAATTTTAAGACTTGCTATATATCTATAGTAATCAGGACTGTGTGGTATGCTTAGAGGAACAAATTCCTAGATCAGTGAAAGAGAATAGAGATCCCAGAAATAGAACCACAGAGATATATATGCCCGTCGACTTGATAGAAGTGCAAAAACAATTCAGTCGAGAAAATAAAACCTTTCCAACAAATGATGCTAGAGCATTTGGACCTGTATAAACAAAAAAATAAAATAAACCTCTACTCAGACTTCACATTGTATAAAAAAGTTAACTCAAGGGGCTCCTGGGTGGCTCAGTCAGTTAAGCGTCCGCCTTCGGTTCAGGTCATGATCTCACGGTCCATGAGTTCGAGCCCCACGTTGGGCTCTGTGTTGACAGCTCAGAGCCTGGAGCCTGCTTCAGATTCTTTGTCTTCCTTTTTCTCTGCCCCTCCCCTGCTCATGCTCTGTCTCTCTCAAAAACAAAGATTAAAAAAATTTTTTTTTTTTCAAAAAAAAAGTTAACTCAAAATGGTTCACAGACTTAAATGTAAAATGCAAAACTATAAAACTTTAGGGCTATGCAAGGAGTTAGACTTCACATGAGAAGTATGATCCATGAAAGTAAAAATTGATCAGTTAGACTTAGTGAAAATGAAAAGCTTTTGTCCTATGAAAGACCCTGTTAATTAGGATGAAAAGACAGACTACAGACTAGGAGAAAATATTTGCTAGCCATATATCCAACAAAGGACTAGGTTGCAGAATCTATAAAGAATTTTCACAACAATGAAGAAATCAATCCAATTAGAAAGTGGATTAAAGGCAAAAAGATATTTCACCAAAGAAGATATAAAAATGGCAGATAAACACATGAAAAGATGTTCAGTATCATTAGTTATTTGGGAAATGCAAATTAAAACCACAATGACTTACTATCATATACCTATCAGAATAACTAAAGAAGTTGCAGCAACACCAAATGCTGGTGAGGGTACAGAGAGATTACTCCACATGATTCCTACATTGCTGGTGGGAATGTAAAACAATACAGTACTCTGGAGAACAGTTTGAGAGTTTCTTTTTTAAAAACTTAATATGCATTTACCGTACAACCCAGAAGCTGTACCGTTATGTACACAAAATCCTGTACATAAATGTTTATCGCAGTTCTATTCATAATAGCCCCAAACTGGAAACAACCCCAGAGTCCTTCAGTGGATGAATGGTTAAACTGTGATACATTCATACCATGGAATGTTCTTTAATAATAAAAAGAAGTGAACTAAGGATATATGCAATAACATGGATCAATGTCTAGAAAATTATGTTGAATAAAAAAGCCAATCCCATAAGGTTACATACTATATCATTCCAATTATATAAAATTCTTGAAATGACAAAATTATAGAAATGTAGAATAGATTAGTGGTTGCCAGAGGTTAATATACAGGTGAAGGTAGAGTAGGAGGGAAGTTGCTCTAAAAGGACAACATGACCAGTCCTTGCAGTGATGGAAATATTCTGCATCTTAACTGCATCAATGTCAACATCATGATTATGATATTGTACAAAATATTGTACTATATTTTGCAAAATGTTAGTCTTTGGGGGAACCTGGGTAAAGGGTACTTGGGCTCTGTATTATTTATTACAACTGCATGTGAACCTATAGTTGTTTCAAAATTAAGTTTAATACAAAAATAGCTTACTGAATTACAGACTGTAGAGGGTAGATACAGAGGTATTCACCATAAAATTCTTTCAAACTTACTATATATTTGAAAGTTTCCATAATAAAATTCAAGAGAAAATAGATTTTTCATATCTACAAAAGCAGCACATCACCATTACATCTTTTTTTTTTTTAAATATCTTTACAGTATCATAAATAACATGGTAAGTAACATTTTGGAAAAGAAAAAGACAGCTCTGGAAACCCCACACATGGATATTTATCCAAGTGAAATGAATTTACATTCATGCAGAAATCTGTATGCAAATGTTTATAATGGCTTTATTCACAGTCCTCAAATTTGGAAACAACCTTTATCCTTGAGCTGGAGATGGATAAGTAAACTGTAATACATCCTATAATGGAATACTACTCAGCATTAATAAGGAACAAACTGCTGATACACACAACAACATGGGGGAGTGTCAAATGAATTGTTGAAGTGAAGGAAGCCAGACTTAAAAGAGTGCATCAGTATGATTCCATGTATACAACATTCCTGCAAAGGAAAAACTATAGGGGTAGAAATCAGCTTAGTGTTTGTTAGGGGCTGGGTCTGGGGGCATAGGTACTTCAGGACTTGATAGAACTGTTCTGTGTCTTAATTTTCATGCTGACATAACTGTGTATATTAATCTAACTTCAGAGTACCCAAGAGAGGGTGAATTTTACTGTATGTAAATTGTATCTTTATTTTTAATGAAAAAAATGTAGCTATTGCTGAGGGAGAATGAGTACCTTAAATCAAGGCAAGTTACAGATAATTTTAGAAAATACTTCTTTAAATAACACATCTACTTTCTCTGCCACCAACACCCACCCACACTTAACCATACACCCTGTCCTCCCTAGTTATAAATATTCCCTAATGTCTTCTTATTTATTTATTTATTTATTTATTTATTTATTTATTTATTTATTTATTTATTTTGAGAGTGAAAGTGTGAATGGGGAAGGGGATAGAAGGAGAGAGAGAATCTTAAGCAGGCTCCACATGCAGCATGGAGTCTGACACAGGGCTAGATCCCACGACCTTGGGATCATGACCTGAGCCAGTATCAAGAGTCAGACGCTCAACTGACTAAGCCACCCGGGCATCCCTTCTCTAATGTCCTGATATAAAATCCATCTGTGTTAGAGATGAAATAACAAATCAGAAGGGTTATTTTACTACAGCATAAAATTAAAACTCTGAAGTTAAGTTTGTTATTCAAGCTAAAATTGCACACACTATTTAGAAAATGAATTACAGTGGCTAAATTGGGAAAGATATGGCCATTTATTTATATGAAAAAGTATTTCATTAGAGGCCAACAGTATAAACAGGGTGCTACAAAAAATGTAATATCTTAGCTTTCAAAAAGGTAAATAGTGAGGAAAGTAATGTTTGTACTTTGACCTTTATTAAATCACAGCTGGAATATCTTAAATTGTTTTGTCACTTAAGGTTACTCCAGAGACTTGATAGCTGCCTATCAACTGTGGTATGTGTTACAAGGAAATAGGTTTTATACTTAGAAGTAGGGACTTTGTAGCAATTAGACTAGTACAAAAATGAAATGGAACTACCTCCAAAGTATTAAGTGCTCTGCTTTGATCTGTGTTCAGGGGCACATACTCTTCCTTCTATGGACTCTGGGACTCTGTAGACTGATTTTGTTTTCTATTTCATTTTAAGGTTTTTCATTTTTAGGTCATTCAAAGTATCTTCTTCAGGCTAAGCATCGGCAGGATTCTTTATCTGTTGTAGCTCTTAGAACATCAAGTTATTCTAGTTGGTCTTATCTCTAGTTATCAGTGGCCTGTTAATGGGGTGGTGTCATCAAGAACTGTTTTCTAGTTTATCCAAGTGTCGGCAAGCAGCAAATACTGCTGTCTTCTATTATCTGATATCTAGACCCACTCCTATAATTTATACTCTCATTTTCCACAATTTTAACTGCTTTTAAATTGTCTATAGAAGACTGAGACTAGCATCTTGAATAGTGCCTGCCCATAGTAAACATATTTGAATGAATGAATTTCACTTTCTGATGCATGTTTCCACGAAGATAACAGTGATTCACATTCAGATAACCTGAAACATGCAAACTTTCTGACTAATTGGGTTTTTTTTGTTTTTTTTTTTTCTTCTGTGCAGGAATTTCGGCAGAAAGTAATGCTAGGAACTCCTTTCCTAGTTATTTGGCTGGTTGGGTTTATAGCAGATCTAAATATTGATTCTTGGCTCATTAAAGGGCTAATGTATGGTGGCGTTTGGGCTACAGTACAATTTCTTTCAAAGTAAGTGTGTTGTTTTTAGCTATGTTTTTATCTGTACATGAAAAGATATAATTTGGATGCTGCTTTGTAAAATTAATGTTTTGTATGTTTAGAATACTACCTTTATGTAATATATTTCATCTTAATTTAGTGTTAAAGAATTTTGGCAGATTTATATCTGAAATCTTTTAAATTTTTAATGTTGAAATGTTGAAATTCTAGAGGTATATTCAATGACAAACTCTAACATATAATTTTTAAGTCTAAGATACAATTTAAAAACATTTCAGTAGAAGTAGATTGAGTTCGTTGACCTCTAATATACATATTGCTTATTTCTAGGTAATTATAGCTTTAGCTTACCTTTTCATAGGAGTTATATTTTCTTTGGTCATAAGCAATATGCAAGAAGGAGTTTTGATTTTAGTAGTAAGGTACAGTCTGAGCATATGAAGTACGCTCAGCCTTTTTATTTTCTCCTCCCTCTTTTTTCTTTAAAACATTGTGATCTTTCCCTTTTTTTTTTTCTCCTTAGATCTCATTTTCTAAAATTGCCTATTCAGCAAACCTAGGCAGTTGTCTATGATCTAGAACTTCCTACCTAATCTCCATTCCTTTAGTACTTTGTTTTCACCTGAATTTCCAACAAAAAAGAAAAAAAGAGTTCTGAAAATAATTCACATAGAGTATGTTAACTCTCAGGAATAGGCTTAATTCTAGGTAATTAATCTCGTTTTAGTGTTTCTAGGGGCTCCAAGGGGTCCTATAAATAGGAAGACTTCACACATAGCCTACATGGATAGTTGATCCTGCCTATGTTTAATAAAATTCATTAATACTTTTCCCAAATTCTAAATTCTGTAAATAATGACCTTCAAATCCATTAAATTGGCCAGTTCATTCTGTTTGAAAAGCTGTACTAAAAGCTTAATAGGAGTGTGTAGGTAAGGAGAAATAATGAAACAGAAAAACTTGAGGATTGCTTTGTACTCATTTGTCAAAATTATAATACATCTTTGATGAATAATATGCTAAATGATAGAGTTACTAACTATACTGAAGTGAATTATTGACTTAAGAGAATAGAAGTAGACTGAAATTCTGAGGCTGAAAAATGAATAGAATATAATTCTGTTGGTAAATTAGGATCCTCAGAATCTTGCTCACTCATTCAGCTGTAAACTCATTTATTATTGATTACCATGAAAAATGGTCTTGGTATTTAAGCATTCTGGATGTCTGGATTTTGGTTAAACCAGAGTTTACTATGTGGAACATGTGTAATTTTCATTTAAATAAATAATTCCTTTTTACAAGGAAATCTAGAGCTCAAATTTTATAAAACTTGTGTTTTGCAGATCCTTTTTTGATCATTCAATGCATAGTGCATTGCCTCTTGGAATATATTTGGCAACCAAATTTTGGATGTATGTAACATGGTTCTTCTGGTTTTGGAATGATATCCTTTGGTTGTAAAGGTCTTATCTAAAGCCATGTTGTTATTTAAACAAGTGTTTTATAATAATTTAACATTTGGGACTGAACTATCCATGATTTGTTGCAGTAGAACAATATTTCTAGAAAAATAACGTGTGAACCAATGTAAATATTGCTCTTAAATGTTTCATATTTAATAGATTGCTTTTGACAGCCGCTTTTAATAACAATATCAGAAATAATAATAGTAGCTACTATTTAGTATTTGAGTGTTTAAAGGGTATTTTCTTAAATACTTTGTACTCGTTTAGTACACATTCTATATGTTAATATTGTTATCTCCATTTCATACATGAGAAAATTTAGGCTTAAATAGGTTAAGCTGTTATCCTTGCCCAAGGCTACACAGCTAGTCTCTGGTAAGGCTGGGATAGAAACACATACTTGTCTGCTTCTATAACACCTATTCAAAACCTTTTTACTAAACTGTGATTTTCGTGTTTTAGTACCAGACTATGTACTCTAAATATTTTCTTAATATCACAACTTTTTATTTTGTTGTGGAGGATAACAGTTAATTTCCTTTTGCTTTATGAAAAAGCACACAGTGCTGTATCTTCAAATATTTGCTAATTATTTCAATGTAGTATACTTTTACAAAAGTAATATAATCTGAAATTGTAAATGTGTGTGTGCATGTGTGTGTATCAAAGAAATAAGGACAGGGTCACCTTTTGATATTTTTACATAGAAAAAGCTCAATCAGTAAGACAGTCTGTTTTATTAAAATAAAGGCACATGTTTCACAAATGTCTACTAAAATCATTTTTTAAGACATTACTATAAAAATATATAAAGTAGATTTTAAGTAACATGCAGTTTTTGGTGACTTATAGCTATTCTGAACGATTTTAATTACTATCTAGTTTCACTTCACAGTCGTTCATGTTATAACATTGTGTTCTTTTTGTTGTCTGTGTTTTAAACAAAAACAAAATACTGAAAAAAAATGCTTATTTTGAGACTGAGGCACAGTCTTACGTTTTTACAGCGTTATATGATTACTTACAGAAAGTGGAGTGCTTTTTAAATATTTTTTTAGCGTAAGTATCTTTTGAAATGTTGCCATGTGACAGTTTTCACTAGCTCATTCTGCATTGTACTAAACTTTGACATAAACATTATTCAAGGATTTATTAACCATTAGAATTATGTTATTGAAACATTTAGTATAAGTAAAATAGATCTTCTTATTTTCATTACCTCATCTATTTTAAATTTATAAAAAGCACTGACCTCTGAAATGG
Organism: Prionailurus viverrinus; assembly: GCF_022837055.1. Classification (NCBI taxonomy): domain Eukaryota; kingdom Metazoa; phylum Chordata; class Mammalia; order Carnivora; family Felidae; genus Prionailurus; species Prionailurus viverrinus. The sequence continues at coordinate 97,586,114 of NC_062567.1, forward strand.
CTTTAGTATTCCAGACATACTTTCTAACTTTGTTTCCTAAATTGGGCAGTAAATTTTACATCCCGAAAAAAGTCAGATTGACATTTCAGAATAATTTTAGACTGTTGCTGTTCTCTTAATCTGTTGTGCATATAAGTGGAGAAAAGCTGGAAAATTAGTAAATTATAAATATTGAAAACTTCATGCCAGAGAGTTTTATGTAGTCTGATTTGAGTTTTTTGTTCCTTTTTTGGAGACAATAAATAGCTATGCAAGTTTCTAAGCTAGGGAGTTGAGAATGTGAGAGGTAGATTTTGAGAGGAAGGTCAGTATAATCAAATCTATTTAACTTGTTCTATTTGAATAATTGTGTCTTTAGAACAGATTGGCATATAGTTCATTTTTTAGATGCACTGAACAAATTGCATATATTTTTCAAATAAAAATTATAGTATGAAAGTACCAAGTTTCATACTTGTCTGCACAGGAGTGATGATCATAGTACTGTCTCACAGAAGTCTTGAGCATGAATGTAATAAAGCTTAGGATACCTGACATGTAACAAATGTAAATAAGTATGTGTTATTATCTTCTGCATGACTTTTTGGATCATTGTGTCTGTCTACATCAGTTTTAACTGTGCATTTATGGTTTCTTTTATTCAGATGTTTGTATATGTGTATATGCTACTCATGGAATGTGGAATGAAATCACAAATAACTTTAAATTCTGATTATAAAAAATTGTTTTATACTTATCTATGTTATAAAAGAACCATATCTCTAGACCTTATATGATATTAGAGCTATATTTTTTTGTTTTTAAGTATTAAACTTCTGAGACCAGAGATAGGAACTCAAGAAACCTATAGGAAGAAAATAGAAAGAACCCAGAATAATTTATAATGGAAGCACAAGGGGTGTTAGACAGGAAAGAGTCATGAGGTTCATGATATAAAATAATGATTAAGATATAGAGTTAAAATAGCAGCTGTTATCAGGGACTGCCTCTCGTATTGACCTCAGCCTCTCTGTTGTTGCTTGTACCACTTTCCTCATGCAACTCATGACTGCGTATGTAATTAAAACTGATTAGATTAGTTGTGGAAAATAAGAGCTACAGTCAATTTTTATTATTTGTAGTAATTATGTTCTATAAAGTTGCTGCAAACACTGAATTAGCAAATACTAAACCTATTGCTCCTGGAGAAGAAAAAAATGTCAGGCTCTGGTCACATTTTTGTCCATCAGTCAGTACATAACCTTGGTTTTATGTGTTCTGTTTCAGTACCAAATTTAAGATTTATCGTTGATTGATTAACATCGGACTTACAGCCAGCCGCACTATAACCCATACCTGAACAAAGCTTATATCTGATATTTTCTCTGTAAGGCACATCACAGCCCTCATGTGTTTAGGAACGTGAGATAACACCTCAGCACTTCACTAGGAAGCCATTTTAAACAGTAAAATCACCAACAAAAAACACAAAAAGGCAAAAGTGTGGCACAGAATAGACCTTTCAACTCAGCTGGCATTACGTGCATAGGGAGATACATATTTTTTGCTACTTTGCACATACCCATGATGACTAAAATACCGTGAATATTGATTTTAGGGTTACAAATAAATTTTATAGGAAGTAGGCATGAGGATCAACTGTATAAACTTTAGTTTCTCATAATATACCCAACTTAAGTGTTATTGTGGTGATAATGAATTTTATATTGATATAAACTATTCTTACAAGTGAGTTCTTAGTGTTTTCTATTATTCATTAAATAATTATCATCTCAGGGTCGCCTGGGTGGCTCAGTCGATTAAGCATCAGACTTCAGCTCAGATCATGATCTCACGGATCGTGAGTTCGAGCCCCATGTCGGTCTCTATGCTGACAGCTCAGAGCCTGGGTCCTGCTTCAGATTCTGTGTCTCCCTTTCTCTCTGCTCCTCCCCCACTCACACTCTGTCTCTCTCTCAAAAATAAACATTAAAAAAATAGTAATTATCATCTCCTATGTACCTTATATTTATTCAGCGCTTTTTGGTTTATAGTTCTTTCAAATCTATTATGTGACCTGGTTCTCAGAGCAATTCTTTGAGATTAGAAAAACCACACAAATCCTAATCCTGTTTTCCAGCTGATGGAAGGAACCCTTGAGGTTCAGAGAAGTTGTATGTCTTGCTCAAAGTCATATGGATAGGTTATCAAGAGTCTAGTATAGCACCCACCTTTTTGATGTGATAACAGTGTATCTTCAAATGCGAACATAATTTTAAGTTTTTAAACCTTGCTGGAAAGCAACATGTAGAAAGAGCTTTAAAGATATCCTTAACTGGGGTACCTGGGTGGCTCAGTTGAGTGTTCAGCTCTTGATTTCGGCCCAGTTTATGATCTCATGGTCCTGAGATCAAGGCCCTTGTCAGGCTCTGTGCTAGGCTTGGAGCATGCTTGAGATGCTCTCTCTCTCCACCCCCTCAGTCCCCCTCCCCCGGCCCGCCCCCCCCCTTCATGTGCATGCTCATGCTCTCTCTCTCTCTCTCTCTCTCTCTCTCTCTCTCTCCCCCTCCCTCCCTCCCTCTCTCCTTCCCTCCCTCTCTCCCTCTCTGTCTCTCTCTCTCTCTCTCTCTCCAAACAAACAAAAAACCCTTAAACATTCATAAGTAAATCATAAGAGACAAGATCAAAAATGTATTTACAAAGCTGTTTATCATAGTACTAATAGGAAAAAAAAATGGAAACAACCTGAGTATCCATCCTGAATGGGAAATAGTTTTTATCAATTAGCTATGTGTAGTATGGGATAAAATCGCCATTAATAATGCTTTTCTAAGACTTGATGTGGGCTTATACTTAGGATGTAATAAGTGAAAAAATAAATTATATTTACAGAGTGATTCTAATTTTAAAATGTGTAAAGGATAAGAGTTGAAAAGTGAGTACATGTAATGTTAACAGTTGTTATCTCTGTGTTAGATTCATGACTGATTTTATTTTGTTTCTTGTCCTTTTATTTGAAAATGTTGTTCATTGACCATTTTTCTCTTATAATCAGACAACTCCGAAATTCAGTCATAGCCAGTACAATCAGTTGTTTATTGTGTTGGCACCACTTGTGAAATGTTGATGATAGGTTATTAGAAATTTTAGGTCTAAAAATAAATTAGTTTTCAGTCAGACTTTAAGCATAAACTGAAGATAGATACGAAGCTCTTCTGGAACTGGGATGACTACATATATAAAAATGAAGACATTGAAGAATTCTTGTTTTCACCATCCTCTCCTATGCATTTTTCTCTTAAGCATTTTTTCCTGTAGTTTACTGTTAGAGGACTTCTTTAGTTTTTTTGTGTGTATCTTTTCTAGTTTACTTGTAATATTCTCTAAGCTTTTTAATGCCTATCTTCAGGTATCCAGTCACCACCAATGGTGAATTCTGACAATATTACTATAAATATTCTTGTATATCATCTCTGTGTGTGTGTGTGTGTGTGTGTGTGTGTGCGCGCGCGCTTGCAGGTGTCTCTGAAGTTATTAAAGATAATCTCTAATTTATTTCTTAATTCATGTGTATTTGACTACTCTGTATAATGAATGATGTGAGGGGAGCGTGTGTGTGTCTTCCTTTCTGCTTATTCGGGAAGTCATTGCTCCAACATACCCTTTCCTCACTCAGTTGTAGTATCAACCTTGATATTTATCAGTTTTTCTCTACTCTGTTCAGTTTATTGATCTCTTGTGCCAGTACTGTATTATCTTACTACTATATCTTTCCTTCCTTCCTTCCTTCCTTCCTTCCTTCCTTCTTTCCTTCCTTCCTTCCTTCCTTTTTCCTCTCTTTCTCTCCTTTTCTTCCTTCATTCCCCCCTCCCTCCTTCCCTCCCTTCCCTTTCTTCCTTCCAATACACACAGTTATATCAGTTTTAGGTGTACAATAATCGTGATTAAGCAATTCTATACATTACTCAGTGCTCACCATTGTAAGTGTATTCTTGATCCCCTTCTCCTGTTTCACCCCCTCCCACCACCTCCCCACTAAAGCTTTTTTCTTAAATCATATCTGTTAGGCCAAGTTTCCCAGCGTTTTTGTTTCTCAGGAATGTTTTAGTTTTTTGGCCCTTTGTGCTTCTGATTAAATTTTTTAGGATTAGCTGTTTAAGTTCTGTGAAAAGCCTAATGCAATTTTGATTGAAATTCTGTTTAAGCTATAGAATAATTTAAACAAAAGTGAATTCTTTTGATGTTTAGATCTTTGCCATTACAAAGTAACATAGACTGGCTAGCTTAAACAACAGAAATTAATTTCCTCACACTTCTATATCAGGATGCCAGCATGATTATATTCAGGTGAAGATTCTCTTCCTGTCTTACAGGTAGGCACCTCCTCCCTATGTCCCATAGAGCAGGGGGAGAGAGTAAGGTTTCTTTCTCCCTTTTAAATCTTACATAGCTGCAGTCCTATTAGATTAGGGTCGCACCCTTAGTAACTTGTTTAATTACCTCCTAGAGACCCTATTTCCAGAAACAGTTGCATTAGAGGCTAGGGCTTCATATGAACTTGGGGGGTAGGGGGAGCGGGGGGGACATGATTCAGTCCATAGCAGAGGGCCAGGGTGGGACTAATGGGAATTCTGCCTTTTTATTCTTATCCGCATGTTCCATACCACTTAATACAAATTAAGAGACAACCCCAAACAGCTTGCCTCACCAGAGTTGTTGTCTTTTCTTGACCTCAGGTTGAACTTGATGGTATAGTGTGGCATTTCCCCTTTTTGAAGCTGTCTCTGGTATTTTGTAGATAGTTGATTAATTTGATTTGCTGTTTTTATTTTATTTTGTTGGGTATTATGGTAAATCAGAGCTGCAGTTCACAGCAGGCATCAAAGTAACATCCAAGTGGATTAAAGAGTTAAATGTAAAACAGTATTCCATAAACATTTAAATGAAAATATTGACAACACGTACTTTTTTTATTTAATTAGAAGACTAAATGTAAAAGCAAAAGTACAAGTTAAGTCAAATAGAGCTTCTTTTACTTCTAAAATTGACAACTTTTCTTTGATGAAAATGTGGTAGTCAAGCAATATGTATTGTTAGCGGGATTATAAATTGGTATATCTTTCTGGAAATAATCTGACAGTATAAAGAATATACATCAAGCCTTAAATATGTTCATACCCAAAGATATTGTCTCCATAATATTTAAGGGCCTAGGATATTCTGCTGAGTGCTTTGGAGAAGCAGAATAGCACAGGTGTAAAAAGAGCCCAGATTTTAATATTTCCTCCACCTCTAATTTACTCTGAAGCTTTGGACTGTTTAGTTAACCTCTGCCTCAGGTTTGTCACCTGTTAACGTGGGGATAACTGTAGTATATATCGTAGTTTTCATGCAGATTAAATGGCAGATAGTCAATAAGTGTTATTTGTTTTACTAGTGTTCATAAAACACCATGGTCTCAATTTTGATTAAAAATGCAAAATACTGAATATAAAAGGAATTATCTCTGGATTGTGGAGGTATTTTTGCCTTTATACTTTTTAGTGTGTTTTTTTTTTTTTTTAATCAGGAAAAAAAAAGTTGTTTTAATCCTTTACAAAGAACAACCAGGCCATTTGTGGAGAGTTTGTAAATTTTTGTTTTTAAGTTTAAAAATTAACTGGTGTGACCTATTATTAAAGCTAAGTTCAAACTACCATTTGAAGATATCTAATCTCCACACTTTTAAAGACCAAGCAAAGAAATTGTTTAAGTTCATCTGATATTTAATTCTTGAATATCCCTTTCAAAACTGTAGACATTTATTGAGCTGCTGTTTAGCCCCCTCACAAATTTAGTCCAGGCTGTAAGAAGCTGAGCTATTTAGTTACATTTAGCACCTTTTGAAATTGTTATAGTGAATAAAGGTCCTGCTCCTGAATAGTACCAGACTTCGTATTCTTTGCATATACATTTACCCAGCTTTATTCTCGAGGTTCTTAGTTGTTGATACTTGTGCCAACATAAAATCTTGAAAATGGTATTTGAGTATTTCAGATATTTGTGTCTCAGAAAATTGTTGCTCTAGCAACATTATTTTTCTTAGTGTTATTTAAAATAGTTTTTGATTCCTCATTTATATTTATAAAGGTTAGTACATTTCTTACATTTTCATTAGGTAGAAAAATGTGAACATGGAAACTTCTGTTTTAAGAAAGTTTCTAAATAGTTTTCTAAAATTAAGGTCAATTTGTGTTCAAAAAAGCAATGGAAAGAATTTAAAAGCAGCCTTTTAAATGCATGGGTGTGATATCTTAAGTAGTAGATATATAAAGATTTTAATGCAAAGAGATAAAGCAATATATTAATATAACTTTGAAGATGAGAATTCCCTTCATTTTTGATCAAAAGGAGTAATGGTCATTTAAAAATAATGATTCACTGAATTTTTAATGCATCACTGACTTTTTTAAAGGGTCAGATAAGCCAATCCTACATGACTTAAAGTTTATAAAGAAATCACATTTTTACTTTTTCCATTCAGTTATGAACATAATTTAAAAGCATATTTATTTTGATGTAATAATAGATAAATCAGCTTGTATTTTTTTTTTATTGGTAGGTGTTTTGTGTGTGTGTGCGCGCATGTGAGCACATATGGTAAAATTTTACAGATTATAAGTTTACCTATAATAGTAATTCATTTATCATTGCTTTAGATTCCTTAACTTTAGTCACATCTCAATTTTTTATTTATCCATCTTCCATTCCTTGCCAATAGTGTTGCACTTTTCTACAATTTTGGAAAATCTTGGAAATCAGATCCAGGGATTATTAAAGCTACAGAAGAACAAAAGAAAAAGGTAGCAAGATAGAATCTAACTAGTCACATGTGTTTGTGAAATTATCAGTATTTATACCAGTTATTAGAGTACAAAGAAAGAAACTGTCTTTTAGAACATAAAAAAGAAGTTTCAAACCAAACTGAGATTGTGCGTAATTATTGCTCACCCTCGGTACTCCTGAATGCCTGTCCTTACACTTCCATGACATTTTTAAATTTCATGTTTCTGTCCTTTATAAGAATTGTGATTGCTTTGAGGGATGAGTACAATATTTTAAACATCTCTGTAAACCCTCAGCAAATAATAATGAATTCAGTAAATGTTTGTTAAATGTGTAACTGGAAGACCAAAAAAGTGGTTGATAGTGCACATATTTTGTTTTAATAATATTTTTATACACCACACACACACATTATATATGCATGTATATATGTGTGTGTGTGTATATCTATATCTATATCTATATCTAATCCACAGCACCTCTCACCTAAAGCTCAGGTACTTAGGAAACCAAATTGACAGTCTGAAGGTGTCACATAAGAGAATTAGACTGGAGGCAGTTAAATTATCTTAAGAGCTATTTTATCCAGTCTCTGAAAACAAAACAAATCCTAATGAATTATTTCTGTCTATGAAAGACTAGAGCACTAGCAAGTTCCTAGGGACTAATCCCCCCTTCTCTAGGCTGCAGAGAGGTTGCTACCCTTATATTTAGTTTTCTTTAGACATTACTGCTAATTCATTTGCTAGGTTTTCTTAGTCATAATCCAGTTCTGAAGATTTCAGTTCTTTATTGAACTTAAGTTTATTTTCATGTCTTAGTCATCACAGCCTATATAGTCCTGTTCTTAGGGTAGGTAACTTAGTTGTATTCTCAGAGGAGTATCCCCCTAAGTTTAGAGTTGTTTTCATATATCCAAGAAATAAAATTCCTGTGTTCACATTACAATGAAATAGCAGAAGTAAATGAATGAAAGATTTTATTATTTTGAACTGAAAACATTGGTTAATTAAAAATGAACATCATGTTTAGTGATTCATATTGATGGCACTATAGTTGGTGAACATTGTTCAGTTTGAATAAAATATATATATTTTTTAATTCACAGACAATAGTTGAACTTGCAGAGACAGGAAGTCTGGACCTCAGTATATTCTGCAGTACCTGTTTGGTAGTATTTTTTTTTCTTTATTCTTTCCTTTCTCTTCCCATGGCAGTGGCATAGCATAGAAGGGGTGGGGAACAAGGAGAACAGTTTCTTCTGCTGAGCACATTTCAGGCCCTCCACATTCCCCCACAAGTGCATTTTAGACCGTAGTACAAGAAGAAAGATGGTAAAAAGATGTCTCCTCCCAATCTGCTTATTCACCCTGGTGGTAGACCTGGACTATACTTCTGATTCGAGGCGCCATTCATTCATATTCATCCTTAATCTCTTTTTCTTTCTTAATATGTAACTCAACAAAGAAACTAAGCAATAAAGTACTAACAAGGTTTACTATGATTCTCTAATATTGTTTTCCCAGGTATTTTTAAGAAAAAATTTATTCTATTTAAAGGTCACAGTGGGAAAATCTGTTAGATAACTTTAAAGACAACAAGGCCTATAAAATGGTTCCGTTTGAGTAGTTATCTCTTTGTAGTAGAGTGTTTTTGCAGCTTTGAGCACTGTTTTGTCATTGATATGAAAAGTTGTCATCTTAAACCAGGTCATAAAGAAAGATATAAATGAAACTAAATAGCATTTATTTATGGAATCAAGTATAGTAATACTGACATTGTTTATTTTCATAGACATCCCAGATTTCTATAGCATAATACTGTTTTGTGTTTTAATTATTTTCTTAATATTTATGATTAGTTCTTGTGAAAAATCTATAGACTGCCACAGTGGTTAAACCATGTTTTCCTTTGTAAAAATAGAAATAATCCCTAAATCATACCTGAAACTAAATGCTCTTTTATACTTTTAAGATATACATTACAACTGAACTAATGTCTTAACATGTGAATAATAACAAGAGCATTGACTTAATTCAGGATTATGGAGTGGGTCTTTGAAATGGAGCTGTAACTCTACAGATCCTTTAAGTTGTTTCACCTAACATTCTTTGACCAAACAGTTATGATTTTCAGTATTCAGAATGTATACTGCTTTACTTTTGGTAACAACTTTAGGGTGCTGACTAGATTCTCTTGCACTTTCAATCATTCTTTATAAAAAGGTTTTTGTTTCTATGCTTTACAATGGTTAATTTACAGAATTGGCACCTTAATGTTCAGAACATTTTTATATTCCGCTGTTCTTTGGAAATATTATTTTGTTCTACAAAGCCAAGAATGAATTGGCTGATATGTTTGCCATATGGCAAACAGATTCTTTATAGAGTCACTCAGTATATTTCATTGTTAAATAAATATCTGATGGCAAGAACAAGACTATTTTTATTATCATAGTATAAATGTTTTGTTATATGTTGTGTTATTGTAAGCTGTGTACTTCTGGATAGATAATTCAAACTGACAGAGGTAGCTGTCATAATATCGGTGTCCTTCACTTTGATGAATAGACAAGTCCCTAAGAAGACATATATAAATCAGAATTTCCTAAAACTGAATTAATTACTCTGTAAGTGAACTGAGGAGCCTGTCATGTTTAGGAGCCTTGTGTCAGTGTTTGTTCAGAATTCATTGACAAGTATTGCCCAAAGGGGAAATGTAGCTGAGGGTTGGAGGTGGGGGTAGAGTTTGTTTAATACATTCTTCTTCTTTCTCCTAAATAGCTCTAGTTTCATATCTGTGGTAAAAAATAAGTGGCGCTTTTTTTTAAGGGTTCACAGATCACTTTAGTACATGTAAGGACCACATAGTCCACCTATGCTTTTTTCCTAGTACCTCAGAATGGTGTCTAACCTATTGCAAACTAGAAGAGAAATGGCAGCGGTTTTTTTTGAAACACCAGTGAAGGATATTATAGATTTTGTTTCTGGCATGGGTTGATAACTAGCTCTTGTCACGTATCCAGCATTAGGTCTGGATAGCCCTTCGGAGGTCACTAATGAGTTCTTTTAGTCACTTGACTGATTCAGAGTAATATAGAGAAACTTTTCGCAATACTTAAAATAGTATGGCATCATAAACATGAATTTTTTTATTACTTGTCAAGAGCTGAATAATGTATTTTATGTTTTTGCAAGTAATAGGGACTCCCTAAACTTGTTAAGCATGGTGTACTTTCTCAGATGGGTCATGCAGTTCAGCAGAAAAGATGCTGTACCTTAATCTCCGAGATCTCAGGAGCCACTGAAAGAGAAAGATATGTACACTTAATTGCTTTTTGCTAGATTTGTTAACTTTGGGAAGACATTTTATTAATCACTTTGAATTTTATTTTATTTTTAAAAAATTTTTAAACATTTATTTATTTTTGAGAGAAAGAAACAGAGCATGAGTGGGAGAGGGGCAGAGAAAGAGGGACACAGAATTGGAAGCAGGCTCCAGGCTCTGAGCTGTCAGCACAGAGCCGGATGCGGGGCTCGAACTCATGGATCATGAGATCATGACCTGAGCTGAAGTCCGACACCCAACTGACTGAGCCACCCAGGCACCCCTAATGACTTTGAATTTTAAGAGGTTCTTTTATTCACTTCGAACTTGACCTTCCTTTTACTAAGGAACAATTTCCTTTTATTAAACAAGAACCAGTATCATGACCATTAATCACAATAAATTTTCATTTGGAAGCCTGGAGAGTGATTTTTTTTAATCAGAAATGTGAGGGATGTGAATTAAATATAGTACCATTCATTACAATAGCAAATAGGTCTGTGATTCTTAATTACTTTTGTAAAGTTATGGTTCTGCCCCATTCTTAGGAGTTTATATTCCACACTAGCCCTATCCTGTCTTTTCTTTGTTGTTGCAGTTGAAATTCCATTGAAGAAAACAATAGTGGTTTTTGTTTTATTTTGTTCCTTTGGAAATAAAGTTTTGTTTTCTTCTTAATTGTATTTTGAGAAAATAAATGTTCAGCTTTCCTTTCTTCGGTATAATGCCTTTCATAATCTTTTAACATGCTTGTTAACAGATACGGAAACCAGTGAGGTCCAAACACTGTGGTGTATGCAACCGCTGTATAGCAAAATTCGATCATCATTGCCCATGGGTGGGTAACTGTGTAGGTAAGTTTTATTAATGATTTCTAGGTATGTTCATTTAAGTTATTCTAGGTAACTAATGAATTACAGTATTAAATTAGATGTTAGAAACTTCATTCCTACACCCTACTACAACCCCATTCCTCCCAGTTATCTTCTGGTTGATAAAACAGCAACTCAGCTGTGAGAAAGTTATAAAACCAGTGTCTAGGAATGATTGATATTTCTCTATCAGTTCTTTCTGGTGCCGCCTCTTTCCTGTTTTCTTTATTGGGTAATAGTGAAATCGATAAGGAGGCAGAATAGTATTGTGTTTTAGTTAAGCTGAAGAAAGTAAGGCAATAAAAATATCTGGAAGGATGTTGTGTACAGAAGCAGAGAGGGATGACCGATGGAATTCTGTATACCTCAGTGCTCAAGAATGGTGTGGTCCAAGGAGGTGAGCTAAGTGGTCTGAGAGATAACCCTAAGGATTTTATGAGGTGACAGCAGGGAAACATTACAGAGATTGCATAACCGTTGAGAAGAAGCCTTTAAAAAGTTGGATTATAAGGTTTATACAAATAAAGATAAAATAGAGTTATTTTAAACCTCACAAAACAAAACAGTACATTAAAACTCAGAATTGAGATTCATTTGGCTCATTGGGACTCTTGACTTCAGAATGAATGTCATTGCAGTCCTTATATCTTTGCGTGTAGTTACAAGCATTCTTATTTTAAGACTTTTATTAAAACATTTATTTTCCTGAGGAGCATTTAATCAAGTAAGTAATGTATGTGTTTATTGTCCAAATTGTATCACACCTTTCATGGCATTTGTCTATCCCCATCCCCAAAAGGTGTATTTCTAGTTGTTTTTTCTTAGCTGAAAAAAATTGCTTCTGTGTTGTTCTTTAGGTGCAGGCAACCATAGATACTTTATGGGCTACCTATTCTTCTTGCTTTTTATGATCTGCTGGATGATTTATGGTTGTATTTCTTGTGAGTACAATTAGCTTTTTACCTTCTTAAGACAATTGTATACTTTTGCGTATTACCATGTTAGCAAAATATAATGGTGATAAGTCTTTTAACTAAAAATTAACGGTTTTGGACACCTTACTGCACTGAAGCATAAGGAAAAAATAGATATAGAACTATAAACATACTCAACATATAGCATAAGCAACAGAATTATAGTTAATTCTGAAAAACATGTTAGCCTAATAGGCTTTGCAAAGCTTCTGGGTAAAATACATCAACATTTTTCACATCACGTGCTTGCCTTACTCTAGTAGCTTACAGATTTTGTGACTGTGCTAGTTGCTCTTCCTTACCAGACAGTTGGGAAAGTATAGTGAACTTCACACAGAACTTGAAATATTTTGAAAAGTAAGGTGTAATTATTGCCTACTGGAGAATATTAAAAGTTACTCTTTTAAGAATAAATTGCCATTCACTTGATCATATGGGTATAGAGGAAATGATGTTTTTGTTTTGTTTTGTTTTTTATATTGAGAACATGGTTTGAGAAGGGTTTAAATGAAGATGTTAGTTGCTATGCTTCAGGGCTTGGTGGTACTTATCATAATATATATTATAGCCTGGCTTAAAAATAGGACTTGGAAGGATGATTTCCTAGTCCTCTTCTCCCACAGATATTAAGAATAATGTCTGTTATTGCCCTGATGAAAAAGGAGGCTACTTCCTCAAATAGAGATTAATGGAGAGAAATATTTGATAAAAGATCTTGACCTAACTTCTGGCCCAACACACTAGAGAGAGAATACGGCCTAAAGCAGCAGTAGTTTTTATGGCAGCAGCTCTCAAAGAGGAGACTTTTGTTTTGGAAAAAGCCCCTCTCACGGAGGTGATCTCATTGTATTTATTATATGTTCCCCCCAAAAAAAAATTTTTTTTACTTATATGCATGTCACCTTGTCTCTGTATAAAGATGTTAATCATTATATGTAGGCAATGCCAATCAAATAAAAACTATACTATTTAAGTACAGTCGTTTTTTTGTTTTTTAAGATTGCTGCTTTGCCCATTTCTATCTTTGCTCTGATTTTTTCACTGATGTAGAAAGGGATTATTTAGAAGTATAAAAGTATAAACAATTTGTATCGAAAGTTATTGGTTAAATCTAGACTTTTGGATCATGTTTTCTAAGTGGTGCCTCTTGCAGTTGTCTTGTCTTCGTGAGGTGGTTGGATGATTACTGAGTAAATGTGAAACTTCTGTTCTCATTTTAGACTGGGGACTCCACTGTGAGACCACTTACACCAAGGATGGATTTTGGACTTATATTACTCAAATTGCTACATGTTCACCTTGGATGTTTTGGATGTTTCTGAACAGTATTTTTCATTTCATGTGGGTGGCTGTATTACTCATGTGTCAGATGTACCAGGTATGTGCAAGTACATGGCTGGTTCTTTAGTGTGCTGACAACTCTTAAAACTCCATTCCTTGTTGAAAGATAATAATGCATTCTGTTTCCAACCAATCCAGCTTTTCAAGGATTAAAATTTTCCACTCAGTTTCCTTCCTCTTCCTTTACTCTTTACTTTTCCTTTCTAGCTCCCAGTCTCCCTCCTCCTCTCCTTCTTATAGTATGAATTTTTTTATATTATGAATTTTCAATACTACTTGTGACAAAATGTATTTCTGTTGTTCCTGATTCAGCTATATCCATTTGGATATAGGTATGAGCTCAAATCGATGATGCCATTAGTTTTGTGTTTATTCATAATGTTTTATTACCTACAAATATCAGTATTTATTCAAGAGTCTTTTTTTAAATTAAGAATTTTTTTGAAAGCTCTTTTTTAAAGGGGCTCATGGAGAGGTGGTCTGTGTACATAGTGTCCATCTCTCCCCAAGCCCAATGCCAAATAACCTGTGCTTTAAACATTTTTCGTGTTTAACTGGCTACTTTTCACCAGAGTCAAAGTGATACCATGTAAACAAGCTTGATAATCTCCTAATGGAAAAACAGAAACAAATTTCACCACTTTTTCCCCCTTGAGAATTAACTTCTTTTACATTAAAACTTATTTTCCATCAGAGGGAGTTAATGGTTTGCTTTCTCTTACCTCCTAGATATCATGTTTAGGTATCACTACAAATGAAAGAATGAATGCCAGAAGATATAAGCACTTTAAAGTCACAACAACATCTATTGAAAGCCCATTCAAGTACGTACATGTTTATAAATTTAATATTTTATTTTGGCATATAAAATTCCTTACTAACCAAACTTAGCAAATATCTAGTGAATACATCAAAGAGAAATATTTTTTTTTAGGTATGTCAATAGGATATGAAACAGGGAATTTTTCTTTTGGTTAGCAATATGTAAAATAGCTTAGAAATCCTACTGAATTCTAAGATTTCTGCCAGACATAGCATTGGTTAGTTTACCATAACTTTAGAATTCATCACATTAACTGCATGTGAATTTGTAACATATTTTTTCTTATTTGCACAATTCTAACTCTATTCATCTACTAACATTTGGTATAAACAGAAATCTTTATACATTAACATTCAGCTTTAACATTGCCATAAGTTTTTACAAGTTTTCACTGATAAATGAATGTATCCAGAGAATTGAAATATGATTTTTAAAATATAATCAATTGAAATTTGTATATCGGGAAATTTTCTAGACTCTAGGGCAGCTGCTTTTCAGTGTGAATTATTTTATTTGTCCTTTGAATGACAGAAAAATTTCCATAGACATAGTTTTATTTTATATTTCCTTTTTTTAATTGAGGTGTAATATATAACATTTCAAATGTACAACATAATGATATTTGTGTATCTTGAAAAATGACCAACACCATAAGTCTAGCTAACATTTGTCACCATACATAGTTACAGAATTTTTTTTCTTGTGATAAGAACTTTTTAAGATGTGTCTTGGCAACTTTCAAATATGGAACATAGAACTACTAACTGTAGTCACAATGCTGTGCATTATATCCCCATGACTTATTAATTTTATAACTGTGTACCTTTTGACTCCTCTCACTTATTTTGCCCACACCACACCTGCAGCCCTCTGAGAATCACCAGTCTATTCCTTGTGAGCTTGGTATTGTTTGTTTAGATTCCATATATAAGTGAGATTATATGGTTTTTGTCTTTATCTTTCTAATTAATTTCACTTAGTCTGAAGCCCTCAAAGTCCATTCATGTTGTCACAAATGGCAAGATTTCCTTATTTTTTATGGCTGAATAATATTGCACGCGCGCGTGTGTGTTGTATGTACATACACATACCACATTTTCTTCATTCATCCATCAGTGAACACTTACGTTGTTTCTATGTCATGACTGTTGTAAATAATGCTGCAGTGAACTTGAGGGTACATATATCTTTTCAAATTAGTGGGGGTTTTTTTGTTAGTTTCTTGTTTTTTGTTTTTTGAGGTGTTTTGTTTTTTTTTTTCCCAGACAAATACTCAGAATTGGAATTGCTGGATCATATGGTAGTTCTAGCTTTAGTTTTTTTGAGGACTCTACTGTTTTCCTAGCAGCTGTAACAATTTAACCTTCCCACCCATAGTGCATAAGACATCCCTATTCTCCACATACTCACCAAACTTGTTAGTTCTTGTCTTTTTGATACTAGCCATCCTAGCAGATGTGAAGTGCTATCTCATTGTGATTTTGATTTGCATTTCTTTGAAGATTAGTGAGCATCTTTTCATGTATCTGTTCGTCATCTCTATGTTTTTGGAAAAATGTTCAGATCTTCTGCCCATTTTCTAATTGAATTGTTTTTTTCTTTTGAGTTGTATGAGTTCTCTTTGCTCTTTAGTTGTAGGAGTTTTTTATATATTTTGGATATTAATCCCTTATTGTATATGATCTGCACATACTTTTTCCCATTCAGTAGGTTGCCTTCTCATTTTGTCGAGGGTTTCTTTTCTTGTACGGAAGCTTTCTACTTTGATGTAGTCTCACTTGTTTACTTTGCTTTGGTTTATATTAAAAAATTCATTGCCAAGATCCATGTCAAGGAGCTGACCACCTATGTTTTCTTCTAGCAATTCTGTGGTTTCATATCTTGCATTTAAGCCTTTAATCCAGTTTGAATTAATTTTTGTGTGCAGCATAATATAGTGGACCTGTTTCATTCTTTTGTGTGTAGCTGTCCAGTTTTCCCAACATCATTTATTAAAGAGACTATGCTGTTCAGTAGTTCAGATATATAGCTCAAATAGTTCAATATATAGTTCAAATATATATGTATATATTTAATTTTACATTTAGTTTGATGCTGAAAAGTAGTAGTTTCCTAATTATATGAAGTATTTAAAACTTTTGATTTTTACTCAAGCTACTTGGCCTTCAGTTTTTTGTGATGCTATTAATTATTGCATGCTTCTGGAAAGCATACAAACCGTTAAATGAAAGCAAAAATAAGGGAGTTGGATAGTTTTGGGAATTCTCCCATAGTCACGATTATTATATAAAATGGAAAACTGTGACTGCTTTTCCAGAGGTATTCTTCAAGTCCTAAAATTCCCTGAACTCTTACCCTTGACATTTCTTTTCTTAAATTGTTACTTTTAGGTACATTGCCAGATTCATGCTGTTTGTAATCATTTTGCCTTTTACTTTCTCAATTTTGGATAGAGTTTATCTCCTTGCCAAAGAGCTGCCCATCAAGGAAGAGTTTTATAAAAAAAAATTACATAGGACACAGGAATGAAAGAAATGCAGATTTGAATAACTTTAAAATGTAATTGTGTAACCCATTAAATTAACAAAAGAGAGAAGAAAAATTAGTGTTGGCAGAACTATGAAGAAACATTAATGCATGTATATTTGGTAGAGTTATAAACAAACAGGTTCTTTCTGGAAAGTAACCTGAGTTTTTAAGTTTAGAAAAATATATATTTAACACCAAAATTAAATTAAACTCATATATCAAATTATTGTACTAATAGGCTTTTTCTTTTTCTTTTTGTTGGGGGGATATTTTAGCCATGGATGTGTAAGGAACATTATAGACTTCTTTGAATTTCGATGCTGTGGCCTCTTTCGTCCTGTTATCGTGGACTGGACCAGGCAGTATACAATAGAATATGACCAAATATCAGGATCTGGGTACCAGCTCGTGTAGCAACATCTTTATCCTATGAAGCATATTGCTGAGTGGTGCCTGAAAATTGTGTCTGTCCGTGTCTCTCTCACACTCGAATCCACATTTTTGAACAATAGCATGCTATACGTAGGGCTAACAGTGGATTTTACAGTCTTTTTTTCAACACTTTATTAACAAAAGTAAACATGGACAGAGCACACTGCCACTTCTGGGAAGAATAAAGATCATAAAAAGGAATTTTAATGGTTCGTAATGTGGGAATTCACAACATACTCAACTTTTTGGTTTTGTTCTCATAACATTTTTCACGAAGAAAGAGTGAACTTATTCTGAACTTATTCTGTTGATAGACATGGTATACTGATCAGAAATGTTCAATTCTAGCTAAAACTAAATTTATGATTTATGGCTAAATTTTATGATGCACTGTACTATGACTATTGCATTTAATTCCAGGAGAATGGTCTCAAATTGATTCAGACTAGTATTATGTACATTTTAGAATGTACATGTAAATACTGTGATCAAAATCATGTGGTTTTATTAGGGATCTACTGTAATGTGTCTTCAAGGGCACGAGAAAATAATGTTCACAAGAATATGTGCTAACACTATTTTATTGCCATCAGCTGTTGCAATGCTGATATATTTCTAGTTCAGTGAAATAATTTGTAGTAACCTTGCTCTGAGGTTTTATGGTCTGATTAATAAAGCACTTGCATGAGTATAGTAAGTCATGTTATTTTGTTCAAACTTAAAAGCCCTACTAAGTGCATGATACACCTCATAGAATACTAGCACATACTATCCAGTAAAGCATAAATTAGAATTTAATTTGATGTGCAAACAGTCCAATTTTTAAGAGTTGAGGTAATTTCAAAGCAGAACAAATAAGTTCATGCAAAATTCTCAGTAATAGAGATAAATGGATATACTTCTAGAATTCTGAGCTGCGAAATAAATTGTAAACAAAATAATGGAGTTTAGCTAAAAATGGAGCATGATCTCTGTACATATAGCACATGTGAATAAAAGAAAAGCTAATGGTATATTCTGGTTTTTAAAAAATGACCTATCAGAAAGAATTTAATCCTCAAGATTATTTCAATTTCCCCAATATTGAATGTTTTGAGGTTTGTTAATGCTGTCTGAAACCATTTCAGAAAGATCTTCTTTGTTAAATGTGATGCACTGATCAATTTTTGTTGCAGCATTTCCATACTCTCACGGTGAACTATTAGTCACTGCTTCCATAAATATTGTTTACAGAGTGAGACTTGGTTTAGTCCTCTTAAGTGCTGTAGCAAACTGTGGTTCGAGCAACCTGTGGGAAAGCTGTGAGAGGGAATGGGCTTGGGGGAGGGTGGGGAAAGGGTGGTCAGACTGATGACAGATCCTAGACCAGTGTAAAGATTGTGTATCTGTATATAAATAATTTATCAAATAGTTTTCTCTTTGTGTCTGTATGTGTTAGTGTATTCAAAGCTGCTCATTTCATTTTATCCAACCAAAAAGAAAAGGGAGATAACCTAATGAGCTTCTAGTGATGTTCAATATTGCTGTTAATAGGCATTATACCCTGCAAGTTCCACTGCATGTCTGAAGCTTGGTAAAATTAGTATTCTCTGTAAAATGCAGATTACAGGTATTAAAGCAATCTAGTGGTATACCCGCCCCTTGCCTTAGTAAGAGGAGCAGTGAAAATGTATATAGTTGATGTTCAGTATTTCCAAGTACCATTTTTATATAGTAGTTTCTTTGACCATAAGTCACACATCAGAAAGATTACCTTTAGTGTATTTGAGTGTTTTAATATTAGAAAATTGGCATACGTACTTTATTTTTGAAAAGGGAAAAGATGGGTGTGGGGTGGCAATAGCATTGTGCCATTTTGTCATAGAATGTAAAAAATTGGTTAACTTTACAAATGTCTCTGCTAGTTTTGACTACTAATTGGGGGAAATTTTAGATAATTTTTAAATTCAAAGTTATTTATAAAAGGCTAGAATTTGTTTTAATTTTTTGTATTTTGAGCCACTTCACGTGGAGACTCGGTTGCAATTTTTATTGGATACATTTTTATTAACAGTCGAATATAATGGTGGTATTCTCAAGAGTTTGGATAAGAATGTTGTTACCATGTTCTTTCTTTGTGGTACAATATTCTTTTCAGTGCAAAAGAGATGTCTTTCAGTTCAATAGAAAAGATACTCTAGATACAGAAGTACGTGGAAAATACTAGCAATGTTAATGCTTTCGTACTAACCATCTCGCAGTGCCGGTAAGATCTATAGTTTAGAGATGGTCAGGTGGTCAGATAGCCAGGAGCCAGCTATGCAGCAGTGTACTGTACCGTCCGTTTACTTACTTTATAAGTCGTGTGTGTGGAACCAGCTTAACCCAGTTCTAAAGTTGTGTATGAAGGTGACCCTTTGGGGAATAGTTCATATCAGCTTAATTGGATACTTCTAGCAAATAGGAACTTACTTCTCAGCCCGGAACATGAATTACTTCTTTGGATTTTTTTTCCTTCACATTTTTGTTCCCAGGAATTTATTTGAAATATTAATAGGCATAAAGCAGTATCATTATACTTAAGCTATGGATATTTTTATTTTATATTTTCTTTATTTATAACTGTGCCAAGTATTATTTTGCTACTTACCGTGTTACTCTGTGGAAAGAAAAACCTGTAAAGTGTTTAATAAATTAGCTCTCCTTACATAAATTAAATCTGTTAAAATTTTGTAAAATATTAATCAGAATAAATATTGACTCTTAAGCGTGTGTTTGTTTGTTATTTCGTTCAGTTCACTTCAAGAAATTGACGAGACACTGGGTAGTGGTAACCTATTATATTGAAAAGATTATTATGTATATTTGTATCTGGAACCACTAGGATTCAAGTGGGAGGACTAGAAATTAGCAAAAGTAAAAGGTGGTGGTAGTATTTTATTTATTTTTTTTTTTTTTTTATTTTTTTTTTTTTTTTTAAATTTTTTTTTTTTTTTTCAACGTTTATTTATTTTTGGGACAGAGAGAGACAGAGCATGAACGGGGGAGGGGCAGAGAGAGAGGGAGACACAGAATCGGAAACAGGCTCCAGGCTCCGAGCCATCAGCCCAGAGCCCGACGCGGGGCTCGAACTCACGGACCGCGAGATCGTGACCTGGCTGAAGTCGGACGCTTAACCGACTGCGCCACCCAGGCGCCCCGGTGGTGGTAGTATTTTAAAAAACTCTAATCCCGTGTCTATGTATATGTATGTAATTAATACTTTTTAAGTAAAAGGAAATTTTTCTTTAAGAATTTTGGATTCCATAGAGTAATTAGGATCCTCAAGGACTGTATGAATCTCCAAGTTTTAAATCTAAGTATTATCTAGAGACACTGTGGTAAAATTTTGGAAAAGGAAACCTACCAAACATTGATCTCAGTCACTTGAAAAGCTATGCATCATAACTTCTTTTTTGGGGAATTTAAAAAGGAGAAATTGTGAAGGTGCCTTTTCCTGCATGTGCATGTCCACATGATTGTTTATGGGTTGAGAACCCAGTGGTATTAAGTATTTTCAGACTGGAATAATTAATACTCATTTCATAATTATTTTATGATGTTTAAAGTAATGCTTCCAGAGCTGTGTAGAGCTCAAGGAACAATATTTTGAACAAGTATAAAAATAAAGCAAATTCTGCAACAAGCCATCAATTTTCATTCCGGGTATATTTCTCCCCTTCATTGTTGACTTACATGGATCTCCCAGCCCTTCCCAAGATTGGTAGGTTGTACCAAGATAAGGATACCAGATTCCAAGAGTTTATAGAGATAACTGGAAACAAGTGGTATATATCAGGACAAGAAATCTTAGCTTCTTGTCAAAAAGTAAATCTTCAGTTTCATAAAGTTGTTGGTATTAAGAGTTACTTATTAAATATCTTTGTGTGACTTTACAAAATGGAAAGTCTGTAATTCCAAGTGGGATATTCAGAATGTTCCTTTATCAGGGTCAGCTAAGTCACAAACTCAAGGAAACCAGATGTGCCTTTTAGAAAACTTTTTGCCTTTGGAGTATGAATTTTTTGCTTGGATAAATTTTACCTGAACATCTGTCATCAGACATTTACTTCGATTGAACAATACGTTTTAATAGCAGTGTTTCTAGTAATCCAAAAGAGGGACTGTTTCCATTCAAAGCATCAGAAAGCCTCATTGCTGCTGGCTTGCATCTGTAGGTTTACAGTTTTCATCAAATTTGGAAATTTTCAGTTATTATGTCTTCAAATATTTTTCCTTTTCCCTCCCCCACCCTCAGGAAACTCTAGGTACACATTGATTAGGCAACTTGAGATTGTCCTACAGCTCACGATCAGTTCATTTTTTATTTTTGAGAGAGCACGGGGAAGGGCAGAAGGGGAAGGAGAGAGAATCTTAGACTCCGTGCCCAGTGCGGAGCCCAATGCTGAGATCATGATCTGAGATCATGACCTGAGCTGAAATCAAGAGTTGGACACTTAACTCTGAGGCACCCAGGTGACCCAGTCAGTTCACTTTTTAAATTCTCTTTTTCCCCAGTATTTAGTTTGGATTGTCTTCAGGTCTTTAAGTTCACTTAAATCTTTTTCTGTCTAGTTTAGTCTATTGTCAATACTATTTAGGCATTTAGGGGATTTTTCATCTCTGACATAGTTTTCACCTACAGTGTTTGATTTAGACCATTTTTTATATCTTCTGTCTCTACTGTTTTGAAGATATGGATGGAGTACACTTATAATTAACTTTTTATTTTTTTTATATTTTTAAAAGTGAGAGTGAGTAAGCAGGGGAGGAACAGAGAGAGAGGGAGAGAGAATCCCAAGTAGGCTCTGCTCTCAGCATAGAGCCCAGCATGGGGCTCAGTGTCACAAACTGTGAGATCATGATCTGAGCCAAAGTCAAGAGTCACGCTCAACCAACTGAGCCAACCAGGTGCCCCATAATTAACTTTTAATATCCTTACCTGCTAATTTTCACATCTATGTCAGCTTGGGTTGGTTTTGATTTTTCCTCATTGTTACAGGTTGTATTTTCCTGCTTCTTGGCATGACTAGTAATTTTTTTTTTCTTTTCAAATTTTTATTTAAGATGACTAGTAATTTTTGATTTGGTGCCAGACACTATGAATTGAGTACTGGATATTTTTGTATTCCTACAAAAATTGCAGAGCTTTGTTCTGGGATGCAGTTACTTGGAGGCTTCAGTTCTTTCAGATTTTGTTGTTAGCAAGATTGGTTAGGCAGGACTGAGCAATGTTCAATTTAGGATTAATTATTCCCCGTTGTTGAGATGAGCAAGAGCAATGTACTCCATCGAAAGCCCCAAGAATTGTGTTTCCCCGTGTCACTGGTGGCAATGAACAGGAACTATTCCCAGCTCCATGTGAGCACCAGACTTTGTTCTAAGTCTTTCAGTTGCTTTTTTTCTCTGGTCTTGGACAGTTACCTCACAGGCGCTATCAGCACACGGCTGAAGACTTGCAAGGTGGGGGGTGGGTTGTCCTCTTCATGTCTGTGAAGTTATTTTTCTGTACGGCTCTCTCAGGTCCTTTGAACTCTAGCTTCCTTGGCCCTTCTGGACTCCACTCAGTCTCAACTTGGGGTGCCTCCCAACCCCACCTGTGTTTTCCCTCCTTGCACTACAGCTGTAGCTTGGAAACTCTCAAAACTAGTGAGACTGCTAAGCCTAAGACTGATCTCATTTCCCCATCACTGTTCTTTGTTGCCTGTTGTCCAAGGCCTGAAAACTTTTTTTTTTTCCGATGTAATTTGTGGTTTTGGTGTTTCAAGTGAGAGGGTAAATCTGGCCTGTTATTTTCATTTTGCTTTAAGTGGAAGTGTGAGTTAACACATTTTTAAAAATTTTGTTTTAATTTCTGATACAGAAAATATTGGTAGATGTAATTGATCATAAACAATAGCTCCTTGGGCTCCTCAACAATTTAAGAATGTAAAGGGGTCCTGAGATTTAAAAAAAAAAAAAAAAAAAAGTTTGAGAACCAGTGGACCAGATTCCCAGTGCTTCTTTTAATGTTAATGGTTCCATGTGCAACTAAAGGCTCTCGAGTTAAAACAGACTTCTCAACCACATGCTCTCAAGGCCTTCATTATGCTAGTGTGTCCTGTGAATCTACAGCTGTGTGTGTATTGATACAGATTGGTAGCAGCAACACTTGCTAAACTTAACTGATCCTGAAGATTTTTGGGAACTAGAGTTCCCAGCCCTCCTCAAATATACCAAACCACCACAAGGGACTGAAAACATCCCAGTTGGGTCACTTTAAAAATAAAAGTATTTATTTACCATTCAGCACTTTTAATAACACATTTGGATTACTTTTGGGCTACCCTGTTGACTTATTCCAAATGATGAAAGTGATTCCTCCCAGAACAGAGCCTAAACAAAGCCAAATTTCTTCTTCCACTCCTAGAACCACTGGTAGCTAATTTTACATTTTGGGGGGAGCTGTTTGTTATGGCTCCCAATTTAAGAATAATTTTGAGTAGGTTGTTTATTGGGTAGAAACCTCAAATTAGTAGGCACCTGGCAGCTTTGTTTAGAGTAATTTCCTTTCAGATATCTACTAATATCTCCAATATAATTTGGGAACCTTAGTAGGTATGGGAAATGTTGGTTCTGTGTGGGGAATGGTTTAATATTTACATTTGGGTTACCTGTAGCTACCTAACCAACCTCTCAAAAATTTAGTGGCTTAAAATGGTGTTTTTGTTCACAGATCTCTAGTTTGCTCAGGACTCAACAGGAATAGCTCACCTTGTTCCACTTGGTGTGGGCTGGGATGTTCAAAAACCGGGGACTGGAATAATCTGAAGGCTCACTCATGTCAGTTAATACTGGCTGATGGTCGAGATCTCTCAGTGGAGGCTATGGCTGTAATACCTCCATGTGGTTTGGACTTCCTCAGAACATGGCAGCTGAGTTCCAAGATTAAACTTCCAAAGGGAAAGAGGCAGGCAAAAACCATTGCCTTTTCTAACCTCGCCTTGTCTATCATATTGTGTTAAAAATGAGTCACTAGGTTGGCCTTTATTCAGAGGGAGGGGAATTAGTCTCCGTGTTTTGTTGGGAATGTCAAAGAATCTGTGGGCAAGTTCTAAAACTACTACATACAGATTTAGAAGTTATTCCATAACTGTTCTTCAATTCAGCCTATCTTCATTTATGGTTGATTAGCTTCCCCAGCCTGCTTAACAAAGAGGCCTTACCCTCTCCCACAGTGGAACTTGTCTTCTAAGACCACGTGAGGTGCTCAAGGCTATGATATAAATAAGCATGAATTCTTTCACCTAGTACATCCTCAGTTGATTTCTTCCCACTAAGTTTCTGCTTATGTTTTTGATGCCATACACAGCACAACCGCTGTAGCTTTTCAAAATAAGCAATACAGTATGTTAAAATAGGCTTTGGACAAGATGAAGATATGTTCATTGGTCATGCTGGTTTATTTTACCAATCTCACACCTTACCCCTGAAATTAAAGGTTAGATTGAGTCTTTGATAAAAGTTTCTGGGGAAATAGTGAAAATATTGTGTATAGTCTGGTGCCTCCTTTTCTACGTGAGCCAGCTGAATGTGTCAGGACACTGCAACATTCTTTGTAACTTATGCAGGATTGAAATGTTTGAGGAAATCACTTCAGTTTCCAGGGTTTAGTAAGTTACCATGTATCAGGTCAGAGTGGAGTCTAAAAAATGTCACACCAAGCCTCAGGTTCTGTAGTTGTCTGTAGGTAGCTGTTTGTAATGATCTTTAGACTTAGATGAATTAAATATTTCAGTGTTTGGTTTAACTGTGCCCACCACCCTAGGTCCTTGTGCCTTTCTGAGGAGCTTATTAGAATGGCTTCTATGGCCCTACCTCTAGAGTCTGCTTCTGTAGGGCCTGGGAATCTGCTTTTTAATACTCCTTGGTGATTCTAATGCAGGTTGTCTAAGGAGAATAACCACCAGCTAGAGTGGGGCGGACAGGTGGGTGGGGGATGCTGCCCGACCATCTCTCAAGAGCTGGAATCGGTTGCCAAGCAACCCTGACCAGGTTAAAAGAGATCTTCTCCAACAGCTGTGATGCAAACATTAGCCTAGTCGGTCAGCTGCATAACGGGGTGGACTCTAACCACTAAAGTACAGGTAGGGACCCAAGTGATTTTCCGCCAACTGAAATCACAGCAGCTCCTCCAAAATGTGAACAACACTGAGCACCTGAATCCAGCTGAAGTTTTATTTAAAATGTAAAAGAAACACTTCTTGACAATGCCGAGGAATAAAAAGCAAAGGGATACAGTGCTCTCTTCCCACTAGTCAGCCAGCCTATCCGTGTACGGGGCAACAGACAGTACGTAAGTGCCGGCAGGATTTCACAGTAGTTTAGTGTTAGATTATCTGTGCCTAGGCCATGTAGAGACTTTCCGTGTTTGATGTCAGCTCAGGGTCATGCCTTTACTGAGCATGAACAAGGGCTCCTGCTCCTTGACCATAGCCAAATCCCTTGGGCCCAAAGTTCTTTGCGTAGCATCCTAAAAAAGGAAAGAGAATTAGCAGAAGGTCCTTTAAGCTTTGCTAGCATTAAGACCCACAAAATGACAAACCCCTGTAAGTTTAAAAAAAAAAAATGGTTTGCCATGCCCAAAAAGAGTTCAACTTATTTAAGATATAAAATGAGCCACATAGCAAGTATCTGAGAGTTGCAAAGGTGAGTCCAAACATTCCGACCCACTGGAGTTACAAGCATACAAATCGGGCCGGGCAAGTTACGTGTTTGTCTGTTGTTACCTTCATACATTCATATACTTTGCTGGAAACATACAGTGTTTCAATGAGGTTTTTATCTTATTTGTCGGGGTAATTTTAAATGACAGTCAACTTTATTGTCTCAAGTTATCTCTGTTATCTGTGAGCATCTCTAGATCCTTTATTTTCAAATAGCGAGTGGCAATCCCTTGCTTTCCTTCCCGGTTCCTCTCCCCACTGTCACAGTACTTTCTTTTTCTTGTATGCTGGTGAAATTTCCTTAACCAGGGTGGGATATTCAGATGCACAGCAATAATGGAAATTAATTTTACCTTTACAATAGATTTCGCCTTCTTTCTCAGTCAGAGTTGTTGATTCAAGACTCTTGCCACACTTGGCACACCGGAAACAGTTTTTGTGCCAGGGCTGGAAGAGACAACTGAGTAAGTCTGAGAGGGTGGTTTCTTGCAGTACAGTGTAGACACTTTGGCAAGTGGCTCGCAAACGTCAACCCAACGCATACTCCTGACTGCTGTGCTTCAACTCCAACAAAAAGCCTGGAACTGGACCTCCCTGTGTCTACACAGGGTGTTGCCACCTACACCAGGGCTGGGTTCAAACTTCATTTACAGAAGACACGGGCTGTACCAGCCAAGGGCCATCTCCCCAAGAGCCGTCTCAGACCTCACCGCAAGCACAATGTGCTCCTTTAAACACTGCCTCTTTTATGGCTGAGAGCATTGCAGATGGAAGAGGTGAAGTGGTTAAGTAATTTGCTCAGAAGTACACCTCAGATTAGCATCAGGAGTCCCAACTCTGGTTTCCCACTACATGGAATAACCTGCAGAGTGCAGATTTAACAGTCGTCCTTTAACATCCTTGAGGAGCGCCCCTTATGAAAACAAGTTTCTTTCAAACATAGATGTGATTTGTCAAGTAAGGGCATCGCTTCAACAAGTTAATGATTCAGATGGAAATCTAAGAAAAATCTGAATCCAGGGCATTAATGTATTTATATAAGACAGCACGCCTGAAGGGGATGTGAGGGGGACGGGGGAGAAAGGGAGGAGAGAGGAGTCATTCACTGCTGCTAACTCAAGACAGCACTTTACCTTTCCAGCTCCGATTATCTTCTCAGCAGCATACACGGAATCCCCACATCGGGAACACTTCTCAGCACCTCCATACTTCTGAGCAAATTTAGAAGTGTTTGGATTTGTTGTAGGCCTATGAGGTTGAACACTTGAAGAAAGGGGGAAAAGCTAGGATTTACCGAAGGGCCCATTCTAATTAATAAGCCCACAAGACAGGCACAACCGAACTCTGGGACTTAACTGCTGTCTTGTCTCATGGCCAGAGGCCCTCACTGAACTACATCCAGGGGAAAGAAGAACTGTGTCTCAGGTGCTGGCCGGCTGGTACTTTAACCTATTTATGGGCTCATTACTGCCATAAACAGACGAAGCCCCAAACTTAAAAACCTGTCTCTGTGAGTCTAAACAGAATTCCTTGAATCCCCAGTGCTGGCCTCTATGAAACAATTAGGCTATGCTTTATAAAAATATACACTGGACATATTTTTACCCCATATTCATATCATTGTTCATATTACCACTGGAATCACAGAGAGTTTTTTACTTTACCAGAGTCTGAAAAATCACTGTTAGCCTAAGCAGTTAAAAGTTTCTGCAGATAGGTCAGTGGACTCAGGTAGAATTAAGAACGTTGAGCATTACTTACAGATTAATTTCCTAATATACGCTAAGTGGGGAAAAGTGTGAATTAACTACTTAGCTTCATGGAAAAATACTGTAGAAGGTTTGCCTATTACTGTATGATGTTTGCTTTTTCTGTGGATATTGTAATTTTTGTCACTTATTTTCAAGTCACTGGGTAACTCTCGCTTTCTTTAATTCCCCTTCAATATGTAGATGTACGTACAGTGCAGAACACCATTCTGGGCTTTGAGAAGATTTAAAGGCCCCTCTCAAACCTTGTAAGTCAGTCAAGCAGATAAGAGGGCAACAGCAGTTAGCTCAGCAAATGGTACAAGTGTCCCATTTTTCCTGTTGGAAAAAGTTTTCTTTCCTGACTCTAGTTTAAGTTACATACTTATAGAAAATAAAATGTTAGTTTAGAAATACTGCCTTTTCATAAAACAAAGGATTCAAACTCCTCCCCGGTATCTTCCATTTCTTCACCTCCAGTGTATCCATGTTTTAGTCATCTGTTTTCTGTACTTTCACATGAGGTGGCAAACATATAGCAGTTCTGGAGTCATGTTTGCTATGGCTGCTGGAAATTTCATTCTAAACAACAAATACCAATTCACAGTACTGATGCAAGCATTGGTGTTTCCAGTTGCCCCTAATGTACGAATATTTTTAAAAAACTGTACAACCTACTGTATGTACTTCCTTTGGAGAGTGATTTTTGATAGCTATTCACAATGATATCCAACATTTGGAGTTAGGAGTTTCCCCCCAAAAATGTCCAATATATTATGTTAACAAGAACTTAATGTAGATTATCTCCCACCTCCCTGCTAATGACATCGTGGGGTGTGTATAGTTGTTAACCTCACGAGAAATGAAGAAATAGGGGCTCCGACAGTAAATAACGTGAAGAGCTACAGAATTAGAAAATTGGTGAGTCTGAACTGACAGTTCTGCCTCAGTGAAATGTTCTGCCCACACAGTGCTGCCTCTCCGGGAGACTCCTGTGAAGATAATGTGGTCCCCATATGTTATATCGTTACCACATCCCACAAGGGTGCTCCAGACCACAGGTGCTCCCAGAGGTCAGTCATTAAGAGCAGAGAGGCTTCTGGAAAAGGAAGTCTCTACATCTGGCCCTAGTAGGTGGCCAGGCTAAAAAGGAGAAGAGGCAAGGGCACAGATCAACGGGCCAGCACAGAGGGCTGACCAGCTATTGGAGAAGATGGAGCAGCAGGAGGTAAAGAAGTGGGTCCACTGCCCTTTGTGACTTTAAAACTGTAGCCGCAATCACGGACTTAACTTTTGGGTTATGGATGAACGTGGTTTGAGGGGGGGTGGTGTGGAGGGAGGTATATAGATATGTGTGATTTGAAAGATTTGAAAGAAAATCTTAGAAAACGAGAAAGGATTTTAACAAGCTGGAAAAGGAGAGCAGAACAAGCACAATGAACTTCAACAAAGACCAAGGTAAGCTGGGCTCCTACAAGTGATGGCGCATAACAACGGACGAGCCAGCCCTTGTACAGCTGGTTGGCAAGGCACCATGGCTCGGAAACTCTGTGGAAAAAACCCAAAGAACAGACAGGTGGGCCTCAGTGCAGTGGAAAGAGCACAGGTTTGGGAGCCAAATGGGCATGCGTCAAATCCGGGCTGTGTCACTTACTTGTGTGACCTGAGCCTTAGTGTCCTGTCTATAAAATAGGGACAAGGTATCTAAACCCCCAGAGTTACTGTAAGGATTATGTAAAATGAACATAAATGTTCAGCAAACAGCAGGCACTCAAGTATTATTTCAAGCATACCATAATGCACCGTGCTAAGCTTTGGAGTTACACTAGGAGTTACATTAATTGCTGCAATTAGCTAGCAATGCGACTTTAGGAAATAGCTTAATATTTCATTGTCTACATTTGTTGAGTAAGATGGGAAACCCTACCCTGTAGGGCTGTCGTGAGGATTATGTGAGGTGATGTGTTAATATTGCAGGGTGTCCCGCTCATGGGGCATGATAAATGGTCTTGTCCAAGAAAAGACCACTTTATTGGAGTATCACACCAATTTTGGCCTCTTCGATATAAAACGGATGTGAAAAATGTGAAGTTCAAATGAGAGAATTAATCGGTCAAAAACAGGAATTAAGAGGAAATCCCAAATGAAGAAATTATGTAGCCTGAACATAAAATACTAAAGTTTAGCAGACTCAGTACCTTGCTATTTTGGCACTGGAACCTTTAAATTTTAATACTAATGTCTCAGCGAATCAAAAACAATTTCAATTTGAAGTAAGACTTTGTAAGTTCGAGAAAAGTAATTTCTTGGTGAAATATTCTTACATGGAAGGAGTGACTGAGAATTTTTCCTTGCTTAACTGCACATGAGAAATGTGTCTCATGATTCAGACATCACTTGATTTCATGACATCTGGTCTCCAAAACACTGTGAAATGGAAGTAAATGTAAACCATGTGCTTTTGAGAACATGAGTCCTTGATACACTGGAGCATGGCCCAAAATCAAGACTAGAAATCACTGGAATAATCAATAAGAATTCTATTAGGTCCCAAACTGTCCATTTCAAGCTTAAAGAATAGTCACTAGTTGATACATGAAAACCAAGAGTCCTTCTGTTTGCTTATTTTAAGCTAAAATCTGTCCCAGACTGCTATTTCACCAAGCAACATTAATTGTTATAACTCCGTTCTGAAGGTAAGAAACGTGGTCCTAACTCACCTCTCTGGCTTGATGCCCAGCCTCTCACCCCGGTCCATGTTGAGCGTGCCAGCGCCCTGGCCATAACCATAGCCTTTGGGCCCATACTTCTTTCCATAGCAGGATTTGCAGTAGATCTCTTCATCGTGAATTGCCACTGTGGTGCTATCTAAATTCTTCCTGCAAACCACTGAGGAGGAACGAGTGAGACCTTTAGAAACATGCCAGAGATGCCATTTCCCTAAGAGCAGTGGTGGCCCTGACACATGGTCTACAAATGGGAAAGGCACAGGCTCTCTCACGTTCCTATTTCCCCTGTGGTTTCCCAAAAGCCATGGGACAGCATCTGGACTGGGTCGGCTACAGCTGAGGACGATTTGCCTTTCTCCATGGATAGGAAGGGTGTTGTTTCAGAAATGTATCAGAATTTTAACATCCTGAAGCCTCAGGCTTTTCAATAGGCTTGGCCTCTCTGGCAGGACGGAGGGGTTTCAGAGAATTACACGGCTAGAATTACATGAACAAAAGGAACAAAACTAACGCTTGCTCCAACCCTCAGCACAGTCTTCCACCTCTTCACCCTAGTGGTGCCAAAGCACAACCTAACAAAGAGCAAAAGAGTGGCTGAGTGCCCTGTGGGGGCTGGCTCTGTAGCCCTCCCCTGAAGAGCACCCCCTGGCATAAAAACGGCTTTAACTCCAGAATTCCAGTTTTCCTCATGAGTCCGGAAGGGATAACCTATTATTCTTTCATCTCGCCACCGGCTTCTCCAGCAGTGATGAGTAGGTCTGAAAATCGCAAAGTGGTTTCAAGTCTGCATTTGTGTTTCCCTTCTGTCCCAAAGGAGAATGCATTCTTTCTTGATGGTTTTCTCGCCACAAGACATTTCCACGGATCCCACTTCATAAAACTGCCAAATGTCATCATGTTTTACCCAGACATTATTTCACTTTCTAAAACTTCAGTTAAGCTTGGAAAACACACACACACAAAACTGTGAGGGAACTTACTGGGCAGCTGGAAATCCGAAGTCAGTAGAAAGGGGGATTTTTCCTCCCTCCTACTTAAAAGGGTGGGGGAAGGGAAATAAAAGGAGGAAGAAAAGAAGGACATCAGGGAACGGCGACTGGCTGGTGTAAAACAGTTACAATTAGGAAGCTTCTATTAGACTAACACTTTCTCTGGTGGAACAGAATGACGTCATCTGCTCTGGAACCTTGCTGTTGAGGCTCAAGAACTGAAATGTGTTTGCTGAAAGACACAGGTAACCTAAAACCACACATTATAGGAGAATAAACACCCTTAATAGAAAAAATCAAAATACAAAAACTGTTTCAAAGACCACAGAGTTATTAAAGCAATTTTATGAAAATTTTACTGTATGACCATCCTTCCCTTCATCCTCATTCTCTATTCTCTACAGTAAAATTCTAAGTTTGCAAACTGTTCTGAATTATATCCTTAAAATTATATCCTTAGTCAGCAGAGACAGATACTAGGAAGTAACAGTAAAATTGCCAGTAAAGAAGTTGACATTGGGGAAACAGTGAGTTTATTATGGTGGAGAGACTATCCTGGCTTAACCTAGATGAAACTAATGTTTCATGAAACTAAGAACAATGTCTAAAGTATCTGTATTTCCCCTTTTGTTCATGTACTCTTGGTTTCAAACCTGCTGGAAAACAGATTCCTTAAAAAAAAAAAGTAACTTCTAAGAGAAGAAATGATGAAACCAGTTCCAAGAAATGGTAGCTATTATGGGGGCATACACAGTAAACATATGTTAGATTTTTATTCTTTAACTGCGACTTTCTGCTGTTTCTTGTTGCCTGCAAAGCAGTTAGACCATAAAAAGGTCCCAACATGTTGAATGCTGGTGCCTAGAGAGAAAAGGGCAACTAAAATTTGAGAGAGGTTTTTCTGGAGATTATTTCTTAACGTAACCCAACATATTTAATATATGCAGTTTCTAGCAATAATTGTCACTATATGGTACTATAGACACAGCAAGTATCTGCATGTACGGGGGGGGGGGGTCCTCATGTAACAATTCCTTCATCAAAGAAAATTTGTCCTTTGAATCAGAAGATGATGATTAACAAAGAGCTTTCCGAAGTGGCTTCTCTCCTGCTTGAAACTGAACACTTAGTTATCACTACAGTCTGCAGGGGGAGGGGCCCTGTGTCCGGTTCTGTTTCTCTTACTGTCCACTATGTACAGTCTTTCGAGCACAGACGTGTGTTTTATGTCCCTTTTCTTGTCTATATCAGACACTGATAATCTTCCATCTTTAAACAGTAATAATTCTCAACTTGCCTTGATGGCATTTTCACATCCTAAGCTCCTTTCCCTCCATTAGGATATCAATAACCCAGAAAAAACTGAATTTTCATGACCAGAAAAGATGGAAATGTAGCTTCTAGACATTTGATTTCAACCAGTAGTATGCCAAGAAACAAGCAAATAGGTTTCAAAGAGAAAGGCCCCTGCCAAAGAGAAAGCTGGGGTGGATGAGGAGGAGCAAACCGTTCATTCAGAAATGAGAGCCCAGCCCTTACAACACACCAGAAACTGTGCCAAGTGCCAGACTATAAACAGCACTGAGCTCTCAGTGAAGCAGGGGAATGGACGTGAGGACAAGTACAGTACAGCAAAGGCCCAGTGGAGGCTAAAAGCCGTGGGGACGTAGTACGGCCACATGCCACAGGTCAACCCTGCCGTCCTTGCTGCTAGGCTGAGCGTTCACGATGTCCAGGACAGATAGGCAGAAACCACCTAAGCTTCTAAAATCATCTCTGTGGGGCACCTGGGTGACTCAGTCGGTTGAGCATCCAACTCTTGATTTCAGCTCAGGTCATGATCTCACACTGCATTGGATCGAGTCCCGCCGACAGCATGGAGACTGCTTGGGATTCTCTCCTTCTCTCTCTCAGCACCACCCCCTGGCCCCACTCATGCTCTCTCTCAAAATAAATAAGTAAACATTAAAAAAAATATATTTGTTAACAAATCCACAATGTTTTTCCTTAAATAGGTAAACTGAAGCTTTTACATTCATTACAACCCATTCATTGTCGAAGATCGAGCCCTGGAAGATACTTACTGCACAGAAAGCAGCAGCGGTGGAAGCTTCTCCCATCACACTGCACCTCTTCTGCGTGGTACACGGTCCTCCCACACGCCCCGCACTTGTTTCCACCTCCCCACACGGGCATTCTGCAGGAATAAAGGACTCATTAGAATGTCCCCACACGAGACGAGATGCCTGCCAAGCTCCCGGGAGGGCTGTTTAAACCCCAGGGCCAGCTGCAGATTTTGTCTAAGAACTGCTCTAACCACGTCTTTAAAGCCCTGCGTTCCTCCAAAATCGCCTCGTCTCATCTTCCAAATTGCAGCTCTTTCCTTAGCAAACTCTGACTTGTCACGCGCAAGTTTTTTTTCCCTACAGGACAGAGGATCTGCATTCAGTAAAACAGTACAGGTCGCCAGGCACAAAACAAAACTATGCCACCAGAAGCATGATGAGGGTTGAGAAAGAAGTGTGGGAGTGGAAAGGCAAACACTGTCCGCCCCTGACACCCCCACCTTAAGGATGGGTTCTGAAAACTCAGCTGAAGAACATGCACCCGGGTGGAGGTCTTTATCATGTGTTCACTTCGTTGTAACACCGCCGATTTTTTTTTTTTTTAATGTTTGACAGAGAGACAGAGCATGAGCAGGGGAGGGGCAGAGAGAGAGGGAGACACAGAATCCGAAGCAGGCTCCAGGCTCTGAGCTGTCAGCACAGAGCCCGACGCGGGGCTCGAACTCACAGACTGCGAGATCATGACCTGAGGTGAAGTCAGACGTTCAACCGACTGAGCCACCCAGGCGCCCCTAACAACGCCGAATTCTTAACACAATCTACAAGAGCTCTGCCACTTTCGAGGGATGAACAGAGTGTTGTATTGCCTCGCGAGAACTAGTCTTATCTGTGTCTGCTGAAGTTAATGCAAGATGACGGTGTAAATAGTTGTGTCTGTGACTGGAAGAACCGTGTGTATGGAGCCCCGGCTGTAACCACAACAAACATCCATCGGGATGGCTACGATTTAGGTTTCTGTGCTTCACTAACCCCCAGCTCCTCTAGCCCAGCCGGTAGTAGTTTTTCCCCTCTTCGATAGGCCTGTCAGTCCATAGAGAATATACTACCAAGTTCCCTTCCCGGTGAAGTGAATTGTCTTTTGAGCACGTCTGCAGTTGGCCTGACTCTGGGGTAGTGCTCCAAGCTTAAATCCTGCTGTGATGTGGGGCCAACATGTTCTAACCTCTCTTCTCAATGAACTGGCCTACCTGGCCACGGTATCGAATGTCTACTTCTGAATGGCCAACGTACTCAGGTGCCTTAGCAGTACAGAAAGTTGTCCTTCAAGGATGGTGCCCTGCCCTGCCCCAAGTGGTGTCTAAAAACACAGTGAGAATTTCTTTCTCCTCCAGCCTCATTCTCACACTTCTCTTCTGTGAGTGGTATTTGTAGCCCTTGGTTGTTCAGTCTCCTTAGATGAGATGCACACCTCTCTAGGAAATAGCTGGATGAGAAAGTGGAGACCCCCTTGCTAACTCAGACTTGGCTAGCCTCATAAGGGAAAAGGAGGGCTGCTAAGCAAATAGACGAAGAATCTTCAATCCTTAAAATAAAAAGGAAGGCGGTCAATTCCCATCCTCCTGCCCAGCCTATAGCATTAAACGATCCAGAACCCAGTGACTTCCTTGACACTGAGATGAGGTCTTTCTAAAAGCAAGTTTTACAGAATCAATCAGTGTTGGGCACCTTTCTGGGATACAGCATTCTCTTGATCCTCTTGTAACACTTTCCCCCAGATGTTCTCCAGGCAAGTAACCATCTCTTTCTTAGTCCATGTGGGTTAGGAAGTACTTATTAAAATGTAGTCTCCTTGTGATGGTCCACCACATCTGGTACCAATTCAAGATGAAATGCAGGTGAGAGTTCAGAAACTTTATACAATTTTATGCCACAACAATCAAGAGCATGATCAGTGGACTCACCTTACTGAATAGCATAGAAGCAGAGAATCTGTGCTTGGAAATTAAACAAAAATGGTCCTTTACCAGATAGTGTGAGAAGTACTTGTTTAGAGGGTGTTGACCATACCCTCAACTCCGGGGCTGGGCGTGTGACTCGGTCATGACAATGAGGTCACTGCATCCCCCCCCCCCCCCCCCCCGCCTGCCACCATCACAGTGTCTGGTGTGGGAATGAGCACACGACCCTAAGGCAGTTCAGTGAAAGTTAAACCCAGGGCTATGTGGATGTAGGGGTGGAGCTGCTAGCAGCTGCCTAGCCACTGGAAGAAAGGAACTTAAGAATGAAGCTGGCCCAGAAGAAGAGAGATGGAGAGACTAGGTTTAGACACTTTTCAGCTGTGTCTTGTCTTATCCTATAGACATTACATGAGCCAGTACATTGCCTTTTCAAAGTCATTCTGAGATGGAGCTCCTGTTCCTTGAAAAACACACAGACCTGACTAATATGACTAGTTATCACCAAACTGTTGGTCTCAACTTGCAAAAAGCCTACTTCCTTATTCAGACAGGACCAAGGTGATTCTGAGGGTCCATGAAGGTAACAGGCTACTGTGAAGGCATCCACAGAGGATCAACAGCTAGCAGCAACGGGATAAATCCGCAAGCTTTCCTATAGTAGTTGCATAAATCTTTTATTCCCTTCCCTGGAGACAGGTGCTCCAATGTTTAAATCCACAGTGAAATTTGAGCCTGACTGTAAAACCTCAGACACAAAGCCTTGGCTCCAACAGCCTGCACTGGCTTGAGTCTAAAGTGCAATTAGTGATACTGACTTTGCCCCCCGGCTCCAAAGTTACCAGAGTTCTGGAATGTTCATGGATGCCACAGACATCTGCTGGAAGTACCCTTATGATTCTGGAGGAAACCTAAAACCCAACCCTGGCTTGTAGGTAATGACCTTACAATTAATTACTACCTAAAATTGGATCCCAGCATCAACAGCCCAGCTGGCTTCTAACATATTCTGTTATTGTCAAGGCATTTCTCATCCTATTAGAAACTATACTATTTAATATCAACCTAGTAGCTTATATTTTCCCACCTGTTTACTTTGGAGCTATCACCAATAAGGAACCAGATTTCTATGAAGACTAATGCCATCTTGGGTTATCTCTGAATACCATTTAAAAATACTTTTTTCAAAAACTAACTCATCACTTTGTTATTCCCTATTAAAGAGCAGCTTGGACTTTTCAACAGGGAAGGTCTTTCCTTTCTTTATGTAATTCACAGTTACTTAAATTCACTTATTGTAAGTCAAGTCTGATTTCTACGGCACAGGTCACACCAGCCAAATGTGTCATCTTTTCAGGAAATACCCATCTAAGTACTACAACATTCAGCTTACTATGTTAAAAGCTTTTTCCCCTCTAGGGTGGGGACCACATTTCTGTATTCCCCATACCATGTACCAGAGTGCTTGGCACCTATCAAAATAATGTCTGTTGTTTTAAAGAATTCTTCCTTTTTTAAATTGTACAATTCCCAATTCGATTTTATGTTTATCAAGACAAAGGTAGCACTGGTCTACTTCCCTTTGTCACATTTTTTGATTCTACATAAAATTTCCAAGTCATTAACTTTTCAAAATTTCCATCCAGTCTCAAGGCTTTCCTAAGGATTTCTGAATAACCCTCTCTGTGGTCCAAGCACATGGTGTAATAGAAAGAGCATCCTCACAAAGCTTCAGCTGGAGTAATCTTTATTTTTTTATGTTGGATACTGGGTAGTTGGGCGTTCCTTATATTATTCTCTACTTTGTATGTCTGAAATATTTCATAATGGAAAGAAGGGAGGGAAGGAGGAAGGTTGGTTTGGATAGATCTATTATTTAAGATGTTACTTAAGATGGTTGTGCAACCTTGGGCTTAGTTTTCTCATCTGTAAAATAGGGAAAGGCAGCCCTCTCTAACCAGTGGAGATACTGTGAAGATAAAAGGGGGTAAACAAATGCATTGGCAGCTGTCCAGTTAACTGTTTGCTTGAAAATGGAGGGGCATCTCCTAACTGTCCATCCTGCCAGGAGTACTCCAGTAGGAAAACCCACTGGCTGGCGCCTACAGAAGAACAGAGCTCAGAGCAAAAAACAGGGTAGAGAAAAAACTTAGCTGGTTAGTCACTCATAAACCTTCTTCTGGGATGTTAATACGCACTGCAGACAATGATAGTTCCATTTATGGTGACTAAGAAATGAAGTTCAAATTTACACTTTTGGGGTGAACCCCTGTGGACGTTCCCTGAATTTGGCAGGAGGAAGTGTGATGATCTTCCATTTCTGTCACTCTTGGCATTGCTTTGCACAGAAAAAAATTCTAAAGCTTCATGTTCCCTACAGGCCTTTGGCCGTACTACTCCACAACAGCTGACACTAATCACAGCAGACTGGATTTGCACTCCGCAGTCTGGGCTACGTGCCTCTCCCCAATCCTATGCATTAATTTACAGAATGGTGAGAGGAGAAAAGAAATCCCACTTTACACATATCTCGCCAAAGAGGCCAAACAGGCTTATTCTCGGTTTCTCAGTCCACTCTTTGTTTTTCAATGTCTGAAAGAGTTCTAATACTGGGGCACTGTGTTAGATTAAAAGGCTTGGTTTACATCTGAACACCTGTATGCGATTTCTCTTTGCTCCTTCTCCCCAGGCAAAGACACCACCCAGAATTTCATAAGACTTACCCCTAGGAGAAAATTACTGTCGTCTAAATCTGAGTCACTTGTGGTCAAGTTACCTCATTCTCCAGATAACCGGCAAGAACCGCAAAGTGGCCACACAGATCATTCTCACACTACCTGTTCTGCATTTGCCATCTTCTTTTAGGTTCTGAATGTCTTGAATCCATGAATCTAGACTCTACATGTCGCCACTCACAGTTTCAGTCACTCGCTCTGATAGCAAAGGTTTGGAATGAATCCGTCTATAAACCCGAATTCTAAATACTTCCAGAAGCTTTGACATTTTATTATTACATACAGGGTTTTCTTAGGACACTGGAACCTGGCTAGAATCCAATTTCCAGAAAGGGAGAATTCATTATAAACCAGTTTCATCTTGAGACACATGGAGAGGGGTCGCTAGTTAAAGAATATGTAAATTAGTAGCACTGTCCCGAATTACAATGATTTTTTAACAGAGCCAGAGTTTGAGAGTAGTAGTTAATTGGAAGTTAACGTGCCCATTCTAAAAATTTTTCCTTCTGCTTACCAAACAATCTGGTTAGCCTACTTCCCTTATCTAAGTGAATACCACTGAGCCAAGCACAGACTTTACATGTTAGTGATGAGCTACATGTTCCATTTGGCTCCTTCTACCAAAGCCACGACTTCAAGACAGCTCGGCCCAAGAGTCCATTAAAAGCATGGCTCTCGGAGTCAACACAGTCTCATTTCCCTCACATGTAAAAGGAGGATAATGTGCCTTTGTTACAGAGTTAAGAGAATAGGTTGAAGAAATGCTTATCGGAGGCAGTCTGTGTAGAACGATATACTCAACATACTCAAGAGATGATGTTTTGTTATCAGTTCTCACCTACACATCTCAGATAGCCATTCCTTCATTATACCCCTAATCCCCCTGCCTCTCCCCATCAGGGCAACTGACTTCCTGCCCTCCCTCATCCAGCTAAATCCGAATTCCTTTCCTGTATCTCAAGTAATTCTTCTAGGGTAAGGGCAGCTAATAACCACTGTACAATGCTTTACTGCATGGAGATTTCGTCTAAATGTATTAATTCCGCACTCTGTAAGCCACATCCTGGGTTAGGAACTGAGGCTAAAATAGCTGGTCCTAAGGAAGGGTGCCTGTTCCTCAGGAGGTCCTGCTTTGGTGCTAGCATGACATGAACAAAAGGCAATACGGTAGAAGCCATGACACAGAAGCAGGTAGAAAGGGATTCGGGAAGTCCGCAAGGTCTCAGGGATGGCAAAAACAGTTTCATCTCATAGATTTACTCACAGTGGGCTCCTGGAACCAGGTTCAAGATTCCGCATTAAAGACAACTGTGATTAATAACGTCTGCCACGGAAAATGCATTGCATGTGCCACCTCTAACATGTTCCTAGTATAAGAGAAAGAGCGTGGAGATAGAAGGCTGAAAGTCTGTTACTGGCTCTGTGATCTTGGCCAAGTTCTTTAACTTCGACATCCTCAGCTGCACCTTGGAAACGGATGAGAACGCTCGTCGGGTGGTTGGAGGATTTCACGAGATACCGTTTGTGAAGTACTGGCAAAGAGCCTGCGCTGCACAGACGCCGGCTTCCTCTTCCTTCAGCAGCGCTGCTGGGCCTGAATATGGCTACCAGAAGGTCGGCCGTTAGGTGACTTGCTGAGGTCAATGACCTCCAAACACCCAAAGCCCGGCTCAACCCACTCCTGTCCAACTCCAGAACCACAATCTCTTCCCCAAACTCCCATATCTGATTGAAGGGTTGAGACCATTCAGATCACCTGAGAATTATCAGTCCTTTGGTTACCAAATTACTTGTGCACAGGAACGCCTTCCTCTCTGACCAATCTTCAACCCTCCAGCTACCGGTTAGTGAGTGTCCTCTCTGTGCCTGGCTCATCCCCAAACTGCTACTTTCGACCAGAAAGCTCTCTGTCACTCCTCTCTGCTGCCCTAAGTCTATCCTCACTACAGAGAAATCCGTCCTTCTCTCCAGTAAGTTGTCCTGTGTTCACCTCAGCGCCACCATTACTTACTAATTCTATATCCTGTTTCCATTCATGTCTTCAACGTGGAGTACAGCAAAATCCTTGACACAGATTTCAGTACTACCTGCCAAGTCACATACTGTAATTAGAATGCAACTAGGCTATAGATTTGGTCACCGACCCCCAGCATCTGCCATCTCAATCCACAATCTGTGCGATCCACAAGATATTTAATTATTCAAATAATTTAATGTTGGTGTGATTTTTACATGGAGTCAGACGGAGATTTATACGCCAAAACTACTACTTATATGCCAAGTGATCTTAGGTTGGTTATTTGATCTGCTGGTTTTCTCATTTTAAAAAATGGAGGTAATGCTTATTTATATCATAAACTAGTTCTGAGATTAAAGAGTATATGGAAAGCATTTAGAATAGCGCTTGCCACGTGAAAGGTAACAATAATCACAAATACTCATGTAATACAAGCTCTTTGCCTGTATTACAGGCACAATGTTTATTTCACAAACGTTTCCATTAAATCCCCCGACGCTTACTACATGTGCCACTTATATTAAGTAGTTTACTTATGTTAACTTACTTAATCCTCCTAACAGCTAAGGTAGACATTATCATTATACCCATTTTATGGCTGGAGAAGCTGAGGTATAGAGATCAAGTGACTCATAACTGTGAAACCAAAGCAAAATTACCATTTCAATTGAAAAATGAACACCAATAAAATTCAAATGAACTACAGAGTTTGTTTCACTGATGTTTTGCTGAAACTAAACCACTGTTAGCAACACAAATATAGTAGTGACTTCTAGGCTCTGGCACAGGTTCTTTCCAAATTGGGCATTTCCTGTACTATGTGAAGACTGAATTCTCTCTTCACTTTTCTCTTTTAGAAGTACTATGAAGCCACCCTGAAACGTTCTCTCCTGTAGTGAACTGGGAAGGTATTTGGCCCTAATGTATTATATGGTATCTGTCCTCTTTTCATTAGTGAAGGACAATTAGTAGTTACTGTTGGCACAATGAGATAATAAAAAAGAGCAAGGAGAACTGATACCCTTTGCAAATGATTCACAATGTACTTGTTCCCCTGACTTGGTTCTTCCCTTGACTTACACAAAAACTTAAATTTTTTTTAATTTTTAATTTTTACTTTATTTTGAGAGAGAGGGCAAGCACGCATGTGAGCACGGGGGAGGTGCAGAGAGAGGGAGGGAGAGAGAGGATCCATAAGCAGGCTCCACACTCAGCATGGAGCCCAACTCAGGGTTTGATCTCACAACCCTGAGATCATGACCCGAGCTGAAAGAGTTGGACGTTTAACTGACTAAGCCACCCAGGCGCCCGCAAAACTTAAAATTTTTAACTATCAGAACTTGTGCCGGGTTCTTCCACAATCCAGTTTGAGAAAACTCCAAGTCAGGGTACTTAAACTGGGACCACAGATTCCTTGAAATAGCAGGGACTGATGAACTTGGTACCACGTACTTTATTTTATGCACTTAAAAACATTTTGAAAAGGAGTTCGGAAGCTTCACCAGACTGCCAGAAGGGTCCACCACACAATAACAGTTAAGTATCACAATTGTGGGTAATCAAGGCCCCAAGGGAGTCTAGAGATCCCCACCCAATAGAACCCCAAGGATGCCATGCAAATACCAGCCCAGGAAATAATATGGCACCTTGAGGAAACCAATGAATATCAGCAAAGGGAAGAAACCTGTCCTCATGGCAAGGCCTAATAGCTACTGGTAAGTCTACATCAGTGCCCTCCTGGAAGAGGCTTTCACTGATGACCATTTCCCTATATATTCAATAAAATTTACAATAGTGTCCAATTACAAGGAACCTCTCCCTGGCTGAGCTGGGCTTTGTACAAGGATCACAATCAACGTGCCTTATGACAACCCTGTTGTAGGTGCTGTTACATCCATTTTATTAGGTGAAGTAACTAAGACCAGACAGTAAAGATGCCCAAGGTCATCAAACCAATGGGTGCTAGTACTGGCATGTGACTTGGGGCATGGCTGGCTTTAGTCCTGTCGTTTTCACTAGGCCAGGACTCCTTCTCCATAGGAGGTTTGCTCTCCTCAGCTCTCCTGATTTACCTTATTTCTGGCAGAGAAGAACAATTAGACGTCCACATCTCCATGGCCATTTAGTAGCAATGTTGAGGCTGGACTGAGGCTTCTAAAGCTCATTTATTGCCACCCCCCTCTATTCTATGCCAACATTCTTGCTGTTTTGGTATAAAATGCAATTTTGCCAAAATCCAAGTTATTGCCAGTTTCATCAGATCTCCAATGAGTATTGCTTTCATCATAGTATTTAGCATATTGGTATTTGTGTCAATCAGTATTTGAATACATTTGGAGCAACCGTTAAAAATTTACAATCGAAACCTTAAGTCAAATTCGCTAATATTACCTACTGCCTGAGTTCAATTAAATATTTGTCCCCCACAATTGCAATCTTACTCCTTCCTTTCTTCATTCAATTAACCAATAGTGGCTCTGGTCCAACTGTGTTCAAGGCACGCAGGCAAGTACTGTGAGTCTCAAAGACTCGTGAGATGCAGATCTTGTCTCTTGTAGTTTTCACTCTAAAAGAGCAAAGAAAACTAGACACCAGAGTAGAAAGAACATTGAGAAATATTGATCAAGTACCAGCTGCAATCAACCTGAGACAGCAATGACCAAGGATAGTGAGGGCAGACCAGGGTGGACTTCATAAAATCACTTATGGTTTGGTACACAGTTTTGAAGTTATGTGATTCATTTAATCCATCGCCCATCTCTTTCCTGAAAAACCTGAGTCAAATTAGAGACAAATTTGTGATTGTCCTATTTGAATTCTTGTCATTTCATAAGTAGAGCTTTAAAACAGGTTAATTAGAAAAGAACCAATGACACCATTTTTACTGCCTGAGTTAAAAAAAAATTACTACCCCAAATTAAAATATTACCCATATTGAAAGCATATTAAAGGTGAAAATGTGCTTAATCTGCTGATGGCAAATAAAACAGGGACCACATTTTGGGTAACCATTAAACAAATATCCTTCAACAAACGTCCGGACTTGGGAGTGGGGGAGGAAGGTGAGTGTCTCCCGGCTTAGAAACCCCCTCCCCCAGGGACTGCCTACGTGGAGCTTTGGAACTCAGGATGTGATTTCAGGACCTGTTGCAGAATTTCACAACCAAGCATTCTTGCTTTCCCGTTTATACCTGAATCGTAGAAAGTTCCGGAAAAAGCTCGACCTGATGTTTCACTGCTGTTCTTTCAACATTTAAAGTTCAGTGCTTAGTGGGCAGAGACCACTAAACAATGGGGATGCCAGAAATCTGCACCGCAGCAGGGGAAGGATCCTGGGCTCGGCGGACTGTGGAAGCCCCCACCTCACTCCCAGGACTCCCAACCAGCCCCTGGTAAGGTCGCCCTC
This sequence comes from Prionailurus viverrinus, assembly GCF_022837055.1. Classification (NCBI taxonomy): domain Eukaryota; kingdom Metazoa; phylum Chordata; class Mammalia; order Carnivora; family Felidae; genus Prionailurus; species Prionailurus viverrinus. The sequence continues at coordinate 97,629,584 of NC_062567.1, forward strand.
AGCGCAGCGAGGCAGAGGAGACCCCCTCCGGGCAGAGGAGACCCCGAGACTCGGAACCCACCCCACCCTCTTCTTGGAAAGAAAACCGGCTGCTGGAGGAGGGGGCCCAATGCTACCAAAAGGCGGAATAGCAGCAACGCGAAACTCTCGGCCCCGCCTCTCTCCCAAAGAAACCGGTGTGTGAAGCAACTGGTAGGGAGGTCACGCACGATTATTTATCTGCCCGAAGGGCCCGGGATCCAAGGACAGGGCCGCGGCTACGGGGAGCAGGGCAGGTGTGTGTGAAAGGGGGGTGGGGAAACCGGGGGGGGCAGGGGTGAGGAGAATGGCGGAGGGGAGGGCAAGTGGGGATCGAGATGGGGATATCGGAGATGGGGGGGGGGGCGCCGGCAGGACGTCCCGAGGAGCCCGGGAGGCTGTGGGAACCTTCCTCCCCCGGGGTGGGCGGAGGCGCCCCCACTGCAGTTACTCACTCGAGTCGGAGGCAGGACCACGCACCACCCGCGGCAAGGTCAGATCCCTGGGAAAGCTCCGCGAGTCCGCGAACAGCGACGAACCCAGAGCCCCCACCTTTTAAAGACTCCGTGATGGGCGTGGCCCTACGCGCCCCGCCCCGCCCCGCCCCGCCGCACCCGGCCGATTCCCGGACCCGCTCTGGACGGCCGGGGGAGTCTAGCGCGGGGGCTGCTTGCCGAGCGGCTTCAGGCGGGGGGCCGCGAGACAAAGGGCAGAATCCCGCCTCTTCCTGCTGTTTCCCGCCCGCCTGGCATCTTCCCACGTCCCGGGACCCTTCCGCCGGCCTTACCCCTCTCCCTCCTAACGGGATCCGGCAGTTTCCAGAAGTGATTAGCAGCTGGAAAAGGAGACTTTCTTACCCTTACAGAGGGACCGGGTCGCGAGACTGTCCCGTCGGGAAACAGCCCCCTCCACCCTGTGAGGTACCCTTCCCAAGGGGGGCACCAGGTCTCCTTCAGGAGGCCACAGTCCAAGGCCGCAAGTAGAAAATCCGCCAGATCGGGGGGTTTCCACCACCCGCTCCCTTGCCTTATCCTTATAAGTAAACTCAACGTGATTAACTTCCCCAGTGGACAAATAGTCTCTGGTCCGATTTCCAACCTCTGGGAATCTTCAACCTTCCTGTTCTTAAAGAGCAAAATATCTCATCTAGATCAAATAAATGACGTTACGAAAACGCCTCATTCCCCAAGTGTTTTTTGCATTTCCCACCACAAGGGCACGGTTGCACACACAGGGGGGAAGAAACATAAACCCAGCCAGAAACCAGGGCACCTAAGGGCCCAAAGATGCCAGTGACAATGCAGGGGACCTCATACTTGAGCTGCAGGATGATTTATTGTTTTAGATGAAAAGAAAAATAATGTCGGTTCTGTGCGGTTCACATCCTAGGCCTGCTGATGACCTCTGTGCCAGAAGCCATGATCCCTGAGAACTGTTATCTGGAACAGGGACCTCAAAAAAGGCTGTTACTGAAACTGTCCCTCAAACCACAAATGCAAGAGCTTGCTCTGGTCCAGAACTTCTCAACCTGAACACTTGACATTTGGGGCTGGCTGATTCTTTGCTCTGGGGGCCTGTGCTGTGCGTTGTAGGGCGCTTCCACCCGCTAGACGCCAATATCACCCTTCGCTCCACTTTGTAAGAGTCAAAAACACAATTTGACTTTGCCAAATGCCCTGTGGGGAAAGAGCAGAGGGCATTGGTTGAGAACCACCACCCTGGTATATATATGATATTACTATTGTTTTATTTCATATGCTGGGGCTAACCCAGGGTAAACTCATTATAATAGCAGCTTTACAGTCTCTGTCCACCAAGTACTGTGCAGAAACCTAGTGATGACTGACATCTCCTGATACTGTGGCCGGAGTCTGGAAGTATTCCTGCCTGCTGTGAGCTTTTCTAAATATGGTCAATCTGTGTTTTCATGGCATCAGCTAATGTAAAAGTGACATGACTCCTAGGGCAGACATGAAAATCCTGTCCTTGAGATTCTACACTCACTGTAGCTCTGTTGCTTACAATACTTACTTTGTCTTGCATAGATAGGTTTCTGTAAGTGTTTCTACTGAATGAAACGCTATGAACTTTTCTGCTGTACTGGTTTTCAGCAAACGATTGCTTTTTCTCCCCTACTCTTGGGTTCTTGATGCCTCCGGGACCTGACCTGTTTGCTTTCTGACAGGCTCATGTGGTCCCTAAATTTCACAGCCTCATCCTATCATTTGAAGTTGGGCTTACTTCTAACCTAAAAGTATTTCCACTATCTGTTCCTTTGTGTATTTGTCTCAGTGTATTTTACAGCAAGTTTGGGGATAATGTATAACATTTGATTTTAGATAAGTCTGTGTTTGTATTTAATTATCAACATTTTTTCAAAAGTATTTAATTTGCCTTTAAACATTTCTTTAAACTGTTGACGCTTTTTTGTTGTAAATGTTAAGGCAGTCTTTCAGATATTAGAGAGAATGGTGCAAGAAGAGAGTATGGGCTTTGTAACCAAACAGATGTGGTTTCAACATAGAGTTCTGCCACCTAGTAGCTCTGTGAGCTTGGCCTAATAACTTGATTTCTTCACACCTTTTCTTTATCTGTAAAATGATGATACTGCGCAGTGTGTAGGATTGTTAGGAGGATTACATCAGATTATGTACGTAAAATGCCCGGCAGAGCACCTGGCTCATGGTAAATTCTCAATAAATGATGGTTGTTATGTTGAGCAAGGCTATCTTGGTGTCCTTTTCTGCCTTGAGAAAGAAATAGAAACTGTGTTTTGGTGAGCATTCATCTTATGTTGCCTAATGAAAGGTTTGGTAGTGAGAAGGTATTATGTGTTTTCTAATACAATCAGGAGCCTTCTACTAGAAGGAAATTGTGTGTCTGGGGAAGAGCTAGTGGGAGAAATTTGCCCTCGTGGAGAAGAATAAGCCCTTCTTAATTCCATATGGTCCTAGTCGGTTTGATCCCCTCAAGCTTATAAAAGACAAAATTGAAGGTTAAAAGTGTCTAGCAGGATGTGTCTTTTTCCGAAGAAATGCACGTTATACTTGTAACAGTTCCTTCACTCTCTGGAATCCATTAAACAATTACCAATGAAAGTTCTTTGTCAAGGTCACTGGCCTGAGGCAAGTTGAACCAAGGTTGCCTTTCTTCATGACCTTGTGCTCAAGTTCAGATTTTTCAAATATTTTTATTATTTTTATTTCATGCTACTTTTTCTTAACAAAACTCTGAACCAGATGAGTGTGAATATAAACATAGGGCCTCTTTGTTTTATTTTAGGGCAAGGATTCCTTCCCAGAAGCCAGCTAGGCTATGGTGAAGAGGAATTTTTTAGTATATGTTAAATAAAGGAAAAAATAACTTCCCACTCTGCTAATCTACATGCTTAATAAAAAAAATAAGAAGAAGAAGAAGTAACAGCTGTTCCATCGTATTTCTTAGCCAAGATTTAACAGCAGTGGTAGGAATTAAAAATTACTCATACTCAATCCTAATAGACTGTGATGCATTTTCTGGCAGAGAAAAGAGTCATACAAGTCGTATATGCTTAAATTTTGAAAGGTAGATTAAAGTTCCTTATTCCTGATGTTTGCCATAGTTGCTTTTTTCTAAACTGACTTGTAACTCCCACTTCTCATAACTGGCATTATTTCTTACCTTTCTTTCTCCAATGAATACTATTTCTTTCAGTGCTATCACTTCTGTTACAAAATTATTGATGTTTGTTTTTCTATGAGAGTTTTCTGGCTTTTCTAGCTATGCTTATGTTTTCTTATTACAGCAGATTTGTCTAGCCCAACAAGCATATAAAATATTGTTAACCTTAATCTCCAAGACAGTCTATTCCACCCATCTTAACCTAACCGCATAAATGCCCAATTACACTTTTCTCACTCATGTTTAGTTAGTCACCTCTCCTCCTTCATTCGCGTTCATACCCAGAGCCAACATCCGGTCAGCCCACTTCCTCTAACTGGCGATGTTTTCTCCCTTATTTACACTTGCTGTCCCCTATGTCAGAAGGAGAGGTGGTTCTCTGACCCCTTACCTAGAATATCCACTGTGCTGGTGCCTTTGATCCAATTTTTCAGCATTCTTAGTTGTTATATTCTCTTGCTCTTCAATTTCTCAGTCTCTACAGCTTTCTTTGCCTTCATATTACAAAAATGCCGTGTACTCCGTGTTTTCAAAAAAGCTGGCAAAACTTCCGTGACTTTCCTAGGAGGCATTCATGATTGCCTCTCCGGCATCTATTCCTTGTTCCCAGAGGCCCAGGTTTCTGTTTGATGTCTGTGTGGTTTTGGGGATGTGCCTCCATAAGCCCTGGTTCGGGGATAGGGTACTGGAGTCACTTAAGGCCTTCCAACCCTGGTTTGGATGGGGTGGGGGTCATGTGACCTAAACCCATCCTATCAGAGTGTATCTCTGAACTCTGGGGAATGCTGAGACAGAGCCATGTTTACCTGTTCTGGAAAGTTCTGTGTGCATACATGAGGCCCAGAGGTGCTGCAGTCATTTTTGCTGGTAGGAAACCTGCCTGGGGATAATTCAACACAGAGAGGTTAGAGCAATGGAGCCAGAGCTCTGAACAAAGTGCTCTCGAAGTTCATCTACCTGCAGGATCTTTGAACTCCCATTGTTGTTTATTCGATTTTGAGATAGATTTTCTGTTACTTGCAATCAGGACTTCTGTTTGTGGTGTTTTAAAACTATGTCCACAAATTCTATGTCCATATTTCTCTGTTCATCAAGTGGAATTTAATTCCTCTCCCCTTGAGCATGTGCTAGATTTAGTGTCTTGCTTCCAGAAAATAGAATGAAGTGTACAATTCTAAGATTAAGTAAAAAAAGATATTGTGACTGCCTTCTCATTCATCCCTCTAGTGCCCTTCTATCTCTGTCTCTGTCTCTCTCTGTCTCATTACTTGCTCTGGGGAAGCCAGCTGCCATGTCAGGAAGACACTCAAGTGGCCTTGAAGGGCCTACATGATGAAGAACAGAGGCCTCCGGCCAACAGCCCCAGAAAGTTGAAGCCATCTGCCAACAAAAATATAAGTGAGATCGAAAGGTGAGTCTACAGTCTTATTAAGCCTTGAAATGAAAGTGCTGACACTTTGCACCCTTGTGAGAGACCCTGAGCAACTCACTGTGGTCATCAGAAAGTCCCTAGCTACTGAACCCATGACCATTTTTCAGTTCTTACCCTACTTAACCTCTTGGTTATGGGACAACACTGAATAAGTATATGATCGTGTATATATGCACAGAATGGAATTTTCTAAGAAAGGTCACACTTCGGGGCGCTTGAGTGGCTTTGTCGGTTGGGCGTCCGACTTTGGCTCAGGTCATGATCTCATGGTTTGTGGGTTCAAGCCCCATGTTGGGCTCTGTGCTGACAGCTCGGAGCCTGGAGCCTGCTTCGGATTCTGTCTCCCTCTCTCTCTGCCCCTCCCCTGCTCGCACTCTGTCTCTCTCTCTCTTTCACTCTCAAAAATAAATAAACATTAAAAAAAATTTTTTTAATAAAAAAATTTAAAAAAAGAAAGGTCACACTTCTGAAGTTTCACACACATGTTACCTTCGTTCTTACGATAGTATTCTGATGAGAAATGGGAATAAGTTCTCAAAGTCACAATCACTAGGAAACTTATTTCTTCCCTCCAAAAATTGTACTGTGAGGAATAGAGCATACTGGAGGATGTATTGAATAGTTTATTATCTCACTTGTCACAAGAAGCACCAGACACTTCCAGGAAAATAAAATATAAATTTCTTAACTTTTAACAGATTTTTTTGGGCTACAGATTACATAAAAATAAATGTATATTTTATCCGCCAAATTTCAAGGAAAATTTTTAGAATTTGCAGTAGGGCTTATCAAAGAATTTTTATTCCCCCCACCCTGTTCAGAGAAAGTCTAAGTAAATTAGTCTAATTTAGGATTTAAAAATTAGCATTTGGATATAATATATTTCAAATGTAGTTAAATAAGATTTCCATGTGTATTTTGATCACTGAACAGAGAAAGTCTCATAAAAATTTCCATTTAAAACGTCATTCAAATATATACATATATGTATACATATACATACATTTATGTGTATACATGTGTGTATACATATATATGTATAAATATACATGTGTCTATTTATATATACACATATGTAATGCTTTGAGGGAAGTGATGTAAGGAAGGTTAACAGGGTTTGGAAACAATGCACAGTTGCTATAATTGATAGGCACTTGATTATTTAAGCAAATGCCTGCCAGGATTTTTGTGCAATGCTCACATATGGGATTAAAAGTCATTTGTAAAATGAAACTTCTCTTGTAAAAGAAAAGAAAAACTGTCATGTTTCTGCATCTCTCACCTCATAAGAAAAGTGTTGAGCTATAGACAAAAGGTTAATACTTAAAAAAAAAAAAGCTCCTATAAATTCTGTATATGTTTATAAGGAACGCTGACTTAGATTTTATTTTAAACATTATTGACCTACCCCATTCCAAAAAGGATAGTGGGAATACCTAATTCCCATTCCTAATTCTTAAATAATGCCATGTGTTAAAAGACTCAAGTTTTGGATTTATTTGTCCCTGTGCTCACATCAACAGAAGACTTGAGGTGCTGAGCAGAACCAAACTCTATTGGCCTGGGAATGGCTGGGTATGAGCTCAAATATGCATGTTTACATGGACTTGCAAAACCATTGGAGTCCTCTGTGAAAGGGCATTGGGCTACCCTGGAGTGATCTTCGCCTTCTGTCCTAATTCAGCTGCAAAACCATAAATGGGGAACAGCCACAGTACACACCATTGGCTGTTGTTCACGCCGACTGCATATGTTGCGCCCCAATAACAATAACCATTTACCGAATGTCCCTTGCGTGTCAAACGTAATAGGAATATTTCTTCTGGGCCAAACACCAGCCTTTGAAGGTCATCATCTTTCTTTCCGTTTTACAGATAAGTGAGGCTCATGGAAAGTGAATAACTTGTCCCACAGCCACAAAGTAAGTGGCAGAGCTGGGGCTCAAATCCATCCTGGATCCAAACCTCTTTCTCTTTCCATTACCAAATGGTGCTTTCAACAATGATTCTTCCCTGTCACACAAGAAGAGCAAAAATGTAATTTTGCCTGACAGCACCAAGGACTTCTAGCTCCTTGGGAGCAAGTCTTCAGCCAGGCAAAGCAAGAGCAAACCTTTGCAGTCTGCAGACACGCTCCACGCCATGGCTGACTGGTGTGAAGGCTACGACAAGAAGTGGCTCCAGGAATAAGCCTAGTTGGTCTCAACCAGGGGAGGTAGGTCTGGGGATGGGGCCTGTGCTGGTCTGGGAGGGGTAGAAATGGTGGAGGATGTAAGAGGAAGGAAATGCATTAAAAAGCCATACACTCTGGGACACCTGGGTGGCTCAGTCGGTTAAGCATCTGGCTCAGGTTATGATCTCACGGTTCGTAGGTTGGAGCCCGCATTGAACTGTGTGCTAATGATGCAGAGCCTGCTTGGAATTCTCTCTCTCTCTCCCTCTCTGCCCCTTTCCTGCGTGCTCTCTCAATCAAAAATAATAAATAAATAAAAGGGCATCATAGTCTGACATGAGTGGTTTGGGCTAAAGCCTGCCAAATGATGGATGAACATACTAGGCAACTCAGAAACACCAAAGTTTAATTGGGGCACAGCCATTTTTGTCCCATCCCCTTTTTGGGACACAAGGATGGAATGAATTCCTTACACAGAGTGGGAGCCAGGCATGTGGCCTTCCCTCCACCTCTATCCATCTGAGGAAGCAGTGAGTTAACTTTTTAGAGCTTCATTTTCCTCTAAGTCTAGCTGATCACTATGGACCCGTTAGCTCTAAAATTCTATGATTATACTAGCAGCAACGAAATGATATTATGGTCCTATATTTTTTGACATGGAAAGGTGTTCACATTAGTTAGGCAACAGATATTTGCAGATAACAGAATTTCCAGGAGAAGCAGGAAAGCGAACGGTATGATAGAACTGGCATCAGTGCCCGACCCCAGCCTGGTGCAGTTTTCAGGGGACCCCTCTGCTGCCCAGGCCTGCCTCTCAGTGTATATTACGCCAGAGCCTGAGAGTGTGCATTCTACTTCAGGTACTGGAAGGTCTGCTGTCCCTGACCATGGCCGGCACCTCATGTTACTCACTTGCTTTCCAGGTACACACTCGGGGTATGTATCAACCGTTAGGACTCGGTGAGAATTTGGTTACATGTGGAACCCAAGCTGCAAGGGAGTTTGGAAATGTTTAGCTTTCCAGCCTCTGGGTACAGGAAGCCATGTCAGAAGTATGAGTGGGTGTTATGGTGTCTGCCACTTTGTGTTACGTTGTTGGGTGCAAAAAGGGGGCCTCTAACAGATGTCTATTAAAATACTACACAAAATGTTGAAAGGGTATTTGCTAAAATGTTAGTAACCTTGGGGCACCTGCGTGGCTCATTCAATTAAGCATCTGACTCTTAGGCTCAGGTCGTGATCTTATGGTTTGTGAGTTCAAGCCCCGAACGGGGCTCTGCACTGGAGCATGGAACCTGCTCAGGATTCTCTCTCTCCCTCTCTCTCTGCCCTGCCCCCACTTGCACACACACTCTCTCTTTCTCTCTCTCTGAAAATAAATACATATTATTTTTAAAATGTTAGTAATGTTTTGCTTTGATCAAAAGTATAACTACTCACTTCTCCTGACGGGTATTTCTACCATGAACGAGTATTACTTGTATTATTTCTTGAAAGAATGATCTTGTTTATGTTCCTGTGACTCTATACGAAATAGAGATGCTGTCACTGCCTCTTTGTGTTTTATAGATAATCTGTCTTCAAGATACAGGCTCACAGAATTAGACCTTGGAAATAGGTTGAAGGTCATGATATCATTATCCCAATTCAGATAGTGTTACCAAATCTCTGGATACTTGAATCACTTTTTTTTTCTTTTCTTTTTTTTTTTTTAAGTTTATTTATCTATTTTGAGAGAGAGAGAAAGCACAAGCCAGAGAGAGGCAAAGAGAGATGGAGAAGAGAGAATCCTAAGCAGGCTCCACACAACGAGGGGCTTGAACCCACCAACCATGAGATATGACCTGAGCTGAAGTCAGATGCTCAACCTACTGAGCCACCCAGGCACCCCTTGAGTCAGTTTCTTAATGAAGACTCATAGACAATATAGTAATGACAGGGAAGCAAAGTGGGATCTGAGAAAGCATTATTATCTGGGGGAGTTGGTTTTTTTCTAATAGCATGTATCTGATTGCCCATTTTAAAATAATGATAAACTTTCTTATGAAGTGAGATCTGCCATATTATGAAGTTTTAACAAAGATAAACCTGAAATACAGATCAACTGCACACACAGAAATACAGCTGTCTGGGAAGGGAGGTGAGAGCTAGATACACTATTTATTTGGGTCTTTCAGTGCTAGGTTAAGAAATAAAACTTGATTCAGATCTTATCTCCTCTAACTCCTTCAATGAGTGCTGAATTTTGTTTCAACCAGAAAATATTAAAATATATTTAATCTATTGCTTAAACTTGAAGATCCATTTTGAACTTGGAACAGCTTATGAGATTTCTAAATCAATGTGATTCATAAAAATTTGCTTAAATCATATGATTTATATAGTGCCAGAGAAAATATAGTGCCAGAACTATTTAGGTGTTAGATTGCTATAGTGCCTTTCTTATAAAAATCCTTGATGTGATTAATGTAGTTACTTAATCTAGTAATTTTAAAGCACCTGCTATATGCAAGGTACTTTGTTAGGCTTTAGGGGATACAGCATTCAAAGAAAATTTCTCTTCTCAAAGAGTTTAAGGTTTAGTTACGAGAGTCTAGACATCTATAAAACCCTGCAATAAAGAGCATAACGTGAGACATATTACAACATGGGAACACCAGAGCCCAGATGGGGAGCAGACCCTGACACAAGGATGCAAGAACAGGGACTTTTTTTTGAAGGTATAAGAAGGAAGGTGAGTGGGGAAATGAGGCAGATAAGAGACAGTCATGGACGTAAAATGCATTATCAAGCCAGTCACCACTCTGGGCAAAGGGAGCTTCAAACCCTGAGGAACCCAGGGAATGATATGGACAGAACCTCAGAGTTATAACACCCAAGGAGCAAAGGAGATGAGGTGCTTATTCACCAGGTTGAAGTCTTAATCCCCAATGTGATGGTATTGGGAGATAGGGCCTTTGGGAGGTAATTTGGTTTAGATGAGGTCACAACAGGATTAGTGCCCTTACAGGAGGAGACACCAGAGAGCTTGCCCTCTCTCTCTCTTCCTCATGTAAGAACACAGCAAGAGTCTACTGTCTCAAACCAAGAAGAGAGCCTCACCAGGAACCAAAGCAGCTGTCATCTTGATTTTGGACTTCCCAGCCTCCAGAACTAGGAGAAATGAATTTCTGCGCTTAAGCCACCTAGTCCATGATATTTCATTATGGCAAGCTGAGCACACTAAAACAGCCAACTTCCATCAGTCTTGGATCAGGGGATTTCCAGTGGAAGTTACTCCTTTTGCACTTCCAGACTGCCAAGCATGGGCAGAACAGCCTTCTCCAGGTTTGTGGGAGGTTCTAAACCAAAGACATGCTGCCCCTGCGGTGGGAAGCCCACCCGTGAGCGCTGAAGGTAAAGCTAGAGGCATATGGGTGAGAAATAGCAGCATCTTCTAGGAGGTTAATTCTGATAGAGGGATGCAGAAGTCTTTATACTTCAGGGAGGATGTAGTGTTTCAACCGAGCCTCAGATGTCAACAGAGGCAGGGAAAAGCCATTCCAAACACAGGGAGTGTCTAGAGCCTAAACCTGGGAAAGGCAAAGTTTGGGATACTTTAGCTGGTTGATACAATTGCTTTAACTCCATTTAACTTGTTTTTCTCCTTGACATGATTTAATTCGTGGGTTTTATGTCTAAAAAAATTGCATGTACCTCAATTTAAAAATTGTTTATCGCTAACAAATGCTAACCATCGTCTGAGCTTGCAGCGAGTTAGAATCACGGATCCCAGATCACCATGACAAATATGATAATAATGAAAAAGTTTGAAATATTGTGAGAATTACCAAAATGTGACACCGAGACATGAAGTGAGCAAAGGCTGTTGGAAAATTGGTGCTGATAGAATTGCTGAAAGCAGGGTTGCCAAAAAACTCCCAATTTCTAAAAACTGTAATATCTACAAAGCTCGATAATGCAAAGTGCAACGAAATGAGGTGTGCCTGAATCTAGATTGTTTTCAAGCTTCATTCTAAGGAATATTCATTTAATCAGTAGGTATGTATTCTACAATATGAAGATGAGCAAGAGCTGCCCTTATGAAGCTGACAATTTAGTAGGGGACGCTGTTGAAACACATTTACAGAAGATCAGTCTACAATAGTTCACAAGGCCTCCATCCTTGGGAGAGCAGGCAGGGACCTCCGCTGACTGTTATGAGGTCCTGGCATTCGGGGCACTGCTTCCTTACATTTAAAACCTCTATAACCATCATTCCATCTGGCCCTTAGTTGATACTGGGTAACGTTGGTCAAATTATGGGAGAATATGCCTAAGCATGGTGTGAACAGAGTAATAGGAGAATTGAGTTTAGGTTTTATAAAAGAATCATTGTGATTAGCCACACTTTTCTCCTCTACAACTTTCTGCATGTCCTGAGACATGAAATTTATTTCCCAGATACTTTCTTCTGTGGGGTCTTTAGCTTAGGATGAAATGCATTTCACTTCCTTGGAATGTGGTCAGTGAAAGCCACACCTCCCTTTTTTTAAGTCATAATATGGGAAGAAACTTCTCTTTAAATTCTAGAAGCAAACTTAATTTACCATGTAAGTGTCTTCAACTCAGATGGCTTCACAGAAACGCCTGCCCAGGTTTCTGGCTTTCTCTCGAGTTACATTTTGGTCAGCAGTTGCATGTGTAGTATTTTATCTTGTTAAGTTTTGTCTCTCATTAAAACAGTTCATGAATCACTTTTTATGGTTTCCATATAGGTTACAGAATAAGCTCATTTACATAGAGATCCAAGTCCCTGCCAAATTTAGGAGCCCACCTTTAAAATGTATCTCAAAACTTCTATTTTCTCGCTTAAGACCCCCTTTCTAATATAATGTCCATCTCTACCTCCTCTTTTTCTTTTCATACTAATTTCTTTCCATCACCAAAACCATCAGTTGACATTTTTCTCAGGGCCATTTTCACAAGTCAAACAGTTTGTTATTACTATGAAAGCTACTGCCTAAAGAGCAGAAAACTAGAAAGCCACATTGGGGTATGTGCTGTGGGCTATGGACTGAGCTCATTCATTAGCTGGGCGACTCACTCCCCAGCCTCCATCTTGTCCCAGCAGAATCCCAGATTACTACAGCAATGGAATGTCTTCTGCCAAATAGCTAACTCTGAAAATGGTAATCTTACAAATGCCAAGAGTTTGCTCCAGTATTTCCGAAACTGGCTTCCAAGGAGCATTATAGTTCAAGTTGCTAATGGATGTTTTACAAAATAATACAGTTTTGTGGTCAAATAAGTTTGGGAAACTCTTCATGTTCTATATTTCTCTTGGATAATTCATAAAATACATTAACATATTACAGGTTCCTAACCCTATTTGACCATAGAAACCTTTCACAAAGAACCTAATAACAAGTCACAGATTATTAATTTCCTAAGGAATATTGTTTGAGAAAGATTGGTCCATGTGGTTTCTATGGAGTTTGTTTCCTGGATTTCTCAGAAAAGAGAACATGAACAGCTGTTTTAGTTCTTGATATATGTGCCTCCGAATGGATTCAAATAACAGTATATTTACTGATGATTGTGTTTCTATGACTGACAAGCTTTGCCTTGATTATCAGAGTGGTTTACACTGTGTTATTTATTCATAGGTGATATGTTGATACTTGATATGTTCTTAGCTGAATAGTTTAACAAAGTAGTTCTCAAAGTGTGGTCTCTAGACCAGAAGCTTCAGCATCATTTGAGAACTTGTTAGAAATGCGAATTTTCAGGTCCCACATCTACTTAGTTAGAAACTCTGAGGGAAGTCTAGCAATCTGTGTCTTAACAAGCTTTCCAGTTAATTCTGATATCCCACTGAAGTTGGAGAAACGTCAGTTTAATACCATTTAAGACTTCTGCTTTTATCCTCTTATCTGAAAGAACTGAAAAACTGAACAAAAGATAGGAAATAATGGTTCTCAGACATTGGACATCAGGCAGCTCAGGATAGTCATCCTTGAGAAATGGAAAAAAAAGTGAAATGATCCCTATCACTGCTCTGGCTTACTACCTAGACAGAGTTTCCAGACTGAAGTCAGGGGGAGGGTTTTCAGGCAAGGGCTGGCCATCTCTGTGAGTTAAGGAGATGGAGCTGGGTGGCTAGATTTTTCAGGGCAGAATAGCAGATAAGAGAAAGCTACATAGAAAAAAAGACCTAGAGAGCTGCAAAGCGCCGCCCCCCCCACCAAGTCTGTGGCTGATTGCTGATCAGAACATGAGTCTGAGGAAACTACCTGAGGGAAAGATCTGCCCAAATGGAGCAGAGGAAATAATCCCTACAGCTCACACAGGGCTGGGGGTAGGTTGTGTTCCCACCATCTGGAGGCAGAACCTTCTAATTCACAGAGCACTGGTAGAATACCCAGAGGGTATTGCCTTAGTAGTGGGGCAAAGTTGGCCCTCGACTAAAGGCTGTTCTGGTCCTGGCTAATAAGACTTAAAAGTCTTGAAAGGATCAAACTATTTCCAAATAACATAACTGCATCCTAGAACAAAGCTCTAGGATATTGATAGGAAAACTTACAATGACTGGTATCTAATACAATCAACAATGAAGAGGAAAAAAACCAATTAATAGGAACAGATCAAAAAGTGACACAGACAATAAAAAGGACATTAAAATGGTTATAACTGCATTCATATGATCAGGTAGAGAAATGCTCGAGCATGTTAAATGGAGACATGGAAAATATCAAAAAGGCCTAAGTTGAATTTCTCAAGACGAAAGGTACAATGTGTAAGATGAAAACTGCTATTAGATGCAACAGAATAAAAAATTAAATAACTTAAAGACACAGCAGCAAAAACTACCCAAAATGAAACTCAGGGGAAAAAAGACTGAAAAAAAAGTGAGTAGAGCATCAGTGAACTGTGGAACAACTTCACATGACCTGATACATGTGCTTAGAGTTCCTGAAAGAAGCAGAGAATATTTGAGAAAATGATGACCAGACATGTTCCAAATTTCATGAAAACAAGTCTAAGTCCAAGAAATTCAGCAAAGCCTAGGAACAAGAAATATGAAAACTATACCAAGGCGTATTATGATTGAATTGCTTAAAATCAGCGATAATGAGACAATCTTAAAAGTTGTCAGAGGGTAAAATGCCACAGAATATGTGGAGTGGGGGCTGGCTGGTGGGGGTTGGGGGGAGGGGTGAATAAAAAGGTAAGAATTACAGCAGATTTCTTGGGGGAAACAATGTAAGCCACAGGACAGTGGAACAATATTGAAAAATCTTTCAAAAATGAAGGTTAAATAAAATTTCTTTCAGGCATATAGAAGCTAAAAGAATTCATCACAGCAACAGACTGAAACAAAACACATTTTTAAAAGAAGGCAGAAATTTTTAAATTTTCAGGCAGAAGGAAAATGATATTAGAACGAAATCTAGAGCTACTTAAGGAATGAAGAACACTGGAAACAGTACATAGATAAGTAAGTATAAAACACTCCCCCACCCTGCCTTTTTAAAAAATTCTGCTTAAAAGATAATTGTATGTTTAACAGAAAAAAAAAATACAACATATACAATGTACTGTAGGGTTCATAATGTGGAAATCAAATGTCAAATGTATGACACTGAGAGCACAAAGGCCTGGAGGTGGGAAAAGGAAGTGCGCCATTGTGAGGTTTTTATACTGTATATGAAGTGGTATATTATCACTTGAAAGTTGGCGGTAATAGAATAAGGACGTACACCATAAACTCTAAAGCAACCACTAAAACAAAATAAAATGGTTACAGTCAACAAGCCACCAAAGGAAAGAAAATGGAATCATAAAAATATTCCAAAAGAGAGCAAAGAGATATAAAAAAAAAAAGAGAGAATAACAGATGGGCCAAATAAAAATCAAATTGCAAGATGATGGATTTAGAAACCCACCGTATCAGTAAATACTTGGACACATAAACAAGATTTTTTTTTTTTGCCTATAAGTCTTAGGCAAATAAACAAGTTTTATCTCCCATCAGCATTAAATTTCTCTCTTGTGCCGTGAAAGATTAGAAAGTTGAACTAATCGTGGTTATAATAGCAAAATGATCTTGGCAGTGATTCCTTTCTGAACTTAAGCATATCACAGAAAGATGTCTAACAAGTTCAGCCAAGAGACACTGCTGAAGGCACTTTTCATTTCTTACTTCACAGAGATTTATGTAACTCAGATTGCTATAGGGTAACGATCCAGGCATGGAGGGCTTGAAAGGGATTTATTGCTCACAAGGCTGGGGCTTAGGAACGCTATTAAAAGGACTTTCCTTTGTTCCCCTGAGACTCAAGGAAACTCTGCAGGCTTTTGGAGCCAACTCTCTTGTTTGGTCAGTGGGGTCTGCTCTTTTGCAGTCCACTGCTTGAGGAGTCCCTGGGACTCTCCTCTGCCTCATCTGTGTCCTGCTTCCCTCCCTCTGATTACACCTGCTGCTTTTTAGTTCCTGCCTCCCTCCAGGCTCGGGCCTTGTCCAATCGAGGCACAGGAAATGAGGGAAGGACAGCAGGGATGTGAAGTGGGGCTGGGAAGAGTTTTGTTGGAGACTGGTTAATAGTCTGGGCAGAGAGGCACTGGGACGTCGTGGGGTGTGCGAGAGATTGAGAATGAAAGAAGGAAAACAGAATATCAAGATGTGTGTCTGTGGCTATGAATTGAATCCCCTTGACAATCATTGAGAGGCACCGTTAAGGAGAGAAATTGCTTTCAGTGGAATTGTGGCTGCTATATTTGACTCCAGGAATAGGAGGGCACAGACAGACTAGACCACATGGGGCATATTAGTGGACAGTGGCTAGTGCTCTTTGGCTGCCAGTGTCCATCCCCCCTCCTTTTAGTAAGGCACCCCCAATTCCTTCTGAGCGCCAACTCTCTTCCCCAGTCTCAATTCATGGGCTTCTCCTGGAATTGGCTCCACCTCCAAGCCCAAGGATGAGCATGTGACTTAGGCCTGGCCAATCAGAGCACCACATTCCCCTGGCCAGGATGGATTTAGGGAGTATGCATAAGTTCTCTTTTGAACAGGGAGAGCCATGCCCAGGATATTTGCTGAGGGAAGAGAAATACTTCCTTTACTACTGGGTTTTAACATAGGAATGAAGCTGAAATGTAGGTGAACAGGGCTGACGTAAGGAGACGGGAGGTCCTGGTAACATTGTTTTAGCTCCTACACCAACCCATGCCTCAGCTAGCCCTCAGCTTTTTAACTACATAAACCAATAAATACTTTTTTTTTTTTTTTTTGATTATGGTAGTGTGAGTTGAGTTTTTGGCCACTTGGAACTATAAAAGTCTAAATTACATAGCATTCAACTTATATCTGTGTTACATTTGTTTAAGGCCTGTCTCCATGACTGTACTTCATAAGGGCAGGGTCTGTGTCTTTTTTGTTCTCTACTGTATCCCTATCACCTTGTACAGTGTCTGGAGTATTCATTGGGTAAATAATTAGGGGCATCTTTGTGACTGGTTATTGTCTGTTTTCCTGCTAGACTTTAAGCTCTCTGAGGGCTTTTGTATATATAATATGATATATATAACGTATATATATATTTTTGTCTCGTTTATCTTAGGCTTTCAGCCTAATGCACAAGCCTTGGCATCTATAAGGTACTTCACAAATGTTGGTAGAATGAATGAACAAATACAGGAAAAAAGATATAAACCCAAAGCACAACAAGGGATTAAGTGCCCATCATGAAAAGGTCAATTAACTCTTTGTAACTTGATTTCCCAGATATGCAATGCCTATGAAGTGAAAACTTGTTTTGTTTTGTTTTTATTTTTTACATATTTTTTAATTTTTTAGTGTTAAGTTTATTCACTTATTTTTGAGAGAGAATGCACATGCGTAGGGGAGGGGCAGAGAGGGGGAGAGAGAGAGAATCCCAAGTAGGCTCCATGTTGTCAATACAGAGCCCAATGCAAGGCTGGAACTCACAGACTGTGAAATCATGACCTGAGCGAAATCAAGAGTCAGATACTTAACCGATTGAGCCACACAGGCACCTCCTTGTTTTGTTTTTTTTTTTAAATGTTTATGTATGTATGTATGTATGTATGTATTTGTCTATTGAGACAGAGAGAGAGAGAGAGAGAGAGAGAGAGAGAGAGAGTTCAAACAGGGGAGGGACATAGGGAGAGGGAGACAGAGTCCCAAGCACTGGCAGTGCAGAGCCTGATGCAGGGCTCAAACCCAGGAACCATGAGATCATGACCTGAGTCAAAACCAAAAGTCAGACACTTAATCAACTGAGCCATCTAGGTACCCCAAAACCTTGGTTTTTATGACAGATTTAGAAGACTGGGAATGAATCAGGTAATCATCACTACTATATTTTCCTCTCTTCTCTTCTACTTATCAAAAGTGATCATATCTTTTTACTTCATGCATGCTTCTCTGACCTAAGAAGGCCTAAGCTTGTGTATAAGACTTAGAGTAGTGGTTAACATATCATTATCATATAGTTTATGAATTTGCAATATCTAGAGAAAAAGACGTAGGGCTCTACAGTAGTTACAGTATCAAAAGGTAGGGCAGAAGTTCAAGTCACATAAGCTATATTTCTAGGTTATTTAAAATGGTCACTTATAAACAACAAAGAAATGAATATCTGGTAAAGATCCTAAAAAGCCCACAAGTGATTCTAATCCCTACTCATGGACCCATGCAAGCAATGAGTCTATTCCAAGACCAGGAAGAAAAGTTTTCATCATTTCCTCTCCCTGCTTAAGTATTGTATATGATTCAACAAAGAAAGCAGAGTTTTCTGAAAAAGACTTGAATGCTATGAGTTGTCTAAACCATCTTCAGTGGTAGGAAGGAAAGGCTGTGATTCCAGAAAAATGTGGTTTTGCCTGGGCCATCTTTTTTGTCAGGACAGTGCTGGTAAACAGGCTTCCGGAATGAGCAGAAGCATTCCTTTTCTCCGGCAAGAACAAACCCAAGCCAAGCCCAGGCCTGAGAAACAAAAGGCAAATAGGGAGCAAAACAAGACTTCCTTTGCTAGTTTCTGACAGTCTTCTCTCATTTGTTCCTCTTCCCCTGCCCCTCCTCAGGTGAAATGACCCATTAAGTTCACAGAGTTGAGCATTGTCATGCAGAGGAATCTCAGATTTCTTAGGTTGATTTTATCAATTAACCAATGCATGATGTTGTTGGAAATTGTGGGCGTTGGCTCGCAGTATAATGAGCTCTGGAGAATATAAAAAATTTCAAAACATTAACTTTCTGTCAATGAACTCATGGTTAGAAAACAGGTCTGAAAGATTGAACTCAGAAACAGGGAAATGTTTCCTTCTTCATGTTAAAGTCTGGAGCAAGGATTTGAGAATTTATACAACATAGGAAGAAGTGAGGTGCTTCTTTGACACTGGGACAAAAGAAATGTGTGCCCTTAGCTACTATCCAGCTTGACTCCCCCCTCTACAGGAAACAATTATGAAACTATAAAGTAACTCTTTTTTTATAGAGAGACATGAAAAACTATTTGTCAAACAACAGGAAGAGAGTGTTGTGGTCAGATCAATAGCACACTGACATTGTGGGTATTCTGCTATGACATTTATAGATCTGCACTGTAGTCTTTCTTGATAATGGTGTTTATTATAATGGGATTTCATGTGTGCTATTAAAGTGATAGTGTCGATCATCTAAATATTACTTATATCCTAAATATGTAAGTCCTAATGTATATCCTTAGTAGCTAGTATACTATGAGTACATAGCATTTGTTTGTACCGGATATATCATAGGTGCTCATTGAGTGTTGAAATAAAAGGATAAAATGTTGATTTGTTTTAGCGAGCATTTATTTTAAAGTTTCTCTAAGTTCTTATCTGGAGTTTTTGGTAAGAGTAACCTGATATGACTCAATGTGTTTATACCTTCCCAATGATGTACACAGAGATCCCACAGATGTCTGGAAATCATTGAATAGCTTCTTATTATTACAGTTAAGCACTCCTTAGCTCATATGATAATTTTAATAGCCTTGGATGCCCAAATTAGTGGTTCTTCCCATGCTTCATACATAGGAAAGATTGTTTCTCTATGTGTCACATTCTCAAGGCAAGGTTTGCAAATTGGAGAGGAAAAAATCTGATCAAGTTTTTTTTTTTTTATCATCAACTAATACTATAAATGTGAATCTATGTCGGGGGTGCCTGGGTGGGTCAGTCGGTTAAGCGTCCAACTTCGGCTCAGGGCATGATCTCACCATTCCTGAGTTCGAGCCCAGCATCAGGCTCTGTGCCGACAGCTCAGAGCCTAGAGACTGTTTCGGATTCTGTGTCTCCCTCTCTGTCTCTGCCCCTACCCTGCTCATGCTCTGTCTCTGTCTCAAAAATAAATTTAAAAATTTTTTTTAAATGTGAATCTATGTGATATGTATAGGGGAAATTAGAAGAGCTGGTTATTCAGGAGCACCTGGGTGGCTCAGTTGGTTAAGCAACCAACTTTGGCTCAGGTCATGATCTCGCAGTCTGTGAGTTTGAGCCCTGGGTCAGGCTCTGCGCTGACAGCTCAGAACGAGGAGCCTGCTTTGGATTCTGTCTCTCTCTCTCTCTCTCTCTCTCTGCTCCTCTCCCACTGTCTCTCTCTTTCAAAAATAAATAACCATTAAAAAAAAAGAATAGCTGGTTATTCAATTATCAGTTCTTTTTTTGCTAATATGTGTGTGTATATAAATACATAATATATATATATATATATATATAATGTTTATTCATTTATTTGGCTGGGGGGGGGGGCATGCCTGGGTGGCTCAGTCAGTTAAGAGACTGAATTCAGCTCAGGTCATGATCTCACAGTTCATGAGTTTGAGCCCAACATAGGGCTCTGCACTGACAGCTCAGAGCCTGGAGCCTACTTCCGATTCTGTGTCTCCCTCTCTCTCTCTCTTTCTGGACTTCCCCCACTTGTGCTCTCCTCTCTCTCTCTCTCTCTCTCTCTCTCTCTCTCAAAGATAAATAAATAAACATTAAAAAGAAAAAGAAAAAAAAAAGAAATTCCCAAACTTTAAAAAAAGAGAGTGTGTGTGAACAGTGGAGGGGTAGAGAGAGAAAGGGGGAGAGAGAATCCCAAGCAAGCTCTGTGTTGTCAGCACAGAGCCCAACACAGGGCTCGATCCCATGAACCATGAGATCACAACTTGAGCTGAAACCAAGAGTTGGACACTTAACTGACTGAGCCACTCAGGTGCCCCTAAAATGTATCTTCGAGATATATATTTTTTAATGTTTATTTATTTTTGAGAGAGAGAGAGAGAGAGAGAGATACACAGAGTGCAAGCAGGAAGGGGCAGAGAGGGAGACATAGAATCTGAAGCAGGCTCCAGGCTCTGAACTGTCAGCACAGAGCCTGAGGTGGGGCTCGAACTCACAAACCATGAGATCGTGACCTGAGCCAAAGCTGGATGCCTAACCGATTGAGCCACCCAGGAGACCCAAGATGTGTTTTTTTGAGAAAGTTTGGATAGTGCTAGAACTGTTCTCTTAACCTTACAGTTCCTCTGGATGTTTGCTGTCCCTGATTTTAACCATACAAATTAATCGTGTAAGGATTTGAGATACAAGGCAGAATGTATTTTCCAAAGATGGTCACCACAGTATATCCCACCCCTTACAATGTGATGTTGATACTGCTTCTATTCAGAGGTGGCGTCTGTCTTTCCTCCCCTTGAATCTGATGGGCCTGTGACTATGATAGAAATGACTCTGATTTTTTTTTTTTATGTTTATGTTTATTTATTCTGAGAAAGAGAGAGGACGAGCGGGGGAGGGGCATGAGAGAGAGAGGGAGAGAAAAAGAGAATCCATGCTGTCAGCACAGAGACCGATGCAGGGCTCAATCCCATGAATCTGGGAGATCATGATCTGAGCAGAAATCAAGAGTTGGATGCTTAACCGACTGAACCACCCAGAGGCCGTGACTCTATGTGATTTCTAGGCAAGATAGCTTCTGCCTAGTGCTTCTGGGTCACTTGATCTTGAATCCCAATAGACATGTGTGAAGAAGCCCAGGCCACAGGCAGAGGCTGTGTATGGGTGTTCGGACTACAACCTTGACTGACTTTCCTGCCAATAGCAGAATCCACGGGCTATGAGAATGAAGAAACCTTCAAGATGGCTTCAGTACGAAAAACTGTCAGACTGCATAAGAAAAAAAACTCCAAGAAAGAATTGCCCCCTATAGCCAAGTAAACCTTCACAGTTGTGAGCGTCAAATAATAATAAAATGTTTTTTTAAGGCACTAAGTTCTAGGGGCATACATTATGCAACAATAAATAATTGGAACAAATAGAATGAGGTTCTCTTCAATTCCCTATGTGGTCTTTTGTGGTAGAAGAATTCACAGCGTTCTCTTTCTGGAAATTTTCCTTCTGATTACCTAGCATCAAACTATGGAAAGAGAAGTCAGACTGGACTGCCAGTCATGTAGCAATCTCTGATCATCTTATCTTTTGGTGTAGTCAAGACTACTGGGAAAACTACA
Source organism: Prionailurus viverrinus (assembly GCF_022837055.1). Classification (NCBI taxonomy): domain Eukaryota; kingdom Metazoa; phylum Chordata; class Mammalia; order Carnivora; family Felidae; genus Prionailurus; species Prionailurus viverrinus. Next base: position 97,651,391 of record NC_062567.1, read on the forward strand.
AAAGCCTGACAATATGAAAAGTATAGTATCATTTTGGTTTGGGTTTTTTTGTTGGTTTTGTTGATTTTTGGTTTTTTCTTGGTGCATAACTGAGCTCATTGAGGGCATAGATTTTGTCTGTTTTCTTTCTTCATGCTGTACCCTCAAAGCCTAGAATAGTGCCTAGCAGAGAGGCTCCCTAAAAATATGTTGGATGAATGAATGTAAATGCATTGAACAGAGTGAGCACCAAAATTTATTTCTGGCAGATAGAATTATGTATGATTTTCTTCTTTGTTTTTCCTAAATTCTCTACTATGATCATGGATTACTTGTATAATGTACTTGTAAAAGTTCATGGCATTCTATTTAGAATAATAAAAGCTTTCAAATACTTAAATAGAAACATATTCAAATCTTTTTATAAGCAAAATATCTTCTTGGAAAAAAAAGGATGCATTATAGTAAGTCTCAAGAGAAAGCTTTGTGTTGTATAGGCAGGGGCAGTAATAAATGCAGATTTTCTTAGTTACTGTATGGATTCTCTACAAGGTATCATAGAAACACAGATTTCTGTCAAGTTTTGAATTAATTAGTTGGCTTATTTTACTGTCTTGTTATAATTTATTTAGCTCAACTGGGACTAATTTTATCCATCAATTTAAAAATACCGGATTATCACCTTGTGCCAAAAAGGCCCTGAGAGAAAGTCCTTTGCCTTTACAATTGTTCAAATTTAGGATGGAAAACAGATACCCAATTCTGATCGACTGTGCTGGAGATGACCCAGTACACCCTGCAGAAAAGGTAATGACGATGCCTAGTTGATTAGCAATGTCTGCCATGGATCAGGTGGAGTAGAGAGCAGGTGTGATGGCCCGTGAGTGCAGGCCTTTGTCAATGACTATCTTAATCTGTCTTGTACCAGGCCCTACTTGTTTACAGACTCTAGGGCAAGTTTAAAATGTGATAGGCAGAATAACAACTCTGAAAGATGTCCACATTCTCATCCCTGGAATCGGGATCACAGTTTTGACTGAACTGAGAGATAAAAAGATCACTGATTGCAACACAATTGGCAGTCCAGTTAGACTTCTCTTTCCATAGCTTGTCTTTGTGAATATGTTATGTCCCATGGCAAAGGGGAATTAGGGAACAGGTGGAATAAATTATCAGCCGGCTAACCTAAAATAGGGAGAGTTCCCTGGCTTATCCAGATGGTTGCATTTTAGTCATAAGGGTCTTTAAAAGTGGAAGAGGAAAAAAAAAAAAAGTGGAAGAGAGAGGCAGAAGAGTCAGGGTTGGAGGACGATGTGACTGTGGAGAAGAGAACTGGAGAGGTAGTTGCATGAAGGACTCTGCTTCTGGTTGGTTGCTGGCTTTGAAGATGGAGAAGGGCGCTGGGAGTGAAGGGTGGCAGACTCTAGAAGCTGGAAAAAGCAAGGTAAAGGGTTCTATTCTTGAGCCCCCAGAAAGCAGGGTACCCTACCAGTACCTTGCTCTTGGCCCAGTGGGATCCACGTCATATTTCTAACTGTAGGGAGCAAAAATAATATTCCCTTTACCTTTCTGAGTTCATGGATGAGCCCTTCTGTACTAAAGGATTAACAAGAAGTAAAAAAAAAAACACAGTTTATTAACATGTATACTTTATGTATATATGCTAGATGTTAATTTGGGATTAAAAACCATCTTAATAGGGAAAGGAAGGGTAGATATATACCTCCTAAATGACTTTTGTGAAAGAAGAATGTTCCACACCCCTCTCCCCAACTGCTGACCCATTGGTTTTTTAGATCTCACTTTAAAATTCACAGCCAGTTTCTTCTAACAACTTGAGCGTCAGGTCTCTCAACTTAATAGGTGATATTGTGTGTGAAGCGAGCAAGTTTTAACATTGCTGATAAATGGTCTAATTTCCCTTTCTTGCAAATGATTTTTGTCTAGAAGAATAGATGGGAGGTAAGATAGTCTGAGGCAAAGTCTGTCTGGGTGTGGTGTCTACCTCTGGCCTCAGCAGTGATAAGAGTCGGCTTCCTTGGTTAATGAAACGCCAAAGAAGGGGTTTTATAACAATTGAGCTCCTTTTGGAGGAAGGGGAGATAAGGGAAGTTCAGAGAAAGCCTCTCTGTGCATCTGCTCTTTTTCAAGTGCCTACAGATCAAAATAACCAGTATGCCAAAGCCGCACATTTTGGGGCAGTATAGTTCATTACCTCTCGTAAACTACAGACTTGTAAGATGATAAGTTTGTGTTGTTAAGTTAGTGGTAATTTGTCACAGCTGCAGTGGCAAAGTAAGACAATATGGGCTATTCTACCTTTAAAAAAGAAACTGCTGTTCCACAACCCCCTCCCCAACTGCTGACCCATTGGTTTTTTTAGATCTCACTTTAAAATTCACGGCCAGTTTCTTCTAACAACTTGAGAGTCAGGTCTCTCAACTTAATAGGTGATATTGGGTGAGAGGCGAGCAAGTTTTAACATCGCTGATAAATGGTCTAATTTCCCTTTCTTGCAATTGATTTTTGTCTATCCAGCAAGACCACATTCATCGAACAATTAGAGAACAGTACAAAATAAAGCATTCGAAATTGGATTGCTGTAAGGAAGGGGAGAGATTAATGTTAGCTAGAAATATTGACTATGGCTTTGAGGAAAAACTGTAATCACTGAATACTGGATTTAAAAAAAAAACTACCACTTAGGAAGAACCAACTATTGCTTCATATACATCATCTTATTTCACCTTTAGAACAACTTTCAAAGGGAGAGATTGTTGTCTCCTTTTACAAATGAGGATATCAAGGCTCAGTCCAGGAATTAACTAGTTCAAGTCCAGGACAGTGTAGAGGGTCCCTTGATGGATCAGATAACATTTTCCTTTGTGATAAGATTTGCCCTGTGGCCTTCTATTGTCTCAAATCCTTAGTTTGAGGACCTGATACACCCTTTTGGAAGGGTTACTTGCAGACCCTCTCCTTCCAGCTATGGGGAAAAGCAGATGATTTACTTTGCTCTTAAGAGGTATGATTGGCTTTAAGAAACAATAGTCCTACAGGGCGCCTGGGTGGTTCAGTGGGTTAAGCATCCAACTTCATCTCAGGTCATCATCTTGCGTGGTTCGTGAGTTTGAGCCCCGAGTTGGACTCTGTGCTGACAGCTCGGAGCCTGGAGCCTGCTTCAGATTCTGTCTCCCTCTCTCTCTGCCCCTCCCCCCACTCCCACTCTGTCTCTCTCTGTCTCTCAAAAAGTGAATAAATGTTAAAAAAAAAAAAAAAAAAAAGAACAACAATAGTCCTAATATGTAAGTATAGCTGACGTAATGTCTACAGCAGTGCTTCTAAAGTTGTGTCATATGTTAAAGCACCTGGGGAACTTTAAAAAAATCTCTATACAGGCCACACTGCACACCAATTACATCCTAAACTCTTGGAGTGGATTTAGACAGTGATACTTTTGTTTAAAGCTTCTAAGGCGATTCCAAGTTTAGGAACTCTTTTATTTATTTATTTTTAATATTTTTAACTTTATTTATTTATTTAGAGACAGAGACAGCATGGGGGGGGGGGAGGGGCAGAGAGAGAGGGAGAAGAGGGAGAATCCCAAGCAGGCTCCTCACCATAAGCACAGATCCCAACATGGCGCATGAACCCACAGAGCTGCTAGATCATGACCTGAGCCGAAACTGAGAGTCGGACGCTTAACTCACTGAGCCACCCAGGTGCCCCCCAGGTTTAGGAACTCTTGATCTGCAAACTAGAACCTCACCGTGGTTGTTACAGCCCCAGCATTGACTGGTTTATGGTATGTAACAGTTAAACGAGCACACAAGTTTTTAAATGAGTATTTTGAGAGGCTCGCCATAAACTTGGTTCCTCAAAGTTAGAAGCTTAATGAGATTCAGGTTGTTTTAAACCACAGATTCATTTAATAGACTTTGGGTGTCTGAGCATATTGATGAAATTTCCTTTTTTCTAACTTTGCATATATTTTTTCTATTCACAATTCTTCTAATGCCTTCATTTTCTGGAGCTTCTCTATTTATACCACTATACGTATGTAGAGAGTGTCTACCTTTCCAGCCTTCGACTACTAAGGTGGTCATACTGTATTGACTTTAAGACAAAAACTCAGAAGCAGGAAAACCTTTTAAAATGTAATGTAAATAAAGGAAATCCAAACAAAGACACTACCAGTCTTGTGATGTGTGGTAGAAAACGCCTGTCCCAATGGGGCCAGGCAGGAAATCTAAATAAACAAAATGGACTAGTGTTGTTACAGAGAATGGGAGGCATGGAGAGGGGGAGAACAGAGGGAGTACACAGTATTTTCCTCTTTTTAAAGAGAAGCCAAATCAGGTCTTTTTAAGTGCCTATATATTTCTTAATGTCTGCTCAAACAATTTTGAAACACTGTGTTATTCAGACAAAACGTGTGTGCTTGGGACTCAGCCACACCGGCCTCTGATACTTTGAAGCACGGACTATGGTGGATTTATGGGGACACGTGTCCTCCAGTGAGTCTCCTTGGGATCCAGCCTTGACTAGAATGATAGCAAATGGTGCAATCCTGAATTTTTTTTTTTTTTTTACCCTAGAGATAAGATCATTGGCCGTTGATTGGACTGTTAGTCATCATTAGTTATTATTGGACATTGAGATAAAAATGATCACAAAATTGAACAGTTCTGTAATAGTTAATAGCATTGACTGGAATACTATTTTTTGTGTACTCTGCACAGCTATTATGTATTATTTAATAATAACATCTATCAGTAAAGAATTAAAACTAATCCATGGCTGTGGAAGAGATCATGGAATGGTGGTAAAAGTGGCTTTTGAGATAGAAAAAGTGTTGAAGGACAGGGTGTAAGATGAAGAAAGATGAGAACCCAGGGAAACTGCATTTGTATCTCTTTGTGGGAAACTGGTAGAATTATTTACTTAAAAGAGGTTTTGATGAGGATGGAAGAATTACAGAAATCCATTTTTATAAATACTTTGATCTCTTGCTTTGTTCTAGTTATTAGCAAACTCAAAGCAGAGATTTCTTTTTGCTTTGTTGCTTATTATTTGCAAAGCATGTATAGGCCAAATTCACTGTATCTGACCTTCTTCCTCTATGTCCTTTCAGCTTTCATTTCCTTTGTGTCAGATGCTTTGAATTACATATAGTAATAGAGACTGGCTACAGTTGATTAGTTCTGGAGAGTGGTAAGATTAGTCACCTGCAATCCACAGTGGCTAGAAGCATACAAAATCTTTTAATTTGCTTAGCTTCTGACTTACAAATATGCAATTTCTGGATAAACCTGATACTTTCCTTTCAACCCCACCCTCTGTTCAGTTTCCTGAGGTTTGTTAATGGAAAAATTCTTAATCCCATATAATAAAAGAAATAATCAAAAAGGCCAGTTGATGTTCGCCCCTGTTGTTGTAAACAGCTGCAGCTACCAAAGGTGAAAAGGAAGTGGTGGTGATAATTCTGTATTTTTTTTAAGATCACAGAATTTGATATGTGGCAGGGATTAAAACCTATTGGGGTGCCTGGGTGGCTCAGTCGGTTAAGGGTCCGACTTCAGCTCAGGTCATGATCTTGCACTCCATGAGTTTGAGCCCCACGTCCGGCTCTGTGCTGACAGCTCAGAGCCTGGAGCCTGCTTCAGATTCTGTGTCTCCCTCTCTCTCTGCCCCTCCTCTGCTCATGCTCTGTCTCTCTCTGCTCTCAATAATAAATAAATGTTAAAAAAAAATTAAAAAACCCTATCTGGGCATGCCCTTGTTTTTACAGTGTGGGTTAGTGACTTGGCCAATGTCACACAGCTAGCCAGTGGAGGCACTAGACCCTAAGCCATATATTTTGACTTTGATCTCACTATAAAGCTCCTCATAATTTCTAAGACCTTCTCCTATTTGGTCCTTATAACAGCACGATGCAAGAGCAGGGTAGGAATTCCCATTTCATTTTACAAATGATTAAACTGGGTCTCCAAAGTATAGAATTATCTTCAAGGTCAAATAACTAGAAGCCAGAGTTCTCCATCATATTCAGGACCTTTCAGAGGTTTGAGATTGTCTAAGCTAGTTCCATTTCTTGAAACTCCCATTGTCTTTAAAAATTCCCAAACAAGATCACCTTTATTTTAAAGGTTTACATTTAACAAATCATTTCTTCTAACAACCCCCCCACCTCCAAAGATTACTGTAAGTCAAAGTTCATCTGGAGAAAATATCTAAAGTCTACATTTCAGACTTCAGTGAATATGAGGGCAAGGCTAATTTGTCCTTTTGAATGACCCCCTGACCTTGGTGGAGAAAGGAAAGGGAGACAGGCATAGAGATGTGGTGAGACCATAGCACCTGCCTGAAATCAGTTAAAACTTCGAGTTTTTTAGGCAACCCCATAATTTCTATATAGAAAGGCAGCAATTGCTGGAATCTCTGGTTTGAAGCTGCATGTGCATAATACTTTAAGAACATTGATCAAAGAACAGAGATCTCAGAAGAGGTAGGAACTAGCAGATATTATTGGTTGTGGAGGGAGGGGCTAGGTGGGAAAGATTGGCCAAATTATCCTTGGCTTTCTGCACCTATTATTTGATGCAGTATATGAATCATCAGTGGACTTCTTTCACAGAGAAGTGAATAAAATTTCCATCTACATCCTCCATCCCTCTCTTGATTCTTCATTTCTAACAAAGAGGGTTCTGTCCTTTTATTATTGATTGTGGCCTTAAATAAAGAATTCTTTAGATTCCCTCGTGCTCACCACCTCTGGCTCTTTCCAGACCGACTTCCGAAACCAACGACCATAGTGAAAACTGAAATGTAACTGAAAAGAATCTGTCTCATTGTAAAGACACTCATAGTTTTGAAGACATTTTCACATTTGATCCTTTTAAAGCACCAGGCAATAGGCAGGGTAGAAATTATTACCCTATTTTACAAATGCTTAAGCTGAATCTTAGAAGGTATAGAAATATGTTCAAAGTTACATAACTGTGACCCAGAAACAGTTTCCACAGTTCCATTTCAATTTTTTAAAAGTATATTTATTTTGAGGGGGCTGCAGAGAGAGAGGGAGAGAGAGAGCATCCCAAGCAGGCTCCACACTGTCAGCACAGAGCCTAATGCGAGGCTCAAACTCACAGGGAGATCATGACCTGAGCTGAAACCGAGAATTGGACGCTTAACCTACTGAGCCACCCAGGCAACCCCACAGTTCCATTTCAATTCTATAGATTCTCTAAAAGGATATTTTGCTAATGACTTAGAACTTGGGGAAAGTTCATGTCTGATTTTAAAATTCAGGATATTTTTGTCTTGTTTATCACAGTATACCCAAAAACTTCAAGAGTTTTGTGTGTTTGTATTTTAGTGTTTACGAAATCCTGCAACTATTTTTAAACAATTCGGTATTTATTTTGGACTCTAACCCAGATTTCATTCACTCCTAAGGTTTCCCAGTGGTCAGCTACTTCTATGTTGTTAGCTGTTTATCTTGACCGCAATCAGTTTGGGAGAAATTTGAGGGGGACAACTCGATAATTATTGGTGTTTTTGCGATTCAGCATTTGGTAGATGGCTTTTGAGAAATACTTGAGATCATACTATTAACCGACTGACGAACACTCCACTAAAATTAGTCTTTTCTAAAATCATGGGAAACTGTTCTTGTTTGACATAAAACAGCTCTTATAAGCACTGGAATGTATAATTTAAGGCTCTGAGTACTACTTTTCATTTTTGCAAAGTACTTTCACATATCTGATCTCTATAAAATCTAGGGGTGGGAAGATTATGTACCATTCTGTCAGTTTTCACAGTAGGAAAAAGAAAAGCTAAATTTGCCCAGTGTTGTGTAGATAATTAGTGGTAGACCATGAACCCTAACCAACTCCCAGTTTGCCTTCTGACCTTGCTTTTTATGTGTTGACATAACGGGGGAGCAATGATTTTGGCCAACCAGCTGGCATTTAAATATTTGAGGAAAATAACAGTTTGTATCCCCTCCTTCTGTGCCAGTTACCAGTTCCTTTCTATCTTTGGCCACATAAAAGAATCCTTGGATCTTAGAGGAACCCCTTTTTTGATTTGAAATATCGGCTACTCTTTTGTCAACATCCTCATTATGTGTGATATGTATTCTGCCACTTGGTTTATAGTCAATGTAGCTCTCTAGTATGCCATTTTTCTTTTTTTAAAGTTTTATGTGTTCAACCCTAGTCTTGCCGATATAACAAGTTTATTTTTAGGTAGAGACTGACATTTTTCCAGGTGTGTGTGTGTGTGTGTGTGTGTGTGTGTGTTTCCATTTATTTATTTTGAGAGAGAGTGTGTGAGGAGGGGAGCAGAGAGAGAGAGAGAGAGAGAGAGAGAGAGAGAGAGAAAGGATCCCAAGCAGGGCTCCACCCTGTCAGCGCAGAGCCTGATGCAGGGCCTGACCTCCCGAACTGAGAAATCATGACCTGAGCTGAAATCACAAGTCAGATGCTTAACCGACTGAGCCACCCAGGGACCCCTCCAGGTGCATTCTTGAATTCAACTGCCTATTTTGTTTTTTCCTCAAGGTATCTTGAGTTTGGCTTCACAAGATGTATATTAAAATATTTTTTTCCCCTCCTCTTCTTATTAGTTAGTTATTCTCTCCTACTGGAAAGGTAAACATAAAGGACCACTGCCAGATGCTTGTTTCTTCTTACATGCCACACTTTTAATTTTCTTCCTAGTGAAAAGATCTTTTGTTTCAAATTAATGTCCAGATTAAAATGGTGAAGCTTCAAATGACAATCAGGGCCAGCTGCATAAATTGTAGGGTCCAGTGCAAAGTGAAAATGTGGGTCCTTTTTTTTCAAAAAGAGAGAAAAGTGCCATTGAAAGCATTGAAATGTTAAGTTTTCTTTAAAACTATTTTATTATAAAACTTAATAGGAATAATTGTGTTACATAGGTAATTTTATAAATTACAAAAAATATTTTTGGTGTCCTAATCTTATATATTAAAATCATACTTTATTAATGTGATATCTTGATTGATCATATAATTTTCTGGCTTAATTTTCTGCAACTCTAATAAATTTGTTTATTAGATCATCGGAATTTATACTTTTACATCAATGGATTTAAAAGGGTTGTTAGTCACTCGGCAAAAAAGAATTTTTGATACATATTTGTGATTTTGAGAAGACATTTCTGCTGCTGGCCTTGTTATGGGAGCTGTTAAGAGTATTTCATAGAGTGTAACAACATTGGGATAAATTTCTGATAAATTGGTTTGGTATAAATTTCAGTATCTCTAGAATGGAGGATTCTTGGAACAATTTTTCTAAAACTTCATACAAATCAGCTTTGTGTAAGTCTGAATTTAGTTTAAATTTTTTTTAATGTTTGTTTATTTTTGAGAGAGAGAGAGAGAGAGAGAGAGAGAGAGAGAGAGAAAGACAGAGTGCAAGAGGGGGAGGGGCAGAGAGAGAGGGAGACACAGAATCTGAAGCAAGTTCCAGGCTCTGAGCTGTCAGCACAGATCCTGACACGGGGCTCTAACCCACAAACTGTGAGATCATGACCTGAGCTGAGGTTGGATGCTTAACCTGCTGAGACACCCAGGAACACCCTGAATTTAGTTTTAAATGTAAATTTATACAATGGCATTTTAATTTTTCCTCTGGAATTTACTGTGATTTTGGGGAAGGGGGTCATACAAGAAACTGAAAGACTTTAAGGTCTGTATTTTGTTAAATATCATTCTATCCTTTAATTACAAGAACAAAAATAATTTAGGGATGCCTGGGTGGCTCAGTCACTAGAGCATGTGACCCTTGATCTAGGGATCCTGAGTTCAAGTCCCATGTTGGGTGTAGAGATGACTTAAATAAATTAAAAAAAAAAAAAACTTAAACATAATAAAGAACAAAAATAGTTTGAAAATTGTTTTCTTTGTTAATATTTGGTTCAGCCAAAGGTTCATATAAAAATAGTGGTCTTTTTCACTGAATGTGGTCATTTTAAAATTATTTCCATTTTTAATTATGTAGCTATCTGCTTTATAGTATTGCAGCAGTTTTCAAAACCAGTTTTCAAAACTCTTTGAATAATTCTAATAATTCCCTGACATGTTTTATTTCCATGTCAATGTATGTATATTGAATTTTGTAATATCTTGCCGACCAAGTTTACCACCTGAGTGCGGGCAATTATAATGACATCAGTTCAGCCAGAGGGAGAGTTAATATTTGTGCAGATAAGGTAGCGACAGGCCCTGGGGATGGATGAGCAAGCTGGCCTTACCCAAGTCCCTTCACTTTCCTGTGGCTGCTGCTGCTGCTGCTACTGTTGCCATTGCCCATCTAGGCCCAGCTCCTAGCCTGGCCGCCCCTCAGCTCTGTAGCCCCCAGGCTGGCTGAGGCAGCCGTGCCCATGGACCTGAACCCCCGTGTGCGTGGACCACAACCACTTGCACGCATGGCTGCCTGTGTTTCTCTGCTCATTCCCCTGCTCCACTGTCCCATTAGACTTCGCTGTAAAACACAAGTTCAAGAATAAAATAGTAGCAATTTTAACACGGCAGAACAGAACATTAAGCCAAGTATGACCATATGCAAAGGCACGGATTGTATGCCCATGAAGCCCACCTTGACAAGTAGACCTTTCTGAGCGATTTCTCCAGCCCCCCAATCAGAGATTAGTTAACAAAATTAGAACTCTGTATCTACCGCCCTGCCTGGCTTTGTGACATTGTTTGACATCAACCCCACCCAACAGGTCTCTTCAGACCTGTCCCAACAAGGTTTATTGGCCTTACTCTTAGATACCACTTATCCCTGCATCTCTGCTAATACTGCCTGCTTTGAGAGTATTGTATTGACCCCCTTTATCAGTTAGTCCTGTGTATTGACTTTCCTCCCTTATTATCTCACTAACTCTTATTTCACTTCTCTGTCCTTCAGTCCTGATACCTGGCATGCGAGCCTTTGCCTCAGCCTCTGCTTTCAAGAGACCCCAAGTCCTAACAATTAGTACAGTGCTTGGAGATGTGCTTTGAGGGGCTATTTTCCTCAGTGATTAACTAGACCTCTAACCATGCTGGCAATCCCATTTCAGATGCCAACATTCATTCATTCAACAAGTATTCATTGAGTGCTTACTCTGTGCCGGGCAAAGAATAATAGGAAACCAAACACAAAAATTCCTGCCTTCATGGTGCTCACATGAGAAATGGTTGAGCGAGAGATAAAGCAGGGGAAGAGGTTGTGGGAAGAGGTTTGCAATTTTAAAGAAAATGCAATTTTAAAGAAAGTGCAATTTTATTTTATTTTTTTAAATTTTTTTTCAACGTTTATTTATTTTTGGGACAGAGAGAGACAGAGCATGAACGGGGGAGGGGCAGAGAGAGAGGGAGACACAGAATCGGAAACAGGCTCCAGGCTCTGAGCCATCAGCCCAGAGCCCGACGCGGGGCTCGAACTCACGGACCGCGAGATTGGGACCTGGCTGAAGTCGGACGCTTAACCGACTGCGCCACCCAGGCGCCCCAAGAAAGTGCAATTTTAAAGAATGGCCTCACTTGCACAGACTCGAAGAATAGAGGGAACTGTGTAGAGGCCTGAGAGAAGAGAGCTCAAATTGGAGACAAGGACAAATGCAAAGGTGAGGTGAGGTGATAGAGTGCCTGATTGTGGTCTGGTAGTAACATGGAGCCAATTTGGCTGGAGGGCAGTGGTCAAGGGCATAATTGTAGCAGATGAGGTAGAGAAACAAGGCCAAATCTAGTAGTAGGACACCATCCGGACATTGCTGTTTACGAGGGAAACACAGACTTCCTGCAAAAGAGTGACTTTATCTGCTTCCAGATGCAACAGAGCCTTACATATGGAAAGCCATTCCAACTGGGTGCTGCAGACTCCACCAGTTTTCCCAGTTCTTTGTCCTGGCTTTCAGACAATTTAAAGCAGATCTTTCTAAAATTTTTTATTTGATAAGATGTTCGAACTTTCCTCCTAACAGGGGTAAGACACTTTGATTTCTTGATTAAAAATGCTTTGAAACCTATTTATATTTATGCAGCAAGACATGGAAATTACATACTCTATTGTCTTTATTCAGAAGAGACCTTTTGTTTACTGGTAGAGATACTTTACTTCAATCACTGCCTACACTCTTTGAAGAGGAGCTTAAGATGTTGTATACATAATTATTCTCATTGTTTAAAAATGCATAGTTTCCACCCATTTGAATTTGCATTTTGATTTTGTTTCCTTTGTTTGGCAATCAAATATCATTTTCTTGTTAGCCAAGTATGTAAGTGAAATCTAGACCGAACTGTTTTAGCTAAGAGGTAGGATGTGAATATATCATTCCATTTCATATGGAATCAATTATTCTCTGCCATAATTAAGTCACGATGGCATAAAATTAGTTTTCTGGGTCTTTAGTCAATAGTGTTTTTGTTCAAAGTTTTGAAGATCACTTGAAGTAAAATCCAATGAATCATTGAGAGGAGGCATCTTTCCCAGAACTCTAACTAAATGCTGACAGCACGCAAGGGACCAATATTCATACACCAGAAGGCACAATTCAACTTGTATCACCTACATTTTTCCCCCACCCACTCTTCCCTAAGTTTCTGTTTCTCTTTTTATGCTTCTGGTCTTTTTTATACTCTGCTCCCTTCCTCCAAATCATCTACATTTAAAAGTCCACCACATTGCAGTGCAGAGGGGAATGGGGGGCCTAGATGGCAGGCGGGGCAAATTGTTCCAGCTCCACTTGTTCTTCCACCAAAAGCCCAGTCTCCATGCTAGTGACTTGCTCCCAGTGCCCAGAGAATATTTCCACAAGAACAAAATGTTCTCCTCACTTGACCAGATTAATGACCTATGAAATCTGCAGTGCAAGATGCTTAAAAGGGGTGTAAAAATAACTCCCACACTTGAACAATTCTACTTCAGTGTAGCAGTTGAAAATTTTTTCTTCTCTTAGGCTCATGACTGTCCATTCCCTGAGGGCAGGGGTCAGGGTTTTTGTGGATTGCTCTTGTTTCCCTAGTAGTAAAGGAAATGCCTAGAACATAGCACTTACCTATTTCTGGACAAAGAACAAACTTTATACAGAACATTATAGTATTTGGTTTATGAAAGACCTACCTGAAATGAGCAACATGATTTAGGAATTGATGTTGAGAAGTTGTTGAATCTGTTGGTTAACCTCCGTCAAGAAGAACAAATCCCTATTAAATTTGCCCAACCTCAAATAATCACTTCTGGCAAATGGCCTGTAACATTCAGGTGGACGGGGTAGGACTGAATCTTTCCATGTAACAAATCAAGTTTATTTTGTTATGTACAGGGACATTTGGCAATTAACTCAGCTTGGTGAGCTCATGGCATTGAGGTCCTATTTAAAATGAAACCTGTTTCTGAAGTCTGTCGTGTAGTACACATGTTCTTTTATGCCCTAGAGCACTCATTCACCAGTTGTCTTTACCTGAATCTTAATGTGGTTAATGTGCTACCAGTGGTGTTGCCTGCTCAAAGCAGAGATAGGGGATTCAAGCCCAGCCAACCAGAGCATCCCATTCCCTGGGACACAGTTATTGGATTAGGGATGGGCCCATGGGCCAATCAGAACCAATAAAATGCAATAATACATCTACTATGACACTGGAAGGAGATCCTTTCCCTTTTGCTCCAGAGTGTAGTTAGGGAGATACTGACTTTAGGAGTGCTCTCTGGGAGGGGCGAGTCTGTTTGACAGTAATGAAACTAACATGGAGGGGAATTGAGAGACAGAGAAATAGGGTCAAATCTGGGTCACAGGAATATAATTTAAACCCTTGATGAGTCTATACCTAAAGCCATGCCTATCTCTGGACTTTTCTCTAATATGAGCTGAAAATTTCAATATTTATTTAAGTTAGTTTATGCTGGGTTTTTGATCCTTTATGATGAAAAGAATTAAAAGTAATAATACCTATGATTAAAAGAAAAAGCCTACTGAATCCTTATTTTAAAATCCTAATATATTTGTGCCCCCCCCCCTTTTTTTTTTTGGTCCCCTGATCAAACTTGCCAGGAATTTGTTTGTTTTTTCAGCTTTTCAAAATTACCAGCTTTTGTTTCTTGTGATTCTTTGGTATTTTTGTTTCCAATCCTAACAAGTTACATTCTTATCTTTATTATTTCTTTTTCTGTACATCCTTTGGCTCTATTCTTTGTGCTTTCTTTCGCTTCCTATGTGAAATTTTTTTCCTATTTAATTTTTTGTCCTTTGTCTTTTCTAATAAGTGCATTTAACAGTTTAGATAGCTAAGTACTACTTTAATTGTATCCAACAGGTTTTAATATATAATGTTTTCATGTTACTCAGTTTTAAAAGGTTTTCCTACTTCCATTTTGATTTAATTTTTGATCCATAGACTCTTTACAATTGCATTTAAAAATTTTCAAATGTGGATATTTTGCTGTTATATTTTTCTTAATATGTTCTAGTTTTAATAACTTATGAGGAGATAATGTAGTCAGTATCATGCTGATTTTTTGGGTAGAATTGATATTTGCTTGATGACTTTGTATAAAGTCAGATTTTATAAATATTTCATGTATTTGGAAAATTGTTTTCAGGATTCATATGCAAATTTCCATTAGACCAAGCTTCATAATTAGTTTAAGTCCTTAATATTTTTACTAATTCAGGTTTGTTCTATCTATAAATTGCTGAGAAGGATGTTAAAATCATCTATTATAACTGTGGATTTGCAAATTTCTTATGATTGTGTCAATATTTTAGCACATATTGTAGTCATGTTAGTTAACTATATGCTCAGGATTATTCTATCTTTAGGTAAATTGTGTCTTTGTCATGTAATATTTTTGTCTTAAAATCACATTAATAGGATATTAAAATAGTTTCACCAGTTGTCTTCTGTATCTGTTAAATCTTTTCCAGTTCTTTTTCTCTGAGTTTTTGTTTGTCTGTTTAAATATTTTTGTCAACATATGTTTTAAAACAATTACAAATTTTATCTAACAGGTTAATCATTAAAAGAGATAATGCATAACTAAAAAGCTAGAAGAGGAGAAAAATGGAATAATAAAACTACTAGATTAATCCAAAAGAAGAAAAGAACTAAGGAATAAAGGAAGAAAGAACAGGACAAAGACAAAATAAAAAGTATGATAGGAGATTTGAACCCAATGATATCAATAATTTTAATTATAATTCACATTCCAACTAAAAGATGGAGATTGTCGGAGTGGATTAAAGAATCCCGACTGTATTCTCTGGATTCTTTCTTCTTATCAAGTTTGGACTATCTTACTTTAGTTTATAAAATACTTGCTTTTGCCTGAGCTATATGTTATGCTGTCTGCTTGTCACGTTGGTTGATGTAAGAAATGGCCATATAAGGAAATTTTCTGTTTTATCTGCAGACCCCTCGTTAAAGACCTGACGTACTGTGTGGCTCAGTGTTTCGTGTAAGGTTTCACACAATAAATCCCTCCTAGAGTTAGTGCTAGGAAAATGTTTGGTTTCCTGACAACTGAAAGCTTTCTCTCATTAGTTACATAAAATGACATTTTCCTTTCCTGTCTTATGTGCAATAAGTTTCGGAGGAAATCTTGTGATTATTTTTAGTGATTGTCTCAGTCTCCGTTTTTGCTAGAACCATTTCTTCAGTTAGCCACCACAAAGTGATTGAACACTAAGTCTATGTGGAGAAAAAGGAAACAAAAGGATACAAGGATTTAAAAAAAATGGTAAAGACATATAAACAAATAATTACATTATAGTTAGGGAGTGCTGTGATGGAGGTATACACAAAGGGCTATGGGGATGTAGGTGGAAATGGCTAATTTTACCTGGATTGGAAGAGCTAGGAAGGCTTCACAGAAGAGGTGACAACATCTGAAGTCAAATTTTTTTTTTTTAATGTTTATTTATTTTTGAGAGTGAAGGCACATGCACCAACTGGGGAGAGACAGAAAGAAGGTGAGAGAGAATCCCAAGCAGGCTCTGCACCATTAATGAAGAACCCCACATGGGGCTTAAACTCATGAACCCCAAGATCATGACCTAAGCCAAAATCAAGAGTCAGACACTTAACCAAGTGAGCCACTCAGGTGCCCCTGAAGGAGGCCCTCTTAATCAAGAGGAGAAACTATGAAGAAAAAGATGGAATTATTTGTATGTATGTGTGTGTATATATATATATATATATATATATATGATATATGTATATATATCATATATATTATATATATGTGTGTGTGTATATGTAAAAGATAGATATTATTGACGTATACATATATGAGTTCTGAACAGCCAAAGTCATTATGGACAATATAAAAGGAAAATTACAGACTAAGATATATATTTGTAAAATACACGATAAGCGATTACTATATTCTATATTCAAAGAGCTACTAAAGTTAATAAGAAAGTTTTTTTTTTAATGGGCAAAGGATATAAATATGCATTTCATAGAAGAGGGAATGCAAATAACCAGGAAATAAATGAAAAAAAAAAAACTGGTCAACCTCACTTTTTGTCAGAGAAATTCAAAGCCAAAAATGAGTATAATTTTTATCAGATCAGCAATTTTTTTCTTACTATTTTTCTTTTCTTGAGAAATGATGAAATCCATACAGTAAGAGTTAGTCAAATGCTACCAAAAGGTATATAACAAAGCAAGCCTGCCTCTTTTTGCAAATCCCTAGTCCGCCATACTCTACCTTGAGGGGCAGCCACTGTGAAACTGACTTCTGTGTTTTCCCAGAAATGCTCTCTGTATATCAAGTACACAGTGGAAAAAAATACATAATAAATTACAGACAGGAACATGCCATACCCATTATTCTGGACTTTGGTTTTTTGTGTTTTTTGTTTTGTTTTGTTTTGTTTGTATCTGTCTACTTGATCATGTTTTAGAGCCGTAAAGCATTCTGTCCTTTGGATGCACCATAATTAAATTTTTAAGCTGTGTCTAATCTGTTGCTGTAATAAACAATACTATAGGGACTATCCTGTGTGTTCAAGCACACCTGCAAGACAAATTCTGAGAGGTAGAATTGCTGAGTTAGAGTTTGTGCATTTCAGATTTTACAGATATTACCAAACTGCCCTCCAAAGTGGTCCCACCGGTGTCACTTCCAGGAACTGTAGGTGTTGAAGGACATGTATCAGTCTGTTAACACAAGTGACCTCAGGGGTTGGAATGAGTGAAAGGGAGACTTGAAGTTTTTCTTTGTCTTTTTTTAAAATTTATTTGTATTTATTTTGAGACAGAGATAGAGAGCAAGTAGGGGAGAGATAGAGAAAGAGGGAGACAGAATCCCAAGCAGGCTCTGTGCCATCAGCACAGAGCCTGATATAGGGCTCAACCTCACAAACCTTGAGATCATGACCTGAGCCGAAATCAAGAGTCAGACGCTTAACCAACTGAGTCACCCAGGTGTCCCAAGTTTTTCTTTATACACCTGTGATTTATTTTACTTGTTAGAGGACCCATGAATTACTTTGTAGTTATTTTTTAAAAATAAAATAAATAGCAATCTGACATATATGGGGAGAAGGCAAAATTAAGCAGACACATGGGATAGTGAAAAAGCCCTGTTTAAACAAGCTTTTTTTATTGTAAGCCTTTTTGGAAGTAGGAACCCTACAAATGAATGTAAGTATGAAATACATCAATGCCTGGCTAAAATGGAAATTATAGACTTCTCTTGGTGTAGATGAGCCCCTAAGGAGGTGAAGGCCCATTATCTCCACCATTTACCTACCTAATTTCTCTTTTTATGCATACCATTAAAAGGCCGGAGAATGTTAGTGCCTCTTCCAAAGTGCTACATGAACTCCTCTGATTTATTCAGGCCATTAACAAGAGTGCACCCCTGACTCTTACTCATTAAGTACAAATGACGTTTTAAAGATCTTTTTTACATATTTACCTCCATTAAAAAAAAATACCCCCCCCTTTTTTTCCCATTTCCTGCTGGTAGCCCCTTATAGTAGCCTATATAGGAGTCCTCTAGGCTCCTGGAGGGCTAAGGCCCTAGAAGGTGCAGGACAGAACAAGGGCATTGTTCATCAGCAATTCTGTGAACCGTTATCTTCTGTGCATTCCTGTCCCTTCTGGCAAGTACTGTGTACTAGGGCCAACCAAGGAAGGCCCTGCAGCTGCGGATGGGTGAGACTCTAAGGGGAAACTGGGAGGTTCCTGTAAATTTCTTGGGAAGGGATGAAAAGGCGGTACCTGGAGGCTTTCAAGAGAAGATGGGAGGAACTAACAGGGAGATTGGACAGGGCTATGCGGAAAAGAAATAAAGGCTGGGCTGCCAGAGGAGTTCAGAAGAGTTGCATCATAGATTTTTCCTTTAAGAAGGGATAGTGTTAAATTATTAAAGACTGTAAAAGTCAGTCTATCTGCATTTTAGACTAATTTTTTTTTCCTTATCGAAAGTTTTTATGTGTACATCATCCCATTTGGAAAGAGAGAGATGGGGTGGGGGAGACGGGAAGGAGGGATGGGAGGGAGAGAAAGAAAGAACAATTTCCTTTTCCCTACGGGAATATCTTCGGTGAAAGCCAATAATTATCAAGCATAGAAGATATTAAAAATGAAAATGCTTTTTCCTCAAAGTTCATTGTTGAAGAGAGAGTTAAAGCAAATGATTATGTTCTGCACAATTCTGTAACGGGAGAAGCCATAGACGTAGTGCCAGAGAGGGGTGGTTCGCTCTATGTGGGGTCAGGACAGATTCCTTGAGGTGGTGACCTCCCAGGGTTGTTTTGAAAGAGGAGTAGGAGGCAGACCATGGGAAAGGCTGGAAGATCACTCTAGGTACATGTGCACCACAGCTCCATGGCTCTGGGCAGCAACAGGGCAATGTACTCTTCTGGGAGGATAAAAGTAGAAGGGAGGGGTAGGAGATGAGGTTGCTTCATTCACCCATAAGACTCTTCCCCTCTTCCTCTGGTAAACCCCTAACTGTCCTTCAAGATGCTGCTCAAATGCTGCCTCTTCTTTCAATTCTTCACTGCTGAGTGCCGTGTATACTCTCGATTAATGTTAATTACACGTTATAATTATGTGGCAAGGTCTCCCACCTGAGATGGGGTTGCTTGTACTTTGGGAGTCAGACATGTCTCATAATGTGGGACGGGCAGGTCTTCTGGAAATGTTTGTAAAAGGGACTGAGGACCAGTCTGGGAGAAAACTTGAGGGAGGAAAAGCCAAGAATAACAAGTTGTGCTATTACAAAGCAGGGCAATTTGAGGACCACTTTATGTCCGTGTGAAGACTGTTGGGCTCTTGTTCCTCACTTCCAAATCTGTGTTCTGTACTCTCTGTGGCCCCTCGTGCTGGGACTCTGCTCTGCCGAGAGCAAGCCCTAGTGGGAGATGGGAATTCAGAAGAAAAGGGGCTTGCTTCTCTCTGTTTGCACTCTGTTTTGTGCCTAAGTAATTGCACTTCACCTGAGTACAACGGCTGGTTACCAATCCCCCCTCAGAGGTGCAGTGGCAGCTGGGGGAACCCCATCTCAAGGTCAAATTTTAGCTTTGGAGGTCTCCTCCTCCAACCTAGGTTGTAAAAATCCCAACTTTTCCTCTTCATTCCTCAGGCTACAGACAATGGTTGCTTCCTGCTGTTATTATCACTATATTACCTGGGTGTTCCTTTGTGCATTTTTGGTTCTCAATACCTGTTTAAACAATTCTCTATTATAGATTGTCTCTGTTAGGATCACTAATGTGGCTGCTATATTCCTGTTTGATCCTAACTGATGCTCATTTTCACTGGGTTCTCCATTGACATATATATGAATCCTATGAGATGTGAGTGAAAAACTGAAAGAAAATTTTCTGTAAAAATGGTACTGTTTTTTTACCCCTCCTAGAGAGCGTGGCACAAAAATTAGCATGTTCTCTCTATTTGGCCACAATCTTTCTAGATTCTCCTGCTGAAAAATTCTCTTGTAGGACTCAGTGGAATCCCTCAGAGTTTTAGGGTTTAATATAGCACTAACGAGTTGAGAAGTTCAGGGGTAGAGGAGAGGAAAATTCAGCTGATGGTCAGGCAAATAATATAAATGAGTAAAGTAGGTTAAGTCAGTGAAACTAGAGAGGTAGGTCATTGGTAAACTGGAGACTGACTACCTGGGCAATATGGACAACTACTCAGTTCCAGCCTATTACTGCCATGTGGGAATGTGGAGCTGGTATTGTCTACATTTTGAAGAAAGCTTAAAATTGAGGGGCACCTGGGTGGCTCAGCTGGTTGAGTGTCCAACTTCAGCATAGGTCATGATCTCGTTCCCGAGTTCGAGCCCCACATCGGGCTCTGGGTTGACAGCTCAGAGCCTGGAACCTGTTTCAGATTCTCTCTTTCTCTCTCTCTCTCTCTGCCCCTCCCCCACTCATGCCCTGTCTCTTTCTCTCAAAAATAAATAAAAACATTTAAAATTTTTTTTAAAAATCGATATTTTTAGGGAAAAGTAGTTAGCAATGAATTCAAATTAAAAATATACAGCTCAAAGTCATTCAAGTCAAACAGTACCTTTTCATTTTTTAATGTTCATTATATTTGAGAGAATCAGTGAGTGGAGGAGGGGCAGAGAGAGAGAGGGATACAGGATCCCGAAGCAGGCAGAGGATCTCATACCAACGCAGAGCCTGATGTGGGGCTCAAACTTGCGAACCGTGAAATTATGACCTGAGCTGCAGTCAGACACTTAGCCAACTGAGCCACCCAGGCACCCCTCAAACAGTACGTTTTATCACTGTAGACTATGGGTCAGTATTTATCAAATCTGCAGGAGCTGATAAGACATATTTGCAAGACTTGGGAGAGTCTTAGAAATATTTGATAATCTTGGGGGATAATCTCTGCAAGGAAATTTGTTGCTATAATTGTGGATGTAAGGTCAAAACCAATGACATAGTTTATTCACACTTCTTCCTTATTAGATGGTAAGTTCCCTGAGGGACAAGGGTGATGGGGCAAGGATTTATGTCTAATCTGTCCTTCTATCTCTAGCCCCTGGAATAATTCTTGGAATATAACAGTTTTAACGAATGGCTGAATGGATGAGTGTATTAGTTAAGAAAAATAACGTGGGTAACACAGCTTGGAAATTAGACTTGGGTTCTACTCCTGGATTTATTACAACCTGTGTGGCTGTGGGAAACCACTTATCTGATATTTTCTTATCAGTAAAGTGGAAACACTAATACCTATCTTTCGAGGATTTCTGTGTTTACTCTTTATTAAAAAGCTTTATTGCAAGGTTTTTTATTTACTCTCAACTTATTAAGATAATGTGAAAGTATCTTGTGAAGGGATTTGCTAAGAATGGGGGGTTGGAGAGGGATTCAAATGTTTGTTCCTTCTTCAGTAGCTTGCTGCAGCTCTATGGCACAACTAGAACTAAAACCATGCTGTAAAGTGTCCTAGTCCAGTGATACTTGACCTGTATGTGCCGACAGTCAATAACGTACTTGGAGAGAATTCTATTTTGTTGTTAACACTGAATGGTATTTCTACCAGACTGACTCTGCTATGTTGAACACTGACCCACTATTCTTGAGGAAAACCTTCCACATTACCCACATTCGTGCAGCTCCAATCTTTTAAAGTGTTTGTAAAAGGATGTGTCTTTGATTAATTTTCCTTTTCTGGAATATCTAAGGTTATGATGTGAGAAAAATCGCCCTCTTATGAAATGTCCTTTTTGGATTTCTTCCCAGAAGTCACTTTCTTTTCCTTTTCTCCTATTATTTGAAGAAACGAAACTAGTGCTTTCATGTAGGGCCAGTACTTAATGTGCTTGAGGTGTTTACGTGATGAAGTGGGATCTGGATGCCACTGGATAGAAAGTTCCTTCCTCCTCATTCCTTCACTGTTCACTTGCCGTTGCCTCCATGCAACGCCACATAGCATCTCCATTAAATAGCATAACCCTGAGGTCCCTCTCTGTTTCTCCCTTATGCCTCTACTTGGTTGTTAGTCTTGGGCCAAATGTGAGTTTGGTCAGATGATAAGGGAGCAAAGACTGATTTACCTCAGTGTGCACAGATCCTGGAAAAACAAACTTCACAGAGTTAGACTGATTATATATACCTATGGTTGTCAACCAATTAATTCACTTTGACCTGACTGACTTGGTATAGCCATTAGGTTTTTCAAGATCCTTTCTATCTTACTTTCTACCCTATAGATTTTGAATTTCTCAAGTTCCCACAATTGGGGGAATCAAGTCCTTAAAATAAATTGTGTCTATATATCCACATATCTCCATATACACATATAGATCTATGTATACATCTATATATGTAGATAGGGATATAGGTATATAGATATAGAAAATACAGAACCAACAAAATGTATGTGTATATGGATATATAGAACCAACAGGACACATCTTGTTGGTTCTATATATTTATCTGCACACACACATCCCGATGATTATGTATGTCTCTCCATATCTATATCTCACTACACACACACATCCTGTTGGTTCTATTTATCTGGAGAACCCTAGTATAAAATCATAAAAGTATATAAACTTAATCAAAATTAAAAAAAAAATTTTGCTCTGAAAAAGCATGAAGAAAAGACAGGCAGATATTTTATACATATATCTATATCTCCCTATATACATATGAAAAACGACTTGTATTCAGAATATGTGAAGAATCTTACCGCTTAATAATAAGAAGGCAATAATAAATGACCAAGATCTTAATAGGCACTTCACATAAAAAAGTATGTGAATGGCCGATAAGCATATAAAAAGATACTCAATGTTATTAGTGTCAAAACAAACAAAGCCAGACACTAGTTAAAGCGGTGAGGACAGATTTTATTTGGTAATCCTATTGCAATAGGGAAAAGAGTCCAGTGTGAATCGAAGTCAACATTGATTGGTGCTGTAGTGAGTGAGTGTTTCAAAGGGAGAGTGAGGTAATGGGGAGGGGAGAGCCACAAGGTCTTGAGTAGAAATTATAAAAAGGAGGAAGGGGGTGTTAGTTAATGTGAGCAGACCATCTGGGTTTGTTCATCAGTGCTTATCTGGAAGAGAAACAAACTACTTGTATCTTTGTAGCAGAAGACGGTAATGTAATTAGAGCAAGGAGCCCCGTGAAGCTGGGCCCTTAACTTCCCATGGGACAGATTGTATGCATTTCAAAGAAATGGCTCTCAGGTCCTTGAGAAAACAGTTTTGGATGGTAGATTTATATCTCAAAGGGCAGAGAAAAGATTTATAATTGCAAGGTTTCTAAGGTAACTGCTCTCAGAGGAGATTCAGGGGCCTGTCTATTACCATTTTAAGGGAGGCTGGATGAGCCTTGAGATGTTAGAAATTATGCTAGTGTTGAGTCACATCTCTTAGGGTGGGGTGGACAAAATTATTTGTGCTGAGAGTCTGCAGTTTTTGTAGGTCAAGGTTGAGGCCCAGTGAAGAAGGGCTCAGAGAAGCCTGGCTAGAGTTTGATCAAAGATAGTCTTTATCATTAGTCACTAGGAAAATGCAAATTAGCACTACAATGAGATAACACCATCCCAAATTCCTAAACAAAATAAAACAAATGATAGCAAGTGTTAAGGGTGGGGGCAGAGTTTGCTGTAGGGAATGTAAAATGGTACAAATACTTTAGAAGACTGTTCTGCATTTTCTTGTAAGGTTAAGCATGTAGTTAGCATATTACTGAGAAGTTTTGCGTCTATACATTTACCTGAGAAAGGGGTCCATCAAAAAGTGAACGAATAAACAAACTCTGGTATATCCATAGAGCGGAATCCTACTCAGCAATAAAATGAAACAAACTACAGATACATGAATAGATGAATCTCGAAATCATGCTGAGTGAAAGAAGCCAAATGAAAATGTTTATGTGCTAGGATTTTATTTATATATAGTTCTACAAAATGCAAATTAACCTATAATAACAGAGAGCAGACCAACAGTTGTCTGAGGGAAGGGGTGGAGGGAGGGTGGATTTCAAGGAAGCAAGAAGAAACCTGTGGAGGGGATAGAAATGTTTTATATCCTGATTAAGATGATAGTCTCATTGAAAAACGCCTGTATCGTATGTGTACTTTAAATATGTGCAGTTTCCCGCATGTGAAGTAAACCCCAGTAAAGTTTTAAAAATTAAGCTTTCAAATATCTATTAATGCAAACATTTATTTAGCACTTTCATTAAATCGATGAAACAACTTTGCCTGTAATTGTGACTATCTAGATGATAGGTTACAAACCTTTTCTATTAAGAGCCAGGTAGTATATATTTTAGACAAGCCACATGCAGTTTCTCTAGCATTTTTTTTCTCTTTCATTTTAGAAATGTGAAGACCATTCATAGCTTGTGGGCCATACAAATCAGGCTGTGCAGCAGATTAATTTTGATCCAAGAGGGCCAATACAGCCATCATGTATTCATAATCAGTTCTATTTTATTATTGATTTTTCAAAATGGACTCCCCTTCATGATCTCGTTTGATGAGTGACAGGCCAGTGTGTCAGCATGGGAGAGCCAGTGGTTCTCCTCTTAAGCCCGGGGTTGAAACTGACTACGAGGGGGCTTAAGTGGATTTCTGCATGGTCAATCAGTGCCACCAAACTTTAACTGGCAAATTCTACTCTAAGGAGGATAAAATAATTTAGGGAGGAAATTAAACACCTATCCTGACAACTAATGTTTAATTTAGCACCTGTGAAAAGGGTAGGTCACATTAATGATGATTTTAGTCCTCCCAAGAATCCTGTAAATTTTCTTGGGCAGAAAATAATCAACATTTAGAGACTTTATAACTGACACAACAAATTCACTTGTTCTATGTAATTTTATCTTCACAGTGAACCTTAGCCTTGGGATGCCTAAAATTTAACTGTCACCTCAGAACCTTATTATTCATACTTCTTCATAATCTAAGCTTTTCTTCTTCTCTATGATAGGCACTTTTAATTATGCATGGAATGGGTACACCAGCAAAACTTATAGATATTTTTCACAGTAAACCCTGATGATATTTGATCTGTTAGGAAGCATGTCTACAACACTGTTTTGTACTATCTCTGTCACCAGAACAATTTTTTCAATATGAAATTCTATAGCACATGAGTAGTGTGGGCAAAGTACTTCATTAGGGTGGTATAAAAACTTTTTTTTTTTTTTAACTAGGTTTCATATCCAGCATGAAGCCCAATGCGAGGCTTGAACTCACAACCCTGAGATCAAGACCTGAGCTGAGATCAAGAGTCAGATACTTAACCGACTGAGCCACCCAGGTATTCCTAAAAGTTTTTTTTTTTGTTTTTTGTTTTTTTGTTTTTTTTTGCTGAAAGAAGAAAACCATCATTCAAAATATCTTTAATTTTCCCTATAAAAATTTATACATCATTTTAAATGTTTTAAAACAATTCTTTAAAATTAGTAAATGGAATCAGACTTAATTTTCTTAATTAGAAAATTTAAAAAAACAAAAATGTTTGAATAAAAGGTATGTTTTTCATCCTGGAAAATTTTATTGACAGATAATGGAGATAATTTTTAGAAACTTACACAAGAAACTACAAACCCTCAACAGAATAATTAGATGTATTTGCATGAAAAACTAGTGTAATTTTTAAAAGATTTCTTGTTTATCATCTCCTTTAAAATATGAAAGTCACATGTTGAAAGTGATGAGTTACATTACTTTCTTTGCTGCTCTCGTGATGTAATTTATTGGGGCATGTATGTACATAACCTAGGGATAATTTATCTAGTTTATATGGAATAACAATTTCCCATGTAATTTTACCCAATTTCTATAGGAGTTCAATTTGGGCTAACTTCAGTGGTTAATAAATCATGAGAATTTACTTTGTGATAGGTATAATTAATAATCAAGACTTCCAGACTCATTCTTCAAAACCCTTTATATTAACCAAATTACTCACATTTCCAAAGGCAGCAATAGGTACCATATATATTTTTGCAGAGAATATAAATTGTATTAAGGATAAATACCTTGGAAGCATAATGTCTTTTCAAATGGTTTTGCACTTCTCTTTGATGGGTAGGGTAATTTGCTATAGAAATTGACTTAAAATGTGGATTTCTTTGAGGTGATTTAATTCTGAAGAGAATAGGAAAAATCGCGAGAAGTTTGAGTTTCACTCTCACTGGGAAAGGACAAAAAGGAAAATGTATTGCGAGATATTAGTTGGGGCATGCTTTGAAGAATCTTAGGGTTTTATAAGTTTGCCTTTTGAGACCTATGTTTTAGAGCCTCCTGGGAGAGCCTTTCCTCCAACATGCATTGATAGATCCATCCTACTGTATGGAAAATTAGTGTAGAGTGGCAAGGGGTCCCTTTCTTGATAGGGGTTGATTCCCATTTCTCCCAGACCTTGGTTAGTCTTAGGAAATTTTATTAACAAAGACATTCTGGTGATAATTCTGTCTCCTGTATGTTGGGCTGCAGATCATAGAGCTGCTAGTAAAGTCACAGTTGTAAATGTACAAAGCACATTGAATAAATGTACACATATGTAAATGTGTAATCCTAGCATGTAAAAAACCACTTCAGATGTCCGTTCTCATCCTCCATGGTCTGGATGGTCTGAGACCCACCTCTGGTTTCTTGGTCCAGTGCTGCTGGCAGTAAGCCAAATGTCCAGGTTGTGCAGTGAGGTGTATTTTGTGGATGGTCTGTGCTGCTGAGTTTGCTTCTTGACGAAAAGCCACCAAGTCTGTCGAGACAGTCCCTGGTGTACAAGGAGACTCTATGTTCCTGTTAGCTGAGTCTTACTCACTGTGGTCTGGTGTCTCTGGGAAATCGGAGGTTCATCAGACAGCTAGTGTCACGGTTTTGTTTTGTTTTGTTTTCAAGATATTTGGATGTTAAGGTATCTTCACAGAGTGCACCCACACTCATTTATACTTACACATAAATTCAAGAAAAATATTTCCCATCGCCTCATAATGACAAACTTCATGGAGCTAAACAAATAAGATTATGGAGACAAACGCGATTATTCACCATAGTTTTAATTACACAGAAGAAATAGCTGTTGATTCAAGTTTTGATGCAAGCATTATGTCCACAGTTCAGACAAAAATGGCAAAGAACACTGAACCAAACGTCACCAGCTCAGATTACAAGTGAAGAAACTGATAAGCTAATTTTGGCAGGAGCACGGGTAATTCAGGATCATAAATTGGTATATAGATGTCTGCATCACAAATCTCTCCTGCAGGACGGAATGCTGCAGACAACTGACACTAAGAACCATCCAAGGGAAGCTTCCTTGGTTACAAGACCATCAGACTGGTTAGAAGGAAGCGTGGCACTAACATATTTTTCTGATATGTTGGACTCCGATATCTTGGCTTTTTTTATTTGCAATTTAAAATATGCCGTGGTGGGGGCTCCTGGGTGGCTCCGGTGGTGAAGCGTCTCTTGATTTTGGCTCGGGTCATGACCTCATGGTTCAAGAGTTCAAGCCCTGTGTCGGGATCTGTGTGGGCAGTGTGTGGAGTCTGCTTGGGATTCTCTCTCTGTTTCTCTCTGCCACTTCCTGTGCTCGTGTACACGTGCTATCTCAAAATAAATACATAAACTTAAAAAAAAATACACACACACTGTGGTATTTCTCCTACATATAAACATCAGGGCTTCTGAATTTTTTTAAGTAGCCTCCATGCTCAGTGCAGAGCCCAACTTGGGGCTTGAATTCTTGACCTGAGGTCATGACCTGAGCTGAAATCAAGAGTCAAACACTCAGCCTATTGAGCCACCTAGGCACCATGAATGTTTTTAAATAATGCTCCAAGCAGGGTCTCCTGGTGGCCCAATTGGTTGGGTATCAGGCTTCAGCTCAGGTCATGATCTCGGAGTCTCTGGGTTCAAGCCCCATGTTGGACTCTGTGCTGACAGCTCAAAGCCTGGATCCTGCTTTCTGTTCTGTGTCACCCTCTCTTTCTGCCCCTCCCCTGCTTGCGCTGTCTCTCGCTCTTTCAAAAATAAACATTAAAAACATTTAAATAATGCTCCAAAGGAAATAATGATATGAAACAAATTGTAAGGTGACCTTGACAAAGTCTAGGAACAAATTCCCCGTAGTACATATTTTCAGTATCTGATTAGTGATTTTTTTTGTTTGTTTTAATAACACTGGGAACGATAGAGGCATTGACAAATATGGCAAATATCTTGAAAGGCTGCTGTAGGGTCATCATGCCATCCCCTGGAGATGTCAAGTTCAAAACTGCTGACACCTGAGTAAAAGTTTGTGTGAGTGAGTGAGTGTGTATGTGTGTGTGTGTGTGTGTGTGTGTGTGTGTATGTGTGTGTTCCATCTTGACCTTCCCTCTGCCTCTTAAAAATCAGGGATATTTCCTTGTATTCACCCATTCATTCAGTTCAAAGTACAACTGAATTTTGCTGTAAAGATATTTAGTGCATTTAATTATATACAACTAAACTAAGTTCCATTATACTATAAAATCCAGAATATCAAAACTTCTAATTGCTTCCTATTGTATGTAGAATAAATTTAAAAAGAAAACATCAACTCCAGAGCATGGCCCACAAGGGCCTCCATGAGTCTCCATGTTCACCTCTCCCACCTCCATTCATCTCTTTCCCCATACTGTATCAACAGTGGCTTTCTTCCCGTCTCTGGAACCCGCAAGTCTTGTTCTCCCCTCGGGCTTTTTGTTCTTCCAGTGTTCGCTTTCCCCTGAACTCTGCGTGACTAGCTGCTTTTCAATGTTTTGTTTTTGGCTCAGAAGTGACTCCCCAGAGAGTTTAGTTGGTAGAATTGTGTGGGTTGAAACTTGCTTTGTTCAGTGGGCTTGGCCAATTTTAAAGCATTAAATGGTTTAATTAAACACGTTCAGAGATACCACTCTGTCAGTCTACACAGCCTTTCTCTAGGCCATAAGCCATTTGTAGTAGCGTGTGTTAGGGTAACACTACCAGCTGTAAGAGAGAAACTCCATATTCTCAGTGGCTTATGGTCCTACAAGTTTATTTCTTGTTCATGTCACAGTGCAGTGTGTGTTTCTGATTGGTTGGCTTCTGTGTGCTCATTTAGGGACCTAGGCTTGTCCCATCTGTGGCTCTCCCTACCTCTAGAAATTTGGTTCTCCTAACCATATCATCTTCTCTCTCATCCATTCCATCCAGTCTCATTCCATTGGCTAAATTAAATCACCCAGGCTACATGTTACTGCCAGAGAGCTGGGAGGGGAAGTAGTCCAGCTGTGAGCCAGGAGAAAAGGAAATGGGATTTGGGAAGACCGTTGAATGAATCAAACAAGGAGGCCATTAGACTGAGGTGGCTGTAATGTCATGATGGTCTACATCAGCAAACCAAAAGTCCAAGCCTGTAGTTTCCTCAAGGTTATGAAATCAAAACACTAAGGATGATCAATCACAGTCAGCTGTTATAGCCAATCAAATAATTTCCTTCCACCTTTTCTCTGTATGCCTTCCTCCTGGCTCCTGTTGGAAGAATGCTCCTCATCATTTCCTGTTAGGTGCTGCCCCCATTGGAACGGATTTTTGCTCACATAAACTCTTAATAATTTTAATACTTCAGTCTATCTTTCAACAACACACAGCATAACCCTTCAGGAAAGACTGTCCTCTTTCCCCCACCTCCAGCAGTGCCCCAAAGACCTGTTAAGGAATCAGAACTTTTGTTTAGGAGTCTCTTCTGATTCCATTAGCTCTGTTTCTCTGGAATTTTCCTCCTAGCCCGGGGAAAACCCTGTTTTCATTCATTTTTCTTTAAGCCAGACGGTGTTCTTAATGTCCTTATCAAGTGGTACTTTTATTGTTCCCGAGCCTCTGATATTGATTCCCTTAGTCTTGGTCCATTTCCCATTGCTCATAGTCATGTGACAGATTATGTCTTTGATGTGTATTTCCTCATTCTGGACTCATGCTATCTATGTCTGCATAGCTTCGCACAGTCCTCTCACCCCTCTAATTCTCTGCACCAGGTCATCTGCATTTGGTTAATTCTATCCTTTGTGCAGTATCTCCTTTGGGGGATTTTCCATACACTTCTTCACATTAGCTGCATTGCCATTTTCCCTAGGAAATCTGGACAATACCTTAACACTCTTTTTTACATTGACAATTGTCCATCACGTTGTGGAGAGTTTCCCAGAGCCGTTTATTAAAGCATGCTCTTAGAAGAACAGCATGGCAAAATCATGTAGGGGAAGTGGTATGTGATTTTGGATTAAATAGATCTGGATTTAAATCCATATTCTAATTTATTAACTGACTCATCCCATGGAGATGATGATGATAATATTACACAGATTTATTGTGAGGATAACAGAGTGCTTAGCAAATAGTAGCGCCTCAAACATTAATGGGTAAGCACATTACCCTCATTTATTATTTCTATTCATAGATGGGAACTGGGATGGATAATGAAATATGTAGCAAAATGAAACAAATGACTAATTTGACTTGATAATGGCAGGTAGTGTCTGAATGAAACATTTGCCTTGCACAATGTGGAGTGGAGACTCAGGAGTTAGTTCATGAGGTCTGCATTCAGACAATAGTAGACTAGGGGAAATCTGAGTCACCATCTACAACTGTATGGGCTGTGCACTGCACAATTCAAGTGGGTGCCACTTTCACAGCTAATGATGTAAATGACACTTTTGGGAGCTGTTTAGTGAAACAGTCCTGGGGAATATTGATTGGATTTGGTTGAAATCACTTTCTTGATTTCTTTCATTACAACTTTGAGAAATAAGATTTTCCAGCTATATGCTTTAAATTAAGTTCCACTTAGTTATCCTTGTTCTGGTTTTAAAAATATAAAATAGATGACTGTAACAGAGCATCGAAAAGTTAACATATGTGCAAATTATTTTAAACATTATTTAACTAAATTTAATTTTCAAATTCGATAGAAGAAGCTGTCAGTTTAATACAAGCTCCTGGTCAAGTGGAAAAGAAAATGAGAGTGTTTTGTTCTTAGTAATTCCTTGATTCTTGATATTCTGTGAAAACAAGACATAGAAAGGTTGATATTCATCTTCAGGCTCAACGAACAAAACGTATTTTCCTCCTTTTGCCTGCTCATTCTAATTTACTCCACTTGGGGCTCCCCTATAGCATAGATGTGATCTTCCAGACCTACTTAGACAAGTAACGTGCAGGAATATGTTTTAGATTTACAGATATTAGTGTACTGTAAGTACCATGGAAAAGTCAGTTGTTCACTTGAAATTTTAAGTTCTCACCAGAATAACTGGTATGGATTTATATAGTAACTGTGCCTGACACCATGCCATGAATGTTTTATAGATTTTTGATGTAGTCCAAAGAAAACAAATTACAACAAATCCTTCCTGCATTGTCAATTAGGTGAGCAGCTGTAACTGCTAAAAGGCGAGGTCCTTGGAGAGCCATTGCCTGTGTTACCAAAATTAAAATTGGGCTGGATGTTTGGGGCTCCCTGCTCAAATTCTCTAATCACATTTACCAAAGCAAATCATTTTTTGAAAACATGGCTGCTGCTATATTGGCCAAGATTTGGAAAATCTTATCTAACAGTCCAGTAAGGATGAAGGCAAAATGATTAAATGTCAGTTGCTATGATTTTTGTACTTGAGGTGTCCAGGTTCTTTGGGGGGTGTTCCTATTTTAATTTTCTTGGTCCAACTAAAATGATCTTGCCCCTATTAATGTTGGTTTTGCTTTTTGGCTCACGCTCTGACATTTTTACCATCCCCAGGTGTCTGACTCTATCTTTCAGATTTAATTTAACTGGAGAAGAGATGAAATAACTTGAAAATGGCCTTGTTAGCTTCATACGCTATCAAATTAATGAAAGGTCTTGTGTGCAGCCCTCCCACTCCCCACATTTGTATTAGGAATGAGGTTTTCTTTGTCTGGCTTGGAGTGGTGTGTGTTCTGGCCTTGGCCAAGCTCTTCATTTTCTAAATAGAAACTTAATGCACGTAAAATTAACGACAAATCTGATTATGGTGATTTGCATAAATTAGAAGACATTTTTATTAATTTCCAAGGGCTTATCTCTACAAGAGAGGACATATAAATTTGGATGCCAATTAAGCCAGGATTACCTTTGTTAATGAATACAAGCACGCGTTAAGCTTTCTAATGAAGAGGAGGGTGCACACTTACGGGTGAAGACACCATAGTGTAGGTGCTGGCAGAAATTGCAAAGTTGTGTTGTGGTATCTTGCAGCACGAGGATGGCTCATTTATGTTAAGGATAATCCTGTCAGTCTAGTGTCTTTGTTTTTGTTTGCTTTGTTTTGTTTTCAGAACACCACGAAAAAAAAAAAAAATCAGAGCCCTCTTTCCTTTGAAGGAAGATGGATTTGAAAGGAAAAGAGTGTCTCCTGTTCCTGGTAAAATATTAACATGAATCACTCATTCTAAGGAGAAATCAGTCTGTATTCTTAACTGACTGCTGAGTACAATGATCATGCTCTTCAACTGGCCAACATTTTGTTTTACATTTTTATTTTTTTAAGTTTATTTATTTATTTTGAGAGCGAGAGAACAATGAGGGGTAGAGAGAGAGGGAGAGAGAGAGAGAATCCGAAGCAGGCTCCAGGCTATCAGCGCAGAGCCCGCCATGGGGCTCAATCTCACCAACCGTGAGATCCTGACCTGAGCTGAAATCAAGAGTCAGATGCTCAGCTGACTGTGCCACCCAGGTGCCCCTCAATTGGCTCTAATTTTAGGTACACTTCTTTCTGTTTCTTCTGCCACTGTCATGGTTTCTCAGCATTATTGGCCATCAGCATGGTATTGATACTATGGTGAGAGATGTGGAAAACTTGGAGCAGGTCAAAAGCAAAGACATTCAAGAAAATGATAGGACATAGGAAATACTGCAGGGACAGTCCTGAACAGAATTTTGAAGAAGGTAAAATTTACTCCTAGGATTTAATCTTTTCTTTCTTTTCTTTTTCCTTCTTTTGCTTTTCCTACATACCCATGTGTTTCACCTTCTTTCTAAATTTCTTTTACTTTTTCTTTTCTTTTTCTTTCTTTTTTTTTTTTTTTTTTTTTTTTTTTTTTTTTTTTTTTTACTTCTAAAGTATCATGGCTATCCTCTCTAAATTCTTAGGTCTGCTCACATAGGAGTGACCTATGCTCTGAACCTCTTGTCATCTCTCTCCTTCCATCAAACCTACTTGTTTTGTAGGACACCTGGGTGGCTCAGTTGGTTAAGTGTTCAACTTCAGCTCAGGTCATGATCTCGTGGTTTGTGAGTTCGAGCCCTGCGTCAGGCTCTGTGCTGATGGCTCAGCGCCTGGAGCCTGCTTCACATTCTGTGTCTTCCTCTCTCTCTCTGCTTCTCCCCTTCTCATTCTCCATCTCTCTCAAAAATAAATAAACATTAAAAAAAAAATAAACCTACTTGTTTTGTAGCCCAGGGTTTGCTAAAGTTAAGTGAGTGGTTAATCTGATGAACAGAGTCAGAGCAAATACTGGTGGCTAGAATGAGGTAGAGAGCGTTACTCGCTGAAAGTAGCTGCAAATTGTCACACCATAAACACACAGGCCTACGTCTGCTATTCAAGTTCTTAACACATTCAAGATACTGTGGCTTTAGACAAGTCATTTAAGTTCTCTCAGCTTCATTTTCTGTATCCATAACATGGGGCTAATGGACAGATTCAAGACCCTATAATAACTAACACTTGAGTGTTTGCTGTATGCTACGCATGTCCTAAGGCCTTTATAACTATTAATGTACCTTCTCACTGACTCTCCAAAACAGAGCATTACTTGGCCTGTTTTATAGATGAGGAAGAAAAGAGAGATATTGATTAATAAAACTATTACCTCTCTTGCCTGAATTATTGCAATAGATTTCTGAGCAGTCTCTCTATTTCCATCCTTCTCTGTGTTCAGCCTATTCTGAGTCACAACTGGCAAAATGATCCTGTTGAAACTCGAGTCTGATCTTTCACTCCTCTGCACAAAACGTTCTGGTGGCTTCTCATCTTACCCAGAGTAAAAACCAAACTCTACTGCATATTCTACCAAGTCCTTGTGATGGGCTTGCGTCTCTGACCTCACCATATTCCAGCCTTTCTCTTGGTGGTTCCACTCAGTTCCACTGGCATCCTGCACCTTCCCTGTTCCCCTCCTCTAGGGCCTTTATGCTGGCTATTTCTTCTTCCTGCAGGCTCTTCCCTCAGTTTTCTCCACGGCTCCTTTCCTCACCTGCTTTTCTCAAAGTCACCTTTAGTAAGCCTTACCTGGTCACCTTATCTGACAGCCCCCCGCGACCTCCAAATGCTTCTTCTCTTCCTTCTCTGCTTTTTCACTTCAGCACCTGGGTATTGCCTAAGCTCTCACTGGCCTAAGCTGAGAAACTTGGAGGGCTTGATTCCCTGTCTGTTGCCAAAGCCTTGACTAGGGATGTAGGACTCACAGAAGGGTAGACCAAGATTCCCTCCAACCAACGTTTTTCTTTTGTCTAATATCCAATCACATACAGAATGGTGTGGGTAAAGTCTAGCTCAGGGGTAGACCAGACTCTGACTCACAGATGCTATGAGAAAGTCTACCAGCAATTATAGCTGCCACTCCCCTCCGCTTTCTATTCTTGTTCTTTCTCTGCCTTCCTTCCCCTTCTCTTATTTTCCTTTCTAGCCTGTTTTCCCAGTTCTCCATCTGTCCCACAGCCTGAGGGCGGCACTCCTGGTTTTTGCCTCAGCCTCCAAGTGAACAGACTGTTGATCTAATCAACCCTCCCCAAACCCTTCCCAGCTCTGAAATCCTATATCTGAAGTCTGAAGTACTTCTACATTAATAAACTGCTATGTTCACACTATGTGGGGGTTCAGGTGCCAGACTCAAGACTGAAACCAAGGGAGAGAAAGAAAATCGGAAGACCAGACAGTGGTCAGAAATGCAACAGACTAAAGCCTGGATAACAGTGGCTTGTTACTTCTGTCACTGGGTGGTCTGCTCCCCACAGCCTTACCTGGAGCCCAGAGGCACTCAATCACACAGCCTGTTCTTATTTTCAGGGGTCTTTGTATTGCATATTTCACTCACTGAGGATTTCCTCTCAGGCTCGAGTCATCTTATAAGGGCCCTTTGCCCAGCCTGGTATTCATGAAGCTGTGTATGTGCCTTCAACTGTTTACCCTCCTGGGCCCCAGTGCTTGCTTAGTGGACTTTTTGGTCTAGTTATTCAACAGTCTATAAACCATTAACTTACAGCTGTATTAATGTTGTAAGAATTCCTAGGATTCCCCCCCCCCCCAAAAAAAGGCTTTATTTACAACAGTTGCAAGTTTAGGCATTAAAAAATTTTTTTTGATACTTATTTTTTGTGAGAGAGAGTGAGAGAGAAAGACTGAGCATGAGCAGGGGAGGGGCAGAGAGGGAGACACAGAATCTGAAGCAGGATCCAGGCTCTGAGCTGTCAGCACAGAGCCCAATGCTGGCCTTGAGTCCATGTGAGATCATGACCTGAACCAAAGTCAAACGCTAACCTGACTGAGCCAACCAGGCACCCAAGCAAGTTTACGCATTTTTAAGGAAAAAGTATCTTAAAACATTCTTAGGAAATCTGGCTTAGATATTTTTAGGGAAATGTTTCAGGTGTAGCAGTATGCAAAAAAAAAAAAAAAAAAAAAAAAAAAGAAAGAAAAAAAGAAAAAAAGTTACAGCAAGTCCATATGCTTTTTAAAATATTGAGCGTGTTTTGGGGCACCTGGGTGGCTCAATCAGTTGAGAATCTAACCCTTGATCTCAGCTCAGGTCTTGATCTCAGGGTTGTGAGTTCAAGCCCTGTGTTGCGTTCTGCACTGGGCATGAAGCCTACATTATTATTTTTTTTTTTTTTTTGATCGAGTGTGTCTTAAACATCAAGTAAAGGAGTCAATGATCTGATTTAATCTTTCTTAGAGAGTGGGAGACCCCTTCGTTTGTGACCTTCTGGTGTTGCTTTAAGTCTCTTTGCATGAAAACTTCCCTTCCCGCCACAGAAGACTGGCCGCCCTGGCACTGCTGAAGCCTTACTCCATGTAAAAGTGGTGTGAATGTTATTTATTGGCCATGGAATAAAGTCCTGCTGATCTTGGTGATAGTCCAGGATCATTTATGTTTCAGACTGTTCTTCTGATGCATCCTCATAGTAACTCATCTTACAGATGAGAAAACGGAGACCATGGTAAGTACCTTCTATAAAGTCACCCAGATAGTTAGAAGTACAGCTACCTTTCACCTAAGTTACAAACAAACAAAATCCTGTGTGTTCGTTCGTTTTTGGCCTTACACTAAAATTTTCTTGTGGCTTCTAGTTATATATTAGGAATTTCAGAAAAATTCCTGTCTAAGGAATTTTTTTGTCTCAGCCCTCCTTATATCTGGGTCTTTCCTATTTTTCTCTACTTCCCTTTTTTCCAGGCCACATAGTGTAGCAGAAAGAGAAAAGACTTTGGAAATGGGCAAAGTTTATTCAGTTTTCATTATACAACTTGCTAAAGATAAAAGGTGAGGCAAATACATTAGTCTCTTGAGCCTCAGTTGCTCATGTTAAAAAAAATAATAGCTCTTTTTTAGAGTAGCTGTAATGATTAAATACAATAATGCATGTGAAACTTCATTATTCTAGCCCTTCTTAAATTGCCTAAAGCTTCTACTTTGTATGGTATTTTATTCGATAGAACATATATCTACTTCAAAAATCCTAAGAAATAATATAAATCACTGCTGAAGTGTTTAAAAGAGAAAGGAAAGAAAAGGAAAGGAGTAATCTATTCAACATTTATCAAAACTTCTTAAAGATTCTCTTTTCCCTCAAATTATGATTCACAGTGCAGCTACCCCAACTCTGTCCAAAAATATTAATTCTTCATTATTGTTCTCTCTCCCAAATGTCTACCCCAGGGCCACATTACCTGGTCCTGCAGGATGACAGTTCTATTGTCTGAGTTTTGATAAGGAGATATTGCCTCAAATTATTTCTAAATCAGTCTTGCTGGGACAAATAAATGCAACAGCAAAAATCTTCACATTTCCCCCCTTCCTCCCCATTGTTTCTTCCATCCATCCCTTCTTCCTTCGTTATTTCCTAAACAAAAGAGATTTTTATTCCTCAAAGCTAATATTTTGTTGAAGCCTGGGTAATAGCATTTTCTTCTTTTTGTCTTCTATTTTACGGTTAACAGTGTCTAAGTTTTTAAATGCTTATTTATTTTTTTATTTTTGAGAGAGTACAAGAAGGGGAGGGGCCAAGAGAGGGGGGAACAGAGGATCTGAAGTGAGCTCTGCACTGACAGCACAGAGTCCCATGCAGGGCTCAAACTCACAAACCACGAGATCAGGACCTGAGGCAAAGTCAGATGCCCAACTTGACTGAGCCACCCAGGTGTCCCAGAACTGTGTCTAATTTTTCAAATTGTGAGCTCATTGATCTAGTTAGGAATGCTTTTGGCTACAAGTAACAGAAAATTTGACTCAAGGTGCTTAAACAGAGGTTGTTTTCCTTACCCGCGAAATGTCAAGATGAAAGAAACCAGCCTTTGGCATTTGTCCAGCAGCTCACTCTTTGTAGAGCCAAAGCCTCTGCTCTAGTTAAGTCTTTTCATTTCATCAAGAAAGCTTTTCCAGAAATCTGAGCAGTTTTTTGTTTTTGCTTTTCCCTTAAATCTCACTGGTATGGACTCCATCCAAGGCAACCCCAAACTTGAGGGAGGGATGAAAATTGAGATTAGGCCTTCAGTTTGCCTTACTCCTTGAAGACAGAATAGGTGTCTTGTTCAGGCTTTCCTCACTGTGCCCAGTGAGGGCCACCACTTCTAGAACATAGATAGTACTCAAGACATCTGTTAAATTGGCAAATGTATGAGTAAATAAAGAATGGATTAATGAATGACTTTTCAGTTGCTGAGGGCACAAAAATCCTCAGGCAGTACTCCTTCCAAGACTTATGCAGTCAAAATGTGATACAGAGAATTTTCCACGCTGAAAATGAGGAAAGAGTGATTGAGATAATCCGCTCTTTGATTTTTAGAAACTCTTCAAAGGGCTAGGAAAGATTCAAAGGACCTACTATGCTTTTTGGTAGTTGTACTTGCCACGGAATTAGGAAAAATGATTCCAAAGAAATCTGGAGGTATCATTGACCAGAAATTAATAAAGTTATGGCTTTCTGTTTTGAGCTGCTTTTAAAGACTTCTTTGTTTTCAACCTAAAAGTTTTAAAGTCCTAGAACAGATGAAAAGGTGGTAGAAAGTTATGACAGAGTGAAGGCCTCAGTACAAATGTCCACATGAGGTCAATCCCACTTGGCTTTATTTAGTAATGTCTTTGAATCTTAGAAAGATCTCTTCATTCACAGGCAATACCCTCCTGGGGAGTAGACAGGTGTACCTTCCATGGACTAGCTTCATTCCCACGTTTGTTTTATGTTTTCATAAATATAGGTTCTCTTTCTTTTTTTCTCATTTCTCGTTTTTTGTGTCTTGAGAAACTGTCTTAAATCCATCATGAATAGGCAGCAGTGATCATGTGTGACGATCTTTTCTATGCCCATTTCTGAAATGCTGGAATAACTTTCACTTTTAAATAAGCATGTTCAGCAACAGTCACAAAATTTGAGACAGAACTGAGAGTGTTAAAGATTGCACTTGACACTGTATGGCAACCAACTGGAATTTAAATTAAAACTTAAAAAAAAAAAGATTGCACTTGAAAACATATCCAGGCTTCTTTGAAGTGTGTGACACATGGTAAGTTCACTGCCAAGCTATGAATTTAAGCACCTCATATGGTGTTCATATTTATGATGGTTGAATCTGTCTTTCACAATTGCCACCCCACCTCCCCCAATACTAACCCTAACATTGCTTGGGCAATTAAAGAATTATGATTATTATCTTATTTGAATTTTTGCCTTCAATTTGCTGTATAAGAAAATAAGAAATCTTTTCATTTTGTAGGACTTTGTTGAGACTTAATAAAACAAATGAGATATAAATGTTGCTTTTCTTTCTTTTTTTTAAATGTTTTTATTTAATCTTGAGAGAGAGAGCGCGCACAAGAGCGAGCATGAGCAGGGGAGGGCCAGAGTGAGAGGGAGACACAGAATCCAAAGCTGGATCCAGGCTCGGAGCTGTCAGCACAGGGCCTGAACTCATGAACCATGAGATCATGACCTGAGCTAAAGTCAGACATGCAACCGACTCAGCCACCCAGGTGCCCCTAAATGTTGCTTTTCATTACTGCTTATTAGATAAGAAATGAATCTAGCCAAAGCCTTATTTTACAAAGAGCTAGTCTTGGGAGCAATGCTTCATTTAGTGTAAATTGTGAAGTGAGTAGTACTGAAAAGTTAACAGTTGGCTTAGCAATTGATGCACAAAGAAAAATTATTACAACACCTTAATGGCTGGCAGATGCCCTGGGTAGGAAAATAGATGCTTTTTTTTGTTTGTTTCACAGTGCCGTCTTTGCTTTTCATGTTGAGTAATTTTCTTTTTTTTAATTCTTGACAGGGCTGTGTATACATGAATCCAACTGATTATTTATTTATGACAAGGAGAATGTCAAATAGGGAATGGGAATCTATGCAATAGAAGGAAGAAAATGAGGGTTGATTGAAATGGAATGAATTGTTTGTTCTAAGAGGGAAACTAAGGAAATGTTGTGAAGAGTGAACACAAAGGAAATGCTATCAGGATTCTAGAAATCTGTTTCATGGTGGAACTCCTTTGGACCCTGCATTTAAATCCCTCTGTTTTCCATTTAGACATCAAAGTTTGGGAGTCACCATCTTACGTGAGACTTACTAGTGTACCATGACACATTGGAAAGCCCTATTGAGACCAGCTGGTGAAGCTTGTGTGGTCTCCTCGTCCTTACTCTTTTGAGTCTAGCCCAAGTGTTAGAGAATGTATGATAATCTATACTATTCATCCAGCTCCACAGTCAGTGAGAAAGAGGAATTCTCTTTGTGGATTTTGTTATAAACCTCTAGAATACGAATACAAACCCTTAATGAAATAATGAGTGTGAGCAAACATCTTCAGTGGTTGCTAACCTCACAGCGGGGGGAGGGGGCAATAAAAAATTAGGTGACTCCTGTTAGAAGTCTACAATACCACCTATAAAATATTTTTGTCAAAAAAATATCAAAGTTTTATCAAATCAGGCTTTAGGTTGAACCTAGTAATTTACAGTGAATAGAAGGGAAAGAGGAATATATACAAAGGCAGCATGGGGATTTATTCGTCAAAATTCAGAATGTGAGAAAGTCTATAGGACAAACAATCTGGTTTCCTTGGCACATAAATTGCAGGGGGAAAAGGGGGGGAAATTATAAATGAAAAGAGACAATAAATATCAAACAAAAACCATGTATGCACCTCCTTGTTTGGAGTCTTATTTGAACAAGCAATTGTTTTGTTTTTTTGTTTTCAATGGATACAGTTGGGGAAATATGAATGTTGACTGGTTATTTGATGACATTAAAAATTATCAGCAATTTTTATGTTAGTGATGGTATGGAAATAATATTTTAGAAGTCTTTACCTTTTAAAATGCCTGTGATTTGCTTCAAAACAATTTGGCCAATGTTAGATGGGTGGTTTAAATGAAACAAGATTGTCCATGAGTTGGTAATTAATGCATTTGGTAATGGGGGTTTATTGTACTCTTCTATTTTTGTTTGAATTTTCCTAAATCAAAAGTAAACAAGCAAATTAAAAATTCCCACAGTGCAAAAACACAGATCTTTGTAAGAACTCACTTCTATTCTGACAATTTCAAGGTTGGATGCGGAGTGCTGTCTTCCCCTGAACTTTTCCTGATGCCCTTGTGCTGAATTATTTGGCTTTCATTTGCATCAGCCCAGTGCTCTGTGTTTATTGCTCTTGTTTTGACACCATATTGTAATTCCTTAGTCACCTGTGGCGTAGGACAATATTTTCAAACGAGCTTTTTGTTTCCATATTTATTTTTACCCTTTGGCTAGCTAAGCAATTGATGCCTTGTTGCCTCGGGGAAGGGGATGACTGGAGTGGATACAGAGACAAAGAAGTTGATTGTTGACCTTTGAGTTCCAAAGCCTGGGCATCATGGGAATAAGAAGTACCCACGTAGAGATGAGAGATGTGATAGAAGTGATGAGTTAGACAAGAGGTCACTAGTAGCAGGGATTCACTGAGCTGGAGTGTGGGGGACAGAGGCAAGATGGAGGGCATAACCTAGTGGGAGACAGATCCCTCATGGGATCTAGGATGAGGGGCCAGGTCTGGGGAGTGCATACACACACACACACACACACACACACACACACACACACACACAGAGCCAGAGTTAGTCTCCAGTGAAAGTGTGCTCACCTTGACCATCTACCTAGAGTGAGTGCTAGTTGGCACCAGTACCAGGGAGCTGTGAAAGCTGAGTTAACAGTCTTAGATGGGCCACTCCAGTTTGGATTGTATATCACCATAGCGATTTCCCTCATTAGTACTGGTGTCTGTTAATGTGGTGAAGAGGTGGAGATGGAGGGACTATGACCTGGTGGGAGACCAAGACAGATGGGATCTGGAGTTGTGAGGTAAACATTAACAAACTCAGAAGTACACCCAAGAAGTAGCAAACAAGGGCCACAATACCACCCTTCTTACTGATAAATCATGGGTTGGAGAGGTAGAATACAGATTACAGAACCCAAGATGAGATAGATATATAGCTCCTCTCCCCACAGGCAGTGTTTGGTGAAGGTGGGTTCTCCCTCTGGGAGACGGTGGGATGTCCCATGAGGTTTTTCTGCAGCTCCCAGTACTCCTCCTGGTAAACAGGTTTGCTTCCAAGAGGAAAAGGGGAGATGATATGAGCATGGTCACTTTATTCTCCCAATTTTATCAGATAGGGAAATGACTACACTTACCCATCTGATAAAATTGAGTGGGAAAGCTGACAGAGTTACTTCAGTTGTGATGCGTTCAATATTAAAGGAAACATCAGGAATATGGAAGAGATCGTCCCTTCAGAACTAGCACGTCACTAATTGATCGTCTGGTGGAGTGATACCCATCCGCGCAAGACTTTGCTCAGTACCCAGTCAATTGATCCAATGGGTCAACCACCATCTCAAAATCTCAGGACCTTTGGAAGTGCTGCAGCGGAGACTGTGAATGTTAACCCCCAAAAGGGCAGTGGCGGCTGTAGGTAAAACCTTGAACTTTCCCACTTATCCATGAAAGTGGTGGAATACATTTAGATCATTTCTTTCTTTTTTTTCCCCTTCATGACAAATGTGTTTTTGAGGGCAAGGATCAGACTTTATTCAAATTTACTGAAT
Organism: Prionailurus viverrinus; assembly: GCF_022837055.1. NCBI lineage: Eukaryota > Metazoa > Chordata > Mammalia > Carnivora > Felidae > Prionailurus > Prionailurus viverrinus. Next base: position 97,693,714 of record NC_062567.1, read on the forward strand.
TGAATCATAGTAACATTTCATTAATGAAATTTTTAGCAACCAAATATCTTGACAGCTGAGATCAGGTTCATTTGTCTTATGAATTAATCCCGCAGACAAGTATAACTGCACATCTACTCATTTCTAGATAACCATCTATTACTAATTTTATCAGTAAATCTTTTTTTTTTATTTTTTAAATGTTTATCTTAGAGTAATTTTATCAGTAAATCTTCAGTTACTGTCTTGAGATGTTAATGACTATTTCTCTCAAGTAATTGAATAGTTAACAGAGGCTATAAATTTATCAATATTTCTTCCATTCATGCCCTGGAGTTATGAAAATTAAGTAATGTAAGCATTTTAGCCATGTTTCTAATTCAGTGTAGTATCAGCCAATAAATCAGTCCTGAAACCATTCATGTTACTCTTAGAATTGATACATAATTTTATCAACTTAGAAAAACATAGTGCTTAACTATCAAATATTTTAGGTTGTGAAAGCTCTCGTGTATGTATTTAATCTTGTAGTAGAGATTTATTGGTGGTTGACCAATCAGTACCAACACCCCTTCCTACTTGCGTCCTGATTGTATTTAGGAGACTTATTTCTTTCCATTCTGTACTGTCTCAGTATGCTGGTAAACCCTGGTACTTGCTCTGCCATTATGGACTGAAAGATGATTCCTGGGGGTTCCTTATATCAGATCTTTTTTCTTATCACTCAAGGACCACCAAGAGGTAGGCACATGATATTATTAGGGTCTCCTGCAACTTTGCATAGTCATGTAATTATACAAAGTTGGAATAAAATATTAGAGCTTCTGAATGGCAATGGTACCATCTGAGCAAGGTTGAAAGTAGTTTCTGCTGAAAAGAGTCACCTGGAGTCACCTGGTTCTATTTCAAGACTGGTTTTTCATCTCTTCCTTCCAATTTGTAGGCCTCCTCCCCCCACCAATCCCTTCAACTAATCCTTCCCTTTTTAAAAATTTCTGCCAAGATGATTTCTATTGCCTGCTACCATAGAACCTTAACTAATTCTCATCTTGAGAGAAAGCATCACGAAGTGGAAGAAACCCTGAGCTAAGAAGGAATATGAATTGTAGTTATTGTTTTGTAACTAACTTTTGTGGAGACCCAGGAGAAATTTCCTAAGCTTTTTGGACTTTAATTTCCTCATTAATGAGGATGATAGGCCAGATAACCTCAGTTTTTTTAAAGAGTATTTAAAAAAATTTTTCCCAACATTTATTATTTTTTTGAGTATTAAAAAATTTTTTTTCCAACATTTATTTTTTTTGAGAAACAGACACAGAGTATGAGCGAGGTAGGGCCAGAGAGAGAGGGAGATGCAGAATCTGAAGCAGGTGCCAGGCTCTGAGCTGTCAGCACTGAGCCCAGCACAGGACTTGAACCCATGACCTGTGAGATCATGACCTGAGCTGAAGTCAGATGCTTAACCAAGTGAGCCACCCAGGCACCCCAAGGCTCAGGTTTTAAAAGCCCAGTTCCATGACTGATGTTGTTATTGGTTAGTAACCATGATGAAGAAATAACAATGTTCTAATTGAAGAATTTTATAGATGTTTCACTTGATGTTTTAACACACGAGGTGCTGTAAATATTCCAGATATATTAATCCTTGACTGAGCATTTACTCTGTAGGTCATCTCTTGGGTGGGGTGACCAGATATTGGAACAGATTCCTACAACAGAGAGAGTAAAGGGGCATGTGACTGCCTGTTCGTGGAAACTATTACCTCAGCTCATTGGGGTGTTTATGATAGAGCTAGTCTTAATGATGACTGATAGGATTGGCGTTAGATCCAGAGAGAAGAAAATGCTGACACATTACATTAAAGTTAAAATTAAACTTATTCAGCAGATATTTACAGTGGGTGAGGCACACCATCTTTCAGAGGGCTCAAGCCTGTTGTAAATTTGAAATACATACACGCAGCCTCTGGTTTGGGAGTGATTGTCACTGAATGCTTCCTAACATTCTGAGTTTTTCCTTGTTTCTGGTTTTGATCAAATTTGGACTATTTCAATGTGGATTAGCACTTTAAATGACCCATTGATGATACAAACACCAACAGCCAGTTGCCTCAGATCTAAACTGACTTTGTGGTTATTACCCCTGACCTGTATTTCACAACTCTATAATTCAGTAGATACTATTATAGCAACACAACATCTAAAGGAAGTTTGACAATTATCTAGATATTCTAATGATTCCTACCATCAATTTGGATACTATAAAATACTTGTAAAATCTACTTTGAGCTTACGGCAAATAACCTTTTTGTAGTTTGCTTGACTACCAAGATCAAAGTGTATCTAATTCATTTGGCCTTGTATGAATACCTGGTCCATAGAACTGATGGACCACTTGGCTTAGAGTCTTACCTGACATATTTAATTCAGCCAAGCTAATGATTTTTCACTTCTCAAATTCCTGCAGTGGCTTTCCATCTCATTCAGAATAAAAGCCAAAAGTTGTGGAATAGACTATAGGACCCCATGATCCTATAGTCTGGTCCCCTGTTCCTCTTGATTCCTTTGGTTCACGTCCTTCCAGCTTTCTTTGTTCACTCTAGCCACACTGGCCATCTTGCTATTCATTGAACATACCACGCTTGACTATCTCAGAGACCTTGCTTTCCCTGAGTAAAGTGGTCTCTACTGCCCTCAAAGCTGTATGAAGGAGTTCTGGACTACAACTGGAGTCCACCATCAAGCACTGCTTCTGGCTGCTGTAGGAACCAGAAGGTCTGATGGTGGTCTGTAGACCAGAAGGCCTCCAGAGTTTTTGTTTCTGGAGTCCATGCCAGAGTTATCTATTATTCATCAAAGCCATCTCCATACCAGTTTGCTGTGCTGAAGCTGAGACACTACTTACACTGGTTCCATATCCGTGGAGCAGAGTGCAACACGACCTTTTGTTAAGCATGTACTGTGGGCCCAGAACTTTTTAAATACTCATAATAGCTTTGTGAGATTAGCAGTATTATCGTCCACATTTTATAGATGGTTATAACTGTCTTTGAAAGGGTTAACAATTTTATATGGATAGCAAGTATAGAGGTTGGATTCCAACCAAGGCATTAGGACTCCAGAAGTCATGAACTTATGGCTCCAGAATCAACTCACTGTGTTGGGTCAGTTGGGAAAGAACCCTTTCTTCCACCTTTTTGTCACTTTAAACACAATGTATTAGCTTCGAGAAGAATGATGGTGCAATTTTGATTGGGATTGCATTGAATGTGTAGATGGCTTCGGGTAGTATTGACATTTTAATAATATTTACTCTTCCAATCCATGAGCACGGAATGTTTTTCCATTTCTTTATATCTTCTTCAATTTCCTTCATAAGCTTTCTATAGTTTTCAGCATACAGATCTTTTACATCTTTGGTTAGGTTTATTCCTAGGTATTTTTGATTCTTGGTGCAATTGTGAATGGGATCAGTTTCTTTATTTGTCTTTCTGTTGCTTCATTATTAGTGTATAACACAAGCAATCCTAAAATTTGTATGGAACCACAAAAGACCCCAAATAGCCAAAGTAATTTTGAAGAAGAAGACCAAAGCAGGAGGCATCACAATCCCAGACTTTAGCCTCTACTACAAAGCTGTAATCATCAAGACAGCATGGTATTGGCACAAAAACAGACACATAGACCAATGGAATAGAATAGAAACTCCAGAATTAGACCCACAAACGTATGGCCAACTAATCTTTGACAAAGCAGGAAAGAATGTCCAATGGAAAAAAAGACAGTCTCTTTAACAAATGGTGCTGGGAGAACTGGACAGCAACATGCAGAAGAATGAAACTAGACCACTTTCTTACACCATTCACAAAAATAAACTCAAAATGGATAAAGGACCTGAATGTGAGACGGGAAACCATCAAAACCCTAGAGGAAAAAGCAGGAAAAAGACTCTCTGACCTGAGCCACAGCAATTTCTTACCTGACACATCCCCAAAGGCAAGGGAATTACAAGTAAAAATGAACTATTGGGACCTCATGAAGATAAAAAGCTTCTGCACTGCAAAGGAAACAATCAACAAAACTAAAAGGCAACCAACGGAATGGGAAAAGGTATTTGCAAATGACATATCGGACAAAGGGCTAGTACCCAAAATCTATAAAGAGCTCACCAAACTCCACACCCGAAAAACAAATAATCCAGTGAAGAAGTGGGCAGAAAACGTGAATAGACACTTCTCTAAAGAAGACATCCAGATGGCCAAAGCACATGAAAAGATGCTCAACGTCGCTCCTCATCAGGGAAATACAAATCAAAACCACACTCAGACACCACCTCACGCCAGTCAGAGTGGCTAAAATGAACAAATCAGGAGACTAGATGCTGGAGAGGATGTGGAGAAAAGGGAACCCTCTTGCACTGTTGGTGGGAATGCAAACTGGTGCAGCTGCTCTGGAAAACAGTGTGGAGGTTCCTCAAAAAATTAAAAATAGATCTACCCTATGACCCAGCAATAGCACTGCTAGGAATTTATCCAAGGGATACAGGAGTGCTGATGCACAGGGACACTTGTACCCCCATGTTTATAGCAGCACTTTCAACAATAGCCAAACTATGGAAAGAGCCTAAATGTCCATCAACTGATGAATGGATAAAGAAATTATGGTTTATATACACAATGGAATACTACGTGGCAATGAGAAAGAATGAAATATGGCCTTTTGTAGCAACGTGGATGGAACTGGAGAGTGTGATGCTAAGTGAAATAAGCCATACAGAGAACGACAGATACCATATGCTTTCACTCTTATGTGGATCCTGAGAAACTTAACAGAAGACCATGGGGGAGGGGAAGTAAAAAAAAAAAAACAAGGTTAGAGAGGGAGGGAGCCAAAACATAAGAGACTCTTAAAAACTGAGAACAATCTGAGGGTTGATGGGGGGTGGGGGTAAGGGGAGGGTGGGTGATGGGTATTGAGGAGGGCACCTGTTGGGATGATCACTGGGTGTTGTATGGAAACCAGTTTGACAATAAATTTAATATTAAAAAACCTCACAATATATTCATGTAGTTTTCATTCAAGACCTATAACTGTAATTTGTTTCACTTTTACTCACTGCACCAAGGCACAAATTTGTTCTGCTCTAGGCTAAAATCAGAATCAGAACTAACTTGGACATTGTGATTAGATTTGGCATCACCTGTAGCAAAATGAGGGAAAGCTTGCCTGTATGAACTAAATTGAAATAATGATGAGGATGATTATTTTTTTTAAGTTTATTTTCAGAGAGAAAGAGAGGGAGACAGAGACTCCCAAGCAGGTTCCATGTTCAGTTTAGACCCTGACACAGGGCTTGGTCCCCTGAACTGAACCGTGAGATCACGACCTGAACTGAAACCAAGAGTCGGACACTTAATCAACTGAGCTACCCAGGCATCCCAAGGATGGCTATTTTTTTTTTTTTGAGAGAGAAATAGAGAATGGACAAGAGAGGGGCAGAGAGAGAGGGGAGAGGGAGACCCAGAATTCGAAGCAGGCTCCAGACTCCAAGCTGTCAGCCCAGAGCCTGATGTGGGGCTGGAACTCACAAACTGTGAGATCATGACCCTAGCTGAAGTCAGACACTTAACTGACTGAGCCAGCCAGGCGCCCCAAGGATGACTATTTTAAGAGACAACTCAGAGGGTGGTAACAAGTACCAAATCAGCTACCTAGGGCCTCCCTCTCACTACTATCTTCGAAGTGGAAAGTGCCTCTACATATGTCCTTTTATTTGTTTTATGTTTTGAACATCCTGGCATGATTTCTTTTGAATGAAGGTTGTGGTGCTTTAACAACAAAAAGATGAAATCCCAAATCCAGAGAGCCATTATTAATGTTCCTTCCTTTTTCCTTTTTTGGTCAGGGACCAGTGAGGATGTAGCCTCATGGGGATTTTGTCATCAAGGATAGTATATTTTGAGAAGGACCAACACGGAGGCCCTCTTCCCTCAGCCCTCTGGACAAAGGTTGGCTTCCTGGCCGGGATGCCTTTGAAATGTTTTCTCCAGGTTTCTCTTTTGAAGTACCGGGATAAACAAAACCCTCCTTTAAATTCTTTCTATTGTCTTTGATGGTTTCTGTTTTCTCTGTGGATAAAAATACAATTAAAAAAAAATTGTAACTCTTTCTGATATTGGTGGTTTCAAAAGCTCAAGTATCTCCACATAGGACAGTCATGCAGTTATTGGGGCCGCATGAAATTCTGATTTGCCAAAGGGATTGTGAGTCAGCGTAAAGCTCTGCCAGGGCCTGTGGGTTTAGGGCGGTCGTGGGGAGGGATTTCACTGCCACAGCTTGTGTGCTTTCAAAACTGTGAGAGCAACCTCACCTAATGATTCCCATCATCTTCTTTTCCATTCCCACTTTAGTTTAAAAACTATAGTGAAAGAGGGAGACATTATGTGCAGAGACAAATTAGAATTATTTTGTCACCCGGCTAAGTACTTTTCCAGCTGAGTCCAGAACAATAGGTAGTGATGCAAGTGTATAAATACCTATTCACGTTTTAAAATCACCAGCTCCAACAGGTGTCGGGTGAGTGTGAGTGTTGCATCCAGTGTAACATTAGAAAAAAGAAATCTCAGCATATTTCAGAACATAAGAAAGCCAGAGCAAGTTTGCTTACATTTCATCTGTAGTAACAGAAAAATTATCTCATAATAGTGTATTCTGTTCCCACGGTTCGGTCGTCTTGCGTATGATCCTTTTATGGTTCTGAGTTGATATCAGGTAATTACTGGGCCACCAGTGTCTTCGTTTTTTTTTTTTTTTGTTTTTTTTTTTTTTACACTATCATTCTGCTCTGCAGCCTATTTTTTCTCTCAAAGAGGTAGAAAATGAATTTCTCAGTTCCTGGCCCTGTAACAAGCCATAGTAAACTCTGGGAATGTTTGCTGAATAAATAATGAATGTAGGCATTTCACAGTCCACTGAAAACAATCAGGTTGAAGCACTTATTTAAAGCCCATTATTTCAGAACTTTTGAACTAAAATTCTGTTTTTCTGAGTTTGGCAACCTTTTAAAACTCTGGATGCATACATAAATTGTATTCCCACTGATTCTGTTTAATTTGTGAAGGAGCCAACAGATTATTTTGGCATGAGCCACAAACAACTTGAATTTTAAACTTAGAGATAAAGCTGAAGTAGGCTAGTGCAAATGTGCAATATGTAGCTTGCTATATAATTTTTTACGTTTGTCCAATTTAATGTGTGTACTTTTGATTTAGGTTAACCCTTTAGGGCCCTAAGTTGCTTCAGCAGGAGGTAGAATCCTCTCCTCCCCCTTTCTGTAGGAATGACCACTTTGAAATATGAGCCAAGCTGCAGAATTTATTCCTCCCTCCAGATGTCTGTTGCTGGAACACAGCTCTTAAAGAGATTATGTCTCTGGAGGGGACCAGACTGCTGATATTATTTCTGACTTCAAAATATGTTAATGATAAAAATAGCCTTCAACATATGGACTTGAGCTTTGTAGAGCAAGCATGCAACACTTACATACAGAGTGATCCATCCACCCAAACCAATATTAAATATAGGTTATGATATATTTACTTAACATTCTGTAAATAATTTGCTCTATCAGATTTAGAACATCAACCTCCGAAGGGATCTCAGAAATCTAGCTGATGCACGAATCTTCTGAATCTATATCCAGCTTCTCTCTCTGTAAACTTTATCGCCTTAGGAGATGCCAAGTCTGTATTTAGGGTAGATCTAAAAGTTGAATAGTTCTTTCTCATAAAAAATTGAAATGTCTTTTCTCTATCTTTGGTTAGATGCTAGTTTGCTTGGACACCTTTTATAGGCATCCAAGGGATGGAGCTAGGACCAGTGGATAGAATTCATACACTAATTTTTAGTATCAAGAAGAACTTTCTACTGGTCAAAATTGTCTTGGCATGGAGTGGGCTGCTTCATGATGGTGAGGGTAATATATTCCCCATTACTGGAAGAGTCTAATTAGGCTATATGATCAATGGGCAGGAATATTATAGAAGAGATTCAAGCATCTGGTGGATGTTGGGGGATACTAAGAGAATTCATCCTGATCTGAGACATTATGATTCATTTTCTGGTACACTTCTTTAGATGTCTCTTCTGGGCTTCATACAGGTATATCCAAGTGCCTACTTGACATCTCCTCTTGGATGTCTCAAATTCAACATATTTAACCCCAAGCACTTGATTTCCTGATTTCTTCTTTCAATCCTGCTCATCCAAGAATCTTCTTTTCAGTAAATGGCTCTGCTACATAGCAGTCAGAATAAGTCTTTTAAAACTCACCTATAGCTTCTTATCTTCCCTCCTGTTCACTTTGCCTGGAACATTACTGTCTTCCTCCATATATCTGTATGACTTGCTCATTTCCGGGAGTCTGCTGAAATATCATCTCTTCAGAGAGGCTCTCCTTGACCATGGTATCTGATATAGCACTCCCTGTCACCCCTCCTTGTTATCCTCTGTCCCTCTTACTTTATTTTTCCATAGAAAAGCACCATATTTTTCCATATGAAAGCACCACATATTTATTTAAATGATGATCGTCTTTCCACTAGAACTTAAGCTTCCTAAGGAAAGAGCATGTATTATATTGACTGCTACATCCTCAGTACTTGGAACCGTTTCCGGCCTACTATAGGTATTCAAGGAATATATATATGGAAATTATGTAAATGAATAACAATAGAAATTTATTTTAAACAGGAAAGTACAGTAAAAATATAACATATACTATGTGCAAAAGGGCAAAGGAAGAGGGATAGTGCTTATGAATTTTTTATAATAAAAGAAAGTAAATGAAGGGTTTTGATGCCTGTTTGTAAAATTACTCCCTCAAAGCAGCCATCTTCCTATGAACCTCAGAGAGTCCATCAGTGTGCATGTTCACTCTTGGCTTTCAGAAGGAATGGAAACATTGCAAACTTCACCAGTATTGGCTGTGATCAGTTTTTCAAGAGAATGTAGATCCCCAGATACATCAGATATCAAATCTGGATGATATTGACTAATAGGTGCCCAGGAGTGAGGAGCAATCATTAATTTTATCTTTAAGTCAGTCTTATAAGTAGAAGATAAATTGGTCTTTCATATCTAGAGGGCAAATAAAGCTTTCTTACTTACTCTTCCCACATATACAATCTTCCCCATTATAAACCCTCTGGGACTAGACTCTATAACTTGTATGAATTATTAAGTTTCAGGGTCTTGGTTTAAATACAATAGATTTCCTATCTCAATTAAACTTGAACAGGATGAAAGAAATCACTTTCAATTTTGTCACTAAAAATGGTAATTTCTTCCTTATTCTTTGCTTTTAATAAAGTAGTTTTGTCCTATTTAAGCAGTAATAACTGATTTATACATTTTTCTGAAATTAATAATGCTGTATTTTATACCCATTTTCAGTTTCTTTAATAACAGAAAAAAAGGACATTTTCAGAATGAATATACTTTAAATCTTTCCTATGTAACAGGAGTTTTAAATGCTAGTGTGAAAAGCAATCAATTTTTATTTTTCTTGAGACCAAAATATATTATCTTATGACTATCATAGAATAAAAACTTGTTGAGAGCAAATTTTGTGGGAATTACTTATTTTAGTTCTTGGAGACTCCTATGTTTTAAAGAGAAATGCATCTGGGAAAATAAAGAAAAATGTCTCTAGGTTCCTCAAGGAATGAAGTTGTTATTTTTTTTAAGTTGCATTCAGGGTTATGTGCTGAATGGGAGGAAGGATGCTGTAAATCCATGGTCCATTCTGGAACACAACTTAACAACTCATAAAATATCAGACTCTTTGACCCAGTACTCCCACCTCTAGGCATTTGCCCTAAGGAGATATCCTGTAAGAATGAAAAGAAAAGATATAGGCATATGAATGTTTCTTATAAATCTGTTTTTAATGTACAAAAATTGGAATCATTCCAGACATCTATGAATAGGAGGCTGATTAAGTAAGTTATTGCACATAAATGCAATAAAATTCTTAAGCCATTAAACTTGATGTAGCTCAATATTTATTGACTTGGAGAGCTGTTTGTGACATAGTGTTGAGTGGAAAAAAACAAGTGAAAAAGGCTCTCAGCATGATTCCATTTATGTAAAATTATATCCTTCCCTTTAGAAAGACATTCACTGAAATGTTATTTGTGGTTATTTATGGATAATGAGATTTTGGTGATTTATTTTTTTCTGGGCATTTTTTAAAAATGTCTATTGTGTATATGTATAATTTTAATAAAAATGCAAATTCATAAATGAATTTCTTATAATGAAGTAAAATCTAATAGGAAATAAACTTTTTAGACCTATTTGTAGCAGCAAATAGGACTGTAGTCAATTTGGGACCAGCTTGTTTAATGTAAGAAGAAGAAAATTGGAAATAATGTTACATAAAGAACATTTTAATGAGAACAAAATTTTCGAAAGCATTTTAAAAGATGATCTAAACAACATGACATTGTATATCATTTAAACCTAATCTAGAAAAAGATTTTGTTAAAACACTATTCCTAGAATTCTAAAAAATCTTTTCACTTCAATTAACTTCTCATGAAAGTAACCTTTTATATGGATATTTTAGAGCCTGTTCATTTGATACATAGTGATAAACTGAAAAGACCTTGGAGCATGTGGATGTTCTGGTATTGAGGCCAATAAAAATCCCTAGCATTCAAACCTTTTCTGGTGGTGAACAGTGTTTAGCTGAATCATAAACTTTCTAATCTGATCATCACTGATTGTTACACATGCTCATTATCTATATATTTGGAAGCTCTTAAACTGTCCAGGTTTTTATTTTGAGAGAGAGGGGGACACCATGAGAAGGGAAGGGGCAGAGGGAGGGAGGGAGGGAGGGAGGGGGAGAGAGAGAGAGAGAGAGAGAGAGAGAGAGAGAGAGAGAGAGAGAGAATCCCAAGCAGGCTCCACGCTCAGCATGGAGCCTGACATGGGGCTTGATCTCACAACCATGAGATCATGATCTGAGCTGAAATCAAGAGTCAGATGCATAACTGACTGAGTCACCCAGGCACCCCTAAACTGTACAGTTTTAAGTGCAAGGAAATGGATTATATTTTTATTGATTGATTTCTATAGGTAAGGACTGAAACAATTTCTACTACACTTTTAACACAAGCTCCCAGGAAAATCGTCATGAAGTAAGAAGTTTGAGAAACACAGCTGAGAAAGCTATGTGAATACAATGATGAAGACAATGAAAGACATGCACATTCTACAAGATGGATTCCATGATACATTCAGAGTTAGGGTTTTAGAGCACTTAAAAAACAAAGAAGCTAATAACCTTAAATGTCCTAGAAGAAAACATAGGCAACAAGTTGTTTGACATTGGTCTTGGCAATGATTTTGAGAATCTGACACCAAAAACAAAAACAACAAAAGGAAAAATAATTAAGGGGGACTACATCAAACTAAAAAGCTTTTGCATAGGAAAGGAAACCATCAACAAAATGAAAAAAAACAACATACTGAAAGGAAGAAAATATTTGCAAATTAAATATCTGATAAAGTGCTAATATCCAAAATATATAAATCTTACAACTCAATAGCAAAACCCCAACAATTCAATTAAAAAATAGTAGATCTGAATAGATATTTTCCCAAAGGCTTACAGATGGCAAATTGGTTGAACAACCTGAAAAGATGCTCAAAATGTAAATCAAAACCACAATGAGCTATTACCCCACACCTGTTAAAATGGTCATTATCAGAAAGACAAGAAATAACAAGCGTTGTCAAGGATGTGGAGAAAAGGGCACCCTTGTGCATTGTTAGTGGAAAGGTAAATTGGCACAGCCACTATGGAAAATAGTGTAGAGGTTCTCAAAAAACTAAAAATAGGACTACCAATATGATCCAGCAATTCAACTTCTGGGTGATGTTTAGCCAAAGAAAGTAACACCAAGAAAGGTATTCATTGCTTTATGTTTGTTGCAGCATTCTTAACAATAGCCAAGATACGGAAAAAACCTAAGTGTCCATTGATGGATGCATGGATAATGAAATTGTGGTACACACACGTTCACGCAAAATTAATATCATTTAGTCATAATAAAGAATAAAATCTTCCATGAATGGACCTCGAGGGCATTATGTAAGTGAAATAAGTCAGACAAAGCAAATACCGTATGATCTCTCTTCTAGGTGGAATCTAAAAGAGTGTTTTGTTTTTTTTAAACCAAGTTCATAGATAGAAAAGATTGGTGATTGCTAGGGGTGGGGGCTGGAGGTGGGATAAATTGGTGAGGAGGGTAAAAAAAAATAGGAGATGAATATGAGGACTTTAAGACACAGAACAGTTGAACACAAGGGAAGGGAAGAAAAAATAATATAAAAATAGGGAGGGGGACAAAACATAGGAGACTCTTAAATATAGAGAACAGAGTTACTGGAGGTGTTGTGGGAGGGGGGATGGGCTAAATGGGTAAGGGGTATTAAGAAATCTACTCCTGAAATCATTGTTGCACTAAATGCTAACTAATTTGGATGTAAATTAAAAAAATAGGACATTGATATGACAAAGATACTTGTTTTCTGCACAGAGCCAAGTATTTTTCTGTATTTGACATGAGATTATTTCCCCAGTATTTGAACCTGTTTAAACGTAGAAATCTTACATGGTCTTACATTTTGATGATAAAAAAAAAATCAAAGAAAACACTTTGATTGATTGATTGATTCATTCATTCATTCATTCAGGTATTCATATTTTGCTGGTGTAGATCCAGAAGGTGCCGAGCAGCTCTGGAACTAACAGCAGGCAGCACTTCCCTAGATGGCAGCTGAGATGTGTTCCTGGAGGAAAAACTGCAATTGCAGTTTTGATTTATCAGCTCTTTGGCTCAGGTAGAAGCTCTTCCCTCCAGGTCCTTCTGACTGGGAACTGCTCCTGGAGGCCCAACCTGCACCTGCTCTTATAGTTCTTCCAGGGATGGGGTAGACACATAAATCCCTCTATTAGATACCTTTCTGCAAGAAACACTTAATGTGGTTTTGCTATTTAGAATTGAATTCTAACTCATACCTCACTCAACTCAGGTATTTTTTGGGGGGGCGGGGGGTAACCACGTGGGAAATGCTTTCTCAAATTGTTTCCCACATATCTTGTCAGTGGACATTGCCATTTTTTGCACAGATACTCTCAGACTCCTTTTACTTCTTCTGTTCATCCCTCTTCCAGCTTTCATGTAATTTTGCTTTCAATTCTTGAGCAGCCACTCTTCCTCAAAGGGCTATCCTCAGGCTCTTGGAGCAGCTTTGTTCACAGACACAGAACACTGGAAGGACCTAGGAGTTTATGATCCCCTAGAATGATGCTTAGCTAATGAGTGATCTCATTGGGAGATGAGGGTCCAGTCTCTTGTCTTAAGGCACAACAGCTTTGAGCCTGTCACTTACACTCCAGAGATCTCTTGTGGAATCAGGCTGATGCTGCTCTTTCAGGAATTTGCTGAAATCAAAGCCTCCTTGGTTTCCTCTTCTTCTTTGTTGTGTTTCTTCCTCTTCTTTTCCAGTTTTTGCCAAGAGCACCTCCTTGCACATAAATTCTCATCTCAGGGTCTGCTTCTGAAAAAACTCAACTCGGGCAATAGGTCAAACATTGCTTTCCAAAGGCTCCTAATGATTTTCCAGAATTGAATTCAATGACATGATGTATCTTCTGCATAGACTAAAAGCTCTGTGCTCTTTGAAGGCAGCCAGGAGTCACAGTTGATTGCGATAGTTATTCCCCATAGAACCTAGAAATATGGTTTATACCGAGTGGGCTAAATCAGTGAATACATGGAAGACAAAGGTCAATAGTCAGTAATTTTATTTGAGATTGCATCTAGATGGATTAAGTGAAAATTCTGTGTCTCTCATTATGATTTCTGTGCATAAATTAGTCTGATGTGCCCAGACAAAAGATGTTTTCTTTCTATAAACCACTAGATAACAAAGATTAATTCCACCTTGAACTTTCTTTTAGTTCTAAAGAATTAGATGAAGAGGACAGTACTGCCTCTTCCCTCAGTTATGGTAAATTGCCTTATCTTTTCTATTATGCTAGCAAGGGGGAGTGGCTCTTCTTTTTGTTGCTTTTAAATTTATCTTCATTTGCATAGCTCTTGAAATTAGAGAACATATGTGAGTTGTAGAAGTCAAGCTTGTAATCGATGTAATATGATGATAAGTCATCTAATTGGGGTTTATTTAGCCTTCCTTTTCTTCATAATGGAGGCATAGAAAGTAATAAAGGATATTAAGTTGATTGGTGATATTTTACTATTCAAGTCTAGCATGAAAATCAATTTCCCATTGAATTGATTTAGTTCTATGCAGCAGGAAGTGGATAACTAAAGAAAGGGATTACAGTATTAATTATAGATTCTTTCCTTAGTCATTCATCCTTAGAAACCTATAAATATTTATTTGGTACTCTGTGGAAAAATTAAATTCTCTCATCAGATAAAATTTTCATTTTTCATAAGTGATTTCATAGTCCCAGTGCATATTTGCTGGTTGGTGAAAAACAATATGACCTAACATAAAAGATACTTCCTCTTCCGTCAGTGAATATCTTGGATGAAAGAAAGATTTTGAAACATGCAACAAGGGAGCTGAAGCACATCTTTTTTAAAGGTGGATCATTAAGACCTGAGTTCTGCTAGACATCATAGAGAGGGTGTCCAAGTTCTCCAAAGGCCTGGTATATGCAAAATGTTTTTCTTTTTCCTTCAAGCATTCTTGGATTGCATATACTTTTGGAGATGCCCTAATTTTGGAACCACCACAATTGTACTACCTGGATAGAATGGTTTAACAAATATAAAATGCTTAGAATAGCTCCTAGAATAATTTAAGTCTTCAGTAAATACTAATTATGATATAGACCAATAATTGCTTCTCTGAAACTCTTGGAGTTAGATGTATTTTGGAATTCAGAATTCTTTAGACTTGAAAACAGAAGTAAGGTGGATATACTGTGTCTTAATATGTCCAGCACCTCCAAATCAAATTACATTAATATTTCTGCAGTGAAACACATTCATATAAAGTTTTCATAAACGGCCTCATATTAATTCAGATCAGATTGTGCCACAGAAAAACTGTCTTAAAACTTTTGGGTTTTAGAGCTCTTTTGACTTTGCAATTATGGATAAGAGACCGTGAACCTATATTATCATCATTAGTTTTTTCAAAAATCTATATTTCATTTTTTAAAGCAGTTTTAGATTCACAACAAAATTAGATGGAAGCTACAGAGATTTTCCATATATCTTCTGTCCCCACACATGCATAGCCTTCCTATTATCAACATTCCCCACCAGCATGGAAAATTTGTTACAACTGATGCACCTACATTGATAAATCATATCACACAAAGTCCAGGGTTTACATTATAGTTCTTTCTGGGTGTCATGCATCCAATGGGTTTGGATAAATATATAATGACATGTATCAACCAACATACAGAATATTTTCACTTCGCTAAAAATCCTCTGTGCTCCACCTCTTCATCTCACCTCCTCCCCCACCCCTTGGCAACCGCTGATCTTTTTACTATTGTCATAGTTTTGCCTTTTCCAGAATGTCCTATAATTAGAATCATACAGTATGTAGCTTTTTCAGATTGGCTTCTTTCACTTAATGTTATGCATTTAGGTTTCCTCCATGTCTTTTAATAGCTTGATAGCTTATTTTAGCACTGGATAATATTCCATTGTCTGAATGTACCACAGTTTGTTTATTCATTCATCTACTGAAGGACATATTTGTTGCTTCCAAGTTTTGGCAATTATGAATAAAGCCACCATAAACATCCACGCGCAGGTTTTTGTGTGGACATAGTTTGCAGCTCCTTTGGGTAACTGCCAAAGAGCCTGACTGCCGGGTTGTATGATAAGAGTATGTTTGGTCTTATAAGAAACTGCCAAACGACCTTCCAGAGTGTCTGTACCATTTTGCATTCCCACCAGCTGTGAATGAGAGTTCCTGTTGCTCCACATCCTCAGCAGCATTTGGTGTTCTCATTTTCATTTACTTTAAACTATTTTTAAATTTCTCTTGAGACTTCTTCATTGACCTATATGTTATTTAGAAATAAATTGTTTAACTCCCAAGTATTTTGGCTATTTTCCAACTATCTTTCTGTTACTGATTATCTTTTCTGTTACTGATTTCTGTTTTGGTTTAATACCATTGTGGTCTGTGAGTAGGCATCATATGATTTACATTCTTTTAAATTTGTTAAAGGGTGTTTTATAGCCCAGGATGTGGTTTATCTTGGTGGATGTTCTATATGCGAAGAGATGTATTTTGCTGTTGTTGGATGAAGAGGTGGTACGAGTGTCCATTAAATCAAGTTGATTAATATTGTTTAGTTCAACTATGTCCTTACTAATTTTCTGCCCGCTGGGTCAGTGAATTTCCGATAATGTGGGGTTGGAGTCCCAGCTATAAGAGTAGATTAATCTGTTTCCTTTGCGCTTCTATTGGGTTTTCTTCATGTATTTTGACACTCTGTTGTTAGGCACATTCATGTTAAGGATTGTTATGTCTTCTTGAAGAATTGACCCCTTTATCATTATGTAAGGCTCCTTTTTATCCCTGATAACTTTCCTTGGTCTGAGGGCTGCTCTGTCAGAAATTATTGTAGCTACTCTTGATCTCTTTTGATTAGTCTTAGCATGGTTTCTCTCTCCCCATCATTTTACTTTTAATCTATATGTCTCTTTTTATGTAAAGTGTGTTTCTTTAGACAACATACAGTTGGGTCTTGTCTTTTTATCTACCCTGACGATCTCTGTCTTTTAGTCAGTGAATTTAGATTATTGACATTCGAAGTGATTGCTGATATAATTGCATTAATGTCTACCATATTTGTCACTGGTTTTCTTTTTGTTGCCTTTGTTTCTAATTTTGTTTTCCAATACTTATGTCTTTTGTGATTTTAGTTGAACACTTTCTATGATTCTGCTTTTTTCTCCTTTCTTAGCATATCAGGTATACTTCTGTTTTTACTATTTTTAGTGGTTGCCCTAGAGTTTGAAATATGTATTTACAACTAATCCAAGTCCACTTTCAAGTAACATATCATTTTGAGTAGTGTAAGTAC
This sequence comes from Prionailurus viverrinus, assembly GCF_022837055.1. NCBI lineage: Eukaryota > Metazoa > Chordata > Mammalia > Carnivora > Felidae > Prionailurus > Prionailurus viverrinus. The sequence goes on from NC_062567.1 coordinate 97,710,860, forward strand.
CTTTAATAACAAAATAATTCCTTTACTGTATCATTGTTGTTATTAATTTCATAAGCATGTGTATATATTACTGATGTAGCATACTAAACATGTACATTGTTTTTATTATTATCTTAAACTAATTGCTATCTGTTACATCAATTAAGAATAAGAAAAATAAATGTGTTTATTTTAGCTTCACTTATTCCTTCTTCAGTGCTCTTCCTTTCTTTATGTAGACTCAAATTTCTGAACTGTATTTTCTTCCTCTATAAAGAACTTCTTTTAACATTTCTTGTCAGACAAGTCCACTGCCAACAAATTCCCTCAATTTTATTTGAGAAAGTCTTTATTACACATTCACTTATGAAGGATAATTTCACAGGGTACAGAATTCTATATTGATGGGTTTTCTCTCTCTCTCTCTCTCTCTCTCTCTCTCTCTCTCTCTCTCTCTCTCTCTCTCAAAACTTTAAATATTTCATTCCACTCTTATTTGCATGGTTTTGGAGGAGGATTTGGATGTAATTCTGATCTTTGCTCCTGGATAGGTAAAATGTTTTGTCTCTCTGGCTTCTTTCAGGATTAATTTTTATGACTGATTTTCTATAGTTTGATATGCCTGAATGTACTTTCTTTGTTCCTTTTTTCTTTTTATTTTGCCTTTTCTTTTCTGAGATTTCTGGTGGTTTGGTGTCTGACATTAATTTGGGAAAAGTCTCAGTCATTATTGTTCAAATATTTCTTCTGTTCCTTTCTCTTTTTCTTCTCTTGTGGTATTCCCATTACACACACATTGAACTTTTTGTAGCGATGTCCCACAGATCTTGTATTTCTGTTCTGGTTTTTTCCCCCTCTCCCCCCACCCCATTTGTTTTTCTTTTGCTTTTCAGTTTTTGGAGGTTTCTTTTGAGGTATTCGCAAAGTTAAAGTTTCTTTCCTCAGCTGTGCCTAGTCTGCTAATGAGTCCATCAAATGCAATCTTCATTTGTTAGTTTTTTTTTAATCCCTAGCATTTTGTTTTGTTTGCTTGTTTGAATTTCCATCTCTCTGCTCACCGTTACTCATCTGGCTTTGCATGTTGTCTACTTTATCCATTAGAGCCCTTAGAATATTAATCAGTTGTTTTAAATTCCTAGTCCAAAAATTACAAGATATTTTCCATATCTGAGTCTGTATTTGATGCTTTTTCTGTCTCTTCAAACTGTGATTTTTGCCTTTTAATATGCCTTGTAAATTTTTCCTGATAGCTGGATTTATTGTGCCAGGTAAAAGGGTCTGCTATAAATAGGGTTTTAGTAATGTGGTGGTGAAGTGTGGGGAAAGGGGAGGTGTTCCGTAGTGCTCTGATTAGGTAGGTCTTCTAGTGAACCTGTGCCTCAGGACTGTGAACTTGACAAGTGTTTATCAGTTGTTTCCCACCCCCAACACCCTCCCCCCACTTTAGGTGGGACAGAATGGCCAGAATTGAAAATTTCACTCCTCCATGTGGAAGGCTAGAGGGAGCTAGAATTATGTATTCCCATTCCCCCAGGTCAGTCAGGCTCTAACAAAACTCCAACCGGTTAGGCTCTAATTACATAGTTTCTCCTGAGTACAGACGTTTTTAAGAAGAATAGTTCATGTGTATTTAAAAATCATTCCTACCCACCCTCCCCCCCCCCAGAAGCATGAAAGGATTTTTCTTTGATATTTGTTATGAAAATCTGGTAGAGTTCCAGGAAGTAAAGCTCACATAAGCGTGGCGGCTTTCCTAATGACTCTAGAGTTTTTATCTCTCAGATTTGTTCACACTGAGCTCCAGCCACTGATCAGTTATACTTCAGGTTTCCCTGCCATAGCACAGAGATAGAAAATGAGCATAAGCAAACCAAAGCTAGAGCGGTTTGTGGGACTAAGGAGTTTGTGATCAGGATTTTACCTTCACACAATGATGAGCTCTTACTCAACCTGGCTAAAACAATAATAAATGCATTATATAATGAAAAGTGCAGAGCCAGAATGGTCTCCAGGTGCATTATATCAATTCCTTAGCACTTCTCTGTGACCTTTGGGCTCTGCCTGATTCTGTTAGCTTTATATTCAGACTTTCACGACTTGACAACATGTAGAAGAAGAATCTTCTCATCCAATTTTCTTTTTTAAGGAGTGGATGAATCTTTACCAGAACTGCCCACCTGCAACCCCCCAGTGCAGATATTTATTCACTTCTCATTGGTTAAAGTTAGATGCCTATTACCAAACCAAGGGGGAGATGGGTTTTCCAACTAGCTGTTGCTAATTATATGAGGTAAATAGATGTTAGAGAGTCAACAGCTGTGATGACAAGTAAAGATTAGCCTCCTTAGGCTTTAAAGTAGTTAGGTAGTTCATATTATTTCGTTTCATATGAAACAATTAGTGTCATTTGGTCACTGGTGAAGCAGTGTGACGCGATAGCTTAAAGTATAACAGAGATCAGCAAAGAAGTGCAGGGATTGGCCTTGGAGGCCACCTCTCCACTATGGAACCACTCCCTGGGCAATTCTTGGTTGCTTGTAGAGTTCCATCCTGTGATGTTTATAACTCCAGCAGGAAGGCTGTGCTCTTAATTAAACTCATGCTTATTCATTGAATTAGACTCAATCAACTTGAAAGCTTGCCTTCGTGCCCAATTTATTTGAAATTGGTCACAGCAAAGTTTCACAAAAATGAGTTGGTAATGAAGAGAAGATGGTATTTTGGTCACAAGATTAGAAAGGCCACCAGCTGTTGCTTAGTTGACATAATCTTAACACTTTTCTCTAAACAATTATGGGCAAATTTTAAAAGTAGCAGAAATGACTGTATTCTGGGGGTGCCTGGGTGGCTCAGTCGGTTGAGCAGGTGACTCTTGATTTCGGTTCAGGTCATGATCCCAGGGTTGTGGGACTGAGCCTCATGTCAGGCTCCATGGTGAGTATGGAGCCTGCTTGAGATTCTCTTTCTCTCTCCCTCAACCTCTTACCCTCCACTTGCACTTTCTCTCTCTCTCTCTCTCTCTCTCTCTCTCTCTCTCTCTCTCTCTCTCTCTCTCAAATAAAATAAATAAAATGTTAAGGAAAAAGAAAAGAAAGAAATGACTAGATTCTGAAGTAAGAATCCAGCCTTGATGTACTCAAGGAAAACTCTTGCTATTGTGGAAAAATCAGATGACTTTAGGAACTAGCAAAGATAATCTTCAGTTGAAATTTAACTTCAAAACTTTTTTTTTTCTTTTAAGTTCATATGCTTCTGGCTAAAATCATTAATGCAACTTACCCTTAATGTAGTGAGAACTTCCACAAGCTCAAACTTTAACCAAAGTTTAGTAATCTCTTTAATCTTGTTTATATCAACTTACTCAGCCTGACATTCCAGTAGAAGAGTAAAGTGAAGACATCAAGAAGAACAACATTCATCATCCAAATGTTCCATCAGAAGACTTTATTTTTTCCTTTTGGGACATGGTTTGAGCGAGTCAATAGGGAATAATAAATGGGCTCTTTTGTGCATTTTGATGTTTTCAAGTTCTTCCCAAATTTCTAGCTTTACTAGAAGAAAGGTCAAGCTTTTGAGGGTATAATTATTTTTGAATGGTGACATTATCCAAGTTTATAAATATCAAATAATCCCCTTAGTCAGAATCACAAGGGTAGAATTAACATAAGAGGAACACTATCTCATAATCAGCATATCAGAGTTGTAGAATTTTTTTAAAAAGTTAAATATAAGCTAAAAAAGTAAACCAAAAAGAACAAAATGTGCCTTGACTTAGAGGTGCTGTCTGGTCAGGGTTTAGTTAGATGAGGTTAGGGTTGAGCTTAAGTAGGAAATGCTAATACCTAACACATTGAGTAACTTACAATATATCACATATTGTTTTAAACATTTTTCCTGTAGTAACTCATTTAAGCCTTATAACAATCCTATGACGTAGGTACCATTTTGTAGGTAGAACTGAGAGACGGCAAGGTTAAGTAAAGGATCACATAGCTGATAAAGTGTGAGGCCAAGATTTGAACTCAGGCAACAGGGTAATGGTGCTCATATACTCAAACATGATGTAATTTGCCCCTGGACATGGTAAGATTTCTGTCCAGGGAGAATAGCTCCTCTTATGCTCAGAATCTTCAGTAATGCAGTGTTAGGTGTAGGACTGCTAAGAACTTAAGGGAAGAGATTATAGAGCCAGACACTTATCACTTAGTAGCCGGATGACCATGGGTAGCTTACTTTTATTTCCTCTGGGATATAGAATTGAGCTAATCATCACATCTAGTCCTCAAATTTAGTGTGCATACGATTCCTAGGAGACTGTGATTCAGTAAGACTGTAAGGTCCAGGAATCTGCATTTTATTTTATTAAAAAAAAATTTTTTAAGTTGTTTCTTTGTTTATTTAGACATAAAGAGAGAGCACAAGCAGGGAAGCGGGGCGGGGGGGGGTGGAGAGAATCCTAAGCAGGCTCTGCACTGTCAGCACAGAGCCCAGTGTGGGGCTCGAACCCACGAACCATGAGATCATGACCTGGGCTGAAACCGAGAGTCAGACGTTTAACAGACTAAGCCACCCAGGCACCCCGGGAATCTGAACTTTAAGTAAGCACCTTAAGTAATTCTGATGTGATCTGTCTTTAGGCACCCTTTAGGAAATACTGAATTCTATTTTCCAGGAGAGGAGAAACCAGGACTGTAAAATACTGGGCACAGTCCTGGCACATGGTTGGTAGATGTGAATGGCAGCTTTTATCTATTTCAGTGTTGCCAAGGCAGACCTAGGTGAGAAGAGATGGGAGGAGTCTCAGATCTCAGGAGATACTGCAGATGAAGAGACGTGAAGGCCAGGATGATAGTGATGACGAAGCTGATCATGACAGTGATAGAGATTCTGGCACCCTCTGCTCTGGGAAAGGTATCATAAGGAGGAGAAGAAGGAGGAAGCTGCCATTTCCTCTCATTCTCATTCCCAAATCTTAAAAAGGATTTAATTAGGTTTGCTTCCAGGTCTAACAAAAGAAGCCTACTCTATTTTGAGGGTCCCTCTGCTCATTCTCTCCCCATATTCCCTTATGTACTTGCACATGCCAGTTTTCTTTACTGGAAAAAAATCTTTCACTCTGCAATTTAATGCGAAAAATGCAAATGTCGAGATGAGGTAATGTTGAGTTTGAATGTGCTTCAGTGGCGTCATGAGTCAGCCATTTAATAAATGCCCATACCCACTTAATAAATCCTTCCTTGTTTTGATAGGTCAAAGTAGTGCAGGAAACTGGAGCTCTTACCATTCCTAAAACAATGGAAGGAAATCTATGAGGAGGGAGAAGCAGGATAAGGTGCAGAAAGAGTACTGAAGCTGGCATAGTAACTACACACTGTGTCTAGCTCTGATTGACTTTGCTCTTTCAGCTGGGCTGGTGCCCTTTGGAATCCTAGAGAAGGGTAGTTTTGTCATGCAGCTGCAAACACAGCCAGCATAATTTTGCATAATTTATGAACTTAAACTCAATTGTTTTCAAAGGATTTTCTAATGGAGGCAGCTTTATGTGGTGGCGTAGTAAGTAATGTCGGGGCCACAGAAATGTAGTCTAAGAATAGATCCACAGCCTATCTTATCATAAAAAAATGTTGTGGCTACATTGTAAGCCTAATATAACAACTTTTGTGCTACCACTAAAATATCTTAAAATAGAACATTCTCAAGTGTATTCTATTTATTTCATATATGTTAAAATCACAGAGCACAAATATATATTGGAAGTCCTCAGGGACTGGGGCTTGGGTGCTTTGAATTTTGGTGGAAAACAGAAGGAGGTTTCCAAGTCCCTGGACACATAGCATGAAGTCTGGAGTTAGACTCACCTGTGTGGGATTTGTGTGACCTTTTTCAAATCACTTAACATCTCTGAACCTCAGTCTTTAAAAAAAAAAAACAAGAAAAAACCCCAAAAAACGTTTAATGCTTTTCTTTGTTTCTGAGAGAGAGCGAGACAGAGCACAAGCTGGGGAGGGGCAGAGAGAGGAGAAGACCTAGAATTCGAAGCCAGCTTCAGTCTCTGAGCTGTCAGCATAGAACCTGATGCTGGGCTCCAACCCATGAACCATGAGATCATGACCTGAGCCAAAGTCTGACACTTAACCGGCTAAGCCACCCAGCTGCCCCTGAACCTCAGTCTTTTTAATCTGTTAAATGACGAGTCATGAAAATTTAATAAAATAATGCATGTAAAATGCCCGTTACATGTCTAGTACATAACACAGAGACATTCAAGGCAGAAGCCCTTATTATAACTTTTTTTTTTTAATTTTTTTTTTCAACGTTTATTTATTTTTGGGACAGAGAGAGACAGAGCATGAACGGGGGAGGGGCAGAGAGAGAGGGAGACACAGAATCGGAAACAGGCTCCAGGCTCTGAGCCATCAGCCCAGAGCCCGACGCGGGGCCGAGATCGTGACCTGGCTGAAGTCGGACGCTTAACCGACTGCGCCACCCAGGCGCCCCCCTTATTATAACTTCTTAAATTTGTGTTATCTCTGTAATGGAACATCAGTTCGTTATATATGTTCAGGCAACTTCATATTAAAATTTTAATTCTGTTTGGCTTTCTAAAATATTTTGTGTAATAGGATTCATGATATTTGAAAATATATAGTGAATACCATAATCAATATTTATTTGATTTTGGAGGCTTCAAATTACTTAGAAAACACCCTAATGCTTAAAATTGCAGCAAGCATATTGTAACCAGGAGGCCACATGCAGGAAAGCAAACGGTGACGCCTAATAATAGTGAAACAGAAAGACTGGAAGAGCCTGGAACACCTATGTAATCATTGAGTGATTATATGAGCCCCAGATTGCCTACTCTATACACCTTGTTATATCAGAAAAATTAACCCCTATTTGTTTAAGTCTCTGTGGTCCCCTATTTGTTTAAGTCTCTGTGGTTTGTTTTCTTTTTCTTGAAGATGAATACATTCCTTCAATTAATAAAGACTAAGCTATTCTGGGTGAGATAAGGAGGGATGCCCCCCTACTCTAGAGAACAGATGATTCAGCTGACAAGATGGAGTATGCTTGAAACCAAATACAGACTGGGATCATTAAAACTCACTGGAGTATCCAGAGGATCTTTTTTTAAAATTTTTAAAAAATGTTTTATTTAATTTTTGAGAGCAAGAGATGGAGTGTGAGTGGGGGAGGGGCAGAGAGAGAGAGAGACCCAGAATTTGAAGCAGGCTCCAGGCTCTGAGCAGTCAGCACAGAACTGTGAGACCAGAGGATCTTTTAAGAGCTACAATGCCCACTGTTCAAAGTTGTTTGCAGTGTTGTACTGTTGTCAGTACAATGTATTAGCCTTATTCAGATTTTGTGAGTGGAATCTTGTAGAAATTAGGGTTAAATCTCTCACCTGGATCAAAAAGGTACATAACTGAGAAAACATGTGTGGAAGTAGGAATCCCCAGATCACACTGGCTTTGGAAACATAAGTCTATGTGGAATCCACAGATATTTAGAGGTGAGCCCTATGCTTGCACAGGGAATGGTATTTACAGTTGGGATTTGGACCAATTTTATGAGAGTGTTGGAGTTGGAAGGCTTTTGGATGACTTTTGGATTGCATGTCTTTAATCTGATGACTTTACAGCGAATTGACCAAATTGGAGAATCTTAATAGTGTACTTTTATATCAGAATCCTTTTAAATGTTTTATTTTTCCTCTTCTAAATAGGAAATCTAAAGATAAAATGCTGAATTGACTCTTTTCATGCTATGAAAGTATACAAATGATAAAGAATGACATTTGTGCTAGCTAATGCCATACAGTAGCCCACACAAACTCTATTCTTCCAGTTGGACAGGTCAAAAAGTTAAAACTACATTTCCTAGACTCCCTTGCAGCTAGGGTTCTCAATGTCAATTCAGTTCTGCCAATTAATGCACCCAAGAGAGATTTGAAAGTTGGAAGTAAGGTAGAAACCATCTTCCTGTGGTTCTTGATTATTCCTGCTGACACGTAAGAATCAGGAAGTGTCAACCTTTCTCATGGCAGCCCTCCCGGGTCTATCCTCCAGCTTCCTGGGTGTTTAGGGGCAGTTGCAACTTTAGCAAAAGTTATTCTGATTTGTGAGGCTGGTGTCCTACTCCAGAGATGAGCCCCCATGGCCACACAGAATCTGTGACTCTGCCCCCTTCTGGCTGTAGATGATTAGAGACCAGTATGTATATTTAGCCAGGCAGATCAGTCTCTCTCTGTTAGGATTCAGAATTAGAGCACAGATTCTAGTTCTGTGGTCCTCAAATTTCAGATGCATAAGGATCATGAGGAGCTTGGGAAAAAGGAGGAAAAAGTTATTTTGAAAGGCCACTTTCATATATCTCAATTTTGAAGCCACTATTGTCCCTAAACACTCCAGAAACTAGAGAATGAGCACTAGAATTACTCTACTCTAGAGTTTCCTATTTCCACACCAACAATCATGTATCAGAAGCTACAATGTGTTGGGTATATATTGTTACAAGTCTTCTGACTCCTGCATTATGTGTGAGGCCCATTAGGCTCAGAGAGAAGAATAATTTACCCAAAATACATGACTGATAGATGCTAGTTCCAAAATTTGAATCAAGGCCATTAACCCTATCTCCTCATGTTTCTGCTTCACAAACACACACTGGAGATACGTAAGTGAACAAAGCAGGGCAAATTTCCTGACCTCACAGAGCTTGCATTCTAGTGGAGGGAGATGACAATAAATCAATTACTATAAGTGCTAGGAAGAAAAGTCAGTTTATAGAAGTAAAAATCTATTTATGCTTGCTCAGGTAAGCAATGTGAGCATTATGAGAGCATATACGTTCTTATTTATCTGATAACCTCCCCCACTAATTTTAGAATTCTTTCTTACTTTCTTATCTCTACTCAAACCCAATCCTAACTTACTCAGTTAGATTTTTTTTCGGTAAAGGACCAGAGAGTAAACATCTTAGGCTTTGCCAGCCATCACTCTACTGCTATAATGTGAGAGCAGCTGTAAACAATATATAAACAAATGAGCATGGCTATGTTTCAATAAAACTTTATTTACAAAAACAGGCTGCAGGCTAGGTTTGCTAGGGCCATAGCTTGCCAACTCCTGATCTAGAGCATTGAGAAATTGCTAAAAAAGAAAGAAATATATATATAGCTACCTAAATTCCTATGAACTTTGGTAGATATTCCAGTAACATTGATTTAATGGTGATTGAGGAAAAAAAAATTCTAAAGAATTATACCCACTTCCTTGAATAACTCCTACTTGTCTTTGACCTCAGATACTGAAGAGCATGGGAATAGGAGAAACGAAGGAAATAGTTTAGGCATGCCAGGCACGTTGGAGTTAAAGTGCTGGCTGAAGGTTACTGTGAACACAATGTGGTTTGTAGTATTTTGCAATAAAGTAAATGTTGAAGTTATTCCAGGAAATACTGTAACCGTCATACAGCTGTAACCAAATACAGCCAATTTAGTCAAATAAAAACTGGTGCACTGGAGCGCGATTTAATGTATTATGAAAGATTTTCATGAACTTGGAAGCCTGGTTATGACCATGGTGACTAGACCCCAGAGAAGCCAAAAGCATTTTCCTGGATACTTGAAAATAAAGAAAAAAAGCAAGATTGCATTAGGAACGATCAGCTTTCCTATTTATTGTGCTATCTAGTCCCTGGTAAGAAATATTAAGACAAAGCAAAGTAGAAATACTTAAACAACATTAACCAGTGAGATTGCTACATAGAAGGAGGGGCTTTTACTTTTGGAGAAGGACTACAGCTGACCCGTAGAGGTGTGTCGTTGGTGGGATATGTGCAGGGGGAAAAGGCACTGGAAAGGGAGGTCAGTAAATGATGTAACCCACCTGGCATATTGGGCAGATTACAGCTGTACCCCAAGATCCTAGCATAAAGCAGAATTTAGGACCAGACAAGTCTTCAAGATCTAGGAACATTCTCCTTCTGCAGTGGCCACCTCAGTCAGAGGAGGCTCAACCCTTTGAGATGATCTCTCGGGATGTTGGGCTGATCCCAAGGCTGTCCTCTTGTCAGGATAAACAAGGATAGATGTTAACTTCACGTGATTCAGGGCCACACAGATGGCATCATTGCCCTGGCTGTTATTGGTAACTCAAATGAGGCTGTCCCCCAGTGATGGACACTACCTGTCAGTTGTGAGAAGATCTAAGTTCTTTTCGCTCCGTGGACTACCCAGGCTGGTCTGTGGAGATACTTATTCTGTATCTGGGCTTCCTCTCCCTGATGAGTGGGCAGTATGAGCCTGGAATTTACTATCTGTGGTTAGTACTTGGGACTGATATAGTAAAACATGCATTAGAACTTGGAAACAGGGAAATGCTATTGCTCTCTTGGAGTTAAGTTAGTAAAGTAACACAAATAGCACATGATGGATGAATACCTTAAGAAAAACACAGATATGTCAAAGGTCAAAAGGAAGAATGGCAAGGACTGGAAATCCAGTCCAATCCAGATGGAATGTAAGAGCAACTGATACTGTAATTGTTACTGTTATATCTGAAGGATTACTCTGGGAACAAAGAGGATGCGGGAGTTAAGCTGAAGACAAGAAGGACATCCTGAAGAGTAAGAATTATCTATGTGTCACCAGCTCTGCCCTTTAGCAAGGATGCTCTGACCAGCTGATATGAAAGTTCCCACCCAACCGGCTATTACATTGGTGTGATTATTGTCATAGAGTTTATTCCTTGTGCTGAGTGCTTTATATCGTAACATTCAATCCTGATAAAACCCTAGGTGATTATCATTACCTCTACTTATGCCTGGGCTGAGAGAGACCAAGTGATTTACCTCCTATCTCACAGAGAGTTCACGGCAGAGCTGGTACTCGGGCCCAGACTGTCTGAAATGGAAGTTCACTCTTTTAATTCTCTGCTCTACTACTTGTCATGTACACACGTATATTTCCCCCCCTCCCCCCCTTGAGATGGGGCCACCACAGATTGATCCCAATGGCCTTTAACATCATTCAACCAATATATTTGGGTTTTTAAAAAGAATTTATTTAGAAAGTACTATAGTGTAAGCAAATTGTACCACATCGATGTTTTTTCTTTATTTCTTTTTTTTAATATTTATTTATTTTTGGGAGAGAGAGAGAGCACGTGCACACAAGTAGGGGAGGGGCAGACGCAGAATCTGAAGCAGGCTCCAGGCTCTGAGCTGTCAGCACGGAGCCCACTATAGGGCTTGAACCCTGACACGGGGCTCAAACCCAGGGAGCAGTGAGATCACGAACTGAACCGAAATGGCACGCTCAACCACCTGAACCACCCGAGCACCCCTGGATTTTCTTTTAATATAAGACTCATGATGCAAAGCTTAAGCCACTCATGAGAACTGTGCTTCCCTAGAAAGTCGGAGTTTTTCAAAAGAACACCTGTGAACCATATGCAATTAATAAAGATTTCCTTTAAAGCAGAGGCCAGCCAGGGTCCTACTCTGTTGTGTTCTGCCACAGACAGCAGAAGTGGTCTTGTTTCTTGCATTCCCACCACCAGTTACTGTGTGTCCACTGACCATACTTCCCAAGTATGGGGAGCGGGGCAAAGAGTGCTGGAAACAGAGGGGTTATTACGGAAGTAACTTGATGACAAAGAACATACAGGTGCATATCTTAAGGGAGCCTGGTCTAGTGGGTGCTTATTTTTATGTGTGACAGTAAAAATGCTTAACAACCAGGATGGCCTGGCTTACAAGGATGCTGGCCTTGGTAGTAACATAGCCTGTGTCAGCCTTGACCCACCCCACCCACTTCAGTCTTTGATCTGGAAATCACCTTAATCCCACTCTTCATACAGCAGAGAGTCGACCTCCTTCAAGGCAGAAAAAGTAGAGGCAGCCTCTAAAATGACTACTTAGAAGCAGAATTGAAAGCCAGAGTTCTGGCTTGGGCCTCCTTGGTCCCCATACCCAGACCTGGGAAAGCTCACCTAAATCCCTTTGCCCCAGGTGGCAAATACAACCAGAATCTTTCTGAGTTACTTGTCAACTGTCTTGGTTGGGGGAGACCAAACCACAATGGCTCTAGCACAGTAGAAGTGTATTTCTCTGTCAGTCAACAACTGGAACAAGCTTCGCAAGTAATTCTCGTCTCCATGTGGAGAGCCAGTAATTCAAGTTCCTTCCCTCTTAAGTCTTGACCGCCCCCCAGAGTTGTCTTCTCACCTGCAACAAGCTAGCTGAAGGAGAGAAGAAGAGAGAGAGGAGGTTTTGAATCAGACACATTTGAGGGCAATTATGAGCTCCACCATTTGCAAATGACAGCCTCAGCATGAACCTTCTGAGCCCGAGTTCCTCATCTGAGGGTTAAATGAGATGTCATGTTTAGTGCAGTGCTCAGCTCAATAAGTAGTATTTATTATTAGGTGCATGGAATACTTCCCTAAAAACCACTCTGTGACATTAGTATTATCCCCATTTTACAGTGGAAGAAACTGAGGTCACACAGCAGGTAAATGGCAGAGCTGAGACTGGAATCTAAAACACGGGCTCCTAACGACGGAACAATACTTTCTCATAAATGGGGGAATAACCGACCTCTGGCATAAGATAACTGAGTTCCTGATGCTCTTTTTAAATGTTTTCAATATTAACTAGATTCACTAGACCTATTCTAGATCTAGAATGCCACCGTCAAATCACTTTCCTTTTTCCATCCACTCTAGGCCTGAAGAAAGGCCGACTACCTTCAGTAACTTGTATAGCATCAACAGCCTGCTGGTGAACAGCATGTGGAAATACTTGCTGACACAGAACAAAGGTGAACTTGAATAACATGTGTTTTGTTTTGTTTTTTTAATTTCCAAAAGAGACCTTTCAAAATACTTCCCTTTAGAGAGTAACTACCAGAAAAGGTTATACTTTAAGAAAACAAGTTTGGATGGAGAAGATAGAGTTTTTAAGAAAATATTTTACTTTTTACAAGTTAGAAAACATATGGAATTTCCACTTTCACATAGTTCATAAATGGTTTTGTCTGGTTTTCTTGAAACTTGATTCTCCAAACTCCAAAGTCAGCAAAGTCGGAAGACGAGTTGGTGTCTGGAACTTATATTCCAAAGACTAGCTTATGATACAGGACGAATCGTTCAGGAAGGAAGGGAGACCTCTAGATTACAGGGAATGAAATTTTTTTTTTTTTTTTTCAGCTATCAAGTTTTGACCTGATCTTACCTCTCAGAGCCCTAAAAACTTTTCTGTTTCTGGACTAAAAAAGTACTCTGCTTATCATTAACTTCTGACATTTTCAAGGAAATGAGTACAATTAGGACACTACCCTAAAAGCATTTGTATGCCACGTTCTACATACAAAGCAGGAAAAGTTGAATGAAAATATAGGGCTCCCTGGCAATTTAATTATTTGATGCCTTTTGGATTAATAGTTTTTAGTTATTCCAGCATTTGTTTAATGGGGGTGTGGTTGTGACTGAGAAAATAATTTTTGTTTTCTCACTGCAATGTACATTTTGCCGGTTACATAGCAAAGCTGTGAAACTAGAGGTTGGCACATATTTCCGATGGATTCCTATAATGTTTCGGTGAATCTTTATGGATTGTTGGGCTAGCGGGATCCTCAATATTGTTCTGAATACAAACCTTCCCTTGTATCAGTTAGCAATTGCTGACTAACAAACCATCCCCAAATGGGGGGTGGATTTAAAAAAGCCATTTGTTATTTCTCACTAGTCTATGGGTCCACCGGGTAGATTGACTGACCTGGGCTCGGCCTGACATTGACTGGGCTTGTGTGTGTGTTTTCTGTGAACTGGTGGGGTGGTCGGGAGATGCCTGGTTTAGAAAGATCTTTGCTGCCACGGGGTGCCTGGGTGGCTTAGTTGGTTAAGCATCTGACTTTGGCTCAGGTCACGATCTCACGGTTTGTGGGTTCGAGCCCCGCATCGGGCTCTGTGCTGACAGCTCAGAGCCTGGAGCCTGCTTCGGATTCTGTGCCTCCCTCTCTCTCTGCCCCTCCCCCACTCTCACTCTGTCTCTGTCCCTCAAAAATGAACAAATGTTAAAAAAGAAAGAAAGGAAGGAAGGAAGAAAGATCTCTGCTGACATGAATCACCTCTTCACCAGATGGTCTCTCATCTTACACCTGGGTAGCCCAGATTTTTTCTCATGGTGGGAGCAGAAGTCCAAAGTAGAAAAAGATCACACATATGAAGTTTCTTATGACATGGTTTGACATGTCACCATTTCTACGTGATTCTTTTAGCCAGAGTAAGTCCCAGGCTAGCCAAATTTAAGGGGTGGGGAAATGGGCTTTACCAGATGATACAAAGAACTGCAAAGTCACATTGCAATGAGCATGGATAAATAAGGGTGAATAGAGAAGTAGGGCTGTGTTTATAATCCATATACCATAACCTCTAACAGTAATATTGTAAAGTGAAAGAAGTTTGTCTTTGGTTAACTCACTGGTCCCTTTCCTATGGCATATGTTAGTTGAAAGCTTAGTGGATGTGAAGTCAAAAGATTGAAGTTCTATTTCTTTTCACAAGTTGTTCTGGTCTCTGAGCGTTAATTTGTTCAACTTTAAATTGGTATGATGAGGGGCGCCTGGGTGGCGCAGTCGGTTAAGCGTCCAACTTCAGCCAGGTCACGATCTCGCGGTCCGTGAGTTCGAGCCCCGCATCAGGCTCTGGGCTGATGGCTCAGAGCCTGGAGCCTGTTTCCGACTCTGTGTCTCCCTCTCTCTCTGCCCCTCCCCCGTTCATGCTCTGTCTCTCTCTGTCCCCAAAATAAATAAATGTTGAAAAAAAAAATTAAAAAAAAAATAAATTGGTATGATGATGGGGTGCCTGGGTGGCTCAGTGGTTGAGTGTCAGACCCTTGATTTTGGCTCAGATCATGATCTCATGGTCATGAGATCCAAAGGTCATGAGATCAAGCCCCAGGTCGGACTCTATGCTGAGCATGGAGCCTACTTGGGATTCTCTCTCTCTCTTTCTCTTTCTCTCTCTCTCTCTCTCTCTGCTCCTCCCCCACTCTTTCTCTCTCTCAAAATAAATAAATAAACATTTTAAAAAATAGTGTAATGACGTAGGTCCACCTGCATTCTGGGTTTTTGTTTTTTACTGTATAAACTCTCATGTGTTTAATAAACAAGGTTAAAAAGAGACCCTTTCAGGGTACCTGCGTTGTTCAGTCAGATAAGTGTCCAACTCTTGATTTCAGCTCAGGTCATGATCCCAGGGTCATGGGATCAATCCCCACATTGGACTTTGTGCTGAGCCTGCTTAAGATTCTTTCTCTTTCTCCCTCTGCCCCTGCTCCCCACTTGCTTTCTTCTCTCTCTCTCTCTCAAAAAAAGTGAGATCCTTTCTCTTAGTTATTCAGAATGTTTATGCTGGTTCTTGGCCTCTGAAGCCTCTCCACCACCACCACCACCCTGTCCTTACTCCATGCAAATATGTTTGCTCTACTTAGTTTTGTCTTTCAAAACCCCCCTCCCACCCTGTTCTGGATCCGCCACAATTCTGACATTATTCCTCCATTAAAGTTAACTCACCTAATGTCTTTTTCTTGACTTGAAATTGTTTAGCTTGAAACTGGTAAAAGACTTCAACCAAAAATGATATTGATTTTAAATAAAATTGCCATTTTAACATCGGCCTTCTGAGGAGAACAGGACTATTTCCACACTTCTGTTAAGCTGCACTGTCTTCTCAAAGCACTTTGCATGCACTTCTTCAGTAATTACAACCATTTCTTGAGCACTGATAAGGACTTTGGATACTTTTTTTTTTCCTCCTCATATTGACTAGATGTCAAGAGTTCAGCCCTGCCATTGACTAGCTGTGTGATTTTGGGTAAAGCCTTCACTTCCATTTTATTTTTCTCACTTCTAAACTGAAGAAATTTGACAAATTGACCTTAAGAGGCCCTTCTTACTGGGAGAACTTATGATATTCTAGGATATTTACAAAGTGAGATATGGAGAATCCAGCATTGTTTTGAATACTTCTTTATTTTGTGGTTTAGTAAATCAAGTATTCTGTAGCCAATGATCACTTAGAAAAGAGGAAATCAAAATCATAATTAAAATAGCTAATATTTATTGAGTAGGTTTAGATTCTTGCTTGAAGCTGTTTGCTATAAGAACCATCTCACCTTTGTTTTATAGTTCAGGGTCAATAGAAAAGTTTTCATGCTGTCAAATAATCAATGGATATAGCTAATATGAGAAGTGCTTTCTCTATAGAGGGGAGATAACAGAGGAAGAAAGAAAGGGAGGAGGGAAGGAGGAATGGAAGAAACTAATACTTACTGAACTCTTACTAGGTGTGTGGTAAGAAACAGTTATGTACACATGATCCTTGGCAGAGACAGCTAGGTGTTGTCCAGATTCTAGGCCTTCTTCTTGGGCCCTCAGCCAGATTACATCTCCCAGCCTCTTGCAGATGGTTCTATCTATGTGCCTGAGTTCAGTCGGCAGGATGTGAGTGGAAGTGATGTGTTCTGCCTCCAGCTCCGACTTCAAAAAAGCCTTGCAAACATACTTCTCCCACTCTTTCCCACTTCCAGCTTGCTTGGATGGAGATCATGTTCACGGTGATCTTGAAAGTCATTTGTCTAAGACAGCGGACCTGCTGTTAACCTCTTGCCCTGAACGTTTGAGACACTGTACATTTGGAAGCCCATTTGTTGGAACAGCTTAACGTATCCTTGCCAATATACAACATTAAATTTCAAATAGTCTCTATGAGGTGGAGACCATTTTTATTTTTATAGAAGAGGACCTGAGGCACAAAGTGAGGAGGTAACTTTCTCGGGTTATGCAAGTGGCAAAGCAAAGTTTAAACTCCAGTTCATCCAACTCTGTTCACACAGAAGACTGCAAACGGTCTGTTCATGCATAGAGAAAAGCCTAACAGAGTTCTACAGTAGCAATCGTCTTCATACTTCTTCTACATGTTGGACAAAGAACATCTTTGATGAATTAATGAGCTAAGATAGTAATTCCTACAACATTCTGAACTCAAGATGAACGAGAGGCAATGTGCCACAACGGTGTTAGTCTGACATAATCTAAATCTGCCATTTGCTGACTCTCTAACATTAGCAAAACATTTAATTTCTGTGGGTCACAGCTTTCCTATATGGATAATGAAAGTAAAAATTAAAATAAAAAAACCAATCATTTGTCTAAGAATCACTGATGAATGGTTATCTATCAAAGTTTTCTGTTCCTATTTCCCTTTTATCAATAGCTCTTTCTCAAAAATACAGCATACCTTGTACTCTACTGAATCATACAAAGTAGCTCTGTCCTGGGGTGTAAAAACCTTGAAAAAACAGTGTTGAGTATTAAATAACATTTTGAAGATTAAAAGAAATAATAAATGTGAAGACCCACCACAGTGCCTAGCATGTAATAGGTGCTCAGTTATACGATCTTTCTCATAAGGCAAAAATGAATCCTTGTTAGTACTGTGTCTGGTACTGTGTTCAGAGTTGCTCGAGCATTCCGGTTTCCTTTTCCTGAATTTATCTATTGGGATATGATTTGCCTTACTATTAGCATAAGTCAGAAGCACCCTGCTCTGTTTTTCAGGAAAAGGAGGTAATTTGGGCTGCAGCCATGTTCTCATTAGAGAAAATGAGGGCAGTTAATGTGTTCAGGAACAACAAAGCTCTTTTAGTTGCTTAGCAACTGAAGCTGGGGGGTTGGGCAGAGGCTACGTAAGCGGTGGGGGAGAAAAACAGAGAGGAGCATAAAAAGTGATTTTAATGTACAGGTCATTCCCAGGTGAAGGAAAAGAGATACATGTATATAGCTGTGGTATTTACAGCTCTAGCTATTTGTTACCTGGCTGGAAAATTTAAAGAAATATTTTGAAATGCAGCAGTGGGTAAGTTACAGTGGACATTTATTGTTCTAATGCAATATGTAAACTGTTTATTTAGCATGCTGATGACAAATGAAATACGGGAATGATTTAGAAATCCGCTACATTTGGAAATTTGTCCTTCTCAATAGACACTACTGCCACCGCGTGGACAATGCTGGGAGCCTACGGGGAGCTGAAGGAATGAGGGACAGGAGCGAGAGGGGCCCACCTCTGGGGAATGTGGGAGTGGTCTACAGACTGTTGGTTCCTGTACCCCTTAGCACAATTTTGAAACTTTCTGGTGCATTTTTAAGTTGGTATGTAAAAGTTTTAATTGTAAGTTGAAATGGTTGTTAAGAATATAATCTCCTATGGTTATGAATATCGCCATTTAAAAATAAAACTGCCATGTCACTCCTTTTAATGTATATACCGTGGACTCTAAATGCCATAGGGATCTGATATATACCATCAACCATTTTAAAATTTCATGAGCAAGCTCTTTTAAATGAGTAAGAGTCACATAATTCCTTTTCTCCCTTAAACTTCTATTTGAATTCTACTTTCCCTATAGACTAATGTCCTGATGTTTTATACATATATATGTTAAATATAAATATATAATATATCTACTATATATATTATATATATAAGGCTATACATATAATGTTATATATATCATATATTTTTTTCTTAACAAAACTATATAAATTAGAATTTAAGTTACAAAATTTTTCTGTGACTATAAGGCTTTAGTTATCTATATTTTTTTAGTACACAATTGATTGAAAAACACAAATATATTACAGATGTTGATCAAGAACTATTAAACATTAAAAAGTAGTGCTGTATTCGTAAATCTACACCTTAGATAGATGAAGCTTTAAAAACATTAGGTCACTTACGTATGATGGATATTTGTTATTGCTAGAATCTGGAAAGGATCAGCATCAATATTATATGTATTATATATTTTTTCCAGTTGGAAGCTTCAAGAAACTTCATTCACAGAAATACATAATGGGACTGGAAGAAATTTTATTAGAAAATGTAACCCAAATTCTTTAAATGATTTCTGAGTTACTTGCCAAAAATGACCGAGTACGCTTTCTATATATATTTCTCTATATATTTATTTCCACAATCAGTGGACAACTGTCTTAGCTTTGCTTCAATGGCGTTGACAGCAAAAGAATTGGAAGCTCTCTGACCAGCAAAAGGGTTTGGTACCCAGTCATTAGAATTATTTAGTTTCTCAGCACCAATACCAATATTTAAAATCATCTCTGTGATGGACGTCCCATAGATTTCTATACTCCAAACAGTGCACCTTTGCAATCTTTGGGTAGGATATAAACTCTTCTTATGAGAGGAAGGGCTTACAGAGGGGAGATGAGAACAGAGTATTATAAAAACGCAACATGGGGCACCTGGGTGGCTGGGTGAACATCTGACTTCAGCCCGGGTCATGATCTCATGGTTCATGAGTTCAAGCCCTGCATCGGGTTCTCTGCTGTCACCACAGAGCCTGCTTCAGATTCTCTGTACCCCCTTTTCTGCCTCTCTCCTGCTTGTGCATGTGCTCTTTCTCTCTCTTTCTCTCTCAAAAATAAAATAATTACCTCTCCCCCCCCCCCCAGCCAAACCCTAGAATACAACGTAGCATAACATGTCATACCAGAGTAACAATTGGGCAGAGATCACCAAGGCTATTAAGTTTAGGAATTACCAAGATTATCAGTTATGATATGATTTAAAAATGAATACAAATAGAATTTGAAGATGGAAGGGAATTTGATTCCTTTAAAAATTGTTTGGATATATAACCACCCCTTGAAAATGATTTATACATCCCAGTACAAAATCCCTGGTTTATCCCCAAAACCACTGTGTGATGACATTTACCTAAAGTCTGATACCAAATTGGGCTGTGGCAATGGGAGGTCAGGTGGAGTTTTCAAAGTGTTGAATTTATTGAGTTTAAATAACTCTTCCTTAGTTTGCTTAGTCTTCTGTATTAAAAAGAAGAGGGAGAGAGTGTTGTGAAATGTTAATAGTGATTTTGAAAGCCCATGCTCTGTCGATTCTTCATTTATTATGCTTTTTAAATTGTGACAAGATAGCCTAAATGAAGGTGAGGTAGTAAATGACCCCAATTCTCAGTGATTTGAGAACAAGTTTTATTCATGTTCATGCTGTATGGTCATTGCAGGTTGGCCATGACTCTGCTCCTTGCTGAAGACCGTGACAGAGCAGCTTCCCCTTGGGACATGTGGTTTCTTGGCAGAAGGAAAAACAGACATAGAAAACCATGAGCACTGTCTTCAAGCCTGCTCCAAAGGGACACTCATCACTTCCACCTATATTTCTTTGGAAAGGTAAGTGTATAGCCTCTGCTGAGTTCAACACGGTAAGGTTGTACAAACTTCCTCCAGGATGGGGCAGCAGCTATTCTGACTGATGTTACAGCCTCCTGCACCCATGCAGGAGCCACTGACTTATCATAGAGAGATAGTAATCATTTTCTAAAATTATTGTGTAAAATATTAAATATTTTTACATATTCTCATATCTTATATAAAATGTTTATATATTTATATGTTATACAAATATGTAAAAATATTTATTTTAGTTAAAAAATTACAAAATATTTCCAACATCCAGAAGAGGTTAATATAACAAAACCATGAGTGCTTGTATGCTAAAATTACCAACTGTTAACATTTGCCCCATTGGTTTCAGATTCCTTTGTTAAAAAAAGAAATAAAACATTGTAGATGCAGTGGGAGTATTCCACCAACCCCATCTTGTACTTCTTTTAAGCCTTTTCGTTTCTAGAAGTAACTATCCTGATGCAAGAGTACATTCTTTGTGTCTATTTTTTTTTATTATTTGTTACAAAAGTGCTTTAAAAATATACATAATGTAGAATGTGCATGTCTCTTTACCTATTACTTTTTCCACTTAGTACTCTGTATTTTAGACGTATCCATGTTGATGCATGTAGGTCTAGTTATTTCACTGAAAGTATTTAATAGTATACGATATGAATCGATCACTATCCATGTTGTTTGAACTTTAGTTTGTTTACAGCTTTTTGTTATTTCAAAAATGGAAAGATAAACACCTTTGTATGTGCTTCTGTGTACAGACAAGGGTTTCTTCATGATTTAGGTCCTCAAAATGAGTGAAACACTTCACTGGAATGGCCTTGCAGGGTTGAAAAAGCTAATTGCTTTTGCATACCAAGCTGAAGCTTTATAAATGGCAGCTCCAAAGGGCAGAGTTAAACAGGAAATGGGGCCCAGTGTTACCTGAAACCATCTGGGCGGAGAGTTAAAGGCAGCCTCACGAGACTTTTCTGGGCTCCTGAGGCACGCACAAGGCAGTGAAAGACCAGCGCCCTAGAAAACCAGCAGTTTTCCTTGGGGCTGCAAGCGGCATGGTGAATGTAGGACTGCGAACCAGCAGACTTGACACAGGCAGTGGTTGGATGAGGCCCAGCAGGAGGTACCAGGGAGGTGGCAGAACTGGTAGGTACCAAGGGTTTCAGAAGACACAAGGAAGGGCGCCCGGGTAGCTCAGTCGGTTGAGCGTCCAACTCCCGGTTTCTGCTCAGGTTATGTTCCTGAGATCAAGCCCTGAGGCAAGCTCTGTGTTGACAGTGTGGAATCTACTTGGGATTCTCTCTCTCCCCGTCTCTCTGCTCCTCCCCTTCTCTCTCGCTTGCTCGCTCTCTCTCTCTCTCTCAAAAAAAAAAAAATATATATATATATATTTAAAAGGGATACAAGGGACTACACAGCAGAAGGAAAAATGTACTTCTCAGCTGATGTCAGTTTGAACTGATAAGGACTGAGAACACATTTGCCCTTCCCCAGGCAGTGATGCCATGTGACTGCAGGGAGAGGGGGCGGATGCTAGTGAAATTGCCACCCGCATCTATATCCCGCTTATTACACTCTAACAGAACCAAGTTTCGTTCAAGTGTCAACCCCGCCCCGGTCGAGCCCAAATGCTTCAGTTGCAGGGACAAGTCTAAATGGGATAGAGGCAATCCTGTACCTCTTGCTAATAAGTGGTCTGGAAGTGGACATGTTACACATTTGGGGCTAGTAACAAGGAGGGATTTTCTGCGCAACTCTGAGAAAGTTCCTCCTTACTCCTCTGGAAGGACTTTCAAAGCTTTGTTTCCTCTCTTCCTTTGAACGTGGCTTGTGTGGAACTGTAATTGCTGCCGTTTGATAAAACTGGCATGTGGAATAAGGCAGAAGAAAAGGGATTGGAGTAAAAATGAGCTGGAGTCCTACTCTGTGCCCCCAGTGGCGTAAGCCCAACACCCCTCGTTGTTGAAACCTGTCTGAAATATGCTTTTAAATACTTGCCCCTAAGAGTACTGCCTCTAGAGAGCAGCAGGAAGTGTGTAGTGGGGAAAAGGGACTGAATTGACTGATACTATTCTGAATTCACTGAAACTAATTTCCGCCACAAGATAGAATGACGACTTAAACTAAAATTAATTTTGGTCCCAGAACCTATGCAAGCAGTCCTTGCTTTGCACAGTTCTGATATGCACACTTGCCAGTTACCATGGTTTAGTTAAATAACACCAGCCCCCCATACCCTGGCTCAAATTTCAGTTACTCTGATATGATATATTAACCACGAGTAATTGCATAAAGTTCAAACATTGCTGCTTCAGCCCACAAATCACTACGTAAAAAGCAGTTGCCTGCCAGGACCAATGTCACCCCTTTCAAAGTTTGTTGCACAAAGTCTCTGTGTTCGCGCCCGTGGCAAAACATGCAGTCATGGTGCGTCTTTTTCCCAGTGAGAAGAATTTATGACATGTTAATAAAATGAATGCTCAAAACAGGAATTAGCAAAGATGAAAGTGAGGCAAAGAAACAAAAAGTGATAATGCTCGAATTGCAATTCGAATCGGATATCCATGTAGTTGGGAAGAAATAGCCGACGGATGTCAGCACTGCTGCCATTCGAGAGATGCTAGATTTGCAGTTAGAGGCACTTAAAGAAGGTGAGTTCGTCAGCATAAATGACGATTATGATGAAAAGATGATGACGCCCCAGATGAAATGAAGCCTACAAAAGCTTTCCACTAAATGAACTCTTGGAGATGTTTTATGGAATTAGAAGTACTGAGAATAAAATATGGAAGCTGACCCAAACTTAGAAAGGAGTATAACAATTCGTGAAGACATGGAAAAAGATGATCAGTACTTGTCTCATTTATATGATGAGGTAAGTGCTGTTCAAACTATTCTTGATATGTTTTTTATGGAGGAATAAAACAATTCTCAATGTTTCTGAGGTTTGAAATTACATAGTAAACAAATACTAGTTTTACTATTTTTTCATTTCCCTAAATATTTATGGTCAATAGGAAGGGAGTTTAGTAAGGGAGTTTAGATGTTTTGGTAGAGATTTTTTTTTAACATTTATTTATTTTAAAAAAAAAATTTTTTTTTCAACGTTTATTTATTTTTGGGACAGAGAGAGACAGAGCATGAACAGGGGAGGAGCAGAGAGAGAGGGAGACACAGAATCGGAAACAGGCTCCAGGCTCTGAGCCATCAGCCCAGAGCCTGACGCGGGGCTCGAACTCACGGACTGCGAGATCATGACCTGGCTGAAGTTGGACGCTTAACCGACTGTGCCACCCAGGCACCCCATAACATTTATTTATTTTTTGAGAGAGAGAGAGAGAGAGAGAGAGAGAGAGAGAGAGAGAGGATGAACGGGGGAGGGGCAGAGAGAGAGGGAGTCACAGATTCCAAAGCCAGACTCCAGGCTCTGAGCTGTCAGCACAAAGCCTGATGCGGGGCTCGAACTCATGAACTGCATGCAAGATCATGAATGGTTAATAGACAGGCACCCAGGTGCCCCTTGATAGAGATTTTTAAAGATGGCACCTGGGTGGCTCAGTTGGTTGAGCATCCAGCTCTTTTTTTTTTTTTTAACATTTATTTATTTTTGAGACAGAGAGAGACAGAGCGTGAATGGGGGAGGGTCAGAGAGAGGGAGACACAGAATCTGAAACAGGCTCCAGGCTCTGAGCTGTCAGCACAGAGCCCGACTCGGGGCTCGAACTCACGGACCTCGAGATCATGACCTGAGCCGAAGTCGGCCGCTTAACCGGCTGAGCCACCCAGGCGCCCTGAGCATCCCGCTCTTGATATCAGCTCAGGTTATGATCTTGTGGTCATGAGATCGAGCTCCACTTGTGGCTCTGCACTGAGCGTGGAGTCTGCTTGGGATTCTCTCTCTTCTCTCTGCCCCTTCCCCACTTGTGTGCTCCTAATTTGTCTACAATAAATAAATAAACATTAAAAAAAGATAAAGATGACATCCATACCTTTGCACCTCTGCCTAAACGCTCTCCTCCCATCGCCATGTTTTTGTTTTCTACCTGCTGGTCTCATACGCATCTTCTGAAACCCAGTGCAGACGTTCAGCTTAGTTTGCACGGTGTCCGCTTCCTGTGAGAAGAGGGGACTCATTGTATAAGAAAGCCCCAACTTTCTGCACAACCAAGTTTGTAATCTGTAAAATTCACACTTCCTGAAAACTGGATAGGTTTGTATGAACGACTCCTTCCACCTTTTTGTTAAAAGACTTTGCCTTAGCTTGATAAGTGGGATGGCATAGGGACAAGGGTACTGGGTGGGGTCACTGGGAATCTTGTGTTCTGGTCTCACCAGACTGGTTAAGTAGCTGTGTAATCCAGGGCAAGTCGCTTAACTTGCTTCTGTTTCTTCTCTGTAAAATAGGGGACTGAATAAGATGATGTTCAGGGTTCCCTTGGGCACTAGACATCTGTAATTCTCTACCATTATCAAAGAGAGATAAAGGGTTGATCCCCACCCCCTCACACTCACTCAAGACTATCTCCTTTTGCATAGCAATGATAAATGTTTATTGACGGAATGAATGATGTGCAGGACATTGGTGGGGTAGGGTTATTCATGATCTGATGCTGGTTGGAAGCTGTTGTTTCTTGTACTCACCATTTTCACGTTGCCATTTCATGTTAAGCTACCCCATTCACAGGTGCACTGTTGTGTTTCCTTCAGTGTGATTGACCACTTATTCACATACTCGTTGGACAGGGTGCTAGTACGTAGGTGAGAAGAACTTAATTGCTGCCTTGGCTGGCCTCACTGTGTGGTGGGGGAAACCAGCTCATTCTTCCTGAGGGAGGGACGTTTGAACTGGATTTTGGAAGATGCATGTGAGACAGCCTGATGGAGAAGTGGGGGTGGAAGGAGGGCGTTTAGGAAGAGAGGACAGCTGGGGTAAAGGCATGGATGCAAAAGGGAGTAGGAGGCATTGTGAGCACAGAGAGGGGCATGATTGATAGAGGATGGGTGGAAGAGAAGGAAGGCGGAGCGGTGGAGACTGCTGGGGTCTGTGTAGAACTTGGAAAACATTCTAGGTATTTCCAGGAGAAAGTTTTTAATACAGGGAATTTGGTGCTTCCAAAATCGCTGGAAGGCAGAGAAAACAGCAGTCAGGGCGTTGTTGTGAAGCATTCAGATTGTGTCACTGTGGCTACTACCCAGAGGTCGGGGAGATGCTGTTTCCTCTGATGGTTGGGAACAGCATGAAACTGTGGCCAGCTGCTACATGGTCCAATCAAATATGGCAGCTGGGAAATCTCAGTGTGCTGCATTCTGTGCTTGAGGAAGAATGGCCCCAGCTTCCTTGCTCTCTACCAAATCCTGCAGGAGAGTAATTAACTGACAGAATCACAGCTAGCACCTGGTAGCAAGGGGATCTGGGAAATGTAGTTCCCAGGCTTCCAGACCCTGTGATAAAGAATGTGGAAGAGGAGCAGAAATGAATGCAATCTCTAGCATAGGAGGGAGGGCAGGTTGGGTGCAGACTGTGAAGGGGCTAGAAAGCCTCACTCACAGGGTCAGGAAAATGCTGCATGGGATAACGCCTGAAAGCCTAAAAGCATGGTTATGACCACTTTGTTGTAGAAGCATTGGTGGCACAGGAGATGTCATTCTTTTAAACTAAAAAAGAAAAAATAAAACAAGCTATACTACAATTATTTACTCAACGACTATTATGTACCTAGAACCATGCAGTGAAAAAGGCTTCAAAGGTTTTGTTTGTTTGTCTTTTTAAGTCTTTGTGGTAACTCATCCTTTAATACTTTTTCCCCCAGTTTTTTATTGGGTGCATGTTTTGTGCTAGATACTGTGAATATGGATATAAATCATTTATGGTCTCTGACCTTAAGAAGCTAATATTGATCCCTTTGCTTTTCAGTGAAGACTAAGAAGTTTTAGAGAGTTCTTTGGTAGATTAATTTATTGCTTCTCAAAGTAACTTTTGCCAAACCCTAGTTTTGCACAGTACTCTAAGAAAAATAGTCCCACTATCAAACCAGTTAAAAAAAAATTGGGTATGTATTTCTTCTTGCAAATTTAAGTCTAATAAATCCTGTAGTAGCAATAAATTAATTTTATCACGGTCACCCACTTTCATGTGACTCTTAATAACTATTGGGGCACCTGGGTGGCTCGGTTGGTTAAGCGTCCTACTTCAGCTCAGGTTATGATCTAGTGGTTCATGAGTTCAAGCCCCGTGTCGGGCTCTGTGCTGACAGCTCAGAGCCTGGAGCCTGCTTCGGATTGTCTCCCTCTCTCTCTGCCCCTCCCCCACTTATACTCTGTCTCTGTCTCTCTCTCGTCTCTCAAAAATAAATAAAACATTAAAAAAAATTTTTTTGAATAACCATCAATAGTTGAGTTTTTCAGGGTACAGTTGGGGAAAGAGTGGATGCTTGTGCAGAAGGACCGGCAGGCTATTTACAAAATGGAATGGAAAAAAGAAAACTTTTAGCTTTATTATTTTTTAGCTTCTGAAGCATTTTCAAATGCTTAAGAAAGTACATTGACCTGATAAAACTGATCTTAACACTAAAAAATCAACAGCTATCAAAGATTACTTTTATGAGATAGTAAGTGCTGTAACAACCATCTAGGAAAACAGAAATCTTGGACAGTGGAAGTTTATAACTATCACAACAGGTCGTTAGATAGTGAGCTTGGCTGCAGCACCAAATTGAATAAAGGCTGCGTTCCAGAGAATTGATAGAAGAGGTTTTGCACATCAGTTATGCCACTGTTGAATTCGTTCACCCGTAGGCCTTGAAAAGATTGAGCAAATGGAAATAAAAATGGATTTTGTGATTTCTTTGGAAACTTATGCTGTGGCTTCACACCCCTGCCTCCCTAGAACCACTAAGAGGAGGTGTGGGAGGTGTTGCTTGCCTCTCCCTCTTTTCTGGTGTCTGACACTGGCCTGGGGGATGTAGGGGATGTGGGTGAGCCAGCAGCTTTGGCAGCAAAAGGAAGGAGAGGCCGCTATGAGTTTGGCTGGACCTTCTCTCCAAGAATCAGAGCAAAGGGCACCGCATGTGGGCTAGCAGTGGATAGAGGCAGCCCTGGACTGTTCTAAATCCCGCCCACGAGCGCCTGTGGAACGGACTGCAGGAAAACCAGAGACTGCGGGAGAATAGCAGCTGCAGGAAAACGTACTGCCTGCATTGCAGAAGTTGAGGCAAATGTTCGCACGCTTTGATCTTGCCAGGGTTAGTAATCTAGGTAAGCACGTTGAGGAAGGGGAAATGCTCAGTAGAAACAAAGATCCACGCCTTCCTTGCTCGTCTTGAGCCCCAGGTGCAGAAGTTTTAAATGTTCACCTGCATAAATTGAGACTATCTTTGTAACTTAAAATGGCTGTAGAACTTCTGTTATTGGCGGTAACCAGAGAAGTCACAGCACCTGACCTGATGTTCATAACAGGGGCAGATGGGTTACCCCGGTTGACCAGGCTTCAAAGGAGTGCAGGGAGACAAGACAAAATCGCCTTCAGGACTACCTCATGAGTCCTGCTTGTTCACTGCACTTACCCCGTGAAAGACAAAAAGGGGAGGCTTGTAGGGAGAAGATATTGGTAGGTGCCTACAATGCAGCACGACCCCATTATAACATAATATACCGCTAAATATATGCTAGTAAAATCCTAACTAATCCTGGTGTATGTGTAGAAACATGCTTAATCCTGTGTTATACAGCTATGAATAACATGGGTTTGAACTGTGCAGGTCCATTTAAATGGATTTTCTTCTTTTCTCTAGCTTTATTGTAAGAATACAATGCACAGTACCTATACAAAATATGTGTTGTTATTGGTAAAGCTTCTGGGCAACAGTAGGCCGTTAATAGTTAAGTTTTTGGGGAGTCAAAAGTTATGCTGGATTTTTTACTGCACGGGGGCAGGCACCCCTTAAACCTCATGTTCAAGAGTCAACTGTATGTATGTGCCTTGTGAGAAGGAAGGCTAGAGACTGGGACAGGAAGTGGTGTGTTGGAAGGAAGAGGCCACAGTAAAATAAGAGAGGCAGGAGCTGACTCTAACAGTGCTGGCAAAGGGGCCAGCTCTGTTGGGCGGGGTCCTGTGGTTCCTCCCTTCACCATTTCGGGCCTTCTGAGTACCAAGACTGGGCTTGATACTGGGGTTTCAATGCCGCTTTCCCCAGGACCCTACAATTTAGCAGGGGTGGGGGGACTGACAGTAACGTGACATAAATGACTGGAGAGCTAACAAAGTAGAGAAAATCAGATTAGGTCTGTTTGGAGGTTAATTTGAAAGTGAGGGTTAACAATGGAATTTGGCTTTGAACTCAAGGTAGGCATTTGCTGGAATAAGAGGCATTTAACCTTGCAGATTTCATGAGAAGTTGGGGAAGTGGTCTGCATTGCATTCACCTGAGCTTCTTTTAAGTGGATAGGCATCAGGATCATCTGGAAGCTCCAAACCTATGGAGATTCTGACTGTAGAAATCAGAGGCTCAAGAGCATAGTCCTATCCTCTCAAGCTCCTGTGTAATTCTGACATATTAAGGTTTGGTGTTTGGGAACTACCGGGAAGTCTCAATCAAAAGATCCGATTTAGGGGCGCCTGGGTGGCTCAGTCGGTTAAGCATCCGACTTTGACTCAGGTCACGATCTCGTGGTCTGTGAGTTCGAGCCCCGCGTCGGGCTCCGGGCTGATGGCTCGGAGCCTGGAGCCTGCTTCTGATTCTGTGTCTCCCTCTCTCTCTGCCCCTTCCCCATTCATACTCTGTCTCAAAAATAAACGTTAAAAAAAAAAAAAAAGATCCGATTTGGGTTTTATGAGGGCTTGGTTAGCTGAGCTGCGACAATGAACAGTTTTGCTGAAATTGGTACACACAGCCCACGAGCAAATACAACCAACATCTCATTAAATGAATTAATTTTTATTGCTATTTTATCAAGTTTAATATTTTTCTAAAAGAAAAACAAATCAGTTTACATATAGGAAAGTTCCAAGCAGACAGCTATAGATAATATAGCCGTTAGAAAAAAGAGCAGAGCTAAATAGGATGAAAACAAAAGCAGTAAGCAGCAATAAAATTAATACCTACACAAAACTAGCAGTGCAATAAGATTAGCTGAAAGCAGCTTTACGTTGAAAAAAAAAAAGTTACTTAAATACAGAAATAGCACCTTACCAAAAAGAATTGAGCAATGTAAACTTGGTAGGTAGATTCAAGTATAAAAGTTCTCCCAACTCTTGTACCAGAATGAAAGGGTTTCACAAACCCTGGACAGTGTAGGGCACACACCTTCCCTCAGTGCCTACTCACAGCTGCGTGTCCTTAGCAGGGTCCCCAACAATTATTTCTTTTACTAAGTAATACAACGATAGACTCAAGATTGCCATTGCTTTTCCGCTTCTCCAAATACCCAAGTCTAGCTTAGCAGTCCATTTTCATCAGTTGCTCTGTAAGGAACATACGTTCTCCTGACAGACACAACCACAGCATCATTTTATTTTTTTATGTATCACGAAGCCACATGAAAAAGTGTGTCCCGGATACAAAAGGGATTAGTTCTCAGTTTTCTATTGCTGAATATGGTCACAGAGTCTTAATATTCTCATTTAGGGGGTTGGTTGCTCCTTAACACCCCTCAAGAACCGTGAACTCTCTGAGGTTTTTATGGTCATCATGTGAACAGAATAATTAAAAAAAAGGGATAGCAAAGAAGTTTAATAAGTGGCGAACATCCAAAAACAGTGAGGGGAAAATCAGATTGGGATGTCTTCCAAATGTAGACCTCTCAAGTGAAAATATTTTTGTGGACATTCTTAAGTATGGTATATTTAAAAATGCATGTACCCTGTGCAGATATAGATGCTGTGTGTCCTGAAAAGGGCATATTTTTATTTGTTTCAATAAAAGTATAAAACAAATATTAGCTCATATTAGCTCAGGGTAAACATTACCAGGAAACTGTGGATGATTAGAACCATAATTTTATCCATTTAATGCTAGCAAAGATTGTAAAAAAGAAAAAAATGCCATGTTGTAAACTTTATAAGTTTAGTGTTGATAAAAATTTTATATAATAACAAATTTATTTAATCTGGCTATCTACCTCAAGTTTTCAAAAATCTCGTGGGGTAATAAGGCTAATATTATCCTGTAGTTAATATAAAGCTACTTTGCTCAGACTCCCAGAGTCTCTTAAATTAATATTTTTATTTCATAGAACATTTTATTGGGTCCAAAAATAATAAAATAGAACCCTACACCAAGATTCTAAATCTAAGACAGAAGCTTAAAAAAGAAAGGGAAAAAGGAAGGAAGGGAGGGGGGAAGCCACTTACTGGAAGAGACAAGAATGAGGTACATATCAAAAAATCTAGGAATAAAAGAGCTAGTTTGGCTACTTGATGAAATCCTAAAGCAATATGGTTTAACAAACGAGTATTGCATAATTGTTTCCAGAATAGTATTCATGTTAGCACAATGAAATCCCTGCACTCACCACTTGTATTTTTCAGAAAAACTCTGAAAAATAACTGGTTTGCATACTCTTGGATGCTCAACATAATGTGTCCATTTTCCCTCTTACCCTTCCAATAATAAAGAAAAAAAGCAAAAGAAAAAATAAAACGATCACCTATCTTCCTATATCAAGTTCCACATCATTAGCTCTTCAGAATTCTACCACAAGGTCCCATCCAGGTTCCAATTTTCCATATAATCACTTGCTACCATCCTGATTTATTCAATAAACAGCGATTCTTTGAAGGCCTCCAAACCTGATACTTTACGGTTAACATTTAAATAAAACACCCACGGGGCACAGAGTGAAGGGAACTGCACATGGTAGGATTTTTACAAATGAACAGTAAACACCTCACGGTTCACACGGGTCAGCTCTCAGGCTGCTGGTGTCCCTCTTGGTTCTCGCGCCCAGACAGGGTAAGCACAGTTCAGTATAGCAAGGTGTGCCATTCACAGTTATTTTGGTCTTGACATTCTGTCATGCATATACATTTATCCACATTATTAGCAGGTTGTGAAGTAAGTGCAGGGCAAATCATAGGAAAAAAGTATAAACATTCAAGTCGTCATACCCTGAAAAAACATGTGTTTTGCTGTAGTTGTAAACTTTTTGCACTAAATCCCATTTCAGGAACAAAATAAATAATACCATAGGATTCACAACTGGAGTTGGCTTCCTGGTGAAGCCTAAGGAAGCAGTAGCTTTTTGAAACTGCAGAAAGGAAGTTTCTCTCACCACAGATCTATAGTCAGGGTGAGGGGAAATACATGCCCAGAACGCTCACCCTGGTTAAGTGCTAGACAGCTCCCCCTTCCCCCAGCAGAAAAACCACAAGGCTCCAGTAGCCTGTTCAGATCTACTTCCAGCAATAAGAGGATTCTTGAATCAAAACCACAGAAGTCAGTCGGTGCTTTCACTGTGACACCACGCACAGAGTCTGGACTCTAACTGGTACTGAATGCACAATTAGTAACAATTACTTTCCGGAAAACAGAGGATCCGTGATGACGGGCAGGTAACCAGAACCAGTGGGTGAAAGAGGAAGGACGTGTGCCGAAGACCGGAAGGCTTGCGTTCCGTTTTGCATCCAGCGTCAGGGCATCACCTGCGACAGGGAAGTTCAGGTGGTTTGATCCCGCCCCCGCCTGGTGAGGCGTGGGGTTAGTCAGCCCCGCTGCTGGGGATTTCGAGTCTCCTCTGTGCCGAGCTGGTGTTTCGTGACGGATTCCTCTCTCTTCTCCTAAGGACCGGGTCTCCTAGGCTGCCAGGCGTCTTGAAAAATGTCTCACGATGTGTGCGTCGGATGCTCTTGGGGGTCACTGGAACTGGTGACTGAAAGAGCAAATAAAAACAGCAGTGAGGTCCAAATTGTCCTCGATCTCTGAACTAAGTAAGCCCTGTCCTGGCCTGCGTCATTGTGATCTTCGTGTAAACGTTCTCTCCTTTGCACTTTTTTGTCACACTCATCTGGGTTGACCTTCCCAGCACTTACCACAACTGAAATTAACTTTGTTATTTCATGTGCAGAAAGGCAGCCTAGCAAACAGGTTAGAAGGGTGCCACTGGTGCAACCAGCTGTGTGACCTTGGGCAAATTACTTAACCCATGTGTCCCTCAATGTTTTCATCCATACAACGGGGATGACAAAAGTGACGACTTCACAGAGCTGCACGAATTAAACAAGATCATATTTATCAAGCACCTTTTAGACCACACTGGGCAAATAGCAAGTATCTGCATCTGTCTCCCGCTTTTTATTTACTTGTTAGTATGTATCCTCTGGTGTTAAATGTTGATCTCCTTAATGTTCCCTCAAAGGACAGGGGCCTTTATCCTGTGTACTGGCATATCTTTACTGCCTGGATCAGTGCCTGGCACATAACTGGTGATCAGAAAGCATGTTATTACATTATAATCACCTTTAGAAACTGTTTATTTCAATGTCTAGCAACCTTGTCAGCCTCTAACAGACTTGTCTAAAATATTTTTGGCCACAGCATAACTCTTCCTCTGTGAGAGAAAAGTAACCATTCTGAACAATGCCTAAGGCATAAGAGGAAATCAACACATACTTACTGACCGCTACAAATGGGAGTTTAGGGGGAAATAGGGTATTGATGAATTTATATCGATTATAAGAGTCTTATGTGTATATTTGTATACATTATATGTATCTCCTGTCTCCTAAACACTGCATTTTAAGAAATGACAGATGATAAGAATCTTTGTGTTAGTATCTAGACTTCTGTTTCTCTCGATTATTTCTATAGCTGTACAACAAAAATTCAGGGTGGTCTCCTTTATTGATCTACTGAAATGAAAGCCTTGGAGAAATCATCTGACTATTCAGCATTCCTCACAAATCCCCCCTGAACCATCACTCAAATAAGTCCCTCTAATTTTAAGGAACAGATTGACAACTAAAAATATTTCTGTCTTTAAGGCACAGCATTTGCTGCCTTAATATCTCCATGCTTTATAAAATAAGCAGATAACTCTAGGTCTACAGTGGAAGCTAGGAAGACCTTGACCTAGAGCCTCTGTCCTACAGTCATGTGACTTAAAGCTAATTAAAGGCAGGCAGACCCCATCACAGAGTGATGACCTTCCTGGGCTCACTTTAGGACTCACCTGCTGTAATTTTACTACAGAGACTGGATGCCCCCCATACATGGGGGATTCAGGCTGGATGGTGTTGTGTGATCTTGACATCACAGGGCTCAGGTTGAGTGAGCCTGGACACTGAAGCTGAGGGTCTGCAGAGGAGAGTGTCGATGATTTTGGATTAACCATGTTTGCAGGACCGATGAGAAGATGAGCCGTTGATCCGAGGCCAGGCAAGCCAAAATTCACAGGTCCCACATTTGGGATAGCACCAGGGGCAGAGGAAACTGGCCTGGGCATTGTGGGAGAATAGAGAACAGGAAAAGTGCCCAGCGTCGGGGATGGTAAGACCATGCAAGGAATGCTGAGTGATGGCAGCTGACCTGAAGGTGGCCCCACAGGATGGGGGGTCTGACTGCCAGATAAGAGCACATTGAAACCATTTAATCCTGAAACAGAAGCAGAACAAGGTAAGTCAACATAACAGGAAGATACCATTCCAGCTCACATCCCGCACGGCGCTTCCAAATGAGAAAGAACCCACAAAGAATGGATTCTGCCTGACCAGCCAACCCCCTTCCCGTGTTCTCCCCACCCTGCACTGCGTCTCCTCAGCAATGGCCACGAATGAGATCCCACAACCATCTGTGTGACAATGTGGTAGATGCCCAGGGCTACTGAGAGGGTCAGTTAATGTGAGTTCCACGTCGAGGAGGAAAATGAACTTTGATGGAAAAATTGTTATCTTTATTCTTACAAATTTATAGCAAAATTTATTTATTCTTATAAATTTCTAGCAAATTTATATTTCCCTCAACTTGGATCCTAGGCAACAAATCTGACAGTATTAATAGCACCTTGACTTTGTCACTAGTAAAAATTATTTTTTGTTTTGGTATAATTGACTTCCCCTTATAATCCTATGTATTTAATAATTTCAAGCATTTGTAAACATTGTGAAGAAGAATCCACAGGCTTTACCAAAGTGTCAGTGGGTCCTTGGCCTAGAAAAAGCTAATAATCCCTGTGCTGGGCTGTCATTTTCATTTGGCAGGAACCAAGTCTGTTTCTTGTTCATCAATGTATCTGCACCACTGAGTATCATGCTTACGTCAGACCCTCAAAAAATATTTGCTAGTGGAATAAAGAACATTTTCTAGATAAGAGAACAATAAAAAAACACCTGCCTAACCTGTGAAGTGAATGGAAAGCTGAGGAAAATCAGTTAAAGTCTCTTTGCATTGAGAGCAGCTTTACATACATGGTGCATATCTTAAAAATTAGGTATCTATTATGTTTCAGCTTTATTTTGAAATACTAACAGCACTTGAGTCTTTCTGTCAGGTCCTATTATCGAAGTGCTTCGGATGTATTATCTTATAAAATTTAGTTCAATTTTGAGAGCACCCCCATGGCATAGCAGCCATGGTTAGTGCTGCTTTACCGGTGAGGATGGCTGAATACTTCATGAAGACTGTAAGTGGCTTTGATGTCCAGCCCTCTGTCTCCAGACCTGGCCCTCGACCACAGTGAATGCTCAGTACCTCCAGATATGCGAGACATCGGCAGGCTAGCTGCACATAGTGGCCATGAGGTTCATGCTGTTCAGTAAACTGAACCAATGCCAGATTCAGCTGAATTATAAAAACAGAACGATCTTTTGAATTGTGCTTTTTTAGCAAATGAAGTTCAACGCATTAACAAAAAACTCACTTGCCCTAATTATTTTCCTAGTATCCTTCCAGTTGGTGAAAATGAAGACAGCCTTTGCCTTCGGTTCACAGAGGGAGGAAACAAGCGGTTTAGAGTAAAATGGCTCAGAGGCTGTACACAGCATCACTAATGGGCTACTTCGGTCAGGTGACGTGGACAAAAATTTAAAAATCTAATTCATGATCTGACTACCCCAAGGGGCCCTAAGACAGGGTGACATCTCTTACCGGCTGGCGACTGTACATAAAGATACTGCAGCAAAGAGGGCTCTTTGGTGCTTTCATTTTCTTTTGAAGACTTTTCAACCTCTGCATCTCTTGAAGAACTTCCCCACTCGGAAGAAATGCAGCAGTTTGCTGAAGCCTTTCCCGAAGGCTGTTCTGCAGCAGAGAGTTGACTCTCCATGTGAATGTCTTCGAGGGGCGCAGATCCTCCGGGACCCAGGGTCTTGGGAGAAGCGATGTCTGTTGAATCTGAGGGTTTCTAAGCACAACCAAGCAGGAACCAGAAAGGCACGTAAAAATCCCAGTAGTACATTTCAAGAACAGCCTTCTCAAAATAGCTAAGACATAAGCAGAAAGGTCAGAGATCGCCATGTGCCACACTGCATCGTGTATGTGAGTTGTTTCGGTCACACTTCTAGGAATGGTCTGAAAATCAAGGACATGTCATGTGCTCCTGGAGGTTTAGGATTCTGAAGCACAGAAATGATGGAGTTTTAATA
Source organism: Prionailurus viverrinus (assembly GCF_022837055.1). Classification (NCBI taxonomy): domain Eukaryota; kingdom Metazoa; phylum Chordata; class Mammalia; order Carnivora; family Felidae; genus Prionailurus; species Prionailurus viverrinus. Next base: position 97,746,706 of record NC_062567.1, read on the forward strand.
ATGAAAAACTGGCCATGGTATTTACACTATGAAATAAATTTCTGAGCTGCTAATGCATCCAGAGTGTGGATGCATCTTTTAGTGGCCCAGTATGAACGGCAGGATGGGCCCAAAGCCGGTCTTGGTTACCTAAGACATACCCCAGTCAGTCTTCCCTGCTGTTATGCAACCCCAGGCTATATACACAATTAGAACAATTCACTCTGGCGAGAGGGAGGAATAAAAGAGAAGGGGTCATAACTAAGGTACTGATCTCTATGAGTCTGGCTGACCCACCATGGACTGCTGTCATGACCGTGCTTCTGCTCTCACAGTGTTTTACTGGTCATATCTCATTAACCTTCGAGGGCTACTTTGTGAGAGATACGAACAGCTCACATTTTTGCTCCCTTCACTTTGTAGCTGGGGAAACAGGATCTCTGAACAGGGATGAGAACAGACACAGACACTAAAAGCCAAATACCACCTGTATTCCTGACTCTGAGACTTCGGTGCCTCCTGGATTACGGTGGCTATTTCAGTGATCTCAACTTGTTTGAAAAAAACAAACAAACAAACAAAAAAACAAACCCAGAAAGTATAGAAAAAGGGAGGAGATCTACAAACATGTTAACGGTGATTGCCTCTATGTGGAAGGATTATGGGTCTTTCTTTTCTATTTTTCATATATCGTTTAGCATTTTATGCAAAGCAGGAACTTTATAGAAAGCACTTGTTTTTTTAAATTTTTTGAGTGAGTCTGTGTGCATGCATGCATGTGCTGGGGGGAGGAGTGAGGCAGAGAGAGAGGGAGAGAATTTAAGCGGGATCCATGTTCAGCACAGAGCCTGACGTGGGGCTTGATCCCATGAACCCTGAGATCATGACCTGAGCCAAAGTCAAGAGTTGGATGCTTAACTGACTGAGCCACCCAGGCGCCCCCAAAATCGCTTTTCTTTTTTTTTTTTTTTTTTTTTTTTAAATTTTTTTTTTCAACGTTTATTTTATTTTTGGGACAGAGAGAGACAGAGCATGAATGGGGGAGGGGCAGAGAGAGAGGGAGACACAGAATCGGAAACAGGCTCCAGGCTCTGAGCTATCAGCCCAGAGCCTGACGCGGGGCTCGAACTCAGGGACCGCGAGATCGTGACCTGGCTGAAGTCGGACGCTTAACCGACTGCGCCACCCAGGTGCCCCCAAAATCGCTTTTCTTATGGTACTACTTTATGGCAAGACTATGGGAGAGCCAGTCCCAGGCTTAGTTATACAAGTGATACACAAAATACCTTCCATTCCAGACTCAGTAGCTTATTAGTATCTGTGTGTCTTTACTGGGAAGGAATTCTGGGTTAACGGGATGTCACTAAACATGTCCCTCCCTCCCCAAACTCCCTTACCTTGGGCATGACAAGGGCTAGAGGGCTGTCATCATAGTCCCTGCTCTGTCTTTTAGTGGCTGGCTCCTCCTCTTGAGGCTTCCTCTCCTCACCCAGGCGCTTCTGAACTGAGGGTGTGGGTGAATGCTCTGATGCCGTGACCTCCAAGCTTCCACCGTCCCTCTCCGACCCTGAGCCTGACCCTGGGGACGGTCCCTCCTGTAGGTTCCCATACAGCATGAACAGTGAGGTGGAGGGCACGTACACCAAGGGCTGGCTGGTCAGCAGGGCTGGCTTTGGCGTTTCCCCGTCTGAGGCGGCAGAAGACGGTGAGACACCCGCTTGTGCATTCAGACCATTCTGCATGGAGAAGGACTGCAGGTCCGTTTGGGCCACAGAAAATACTTGGTGCGCTAAAGGGTTAACACGATATTCTGAGTCAGCAGACAGGGTAGGGGAAGGAGCAACAGGGTCCAGGCTGCTTGACGGAGGCATCACTCTCTTACCGGCAAAGGCCTTTCCCCTGAAATGAAAAGAAACATAATGGGTCTCAACAAGTTATCGTGTTCCACCAGCTCCTGATTCTTTGCCTTCCTCCAGAGAGATGTACCAAAGCAGAAATGAGATAATGCTGCTCACGCTGCTACTGAAGTGTGCCCCTTGAGCACCTATTAGCTAATCCCAGAGGCAGGGGCCCATGTAACGTGGATAGATGGTCAGGGATTGGGAGGGCCGCCTTTGAGGGATCTCAGGTTAGAGCTCAGACTGGCTCCTCCCCTGCTTCTTCTACATCTAATAGTTATCAGTTAGCATAATATTATAATTGTTTTACATAATTATGATAATGATAGCTCTCTGCCACCAGTTTACGAGACTGAAGCTCAGAGGCTCATCAGCCTACTGAGGGTCACCCAGCTCTAACGTGATGAAGCTGGGCCTCACACTAGGCGCTGTATGACATTCTGGGTAGATAGCAAAGACTGGACCAGAGTTTATTCATTTATTTATTATTTTTTATTTTTATTTATTTATTTATTTTTTTTTTTTTAATTTTTTTTTTCAACGTTTATTTATTTTTGGGACAGAGAGAGACAGAGCATGAATGGGGGAGGGGCAGAGAGAGAGGGAGACACAGAATCGGAAACAGGCTCCAGGCTCTGAGCCATCAGCTCAGAGCCTGACGCAGGGCTCGAACTCACGGACCGCGAGATCGTGACCTGGATTGAAGTCAGACGCTTAACCGACTGCGCCACCCAGGCGCCCCTTCATTTATTTTTTTTAAAGTTTGTTTATTTTGAGAGGGAAAGAGAGAGAGAGAGAGAGAGAGAGAGAGAAGGAGAGGGGCAGAGAGAATCCCAAGCAGGCTCTGCACTGACAGAACAGAGCCCAATGCAGGGCTTGATGTCACAAACTGTGAGATGGTGACCTGAGCCGATATCAAGAGTCAGACGCCTAACTGACTTTAGCCACCTAGGTGCCCCCAAATCAGAGTTTCATTTATTTTTTTTTTTCATTTTTTTTTTTCAACGTTTATTTATTTTTGGGACAGAGAGAGACAGAGCATGAACGGGCGAGGGGCAGAGAGAGAGGGAGACACAGAATCGGAAACAGGCTCCAGGCTCCGGGCCATCAGCCCAGAGCCCGACACGGGGCTCGAACTCACGGACCGCGAGATCATGACCTGGCTGAAGCCGGAGGCTTAACCGACTGCGCCACCCAGGCGCCCCCAGAGTTTCATTTAAAGGATACATCTGGTTTGTTTCAAATCCACTGTGACATAAATGAACTGGGCAGTGAGGAAATAAAGTTACCTACTAAATTATTTTCTGCCATTCTTGTCCCGTTCTGTTCAGTATCACAATTTTTAGGCAGAACACATGAAAAATTAACCCCCATTTAACATATGAGATTATAAACAATGGGCGTTTTCTATGGGAAAATGTCTAAATATTAAAAAACATTTATATTTCTAGTGTATTTTTGGAAACAGGTGAAGAAAATCCTTGTAAGGCTCCTCTAAGAGGGGCGCCTGGGTGGCTCAGTCGGTTAAGCATCCGACTTTGGCTCAGGTCACGATCTCGCGGTATGTGAGTTCGAGCCCCGTGTCGGGCTCTGGGCTGACTGCTCAGAGCCTGGAGCCTGTTTCAGATTCTGTGTCTCCCTCTCTCTGACCCTCCCCCATTCATGCTCTGTCTCTCTCTGTCTCAAAAATAAATAAACGTTAAAAAAAAAAAAAAAAAAAAAGACTCCTCTAAGAACTAATCAGTAGGACCTATTTTGCCCAGTCTTGTTGTCCATGTGCTGAAGTTAAAATGGAGGGCACCGGCTGCAGAGGTGAGTGTATCTGTCCGACCACAGCCTGAGAGAGTGATCACTACTACTCGGCTATGAGAAGCTCAACATGGCCATGCTGAGTCTATCACTCACCGTCCTCCCTCTGGTCATCCATCCTCAACCTGTCTACCTCCACCAACAACAGCACCACCGTCTGAGATCCAGGTGTTCTTTGTGATGTCTCTCTACTTGGTGAGTCTTGCTCACTCACCGTCTTACACTGATTTCTACTCTTCCGTCTGCAGCTGACACAGCTCAGATCTGCACCATGACACAGCAGAAAGGCTGCAGGTGCTGAATCCCACCTGCTTAATAAAAGCAGCCAGAGTGCTGTTCTCCATGGAGTCTACATAGTTCATCATCGTCTGTCGCATAAACCCAAACTCTTCCACCTGGCTTTCAAAGCTCTTTGCCAACCTGACCTATTCACCTCCAACACCCCAAGTTCTTTTTACGAATGATGTTTCCCTTTACTATCCTATTTGGACAAATCATTACAGCTAAACTAATCGGCTTAATGTCCCGGTACTCCCTGACCCCACATCATAATCTGTTTCTTCCCAAATTTGTCCTTAAAAACCACTCTCGTTCCCTCATTAGCACTTTCTCTGCTTCTTCTGATAATATGTGATTTTCTTCAAAATCAGACCCAAAATTTGAATCAAAGAGTCTGGGTTTGAATCCTGGGTTTGAATCAGCACTGTGACTTTGGGCAAGTTATTTAACCTCTTTGGGTTTCCATTTCCTTTCTGTAAAATGAAGAAAAAACAGTACCCACCTCAAACATTTGTTATGATTAGATGAGTTAATATATATAAAACTTTTGGAACAAGATCTGGTGGTTCATAAACAAAGTTATCTATGGTAATGACAAAATGACTCCTGGAGCTCCAATCTTCAGTCCTCAGTGCCATGTTAGTAGTGGATTGTCTTTTCTCAGTGTATTTGTTTTTATTTTTTCCCATAAGCTTTCATTAGCATAGGGGATCCATTCTTCCTACTTTTGTGTCCTTGATGCTATATCCAGAACAGTGTTAGGCAGAAAGGGGAAACAGAAAATTCTTTTTTTTTTTTAAGTATTTATTTATTTTTCAGAGAGAGAAAGAGAGAGAGAGAGTGTGTGTGTGTGTGTGTGTGTGTGAGTAGAGGAGAGGCAGAGTGAGAGGGGACAGAGGATCTGAAAGTGGGCTCTGTGCTGACAGCAGAGAACCTGCTATGGGGCTTGAACTCACAAACTGTGGGATCATGACCTGAGCCAAAGTCAGATGCACAACCAACTGAGCCACCCAGGCACCCCAGAAAATTCTTAATAAACAAATGGCTAACTTCTGAGGAAGACTGCTAAATTTACCTTTTGATGGGTTGCATTTCAATGTGTTCAAAGTTAACACCAGAAAATAGAAAAGAATACACTCAGAGTTTTTAAAAACTACTTACTGTGAACTGTCTTCTATTTTCTGTCGGTAAACAGCTGCCAGACTTCCAATTTCTAAGGAGTAGCCACCTGATCCTAAAAAGGAAAATAAAATTCTAACAAAATATGGCAAGAGACTTACACACACCAATTATATATAGTAGGATTCATTATTCACAGCTCAGGGATTATAAGATTATCTCAAATCCGTTCTGGTTTTGACTCAAAGAGAGAAATTTCCAGAAGCTAGCTATTAGTGGGGAGTTCAGGTCTCATCAATAATTAGAAACAAAACAAAGAAAACAAGTGTTGCTTTGTAAACCTGATGAATGTCTGAGATGCATCAAACAGACCCAGTTGGCAAACCAGTGGATCTTCATGGCTGACTAGGATGAATTTCAGGCACGGAGCCATGTTCATTCCCTGTGAAGTCAGCAACTCTTTTGCCCTCAACCATCCTTTTACTTCAGGTAAGTGAAAAAAAGGGCATGGCCTAGAGTCAGCTCATTTTAAAATGCCTGGGTAGGGTGACTGTTACATGACAGCTGACGGAGTCCACGGAATAAGAAAAGGCATATACCTTGTTCTTCTCTATAAGGGCTGCTGGGCTCTGAGTTCACTTTCCTCTGGATCCTCTCAGAAGCCTGAACTGTGTTAAAAGAACCATGTCGAGCCAGCCTCTGTTTTGCACAGACTTGAATCTGGCCATATGTTTCTCTTTTCAATTCTGGTAAGACAGATGCAGAAACATCCACTAGTTCTTCATCTAAATAAATGAGAGAATTGGTAGTGTTATATAGCTATAATTCAGGATAATTTTAGCCTTTTTAGAATATAGCTTTGGGAGCCTGTAATTGTAATGGAGCTATCCTATAAATTAAAAACTAAGACAATCAAAGGAATCTTATGAGCCTTGTCTCAAACCCCAATTTCTTTAGATGTACTAATTTTTTTAAGAGTTAGTAAAAGACTATAAAGTGAGACCGAATTCATATATATTCTAAAATTATCCCAACTGCAACAAAAGTAGAGCAAAATGTTCTCCAACCCAAATTAGAATGGACCTGACATTTCAGATGCTTTCTTTGGGCAGAGATATCAAAGGAAAACCCAACCATGCTCAGCCCAACACACATATTTAGAGATTTTAACATTAATTGGGATCAGCCGCTTCTGCCACAGCTCTAGGGCAATGAGTATACGAATCTCTATTTTCTATTATGCTCTATTATGTCTTTCTTAGGCAGTAGGAGGCTCAGTTACTAAGTGACCAAGGGAATAAGGTCAGCAAAAACGTCATGGTTGAAGTGCTGCAGAACAGTGAGAATAGAAGGGCCTTGGAGGCCCATTTTTTTGCTTAAAGAGGCTGTGTAAAATCAGGACAAAACTTCCTGTATAGAGCCAGGCCTATGTTTCTACATAGAAATAGTCCCTGTTGTTTAGTCATTCCTACCCTGTTCATCTGTGTGATTTTTCTTTCTAGGTTCAAAGCATGCACATTTGTTTGTTTATTCATTTATTTTGAAAGAGAGACAGAGGGAATGAGTAGGGGAGGAGCAGACAGAGAATCCCAAGCAGGCTCTGTGCTGTCAGTGCAGAGACCAAAAAACATGCATAATTTTAAGAAATATTTATTTATTTTGAGAGAGAGTAGGTGCCACTGGGGGTAGCAAGCAGAGAGAGAGGGAGACAGAGAATCCCAAGCAGGCTCCACACTGTCATTACGGAGCCCGATGTGGGGCTGGAACTCATGAAGCGTGAGATCATGACCTGAGCTGAAATCAAGTCAGACACTTAACTGACTGAGCTACCCAGACACCCCAAAGCATGCCCATTTTAATGAAAAGATTAATAAACTGAAGGGCCCTGCTAGACTTACATTTTCTAAAACACATAAAAACTGAAAAACAAAATCACCTTTACAAAAACCCCCAAAATGGTCTTTAGAAAGTTAAAAATTATAAAATCAAAAAGAAAATGGGTCCAGACAGTAACAGGGAACAAATTTACCCTCCTTCCTGAAACAAAATATCAGACAAAGTATATCAAAACAATGGCTCTCAAGACACCGGACAGCAGGGTCCTTAGAGACAGGAATCAATGGAGTGAGATTGAGGATTGCCCCCCCACTTACTGTCTGGAGAATGTTTCCAGGTTGGAGTATAGGGAAGGGAACCTGGACAGAAACTGGAAGTCTCTCCACATTGAGGTTGGAGCTGGGAGTCAAGGAAAGCCAGGATGGCTAGAATTTGCAGGGCAAAATACCAGAAAGGAGAACTACACAAAAAGAATGGTGGAGACCTGCAGAAGGTACTCCCACTCTTAAGTATTCCGTGGAACACCCACGCATGTGAGAAACCTACCCAATGTTACGGAAAGAACCACTCAAAAGGAGAAGAAGGAATAGTGTCTTGCAGCTCACCCAGGGCTGGGAATAGTGCCTGTTGTCAATAGCTAGCATGGAAAAATCTTGTAATTCATGGGTCACTGGTTAGAATGCTGAAAAGGGTATTATTGCCTCAGTAGTGGGGATAATGCACTAAAGACTAACTGCTGATGGCCCTGCCTACCAAAGCTTAAAAACAAGGCCTGAAAGGTTCACTGTTCCCAAGTAACTTCATTGCATCCCAGAACAAAGATGAAGAACATTTTTAGAAAAACTGAAATATCTAGCACCCCACATCTTAGTGTCTGGCATATAATTAAAAATTACCAGGTACAAAAAGTTGAGCGAAATATAACCTGCAGTGAAGAGACAAATCAATGGAAATGGATTCAAAAGTGACACACGATAGAATTAGTAGACGGGCAGATGAAAACAGGTATTATAATTCCATGAACTCAGGGAACTAGAGGAAAGACTGAACATGTTGAGTAGAGACATCGAAAATCTAAAGGCTCAAGTCAAACTTCCAGTGATAAAAACTGTAATGCTGCAGAAAAAAAAATAGTGAATTTGAAGATATACCAATAGAAACTCTCCCAAATGAAACCCAGAAAAGAGAATGAAAGAAACAAAACATCAGTGAACTGTGGGATAACTTCAAGCAGCCAAATTTAGGCATAACTGGAGTCCCCAAAGAACAGAAGAGGGGACAGAAAAAAAAATCCAAAAAAATAATGGCTGAAAATTTGTCAAAGTTGATAAACACCTTCAACCCATAGATCTAAGAAGCCTAACAAACCCAAGTACAAGAGACATGAAGAAATACCAAAGCACACATAATCAAATCATTTAAAACAAGGCAGAAAGAAAATCTTAAAAGCAACCAGAGACAAAGGACACATTATATCTGGAATAACAAGATGATGATAGATTTCTAACAAGAAACAATCCAACCTAGAAGACAGTAGAGCAACTTCTTTAAAGTACTGAGAGGAAAAACCTTCAATCCTGAAACCTTTGCCCATCGAAAATACCTTTTTAAAAATTTATTTTATTTTGAGAGAGAGAGAGAGAGCGCAAATGGGGGAGAGGGGCAGAGGGAGAGAGAGCATAAATCTTAAGCAGGTTCCACACTGCCCAGAGCCCAATGCAGGGATCAATCCCATGACCCTGGGATCATGATCTGAGTCAAAATCAAAGAGTCAGACACTCAATTGACTGAGCCACCCAGGAGTCCCAGCAAAAATATCTTTTAAAAACAATGGAGCAAGGTGGTAAAAAACATACAGATTTCCTGTTACATGATAAGTACTCAGGATGTAATGTCTGCCATGATGGCTATAGCTAACACTGCTGTATGTTATATACAATAGTTGTTAACAGAGTTAACGGTTGTTAACAGAACTCCTAAGAGTTCTCATCACAAGGAAAAAAATTTGTTTCCCTTTTTTTTCTCTTCTTATTGTATTAATATGATGTATGCTAACCAAACTTACTGCAGTGATGAATTCACAATATATGTAGGTCAAATCATTATGCTCTACACCTTAAGCTTATACAGTGATGTACGTTGAGTATATCTCAATAAAGCTGGAAAATGGGGAAAATAAAGATATCTTTAGACATAGGAGAGCTGGAAGAATTCATTAGTGGCAAACCTGCACTACAAGAAATGTTAAAGAAAGTCCATCAAGCCAAGAAAAATGATACCAGATGGAAACCCGCACCTACAAAAAAGGGATGACAAGCACCAGAAATGCTGATTACATGGTAGATATAAAGTTTTCCCCTTATGAAAGTCTTTTAAAAGACAATAGACTGTTTAAACCAAAAATAATAACAATGCATTGTGGAGTTTATAACACACAGAGCAGTAAAATGTTTGGTAATAATAGTACAAAGGCCAGGCAGGGAGAAGTGAAAGTACGCTATTATAAGATCCTTATATAAGTAGTACATCATTTGAAGGTAGCCTGTGATAAGTTAAAAGTGCATACTATAAATCCTAAGGCAGCCATTAAAATAACACAACAAAGAGTTACCGCTAATAAGCCAATAAAGCCAGTAAAAAAAATTTTTTATGGAAGCATAAAAAATAATAAATCCAAAAGAAGTAAAAAAAAAAAAAGTAAAAAGGGAAACAATGAGCAGATGGGACAAATTGAAAACAAATAGCAAGACAGACTAAAGTCAAATATCAATAATCACCTTAAATGCAAATGGTCTAAACAACTCAATTAAAAAGCAGAAATTGTCAGATTAGATGAAAAAACTCTCAACCATGTACTACCTACTAGAAACTCACTTTATTTAATTTTTTTTTAACGTTTTTATTTATTTTGGAGACAGAGAGAGACAGAGCATGAACGGGGGAGGGTCAGAGAGAGGGAGACACAGAATCTGAAACAGGCTCCAGGTTCTGAGCTGTCAGCACAGAGCCCGACGCGGGGCTCGAACTCACGGACCGCGAAATCATGACCTGAGCCGAAGTCAGCCGCTTAAATGACTGAGCTACCCAGGCGCCCCTAGAAGCTCACTTTAAATATAGGTACCAATAGTTAAAAGAATGAACAATATACACTATGCTAACTAATCGAAAGAAAGCTGAAATGATTATATTACCATTAGATAAAGTAGATTTCAAAACAAAGAATATCATCAGGCATAAAGAAGGGTCATTCATAATGAGAAAAGGGTCAATTCACCAAGAAGACGTAGGGATTGGTCTTAAATGTTTATGTACATAATGACAGCTTCAAATACACATAGGAAAACCTGATAGAGCTGAAAGAAGAAATAGACAAATCTGCAACTATAATCAGACATTTCAACATTCCTCTACCAGCAATTGAGAGAAGAAATAAACATAAAGTCAGTAAGGATATAGAAGAATTAGACAACACAATCAACCAACTCGATTTAGTTGTCATTTGTAAAACATTCCACTCAACAAAGTAGAATATACATTCTTTTTTTAAGTGCATATGGGTAGACCATATCTGTACCATAAAACAAACCTCAATAAATTTGAAAGGATTCAAGTTACATAAAGTATATTCTCTGCCCACATGGAATGAAGTTAGAAATCCATAAGAAAAAGATCTGGAAAAATCTCAGAAAAATTGGAAATGAGCACACATCCCAATAAAAGGAAAACATAAAGGGAAATTGCAAAATATTTTGAATTGAAAGACAGAGAAAACACACATATCAAAATTTGTGGGATAGAGCTAAAGCAGCACTTACAGTAAAAATTGACAGCATTAAATACCTACTAGAAAAAAGAACGATCTAGAATCACCTCCACTTCTACCTTAAGAAACTAGAAAAAGAGAAAACTGAACACAAAGTAGAAGGATAGATCTACTAGAGATAAACTGAATAGCCCTATAGCTGAAAAACTTGAATCTGTTATTAAAAACCTCTCATGTAGGAAACTGCTTGCCCACATGCTTCACTGGTGAATTCTACCATATGAACAGATGTACATGACTATTTACTGTAGCTTTATTTGTAAATAAATAAATTTATAAGTAAATTTCTAGCCAAACACTGGAAATAATCCACATGTCCACCAACAAGTAAATGAATAAAGAATGATATATCCATATAATGGGATACTCAGCAATGTAAAGGAATAAACTATTGATACATGATACAATACTATTAATCTGACAGTAATTATGCTGAGTGAAAGAAGCTTGATAAAAAGAGTATACACATTACAGTCAATTCTTGTTATTCACGGTAGTTATGTTCTGTGAAGTTACCATGAGCACTGAATTAGCAAATACTGAACTACTGCTCTTAGAGGAAATACAGGGTTAGGTTCCTGCCAGCCTCCGGTCACAACATTTTCATCAACTGATCAACACATAACCCTGTTTTATATGTGTGTCTGTTTAAAGACACCTTATTTAATATACATTGTTGATTCGTTAGTGTTCAACTCTTAGCCAAAAGCACTAGAACGCATGCCTGAAGGAAGCTTTTCTAACATATGTATTTCCACTGTAAGGCACTTCACAGCCTTCTTGTACTTAGAATCATTAGCACTTCAGTAGGACACTTGTGAGCCATTTTAACAGCAAAATCCCCAACACAAAGCACAAAAAATGTGAATACATGGCCTTAAAAAGACCACGGAAAGGACACTTGTTTATAGCATGAGAGCCAAGTAGGAACAAGTACGAGAAACAAGAAGGCTGTGTTGCCTTGTTCGACCTCAGCTGGGAACAAGGGTGTTACAACCGAAATTTTTTGCCACTCTTTGCATGTCTGTGAATGAATGAGAAAATTCTGCGAGTGTTGATTTTGGAGTTATCAAAAAATTTTAGTGAGTATGTAAATTTGCAAATATGCACTCTGAATAATGAGCATCGACTGTATATAATTTGCTTATAAAAAATTTTAGAAAATATGTACAAAATCTAGAGTGAAAGAAAGCAGATCAGTGGTTGCCCTGGGGACGGGATGGGGGTAAGGAGGGAGGAATTACAAAGACACAGGAGACTTTGGAGGGTGATGGGTTCATTAAATTGACCGTGGTCATTCTTTCACAGGTGTACACAATGCAAAACCTACCAAATTGTAATTTTAACCATGTGCCATTTATCCTGTGTCATAATAACTCAAAAAAGCTGTGAAGAGGATGAAAAGGCCACGATGGTGGGAAGGAGAAGGGGAAAGAGACATTTATTAAGTTTACCCATGAGGAATTGCTACACAAGGAGTGAAGGAGAGTGAATTCAAGAAATCAAAGGTAATGTGAAGTTCCAGATTGCTGGGTTGTTGATGATGATGGTGATGTCAGTAATGAAACTAGATATACAGAAAGAAGATCAGGTTTCTGTCAGATAGAGAAAGTGGGTTCACAATGAGGTTCCTGACCTGGTCTCAAGTCCTGGTCCCCTCATCAGATTGGAGCCCTTCTAGCTGGGTACACAAATCCCTTCGTGAGACTTCTCAACACCACCTCAGTTCCCTGACTACCCTATTTTCTGCAACACTACTACCCTTGAGTCCCTCTTCTTTTTTAATCTATCTAAAGATCTCTTGTCACTTCTGCCTATTACATCTAGGACAGATTTCTTGGTTTATTTTGAAGGCTTCCAAAATGTCCCAACCAATCACATTTTATGTCTCGTTATCCTCTAGCCCATGCCCTACACCTAAATCAGGGTGGCTGATCTCTAAACATGCACCAGATTTGTTCTTAGGTATCTTCTCCCTGAACTCAACAGCTCTCCTTCCCTCCAAAACCTAACGGTTCCATTCATCAGAATGTCACCCATATCCTCTCTGAGCTCCCCCAGAGCCAGGACCACCGTGTGTTGTGCTTAATCGTTCTCTAATTTTCAAATGTAGGCTAATTACACCTTCGATAGAAGCTCATTAATCAACTAAAGCAAGTAAAGGCACTAATCTGGGTACTATAGGGTAATCATGGATGAATACAGGCTGAGTCTGCTTTTAACTCATCGGGAATCTGCCTCTTTAGAAAACAGTTTGACCATTCCTTAAAATGTTAAGCATAGTGCTACCATATGAGCCATCACGTCCACCCCTAGATATACCCATGAGAAATGCAAACAGACGTTCGTATCAAAACTTCTCTGTGAATGTTCAAACTGGTATTATTCATAATTGCCAAAAAATGGAAAAAATCCAAATTTCTGTCAACCGATGAATGAATAAATGAAATGTGGCACATCTATACAATGGGATAGTATTCCACAACAGAAGGCAAGGAAGTACTGATACATGCTATGAGGCTGAAGGACCTAACAACATTGTGTAAGTGAATGAAGTTGGTCACAAAAGACCATATATTGTGTGATTCCATTTATAGGGAATCTCCAGAATAGGCAAATCTATAGAGATGGAAATATATTAATTTTCTCCTGGTGCTGGAAGGGAGAGGTTGGGAAGAAGTGGGAAGGAAGTGCTAATGTGGACAGGGTTTCTTTTGGGGATGGACTGTGTTTTCCAAGTAATTGTGGTGACGGATGCACAACCCTGTACTAAAAGCCACCGAATTGTACAATTTAAATTGATGAGTTACGTGAGTTACATCTTACGTGAGTTATATCTTAATATGGTTGTTAAAAATTAAAACAAAAACGACCACGTCGGGCTTCCAATGAATGCAGAGAGCTGGGGCAATGGCATGACATCAACATCACCGAGCACAGTAGCACAATACTACATCGCAACAGCTCAGATGTGACAGTCTTTTCTCTGGGTGATCAGGGAAAACTTCACGGAGGAGTTGACATTCAAGCCAGATCTTGAAAGCCGAGTAGAATATGTTTGGGTTGAAAAGAAGAGGGCTTCACAAGTGAAAAGGCTAGAAGCTAAAGGCAGAGGTGTGCAAAATGGCAAAGGTGTGTAATTCATGCAGGCAGGGATGGCGTCACACACGCCTTTCAATCTCTCGTGGCATTTAGTACAGTAACTTCATGTGCACAATGCACATGCAGTAAGTGCCGGCTGGCCTGAATTAGTTATACTTGATTTTAAGTGGTTTCATCTAGATCCTAAGTGAATAATGTGTTGTAAGTGAGGTAGAGAGCTGTATCTTTTATAAGCCTGGGTTAAGTGGCAGGAATTTATGCCACTAATACCAAAATTGGAAGGGTAATTTAAAAATAACTTTAATGGCTTCTTTTTTCCAGGCAGCACAGCTATATGTAAAGTAGCTGGTATAGGAGGATCCAGTCCCCAATTGCTCAGATATTACCTGTCAAATTAGAAGATAATACCCTTTTTTGCTCTAGTTTAGTAAAATTATAACACTTGTAACCTGTTAAATAAATTACCAAAAAGGTGTTCATGACATCCATACTATATTTAGAAGCCATCTCATCACGTATTAGTTTTGTGATAGTAATCAATATAATTTTAACACTATCTGGGATTTCGAAGAAAAATAATGCTTTATTTTGCTGATGCAGAAACAACCAGAATTCATAAGAAGTGTTATTTTTAATCCTTAATCCCAAACTTCCAGGAACTTTGGAATAAAATAAAACATGTTAATGAGTTATAATTTAATAGTTACAGAAACTCCCATATTATAAGCTCTCAGGATCTCCCTTCCTACCATATGGGAGCTGACCCCACACACCATTTAAAGACTAACGTTCCTTGTTCCAAGAGTGATACCTCTAGTCTAATTTTGAATGTGACGCAGGTTATGGGAAATGAAGATCCATCTCATTGAGTAGTAGATGCATGATTTGGAAAAGGAACTGGGGATTGAAAATAAAATAGGTCCCTAGCAAAACCATGCCACCTTACCGCTGGAACTGAAGTCCACAGGCCCGATCCATTTGAAGGCTGGTTTCCGGCCTCGCTCCTCGGTTACATGCACCTTCTTTATTAGAGCCAAGCTGGTCAGAACATTGGCTATGTCATAGAGGCGTCGTACCTTTGCTTGAAGATATAAAACACAATTATGGTCACACCGTCTGTAACACCATTACATTTTAGTTTATGTGACAGGTCACTTTTCTGGGCGGCCATATAAACCTCAAGCAGAAAGCAGTGGGGTGCAGCAGAGGCCAACGGCTCTGTCATGCAATGGCCCGAGATTTATGGATCTGATGTATCTGAAGACACATACTACGGGAAGGTCAGTGTGTCTTTCCTTTTCCACAACTTCACACCCCTTGTGAGAGGCACCTGGTAATGAGCAGGGAGCACGGAGATTTGCAGGGAGCGCTGAGATTTCAAGAACGCCAAGGGAGGGAAAGGGGCTATAATTAAAGGCTTAGTAAATGTAATTCTGATGTGTGGCATGTCAAAAGCTCGCTCTGAGTTTCTCCCAGCAGGAGGTGGTGGCACCAGCTCCAGCAGGCAGCTGGCCTGTGAAAATGACAGGGATTCCCCAGAGCTACCCATGAGGCTGCGCTCTTGGGCACACAAGACCTTTGGGGCTCAAGGTCACGAGGTTCAGCTGTGCTGAAGACAGGCATCTGGCCACCTAGTGGGGGAGGGGCGGGGTGGTCCTTCCCTGAGTCTTATGAGGGCTGGGGGAGAGACATTTGAAAATGCAGGTACTAGAGGAGACATTCAGAAGAGGTGGTAAGACATCTGACAGGCAGGGCAATACCCACAAAGTAATGTCCATTCAAGAAATCAATTTACAGGTAGGAAACCCACTTGACTTTGTATCTAAGATCAATCAGAGGAGCTCTGATTATGGTCCAGGAACATCAAACATTCACCCCAGATCCAATCTTCTTCCCAATTCTGATAGAGCTGCATATTACCTACTCATTTCTCCCACAGGGTGCCTATACCTCCAATGGAAACAGAAAAAGCAGAAGCTGAGATCATGGCTTCCCAGGCCTTGAAAGGGCTACTGGCAGCCAAGGGCATTTGGCTCAACCTAGGCTTGACAGAAAAGGAAGATGCACTGGGTACGAATCTCGGAAACTCTATTCTTGCCCAGCGGCCTCATCCCACCACCCCTACCCTACCCTGGTCATTCCTCTGTTTCTTACCTGCAGACAACTTTCATCTCCACCCATCAGGAGAGTAGGCAGGGGGTGAGGAAAAAAGGGGAAAGAAAACTCAGACATTCTGTCTTGGAAGCAGCAATACTAAAGAGAAACGCAAAGCATCTTACACCCTCCCTGACCTGCATTTGTGGGATGGATGGCATTCTGCTTCCACCATCCATCCTAACTGCCGAGGAAAAGGCATCGGACAGAACTTTAATGGGAATTATAGTATTTACTAACTTACCTCTCACAGCCCCAAGAATCTTTATGAGTGCAGGAAGGACTGCACTTCTCAAAAACAATTTCTTCTTCAATCTCACAGGCAGAAAATATCGATATATGATATGACACCCTTTTTGTACTTATAAGTGGATTTAGGTGAAGATGCTTACTTTTAAATTTACTATGGTCTGGGGTATCCTGGCTTTCTTCTATCAGTATTTTGGCAGCCACATCAAGAGTAACAATCTTGGTTTTGGAGACGAGGAATAGCATGACAAACTTCTGGCTCATAATTCTCAGAGACTTGTCTTTTCTACTGTTTGCAGATGCTACAAAGGGAATGAAATGAAAGCATCAAAACATATAATTTACCACATGAAAGATGGTACTTAGAGTTTGCCAGAACTACTAACTCTACCAGCAGATGGAAAGATCAGTCTTGTTACAGGCAGAAGCCTACTGGACACACAGCACAAAAAGATGGCTTGTAAACAAATGAGATGGATTTTTGTCTTTTTTTTTTTTTTTTTTAAGTAACCCCTACACCCAATGTGGGACTCGAACTCATGACCCTGAGATCAAGAGTTGCATGTTCTACTGACTGAGCCAGCCAGGCGCCTCAAGAAATGAGATGGGTTTTCTTATGGCTTGGAAAATGACTCTACAGGAGGCATAAACTCTGAAATGCATATCTGAAACCACTCTTAATGCTTTACACTCCTACTTCATAGAATAAATCCATGAGGTAGTTTTCCTGGAGCAACTTTTTGAAAAGATGAATGCAGAAGGATAAAAGGAAGGGTAGACTTCACAGACTGTTTTCAGAACGTCAGCTGTTCCCTCAAAGGCAAGAACTCTGTTTTTCTTTCTCTGTGCCCACAATATCTAGAATATATCTTAAACACAGTAGGCGCTCGCCTCCTCCATTGCTTTTCAGAAATAAGTGAAGAACTAAGCTGTAAATGAGTAAGAGACACTGATTAGATGTCTGTTGCTGTATATGGCAGGCAAACCATCCCTGACAGATGGCTGTCTCCTCTGGTTACTAGTATAAGAACTGGCTCATGGGGTGGAGCTAAAAGGCACGAGGCAGTAAATCTAATGAAAACCAGGCCCACATTTCCATCCCTATTATATATGCAAGGGAAATGTTGAGTGATACTTGTACTTTATCATCTTAGCAATGGGATTTAGGGTAAGAATGATGAAGATCAGTGGTCAAAACAGGAAGAGGCTCAAAAGGAGCTGGGAGGGGAAGAATAATGTAGATATAAATAAAAAAAATTCTGTATCAAATGACAGCAGGGATTATCTATCTTTCTTACCAACGTGTTCTCCTAACGGGGTTTGTTCCTAAGTAATCTACCCTAAATAGAATTTAAAAAACTGAATTCTGTGAAAAGATAACTTCTTTCCAAGTGAAATTTCCTTAAAGGCTCACAAACAGAAATCAGCATGGGGCTGTCAATCAGAAACGGGAGCGCCGTTAGCGATCTGTGGTCCAAACACACCAAGTACCAAGTGAACTGCCACCAGACAGGCTTGAAGTGAGGTCGAGTGGGAAGCCCAGTGGGGGAGCCATCTGTCCCCCTTTCTTCAGTAGGTAGAACAGGAGGACATCTCCCTCCAGGGCTGTCGATCTGGCACTTCCCGCCTTAGCAGTGAATCTCTGTGGAAGGAACCATCACTCGTGTGGTTTTATGGTGCACTCACAAGAGGGGTAGTCGGGTTCAGAGAAATCCAGTAACTGTTGATCTTGAGAATCTGGGCAGCCATCTTTTTTACGTTCTCCAAGTTTATAATCCATCAGCTCTAGCTCTTTCTGTTGGAGATGTGCCATCTGCTCCTCATATTTCTGCTCCTCTCCCAGTCTCTGGAGGCTCCTCAGGGTTTTTGGCAGGCTGTGCCGTCCATGCCAGCCATACTGATTCTTGGCCACCCGGCTGACCAGATGCAGTGATTCCAGCACATTTACAATGTCATAGATACGTCTCCTTTCAACGCCTGTTTGAAAAACAGAAGTCGACAATCATGCAGGCAAACATTTTTGAGTGAAGATTCCTTGAGGGCCTGGACCATGTCTGTAAGCTACTCTACATGCTGCCCAGGGCAATGCACAGCAAGGGTGGATGCTCCACAAACCGAACCTGTAAGGATGTTCTTGGGATCCAACCCTTAAAAGAGCGAGGGTAAAAAACATCCACCCAGAGATGGAGGATAGTCGCATCTCTGTTACGTCAACACTAGTATGTCTCTTCTTTAGACCCGTTAGGTAAACCACGTGAACACCTCAGCACGTTAAAACAGGTGGGATTGAGCAACACGTGTACCAGTATGTCTAATGGACACCTGATGAATGCTGTTTGGTTGATTTTGACTTCTACTCCTAATTATGCAGACTGTAAAATAAACTGTGTCCAACGCGTGACACCTCATTTGGACAATCGTATCCTTTCCTGGAGTTTGAATGATGTGGAATAATTATCTTTGTTAACTTTCTTGATGGCCCAGGAAGGAAAACAGATGGCAAATATTTTGTTTCCTATTTTGCGCTGGAAACTTAGGAGTCTACAGCTTGGGCACCCTTCTCAAGCTGCTGGAGGAAGCTACAGCCAGGGCTGAACAACATACGAGGCTCCTTTTGCTCATAGCTTGGCTGCTGGTAACTGTCCCCGTGCTCCCATTCACAGCCGTTTGGGCTAAACAGCCCAGGGGTAAAGCACACTCTTTATGCACAATACTGGCTGACCATGAAGTTCTTCAAGTCTCTACCCACTTTCCCAACACTCTCAAAATAGCTAGAGTTATAGGGCTGTCTACCACATTTACCAAAAATATTTACAGGAGTTAAGTGTGGGGGCTTTGAGGTCAGACTGCCTGGATTTGAATCCCTGCTCAATCCCTTACTACCTGGGTAATCTTTCTAGGACTCAGTATTTATCTCATTAGATGAGGATTAAATGTGACCATAAATGTAACGGGTCTCCAATAGAGTATCAATTTTTATCTACTGTTATGTATTATTTTGTAAATACTTTCTGCATAGCATTGGAAATACCTAAAATCCCTGCTAGCATGAGAAGTCACAGTATAAACAGATTTTAAAACTTTCCTGTGACTCATCCTGCTGAGCAACAGGCCCTTAGGCTTTTGGAACCCACTGGCTCCTTTGCTCTCATCTGAGAACCCATAATAAAAGCCTCCGGGCATCTCCCAGAAAACTGGTCCAGCTACAAAGATGTCCTCTTTCTGCTCACGTGCCAGGAGCCGTTATGTAATCAGAGCAGGCTTAGTGAATGTAGCTTCTGGCCCTTCAAAGATTTAACACAAGAAATTGATCAAATTCTGATGAAAACTTTGGAGGTGAAACGAAGTTCTATTATCTGCAGGAAGAGGCATTTCACAGTTCATCAGAACATTTCGGCTCATGACCCTGAAAGGCTCTTCATCCTCAGAAGCTCAGACTTCGGTGCCAGATGCCTGCTGGAAGGTGCTGGCAGGGGCAGTCAACAGCCCCTTGTCCAGATCTGCCTGTTTTTTTTATTCCAGTCTGTTTTCATATATTAACACATCTTGTTTAGAGTGTAACATTCCATAAACCTTCCCATTAGAAATGTCATGTGAACGCAACTGAGACACCCCAGGGCCAGCCATATGCTGGGCTGTTTTGTGATTCTGTATTAGATACAAATTGTTAAATCTCCATCTAGTGAGTAGATATCCTAAGAAGGGAAAATAAAGGAAGATTCTGACCGCTTGAAGGTAAGATGAGTGTTTAATATGCACAATGGGTGTTTAATAGGCAGTGTTGGTAAAAGCCACTGTGGCAGCTGCCTTTCAATCTGGACTGGGTTTATCTGTCTACTGGCTCGTGCACTAAAAAGTTCCATTTCACAGGTCTCGAGACCTTCAGGTTACTCTGGGGCTTGCTCCATCAGGAAGGTTTTTCCTAGCATCCAGCCTTTTCCTTTTGTATCAGCGTAATCCTGTTAATCCTAGCCATGGCATTACGTACGCCCCCACAGATTTATCAGTTATTACCATGCTTCCCTTAGTCTGAGATGGAGCTTGTCTGATGTTTTTGTCTAATCTTTTGTCTTCTGCACTGACATTAGTGCAAGGTCCGTGGATGGAAGTTGGGTATATGGAGGAAGCTGGTTTCATGAACCTCAGTAAGGACACTGTGTGCTACTGTTTTACCCTCATCCTCTGTAAGATTAGTTTCTAGGCCTGTGCCTCAAATGGGTGTACCCTAAGTCTTCATCCGCTGGGTCACTTTCCCTTTCTTGTTTCATTGGCACTGACTCCAAATACTGTATTTTACTTCTGGGCTCCCCAATCAGGCACTGTACTTCCTTTCCCAGAGGGTGACAGGATAGCTTGGGGAGGGCAGAGGGAGATCTAGTAAGAGCTGAGTAGAAAGTGTTCCACGTAACAGTAGGAGTTACCCATGCCCAGCCCTGAGTTAGGCATGTTGCTGACATTCTCCCCAAACTTTGCTAAGTTTCTGCAAGGTAGGTGCTATGATCCTTGTGTTTCAGACAGGAACAGGTTAAGTAACTTTTTAAAAACTCTCACAGCCTATAAATTGGAGAGCTCCATCTGATCCAAAGCCCAACCCATGGTCCTCCCATCACATTCACTGCCTCATTATCTCAGTTTCTAGCAACTAAAACAGTTTTAGCCATCAGTTTGAATAATTCAGATGGCCAGTCATCTACTGGGGCACATTTCTCAGGGCTAGGGGAAGAAAGAGAATAAACAAATTAAAAATATAATCTATCATAATGCTTGTTTAGTTGATTTTTTTTCTTTTCTTCTGTGTGTAAAACCTTATTTTTTAAGGGGACACCCTATACCTTCAAATCACTGTGATTTCTGCTTAGTTAAGATTGTCAACATGTTTATCCTGGGACCAACTGCAACCCATGCCCACTAGGGGTCTCTACTCTGAGGCAGCTGTCTTCATATTTACAGCCCATACCCCACTGCACATTACACACACCCATGCCATGTAAACACATGTACTCCTCTTTGTTAGAAGGTTAGCTGTTTGAGTTATGTCCGGATGTGCTTCCTCCAGCTTGACAGGCTCGCTGTATCACACTGTATGGCTTCAAACATAACGCTCTTGCTCTCAAATCCTATTTGATAACAGAAGTAATACCAGGTCTGAAATCTTAGAAGCATTTTTAAAAATAAACAGCAAGCTATTTTAAAATGTGTTTTGTCTGCAATAATATGAAATTACAAGTGATATGTTTTTAACGTTGAGTCTTTTATACAAATATTTTACGAGGTTAAAAAAGACACAAATTTTTGTTTGACCTTCAGGCCTAGAAGACTCCCTGAAATCCTCTGCATGAGGATGAGAAATCCGATGACAGAAGGAAGCACTACCTGCTCCTCTGTCCTCATCCTTCGGGAGCCCACTCTTTACTTAATGAGAAGCTATCTCAAGACTTAGGCCTGCCCGAGGAAACCAGTTTCCCACTGTGACTGGAGACGGGCCTCCAGGTAATCTAATGATACATACCAAGACTGACAGCAACTTCATCCAGGGAGATGGTTGTTTTCTCGGTTGACAAAGGGTAACTTGGATAGCGAGCTAGAAACTTCTGGCACAGGAGTCCTAGACTTTTCTGTTTTCTGCTTGGCCTCTGCTTTTCAAATTCATCCACAGCACTGTCCCCAACAACATCAAGCTGCAAAGGGCAGACAAAAGGGAGAGGAGAGATGCCACCGAAATTGCATGTGGAGAAATTGCATGAAAAATGCAGAAGAAATGCATGGACTAATGAGTTATTGGCAAACCTGGGGGGGGGGGGGCATCCCAGTCCACAGCATTCTAGATTCTGGTTAAAATATATTCATTACCTAATCCAATTTTCTTAACATTTTATTGGTTGTTTTCTTTGGACTGATTTTTTCCTCCTCTGAAACTTGAGAGTCTATTGGTTAAAAGCTTAAAAAATGAAAGTCATTTACAGCTTGCTACACCTTGCTATGAATGTGCTCATTAGACCTATAGATCAGCATCACCGGGAGCTTGCCCCATCCCAGACCTGATGTATCAGAATTTAGGTCCTGGGTAATTCCTATTGACATAAAATTCTGAGATTCACTGGCCTGCATTGCGTCACCAACGTGTTTTATTTTTTACAACTGACCAAGGTTCAAGGAACTGAACAAGGGCAGCTAAGTCTTACTCCTCTTTATTCTTTTTGTAAGGATACTAACGTGGTGTCCTTGTCTCAGCAACCCACATTTGAGAAAGGCTCAGTTCAAGCTGCAAAAGTAAAAGGCTTTTCTTTTTTATTATTTTTTTAATGTTTTTATTTATTTATTTATTTTGAGACAGAGAGAGACAGAGCATGAGCAGGGGAGGGGCAGAGAGAGAGGGAGACACAGAATCTGAAACAAGCTTCAGGCCCTGAGCTGTCAGCACAGAGCCCGACAAGGGGCTCAAACTCATGGACCATGAGATCATGACCCAAGCTGAAGTCGGACGCTCAACTGACTGAGCCACCCAGGCTCTACTAGATGTGTACCCTAGAATAGTAGTTCTCAAATTTTTTGGTCATAGAATCTTTTCATATTCCTAAAAATTACTGAGGAATATCTTCTTTAAATTGATTTTTTACTACCTTTTGATAGAATATTTGGTCATACAAAATATACTTACCATGTACATAATATCTTTAATGCCCCAAACCAGAACAATACTATTAATTTACATCTGCCTACCCCACAGAGTAACCTTTCTCCTAAATTTGCATGTATCATTTCATGGCCATTTTCAAATAATCCTATCACATATGGATATATTCCTATATAAAATATTGCTTAGGTTTTGTTTGGTTTGAGTTTTCAGCGTTTGTAAAATTGAAACTAATAGATAGTCTTCTGAAACTTGCTCCTTTCAATCAACATACGTCTTTATGATTCATCCACGTTCTTGCATGTAGCTATGATTTTCTCTCATTGTCACTGCTGTTTGATATTCCACTGTATGAATATACCACAATTTAGTTATCCATTCTCCTACTCATAGCCATGTGTGTTGTTTCCAGTGTGCACTAACAGGAACTGTGCTGCTATGATATTCTTGTTCGTGTCTCTTGGTGTATACACAGAGTTTCTCTGGAGCGGTGGTTCTCAAAGTATGGTCTGATTTGTGTTTAGTTACATGGAAAAATCTTTTTTTTTTTTTTTTTCCCAACGTTTATTTATTTTTGGGACAGAGAGAGACAGAGCATGAACGGGGGAGGGGCAGAGAGAGAGGGAGACACAGAATCGGAAACAGGCTCCAGGCTCTGAGCCATCAGCCCAGAGCCCGACGCGGGGCTCGAACTCCCGGACTGCGAGATCGTGACCTGGCTGAAGTCGGACGCCCAACCGACTGCGCCACCCAGCTGCCCCTAGTTACATGGAAAAATCTATTAGCTCTGTCACTGCAATGAAGTATACCAGATTCACTTCATTTTGTTCTATTAATTTCATGTTGTAATTCAGGATATCTTTTTCTCTTCTTTTTCAATTTCTTCATTTTGGTAATTTTTATAGCATAAAAAGTCTACCAAAAGGAGGAAAAATAGAGAAATAACATTCAAATTTGTAACTTTTCTTAGCGAGCCTGGGAAAAGGTTTAATGGGAGAGTGAAAATTATTGACCATTGATTTTTTTTTTTCTTTAAAGTATAGATATGCTGCTTATTCAATAGCTCTGGTTCTCCATGGGACAGATAATTTAAAGATGATTTACCTTTAAGGCCCCAAACCAAAAACTTCAAAATATATAAAAATAATGAAATTTCCAAAGTCTAAAATAAACTGCTACCCTCAAAATCAGAGAAAAATTATAATTCACAGCAGCATTAAAAAAAGTCCAAACTTTTTCATTAAATCAAAATTATGAAACAGTTCTGCTTTAAAAATTATCATTTTTAAATGTGTACTGGGAGTAGTCAAGGGAGTAGCATATAGAAGAGAAAAAAAAAACATTCATTATGAAAAAAATAAGACACAGAGTGAGAATTCCATTTCAGCTAGAAGTAAGATATTAAGTTTTGGCATATTTTGATATCTGTAAACAGCAGGGATTTGTGGATGAAAGATATCGCCTGCCTAAAAGTATTTTACCATTACAGACATCTGACATGCCATTAAAAAAAAAAAAAAAAAAAAAAGAAGAGAGGAAGACATTAAGTTTAATACCGCCTTTGGCTCAATGGTAACTGAAAAACTGAGAATCCTATGACTTTTAAGTTGTTAAGTAAAGATTTTAAAATTCTATAAAGCCTGGGGTGCCTAGGTTGCTCCGTCGGCTAAGACTCTGACTCTTGGTTTCGGCTCAGGTCATGGTCTTGTGGTTTCACGGGTTTGAGCCCCACATCGGCCCCATGTTGACAGCGCAGAACCTACTTAGGATTCTCTCTCTCCCTTTTTCTCTGCCCCTCCCCACTCACACTGTCTCTGTCTCCCTCAAAATAAATAAACTTAAAAAAAAATTTCTATAAAGCCTGAGACGCACAGCCTGTTTACCTGCAGAGAGTCTGTAAAGGCATCATCCTTGTTTTCAATGGGTCTGAACAGTCCCTTTTTCTTCTCCCGGTCTCTTATGTCAGGGCTGGCAGCACTAATGAGCATCTTCAGGTTAGCTGTGGGCGTCCATGGTTCTGCCTGCTGTCTGTCAACAAGCTTAACTGGAGTAATGGGGTTTCTTTCTGGAGTGAAAATTTTTTGCTTTGATAAATCAATTGGTTCATTTTTTATTGGAGTCTTCGGGGCCATCCTTGAGAGATCAACAAATATATTTTCCTATTTAAAAAAAAAGAGACCTTTTAGTAAGAAAGAGAAAGGGCAGGTATAAGCTAAGAGCATTTTGTTCCCATGATTCACCGAGACATGAAAATACAAAGAGACCATATATTCACCGCTGAAAAATACCAGGCTAGGACTAATGAAAATAGACTGAAGGATTCATGGAATCCAATAGTGGTTCAGTGAGAACATGATTATCATCTACTGCTTTTAAATACACTTCTCATGGCAGCTCTGGGAAAGAAGTTGAGTGTATGTGCCCCTGGTAGATGCTTGTAATTGTTGGGGATGATAATAAGGGCAAATGTGGGCTGAGTCCATACTGTTTCTCCATTTACGAGTTTGCACTAACTAGTGCAGTACAGTTATGCTTTTGTAGTTCAGTGTTCACTGGTGCTAATTTAGAAATTTGTAGCAGGACCAACCAATGGAAAAGTATCCAACAAAATGCCACATTTCAAACCAACCTGGAAGGGCTGTTATTCCCTTAGAGCAGTACTTCTCAAACTATCCATGGTGAAGGGCCAGGGTTTTTTATTTCCAAACTCCCACATACTGATATGTAGTTTCACTTCACAGTACTTATATGCATTTTCCACCACCTGTAACTCTCCATGTGAGTTTGTCACTCAAACAACCTACAGCCTGTTCACTAGGAAGAGACCACTGATCATGGGCTTAGATGCCACAGGGGGGCAAGATCAAATTGTTACAGAGCTTTCTAAGTGCCTGCCTTTCAAATTCTGGTCTTAATTTTTTATGGTTTAGCAATAGTTTGTGGGCTAGCATCTGTCCCCAGATCACACTTTGAGTAGACCTCCTTAGATAATTATAAGAGAAGAGCAGTGATGGGTCCATTATGTCCCTTAGTCCACTTTGAAAAAGGACTAAGTGAATGGAAGCCACATTTGGAAATACCAAGTAAAGAAAACAAGTTTCTTTCCCCTAAAATAAGGACTCATCATTCAAAAACGGAAAGATTCTGTTCTTTCTGTAGCAGAATTCACCTCCAAGCAATTGCATTTTACATAATGATGAAGGTGGATGAGCTAAAGGTTTGTCCTATAGCTTTTCCTATATATGTAGCATCCTATATATGCTTTTCCTATAGGAAAAAATATATATATATTCCATATATATATGCTTTTCCTATATATGTAGCATCCTGTAGCTACTGTGTGCTTGGATTTCCGCTAAGCAGTCCTTTAAGAAAGGTGCTTTCCCACCAATGAGCAACATATGAAGAGAGGAAAAGAAGATTGGGAGCCCCTGGAGTCTGTGTAGGGGGGCGGGGGCAGCATCTCTTGTTCCTTGGATCAGCAAAAGCTGCTGGCTGGCCATGGTGAGGTTTTGCCCCGGTGTCACTGGGGTGGGGGGAGAGGAGGGAATGGGATGGGGGGGATGGTTTCCCACCACGCAGCAGAAACAGCCAGCCTGGAGCACTGCATCTACCCATATCTCTTAACACATCCGTACTAATGTGCAGTTCTGATGAAGTCTTCTACAAGGGAATTCTGAGGGGAAAGTATTAAGTGTTTACTATGGACCACACCCCGTTTTATGTACTTTACATATATTAACACCTCATCCAATCCTGTGACCTAGGTACTATTATTTTTCCAGTCTACAGATGAAGAAACTGAGGCACAGAGAGGTTAAATAACTTGCCTGGGGTCACATACAACCTTCATTCAGTATAAAAGTTACTGGTATGCAAGAAACAGCTGACAGCAGAAGTTTCTGAAATCTTGCATCTAGAAGTGAGCTTATCGTGGGTGCAAACTTTTGTTGGATTAACAAAAGGTACTGAGCAGACCACTGACCCCACTGGCACTATGGAGAGGCAGTATGGGGAAGTAGTTATGCACACAGGCTCTTGGGCCAGCTTACCTGTCTCTGCTGCTTATCAGTGTGGGCAAGCTGCTTGTCTCACTATATTCTAATTCTCTCAACTGAAAATGAAGTCCACAAAGATACCAACCTCAAGGGTTATTAGAGTAGTTCCTGGCATATATTGAGCCCTCAGTAAAACCTAGCTGTTACCTGTTCCCCTCTTTCCCATTCTTTGTTACCGTCCATTCTGGCACTCAGAGCTAATACAACACAATGCGTCATATTGCTATTTAACTTCCTAGGTGCATGTCTTGACTCATTAATGTGACTGTGCACTTCTGGAGGTCAGGAATCAAGTTCCATATGGCTCATTCCTCATAGTTTTTTTGGCACAGTGCCTTGCCCCTTATGGGTGCTGACAGAACACTGTGCCTTGATTATCTCGTTTTCCAAAAAGTATCCCTGTGATAGAGGGTGTGGGCCAGCCTCACTGAGGTTACAGAGATGCACACTCCTTCTCTGCTCCCTCTAGCAGACCTACCTATTCTCAAAGGAGTAATGAGCTCCTACTTTTGCCCTATGGAGGAACTATTTAGATGGATTATTTCCTTCAACACTTTGATATATTTTTACTACAGTTTAATACGTAAAGTTGGAGGGGAATTAGGTTACCTGCGAGGTTATGATTGTACACACCTCTACATGAAGAGAAAAAAGAATGCCAAGCAAATTTTTATGCTGAGATCTCAGATGGGCAGAAAGTCAACTGTAATCTAAAGTCAACTGCTTCATCTGTCTGTCTAGCCTGTAGTCCTAACACTGTATAAGTGGAAAGGAAGTTAGAATGAGAGTGGAAACCTGGTTTTTGTCTCCGCTCTGGGTCTTTTTGATACTGGACAAATTGTTCTGTCTAGGCCCAAGTTTCCTTATCAATAAAATAAGGGGTTCCAACTAAAGAATCTATCTCTACAGCTTTCCAACCAGGCTCCCCAGCTGTGTGGTGGACACAGGGATGTGCTGAGATCTCTTCAGGAATGAATGACTCATTTCCCCTGATGCTAGAAGCCCTTCACCAGTCTGAGAGGGCAGAGTCCTCCAGAATCATAACTTCCCAGGGAGACCCGGACTGTCCTCAATGCCAATAGAGGTAGCGTTGACATGTAAAAGCCTAGCCAGGCTTGCCCCCACTCAGGATGACTCTGAGGGGTCATTCTAGAACTCCTAGTTGGGTAAACTCCAGACTTCCCCTGAGACTGTCTCAGATCCGCTTCTCCCTCTGTCTAGTTCTGCTGCCTTCCCTTCCTACCCACAGACGTGGCTCCCCAGAGCACCCCTAACAAGCCTCCAGCACGTTACCTCCGTGTCCGATCTGCCTGTCGGTAAATCTAAGTGCAACACCCTGGAAGTAGCTTCTTCGATTAGAGAGGGCCTGGAGAAATGTAACCCTGAAACAGGCTCTCCAATTCTCATATGCAAATGGACACAACATAGCCTCGCTTATCTGCCATAGAGGTGCTGTGAGGATGGGCTCAGATAATGAAGGTGAAGGCAGTTTGTCACCTGAGTGCTATACAAATATTTGTTATGAATTATACCAGTACTTCGACTCTGCTGTATGCCGCCATAGAAAAGCTGTGTAATTATAAGATCTTGGTTCCCGTCTTGCTTGGGTCTCAGATATAGCTTTGATCACGTTCCCTCAAATAATATGTGCAGATATCAGCCTTGTTGGGGCCCTTGGCAATATTTTGCCAACTGCTTTTCCAGTTCTATCTCATGCATTATTCTACCTTGTGCCCAAACAGTGCACTTGCTTTTCTTCAAACCTGCCCTGCACCGTTACTTTGTCTTTAATGCTATTGGTGAAGCTTTGCCCCTTGAAACTCGACCTATGGTTTAAGGCTCACTGCAGAGATGACATGTTAGGAAGCGTCTCTTTCTAGCTTTTGACTAACAAACTCTCCTTCTCTTCAGAGCACACTTTCTAGAATGAGTAATCCACACCAAGGGCTTTCCTCTGCCCGTCTCCCAGGGGTTCCCACTGGTCTCATCTAGGTCGCCTCTCACTTGCCAAATCAACAGTAAAACACCTCATTTGACCTCACTGTACAGGTTGAGACTGTTGACTATTCTTTGCTCTATGAAACATGCAGCCCTTTGGAAACAGCACATTTTTTCTCTTGGTTCTCTCCCTACTTCTCAGTCTCCTTCGTTGGTTCCTCGTTTTCTACTCTTAGAACCTCAGCTCTCCACTCCTCTCTGTTCGCTCTCTCTCTGGGACAGTTCACTCATCCTCATGTACAGGGCTTTAAAACCAACCTGAATGTTGACAGTTCCCAAGTTTGTATCTGGCTAGGACCTTTCATGAATTCCAAAGTCAGGCAACCAGTGCCTCCTGCACACATTTATCTACCTGTAATCACACAGGTACAGATACATAGCTCAAACTGACCTTCCCTTCTCTCTCAATCACTCCTAAAAATGATGAATGACCTTCAAAGAAAACCTGTGCCCACTAAGTCTGGGCACTGTCCCCAAATGTATCTGCTCATTGCTACTTCTTACCAGTTGCCTTCCTCTCCACTTGCCTAAGTCTTAACATTCATCCCTTCAAGCCCTTGTTCAGGTTTATCTCCTTCACAAAGCACCCCGGTAGCTCAATCCTTATTGCTCACCCCTGCATGCCAAACCATCAATTTTCTTCTTTTGTCCTCCCCAAATGCTCTGTAAACAACTTAAGAGGAGAGTCTTGTTTATTACCTCACAACTGGGCTAAGGAAATGTGGGTAATGAAACTGAAAACTGTACACTTAAAAAAAAATTCCTCCGTAAGTAGCAAGAAGATGCATGCATCATACAGTACTTCTAGTTCTTGACCAATGTGTAGAAAGTCAAGAAAGAGAAATCCTCTAAATGCCAGCTGACCCACAAAACACTGTGCCAGGCATCTCTCAGAGGCTTTCAAGCAACAATTCAACACCATCAGCTTCTGGCCATTCTGAGTATCTTGAACATTTCTAGAACGCCTGCACCTCACATTATTTCCTCTGCCTACAATGTCCGTTCTGCTCACTCCTGTTTTTCTGTAGGCTGAACGTCCTTAGGCATGGAGGCGTGGTTAGCCCAGATGTTACCTGCTCTGTGAAGCTTCCCAAATCTCCCGGGATTCCCTGTGAATGTATTTCCTCCTCTGTTATTTTGCCAAACATTTTGTTCCCACTTCTGTGATGGCACTTGGCAAATGATAGTACAGTTGGGTAGTTTTGCATCTGAGTCCCAGAAAGTGTCTCACGGCCTCTATGTTTATCTTTGCGTTGTCACTGAGTACAGTGTGAACAGTATGTGTTGCTGGGTACTTTACAAACACCTAAAGAGGGAGGTGCTATTTATTAGCTCCAATTTATGGAAGAAAAAAATAAGCTTAGAGAGGTTAGGAAACTTAAACCACTGTATCTCAGCACCTGGAATATAAATATTTATTGAGTGACTGAATAAATATATTAGTTCGAGGTTATGGAGCTAATAAATGGCAGAGCAGGAAATCAAACCCAGATCTCTGTTACTGCAAATCCCACGTTCTCACCATCCCTAGAAATCCTCCTTCGTTTACTACACAGCAATGTGAAAAGGAGACAAAAGCTCCACCTACGCTCTGGGCAGAAGCACTATTCTCATTCCTTGCCTTCTCTTTGAGAGGTGAAATAATCCCTGCTCATACAATCCATTTCAAACATTTTAACCACTTTTCCGACCTCTTTGTGGAGTCATTTGAGTTATTCTCCACACCTATTAAAATGGGAAAGTTCATCTGCAAACAGTACTCACTGATACCAACCAGAGTAGAATGCCCTTGTGGAAGGCACTTGATAAAAAAAATCACTGACCCAGAAGGAAAGAAGTAGACGCTAACTCAGGCTTTATATAAATGCATACACATTCCTTCAAAGCTATTCCATCCAAATTATAAAGGAAAACAAAAAGTTTTGCTCTGAAAATCCCAAAGCCAAAACTCTCAATATACACTTTAAAGTCTGGGCATTTCCATCCTCATATGGCTTAGGTTCATTTTTAGAAAGTCCTCTTGAAAACAACAATGTTTTGGTATCCTTCTTTTCCTAACAAAAAAATTTTGAAGGCTAGGAAAAAAAAAACCACAACACTACAAAACATACAGTTGCACACCTATCCAAAATTAATGGTTGTCAAGTATTTTCAAAGGTCCACATAAGAGGTGCTTTGCAACCAGACAGTTTCATTGTTGATGGCAAGTCTAAAAATAAAAACAAGGAGCCTAGAGAAGTGCAATGCCCAAGTAAGTTGCTATGCTCAGATTTGTATTCAAAGTTTCTGTTATATATTTGGCTTCTGCCTAAAAATGCTTAGACATTCACTAACAAGCTATTACACCTTTTCCGTAGGGCACTAGCTGGTGAGTGCAGCTGTGCCGATGTGGGGATGGTGACAGTTTAGACATTACAATGGCCACTTCGTTATGGGTCTTGAAGACACAACCATGGTCTTAAAAGTCACAAGGGGTGCAGAAAGAGAGAGAAAGGCTCAGTACAGAACCAGGAGTAGCACTGTAAAATATTCAGAGTATGCTAGTGGGCTAAGTCATTTTATCTCCCTATATATGGGTGGCACAGGTCTTAATTTTGGGTGAATGGAATAGTCGCTAGGAGAGGGTTCATTGGTATGAAGAACACTTCACAGCACTTTAAATATCCAGTATTTACAATGTACAGTCTATATTCCAGGACCCAAGGGGTAACATTCCTGCACAGCATGAGCTAATCCACTCTTGACAACTGTAAGTATAAATTTTTGGTTGCAGTGTCCAGCACATTTTCGATTCATATAAATTGGTTTCAACATTACATCTAACAGCCTCTTTCTACTGCACAGTGAGTGAGAAACTCGACAATAATGGTTTGGATGCCTCCATTTTTAAAAAGGTATATTTCTATAATGAGCGTCAACATTAATTATTATGTTTATAAGACAAATACAAGTGCCATGTCGAAATACTTCATTGAATTAGAAATGACCATCTTAAATATGTTAAAGCATAAGGTATTTAAGCGCACTTACCTTTTGTGCATTTTCCCCATCTTCAATTGCAAAATCTAGTCTGGGCTGCCTGGGGTTGATCAGGTCTTTTAATGTTAAACAATTTACCTCCATCTGTAATGCACAATTACATTAGAAAATGATTTTACAATTGGATGTTTTCTCCTCCAACAAAAATATTTATTACTTGCTCGTGAACATGAACTTCCCCTCTCTAAACTCATCCTGGGAATTTCCAGGAGTGCAGCCACCCTCAACTCTAAAACGCACATGAATAACACGAACACTTAAAGTGTGTTTGATAATTACTAAAAACCTGAGAAGGCAAAAAATCGACAAAACTGGTAATCGTTTATGAAAAGCAACAGCACAAAACAAAGTTACCAAGTCAGAAGAGTGTAGGGCAAATCTGTCAGAAAGCACAGGGTCTCCTAGGTCAGTTAATTTTGGCGCAAAGAACTGGGAGGAATTCGGCTTTGAGGGGGTTTTGAATCAGGGGGGAGGGAAACCTGATCGCTAGACCAAACCCACTCAGCTCTTAACGCAGCCCCTTCCCAGGCCTCCAAGCAGACCCCAAGGATAAACTCTTCCAATGAACCCCCCAGATCGTGAGGAACAAGTCCCCTCTACTGCCTCACGTGAGGGAGAGCTGGAGCCAGGACACCCCACACGCTCTTGATCCGGCGGCAAAAATGACTCGATCCCCACCAGCCAGGGAGGCTGGCAGCCTGGGCGGGAGGGGGGGGGGGTCCCCTTTTACCCCAATTCCCGCCTCCACGCAGCGCTTAGGGCCGCACGCTACTTACTCCCACTTTGAGAAGGAGGTTTCCTGCCTCTGTGGGGACGTTTCACGATCCCACACCGGCGAGGGACCAGCGGGGAGAGGAGATCAGCAGGCGGGCGGCGACATCGGGCGGGGAAAGCGAGGCGCGCAGATCCCCGCTCCGAGCGCCCTGAGCTGGCGGGGACCCCGCGGTGTCAGGGCAGCGCCAGCGCTCCAGCCCCGGATCGCAGTCCCCGCTAAAACACCTCCTCTGGCGCCTTGAGACCGAATTTGAGAATCAGCCAATCAGCGGCGGCCGCCGGGATGGCCCCGGCCAATCGCTCGGCGGCACGGCCCGGGCCCGCCGCCCCTCGGAGTCTTGGCGCTCCCGGCCGCGCGTTTCGCCCTCACCCGCCCAATTGTTGCCGCCTCGGCCCCCTCCCCCTTCCGGGTACCTGGAAACCTCGGGCCCGGGAGCCAATTCCTGCCGGGGACTTGGGCCCGGGCGGCCGCGGGAAAGCCAAGGTGGGGGCGGCGCGGGGGCGGCGGGAGGAGGAGGGGAGCTCTTTTGTTATGCATAAAAGGCCCGCTCCTGTCCCTTCGGCTTGCCGCGC
This sequence comes from Prionailurus viverrinus, assembly GCF_022837055.1. Taxonomy (NCBI): domain Eukaryota; kingdom Metazoa; phylum Chordata; class Mammalia; order Carnivora; family Felidae; genus Prionailurus; species Prionailurus viverrinus. Next base: position 97,780,030 of record NC_062567.1, read on the forward strand.
TGGGGGACCGCGGGCACAGCCAGGGGAGGGGAAAGCAGATGGAGTTTGGAAAAACGATATACACACTCTGGACGCTGCCGCCGCCACCCCCTCCCCGCAGCAACCTGCGCGGAAGCTAAGTTGTCCAGGCTTGTTGGGGCAAACTTCCTAACACCGCACGCTGGTGTGGCACGTGAACCATGGTTACCACTCTATGCTGCGAGCAGATGGCACGCCAGTTAGTCCTGGAAACTAGACTGCAAGCACAACCAGCTGTTTTGGTTTTTTTTCTTTTCCTTTTCTTTCTTTTCCTTTCTTGTTAAGTCTGGAAGAGTTTTTTTGGTGTTCCTTTTTAAGAACATCGCCAATAATTAAGGGGGAAAATAATAATTCTAAATAATTCTTTGCAACATGCACTAGCATTCCGGGAAGTAGTCGAGAAAATTTCCTCGACTTGCTGATTTGTATTAAGTGTTTCACTTCCTTCAACTTTAGTTTCTTATTTGAAATATGGATATTGATAGAGACAGCTGTGTGTGTATGTATGTGGTGTGTTTTAATAGATTAGTGCTTAGAACAGTTTTACATTTACAGGAAAATTGAGAAGATAGGACACAGAGTGCCCATATATCCCGCACTCAGTTTTACCTGTTTAACACCTTATATTTGTATAGTGTTTTTGTTGAAATTAATGAGCCAATAATGATAACTGAAGTCATTTCTTTATTCAGATTTCCTTAAATTACCTACTGTTTTTCTGTTCCAGGATACTGCATTATATTTAGTGTTCATGTCTCCTTAGGCTCCTCTTGGCCATGATATTTCTCATACTTTCCCGGTTTTTGCTGGCCCCCATGGTTTTGAGGAATAACTGGTAAGTCATTTTGTAGGATGTCCTGCTGTTGGTATTTGAGACATCCTTTTAAAAGCATGTCTACAGACACTTCCCAACAAATCATATACCTCCTTATCCTTTCCTGTCTAGTGCTCTGCTCTCCACTCCTCACCTCCCAAGCAGAATTTAGAATGCTCAATCAAGTCCTTCACTTTGTACTCTATTTAGATTACTGATAAATACATCCTAAAAATCACTGTTAGATGGCATCAAAGAGACACGCATGGAAACATTAAACAATAGGAAAATAACAACAGTAATAAAAATTTGACATTTTTATATGAGAAATGATATTTTGAACTGAAATCTGTCTTCTAGGTAGAAGCATAAGGAGACAAGTATAAAGAATAAAATTCCATTTATTAAATTTACACTTGTATAGAAGCAGAAAATTTTGATTAGGAAATATTTTTTTTCCAACTGTATTAATTTGCTGTGGCTGCTGTGACAAATTACTACAAACTGGTTGATTTAGAAGAATAGAGATTCATTTTCTCACAGTTCTGGAGGCAGAAGTCTGAGATCAGGGTGTTGGCTGAGCCACATTCCCTCTGGGGCTCTAAAGGAGAATCTGTTTTTTGCCTCTTCCAGCTTCTGGTGACTATAAGCAATCTTTGATATTTGGCTGCCTCACTTGGTTCTCTGCCTCCGTGGTTACATTGCCTGCTCCCCTTCTATCTGTTAAATCTCTATTGTGTATCTCTCATAAGGACACTTGTTACTGAATGTAGGTCCCACCTATATTCAGGATGGTTTCCCCTTTAGGTCCTTAACTTAATTACATCTGCAAAGACCTTTTTTCCCATATAAGGTAACATTCATGGGTTCCAGAGATTAGGACGTGGATATTCCTTTTGGGGACCACCATCTCCACTTTCAAATGATTAAAGTCTATTCATTTTTCTGATATTTTAAAATAATAATGGTGTCTCTTTGAGGTTAGGCAGTTTTATGTTACAGACCTTTTCCTAGCATTTTCAGTGTTTTTTCTATCTATGTTTCAAATGTAGCCACTATTCAGAACAAGAATAACTCAATAGATAGCTTCAGACTCTTGCATTGCTTGCTTAAAGAGTGATCTTAAATTTGGAGGGAAACTGGAAAATGAGTGTTCGATGGGCAAATTCGGAGACATTCCTCTAATACACTTATTTGCTGCCTTCAGGTCCCAGAGTTTGTAAATGTTCTGTCAATCTCTCAGTTACTCAGTGGACACTGATGGTGGCTGGGAACTTGGGTGGGGCATCAAGAAGAGTCCTTGCATGTGGCTTCTCAGTGTAGCTTGATCTTCCTTACAGCATGGTGGCTAAGGCAATTGGACTTCTTTCAGGGGCTCAGGACTCCACCATGAGTACCCAAGTCCACAAAGTGGAAATTGTACTGCCTTTCATGATGTAACCTTAGACCTAAGGTAGCATCAATTCTGCTATATCTTTTGGATGAAGCAGTCAAAGATCCACCTATATTTGATAGGAAAGGACATATACCCTACCCTTCCTTTTTTTTTTTTTTTTTTTTGGTTTCAAGTTTTTATTTAAGTTCTAGTTAGTTAACTTATAGTATAATATTGGTTTCAGGGACAGATTCATCACTTACATATAACACCCAGTGCTCATCACAAGAATCCTCCTTAATGCCCATTACCCATTTAGCCCATCCCTTGCCCACCTCCCCTCCAGCAATCCTCAGTTTGTTCTCTATAGTTAATAGTCTCTTATGGTTTGCTTCCCTCTCTCTCTCTTTTTTTCTTTCCTTCTCCTATGTTCATCTGTTTTGTTTCTTTAAAAAATTTTTATTTAAATGTTTATTTATTTTTGAGAGAGAAAAACAGAGTGTGAGTGGGCAAGGGACAGAAAGAGAGGAAGACAGAATCGGGCTTCAGGCTCTGAGCTGTCAGCACAGAGCCTAATGCAGAGTCTGAACCCACGAACCACGAGATCATGACCTGAGCGGAAGTCAGATGCTTAACCAACTGAGCCATCCAGGCACCCCATCTGTTTTTTTTCTTAAATTCCACATATGAGTGAAATCATATATTTATCTTTCCTGACTAACTTATTTCACTTAGTATAATTTAGTATAATTTACTCTAGCTCCATCCATGTTCTTGCAAATGGCAAGATATCATTCTTTTTTTTTTTTAATGTTTATTTATTTTTGAGAGAGACAGAGACAGAATGTGAGTGGGTTAGGGGCAGAGAGAGAGGGAGACACAGAATCCGAAGCAGGCTCAGGCTCCGAGCTATCAGCACAGAGCCTGATGCAGGGCTCGAACTCACGAGCTGTGAGATCATGACCTGAGCCGAAGTCGGATGCTCAACCGACTGAGCCACCCCGGTGCCCCAAGATATCATTTTTTTTGGTGGCTAATATTCCATTGCATATATATTACCACATCATCTTTATCAGTTCATCAGTTAGTGGACATTTGGGCTTTTTCCATAATTTGGCTATTGTTGATAATGCTGCTATAAACATCAGGGTGCATGCCCCTTCAAATCAGTATTTTTGTATCCTTTGGGCAAATACCTAGTGGTGTAATTGCTGGATCAAAGGGTAGTTCTATTTTTAACCTTTTGAGGAAGCTCCATACTGTTTTCCAGAGTGGCTGCACCAGTTTTCATTCCCACCAACAATTTAAGAGGGTTCCCCTCTCTCTGCATCCTCGCCAACATCTGTTATTTCCTGTGTTGTTAATTTTGGCCATTCTGACAGGCGTGGTATCTTATTGTGGTTTGGATTTGTATTTCTCTGAAGATGAGTGATGTTGAGCATCTTTTCTTTTTCTTTTTTTTTTTTAATTTTTTTTAACATTTATTTATTTTTGAGACAGAGAGAGACAGAGCATGAACGGGGGAGGGGCAGAGAGAGGGAGACACAGAATTGGAAGCAGGCTCCAGGCTCTGAGCCATCAGCCCAGAGCCCGACACGGGGCTCGAACTCACGGACCGCGAGATCGTGACCTGAGCTGAAGTCGGATGCTCAACTGACTGAGCCACTCAGGCACCCCGTTGAGCATCTTTTCGTGTATTTGTTAGCCACAGATGTCTTTTTTTGAATAATGTCTGTCTTCTGCCCATTTCTTAACCGGATTATTTGTTTTTTTGGGGGGGGGTATTGAGTTTGATAAGTTCTTTATAGATTTTGGATACTAACCCTTTGTCAGATATGTCATTTGCAATTATCTTCTTCCATTCCATAGGTTGCCTTTTAGTTTTGTTGATTGTTTCCTTAGCTCTGCAGAAGCTTTTTGTCTTGATGAGGTCCCAATAGTTCATTTTCATTTTTGCTTTTGTTTCCCTTGTCTCCAGAGACATGTCTAATAAGATGATGCTACGGCCGATGTCACAAAGATTGCTGCCTGTGTTCTTCTCTAGGTAATGGTCTTTAAACACATTTAGGTCTTTCATCCATTTGAATTTTTTTTTGATACACCCTATGTTTCAATGGAAGAAGTGTCAAATGATTTGGGGCTATATTTTAAAACTGGCACACCAGGTTTCATGCTGATTGAATTATTTTGCAATTCTATCTCTATAAACTCTGCCTGAAAGGTCCCTGACTTTGGAACAGTATTGTACTGCCCACATAGCAACAGTCACCAGGGCTCTGTATTGTGCTAGGGCTGTGGTTCTCAACGCTGTCTATGCTTTAGAATCCCACGGGGGGAGATTTTTTAAAAATACCAGTACCTGAATCCCACACCCAGAGATTTCTAGTTTACCTGATCTGGAATTGTGCTCGGGTGTTTTTTTTCCAATGCCTAGTTTCTTGTGCCTTAGCATCATGCTGGTTGTATGCTTATTCATTGATTTTGGGGGATGCTTCCGACTCAGTGATTTCAGAAATGGACCCTCTTGTGCCATCAATGAAGAGAGGAAGATTTGGGCAGGTGGGTCACCCTCTGGAGTAGATGCAGAATTCAGAGGGTTGGGTCTTACTGGTTCATGGCTAAGTCACTGATTTTTGAAAGGAGTTGAGGTTGTAAATGAGAACTCATGGGTGAGGTAGAGAATAGGCAGCAAGGGTTGTGACCAAGAGAAAATACATTGATGACATGTGACATTCCTCTGTGCAAAGGAGGAAATCAAGCTTATCAAACTTGCAAATAGTCTTTTATCCCTTTAGGGTTGCAAATCCCAAGAGTTTTTACACTTTACAGTAAAAATACTTGGTAGTGAAATATTAATTCATGTCAGTCAGACAGGTTGAGTTGTCTAGTTAATATTTAAGCTTCCTCAGATATTTTCCTTTTTCCTTTTTTAAAAAAAAAATTTTAATGTTTATTTAATTTTGAGAGAGAGACAGAGTGTGAGCAGGGGAGGGGCAGAGAGAGGGAGACACAGAATCCGAAGCAGGCTCTGGGCTCTGAGTTGTCAGCATGGAGCCTGAAGCCGGGCTCATACCCACAAACCTTGAGATTGTGACCTGAGCCAAAGAAGTCTGATGCTTAACTGACTGAGCCACCCAGATGCCCCAATATTTTCCTTTTCTTCCACTCCCTCAAACTCAGTCATCTGGGTGTAGCATCATCTGTTCTCAAAAGTGCAGTTACAGAGGGAATTAGAGGTTGATGTTTTCTCCACAAGGAGCAACATAGGGACCTTGGCTTCACATCCTGGCAATTCTCAAGTCTCTTTTGAGTGTATCAATTTAGCAGTTCATAAACTGAGGGCTGTTCTTTTTTTTTTTTAATATAATTTATTGTCAAATTAGTTTCCATACAACACCCCGTGCTCATCCCAACAAGTGCCCTCCTTCATGCCCATCACCCACTTTCCCCTGTCCCCCACCTCCCATCAACCCTCAGTTTGTTCTCAGTCCTTAAGAGTCTCTTATGGTTGCCTCCCTCTCTTTCTGTAACTTTTTCCCCCTCCCCCTCCCCCCTGGTCTTCTGTTAAGTTTCTCAGGATCCATATAGGAGTGAAAACATATGGTATCTGTCTTTCTCTGCCTGACTTATTTCACTTAGCATAATACATACCCTCCAGTTCCATCCACATTACTGCAAGTGGCCAGATTTCATTCTTTCTCATTGCCAAGTAGTATTCCATTGTATATATAAACCACATCTTCTTTATCCATTTGTCAGTTGTTGGACATTTGGGCTCTTTCCATAATTTGACTATTGTTGAAAGTGCTGCTATAAACATTGGGGTACAAGTGCCCCTATGCATCAGCACTCCTGTATCCCTTGGGTAAATTCCTAGCAGTGCTATTGCTGGGTCATAGGGTAGATCTATTTTTAATTTTTTGAGGAACCTCCACACTGTTTTTAAAAATGGCCTTTGTCTGCAGCCATTCATGGGCCTAATACATTTGTTTCTCTAACTGCTAGAAAGTTCAAAGAAGGCGGATTTATTCTTGGCTGACCATAAACTATGTCAGGAGAGTAAGTCTATGATTGGTTCCTGCTCATAGCCTTAGCAACAACAACAACAAAAAGATCATATTAATACCAAAGGGCAGCTATGGCTCCCATCTCAAATTGCATCCAGATGTCCAGCTCTTCTAAGAGAGGTACCTAAGCTGTGATCACATGTCCCATAGGTAACAGAGGAATTCATTCTTTATAGATTCGTTGTCATCATTAGCACTGTGGAACAAGGTCATTTTCCTTAATGATCATGTAATTTGTGTTCTCACTAAAGGAAAAGATAGTGTGTTTGGTGTGCATGCATGTGTATGTGTGTACCCATGTGTGCATGTTGAAGGCCAGGATGTGGAGAGGGTTTTGTGCTGTAACAAACATTCCAAACCACAACAGATAGGATGAATTCCGAGCTGGGTTAGGTGTTTCTGGAAATGTGATAGTGGAGGGTGTATAACAGGCCACCCTTTACGTGGCACCACATCTATGCTGCCACTCTGGAAGGGTCATGGTGGACGGAACAGTAAAAATGGGAATTGACCACTGCCCTGGAATTGAGATTCTGGAGAAAATGGGGGACAAGCTTCACCTTAATTTCCAGAGCCTTATAGAAGGGAAGGAATTCACACTGAGGAGTAGAGAAACAGGTTCTACCCCAGGCTTGGCCGGAACTTGCTGGGTAACCTGAAACAGAAAAGTATTGCCTACCTGGGGCTCAGGTCTCTCTTTAAAGTGGTAGGATTAGGGTGCCACCTAACGTGGGTGGCCCAGTGAGTTGAACACCTGACTTCGGCTCGGGTCATGATCTCACAGTTCATGAGTTTGAGCCTCACATCGGACTACCTGCTGTCGGCATGGAGCCTGCTTCGTATCCTCTGTTTCTGTCTCTCTCTGCCCCTCTCTGGTGTGCTCACAGGCACAAACTCTTTAAAAAATAAATGCACGTTAAAAAATATTAAGTGGTAGTAATGATTTGGAAAACCTCTGAACCTGCCAATTCGGTCATTCTAAATACTTACTGGACACTTAGGTTATCATCTTAAAACTACTCACTACTGAGTCCTTATCACTTAGTATGGATATATAAGAATATTACTGAAATAAATTTTTATTTCCATATTTAGTGAAACTGAACACCTCTTTCCTTATTACATTACATAATGTACATACATTAGTAAGGAGAATATTAAAAAAATATCAGGCCAAAGACTGACCTTTGTGACCTTTATTCTTCTAGGCTTAGAATTAAATGGCTGAATGTATTTATATACCTACCTAATAGCATCATATTAATAACATTTATTCATTGTGATCCTTGGTAGGACCGCATGAAGATGTTTCCATTGTGCAGTGGAAAGAGGAGGTTGGGGTCGGAAGTGGTGGAAAGAAGGCTTGGGGTTAGCAGCTCAGGAACTAGAAACTTCTGCTTAAATACTACAGATATTGCCTTTCCTAACCCAGAACCATCTTATATGCAGAGCCTTTCACCTTGAAAAAACTAGACAATTAGAATATTGAACCCAAATGGAGATGTATTAGCCCAGGTCTTCTCTAAACAATCAGGGGGAAATGTTCGTGTACAAAGGTTAATGTATCGTCTACAAGAAGTCTCTGTTAAAATGCATACTGTTCCTGGAAAGAGTAATCATTTAACCAACATCGCCCACATAGCACATTAAGACGTCTTTCCTCAGTCTGTCCCTGGAGATGAAAATGGGGTTAATTTCTCTGTAATACTTCATGTAGCACACTGGACCTTCTAGCTCCTTCAGAAACTCACCCCTGTCTCACCAGTGAATTCCGAGAGTCCCTGGTCATACCTCCTCTCAAAACAGGTTCTTTAAATCTTCCCTGATACCCAAGGCCTCCCCTGCCATATGTTGGTTTCTTTCTGCCCTTATTAGTGATGCGTGACATCGGGTATCTCCAGGTAGCATGGCCACCTCTGGCAAGTAAAGCCGTTGGCACTCAGGTCAGGGATACTCTGTGATGACACTGTGCCCCCATCAAGGGTGCTGGCTGCAGCCGCTGCCATCTCATGAAACCAGAACTGGCTTTTCACTGCTTTTAGTACCAGTGTTGCTGCTGCTACTGCTTCTGTGAGGAGCTACTACCATGGAGTACGGATGGGAGATGGCCTGGTTCCCCCTCGCACTCTCCTCCCACCCAGCAAAGTCCTATCAGGCCACTGCTTCTCTGTGCTGAAATACGGAGTCAGAGAACAATCTCTCTTGGTAGTTGCTTTTTACTTCTTATCCTTTTTCTAAGCATGGGGCCTAGGCTGGTGGCCAAATCTGGGTTGTAGACACTGTGTTGTACTCATAATTCCTTCCCTCCCACAATAGCAGAGGCATCGTGATTGGACAAAAGTTTGGTCTCTTTCGATGAATATTTCCCAAAGTGCTCCTCTCTACTATTTACTTACAAACCAACATGGCCACTTCTTGGGCATATTCAGTAATGGCCTCACTACTCTCAAATGGGTGTATCTGTGGCTTAGAGAATAGGACCGCAAAGGTATAGGCCCCAAGAAGAAAGGGCTCAGGGTAGGCTTATTTGAGTGGTACAGATGTGAGTGGAATCAGGTAAGATTGGGGCAAGAGTTGTTCCTTCCTCCAGGAGGAAGGCTTGAATGGGAGGGGACCCCACATTCCTAACAGAGTTGGAGGAGATGTCTCCTGATAAACGGAGAAATATTCAGAAAAGAGTGCAGAAAACAGCAGCCTGCATGACCAACTTAATAAAATCGCTTGGGATTCCTGGATTATTATTCTTGTTAAAGACTTAAAAGATATGAATAAAATCTTCCCTGGTTATCTAGAGCATGACTATCAAATAAATTGGTGCTTCTGAGATGGTAGAACGGAAAATTCTGTGTTCTTATATTCAGCTGCAGACACCTATGATACCATATCACACAGGGAGCTATAAGGCCCTACGAATTAAGACATATTCTTTTGATCTACAGTTTAATGACATACTTTAAGTTTTCTTTCTCTCTAATCCAGATGTTCTCTGTTATAAAAGTGCCATCAAGCGTGATCCTGTTTTGGCCAAGGAAGGCCAAAAAATTATGTTTCTTCTGTTTAATGTTACTTTTAACAGTTGTAGGTCCTTATCCACAAGAGAGCATAGTTTCTTTTACTTTATCTTATACTTTATGTAATTAAAGTAAGCAAAGTAACAATATTTTCCTATCCTTGTGTGTTTTGGTTTTTGCAAATAATATCTAAAGTTTTTTGCATTTATCTTCCCCCCTTAGACTTACGCTAGCATATAAAATGGTCTAATACCCTGTGTGTGCACGTGCACGTGTGTGTGTTTGTGTGTGTGTATGTAATTCCTCTTTATTTCAGTTATTCAACATTTTTTTGGCTGATGAAGTTAAATTTTGCCTGTCTTTTGACTCAAGGAGGATTTCTTCTTATCTTCATACCCAGTTTTACTGGGTTTCTTATTTTTTAATTATGTTCCCAAGTGGCCACTTCTATTTTCTTAAGCTTGCTGAAATTTACTCTGCAAATATGTTTTTCCATTTTAATGATTTCTTCACCTGTCTCATGGTTGTTAAATATTTGATTGATGTTTGCAATCATCGTGACATGATGCTGGAGTATCCACTTAGGGTAATTTGTGTTTGCTCTTTTCCTAAACTTTTTGTAATCTTGCAATTTTTTTTTATAATGAAAAATTTTGAAAATATTTTACCTTTGTCAATGTCAACATAAACTGAGAAAAGTTGCTAGTTGAGTAAAAATACAGTTATGTAAATGATTTACCTTTTTTCCAGTGACTCTTCTAAAGGCATAAAAAAATGACAAACTCAGCCGAAGCATAACTGGGACATATGAGGAGAGGAAAGCCCACCATATTGTGGGGGATTCCGCGTGTGGCAACTATAGGGCTAAAATTAAAAATGTAAAAGCAGGAGGTAAATTACAATTTGCGCAATAGTAAGAATAATCTTGGTTTCACTATTTTCTAATGATTCTCTTGTTAAACATGTAAAGAGAAAGTAAGAAAAACCTCTATATAGCCTGTGAGGCAAGCTTCACTGAATTTCATGGCTGTAAAACTGACATCTTCACAGTTTTCCTATTTAAAGTAGTAGCTGATTTTTGTTTGTTTGCTTGTTTTAGAAAATCACAGTTTGCTGTTTGAAGGAAACCAAAGTAACCTTGTCTCTCAGGCCAATGACCATCTTGTGGTTAATATTAAAGGTGGCACTGAAGATGCATGTACTTTAATAGCATTAAATCTCAGTGGGAAGTTCTTTATGGGGTGGGTAACTCAGAAAGCATCCATAAGACTTTCAGTTAGTTTCATTTACTTTGTACAAGTCAATTATTAATACCTATACTGAAACAATAATACTATTCCTTTTTCACTACTGAGGACATTAAGCACTTTATGAGCTGCTGGGATCCAGTTTCTGGTCTTGGTGCATATGTAGTTCTCTGACTTGAGCCATCCAGAAGCATAAGCATCATTTATGCCTGAATTTCAGACAGGGAGCCTTTAGCACTACCTTAAAGGTTTATCCAGAATCCGAATACTGATTACCACCAAGTTTACAACCTCCTGATTCCAAACCACCTCCATCTCTCCCCTGGATTGTTTTCATATTCTCAGAGCTGATTACCCTATTTGTTGTTCCCCTGTAATTTGTTCCTAAGCACCAGCTACAGTGATCCAAATTAAAATGTCAGATCATGTCCTCCTTCCTCTCCAGATACTATAGTGGCTTTCCAACTCATTTCAGAGTAAAAGCTAAAATCTTCCCAGTAGCCTACAAGGTTTTAAGGATATGGCCTCTTTTTTACAACTCTGATCTTATCGCCTTCAATTTTCCCCCTTGTTTGCTTTGCTTCAGCCGTGCTCAGCTCCTTGCTAATCCTTGAACACATTTGGTATTCTCCTGCCCAAGGGCCATGCGTTTACTGTTCTGTTCCTTCTGCCTGGAATGCTTTTCGTCTAGAGATGTACAGCTCTCTCTTTCACCTCTTTTAGGGGCACATTAATTAGGTTCACGTGAACTTCTATAGCAAAGGAACTTTACAATTTCAGTGGTTTAATAAAACAGAAGTCAATCTCTCACTCATGTAACAGTCTGATAACGGTGTTCCTGGATGTCAGGTAGATTTCCTGTATGTGGCAACTCTGGGACCCAGGCTCCTTCCATTTGTGTGCACTGTCTTTAGACAATCCCTGAGACCTCTGTTTCTCACTGGTGGAAGGAGAAACAGACAGTAGACAAGGCATGTATCACTTCTGCTCACATTCTCTTGAGACAATAGCTAGTTACTGGCTCTGCAGCACATTCCCAGTAAGAGCCTAACACTAGAGACAGAGAGTAACAACTCTTGAGGCGGCTAGCTATTTCTGCCATGGACTGCCTCCTGGCCACAAGTATCTGTGTGGCCTCCTTCCCAAAGGAGACAGCCCAAAGTTCCACCCCGGTGCTTCATCCAGAACACAGTCCAGGCACTCTGGGTAGTGTGTTCCTTTGGTTCAGAGACCTATGAATTCAAAGGCTAATTGTCTGCCCACCTCCCCCACAGCAAACCTCACATAAAAAATATGAATCAAGAACAGGATAGCAATAGAAGCTCTTCTTTGGAAAAGGGCAGCTGAGAGATCCACAGCAGTAACTGGTTCACAGCAGTGGCGAACCCAACTGGACAGGCGTTACGAATCCTCCCTACCCTTGTGGTATAGGAAGTTCCTTCATTAGACTGTGGTTCTGCTTGATGGGAGGAACTTGCTTGTTCACTGTTTTCTGTAGTTCTTGGCTCTGCCCTCTGGGGTGATTTTTCTTGCCCAGTATCCTTTCTGGCAATATCTGAGAGCAGCAGTAAAGAATCTGACTTCCTTGGAGCACGTACAGCTGTGTCCTGCCATTGGGCACTTGAGATCCCTAGGTGTGTCCAAGGGATCACAAGCCTGTTTAGTCACAGGCTTTTTAAGACTCAGATCACTGTTCTTCGGAAACATTATTCCCATGATTTCTAGTCAGCTCCATGTGCCAGTAACCACATCCAAAGTTCTTTCTGGAAAATTATTCTTGGGGCGCCTGGGTAGTTCAGTCAGTTAAGCGCCTGGCTCTCAATTTTGGCTCAGATCATGATCTCATGGTTCACAGGTTCAGGCGCAGCATCAGGCTCTGTGCTGACAGTGCGGAGCCTGCTTGGGATTCTCTCCTTCTCTCTCTCTGTCCCTCCCCTGCTCATGCTCTCTCTCTCTCTCTCTTTCTCTCTCTCTCTCTCTCAAAATAAACATTAAAAAGAAATAAAAATAATTTATTCTTAGGCCTTCTCTATTTCTTTCCTTCCTTGCCTCTCTACTTATTTTTCTCTTAATTTCATGGGGTTAACTTGAGGCCCCCTTGAAGCAATAGGCTTGGTGGGAAGAGAATAAGTTACCCATGATCTCTGTTTTAGCCTTGAAAAGTTCTGCTTAACCAAAAACAACTTAATGGGCACTTTTGCTCAAAGCATTTCTGATGTTATCCCCTACTGTTTGGTATCTAGAAGCAGTCAGCTTTCCATACCATCAAGGCCCCAAACTCACCTTGATTTCTAGATTCTCTTCATTCTCTTTTATTTCTGCTTGCAGACCAGCCAATTCTTCTCTGAACACATTTTTAAAACAATTTTTGCACATTAAGCACTTTATGAGCTGCTGGGATCCAGTTCCTGGTCTTGATGCGTATGTAGTTCTCTGACTTGAGCCACCCAGAAGCATAAGCATCATTTATGCCTGAATTTCAGACAGGGAGCCTTTAGCACTACCTTAAAGGTTTATCGAGAATCCGAATAAAAGATGCTGAATGCTCCTCTCTGTACTTTACTCTGTTCAGTACAGAGAGGAGCATTCAGCATCTTTTATGAACGGAATGGTGTCCCTCCAAATTCATATGTAGAAGCCCTAACCCTCAATGTGCCTGGATTTGGAGATGGGGACTTTAAGGAGGTAATTAAGGTAAAATGAGATAATAATGGTGGGAACCTAATCCAATAGGACCAGAAGAGGAAGAGACACCAGGAGTATGCATGCACACAGACAAAAGACCATGCAAGGACACAAAGAAGGCAGCTATCTGAAAGCCAAGGAGCGAGGTCTTCCCAGAAACTGATCCTGCCGGGGCTGATCTTGGATTTCCGGTCTCCAGAACTGTGAGAAAATAATCTTCTGTTGTGTAAGCCACCCTGCCTGTGGTATTTTGTTATGGCAGCCTGAGCAGATGACTACAGCATCTGTTGGCATTCTTGTTGTTTTTTTTTTTTAATTACTGTAATGTTACAGGGTCACTGCTTGTACCTGTTCTGTCTCACAAGTGTGCGCAGTTAAGAGTTCTATCAACACATAACATGAGTCTCTGATTTCCAGCTCCTAATGTCTCTTTTGTGCTGCCTGTTACCCTATTCCTAAGCCAATTCTCTATATTTTAGTTTTTTATTTTCTACACCACTTCAAGGAATCAGTTTCTGCAAGATGAATCTCAAACCTTTGGAAGATTAACCCAAAGGAAGTTTATTTTTCATGTAATGATAACATGTGGGTGTTCCTGGTTGATGGGTGGCTGTCCTCCATACGGAGAATAGGGACGCACCTTCTTTCATCATCTATGCTCCACCATATTCTGGGCTTGCACTGTCCAACATGGTGCCACGTGTGCTACTGAGTACTTGAAAAAGGGCTAGCAGCACTTGAAATGTGCAATAAGAGTAAAACACATACTGGATTTTGAAAAAAAGAAGAGTATCTCATTGATATTTTTTGTATCTTAGATACATGTTGAAATAATTTTTGGAAATACTGGGTTCAAAGATGCATTATTAAAATGAATTTCACCCGTTTTTTCCCCAAACACATAGTAATGTGGCTGTTGGAGAATTAAAAATAACGTGGTTCACATTATATTTCTCTTGGACAGCCGCTCTGAAGTCTCCGGGTCTTCTGCTTCAGTTGGCAGAAGAGGGAAGAGCCAGAAGTGGAAAGAGCCAATTCCATTGGTTATGTGGCTATGTCAAGATGCAGGAGGGGCCGGGAAAGGTCCTGGCTCAGAGGCCACCGTAGTAACAATTCTACTCTAAGATGGGGAGGGCAAAGCTAGTCCTCTCTAGCACAAGGTCTTTGCTCAAGAATCACCTCCTTGGTAAAATCTTCCCTGACCACTGCAACCACCTCCAGCCTCTTTCCCCAGCATTCTCTGTCTTCTTGCCTTGTTTTGTTTTTCTCTAGAACATTCTCACCATTTGGCTTAGCATATGTTTTGTTTGTTCATTTCCTTTCTTTCTATGTGTAAATTCCCTCAAGGAATTTTTTTTTTCAAAAAAATTGTTTTCTTTTTAATTGTATTTGAGAGAGACAGAGTCAGTGTGAGTGGGAGAGGGGCAGAGAGAGAGAGGGAGAGAGAATCCCAAGCAGGCTCCATGCTGCTAGTGCAGAGCCCAATGCAGGGCTTGACCCCACAAAACCATGAGGTCCTGACCTGAGCCGAAACTAAGAGTCGGACACCCAACTGACAGAGCCACTCAGGCACTCCTCAATTTTTTTTTTATTGTGGTAAAAAGTACACATAAAATTTACTCTCTTGACCATTTTTTTTCTTAACCATTTTTAAGTGTACTGTTCAGTGGGATTAGGAGCATTCATATTGTTGTGCAACCTTCACCACGACCATCCATCTCCAGAACTCGTCATCTTGTAAAATTGAAACACTATACTCATTAAACATCAACCCCCATTCTGCCCTTTCTCCTAGTCCCTGGCAACCATCAGGCTTTCTGTCTTTATGATTCTGACTACTTTAAGTACCTCATATGAATAGAGTCATATAGTATTTGTTTCTTTTTTGTGACTGGCTTATTTCGCTTAGTATAATGTCCTTAAATTTCATCTATGTTGTAGCATGTGTCAGAATTTCCTTCCATTTTAAGGTTGAATAATATTCTAATGTATGTATATATCACAGTTTGCTTATCCCCTCATCTATCTAGGGACACTTGCGTTGCTTCCACAGTTTACCTCATTTAAATAATGCTGCTGTGAGACTCTGATTTCACTTCTTTTGAGTGTGTACCCAAAAGTAGAACTGGTGGATCATATGGTGGTTCTATTTTATAGTGGTGGTTCTATTTTTAATTTTTGAGGAACCACCATACTGTATTCCACAGTGGCTGCACAATTTTACATTCCTACCTATGATACACAAGGCTTCCAGTTTCTCTACATCCTCATCAACACGTATTGTTTTCTGTTGTTGTTGTTGTTGTTTTTTTGATAGCCATCCTGATGAATGGGAGGGGGTATCTTGTAGTTTTGATTTGCATTTCCCTAATGATTAGTGATATTGAGCATTTTTTCATGTGCTCCTGGGCTATTTGTACGTCTTCTTTGGAGATGTCTGTCCAAATATAAAGGCATTCATTTTTGTCAATATATTCAATGCTGTGTCCTTAATGACTGAAACTGGGCTGCCATGTCCTAGGCACTTGACGACTGTATGCTGACCAATGAAGCAGCGGAGTGATATTGGTCTGCCAAGCCACAAGTAAAGCATAGAGGAAAAACTTTAGGGTACTTGATGACATAGTTCCAAAATTGATTATTATAGTCAGGGTAAATGAAATATCATATTTTATCCATATGCAGGTATGAGCAAACCACAGTTAGACATAATGGCAATGTCAAGTTACATCATAGATTTTAAACTTGAGCTGAAATTTGTCATCCTGGGGTTTTGTTTGCTCTGCACAATATTGAAAGTCTTTTTTTCCTTGAGAATTTAAAATTTTTATTTATTTTTACTTAGGGGCTGACTTAAAAAATCAGAATATTTTTACATTGAAAGATTACATCAATATTTCACTTTTTAAATTTCTAGTTATTTAAGTTATATGCTTTATTTCTACTTTTTTAGTGATTGCTATTTAATTTGTATCATATCAGCATACCAGCAATAATAATTGTAATAATGATAATAAATGCTTTGTGGGGTTAACAAAGGACACAGAACCTAATTCTGGACAATAAATCTATGTAAGTTAAGAAGGAGGGGATCAGAGTTAAGTTTCCAAATTCCTTGTGTTATTTGGAGGAGGTGAAAGTATTGACTGTAGACTTGGTTAGTTATTATGCATGCAAACTATTACTTACAAGTTAACCATGAAAGAGTAGATATGGAGTCTGTAATCTTCAATCAGTAGAAGGAAACAATCAAATAAGAAAGCAAACTGCAATTCCATTCCTATATATATACCCAAAATAATTGAAAGCAGGGACTCCAACAGTTATTTGTACACCTGTGTTCATTGCAGCATTATTCAGAATAGCCAGATGGTGGCAACAACCCAAATGTCCATAAACCAATGAATGGATTAATAAAATATAGTATATACGTCCATTGGAATATTATGAAACCACACAAAAGAATGTAGTTCTGATCATGCTACAACATAGATGAACCTGGAGACTTTATGCTAAGTGAAATGAGCCAGACACAAAAGGATAAAGATTGTATGATTCCACTTATGTAACATATCAAAAATAGGCAAATTCATAAACACAAAAAATAGATTAAGGTCATCAGGGGCTATAAAGGAATAAAGGAATTATTGCTTCACAGTTAACAGAGTCTCTGTTTCAAGTGATGAAGAAGTTTTGGAAATAGATAGTGGTGATGGTTGCACAACATTGGGAATGTAATTAATGCCACTGAATTGTACACGCTAAAATGATTTAAGAGGCAAATTTATGATATATTTTTTTTTGCCCTAAATTTTTAAAAAATTGAACCAAACCAATAATTTTCCTGAAGAAAGAATAAACATACAAAAATACAACAAAGGAAAAAGCACAAGAAGGATGATAGAAACTAGTCCAGGTAACAATATCTATAAGGCAGCTGGACTCATCAGCTAAAAGACAGAGACTGATAGATGGTTATAAACATGGATTTTGCATGTTTATAAGAGACACATCTAAAACATAAGGACTAAGAAAGGTTGAACATGAAAAAATAAAAATAATTTTTGAAAAGTATACCAGGAAAATACTAGCCAAAAGATGTTGGGGTTTCTATAATAATATTAATGAAAATAGAATACAAGACGAAAAAGTATTGTCAAAGATAAGGAGACTCACAACATAATGATAAAAAGCTCGTTTCAACAGGAAATTCTAATTCTAACCTTACAGAACTCAATAAAAGATATAAAATACAGTATAAAAATGATAAAGTCTCAAAATTTAGAGAACAAAACTGATGTAATAATACAAAAAGTGGACAAATACAATATGTGAATTGTAGACCGAAAGTTTTCATGAATATATGGAAGACCTGAATCATATACTGAGCAGCTTGATTAATGGATACATATAGAACCATTGGTATATAGAACCAATGATTAAAGAATGTACATTCTTCTTGAGAACATAAGGAACAGATGAACCAACCTAATCATGTGGTAGGGCCATAAAGCCAGCCTCCAGCCTCAATAATTTTCTTTCTTTCTTTCTTTTTTTTAATGTTTATTTTATTTTTGAGACAGAGAGAGACAGAGCATGAACAGGGGAGGGGCAGAGAGAGAGGGAGACACAGAATCTGAAGCAGGCTCCAGGCTCTGAGCTGTCAGCACAGAGCCCGACGTGGGGCTCGAACTCACGGACAGTGAGATCATGACCTAAGCCAAAGTTGGATGCTCAACCGACTGAGCCACCCAGGCGCCCCGACAATTTTCAAAGGGTATGTATCATACAGCTCATATTTTCTGTCAACAATGCAATCTAGTGTAAAATCAATAACAAAAGTGTAAAAAAAGCAAACATAATACATTTGAGCATTTGCAAATATGTATTTCTAAGTAACTCTATGTCAAAAAGAAATAACGATGATTAAAATATACTTAGAACTCAATGGTAAAGAAAATACTAAAGATAAAACTTCAGAGATGGGCAAAAGATATTTAAAAATAAATTTACAGTAATAAATTCTTTAAAAGAGAAAGAATGTAGGTTGAAAATCAAGAAGCAAAGTATGCAGTTAGGGAAACAATGGAATAAAACCAAAGAAACCAAAGAAAATAAAATATAAAAATATAATAAAAGCAGAGATTAGTGAAAAAGAAAATAGAAGCATTAAGATAAACAAAGCCTCAAGTTTCATGCCTAAGTATATATCCCTACAGAAAGTCTTACATAGTTTCTCTAGGTGAAATAGACCTAAATGACAGAAATGCATTGCTAAGATAGAAACAAAAATGGACATATAGTGAAAGTCACAAATACTCAAAAAAATTAACCTAAAATCTGAGTAGCCTTATATCTTTTAAATAATTTGAATTTATAATTAAAAGCCTTCCCATAAAGAAAACTCTAGTCTTGGATGGACTTACTAGTGAGTTCTACCAAAAATTTAAGGAAGAATGATAACAGTCCTGCATAAAAGCTTCTGGAAAACAGAAGAGGAAGGAACCCTTCCCAAGTCGTTTTATGAGGCTAGAGTTCTCCTGAAAACAAAGATATTAAAAGATAATGAAATTAAAGACCCAAATCCTTCAGAAACACAGAAAAATTCTTTTTTTAAATACTTATTTATTTTTTTACAATTTTTATTTGAGAGAGAGAGATAAACAGCAAACAGGGGGCGGGGGACAGAGAGGGAGACAGAATCCTATGCAGGCTCCACACTGCCAGCACAGAGCCCGATATGGGGCTCGAACTCAGAAGTCAAGAGTCAGACGCTTAACCAACTGAGCCACCTAGGCACCCCAAAACACAGAACAATGCTTAAAATATTAGCAAACTGGGGTGCCTGGGTGACTCAAACAGTTAAGTGTCCAAGTTCAGCTCAGGTCATGATCTCATAGTCTGTGGGTTCGAGCCCTGCATCGGGCTCTGTGCTGACAGCTGGAGTCTGCTTTGGATTCTGTGTCTCCCTCTCTCTTTCTGCCCCTCCCCTGCTGGTGCTCTCTCTCTTTCTCAAAAATAAATAAAAACATTAAAAAAATATTAGCGAATCAAACCCAGCAATATATAAATGTGATAACACCTCATGACCAAAGGAGATTTATCCCAGATGTGCAAGATTGGTTTGACCTTAGCCTTCAACAATCAATTAAGGTAATCCACCTCACTAAAAGAATAGTAAAGGGTTGAAAATCAGATTAGCCATAGGTACAGTAAAAGTACTTAGAAAATTCAACACACTATAATGATTAATAAAAATCCTGGGGAAACTAAAAATAAAAGAACACTTCACCCTGATAAAGAGAGTCTGAAGAACCTGCAACTAACATCATGTTTACTAGTGAAAGACTGGATGCCTTCCCTTTGGAGTGATCAAGGGTATATGATTTTACTACCTTTATTAACCATTTTCCTGGAGGTCCTAGCTGTTGTAACAGGCAAGAAAAACAAATAACAGGTATATAGATTGGAGAGAAAGAAGCAGAACTTTCTATTTGCAGAATATGGGATAGTAGATGTAGAATATCCTAATGAATCTGCAAAAAAGCTACTAGAATAAATAAATTTAGCCAGATGGCATGATACAACTTCAATATACAAAACTCTGTTGAATTTTTTATATGAGCAATGAACAATTGGAAAATTAAAAGAAATAAATATTATGTACATAGCACAAAAATAAAGTACCTAAAATAAATTTAACAAAATATATTTAATATTTGCACCTAGAATATTACTGCACATTGCTAAGGAAACTTAAAGAAGAGCTAAACAAATGGATGTGTATCAGGTTCATGGCGTGGAGAAATCAGTGGTGTTAAAATTTCAAAATTCCCCAAATTGTCCTATTGATTCAGCATAATCCTAATCAAATTTCCTGTAGCCTTTCTGTTGTAGATATTGGCAAATTTATTATCAAATTTCTAAGGAAGTGCAGAAAATCTAGCATATTGAATACAATCTTGAAAGATAAGAATCAAGTTAAAAACTTAACACTATCTAATTTCAGGATGCCTTAAACTTACAGAACTTAAGATAGTGAATATTAGCGTAAGAATAGATGCATAGGTCCGTGGAACAGAATAGAGAATCCAGAAATATGTACACAAGTTGATTATAATCATAATTATATACAGAGCTAAATTATACACATAAATTGAATATGAATTGGTTTTTGATTAAGATTTTGAGGTAATTGAATGGGTCAAGTGGTAATATTTTCAATAAGTGGTGTTGAAATAACTGGAAATCCACAGAAATAAAATGAATCACATCATGTACTTCACATTATATACAAAGATTACCTTGAAAAGGATCACAGTCCTAAATGTAAGAGTCAAAACTATAAAACTTCCAGAAGAAAGTATAGGAGAAAATCTACATGACCTTGGAGTGGCAACAGTTTCTTTGATAGTACAAACCATACATTTTTTTTAAAAGGACAAATTGTACTTCATCAGAATTAAAACCTTTTATTTTTTTTAAAGAAACCATTAAAGAAATGAAAGTCAAACCACAGACTGGGAGAGGTTATTTTCAATATTTATGAAGAAATTACTTGTATACAGAATATATAAAGAACTCCTACAAGTCAAAAGTAGGAAGACAAACAATCCAATAATAAAACGAGCAAACGATCTGAACAGATAATTGGCAAACAGAGATATACAAATGGCCAAGAAAACACATAAAGAGATGCTCAGCATTATCAGTCATCAGTAAAATGAAAACTAAAACTATAGTGATATACAATTGCTCACCCTCTAGAATGCCTAAGAAGGGAAGGAAGGAAGGAAGGAAGAAAGAAAGAAAGAAAGAAAGAAAGAAAGAAAGAAAGAAAGAAAAAAAGAAAGAGACAGAAAGAAAGAGAAAGAATGAATATCAAGTTTTGGCAAAGATGTGGAGCATCCATAA
The DNA here is from genome assembly GCF_022837055.1 of Prionailurus viverrinus. Lineage (NCBI taxonomy): Eukaryota > Metazoa > Chordata > Mammalia > Carnivora > Felidae > Prionailurus > Prionailurus viverrinus. The sequence goes on from NC_062567.1 coordinate 97,801,161, forward strand.
CTCATACATTGCTGGAAGGAGTGTAAAATATTACACACACCTGGAAAACAGTTTTGCAGTTTAAGCATACCATTGTCATATTATCTAATAATTCCACGCTTAGATATTTACCTAAGGTAAAGAGAAATACATGTCCACACAAAGCCTTGCTCATGAAAGTCATAGCAAATTTATCCGTAATAGCTCTAAACTGGAAACAACTCAAAGGTCCATCAGCAAGTGAGTAAATAAACTGTGGCATAGCCATATAGTGGAATATTGCTCAGTAAGAAAGAGAAAAGAACACATGGCATGGAAGAATCTCAGAAATATACGAAGCAAAGAAGCCAAAGAAGAACACGTACTGTGTTCTAGCAAATCTAATGCTAGATTTGACTTGCTAATATATTATTAATGTAATAATACATGTGATTCTATTTACTTAACATTCTAGAAAATACAAAACTACCCCCCCTGGGAGAGAGAGAAGATAAGTGGTTTCCAAGGTCCAGGACTGAGGTGGGATTGACTAAAAAGAGCCACTGAACATTTTTTGGTGAGGAAATTTTTTTTAAGTTTTTATTTATTTATTTTGAGAGACAGAAGAGAGAGAGTGTGTGGGGGAGGGGCAGCACGGAGCCCAAAGTGGGGCTCGAGCCCATTAACCACGAGATCATGACCTGATCTGAAATCAAGAGCCAGGTGCTTAACCGACTGGGCCACCCAGGCACCCCAGGAAATGTTCTATATCTGGAGAGTGATGATGGTTACAAACTGTGGTAGTTACAAATTGTCAAAACTCTTTTAAATGGTATACTTAAAATAAGTATAATTTGTCATATATAAATTATACTTTAATAAGGGTCATTAAAAAGATGGATGTCAAAATCAATGTCAGCTCTCAGCTTAGTCTAACACTGCTGTTCTGCACAACCAGTGGGGTGTCTTCCTGGAAATATGGCTACTAATTTGGGTGCTACAGTAAGGCAGTCTTTAGAATTACCGGTAGAGCTACTCCCATTCAGAAATTTCACTGATTATTCTTTTTATTTTTATTTATTTATTTATTTATTTATTTTTAAAATTTTTTTTAAACGTTTTTTATTTATTTTTGAGACAGGGAGAGACAGAGCATGAACAGGGGAGGGTCAGAGAGAGCGAGACACAGAATCCGAAACAGGCTCCAGGCTCTGAGCTGTCAGCACAGAGCCCGACGCGGGGCTCGAACTCACAGAGTGCGAGATCATGACCTGAGCCGAAGTCGGCCGCTTAACCGACTGAGCCACCCAGGCGCCCCTGATTGTTCTTTTTATTAACATCTGTTTTGGTTTCAGTGACTAATGTCTCCCGATTTATCCGAAGATACTAACTGGAATTTTATAATGGTTGTCTCCAATCTCTGATTTATCTCTATTTCGTCTGTAGACATAAGGACAGGTAAGAGGAGGAAATTTCTAACAGGTCAGTTATTTTGTTATTCCCTTTCTCCATTCTCCTGCAATTTAAGACCTTGCATTGAAATTAATGAGGAAGGATCCCCTAATAAGTAATATACTGACCTAGAATATAGTAATTGTTTCTAGGGTCAAATTATAAACCAGATTTCAAGTTCTAGAAAGAGTAGAGAAGATTAGAAAGCCAAAAAAGCAATTGATTTGTCACTCCATTATTAATTATGTTTTAGAATGAATCATGATTTTTTACATTTTTATTTGAGCTGTTCCTGGTTCTCATTTTTCTATTATTCTCCACCATTGCTCTTATAATTCATTTATAATTAATTACATTCATAATTCATTTCTTTCTAAAAAGGTCTTGTGAAAATTAATTCTGAGAATATTTTCTTCCAAAGCAAACTTAAGAGTTTGCTTACATTTTCTTAAACAGGTAACATTTTTGGACTTCATATTTAATTTCAGTTCTGCCAAGAATTACCAAGTGTCTGCTATTTGCTGTGCACTGATCCTGGACCTGGTAGAGTAAATGTGGTAACTGGACCTGTCCTCAGAGTCAGAGAGACATATAAAGAAGTAATTTGATAAAATGCAGTCCCCCATCATAGAAGGACTTTTAAAAGGCTGTCAAAATCAGTCGAAAGAACCATTGATGCTGCCTTTTGAAAGAGAATTAGAGACAGCAAGTGGCTATCAAAGGCTGAATTATCTAGAGGTGAAAGAGAAAGGAAGGACAGTTTACATAGAGGGGAGTGGAGTAAGCAAAAAATACGGGTATTTTTTTCTCTCATTGTCTGGGAAAGTTGAATCAAGGAACAAGTCATTGCAACAAACTTTCCATGACATTTTCAAGTTGCATTCTAGATTTTCACAAATATTCACAGAGTCAACACCTCCTAACTGGGCTGCACTAAAAAAGAACATTGCATAAAGAAGGCAAGTATATTGAATAACTAGTGGAGTGGACTTCCAGAGCCCAGGAGATAAGCTCATGTGAGGTTTCACTCATGTAAACGCCAGCAGTCATGTACACCTTAATGGTAAAAATGTAGAACCTTGGATTTAGAACATCTATTAATTCAAAGCATGGTTGAAAATCCTAATTAAGGGGAGCATTTTATAATTTGGGGGAGAAAGTGCATACAAGGTGAATGTTAATAGGCACAGTATAGTTAACAACATTGGCACTGGGTTAACTTTTTTGCTTCAATACCCACACCTCTGTGCTCTTCCTTCTGAAAGAATAAAACAGTTTATATGTCCTCTGTGAAGGATGGTTTAGGCAGGATGCTGCCCATTATTTCACTCACATTAGTATGAGGGCAGCCCAAGGCCAGGCAAACAGTTCCAGACTAGACTACATACATACCTAATGGGATAGGACACACCCAGAAGCAGTAGCTAAAGACATAATGTTTTTCAGTGTTGGTTTGAATTTGGTCAGGGCTCAACTGTACTTTTCCTCTGCTTCATGTGATTGTATCTAGGGTCACTTTCCATATCATTCAGTGTTTAGCTTGGACTTCCTTACACTACAGTGGCTGGGCAATAGTTTGGTTCCTCTTTCATCCAACCTTGGTGTTATCCCTTCACCCATTCCCTAAACCCTAGGGAAATATATTTCACAGACATGCTCATGAAGTTCTCTCTTGCTCCTCTGCTTTCCATCTGCCCATTAAAATCCCTCTCATCTCACCATGCCCATCTCCACCACCACTTTCTTCTTCTTTTTTTAAAAAGTTTATTTATTTTTAGAGAGAGAGAGCAAGTGGGGGAAGGACAAAGAGAGGATCACAACCAGGCTCTGTGCTGACAGCACAGAGCCCAATGCAGGGCTTGATCTCATGAACCATGAGATCATGACCTGAGCCAATATGAAGAGTTGGGTGCTTACCCAACTGAGCCACCCATGTGCCCCTCCACTACCACTTTCTTGATGAAAAGAAAAACTTTTCTTTTCCACCTGCTTTATCCATACCCTCTGATGGCAGCACAGTACCTTCTCTCAGATCTTAAAGAATGTCATTCTGTCTTGTGTTTTGTTCAGCTGTTTTGTTCTCAGAAGAGCTTGGCCCTATCTATGAATTCTTATTCCATGGACCTATTTTGTGTTTTCTCTTCAGAAATATATCCTATTTAGTTGTCTCAACTTTCATATGAGACTGTCAACTCTCTTCATTTTGACTGACCAATGAAACATATGAAATTGAGCATTGTAAAATAATTTGTGCTCCAAGTTCTTGTCAGAGGTTATAACCTAGAAATTTCTGCTGCCCAATACCTATCAAAAGCTCAATTGTGAAAAGTAATATATATGGAGAATTGCCTGAAGGAAATGCAGTCCATCCATTCTCTAGACACTCAATTTTATTCCTGGATTAAGCCAAACCAGGAGAGAGCTGCAGCCTGAAATACTTTGGTTTTTGTCCCCCAGAGAATTGCTTTTACAGAGTTGCCCTTGGCATTATGCCATTGGATTTCATTTTGATGGACATTATAAGGAAAAGCCTGTTCAACTTTTTGCCAATAAATTAGAAAATCTACATTTTCTAAACAATATATAAATTATGAAATCTGACTCAAGTGCAGTTAGGAAAACCTAGGTAGACCAGTCATGGTGGAGGGAATTGAAAAAGGTTGCCAAAGATTTTATTCCCCTCCAGAGCTAAGCCCATATTTTTGGGAGCAGATATCTATGGTGCCTAACATTTATGTCTCTGTCCTCCCTTTTACCACTCCTTCTTTTGGGAATGGATCCTCCTCCACCTCAATTACGTGAGACTATGATAGCGGGAAGTCACAGTATACCAATTGCTGGACACAGAAATTAATCTATCTTGTTGAATCATATTTGCAAATATCTTTGTATTTACTGGTTCAAAGTAGGGTATGTGGTTCCAACAGAGTTCATTGAAGTTCTTTCCTGTAATTTTGTATTTGTGTCTGTGGAAAAGTTCTCTTCTTCTGGGTTGCTGATGGGGATTGTGCGAACTTATAACTGAGAATGGTCACAGCTATCTCTTCCCACGCAAATTAAGCCCATCTGCAATGACAGATGAGAGAGAGGAAGAGGAGGAAAATGGGATGTGGGCAGGGACACAGTGATGAAGGACAGACAGACATATGGTCAGAAACTCCCTGACTGAGAGATGGAGACTGAGTGAGGCGGGCACACATACATACAGCACTCAGACACAGATATGGAAATCAAGGAAAAGAAAAAGAGAAGAGAAAGATCCCAACATCGCTTGAGTCCCTGGTGCTACTGCTGTCTTTCCTACATGTAAAGCAATAAGTTTCTTTCCTCCTTCCTCTCTTTTTCTTTCTTTCTTTCTTTCTTTCTTTCTTTCTTTCTTTCTTTCTTTCTTTCTTTTCTTTCTTTCTTCTTTCTCTTTCTTTCTTTCTTTCTTTCTCTCTTTCTTTCCTTTCTTTCTTCTTTCTCTTTCTTTCTTTCTTTCTTTCTTTCTTTCTTTCTTTCTTTCTTTCTTTTTAGTAAAGCTAGTTTAATTTACATATCTTTTACCTGTAAGTGAAATACTTCTGATCAAAATGCTTTTATAGGTTAACTTAAAAGAGTAATTAAGGGACAGGTAATTCCTTTGTTCCTTTCACTATTCCAAATCATAGGGGAAAAAACTCATAAAATTTGCCTACCCATGTTTTAAGGCTAGCATAACTGTAATATAAAAACTGAAAAATCATAGCATAAAAAGAAAACAGTGAATGTACATGAATACATCCTAAATGTAACCCAGAAGATATCTGTCTTCTTGTCCCCACAGGATGACTCCATTTGGTTCTGCCATTGAGTACAGAACTCACTTCCTTCCCTGGTTTACTCAGAAAACCCAATCACATTATATCTGTCAGGATACACAAGTTTTTCTGTGGTAACAAATAATGCCAAATTCGTACTGGTTTAAAACAATGAAAGCTTATTTCTTGCTTACTCTTCCGAGGGTCAGCTGGGGACTTCCTTACATAGGGATGGATACAGGCTTTCAGAGAGTCAGACATTTGGAAAATTATTTAGTGACTGCTAGCAGAGGAAGGAAACATAGGAAATCATATTCTGGCTCTAGAGAAGTCCTTTCTGGTTGCCAATTATTTGGTTTACTCTCCTTTCTACATTTAAAACACAAATTTTTCCTATCCAAGGAAGACTACTCAAAATTTCAATAGTCTAACAAAACCAGTGTTAATGACTAGGATCTCTGGGTAATGTGTGAGTCTCTTCACCAAGAAGGAGGTAATGCCTAATAGTCTCTGTCAAGCCTGGATATAACTTCTGGAGGCTTCTGAACTAAAATGTTACCTGCTTCTCAGACATTTAATATATACAAGAATTGGGTAACAGGAAAAGTGCCCCTTTTCTGGATGTGGGGATTTTTCCTTGAGCTAGCCCTGAGTTGGCTCCCTTGACCATTAATTATTCTTCATTGTTCCTAGCTTCTACCTCTAAGAGATTCTTCCTTTTCTCTTATTCCCTTTGGTTATAGCTGAAGTGGGCATCAAGAACTATGTCCTTGATTGGAGCAAGAAGGTTTATGGACCCACTTTTCATTCCAGAGAAGATTGGGACCTGTGGTTGTCTTAAGTCTAGAAGAGTAACCACATGTTACTATGGTTATAACAGTATAACCACATGTTAACAGTATAACCATAATTCTTTTCTGGACATAATTCTCATATTTGCTATATGTCTTTGTTTTACTTACCTTGTGTCAAATGATTTCTCACTGCATAAAATGGATTTTCATCTTTTCATGCTCTAACAATGTTTTCTTCACCACCTATCTTCCATTCCTTAATCCAGTGCCAAATATTTTAGTGTTGTTTGTTTGTTTTATACAGTCACACTCCATTCCATACTATCAATTTCGATATTGGTTAGGGTAGAATGGGTTATTTTGCAGTAACAGTCTAAAAATTGTAGTTGTCTAAGACAACAGAGATTTATTTCCCATTCAAACCATGTCCCATAGGTTGGCTGTGCCCTCTGCTGTATATAGTCCTCATTCAAGGTCATTTGTGTCAGATATTCCATTATCTGGAACATGACCAATAGCTATGACAGGGAAAAGCTTCTGTCTAGAAATGACTCATGTTACTTCCACTCACATTTATTGGTCAATGCAAGCCACAAGTAATTTTAAGAGGTTGAGGAAATTAAATCCTATCACATGTCTAGAAGGACAGAGAGATAGAATATCTGTGGAGACATCTAATAAATAAAACACATATATACATACATACATATGTACATATACATTAATGATCTTTATGGACTTTACTGAAAATTTGTGGAGACCAAATCAGGAATTATCACATAGTATATAGAATCTTGCAGAAAAATCTCCACCTGAAATTACTCTTCTTCCCAGTTCCTTTTCTATGGTGTCATTAATGTTTTATTTTTCTCTCTTTCTTCCATCATGCAGTATTCAGCCTCTCAGGCTCTACTCTGTCCCTCTCAGTTTTTCTGTTTGGGACTTAAAATTCCATACTCTTTCATTACAGAGAGCAAATTCTATTATGCTTGTTATTTGCACATTCCCTCAAGGTCTGTATACCACCCCAAGAGACTTATGAAGCATTTCTTCTGAACAAATATAGTGCTTTCCCTAGGAATTCTGGTGAATGCATTTTCTCCATGTTATTACATTAATAATATATTAGCAAGTCAAATCTAGCATTACCAAGTAGATTTTGTTCCAGAAATAAAAGATGGGTTCACATTACTATACCTCTTATTTCAATATCTTATGTTAATTAAAAGAGAAAATCTATATGATCATCTGGACTTGCTGTGTCCTCCATGGTAGGCATTAACCACATATAACTCTTCTAATTGAAATTTGAATAGCTAAATTATGTTATTTTAAATATTTGGTTCCTCATTCCCACTAGCCACATTTTAAGTATTCGGTAGCCACATATGGCTAGTGGCTATGGAATGAGCACAGAAAGGAACATCTCCATCATTGTGGAAAGTTCTGTTGAACAGTGCTAATCTAAATAAATGCTGGAGTTATTGGATAAAAGTAATAGTCATTTCTAATTTTAAATTTTCCATAATTAGAGTTACAAGGAAACTTCGTTAAATTGAGAAATGGTATACATAAGAAGCCAGTGGTAAATACCATACTAAATAGTGAAACACAAGTAGTATTTTCATTATTTTCAGGAAAAAGAGTGTTCATCACTATCACAATTGTTTCTGTTAGGATTAGATTTGGTTATATTTCTCTTGTTCAGAAAAACTGGAGAAAGGCAGTTAAGAGTGGTAAAGTGGGTCTACTCCATGGCCTCCTCAGGTACCCAGATTCATTCTATTACCCCTTGGGTGTGGTCTTCATTCTCATATTTTAAGTGACAGCTCATATCTGTATATCAATCATATCTGTACAGATATCAATCATATCTGTATTTAAGGCAGAGGATGGAGTAAATGACAATGAGTAAAGACTAAAGGAGACCAATGTGGTATTTGCTGATTTTAAAGAATGCTCATAGATGTTACCATGTGATAATGCTGCTGACTTGACTAATAATTGGTTACATGGCCACACATTGATGCAAAGAATGCTGGAAACTGAGCCTTCATTCTGAGTAGTCATGTATTCATGTAAAAATTAGGGTTTCCTATGGATGAAGAAGAGACTGAGGTACTGGGGCACAACTAATACTTTCTGCCTTACCACTTTGTTTAATATTGTTCTGAAGGTTTTAATCAAAGCAATGAAACAGGAAAACAAAAGAAGTATAGATATGGGAAAGAAATGGACATAATTACTTTTCTCTTCATAAGATAATTAAATACCTCAAATCCAACTGAATTAACTGGAAATCTATTAAAAAAGAATAAGAGAATTCAGTAAGATGTGAGAAATATGCAAGAATGAAGAACTTTCCATCTGATGTTTTAACTTGTAAGAGACAGGAAACATAATGAAAAAATGTGGAAAAATATAATGCCAATGGATAAATTTAGCAAGAAATATATGAAACTTATATGAAGAAAACCATAACATTTTATTGCAGGGCATAAAAAGAAGATCTGGGTAAATGAAGGGTCTTCACATGTTCTTGGATAGAATGATTCATTGTTCTAAAGATACCAGTTCTCCTTCAAATTTGTAAATTTCATACAGTTTCATTCAAAATATATTTTTTTAACTTCTCATGCTAATGATGAAATTTATGTTAGCGAAAGATTGACTAAGAACACCAAGAAAACAGATAAAGAACAATGAGGGTCATATTCCCTAGTAGATGTCAAGATGTACTGTAAAGCTACTATAATTAAAAGTGTCATACCAACGGACTGATTAATAATGGGTCAGAACAGGGTTCAGGACAAGGTATATGCAGCATAAGAGAACACCACAGTATGTGACATTGCGCAAATTCTTAAACCTTCTGTTTTTCAAATTTTATACCTATCAAATGGGGATAAACTAGTTCATACTGCATAGATTTGCTGTAAGGTAATATGTGTAAAGTATTTATAATACCTGACCTGTCGTAAGCACTATGAAAGTGTAAACTATTATTAATGCCAGCATCAATTGCTATTAAAACTTGCTATTAAAATCAATGGGGAAAGAATGTATTATTTAATATATAGTGTTAGAGTAATTGGCTTATATTTGGAAAGAAAGAAGAAAGGAAAGGAAAGGAAGGATGGAAGGAAGGAAGGAAGGAAGGAGGCAAGGAAGGAAATTAAAACTCTAATTCACATTATAAATTAAATGGTATGGATTAAATATTTAATTATAAAAATTCCTATGAAGTGTTAGAAAAATGAGGAAGAATTGTAAAGGTATTCTTAGAGTTTGGATTCTTATTTTTAGCATTCTTATTTTTAGCATGATAGCTATGCAATAAGCCATAAAAGAAAAAAACATGGTCAGATTTTACTGCCAATCTAAAAGGAAGTTGAGATAAGGTGATGGGTGGGGTGATGGTAGTATGAGACAGTGGTTGGTCAGGTGAGAGCTGGTGGATTTGAAAAAGCTTATTTAAATACAATAAAAACTTCTATGTCCAATTTCTTTTGTAAACTGTGCTACCTATATGGTTCAGGTTTCTGTTTTAAAGTGCTGTACTTTGGTAGCAGAAAATATCAGTGAACGTAAGAGCTTTCACTTTTTAACTTTCAGGAATATTTACTTGAAGCCAGCTCATTTTAAAGGATTGCTTCTACTTGGAACTGGATATTCAATAGATCCTTATAGTTTTAAAAATTAGATGACAATTATGGGTAAAACATAACTATTGTAAATCAAATGTGTAAGATAGCAATATTAGAGCAGTTGGGCTGGTCCAGATTCTAAATTGGAAGTGGGTTGTTTTGGCAAAAGGAAAACAGCAATATATATTTTTAAATTTTTATCACTGTTTTTATAGTGCACGTTTAATATGATGGAAATAACCATTGCAACAGTCCTTTTTTAGCCTTATAGATAATTACATACTTAGAAAATTACATAAATATAAAAAATTAAAGCAAAAAGGGCAGAGCTTGATATTGTGTCGAATATACATTATTCATTATGAGGAAGAGAGCTATAAAAATGTAGAATTCCAGAGGGTATAGTTTTTATGCAAGAATTGATGCAGCAGATTGAAAATTTAGTTGGCAAATAGTACTGACTTTTTAATTTAGAAACATTAAGATTTAGTGTGTCAATCTGGCTGCTACCCGGACTGTGCTGTATTCAAAGCTCTAAGTTAAAACTCTGTAAGATTTAAGTGTGATAAAATGCAATACAAAATGATCTTAACAGAAAAATCTGATTACTTGGAACTCCCCCCCGACCCCATGCCCAAGCGTTTGAATCCCATGTGAAATCCATTAATGGGCTTTTATATTTCACTTAAATTTTTTCACTGAGAATCATTAGAAATCAAAGTGACTGTAGCTACTAATAGATGTTTTCTTTAGCTGTACACATGAAAGAAACTATTTGTTTCAAAAAATAAAAGTTATAAGCAAGAAAGTCAAGTATATTTAATATCCTTTGATTTATGAAGGGATGCAAACAAATACAGGATTTCTTCCCCCAGGACAACAGGAGAGCTCTTCAAACAATTCATTTTCCATGAGTTCTAAAGGGAAGGGGTTGGGTGACTGAGTCTCTAATTGGAACTGTTAATTTATTAATGCCCTAAAAGCATTATTTTTCCTACCCACCTTCCCCCCCCCCACCCCCCATCCAGCCTCTGACAAATTAGACACTCACTGGCAATGTAGTCCTCTTATTTACCCTTCTCTCTCCTTTTTCCTCTTCCACATAAATAGAAGTTTCATAGAAAGGGTCACATCATGGTAAACACTGTGACAGCTGCTACCTACTGTTTTGTGTTGGGAGAAGTTTCCATTTTTTCAACATTTCAGATCTGCTTTCCAGACTCACATCTTTGAATTGACATGTAGGTATTTATTTGGAGGCTGCTGTGTGTTGTGGGCATCTCCACTTTTTCAAAGAAATGGGGAATGGATGGATGTGATTTTTCTTTTAACCCCCATCTTTAATCTTTCTCCAAACAATAAACAGAGTGGCAGTCAATCTCCTACCTTCTTGTCCTGACTGAAGTTCATCTTTCCCTCTCTGGATCTCTCCTCCAATGCCTCCCCTACAGAGTCTCTCAGGAGACTGTTTAAAACTGCCTCATATGGAACCACAAAAGGCCCCGAATGGCCAAAGTAATTTTGAAGAAGAAGACCAAAGCAGGAGGCATCACAATCCCAGACTTTAGCCTCTACTACAAAGCTGTAATCATCAACACAGCATGGTATTGGCACAAAAACACACATAAACCAATGGAATAGGATAGAAACACCAGAACTAGACCCACAAACGTATGGCCAACTAATCTTTGACAAAGCAGGAAAGAACATCCAATGGAAAAAAGACAGTCTCTTTAACAAATGGTGCTGGGAGAACTGGACAGCAACATGCAGAAGATTGAAACTAGACCACTTTCTCACACCATTCACAAAAATAAACTCAAAATGGATTAAGGACCTGAATGTGAGACAGGAAACCATCAAAACCCTAGAGGAGAAAGCAGGAAAAGACCTCTCTGACCTCAGCCGTAGCAATTTCTTACTTGACACATCCCCAAAGGCAAGGGAATTAAAAGCAAAAATGAACTACTGGGACCTTATGAAGATAAAAACTTCTACACACCAAAGGAAACAATCAACAAAACTAAAAGGCAACCAACAGAATGGGAAAAGATATTTGCAAATGACATTCGGACAAAGGGCTAGTATCCAAAATCTATAAAGAGCTCACCAAACTCCACACCCGAAAAACAAATAATCCAGTGAAGAAATGGGCAGAAACCATGAATAGACACTTCTCTAAAGAAGACATCCGGATGGCCAACAGGCACATGAAAAGATGCTCAACGTCGCTCCTCATCAGGGAAATACAAATCAAAACCACACTCAGATATCACCTCACGCCAGTCAGAGAGCCAAAATGAACAAATCAGGAGACTATAGATGCTGGAGAGGATGTGGAGAAACGGGAACCCTCTTGCACTGTTGGTGGGAATGCAAATTGGTACAGCCACTCTGGAAAACAGTGTGGAGGTTCCTCAAAAAATTAAAAATAGACCTACCCTATGATCCAGCAATAGCACTGCTAGGAATTTACCCAAGGGATACAGGAGTACTGATGCATAGGGGCACTTGTACCCCAATGTTCATAGCAGCACTCTCAACAATAGCCAAATTATGGAAAGAGCCTAAATGTCCATCAACTGATGAATGGATAAAGAAATTGTGGTTTATATACACAATGGAGTACTACATGGAAATGAGAAAGAACGAAATATGGCCCTTTGTAGCAACGTGGATGGAACTGGAGAGTGTGATGCTAAGTGAAATAAGCCATACAGAGAAAGACAGATACCATATGTTTTCACTCTTATGTGGATCCTGAGAAACTTAACAGAAACCCATGGGGGAGGGGAAGGAAAAAAAAAAAAGAGGTTAGAGTGGGAGAGAGCCAAAGCATAAGAGACTCTTAAAAACTGAGAAGAAACTGAGGGTTGATGGGGGGTGGGAGGGAGGGGAGGGTGGGGGATGGGTATTGAGGAGGGCACCTTTTGGGATGAGCACTGTGTGTTGTATGGAAACCAATTTGACAATAAACTTCATATATTGAAAAAAAAATAAAAATAAAAAAAATAAAACTGCCTCGTATTGTCCAGACTCCATGGGCTCCAGGGCAGCACTAGACTATTCCCAGTATCGCCTTAAGCCCTGGCAAATCATCTCTCTTTTAGCTTCAAGCAAAACCCCCTTCCGTTTTGGACACTGCCTTCTGTCCATACTACCATCTAACCTTATTCTGGCTGTCATCCAAACTCCAAATGTGTTGAGGGTTTGGCATCTGGATCACAGTCTTCCAAGTCATGCCATGATCCTGGGTGACTATAGTATCTACATGGATGAAAAATTCAACATTTTAGTCTTAAATCTTCTTGAACTTGCCTTAAATCTTCTTCAGCTACCTGAATGGCTGCCTGCTGGGCTCTGAAATCTTTAACATTGTCTTTACCCCTAACCTTCAGTCACCCAAACCTGACACACTGCTTCATATTTCTCTTCCCTGTACTTTCCTATTCTCTTAATTCGGTTCTTCCCTGCAGTCTAAACATGACAAAATCTTTTCTATATAAAAAACAGCTTCATCCCTGATCACAAGTCAACCTCTAGCTGTCTTTTAATATCTCTTATTCCCTTCTGAGTCGAATGCCTCATAAGAATTATCTTAAAGATTTTTTTGTTGTTGTTAATTTGAGTATGGTTCACAGGCATGTTACATCAGTTTCAGGTGTACGACATAGTGATTTAACATCTCTACAGGTATGCTGTGTTCACCACAAGTGTAGCTACCATCTGTTAGTATACAATGTCATTACAATTTCATCAACTATATTCCCTGTAGCCGTGCCTTTTATTTCTGTGACTTATTCATTCTATAACTGGAGGATTATCCTTATTTTCTGCTTTGACTCATTCTTTGGGAGTCAGGCAACTGATTCCACCAAGTCAATGAAATTGCCATTTCTGGCCATCATCTAATTATCCAATCCAATGGACTGCTTTCAGACTTCATTATAGTTAATCTCTCTGCAGCATTTGACTCTCTGCGGTCAGTTTTTCTTCCTTGGATTTTCTGGCACAGTTCTCTCAGGGTCATTTCATGATTTCTTTCCAGTCTCCTTTGCCAATTCCTCCTATTTCCACCCTAAAATGTGAATGATTCATTTTCCTCTTCTTTTTGTGTGCTCTTTGCATGTCTCATTCTCTTCTCTGACTCCAATCTATAGGCTGAGGATTCATGAATTCTAAAGGGAAGTGAATGAATAAATAATTACTTTCTAAACAATACATATTGTCTCAGGAATGATTTAAAACTGCTAATAAGGATACAGGAAAATCCAACTGAGAAGCAAAAAATAAGTAGGAGACAAAAGGAACAAATTGAAATAAGGGAGAAAACAAAATGTCACCCAGGAGGAATGAGGCTAAATATGCTATAAGTCCCAAATTTAGTCTTAAGCTTTTCAGAAACCAGTGAGAAGAGGGTGAAATCTCATTATGGTTATGCAATCCAAAATGCCTGTAAGATATCAGTTGTTTAGAAATCCAACCATTGGTGCCACTGGGTGGAAAGCTCTCAGGGGTGGGTGAGGAGGCCTCCAAAGGACATGAATCAAATCTTCAATGTCACTATTCCAGAAGATAAACTCATAAGTTCCCGGGGGCTGTTTTATAAACACGTTCCATTTAGACAATGGCATCAGGGTAAGATTCAATTTAGTTAAAGCAGTTCTGTGACAGACCAATATAATATGGTTTATGTTCCTAAGGAAATGTTTTAGAGAATCTTGAAGATAATTTTGTCTTGCAAGCAATTGTCTCATAAAACAGCTTTTGACACCTATTGAGGACGTTGAGCATGAGATTCTACTCTGTGACAAGTATTTAATCTAGCAAACTTGTATTTCTAGTTCTAATCTAAATACTTGGTAGTTATCTGCACCTTGATATCCCACAGGTATCTTGGCTTCCAAAACTGCACCCATTATTCCCTCCAAACTGATTTTTCCTATGCTCTGACTGGGAATGATAACATTATGCACCCAGTCTCATCAAGAAATCTTGAAGGCATGCTAGACTTTTGTTTCTTTCCCCCCTTGTTCCTCACACTCACAAAATACCCACATCCTTCTGATAGACTCTCCTTATATCTCGTGTCTCTATCCTGCCTCCTAGCTTCACTGCCACTGTTTGGGTTCCTTCGGGACCTTATTACTTGTCTGAACTACTACACTATTGTATTATTGTCTTCCTTGGTCATAGTCTGGCCCTCTGTCCCCTGATCCAGTTTCCATCTGATTCACCTTTGTGCTTCTGGCATTACCACAGCGATTAGCACATGGCAGGCAAGTAAGGTATTTTTGTTGGATGAATTCATATATGGATGAACGAATGTACACACACGTGGGTCTTATGAGAGTCATTATTATAATGCTCCTTTCTGGGGCACCTGGATGGCTCAGTTGGTTAAGCGTCAGACTCTTGATTTCAGCTTGGGTCATGATCTCACAGTTGTGGGATCAAGCTTCATGTTGGGCTCTGTGCTAGGCATGGAGCCTGCTTGGGATTTTCTCTCTTTCCCTCTCTCTCTCTGTCCCTCCTCCTCTCTCTCTCTCTCAAAAAAAAAATTATGCTCCTTTCTAATAATAGGAGAATCATATCTACTCATTCGTGCACCATCAGGATTAAGGCAAGTATTTGTGTACAGTGGTAAGAAATTAAATGTTGTTTCACAGATTCTGAGTTTTTTTTTTTTTCTTTAATCTTTCCTATGGGCAAACACTTGAGGAGGAGACCGAAGAACTCAATTCTCACGTTATTGTTAGAAGAAACTCCAAGAGAAGCCTAAAGAGGAGAGGAGGAGAAGGAGGTGGAGATGAGCAGCTGTGTATCCACCAACAGCCTGGAGGTGGGAGGTGAAGGATTGACTCAGAAAAGCAGTCAAGATTTAATTAAAGACCCAGGCGTGGAGACGCTCATGTGAGGGGAACAAAGAAGACTCACCTGTAACTGCCTGGTATTTGTTGGGAGAGGATGAAGGGAAGAGATTTCTATGAATGTTAAGAATATGTAGCAATGTGGGAGGGAGCCCATAGGGGAAATTGTAAGATAAGCACATGAAATATGATTGGTTGAGAGTATAAAGCAACATTGGGAGAGGCTCTTGATAGGAATAATTACACGAACGCAGCTGATAGCTACAGCCCTTTGTCTCCTAGAAGTAGGATGGCTATTGTGGCTAGGTAGAACAGTGTTATGAGTTAGCTAATCAAAGAGTGTTAAAAATCCATGCAAACTGCATCTTGGGCTCACCCCTACTCTATGAGGGTGAGAGACAGGAATGAGAAATAAGTATTGCTTTATGACGCTGGCCCCGGAACTCTCAGGAAGTAGTATAAATCCTTCAGTAGCAGTCCTGCCGAAGGACTAAACCAGACAGGACGATAGGTTTCATACTGGGTACTAACTCTTGTTAAATACCCAGATTATGACATTCAGAACAGGGTCTGTCCTACAGGAACCGTGTACTAATCAACAGAGAAGATCTCCTGGAGGAAGACCATTTACTTAAGTCTCTTAAGTCATGGAGCCATCCACCCCTTTCTCCTTAAGGGCATATCTCTTACTTCCTTTTGGCCAAGGGAGAAGAGGGAAGAAAAAGAAAAAGAAGGTAAGGCTTATTAAATCTCTAATGACAGTAATAATTGTATTGAGAGCTAACATTATTAAACACTCACTATGTTTAGGGCACTGGTCTCAGAGCTCTAGTTGTATTGTTATTTTTTAATTTGATTATTGCAACAACTTTGGAATAGGTATAATTTTGTTAGCAGGGCACACCTTCTTATAGTGGAAGATCATAGCTATGGGAAGATGGGTTTCCAGCTGATTACACTGCTTCTGTGGCCTGTCAGGTGCTCTAGGGAAGACTTTGTTGCCTAAAGCCTCTGTGTGCACAACCTGTAATTTGCAGATATAATAGCTATCATAAAGAGTTATATTAATGATTAGAGATAATATTATATAAAGGGTCTAACATGGTCGTTAGCATGGAGGAAGTAGACAGTAAAAGGGAATTAATGTCAGGTCCTCTTTGATTAAACTGTTTTTGTTCTTCTATTTTACAGTTAAAGTTAGGATAAAATTAGTTACCGCTATTTTCTCTTCCAAGCCCTGCTTTTTTTTTTTTTTTTATTTCTTAAATTCTCAAAGGGAGTCCTAAAGCAGGAGATCAACAGACCAGTTCACAATGAGAATGAAGAGATGTTCTTGATTCTGCTAATGAATTTTAGCCAGTTCCGTTCAATAGTAGACAAACTTAGAGTTTGTCTACTCTAGACAAACAGAGCCCAAACAGAGTTAAATGTTATAACCAGGTATTCCCAGTTTTTCCCAAGTTTCATGACTGAATATCTAGTAGAGGCCAAATCAGAAAGAAAAGTTCCAGGAATGCAGGACTGAGCCAGGCCAGATTATTTTAATTTATTATTTGGCCCTCCAAGGGGCAGGGCAAAGCACCAGGAACAGTGAGATCAAGCTACAGGCAGTTCTGATCATTTATTTCCTCTAACTAGGCTCAGTCAATCTTAGTAAAATGAAGTGGCGTAGATTGGCTTTTGATAACTTCAGATGGCAAGCAATATTTGAGTGTTTTCAGTAAAACAAAAGATAGAAGTGATAAATAGTGGGAATAGTGACATGCTGTGAGAATGGTTCATGAGAAAAATTAATAATGCTACCAATTTCTATCATTACATCCTGGGGAAGCTACAGAATTATTCAGGGGCTTGGTCTTAATTATCTTCTAATGAAGATTTGATTTCATTTGCTCTTGTAATCTCTCATTCTTATGTCTCTTTCCATACACTTCCCTTGCTTTTAATTTCCTAGAGTTAAAATGTTCCATGCTTAATATTCTCAGTAGAGCAGCTGAGCTCCATAGAAGAAATACTATGTCAATCTCACAAATAATATAATGAGTTGTGCAAGGACCTTGCTTTACTACTGCTGGTCATATTTTTATGTGATGCATGTACTCAGTAGGAGGAATGAGGAAGGATTCAGGGAGAAGCAATGTGATAGCCACTCCTATAAATCTTCTCAACTACTGCTCTCCCGGTTTGCTTTAGCTTTGTTAAAAAATATCTTAGGCTTTTCCGCATTTTTAAAAATAAAATTTCTCTTGTATCAAAGGACTATATTCAGATTGTGTAGAGAGTCAAATAGTTCTGTAAGGTCATTATGAAAAGCACCAATAACTTTAATGGATTACTACTTCCTAATTTTTCACTTTTAGACATTATCTACCTCTTTCCCATGAAAGGTGAAGATTTAGCTCTCTTTCCCTCCCCTCCTTGCCCATCCCAATCACCCACACATTTCCCATCCGTCCATTCTCCCATCCCCTCCGTAGAGTTTTATTCTCTTGAAAAATTTCATTGGGTCTATAGTCTGCACGTAAATAATTAAAACTATTCAAATGATGCCTATACTTGAGTAATGTAATATACTATAACTGTTTTTCCTGCACAATATTTGATTTTTCCAAGTTATCTTCTTTGTTGATGATTATTCTTTTAATGTGTTTATCACAAATTTAAACCCAAATTCTCACCCAATTGTGTAAACCTCTTATTAACACATCACATATTCTACCAGCTTCATCTTTTGGAAATAACTTTCCCAGGAACTTCTAATTGATTTAAATTTAGGTAGTGGCTTTCAAGACCTGCTGCCAAGCTGTCCTAGGATCTTATCTTGGGATTTCCTTTTCATCTCTCTCTTGTGTGGAAGCCTCTGTTTTCTTGAGTTCTCAGTGTTTTTCTTCCTCTGTTCCCCCATTTTATTGGATAACATCCTTCCGTAGCTTCCTGAGAAAGAAAGGATGGGCAGCAAAGTTTTCGAGACTTGCATATTCAAAAATGTATTTATTCCACCTTCAGGCTTAATTATAGTGTGGATGGATAGTTTGTTGGGTACAAAATTCTAGGAAGCAAATCATTTTCCTGTGCAATTTTAAAAGCATTGCTCTGTTGTTTCATAGCTTCTTCTGTTAATTAGAAGCCGAAATTCTGTCATTATTTTTGATGGTCTGTAAAACCTGTTGTGTCTGGAAGACTTTTTATATTTGCTCTTCTTCCTAATGGCCTGAAATTTTATGTGTCTATTTTCATGCATTATGTTGGGCATTCAGTCCAGAAACTCAAGTCCTTTAGTTTGTTAACATTTTTTGAAATTGATTTTTATTTGCTCTCTCTGCATTTTCTTATGGAACACACCTATTATAATGAAGTTAGATCTCCTGAATTAATCCCCTGATTTTCCTATTATTTCTCAACTATAGACCACTTCTGTTTTCCTTCTACTTTCTGGACGATTTCCTTAATATTTATTTCAGGATTTCTGTTGTGTGTTTAATTTCTACAATCATATTTTTAATTGTTAAACATCAACTTTATGCTGATATAACTTATATACAAAAAAAACCCACACCATTTAAGTGTATAGTCAGTTTTGGCAATGTATATTTAATCAATATATGAACCATTTCAATTATACCAAAACTTTTTTTTGTGCACTTTGGTAGGATTTCATTATGTATCTTTTTCATTATTTTAACCTATTTTTACATTTAAAGTGGCTTCTTGTACATGGAATATCGCTGCATCTTTTTTCCCCAATACAGATTAATAATCTTTGCCTTTTAATTGGAGTGTTTAGACCATTTTCATTTAGTGTACTTATCTATCTGGTTAGGTTTAATTGATACTATACTGTTGGCTTTCTATTTGTCTCATTTAATCATTGGTTATTTTTCATATTTTTCTGCCTTCTTTTGGATTAATTGAATGTTTTTCAGTATTTCATTTTATTTCCACTATTGGCTTAATCATTATAATTCTATGATCATCTTAAATTTTTTTTTTCAAGAACTCTTTTTTATTTCCAAATATCCTTTTTAAGATTCCAACCTATTGTTCCATGGATGTATTTTTTTCTCCTTATCTCTGTGAGTATTTTAATACACTTGAGGTTTTCTTCTCCCTGCGTAGTTGCTCCAATTTGCTTTCCTCCAACAGTTTGTTTTGTTTCTTTCACATCAGAGGATTTCCTCTAATGTTTTACAATATACTCTAGGGGATTCCATTTTGGATAATGACCCACCAACCAAATTGGATCCTTGCTTTTTGGGAATTTTTAAGATGAGACACAGCAAGAGTAGTAGCAGTGGTAGAGGAGAACAAAATGGAACAGGTGCTGAGACAAAGGGAAGCTGAGTCATAAGGATGAGTAACAGCTGATGACTGCATTTCAAGGGATGCTTGGTGTCTGAGTGGGGATGAATGACTTAACCAGGTTCATGAGGGCAAATAGCTACTGAAATAGTTTTCTGGGTTCTCCAGTTTCTTGTGCACCAACTGAACTCCCACTACCATGTGGTGGGATACCAGGATACCACTGGTATCTTGTAGCCCAAAGGACCTTAGCATATACACATAATAGAAGGTGTAATTAGCAGAAACAATTAATGTAAAGTGTAAAATCTGCAGGTTATACATGTTAGGCTAAAAGCTTTACAAATCCCCAATCTATAGGCCAGTAAGGCATATAATGAGTAGGAATGTGTGCTCTGTAGTCAGAGCACCTGAATTTGAATCCTGGCTGTGCAACCTTGGGCCTATCACTGAACTCCTCACCCTTAATTCCTCATAGGTGGGGATAATAATAAGAGGTAGTTTCAGAATTTCTATTTAGAAGTGGATTTGCTGGCAATCTGATTGGAAAAAGAACTTGCACTGAGTTTGTGTAGCACATTCCAAAAAAGTCAGCTTTTCAAATCAAACAATAGAGAGTGGCTGAGAGAGAGAGAGTTAGAGTTAAAGATACTCGTTGGCACCATCATTCCTAATAACACTGGTTGGTTTGTTATGAGAACTAAACAAAATTATTTATTTTAGGGATTTAACATAAGGCCTAGTAATACATATTCTATGCCTTATCAATGATGGTATTAAATTATTATAATATTTTTATTATCAGGTATTTGAATGAAGGACATATGACAGAGAGGAACAAGGGTTTCTTGAAGTGACAGGCAGGTCATGGTGTCTCTACATAGGCTTAATAAACCTCCACTCTAAACCTGGAATTAAATGAGCACTGTATCCAATTCTATCTCTTTCGCACTCTAGAGAACTCCTCTCCTGTGGTTACTGCCTGTGGTTGAAGCTGTCTGCTTACTCTGTCTTTGCTTTATCACTGTGTCATGCCCTCTAACAACTGCATTCCCAGGGAACTCTATGTTGTATGCAGTGACTTGCCCCCACCCCCCCAAAGATGCTGCTTCTGATTTTTAAATTTGTGTCTTGTCAGCCAAGTTCAGTTTCAACTCCCAGTGGCCAGGCATCCTTTTTTTCTCCCCCTAGACTGTTCCCTGAATCAAGTCTTTATTTACTTTGCAAATCCCATCACGCCTAGACGATGGGCTGAGACGACATATGTGGAAACACAACCCTACATAAGATATACCAGTAAACATTTTGTGATTTTCACAGACGGCTGGGGCTGAGGGTACAGTGAAGTCATACTGTTAATCAAATCTTACAAAATGTACTTCTCTCTTATTTATGCTTATTCAAAGGCTTCCCACAATGAATTCTTATGTAAGTTGATACATAGTTTTAAAAAGCCATTGTTGCTGAGGCTTAAAGGAGTAAAAGCTCTTTGAGTAGACTCGAGCCATCTTCTTGCCTGCCCCAGCTGCTGAAGGTAGCTCCTCATTCCCACGCTCCACACTTCTAAGGACTTGAATTTGCTTTGAGTCACTCTCCTTCCTCACCACCTTTACCTTCACTTCCACTTATTTGCTTTTCACCTTTTTTTTTTTTTCTAGATGTGATTTTCTTGCTCTGGTTGGCTTTTCTGAATAGGTTTTAGCCTAGTTTGACCCTTTATCTCGATGAAACCTTTAAATGACACTCTTGTATAAAGGTGTCCACAGGTCTGACTTGTGGCCCTTAGAAAGGACCCCGCTCTTGGAGCCTTTGGTGATCCATCCATTCTTCCCTGGTTCTGGATTAGAAGTGGATAAATTGGACATTCTCCAAGTATTAAGGACTTTGGATATAATGGAGATCACCAGTTCTCAACCTTTACTTTCATCAACACTTACGAAGGATAATTTCACATCAATAACACATTCGCATAAGTGGAGCTGGATAATGTGAAATTCCTACTATACTAGTAATATCATTATTCTTTTTTCTATCTCTCAGAAATGCAGCTGGAAATGTTAGAGTGACATTATTAATGGGATACTTTTAAATCCACTCTAATTTATGGAAAATGTATAAACTACATTAGTTTATGATGCATAACAAATTACTTAAGTTACACTTCATTATTGATTGAGACACATTAGTGAATTTTAAATCTTTTTTTTTTTTTTTAAGTTCTTAACAGTGGAATTCTTCTTAGTAGGGACCTGTTTCTGAAAAGTGCAACATGTAAAACAAATTGAAAGGGAATCTCACTGATTGGATTAGAACTCAATCCCTTCTGTGTTCTTTGAAGACCATGCAGCCCCTCCATAAAGTCCTTGGGGCTTTGCAGAGCACAATGTGAAAACCCAATGCCTTTAATTATATCTTAAGCTACAAGCAGTGATTCCATGAAGTTGCACCACAGTGAGAGTTCATCCAGGATAAGGCATCTAGGAAAGTATTTTTATGAGGAAGCTATTGAACTGTGACAATATTGTACTATTTGGAATATTGGAACCAGACTCTTACTGCATTGTTTTATTCCTTCATTACCATGTCCCTCCAGGTTCCTTCTCCTTGTGATTCATGGCTATCACCCAGAAGCCAAGGACACCTGGCCTGCCGTCCTCTCCCAAACCCTCATTGCCATTTCATCCCTATCCATGCTGACCTTATCCCATCTGGCTCTTGTCTTACTGATTGTCCATCTGTCCAATGTGGCCTCTGGAACGCCTCCTCTCTTGTCAACACATTCCATTATATGCTCCATACCACGTTTTTCTCTTTCCCATGGATTCCTTTGTCTTGGTTAATGACTCCATGGTCCTCCTCTTGCTTTCTGAGTCATCATCTCTGATGACTCACATACCCTCCACTTCATATTTAGTCACCAATTCCTATTCATTCTAGGTTTAAAAATGTCTCTCAGGTGTGAGGGAAATCTGGCTGCAATGTCTGTCATTCCATTGATCACCAGGGTTGAGTTGGTCAATCTAGCTTGCTAGGTGGGTGTCTCTTTCCTCCCTCACTGCTCTGTGAGTGTTCTTCCCGAAACTGCACACTTGGTCAAAGAAGATGACCTTCCCTGAAAGAGCAGGACTGTCCTTCAGTAGAGGGTATAGTTCTGCTAGAACCTCCAAACAAGCTCTCCAAGTCCATTTTTAGGGGAACATATGGTAGTGAAGCTTCTAAGACTCCAGACGTATACAGATGAGGTGCTGCATGTGGCAGTCTGCCTTTATTAAAAAAAAAAGTCTCTCAAATCTGACACCATTATAATCTCTAGGCTCTTAAAATAACTTTTGCACAGAGCTTTGAATATAGTCTATACTCAAAAAAGTTTGCTGAGTGCAGTATTCATTTTAATATTTTCCGAATGTGCGTGCCCTCTTTCCTGCCTTCTCCCCTGCTTATTTATTTTCTTTCTGATTTCAGTCTCATATTTGGGTGAAGATATTTAAGATTTTCTTCTATTCAATATTCATGATTGACATTCTTTTGAAAAACTAATAGTTGTAACCTTAAGGTAGGATTTTAATAGGGAATATAGCAAACTTTAGCAATTTTATTCAATTTTACTATATAGAGCAGCAGTTTCCAACCTTGATGTTGTTTTGATCAGGCATTTCAGAAGGACCTGGAGTCTCTCTCTATTTTTTTAAGTTTATTTATTTTGAGAGAGAAAGAAGACACGAGCAGGGGAGAGGCAGAGAGTGAATCCCAAGCAGGCTCTGCACTGACAACGTGGAGCTGATACAGGGCTCGAACCCACGAACCATGAGATCATGACATGAGCCAAAACCAAGAGTCAGATGCTTAACCAGCTGAACCACCCTGGCACCCAGGAAGAACCTGGAATCTAATGGGGGAAATGTGAATAAGAGAGACCAGCAGTGTGATAGAGACTCTGAAAGGAATATGTGCCAGGTAATGTGGTGCAGTGATCAATTCTACCTGAGGTTAGGGAGGTGGAGAGGTCTTAGAGGGCTTCAAGGAGGGAGTAGCTCCCACTTTTGGAATTTAAATGGTTTGTAGGTGCTCAGATAAGGAAGATGGGATGAGAGAGTTTAAGGTTAGGTTAGGCTAAAGAAGGTGAGAAATGTTCATTGTATTTTACAGAAGGATAGGATTTTAATAGCTATGAATGGAAAGTGCGTATAGCAGGTGGAAAGAACAGTAATAATTAAGGTGTGTGGTTTAGGGCATGTTTGAGACTTATCAATAACTCTGACCTCATGACAAGATGTATTGAGAGAAAAGAGTGGATAGGCAGGTGGGTTTCCATTATGGAAGGTCATGAGAACCATGGTAAGTAGTTCCACTTTAGGAAATGTTGAGCTCAAGAATATTCTTTAGCATGGAAAGAGAGCACCAAAGCTAAACTGTAAGCTAAGAATTCTGGTGACATGTATGAGGACTGGACTGTAGTGGGGGAGAGATTGGTTGGCTGCATTGACCAGACTTGTGACTGACAAGTCTCGTATGGTTATTGAAAATGTTGGTGGGCAGTCCTCAGATTCCATAACCTTATCTTCCAGTTTAGAATGAAAGTATGATGTCAAAAGAGGAAAACTAGGCAGAGAAATGTTGTGCAGGGCCTTCAACAGTTTGATTTTTTGAGGAGACGGCTGTTGCTAATGAACTTTGCTTGTAGTGAGCTGTAATGTAGTGAGGAGGTAGAACAGTAGGAGAGGAAGAAATTAGTGTGGGGAATATTGTTACCTGTTGCAGCAACTATCTGATCACCTAAAAGATTTACACATTTCTTCCCCTCACCAGCTCCCCTTCTGGCAACCATTCTCAGTAACAAAAGGGGAGGTATTATGGAAGAAAATTTAAGAAAAATATTAGGTAGGCATTTGTTCACACCAGCAGGACTTGACATTTTACAGGTTCTAACTCATTGAATCCTCATAACAATGCTATATAGTAGATTTTTTTAATCCTGTTTTACAGTTGAGGTAACCAAGTCTCCGAGAGGACAAGTGACCCATGTGAGGTCACGTTATGAGTAGGTGGCAGAACCAAGATCCGAACCCAGAAACATCTAGGTTCAAAGCCCCTTCTTTTTCCAACAAATGCTGTTTTGTATTTTTGTATTATCTTAGGAAATGTTTTTCTTCTCTTATGAAGTATTGTTGTTAATATATGTCTCCCAAGTTGACATCAAATATTCCAAATCTGGGAAGTAAGTTAAGGAGGAAATTAAAGAAACCTACATCAACAGACACATTCTTTTCCACTTTCATTCATACAGTTTAATTTTTACACACTGAAAAGACTATTATCATGAAATTAGCCAGCCATGAATGTCACATTATTTTTCCTTTTCTTTTCTGATTGCCAAGAGGATCTCACCTAAAATTAGAAAATATTTTGGTACATCACCTCTCACAGGGATGTAAAAATTAAATTAATAAATTTATGCACTGCTATGAATTCTTTATGACTGAGTTGTCAATTGCTAACTTCAGGCAATGAGCCAATGTTTATTAAGTAGCTACAATGGGCATAGTGTTTTGGGAGGCTTTGCAGAAAGTGTCAAAGGAAATAACTGTAGATGTAATTTCCATCACAAGAGGGTTATGATCTAATGAAGAAAATGAACAAAATATATAAGAATAGAGGAGAACAAAAGTATATATATATATATATATATATATACACACACACATATATATATATATACACACACACACACACACACACACTCTCTAGTGATAGTTATATATTTATATATATCTATATAGATATATCTTTAAAACTACAGATATTCACACACATATATATGGATATGACTATCGCTAGAGATCACATATGCATCACTGGAAAACAATTATTATAACAATGATAGATACATGTCTAGAGACTGTAAAAATAGCTGGAATTAAGTGGAAGTGTTCTCAATAGACAATATGGTAAAGTAGTGAATTCTGAGAACAGTTTTAAAGAAATGTTATAAAATTGTAAATCAAAGAAGTCTGTTGAATTCAAATGCTCATTAGACATTTTTATGACTTCTTACAAGCATTATGACTTTTTATTTTTCCAAGTTGTATAGTCCGTGATTAATAGGTGATTATAAAATTGAAACATTTCAATTCAAACCAATTTTAGACACAATCTTTGACATCTTTTGAAAGCATATAAAATTCATTCTTTTTCAAAGTTGTCCAAATTTAAACAAAAAGATAACTAGAAGGCTACTAAGTACAAATGAAACAGTACACAGAATTATCAGAAAAATATTTATGATATTATAAAAGTTGCTCATATTAACTCCTCATTAGAACTTTCATTATTTTGAACTTAACAGTAAAAAAGGCATCATATTGATGTTACACATTAGTGAAAAATATATTGAAATGAAACTATTCTCTGGGTACTTTTCAATTTGAAAATAACTGAACAATTACTAATTAAGAATAGTTACATTGAAATAACTGAATCAGTAGTAGAGATGGTATCTGGTTCACATTAGTCATAGAATGTAGCAGCTTTGGAATTAGGGTTTTGAATTCTGAATGCCTTTAGTTTTTACACTTATACTTCACAATAAAACAATACTTTATACACAGTTAAGGAAAGTATGATACAGTGGCTCAAGTGCTAGGTGAAAGCTGAAGGAATTATGGTTCTATTTATGGCTTAGGAGTTTATTAACTCCTACCCTGAACAAATATTGTGTGAACCTTGATTTCTTCATTTGTACTTTCATTCATTCAACAATCTTTATGAAGACCTACTACAGTGTGATAGGCATGGTTATAAAGTGATCAAATCAGAAATAGTCTTTGCCTTATTAGAATTTATATAATAGGAGACAAACCAGTAAACAAATAAAAATATGATTTCATATTGTGAAAGGTATTTAAAGGAAAATAATGGGATGCTGTGATGGAGAACCAAGGGGATGATGGTGAAACATTTTTAAGTTTGCTGGTTACAAAAGACTCTGAGAAAGTGACATTTGAGCAGAGAGTTGGAGGTTGAATAGAGATGGCCAGTTTTGAGAAAAGAAAGGGGAAAGTCCGTGCCAGGACAAGCAAACAACACCTGTAAGACCCTAGTGAGAAAGAATGTGGCATGTTTGAGGAAGCTAGAGGAAGCTGATGTGGTTGTAGCGTAAGAAACAAGAGGAGAGTGGTCATAGGTCGGGCTGAGTTTGAGAAGCTTAGATCAGTGTAGAGACTCTTAAACCACAGTGATGTTCAGGGGACTGGATTTTATTGTAAGTGACATGGGAATCCATTGAGGAGTTTTAGATGAGTGACATGAGCTTTCAGGTCTCTGTGTGGCAAATGGATTTAAGGAAGACAATAGGAGGGAAGAAGACCAATAAGAGACTTGATACATTGTCCACCTGACAATGATGGTGGTGGACTTTCCTTTGGGGCTGGTGATGCAAATGGACAGAAGGGGAAAGAACCAGCATGTATTATGGATGCAGAGTGGACAAAAGTCATTAATAAATTGACTGTGGGGATGAAGAGAAAAAAAAGGTGTCCAGAATGACTCCCGGGTTTCTGGTTTGAGTAACTGGTAGACTGAGGGGCCATTATTGAGATGGGGAAGGCCGGGAATAATGATAACACTTACACCTCTGTACTCCTTTGAGGATGCCTCTGGAAAGGTCTATATATTTACTGGGGTTGGTTAATATATAAACAATAGCTATTTATTAAAATTATATTCTAGTTCAACATAATATATTTCAAGGGCAACCTTTAAAAAATTCAGATAACGGATTTTTTTCACTAGGAAGTAGTATCTTGGAAAAATATAAATATTAAGCAAGACATGCTACTGCATTGTGAGGGAACCAGCAAATTTAAGGGAAAAAAAAAACCTTAAATGATATGTAGCAAACACTGAAAGAATAAGATACATAAGTTGTAATTTTAGACCTAGGAAATCAGATCCAGATTTGATATGTAAACAGATTGGCCTATAAATCTCCCTGAGGGACCATCTTCTTTCCTTGAAGAAAACTGTTATTGTTTTCCTGTTTTCAGCAGTTCAGTGGTTGGGGTGGACAAAGAGGATTTAGTGGTTGAGTCAGATTTGATGTTTTTATAGAATGAGTGTAGGGAAGGAAGTAGGAAGCTCTTTGTAGATGTGGGTAGGAGAATGATCAGGTTTTTCTTGTGGCTGAGGACAAAAGAAAAGTAAAATAAAATTTAGGGATTGTTGCAACAAAAAGCTAGTTACCCCTTTCTTGTGATAAAAAATATAGGGGTACCTGGGTGGCTCAGTCGATTATATGTCTGACTCTGGGTTTCGGCTCAGGTCGTGATTTCATTCATGGTTTGTGGGATCCAGCCCCACATCCAGCTCTGCGTTGACAGGGTGGGGGCCTTCTTGGGATTCTCTCTCCCACTCTCTCTATCCCTTTCCTGCTTGTTCTCTCTCTCTCTCTCTCTCTCTCTCTCTCTCAAAATAAATAAATATTTTTTAAAAACTATACACAAAATGTACCATGTAAGGGGCGCCTGGGTGGCTTGGTCGGTTAAGACTTCAGCTCAGGTCATGATCTCACAGTCTGTGAGTTCAAGCCCCACGTTGGGCTCTGGGCTGACAGCTCAGAGCCTGGAGCCTGTTTCAGATTCTGTGTCTCCCTCTCTCTCTGCCCCTCCCCTATTCATGCTCTGTCTCTCTCTGTCTCAGAAATAAATAAACGTTAAAAAAAATTTAAAAAAAAAGTACCATGTAAGCTTCTAAATTCATCCTAGATAGCTGTTGCTTTGTACTGTTTAGGACATTTCTGTATGACAGAGGCTGATCTGATATAGTGCTAGGAAAACTACTGGGGCTGGGGGCAAGTTCCAGACCTGCTATCTACTGAATGTGTCTTCATTTGTGGTAGGTACTGTAGTTCCTATTTTACAAGAGTATCCTTGAAGGTCAATTAATATTTTTTTTGCTGAAATGCCTACTCTTGTGCCTAGAGCTCAGTAGACTGTCAATAAATATTTACTGAGTCAGAATCATGTAATTGCTCCTTTAAAAATAACAGATTTTGTAAACTTCTGGTAACGAAATCACTACTTTTAGATTTATACTTTTCATTTTTAAATTTATATTTTCTACAATATCTTATGAAAGTTCTTAAGTGTATCTTGTTTTGTAAACCTTTAATTCTGAAATAATTGTAGATTCACATGTAATTATAAGAAGATATAGAGATCCTGTATGCCTTTGACCCTGTTGTTCCTAATGGTAACATTTTACATAACTAATGTAGTATCACACCTGGGAGATTGCTGTCGATAAAAATCCACCAATCTTTTCCATATTTTGCCACCAGCTTTACATGCAATCTTTTGTGTGTGTGTGTGTGTGTGTGTGTGTGTGTGTGTGTGTGTTTCGTTCTATGCAATTTTATTGTATGTGTAGATTCATGGGAAACCAGCACAGCCAAGACACATACAGTCTCGTCTCAGAGATTCCTTGTGCCACCCTTTTGTAGCTACATCCACTTCAACTCCTTCCTTCAACCTCTGGTAACTACTAATCTATTCTCCATCTCTACAATTTTCTCATTTCAAGAAATTTATATAAATGGAGTCATGTCCTATTTAATCATTTCAGATGGTCTGTTTTTCACTCAGCACAGTTCTCTTGAGAGGCATCCAAGTTGTTGTGTGTATCAGTAGTTCCTTACTTTTGATTGTTGCGTAGTGTTTAATGATTTGGAGGTACCATAGTTTGTTTACATTTTTACTCATTGAAAGAGAATTTGGTAGCTTCCAGTTTTTCGCTATCAGAAATAAAGCTTCTATGAATATTTGTGTACATATTTGTGTGTGTGTGTGTGTTTGAGAATCTAAATTTTCATTTACATCTTTTTTGTTTTGATGATTCATTATGTTAATCCATTAACTCAGTATTTTTAGCTAATGGATAAAGAAAATCTACAAATCAGCAGTGAAAAGAGATTCTGGCCCTTTTGGAGGTAATCCTATTGGTCAAAACAGGAATAATTCTGACATTTATGTCAATGAACTATAATTAAGTGATATAGCCTGACACCTAGGAGCTCACATGTTGGCTACATGTGTATCTAATGTATTAGCATCATATAACTATGCCAGCTGCTGGTGAAAATTCACGGCTGTATTAACATAGTAAAGATGTCTATATGGCAGTAAAACACATTTGCTTGTAAAACGTCTCCCAAGAAAAACACTCTTCTAATTGTGACATGTACTAGAATTTAATGCCTTTTTACATATAAATACAAATATTTAGACAATGTCCTCTAATTCATCTCCTTTTGTGCAGAATGCATGGAAGTGTTGAAATAAGTAAAATCCTTGACACATGCCCAGACCACATCAATTCTTACTCATCGAGTGTCACTAAATGAGAAGCCCTTTGCCTGGGTGATGACTGGCAAAGTGACAATAGCTAAACAATTGTTAAATAATATTAACAAATCCATATATAGTGCATGCTGTATACCAATTACTGTTCTTTGCCAGTGCTTCTTATTAATGTGAACTAATCTCCACTAAAATTCTATGGGGTATGAACTATCAATATTCTCATTGCACAGCTAGGAACACTGAGGCACAGACAGTGGTTAAGTAACTTTTCCAAAGTCCTCAGCCAGTAATTGGCAAAATGGAGAAGAACTCAGTCTTGTTCCAAAGCACATCCCTTAACTCTGTGCTCTTTGCAAGATTAGAATCAGTTAATACAAATAAGCCACCACACCCAGATAAGACGTTTTAATTAAAATTGGGGTTCTGGGTTTTTCACTTGTCAAAATGAAATGAGAACTCACACCTTTCCTTCAACTAAACTAAATTCTTAAAGAAATGCGCTATATCAGGCATTTCCAGCTAAAGCCTAGGTGCTAGTTACCTTTTAGAATTAAACACATCAGGGTCACCTGGGTGGTTCAGTCGGTTAAATGTCTGACTCTTGATTTCGGCTCAGGTCCTGATCTCATGGTTTGTGAGACTGAACCCTGCATCAGGCTCAGGGCTGACAGTGCATAGCCTACTTGGGATTCTCTTTCTCCCTCTTTCTCTGCCTCTCCCTCTCCCTCTCTCTCTCTCTCTCAAAATACATAAATAAATGTTAAAAATATATTAAAAAAGAACTAAACATATCAGGGAAGGTTTACTCAACGTCTGTTTGAAAGAAGTTCTAAAACAACCTCTTTGAGAATGAGCTTATTCTACGAGGAGAGAGAATTAACAAGCAAGCTTGGTAATAAGAAATGAGAACCAATTTTGAGTACAACATGCTTTTTGCTATTGAAATCTGCTTTCCAGTGTGATGCTTATCAATTCATCTCTAGGAAACTGAGAGCTGAATATAAAAATGGAAAAATCCACTTTCACAAAAAACTTAGTAGTTTATATACCCAGAGAGTAATCAGCATTGCACTGGTGTCCATTAAAAATGGAGCATGGTACAAAGGAGCATGGTACAAAAAATGGAATTATGAATAAGGTGGGTGCAAGGAATATGAAACTTTGATACATTTAGGGCACTGACATATTAGGAGCACTTGAAATGTCAGCCAAACACTGTCTTTAGCACCATGGGAATACTCAAAACCTTTCATGGCAGCACCTGGCAAAATCCAAGTCTGAGTCTCTGGCTTTGATGTCTGGGGTCAATGGATTCAACAGTAGCATGAAGCTGTGCTTTTTGTCATTAGACAGTGCCCCTGGCACAAAAATCAGCACCATGGACAGCAGGTGATGGCTGTGTGCTAGGGCACCACCATCAAAGGGGTGCTGATGTGTGGGGAAATCTGGTGGGCACCAAGTGGAAGTAGAAAAAAAAAAGTTTATGAGCATAAACAAGGTTTGACTGAAACCTTAAACAGGCATTCTCAGAAAAATTGGGGGATCAGGAAGGGGAGGTTTTAGAGAATAGAAGTTCTGTAAAACAAGGTAGAGCTACAGCTAAAGAAATGTTATTAATCACTATTAATGTTATATCATAATTATTATTATTTATGTGACTGGCACATTGATATTAACAAAGGAAATTCCAGGTTACAAATCTGATTGATTTCTCTAAGAATAGTTTAGGAAGCTCTTGTGTATTTTTAATATATTCTTGACTAAAGATAGGTGTCTTTTCAATTTCAATCTCAATGATATAATGACCAATAATGTATTCAGATTCAAGGACAGTAGTCTACTCTCCCTTTATTTTGCCTCAAGTATGAGAGAGCTGTAAGGTACATACAGTCAGCATTTTCTTGTGATTGAGGGAATTCTTTATAAGTTGGTTAAATAACAGGATGAATTCTGGTTGTCTATCACTGCATAAAAAAATAATTAAACCTTAGTAGTATAAAGAAGCAATCATTTTATTAAGCTAAATTTCCCATGGGTAAAGAATTCAGACAGGGCATAGCCAGATGGCTTATGTATCAGTATTCCACCAGAGAAACAGAACCTGGAGGATACATGTATATTAAGAAAGTTATTGCAAAGAATTGACTTATGTGATTGTGGGGGCTAGTTACGTTAGTCTGAAATCTGCACGGTGGGCTGTCAGGAAGAGAAAGCCCCAGGAAGGGGCTGCCAGTGCAGTCCACAGGTGGAATTTCTTCTTCCTTAGAGAATCTAGTTCTGTTCTTACAGACTTTCAGGTGCTTGGATCAGGCTAACCCAGATTACCCAGCATAATGTCTTTTATCTAAAGCCAACTGACTTAGATGTTAATCATGATGACAAAATTACCTTCATAGCAACACCTAATTTGTGTTTGATTGAATAACTGGATACCGTAGTCTAGCAAGTCTGACATATAAAACTGACCATCACAGTTTGTCTCTGCTCCATAGTGTCAGGGAATTCAGCTGGGAAAACCCCCATGCCTGGGGTGATCCAAACTGCTGGGGAAGTGTGAGGAGACTTCTTCACTTGTGGGTCTGGTACCGGACTTAAAGACTGGGCTCAGCTGACCCTGTCATCTGGAACTCCTACTCATGGCCTCTCCATCTGGCTCTGGCTTCTCACAACATGGTAGCTTGGAAGGAGCAAGCTGAAAGGAAGTGCCCTGAAGGAAAACTGCCAAGAGAACAGGCAGAAGCTGCATGGCCTTTACTGCCTAGCCCCAGCAATCATGAAGCCTCACTTCTACACATTTTATTGATTACAAACATGTCACATAGTCTGGCCCCAGAGGAGGGAACTAGACTGTGCCTCTGATGGAAGAGTGGCAAGATCACATTGCATGAGAGCACATAGCATGGAGGATACTGTTATACCCATCTTTGGGAAATATAGTCTGCCATGTAGGGTGTGAAAATCTACAATGTCTCTCCCAATTGGAATAAAAAAAATGTTTAGAAGTTCACTAACTATTCACTAGCTCACCTCAGATACTCAAAATGGCAGAATTTAATGACATTAAAATTGATCTCTGAATATATTGCTCTTTTTCACATTCAAAAACCTATCAAGTTGGGGCTTATTATTAAAAATATGATAATTTGGGGCTGCTCTGGGACTAACCCACTTTTTTAAAATATAATTTATTGTTAAGTTAACTAGCATGCAGTATATACAGTGTGCTCTTGGCTTCGGGAGTAAGATCCCCATGATTCATCATTTACATACAACATCCAGTGCTCATCCCAAGTGCCTTCCTCAATGCTCATCACCTATTTTCCCCTCTCCTCCCGCCCATCAACTCTCAGTTTGTTCTCTGTATTTAAGAGTCTCTTATGGGTTTGCCTCCCTCTCTGTTTGAAACTATTTTTCCCCTTCTTCTCCCCCATGGTCTTCTGTTAAATTTCTCAAATTCCACATATGAGTAAAAACATATGATATCTGTCTTTCTCTGCCTGACTTACTTCACTTAGCATAATACCCTCCAGTTCCATCCACGTTGTTGCAAATGGCAAGATTTCATTCTTTCTCTTTGCCAAGTAGTATTCTATTGTGTATATAAACCATATTTTCTTTATCCATTCATCAGTTCATGGACATTTGGGCTCTTTTCATACTTTGGCTATTGTTGATAGTGCTGATATAAACATTGGGGGTACATGTGCTCCTATGAATCAGCACTCCTCTGTCCTTTGGATAAATTCCTAGTAATGCTGTTGTTGGGTCATAGGATAATTCTGTTTTTAATTTTTTGAGGAAGCGTCACACTGTTTTCCAGAGCGGCTGCACCAGTTTGCATTCCCACCAACAGTGCAAGAGGGGTCCCGTTTCTCCACATCCTTGCCAACATCTGTTGTTTCCTGAGTTGTTAATTTTAGCCACTCTGACAGGTGTGAGGTGGTATCTCAGTGTGGTTTTGATTTGTATTTCCCTGATGATGAGCAATGTTGAGCCATCTGGATGTCTTCTTTGGAAAAGTGTGGGACTAACCCACTTAATTTCAGTAACCTTTTGGGAGTGAAGCAGATATTAGAAATTGTATTATTGATCTATTGCTATGTAACAAATTACCACAAACTTAGTGGCTTAAAACAACACACATTTACTGTCTCACAGTTTCTGTGACTCAGGAGTCTAGGCACGGCGTAGCTGGCTCTTTTGTTTCAGGCTCCCTCAAAGCTGAAATCAAGATTGTTGGCCAGGGGTGGGGTCTCATCTGAAGCTGGACTGAAGAAGGAGTCTCTTCCAAGTTCACATGATTGTTGGTTGCCAGGACTGAGTATCTCTTGGACTAAGAGTTTCAATTTCTAGTTGACTATTTGCTGCAAGCCACCCTAGGTCCTTGCTACGTGGACCTGTCTATACGGAAGCTTGCTTGATCAAATCTAATAAAGGAGAGTCAATGGAGAGAGACTGGCTAAATACTGCTGGTTACAAGCAAGTCAACATTTCCACTCACACTGAAGAGAGGGAATTACACCAAGGTATGACCAGGAGACAGGGCTAATCTGGGGACAGCTTAGTATCTGTCCATCACAGAAACATTAGATGCAATTGCCAGAGCTCGGGATAAGGCCTCTCTTCCTGATCATAGTCTCTGTGACAGGAAGCATTTGATATAAAGGTGGGAGTGGGAGTCTAATCCAAGATGACAAGCAATTATCAACTGATGGGTGAAATGCTATAGTGGAAAATGCATAACTCATTTGGAATTCTAGGTATCCAGGAAGCAGTTGATTTCAGGGAAATGTTTCAGTAAAATCTGATGGGAGGTAAGATGTAGATGCTGGTTCTGGGAGTTCCTAGAGGGACACTGACAAGAGTAAGCCAGAGTAACCACATTTTTATAGGAACTGTGGATCTGAATTTACTGAAGTAGAAACTCATATGTAGGGGAACAAAGGCCCATTTACCAGAATTATAGAGTAGGGGACTTTAAAAATATTTAAGTTCTCACCTAGAATTAAAATTCTATGAGGTCAGGGAGAATGTATCTATGGACTTATCAATGAATATGCCAGATTTTGATTGTAGGAGGTGAGAGGGTGGGGAGCTTCCCTCTTTCTGGGAAGTAAAGTACCTATGGACTCTCTGTTTATTGCCCCTGGCTGAGGCCACCCTGCCTTGGCTGTCCAAGGAACCCATGTAGTACCTGGGTGTGAGGAAGCATGGTAGTCAAAAATGGGAGCAACTGACGCTACACTGTGTAACCCCAGATGGAGGTAACAGGTAGCCAGAAAGTGGATGCTTAATTCTGCATTTTCTTAACTCCTATCTCTCTGCTATGCCTGCTGGACCATAAGCTGAAAGTGGCTCATTTGCTCAC
The DNA here is from genome assembly GCF_022837055.1 of Prionailurus viverrinus. Classification (NCBI taxonomy): domain Eukaryota; kingdom Metazoa; phylum Chordata; class Mammalia; order Carnivora; family Felidae; genus Prionailurus; species Prionailurus viverrinus. The sequence continues at coordinate 97,836,683 of NC_062567.1, forward strand.
CATTTTTACCATTTAAATGCACTGGTCTAACATTGATAATTAATCTTGCTCCTATTTTTAAAAATAAAGATCTTTCAATACACACTCTTTTTTAACCTCCAAAACTAGAAAAAAAACACAAAACCTTGGAAGCTATTTAAATATTTTCTGGCACTTGGAAAAGCATAGAACTGTCGATGCAGTCCCCCTCTATATCAGAACATGAAGGTGAAAAACCTGGGATGTTTTCTAAGTACTCATACACAGTGAAGCATTTTGTAAAGGGACAGATGACCTATCACAAAGGCTAGGAAGAGCCTTCCAGAAACCTCAATCCAAACCATTCACCAGATGCTAAAACAAATGAAATTTAATAGCATCTCCCAGGTGATGTCAGCTGGAAAAAAATTGATAACCATTTTCAATTTTGGCTTTCTTTGAAAAGTAAAGCATATTTTGTGGAAAGAGAAGCTTTCTTATTGTGTCTAAATAAAATTTCTGCATAAATTCTTTGTGGTAGTAAATAATATGTATATCTCAGACACTTAACCTGTGGTTGGTAGTTCTCCAGTAATTTAACGGTAATAGCTTTGAAGGCGTGCATATTGAGACACACTGTTTCTCTAAAACATAGCTTTTTATTTCTATTAGTCCTTCTTCAACTGTACATAATACTATTTTGTATTTAGATACAGATGTCCTGTTTTCCTGTTTTGAAAGGTGTTTTATTTTATTGAGGTATAACATATATACCAAACTTTTCATGAATTATAGATGTACAGCTGGACAAATGGTCATACAGTGAATACCTCCAGGTAAGCACTGTTCAGATCAAGTATTAGAAGATTACCAGGATCCAATCCTTTCTGTACAAAGAAAACCACTATTTGGACTTTTGACATCATGCATTTGTTTTATCTATTTGTATTTCGTATAAATGAAGTCTTATAGTATATACTCTTGTATCTGGCTTTTTCATACAAAGTTTGCTTAGAAAATGCATTTATGTTGCTGGGTATAGCTGTAGTTCATTAATTTTCAGTGCTGTGTAGCATTCCATTGTACAAGGATAATTTAATTATTTATTCTAATATTTGATGGAAATATCAGTTGTTTCTAGTTTGGAGCTATCATGAATAATGTGGTTATGCACACTCTTCGACTTGGCTTTTGCTACACATTTCTGTGGGGCAGGTATCTAAGAATGGAATGCTTGGTTATAGGGTGTGAATAGTTCCATTTTAGCAGATACTCCCCAAATGGTTTTCTAAAGTGGCTGTACTAACTTACATTCCTGCCAGGAAATGCTTTGAGAGGAAAATTGGGCTTGCTTTTCCACATTTTCCTTCTTTCTTGGATATTTGTCCCTTAAACCCTCACTGCTTTGGAATCTCTCATATGCCTTAAATCAAATCTTTAAAAATATTTTGCCTACCTTTCTTAGTTCTCCTCTGCCCCAGCACGAAGTTGCTCTGCAGAAGTCTAACCCACTGTTATTCAGAACAGAAGTCCAGTCTGGATGTCCTTTGAGCCTTAGAAACAGTAAAAGCTAACTTTCATTTTATTATCCTTAAAAAATAAATGAATGAGTAAGAATTAGACAGGCAAGTGAGTATAAATGGAAAAACAAGAGGGAATAGCATCGTAAATACCAGGGCACCATATATGCAGGGAATCATAAGTAGGTTAGCATTGTTGGATCATAAATTATGAGATGGTGGTAGAAAAATTATAGAAGCCATGTTATAAAAGACCTTAATGCCATTCTAAAGAGCTTGGATTTTTATTTGAAAGCTGAGGGAGATCATTGGTCACTTAATGTAGGAAATAATAGGATCAGATTTTAATTTTCTAAAATTTATGTTGAAAGCAGTATGGAATGTATCTGAGGGGCCAAGGCTGGGCTCTAGAAAATTAGTATCATGAAAAGGTACAAAAGAAAAGATAGGGCCTAGATTAGAGAAAAGGGAACAGACTCAAAATATGTTTGGATGGTTAAGTCCATAAGGAAATTGAAGAAGAAAAAGTGAAAAATGACTGCCTGGTTTCTTGCTTGGGTGAGCAGGAGGACAATGGTGTCAATGGCTCACACACAGATGACAGCAGGAGGCGGTCTCTTGGATTGGGAGAAGTGGGGAGGCAAAGATGAATTCAATCTGGACAATGTCAATTTTAAGGTGCCTTTGGGAAATACAAGTCCATGTGTGAGTATGGAACCTGAAGACATTGGGAGGGGCTGGAGATGAATGAGATTTGGGAGTTATCAGTCTGCAATAGGTAGTTGTAAAAACCTTGAGATAGATAACTCAGATGAGACAACTCATGTAGAGCGAGAAGGAAAATGGGCCAAAGACAAAGCACCACCATAAGAATGACAAGCAGAGGAAGATGGAATAATAAAGCAGATTAAGAAAGCATTACCAGAGAAGCAGAAAGAGAACAAGGACAAAGAAATGTAATCAAACCAGTGAGACACCTATTTTAAAGAGGGAGATATCAGCAGGGTTAAAGTTGGAGAGAGGATTTCTGAAATCACAAATGTGTTCATTATATTTTGACATTAGAATCTCATGGCTTTAGTTGAGTTGAAGGGAAAGAAACCAGATCACAGTGATCTGAGAAATGATAAAACTTACTCTTGAGATGTTCAGAAGAGAAAGGAATGAGAGTCAGTCGTCGGACTAAAAGAGACTGAAGGGTCAAGGGACATTTTTAAAATTATGAGGAATGTGTGCACATGGGCTGGAGAGGTAGGGCTGTAATGTGGAAGGAAGAACTGGGCTGATCTCGAGAGAGGGAAGTAGAGGGTTAACAGATTGAGAGAATTTGAAGCTATAGTTAGAGACTTTAGAAATGTTACAATTCTGAGTAATTGCAGGATTCTTTGCTTTCTGTGTAATGCTTTTATGAAATATTTGGATTTTTATGATAGCAGGAATTATGGTTTTAATCAGAAAAAGCAATAAAGATTAAAATAAAGATGCAATGGGGTGCCTGCGTGGCTCAGTCGGTTGAACGTCCGACTTCGGCTCAGGTCGTGATCTCGCAGTTCATGGGTTCGAGCCTTGCATCGGGCTCTGTGCTGACAGCTCAGAGCCTGGAGCCTGCTTCGGATTCTGTGTCTCCCTCTCTCTCTGCCCCTCCCCCCTCCCCCCCCCCTCTCTCTCTCTGTCAAAAATAAACATTAAAAAATTAAAAAAAATAAAGATGTAATGAAGCATTGGATTTCTGCAAAGATTTAAGAAAATCAGAGTGAGAAAAGTCCTCAAAATATGAAATTAGGTTATTGAATATTATTCTCCCTGTACCTTTGTTATTTAAGAGAAAACACTTTTTGAAAACTGAGAATCTGTACTATTTGTGGGGGCATCAGTTGGATTTTTTTTCTCAATCAATAAAGGAGCATTCCTCTGAAGGGAAAATAGTTTCCTAAATATATACATCATATAATTCATTAGAAAACATTATCCTAGGAAGACTGCATGGAGGCACTTAATCATCTATTATTTTCTTTCTCTGAATAGTACTTCTGATATTATTTGTCACATAATTTGCTTGATTCAGTACTATGTTTCACAATTCCAAAAATAACCTATTGATTCCAGCAAAAATTTGACAAGGGAAAGGATTTGGCAGACAGAAATGTTATACTTCAAGAATTGGTGCCTTGTACCACTCAATCATTTCTCCCTCTTTGCTAGATTGTCCCTTTTGGTCTAACTCAGAAGCTAGCAAATGAAAAAAAAAAAAAAACAACTATCTATTAAAACTGAGTGATGGGAAAAGTAAGATGCTTAAGTAGAAGTCACAGAATATTATAAGTTCATATAAAATTCTAAGGACTCCTCTTTCCTTTTTCCTGCACTGGATGGCAGTGGGGCAGAATATCTATTGTATTGCTGAACATCGTATTAAGAAAGCTGTATTAGGTCAGTAGTGACTGGGTCCAATGCAGTCTGATCCAGTCTGCTCTTCTGGGATGGACCACATGATTCTTCCATGTTTCCTGTATCCACGATGACAAACTGGCTTCATTTTGACTGCAACTCTGAGCAGATGCTCCCGGCTGCTTGGGGCACTGTAATGAATGGGCTGGAGGCAGAGCATGTTGTGAATGCAGAGATGTTCATCATGGTAGGTGGAGTAATGGTGACCTGGAAACTAAAAAAGTAAAAGCGATAGAGCCTCTCTGCCTTTGAGGATGACACACAGTGGAGATCCCACTCATTGGTGTGGCGCAAGCACATCATGAGCGCTGCCTGGGAGGGTTGGGGGTCAAGGGTTCATGTAGGGAAGGTATAAGAGGAGTTTAGTGGGTGAGAGAACATGTGGTAGCAAATTCCCTGAATCTGGGTTCAAGCCTTGGTGTGGTGTGACCTTGGGTGATTCATTTATTCTTTCGTCAGCAGTAAAGAGTGAGAGTAATAATAAATTTTCCTGTTTTTTATAACAAGTGGTTAAAAGGATTATTCTATACATATGCAATAGATGAGATATGACTGTAACCTCTCAAGCACCATTACAATTTTTAAAAATTGATGAGTAATGACATAGTTATGACATGTTCACAAATAGCATTTATTGCATTTTTGCATTAAATCATAGTGATATGATTTAAAGTGCTGAGAGAACAGACAAGAGAGAGATCATTTCCTGGTGGAGGCACTGAGGAAGGCTTCATGAGGAAAGCAGTATTTCAGCGGGGCCTCAAAGGTTAAATAGGAATTTGGTAGTTGGAGATAAAAAGAGTCTTCCAGGGGGAGAAAACTGGGTGAGCCAAGGCCTAAAAGGAAGACAGCAAAAGATATGAAAATAATAAATAAATGCTCAAGTTCTTATGGTGCGTTATGATTTACAATGTTTTTTCACTGATTGGGAATAACCATGCAATTTGGCTGTAGCATGGGGCGTGCAGGGGCTGGAGAGAGAGAAGGTTGGGGATCCAGGTTGAGATAATATTTTGGAGGAATTTGAGTTCTTTCCTAAGGAATATGCATAGAAATGAACAATCCACATATATAGAAAATGTCGTGAGCAGGGATTCTAATTCTCTGTTGTCACAGTGGAACATACAGAGTGTTTTTTGGTACATTAATAGATTGTGTGTTTTATAGATTTTATTCATTTCTCTTTCTTGATACTTTTCTTACAACTCTACATTTTGCATGGCTATAATGTTGCCTTTGGTACTAACCCTTCTCTGACCCTTAATACCTTAACCTGGGCAATATTATACTCCTTGCCTGGGCACGTGGCTTTCAGTCTCTTCAATCCAGTCCATGCAGCGAAGGGCCTCCAAATCCATCTTACTGCTCTTATGGTACCACTCCCCTATTCAGAATCCCATGGTGGTCCTCCATTGCTTTCTGTGGATGGCTTTGCCTGGCATTCAACTTATCTGGCTGCAAATCACCTTTCTAGTTCTATCTCCCATTATACTCTGATGTGTGCCCTATATTTCAGCCATTTTCTCTCTTCTCTCTCTTTCTTCCCTAAACACAGTTTGAGCATTCATGCCACTTTGACCTCCCCCTGTACTCCCTCCCCATGCATTCAGGTTGTACTTGTCATTCAACAGTGAACTCAAATGCCAGTTCCTATACAAAGTTTTCCTGGCCCTTGCATCTGGAAGTGATCATTCATGCTTTTAACTCCTAATAGGTAACACTTTTATATAGCTTACTATGTGCTAGGCACTCTCTTCAACCTTTTACATAAATTAACTCATTTCATCCTTGTAACACCACCTGTAAGGCAGGTATAATTATTGTTCCTATTTTACAGATGAGAAAATGGAGGCATATCCTTATCTTGCCCAACATTACATAGCAAATAACTGACATAGTTGCAATTTGAGCGGAGGAATTCTGGCATCAGTATTTGTGTTAATGGTTATGTTATATGGCCTCTTGCACCATCTTATGATTGTTGGTATCTGCCCATGGCTCTTGGTATATTTAATTTGATTGCTTTTATTTGGTTTGCTCATCCATGTTGCCTGACCCTGGGCCTTTAAGCCTCGCGAACCTACCTATTGTAATTGGAAATGCATGCATGAAGAGAGAATTATCGGTATCCTGTTTCTGACAATGACCAAAGCCAAAGTCCTTTTCATTTTTTTTCATTAAAAAATGTTTTTTAATGTTTGTTTATATTTGAGAGAGAGACAGAGAGAGAAGATAGGGGAGGGAGTGGGGGATACACAGAATCCAAAGCAGGCTCCAGGCTCCGAGCTGTTAGCACAGAGCCTGCCTGACTGCTGGCTTCCACACACCACCTGGTGTTCATCACAACAAGTATACTCTTTAATCTCCATCATCTATTTTGCCCAACTCCCCCCTCCGCTCCCCTCTGGTAGCCATCAGTTTGTTCTCTATGGCTAAGAGTCTGTTTCTTGGTTTACCTCTCTTTTTTTCTTCCTTTGCTCATTTGTTTTGTTTCTTAAGTTCCACCTATGAATGAAATCATATGGTATTTGTCTTTCTGTGAGTTATTTCACTTAGTACAATATTCTCTAGCTTTATCCATGTCATCGCAAATGGCAAGATTTCATTCTGTTTTATGGCTGAGATACACACACACCCCATTTTTATCCATTCATCAGTTGATGGACACTTGGGCTATTTGCATAATTTGGTAGATAATGCTGCTATAAACATCAGGGTGCATGTATCCCTTTGAATTAGTATTTTTGTATTCTTTGGGTAAATACCTAGTAGTGCAATTGCTGGATCATAGAATAGTTCTATTTTTAACTTTTTCAGGAACCTCCATACTGTTTTCCACAGTGGCTGCACCAGTTTGCATTCCCACCAACAGTGCAAGAGGGTTCCCTGTTCTCTACATCCTTGCCAACACCTGTTGTTTCTTTTGTTGTTTACTTTGACCATTCTGACAGGTGTGAGGTGATAGCTCCTTGTAGTTTTGATTTGCCTTTCCCTGATGATCAGTGATGTTGAGCATCTTTTTATGTCTGTTGGCCACCTGTATGTCTCCTCTGGGAAAATGTCTATTCATGTCTTCTGCCCATTTTTTTTATCCAATTAGGACTATTCACTTTTGGGGTCTTATAAATTCTTTATATATTTTGGATGCTAGCCCTTTTCAGATGTGTCATTGTAAATATCTTCTCCCAATATTTATGTTGCCTTTTAGTTTTGTTGATCGTTTCTTTTGCTGTGCAGAAGCTTTTTATTTTGATAAAGTTCCAATACTTTATTTTTGCTTTTGTTTCCCTTGCCTTGGGAGACATATCAAGAAAGAAGTTGCTATGGCTGATGTCAAAGAGATTACTGCCTGTGTTCTCTTCTAGGGTTTTTATGGTTTCCTATATCACATTTAGGTCTTTAATCCCTTTTGAATTTATTTTTGAGTTTGGGGTAAGAAAATGGCCCAGTTTCATTCTTTTTCATGTAGTGGTCCAGTTTTCCCAACACTATTTGTGGAAGAGGCTGTCTTTTTCCCTTTGGATATTCATTCCTGCTTTGTCAAAGATCAATTTTCCATACAACTGTGGGTTCATTTCTGGATTTCTAGTCTGTACTATGATATATGTGTCCATTTTTGTGCCAGTACCATACTGGTAATATAAGTTGAAGTCTGGGATTATGGTAAAAAAAATAACAAAATTTACTATCTGAACCATTTTTAAGTGTATGGTCAATAATGTTAAGTATATTCACATTACTGTTTAACAGATCTCTAGGACTGTTTGTTCTACAAAACAGAAACTCCTGTAATTATTGAACAGCAACTCCCCATTTCCCGTCCTCCTAGCCCCTGATAACCATATTTTACTTTCTGATTCTGTGAATTTGACGACCTTAGATCCCTCATATGAGTGGGGTCATACAGTATTTGTCTTTTTAAGAAGAATGTAGATTTTGAGCTGTGTCTTTAAAGATGAGTGTGACTGCACAGGTAGTCATAAGGTACATAAGGTACCTGGATTAGTAAAGCATAAAAAGGGTATATTTCCTTAACAGGTACTGGGATAGAAGCTGACGCACCATGTTTTTTATTTCTTTACCTTGGGGCAGTTCCTCTTAGGTTATGGATATTTTGGCTTCTGTTCACTTTATATATTTATATCTGACTTTACCTGTGGTTTTCAACTCAGGGAGGATCTTTGGGCATCGGTTATATGGACTCATCAATGTAAATTGCAGTCCAGAAGATAAGAAATCACCTAGGTCCAAAAACATGGATGCTTGGGTTCATTGTTTTTACTTTGTGATGGAATGGAGTATTTGGATTTGGCTTTGAAACAAAGGTTTTTGGTTTGTTTGCTTTTTTAAAGAACCAATCCATGAAGATAGGAAATCTACATACAAGTTTATATAATAATGAACACAGTCACATGTATAACAAATTTCAACATGTGTTTTACTGTTGTGGCGCTCTTTTAATCAACAATTCCATGTCATTAGGAACTGGTAAAAAAAAGTTTTTACCTACAGTTTGCAAGAGACAAGGCTCTGAAATAGTTCTGAGCCTTTTAGGTGCAGTGTCTTCTTGAGTTTTGTGCTTAATCTTACTGGACAGGTCACATGACTCTCCACATTTGGACAGGAACAGACCTCACAGAAAGGACCACCACAAGTCCATGTGGTACCTTAGTGTGAATTAGGAAAAGGGACCTTTTCTTCGAGACATATAACTTCTATGTAATGGAATACTGTCTTGGAGATATCTGCTGCCATCTGTCAGAACATTGTAATAATTTGGTCAACCATATGAACGATGACCTGTAGGGTTATGCAGTATGCAGCCTGCACATCTCTATGTAAAAGTTTTTCCTGATAGTCAACAGGCAATGGAGCAGTGCACATGGGCCACTTTCTGTAAAGTTTTAGGTGTTAACAGGTGTGGATTTTGCTATAGATGTGTCAGAGGGCAAAAACAAGATGAAAACCCAAAACTTTGGTCTTAACATTATGAGATAGGCAGAAAATGAAAGTTAAGTATGATAACAATAATACTTAAGCAGGAGAAGCGGGAAGTTGGGCCTGCTAAAAGTCAGGACCTAGGTGGATAAGTGGAAAGCATGTATGAGGATTTTAGATAGGGAACACAGGTGTTTGAAGTGGCTTTTTATAGAATTATACTGCCAACTTGCACAAGGATGTAGTTAACTTAAAGAAACAAGAATGGGGCATATACCTATTATGTTCTGAGTAGTATTGATAATAGCTGAAATTTATGCAGTGCTTCAGAATTTCTAAGAACATTTTAAATACATGGTATCTTATTTTGATATTTTTAGGTATACTTTAAGGCAAGAGCACTACTATTTATCACAATTTTATAAATAAGGATTAATGTTTACATGGCTTGTTCAAGTTCCTATCTATGATAAAGCTATACATTTAAATCAAATACTTCTGAGTCTATGATATTTTTTAGTATACTGATAAATTCCATGAAAGTATACTGGTTAAAGTGTCCCCTAGACTTCTACTGCAAGTTACCAAATTTACTTCCTTTTATTTCTGGGTACAAAATACAGACTCCATTCCTAGCCACATTACTAAATGAGAGAAGATGATGTTGGCCACTTCCTGGTCTGGCCCATAATGCAATGCTCATCTCCCCCTCTCTTACTGTTCTTGGTGTCAACACCCATGGCAGCCTTAGAAACCACATGTGAGTATGGGAGGGTCTCCATCAACTTGAGTGTTTGAATAACTACATAGAAAGGAGCGCTTCCTGTTCTAAGAGATCATTTCTATTGAGTTTATTGAGCAAGAAATAAACTTCTATTAAGTTAGGCCGCTGAGCATTTGGGTTTTATCTATTTCTTACGGCAGCTAATGTTCCCTTGGTGATCTACTCTCTTTATATTATTTACATGTAGCCTCTACTGTGTAGGCATTTCTCTCTTGGGTGCTTATCTGTTACTGAAGTTATTTAGGGTTGGTGCCCACCTTTTTCTTTAAGGCTGCTTTTATACCATTACTTCTATTTCCTCTTCAATCCCTCTGGTCTTTGAAGCACGTGGAATTAGGCTATACACTTTGCCCTTCTCCCCTTTTTTACAGTAAACTACTTTCCTCTCCCTCATTCTCCCCATGCATTATGGATTTTAGTCATTAGTTTACTAAATTGCTCACCATCGCTATTTCTGTTTATTCTTTGACCACCTCTTCTTCTCTCTCCAATTCACCTCCTCTAGTGTAAACAAGTAGAGAATTACTCTATTCCAGTAATTCTCGGGCACCATTAGGAAGCCCAGTCCATTGACTTTACTGTTATCTCACTGGCCAACATTTGTCTTTAACGTTTCTCAGTCTATTGTTAAATAATTTCCATGTATGCATATTCAACTTCTTTGCCCCACCCCCTAATGTGTTTGCTTGGGAAAATTTCAACCTTCAGTATATTCAACTTCGTTCCTATTCCATCACTGCATCAATACAGCTGAATGTAGCTGGGAAAAAAATGCAACAGTGCTTACTAGGCTAACTTTAAAATTACGATCACAAACCTCAACTGGACTTGTTGTCTGGCCCACCTCTACTTTCCACATACACTTTTTACAATGAATCCATCCAGGTCCGTGGTTTTAAATATATCATATGCAATTTACTCCCAAATGTGTATACCCAGCCTCAACTCTTTCTCCATGAATTGCTCCTGGATATCCTACTCTCTCTGTGCCACCTACAAGGCATTTCAAACAGCTCAGCAGCCATGGAGACTGGATACAGTGTTCACTGTAGTCCTTGTTCCAGTCTCTAAGCCATTCCTGCAATATTGGTGAAGGAATAAATAACAACAATAGCAGCAGCAACAAATATTCATTCAGTGATTATTTTGTGCTGGGTACTTCACACATAAAAATTATTTAATCCTCACAGAAAATCTATTAGGTAACACCATTATTATCATCTCTCTGCTTTACAGACGAGGAAACTGAGTTTCAGAGCCCAAATGGCAGAGTTGGTACTGAAATCAACTAGGTAGAGGTGAGCAGACTTTTGCTGTAAAGGACCATATAGTAAATATTTTCAGTTTGTTGTCTCTGTTACAATATACCACCTCTGCTCTTGTAGTGTGAAAGAGGTCATAAACATGAACACATACATGAACACACATAACTGTGTTCCAATAAAACTTTATTTATAAAAACAGGTGGTGGGTCGCATTTGACTTAACAGGTGGTAGACTGCCAACCCCTGCTTTAAATGATTATTGCTGTATTGCCTGGGTTAAATGAATGACTGAACAAACAATGAATGAATGACACCCTCTTTGGCACCAGCCCTCCCCTGCTTTGGTCCCTCCAGTTCTCTCATGAGTATTCATAAGACTGCTAGAGAATCACGTCCCTGCAAAGGGGAAAGACACACAATCACTCTTCAGGGCTGAGTGAGGAGCACAAAGGGAAACAAATCTTACACGTATAGTGTTTTGCTCCTAAGGTGGGTTTTGTGAGCAATGTTCTGGCTCCCTGAGACTCTATTTGGATGTCTAAGAGATCTAAGCCATAGCTTGTTGTTTAGGGAATACTTTCCCTCTAAGATGGAGTCCTAACATTTCTTACCAGGACCTTTATGATCTGTTCTGTTTTTAGCTGTCCAGGGTCATTATTTTCTACTCTTATCCCCTCTAGTGACACAGGAGACCTTGCAGGATTTGAAACCTGAAGGTTCCCTCTCACTTTTAGATCTGTGTATATCCTGTCCTTTCTGCCTGGAAAACTCCTAACTGCCTCACTTCAATTGCCAGGCTCACCAAGTATTTATTCTTTAGAACTCTGGGGGATGCTATTTTTCTCCTGGAAGTTGTTCTAAACACTCCAAGACAAGTGGTTGCCCTTGATCTGTGTCTAATAATCTCATGCTTGTTTCGGTAGTAGTTTTTAATCACTGTACCTAGAAATTGCTCTTTTGCTAGCCTGTCTCCCTAATACTGCCAGTGTTTTGAGAGTGGACACTATCTCTTACTCATTATTTTAAGTCCAGCACATAATACAGTGCCTGGCACAGAGTCATTCAGTAAATATTTGTTGAATGAATGAGTGATGCACATCAGATTTTTCATAGGAGTGGCTAAGAGAAGCTTTATTTGTATTGTGTCCCATAAACCTTGTTCCTACTCTCTTGATATCTCAGATGGGTAGAGGGGTACTTTCTGGGCCTTAGCTCAGCAGAGTGGGTAAATGACTGTGTCTACCTCTAGCTAGAAAGCCATATTATAGAATTTATCTCTCAAAAATGTTAAACACTCAGAAAAGCAGGGCTTCTTAGAAAATAAGGTTGGGGGCTGGCTATACTCCTAGAGGTATATAAAATCGGTGGCTATGCATGCAGTAGAAAAAGCTTGACCTTAGTGCCAGGCTAATTTAGGTTCATATATCATTTTTTCCACTTTTAAACTTCTCTGAAGTTCTGTTTCCTGATCTATAAAATAGGGATAAAAATATATGTCCTTCAAGGTTTCAGCAATATGGAAAGAGATTAAAGGGAATATGCCCAGTACAGTGTCATCTGGTAGGTTCTAATCACACATGGTAGTTGCAGCCATTAAGTGCTATCACAAGCCTTTGATAACCGTGTTAGGGAACCGCAGTGTCCAGGACTGCTTACAAAACCAAGAAGGCCGTCTTGAGTTTAATGACAATATCCACTTGCATCGTAATAGCAACTTCAGATGGGGATTGTCTGCACTGTTGGATTTTCCATCCCTAGTGGGATGGAGGTAAATATAGAGGCTGTAAATTTCCTATAAATACACTTTCATGTATAGGTCTTGGCCACTTGAAAACAAAGCATGTCAACCTGCACATGTATGTGCACACATGTGAACACACACACACACACACACACACACACACCCTAGAGAATTTCTCTTTTAATTCTTAATTAATTTGCCACTGATTAGGGGCACATGAGACATGAGAAGCTGATTACAAAGAGAATATTGTTCTTCAACAAAACAGCACCAGGGTAAGAGTCAGTCGCTGGTCAGTTGCTACTTCCAGCTTCTACTTCACATTGAAACTTAGCCAGAAGGTAATTGGTCAACAGAAGAGCTAACCACTGGAAAGGAGAGTGGTTGAGCAAGGGTATTCCTTTCTGCTGTGGTTAGCTGTGACATTGGGGAGGAAAGCCTTACAGGTATTTTCCACAGCCGCCCATTTTCCTAATGTCTTGGGTGCTGCACACTGATTCTCCTCCGCCAGCACATTTGGTTTACAAGATGATCCTCACATAAAACACAGCAGTTACATTCATGAGAACGTATGCAAAATTATACCACTGACCCAGTAGTCAAATAAAATGTCTCATAAATTATTGAGCTTGTCCTTTGCTTTTCTTAAAAGAGTCTCTTAATTTTTCCAAATAAATGCTCTTGCAACAAATAGGAGCTTGACGTGTCCAAAAGAGGGTACATGTAACAGAACTGTGGCCTCCCAGTGAGATCAAAGGATTCCTTCTGCTTACGGGACACAGGTTAGAGCCCTTGTGTTTGTTTCTACTAACACAGGCGTGGCATCTATGGCAGCACCTTGGGACATTACTTGGTAAATCAGAACCCTGGATAAATTGGACACAATGACTTGGACCTCACCCAGGCAGGCCTCAGGTAGAACCTGCTCCATATGGTGACTTATGTTAAACAGATAAAATGCCTTATTGGCATCAACAGGAGCCTCCGTATTTCTTCATGGGCAGCACAAATAAAGAACACACATGATAGCGTACCCTCTGTTATTAATGATACTGTGGGGGAAGAGGGAATGGGAATATAAAGCACATAGAATATATTTAATTTTTTTAATGTCTATTTTTAAAAGAGAGAAAGAGACAGAGCATCAGCAGGGGAGGGGCCAGAGAGAGAGGGGGACACAGAATTTGAAACAGTCTCCAGGCTCCAAGCTGTCAGCACAGGGCCCGACTGGGGGCTCAGACCCGTGAACCATGAGATCAGGACCTGAGCTGAAGTTGAATGAGCCACCCAGGCACCCCAAATGCATAGAATATATTTAATAGGTTGTTCTGTCGATCGACCATACATAACTTCTAACACATGGCATAATCTTGGGATTTTACCATTCTGATCATCTTTGGAGAGCTTCTGTGTTTGTTGTTTATCGTCATCATTATTATCGATCATCTAATGATCTGTGAGGCACTGTGTTGGGAACTGTGCGGGATACCAAGGAAGAAGTATGAGACATAGTCCCTGTGTAGATGACATGCCCACTGAGTAATGGTCATAGCTGACTGGGGATGGCCTTCAGGGAGGCACTGCTGAGAAAGGGGGCTCATTGGCTCCTTGAACTCAGATAATTTAGGAATTATAAACAAATCTCCAAGAATCCTCTTTATACAGGCCATAGAAATCTCTTTGGAGAACTGTCTGGGGAAAACGGAGGGCTTTGGCCCTGGTGAGTCAGGTTCCCAAGCCCTTGTTTATTCCTAAGGCTGGTGAATGAAAGCCAAGGTGAAAAAGTTATCTACAGTGTAAGGCGGTATATAAGTGTGTATAGGTGTGTCTGTGTGTGGCAGTCAGCAGGAAGGTACATTCTAGTGTTTGCTTTCAGGCATCTGAAGGTTCATACTTGTTGGTTAAGGATTGACCTATTGCAAACAATGCTTTGATTGTGAGTCTTTCTCGCCTTGTCCCTGGGCCTTCTTTTCCTGCATTCAGTTTTCCTTGACATTTCCTACAGCTGTCACAGGAAGACATAGTCATTCAAATGCCTTTTGCAGCAGGGAACTGATGTGTTCAGGTCAAATGGGAGAAGGGTTTCCAGCTTTTCTCCCCTAGACATGACTCTAAACTGACAACTTCTTCATTTGTGTTCTCATTCTTCTATCTCAACACTTATAATACTTTTGCCCTTCCAAGTCTGAACTTACAGGTACTAGATTATAAGTTTCTTGAGGACAGGAAACACATCTCTTTTCACTTCTGCGTATCAGGTGCCTAGTACAGCACCTGATGCAGGGCAAACCCCCATTCAATATCTGCGAATTGAGGGAATTGAGGAAGCCTTTCCAGATTATGGAAAAGGATACACCTGCACTGCACCCACCCTGACTTTTCTTGATCAGTGATTATTTCTACATGATCACATGCAATTACATATCAGCGTAAACTGAAGGAACAAGGAATGCAGTGCCTCTAAAATCATTATTATATGGACTCAGAGTACATTGCCTATAGCCCTGTCTTACTTTCATTGTAGGCTTGATTAATATTAATTAATGTCTCTCTCCTGAATGCATTTCAATTAACGGAAGGGAAAGCAACTCTCAGGTGTGTTGGATGAGGGACTGACGGACTGTTAACATTTCAGTTGGAGAGTTTACACACGGTTAAAAATCTATACTACTATGTATGTCTTGATGGAATAAATGTTTACCATTTTCAATATTTATTGACTGCCTACTGTGTGCCAAATACTCTCTTGGCAGGATGTTTCCTGAATGAGCTCATGATTTACTTCAGAGATTTGGCTATGGATGTAATTTAACATGACTGAAGGAAAAAAAAAAAAAACACATGACCCCAGTAATCAAACTGACGGATTTGTACATTAAAATATATGAATCAGGATTTATGCTCCTATGATTCATTTATTATAATAAATACTGAAGTCCAGTGCTTGCTTTGGCAGCACATATACTAAAATTGGAACAATATCTTAAAGACGGGGGCGCCTGGGTGGCTCACTTGGTTGAGCGTCTGACTTTGGCTCAGGGCATGATCTCGCGGTTCGTGAGATCCGCATTGGGCTGTCAGCGCAGAGCCTGCTTTGGATCCTCTGCTCCCTTCTCTCTTTGCTCCTCCACTGCTCATGCTCTCTCTCTCTCTCTCTCTCTTAAAAATAAATAAACATTTTTTAAAACAGATGAGCATGGCCCTCTTGCAAGGAAGATATGCAAAATTGTGAAACAGTCTACATCTAGACTACATTAAATTAATAATAAAGCAAAGGTCATTTAAAACTTCACTGGCAAATTATTTAGCTAATAAGATTTGTCCTTAGTCTACCCATGATTTGAGAACACATCTAATATGTAGGCTTTGTTTTCTTTAGAATTTGACTACCGTGTAAAAAGATTATTTATTAGTTGAAACATGTGGAACTTCCTTTACTCTGAAGCGCATTTATGTTTGGGCACATTTCTCCTGAGTTAGTTGAGGGTGATTATCTTCTTTGTTCTTTTTGTATTAATACTGCAGAATATTTTTCAATAAGAGAAACTGGTTGCAATGTCAGCTGTACAATAGGCAAAGAAGGACTTTCAGTAAAAACCAAAATTCTCTTCTATGTAATTGACCAGAAGGAGGCTCCCTTCCACCTCACTGAGTGAAGTTAGACTAAAAGCTTCCAAACTTAATTCTTCCCAGGTGGTTCTGATAGTCCCCAGGCTGTCTCTATCACTGATGGCGGTAGGAGTAGCCCTCCGAAATTTTCCTTTTGGGAGCAGAATTTAAACTTGCATCATGAATAAGAAGGTTTCAGTGAGTATAAAGTGCCCTTTCCTTAGACCAGCTCATTCATGTTAGCAATATTTTTCTCCTACTGGAATGACAATAAACAAAGATGTTGGGATAAAATTTTCCTCACTTGGGACATGTCAAGCTTCCTTAGCTTAATTCTTAAGCTTTGTTTTCTTTATGGCTTTGTTTTGTCAAGGTTGTCCAATACAATATTTTTAAATAGTGTTTTATTTTGTTCTGTTTAGTTTATTTTTTAATGTTTATTTATTTTTGAGAGAGAGAGAGAGAGAGAGAGAGAGAGACAGCAAGCGAGCACGAGTTGGGGAGGGGCAGAGAGAGAGAGGGAGACACAGAGTCTGAAGCAGGTTCCAGGATCTGAGCTGTCAGCCTGAACTCACAAGCCCTGAGGTCATCATCTAAACTGAAGTTGGACGCTTCACTGACTGAGCCACCCAGGTACCCCCCTATTTTTTTTTTTAAATAGGCTCCATGCTTAATGTGGAACTTGAAATTAGAACCTCAAGATCAAGAGTTACATGCTCTATGGACTGAGCCAGTCAAGTACCCCAAGTCCAATATAATGTTTTAAAAATTAATATTTTGGGGCGCCTGGGTGGCGCAGTCGGTTAAGCGTCCGACTTCAGCCAGGTCACGATCTCGCTGTGCGTGAGTTCGAGCCCCGCATCAGGCTCTGGGCTGATGGCTCAGAGCCTGGAGCCTGTTTCCGATTCTGTGTCTCCCTCTCTCTCTGCCCCTCCCCCGTTCATGCTCAGTCTCTCTCTCTCTCTCTCTCTCTCTCTCTCTCTCTGTCCCCCCAAAAATAAAATAAACGTTAAAAATTAATATTTTAACATAAACAGTAAGGCACTTGGATTTTTTTAAAAAGTATAGTTGTCTCTACCTATTTATCTTAGTCTCTATCGGTAAGTAAGAGACACATGTTTAATACATAGGATAATCACAATTTGCCACAAAAGCCCTAATTACATTGCTTTTGGCAGTGAAAAAGCCACTAGTAGATTCAGAACAGACACAAAAAGTGCAAAATCTTTGGGGAGTAAAGAGGGATGTGAAGACGGGTCCAACACTGTGGGTATACAGTCCATTATATGATGTCATGAAATCATTTTGAATCAGTTGGTTTTCAGTTTGTTCTTCATTGTCTAGGAAGGCAGTTTATGTGGTTATTATAAAAACAGCATTGTTGCTCTTTTTAGAAGCCTTTCCCTTTAATGATAGAGCAGAGCTGGTTATGAAATACCCAACTGTGACTAATTTTGGAGGAGTAACATCTCAAATAAATTGTCTCCTGGAAATGCTGTTGGAGCCAGTGAACAGCAGAATGATGATGAATTTATCTGTGCTAATTGCTCCTTTGAGGGTTTTTTCGTAGACAGGGCACAGAATAGACTGAGGCTGTACTTCTAACTCTCCTTGTCACAAAGATTTTGGTTTTAGAGAACTATGGTAGGCAGAATAATGCCCCCTCCGCCCCTAGTTGTCTGTGCCCTAATCCCTGGAACCTGTGAATATGTTATGTTGTATGGCAAAAGGAGATTTGCAGAGATAATTAAGGTTATAGATATTAAAATAGATTATCATGAGTGGGCCCGATCTAATCACATAATCCTTTAAAAGCAGAAAACTTTCTTTATCTGGAGGAAGATGTAGCAGAAGGAAAAGTCAAAGAATTCCAAGTGTGCTGTTGATGGTTCTGAGATCTAAGGGGTCACAAGCAAGGACTGGACAGAAGCCTTCAGAGTGAAGGACAGCCTTTGATTGCCAACCTGCAGGGAAATGGAGACCTCAGTCTTACAACCCCAAGGAACTTAATTCAGCCAACAACATGAATGATCTTGGAAATAGAGTCTTCTGCAGAGCCGCTGGTGAGGAGTGTAGCCCTGCCAACATTTTGATTTTAGCTTGCCTACCCGTGTCAGGCGATGCCCTGCAAAAAACAGTGAGATAAATTTGCGTTCTTTTAAGTCACTGAGTTTGTGTTAATTTGTTACAGCAGCAACAGAAAACTAAATCACAGGAAATATTTCGAAGGAAATAGTACTCATGTTGAATTGTCACTGTGGTGGTATACTGTTACAATGAATCACGTCTCTGTGAATTTAGTCCAATGATTCTGGGCTTTACCCATTGGGTATTAACAAGTGGGTTAAAAGCAGAAGCTTTACAAATGTGTTCATTTCCTATTGCTGTTTTATTTATTTATTTTTTTAACATCTTTTAATGTTTATTTATTTTTGAGAGAGACAGAGCGTGAGTGGGGGAGGGGCAGAGAGAGAGGGAGGCACAGAATCCCAAGCAGGCTCCAGGCTCCGAGCTGTCAGCACAGAGCCCAGTGCAGGGCTTGAACTCACAAACTGCAAGATCATAACATGAGCTTAAGTCGGACACTCAACCGACTGAGCCACCCTCTTATTGCTGTTTTAAATCACCCCAACTTCCTGGCTTAAAATAAAACAAACTTATTGCTTCATAGTTCGGTAGGTCAGAAGTTGCACTGGGCTAAAATCAAGGTGTCGGCAGGACCACATTCCTTCTGGAGGCCCTAGAGGAGAATTTATTTTTTTTTGTTGTCCAGCTTCTAGAAGTTGCCTGCATTCCTTGGCTTATGGCCCCTTCCTTCATTTTCAAAGCCATCAGCATAACATTTTTAAGTCTGTCTTACTTCTGCCTCCATCTTACAAGGACTCTTAGGATTATATTGGTCCCTCCTGGGTAATCCAGACTAATTTTTCCATCTCACCTTAACTTAATCACATTTGTATAGTCTCTTTTGCCATAAAAATAACCTATTCACAGGTTTCAGGGATTACAGCATGGATATCTTTGTGGGGGGCATTATTTTACCTACCACAATAAGTGTTTGCATGCTGGGTTTTTACTCTTAGAGTGCTCACTTTTAGAATGTTCCTTCTTGGAACCCAACTCCTATGCTGTGAGGGAGTCCAAACAACCATGGAGAGAGGGCTTCATAGGGAGGAACCAAGGCCTCTGGCCAACACTCCCAGTGGAGCTCCAAGCTAGCAGCCAACACCAACTCCTTGCCATGGGAGGAAGGCCACTGTAAACCTCCCAGCTAACCCAGTGGCCAAGCCATCGCCACAGAGCAGAACTTCTTGGTCACCCACAGAATCATGAAGGATTATAAATGGTGGTTGTTATTTTAAACTCCTAAAGTTTTGGGCTGGTGTGTTATGCAGCAATGGGTAATTGAAATGGTACTAGTCTCTTTAGAACTACCTGACTACTTGAAATTGAAGGATTCTGACGAGAGGGAAATGGATGGTTCTATCAAATATTCGGCATGAAACACATGATAATAGGTCAAAATACGTAAAGTTCTTAGCTCAGCGCCTGGCACATAGTGGGTACTGTGAAAGTACCTTTCCTTTTCCCAGTGGTCTTTTTGTCGCAGACATTTCCACCTTCCTCCCTATTAAAAGAGAGGATTTCTCTCTGTTCAAGAAATGTATTTAATATGGCATGTGACAAAATATGATGTATTATCTGATAACTTTGCTTGGTGGTACATAATTTAAAGTTACGAATCCCTAACCTGAACAATGTCTATATTCCAATGAGATCTTTTCTCGGAAAATACATCATAACTAAATTTTAGAATATGAAGTGGAGTCTTACAGTTCATATTGTTTAATTGCGCTGTCACACAAGAATCTTAGAATTTTTCTTAGTTTGTTCAATTGCTGTAAATGACTTCTGAAAGTAATATAATTACAACTTGTTATGGTTTATGCATTCATAGAATTCATGGAGCAAGCTGAATATGTAGCTGTTCATTTGGAGCCGAGTTGATTACCGCTTGAAGACAGTTAATGGAGTAGCTGATTAGAATACATTGCAAAGAGTCATGATTTAGTTTCACATCACCTAGAAAATTTTGATGTCATGCGTGTCAATGGCAGTTTTGAGGGGGCATAAGGATTGACATGTTTTCCTGAGCTAAGCTATATGGCCATGCTGACTCAGTGAAAAAACTCGCATTTCCAAATACATGAAGTAAGTAATACAATGCACCCTTGTGATTAAATTCACCACCTGAGTATTAAAAATGTGAGTGAAGTTTGTAAGTAAGGTCTAAGCTCATTTAAAGCAGTGCAACTGTGAGATTTGGATGGGAAATCCGTCTCATTGGGGGTTTTCCAGTTTTCACAGCAAGCTTCTTGGATGGATTATGTTCTCTTTGTGTTCGATCTGCTTTTTTCCCTCCCCACCTTGGAATCTCCACTAGAGATTTAAACTAGAGAGATTAAAAAAAAAAAAAACTCACAAATCTGTCATGTCATTCCCCTGCTTAAAGCTCTTTAGTGCTTCCCTGTTGCCGCCACATAAAGTCTAAATTTCTTAGCTCAGCAGACAGGGTTCTATGAGATGTGCCTCTGCTGATTCTGCAGTGGTATCTCTTGACAGTTTCCTCACCTTCAATGGCTCCAGGCGTGGAGAAGAACTTGTTCTTTTTCTTCTCTCGGCTACTTTCAGCCTTGTTGCCTGGCTATTTCCTATACATCTGTAAAATCTCATTTAAATGTCACTTCATCTTGGGAAGATTTTCTCGACGCCTTTCCTCGAGTAGCCTAAAAGCAACTTCATTTGCACCTGTAGTGCCTCAGTTTTATTCTTTTGATGGCACTGATTAAGCCAAATGGCCATTGCTTGTTTAATTGTCAACTTCCCTCAACTGAGCGTAAGCACCCTGTAGGGAGTACTGTGTCCAGGTTCCTATTTGAATCTAATGCTAAGTACAGTGCCTGGCACATAGAGGAACTTGATACAAATTCACTAAATGAACAACAGATGTATTTGTTCGAAGTGAGCAGAATATAAAAGAACTGTTGTCAATGCCTGGCGTTTAGTAGGCACTGGGTATACATTCATTCCTCCCTTGTCATGGATCGGCACCACAGGATTCATCATTAGTTGTATGGCATTTCCCACTGGCTTACCATGTGTTATTCATAAAGAGGTAAGCTGTTGAACTATATGTAATGACATCGTAAAATTTTCTTGGAACGAAATAGGCTAGATTCTATAAAAGCAGAAACTGTAGCCTCTCATTTTTAGGACGTTGCATCTTATTACCTTTAACATGTTCCCTTTTAGGTCTGTGTGGCTCCTTCTAATTTAGGTCTCAGACCAAATGGTTTGCCCTCAGAGAACATTTCTTTACTACTTAGTCCACCGTCCTCCCCATCTCCTGTCTCTGGTTGGGGCTCTCCAGTAACTATCACATCAAGTAGCATTAGTGTCTTCCATTATACCTATCACTCCATAAAACCATCTTGCTTGATGATTATAACAACCTTCCAGAATGGAAGTCTATGAGAACAGAGCCTTGCCTGTTGCTCCAGTGCTTTGAACACTGCCTGTCATGTGGTGGGTGAATGCATGCCCGAAATAACTTTGTAAGAGAGCTTCCTCCAACATGATGACAGGGGCTAATATCCCTCAGGATTATCTCTGCTGCCATTAACAAAGGTTGTCCTTAGACAAATACTCAAAAGCACATGAGGTGATATAACTGCTAAAATTTGCACATCCTATTCCTACTTTCTATCAAGTCAATAGAACAGATGGCTGGTTTTTTCAGTGTAACTGTTAGTGACTTTCACTGGGGCAGAGAGAAACTGGCCAGATGATCTTGTATGATCTATTAATTTTGGAAAGTCTTATTGCAAAACAACAGAGTTTCTTTCTTTCTTTCTTTCTTTCTTTCTTTCTTTCTTTCTTTCTTTCTTTCTTTCTTTCTTTTTAAAGAACATGAGTAATATGAAAGCATTATAATACATTTCCACAAAATTAGTTTCTGGGGGAATACTTAGTCATCTCTTCTTTGAATTTCTTGAGAGGGATTGCGCCCTGAACCCTGAAAGAAAGACAGTATTGAAAGGAAAATGTGCTGATTTTCTCTGTACCCCTCACTGGCTTCTTTCCGTGTGAAGGAGAATGACATGTTGATGAGGGCAGGAAGTCATTCATTGGCTCATGGTATTTAGTGGGTGAAGTAACCGTGCACATCTCTTCTCTGGCATTCTGCAAGGGGTGTTATAACCCATGATGGTCCATGCAAGTATTTGTGTAAGAGGGTTTTGTCGATTTAGTCTTCCCCCAGATAGGCCCCAAGGTCTAAATTTTGGGAAAGGGTGGAACACCATTAGGGATCTTTACTACTGCCTAATGCAGCCAATACCAGAGAGTTCCAAATATATTCCATAGTTTATTTTGATCCCCATTTAGTCTGCTCTACTTATTTCTCAAACTCATTGAAACCTACAGGGAAAAGGGTAAGAGAGTAGGCTTTCTAAAAATGCTAACACCGGTAATTCTATTTCTTTCATGAAGGAGAATGTTTCTTTGGTTTTTTTTTTTGTTGTTGTTGTTTTTATTTTTTTTTTTTAACGTTTATTTATTTTTGAGAGAGAGAGAGAGACAGAGTGTGAACTGAGAAGGGGCAGAGAGAGAGGGAGACACAGAATCTGAAGCAGGCTCCAGGCTCTCAGCACAGAGCCTGATGTGGAGCTTGAACCCATGAACTCTGAGATCATGACCTGAGCCAAAGTCTGGCACTTAACAGACTGAGCCACCCAGGTGCCCCTGTTTCTTTGGTTTTTTTAAACAAAGAAAAATGTGGAGAATATGAGATTGGCATGTTACTACCATCAAAGAACAACAGCATAATAACAATTTTTCTACGTAAATGAAATGTGTGGAATTTAGAAATGCCTCTAATTCAGAACCTGAAGTTGTGATATATAAATAATATCTGTAGTTTGATGGTATTCCTGCCACATGAAATCTAGAGCCAGGCTCAGGAAAAGACTGTCTTTGTCTAGAGTCAGCAAAAGGTTAACAAGGAAACATTCCTGGCTGTCAACTATTAAGCAATATACAGTTTCTTTTTATTTTTACTAATTCTATACACTTCTGCAATGTAATGTTGGAAAGTGCTTGTGTACATTGGTAGGTTTCTATATTTGTTTTAGAAATTGACACTTCAGAAACATCAAAGTGCTGTTGCACAGGTGCTATGTTTCCATATGTCTAGAAACTTAATCATCACTATCATCACTTGATGTTCTTTATAGGGAGATGAGAAATAAAACAGGATTAGCTCTTTATTTTCACTTTAATTTGATCCTACTCTAAACTCCTAAGACTCTTATAATCTCATGTGACTATAACCCAAATTTACTCAATGAACCAATACACTTTGAGACCTAAGAATATAACATAAGATCCTATTTTAAGTTGGCATTAAACTCTTCTTGTGTATGAAGATGTTCAAGAAAAAGTACCACTTAACCAATGAAGGGACATTCCCAGCAAGAGATGACAAAAGAACCCAAAGTGGCAAATGCTACCTTGTTTTAGCAGAAAGCTACTGATCTTTTTACGTTTCAAGAATGGCATATGCAGAAAGTTGTCTCAGATTTTGAAAAGTGAGAGATTTTAACACAAATTGTAGTCTTGATTATTTTAGTTCAGCCTGTGACATTTCTTCTATAACCTTTAATTCTTATCATCTTTTAAGTGTGATATGCAAGAGGACTGATAAATAAGGGTGCAGATCTTTGTTTTTCATTTTCCTAGTAGGATCATAAGTTAAACCTGCCCATTTTGTGATCTAATCAATTTTCTTTGGTTTAACACCAAGACTAATGCATCCCTTTCTTAGGCTCTTCCAGCTTATCTGAACTTAGAGTTTTAGTCATTCATGTAAAGCCTTTCATGTCAGTTTTATATTTGAAAATGGGTCCCAGCTGCTCTGGCTTTCTTAATCCCTCCCAGAAAGGCATATGTGACAGTATCTCCCCCAGGGAGATTGCAGCCCCAAAGCTTTTTCTCCTAGGTAGAAGTACTGGGCCGGACATTATTCATGCTTACTTCCCCAGCTGACTAATTAGATCAATATATGTTTTATGTTTTTAATGAATAGACATAGGAATATAAGGAGTATCAGAATAGTGTTTTATAGATATATAGTTTATATATAATTATATATACATAATAATTATGGAAAATGTCATTCACTTAGTACTTTTGAACCCTCTGTAAGGTGCTAGTATGTAGTAAGGGGTTCAATAAATATTGAATGAATGAATGAATGTGTGAAGAAATAAAAGTATTAAGTATCCAACACAAGGAATTCTCTAAGTTTCGATGTTTTACCCCATTTATCTTTTAAATAAGTTTGAAAGCTGTTAAGTATTTGACTTATATCATATTATCTAAAGAATTAAACACTTATGGGCTTGTTCGCCGTCTTATAATTATATAACCTTCCTTTTGAATCTACTTCCTAAGTTTTAAATGATCTCTTATCTACATTTGATATTATTAAATCACGCAATTTCACATTTAGAAATTTCTTACCCAAAGAATTCACAGGACAAGTTTTTAATTTCAACACATGTATCTATACATGCCATATGGTAATTTGTTCCAGAATAAAGTTATAATAATAGACTCCATTCCTAGATTCTAGATTACATCATTGATATATAATAATATATGCTTTATTTATACTCAGGGTAGATACTTATATTCGTCTAGTAAGTGGAAAAGATTAAAATAATCAATTTGGGATAATGGAATTCAAATTCTGTTTTTGAAGCTTAAAGACAACACTGGAACTTTGGCCAAAAGTAGTAAAAAATATGACCGTGAATAGAATTTATCAAAATGTAGATAAAGTAAGCATCCTGAAGCTATCTACTTCTGAAACAATGGCAGGCAGACTTTAGGCCAGTGCTAATTTGTCTTATTATATTGATTCAAGCTTTACGAGAATCCTGTTGTCTCTTCAAGAGAGAGAATAAGTGGTATATAGATAGTGAAGCCTTATTCAGGATGCTGTTATACTCATGAATCACATCACGTACTAGCTGTGTGGCATAGAAAATGCAGAACCTAAAGCATCTTTTCCAAATATCTTAGCAAAAGGTATCTCTCCCTATATATGGAAGTTGAGACTTGCCATGTATAATTGGTCCTTTGTGTAATCACATTTGAGAACTTTTAAATGTACTCTACTATTTTAACTATGTTCCTTTATAGCTGAAAAAGACTTCCCAAGTCAACATAATCTTAAAACTTAAGTCATCTTTTCTTTGACACTTTGAATGAATAAAAGGTCATTACTACATATGGCTGCCTGTATGTCTCTAATTGCACACTCTCTTTAAACACATTGTTGAGTGATGATAAGAAGGAGTGCATTATATTTGTGCAGCAAAAGCATCAGAATATTATATGTTCAAGAGAGAAAAGGAAACTTTTGAAGACAAATGGGATGGTGATCTCGTTTTTCATCCTTATTATAGGCTAACCATAACAGTCATGGTGTTTCCATGACTGTCTGATTTACATTTCTTCTTGACTACATTTCTTGCCTTGGTTGAATGACATAAAGGGTATTTGCCAAATTCACTGCTCTCAGGAGAGTCAGCTTCCTATTTTCTCTGCAGTTGGAGACGCAAAATCTGGCTATTTTACATTAGGTATCAATACAAAGCCTTTAAATATAGTGCTTTGCAGAAGCCTACTTCAGATACATGGTTTCTAGAGTTTAGAAGAGTGTAGTTCTATGTAACCCTGTACAAAATTTACATTTGTTGCTTAATAAGCTATTGACCATGGGTCCGTGGTCCATTTATTTTAGGAAACCTTAAATGAGAAGGGAAAATAAGCTGAAATTCTGATGCCTAACCTCTTTGTTTGGCTTTCAAATTGATTAAATGAGGGAGGTCTGTTGGTTAGTGCAATAGAGTCAATAGAACAACAGGATGCCACAAGAGCTGAGAAATGCATTTTTGATGGGGTCAAAAACAGGTAATATTCGTTCACTGAGAAAGAAAATAAGAAATCGTCAATGAAGTTCATGATATCCAGTTAGAAGTTATTATTATCTACTTTATTAAAATGTAAATAATTGTCTGTTTTGAATGGATCAGAGTCAGGTGAAATTTTTTTAAAGCTGTAGCTCTTCTGTATTAAGATGAATGGTGAGTCAGTGTTCTTGCTGGTTGAGTCATTTT
Organism: Prionailurus viverrinus; assembly: GCF_022837055.1. Classification (NCBI taxonomy): domain Eukaryota; kingdom Metazoa; phylum Chordata; class Mammalia; order Carnivora; family Felidae; genus Prionailurus; species Prionailurus viverrinus. The sequence goes on from NC_062567.1 coordinate 97,863,193, forward strand.
ACTAGAGAACAGCATCATTTGACTACCCAGTTTGTTAGATTTTTACCTTACTAATGGAAACTGCTCTCTTTTGATAAACAGGGAAAACTGTAGGTTTATCTTTAACCAAAACCACACGGAGGCTGAACAGAACAACTTTGACTATTCTATTTTCACCAGAGAGTACATGTAGACTAAAATTAGGATTGGCCAGTATGATGGATAAAATACTAAGGTGGGGCTAACAGGAAAGAAAGAACAATCTGAAATTCTACTAATTAGCTATATCATTGTAAATGTCAGACTTCAGGATCACATAATGTTGGAACCAGGCCAGTTGGTTCAACTGACTGATTATACTGAGGTAAACCCTAATCCCAGAGGGATTAAAGGGCACTTACTCAAAATGCAAGTGGTGCTGGCTACTGGAGCCTGGAGGATGGAGGGCAGTGCCTTCTTCTCAGCTCCAGCTTGCTGTTTATAGGTAGGAAAAGGGGACCAGTGCTATAATACCTTCAAGTGAACCCAGAAATCCAGGTCTTAATGTGAAATTTCCCAATTTTAAAATATTGGCAACTACGTAATTCAAAAATTTTGAAACATTATGCCAATATATATCTGTGGGATTTCCAATTTGTAAACTTTGGATTAAGACATGTAGTCCACGAAATTATTCTTTAACCAACAATTGTAAAAATGAAATGTGTTTTCAATAATTATAATTCAGTGAACACTTGTTAGTACCTGCTTGAATGCTTTGCATTTTATTTGATGCTATGGTAGATATGGAATAAATAATCCTAGGGGATTACAATTTACTTATGGAGAAGTGACTAAATATCCATGAAGCAACCAGAAAACATAAAATAGTATATACTACATGACTTTGAGATAAGGAGTAATATTGCCTGCACTTTAGGAAAAGGCCAGAATAATTCATCAGAGTGCTCAGTGATTTTGGGTATGCAATCTTTCATGGTGCAAATTGTGAAGGTCTTGTTCATTGCTCTTTCCACAAAACATATACTCTTTACTTCCAGTCCACCAGTATAGATACCCAGAGTAGGTCCAGTATTGTTTATATACTCCAAATCCACACATTGAGAGGTCTAGACTAAAATACACAAAATGGGACTTGTATTTTTTTGGTCTCCTAAACCTGTGCATTCTTACTCAAGTAATAAAAAAAAATCTGTCAAAAGCAGACTTAAACTATGAGGATATATTATCTAATATCCAGTTTGGGGATGAGGAGGCACCAGAGTTGTTTGATTCAGCAGCTCAGTAATGTGGGAAGGTTCCATTTTACTTTTTTCACTCTTTTGTTCTTTCATCCTCCATGGTTTTATCCTCAGATTGGCTTCTATCTTGTTCACAAGATATCTACTGCAGACATTCCAGGCATCACATCCAAACAATGTTCAGGGGGAAAAAGGGACTATTTCTTTCCATTTCTGTGTCTTATGACTAGGGAAATCTTTCATAGCAGCTCTCTAGGATATTTATCCTTATGTCTTACCTATCAGGACAGAGTCACATGTCTATTCTTGACCCAATCATTGGTGATTATCATAATAGGCCTAGGCCAGGATTTCTCAATAGGGGTATATTGGTGCTTCAGGTAGGACATTTCAAACCTTTGTTTTGTGAGACCGTTCCATGCATTTCAAGATGTTCACCATTTTGAGATCCTGAATGAAAAATACCTCTCTGTCACTGGGAAAAAATAAAACGTCCCTATCTGACATTTCCCAAGAGGCCACAGTGGGGAGAGCATGCCCTGTTTAGAACAACTGGCTTAGATTAATCATTTTGAAAGAATGAATTGGGGGGATTAATCACAAAGGCTGTGTGACACTCTTTCCTTCATGTTTCCCCATTTCAGCATCATTTCCCTTATTATTCAAGCCACAAACTAAAGTGACATTTGTCAAACATGTCTCTTTCCTACTAACAATGTCTAATAATGACCAAGTCTGCTAAAATATACCTTAATTCTATCCACTGCCCTTTGGTCATCTCTGTCATCATCGTAGCCCAGGCCACCATATCTCTTAGTCAGACAATTGTTACAAATTTCTAAATGGTCTGAAGCCATTTTTTCCCCTTCTTCCTCCAATAGCAACAAATATGACCTTAAAATATATTCAGTATATGTAACTCCATTTCGTTAATTCCCACTAAGTTATTGGTTTACTTTTTTTTCCTCCAAGTTGAACTCATGAGCATGAGTCTTTATGGTAGATTGGAGTATTTTTCCTAATTCTCTCTTCCTCCTTGCATAGGAATTATCTATCTGTGTCTTTTGCTGTGTGAGCTTTCAGCCCCTCCACTAGAGTAGGCAGATTTTATTTCTTATTGCACTGACATTGTACTCAGCTTTTTCCCTTTCTTTGGCCAACAGAAAGTGGCCTTGAAAGACATGATGTTTCTGCTTGCCCCTTTTGCAATGGTCTGTGTGAAGACTGTACTATGAGTAGCATCTGGTCTCAGAAGGAAAACTCCTGGTGCAAACCACAACTTGACACAACCTAGATTCAAGCCCAGCTGAACCCTTAGTAATATCCAGAACTGTAAGCATGCAAAATACATATTTTTTTTGTAACTGAGATTTTGAGTTTATTTTTCTAATGTGGAATTATTGTACTAATAGTTTACTAATTATAATTAGCAATAATTAGTCAATAGTTGAATAATCTTATTCAGGGTTTCAGGCTAGTATTTTGGCACACAGCAGGTATTAAACATCTATTGAATAAATAAAGGTACTAATGGTTAAATTTGTTTTATGGTAGGTAACTACATTTGAACTTGTACTGTTTCCTTCTATTTGCTCTTGTATTAGGACATGTCAGATTTCCTTAAAAATGTTACCACATTGATCAGATTTATCTTTTTGGAAAACAGGGATTGAAGATACTCTTCAATTAAATTTTATTCACATTTTCAGATCTATAATCCCAGTGTCAATCAAATAAGGGGTGTAGTTTCATTAGGGCTGTGTGACAGTTGAATTGGGTTGTTATGCAGAAAAATGAATTTATTCTGGGGCGCCTGGGTGGCTCAGTCAGTTGAGTGTCCGACTCCAGCTCAGGTCATGATCTCACGGTTGGTGAGTTCGAGCCCCGCGTCGGGCTCTGGGCTGACAGCTCAGAGCCTGGAGCCTGCTTCCGATTCTGTGTCTCCCTCTCTCGCTGTCCATCTCCCCCTCACACTCTGTCTCTTTCTCTCAAAGATAAATAAACGACAAAAAAATGAATTTTTTTTAACATTTATTTATTTTTGAGACAGAGAGAGACAGAGCATGAATGGGGGAGGGGCAGAGAGAGAGAGGGAGACACAGAATCGGAAACAGGCTCCAGGCTCCAAGCCATCAGCCCAGAGCCTGACGCGGGGCTCGAACTCACGGACTGCGAGATCGTGACCTGAGCTGAAGTCGGATGCTTAACTGACTGAGCCACCCAGGCGCCTCCCCCCCCCCCAAAATGAATTTATTCTATGTTGGAATTCCAGTATTCAGCTTGTCCATTTCTTAGCACAAACTGTATACCCCAGCACAGGCTTTGGTAGACACTTCTGTCCTTTGGCTATTAAAGATGATGGAATAAAGATAAATTATGTATTCAATCCATAAGCATCTTGTTAGGGATGTACTAAGTGCAAACTGTGTGTCCATGTCTGAGAAAGGTAGGAAAGTGGTAGGAAATTGGGAAGTCTGAAGGAAAGGAAAGTGATAGGAAAGTGATTGGGAAGTAAAAAGAAATCCTGGCTCTGGCCTCTAAGAGCTTACGATTTCATGGATAGTGAGACCAGTGCCTAGCAAACCATTGTGAGCAAGTCCAGACAGTTTACTTATAAAACAAAAAAAAAATCCCCCTTTTTTTTTTCACTTGAGTGCAGCTTTTTAATTTGTGTAATCCTCATCACTCCTACATTGATGACTTTGGTTAAGAGGGCCCACTGTGTTCATGGCTGTCTTATAGACAGTATCAAAGGGATCTCCTTATTTAATGTTTATGCTGATGGTTACAGATGGGGTCCCCTGCTTCAATGAGGCTACTGGGAATTTTGTTCAAATGGCTCCATTCAGGCATACTTATTATCTAATTGAAGGATCAAGGGAAACTTAGCCTAGAGGAAAGAAGACAGAGGGAGCATGATAGCTGCCATCAAGTATTTTAAAGCCTGTCATCTGCAAAAAGGATTGAATATGAGGTAGGGAGACCAGGTTGAGTGTAGCTTGTATTCATCATAGTATTCAAGGTTGTCCTGAATGGCTTAGAGGACTTTACTGGGTATAAGGAAGGGAGAGATTACTTTCCGGTGTCCATTTGTAAGAGTATAGTCATGGGTTTCACCCCTTTGTCCCTTTGATTTGGAGTACACCAGTGTCCTGAGTCTGGTCCTAAGGTCCTGGACTTTCTCATTAACCGACAAGTGGAGCAGCAACTCTGATACGTGCCTTCCATTAAGTGTCCACCATGGCCTCCGGGGCTAAAAGATGATGATGGGGCATGCTCGAGGCAGTGACCAGAGAATCTGTGTGAGAGGCAGACACCTGACTGAGTTTGTTGCTTTTTCTAAACTAGTGCACGGGATGGTTCCTTGAGGTTGGCCTCAGCTGGGGTCACTGCAGCAGCATCTTGTTCATGGCAGTCCTTCCCATTGTTCATGGCCTGGACATCTCCCATACCTTGAGGGATCCCACAACTGGGCTTAGGTTGTCTACTGCCTCTCAGACCCAGGGCACCACCCTCTTTGCTTTTTCCTGTCTTCCCCCTTGGCTACCACCATGCCAACTCCTGATCAAGCCTTACTCATTAACAATGCTCATCCTTTTTCTTTTCTGTAACAATTAATCTATTTATCAGAAAAAGTAAATACATTAGAAACCACACAAAGACATTTACTCTCTCCTTGTTGGGAGGTTATCTTATATGTTTCTCTATAGTGACAAGGAATTTCTGACACTTCATTACCAAGCAGGGAGAAAAAGTACAAGTTAAGTCTTTATATGGAACCCCAGCTTCTACTACATGAGTTTAGGTGCTTTTGGAGAAAGAACTCATTCCCAGAGAAGATATTTGAGTTATCAACAATATCTTAAGGGCAGAAGGCTATGACTAGGGGGAGTTATATGGAAGGCTTACCAAAAAGTCTTCTAAGGTCTGTAATTTAATGAATTACTCAGATTCTATCCCATGAATTGTTGTGTATCTCAACTTCTACAGACTCATACTTAACCTCTTGGTGATGGAACTCACAATTAAAAAAAAAAAGCCTTAGCAAAAACTACTAGAATTCTCCTGTCATCAGCTCTGTAGATGCCATGTTGAGCTCAAGTGTCAGAGTCGAACTGGTGCTCTGCAGATCTGGGTTCAGCTACTCTCAGCTGGCCTGGCTCATGGGGTCTGTGACTGTCATGTTCCCCGTACCCCTGCCCCTCACTTGTTCAGGATGGCTCTGGTTCGGATGGCTCTGCCCTGGTCCACATGCTCTCATGTGGTTTCCAAGAGAAGGATTACGTACCTGCAGGGTTTATCGAAGTGTAGGTCAGAATTGTTATGTTATTTCTGACACATTCTGTTGGTCAGAGCAAACCACCAAGTCAGCCCAGATTCTAGAGATGGGGAAATGTACTTCTTGATGGTGGAGGCTACAAATTTATATAGTAAACAGTAATGGATACAGGGAAGGAAAAAATTGTGGACATTTTTGCAGTTTGCAACAGTGTGTTACTATCAAGTGCTCACATTCACATTATCCTTTGTGATCCCCCCAAATAACCCAGAGAAGTGAGAAGTACAAGTATTAAAATTCCCTTTTTACAAAGAAACAAATTAAGGACAGTGACATTGAGAGATTTTTCACTGGATCACAAATGCTAGAAGTGGCATGAGCTCAAATGTATTTTGAAAAGCATATAAGCAGGGGTGCCTGGGTGGCTCAGTTAGTTGAGCATGCCACTTCAGCTCAGGTCATGTTCTCCTGGTTCATGAGTTTGAGCCCTGCGTTGGGCTCTGTGCTGACAGCTTGGATCCTGGAGCCTGCTTTGGATTCTGTGTCTCCCTTTCTCTCTGACCCTCCTCTGTTCATGCTCTATCTCTCTTAGTCTCAAAAATAAATCAACATTAAAAAAAAAAGAAAAAGAAAAACATATAAGTGAAGAGATGTTACTATGATCAAAGGGAGGTTTTCAACACTTTGCCCAATGCAGCCTCTTAGGCCCTTACTTGAATAACTTTCAGGGACTGGGACAATGGAATATTGAAACTTTTTCTAAATGCTAACTTTAAATATTAACATAGTGGTGTAAATTCAAGTAAAAGAGCTTCTTGAAGTCCAGTTAGTGTGGGAATATTGTGACTTTTTCCAAGATCCTTTGACCAATCCACTTTATTTCTAATTGCAATATTTTTCTTTACAATCTCCTTTATTGAGATGTGTAAACAAAACACTTGATTGTTCTTAAACTGTATCATTATGCTAAAGATTGGTAGGAAAGTAATAGTGGAGACAAAAGTGAAGAAAATCTACACAGTTTTTATTTCCCTTAGGAGCAGCTGAATTCTGTCCACACTAACTTGGTTCTTTCTAGTTTTCTTTCATATTTAGTTGTACTTTTTGGACAACTCTCAAGGCCCAAATTCCATGCCATGTGATTTTACAAAAATCAAGAGAACATGGAATATCATAGAGAGACTCAAGTTTTAGGACTCACTCATAAACTGAAGTTCTGCCTTTAGAAATTTATTCCTTTTTGAGTAACTATATTAAATAATGTAATATATATGAAATGCCTTAATACACTTTCTGATACACACCAAAACTCTTCAGTTGAAAAGCAAATGTCCCACAGAAAATTAACTTTTAAAACATTTTTTTTTATTTTTAAGTTTATTTATTTTTGAGAGAAAGAGGGTGAGAGAGACAGAGAGAGAATTAGCTGAGAAGGGGCAGAGAGAGATAGAGACAGAATCTGAAGCAGGCTCTAGGCTCTGAGTTGTCAGCACAGAGCCTGATGCCGGACTTGAACCCACAAACCGTGAGATTATGACTCAAGCTGACGTCGGACATTCAGCTGACTAAGCCACCTAGGTGCCACCAAAACATTTTCAGTTAATACATTTATTTTATTTTATTTTATTTTATTTTATTTTATTTTATTTTATTTTATTTTATTTATTTTATTATTGTTTTTCTTTTCATCATGATAAATGCACTCTTTAATCCCCATCTATTTCACCCATCCCCCAACAATCTCCCCTCTGGTAGCCATCAGTTTGTTCTCTATAGTTAATAGTCTGTTTCTTGGTTTGCCTCTCTCACTTTTTTTTCCCCTTTGCTCATTTGTTTCTTAAATTCCACATGTAAGTGAAATCATATGGTATTTGTATTTTTCTGACTGACTTATTTCACTTAATCTTACACTCTCTATCTCTAACCATATTGCCACAAATAGCAAGATTTCTTTCCTTTTTATGGTATATATGTAGTATATATATAGTCATGATCTCAGTTAGTGATCATGGTTCAGTTAGTGAGATTGAGCCCCCCCATCCTGGGCTCTGCACTGACAGCACAGAGCCTGCTTGGGATTCTCTCTTTCCTTCTCTCTCTGCCCCTCCCCACTATCAAAAATTTTTTTAAAAATGAAAAAAATATTTGGTAAAATTAACCTGTGAAGCCATCTGGTCCTGGATTCTGTTTTGGGGGGAATTTTTTTTTTTTTTTGATTACTGGTTCAATTTCTTTGCAGGTAATTGGTCTGTTTACATTTTCTATTTCTTCCTGCTTTAGTTTTGGTATATGTTTCTAGGAATTTATCCATTTCTTCTAAGTTGTCCAATTTGTTGCAGTATAGGTTTTGAAATATTCTGTTACAATTGTTTGTTATTCTGTGGTGGTGGTATTTCTCCTCTTTTATTAATGAATTTGTTTATTTGGGTCCTCTCTCTCCCTCTCCCTCTTTATGTGTCTGACTAGAGGTTTATCAATTTTGTTTATCCTTTCAAATAACCAGCTTCTGGTTTCATTGATCTGTTCTATTGTATTTTTATTTTCTATATCATTTATGTATGCTCTAATTTTTATTATTTCCTTCTTTTTTCTGGGCTTGGGTTTTGTTTGTTCTTTTTCTAGCTCCTTTAGGTGTAAGGTTAGGTTGTTTATTTGAGATTTTTCTTGCTTCTTGATGTAAGCCTGTATTGCTATAAACTTCCTCTGAGAACCATTTTTGCTGCATTCCAAAGATTTTGGACTTTTGTGTTTTCACTTCCATTTTTTTCCATGTAATTTTTAATTTCTTCTTTGATTTATTGGTTTTCCCATTGTTTAGTAGCATATTATTTAATTTCTAGATATTTTTCTTATGGTTGATTTCTAGTTTCATAGTGTTGTCAGAAAAGATACATGGTATGACTTTGATCTTCTTGAATTTGTTGAAGCTTTTTTTTGTGGCCTCATATGTAATCTATTTGGGAGAATGTTTCATGTCTACTTGAAGATAATGTGTATTCTGCTGATTTAGGATGGAATATTCTAAATATGTCTGTTAGATCCAGTGTGCCATTCAAAGATTCAAAGCTATTATTTACTTGTTGATTTTCTATTTGGATAATCTATCCATGGATGTAAGTAGGATGTTAAAGTCCCCTACTATTATTGTATTACTATCAATTATTTCCTTCATGTTTGTTATTAAGTGCTCTGTGTATTTGGGTGCTACTATGTTGGGTGCATAAATATTTATAATTTTTATATAATCTTGTTAGATTGTCCCCTTTATTATTATATAGTGTCCTTTTTCTCTTGTTACAGTCTGTTTAAAGTCTATTTTGCCCAATATAAGTATTGGCTTTCTTTTGACATCCATTTGCATCATAAATGTTTCTCTATCCCTTCACTTTCAGCCTGCAGGTTTCTTTTGGTCTAAAATGCGTCACTTATAGGAAGCATATAGATGGGTCTTGTTTGTTATCCACTCTGTCACCCTATGTATTTTGATTTGGAGTATTTAGTCCATTTATATCCAAAGTAATCATTGATAGAGGCTCCTGGGTGTCTCAGTTGGTTAAGTGTCCAACTCTTGATTTCAGCTCAGGTCGTGAGATTGAGCCTCATCTTGGGCCCCATGCTTAAGATTCTCTCCCTCTCTCTCTGGCTCCCCCCACTTACATGCTCTCTCTCAAAAAAATTTTTTTTTAAAAACCAAAGTAATTATTGATGGATATTTATTAATTGCCATTTGTTTCTTGTTCTGTGGTTGTTTCCATTGTTTTTCTGTGATTCTTTCTTTCCTTGCTCTTTTTCATGGTTTAGTGGCTTTCTTTAGTGATATACTTGGATTCCTTTTTCTTTATTCTTTGCATATTTATTACTGGTTTTTGACTTGTGGTTATCATTGGGTTTGTATATAACATCTACATATAGCAGTCTATATTAAGTTGGTGGTTGGTTAAGTTTGAGCCCATTCTTTACTCCTCTTCCCATGTTTTAGATAAATGATGTCATAGTTTATATCCTTTTATTTTATAAATCCTTTGACTGATTTTTATAGAAATACTTATTTTTACTCTCACTCTAGTCCCCTTTACTATTTAATATTTCCAGTCCCTTATAATATTTCTTGTAGGTCTTATTTAGTGGTCTTGAACTCTTTTAGTTTTTGTTTGTGTGAGAAACTCTTTATCTTCCCTTCTATTCTGAATGATAGCTTTGCTGAATAGAGTATTCTTGGTTGCAGGTATTTCCTTTCAGCACTTTGAATATATCATCCACTCCCTTCTGGCCTTCAGAGTTTCTGTTCAAAAATCTACTGATGGCTTCATGGAGTTTCCCTAACATGCAACGGTCTTCTTTTCTCTTGCTGTTTTCAAAATTTTTTTTAATCACTGGTTTTTGACATTGTAATTGCTATATGTATTGATGTGGATCTCCTTGCATTGAATTTTGTGGGGGATCTCTGTGGCTCCTGGATCTGGATATCTGTTTCCTTCCCCATATTAGGGAAGTTTTCATTTATTATATATTTCACATAAATTTTCTGTCCCCTTTTCTCTCTCGTCTTCTGAGATCCCTATACTGTAAATGTTATTACATTTAATGGGGTCAATTGGTTCCCTAAGCCAATTCTCAATTTGCATAATTTTCTTTCCTCTCCTTTTGTCAGCTTGTTTAATTTCCATTACTCTGTCTTCCAGGTTGTTAATTCGTTCCTCTGCTTCATCTAGCCTGCTATCAAGAGTGTTTTTAACTTCATTTATTGTGTTCTTGATCTCTGATTGTTTGTTGTTTGCTTGTTTGTTTGTTTTTTGCCTCTGTGTTAAGGGTCTGACTGATGTCCTCTACTGTTTTCTCAAGTCTAGTGAGTATCTTTATGATCATTACTTTCAATTTTCTGTTAGGTCTATAACTTATATCCATTTCACTTAGGTCTCTTGCTGTGGTTTGGTCCTGTTTTTTCATTTGACGTATTTCTCTATCTTCTCACTTTGTCTAACCATCTGTGTTTCTCTGTGTTAGGAAAATCAGTTACTTTTCTTAATCTCAACGGTAATAGCTTTATGAAGAAGAGGTCCTGTAGTTCCTTGCAGAGCAGTGGTCCCTATTCCCCAGAGCCTAGCACTTCAAGGAGTATCTCCTATGTGTGTTGCATGTACTCCGCTCTTGAGTCCTGGCCTCTTTTTCCTTCAGTCCAGTTATCTGCAGAGACTCTTTTTGCCTACTGTAGGTAGTGTTTGGTCCCCAACAGGGGTGAGGGGTGTTTTAACAAAGTGTTTAGTGGTCTGTTTGTGAATGAGGTCTGCCCCTGCTGCCACTGGAACTGATATCCCACAAAATGTGTAGGTCAGGAGATGTGGCGTTGGCAGGGTTTGTGCCAGTCTTCTGGGGGAGGAGGCCACAGTGGGGGGACTAAAGCAAGTGTGACTGGGAAGGGCAGATCTGCTGAATATGTAGGGCAGAGCAGGGGGTAGGTATAAGCAAGTTAAGTAGTAAGTGTTGGCACCACGTTGGTTCCTGCAGGTGGCCATTGTTTATGCTGTGGGGCTGGTGCGAAGGAAATGGTGCCTGCCAGCTCCTCTGTTCCTGGAGGGATCTCCCAGTGGTCCCTATCTCTTCTAACCATGCTCTGAGATGAGCAAACCACTCTCCTTCCCTCCTGCTCCTGGTGTTTTTCAAACTGTTGGTTCTACACTATACCTTCAAGGGCTGTTTGTCATGGTATCTCTTTAAGGACAGGGATTCAACTTCCTAATACCCTCAAGACTCTACCAGAGCTGAGCCCACCGATGTTTAAAATTCTAGGCTTTAAGTCCTGCTGGTTGTAAGAACTCACAAAATTTGGATCCTCCCACTTTCAAAGACAAATATTATAGGGATTTATCCTTTCCATACACGGGCTCCTCAGTGTGAAAGTTTGTTTTTTGCCCTTCTCTGCACCCCTGGTTCCCTCCCCACCAGGGACAGCCACAGTCCATTTCTCTCCCAAACTGCATCTTTACCTTCCTACCTTTTTCTATGTGGCCTCTTTTCTACTTTTAGTTGTAGAGTTTGTTTTGTCAGTTTTCGGATTGTTTTCTGTGTTATTTACACTGATGTGAGTGTTATCTAGTTGTATCAGTGGGATAAGACAGGCTCGGGGTTCTCCTACTCTGCCTTCTTCACAACAGACCAATGTCTAGTTAATACATTCTCTCATTAACCACAATATGTGAGAAATGATACTTGTATATCACTCATTCAGTTTTCATAACACCTTTCTGAGGGGTATATTACCTTAATTTTATAAAGGAAGAAATTAGACTTAGATAGAATTGCATACATGTTAGTATAAGCTAGAAAATGATGGAGAGTGGACTGACATTCAGATTTCCTTGAATCCCAGAACCCATTCTCTTTCCTCTATATCACAATCTACAACCAAGAGAAGGTAAGGTTCTCTGGAAATGAGATGTAAGTTGAGTGTTTGGGGGAAGTAAAGGCAGAAAAAAGATATTGAAACTGAGATTGAAGGGTCAAATTCACAACATTCAAGGGTTGAATCTTGTTTACATTACGTGGAAATGGGAAATAAGAAATTAGTATGCATTTCTGTTTTTCCTATGCAATAAGAGCTACCTTTCACATTTCCCGTATGTGCCAGCTGCTCAGTCCTTCATAGAATCTCTTTTAGTAAGGGATTGTGAGTTGTTTACCTTTTTTGTCATATCTCCTTTACATGTGTATGTGTTTCTTGACTTTTTTAGAAAAAAAAATTTTTGTTGTTTGCACAAGTTGTTTTAGGTTATTTTCTACAATGATTTGGAATCCAGTCTGTGATTTGGAAGACCTGTAGACTTTTTAGTTCAACTGCCGGTTACCTTAAAATTGTAACTAATTTACCTGGAAAAATGGAGGTTGGTGCTTTTATTTCTTTCTTCCCAATCATTTGTTAACTCAGATTGCTATTATAAACCTAGATTCTTGCTTTCTTTCTTTCCTGTTCAATTATTTCAATGTAAATTATCCCTATTACTTTAAAACATTGTGTTTGGTGATCAGTTTTGTGTGTGTATCTAAAATAACTACTGGTGTTTGGATGTATCACTCTATTTCCAACTAATTTCAGCTAATTGGTTCTTATAACAATTTTCTCATAATTAATCCTTAACCACTCATTCCCATCCTGTTGTTTTGCACTGGCTTAAAGTAAATCTTTTGCTGGAAGAATATTTGGGTGCCTGGTATATTTTCTGAATCCTTCCATATCTGAGATTGTCTTTTTTGTTGTCTTTATACATTAATTATAACTTTGCCAGATATTAAATTCTGGTACCATTACCTTTTAATTTATAATGGCAAAGATGCTGTTACATAGTGTTCTATGATTGTTATTAAAATAAAACTGTATGCAACTTGATTTTATTCCATTTTGGGCTAGCTGACTTATCCATTTTTGTGATTGGAAAATTATACTAAGTATGATTTTATTAATTGAGTTTCCTTAGAACATGAAGTACATCATGAATTTTCAGACTCAGGACTTTCTTCCTTTTATGACTTTTAATTTTATTTATGTATAATTTATATACAGTGAAATGCGAAAGTCTGCTAATGAACATTTGGGTTGTTTCCAGTTTGGGGCAGTTATAAACCAAACTTCTATGAACATTCTTATACAAGTCTTTTTATGGACACACATTTTTATTTCTTTTGGAAAAATACTTGGAGAATGGGCAGGTATATATTTAACAGTGTGACAAACTGCCAAACTATTTTCTAAAGCAGTTATACCATTTTGTACCCCCGTCACAAATATATGAGAATTCTAGTTGCTCTGTATCCTCAATGACATTTGGTGTCAGTATTTTTTATTTTAGCTATTCCAATATGTAGTATATACCTACTGTTTGGTTTTATTTTGCATCTCCCTCATGTCTAATGGTATAGAACAAAATTCTTCTTACCGCCATTTGTGTATCTTATTTGTGAGGTATCTAAATCTTTTGCCCATTTTTATCATACTGTTTGTGTTTCTATTATGAATTATAGGATTTTTTTAATGTATTCTGGTTATACATACCTTGTTATAAATTATTGTGAATATTTTCTCCCAGCCTGTGCTTTGCCTATTCATTTACTGAATAGGGTGTTTTGAGCAGTGGTTTTACATTTTGATAAAGACTAATTTTTCAGTCTTTTTAACGGTTTATATTTGTAAAGAATATTGGCTAATCTCAAATATACTTTTGAAAAGATTTTTCTATGTTTTCTTGTAGAAGTTTTATAATATTAGCTTATAAACTTGGGCATGTAATCTCTTCTGAATTAACTTTGGGGATGGTATGGCACATAAGAATCAACATTCATTTTCTCCATATGAATATCTCATTATTTCTGCTCCAGTTTTTTAAATTTCTGCTCTGTTTTTTTTTTAAATTTCCTTTCCTCCACTGAATTGACTTTTTCCCCCCGCTCTGTCAGAATCTTTTGAACATATAAGGGTGAGTCCATCCTGGACTCTCCATTCTGTCACAATGCATTCTATGTCCATCTTTACACCGATGCTACACTGTTTTGAATAGTAAAGCTTTAAAGGAAGTCTTGTGATCAGATAGTGTTAATCCTACAACTTTGTTCTTTTTCAACATTTTTTGGGTGTTTTAGGTCCTGAGAATTTTCATATAAATATTATAAATAGCTTGTCAATTTTACAAAGAAGTAAGGTCTTTCTTCAGCATTTTCCCTCTATTATTTGCTTTAATTCTTCCTTCCCTTCTTCCTTCCTTCCTTCCTTCCTTCCTTCCTTCCTTCCTTCCTTCCTTCAACCTATGCTTCAACCTGTGATTAATAGGAAAGGAAGGTTGAAGAAACAGGTTGAACCACTTCTTTCTTTCTCTCTTTCTCTTACAGAAATTTTTTAGGGCTTTCATGTGAGTTCTGGGTAAATTTCTCAAAGTTATCTTAGAGTTTACTGATCTGATTTTCTATTTTTAACTGCCTCCGTGGTGGATTTAATTTAGTGGTTATGTTTTCATTTCCAACTAATTCTTAATCTTTGATTTGTCCTTCTTAACTGTCAACTCAGTTGTCTCCTAAATCTTGCTGATACATGGATTAGTGATGTTCTAAAGGTTTATTTAATTCTGGCAGTAAATCAGTAGTAGAGCAACCAGTTTCTTTCACAAAAGAAGGAGGTGTCAGGGTTGTTTTGTTTTCTCTTTTTAACCTATTATAATGCCTAGCATGTGATAAGTGTCCCAAAAAAGTACCTGTTGAGTCAATGGATAAGTGTAACTTTTCTAATTGTTTCCCTTAAATTATACTTCAAATTTTTTTAGGCTTCATGATTTTTCAGCTTTCTTTTACTTCCAGAAGGTTGCATATGCTTGCCAGCCTTTGTAGGAGTTGAGTGGGTTTTGTTAGAAATTGGTATGCTTCTTGTTCTTACCAAATGTTACACAGAGGTCCTTTGAGTCTAGATAGAAGAAAGTAGGGAAGAAGCAAACAACCAACTTAACAAAAATGTCGCAGTAATTTACCAGTATTAGAGGATTAGGGAGGGAGATGATGCTGCGAGGTATCATGGCATGGAGCTATGTTTCTGTGCCATATTATAGATTGTCTCCCATATTCCATGTGCTTAGTTCCATGCCTGCTTTGGTTCTACCTTTGCTAGAAGTAAACCATGGAGCCTTCCAGTGTTGGTTGTGTGGTCCTTAGACTGCAAGGGCAGGAAAGAAGAAATTTACCATGGTCATATTTTCTATCCTTGTCTATGGATGTGTCTTCTAGTTAATAAGGATTGGTTGAAGTATCTTATTATTTAGTATCTAATATTTTGATTCCCATGGGAGACTTCCACCCTTTTTTATTTCTGGCATGGAGCAATGGAGATCTCTTCCAGTGTCTAGTGCTAAGGCAACATTTTCAATTTGCATATTCTATTGGTTACTTTAGTGAGATTTTGGAAGGAATGCTAGACTTGTGTGCTCATGTAGCCATCTTCCTCAGAAGTCACATAGATTTTAAATGCCCTAGTTTAGTACAGTATCTTATTTCATAGCTTGAAATAAGGGTGCAATTCTCCATTCTCAATTCATTTGGGTCCCCAGTCATGCCAGAATGACTGAGAGAAGGATTTTCTTTTGCCTTAAACCTAGAAGTATCATTCTTCTAAGTATGTGGCTCATGTTTTTAACCAAGAATTGTCCTGGATTCATAGCTTGAAATGTGCCCTATTCATTTTTTTTCTTTCACAAACTGTTATTTTGCTTCTGAAAATACAGGGATAGATGAATCACTGACCTCTGTCACAGAAATGTACACTTAGTGACATTTATATGACGTACTGAGAAAGGAAATGACATACTTTGTTAGATTTCTCTAGTCAAGGAAGATTGAATATTAGAACATTGGGGTTCTAGCTGTTTTTCTGACTTTTTAGTTCTTTTAGTTTATCTGTGCCTAGGCAATAGGGGCAGCAACAAAATAAAATAACTGTACTTTGCAAAGGAGGATAATGTCCTGTATAGATTCATCATAGAGAACAATAGATTGATCACCTTGTAAATTTTTCTTACTAGGAAAGATCGTGATTTTATGTTGCTATTCAGCTTCTGTGCCCATCAGAAGTGTTCCTGAGAGCAGATTAACTTTATTATTTGTTTCTAACACCAACAAATTTAAACAATTAGAACTTAAGCTGGTAATTTAATCACCTGACAGCTAAAGAAGATTACATATTGTAGGGAGACCAATATATCTATTTTATGTGGCAAATGGGTGGTCTTGTTCACCATGTTTCATTTACCTGCTGTTTTGTGTACACATTCTTTTGTCAAATTGATGGGTGACACAAGCTGTTCCACTAACACCGAAGAGAAATTACTGTTTTCCACAATATTCACTGGCAGTATTTTTGCTTTGTATATATAAAATTTCATGTAGGTAAATGAAATATCAATCAATAATTATTTATTGAACCCCCTAGCTTATGTTCAGTGCACCTTGCTGGATTCAGTCGAGGATACAAAAATGCATAAAGTGTGGTACTTATAGGAAAGTTAGAGGAGAAATTTAGTCTATGTAGCTTTATCTGTTCTAACACATTTTAATAAATTAAGTTCAAATATAGGTTAGAAATATTTTTTATCTAGACCTTTTAAAAAGCCCAGATATTATTTCTCTCTAGCCAGACTTTTTTTTCTTTTAAACAGGGGAGAATTTGAAATTTGTATTTAACAAATAAATGAAACTGATTTTATTCATGGGCTGGACCTTCTTGTTGGACTAGTGAATTGAATATGTCAGGCATGGTAGTAGATAAGTAATCCCTGCACTTAAGTACATTATATTTTAGTGAGTAAAACAAAAAATAAACCAATAATTATAGCACAATAAGTGTTTCAGTAGAGGTTTGCAGACTGTTGTCTATGCTCACATCACCTAACTTAGAGTATTGGGAAAAGTTCCTGGCAAGTAGGGATAGTTGATCTATGCCTCAAAAGTTGAGAATGCTGTGCTCAAAATTCCAGCATTTTCCAAACATAGGCATTTGAACATACTGTAGTCCCCTTTGTCTTAAAAGGGCAGCCACCCAAGTCTTCCTGGGCTCCTCTAAGACCTTTCAGCTATTGCCTCATCAGGTTCCTCTACTTCACAGCCAGATTTCCTCATCAACCATGGAATCTTCATTTCAGCACTATTTACCTCCACTCATACCATTTCATTGGTTGGCTCTTGTCAAGACCACCAAGGACCTAAAGACTTCAAAGAAAAATATTCAGTTCCCACCTTACCTGAACTCTTCTAGTTTTTGGTGTATTTTATCAACCCGTTGTTGACAAACATCGTTTTTCTTTGGCTTCTATGAAACTCAAATTCCCTGATTTGCTTATCACTTTCAGCTGCTTCTCATTTTTCTTTGGTGGTTTCTCCTTATCTTCCTAATCTTTAAATGCTAAAGCTCTTTATGGCTGTATCCTAGAATGCTCTTGTCTTGTCTCCCTGGGCAATTTCATTTCACTCTGAGGACATCCTATATCATGTGTATGTTTAAGACTCTATTCCAGTCTTCTCTCCTGAAAACCTCATATAACTGTCCAAATGCTCACTTAATGTCTCCATTTTGATGTCCTATAAGCATCTCAAATTATACTCTTTAAACTGAATGCATGATCTTTCCCTTGAAATCTCTTCTTCCTCCAAACGATGGGAATAGGACATACCCTCAGGTTCTCAAAGATAAACCCTGGGATTCATTTTCAATACTTCTTTCTCCCTTACTCCACACAGCTAATCAAACATTGAGTCTTCACAATAGTCTGCTGAGTGGTACCTCTACTTCTACTCGTACTCCACTCTGATCCATTGTCCTCACAGAGGAAGTGTGATTGTATTGTATTGTATTGTATTGTATTGTATTGTATTGTATTGTATTGTATTGTATTTATTTATTTTAAGTTTGTTTTAATTTATTTTGAGAGAGAGATAAAGAGCAAGCAGGGGAGGGAAAGAGAAAGAGGGAGACAGAATCCCAAGCAGGCCCCCTGCTGTCAGTGCAGAGCCCAGACGCAGGGGTTAAACTCATGAACCAAACTATGAGATCATGATCTGAGACGAAGTCAAGAGTTGGACGCCTAACCCACTGAGCCACCCAGACGTCCTGTAAGTGTGATCTTTTAAAAAGACAAATCAGATCATACAACTTACTTCATAAAATGCTTCACTGGATTCCCATTGCTTATGGGTCTGCATGGTCTGGATTTGCCCCTCCTCCTCTCTCTCTTGGTGCCAGAATACCCAGGTAAATGCTAAATCTTTCATCCAGTGTTCATACATAGAACAGCAGGTGGTCAGATCGAGCTTTTGAGGACCTTCCTCTGAATTTACATTTTGGAAATACCAAGAGGTACTAGTCCTGTGGTTTCACATTCCATGTCATTTGTCATTATTATTTCCTCTACCAGAAACCTCCCTCTTCTTTGCTTGGCATCCTCTTCCCCATAAGTGTTCCTGTATGTTCACGTGTAGTCAAGTTTTTCACTTTTGAGTTTCCAAAGAACTCTGCAATTTTAAAAAATCACCATAGCTCACAGTTATTGAGTATTTACTCTAACCAAGTTCCTTTTAAGTGATTTAACTATGTTTTCTCATTTACTCCACAAAACAACCCTTTAAGGTGGGTACAATTATAATTCCCATTTTACAGATATGGAAAGTGAGGCACTGGGAATTTAATTAAATGACGTGTAAGTACACGGAGGAGTTAGAATTTGTATTCAGGCACTTTTACTACTTGTCTGTGTGCTACTGCTGTGCTATTTACACATTAAAATGATTTGTTTCAAGGTCCATAATCACAGGACTGTAAGTATGTAGACTTTAGGAACTGTAACTTAGTCACTGTTGTATTCTTATTCCCTACCCTACTGGCTGGCATATGGACTACTCTTAAATACTTATTGAAACAAACTGCATCAATTGGCTGTCTTGACATTGTATAGACAGGATTTCATTTCTTCTCTTGGCTTAGAGCTCAGTGGGTATTTAGTGGTAATGGAATTTATAGCCATTATGGAATGTATGTGGTAGAAGAAGCCCCAGCATCCAAAGATTACACGTTCTTTGTGAAACATTATCCATTTGGCTGTGGTTTGCTTACCCGTGTTCAAAGGTCTGTGATTAATCCCTTTGCTCATCTCTTAGGCTGCCTTAGGCTGACATTACAAGAACTTTAAAGCAATCATCTTTGGCAGCTGAGCTCTTAGCAGGCCATCTTCATGCTATTAAGAGATACGTACTTGTCCAGATAAGTATCAGAACAGAGGGAAGAAGTTATCAAATCTCTTGGATTTCTAATACGTATGGAAGGAAATTGATATGGTTCAAGAAGATGGCTCTATGATACATCATATGTATCATGTGATTTTTTTCTGACAATTTCAACTGCACTTAAAATTTTTCTAGTATTTTGGGTGGATAAAGAAAATTAACAGTAATAGTTATTTTAGTGCTTGTAATTACTAATGACTTGATTTTACTTCCTGGTAGTAGTAAACTTATATTCTTGTAGCAATGCAAAAATAGAAATAGGAAATAGTTTTCTTTCTTTCTTTCTTTCTCACTCTATCTCCTTCTTTCCTTCCTTTCTTTTTTCCTTCCTTCCTTCCTTCCTTCCTTCCTTCCTTCCTTCCTTCCCTCCTTCCTTTTTTCTCCCTGTAGCTATGGAACATGAACCATAGTTAGAAAAGATTCCAGGTTTTTCTTTTTGCCCCGCCTCCCACCCCACCTCCCAAAGTAGAGATATATGCACAGTAAAACACCCATTATGGAGCATTTTGGGTCAAATCAAGGTTCTAACATGCACAGCATTTTATTATAGTCAGCAGGGTTCATGGGCATGTGACTGTGATTGCAGTCCCATAGCATCAGTGCTGTAATGGTTTCTTCACATACCAAAATGTTTAGCAAAGCCACTTGTTTCTCTACCCTTTCATCTTATGCACATGGGAATGGTCAACTGTGAGCTGAGAAAAGAAAGGAAGATCTTCATAACTGCATTGCATTTGACTTGCTTAATTTTAATTTATGGAATAGGGATTATGTTTAATTGGAAAAAGAGAGACTTACTTTTGGAACATTTGTTCAGTGTGATTAATAAAAAAAATAACCTCAACTGCAATTTTGTCAATAACAAATGTGAGTATCAGAAACCACAACCCAGCTGTTTTATTTTATTTGTGCGTCTACTTAGGTAGTGTGGTATGAGCCTCAGAATGAAAACCAGCATGACAGTATTATTTAAGTACTACTAAAAGGCTTCATACTACTTTCCAAGCAGCATGTAAAACTACGACCTGACCTTTCCCTGCTCATTAGAATTTGCTGTTTCTTCATGCAACCCTAGGGCTCCCATTTCTGCCATTGTGGCAAAAGTGGCCAAGCAATCCCTCTGCCATTTCTTCTCACTTTATTACTGCTGAGTAGCTATTATATTTGTCTGACAAAGGGATTGAATGTCAAAAATCTCGACTGGGGGTGGGGGCGCCTGGGTGGCTCAGTCGTTTAAGCGTCCCACTTCGGCTCAGGTCATGATCTCACGGTTGGTGAGTTTGAGTCCCATGGCGGGCTCTGCCGCTGACAGCTCAGAGCCTGGAGCCTGCTTCCAATTCTGTGTCTCCCTCTCTCTCTGCCCCTCCCCCACGCATGTGCGCTTACGCACGCGCTCGCTCCTTCAAAAATAAACAAACATTAAAAAAGAATTTTTTAAAAATCTCGGTTGGGAGGAGCGTGAAGCAGTGTTTCTTTTTGCATGAGAAATCTTCAACATAACCCAAGGTTGAGGATGACTAGCAAGAAGTTGTGTTAATGCAGTTGAAAGTGCTGATGGCCACGTTAGTTAGAATGTAGGTTTGGTTCTGCAACAAAGTCCAGATAATGGTCCAAGGGTAAGCAGACCAGGGCTAAAGCCTGCGCATCATCCAGGACCCATGCTCCTATACTGTCTCTCTGCTAGTCTCAGCTTGCGGTTTCCATCTTACGATCTAAAGTATCTGCTTCAACTCTCACCATCATGTCTCCTTTGGGAAATGTAGTCTTTGATTGGGTGACCATCTGCCTACTTAAATACCAGAGATATTACAATCAAAGGAAAAAGGGAAGAATGGATTTATAACTGATAATGCTATACTCACTGCTGGTGAAAACTGAGAGGCAAAGTAACATGGTACAGGGATAAGTAGGTGAACATGCTTTAGCTCTGGCAACCTATAAGTATCTAAGACAGAGACCAATTGTGGTTAACTGAAATTAACTGAAAAGTTTGGAGAACCAGGCACAGAAGGAAGCTGAAGACAATGAAGCTACAAACATATGCACATCATATCATGGAATGATCTGCTTATTATAGTGCCACTCGTGACATCACACCTGGACTCTTAGATTCTCAATTCCGTTGCCAATCTCATTACTGGAAATCAGGTACTAGATGCTGCCAAAGTTAGAAATGTTTTTTTTTTTTTTTAATTGAGGTAAAATTGGTATATAGCATATTAGTTTCTGGTGTATAATAATTTGATATTTGTATGAGCTACAAAGCAATCATCAGAGTAAGTCTGGTTACCATCCATTACTGTACCATTGACCCCCTTCTTTCATCAAACCCCCATCCCCTTTTTCTTCTGATCACCACCAATCTATTCTCTGTGAGTTTTGTATTGTCTTGTTTGCTCATTTGTTTTGTATTTTAGATTCTATATATAAGTGAAATCATAAGAAATTTGCCATTCTCTGTCAGGCATTTCATTTAGCCTAATACCCTCAAGGTGCATCCATGTTGTCACAAGATTTCATTCCTTTTTACTTCTGAGTAGTATTCCACTGTGTGTGTGTGTGTGTGTGTGTGTGTGTGTGTGTGTGTACCACAACATCTTTATCTATCTATTCATTGATCAATAGGGCACTTAGCTTATTTCCATATTTTGGCTATTGTAAACAATGCTGCATAAACACAGGGGTGCATGTGTCATTTTAAATTAGTGTTTTTATTTTCTTTGGATAAATACCAAGAAATGGAATAGATGGAACATATCCCTAGGTATTTTTTTAATGCAATTGTGAATGGGGTTGTTTTCTCAATTTCTCTTTCAGAGTGTTCATTATTAGTGTACAGAAATATAGCCAATTTCTACATATTGATTTTGTGTTCTGTAACTTTACTGACTTTGTTTACTAGTTTCAGCAGCTTTTTGTGGAGTCTTTAGTGTTTTCTATATATAATATGTCACTTGCAAATAGTGACAGTTTTACGTCTTCCTTTCCAATTTGGATGTCTTTTGTTTCTTTTTCTTGCCTAATTTCTGTAGTTAGGATTTTTAATACTATGTTGAATAAAAGTGGTGATAATGAGCATCATTGTCTTGTTCCTGATCTTGGTTGAGTGTGATATTAGCAGTGGAGTTTGTTATATATGGCTTTTATTATCTTGTGATACACTTCTCCAAATCCACTTTGTTGAGAGTTTTTATCATAAATAGATGTTGAATTTCGTGAAATACTTTTTCTGTATCTACTGAGATGATCGCATGATTTTTATCCTTCATTTTGTTAATGTGGTATATCACACTGATTGACTTGTGAATGTTGACCTATCCTTGTATCCCTAATATAAATCCCACTTGACCATGGTGTATTATCCTTTTAATGGATTGGTTTGCTAATGTTTTGTTGAGGGTTTTTGCATCTTTATTCATTATGGATATTGACTGTAATATCTTTTCTAGTAGTGTTCTTGTCTGTTTCTGATGTCAAGGTAGAGAGGAGAGTAATAATGCTACTTTGAATTTTTGGTAGAATTCACCAATGAGAGTCTCTTTTCCTGGACTCATTTGGAGGAGATTTTTGATTATTGATTTAATCTCTTTACTAGTAATTAGACTGTTTAGATTTCTGATTTCTTCCTGATTTAGTCTCAGAAGATTGTATATTTCTAGGAGTTTATCCATTTCTTCTATGTTGTCCAATTTGTTGGTATATGATTGTTCATAATCGTTCCCTGCAGTCCTTTGTATATCTGGGGTATCAGTTGTAACTTCTCTCTTTTTTTCTGATTTCATTAATTTGTGCCTTCTTTCTTCTTTTGTTTGTGATTAAAGCTAAAGGCTTTTCAATTTTGTTTATTAAGAACCAACTCTTAGTTTTATTGAAATTTTTTGTTCTTTTTTTGTTTTTTGGTCTCTATTTCATTTCTTTCTAATCTGATCTTTATTGTTTCCTTCCTTCTAGTAAATTTGGGCTTTATTCTTTTTTAAGTTCCTTTAGGTGAAACTTAGATTGTTTATTTGAGACTTTTGTTTTTTGTTTGTTTCTTGAGATAGGCCTGCTGTGAAGTTCCTTCTTAGAACTGCTTTTGCTGCATCCCATAGATTTTACATTATTTATATTCTCATTTGTCTCAAGGTATTTTTTGATTTCCCTTTTGGTTTCTTCATTGACCCATTGGTTGTTTAGTAGCATATTGATTAATCTCTACATATTTGTGATTTTTCCAGTTTTCTTCCTGTAACTGATTTCTAGTTTCATATGATTGTGGTTGGAGAATATTCTTGATATTCATTCTTAACTTATTGAGATTTGTTTTGTGGTCTAAGAAGTGACCTATCCTGGAGAACATTCTATGTACACTTGAGAAGAATGTTTATTGTGCTGCCTTTGGATGGAATATTCTATATATATCTGTTAAGTTCATCTGGTCTAATGTGTCATTTAAGGCCAGTGTTTCCCTATTGATTTTCTGTCTGGATGATCTATCCTTGATGTAAATGGGGTGGTAAAGTCTTCTACCATAATTGCTGTAAATTTCTCCCTTTAGGTCTGTTAATATTTGCTTTACATATTTAGGTGCTTTATGTTTGGTACATAAATATTTATAAATGTTATATCTTCTTGTTGAATTGATGTCTTTATCGTTGTGTAATACCCTTATTTGTCTTTTATTACAGTCTTTGTTTTAAAGTCTGTTTCAACTGATGTAAGTGTAACTACCCCAGCTTTCTTTTTAATTTCCATTTGCATGAATATCATTTTCCATCCTTTCCCTTTCAGTCTGTGTCCTGAGATCTGAAGTGAGTCTTATAGGCAGCATCTAGGTAGGTCTTTTTATTTATTTTTTAATCCTTTTAGCTATCCCTGTCTTTTGATTGGAGCATTTAGTCCATTTATATTTAAAATAATTATTGAAAGGTATGTACTTATTACCATTGTGTTAATTGTTTTCTGGCTGATTTTATAGCTCCTTTCTGTTCCTTTCTTCTTCTCTTGCTCCATTCCCTTGTGGTTTGATGCTGTTCTTTAGTGTTATGTTTAGATTCCTTTCTCATTATTTTTTGTGTATCTGCTGTAAGTTTTTGCTTTGTGGATACCATGTAGTTCACATATAACAGCCTATATATATAAGAATCTACTTTAAGTTGATAGCAACTCAAATTTGAACACATGCTAAACACTACACATTTGCTCCTCTTCCCACCACATTTTGTATTTTTGATGTCATGTTTTACATTTACAAATTTTGTGTATCCTTTACTTAGTTAATGTGGTTATAGTTAACTACTTTTAATCTTCATACTAGCTTTATAAGTGGTTAATCCACTACCTTTACTATATATTTATCTTCTCCAGTGATATTTTTACTTCCATATTATGTTTTCTTGTGTAATTAGTACCTTTTCTTTTCAGCTTAAAGAAGTCCCTTTAACATTTCTTTTAAGGCCAGTTTAATGGTGATGCACTCCTTTAGCTTCTGCTTATCTGGAAGACTCTTTATTTATCCTTTAATTCTGAATGGTAATTTTACTGGGTAGAGTATTCTTGGTTGAGAATTTTTTCTTTCAGCGCTTTGAATATATTGTGTCACTCCTTTCTGCCTACAAAGCTTCTGCTGGAAAAATCAGCTGATAGTCTCATGGGAGTTCCCCTGTACTTAAAAAAGTTGTTTTCCTCATTTCTTTTGATATTCTCTCTTTAACTTTTGACACTTTAATTATATGTTTCTTGGTATGGATCTCTTTGGTTCATTTTGTTTGGAACTTTCTGTGCTTTCTAGCCTGGGTATCTGTTTCCTTCCCTAGGTTAGGGATGCTTTCAGCTATTATTTCTTCAGATAAGCTTTCTGCTCCTTTCTCACTCTCTTATCTCTCTAGGACTCTTATATGAGAATTCTACTCCACTTGATGTTGTCTCATAAGCCCCTTAAACTATCTTCACTTAATTTTTTTCTTTTTGCTGCTCTGACTGGGGGAGTTCCATTGCCATATCTTCCAGGTTGCTGATTGTTCTTCTGTTTGATCTAATCCTCTGTTAAACCCTCTAGTGTATTTTTCAGTGCAGTTATTGTATTCTTCAGATTTGTGATGTGTGTTTGATACTTTATATATTTTCTGTTTTTGTTGAGTTTTCACTGTGCCCATCCACTCTTCTCCTGAGTTTGGTAAGGGTATTTATGATCATTATTTTGAACCCCTTATCAGATAGATTACTTATCCCTGCTTCACTAAGGTCTTTTTCTGAGGTTTTGTCTTATTTGTTTGTTTGTTTGTAACCTAGTCCTCTGTTTTCTTGGTTTGCAGGACTCTTTGTGTTTGTTTCCATGTATTGGGTAAAATAGTTACCTCTCAGTCATAAAGGAGTGGTGTCATGTAGGAGATGAAACTTATTGTTCAAACTTACCCTAGTTTTGGGTTATTTTTTTAAATGTCTGTGATTGTCTAAATAGCTTGATTTATTTTTCATAGGTCTCCATTGATGAAGATGTGCTAAGACCAGTCAATGTTCCCACGGCAGTGATTCCAATCAGCACCCAGTTTCGGGATGATTGGAAGCCAGATCCTCAGACAGCAGCTTTTTTTATTAAAAATTTTTTTGAAACATTTATTTATTTTTGAGACAGAGAGAGACAGAGCATGAATGGGGGAGGGGCAGAGAGAGAGGGGGAGACACAGAATCGGAAGCAGGCTCCAGGCTCTGAGCCATCAGCCCAGAGCCCGACACGGGGCTCGAACTCACGGACCGTGAGATCGTGACCTGAGCTGAAGTCGGATGCTTAACCGACTGAGCCACCCAGGCACCCCAAGCAGCTTTTTAAAGTATGTAAATATATATAGTCCTGTGGGACCACAGTTGTAAACCCTGCTGGCCTCAAGATTGAGAGACCTAGAGGTGTCCTCTGGGCAACAGTTACTAAATTTAGGGATTTAGGTAAGTGTAGAAGTTCCTTTCTGGGAGGTATCATTGGGTTGTGGGGAGCCCTAAAGAGGACTTAAAGGTGGTGTGTCTCTGCCTGTGTTCCCTGAGAGCTCTGTGTAGCCCTAGAAGTGTGGCAGACCTGAATCCTATCTCTAGGGTTGAAGCTATGAAACAAGTAGATGGGCCTATTTTACAGGTGGGCTGGGGGAGGTTTCTGTCTGCTGTCTCTGCAGTGTCCTGGGTGTGGTAGCCTGCCAAGACCTATCTTTCTGATTGTTGTAGTCCCATGGGGACAAGAAATGCAAGCCCCTCTGGCCACCAGAGTCAGGCAATCAAGGGGTGGCCCCTAGGCAGGGCATGCCTGTAGCTTTAGCAAGGCTGTGTCTGTGTGTTCTCACCTGCACTAGCAAAGTGTAGGAAAAGTGCCAAAATTGCCCTCAACAGTGCCTGTGTCCCCAAAGAGCATCCCAACTAGTCCCTGCCCCTCTGAAAGATGCCTTAAGATTAGCAAAAAAATTTTCTTCACAAATAATCCACTCAATTCTCAAACTGCTGCCTTTGTGCTGGGTCCCAAGAACATGAGTTCATGTATAATCCCCTTAAAAGGAGTATCTCAGACCCCCCAGCCTCCTGGGTCCCCTGGCTGAAAGCCCCATTGGGTTCCAGAGCCAGATGTCTTGGGGCCCTCATCTCTCTGGTGCAGGTCCAAAGGGTTGAGGTGCCCAATGTGGGGCACAAATCCCTCACTTCTCAGGGAGACGCTACTGACCAGTGATATTCCCCCACCATCGTGGGTCACTTCACTGGGGATGGGGTTTGTCAGACCGCATCTCTGCCTCTCCCATCTCTCTCACTGTACCCCTTTTATTCCTTGTTGTGAAATAGCTGTCCAGCTAGTTTTCAGCTCTTTTTCAGTAGGAAATATTCCATATGTAGCTGTAGATCTGATATGTCTGTGGGAGGAGCTGAGTTCAGGATCTTCCTGCACTCCATTTTAGACTAGTGGCCACATGGAAATGAATTTTAAACTGTCTTTTCTTCTTTGAATTTTTGTGCCAGACTCAAAATCCCAGGTTGGAGCAGGCACCAATTTGTTGAGCTTACCACACAAGGCTGCATCCTAGCTGCCAGGAGTTTGGGAGCACAAGTATTTGGCCTTGTCGACATCAGCAATGGGAGATGAAATTCTGTCTCCCACAAGTTTGACTTACACAACTGTAGACCCAAAGCATGAAAAGGGGTCGTTGTTTGTTTGTTTGTTTGTTTGTTTAATGCCCAAATTGTGCACCATAATTACTAACATAGTTTTCAAATTGGCAAGCATAGCGTAAGTGCTTAAGTGTGTGGTTTTAGAGTTAGAGAAAATTGGGTACTAGTCATTATTCTGTAAAATCAAGGTATTCATAATGCCTACCTCCTAGGGTTTTGTGGAAGATATATGTAAAGTAGATGCTTAATAAGTTGAGGAAGAACAGGAAAGATAGGCACACTAACTTTTAAATATAATTTGAAGATTTTTAAAAATATCTTTTTCTTGTCTAGTCAGTCTTAATATTATCCACCCATCCATATCTGTAACTAATTAGCCATTATTCAATTCAGCTGACGTTCTAAAACCAATTTGAAATCCCTTAATAAGCCTGGTTGACAATTGGGTTGATTTGGTGCTCACCCTAAACTTACACAGATTTATAAACTAGGTAAGGAAAATACTGTGCACTACTTTTTGTAGTGGATTAAAGACAGCAAGCTATTCCCTACAATCTAGAAGTACAAATAATAACAACTCAGGTACATATAGCAATTATAGTTCTCTGTAGATATTAAGTAAACAGCTT
The DNA here is from genome assembly GCF_022837055.1 of Prionailurus viverrinus. Classification (NCBI taxonomy): domain Eukaryota; kingdom Metazoa; phylum Chordata; class Mammalia; order Carnivora; family Felidae; genus Prionailurus; species Prionailurus viverrinus. Next base: position 97,891,236 of record NC_062567.1, read on the forward strand.
TTGTTTTCCTCTCTCAAAAGTGAATTCTCCTTGACAGTACTTTTGCACTGATAATATAAGCATTTAAAACTTGATTGTTTCCACCAACCACTTCAAACTTTCTCCTCTGAAAAACGTCTTAAGCAGCATTAGGAAGAATGACAAAGGCAGGCTTAAGTACCTCTGCAAGCTGCCAAAAATATAGGTTGGATGGTGTTCAGCACCTGGAAAATTCGTTAAGACCATATGGACTGTCAAAAGTTCAATGTACTAAAGAAGAAAACTCCCTGCGGTGCCAGCATTTGAATAAAAAAATCATTGTAAACAATGGCTCTAGGGGATTACTGTGATCATTCAAAAAGTTGCAGGTTCTGCTGTTAATAGAAAAATTATAAACTAAATTATAAACTCAGTTGTGGAACAGGGAACCAGACAAAGACAGAACTGGAAAGAATTCTTTGGGTAAATATGATCAATATCTCTTTACTTGACCTTAGTTCTTAGGGGTCTTAGACTTACATATTATATCCATGCATATAAAGGGGTGAGTCAATGTAGTCAAATGAAGTTAAGCTTTTCTGTTTGTTCGATTTTTGTTTTTGTTTAAAGGACAGATCAGTATTTGTCAAAACTTCTATTTGAGTAAAATTAACACAAAACACAGATGACCTGAATTATGAAAATATATTGGAGTGCCCAGCTGGCTCAGTCCAAAGAGCATGCAACTCTTGATCTCAGGGTTGTAATTTTGAGCCCCATGTTGGGTATAGAGGTTACATAAGAATGAAATCTTTTTAAAAAATAAATACAAGAGGGGCGCCTGGGTGGCACAGTCGGTTAAGCGTCCGACTTCAGCCAGGTCACGATCTCGCGGTCCGCGAGTTCAAGCCCCGCGTTGGGCTCTGGGCTGATGGCTCAGAGCCAGGAGCCTGTTTCCGATTCTGTGTCTCCCTCTCTCTCTGCCCCTCCACCGTTCATGCTCTGTCTCTCTCTGTCCCAAAAATAAATAAACGTTGAAAAAAAAATTAAAAAAAAAATAAATACAAGACTATCTTACGGTGCTACAGATAGTGTTTTATAAATTAGAACTGTCCACTACTATTTAAATTATCACTTCTGAGCATTATGGAACAAAAGAGTAAGTGGTATGAATATTTCTTTTATATATTTTCAAGTTAAAATTAATTTTATTATTTTTCTTTAGATTCATTAGGTGAAACTTGCCAACTGACCTAAGTAAACCTAGCATATATTTCCCTGTCATCAAACAGCAAGCAGAAGAAAAGTGATATGACATTTATAAAATGAAAGAAAAGAGAAAAAGATTATAAAATAGAAAGAGGCAACATATATAATTTGTCAAAGGAGGGTTTGCCAAAAAATACTTGATTTGTAATTGTTCCATATAGAAACCCCAATTTTAGAATTAAAGTAGAAGTGTGTGTGTGCGTGTGTGTGTGTGTGTGTGTGTGTGTGTGTGTGTGTGTGGTTAAAGTGCAAGGTAGATACTCTTTCTTTTAGTGAAGTGACCAGCATCTCATCTTGCTCTTTATTCTCACCACGAGAAGTAATAGAAGTTTTGCAGAATCCTTATAAGGATTCATTGTAGGGCACTGTTAACTATAAGGAGCTGAGCCCTCAGATAGTGAGGAATTGACAATATTTTTCAAATTAACTTTCCTTTATCAAATATAAAAATTGTTCATTCTCGCTGTTAAAAACTTGTAAAATGCAAAAAAATAAAGATGCAAATAAATCTCATCATTAACATTTTGGTTCACTCCATTCCAATCCTGTTTTTGATTTTCTGACATACATATATAATGATACAGAATATCCATTAAAATGATGTTTGTGAAGAAATTTGGAAGACATGAGAAATTGCTTGGAAAAGAAAAAATACATGATTTAGAACTCTATGAGCAAGTTGTTGCAGAGTGTTTCTAATGTTTAGTGAGCACTAAACAGCAGTAGTTCTTTATTTACACACACTCAGCAGGGTCCTTTTTATTAGGCATTCCCATTTTAACAAAACAAACCCCCTATGGTAGCTGTTGAGCTCTTCTTTTGCTCTTAGCTCTGTGAGGGAAGACAATACAATAATCATAAGATGGGATACTCGTTAATTTGGGGCGTCCAAGTCATAGCTTATGCACCCAAGGAGGACAGGCTAAGTATTAAAATGTAGTATTGATTATGTGTGGAATAAAAGCTCACAGAAGTGAGTATTCATTACGGACCCAAATGTTTGAAGGAAGGCTCTACGGTTGAAGTAGAGACAGAGCTGGGCATGGAAGAAAGGGCAGATTTGGAGGAGGCAGAGAAAGGACCAAAGATAACTTTACTGGACAGGTAGGCAGGTCAGGATATGTTAATTTCTGGAGGCTTAATTCCCAAAGGAATTTGGACTTAGTGTTGTTTCAACTTGTATGTCTCTTCTCTGACTGGTTGTGGCTGTCAGGTGGTGGCTAGTCAAAGGCTGAAGGACCAAGATGCTGCCTTTAGTGATTTATATTTTTTTTGGTCTGAATGTTGGGCATTTAAGATAGTACAGTAGAGACTGAAATTATTATTATTTGTGCTTAGAAATGTTCACTCTTTTTCTTGCTTGGTTTTAGGGAGGGGGGTTATTGAGTCAGTCTAATTGGGAGTTGCCCTGGGTGTGGTTTTATTGCTGCTGTGACCCTCAGCACACTACAGGTTTTAAATTCCTTGTCGGCAGGGTCACAGCTGGTTTGTTGGGGGAACTTTTCTCAGTATATACTCCACCTTCAGCTTTAGGTCTTCCTTTTGTGCCTGTTGACTTTTCAATCTCTGTCACCCTTTCAGCAATAGACTGCTGTTACTTGTTATTCAGCGCTTGCTAGCTTAGTTGTTCTGGGTGAATGTACGGGGTGTTCTCTGTTGACCTAGTTCAGCCACAATCATAGGCAAGTACTCTGTCCCTGAGCTTGGCTGGGACATTTTCAATGATTCTTTCCCTCCTCCACTCCGGTGGGGTCACTAAACATATGAGCCCAGGGTGACTTCCTGCCCTTCCTGAAGGGACAGCATTAATTCTTTTCTATTTCCTTTCTACAGCTGCAATAAGTCTTGACATTTTGTCCCTGTGACAGAGTTTGTTGTATCCTCCCTTAGTGATTTAAGGAAGGGAAGATGAGGAGAAGAATCCATTGTTCCAGTAGATATTTCCCTCCCTCAGGACTTCTCTACAAGAAAGGCTTTATCTTAATTCTTTCTTGTCCCAAATCTTTCTTGTGAGTACCTGATGATGTACCTGGAGAAGAAAATTCCCTTTGTGTTTGTGGCTCCTAAGGTTTCTATACTCTCATTCTAAATAGATTACAGGTGGCTTTTAGCAATTTGCTAAAAATTTTGGTTGCTTTCTTCTTGTCATCTTATATGTTGCCCAGTATCTTCTCCAGGAAAACTAGGGCTTGCACTTCTTATCTCCTGTGTTTCTGTATATTTTGAGTTCATTTGTTGCCTGAGACCTCAAATCTCTGATGAAAGTTATAAATTTGCAGATTACTTGACATTTTTTGTTGTTGAACGGATGGGAGCACTACTCTTTCCAGATTTCTAAATTATAAATAGAAGCCTAAATTCAATTTATTTTGAGTTATTATTATGCAAGAAGAGTTTCTTGTTATATTAATATGACTTTGCAAAGTTTAATTTTATTAAGTCATGTTAGCATTGATTTCAGCATTGTTTATTTCATATACAATATGATACATAATCATATATAATAAATTACATAATACTATATATAACAAATTTACAATAAGTATAATTAGGGATGCTTGGAACATGTATTATTATCAAGATTATTGCTTTGGAATCAGATAAACATGGGTTTCAATCTTAGGCTTGCCATATTCTTGCTATATGATTTTGGAAATATTTTTTCTCTCTGAATCTCAAGTTTTCTCATCTTTATGGAAATGGAAAGAGAAGTACCTATACAATGGAGTGCTTTTTAGGATACTACAGACCCACCTTGCTATGTAACATGATATTTTCTTGGTCAGAGATTATTTGGTTACAATAATAGAAGCCTCTTGTGACCAATGAATAAAGAGTTTATTGTGAGAACTAAATAATCAGGCCTCCCTTGGAAGGGTGGGGAGCAGAGTCACTCTAGCTGGAATACAGTCTTTATTCTTGTGTTCTACGATTAATGTGACTCAACTACCAATTGATTCTGTCACCGTATTTCTTCATATTTTAAGAGTAGATATCTGATTGATTCGTTTTTAAAATGAAATTCATAACTTTCATCAGAGATTTGAGGTCTCAGGGCAACAAATGAACTTACAATATACAGAAATACAGGAGATAAGAAGTGCAAGCCCTAGTTTTCCTGGAGACAATACTGGGCAACATATAAGATGATAAGAAGAATGCAACCAAAAGACCTGTTCCTTTTGGATCAGTTGTTCATTTCTGGGTGAGCAGTTGTGACCAGGGGTAGGAGGCAGGTCACGTGGTTCAGAGTCCTGGAGGCTTTGGTCAAGTGGATAATTACTACCGTCTCTAGTTCTGGCTAATTATTTTCACATAATTTTTACGGAGGAGAAAAGAGTATGTTATTTAACATGTATGGAAATTATGGGATTCATTTTATAATTCAACCTGAATTTCCCAAATGAACATGGATCCTTTTCTATATACATAATGCCTATTACATTCAGCCTTAATACGGCCATCTTCTCCTAAACGATCTTTCTTCCGCTCTCAAAATCTATTTTAATTGTAAAGGAAACCATTTTTCATTAATTTAAATAGGCTAGCCCCACTCCTTTACTCTGTGGATGTCTCAGATTGGATGAGTAGACAGATTATGGCATTTGAATATCATCTCTGCTGCTGACTAGCTATATGATTTTAAGTTATTTTCTTAGTTTCTTTTTCTTAAATAGGATAATAATGACGCTTACCTCAGAGAGTTGTGGTGGGATTAAGTGAGACGACACCCATGAACTACTTAACATGTTGCTAATAAATGATAAGTACTTAATTAATAAATGTTTTTCTTTCAGTAGTGATATGCCTCACCAGAGACTAAACTTGAGTTTTGTTTTGTTTTTGTTTTGTTTTGTTTTCATGAGAGGTAGCACAATGGTACAATCACCAAAGACAGTTCACCTGTTTGCTCCTCACTCCATAAATGAAAGTATGAGGTGCTTGAAGAAGCATCTTTAGGGGAAACTTCTTTAGGGAGTAGTAATCTTTGTATCACAGAAGACAGCCCCATTCTGAAGTCTCCATAGCCTGAATGACATAGTGATTTTCTGTAAGGATTTGTGAGTAACCCCATCTTCCAAGGAAAGAGGGCTATCATCACACCCTTCATGTGTCATGAATTTGTGATTTAAGAGAAAAAAAAGCTGTCTTCATTCTCTGCATGGGTCAGTTGTAGGAAGGGAGAGGGGTAGTAGTTAAAGTCTTTGAAGGGTAACTATCTGATCCATTTCTAATCAAACATTGTGAATGCTGGCTGGTTTTCTGTGAGGTGACTGGGAGTGATCTTTGAAGAGCTGTTAAGTCAAAGCTGCAACGCTGGTGCCCCAAGTTTCAACAATAACACCATGTGGCAGCTAGAAGCAACCTATCGATAGTTGACATCGATCATACACTTATTATGATTCACTGTTCTAAGCTCTTACATGAGTTAACTTGTTTAATTCTCACTACATACTTGATAGGCAAGGCACTGAAGCCAAGCAAGGTAGAAAATTACTCAATCTATAAAGTGACAGAACTAGAATTCAAACCCAGGTAGTCTTTCTCTGGAGTACACATCATTGGCCACGATACATGTTGCAGATATAAATGATCTCTTCAGCAGGGAGGAGAAGGCAGACAGATCCCTTTTGGCACTATGTGAACCTCACGAGTTTTGGATAATTCAGACTGGGAGCCCAATGAGGGAGATTTCTTGCTTTTGTATCACATGGAATGTGAACACATTGATAATAATATTATTATAGTTTCTTTTTTTTAATTGTATTTTCGATTTTTTAAAATTTACATCCAAATTAGTTAGCATATAGTGCAACAATGATTTCAGGAGTAGATTCCTTAGTGCCCCTTACCCATTTAGCCCAACCCCACTCCCACAACCCCTCCAGCAACCCTCAGTTTGTTCTCCATGAGTCTCTTCTGTTTTGTCCCCCTTCCTGTTTTATATTATTTTTGTTTCCTTTCCCTTATGTTCATCTGTTTTGTCTCTTAAAGTCCTCATATCAGTTAAATCATATGATTTTTGTCTTTCCCCATGTAGTTGCAAATGGCAAGATTTCATTCATTTTGATTGCCGAGTAATACTCCATTGTGTATATATATATACCACATCTACTTTATCCATCCATCCATTGATGGCTATTTGTGCTCTTTCCATACTTTGGCTATTGTTGATAGTGCTGCTATAAACATGGGGTGTATGTATCCCTCCCTTCAAAACAGCACACCTGTATCCCATGGATAAATGCTAGTAGTGCAGTTGCTGCATCATAGGGTAGTTTCTATTTTTAGTTTTTTGAGGAACCTCCATACTGTCTTCCAGAGTGGCTGCACCAGCTTGCATTCCCACTAATAATGCAAAAGAGATCCTCTTTCTCCACATCCTCACCAACATCTGTTGTTGCCTGAGTTGTTAATGTTAGCCATTCTGACAGGTGTAAGGTGGTATCTCATTGTGGTTTTGATTTGTATTTCCCTGATGATAAGTGATGCGGAGCATTTTTTCATGTGTCAGTTGGCCATCTGGATGTCTTCCTTGGAGAAGTGTCTATTCATATCTTTTGCCCACTTCTTCACTGGATTATTTGTTTTTTGGGTGTTGAGTTTGATAAGTTCTTTGTAGATTTTGGATACTAACCCTTTATCTGATACGTCGTTTGCAAATATCTTCTCCCATTCTGTCGGTTGCCTTTTAGTTTTGCCGATTGTTTCCTCCGCTGTGCAGAAGTTTTTATTTTGATGAGGTCCCAGCAGTTCATTTTTGCTTTTGTTCCCTTTGCCTCCAGAGACGTGTTGAGTAAGAAGTTGCTGTGGCCAAGATCAAAGAGGTTTTCGCCTGGTTTCTCCTTGAGGATTTTGATGGCTTCCTGTCTTACATTGAGGTCTTTCCTCCATTTTGAGTTTATTTTTGTGTATGGTGTAAGAAAGTGATCCAGGTTCATTCCTCTGCATGTCACTGTCCAGTTTTCCCAGCACCACTTGCTGAAGAGACTGTCTTTATTCCATGGGATATTCTTTCCTGCTTTGTCAAAGATTAGGCGGCCATATGTTTCTGGGTTCTCTATTCTGTTCCATTGATCTGAGTGTCTGTTTTTGTGCCAGTACCATACTGTCTTGATGATTACAGCTTTGTAGTATAGCTTGAAGTCTGGGATTGTGATGCCTCCTGCTTTGGTTTTCTTTTTCAAGTTCGCTTTGGCTATTGGGCATCTTTTCTGGTTCCATATAAACTTTAGGATGATTTGTTCTAGCTCTGTGAAGAATGCTGGTGTTACTTTGATAGGGATTGCATTGAATATGTAGATTGCTTTGGGTAGTATTGACATTTTAACAATATTTGTTCTTTCTATCCAGGAGCATGGGATCTTTTTCCATTTTTTTTGTCTTCTTCCATTTCTTTCATAAGCTTTCTATAGTTTTCAGTGTATAGATTTTTCACCTCTTTGGTTAGATTCATTCCTCGGTATTTTATGGGTTTTTGTCCAACTGTAAATGGGATCGATTCCTTGATTTCTCTTTCTGTCGCTTCATTGTTGGTGTATAGGAATGATTCCTGTTTGTTGATTTTATATGCTGCAACTTTGCTGAATTCATGGATCAGTTCTAGCAGTTTTTTGGTGGAATCTTTAGGGTTTTCCATATAGAGTAGTATGTCATCTGGGAAGAGTGGAAATTTGACCTCCTCCTGGCCGATTTAGATGCCTTTTATTTCTTTGTATTATTATAGTTTCTAGTAATTTTCTACAAATGCTTCATTTTCCCAATTAGATGTTAACCTCCTACTGCTAATGGACTGCTGCTAATTTGTTTTAAACCCCCACCTGTCCCAACCCTCACACTTTATAATACTATGTAAATAATTATTCTTATAGGAGATCATTGGCAAGTGTTCTGGGACAGAAAAATAAGACTGGGCCTAAAAAATTAGATTTGGGCAAGTAAAATATAGAATAAAACAAAAAAAACACCCTTAATTATTTATTTGAGGCTTTTTATGATTGAAACCTTCAGTTTCACTACTGCAGATAAATCATTTATAAAAAAAATACGTGAAGTATAGTTTACAAATTACCCTCATGAGAAACAACTTAAGCGAATAGTTGGGTGGAACACATGCAGTCTTTTCTGTGAGTAAGGATGACTAAATGTAAGTTGGCAGTGACTGTTTGTCAATGTGAATCTACTCAGAGTGGAGACCTACCAGTGAAAGATTAGAATATTAATTTCCACGTGCCTTGAACTCTTCTGTCTCTTGGGAGCATATCTGCTGACATAGGACTTGACACCAAGGCCACCTGAATTAGTTCCTTCTAAAATGACAGGGAAAAAAACCTAGTATCCCTGCTCTTTTTGTGTACCCAAAGGTAATGCCCTCAACTATCAATATATCCAGAGTAATGTAGGGTTCTGTGAGAATTTTGCAAAAATCGAACCATGATCAACTTTCCCAAAGAGATGACAGAAATTAAAAATGGGTACTTTTTTTTTCAGAAGGAAATTTTTTAAAGGAAAAAGGGAAAAAATAATGGCAATGTTGTTCTATAGATCTTCAGAGAAAGCAGCAAATATCACCATATTCTAAAAAAGAAATTTGTTTGATCTTTTTATAGAACTTTATTATATTCTCATCGTAAAAATTACACTTAATTTCAAAAAGAATAAATCTTTCATATCTGTATAATATGAAAAAATAAAACTACCTGCAACCTTACTATGAACTGATAACCACTGTTTTAGAATTGCAGATTTTTTCTCAATTTATTTAGATCTAGAACTGCATCTACATCTGTCTCCTTCCACCAATGAGTTCTCTGTATAAATCATGGAAGTGACCTCAGACCTTATATATTTTATTATATGTTTTCTTCTACATAAGGCTGTGTAATGAAACATTTCTTCATTGTGGCAGAAAAGGTTCACTAAGTTCCAAAGATTTGAGCTCCTTTTCCCAGAGTAGAGTTGTTGGGACCCAGCTTCCTAGCCAGAGCTTACTCGACTCTTTTTCAGCTATGTGGACCCACATCACTGGTTTTGGTGAAGCAGAACAGGAGCTGAAGCAATTTGCCAAATCTGGGATAAAGAGGTTAAGTATCTGCGTGCCTTTTCCACCCTTTCATTCCCTTCTAAGTTGCACTTGGAGGCCATGCTTGCATTGCCTTCCATTGTCATGAGTGAAATATGACCTCTTAGTAGCCTGCTGGTTCCAGGAGGGGAATTACAGATACATGGAGCAAAGCCACCCCAGCTTCCCCATAATGGGATTCTGCACAATGAAGCAGAGCTGCCTCACCGACCTGAGATCTTATGATTGAGAAATAAATGATTATTATTATATTGCATTAAGTATGTTTCACAGAAGCCAATGTGCCTAAAGTATATATAATTGAGTCTAAGAAGAAAGATGCATCTCAGAAAGAACTGTGGATGTGGTTTTGACAAATGGCCTTGGTTGGAGTCAAATACACCGATCTTTGAGAAAACTGTATTGGTAAAACAACCCCAGCCTGGACTAAAAGAGACTGAGACTATATGAGATACAAAGTGACCTCTCAACTTTCTTTAGGCAGGAAGCAGGCTGAGAAAGTGAGTCAGGATTCAAGAATGGTATCTTCTCCAATGTCCTTTTGAGAAATGGCCGAGGAAGAGAATGTAAAAGAAAGGATCTCAGTCTCACCCACAGAGGGCTTTGTCAGCAGTTCTTGAGAATAGTGGACTAGGTAGAAACTTCTAAGAATCAAGATTTAGGCCGAATCAAGCAACATCTTCCCTCAGAGGGACATGGCAATACATGTACATGGGCTTTCAAGAACTGCTAATGGACTGCTGATTGCTTTATGTGTCTCATCCTCCCCTTTTTCAAATGGGACTGTTTATTGTAGTTATCCAATCCTTGGTCCATTATTGTATTTTGGATGAGGTAAAGGAGGTAATTTGTCTATTTAGATTGTGGGTCTTTGAATCAAAAGAAGGCATGTGTAGACCTGATGTAGGTCATAAGATCCTTGACTTTGAGTCTAATGTTATCAATGGATGAGATTGGTGGGGGGGACTTGACATGACATATGAGTACTACTTGCATATGAGAGTAATATGAATAATTGTAAACAAAATAGAGAGTATTGTCATAGATTATATTATTGTTTAAAATGATTCACTTTCCTTCCCCTCCCCCATGGGTTTCTGTTAAGTTTCTCAGGATCCACATAAGAGTGAAAACATATGGTATCTGTCTTTCTCTGTATGGCTTATTTCACTTAGCATCACACTCTCCAGTTCTATCCACGTTGCTACAAAGGGCCATATTTCATTCTTTCTCATCGCCACGTAGTACTCCATTGTGTATATAAACCACAATTTCTTTATCCATTCATCAGTTGATGGACATTTAGGGAAGGAAAAAAAAAGAAGAAAAAAGAAAAGGAGGTTAGAGTGGGAGAGAGCAAAAGCATAAAAGACTCTAAAAAACTGAGAACAAACTGAGGGTTGATGGGGGGGTGAGAGGGAGGGGAGGTGGGTGATGGGTATTGAGGAGGGCACCTTTTGGGATGAGCACTGGGTGTTGTATGGAAACCAATTTGACAATAAACTTCATATATTGAAAAAAAAAAGATTCACTTTCTTCCCTTATCTTTACCTTTCCATGTGAGTACTTCTCTGCACTTTAACCATGGGCTTGGCCATATGACTTGTTTTGACTGGTGATCTGTTAGCAGGCACGATGCAAGCCAGTGCTTAAAATATGCTTGAGTTGTGGCTCTTGCTCTTTAGGCTTCTGCCATTGTCATGAAAAAGGCGGGCCCTCAATAATCCCACCGGTCTCAGGAGAAGAATAGGAGGTATATGGCGGATAACTACTCCAGTGACAGCTATCTGAAACAAAGCTACTACAGGTCACCACCAAAACTGAGCAAGAAAAAAAGGCTTATTGTTGTATTCCATGTTACTTTGAGGTTGTTCTGTGAAATATCTGTATGGCTTTGTCTCTTATCCTTTGTTAAAATGTCATCTTCATAGTGACTGACTCATCCTAATTAAAATGACAACTCTCATTCCAGCCCAATACACTTTCTCCCTCTTCCCTGGTATTTTTCTCCAGAGTACTTGCCATCTTCTAATATTCCATATAATTTACTCATTTGTGGGGTTATCATCTGTCTTCCCCAACTACAATATAAGCTCCGTTAAGTAGGAATTTTTTACTATTTTCTTTACTGCTGTATCTTCAACACCCAGAACGTTGCCTGGCACAGTAGGTACTCAATATTTTTTGTTAAATGAATGCATGAACTAATATGTACATAAAAATATCAAAAATAAGTACAGAAAAATTTAATAGTTACCTCTAGTTTCTGTGACTATGGATGTTTTTTCTTTATATTTTCTGTATTTTCCAAATTATTCAAAATAAGTATATATGATTTATTTCATAAAAATAAAACTTTATTTAACAAAAAATTGTTTTCACTAGACATAGATATTTCAGTCTATCTATAGTCTAAAATACTGCTCATTTTAGTATTATTGAGATTGTCCATTTATCAGTAATCATGATTTTTGTCCTAGCATAGGATCTATAGGGAAAAGATGGTTCAAAAAAGAAGGCAAGTGGGTCAAGAGGAGAATGTTGATAAGCTGAGAGTTGAGAATTGAGTCTGGGTATAACAGCCAGAATCTAGGGACACACTGGACACAAAAACTGAGACTCACAACCCAGAAATCCATTTCATAAGTCTCTGTACGAATCTGAGCAAACTTCATTTTTTCAAATCATCCTTTATTTCACTTTTAAGACATTTTAATGAATTATTTTATTGTACCTATACATTGAAAAAATATTCATTAATTTTGAGAGAGAGAGAGAGAGTGCACAAGCACTGGGAGGGGCAGTGAGAGAGAAGAGAGAGAACTCCAAGCAGGCTCCATGCTATCAGCGGGGAGCCGACTCAAGGCTTGACCCCACAAACCATGAGATCATGACCTGAGCTGAAATCAAGAGTCAGATGCTTAATCAACTGAACCAACCCAGGTGCCCCTTATTGTACCTATACATTTATGATAAAGGTATGTTAAAGAATCGGATAAATAAACCTTGGTTAAGAAGTGTCTTTGTTCTCTACGGTACCAGTCAGTATGCTGATACAATCATAGCATTCATGATACTAGTAGTATGGTTGGGTGTTTGGAAGATTGTTAAACACCTTTCTGAGGAGCTGGAGTAATTGCATGAAGTTTCTCTCCCTAGAGTGAATGATAGCTTCAAGACTAAAATGACCACGAAAAAAGAAGATGCGGGCTATGCAGCATGGAAGAAAGCCATTGGATGATGTGTTTCCTCCGTTCACCTATCCCACTTTTTCTTTCCATTTTCACCTCAATTGGAAGATTGGAGAGGCTGAGTAGTAAATTCTGAGTCCCAGCACCAGGTAAGTTTTTCTAAGAAGAAAGTAGTTTATCTTGCTCCATATGAGTTTCTTGTGATTCACAGGCTGTACCAGGACTATGGATGAAGGTAATATAACTTAGGAGTTAAGAACATGTTGACTTGGAGTAAGATGAATTTGATTTGAATTGCAGCTCTTCCACTTACTAACAATATTGCCTTGTTAAGTAACTAACTTTTCTGAACCTTACTTTTATCATTTTTAAATGGAAAAAAAACCCCAAGAATTAAATGAGATGTCTTTTATAGAGTGTTCAGTATTGGATCACTATTGAGCACTTAACAAATTGAGCTGGTACTCTTGGTACTACTAATACTATCATTAAAATGTTCATAATACTTGTTTAGTTAACCAGTAGGCAGGCTGGCATGCTGGACTTCTGGAAAATGAAGAGAGGGAGAACTTGCAAAAAATAATTAGAAACTATTATGCCTAAGATTCTCAGCTTTCTACTAAATGATGGCTGTTGATTGCATTGTCATTTTGAAATATAACATCAGAGCATTACTGTATAGATACTACAGCATCATAAAATTTGGTACGTCTTGACCTTAAATAGTGCTACACTGGCTCAAGGTATTCTTTGACACTTACAGCATGCAATACCATTCCTCAATCCCAACCAGGGTGATCAAATCTGCATATTTTATTTTTTCAAGAAAAAAAAAACCACCAAAAAAACTTAGAGCACCACTGGGTTGGAGGATCTAGAAATTTCTCCTGATAAGCATGTAAAACATAAAATTCAGTGGATGGGCAGCAGAGTTATGAAACACCACCATAGACTGTGAAAAAATAATATCAGGGGAAGGCTAGCTGATTCATAATTTGCTTTTTATCAAGATTTCCTCCGATTAAGTATATGGTGATGATTATTGTAAACATCCATTTGATATTGAAACAGCTGTTGGCATCCTGAAGGAACCAGCCATCGCTCCCTCCACACTGTGCCTTTCCTGCCCTACTGCTCTGTTTTGTTTTTGAATCTAGACTCATTACATTAATAGCTCAAAACCTTCTCAGGCGTGTTAAAAATAGATTGTAAGAGAATTGAAAGCAGTGTTTTCCTCCTCCCTCCCACTCCTTTTCTCAACTGTAATATAATGGCACTCCTCAGAAACAGTCCACGGAAATCAGGATTTTCTCAGCGGCTTGTGTGGGAAATGGAGACTATTGTGAGCAAGCGTTGCAGCCCACTGCTTGTCAGGAAGTGGTTTTTAGAACCATTAAACGAACACCTTCCATTGTCTACAGAGGTTGAAAGTCCAATGAAATCTCCTTATTTCTATTTCTAAACCAACTAGGTGACGGTTAATACATTTAACCCTTTCCATTCTAGAGTCTCAGGTTTATTGAAGGCTTTTTCTCTCAGTGATTTTTAACCTTTTTGGATTCCTGGACTCCTCTGAGAATCCAGTGGGATAGTTCACTCCTGTGTTCATTTTGCAGGGGATCTTTGTTCTTCCCCTGTTCCCACCCCTCATGTGGAGTTGTTCTGTAGCCCATCTGAGAAATTAATAATCAAGGGAAAAGCTCGAAAGAAGAGAAAGCAAGACTCTCCCTTCTCCCACGGCAGTCCATTGCATGTTTCTCATTTTTCTCTGCAAATTTAGTTTAAAAAAGGGGGGGGGCTGAGTTCTACTGACAATAATTTTAAAAGCTATTAATCATTTTTATAGTCTCATTTATTAAAGTGATAGTTTATAGGCTTAATTTTTCCCTACCATAATAAAACTACAAAATGAACATAAAGGTGTATACAAAAGAGTTAGGCCAAGAGGGTAGAGAAGGAATAGGCTATGTTTAACCTGGGCATTACTGTTGTTGCGCTCTCTATTTTTTTTTTTTTTCAACGTTTATTTATTTTGGGGACAGAGAGAGACAGAGCATGAACGGGGGAGGGGCAGAGAGAGAGGGAGACATAGAATCGGAAACAGGCTCCAGGCTCTGAGCCATCAGCCCAGAGCCCGACGCGGGGCTCGAACTCCCGGACCGCGAGATCGTGACCTGGCTGAAGTCGGACGCTTAACCGACTGCGCCACCCAGGCGCCCCTGTTGCACTCTCTAAACATTTGAAGGGCATTTGTGGAGATGTAGCAGCCACTTAATTATCATTTTATCTTACTTCAGAAGGAATTTGCAGAAGGTTGTTTTCTTTTTGAAACATGTTTTGATTATATTTAAGATCCTAAGATTTTGGTGTTTAACAATGGAATTGGCTGACTTAGAAGATGAGGAGTTGGCTGTCATGGGCATATTCAAGACAAGGATGTTGCAGTATCTGACGGGAGTATTATAAAAAGCATTTCTGTTTTCTGTGGCTAGATAACCTCTACAGCACATTTACATCAGAAATTCTACCAAGAATTCTACCAAGAATTTAAGTGGTCCATAGAAAGAAAATTTTTGAGATGTCTTTTCTTTCATTTTCTTTTTCCCTGTGGAAGTACACCCAAGAGAATGGTTTTAATTAGTGCTGAGATGGAGTTTCGGCTTTCCAGTATCACTTATTTTCTGTGTGGCCTTGGATATCTATATCTATGATGCTCTTCCATGAGAACTATGGCCTCTTTTACAATATCTTGAACATTAAAAAAAATGTCCTATTATCCACTAGGAATTGATTGCTGTCGTTTAGGGAGAATGAAACCGTAGTCTGACATTCAAGGAATGAGTACGTTTGAATTAACTGTCTTATCAAGAACTTTCTGTCATTTTTTTCCTCAAGCATGTTCATTAACTACTATTTGAGAGTTTATACTTAAAATTTTGCTTTTCTCATCTAAGACCGTATTATCTGCTGTTGTTTGTGTTGAATGTATAAGCTGTGAATTGCCAGATTGAGAAAATGTGATAACATTTAACATCCAGTATTATTTTTCAAATGGACTCCTTGTGACAAAGGCTCTGCACAGTCTGGGATTCCTTATACAGAAATTTTCTGACAGCCCCAACTTTGGCATATGTATTTGTCAGCTCAGGCTGGCATTACAAAATACTATAGAGTGGGTGGTTTAAACAATATCAATTTATTTTCTCACAGTTCTGGAGGCTAGAAGTCTGAGATCAGGGCGTTAGCGTGGTCAGGTTATGGTGAGAGCTCTCTTCCTGGATTCCAGATGTCCCCCTTCTCACTATGCCTTCCCATGGCCTTTCCATAATGCATGTGTATGGAGAAAGAGAAAGCGAGAATTTTCCTCTTGTATCTTCAGTCCTACCAGATGAGGGTTTCACCTTTATGACCTCATTTAGCCTTAATCATCTCCTAAAAGCCCCATCTCCAAGTACGGTCACATTGGTGTTAGGGCTTCAACACAGAAATTTGGGGAAGACACAATTCACTCCGTAGTAGTATAGCATATGTTTGTTCTGGACCCTGTGCAGACTTTCAGATACATATAAATGAAAGAATGGGAAAGAATTTCATTATAACATGATCTTACCTGTGATCTACTCTTGTGACATGGACTACATAAAATATCCAATATAATTAGGATAGTTAAAAGTGTGTGTGTGTGTGTGTGTGTGTGTGTGTGTGTGTGTAAGAGAGACAGAGTCAATAAGCGTTTTGAAACTATTTGCTAAGTACAGTGTATAGTCAGGGATGATAATAGCTTTCCTCCCCTATAATAACAAACAAACAAATAAATACCAGAAAGATATTTATTTTGCCCTCAGGGGGTTGGAATTTAATTGAGGAGCTAAGAACTAAAAACCATCCAAATGAAAAGTACATTAAAAAGAAAAGCTCATATATGTTAAGTACTGAGTAACTGGATCAGAAAAGAAGTACAGTTAATGTTCAGAGATTCATTGTGGTGCGAGAAGATGAGGGAAGATTCTGATATCAGAGGATGTACGACATCAGATGACAATAAGTGGAGAAGGAAGTTTAGGATATGGGGGTGGGGGGATCAGAGAAGTTTCCTTAGAAGAGATGATGGCTCTCATCTAGGGAAAAAATTGGGGTAAGGGGAAGAGCATTTCAAGCAGAGGGCACAGCACTAAAAAAGAGCACACTCAGTGTGTGTGTGGCAAACCACAAGCAGTTACCATAACTGGATGTGGAGGGTGAGGCACAGGGCGGAGAGAGAAGAGGTAGACTAGGTGCTCGGAGGTCATATCACTAAAGACTCTATGGCCATAATTGACTCTACAGATCAACACTGCCCCTTTCCTTTCTGTTATCCCTGGTAGTTCATACTGGCCTTCTCTGTCACAGGGATTATGGCAACAACTTCCTCTTCTAACCTCTCTCTCATCTCCCCTCCACCCTGCTTAGAGAGCTTTCTAAAAGGCAGATCTGATTTTGTCCTTTCACTGCTTAAGTCCCTGGAACAAACCTACATTCCCTAGGCCCTGCCTACTGCTTCGCTTTCAATTCTTGCCAGATTCTTCCCATAACAGTCAGCTTTCTGTCCTAGCCATACCAAAAGGCCTGCGATTTTGTCTTGTCCAACCCTTGGTTATGTTGCCACCACTGCCTGGAATGGCCTCCATACCTACCTCCTTTTAACCCCCAGCTCAGAGATCACCCTCTCCATGATGGCATTCCCAACCCCCTTTGCCCCCAGGTGGATCTGGCCATACTCTTTTTTACGCCTAACTTTATCCATAGGTGCAAATACTATTATTGTAGCTTAGTATGGAGATGGATACAAGAGATGTTGAGAAAGTCAAATCAACAAGATTCAGTCAGAGAACGGATGTGGAGGGAGGAAGGATTTGGAGTCTGGAATCACTTCTGGGTTTCTTTCAGAATTAGAATATTGTATGTCATAGAGAATATAGAGCGAAGGATTTGGAGAAGGAAAGACAATGATTTCCATTTTGGTGAGGTTACATTCATGTTGCCTGTGGAGATCCAAGGTGAGATGAGCTACAGATCATCAGATATATGTGCCTGGAATGCAGGAAAAAGATCTGGAGGTACACATTTGGGAATCAATACACAGGCAGCAGGTAAATCTTTAGGCATGAGTGAGATTATTCAAGGTGAGACTATAGCGTGAAAGGGGAAGAGGGAAGTGGATGTGTGGTGACTGAGAAAGAAAGTAGGATGGAAAATTGCACCATATCATTCTTCTTCCATTTTCCCCATCATTTTGGCCCCTGGGACCACAAAGATAACAGTGCAACTTAATAAAAGCTCTATAAACAGAAAAGATATGTTTGCTATTCAGGCCCTTAGGCCACTCCAAGGTAAGTGAAATGGTGAATCTTCGAAACCTCCCTGTGATCTATCCTGACAATGACAATGGGGAAATCTCTCTAACCTCATCATATGTGATTGTGTGTAATACCAGTGTATGTATAATTGTGTGTAATACCAGTACAGTTATAATTCAATATTAAAAAAATTAGTTATATTAAAATAGGACTTTGAGTTTTGGAGCACTTCTGGTTATTAAAACTTAATGCCTTAAATAATTTAGAAACTACTGAACAGGAATACCTCTGAATGTGATTCTTAGATATAGCAATTTCTTTTTCCAAGTTAAAATATGAACAAACACATAGTACATCTTACAGCAAGAGAAAAGTTAAGAGTGGACATATTATTCAAAAGATTATCTGTTTTCTTTACCAAGAAGAAAGAAATATCTTTTTAGTCACAGGAAGAGAGAAATGCATGATCATAATGTATAGATGAATTATGACAAATGAAGGTGATAGGAGAATTCCCTTGAGTCAGGTGTGTGGTGAGTTAAATCATGCAAGCTATCTGTGATGGTTGACACATGATGTGGTGCAGGCATTTCTTAGTACTAATATTTTTCATGCTCCCTCACACTTATTCAAACACTGCAGAACTTCCTTACCAGCAATAAGAGGAGTTTTTAGCTTGCTAGAGTACTATATTTCACTCAGTACTGATCAATAGAAACAGTACCATTTTCCGCATCTCAGATGTGAAAGCTGATCTCCCTTGTCTAAGGCCCCGGGCAGGGGCCTACTTTTCTACAATGGGTCAATGAACAGGCGGGAGAGAGGGAGGAGGCCGCAGCTTCTCAGCTACAACAGTTAAATCAATCTTGGCAAATCGAGTAACATGCCTCAACCAGGCTACTCTTATCTCCATGTGGTCAATTAGAGAAAAATCTCATGAGGAAAGAGAAGAAAAAAAAAGAATGATGTAATTTCTTTTCTAGCCTCCTTGGCATGATTCATATGAATATTCATTATTACACATGGGAGGTATATACATTATCAGATCTGGGCTTAAATATAGAGGCACCTTTGTAAGGAAAGAATAATTCAACATAAACTTTGTATTTGTCTTAAGGAGGCATGAAATATTCAGAGCTCATATAAATTTGGGACATAGGCATATGCCACACTGTTTTCAAATGTTTATTTTCTGCTCTATTCCCATAATTGTCTAATTTTGGCAGTAACTATTTTTGTCTTAAAGTGAAAACATGCTTTTGATACAAGTAAGAAAATTATGTGCGGTAACTTCAAGTTAATTTTATAATAAGAAATATGTATTAGCATTAGGTAATATAATTAATTTTTATGATTTTATTTTTTAACTAGAAGTCTTTAAGAAGGCTATGCTTTTGTCTTCATTGCACTACTTAGTTATTTTTATAAAAACAAAGATTTTCCACGTCACATTTTCAAATGTCTTAGGAAAAGAAATTTTCAAAAGGATTTTAAAGCATTGACAAATATGTGGCAAATTTTATTTTAAGCATATTTTCAAAATATCTATTTTACTGATGAATAAATAGGAGATATTTAAATGACATTTCAAAGTTAAACTAGAACTAGAAAGAAAACTGGGACATACTTTTAAGTTCTCTTTAACCCTGACCTATCCTACTACAGACCTATATGTGAGCTCTGCTTGGATGTCTAGTGTCTCTATTTAATATGTTACAAGTGGAACCTATCATTATTTTCTCCCAAACCTACTCCTTCACTACTCTTCTTCATCTTGGACTGTGGTATTACCATTCATCCAATAACTTAGGCCAAAATCTTGGATTCATCTTTTATTTTCCTTCCTTCATTTATCCATCTTTCAGCAAATCCTGTTAGTTCTACTTCTAAATATGTAAATAGAATTTTTTGATATTCCATTACATTCAACCTAGCGTAGGGCACCAACACCTCTCATTGAGATCATTGCAGTAACCTCCAAATGTCAAGTGTGTGCTAAGTTCAATAATTCAAGCTATCTCATTGTTATTTTTGGCCTTCTACAATCTATTTTCCACTCAGTGGCCAAGTAGTATTTCCTGAAACAAACTCAGAACCAATCACTGATCCATGTAAAAGTCTCTGCCTTTAGAAGAAGTCTTCTTAACCTGGCCTATACACCCTGCATGATCTGTCCTCTGCTTTTCCCCTCTAGCTCTGTCTCTTCTATTCTCCCAGGAGTACAAGTACTTTCTTTTTTTAAAAATTTTTTAAGTTTATTTATTATTTTGAGACAAAGATAGAGTGTAAGTGGGGGAGAGGCAGAGACAGCAGGAGAGAGAGAGAATTCCAAGCAGGCTCTGCACTGACAGGGGCCCAAACTCATCAATCACGAGATCATGACCTGAGCCAAGTTGGACACTTAACCAACTGAGCCACCCGGGCACCCCAGACAAGTACTTTCTGATTTGCTCACCACTTTATCCATGGCAGAGTTCTGAGCATGAGAGTAGACACTCAATACATTTGTCAAATGCATGAACAAATATTTTATATGTTTTTCTGAGCCTAAGTGAAGTTCTCCTAAGGCTTTGGTGCTAAGCAAAGCTCAGATTAAATCCTTACATGGGTGTTCATTTGAGATTTTGGTATCAATAATCACTGAATGAAAGCTTAGGGCAGTCAGGGTTTGCTTTGCAACCTGTGCTATGCCCCTTCCTTGACATTTCTTGTAGACTTAGCTACACCTGGGCTCTGAGATCAATCCTGAGTTAAGATAGAAGTGATTCAAGGGCCTGGCAGGTGACTCAACTTGACGGTTCTTTCCTATCAGTCCCACTATGACTTTGTGAATTTCTGCCTTATTTCTAAGCCCAGGTTCATATCTTGATCCTTGTTTTGTTACTGGATTTTAGCCTACTTTCTTCTGCTTCAACAACTGCTCAGTAATCCCCTTTTTCCAATTCCAGGATCAAACTATACTAATGTCCACTTGAGGTGACCTGTATTCAACTTTGTACCATATTGGAATCATCATAGATCTCTTCTAAAACTGATTTAGGATCCTAGCTGAGATCCCATAGTACCAAAGCCATCCAGAAGAGAATGAGTGAACAGTCATAATGTTGAAACTAAGCCTTTAGAAAACACCCAAAGCTATTTATGCATAAATCATGTGAAATCTCTTACATGCAATTAAAAAACAATTACAACAAAATCCCATGGTGTTCAATATTTGCATAGTTCCAAAATAGTCCTATTTCCTTTAAAGAGAAAAACCTGAGTGGGGAAAGAAAGCTACACGGTAATATATTTATTCCATATGTAATCATTAACAATATTTCACTATGGCCCATTTTTGGGTAAGTTGTCAATACCTCGGGATCTCCAAATTAAGGGGATTAAAAAGAAACTGATTCTAGTGAAGGTGTATGGCCTACAAAAAGCTGATGTAGGAAACAAATTAACTTATTTTCAGAGCTAATCCTTTTAAGCTTGAAGGAAAACCTACCTCACATTTCTTAATCAGTATCTTCTGTAAAGCTTCTTCCCTGACAGAGATAGGAATTTGGGAAGGGATAAAGTGAGCTGTCCTTTCCAACGCTACAGCTAAGATTTTCATCTTGCTAGGGTCTGCAAAGCACTCTCAAACTCAGCAGGAAAATATTGAAGTTAAGTTTTGCTATCCCTTCTGATTTTATCAGATTTTCATGCCACAGAGAACAGTGAACAAGCTAGAGAGGCAGAGATAAATGAAAATTCCCTTTGCTGAAGGGGAAAAGCAATCACTACTAGTGTTGTAGTTTTTTTTAATTTTTCTGCTGATGACAAAAGGAAATGGTTTAGTACTTTGTGGGTAACTATTGTGTCATAAGGGAAACATGCTATTTAATTTACTTGTAGATAAAGTGTAAATTAATAAATTATAAATGAATCTCTTTTTATCAACCGTTGAATATTATATAACCCTATCATTTTAAGTTTTTATCCCTCTTTTTCTTGAGGAAAAGAATAAGAACCCCAAGAAATAACCCTTTGGTGCTTGTATTATCTGCTTGGGCTGTCGTAACAAAATGCTATAGACTAGGCAGCTTAAACAACAGGAACTTATTTGTTACAGTTCTGGAGACTGGAGGTCCAAGATCAAGGTGCCAGCTGGGTCAATGTTTGGTTAGTGAGAACCATCTCTTTGGGTTGCAGACAGATACCTTCTTGATGTGTCTTCATATGGTCTTTCTTTAGTATATGCAGGTGGAGAGAAAGACATAAAACAAGCTCTCTGGTATTTCTTCTTATAAGGGCACCAATCCCATCATGAGGGCCCCACTCTCATGACCTCATCTAAATCTAGTTACCTACAAAAGGCATATCCCAAATATTATCACATTGGGGGTTGGGGCCTCAATATATGAGTTTAAAGAGGGATACAATTCAGTCCAGAGCATTCAAACCCTAGACCCCCCAAATGCATGTCCTTCTCACATGCAAAATGTATTCATTCCATATTCACAGCCCTTAAAGTCCTAATTTATTTCAGCATTAGTTTTAAAGTCCAGAGTCTCATCTAAATATCATCTGAATCAGTTATGGATGAAACCTGAGGTATGATTCATCCTAGGGCAAAATTCCTCACCAGTTGTGAATCTGTGAAACTAGACAAGTTATGTGCTTCCAAAATACACTGGTGAGACAGGCATAGGATAGACATTCCTGTTTTGAAAGAAAGAAACAGGAAAGAAGGAAGGGACTGGGTTCCAAGCAAATCCAACACCTAGCAAGACAAATTTCATTGGATCTTAAGGCTTGAGAGTAATCCTCTTTGGCTTCATGTCCCACCTTCCAGGTCCACTGGGTTGGCAGGGTCACCCCCATGTCTCTGCAGGATGACCCTGCTCCTTTCACATTCTTATTTTCAGTAATGTGTTCCTCATTTTCATTTGTGTCTTGACAAGAATCACCCTTAAAATCCATGATTCTAGCATGTGCCTCAAAACTCCTCCAATCACTATCATCCAGTCCCAAAGCTGCCTCCACATGGTTAGGTATTGTTACAGCAGTACTTTTTTTACATAAAATAATTTTATGAGACCTTTTGATAATGACACCTGGGAAGTTACAGTCATCAAGATGATTTTAGAAAATCTCCTATTAATTTGTACATACCCAGAGCCAAATGAACATTGCAAGAATAAAATTAATCCAAACCTGAAAAAATATTATGGATTTCAAATAAAGTATTTTTATCCAAATAATAGGATCTGTGCCTACAGAATGATGTAAAATTGGGACCACTACTATTTTATTTCCTCATTGATTAGCATTTAAAAATCAAATTTATATGTGCACATAGTTAAATGAGTCAATTAATCCTATAAGATTTATTAAGGTAAGCAAAGACTTCATTTCCCCCCTTATATTTGGGGGAAGCTGGTTATGTTAATAGATGATAACAGTTGATAAAAGAAGGCAGAGCTAATTAACTCCTGTTTTGCTTCTATTTTCTCTAACATAAACAATGGTTTTAAAATGGGAACGTACTTATTAAATAACATGAAAAATATAATCTATTGTAGGTTAAGATGCAAAGAGAAAATAACAGCCTACTTTAGATAAATTCAAGTGTTAAAGCCTTAACAATTATATCTAAGGGTGCTTAAGAAACTTTTTATGTTCATTTCAGAATTCTTTGAAATTCCATGTAACCACCGAAAAGGGGAGAGTGAGAGAATGAGAGATATGGAGAAAGAGTAGGTCTATGATAGGTAAATGTCCTAATTTTTTTTTAAAGAGGGAAATGCCTGGTTAAATTCTTAAGAGGATTTTCCAAATTCATGAGCATTTAGAAGCAAATGAGTGGTCACTAAAAGCCAGTCTGATTTTTCTCTCCGTGGATTCCCAGAATATACAGTGTATAGGGGAATATAGGTAGTAGCACTGCTTTATTTTCTCTGCTCTGCTCAAAACTCTAGCTGCCAACATCCCTTCAGCTTCATCCAAGGACTTCTCAAGAAATCTCTTTTCAATAAGTTTGGAAACACATGGTATAGTGATGATACAGGTAGGCTTCAGTAAACCATTTGAAAACATCAGAATGTCTTTGTGACTAATATGGAGAAATATAGGCTGAATGATAGCACAGTGCAGTGATCCTGTGGTTATGTGAGCTGTCATACTTTCTTCCTCCCTTCCTCACCTATAAAAAGGTATCAACCACCAAGAGAACTGAGTGAATCACAACTGTTGAGATTTCAGGCATCAAGGAGGAAATGGGGAGACTTTTTTTGCAAGGGTATTGTTGGCATCCCCTCAAATAATATCAAGTTGGAAACTTCTTGGTTATAGTTTCTGAGGACAGTATCCCTTGAGTAAATATCTTGAAAGCCACAAAATGAGCTTTGCAAAGAATGAGAAAAGCAAAACAAAGGAGTGTTTCATATTTAAGATTTAAATCTCTGTTCTTGGGCCTGTGCCTAGTTCTAGCAAAACAGCAATATCTATCCAACAAATCTCATACAGACTATCTACAGAAATGTTGATTTTCCAATTGAATTATAAATACATAATTGAAAAACTACTTTATTCTTCTTATACTTCTTTTTAAAAAGCTCTTTAAAAAGTTAAATGTGCTTTATAAGTGTCATCTCAGAAAACTTCTCATTGTAACCATGGAAGATAGTTTTCTTTTATTATAATATTTTTACAAATGGAAAATAGAACATTGCAAAATACGTGAGTTGACCAAGATGACTAAATGAAAAAAACTGGCATAGGATCAACATTTCTCCTCTTCTTTTCTTGTGTAAATCTCACTAACCTTTTTTTCTTAATGCAAGTTTTCCTTAACAAGTATTTATCCAGGGGACACTGGCATACAAAATGCTTTTTCATTGTGATATATTGCTATATTTATGGAAGTCTTGCGCCTATGCTCTGACAATTTTCAAAGAGGAGAAAAAGCAGTTTGGTTCACTATTTAGGGTGTTACTGCTTGGTTGTGCAGTTTTAATAAATCCTACCGTGTTGTGGTTCAGCTTTATTTAGTTTTGTGCTCACCCAAACTCTTGAGAATAAACCAAATGGCTCTCTCTCTCTAGTGCTGTTTTAGCTCTGTGCCTTGAATGGAAATTAAATGCAAATGCTTTCATTGCACTATCCCCTTGTTAATTTATCACATGTTTAAACACAGCAACATATTGGAAAACCTTGTTATTTCGTAATCTTCAGATTCTTTGCACAATGATATTAAGAACAGAATAATGAGTAAAGATAAGCCGATGGGAAGCACATGTCTACAGGGCAACTGGCAGCAGTCCCACAGCCATTAGTCTGTGGTATCTGGTGAAACTGCTAGAGTCAGCTTGCACTCCAACTGCATGACAGAGCAAAAAAGAAGGAAGAAAAATATCCCTGAAAATAAAGGAGGTGAACCTTGAAAGCACCACTTTCAAGCCTTAATTATGCTCTCAAATAGTTTATTCTCTCTTTTAAAATGTATGGTCTGATAAAACTCATGCTCTGCAGCAGATTTTTAGTTAAAAGTTAATAAGGGATGATGATGATGGTGATGATGATGATGATGATGATGATGATTTTAGTAATGCAGTAACAATACAGAAGGCCAACTTCTAGGTAAAGATGAAATTAGAGAAGTGTTTTTCAGGATGAAGAACAAGATCTTGTACTAGAGAACACCCAAAAAATATTTGTAGACTTGATTGATGGTGAATGAGAGAAGTTAAGGGAATTAAAGTGTTCCTTTGTTGTCTTGATATATTGAAGGTAGAAATGCTAATCATAACCAAATGTTGGTGATCATGTGGGGTTAAATTCATGAGCAAGGATATGCGCTCAGTGATGATTATACAACCATGGAGAAGGAGATAAAGAAAAAGTGTAGATTTTTCCTTGTCTTTCTTCTTTCTTAGTACATGTTTTTATTCAAATTTGGAGCTCCGATTCATTAGATTTGGTTTTAAAATGTGTTTTCAAATAAGCAAACATCACCCAGTATGCATTTAGATAATATTTCACAAATGGCTGTATCCTAAAGTTACTTTACTTAATATAAACCATTTTCTTGGACTTTACTCAGTCTCTGTATCTCAACAATCGTGTTTCAAGAACAGCTAGTATTGTTTTCAGCAGATTTTTTTTTAATTGGCAGAATATCGATGAGCTTGATTGCATGTTAGGTCATTTTAAAATGGCATTGCTGACCCTATCATCTATTTTTTAAAATATTGACCTCTGTGATGCCTGTCTCTCATTCTTAAAATTTGAGTTTAAAATCTGGGTCAATACATAAAACAAACAATTCCTAAAGGCAGTTTTTAAAAGTGCTTTGTGCACCTAAATTCTATTTAAAATTTTGTCTCTGCTTACATACTTCTCAATACCACATTATATTCCTATTAACTGGTTGTTTCCCCAACCCCTTTCCATTACTACCTACCTACCTATCTTCCTCTCTTCCTTCCTTCTTCCTTTTCTTTCTTCCTTTCTTCCCTCCTGCCTGCCTTTCCCCTTTTTTCCAACATGATGGATGGTGGTATCATCCACTGAGATGGGCAAGACTGAAAGAAAGAGTAGTCCTTGAAGGGGAAATCAAAAAGTTTAGTGTAGATGTATCATGTTTGAAATGTTTACAAATCTCCATGTGAAGATGTTAACATGCAAGATATATAACATAGGAGTCCAGAGGAAGGGGTTGGCCTGTAGATATAAATTTGAAAGTCAACAGTGAACTAATATGTGTAAAGCCACAGGATTCAATACAGTCATTTAAAGAGTGAGTGCAGATGATGATATGATACCCTACATGGAAAACGTGAAAGACTCCACCAAAAAACTACTAGAACTGATACATGAATTCAGGGAAGTTGCAAGATATAAAATCAATGTATAGAAATTGGTTGCATTTATATACACCAACAATGAAGCAACAGAAGGAGAAATCAAGGAATCAATCCCATTTACAATTGCACCAAACCCGTAAGATACCCAGGAATAAACCTAACTAAAAGGTAAAAGATTTATATGCTGAAAACTGTAGAAAGCATATGAAAGAAATTGAAGAAGTCACAAAGAAATGGAAAAATATTCCATGCTGATGGATTGGAAGAAAAAATATTGTTAAAATATGGATACTACCCAAAGCAATCAACACATTCAGCGCAATCCCTATCAAAATAATACTGGCATCCTTCACAGAGTTAAAACAATCTTAAAATTTATATGGAACCACAAAAGACCCTGCATAGCCAAAGTAATGTTGAAAAAGAAAACCAAAGCTGGAGGCATCACAATTCTGGACTTCAAGCTGTGTTATAAAGCTGTAATCACCCAAAGAGTATGGTACTGACACAAAAAAAAACCCACATTAATCAATGTGACAGAATAGAGAACCCAGAAATGGACCCACAACTATATGGCCAACTCGTCTTCGACAAAGCAGGAAAGAATATCCAATGGAAAACAGACAGTCTCTTCAGAAAATGGTGTTGGGAAAACTGGACAATGACATGCAGAAAAAAATGAACCTGGACTATTTTCTTACACCATACACAAAAATAAACTTAAAATGGATGACAGACCTGAATGTGAGACAGGAAACCATCAAAACCCTAGAAGAGAAAACAGGCAGCAACCTCTTGACCTTGGCTGCAGCAACTTCTTATGAGACATGTCTTTAGAGGGAAGAGAATTAAAAGCAAAAATGAACTATTGGGACCTCATCAAGATAAAAAAAACTTCTGCACAGCAAAGGAAACAATCAACAAAACTAAAAGACAACTGATGGAATGGGAGAAGCTAGTTGCAAATGACATATTAGATAAAGGGTTAGTATGCAAAACCTGTAAAGAACTTACCAAACTAAATACCCAAAAAACAAATAATCCAGTGAAGAAATAGCAGAAGACATAGACACTTTTTGAAAGAAGACGTCCAGATGGCCAACAGACACATGAAAAGATGTTCAACATCACTCATCATCAGGGAAATACAAATCAAAACCACAAAGAGATACCACCTCACACCTGTCAGAATGACTAAAATTAACAACTTGGGCAACAGATGTTGGCAAGGATGTAGAGAAAGGGGAACGCTTATGCACTGTTGGTGGGAATGCAAACTGGTGCAGCCACTCTGGAGAACAGTATGGAGATTCCTCAAAAACTTAAAAATTGAACTACCCTGTGACCCCACAATTGTACTACTAGGTATTTATACAAAGAATACAAGAGTGCTGTTTTGAAGGGGCACATGCACCCCAATGTTTATAGCACTGGCTATCAACAATAGCCAAATTATGGAAAGAGCCCAAAGACACTGATGTCCATCGACTGATGAATGTATAAAGAAGATGTGGTATGTGTATATATATATATATATGTGTGTGTGTGTGTGTGTGTGTGTGTGTATGTATATATGTATACATATGTATGCATATGTGTGTGTGTGTATATATATATATATATATACACACATACATGGACTATTCACCATTAAAAAGCTAAATCTTGCCATTTGTAACAATGTGATGGAACTAGAGTATATTATACTAAGCGAAGTAAGTCAGAGAAAGACAAATATATGATTTCACTCATATGTAGAATTTTAGAAACACAACACATGAACATAGGAGAAGGGAAAGAAAAATAAGATAAAAACAGAGAGGGAGGCAGATCATAAGAGACTCTTTTTTTTAATTTAATTTTTTTAACGTTTATTTATTTTTTTTTTTTTAAATTTTTTTTTTTTTCAACGTTTATTTATTTTTGGGACAGAGAGAGACAGAGCATGAATGGGGGAGGGGCAGAGAGAGAGGGAGACACAGAATCAGAAACAGGCTCCAGGCTCTGAGCTGTCAGCACAGAGCCCGACGCGGGGCACGAACTCACGGACCGCGAGATCGTGACCTGGCTGAAGTCGGACGCTTAACCGACTGCGCCACCCAGGCGCCCCTAACGTTTATTTATTTTTGAGACAGAGAGAGACAGAGCATGAACGGGGGAGTGTCAGAGAGAGAGGGAGACACAGAATCTGAAACAGGCTCCAGGCTCTGAGCTGTCAGCACAGAGCCTGACGCGGAGCTCGAACTCACGGACCTCGAGATCATGACCTCAGCCGAAGTCGGACGCTCAACCAACTGAGCCACCCAGGCTCCCCAGGAGACTCTTAAATACAGAGAACAAACTGAGGGTTGCTTGAGGGGAGGTGGGTGGGGGATGGGCAAAATGGGTGATGGGCATTGAGGAGCCCACTTGTTGGGGTGAGCACTGGGTGTTATATGCAAGTGATAAATCACTGGGTTCTACTCCTGAAACCAGTACTACACTGTATGTTAACTAACTTGAATTTAAATAAATAAATTTAAAAAATAAAAAAAGAGAGTGCTGTGAAAAAAGAGAAATGGCTAAGGACCAAACTTAGGGTGCTCCAACATTTAAAGGTCAGGAAGAGAAAGAGGAAAAAAATATCTAAATGTATTAATACAATTTTATATTAAGGAGTTTCCTATCCTATTGATCACTTGTCGTTATTTATTTTGGAGTTGGCATGGGACATGGTTTTCTCTTTTTAGAACTTGAAAAATTTGCTGTCTAAATTCTACAGAACATGTCTGATTCAAGCGGTTTGGTCCACTACTGTGAAGCAGATCCATATTAGTTGGTTGTGAGGCCATTTCTCATATAATGAGGCTTCCCAAGATTTAGCCAAGTAAGGTACATTATCAAATAGCAGAACTACAGGTGTCAGTATATGTCAGATGGAAATGTAAAATGCAATTTAGGGATGAGACAGGAGTGTCTAGAGCTTAGAGTCTCACAAAAGTGGAAAGGTAAAATAGACAGGAAGTGAGATAAACAAAGGTAATAGTGGTAGGGTCAAAATAAAACTGTCTGACATGAGGCTGGTAGATTGAAGACCGGTAGGTTGTATTCAATCTCTTGAACACATTCTGGCATATGCCTTTCAAGCCATGCTTGAAACAGCCAGATCAGATCAGAGAAAACCTACCATCAGCCTTTTTTTTTTTTTTTGCATTTCTAATTTTAAAGTGAACAGTCATCTTCTCCCAAATGTTCTCACTTTCACTTCTTATGGTTAGAGTCATGTCCACTGCATCCTTCTAAGGGTAAGACTCAGATTCCTATTTCATTAACATGGCTGTCAGCTATTCACTGGGTGCCGGGCTGGTACGTGCACATATATCAATTCTTTTAGGGATTAAATTGTCATCTTGGCTGAAGTAGAATTTCATATAAATAACTTGTATTGCCACAGTTTAAAAGCCATGTGTAAATTTCCTAAATCCTCTTGTGTGTAATATTTGCCTAATAGTTTGTCTCATCTGGAATATTTGAAAATTTAGTTCCGTATGATTTAGATGTGGTGTCACAGGAAGTCTTTGCAGCTAATTTTCTTTCTCCATGCAGAGAAGGACATATCTGACATAATATAACCAGTCACATTGCCAGGGTAAGAATAAATAGCAAGCTATAAACAAACAAATAAGAAATCAAGTCATAAAGGGAAAGAGCACTAGAAATGTGGCCAAACACTGTTATTGTGGAGGCACCTGAGACTGGCATTAAATTAAACAAGTGGGCCTTTGACTATGCTGTGCAAGTGTTTATCTCCTCTGAGAGCAGTTGTTCCTTCCTGGGTTATCTGGGTCCTTAAGGCTCTTGTATGATCTAGCAGGGTCAGAGAATTGTTTTCAAAAGTGTAGGAACAGAAAGAACATCTTAACTTATCTTGGACAAAGCTTTGCATGTTTGCCCTTAACTTCATTTTCCAATATACCCTATCATTTCTGACTGCCTTTTCTGACCCTGACACTTCAGTGTGTTTATCTAGCCCCAGTTCTGTATCCCCTTTCCAGTGGGATGTTGGTTATTTTATCATGAATTAATACTATGACTTCAAACTAGAATGCATGAGTAAATCAACACTTACCCACTACATGATGACTCCCTATCATATTCCTGCAGTGAGCCTGGTCTTCTGGAGAGATGAGATGAGCAGGAGAGAAGCCATTACCTCCATATCCCTCCCACCCCCGACAATGACATTCCCCATGTCTGCATTCCAGGAGCGTGGACACCCATCAGTTCTCATTCTGGGTTCTCCAGTTCCCTTCCTGTTGTATACATCATGTGAACCCATGCAATAGGCAGCTGCATGGTTTATTTACTTGATCTGGACCAGCAGGAGAAACAAAGATTCCATGGAACTCAGAAACTCTGATGTGCACATGCTTAAGTTATCTCCTTTGCATATAAGTCATATTCTTCCCCCCTTCTTTGTCTCTAGTAAAAACTTCCCTCAGAATACCCCAAGAATAATAGTTTATAATTTGGGGTACTTATTAAAATCACCTGGGGAACTTATAAAAGTCAGCATTTGAAAATCTCCCAAGTAATTCCAATACGCAGCCAAGTTGAGCTCTATTGCCCTAGTCCTTCCACCAAGTTTGAGCTAACAAGGCCAAGAGTAACCATGCCTCTAATTATCATCTAATTATTAATTTGCATTTCCTCATGTAATGTCATTATGATTGGGTGGGGGCAACCAGGAGTGGAACATGTACAGCTGAGTTTAAGACTTTTGCCTCTACTTGGTAAATGTCTTTCTGTGTTCTTGGCTGCTGTCTGTCACTCTTGAGGTTAAAAGAACGCAAACCTCTCCACACTCTTCCAGTTTGCTCTTTTTGTTTTGTTCCTCTTGCTCCACCAGGTCAGGCTTTCTAGAAATTCTGGCAGATGATCTACAAAATTTCCCCAGAATTTACGGGGAAAGCTTAATGCTTTGATGACTTTCCTACCTCTTGACCACTTGACTTCCTTCTCTGATCGATGTTTGCCTCTCAATAGTAGATAACATTTTACAAAACAGAGTCTTCTGAGGAAAGAGAATACAAGAGACTTTGGCTGATGAAAGGGTTGGTGATTTGAAAAATGCCTGTGCTTTGGTCAGTGAGGGAGTTTGTTACCTCCAGGATAGTGAGGGTTGAAGGTAGCTTGGGCTGATTTCTCTTCAAATTTGTATCAGTGCCTAACCAGGACCTTTACCAGAATCGGCCTCAGAACCCACAGACCAGGCCACCATCCTTGAGAATTGGCCTGCTTTGACCTTGGGTGGGTTCAAATTAGGTCAAATATTGTTGGTTTCACAAGGCCTCCAACTATAGCTGGGACCTCTTCTTGTATTCACACTGAAGCCACTTACGGCATGGTTCCCTTTGAAACATCAAAATTGGCTCATCCCATAACCACACATATTCATTCTGTGGTTATCTCTTGCCTAGCATCATGATCTGTGCTTCTTATTATGAAAGGGGACCCAGACTCCACTGCTTACCCTATTCAAATTTCATTCCATCATAAACCAGCTCTCCTAGATCCTCACTCTCTTTATAGAATGTTCTTGCTACTTCTTTCCCAGAACTAAAATATGGCTTTTCCATTAATTTATCATTTCCACTGTGTCCCTTCAAATGCAGAGAACCACAGAATTGCAGGATGTTGTCATTTTCTGCCTTCTCTACAAAACAACACCTATAATTCCATGCTTTTCTTTTTTACCTTCATGAAAAAAGATGCTGCCACTCGGAGCTTTCTGCCATCTGGAACGACGTCCTCTGGCCCTCTTAATCCCCGTCTTCTACTTTCCTATTGGGTAGTCCCTCATATTAATTAAAAATGCACGCAACTATTTTACCATCATCTTCTTGCTTGCAAACACAGAAAAATGAAAGCTTATATACTATAGATAACATGTAAATATTAGAATGTGTTTTTATTTTTTGTAAGTGATATCATTTTGCACTCTAACCTTCATTGCCTTCGTAGAGGGAAAAATAAAACCAGAAAAAAATGCTGTCAAAATCTTAAGTGCATCCTTTTGAAGTATGGAGTCTTTTAAAACTTTTAATAGTAATTTTTGTGTTGTTTCAGAGTCATTTGGATAAATGATCATTCAAGTCAAAGTTATACTCCTTACCAGGGAAATTTCTCCCCTTTCTTTCTTTTCTTTTTTTCCTAAAGTTTATTTATTTATTTTGAGAGAGAGAGAGAGAGAGAGAAAGAGAGAGAGAGAGCGCATGAGCAGGGGAGGGGCAGAGAAAGAGGGAGAGAGAACATCCCAAGCAAGCTCCATTCTTTCAGTGCAGAGACCAACATGGGGCTCAAACTCATGAACCTTGAGATCATGACCTGAGCTGAAATCAAGAGTTGGACACTTAACCGACTGAGCCATCAAGGCACTCCAATTCCTTCCCTTTCTTAAGATCAGTTCTCTCCTTTCCTCTTAAGATCGCAGATATTAACAGACTCTCTGGCATGGAGGCAAGGGCTCCTGGTCTGAGCTTTTCCAAGGCCATTTCTAGTTTTAAATGCAGTGTGCCTAAGTTGATCTTACCTCTGGGCATTTGTGTTGGCTGGGGTGCAGCTGACTGCATCTAGTTCTTGCAGAAGGTATCCCGGCATTCATGGAAATCATTGGTGCCCAAAACAGATTCCATTTGCATGGGTCTTACATTATGTGGTTTTCTCATACTTAGCCCAGGCCCACTTCTGGTTCTCTGGCTCTGTCAGCACCTCTGTGTATCCTTTGGGGGAAAATTAGGGAGGCCTCAGATGCTTCCTCTGTGCCACACTGGAGAGTGTGCCACTGAACTTCTTTTACCTTCCTTTGCCCTTTCTCATCACTTGTCACAAGGTCTCCATAAGACTTCCAGCCAGAAGGTAAAACACAAGCCTCCCTCTGCTTTTAACTTCTCAAATCTCTGATTTCTGTGGGGATTTATGCCTTTTGTATCTTCCTTTCTTTTCATCTATACTTCTCAAGTGAGTGGCTTCCGCTCCCACCATGTTACTAAGACTACTTTTCATAAGGTCATGAGTAATCTAACTGCCCCCAATTTTTTTTTTTTTTTAGTATTTTCAGTATTTTCTCACTGCATCTCTCTGCTTTGTTTGACACGCAGATTCCTTTATTTTCCAAACTCTGTGCTTTGCTGGTTCCACTCAGAACTTTTGGCCTATTTCCTATTTTGTTTTGCCTTTTATTGCTGGTGTTAATGAGAATTTTGTCCTTGAATTGTTTCACCTCTTATTATGGCTAAGTCCAGGAAAAGGGGACGTTCTCCCTGGGTGATTGCTTTTATTCCCACGTTAAACTACATTCTTTACACTGCTATTATAAAACAACAACAACAACAACAAAAACAAACTAAAAAAGTGTATCTCCAGTTCAGAACGTTCCTCCAAACTTTAGACTCATATATTTAACTACCTCCTGGATATTTCCAGGCCTTTCAAACTGAACTTGTACAAACTGAACTCATTATCCTTCCCAGCTCCTCAGGATGTATTTTTCAGTCTCGAATGACACCACTTTCTCCCTAGCCACTAGGGTTAGAGTACTTGGGAGTCATTTTTTGCTCTTTTAATTCTTGTATCGCTTATATTCTTACAGTGAATCACCAAAGCCTGCCAAATTTATTCCTATTTTATACTAATTTATCAATGATCTCTCAGTCATCACCTGTGTATCTATGTCTGTGTATCTATGTATCTACATATCTATGTATCATCATATATCAATCATCTTCCATTATTTGTGTATGATGAAAATTTTTCTCTCAAAGTTTACATATTATTAAGTGTTTAAATGTAAATACAAATAAGAATTTAGGAATAGGGACTTCTGGATGGCTCAGTTGGTTAAGCATCCAACTTCAGCTCAGATTATGATCTCACAGTTTGAGGGTTTGAACCCCACATCAGGCTCTGTGCTGACAGCTCAGAACCTGGAGCCTGCTTTGAACTCTGTGTCTCCCTCTCTCTCTGCCCCTCCCCTGCTCACCTACTGTCTCTCTTTAAAAGTAAATAAACATTAAAAAAATTTTTGGAAGGGGGAAAAGAAATAGTATGTAGCTTGTAAAGACCCACATTGTAATTATTAGTGCTATAATTAAGCCTTAAAGTCAGTGCCAAACTTTTGGGTAGCCAAAGAAAAAATGAGATTAGGTCAGTTACCTAATTCTTTTTATCACAGAAAACAAAGAAATTTTCGTAAGCTGTAAACTCTGATTAGCTGGTTTTGTGTTGGTAAAGCTATGTTTATCTTTCCCTTTAACCTTAAATTGCCCTTTTAACCAACTCTCCTTCCAGGGCAAATCTCCTTGGGTACTTAGTGCTCCTTGAGCATTTGAAGACCTCTCCTTCTCAAAAAAAAAAAAAAAAAAAAAAAAAAAAAAGAGATCCTTCCCCATTTTTCCCAGTCTGTTCCAAACTTAGGGCCTAAGTTCTTTGCTTATGGGAGCTCCAATCCTTCTCTTTGTCCTGCAGCTATGTTTTTTGACCTTGTCTCTGTTTCTTAAAAGATCAAGTCTCAGGGCGCCTGGGTGGCGCAGTCGGTTAAGCGTCCGACTTCAGCCAGGTCACGATCTCACGGTCCGTGGGTTCGAGCCCCACGTCGGGCTCTGGGCTGATGGCTCAGAGCCTGGAGCCTGTTTTCGATTCTGTGTCTCCCTCTCTCTCTGCCCCTCCCCCGTTCATGCTCTGTCTCTCGCTGTCCCAAAAAAAATAAATAAACGTTGAAAAAAAATTAAAAAAAAAAAAAAAAAAAGATCAAGTCTCTCTGCAACTCAGCATTTTAAAACTGTCAAACTCAATTTCTAGCAGATGTCTACATGTTAGAGATTTTAGTTGAGGTCTAACTTGTATTCTCTTTTGGATTAAGATATGCCTAGACAAGTTTGTGGATCCACTGGGGCTGGCTCTCTGGTGCCTTATTTCATAAAATGGTGGGGAAGTCTTTGATGAAGAACTGTGCTTGCATTAATGCCAGAGGTAGGATATGAGAGTGCCATTTACAGTTATTATTTGTGAATGAAGCAAATAGAGTAGCCTTTAGGGAGATGCCTGTTAGCCTACATCTAGGCATGGAGGATAGTAGTGTCTCCTGGCTTACAGCAAGGAGGCCACGCATATACAGCATCAGCATCAGCTATGCCGTCCTCTCCACTGGGAACAGAGCTGGCTGTGATGTGCCTTTGCAGAGGCTTCCAAGTATGGGGTGGCGGTGGAGAGCTCAGGCTGGGGTGCCAGACAGAGGTGGATTGGAGTCCTGGCTCTGCTCCTTCCTTCTTTGTAGCCTTGGGCAACTTCCTTTACGTCTCTGACCCTGTTGTTATAAGAATTAAAAATTGGTCGTGTGGAGTACTCAACATCATATTTGGCATATAGGTGAGGGCTGAATAAGTGGGAGTTGTTATTACTACTATTATCATCATCATCGTTATCAGGTATCATTGTAGGAACGAGGAGCAAGGGAGGAGGAAAATGGTAAGCTGCATGGGAGATGAAAGGTTGGCTTTGGGGGTTCAGGTGAGTCACACATAAAGGTTTTATAAACTAATTGAGCAAAGGAGGTTGAGGAAGGTTAGGATTCTTGGATTATATGATGTAAGAGAGTTGAAAAGTTATGTGATCTTATTTCCTATCTGTACAAAATGAATTATGGCCAGACTTAGGGGTATGGTTATAAATGTTAGGATAAAAAATGGGCCATCTTATATTCTAGAGAGTTAGTTTGTTTAGGTTTGGAACTGTTTCTGAAATTGGCCTTTATCCTATGAATACTGTCTAACCTATAAATACTACATAATACTTGACCTTTTATAATATTTTATAGAGTTGACCACTCCCTCTTTCTTGAAATTGTCTCCTTGCTGGAGGCTTCTACAAAACCATTTTCTCCTGGTTCTCTTCCTACTATTCAGATCCTTCTTTCTGGAAGCCAATTTTTTCCCCTTAAGTTTTCTCCCTTTTTGGGGGTGCCTGGGTGGCTCAGTCGGTTGAGTGTCTGCTTTTGGCTCAGGTTGTAGTCTTGCGGTTCAAGGGTTGGAGCCCCATGTTGGGCTCTCTGCTGTGTGTGAAGAGCCTGCTCTGGATCTTCTGTCCCCCTCTCTCCCTTTCCCTCCCCCGCTTGTGTGCACGTGCTCGCTCTCTCTCTTGAATAAATAAATGAATACAAACTTTAAAAAAACTTAAAAAAAAACTGTTTCCCCTCTTTGAAGCTCTTAACTATCCCTATGTCCCAGGACTATGTTATCTCTTTGCTCTTCTTATCTTTTAATGATCTGTAGGACATGCCAAACCTATGGCTTAAAGCACCATTTATAAGCATATGACTTGCAAATCTATTCCAAAGCCTGACCCCTCTCCTGAGTTATTGGGTCTATATACCCAATCATGACAGGTTCAGCAAAAAAGGCTTTAAACAGAATTGGTGGAACTAAACTGTAGCTATTGAAACAAACAGGGAAATTTCCATTTACACAGGGGCCCATTTGGCCCCTGATATGTTTCAGCCCCAAGTTTAGGTGGAGGCCTCTTGGTGGAAGTGTACACATACTGGTCCTGACAGCAATGTCAGATGGTTTCTACCACTTGCCAGTTGCATAACCTTGGGAAGTTACTTAACCCCAGAAAATTTTCACTTGGTCATCTTTAAGATAGG
The DNA here is from genome assembly GCF_022837055.1 of Prionailurus viverrinus. Taxonomy (NCBI): domain Eukaryota; kingdom Metazoa; phylum Chordata; class Mammalia; order Carnivora; family Felidae; genus Prionailurus; species Prionailurus viverrinus. The sequence goes on from NC_062567.1 coordinate 97,928,588, forward strand.
GAGAATGTATATGCCCTTTTTACTTCTTGCCTTTTAGCCCAATGGATGCTTCCAGGATCTACATATATTCTTTGTTGTTAGATTTTATAAGTTTTCTTCATAGAGTATTTTACTCTATGTATTTATTTAAAATTATTTTTTTAATTTACATCCAAATTAGTTAGCATATAGTGCAACAATGATTTCAGGAGTAGATTCCTTAGTGTCCTTTACCTATTTAGCCCATCCCCCCTACCACACCCCCTCCACTAACCCTCTGTTTGTTCTCCATATTTATGAGTCTCTTCTGTTTTGTTCCCCTCCCTGTGTTTATATTATTTTTGTTTCCCTTCCCTTATGTTAATCTGTTTTGTCTCTTAAAGTCCTCATATGAGTGAAGTCATATGATATTTGTCTTTCTCTGACTAATTAGCATAATACCCTCTAGTTCCATCCACGTAGTTGCAAATGGCAAGATTTCATTCTTTTTGATTGCTGAGTAATACTCCATTATATATATATATATATGTGTATATATATATATATATATATATATATATATATATATATATATACACACCATGTCTTCTTAATCCACTCATCCATCGATGGACATTTGGGCTCTTTCCATACTTTGGCTAATGTTGATAGTGCTGCTATAAATATGGGGGTGCATGTGTCCCTTCGAAACAGCACACCTGTATCCCTTGGATAAATATCCAGTAGTGCAATTGCGGGGTGTAGGGTAATTCTATTTTTAGCTTTTTGAGGAAACTCCATACTGTTTTCCAGAGTGGCTGCACGAGCTTGCATTCCCACCAACAATGCAAAAGAGGTCCTCTTTCTCCACATCCTCGCCAACATCTGTTGTTGCCTGAGTTGTTAATGTTAGCCATTCTGACAGGTGTAAGGTGGTATCTCATTGTGGTTTTGATTTGTATTTCCCTGATGATGAGTGATGCGGAGCATTTTTTCATGTGTCAGTTGGCCATCTGGATGTCTTCCTTGGAGAAGTGTCTATTCATATCTTTTGCCCACTTCTTCACTGGATTATTTGTTTTTTGGGTGTTGAGTTTGATAAGTTCTTTGTAGATTTTGGATACTAACCCTTTATCTGATACGTCGTTTGCAAATATCTTCTCCCATTCTGTCGGTTGCCTTTTAGTTTTGCCGATTGTTTCCTTCGCTGTGCAGAAGTTTTTATTTTGATGAGGTCCCAGCAGTTCATTTTTGCTTTTGTTCCCTTTGCCTCCAGAGACGTGTTGAGTAAGAAGTTGCTGTGGCCAAGATCAAAGAGGTTTTCGCCTGGTTTCTCCTTGAGGATTTTGATGGCTTCCTGTCTTACATTGAGGTCTTTCCTCCATTTTGAGTTTATTTTTGTGTATGGTGTAAGAAAGTGATCCAGGTTCATTCCTCTGCATGTCACTGTCCAGTTTTCCCAGCACCACTTGCTGAAGAGACTGTCTTTATTCCATGGGATATTCTTTCCTGCTTTGTCAAAGATTAGGCGGCCATATGTTTCTGGGTTCTCTATTCTGTTCCATTGATCTGAGTGTCTGTTTTTGTGCCAGTACCATACTGTCTTGATGATTACAGCTTTGTAGTATAGCTTGAAGTCTGGGATTGTGATGCCTCCTGCTTTGGTTTTCTTTTTCAAGATTGCTTTGGCTATTGGGCGTCTTTTCTGGTTCCATATAAATTTTAGGATGATTTGTTCTAGCTCTGTGAAGAATGCTGGTGTTACTTTGATAGGGATTGCATTGAATATGTAGATTGCTTTGGGTAGTATTGACATTTTAACAATATTTGTTCTTCCTATCCAGGAGCATGGAATCTTTGTCCATTTTTTTTTGTCTTCTTCTATTTCTTTCATAAGCTTTCTATAGTTTTCAGTGTATAGATTTTTCACCTGTTTGGTTAGATTTATTCCTCGGTATTTTATGGTTTTTTGTCCAACTGTAAATGGGATCTATTCCTTGATTTCTCTTTCTGTCGCTTCATTGTTGGTGTATAGGAATGATTCCTGTTTGTTGATTTTATATGCTGCAACTTTGCTGAATTCATGAATCAGTTCTAGCAGTTTTTTGGTGGAATCTTAGGGTTTTCCATACAGAGTAGCATGTCATCTGCGAAGAGTGAAAGTTTGACCTCCTCCTGGCCAAATTGGATGCCTTTTATTTCTTTGTGTTGTCTTTTTTTTTTTTTTTTTTTTATTATCATTTAAATTTCATTTTAATAGAATATTTCAGAACAAATTCAAGCTCTTAGATGTGTCATGTGGGGAAGCACTCAAAATGCTCAAAGTTGAAAAGTGGCCTTTGTTTCCAGAAATGGCCTATATTGTTGAAGAGATATATCTTAGTGCCACATTTATCAGTCAGAGGTTATAAAAATCCATAGGGGAAATAAAATGAATATTCCTGTACTATCTAATTTAATTAAAGATTTAGAGAAAAAATCATGTTTATAATCAAATAAATACAGAGATATTATATATTTATATGTAATATATATTCCATGTTTATGTCTAGTTTATAATAAAATAAACATGGATAATAGGAAATTTCACATTTAAAAAAAATGAAATGTAAGAATATAACAACTATGACAATCCCTTCAGACTAAGCTTCTCTAGCCCCTGGGGATCTTTGTTCATTCTGTGCTTTTAGGGAAACTTGGGTAGAAACCTGTAGCCTACAGAAGGAATAAAAATAGTTGTAAGAGCAAATACAAATGGATGACAATGGGTACATATAAGTAAGCTGATAACACTGTGTAGTTACACAAAAGGTTATCTTACTCGCCTCTCTTACTGTTGTCTCTCCTAAATTTACACCTGGGATTAATTTATTCCTTTTTTTTTTTTTTTTTTTTTTGTTTTATTCTTTTTGTTTATTCTGAGTTCAGAGTTGAAACCGCTTTTACACCATGATTTACACTTTTTTTTTTTTTTTTTGCTTTGATTAAATTATATTTTTTTTTTCCTGAAATTTATTGACAAATTGGTTTCCATACAACACCCAGTGCTCATCCCAAAAGGTGCCCTCCTCAATACCCATCACCCACCCTCTCCTCCCTCCCACCCCCCATCAACCCTCAGTTTGTTCTCAGTTTTTAACAGTCTCTTATGCTTTGGCTCTCTCCCTTTCTAACCTCTTTTTTTTTTTTCCTTCCCCTCCCCCATGGGTTCCTGTTAAGTTTCTCAGGATCCACATAAGAGTGAGACCATATGGTATCTGTCTTTCTCTGTATGGCTTATTTCACTTAGCATCACACTCTCCAGTTCCATCCACGTTGCTACAAAAGGCCATATTTCATTTTTTCTCATTGCCATGTAATATTCCATTGTGTATATAAACCACAATTTCTTTATCCATTCATCAGTTGATGGACATTTAGGCTCTTTCCATAATTTGGCTATTGTTGAGAGTGCTGCTATGAACATTGGGGTACAAGTGGCCCTATGCATCAGTGCTCCTGTATCCCTTGGATAAATTCCTAGCAGTGCTATTGCTGGGTCATAGGGTAGGTCTATTTTTAATTTTCTGAGGAACCTCCACACTGCTTTCCAGAGCGGCTGCACCAATTTGCATTCCCACCAACAGTGCAAGAGGGTTCCCGTTTCTCCACATCCTCTCCAGCATCTATAGTCTCCTGATTTGTTCATTTTGGCCACTCTGACTGGCGTGAGGTGATACCTGAGTGTGGTTTTGATTTGTATTTCCCTGATAAGGAGCGACGCTGAACATCTTTTCATGTGTCTGTTGGCCATCCGGATGTCTTCTTTAGAGAAGTGTCTATTCATGTTTTCTGCCCATTTCTTCACTGGGTTATTTGTTTTTCGGGTGTGGAGTTTGGTGAGCTCTTTATAGATTTTGGATACTAGCCCTTTGTCCGATATGTCATTTGCGAATATCTTTTCCCATTCCGTTGGTTGCCTTTTAGTTTTGTTGGTTGTTTCCTTTGCTGTGCAGAAGCTTTTTATCTTCATAAGGTCCCAGTAATTCACTTTTGCTTTTAATTCCCTTGCCTTTGGGGATGTGTCGAGTAAGAGATTGCTACGGCTGAGGTCAGAGAGGTCTTTTCCTGCTTTCTCCTCTAAGGTTTTGATGGTTTCCTGTCTCACATTTAGGTCCTTTATCCATTTTGAGTTTATTTTTGTGAATGGTGTGAGAAAGTGGTCTAGTTTCAACCTTCTGCATGTTGCTGTCCAGTTCTCCCAGCACCATTTGTTAAAGAGGCTGTCTTTTTTCCATTGGATGTTCTTTCCTGCTTTGTCAAAGATGAGTTGGCCATACGTTTGTGGGTCTAGTTCTGGGGTTTCTATTCTATTCCACTGGTCTATGTGTCTGTTTTGGTGCCAATACCATGCTGTCTTGATGATGACAGCTTTGTAGTAGAGGCTAAAGTCTGGGATTGTGATGCCTCCTGCTTTGGTCTTCTTCTTCAAAATTCCTTTGGCTATTCGGGGCCTTTTGTGGTTCCATATGAATTTTAGGATTGCTTGTTCTAGTTTCGAGAAGAATGCTGGTGCAATTTTGATTGGGATTGCATTGAATGTGTAGGTAGCTTTGGGTAGTATTGACATTTTGACAATATTTATTTTTCCAATCCATGAGCAGGGAATGTCTTTCCATTTCTTTAAATCTTCTTCAATTTCCTTCAGAAGCTTTCTATAGTTTTCAGCATACAGATCCTTTACATCTTTGGTTAGATTATATTCCTAGGTATTTTATGCTTCTTGGTGCAATTGTGAATGGGATCAGTTTCTTTATTTGTCTTTCTGTTGCTTCATTGTTAGTGTATAAGAATGCAACTGATTTCTGTACATTGATTTTGTAGCCTGCAACTTTGCTGAATTCCTGTATCAGTTCTAGCAGACTTTTGGTGGAGTCTATCGGATTTTCCATGTATAATATCATGTCATCTGCAAAAAGCGAAAGCTTGACTTCATCTTTGCCAATTTTGATGCCTTTGATTTCCTTTTGTTGTCTGATTGCTGATGCTAGAACTTCCAGCACTATGTTAAACAGCAGCGGTGAGAGTGGGCATCCTTGTCGTGTTCCTGATCTCAGGGAAAAAGCTCTCAGTTTTTCCCCGTTGAGGATGATGTTAGCTGTGGGCTTTTCATAAATGGCTTTTATGATCTTTAAGTATGTTCCTTCTATCCCGACTTTCTCAAGGGTTTTTATTAAGAAAGGGTGCTGGATTTTGTCGAAGGCCTTTTCTGCATCGATTGACAGGATCATATGGTTCTTCTCTCTTTTTTTGTTAATGTGATGTATCACGTTGATTGATTTGCGAATGTTGAACCAGCCCTGCATCCCAGGAATGAATCCCACTTGATCATGGTGAATAATTCTTTTTATATGCCGTTGAATTCGATTTGCTAGTATCTTATTGAGAATTTTTGCATCCATATTCATCAGGGATATTGGCCTGTAGTTCTCTTTTTTTGCTGAGTCTCTGTCTGGTTTAGGAATCAAAGTAATACTGGCTTCATAGAATGAGTCTGGAAGTTTTCCTTCCCTTTCTATTTCTTGGAATAGCTTGAGAAGGATAGGTATTATCTCTGCTTTAAACGTCTGGTAGAACTCCCCTGGGAAGCCATCTGGTCCTGGACTCTTATTTGTTGGGAGATTTTTGATAACCGATTCAATTTCTTCGCTGGTTATGGGTCTGTTCAAGCTTTCTATTTCCTCCTGATTGAGTTTTGGAAGCGTGTGGGTGTTCAGGAATTCGTCCATTTCTTCCAGGTTGTCCAATTTGTTGGCATATAAGTTTTCATAGTATTCCCTGATAATTGTTTGTATCTCTGAGGGATTGGTTGTAATAGTTCCATTTTCATTCATGATTTTATCTATTTGGGTCATCTCCCTTTTCTTTTTGAGAAGCCTGGCTAGAGGTTTGTCAATTTTGTTTATTTTTTCAAAAAACCAACTCTTGGTTTCGTTGATCTGCTCTACAGTTTTTTTAGTTTCTATATTGTTTATATCTGCTCTGATCTTTATTATTTCTTTTCTTCTGCTGGGCTTAGGCTGCCTTTGCTGTTCTGCTTCTAGTTCCTTTAGGTGTGCTGTTAGATTTTGTATTTGGGATTTTTCTTGTTTCTTGAGATAGGCCTGGATTGCAATGTATTTTCCTCTCAGGACTGCCTTTGCTGCGTCCCAAAGCGTTTGGATTGTTGTATTTTCATTTTCGTTTGTTTCCATATATTTTTTAATTTCTTCTCTAATTGCCTGGTTGACCCACTCATTCGTTAGTAGGGTGTTCTTTAACCTCCATGCTTTTGGAGGTTTTCCAGACTTTTTCCTGTGGTTGATTTCAAGCTTCATGGCATTGTGGTCTGAAAGTAAGCATGGTATAATTTCAATTCTTGTAAACTTATGAAGGGCTGTTTTGTGACCCAGTATATGATCTATCTTGGAGAATGTTCCATGTGCACTCGAGAAGAAAGTATATTCTGTTGCTTTGGGATGCAGAGTTCTAAATATATCTGTCAAGTCCATCTCATCCAATGTCTCATTCAGGGCCCTTGTTTCTTTATTGACCGTGTGTCTAGTTGATCTATCCATTTCTGTAAGTGGTGTATTAAAGTCCCCTGCAATTACCACATTCTTATCAATAAGGTTGCTTATGTTTATGAGTAATTGTTTTATATATTTGGGGGCTCCGGTATTCGGTGCATAGACATTGATAATTGTTAGCTCTTCCTGATGGATAGACCCTGTAACTATTATATAATGTCCTTCTTCATCTCTTGTTACAGCCTTTAATTTAAAGTCTAGTTTGTCTGATAGAAGTATGGCTACTCCAGCTTTCTTTTGGCTTCCAGTCGCATGATAAATAGTTCTCCATCCCCTCACTCTCAATCTAAAGGTGTCCTCAGGTCTAAAATGAGTCTCTTGTAGACAGCAAATAGATGGGTCTTGTTTTTTTTTCCATTCTGATACCCTATGTCTTTTGGTTGGCGCATTTAATCCATTTACATTCAGTGTTATTATAGAAAGATACGGGTTTAGAGTCATTGTGATGTCTGTATGTTTTATGCTTATAGTGATGTCTCTGGGACTTTGTCTCACAGGGTCCCCCTTAGGATCTCTTGTAGGGCTGGTTTAGTGGTGACAAATTCCTTCAGTTTTTGTTTGTTTGGGAAGACCTTTATCTCTCCTTCTATTCTAAATGACAGACTTGCTGGATAAAGGATTCTCGGCTGCATATTTTTTCTGTCTAGCACCCTGAAAATCTCTTGCCAATTCTTTCTGGCCTGCCAAGTTTCAAAAGAGAGATCAGTCACGAGTCTTATAGGTCTCCCTTTATATGTGAGGGCACGTTTACCCCTTGCTGCTTTCAGAATTTTCTCTTTATCCTTGTATTTTGCCAGTTTCACTATGATATGTCGTGCAGAAGATCGATTCAAGTTACGTCTGAAGGGAGTTCTCTGTGCCTCTTGGATTTCAATGCCTTTTTCCTTCCCCAGTTCAGGGAAGTTCTCAGCTATGATTTCTTCAAGTACCCTTTCAGCACCTTTCCCTCTCTCTTCCTCCTCTGGGATACCAATTATGCGTATATTATTTCTTTTTAGTGTATCACTTAATTCTCTAATTTTCCCCTCATACTCCTGGATTTTTTTATCTCTCTTTTTCTCAGCTTCCTCTTTTTCCATAACTTTATCTTCTAGTTCACCTATTCTCTCCTCTGCCTCTTCAAGCCGAGCTGTGGTGGTTTCCATTTTGTTATGCATTTCGTTTAAAGCGTTTTTCAGCTCCTCGTGACTGTTCCTTAGTCCCTTGATCTCTGTAGCAAGAGATTCTCTGCTGTCCTGTATACTGTTTTCAAGCCCAGCGATTAATTTTATGACTATTATTCTAAATTCACTTTCTGTTATATTATTTAAATCCTTTTTGATCAGCTCATTAGCTGTTGTTATTTCCTGGAGATTCTTCTGAGGGGAGTTCTTCCGCTTGGTCATTTTGGATAGTCCCTGGCGTGGTGAGGACCTGCAGGGCACTTCCCCTGTGCTGTGGTGTATACCTGGAGTTGGTGGGCGGGGCCGCAGTCAGACCTGATGTCTGCCCCCAGCCCACCGCTGGGGCCACAGTCAGACTGGTGTGTGCCTTCTCTTCCCCTCTCCTAGGGGCGGGATTCACTGTGGGGTGGTGTGGCTCGTCTGGGCTACTTGCACCCTGCCAGGCTTGTGATGCTGGGGATCTGCCGTATTAGCTGGGGTGGGTAGGCAAGGTGCTCGGGGGCAGGAGGGGCAGGCTTAGATCGCTTCTCCTTAGGTGATCCACTTCAGGAGGGGCCCTGTGGCAGCGGGAGGGAGTCAGATCCGCTGCCGGAGGTTTGGCTCCGCAGAAGCGCAGAGTTGGGTGTTTGCGCGGAGCGAGCAAGTTCCCTGGCAGGAACCGGTTCCCTTTGGGATTTCGGCTGGGGGATGGGCGGGGGAAATGGCGCTGGCGAGCGCCTTTGTTCCCCACCAAACTGAGCTCTGTTGTCAGGGGGCTCAGCAGCTCTCCCTCCCTTTGTCCTCCAGCCTTCCCGCTTTCCGAGCAGAGCTGTTAATTTCTGACCTCCCAGACGCTAAGTCGCGCTTGCTGTCGGAACACAGTCCGCCCGGCCCCTCCGCTTTTGCAAGCCCGACTCGGGGGCTCTGCTTGGCCGGCGAGCCGCCCCTCCGCCCCGGCTCCCTCCCGCCAGTCCGTGGAGCGCGCACCGCCTCGCCGCCCTTCCTACCCTCTTCCGTGGGCCTCTCGTCTGCGTTTGGCTCCGGCGACTCTGTTCTGCTAATCCTCTGGCGGTTTTCTGGGTTATTTAGGCAGGTGTAGATGGAATCTAAGTGATCAGCAGGACGTGCGGTGAGCCCAGCGTCCTCCTAAGCCGCCATCTTGCCTGATTTCTCTCTTTGTGTTGTCTGATTGCAGAGGCTAAGACTTCCAATACTATGCTGAATAACAGTGGTGAGAGTGGACATCCCTGTCTTGTTCCTGACCTTAGGAGGAAAACTCTCAGATTTTCCCCATTGAGGATGATATTGGCATTGGGTCATTGATATATGGCTTTTATGATCTCGAGGTATGATCCTTCTATCCCTACTTTCATGGGGGTTTTTATCAAGAAAGGCTGCTATATTTTGTCAAATGCTTTCTCTGCATCTATTGAGAGGATCATATGGTTCTTGTCATTTCTTTTATTGATGTGATGAATCACATTAATTATTTTGCGGATATTGAACCAGCCCTCATCCCAGGTATAAATCCCATTTGGTCGCGGTGAATAATTTTTTTAATGTATTGTTGGAGCCAGTTGGCTAATATCTTGTTGAGGATTTTTGCATCCATGTTAATGAGGGAAAGTGGTCTATAGTTCTCCCTTTTAGTGGGGTCTCTGTCTGGTTTTGGAATCACGGTAATGCTGGCTTCATAGAATGAGTTTGGAAGTTTTCCTTCCATTTCTAGTTTTTGGAACACCTTCAAAAGCATAGTTGTTAACTCTTCCTTAAGTGTTTGGTAGAATTCCCCTGGAAAGCCTGGCCCTGGACTCTTGTTTTTTGGGAGATTTTTTATTACTAATTTGATTTCCTTACTGGTTATGGGTCTGTTCAAATTTTCTGTTTCTTCCTGTTTCAGTTTTGGTAGCGTATATGTTTCTAGGAATTTGTCCATTTCTTCCAGATTGCCCATTTTATTGGCATATAATTGTTCATAAACCTCATTATTATTGTTTTTATTTATGCTGTGTTGGTTGTGATCTCTCCTCTTTTATTCTTGATTTTATTTATTTGGGTCCTTTCCTTTTCCTTTTTGGTCAAACTGGCTAGTGGTTTGCCAATTTTGTTAATTCTTTCAAAGAACCAGCTTCTGGTTTCATTGATCTGTTCTACTGTTGTTTTTTTTTTGTTGTTGTTGTTGTTTTTTTGTTTCAATAGCATTAATTTCTGCTCTAATCTTTATCATTTCCTGTCTTCTGCTGGTTTTGGGTTTTATTTGCTGTTCTTTTTCCAGCTCTTTAAGGTGTAAGGTTAGGTTGTGTATCTAAGATCTTTCTTCCTTCTTTAGGAAGGCCTGGATTGCTATATACTTTCCTCTTATGACCACCTTTGCTGCGTCCCAGAGGTTTTGGGTTGTGGTGTTGTCATTTTCATTGACTTCCATATATTTTTTAATTTCCTCTTTAACTTCTTGGTTAGCCCATTGATTCTTTAGTAGGATGTTCTTCAGTCTCCAAGTATTTTGCAGTATTTTACTTTAAAGGGGAGAGGGTCCTATATACAATTATGACCATGTTGAGGAATATCTTTCATTGGCACTATTTTGTTTTAAATTATTTCTTCCCTATTGGTTTAATCTAGCTGTCTGGAGCATGTATTGTGCTGTTTCCTTGGAAACCCAGCCTTTACACTGTTACTTAGAATGTCCCAAGGTTGTCCATTATATTCCATCACCTACTTACCCTCAAGAAAGCAAGCATCCAACATATTAGAATTGGCCTATAACCTCTAGCAATCTGTTACCTACATTAAAAAATCTGATATGGTTTTTCATTTATAAATTGTTTTTTAGATATTTCTTTCTTCATTGGCGTGGAAGCAGAATTTCCCCCACAGTTTTTCTCTGAATGCTAGTTGTTGTAGTCTCTAGTGTTTATGACCAAGAAGTGTATTTTCTGTTGATGAAAGAAATAATCCAAAGATGTTCCCTTCTTTTAAGCATGCTTGCTTCAGCAATTCAAAGTAGGTGGGGAGACTTTCCCTCTGGAGTTTCTAGTATGCTCAAACAATGAAATAGGTTGAAAAGAAAATTTTAACCTGCTATCTTCAATTTATCTAAGCCTGTTTTTCCTTTCCTTACCATCCTGCTTTGTGAGGACTCTGGATTCCTTGTTCTCAGTAAAAGGATGGTGATAGCCTTTCAAACCCTCAGTATTAGTCTTCTTAATGTTTATTCATTGTTAAATCTGTTTATTTCCTCTGGCCCTAAGCTCTACAAATATATGGTATACATGATGTATACACCTCATTGCCCTTGAGAAAATCACTTTCTGCACTCTCATTTATTGGTACATGAAAAACATGAATGCTGATAAAAACAAAAAACAGAATTAAAAATAATGTTCTACTGGGATATGCCATTTAATTGTGTTAAAATTACAAACATGTCTATTCCTGGTTCCTTGTCAATGGATTTTGCTCTGCTTTTCCTAGTGATTTTTTTTCCTTTTTTTCCAAATGAACCCCTAAGTTGATCTACATATTTACTATTTTCTAAATATGCCTTTTTAAATCATTAAGTTAACTTAAATAGATATACATTTAGGGCATAAAAATTCTACTTGGGTGGATTAGTAAACATGATATTTATAGTACTTTAAGCCAAGTTCTCTTTTGAAAAATAAAGTAGTATATGAAGGAAATGTAGTATAAGACATGCATATAGCTATTGGACTTGCTTTTGAAGTCCTCTGTGTTAGCCTGTCTTGCAGCCTAGAGAAGAGAGTCAATATACTGTCAGAGAAAGAGCATTGCTCTACACGTTGGCATATGTGCATGATCTCAGCTGGGCCATGTACCAGCTGTGTGACTGACTCATTTACATCCCCTTCATGGATTTCAGTTTCCTCACTTATAAAAGGGTGCAACGGGGCGCCTGGGTGGCTCAGTCGGTTGGGCAACCGACTTCGGCTCAGGTCATGATCTCACGGTCCGTGAGTTCGAGCCCCGCATCGGGATCTGTGCTGACAGCTCAGAGCCTGGAGACTCTTTCAGATTCTGTGTCTCCCTCTCTCTCTGACCTTCCCCCATTCATGCTCTGTCTCTCTCTGTCTCTAAAATGAATAAACGTTAAAAAAAAATTAAAAAAAAATAAAAGGGTGCAGGCTGTTAATATATTTCCCGTTTACTGACAGGGTTATTATGAAGATTGGAGGAGAAAAGCTATAGAAAAGTACTTTACCTCAAACAGACTATGGAAAGAAATAAGAAATCTTGGATGTAAGCCAGATCATGTACTGAAGAGTTTAACAAGTCCAGGGAAGAGTTACCATATTACCCTTACTACTTTGTAAGTGCTCTTAGAGCTAGCATACATGTCTTCCACTTTCGGCATCTCAATCCTTCTCAAGCTTTAAGGAGTTTTCTCACTTGCTTGTGAAACACAAAGCTGTCTTCTGCATCCTTTTTCTTTTACAGGTTGTCCTATCACGTGAGGGGCAAATACCCTCTTTCCAGTCTTGCCTATTCTCAGCATTAGATGGAGAGAATTTTTCCATATCATATGTCCATGCTTTCCTTCTCCCTATACCTGAACTCATACTTGGAAGGCAGAATGATACTGTGAAAAGGGCACAGGACTGACTGAGATCCGGGAAGTAGGTTCCAGTCATGGTGCCAGTCATAGCCAGCTTGATAATAACACTTGCATGGCATGGAATCTGCCTGTGCCTCATATTTGTAGAGTTGCAGAATCTCTGAGTTTCAGAGAGAATAATAACAGCACAAAATCATCGGTGTACCCATCCTTTAAAAAATAAAAACCTGTTTGGGGCACCTGGGTGGCTCAGTTGATTAAGCGTCCGACTTCAGCTCAGGTCATGATCTCACAGTTTGTGGGTTCGAGCCCCACATTGAGATCTGTGCTGACAGTTCAGAGCCTGGAGCCTGCTTCAGATTCTGTGTCTCCTTCTCTCTCTGCCCCTCCTCTTCTTGTGCTTTGTCTCTCTCTATCTCTCAAAAAATAAATAAATGTTAAAAAAATTAAAAGTTAAAAACCTATTTAATTTTTTACTCAATATCTCCAATAATAGGGATGTGATAGGCATGTGATGTGATAGATTTAGGAGTCAGAATTAAATTTAAATCTCTGATTAGCTACATATTACTTGTGTGGCCTTGGGAAAGTTATTTATACCCTTTATGCCCCCAGATTCTTCTCTTTAGAATGGAAATAATAATATACAAGATAGGATTGTGGTGAGGACTGCATGAAATGATGCATGTAAAGCACTGGCACATGGTCAGGAACTCAACAAATGGTGATGGTGGTGGTTGTTTCCTTCTTCTTCCTCTTCCTCCTTCTCCTCCTCTTTTCTGTGTAAAAACTTTTTTTATAGTTTATTTATTTTTGAGAGAGAGAGAGAGAGACAGAGCATGAGCAGGGGAGGGGCAGAGAGAGGGGGAGACACAGAATCTGAAGCAGGCTCCAGGCTCTGAGCTGTCAGCACAGAGCCCAGCATGGGGCTTGAATTCATGAACTATGACATCATGACCTGAGCTGAAGTTGAGTGCTTAACCAACTGAGCCACCCAGGTGCCCCTCCACCTCTTTCTTTTCATTATTCCTGGTACTATGTGGTTTCAGACTCAATGAGCATTGACAGCGATGGAAAATTATTCCCTTCTAAGATAGCCCACTCTTAATTTTGTAAAATTATGATGGTTAGAAAGTTTTCTTCCTGGTCAACACGAAATTGCTTCACTTTATCTCTAGACATTCTTTTGTCCAAATTCTGACCTCTCAGATCATGACTGCTCTTTGTATATTTGAATATGGCTATCATGCACCCTATGTTACTCTATTCTCCTCTAACTTCTTTCTTTCTTTCTTTCTTTCTTTCTTTCTTTCTTTCTTTCTTTCTTTTTCTTTCTTTTTCTTTCTTTCTTTCTTTCTTTCTTTCTTTCTTTCTTTCTTTCTTCCTAGAGAGAAAGAGCATGAGGGGGAGAGGGCCAGAAAGAGAGAGAATCTTAAGAGGCCTGACGCAGGGCTCAGTGTTACAACTTTGAGATCATTGCCTGAGCCGAAATCAAGAGTCCAATGCTTAACTGACAACGCCACGCAGGTGCCCATCTTCCCAATTTCCTTCAGTCAACTTTGATATACCAATTTTCAAATTACCTTTGAACTGACATGAACTTGATATCAACGCTTTTAATCAACATTTATATACTACGATGTAATTGTCTTTATTTCTAAGACCTTTAGTGATCCTTCTGGCTAATTTTCCCTTTCTGTGTCTGGAAAGGACCAGAGGTCACTCAGCACATGGGTCTATCCTCATTTATGTCACCAGTTCTGCCCACTTTGATTCTGTACCTGAGAGCAGACACTTTTTTCTTTAAGCTTACAGTGTTCTTTATAGAGTTTATGGAGAATATAGGGTGGCATTTTCGATTCTGTGATGATTTTTATACAAACAAATGTGTGGAAGCACTAATCACATTTTTATGTACCCTAAAGGGTTAGATTGACTAATCAAATTGCATGTTTATTGTGTCCTCATGAAATTTGGACCTTTAAAACTAACATACAGTTTATCAACAGAATAAGCCTGTAAAACAGAGAGGTTGTAAGCATTACCCCTTCAGCTTTACAAAGATTTGAAACGGAGGCTTCCCAGGGACAATAATCAAATGACTTGTACAGTATGGTTTCTCCCAGCTAACCAGCCAGTGGATGGGTTTGTATGTCATTGCAGACTGGCCAATTTTGAAAACATACATTGCATCCGTTCCCACAGAATCACCCTTTATATATTTGAAGACACAATTTTGTTTTTGTTTTTCTTTTTTTTAATCTTTATTTATTTTTGAGAGGGGGAGGGGCAGAGAAAGAGGGGGATAGAGGTTCTGAAGTGGGCTCTGTGCTGAGAGCAGCGAGCCTGATGCAGGGCTCAAACTCACAAACCATGAGATCATAACCTGAGCTGCTCAATCAGCTAAGCTACCCAGGCACCCCAGAAGACACAACTTTGTACTTCACTTTGATACAGGGCAGGGAATTGGTTTTACTCTCCTTCGCATATCTTGTTCTAACATAAGACCCAACTCCAAACTTTCGCTCACTAAATCTTGTTAAACTGAATTGAAACAAGGACTGTAAGAGCTGAGTGAACAGGTGAATTTAGTTCTGAAGGAGACAGAGTATACAGACATCCATAAGGGGCATTATATTACCTGGAGTTGTTAAAAATTTTAAATCAGGTTGCCAATTCATATTCTTTATTTTTATCATTGATTATAGCATACATGGATCAATTTTGATTATATCTAAAGCCAAAATAATTCTCCAAATTGTTTTAGAATTCAATATTTATTACTATTAAATAATTAAAATATAATAATTATACTTTTCCATTTTTTCCTGCACTCATCATTAATGGTTATTACAGCATTGCTTATGAATCAAAGATGCCTTAGGTATTGTTTCTTGTTGAAAACATTTCTTTCAATCATTTGTTTCAACATTTGTAGAATTTGCAGTAGGAAAAGGCAACATGAAAACAATACTTACTAATTATCATCAGTTTCTATGGGAGAGGAAAGGGTTATTTTTATTTATGGCCAAGGGTAGCCACAAAACTAGGAAGGTTTTCTTTATCTACAACTATTCTTATATAAAAGGGTTACATATTTGAGTGATTGTTCAGTAAGTAATGGAAGGATACTATAGAAATAAAGGGTATATAATCTTCCTTAAATGCTAGATCCACAAAAGCTTGCTGTGTCTTCACTTTCTGAGTGAAAACTCTTTGTTCCAATGAGCAGAAAGAATAAAACAATATTTTTTGAAGGACTCTAGAGAAAATTCATTGTACTGGTCAGATGAATTGCATTCAAACAATGGATGTTGTGAGCATGTGAATCATTCCTTTCAACTCTTTAGTGCTAATTTTGCTATGATCTTTTCAAATACCTGTGATATTGTACTAGTCCACAGTCAATAACACTAGGACTCTTTTCTGCCTTAAAGGTAGGTAATAAAACTAGGATCTAATGGTCACTTAAAGACAGAAAAAGAAAGAGAGAAATGGACAGATGTATTTGGCCTTGGTCCCCATATTTTCCGGTTATTCCTTTAACCCATATCCTACTTAATACCTTTCTCATCAGGGACTGGTTTGGTGTAGTCCCAGACTGAGGCTCCAGAAAGAATTTATCTGAAAATCATTAATTGCTTGCATAATCTGGCCTAGGATGAGACTTCATCAGGACCTCTGAAAGGCTGGAATATTCCAGTCGTTCAACAAATATTTATTAAGCACCTACCATGTACCAGACACGGTACAACCTTAGGCAACAGGAACCTCTGTGTAGTGTACCTGTATAATTTTGGGCTACTTAGCATTTCTTCGTAGTTCTCAACACCATCATAATTTTGTTTTAGAGAGTTACCTCTCTCGCATGTGTGTAGTTTTGAAGGGCAGGACAATCCAGATTTGTACCTCTTCCTATGGAATTCAGTGGGGCTAGATGCTTTTGGTCCCCCCCCCCCTCCTTGTTTGCCCAAGAGAACGCATTAAACCTCTGTTCAGCTAGTCGAATGTCTGTCCTGGCCTTGAATTTGAATTAATTGAATCAAACACAGAAGTGATCTTTGGCACTCACTCATGAGGACATAAATGTTTCTACTACGAAGCCATTGCTGAGATTTCTTTCCCAGCCCTCCAAACTCTCTTGTCCACAGTGGAAACTTATTCTGATCTGTCAATTCTGTGAGTATATTAATCCTACACTCATATTCTTCCAATACATTCGTATGTAGAAGTTGGGCAGAATTCACTTCAGCTAAGGGCCTTTACTGACGTATCCTAGCCCAGAGCTAATGACCACTCTGGTATCCCAAAAGTTCCAAGGACAAAGCATTGCTTTAGAGGGGTTCAAATGACTGACTACCCTGCTTGTATTCATACATGAGAACACCTAAATTGTACCATATCCTGGATAGTGAGGGCTCAGCATTTCATAGGATGTTTGACTGACACCAAGAACTTAGGCAAGTCTAGGCAACAAAGTTGTTTTCAATAAAGAAGATAACAAAGGGATAGGAGGTTCTATGTCCTAAACAACTATCAGCAGAGGGAAGAAGGCAGAGGTGAAGACATACCTTACAGGCCTGTGTGAAAGGAAAGAACAGCAAAGCCTAGTTCAGCCTCAGGATGAAAAGGACTGTGGGAAGTGAACACAGACATTGCAATGGTTTCCAGATGGGACAGAGAGAAAAAGGGAAAATGAAATTCCCACAAGTCGTGAGAGAGTTGTGTGGAAATATGAAGGAGACAACTGCCAAATTTGGGTAGTGACATGGTCAAGGCCTTGTCCCTGGGGAGTCCATGAGCCTATTAGCAATCATGCTTTCTTGGGAATGTTCACTTACACAGAGGCTCGCCTTATCTGCCCACACACAGACACTCCGGGCCTTCCTTGTTTTAGGCCAGATCCTATAGGGATTGTAGAACAGGCTACTTCCGTGGCCTTACCTGCATGTGTGTGTGTGTGAGAGAGAGAGAGGTGGAAAGTGAAAGACGAAAATACAGACAGAGATAGAGACACACAGTGAGAATGAAAATGTGTATGAAGGAGAGATGGAGAGAGGTCAGAGTTCTAACTTCTCAGGACTTCATTCTTTTCCTTAAAGAGAAAACCTCCTCTGTAGTTCTTATGCAGTCTCTTCAAATCACCCCCTTTCTCTTGACCCCTCTTTGTTGCATACCTGCTTATTCTCCCTGCTCCTCCAAAGCAAGGCCCTGGTCCTCGAAATTTGCTTCTTCCTGTAGCAAATTTTGTTCCTGTCTCCATACCTTTCCTTTACCTTTCTTGGGGGACTTCAACAGACTCAATACTTGCTCATTTCTTCTGCCATGTAAGTAATTATCTTAATATTTTATTCAGTGAGAAAGCTATTCTAGAAATCTAATTTTCTTCCCAAGAATTGCAGAGCCAATTTGGGAGCTTCAAACATCTGTAATCCCAGGACAACGTTAGGGATTTAAAAAAAAAAAAAACAAAACTGAGACATATAAAAATTTCAAAACCATAAAGAACATTTCCAAGGTGAATGTCTTCTCATTCTAGATATTTTTATCTCTCCAGCACAGTTTTGCAGTAGCTTTTCCTTACCGTTCTTTTCAAAGCACTTCTTTGCAGTTACTGATTTTCAGCCTCGGTGTCTTTTCAAAGATGCTTTTCTGGGGACTGTTGATTTCAGGCCATTTCAACTGCATGAGTTATGCAAGTGTGAAAACTTTTTTAGTTCTAAAAAAAGATGCTCCAGCCTATTTTTTTGTACTCATAATAAAGGCAAAAGGATAAAGACTGAATTTGGGCATTGGTGGAAACTTTGCAAGGAAAGGAAGAGCTGAAAAAATTTGTATCCCAAATCAATATCACAGTCAAAGCTAGAACAGAGGACTGATGACAAATTAACACTCCAAGATATGCAAGGAACCACATTTTTATTATAGTTAAATTTACATTTTTATTAGCATCACCCTGGTTTTGCCTCTCAGATAATTTAAAAAAACACACAAAAAGTTATATTGAGTATGAGTAAGAAGTTATATAAAGACCTAGAAAATACAATGTATGCAATGAACAAAATGAGTATTTATCAAGTTTTAAAAGTGGTTTTTTGGTCAATTAATATTAGTTCTCCAGTAAGCGCATTGCACTGTGGGACAGTGCCTTTGAGAAATTTAGAATAAGGGAAATTTAAAATTTAACTACAATCTCTGTAGAGATTTAAATACAGTGTCTCCTGTGTTTCTTGGTGTCTATGTGTATATACACACACATATTTAAATGAAAGCTTAAAACATACCTTATATATAAGACATACATATAAAACAAATATATACGAACCGTCGCTTAGGAACTTTCTAGGCATTATTGAATTCCCTGATATCTCTTAGAAACAAAATATCTGTTTCTAATAAGCTTATTTATATGAATGCCAAATGAAATAAAATGTCACAGGCAAGATGCAGAACTCATTGAGGAGTTTGTTGACTATTTTACCAGTGGTTTTTCCATGTCTGGTGTTGATTCTATTAATGAAGAACATGTGTCCTCTTACACTTAATGGTGGAAAACTTCATTATCAGAGGTAGAAATAGCACAAAGATGAACCTCTGGACATGGATTCCCTCTCCTTTGTTTATCAGCATAACCTAGTCTGGATTTTCTCTCTCATCTCCATAGTCACCATCACAAAAAGGGCAGTGACTGTCCCACCTTAGAATCATGGAGTTTTCTTACTTTTACAATCTAAGTTTCTCTATTAGGATCATTCAGCTGCAAGTAACACTTTTTAAACAAAAGAGACTTTAATTTTCCTACAGAGTGAGAAGTCTGGGAATAGTTGGTTCTAGATTTGGTAAAGAAGACCAAAATTCATATCAAGGAATAAGGAGTTAGTCCTGTCTTTTTTCTCTGTCATCCTCAACTTTATGTTTGGTTCTTAAACTACAAGATGGCTACTGAAAAAGCATCATGGCCTCTTGGCATGATGTTTGATTAGGAGCACGGGCTGGGGAAAAGAGCTCTTCTTGTTTCAGGAAGACACATTTCTCCCAGAGGTTCATTATTAGGCATTCCTTCATGACTCATTGGCAAGAATGAAATCACATATTCTGCCATTCCTACCCCCACAGCTGCACAGAATATTGGCGAAATAGCTGGCTAGCAAAGGAGAACAGGGTTTCTATGATTGGATTAGACAAACCAGAGTCATCTTCTGACGTTGAGCACATTGACACGCCCCCACCCTGCACCATTATGATTCCTTTGGCAAGGAAGAAGTGGGGAAGTCTGTTGAGTAATTACGTTTTGTCAGTTTCCCAGCTGTGATTTCCATGACATCTCCCTCTGTCTGATATGACTCAGCAATGGGAGTCTTTTGGATGTTCACCTTGGGTTCTAGCCCTCCTCAC
The DNA here is from genome assembly GCF_022837055.1 of Prionailurus viverrinus. NCBI lineage: Eukaryota > Metazoa > Chordata > Mammalia > Carnivora > Felidae > Prionailurus > Prionailurus viverrinus. The sequence continues at coordinate 97,948,267 of NC_062567.1, forward strand.
AGGAAACCCCCTCATTGTTGATTCAGAGAGAAAAACAGGTCTAACGCATCATTCCATAGCTCATCACATAATTCACAACTTCATATATTTATGTGCTTTCTCAACTCATTTTTTTTAAACCTAAGAGGTCTAGTTTCAAAAATGCACCTTTATCTTTTTTTGCCCGCAGCTATGGCTGCTTCTGTCTGGGTACAAAATAAAAGGGACAAAACGTCTGTGTGTCTGGTAACTTTTGGTTGTCTCCTCTAATTTCAGGACCCATAAGCCTCTGCCAGGAGATAGCTTGTGATGTAGGTCATCTATATTTTCTTGTTTCTACTTTTAAACACTCTGCTGGCTGTTCTACCTTTCCCATGAATGTTTAATATGTGTAATGATCCTGCCAGAATTGATTTTTCATTATAGAGGCCATTTTCCAAAGAGGTTTGTCACTATTTTTAAAATAGTATTTTAGCATGTTTATAAAAGACAGTTCTAAACTCAATTTTGTGCAACAGTTTTGTCACTGATAGAAAAAAGGATTTTTAAAGGTATTTTACATTATTCACGTTACTGATAAGTTGGAGGGTTTGAAATTATCCATTTAGGTTTTAGTTACATTTTTAACAATTGATTCTTTAAATAATTGAAAATAGCTGGTAAGTTATTCATGTTCGAGGGTGTTATGTAATATTTACAAATCAGTGATTTGCCATCAACATAATACATTCCATCAAGTGACCAAGCCTGAATATTCTTGCCATCTAAAATGAAGAAAAATGTGGGTGGCTCAGTCAGGTGAGCGTCCGACTCTTGATTTCAGTTCAGGTCATGATCCCAGGATGGTGAGATGGAGCCCTGCATTGGGCTTTGTGCTGAGCATGGAACCTACTTGGGATTTTCTCTCTCTCTTCTTCTGCCCCTTTCACCTGATCGTGCTCTCTCTTGCTGTCTCTAAACAATTTTAAAAAATTATAAAATGAAAAATGAGATGTGAATGAGAATGAATGTCTTAGTTTTGAAATGGGTGTTTCTTTTACTATTTTATATTAGAGCTTTCTTAATTGGATTTAATTCTTCTTTCTTCTCCCATTATTTATTCATCTTCAATTTGACTTTCATTGCTAAAAGAATGACTGGCTTTCATATTACATTGTCCCTATTGTCTTGATCACCTGAAATCAGGTATAGGTGTCACAGTTAGTTCTGAATAGGAAGATTCAAAAAGTGGCTGGTGTTGAAGAGAGAAATAGGACTAGAGAGGAAGATCCCAATTGCCCTCTCTGATAATTTATTATTTAAAAAAATTAAGGCTTTTTAAATATGGGGAGGCATCTTTACCCCCTATTTCTCCACACACCCACTCACCCTCCACATACAAAATTCGAAAGGACTTACAGAAAGAAAAGAAAGATAGCAGTTATGGTTTCTTGGACCCTAAATCTTACCTGCAGATTTTTACAATGAGATGGAGGAAAGAATAAGTCATTATTTCTTTCCTTCATGTTCTTCAGAGCCATGCATCCCAAGCTATCATAGAACTTAGCAAAATAGCTTGGATACTGATTGAAGAGGCAGACTCAGAGTCTAGAAATGCAAAATAACAGCCCATATGCCAAACCACATGCATTGTAAGGCTTGGTACTTCTGAGGGAAGATTTAAAAGGCGACAAAGAATTCCAAATTTGGAACCCACAGAGACATCTGGCATCTTAGAACTTTCCACTTTCCCTTGGCAGATATTTCAGCTAATTTTCCCACCTTGGTCAGAGTGTATAATTCTTTCTTAAGCTTATTTTAATTTTAACATATTCTCTCTATTCAACTGTTACTGTGAAATGGCCCTACTCTCAGGACCAGCCACTTAATTTTAGCACTTAAATCATTTAGCAATTTCTTAGAAGAACAAAAATAAGGGGGAAGAATTTAATTAACATAATGGGTACATCATCAACTTTTTTGTGACATTTATGTATATTTCCAACACTTGGTCATCAAACAGATGCATGTGGGAAAAAAATGACAGATGAATTAAAATGTAGAAGAAAACACTGCATTCCAAATTGTGATTTTCATCATCAGTGTGCATGTGATGGCTCTTCAGCTTCAAGTAGATATTACCAAAACTATCCCAGGAGGTATCTTCATTATGTTGTTGCTTTTTACAGACCAGTCACTGGTAGCTGATCTGTGTCTACTTGAAGAATTCATTGATTGGGTCCACATTTGCTCAATGTGGATAGTGGGATGGGAAGGAGATTTGAGATTAATGAGGTTTTGGGCCAGTTACTGTGCAGAATGTTCTAAGGGGTGGGGGGGGGGAGTTAAGATGGTAGAGAAGTAGGGGTACCCTAGGCTTTCCTTGTCCCTCAAACAGAGCTGGATTGAGGTCAGATTACTTGGAACACCCAGAGTGTCTGCAAAGTGGCAGAAGGATTTCGATAGTTGGAGGGAGACAGCATGGTAGGTGCGAGGTATGTGGAAGTGAATTGAGGGAGAGAAAAATTGCGGTGGCGCAGAGGGGAGAGAACACTTTTCATGGAGAGACAAAAGGGAGAGAAATAGAGAGAGATCGAGAGAGTGTGGCATTGGTTTTGCACAAGAGGAAGAATGTACTAAGGGGTGCATACAAGGATTATTGAGTAGCAGTGAGTACTTAGTTGAAATTCAATAGTATAAATATTGAGTACTGTCAACCATCCCTATTCAATGACAGTAACAGTAGCCTAGAATTCTGTTTGTTTTAGAGCTAAAAAGGACCACCTGATTGAACTTTGCAGCTTACAGATGAGGAAACTGAGGCACAAAGAAGCTAAATGAGTGGCGTGGGTCTACAAAGCAAATGGCAGAGCAATTCTAATGCCTACACCAGATCTAAGGATAGTGTTTGTAGGGATTTCAAAGTATGAGTAACTTTAAAGTAATTGAATTTCAGAATTTTCCATGGATTCTCTCCCTCTCTATCTCTCTCTGTCTCTGTCTCTCTCTCTCTCTCTGTCTCCATCTCTGTCTCCCTCCACCCTTCTCCTGTCAAAGAGAACCTCTTGCTGGAATTTGATCTTGTCTTTGCGGAGCGATTTCTTGAACTCCTGTGTCAAGTCTTATCAGAAGCAAGAGAAAATGGCAAACATGGGAACATATGTATCATCAATACAGCTGACCAAAGATTTACAATTAATAGATGGTCTCTTTTGTTTTTAATATCTACATCTGTATTTATCATTCGATAAATTTAATTTTCTCATGTTCTAAATTCATTTTTTTTTTAATTTTTTTTTTCAACGTTTATTTACTTTTGGGACAGAGAGAGACAGAGCATGAACGGGGGAGGGGCAGAGAGAGAGGGAGACACAGAATCGGAAACAGGCTCCAGGCTCCGAGCCATCAGCCCAGAGCCCGACGCGGGGCTCGAACTCACGGACCGCGAGATCGTGACCTGGCTGAAGTCGGACGCTCAACCGACTGCGCCACCCAGGCGCCCCTCTAAATTCATTTTTAAAAGTTGCCACTTTCCTGAGAATCCTTTACGAAATGGTCTGAAGGGTAAGTAGTGCCACAACTCCCGTTGGACCCCTGCTTATCATTGGTACCACTTACATAGCTGCAATACCGTTGAATGTGTGCCCACTTCATACTTTTGTATCATGTGTCTAACCTGGTGGACATTAGGAACCGTCTAGTGTGGCTGACCCTTTGATCCCGTTTTCTAAAATGGGATATGCTCTAGGTTAAAGTACAAACAATGATGGGTAATCAATGCTACATTAAGATATGACTTAGAGATTCCCTTGTAATAACGCTTAATAATATAGAAGGATATTTTTTTAATGTTTATTTATTTCTGAGACGGAGAGAGACAGAGCATGAGTGGGGGAGGGGCAGAGACAGAGGGAGACACAGAATCCGAAGCAGGCTCCAGGCTCTGAGCTGTCAGCACAGAGCCCCATGTGGGGCTCGAACTCACAGACTGCGAGATCATGACCTGAGCCGAAGCTGGACGCTCAACCAACTGAGCCACCCAGGCGCCTGTGGAAGGATATTTTAAGTGTGAAAAATATTTCATAAAATAGATACCCCTAAAATATCCCTTTAGAATTACTAGTCATTATTTTTGGGTATTGAGATTATAATCATTTAGATATATTTTATATGTATATTTCAAAATTTCTACTAATGAGTCCCATTTTAAACAAGAAAAACATAAAATATTATTTTCATTAAAAGAATAGCCGGGGTACCTGGGTGGCTCCGTCGGTTATGCATCTGACTCTTAGTTTCGGCTCAGGTCATGATCTCAGAGTTCATGGGTTCACAAAGCCCCTCGTCTGGCTCTGTGCTGACAGTGTAGAGCCTGCTTGGGATTCTCTCTGTGTATCCCTCTCTCTGCCCCTCCTCCTCTTGTGCTATTTCTGTCTCTCTCAAAATAGATAAATAAACTCTCAAAAAAAGAAATAACCAGGTGAGTGTAAAAATTAAAGCATAAAAAAGGACATATCTTTGCTCAAGGTAACAAATCATATGAAAATATATTGTGGCTTGGAGAATTTGGATGAATTTTAAAGAGAGTGGAGGTAAAAGTAACTATATTTTTCTGGTTGGTGTGACAGAGAATGTTGAAACGAGAATAACAACGTGCGCAAACAGAAGGTATCATTGGAATAATGTTAAGGGTGATAAGATTGAAACAATATTGTCTATAATAACAAAGTGCCTAGTTTCTTACATGGAAACTCAGTTGATACTCTACTAGAAACACATGGGGAATATAAATAACCTGAAAATCAGATGTATGAATCAAATGGAGTAATAATACTTCATAGGAAGCATTCTCTTGTCTTCATTATCACTGTTTCTTCACATAGAATGGTGTACACAGAAAGTGCTTCTCTAGGTAGAATCCCACATGTTATAAGACAGCAGAGCAGTTATTTTGAACGTTCCTTTAATGAAAGAGGAAACGTGCTTGAAGAGAGCAGATGATCTGCTATGGCTGAAAAGGTCTTGATATCTTTTTCTAACCTTATGGTAAAAGTACCTGTTCTATATTTTTGTGCATAGGTTTGTATTTTGCCCTCCCTCATTCTCTTTTTGTTAACTAAAATGTTACCCTTATTCTTTATATACGGCTGTTTCCAAATCCTACCTTACTATTCAAACTATTTTGATGAAAAAGAAGGGTGATATTTAAATTATTTGTCAACCGGAATGATGTGGGCAATAACTAATCAAATTGATTACTAGAATAGGTACCAATTCGTCAGGATGTTCTGCAAACAAATGCCATAGCCATGTAGGTATGTTTTAGCTAAATATCAACCTGCCACAGAAAACCCAACCCAAACAATGTTAAGGAATTCTGGGTAATTTTTTGACACACACATCTGGGCTGTCCAAATGTGGACTGTTTTTAGACACAACAGGATCCAGGAGCGCAAACAATGTTGTCTCTTTCTCTTTGTTCTTCTTTTCTCTGTATTAATTCCAGTTTTAGAAGGGCTCTTACCTTGTGGTGCAAGATCACTTATAATGGCTCCTATTTCCTTAGGAAAAATGAGTATCTCTGTTGGTTGTCTGGTAAAAGTCTTGGGACTAATTTTGAATTGACTCTGATGAGTGTCCATCTTGTGGCCAAGGGGCTGTGATACAGTAAGTACTGAGGACGGAATCCAACTCCATCCAAACCATCAGACTAACACTGGGGGAGGAGAGTTTTTGAAGGAAAACCAGGGCTGTACTCAAAAGAAGGGGGAAAATTAGTGACCAACTGTGGATGTCTACTCCACTCTGTTTCCTTTGAGCTCTCATAAAACTTTATTACTTTAAGTATTTTTCTAAATTATCAAAGAAATACACTCTCACTTAGAAAGCTGAAAGATAAAGTAAAATATAAGAACAAAGTAAAAAAAAAAATGACATGTTACTGAGTTAGAAATGAAGAAAAAAGTTGTAATGTCTGTAACAGCATAATTCATTGCAAATAGTGAAGTGCAGAAGAGTTAGCTTACTATGACTTAAAATCTGCCAAATTGATTTTATTCTACTCTCTAGTATCTTTAATGTTTTCCTGTGTAAACCATATTATAGCCACAGTTTTTATTTTGGCATTATAAAATAAGACCGATAATAATAAGACCAAGAATTGTTATTCATAGTGTTACTCGAACTTAGTGTTTTTATTTATTTATTTATTTATTTATAAATGTTTTTTTTTATTTATTTTTGGGAGAGAGACAGAGTGTAAGCAGGGGAGGGGCAGAGAGAGAGGGAGACACAGATTCCGAAGCAGGCTCCAAGCTCTGAGCTGTCAGCACAGAGCCCGATGTGGGGCTCCAACCCATGAACTGCAAGATCACAACCTGAACCAAAGTCAGACACTCAGTGGACTGAGCCACCCAGGCTCCCCTAGTGCTATTCTTTGATTAAAAAAAAATTTTTTTTAGTGTTTATTTATTTCTGAGACAGAGCATGAGTGGGGGAGGGGCGGAGAGAGAGGGAGACACAGAATCAGAAGCAGGCTCCAGGCTCTGAGCTATCAGCACAGAGCCCGATGCGGGGCTGGAACTCACAAACCATGAGATCATGGCCTGAGCTGAAGTCGGTCACTCAACCGACTGAGCCACCCAGGTGCCCCCCTAGTGTTATTTTTTAAATATAAGGTAGGATAAAGTATATAATTTGTATACTGAATTATCAAGTAAATATTAAGTTACATATATACATATACATATAAAATATGTATATATATACATATGTATACATATAAAATACACACACGCACACGCACACACACACACATATATATATATATATACATATAAAATACACATACTACATACTTTAAATAATGTATATGTTATAAATGTGAAAGACAGGTAAGTTGCATCCAAAAAAGTTGGTTCCTAAAATTTCAAGGTCATTAAATCTTAGGAAATTGTAGTGCCACAATCATATATGTCTTTGAAAAAATACTTTGACCAGATAAACCTAATACTGATCCCTGTGCTAGCTCTGTTGGCCTAATACTTAACATTTTAAATTAGTGTTTTGGGGCGTTAACCCAAATGAGTGACCCTTTTTGGGATTCTTGAGTCAAAAAGTACAGCCATGACTGAAAAAGAACTTTATCTTTGACAATCCGCTACAGCACTATCTAGTAGAAATGTAATGAAACTCACAAATATGCACCACATATGTCATTTAAAAGTTTCTATTACTCACATCAAAAACAAGTGAAATTAATTGTGAGAATATATTTTGTTTAACCTAGTGTGTCCAAAGTATTATCAACATGTAATCAATATAAAACATTTTAATGACATATTTCACATTCTCTTTTTCATGTTAATTTTTAAAAATCCAGTGTGGATTTTATACTTACAGCACATCTTAATTTGGACTAACTGCATTTCAAGTGCTCAATAGGCACATACGTTCACAGATCTACTAGGCAAGCGAGAGTTATTTAGTCAATAAGCCAAGATGATAATGATGATGATAATAATAAAAATCTGAATAGAGACCTGATTTCCTAGTGCATTCCTTGACAATTTTAGTCCTCAGCCTGACTACATAAAATTGGATCGACCATGTGAAATTGGACAAGATTATCTGCTGAGGTTGTGTAAGCAGGCTACAGGGAATTTTGGCTTTACTGTAAACTATTTTCATGTATGTTACTTATACTGAGTTTACACATAACTCATGTCTGTAAATTTCAGGTACCCAACATTGTTTAGCTAAACATCCTTACCCTTAATTCCAAAGCATAATGATTTAAAGTCAATACAGTCACTCACAACATACCCAGTAGCAGCAAGGGAAAGTTCAAGGTCTTGGAAGTACAACAGTAGGCTTCAAAGTGATTAGTAGGGTGTTGTTTTCCTGGTGTAATGGCATGTTATACACATTGTAATCAATAAAGGTACAGTTGGAGAAAGACTTCTGCATCTTGGCTTATTTTAAATGGCCTCTTTTAACACTTGTTTTATTTAGGTCATGAAAAAAGAATTTTAGTATAAACCAATACCCAAAAGTTGTGGCAAGAAATGAGCTTGGTTCTGAATCACTGCAAATCTGGGGAAGTATGGGGAAGATACAATAGACATATAAGTTGGTTTTATGTTTTTTAAGAAATAAATCTAAAGCTAGTTAGGTGGATCAATTACTTAAGCAAATTTATTGGGTTGCACTGTACATATATTAAATGGAAAGAGTAAGTGGGACAGGCCTATATTTTAAACTAATGCATAAAATCAATAGGTACCAAGTAACTCTTCAACCTGACTATATTTATAATGACTTCATGTTCCACAAAATTGTTCCTGTTCAACTGTTCCTGTTCCATTTTACCTCACTTTTGGCTTAATAAGCATATTCCATGTCTAAGATATATCTATTTCTATCTCAAAAATCAACAAACAGGGGCGCCTGGGTGGCGCAGTCGGTTGAGCGTCCGACTTCGGCCAGGTCACGATCTCGCGGTCCGTGAGTTCGAGCCCCGCGTCGGGCTCTGGGCTGATGGCTCAGAGCCTGGAGCCTGTTTCCGATTCTGTGTCTCCCTCTCTCTCTGCCCCTCGCCCGTTCATGCTCTGTCTCTCTCTGTCCCAAAAATAAATAAATGTTGAAAAAAAAAATTAAAAAAAAAATCAACAAACAATACCACTTAAACTTTGGGAAAAGTTTCCAAGCTAGATCCAGTGGTCATGAAATTTTCCCACATAAGGTAGAATTTGGAGCCAAGAAAAAAATATTTATGTTCAATGTCATTTTTTCTCCAAATTATCACCATGCTTGCTTACCAGGATCTGGTATGGATTTAGATTGTTATTCCTTAACTACAAGAGAGAGTACATTGATACCATTTCTGAACTGGGAAAGTCATATCGCAAGTGTTGAATGAGGTATATACATGTTAGCATATATTATGAGTACTGAATACTTGCCAGGCTACCTTGAGGAAAATATTTATGACAGAATTTAGGAATGCTGGATATTGTATTGACTCACATATATTAAATCTCAACAGAAATAGAGATTCTTTGTCTTATAATTTATGGCACTTTATTGTTTTTTTCATTGTGGAAAAATCTTTAAGAAAAAAAATGTAGTTAACAAAAAAAACCTTAAGTCCCACCTAGCAAAGTATACCCAAAAGGAAATTACAGTACAGGTAAGTTTTAAGTCAAATCCTCACCAATTCCTACAGTATTAGTAATGAGTCTCAATTTTCAAAACTCACTTATTTTTAAAAGCTTAAACTTAACCTAAAAGACTTTAAAGGAAAATAAACTAGAATGAACAAACATGAGAAATGTTTGTCTTTGAATGAGGGATCTAGCACCTTGAGTTGTCCAAAAAAGTATGTCTCCCCAATGTGTTCACGGCAATGTGGTGTAAAAGATCCATTCAATGTACTTAAAACCACTTTAACTCAGATAACATCACTCTGAAATACACAACCAAAATGTTACTTGAGAAAAGCTGAAAATAGTTTTAGTTTACTCATTATCACATGCTAGAAGAAAGTTTGCATGAGAAAACACTGCAAAGGTAATTTTTTAATCCAGATTTCACAAACTCATGGTGCAAAATGGGTCCCACAGCTTCTTCTAAGAGTAATAATTGCTTTTCACTGCTTGTTGTATGCCTGTGAAAATTTGATTGCAATAGTGCAAATGTTCCTACAAAACTAATCATATCCACCCATGCTGTTCTGGCCTCAATAGCCAGCCCCATAACAGCCACTCACAGACTGGCTCTCGAGGCCACTGTAAGTAGGCTGGGCTGACACTCCCATGCCTTGCATCACCTGGCTGCTATACGCCCCATTGCTGGCCCCAGGAGTGGAATTCAGGAAAAGGTCTATGTGCCTGTGTTGCATGTTGGCCTGGTCTTTGGACATAGCTGCCACAGCTTTTTCGTGAGTGGCAAACTCAACATCAGCTCCGCCGGTCACCCTTCCATCAGGTCCAGTCTCAATATACACTCTCACAGGGTTGAGCGGAGAGAAGTTGTAAGTGTCGTTCTCTGTGGGTGTGCATGGCAGCCCTCTCATGTGGACACTGTCCAGTGCTACTCCCGACAGCGAACTCCCTGTCTCCATACCTGTGGTCATCCGTGCCTGAGGGACAATAGCTGAGGTCTCTCCCAAACACATCAGTGGTAAGCTGTAGCCATCGCTGAGACCGCCGTTGTCCTCAGAGCCCCCATAGCCTGCACTATAATCACCAGACCTCATCCCCTCCGGGCCCACTTGCTTGATGATGCCAATACACCTCCTGGCTGTGCCAGGACGATCTTGGGGCCTTGGCCGCTGTATAGACATGAACTTCACAGACTTTGGACACTTCAGCATACCTGCACCTTATTCTCTCCTTATGCTTCCTTAGGGCCTTCTCAGCTAACTCCTGTGAGGCAAAACTACACAAAGGCTTCCCCTCTAATCTTGCCCCTGAGGTCCACAGGCAATGTGATCCTGCTTGGCATAATTTCCAACCCTGAGAACTGAACAATTTCTTTCTCGGTGCCTCCAAATGGGGGAGCTCGAAGCCGCACGAAGCCATCATTGGCAGTGTCAGCACCGTTTGGACCACGGGGCTTCAACACTCAGTCCATCTCGGTTCTGTGGTATGCTTTCCCTGTCTTTTTTAAGGGCCGTTTTTACATGGCCCTTACCACTCTCACCAAAAGCCTCACCACTCTGCCTGCCTTCTCTAGAGTAGATGAAATGAACACCTGCAGCCCCATCATGTATTGTGCAGTCAGAAAGGAAATTCTGCACATCCTCAACAGAGCAGGATCAGGGCAGGCCACGGAGCTTGACCACAAAGCCTTCACCTCCCTCGGGGCGCAGCCTCATGGACACTTGAGAGAACAGAGGTCAAATAAACTTGGATGCAGCTTTTTTGTGGCTTAAAGAACAACTCTAGGATAAGGGTGGGATGCCCACAGTTGGAGACACTTCTGGTAGGTGACAAATTGCTGAGGGGAGCAGGACTGGTCAAACAAGTGCAGTTTACAGTCAAAGAACCCTTAATTCCGCCTGACACTTGAAAACGCAGAGGGCTCCAGGAAAGTCCAGGTGCATCTCCTTCTGTTACTAGCCTGAAATGGAAACTCAACTGGCTGTAGGCAAAGGTTTCATAGGAGGGTTGAAACTGAGCTTTTAAGCTTGCAGCCCTCGGCCGCCAGGGGCGCATCTGAGCAATGTGTCTGTGGGAAGCACAGTGAATGAAGGTCTCAGGCACTGACAGGTGCAGGAGGAGCTCACTGAAATAGGCTGACAGCAGGCTTGTGGCACTTTCTGAATGAGAAGATGAAAAACAAGAATCGTCATCAATTATGGAAAATTATCCCTCGGAAGTAAATATTCCCTCTTTCCAATTCTCTTCATTTTCTCCACCTGGAATTCCAATGATAAAGACTTTAACCAATTCTCTATGACTTTTAATCTCTCAAAAATATATTTTGGGGTGCCTGGGTGGCTCAGTTGGGTGAGCTTCCGACTTAGGCTCAGGTCATGATCTCACAGTTTGTGGGTTTGAGACCCGCATCGGGCTCTGTGCTGACGGCTCTGAGCCTGGAGCCTGCTTCAGATTCTGTGTCTCCCTCTCTCTCTTCCCCTCCCCTGCTCGCACTCTGTCTCTGTCTCTCAAAAGTGAATAAACATAAAAAAAAAAAACTTTTAAAAAATGTGTATCTTAAATGTATATATTTTTAATTATAGAGAGAGGGAGAGAGCACTAGCAGGTGCGAGGGTTGGGGAGGAGGGAGGGGGAGGGGAGAGAGAGAGAGTGTGTGAGAGAGAGAAAATCCTAAGCAAGCTCTACCGCTGAGCATGGAGAGGCACCTCTGTCCTGTCTTTAATGAGTGCTGCATTCTGGATGATTTCATCAGATCCATCTTTCAGTCTACTAATTATTTATTATTTTAGCTCTGCTTAATCTACTGTGTAACCCATACAGTTTAAAAAGAAACATTTGTGGGGGCGCCTGGGTGACGCAGTCGGTTAAGCATCTGACTTCAGCCAGGTCACGATCTCGCGGTCCGTGAGTTCGAGCCCCGCGTCGGGCTCTGGGCTGATGGCTCAGAGCCTGGAGCCCGTTTCCAATTCTGTGTCTCCCTCTCTCTCTACCCCTCCCCCGTTCATGCTCTGTCTCTCTCTGTCCCAAAAATAAATAAACGTTGGAAAAAAAAAAAAGAAACATTTGTGAAAGGGAGGCCTGGGTGGCTCAGTCCCTTAAGTCACCCACTCTTGGTTCCACCTCAGGTCATGATGTCACAGTTGGTGGGATCAGTCCCACATAGGGCTCTGTGCTGACAGTGCAGTGCCTGTTTGGGATTCTCTCTCTCTCTTTCCCTTCCCCGCTTGTGAACGCACGGTCTTTCTCTCAAAATAAATAAATAAACCTTATAAAAAAATTTAAAATAAACATTGATAAAGATCTTTGTATGCTGAGTTTTTTATATGGTATCTTGTTCTTTTGAAGAAAACATGAAATACGCATACATATGAGTGTAGAGCTTATTGATCATACTGAATATATTTTTCAGTGGGTTGCTTTCAGGTGCTATTTTTTCAATTTTTTATTCTTTTTTGTCTACTTTCTGTGTTTAGAAATTATATGTCCTCTGGCTAATCATTTAGTGGTTAACACACATTTAATTGTGGTAAAATGACATTACATTCATCATAATCATTTTAAAGTACAATTCAGTGGCATTAACTATATTCGCAATGCACAGCCAGCCCAAATTGCACAGAATGTACAATTAGAACTATATATTTCCAAAATTTTTCATCACTCTAAATGGAAACTTGTACCCACTAAGCAGTCATTCCCAAGGTAGCTGGGTAGCTCATTCGGTTAAGTGTACAACTTCAGGTCAGGTCATGATCTCACAGTTCATGGGTTTGAACCCCGTGTGGGGTTCTGTGCTGACAGCTTAGAGCCTGGAGCCTACTTTGGATTCTGTGTCTCCATCTCTCCCTGTCCCTCTCCTGCCTGTGCTCTGTTTCTCTCTCAAAAATAAATGTTTTAAGAAATGTAACCAGGGGCGCCTGGGTGGCGCAGTCGGTTAAGCATCCGACTTCAGCCAGGTCACGATCTCGCGGTCCGGGAGTTCGAGCCCCGCGTCAGGCTCTGGGCTGATGGCTCAGAGCCTGGAGCCTGTTTCCGATTCTGTGTCTCCCTCTCTCTCTGCCCCTCCCCCGTTCATGCTCTGTCTCTCTCTGTCCCAAAAATAAATAAACTTTGATAAAAAAAAAAAAAAAAGAAATGTAACCAGTCGTTCCAAATTCCCCTCTCCCCCCAGCCCCTGGCAACCACAAATTAACTTTCTGTCTCTATGGATTAGCCTATTATGTACATTTCATGTAAATGGCATCATACAGTATGTGGTCCTTTGTATCTGGCTTGTTTCACTGCGTGTAAGGTTTTCCAGGTGCATCCATGTTGTAGCATGTATCAGTAACATATGCAATAATTGTCTTTATGGCTGAATAATATTCTATTGAATGGATATCTCACATTTTGTTTATTCATTTATCTGGTGATAGACATTTGAGTTGTTTTTACCTTCTGGCTATCGTAAATAGAGCTACTATGAACATTCTTAACTTTTTGTTTGAACACCTATGTGTAATTCATTTGGGTGTATATCTATGAGGGAAAGTACTGGGTTATGTGGTAATTCCATGTTTACATTTTTGAGGAAGCACCAAATTGTTTTCCACAGCACTGTACAATTTTATATTTTTACCAGAAATGCATAAAGATTATAGTTTTTCTACATCCTTGCAAATACTTGTTATTTTCCTTTTTCTTTTTTTTTTTACTGCAAATAGTTTCTCAGTGTGCTTTTCATTTGCATTTTCTAAATGACTAATTCAATTAGCATGTTTTCATGTGTTTGTTGCCTATTTGGATATCTGGAGAAATGTCCATTTTTTTTTTTAATTTTTTTTTTAACGTTTATTTTTGAGACAGAGAGAGACAGAGCATGAACGGGGGAGGGACAGAGAGAGAGGGAGACACAGAATCGGAAGCAGGCTCCAGGCTCTGAGCCATCAGCCCAGAGCCCGACGCGGGGCTCGAACTCACGGACCGTGAGACCGTGACCCGAGCTGAAGTCGGATGCTTAACCGACTGAGCCACCCAGGCGCCCCTGAAATGTCCATTTTTAAATTGGGTTTGTGTCTGCTGTTGAGTTGTAAGAGTTCTTTATATACTCTGGATACTAGACGCTTATCAGATACATGATTTGCAAATATTTTCTCCCAGTTTCTGGATGGTCTTTTCACCTTTAGAGTATCCTTTGATGGATGAAAGGGTTTTTTCAAATGTTTGAAGTTTCATTTATTAATTTATTTTTTGAGAGAGAGAGAGAGAGAGAGAGAGAGAGATAGCACAAGTAGAGGAATGGCAGAGAGAGTGGAAGAGAGAGAATCCCAAACAGCCTCTGTGCTGTCTGCATGCAGAGCCTCACGGGGCTTGATATCATGAACTGTGAGATCATGACCTGAGCTGAAATCAGAGCCAGATGCTTAACTGACTGAATCACCCAGGCTCCCGTATGCATGAAAGTTTTTAATTTTTATGAAATCTAGCTTATCTATTTTTTCCTTCATTGCTTGTATTTTTGGGGTCACATTTAATAAACCATTAACAAAGGGGGACCGGGGTGGCTCAGTCTGCTAAGCATCAGACTCTCGATTTCAGCTCAGGTCATTATCTCCTGGTCCATGAGTTCGAGCCTTGAGTTGGCTGAAGCCTGCTTGGTATTCTATGTCTCCCTCTCTCTCTGTCCCTTCCTCAGCTCATGCTCTGTCTCTCTCTCTGAAAATAGTAAACATGAAAGAAAGAAAGAAAGAAAGAAAGAAAGAAAGAAAGAAAGAAAGAAAGAAAGAAAGGAAGAAAGGAAGAAAGGAAGAAAGAAACCATTTACAAACAATTTCCAAAGCCAAGAAAATTTTCCCATTTTCTTCTAAGAGTTTTATTGCTGTAGAGCTTAAATTTTGATCTGTTAACTATTTTGAGTTAGTTTTTGTACATCATTCTTTTACACGTGAATATCTAGTTGTCCCAGCACCATTTGTTGAAGAGACTCTTCACCATTGAATAGTCCTATGGAACTTGTTGAAAATCAATTATAAAGCCTCTCTTCTACCCCACTCCCCCCCCCAAAATTGCACTCCCTAGCTCTTCCTCTTAGGTTTTTGGCATGTCTTTTGTTTGTCCCAGCTTTCTCCCCTAGCCTCCTACCCCCAGGCAACAGCAACCTGCTCATTGTATTTGTTTTCATTGTTTTTGAGGACCACTTAGCCACTCCACTCTGATAGAGTTCAGAGTTAGGCAAAACAAAGGGGAGACTTGCATAAGTCTTTGAAGGGAACTCTAGCAAGGTCAAAACAGAGAAACACAGTTCCTTGGGAATCAGACCCTTTCTGTTCTTCTGGTTCTAGGTACCCACCCTGGGAATGCAAGCTGCCATTTTTAAGAATGCCACCACGACAGGAAAGAGGATGGAGCTAGAAGTTAGAATATCACAAAGATCTCTTACCTTTTTTTTGGAGGCTTTTCTGCTGGCTGAGTCTGTGCTTGGTTGCTGTAGACCTGTTCTCTTCCAGGGTTGTGATTATAACAGGGTTTGTTTAGTTTTGTTTTGCCAAACATTTAGTGGTTTAGGTGCAGGATGGCTCCTGGAGGTCCATACTCTGCCATATTTTCTTCTATCACCCTACCCAAATATTTTGACATGCGTGTCAAATTTAACAAAGTCTAAAAGTTTTTACCCTTCTCTCAAAAATATAAGGTTTTAAAAATGCTTTCATTCTAATTCCTCCTGCCCAACTTACAGGCTATTTTCCTCCATTATCTTAGTTTTTGGCTGCTTATATATCTTCCATGATAATAATGGTTATGATAATGGCAATGAGGATGATGATGACTGTTACAATGCTTAATTAAGTTTTCTCTTATTTGCCAACATAATTCCTCATTATTCCATGGCAAATCACAAAGTCTCCATATCTTCACAGTCCGATGTGGTCGCCATTAGCCACATATGGCTATTTTACACTTGAGATGTAGTTAGTAAGGCTGAGGAACTAAATATTGTTTTATCTGAGTCAGTGTAAATTTATATTTAGAAAAAAAGGAGTGGAAAATCATTTTCTGTTAAACATGCATGTATTATTGTCATAGGACTCCATTTCACTTTAAATGTCAGCATTGCAATTTCACTGTGTTGTAAATATAAAATACACACTGGATTTCAAAGACTTATTATGAAAAAATAAATGTAAACTATCTCATCAGTAATTTTTTATTACTCAGTAATTTTTTAAAATGATATTTTTAATACATTTGGCTAAATAAACTATTAACATCAATTTTTCACCTTTTGTTTTCAATGGTCATAATGTGACTACCAGAGAATATAGGATTACATATATGTTTCTATTAATAGTGCTGCTCCAATCAATGTGATTTCCATCTCTCTGATATATATATATATAAAATTTAGAATTTCCCTTACTGAAGGTGACAAGCTCTCTATGTTGTCTAAAATGTCTATTTTATTTTCATATTTCAAAGATAGTTTCTTTGGGTATAGAATGCTAAGTTGATATTTATTTTCTTTCAACACATTGAAGATATACCA
Source organism: Prionailurus viverrinus (assembly GCF_022837055.1). Lineage (NCBI taxonomy): Eukaryota > Metazoa > Chordata > Mammalia > Carnivora > Felidae > Prionailurus > Prionailurus viverrinus. The sequence goes on from NC_062567.1 coordinate 97,964,911, forward strand.
TTCTACTGTCTTCTGGCTTATACTATTACCTTCAGGAAGTGAACATTCAGCCTAGTTGCCATTTCTATGTTAACAATCATTCATTATCCTCTCGATAGTTTTAAGATTTCCTTTAAGTTGATGTTCTCCTGTGCTGTGTCTAGATGTAGATTTCTTTTTATTTATCCTATTTGGAATATATTAGGTTTCTTTGAACTGAGGTTTTGTGATTTTCAATAATTCTGGAAATTCCAAATCGTATCTCTTTACAGAGATCCTCTTTCCCATTCTTTCTATTTTTCCCCTTTTGGAACCCTAAATAGATATACATGAGACCATCTATTTCTAGATTTCATGTGTTTTCACTTTTCTTCATAGTTTTTATTTATCTTTCTTAGCTACATTCTATTACTCTATTGTTTAATCAACACTGAGTATTTTTATTTCATCTATTGTATATTTTACTTCCAGAAGTGCTGTTAGGTTCTTTTTTGGTCATTTGTTGCTCATATATTCAAGCTTCTCATTTAATTCTTTAAATATGTTAATTATAATATTTTTCTATATCTGACATTGTCACTATCTGATTTCTGTGGGTTTGTTTCTGCAGCTGTTATTTCTACTTGTTTTCATTCATGTTATCTTCCTTTTCTTAAAATGTATTTTATGAGGGGTACCTGGGTGGCTCAGTCAGTTGAGCGTCTGACTTCGCCTCGGGTCTGATCTCACTGTTCACGGGTTCAAGCCCCGCATCGGGCTCTGTGCTGACAGCTCAGAGCCTGGAGCCTGCTTTGGATTCTGTGTCTCCCTCTCTCTCTTCCCCTCCGCCACTCACACTCTGGGTCTCTCTCTCTCTCTCTCTCTCTCAGAAATAAACATTAAAACATTTTTTTAATGTATTTTATGAAATTTCAGTGTAAGCTGCATTATTCCTAGGACTACATCTTTAGGAATTTTTTGAAACTCAAACTAAAGGTAAAATCATCAAAGAGGATTCTTATTTGCTTTTGCCAGCCACCTGGGGGACATTGTTAACCCAGAACCACTTTAATTTTTCCACTTAGGTATTTTTTTTATCATATAAGTAATATGAATGTGCAACAAAACCTGCAGGTGTATTGGTTTATGGATACAAATTTTTTGAAGAGGATTTTTTTCCTCCTCCATCAAATGGAAAGGCTGCATTAGGGCAACTTCCTGGCTTTCTCCTTCTATGTAGCGGGTTTATTTCTAATTCATTATTACACTGATAGAGGTAGGCTGTGTGTGTGTGTGTGTGTGTGTGTGTGTGTGTGTGTGTGTGTTGCAGTTTGAGATCCCTTATTAGGTTCCTAACTCAGGTGGGCCCAAAACTCCAACTTTTGTTACCTCATGTAGAAGAGTCCCATGTAGAAATTGAAATGAAACCTCAGGGTCTCCAGGTGGGCAACAGAAATCTTCAGGGCAACAGCCAGTTTTGGTGTCATTTTCCTTTTAGGATTTCAATTTTCAGTGCATTTTGAGGACCTGCAAATTCTTTGCTTTTGTGTCAGTGCAATAATGTGCTAAAAATATTTTCTTTATATAGTATCCAGCATTTAAATGCTTTCAATTAGTGGATCATTCAGTGTATTTTGTCTGTCATAATGTTAGGAAATAAAATGATCTTTTGTTCCTTTCTCATGGATTTCATTCCATCTTTTATTTCTCATGTATTTTTAACCTAATTATTTTATAGTTTATATCCAATAATTCTTATATCTAAAATTTTTGACAGTCTAATTCTCTGTGTTGTGTTTTTGTTGTTTCTGTTGACCCTTGTTCATGGGTCAACCTTCTTTTCTCATGTGTTTTGGATGGTGAAATATGGGTAGCAGGGCTTCATACATGGGAGTCTTGTGAGGGAGACATCCCTTCATGCAGGATTATTTTTCTCTTTTAGGTAGCGTGGCCATTTACCAGTCTGGGCTGTTTTCAGTGTTGTTGCTTTGGGATTTCTGGGATTATATGTGTATAAAATCCAACACCAAACTCCTATGAAGGCAGGCCTGAGCTATTAATTCTTTGACAGTCATGTTATACTCCTGCTCAGAGCCCAGGTTGGGATTCATGCATTTTCTTGCCTTCTTTTGCTGGTAGTAGGAAGTCTTGGTTTGTGTCTTGTTTCCTTGAGGATATAGCCTTCCTACATCTGTGCTTTGATCTCAACTGCAAGTCCCTCCTGGCTAGTCCCCAAGGTCTTGCTTGCTTCCTATCCCTCTCATGGCTGCTAAACATTAGCCTCTTGGTTTCAGGATCAGGAGAAGGTACAAGATCAACCCTGGTTTACCATCAGTCCACCTTGCCACTCTGATTTCCAGCAACCTGGTCTGTGAGGCCTTCTAGTTCCTTTTATATCTCATTGTTGATTTATTTGCTCTTTCTAAATTTATTTTTGACAGAGATTTATTTGTTTCATTATTTTGACCCAAGAATCAGCTCAGACTTTTTAAGATTCCACTGTTTTGCTGTATTCTGACGTTAAAACTTAATTTTTTATCCTGCTTTTCGTTGTTTTATTCTGTTTTGTTTTTATCTTTGTTATTGTTCTTTGTTTTTCTTATTAATTATTCCCACACTTTTACTTGTAAGCTTTCCCACACATTCTGTTTTGGATACATTTTGTTGGCATATATTGGCTATCTTCACTTAGCACGTGTTGCATATCTTCAAGTCAACAACTAGTGGAATTAAAACGTGATATATATTGTTCAAGTAACTGAAGATAAAAACTAATAAGCATAGTTTATGTTACAAAAGATTAAAACAGTAAGTGAAAGGAATCACAGAACCTACTTTCATTAAAGGGAATAAAAAATTTGTTATCTACCAGTTATAGAATAGGGAATGGTTTGAATCTTGATTTAGTATAGAAGTTTAAATAACTTATAACTGATGTATTTCTTAAAAAAATTTTTTTTAAGTTTCTTTATTTATTTTGAGAGAGACAGAGACAGTGTGAGTAGGGGAGGGCCAGAAAGAGAGGAAGAGAGAGAGAATCCCAAGCAGACTCCACACTGTCAGCACAGAGCCTGATGTAGGGCTCGAACTCACAAAATGAGATCAAGACCTGCACCTAAACCAAGAGTCAGATGCTTAACTGACTGAGCCACCCAGGTGACCCCTATAACTGATATATTTCATGCTTTCTGTTCTTTGTTTTTGCTTTTGCCTTGTTACTGGTGTTTGTATTCTGCTTTTTGCTAAACTAGTATGACTATTTAGATTGTATTTTATGACTGAGAATATGAACACTTTTTAGAAATATTCTCCTGACACTTGAAAATAAAGATTTTACATAGCTAACTATATATTTGTTCAATTTATTTAATTATATTATTCTTCTATATGTGACTTTCTATCTTTGTAGATATGTCAAAGGCAGGAAAAGGTATATTAAAGTCTCCCATAAAAACTATATTTTTGTATTTTTCTCCTTGTTTTGCAACCCGTTTCTGATGTGTGGGGTGTGTGTATTTGTGAATCTGGGACCATAGTTTACAGTCTGTCAAGGTTCATGATTTTTATATCTTTATTGAATATTGTACCTTTAAAAAATTTTTTTTAATGTTTATTTTTTGAAGGGTGGGGGGAGAGAGAGAGTAAGCGAGTGTGCGTGAGCACGAGCAGAAGAAGGGCAGAGAGAGAAGGAGACATAGAATCCGAAGCAGGCTTCAGGCTCTGAGCTGTCAACACAGAGCCTGATGCGGGGCTCGAACCCATGGACTGTGAGATCATGACCTGAGCTGAAGTTGGACACTCAACCGACTGAGCCACCCAGGCATCCCGAATATTATACCTTTTGATTTTTAAATCTTGAATTACATAGTATTTTACCCCCCCACCCCAAATATTCAACCTATATTTATAGCCAATTGTAAATATCAGAAGTAAGGTATCATCTTTTATATTTTCTTTATGTAAAATGAGAAACTTAACACACCTTTACCCACTTTCATTCATTCAATCAAAAAATACTTCTTGAATACCTATCATGATTCCCTAGGCACTATTCCAATTGTGAAAAATAAGTATAAAAGTCCCTGCCATCTTGGAGTTTAATTCTAGTGGAGAGAGACAGATAATAATAAGTAAGCAAGTAAATGACCATATTTCATTGATTCAAAGAAGTATATTTTTTCCCCCATAATTTAATGTCTTTGAAATCAGGATGTCTTTACAATGGATGATTCATCATGTTCAATTGGCTGTGCTTTTTTGGGTAGAATATTTTAAAAATGGTAAGACTCGGGCGCCTGGGTGGCTCAGTCAGTTGAATGTCTGATCTCATGGTTTGTAAGTTGGAGCCTTGCATCAGGCTTACTGCTATCAGCCTGTCAGGAGAGATCCCGCTTTAGATCCTGTCCCCCTCTCTCTGCCCCTCCCCCACTTGCACTCTCTCAAAAATAAATAAACATTAAAAGAAATGGTGAGCCTTATAATTAGTGATGTGTTATATTAAATGAAATATTATAGTATATCCAACGGTGATAAACGCTATGGAGGAAACAAAGGTGGAGAAGGGGTATGGACATTTCTGGAGAAGTGTTGCATTTTTAAGTAGGATGATCAGAGATGCCTGCCTCCCTGAGAAGGTGACTTCTGAGCAAAGACCTTAAAGAGATGAGAGAGTGAGTAGGACCACTGCGTGCAGTTGTGCAGGTCATACACTGCTTTACTTTCATGATTACCACTCATATGGATTATGTGAAGAGCCTTGCAGCTATGTTCAATGCCTATGGGAGGGAGCCATGTGGATATCAAGGGGAAGTAGGGTCTAGGCAAGAGTACATCATATGCAAGGGTACTGATTCTGGTGAGCACCTGGCATTCTCAAGGCACAGGGTGAGTAGTGGGGGAAGTAGTAGGGGATGTCAGAGAAGTCAGTAGGGGCCAGCTTTTATAGAGTCCTGTAACCACATTGGGACTTTGACTTTTACCTTGAGTCAGATGGGAAACAATTTGAAGATGTGGAAAAGGCAACAGATAACATCTGACTTACATTTTTGAAAAGGACCACACTGACTACAGTGTGAGAAGAGACTACAAAAGGGGACAAAATAGGATACGATAAAATAGGTTAGTAGGCTTACTGCAATAATACAGGTGTGAGACGAAGGTGCCTGGGTGCGGGGGATGAGAAGTGGTCAGGGTCTGGGTACGTTTTGAAGGTATGTAGGGCCACAGCATTTGCTTATGGATTAAATACGGGATGCAAGTCAAAGAGAGGCATCAAGGATGTTTCTAAGTTTTGGGGGTCTAAGCAATTGCTCTCACTTCCCTGTTTGTTTATATAATCTAGGGTTTAAAACACAAATTATACATATAAAATTACTTTTTAATAACATATATTTTTGTTGAAGTACTGTTACAGGTATTTATATTCAGTTTTGTAACAAAATTTATTATGCTTACATGGCACTAAGTTAAACTGGTTTTAGTTCCTATCTGCTTTATTATCATTCCTTGGTTTCTAGATTTTGCTATTATTTGAGCTGTCTCAATATTGACCTCTGTCCATAACGTTCTACTCTGTATTTTGTTATTAACAATTTTTAGCTCAATATGGGATAGGATGTATAGACAATGAGAACAAGGACAATGACACTTTGATTTCCTCTGTCTACCCATATGATAGAAAGATAGATGTTTGGTTTTCTGCTTGGTATAAACTGTTGTTTCTGAACCAGGGGAATGACAGAAGATGGAAAAGTGTCGTCTATCTACGTATGAGTCAGCCCAGCCCTTTCCTGTGGTGTAACAGGGGTAGGTCACTGATTTGATCTTTCAGTCTGGTTCCGTTGACCTTGCAATGAATAAATTTCCCTGATTCTGGAGGCAGAGTGATTATCAGGACTTGTTCTTGGTGTTGCTCTTTCTTTTTGCCTTGTTCTTTACCTTCATGCAATCTCATGCGGTGATGGTGCAATGTGTGTGTTAAGGGTGGTTTGTTAGACGTTATTTTAAGCTGGAATTCAGAGTCTTTAAATTTAAAACTAATTTAACAAGCTGCCTTAGTTGAAGAAGGCACCAGCTGAGAATAACTTCACTTGTTAAAGGGCCTTTATCTTCATTGGACTAGCAGGGTTTTGACTTAATATTTCAAAATGGCACTTTTGTCTTCCTATACAATTGTCATGTGGAGCATTTTTGGGAAATTATGTCTTGTGTGACATCATACATAACACCTTACTCCTTTCTCCTACAAAGACATTTAGTTTGCGTTTCCTTGAGCAGAATTTGAAAGTAAAGCCACTCCCATATATGCAAGACCACATTTGGATCCTGAGGGAAGTCTATTGCTTTCATGTAGACCCAGAGAATTAAGAAGTTAGTTCAGAAATTTAGGAGGTAACATTTGAATAATATAATGATGTGGTTTGTAGTCAACACCCTGCTCTGCCTCGGTTGTTCTGTGCATTGTCATGTTGAGGTATTATGGAAACTGCCTCTATCTAAGCTCCTTGAACACAAGTGGAACAGCAAGTAACACTGGCTTTGCACCGTCCCCAGAAAGCCATCTCTAAGAATATAGCTTTTATAGCATATATATAGGAACAGTCAGTTCCTATATACTTCTGTATATATTTTTATTCCTGAATTATGTATGGGAATGCAGTAAGTATTCTGGGGTGAGTCTTTACAGACAAAATAATATTGTCCGTTTTCAAATGTTGGACACGGCTAGTGCCAGCCCACCAGGAAGGCCTGAAAGCCTAGCCATCTGTCAGCAGAAAGAAAGAAGTGTTACCAACTGAAAGCGAAATGGTCTTTCACTGAGAGGAGTTCTCCTTAGGATATTCTAGTCATCTTTTGTGAGTTTTGCTCCATTGAACAATAAAACCAAAGCCTGCTTAAGCATGGCTTCATGATTCTGCAATGAAGATTTTCTCTTATGGGTGGTTGTACATTGACAACATTCTATTAAATGCCCTTTTCATGTAAGTTAAGTTTAATGGGATCAGGAAATTGGTAGCTGTATACCTAGAATTGCTATTCCTGGAAAAACTTTAAGAAAATATTTTAATATCTGATGGAAATTACAAATAGCCACTCATCCAGAGGACATTGATAGAAGGAGAGAAAATGGGAAAGGATAATGCCAATTTATTTTTATTTCTTTGTTCTTCCCTAGGAAGTAATATGTGGTTGAAAACTTGGATGGATGGTGAGGGTTTTAGGCCATACTGTGAAACTGTTCTCTTGATTAAGCAATCTTATTTACAAATACAAATGTTATTTCTATGCACCTTCTATGTTTAAGTCCTCTTCTACATATTATGAGAACTTAAAAAAAAATTTTTAATGTTTATTTTTGAGAGAGAGACAGACAGTGCAAGTGGGGGAGGGGTAGAGAGAGAAGGAGACACAGAATCTGAAGCAAGCTCCAGGCTCTGAGCTTCAGCACAGAGCCCAGTGCAGGGCTTGAACTCACAAACCGTGTGAATGGTGACCTGGGCCAAAGTCGGACACTTAACCAACTGAGCCACCCAGACAGCATGTATAATGAGAACTTAAATAACAAACAACAAATATTAGAATAGTAGGAAGAAAGGTCTTTTTTTTTTTTTTTAAAGAAAGTTTGTTTATTTTGAGAGAGAGAGAAAGAGCACACACAAGTGGAAGAGGGGCAGAGAGAGAGAGAGAGGGAGAGAGAGGGAGAATTCCAAGCAGGCTCCTCCTCACTGTCAGCGTGGAGCCCCATGTGGGGCTCGAACTCACAAACCAGTAGATCATGACCTGAGCTAAAGTCAGATGCTTAAGTGACTGAGCCACTCAGGTACCCCGAGAAAGGTCATATTTTATACAAACCATAGTAGAAAATAATCAGAATCAATTTGCATTGTCATTCCTGTCTGGTTGCTAAAGAGATTATTTTATTTTGTGGAATTGTGGGGACTAATGTTTTCTAGTTTTTATGAAAAATATGGTTAATTTTCTCAAGTAAAAATAAAAAACCTAAATATTAGCATTACAAATCCCTCAATTGCTTTAATCTTTATTGCGTACTATAAATAATATGCATAATCTTCCGTAAATGTCTCTCAACCTCTATAACTTTGGGGAGATTAAAATGTTAAATTTCAATATTACACTTCAAATGTTTGAGGCCTAATAGATAACTAAATTAATGAGAACACTATGTGCCATTGGACACATTGTGGCTTTCTCTCTTTTGTCAATATTGATTGAAATGGTTGTGGAAAGTGGCCAAATTAGACTAGATCTTTTAAACAATAGAATGTGTAAGAATAAACTGTATTTACCTTTGGGAAGCATTAAGGTACATGATTAGAAAAACAAGGTCATTCCTATCTCTTGTTCTTTGATCCTAGTCTCTGTTGGTGCTTTGTCCTGCTGTCATAGCCTAGTAACCTGCTCTGGTGGAGAAGCCACAGCTGCCCAGCTGTGCTAAATTATCTCCAGAATTCATTCTCCATCTGTGGACACTGTAGAGCCTATCATTATAGCCTTCTTTTAGGAAAACCTGTACTACAAAGACAAACTCACAAGGCAATCTCACAGATCATTATTCACACTATAGAGGATTTGGGGCAGTTGGGATTTGCAAAGGGAGTTACCTTGTGATTCCTGAAAAAAATCAATCTCCTGTGTCCAATAAAACACAAATTGACTGCTACATTTTTTATTTTTTATTTTTTTGGGCAGAATTTTCAGCAGGACTTACTGAGCAAGTAAGTAAATTGAATTCTTTCTAAGCATTTTTAGGAAGAGAATATTGATTGTCACTCAAGAGATCCTCCAAATTGTTATTCCTTATAATTTTATGTCATTCAGATCTTGGGCAGGAATTTAAATACAGATATTAAATATTTATTAATATTTCTTTCTTTGCTGGATTGCTTCCATTACCACCAAAGGATGGGTTTTGGTCCAGGAAAGTGATCGTTATAGCTTTTTAGTGGAATGACTTACTGGTTTATAATGTGAAAAGTCATCAAGAAACCTGTAGAATATTGGATGGCTATTCTTATAAACATTACTGTCTCCTATAAGTTACTACACCCTGAATTGTAATTGTCTTTATTTTTTGTGTTCATGGGCTTACATATATGCATGTGCTCACACACACACACACACACACACACACACACACACTTTGTATAGTCATTAGAGTGGGTGTTAAATTGCTATATTCCTTCAGTTAAAAAAATAAGGGTAGGAGATTTTCATATTTAAAACCTTAATATTGACATCAATGAAGTATGCACATGGGAATGTGAGCTATAGAATTGGGTCTTTTAATAGCAGTTGCTGGCTTGGAATGCTTTCTAAGGCCAGGTTCAAATCTGTTCTAAGGCAAAAGAAGATGTTTACCTTAAGAATCTAAGGCACAGGAGCTCAACTGGAGACTGTTTGCTGCACAAATAAATGCTAATGCAATGGAATGTTATTTGCGTCAGTCTATTCCTAAATACATTAATTTTCTCTTTTGCTATTCCAAATGTTCAATTAAATTCTTCAGCCTCTCCCCCACTTCCCCCCTGCCCCCTGCCTCAACCCGCACCAGGAGCATAACTTGAACATAGAATTAGTTCCATCTGAAGCAAGACTTTTAACCTGTTGTTTCTTGGGCTGCATTTGTACATTTCATATACCAGTTTTAAAATGATTCAATAGTGAATTTGCAAATCATGACATAAAGTAATACCATTAGTGCACTGAAATATGTGGCTAAATGAATGCTGATTTTTAAACCAGGATTATCTTTTAATTATCTTTCAATTAAGTTTTTTTCTAACTATAAACTTTTACAGCACATTTTTAGTCTGTATCTATTTTCATATTTATTTATGCTACTGAAAAGAAACTGCACTAAATGAAAAAAATGGATTTAACATAAAGACCCAGGTAGAGCTATGCAAATTGGAGATATAATAAGACAGTATAAATATGTATCCTTTTTTATGGAGCTAATGAAAAGATGTTGGGATTTTATTGTGCTTTTATTTTATAAATTAATGGACATTGTTATCATTTGAATCGTACTTTGGAGAATGCTTACCACTTTTTTTGAAATGTCTGTTTCCTACAATATGTCTCTATTTAGAGTTAACAGATTTATGTGGCACTAAAGGAGTAAAAAATAATGTAATGAAGAGCCATCTATCATTGAAATAGACTCTCCTTTTGAAAGCTCATATTGGAAAATCTGAGGCAGAGTGATGTAAACAATATCTATAAACCTTGAACTTACAGAAATGATGAGTTACCATTTTTATGGAATCAAAATCAAAGGCCAAAAAGGAACAATTTGAGGCCATCAAAAAATCAGGGTCACTGCTTCATGTGCCTGCCCTGTTTAGACAACGGGTGAACTTGCTTCCTTTCTTTAGTCTTTGCTGAAGGAATTTCAGTGCTTTATATAGGAATTTGATGGTCCATGCAACCAGAAGGTTTTTACTTATATATAAATAAAGTAAAACATCTCTTTATAATTTAGGTATGGAAAATAAATTTATAATAGTAGTGCATGTAATTATATATATGTTATGTAAAGCAAAAATACCTATTAAGATTAAAGGAGTCTTTGCAGACATACTACATGTAATGTGTGACTCTTGTTTGGATTCTGATTCAAAATGAGGTCTGAAAGGACACTTTGAGATACTGGGAAGATTAAACATAGTTTAGAATGTAGACAGCATTAGAAAGACTGTATTAAATTTTTTGGGTACCATAATAAAATAGTGATTAAAAAAATCCTTATCTGTTAGAGATAAGTAATGATGTATTTCTAGAAGAAATGATTTGGTGTGTGGGATTTGCTTTAAAATACTCCAGAAAAAAATCTGGAAGAAAGTTGAGAAGCAAGAACAGGAGAAAGTTGTTGGTTCTCAAAGCCGAGCAGAAACATCTGAAATCTTCCATAATGAAAAGTTGGGGGAAAAAAAAGCACTCATGTCAGCATATACATATTCAAGGGAGTATTATCTTAAAAGTCATCTTGGAAGGTTGTATGCTTATTAAATAGTTATTCCAGCAGTAACAACACCAGTTAAACAGCTCTGAAAAGCGTCATTTGAAAATGTGCTCATGACAGTGGAATTCTCAGTATGTGGCCCACATAGCTCACGTCAGGGTCTGGGTTTCCCCGGGGGAGCAAGGTACAGGAGGGAGTCCTTTGTCAGCAAACATACTGCATCCAAAGGTAAGAGGGGACTTTTAAGTCAGAGACTATTTGGAAAAAGAGTAGTTCAAACATTGGAGAAATCATTGCTAACTTTCAGTTCAAAGAGTCAGAAGCGGAATCCAGTACTGGATTCAAGATCTATGCATTGGAAACAAGGTGGAGATTGAGAGAAAGTTGAGAAATACTATTGAACTCAAACAAGCTAAGTAATCTAATGTTACTAGATAATAATGAACACCAGTAGGGTGTCTGTTGCTCTATTAGGTGTGCTGGTGGATGGGTGGGGGATAAACAAAGGAGCCAGCATAGGAAAATTAGACACACTCCTGTAGAACTGCACTTCACTTTGGAGCTCAGGGCATATCACCCAGTTTGGTCATCTACTTCTGATCACTGAACTTAGCTCTGAATGACTATTGTCAATTTTCACAAATTAGACACACCCTGAAGAGATGAAGCTTTGCCAGTCTGCACGATATTCAAAAGAATATGCCCCAGGTTCTGAAGCCCATTCCCAAATGAGGGTTTGCAAAAGACTGGAAAATAGAATCCTTGCAATAAACATGCAGCTTCTTTCCTTAAAGAGAACATAGCTTGTTTATGTAATATAAAAATTCCATTATGTTTTTTAGAATTCAGCCCTATCACTTTTAGTTATAGCTCATAATTGTTATTTACTGTAATTTCTAATTTAAAGATGTTAAGAGTGGGGTGCCTGGGTGGCTTAGTCCCTGCATAAGGTTCTGTGCTGGCAGTGCAGAGCCTGCTTGGGATTCTCTCTTTCCCTCCCCCTCTCTCTCTGCCCCTCCCCTGCACGCGCTTGCATGTGTGTTTGTGTGTGTGTGTGCGCGCGCACGTGTGCGCACTCTCTCAAAATGAATAAATAAACTTAAAAAATAAAGATATTAAGATTAACTAGCATAACTAAATTATAATAATTCATAGGAAAAGTGTGTGGGTGTTTCTGTGTGTGTGTGTGTGTGTGTGAGAGAGAGAGAGAGACAGAGACTTTTACTTCATTGTCTTTGAACAGCTGGAGAGTTCTATCCCCTTACCTCCTACTCTAAAGGAGGAACCTGTCTTGGTTCTTATAACCTTGACTCTATGATCAATTCATGTGAGAAGCAACACTAACTCATCTAAAAGGTTGCCATATTCATTCATTAAATGTCATCTGCCTTGCCATATATCACAGCATGAGAAACCCTTACCTTCGGTTGGGAACAAGAAGGATAAATATAGTCACTTCCTTTCCTTCCCTTGGAATCTCTGACCACCTAAGCAGACAAAGATGAGGGTGCAGCTGATAAATACAAAGCTTATGCCGACACACATCCCCATTAACACATTAGGCAGATGAACAAGAGCCCTTATGACTGCAGTCTAGGCAAATCACTGCAAAGGTGCCCTTGATCCCGCAGGTCCCTCTTCTGTTGCCACCTACATGAGCTGGAGACCCCTTTGCTAGTGACACTACCTTGGGGAAAGGAGGGAGGAAGACATTATTAGCAAGAGTTGCTTCTTCTTTGTAGTTCTCACAGTTCTCTTGCACACCTGACATCTGACACAATGAATGCATTAACAAATCATTAGCCCCCATCAAATAGGAGGTGACTGCATCTTCTGTCAATGCTGTATAGATCCAGAAGAGAAGCAGTTAAGTGTTAATGGATTTGCTTTAGGCATTTTACAACCTATTGGTCCTAATTAGACTGAAAAAGGGTTGCTATAGACAACCTGGAATTTAAATAATGTATTTATTCTCCTTTATTCTTCTTAAACATTTCATTGAGAACTTAGGGGAAAAAGAGAAATATTGTGAAACAGTGTAATTTTGTTTTTTCAAAACAGAGCCTAAACCTCACTGAGTTATTCTGTGCCATTGATGACGTGGCTTAGCAAAATTTTAAAATAGTATCTTGAGCATAGTGCACTCAAGAAGCTTACGTGAAGTATCACCTAAACAGTGAAGTTGCAAGAGAAATTTGAATTGATCACTAGAAACACAAAGCCAGTTGTAGAAAAGCAGAGATTCTCCAAACAAGGAACAGGGATGGTATCTGAAAGCAGCATGGGTCCAAGTAGCGTTAAGCCTGAAGAAGTAAGAACAGAGGGGTCACTTATTATACGAACTTTAATGAGCTGTCTTAAAGCAGCAACAGCAGAGGTCCTTTGAAGTACCCAGAACCCTCAGAAGACAACATTTGGAGAGATATACAGACATTTGCAATAATCAATAGGAACAGTGGCAAAAGCATTAATTAAAGCTGTTGCAGTTCCTTGCAATCCAAGGAGGTTGAGATTTCAGATAATTGTAGTACAGTAAATGGAATAAGGAAGCCAAAGCTCTTTGTCTCAGATGCAGGCCAATTTTCCATGCACAATCAAATTTTACTTCTTATATCCCCTAACAGCTGCTCTAAACCCACTGAGGATTTGGAAGTCATGATACAATATTAGTAAGAAAATTAGAGTGGTAGCAAATCACAAGTTGCTTTCTGAGCAACACAGTAGGAGGTCAGTTAATATTAAATATCCATAGCCTGTGTGCACACACTCACATTTCCTAGGAGACTCTAAGCAAAATACAGCCTTTGGGGATACACACTTAGTAGCTTTTGCATAACAATAACCAAGATGCTGATACCAGCTAATGAAATTCTGATGCTGAAGAAGGGCCCCAAAGGCTCAGAACAAAGGCCTCTAGGAAAATAGGGATAAACTTCTTATTTAAACAGTAAACAACCAATCTCATATATTTTTTCATTTAACATATATTTATCGAGGGCCTTCCTCCTATCACTTTGGATAGGCCCCAGAGAAGTCATAGTGAGAAAATACAGACTCTGTCCCTGACCTCAAGGAGTTTAAACTTAGAGGGAGACAGATTTCAATGAAACATTCACATAAATAAGTGTATATTGACAAGCTGAAATTACTTTGAAGTGACGGTACCTGGTGCTATAAAAGCATCTAACAGAAGACACTGACCTTGACTATGAAGGGTGAACAGGGAATATGAGGGATGACCAGGAATTCTAGAAGAAGAGGAATTGAAGAGAGTTCTTGTTTGAAGGGAAAGTATGTGCAAAGAACCTGTGGCCTGAAGGAGCATAATGCTTTAAGAAACTAAGATAGGACATTTGGGGACAGAGAGCGAAGAGGAAGATGTAAAATGAGGTGGAGACACACAGGTAGGCACCAGACCATGCAGGGCATAAGAATATTCTATCCTGTAATTACAGCAATGGGAAACCATTGAAACTTAGGTAGATAGTTGTTGTGAGCCTTTTGGAGTGATCACTTAGGATAAAGTGTGAAGAATGAGATGGAGGAAATCAAGAAGATTGCTATAGGCAGTGGCTCAAGAAAGAGGATGGCAGTCTGGACAAAGATGGTAATGAAGTATGTGGAGAGCCATGAACAATTCATGGAGAGATATTTAGGAATTAAAATAGGAATTAAAGTTTTAGATATGAGAGGTAGTAAATGAGAGGGAAGTGTTGAAGATGAATCCTAGATTCTGACTTCCTTAATAGGATAGACAAGATATTATTTCCTTGAATAGACATCCCTGGAAAAGTAACTGGTTCATTACAAGTTCATAAGTTTATTACAAATACATTGAGTTTGGGGGGTAACTGATGCACATAAGTGGAGATTTTTCATTCCTATTAGATATTTGGGTGTATAAATTTGTGTGACATTGAAATGAAGCTAGTAATTGAAGTTAGGGATGTACATGAAATCATCAATAGAAAGAGTAGAAAGTAAAAAAAAGAATATGGCTATGACCAAGTCTAGAAGAATTGTATTATTTAATACAGTGGTCCTCAAAGTGTGATCCCTAAACCAGCAGCATGGGAATCACCTAGGAATCTATTGGAAATACAAATAAAAAATTCTGGGGGTGAGGTTCAACAACATGCCCCAAACATGTCTTCAGGTGTTTCTGATGAAGTTTGAGAACCACTAATAATGGAAGGGTGGAGGAGACATGTCTGTAAATATTACTGAGATTGAGATGCTTAACAGATGATAAAAGGAAAACCAAGAAAGTCATTAGAGCCATTAGGAAAAGGGAGGAAAGTAGTTCAAGGAGAAGATCAAATTCAACAGATTCAAATGTCATTGGGAGATCAAGTGAAATGGAGATACTTTTGACTCTAGAGAAAGCTGTTTCAATCAAAGATTGAGATGAAAATATACTGGAGAGATTTTGAAGCATGAGTGAGAGGGGAAGAAGGGGATAAGTATAGACAACTCTTTTTTTTTTAAACTTTGGATAGACTGAATCTGGAGGAGAAAGTGGAGATGTGTTTTAAAATATTAGTGTCATGAACATGTTTTAATGCTGAGTGAAATGATCAGCTTGAAAGAGAATGCAGAGGAGACAGAGGTAGTATATCAGTAATGAGGGTTCTTAAGAAGGCAAAGGGTATGGGTTCCAAAGCACAGATGGAAAGACCGTATTCAGATCCACTTTCTTATAGCTTACGGATGAGTAGAGGACACTGTCTCATCCCATTCTCCTTCTTGCTTACTCTGTTCAAGCCACATGGACTTTTTTGTTGTTCCTGAACATGTAATAAAGTTGTCCTTCTTCAGGACCTTAGTTCTTGCTTTCCTTCTTGATCTTCCCATGAATGACTGGTGTCATGTGAGTCATAACTCAAATGCCTTCTCCTCAGAGTAGTTTTCCTTGACACTATATCTTATGTTGCCATCCTCTCTCACCATCTCTGATCAAAACCTCATCCATTACCCTATCTCTTATTCCTCACAGCACTTTTCCCTCTCTGAGGGTATCTTGGGTATTTGCCCACTGTCAGGGAACACCATGGGACAGAAAGACTTCCCTGTTCACGGCTATAGCTCTAGAGTTCAGGACAGCACCTGGAGTGTGGTGGGCATTCTATAAACATTTGTTGAAGGAAAGAATAAGAGAATGGGTGCAGAAATATCTATCTGTTTGTACATTCGATAGAGGGAGATGAGGTGGAAGGGTTTCTTTCCACTAGATTTTATTTTCTCTCCAAGTATGTAAGGGAGGTCATCTTCCAAGACCAAAGGTCAGAGGAAATTGAGGATGTTGATTTGCTGAAGAGTGGAGAATGTTTTAGCTAGTCCAGTCGGTGAGAGACTGAGTAGACTATGTAATCCAGGAGTTCCAGGTGGTATTGAGAATCAATTTGAGAATGATAACCATGAACTTAGAGCGGGACAAATTGCTCTGCTGAATGACTTTCTCCAGTGATACTCAGATAAATGGGAAGACACAGGAAAAGCTGATAGTACATTGGGATTGGTGTTTTCTCAGGTGGGGCCAGAGACTGTAGAGTATTAGCAAGAATGTTACTGAGTACCAAGGACTTTAAAGGGTTAGAGAGTTCAGCAGGAATAGTTGATCAAGAAACATGGAAGTTGGGAAAGTTGTAACCAAAGATCAGGATGCCCAAATTAGACATGTTCTGAGTCACGCTTTCATGATGACAGGAAGAGTGTGAGGTTGAAGTGGATGTGGGAGAACTCATTAGAAATAAAGGTCAGTGAACTGAGTTTTTCACTTCTAAAATCTTTTGAAGGCCCGAAACATCTTATAAACCAACCAGATATTTCAAATCATAATACAAAATACTTAACTAAAAATAACAACAGGTTAAAAGTGTCTTACCATAATGCTACCATGCCATTTTTGTGTTGGTCTTAAAGTGGCATCTCTGAATTATGAATGATAAAGTAAAACCTCATTACCTCATTTCACTAATTAATAATTAGTGATAAATTATTTAGCCGGGCTGATACTTTATTTCATTAGTAAAAGCTACAGAGTAAGAAATGGATTTGTATATTGATTCTGTCACCTTTCTGTGGGTGTGTTGGCCTTGGGCTAGGTTCCTAACTACTGAGCCTCTGTTTTGGGATTTGTAAAAAGGAGGAAAAATTAAATGTCACACAGCATTATTGTGAGGTTTAAATGAGAACATGTAGGTAAAAATGTCTATAAATGATAGTTGTCATACAATTAGAAGGCCTTAGACTCTATAGAAAAGATATTTGTTATGGAAATAAAAATTATAATAAGACTCAGCCAGATGCTTATCTTTCTTACAATGTTTAAACCTTCTTAGAAACATTGTTTACAAATAATGCATATAATTATCATTCTTCATTAAAAATTTAAAGTGGACCAAAATAACTGTCCTGTTTGTCAACTGTACGTAAAATTTATGAAAATGTATATATTAAAAAATACTTTATAATCTTGATTTTTCCTGATGTCAAAGAGGCTTCTTTTCTCAGAATATACACTTATTTTGTTATTCTAAAATATGGCAATTCTAGCGCTATGCCTATGTGTGGCTAGGGGTGTGTGTGGGTGAAGGGCGTGGGTGGGTGTGTATATATGTATATCATATCTGTGGCTTCTATAACTTTTTTTTTCACATAAAACTTGATACTCATAATTTTTATTCTCATCTGGACTGGTTTAATTATGGAGGCATCGATTTTCAATATCAATAAATAGAATAGATCGATACAACGTGTTTACTCAGATCTATGGTTTGACCAGCTCTTCCAAATCATAACGTGAAACACTTAACTGAAAATGAGAACACAGCATTATTACATAAAATAGACAGAGAATATTTTATTGCACTTTTGTAGTACTTTTTTTTTTATTTTTAGGGAGACATGCATTTACCCAAACCTAGTATTTGGTGTTGTGAGCAGAAAGAGACAAAAGCAAAAGGTAATTTATTGTTTTATCAAGGGATGAGGACAAACCTCATTTTTACAATATGATCAAGATTCTAAAATAACTCCAAATTTTCTCCTTACTGACTTGACAACATGTGCATACCTCCCCCGCACCCTTTTTAGTTGGTAAATCAATGGGATAGAATTGAAAGCAGACTAATGACTCCTACGTATGAAAAATTATGTCTGTCTGCTCTCCAGTGTGTGTTGTCCACGCACTGCCAAATGAAGATGCCACTTGAAAGTTCCCATGAATATTTGTTTTGATTACTTACGCTTAGGTTGTCTCAAACTATTAAGAGCAGGAAGCGGTTTTTTTCCACATCAACTCGCTAGAGTCTGAGCTCACCTATCCATCAAGTGAAAATGGTATTTAATTGGCAGCTGCTGAGAAAGTTCAAAGAACAGTCATCAATACAATTTCCCATGCTGTAGCTGTTGCCTGAATGAGACTTGCCAGGATGCCGGCAAATGTGAACCAATTTTCAGTAAACATTCTGTTATTTTAAAATCCTTGGTGAGGAAATTCTTAATATATGTTTTTTCCTCCTCTTATTTTTGGGAAATATCTCACTCGAGAACAATACAAATCTTTGTATCGTAGGTAGAGTAAGGGAAGTAGAATATTTAAATGTTGACAGAAGGGAAAAACAGGTTGAACACAATAATATTTGTAACAATGATGCGTGTTTTTCTTTTTTCCTTTCAAGTTGAATACAAAGTAGGAAATGTAATTAGGTGAACTAGGTTAGTTTCTTATTAATGCTGTCTCGTGATTGAAAAAAGCAATGATGCAAATTCTCCTTCATGTTTTTCCAGCTTGTTTTGGAAAATCCTAGTACCTTGTCAAACATCCGTGGTGTTCCAAAAACTGAAACAGGATAGGTGAAGAGGCCTGTAGATAGGCTTCACTGTCCTCCAGGCCTTACTTTATTTAAAAAAAAAATTTTTTTTTAACATTTATTTATTTTTGAGACAGAGAGAGACAGAGCATGAATGGGGGAGGGTCAGAGAGAGGGAGACACAGAATCTGAAACAGGCTCCAGGCTCTGAGCCGTCAGCACAGAGCCCGATGCAGGGCTCGAACTCACGGACCGCGAGATCATGACCTGAGCCGAAGTCAGCCGC
Source organism: Prionailurus viverrinus (assembly GCF_022837055.1). Classification (NCBI taxonomy): domain Eukaryota; kingdom Metazoa; phylum Chordata; class Mammalia; order Carnivora; family Felidae; genus Prionailurus; species Prionailurus viverrinus. The sequence goes on from NC_062567.1 coordinate 97,983,953, forward strand.
CCAACCGACTGAGCCACCCAGGCGCCCCCAGGCCTTACTTTAAATGACTCTCTCAGCAATGCTTACTTCACTTTGGAATCTTTTTCCACCCTCTTCAGGGAAAAGAGCCCTTACGTGTCTGATATTCCCGGTGTCTGGCATCCCTACCAGAACATAAGAGGCATATAATAAATACCTGTTAAATGGATGAATGAATGAGTGAACTGCAACAACATATATACCATCTAACCTGGAGTTGAAATACAGCCCTGTTTCAATCATGAAGTCACATCTGTATTGATAAAACATCAGAGCTGCAATGGCAGGGGAAGGTCCATGTGTCTTGTTTTGGTCTAACCATTGACTAGGAGGCCTTAAAATGGGACTTTACAGGCTGATTAAAAATATCTATGTGATGACTTGGTTATTATTTATAAAAGAGTAAGATGTACGTGAATGATGGTATGAGTTATTTATGCAGTTCTAATTTTCCACAAATATTGAGCATTTGTGGCAATGAGTAGAAGTTTTATTTTATTTTATTTTATTTATTTTATTTTTTTTATGAAATTTATTGACAAATTGGTTTCCATACAACACCCAGTGCTCATCCCAAAAGGTGCCCTCCTCAATACCCATCACCCACCCTCTCCTCCCTCCCACCCCCCATCAACCCTCAGTTTGTTCTCAGTTTTTAAGTCTCTTATGCTTTGGCTCTCTCCCACTCTAACCTCCTTTTTTTTTTTTTTCCTTCCCCTCCCCCATGGGTTCCCGTTAAGTTTCTCAGGATCCACATAAGAGTGAAACCATATGGTATCTGTCTTTCTCTGTATGGCTTATTTCACTTAGCATCACACTCTCCAGTTCCATCCACGTTGCTACAAAAGGCCATATTTCATTTTTTCTCATTGCCACGTAATATTCCATTGTGTATATAAACCACAATTTCTTTATCCATTCATCAGTTGATGGACATTTAGGCTCTTTCCATAATTTGGCTATTGTTGAGAGTGCTGCTATGAACATTGGGGTACAAGTGGTCCTATGCATCAGTGCTCCTGTATCCCTTGGATAAATTCCTAGCAGTGCTATTGCTGGGTCATAGGGTAGGTCTATTTTTAATTTTCTGAGGAACCTCCACACTGCTTTCCAGAGCGGCTGCACCAATTTGCATTCCCACCAACAGTGCAAGAGGGTTCCCGTTTCTCCACATCCTCTCCAGCATCTATAGTCTCCTGATTTGTTCATTTTGGCCACTCTGACTGGCGTGAGGTGATACCTGAGTGTGGTTTTGATTTCTATTTCCCTGATAAGGAGCGACGCTGAACATCTTTTCATGTGCCTGTTGGCCATCCGGATGTCTTCTTTAGAGAAGTGTCTATTCATGTTTTCTGCCCATTTTTTCACTGGGTTATTTGTTTTTTGGGTGTGGAGTTTGGTGAGCTCTTTATAGATTTTGGATACTAGCCCTTTGTCCGATATGTCATTTGCGAATATCTTTTCCCATTCCGTTGGTTGCCTTTTAGTTTTGTTGGTTGTTTCCTTGGCTGTGCAGAAGCTTTTTATCTTCATAAGGTCCCAGTAATTCACTTTTGCTTTTAATTCCCTTGCCTTTGGGGATGTGTCGAGTAAGAGATTGCTACGGCTGAGGTCAGAGAGGTCTTTTCCTGCTTTCTCCTCTAAGGTTTTGATGGTTTCCTGTCTCACATTTAGGTCCTTTATCCATTTTGAGTTTATTTTTGTGAATGGTGTGAGAAAGTGGTCTAGTTTCAACCTTCTGCATGTTGCTGTCCAGTTCTCCCAGCACCGTTTGTTAAAGAGGCTGTCTTTTTTCCATTGGATGTTCTTTCCTGCTTTGTCAAAGATGAGTTGGCCATACGTTTGTGGGTCTAGTTCTGGGGTTTCTATTCTATTCCACTGGTCTATGTGTCTGTTTTGGTGCCAATACCATGCTGTCTTGATGATGACAGCTTTGTAGTAGAGGCTAAAGTCTGGGATTGTGATGCCTCCTGCTTTGGTCTTCTTCTTCAAAATTCCTTTGGCTATTCGGGGCCTTTTGTGGTTCCATATGAATTTTAGGATTGCTTGTTCTAGTTTCGAGAAGAATGCTGGTGCAATTTTGATTGGGATTGCATTGAATGTGTAGATAGTTTTGGGTAGTATTGACATTTTGACAATATTTATTTTTCCAATCCATGAGCAGGGAATGTCTTTCCATTTCTTTAAATCTTCTTCAATTTCCTTCATAAGCTTTCTATAGTTTTCAGCATACAGATCCTTTACATCTTTGGTTAGATTTATTCCTAGGTATTTTATGCTTCTTGGTGCAATTGTGAATGAGATCAGTTTCTTTATTTGTCTTTCTGTTGCTTCATTGTTAGTGTATAAGAATGCAACTGATTTCTGTACATTGATTTTGTATCCTGCAACTTTGCTGAATTCCTGTATCAGTTCTAGCAGACTTTTGGTGGAGTCTATCGGATTTTCCATGTATAATATCATGTCATCTGCAAAAAGCGAAAGCTTGACTTCATCTTTGCCAATGTTGATGCCTTTGATTTCCTTTTGTTGTCTGATTGCTGATGCTAGAACTTCCAGCACTATGTTAAACAGCAGCGGTGAGAGTGGGCATCCTTGTCGTGTTCCTGATCTCAGGGAAAAAGCTCTCAGTTTTTCCCCGTTGAGGATGATGTTAGCTGTGGGCTTTTCATAAATGGCTTTTATGATCTTTAAGTATGTTCCTTCTATCCCGACTTTCTCAAGGGTTTTTATTAAGAAAGGGTGCTGGATTTTGTCGAAGGCCTTTTCTGCATCGATTGACAGGATCATATGGTTCTTCTCTTTTTTTTTGTTAATGTGATGTATCACGTTGATTGATTTGCGAATGTTGAACCAGCCCTGCATCCCAGGAATGAATCCCACTTGATCATGGTGAATAATTCTTTTTATATGCCGTTGAATTCGATTTGCTAGTATCTTATTGAGAATTTTTGCATCCATATTCATCAGGGATATTGGCCTGTAGTTCTCTTTTTTTACTGGGTCTCTGTCTGGTTTAGGAATCAAAGTAATACTGGCTTCATAGAATGAGTCTGGCAGTTTTCCTTCCCTTTCTATTTCTTGGAATAGCTTGAGAAGGATTGGTATTATCTCTGCTTTAAACGTCTGGTAGAACTCCCCTGGGAAGCCATCTGGTCCTGGACTCTTATTTGTTGGGAGATTTTTGATAACCGATTCAATTTCTTCACTGGTTATGGGTCTGTTCAAGCTTTCTATTTCCTCCTGATTGAGTTTTGGAAGAGTGTGGGTGTTCAGGAATTTGTCCATTTCTTCCAGGTTGTCCAATTTGTTGGCATATAATTTTTCATAGTATTCCCTGATAATTGTTTGTATCTCTGAGGGATTGGTTGTAATAATTCCATTTTCATTCATGATTTTATCTATTTGGGTCATCTCCCTTTTCTTTTTGAGAACCCTGGCTAGAGGTTTGTCAATTTTGTTTATTTTTTCAAAAAACCAACTCTTGGTTTCGTTGATCTGCTCTACAGTTTTTTTAGTTTCTATATTGTTTATTTATAAAAGAGTAAGATGTATGTTTATTGTTTATTTATAAAAGAGTAAGATGTACGTGAATGATGGTATGAGTTATTTATGCAGTCTAATTTTCCACAAATATTGAGCATTTGTGGCAATGAGTAGAAGTTTTAAAACTGAGAACAACAGGGTTTTTTTTATTTTGTTAAGTCTGAAATAAATAGGGCATCAGCAAAGCCATCTGAGGATGCCTTGCTGCCTGAGTAAGAGGAGGTGGGAAGACACATTCTAGAATTCATATCACTTAAGCCAAGGCAGGAGAAACTCCTGCCGAGGATCAAGTTTGGATTTAAATTTGATGGGAGAAAATAAATGTTGGCAAAGCTCAGAGAGGCTAACAGTCATGGATTTGGGCATCCCTCATAGATCCCCAGCAGAGGTTTGAGTATCAACTTTGAATAGGATAAAGGATTTTTATTTTAATAATTTAATAGTTTGTCAGACACATATAATTTGGGGAAAAGGACCATTTTCATATTTCACCATGACGTCAGTACCTCTGTTGGATTGAAATGTCTCAATCATGTTAATTTTACCAAATAGCTCTTTAATGTAGTGACTATGTTTGTCTACACTGCTTTTGGTTTGGCCTCCTTTATCTCTTTTACCTGGATCACTGGGTAGCCTTCTGACTGGCTTTTATTTGATTCTCTTTTTTTCATTCTTCAGTAAATTTGCTGCATTCATTGATGTGATCATCTAAAACAGGAACTGGCAAACTCAACTGCTGTTGTAGTGTGTAAGCAGCCATAGACAATACATAAATGAATGAACATGGCTGTGTTCTAATAAAATGTTTTCTATGGGCATTGAACTTCATATGATTTTCATGTGTCACAAAATATTATTCTTTTGATATTTTCCAGACATTTAAAAATGTAAACAACCCATCTTGCTCGTGGGCCATATAGAAACAGGAAGCAGGCAGCCTTTGGCTGGTAGACCATAGTTTGCTGATCCCTGTTGTAAAGCAAATTTAATTATAACTTCTTGACTTTCTATCTTTAAGTGGTAAGTTAGGTTATTAAATCACCTGCTGTGACAGTTGGCCACTATACATTGGCTTACACGGGGTTAAGGTTGATATTTATTTTTGTGTACCAGTCTAAGTGTAATTAGGCCAGGGTATGTGTGGAAGCCCTATGGAGCTGGGGACCCAGGCATCTTCACTCTAGTTGGTCCTCAGTGTGCTGCCCTCATCTGCATGGTCCAAGTTGCTTCACCATCACTAAATTTACATTCCCAGTGGGAAGGAGAAGAAGGGAAGGAGAGGGTAAGTTTCATTTTAAAAGCATGACTTCAAATTGCACATATTACTTTTGTTCGCTTCACATTGGTTGTAACTTGGTCATGTGGCCACCGCTAGCTATTGAGGGAAGCTGGCAAATACATTCTTTATTCTTTGCATTGAAGTGTCCAGTTTACAATCGTGCATGCTAATAGTATGAGAAAGAAGAAGGAATATGGGGAGAGGGCAACTAGTGGTATTTGTTCTCTCTCCATTGTATTCTGAGGTAATACCCTGGCTTTACTAATATGGCTCGATTTCCCATTCCAGTGCAATTTTCCATCACTTCCCAGTTTGAATCTGTCCCTTGCTGGAATATGAGCTGCCTGAGGGCAATATTTTATTTCATCTTTGTATTCCTACTAGTGTCACTTAGAAAAATCTCCATCTATATTTGTTGAATGAATAAATGACAGGATGCTTTTGTCCAGCAATATTAAGCTGGACTTTGCTGGCTGTCAGGAGTCTATTAGACTGTGTGAAATGAAAAGGAAATAGGATTAGTTAGGGTCCTCTGGTTGGAAGGAAAGAAAATTCAGTCTCAAAAATTTAAATAAAGTAGAGCTTATCAAAACTACACTACCGCACTCACAAAATCAAAAGAAATGCTTACAAAAATAACCAGGCAAGAGAGAAGCAAAGGTGCATGGAAGATCTTCGAGAGTTCTAACAATGGGTGCCCCAGCTCTAATGTCTTCAGTCTCTGTGGGTCTTAATTCAGTTTTCAGACACCTGGGAGAGGGAGGATGACTGGCCTGACTTGAATCAAAACCGCCTTGTGCATAAGATATGGTGGAATATTGTCAGTGATATTTCCAACAAAGTAGAATGGAGTGGGTAAGGGGAAGTTCCTTAAAGAAAGGAGTTCATTGCCTAACAACAACAACAACAAATCGAGGACCATCATAAAGGTTTTGGGCAGCAATAACATTTCTACTCCACCACTGCTCCTTGGAGATGCTACTCTCACTCTGCTGTAGAGATAGCGTATTGGTCTTGAAACTCTATTCTGAAATTGTGGCATGGGGGCTGGAAGGCAGTAGACTTTCCTTTCCTAATTTGTCATAAGAGTCTTAGCTTATGGAGATGAAAGGCTCTGTCCCCGTGAGTCTTGCCAGGGTATCCATTGCGAAAATTTGCCAGTCTCTCTACTATACTATCCAATACAAAAGAAGGATATAAATGTAGAAAGATGCCTGATGACCTCCCAAGGAGAGACGAAATGCAAGAAATGTAGACTTCTTTATTTTTAATAGTCCTTCTTGGATCTAATTATGAAACATTGATTCACCTTTTTGATTCGTTGATTTCTCCAACACAGGGAATAGAGACCATACTGAACAACCTTATTTTTGCTGCTGTGTTGTTATTGTTATTCTTCTTCCATAAACTCAAAGAAGAAGGATTTATTGTAAAATTTATATTTATCCAAGATAAAAAAAGAAAACTATAACTTCATCAAAATTGCAGAAAATATATATAACAAAATATCTTGAACATAAAAGTGACATCAGGATTGAGACAGAGAATGAATATAAGCAGGAATTTAGCAAAAAGCATGAGAGACTAAGCTAAAATTCGACTTCAGAGAGGAGACTCTTGGACAAAGATGTCCCTAGAATTTCTTGGACAATGACACAAGGTTGGTTGTAGAGCTTTGGAGGGGACCAAATTATCCTGAGGAAAATTGTGGGCAGACTCATAGGAAGCTGCATTAGGTGTAGCAGATACAGGCAAATGGACTACACAGAAAACGATTGAATACACTGAAAAATTACATAAAATGTCATCCATTGATCAGTTAGAGTTCATTCAGTGCAAGGAATTAAACACTACATCCCTTTAATTAGCAATCTATGAAATACATACGATGCTCAAGGTTGTTAGAAGGAGAGAAGAAGTAGGTTCTAGGATGGGCCTCCAGGAATAACTTCTGGAAGATTTCATAATTTGTTTAGGGGAGCTAGCACCTTTAATATTATAAGTGGTGCTATGAGTTCAAGAACACACCCCATAACTTTGATACCAGATTAGTCATCTATAATGAACCAGTTCTGTAATGAAGCTGCTGCTGTGGACAACTTCTCTCACTATCCAGGGATCTAGAGAATGGGCCCACAATTTTGATCCAAAGATTAGAATGAGATGACACGATCATTTCTTAACAACTGCACAGCTGGTAAACAGATTCTGAATCATTGTTGCAGAAAGTAACTTCCTTTTCCGGGACATTGATTGCCAATAAAAAGACCTAAGAAGGAACAAGACAATTCTTTCACCTGACTTTGTCTCCCAAATTTCACATAGGAGCATCCAATTGACATAACTGAATTTGCATGAAGAATCTTAGATTCAAAGGAGTCTAAATATTTTAAGTTTTCCAGCTTCTCCAACTAAAAGGAAGATAGAATGGAGCTTGAAAAAGCTAAAGCTAACCTCCACTACCACATACCTGTGATGTTTACTTATCCGTATTTATGTATACGTATTTGGTCATGTGGATGTATCATTTGTACCATGTGAAGCCTAACTATGCCTTATATGCTTGTGCTCTGTGTGTATGTGTGTAGTACTTAATTAACCTATAACTGAAATGATTTCTGAGGAAAATAACACCTATAGGAAAAAAATATGTATTTGTAGATAAAGAGAGAAGTGAAGCAAAGTTGACCTTCTGTGTGGTTTAGTAACTAAAGCATTTATACATAAAACAGGCTAATTTTTAAGAAGAGCTTCCAAAAGTCAATAACCTCCACCTTCAATGATTCTTTGAGTCTTTTATTTATAGATTGTCTTTCCCACTCTCATTTCCCCCTTACATCACAGGAACTCTGGCCTAATGTAAAGTGCTTCATCCTTGTGAGGTATCAGCTTGCCCTTTAGTTAGTCTTCTTTATGCAGCAATACAGAGTGAATATAACCACAATGAGCTAATTTTTACCTAATTTCCTTCTCCCAGGGAGCAAGACAAGGGACTGTAGTTTGACCTCAATAAAACAAAATGGATTTGTATTAATGGCATACTAGTGAAAATCCATTAAAGTCATTTTAGATAAAAAAAAATTGTTGAGATTTTCAAACCATATTAAGGTTTTTAGTATAAAATAACTTTATAATTTTTCTTATCACTGAAATAAAATTAAAGTGGAGTTCTTTTCTCATTTCTCTGGTTGGAAAAAAAAATGCGAAGGGTTTGGGTTAACCACCCTTCTGAGCTGAATGTACACAAATGCAAGTGAAGCTTTTCAAGATGCTAGGGGGCGATTCATCCAGGAAACAGAGATTCATTTGAGGCTATTCTTTAGCAGTACTTTTTGAGCCTAGGGAAGCAGTACATTGGGGAAGGAAGAATCATGCTTGAAGACTAAAGGTTCCCAGATGTCTCAGATAAACACAAATAAACAAACATAAATATTAATAACTTTTTGTAAAATGAGGTGATAAAAGGATTAAGAAGGAATGCTTTGTGGTTGTTGCCACTGTGGGGATTTTTAATTGGCTTTTTCACTCAATGGAAGATAAAGGCCCTATTTAGCTCCTTTTCTTCTGCCTCAGAGAATGTCTCAAGACCCTTTAGTCACTGCAGGGCAAGAATATGTATCAGGCAGACTGACCACAGAAGGGCAGAAGGTCATCAAAGCTAGAACAGAGAAAAGCCATTCCAGGTTAATAACTAATTCATGGCCAGCATTTTATACAGCACATTGGTTGGAGAAAATATACTTAGGAATAAAAAAAAATGGGTAAATAATTATAAGGCAAATTTCAGCAAGTCCACAAATGGAGATTGAAAATGATATCCTCAAGGCAAAAGGGTGACATCCCAGAATAGGGCAATGTGGACCAGTAGATGCAGGACGCTGTGGCAGAAACTGACTAGATACAGCTGTTTCAAATTCTTTCCCTTGGTATTTTGCTTTTCTAAATATCTCTACCCATTGCATGTGATTGAGCTCTGATCAACGCATGCGGATAAAAGGGATTCCTGCCATTATAATAAGAATGTGCAGATCCCTTTCAAATTTTGCTCATTAGCTGGTGTGCATCTAGAAATTCTATTGATGGGCTCTGAGGTTTAGTCACTACTAGATAGAGCCCAGCAGAGCCACCACTTGGAAGGAGCCTATAATGGTGTGGAGTGGAAGACCCTTCCATCTCATTCAATCTGTATTAATTGTGACCCAAGAAAGAAAGACACCCTTCTTGGATTAAGCCACTACAGCCTATGGGTTGTTCATTGCAACAATCAGCCTAATAATAAATCTAATAATTAATAATTTGATATTATTATTAAATTTAATATAATAAATCTAACTAATAAACCACAGAATAGCAGAACTTGGAAAGATGCAAGAAGAGATGTTCAGACAAAAATACAGAATAGAAAGTAGAATAGACCGGAGAGTTACCTGATAAGTATTTTCTAGCAGAAATCCTTGGATAGTGTTCACAATCACTAACCACAAAATTTCATCAAATTTATTAAGTTCTCATTCAACTTTTAGGTTTACTTATTCTCCCTTGACATTTTGTATTCCCTAAAGTGTTCCAAATTGAAGACCCTCTCCAGATTTTATTAAATAATTAAATCATTCTACCAGAAGTGGAAATTCCCTGAAGTGAGGTTCTGATGCTCCCAGTAGAAATATCATACGAGTATAGTATGCATTGTGAATGCATGCTAAGATGCCATCAAAATCATTTGTTCATTCATTTGTTCATTCATTCACTCAATCAACAAACAGAAATGAGGAATACAGGTTCCAGGCACAATTACTGAGTGGGTGGGAGAGAAGGGTGGTGGCCCCAGTACCCCACCTGTGTTCCACACCCCATTATTAGTACACTTTTTCATTTCAATGTAGCATTTTGAATGGTTGCTTCTGAGTCAGTGACAATAATTTTGTTCACTTTTCTCTGCGATACCCATGTCTTTGACACTCAGCAGTTTCATAGAAAACAAAGGATATAAATCCTAAAAGACAAGACTTTAGTGAAAAGCCAAGTAAAGATTGGTAACCCCAGTTTTCATCATGATTTTTTTGTTTCTACATGTTATTAGTCCCCTTAGATTATTATGCTTACTTGAGGAAAAGAGGCCAGCTCAGTTACCTGTGCTTTCTAGGATGTACACAAATATGATATACAAGTAGGATGTTTATTGGTCCTGAGTAAGAATGCAAGTCAGAGGATAATATCTTTCATTTGCAAGTTTGTAAATGATTTCTTTCAAGTTCAAATGTTGAAGCAACAATTTTGCTGCAGACATTTTTGAATGTGAGATTGAGCTTTTATTGCTTGAAAAGGAGTGATTTTTATACAAATAATGGAGCAAAACACCAGGAAACTTGATACAGAATCCCCAAATCAATTTTTACACCAGTTCTTCTCCCCACCAAGAAAATATCATAATTTTTCTTCTTTAGAGTCAGTATTAATTAAATTTCCCTTTAGCTTCTACTAGTGCTCTCCTCCAATGTCTACACAGGAAAAACAAAACAAAACATTTCTTTATATATTGTAATTACTCTTGCTTAGGATCTTCCTCACTAAAATTTGTTTTATGTTCTTTATGTAGATTGCATTTAAAAATTCAATTCCTTGAATAAATATCTTTATTGAACACTGTGTGCCAGGAGGGGTGCTGATGATCATTAAAAACGCTATGGCTTTCCTCATGGAATGGGGGTGATGATATTTATCAAATAGTCACATAAATAAAATGACTACTTTGATAAGTATAATGAAGGGGAAACACATGAAAAAATGAGATCTGGTGAGTGAGCTGAGTGCTTTCCTGAAGGATGTGACCACACAGCTGAAATCTGAAAGAAGAAGGAATAGAGTATCCTTAACCACTTGCAAGGTAGGGTACTTCGGGAGTCAGGGGTGCAGACAGATTTTCACCATGTTTTAAGTCCTTGAAGTGGAAGGAAATAAGAACTTACTGGAGAAATCAGAGGAAGGGGCATATAGTAGATCACAGAAAGTAGAGAAGGTGGGAGGCTCTGGAGAAGGCATTTTCATAACATGGAGGCACAGAGTTGTTTCCCAACCTCCCAATAATAATGAAAAAAACCATTGATATGATTAAAACTTGGGGGTGGGGGTCCACCATATAATTTGTCTTTGGCTTATTTTCTCAGTTCAAGATATTACTTTTAGAAAATTAATTATAGTATTTCCTGTCATAATATATAGTGAAACACACAAATATGAGCTACCCCAGACATAAAAATAGGGTCAATTTCACTCTCCACAGGAGCAAGAGTATTCTTTTTTCAGAAACAACAGGATTCGGAATTGAAGAATCAAGGCACAATTTGTGCATACTGAAACCTTACCAAAAGCAGAGATAAGCCAGTCTATTCTAAAAAGTATTATTGCTTACTCGAAGGACCTTTAAGGTCTTTTCATTATCATCTTGGGTAAGATCATTCAGCTTGATGGGAGATTGAGTGTTGTGCCTAAGAAAATACTGTGAAGATGGTAATATTATATTCCCAGTGGATTGAAAGCTGCAGTTTCCATGAAATTATGTAAAACATATCAGGGAAGCTCACTCTTTACGGCGATCTATACTCACAGATTAAATTTTGTTGATATATGTGCAATAGAATGGAGAGATTGAATAATGAATTATTTCTTGATATTTCACATAGAAAGAGAGGGACTTTTAACAGTTGTCTAAGTGTCTGAACTGAAAATGTAAATGTGGATTGGAAAGACAAGATTGGCAGGATTTCTACTCAGAAGAGGAAGTGGAGAGTTTCATTTCTTTTCTACCCTAGAAAAGGACTCTTGGCTATATCATGGACAGCAACCTGGCAAAACTAATGTCTTCAGTCTAATGCCTACTCTGATACAAGGTGAGTAGCAAAGCTCCAATGCTTGGGAACACAACAGCAATGAGATTGGCAAAGAACCAAAGGGAAGAGCGTGACACTGTTAGGGACAACCTGGAGTTGTATGCATGACCAAGAGATGATTGGCCTTTCCTGACTCTTTTTTTGAGCATTGATTTATATGTGTGGTACATAGTTTTTTCTCTTCCTGTTTTTCTCTAAACTAATTTATATTTCTAGATTCTATTTTTCCCAGAATGCTGTTATATAGGCAATTAAGGTACTTATATTTTCCATGAAAATGACTTTCCCCGAACTTCTCTCACCCACTAAGAGTAGAAATCTGATATTTGTGTTGTTGGAAGAAGGGAATGTGCTCAAAGGTGTTTGGATAGGCTCTTAGTTTTTGACAGACTTCATCCGTGGGAATTTTTTACTCATTAGTACACCTCATGGATTCAAGGATTCAGATTTCTGTCTTTGGTAATTTTAAGGTGCTTCCAGAGAAAAATGCTGGTTCTTTTCCTGTAAGGCTTGTATTAAGTGCAAACACATGGAACCCTAGCCTTCCTAAATTGAACAAAATCTTAGAAGTCATATCATCCAGCCTCTTGGTTTTAAATTTTTGAGAAAAATAAGGTTTTGGTATAAACAGTCTAATGAAAAGATAGCTGAACTTGAAGCCAGAATAGTTGTTTATGACTCATCCATTGATTCACTGTGCACTGTTTGCTTGGCCTTTAATCTGTACTATATTTTGCAGTAAGCATATTATGGGAAGACCCACTAATCTGTGTAATCTCAGACAAATTATGTAAACAGAGACTCTGTTTCTTTATCTTTTAATTGGCGATAACAATAATAATCCCTTGTGGCCAGATGGGGTCGGAGGGAAAAACAAACAAGGTGGACAAAAGGCCCTTTGCAAATCCCCTATGTTTCTGAAACAGCGGATGGCACTGACAGAGACCCAGGGCAAGGTTGATAAAAAAGAGTTGGTGGTTTCTACCCTCCTTTCTGCAGTAAGTAGAGAAGAGTTTGCAACTGCATCTCTTAGCCTCTGGCCTCTGGCTAAAGCTGAGGTTTCTCTAGTTTCTTCCAAACTTTGGAAGTTTATTTGGGGGAAGGACTATTGGTTTTACTGTAAAAGGAGTGGAGCTGAGTTTGAAGTTTGGTTGTACCTATCAGCTGTTTGACCTTGAGCAAGCTTCAATATTTCTTGAACTTTGTTTTCCTATCACTATAATGGGGTTTTAGAACATCTGTGTGCTTTAGCTAAAGCAAAGAGATATAGAAATGCTTTCTTTCTCAGGGCACCTGGGTGGCTCAGTCAGTTAAGCTTCTGACTTCAGCTCAGGTCATGATCTCACGGTTTGTGGGTTTAAGCCCTCCGTTGGGCTCTGTGCTGACAGCTTGGAGCCTGGAGTCTGCTTCAGATTCTGTGTCTCCCTCTCTCTCTCTACCCCTCCTCTGCTCATGCTCTGGTTCTCTCAAATATAAATAAACATTTAAAAAAATTAAAAAAGAAACAATTTCTTTCTCTTACCTCTGCTGGGGTTAATCTTTTATTAGGTAAAGTTAGTTGGGTAGTATGATTTGGGAGAAGGTCTAAAATATCTGAGGAGCCCTTGGGTGGCTCTGTTGGTTGAGCATCTGACTTTGGCTCAGGTCATGATCTCATGGTTTGTGAGTTTGAGCCCTGTATTGGGCTTGCGGCTGTCAGTGCAGAGCCTGCTTCAAATCCTCTGTCCCCCTCTCTCTTTGTCCTCCTGCTCATGCTCTCTCTCTCAAAAATGAATAAATATTTTTAAAAATGTTTAAATATCATCTGATATTTCTTAAACTTCCACAAGTTAGGGAATATAAAATGGTACAAACATTGGAAAACTGTTTTACTAGAAAGTAAATATACACCTACCTTATGGCCCAGATTGATCCCCCAAAAGAAAACATGTGTCCACACAAAAATTTCTGCATGAAAATTCAAAGCAGTTTTATTCATAAAAGCCCCAAACTGGAGATAGCCAAATGTCTATCAACAAGTGAATGGATAAATAAACTATGGTAATTCCATGCAATGGAATACCATTCAGCAATAAAAAGGAATGAACTACTGAATGCATTTGCAACAGCATGGATAAATCTCAGAAATACTATGCAGAGTGTAAAGAGGTCAGATGCACAAAAAAATATATCTTGTATAATTCCATTTATACAAACTTCAGGAATAGCTGCAATTAATCTTTGGTGATAGAAATTAGAACAGTGGTTGTTTAAAGGAAGGTTAGAATTGATTGAGAGGTAACCTGAGGAAACTTTCTGGGGTAGTCTAAATCTTGAGTGGGATGGTAGTCACATGAATGTAGTTAATACCAAACTCTTCATATTTTACATTTAAGACTTGTGTATTTTGCTGCATGTAAAATTTACTCAATAAAAATGTATCCACCAGTAAAGATCCATTCAACTTGGCGAGTTAAAGAAGAGGAAGCAGGAAGCGAGAAGCAGAGTGAATCGTTCCCTTCCTAGTGTGGGTTAGTTTATTGTTTTTGTTATTGTTTATTGCTTTTTATTATTATTGTTATTAGTTTATTGCTTTTATTAGTTTTATTGGTTTTGTTGACCAAGAGAAAGTTTAGAACTTGAAACACTTCTATTGAGAGTAAGCTTGGAGTTGGTGAGTTATGCTGAAACTCTCAAAACAAACATTTTTAATTTTATATGTATATGGCTCTAATGATCATCCTAAGGTATGTTTGGAGCAATAGGTCTCACCTGAGATGGTGCGTATAGGTTAGAAGCATGTGAGCTTTTTGGATTGCCAATTACAGGGAGTATAATTAACTGAGGGTCGCAGGTGTCAGGCTCTGATATTCACCACCAAGTTTGTGCTGACGCCATGCCTCCCACAGGCTGTGCTCAGCCAATAACTAAGCACACCTGGGATGTTAAGGCAGGCCTCTCCCTGGGAGCGATGGGTCTCCTCTGATAGGCAATTTTGGCTTGAGGACCTTCCCACCCATCTCCCATGACCTTTCCAAACTTCTTTTTGAATGTCCTGCTAAGACACATCCTACCCTCCTCCCTTCTTTCTCTCTGCTCTCTTCCCACTAGGGCACACCTATGTCAACATCTCACTGCCCTCTCAGCCTCTCCCCATTTTCTCTTACAGGTGGGTCCCTAATAAATTTCTTAAATATGCCATTCTGTCATGGTGTCTGCTTCTTGAAAGATCTGACAAAAGCATGTGTGTTATGTGTGTGTATGGGTGGAGGGAGGGAATCAAAATCTTGTGGTATCTTCTAACCATTCCCAACCTCCTGGCCCATTTCTGTTGGATACCCACAGGTTAACAGAATCGTTAAGTTTCAGACACTGTGACAATATTATAAAACATTCACTAAGCCCTCTCATGCTCTTTCTTACAATAAATCTGTAGCAGAAGGCCAAGAGAAGCTACAGCTAAAAAACAGTTCTTAGGCCATTCATAATATTTAATTAAAGCTAAATTTTCACCTGTTTTAAATTTTGCCTGCTTTCTTTCAGGTCCTGTGTTAGCATATGTAGTTGTATTGTGTACTTTTATTATGTGCTAGTGTAAATCTAAATCTGGCTTATGTATACCTCTATATTTTTTCCTTAAAAGATAATTATTTTTATAATTATAGTGTACATATATAATAAGATACATTATTTCTCTCTGAGAATAAAATTTAAAAGGCCCTCATAAGATAAATCTAAATCTGGCTTATGCATACCTCTATATTTTTTCCTTAAAAGATAATTATTTTTATAATTATAGTGTGTATATATATATATATATATATATATATATATATATAATAAGATACATTATTTCTCTCCAAGAATAAAATTTAAAAGGCCCTCATAAGATAAAGTTTGAGTGAGCTGATTATGGTACACAGAACATTAAGAGTAGGGCTTGCTGAAGATTATTCATTAGTAAGCTATTTTTAAAAATATGCTTCTTTTTCCAAGCTGTGAGATGATACCTACATGAGTCAAATGACTTGATTAAATCCACTCAGAAGATTTGGAGCAGGTTAGGGTTAATCCTGTTGGAGACCGTAGTCTAAAAGAAAAATGGGAGAACTCTCCTATTAAGTATGAATGATATGTGCTTTAATAGAAAGGGCTTTCTTTAAAAGGAGACTTGAGGTTATGTAAAATATTTCTGAAAAGGTACCCTCAAAGCTATTAATGCTGAGTGCTTCTGAGGACTGAAACAGAGACCTGGGCTTGGGAAGAAATT
Source organism: Prionailurus viverrinus (assembly GCF_022837055.1). NCBI lineage: Eukaryota > Metazoa > Chordata > Mammalia > Carnivora > Felidae > Prionailurus > Prionailurus viverrinus. The sequence continues at coordinate 97,999,932 of NC_062567.1, forward strand.
TATACTTTGCATCCTACACTCCTGTTTGCTGTTAAAAAAGAAAAGAAAAGAAAAAAAGAAAGAAAGAAAGAAAGAAAGAAAGAAAGAAAGAAAGAAAGAAAGAAGGAAAGAAAAGAAAAAAACAGAAACCATGTGAATATCTTTTTAAATAAAAAAATATTCAAATAAAATCTAAGACATGCAACAAAGGATGTAATAAGGATATAATTTTGGTGAATTCCGTTTACAGTTGCAAATGGAGATCAGGAAAATGAATAAGTGACTAGACATCTTCATGCTAACCTTTAGAAGAAAGAGTATGACTATTGCTAGAGAAATCAAGAAGGGGATTGTTCATTTATGATATATTTAAAAAGGCTTTTTACACAAATCATGGTTGTAATTCTATAACTGAGTCATTTGGTGTCTACTGGTGATTCATAACTTACTGGATACTCTGGTTAAAATGTCAACACTGCTTAGAATGAAAATGCAGTGGTACCAAAAAGAGAACTGCAATATCTTGGGGAAATCAGCAGACCATTACTCTGTGACCAAGCTCTGTTAAGTGAGCATGATCTCATAGTTTTCTGTGGAATCAGTCTCAGTATGTATGAGTGTGATTAATATCATGCATTATGAAAGCTAATGCTGTGTATCTCTAATGCTCATGACTCTATAACCGCAGGTTTAAAAAAATTAACATGCAACACATATACAGGGATAAATTTCAAAGAACACTTACACATTCAGGAGCAACTTTATTAAATGGGTGTCATGTTTGTTTTCTTTCACTAGGTTCCAGAAAATCTTGATTTTAGAAATCTACAGTTCATTTGTTTTTAAATCAACAAAAGGATCTGAAATTCCAGCTGTGTTCTTTTTTGCTTTTCAATTTTCCACCAGAACTCAACTGTGAATTGTATGGTTCCTAAAGCAGGATGTGATTCAGCTGGATCTTTCCACCAGTCTGCTATAGACCCAGTGGGGAAGGCCCTGGACAGGGACTAGAAGATTATTTTGGTAAATCTGTAATTCGCAACCTAATCTCCTGATGCCTCATTTTCTTCCCTGCCCTTTCCAGAGCATTTGTGAAACTAATGAGGTGATAGATTATCCAGGAAGTGTTTTACATTCTTAGGAAAAGGGTCTGATCTGTGAAGTGAGTAGAATGGTAGCCCCGCAAAGGATGCATCCACACCCAGGACCTATGAATAGATTTAATTTTTTAATTTTTTAAATTTAAATGTTTATTTATTTTTGAGAGAGAGAGAGACAGAGAGAGAGCACGCACAAGTGGGGAGTGGCAGAGAGAGACACACAGAATGTGAAGCATGCTCTAGGCTCAGAGCCTGATATGGGGCTCAAATCCATGAACTGTGAGGTCATGACCTGAGCCAAAGTCAGACTCTCAACCAATTGAGCCACCCAGGTGCCCTGAGACTTTATTTTTAAAAAGGATTTTTGCAGATGTAATGAAGGATCTTGAGATCATCCTGGATTCTCCTGTGAGCCTTAAATCTAATGACAAGTGTTCTTATAAAAGACAGAAGAGGAGGGGTGCTTGGATGGTTCAGTTGGTTGAGTGACTGACTTTGGCCAAGGTCATGATCTCATGGTTCAGGAGTTCAAGCCCTGTGTTTGCAGAGCTTGCCTGGGACTCCCTCTCTCTTTCTCTGCTCCTCTCCCACTTGTTCTCTCTCTCTCTCTCTCTCTCTCTCTCTCTCTCTCAAAATAAATAAATAAGTAAACTTAAAAAAAAAGAAGAGGACACAGAGAAGACTGTGAAGATAAAGGCAGAGATTGGAGTTCTGCAACCATAAGCCAAGGAACACCTGGAACCACCAGAATTGGGGAAAGGCCAGGAAGGATTCTCCCGAATCCTCAGAGGGAGTGTAGGTCTATTGACACCTTGATTTTGGACTACTTATTTCCAGAACTGTGAGAGAATAAATCTCTTACTCTAAGCCATCAAGTTTGTGGTAGTTTTTATGGTAGACACAGGAAACCAATACCCTCTGGTCCTAAGTTATCATTGTTATCTGACATATAGTGATGATTAAGCATGTGAAAATTATTGGAAAAACTATACAAGTGCTATTATAAAGGTGGTATGATGTATGACAGGTTTTCAGTCGGGGTTGATTTTGCCCCTAAAAGACATCTGGCAACATCTAAAGACATTTTTGTTGTTATGGTGGGGGAGGGGCGCTGCTGGTATCTAGTGGGGAGAGCCAGAATGCAGCTAAACATTCTGAAATGCACAAGGCAGCCCCTTCCCCAAGTAATCACTCAGCCTATAATGTGCAGGGTGCTAAGACTGAGAAATCCTCATGTATGAGAAAGCCTAGCATTCTGAGATTAAAACCTTAGTTCTGCTCTGAATATGTGAGCAAGATGATTTACTCCGGGTAGTAGACCTTTTGGAGCTTTGTTTTTCTCATCTGTGAAACACTGTGATATTGATACTTGACAGTGCTGTATCAAGTGCCAATGAAATAATGTCAAGTCTTTAATAGTAATGGAGAGGATTTCAGTATTGTTCCTATATATCTTTTGTACTAACAAAAATAAACCTTTGATTTTTTTTTTTTTTTATGAAATTTATTGACAAATTGGTTTCCATACAACACCCAGTGCTCATCCCAAAAGGTGCCCTCCTCAATACCCATCACCCACCCTCTCCTCCCTCCCACCCCCCATCAACCCTCAGTTTGTTCTCAGTTTTTAACAGTCTCTTATGCTTTGGCTCTCTCCCATTCTAACCTCTTTTTTTTTTTTTAAACCTTTGATTTTTAATTAATATAGCTAGGAAGACCACAATGAATGGATTCACTGGGCCTCAGGGGACTCACTTTTATATGTTTATGGTTATTATCTCAAAGAGAATAGTTCTCAGAAATTTCATGACTATTACTGTTTAATGATGTTTTTCAGTGGAAAAGATACTCTGGAAGTGCCCATAAAGTTTCTCTGGGGAGCTTATAGTTTATGTCAGATGAATAACAAAAGCAAAGCCAAATCGAGGGTTGGACAGAATTTTAATGTAATGCATATAATAAAAGCAGAGATAGCACTACGTAGCTTTTAGTGCTTTTTGGTATATTTCTTTCTAATAATGATTATTACAACAGTCCTGCGAAGCTAGTTGGACAAGAGTTATCTTCATCTGACTTATGAGAAAACTGAGGATTGGGGGAGTAATGTGCATAGTTAGCAAATGGCGGAGTTATAATTAGAACTCAGGTTTTTTCATCCTTACTCCACTACAGAGTATCCGTAAACACCAGCCCTTTAGAATGTGGTTATGATAATGATCACGAAGTGTGTCCAGAAAAGTGGATATTTACCTGAGAATAAAAGGCAAGAAATTATTTGATAGACATTTCTAGGAAGAAAGATTTAGTCATTAAGACAGACAGAAAAATAATTAACCTTGTTTTGAAAGCAGGCTAGGAAAATTTCTGTGATGACCAGTTCTGGACCTTCTTAGCAGAACGTTTAGTGAACACCTAAAGTATAATGCATAGTGTCTCAGACACAGTGGAAGGGCAGAAGGGAGAAGAAATAGGCACAATTTTTTATTCAGAAGGGTTATATACTAACAAAAAAAATCATTTAGATCAACTTAGGCCAAAAGGGAACGGGATATAGAGAATGAATACATTTAAGGTGGTATTTTTCAAAAATAAGATTCATGAGACTTATACCTTGAGATATTGTTCTTTAAAAAGTGAAGGATTCTTCTTTGGTTAGACAAATTTGGGACTAAATATTTTGCCATTGATCCTAAGAGGAAATGTGTGTGCATGTGTATGTGTGTCTTTGTATGTTTTCAGTTTTAACATCTCTGAATTCAAGATGTGTCTTACAAATACAATCAGCTGACTAGCAGGTTCTAGATAAGCAATATATTTGAATTCTTGGCTGGTTGCTAAAAATTTCTTTGACATCTAATAAAGAACATGCCAACTTAAAAACTTCCAAAATAGGTATAAGTGTCTTAGAAGCATATTCTAGAGATAATAGTGAAACACTTTTAGGAAATATTGCATTAGGAGAAAATGTTGTCTGGAAAAATGATAGTGAAACTCAGTTGAAAAGTGCTTCAGAAAAGTCAGACTTTGAATGTGAAGAAATTTTGTTAATAATGTGATCAGTGACTTTTCCTTATACTTTCCTTTTTATATATGCACGTGAGTGATATATGATCAAGGCTACCTATAAATCTAGAAAAACTCAGTATTTTAAAAATCATAAGTGACTCAAAAAACATCATTTCCTATTTACTTGGCATTATTATTACCTGTCTAGTTGTACCTAAAGTGATACGTGTTAGCATTAGATGGCATTTAGATTCAATGAAATGTGATATATTTCCCTCTTGGAATATATAGAAGGGTATAGACTTCTACCTATTAGCATACAGAGATGCTAATGATTAGTATATTAAAGACTCTAAGAAGTTTTATAGTAGAAAAATTAATTTGCACATATATTTTATGATACCTCTCCTTTTCTATAAAACTTACATCGTGGATGACTTAATTTTGTGTTTTCCTATCAGGTCGTAATACAACTTTGAAAAATACATGCAATATAGGCCTACCTAACTTTTAAAACCGGATTTTTAAAAAAAATGTTTATTTATTTTTGTGAGAGAGAGAGAGAGAGTGCGCAGGGGAGGGGCAGAGAGAGAGGAAGAGAGAGAACCCCAAGCAGCCTCCACACTGTCAGCACAGAGCCTGATGCGGGCCTTGATCACACAAACTGTGAGATCGTGACCTTATCCGAAATTAAGAGTTGGATGCTTAACTGACTGACCCATCCTGGTGCCCCTTAAAACTGCATTTTTGAGATAAATATTGCCTTCTTTAAGTAAGAAGGAGTATTTTTATTAACTTTAAAGGCAAGTACTAAAATCAATCAATGCTATTTGTCTCCTTAATTTATTATGGGTCAGGCTTGTAATAAATTAGGAGTTTGAAGTAAGTTATTTGAAATTATTTTAATTAGATTATTAATACCTGGCCGAAATAAAAGAACATATATATTAGAGTAGCAATAGCACTTGTGATGTTTAATGTTATGTGTCAAGTTGACTGGGCCATGGGGCGCCCAGATATTTGGTCAAAGATTCTTCTGGGTTTGTGAGAATGTTTTTGAATGAGATTAACCTTTGGATAGGTGGAATGAGTTAAACAGATTGCCTTCCTTAATGTGGGTGGCCCTCATCCAATCAGTGGAAGGGCTGAATAGAATGAAAAGGCTGACCTTCCCACAAGTACAAAGGCTCCTGCTGCCTGACCACATGAGCTTGGACATCAGTCTTTTCTTGACTTGGGACCCAAACTGAAAGAAGACCTTCTTCTTGGGTCTTGAGCCTGCTGGCTTTCAGATTGGAGCTATACCACTGGTGCTTTTTGTCTCCAACTTGCTAACTGCAGATCTTGGGACTTCTCAGCCTCCATAATCATGTGAGCCAATTTCTTATAACCTATCTCTCCCTCTTTCTTATATATATATATCATATATATATGTATGTATATATGATATATAACATATAATATATATGTTTATATACACGATATATCATATATGTTTATATATGTTATATATATGTTTATATATATAACCAAGAATATATATGTTATATATATGTTATATATAACCCATATATAACATATATATGATTATATATTATATATATGATTATATGTTATATATATGTTTACATATATAAATAACCAAGAAACACTGCTTATATATATAATATAATGTTTATATATATAATATATGTTCCTGCTACTCAAAGATTGGCCCTGGATTAGCACTGACATCTTTGGGAGCTTACTAGAAAAGCAGAATCTCAGGCCCTCAGGCCCCGTCCCAGACCCAGTGAAGTCGAGTCTGCATTTTGACATGATCCCCAGATGATCTGTATGCACATTAAATGTGAGAAGCACTTCTTTAGAATATTTTGAAGTCTTGCCTATAATTTGTGTTACTGAAGAAGAGTACAAAAGAACCTTATAATTATTTGACATTAATACTTCAGGAGAGACATAATAGGGGGATTGTAACAAGAAATTTTTTTTTTAAAGAATTCTGCATAAGATTTGATGAACAATTTTGCAATGACAAAAAAGAAAAAGATTATCTTCGAGGGTCTCCTGGGTGGCTCAGTCAGTTAACAGTCCAACTCTTGATTTTGGGTCAGGTCATGATCTCACGGATTGTGGGTTCGAGCCCCATGTTGGGCTCTGTGCTGACAGTGTGGAGCCTGTTTGGGATTCTTTCTCCCTTTCTCTGTGCCTCTCCCCCACTCAAGCTTGCTCGCTCTCTTGTTCTTTCTCTCAAGATAAACTAATAAACATTAAAAAATGATCTCTGATTTTTTATTCTTAGAAAATTTCTAGATTCATCAGTTTTGAAATAATAATACACTGCAATGGACACCTGCTTATCTTTAAGGATTAACAAGAAGATGTCTGAAATTTGTTTTCCAAAGAAACCTTACAGATATCAGTCTAAGCACCTCCAAACGTTTTAACATTTATTTAGAGTAGATTTCATAACTGGCCTATGATGACGTGTGGCCAATAGTCATGACCATTTACTAATAATATCTTGAATTTTCCAATGCTAAGAATAACACTCATACAGCACTCTATTGTTTTTAAATCAGCTTCACATACATCAATAGCCCAAGAGATTCTTTCCATAAACTTGTGGAATAGCTATAGGGTATTTCTTCTGAAATACTTTTACAATTATTCCTTCACTTGTATTTTCATCTTTTTAAGTCAGAAAAGTCAGCTTGAATTTAAACATCATAAATATTTATTAACACTGTTTGAATAATTTTATTATTTTCAATTCTTTTTAGTTCTGCGGCCCACCAAGAGTAGACTGGCTTGTTGTTTTTGAGTGAATTCTACTCTGCTTTATATTTAATGTGGCAACAAAACCAAAAATTGCTGCCTTCCTTTTCAGTCTACCTGTCTCCTTTCGGTGTGGAATAGGGATATATCCACGTGTGATTCAGTGGCATCTCTGCTTCTGGTTTCTGGGGAAGTAACCATACTTAGTAATTATCACCCAAAAGTGACTGGCTATTGGGCAGAGATGGAGTTGCTGTTGTATCTGTACGTCTAGGATAGGATTTAGTTGTAAGAGCAAATCATAGCCTGTCACACTGTAATTTTATCTTGCCCACGGGACATTTAGGCTCAGGAGGTTATCCAGGGATGCCAGGGAGCAGCTGATGCAGCTGAGACTGGTTCCCTGTCCTAGGGAATTGGGCTGCTCGTGTTTAGGGGGATGACAAGGATGAGAAGGTACTTGTCTTGGTTTAGATAAGGCAATATTTTCCTCTGCATACAGGAAATAAACTGCCAGTTTAGAATGTTGCATTATTGGGGTACTCGGGTGGCTCAGTCGGTTTAAGCGACTTTGGCTCAGGTCATGATCTCATGGTTTGTGATTTCAAGCCCCGCGTTGGGCTCTATGCTGACAGCTTGGAGCCTGGAGCCTGCTTTGGATTCTGTGTCTCCCTCTCTCTCTGCCCCTCCCTCACTTGTGTTCTGTCTCTGTCTCTCAAAAATGAATACATGTAAACAAAAATTAGAATATTGCATTATAATACTTGGTATTTAGAAGAGCTTAGTAATGCAAGCAATGAGGAAATTACTTGTTGGTAGCTATTCTACTTCACAGATAGATTTTTATACTTTTTAGCATACATCAGTGTGGTATGAGGCATAATCATTTTGGGGGAGTAGGAGTATCGCTGCTATGAGACCAAACTTTTAAAAATGTTTTATTATAATAAATGATGTGAACAACATCTGGTTGTTTTTTAGAGAAGATTTGAAATTCCCTGGTGGATTTTTTAAAATAATTTATACACATAGAAATGGGTCAACAATTAGGCTGATTACTCAGAATTTATATTTCTTTGTAAAACCAGTTAACTGTTCACAAGGGTATAATGGAATGAAAAAGACTATGATTTACAAATGCAAAGCCATAAAAGCAAAGGGCAGGGAGACAAGGAGAGCTGATAAAGACCATAGACTCATTCCATGCATAATTATATGAAATTAACTCTTTGAGAGAGAATATAAAATTGCAAATTATTTTTAATTAATGTTAAAATTTCAACTTTTTTTTTTAACCTTTATTCATTTTTGAGAGACAGAGAGAGACAGAGCATAAGCGGGGAAGGGGCAGAGAGAGAGGGAAACACAGAATCTGAAGCAGGCTCCAGGCTGTGAGCCATTGGCACAGAGCCCGATGCGGGGCTCGAACTCAGTTACTGTGAGATCATGACCTGAGCTGAAGTTGGATGCTCAACCGACTGAGCCACCTAGGTGCCCCAAAACTTCAACTTTTTAACACTTACCATTGTAATCACTCAGGTTCTATCATAACCCCTCCAATCTCTCTCTCTTTCTAGGTTTCTTCCCACTTTTAAGTAAGTACTTTGCTCCACCTTGTTACAATAGAATAAAACAAAATAAAAAAAAAACCCTAGCTTGACCCTACTGTTTCCCGAGGTACCGCTTTATACTGTTCAGTTCTTTCCCTGCCAAATTTCTCTGTCTGGTTTCCACACCCTAGGACACTGCCGGAAATTTTTCTTGAAACATTTCATGTAAGTAAAAACACCTAGCACATAGTTGGCATTCAAACATTTGTACCTTTTCCTTTGCATAAAATCCAAGGGTTTACTTTCAGACTCTGTCTTCTCTGATCCCCCCACGACATTCAATGCTATTGACTTCCATCTGGTTGAATTTCTCTTTAGGTTTTCCATGTCATCTCTCTTTTCAGATTTCTGTGAAATCAGATTAGCTGGCATTCATTTCCATTTCCAAGTCAATACTGCCCTGTCTTGTCGCCCATACTTTCTTTGACCTCTTTGATGACCCATATTTTTCATCCTACTCTTTACCCTAAATAAGCTCATCCATGAGGCTATAATCCTCTAAAAGTGAAATACTCCCAATTCTGTGTAGTAACTTCTAATCCTCAACCATGCTCTAAAACTGTCTATTAGATATTCCCACTTGCAAGTTCTACTGTTAACTCAAAACTAGTATTTCTCCAACTGAATTAATTGCTTATCCTAAATCAGCTACATTTACTTAACTCCCACTCATTCATAGCTTCAGCATTACTCTCATCTCTCAGACTTAAAATTTTATTTCACACTTGACTTTATTTTTTTCTTTCCTTGTTTTTATTTTTTGGTCTGTTAATAAGTCTAATGCATTTTTAGGTTCAGTAAAGCTTTTCTTGAGAAATGACTCTATATCAACTAGAGTCGATATACCATCGTTTCCACCCCCAACACCAACGTTGATACTTTCTCTAGTATTTGTTAAATCACAAGACACTTACTTGACAAATAGGAGACACCTTTCAATTATGTTAATATGTGCAGAATAGAATATCATATTTTACTTTTTTATTAAATCTCTTTCAAGAGAGGTGCCAAAATTTTGCCTTGGAATCATAACAGGTGTCAACAGGCTTCATCTTCCTACAAAGATATAAGGGTTCTTCAGTAGTAGGGTAAAACCACCTTTGATTCACAGTGTTACCTTCCTCAGAAGAGTATTAGCTTTGTGTTTGGAGAATATAAGATGAAAAACCACCTGACACCTGGGGAGGGAAACTGAAGTGGTCTTTGGGTGGCTGACATTGAACCAATCTGGACACCAAAATGTTGAAATGAAAGCTACATGCGGTGGGAGCTCAAGTGAGGGCACTTTATTCTCGTGTAGCATTGAGGGGGTAGGTTCCTGCTTCCTTGCAGAACCACAGTGGCTTGCACTTGGATCTGGATTGTCATTAATTCAGTGGTGGATTGGCATTGACTCTGGAATTTTGTAGAACCTAGCTTCAACTGGGCCAACCATATAGCGGCAAGAAGCAATGCACATGACTTTAGTGTTCTTCCTGTTCGGGTGTGCACATTGGGTTGTATGAACACTGGGGGTTATGGTTGATGGGGCAAGGGAGGGTTCTAAAGAAGGTACATGACTACCTATAAATAAAGACATTAAGGGCTCAAGATATTATTTGGAAAAACGGATGAGATTTTATTGTATTTACATTCCAAGTTTTTAGGGCATTTTATATTAGTTTCTTGTGCAAGCACACTATAATTTATCAGGAATACAGGTTTGCTCAGGATGGTCTTAGTTTACAACAGTGAAACTGGTGTAGTTTTGAATAATTTTCTCTTTTACCTTCAAAGATTTCCTACATTGCAAGATATAGTGTTACCCTCTCTAAAAATCTCCAATTCTGTGGGCTTGGGTTGAGGAGTGGCTTTTTACATCCCATAAAGTCTCTAGATCTTGGGACTTCGGTCCTCAGACAAAAAATGTCTTGTATATTTTGAGTCTGCATGCATGATGAAAAAGTTATACTTGACCAACAAAAACCTACCTAATTAACGAGCTTCCCACCAAGGACCAGGTGGCTGCCTCACACGTCCATTTTTAGGCAAGGCAAAGAAGGAAAGCAGGTTTCCAGCTTCTTCCATCCCACCTAATGGGTGGGATGTGTGAACTCTGCTCTGAGGTGTTTATTTCACAAAAACGAGAAGTATAGGATAGTTCTGTAGTGAAGGGGTGGGCAGGATAATTCATTCTTTCGAAAAACAGGGTTAAGGCCTACTAGCAAGACACAGCTCAATGAATCTCAGGCTCTCATCAACTGGATTCACCTCTCTCTTTTTTGGGTACATGTAAGAATGTTGCCTTTAGCTCTTTTTCCTCACAGGAGGAAATTTTATGGACAGTCCCCAAAATACATGGTGTATGTTCTTCAGGCTATGGTTTTCTGTTGGTGTCCTTGTTAGCCCATATATCTCTTTTCTGATATAGTCTATGCTTGATCACTGCAAATGTAAAAATGAATTCAGTTGAACTTTCAGGGCTCTCTACTATTTAGACTCTGTTTATGACCATAATCTCACCTATCTTGTTATTATAGGCCCTGATCAAAGATTGCTTTTTTCCTACCAGTACAGTCTCAAATTTCATGGGCATGGAATTGAGCTTGGGATCTGGTGAAAATGAAGATTCTGATTCATGGGTCTGGCTTGAGGCCTGAGATTCTGCATTCGTATCTAGTTTCCAGGTAATGAATTTGCTCCTGGTCCTCTGGACTACATTTGGAGTATCAAGGCCGTATATAGCCCAATTAAAAGCTCATTTTAAGCCCATTTCCTCAGAACATTCAAATTAAGTGTTGCAAAATTGTCTTTGGTTGTTCTTAATGGCAGACTACTCATTTGTAGTATATCTTCTCAAGTATTACTATTTAAGTGCTTCATTTTCACATGCTGTCACCCCCGGTAGACAAAAAGTTTCTTTACAGCAAGAATTGTTCTCTGTAACTTTGGCAATCTCTTCTAGTGGGGGTCACACTCCCACATAGTAGGTCCACAGCAGATTTGCTGATTGATTAATCATCCTTAAGGAATGCCTTCTTACCATTCCATCCCGTGAGAACTCCCGAGATATATTTAAATTTACACTTTGGCAACAAAAAATGTTTTAAGCAAAATTATAAACTATAGTAAATGAGGAAATCTCAGAATACAGAAGAAAATGTGCATTTGAATTATTAAATTACAATGCTTATGCAAGAAGTAAAGGCCTTTGTTATATTAAAGATAATATAAGTCCAAATAGGCTTTAAACAGGACACCTGGGCGGCTCAGTTGATTATTTGACTCTTGATCTCTGCTCAGGTCATGATTTCATGGTTCTGAGATTGAGCCCCACGTTGGACTCTGCACTAACAGTGCAGAGCCTGCTTGGGATGCTCTCTCTCCCCCTCACTCACATACTCTCTGTCCCTCTCAAAATAAATAAATAAACTTTAAAAACAAAACCAAAACAAACAAATAGGCTTTATGGACAAGGTTAGGGGAGAGTATGCATTAATGTATTATTGCTTTGATTACTTGATATGTACTCTGGAAAACTCACAAATCATGAAATTATAGGTTATAATCCTGATGATTATTTCCAAAATTATTTTAACTGATTCTTAGACACAAATATGATCAACTTGTGTGGGTAGATCACATCCTTATGGAGTTCCTGTTAAAGAGTTTTGAAGGATTTCAATAGTTAGATGGTCTACAGAAATAACATGTAAACTCTCTTCTTTTTAGAATTTGAAACAGAGTTGGAAACCTCCCACAGACATCAGGATATAACAGCCTGTAGAAGCGCTGGTGAAAAGTTTAGGGAAAAAGAAAGAAGTAATAAAATGGTCATAAATCCTGACTACAGACTTTGGATCTCAGTTTTCAAATGAATATATTGATTGAGTCATTTCCTATAATTCTCAAAGGTAGTCAGATGCTCTTGAGTAAATTTTATGGATATATGTGTTTCAAAATAAGTGCTTTGCCAGGGGTTTACACTTGCCTTCAGTAGAACAAATATCTGTCTGTGATAACTTTAAGCTTTTCCTCATCACTTCTTAAGGATCTCAGAGTTCAGGAAATAAATTGGAAGAACGGCATATTTTCTTATCATTTATACAGTATACTCTATGAGATTTTTGTTCAATTTTGCTTCATTTTTAAATTAATGAATATTCCTTGGGCATGTGCCAAATATTCTTTGGCATAAGAATGGCCAGCAGTCCATTTATATTTCTGCACTCGAGCCCTGTTTGTAGCATTGGTAAGAAAGAACTGGTTCCTTTCTAGATGTTTTCAGATACATTAGTACAGATTTATTGTAAAGGAGATAATCATTTATCTTCACCAGCACCAGAAGCCATCATTCTAACTGGATACTGTATACAATTAAAGGTGGGAGACTTGAATAAACTTTGATTCTTATGCAGATTGATGATAACTGGTATTAACACAGAACAAACATAGTTGTTTGACAGGAGTAACTGCCACCTTTTTAGGTAAGACTCCTGATTAAGCTGGGAATAAAACTGGCTTCATAAGTGCTTATGACTTCAAGTTTATAAATTACTAGAAAAACCTCACTAGTCTGCAAAACATCAAGGAGACAGACATTAGCATTTCACATCTGCTCTCCTATGACAGTTATTACAGGAGCTGAGATATGACTCCTCATTCCCTGTCACGTGATTCAGTCCCTATCCATCCTTTTAGGATCTCGGATTGCAGATTGTGACTTGAACCAAGTGTTTGTGCAGAAGAGCTATGCTGTGAGTGAAGTGTCCAGGGTTTCAAAATGAAGTATCCGGGTTTGTCATAAGCAGAAGTGGGGTACTTATTAAGTTAAATAATATGTTCCTTTTAAGAAAGAGGAAATATTTAAGAATTTTTTGAGAACAGGAAGTCAAAGCCCATGTGTACATACATTCTCTCATACACATGCTTATGATCCTATTTGGGGGTCAATAAGGAAGCATTTAAATAGTGGATTTTAATGAAATATATAAATCAGAAATATAGCTCATTCTCATCAACCATGTAGACTGAACTCCACGTGTAATATATTAGAACTCAGGCTTAAAAGTTTTTCATTCAGTAAGTCAGATTTATATCTAATCTATACTATATAAAATGCGACATGTAGGTTGAATATTTTGGGATTGCATGTAGTGACAGGTAGCTGTGGAGTAGATGAAGTTAAGGAAACAAGATGTCTTCATCTTATATTTAACTTATTATTTTGCCTGAGGGCTGTATCCTCTATTTGTCTGTTATTCATATTTTTTTTATAATAAGTTAATTTTCCTATGTTTGATTTCCTAACAGCTATGGTTAAGAGGGCATTTTGTGAGTGGAAGGAGCAAATCAATATGCTGGTCTGTGCTGGTGTTTTAGTTCCTAAAGGCACCTTGCCAAAAATATCAGAAAAAAACCAATAACCCATAAATGAAAGCTAATGAAATTCCTCCCCAAACTGGCCTTAGTCAATCCCTTGGTATTAGAAAAAGTTATACTCTTGTCACCATGCTTGGTGGAATAAAACTGAGTACAATTTTACTAATATCTGTCCACACTCAGTTACTACAAAGGTTCAGGACTCTTCCCCCACCCCCACCCCCCACACCCCCATTCCATATAACTTCCAGTAGGACTTGGAACTCTAAAGACATAGAAACAAACAGGGTTTCCATTAGGGGAAACGAATTTTGCAAAAGATCTGTTGATTTGAAGGGCAGCACTCTCATGTTTCTGAGCTTTTGACATATTCAACTAGATTCTCTACAGGGCTGAATAATTAAGGGGTGACACAACCTTTTCATTTAGGACTTATTTTGTACTTATTGAGCTTTTCTTGAGAATGTGGCTCTGTATTCACTGATAAGTGCAATTCAATGTATGATTCCTCTCTCTATATATTGAACTACTCAAACAGAAATTCCCTTACCTGATTGTTTCTGAAAGGAAAGGAGAACACTCTTCTCTTGGTGTGTCTACCTTGCAAACACATCTTGAGATTTGATTTGCACTGTTAGTGTGAGGCAAGAAGTGGGGAACTTTTTCTAACTTTATCTTTGCTCTATATCCTCTGGCATGTAGAAAAAAAATCACTCTCTGTTCCATTTGATTTTCATGCTACCTAATTCTTCCATTTTTGCTTGTTTCCTCCAAAAGATAAGAAATGTGTGCAAGTCAGGGTTGACCAAATACTGGAAATCAGAATCTCTTTTTTTTTTTCTCCCTCCTACTTAGAAAATCTAACAGAAACAGAGCAGGTGCCTTGAAGAAATTGAATACACCTGGTTTATTTTGCTTCCATTTTTTATTTGTTATTTATGGGAATGTGGGTCTGCTAGGGAATTCTAAGTCATAAAGCTTAAGGCAGGTGCCAACTTCCTCTTATTCATGATCTGGGTGTGACTCAGGGGTAGGGATTGATTGTTGCAGGGCTTTTTAGAGGAAACCTTACCATGGGTTAGTAGGATCCACATCCATGCAAATATAGCATTAAGAAGGACATTTTTATGGGTCAAAAAATTCGTGAGAACAAGTAAAGGTGACTTAATGATGGAAAAATACATTAATACCGTGGACATAACATGGTTTTAAGGGTTGTGTACACTCTACATTTTCTAGAGGTTGATAATTTTACTGTCATAGTTGGCAGTGCAGAAAAGTATAAATCTGATACTGGTATTCAACTGAGTACCTCTGAGAAACTCACACAACTGCCGATAGCTCTTAAACCTGTCCTTAAAGAAGGTTCTTGGTGCTGCTCGTCTCCAGACCAACAATAAAGGTTGTTACGAGGCCTCTGGGAAAGAGAAATGTGATTCTGAGCACTGATGAGCACAGAAATGCAAGACTCACAGCTGGCCAGTCTTGCTCATTTTCTTCTGGGCAACCAAGGCTATAAACAAGGGGGAGTGGGAATGGCCTGGAAATCAATTTGCGGAATATTAAAAAGGTCACCATGGTGCAGAGAAATATGCTGCAATACTTGGAAGATATGATGGGCTAGACGTGTGTGCCACATCTTTAACAACAATAACTGTTACACAAGAGGGGGACATGTCGCCAATCTCCTGTTAATGGTTCTTCAGAACAGACCGAAACCTATTTCCAGGACCTTCATTTTTTTAATTTTTTTTTTTCCAGGACCTTCATTTTGAGCTCTTTTTCTATTGTGACTTTGGCTAACGTATTTTGCAGCACTTTTGTTAATCAATTCTTTTTCAAATAAGCTTTTTAGTTTGAAAAAATTTTAAACCCACGGAAATGTGACGTCTATTACAACTCGCATCTATTCCCCTATGTCACCTTTCATTAACGTTTGTCACATTTGCATTTTCTCTCCTGATTATATCTATATCCAATCTATATATCTATCTATATCTATATCTATATCTATATCTATATCTATATCTATATCTATATCTATATCATCTATATATCTATATCTATCTATCTATCTATATGGTGAGACACTTTCTTATTTTCATGTACAAATAAGAAACAAACCTTCTTATTCTTTTTTTTTTTTTAATTTTTTTTTCAACGTTTATTTATTTGTGGGACAGAGAGAGACAGAGCATGAACGGGGGAGGGGCAGAGAGAGAGGGAGACACAGAATCGGAAACAGGCTCCAGGCTCTGAGCCATCAGCCCAGAGCCTGACGCGGGGCTCGAACTCACGGACCATGAGATCGTGACCTGGCTGAAGTCGGACGCTTAACCGACTGCGCCACCCAGGCGCCCCCAAACCTTCTTATTCTTAAATATTTGTTGTTGTGGCCATGTCCGTGTAAGTTCAACTGACTTCTCTTAAGAACAGGAACACTTTCTTATGTTACCTCACTGTTACTTTCAAATTCTATTTTTAAGAGTCGTCTGATTTGAAAATTTAGCTTTTTATTACCTTTTCCAAGGAGATCAACTCAAAAATGAAACAACCCCAGGTGTCTATAAATGACACTGTCCAAATGAAGCCCACCTTGTCATGCACAGCAATCTCTTTCCCCAATATTCCTACATGCCTTTTCTTGTCATTATCTTTATCTACTTTTTTTTCCTTCTACATTTCCTCATCACAATTGATATTTTTAAAGGCTATTTACTGCTGTTCTCCATTCACCTAAGCAACTTAATTACATTTCTTGGAACTGCCTTGCTTATTTAAGTGTATATGCCTATAAAAAGAAATCTATGTGACATTTTGCAGTTTGGCGGTGACTATTATTTCCTTCAGCCTGGGTAGGAGGAGACTTCATTCAAACTTTAAGAGCTTTCCAGAGTAAGCAGTTCAGTAGCTGATGTAGTAATTAACATTGTGGCTATTTGAAAAAGCATAGGCAAATACAGGCTGGTAGATCACCGTTAGAAAGCCTTTTCTCTTGTCAGCAACTCGGCACCTGATGTTGTGGCTGGCAGCTCTTTCAGGACCCTCTCCCAGGAGCTCTCATCGGTTAAATACAGAAATGCCACTGATCCTAAAGAAGTCTCAGAAAGAAAATGCAGTTTAACAGTCTATTTCAGAACTTTTCAAAAGCAATTGCCAAGTAGAGAGGCAGGGTCTCCTACTCTAAAAAAAGAGCTTATCCCCAAAAGAGTCTCTCCTAAAGGATCCAGGTTAGTAGCCTGAAATCAATTCAAGCAGCTAAAAGGATGAAAGGAGATTTCATGGTCCGGGGTGTCTTCTTTTGAGTCTCTGGTTGGGGGTTTTCTTTGGCTGCCTGACTAGAGGCAAAGATTAGTGACACAGTGCTTGCTTTCAGTGATCTGTGCTTCTATGCTTTTCCCTGGAAGGAAGCCCAGGCTGTGGGAACGGGGGTGCTTTTAACATTTGTAGGTTAGGATGGACAGGATTTACATAGCTACATTCACACCAAGGCACCGAGAAGAAACAGTATTTACTTTTTGAGAATGACCAGGGTTTTCTTTCTTCTTAAAGCTACTACAGGAAGAGTAGCCTCTTTGGGGAAGGTAAATGGGCTGATTGGTGTAGCCAGAGAGGGCAAACTCTTCATCGGCTTTTATGCTCTAGATCTGGTGGTTTGGTTAGAGGAGAGAAGGGATCATGTTTTTTTTTTCCCTAAAGTTTTTGTGCAATTTAGTACAATCACTGAATTCTTCACAGCCGTATCTATAACTGTGGTGCCTGTACCTTTTAGTTCTGAATACTGATTTTTTTTTTACCCAGTATGTAAGAGTAGGTAAAAACAAAACAAAACAAAACAAAACAAAACAAAACAAAACAAAACATGTTGCATACACAATCATCCCATAACTTTATACTTTGGGGAACTAGGTACAAGAAATTTCTTTTAATAAGCTTGGTGTGGCCCCAACACATTGGTTTCATTTTGGGATAAGTTCTCAGGGAGAGCAGAATACATGCCCCCAAAATGTGCCACTTTGGCATGTGGAGGATTTTGAGCTGAAGGTAATTAAGACCCAGCAGACTCAAGGAAAACTTTTTTTTTTTGCTTCTCTTTTTTAATTGAAAATAATTTATATAGAGAGCTTGTACCAGGACTGTATATGAAAGATAACTTTTTACATTAGAAATATTTATCTGTGTGGCATGGCAAACATTTGTTTACCAAACATTTGCTCTTCTCATCTTCCTGTGAATTGTCTTCTTCCCCTTTGAAGCCCCAGATCCCTAACCGCTTCTCCTTAGCTAGTGCCTGTCTTTGGGGTCCTATACCTTTAGGGCTCCCATACATACGAAATTTGTTTTTTTCTTGTTAATCTGTCTTGGGTCGATTTGATTATTAGACCCACCTAAGAAGCCAGAAGGAAAGAAAGGAAGTTTTCCACCCTTGCAGTCCCTTTTGAAAACAAAAAAATGAAACAAATTTCAAGATTCCTAGTAATTATAGGGATTGGCTCATAATGGGACAGTGGTTCTCAGCGTGTGATCCCTGGAACCACAGCATCCTCATCACTAGAAACTAGAAGTGACGGTCAGGACCACCATATTTAAGAGCTCAGTAGAAGTTTGCTAAAGGTAATGCTGAATTCTTAAATCTAAAGGAGAATGATGCCACTAATACCGTGTTATAAGGCAGTGGGTCCCAAAGTTCAGTGTGTCTTAGAATAATTAGGAGGACTTGTTGAAATACAGAGTTCTGGAACTCACCACAAACATTTCTCATTCAGTGGGTCTGAGGTGGGAGGGAGTCAGAATCTGCGTTTCTAACAGGTCCCCAGATGGTGCTGCTGTTGTGGGGACTCTGCTTTGAGAACCATTGCTCTGAGACAGGTTTTCCTCAATAAGAACCTCTGCAGTGAGTGTGGGAGTGGTAGCCATTAAAATTTCTCAGGTGATCTCATGAATAGCCAGCTTTATGTCCCACTGCACATCATCTCAAAATAAGTGGTTCTCGGTACTGGTTGCCCATGAGAATCATCTGGAAATCTTTAAAAAAATCCTGACACATAGGGGCACCTGGGTAGCTCATTCGGTTAAATGACTCTTGGTTTCAGCTCAGGTCATGATCTTGCATTTTATGAGTTCAAGTTCCGTGTTGGGCTCTGAGCTGCTGGTGCGAAGCCTGCTGGGGATTCTCTCTCTCTCTCTCTCTCTCTCTCTCTCTCTCTCTCTCTCTCTTTCAATAAACAAACAAACTTAAAAAAAAAATTCCGACATCTAGATGCCAATCCTGGAGGTTCTGATATAGTTGTTTTGAGATGCAACCTGGGCACTGAAAGTTTTGAGAACTCCCCAGGTGGTCCTAGTATGAAGCTAAAATTAGGAAACACGTCCCTTAAAGATACCCTCCAACTGTCAGAATTTCATGATGTTAGCATAGTCCTATGTAAAGGACACAACACTCAAGGAAAACAAACATCCCTCTAGGGACACAAACATTCAGTCTATAGCAAGCATGCAAAGCATTTAACCTAGTATCTGATACATGCAATAAATATTAATTCTCTCTTCCCCTCTGTCCTAATATTATTACTACTTCCCTTATGTCACTCTTTTGTCTTTGAACATCATTAGAATCATCAGTGATGAAAAATGTCATCTCTCCCTCTCTCCCCTGCCCCCATGTATTGAGCTGCAACTCTCTGACCAATGTGCTAGGCACTTGGGGATACAGGGATAAATAAGCTACAGTCCCTGCCCTTAGCTTACCCAGTCTAATGAGGAAGGAGACAAATAAATATGTAAGTATTATACTGAAGGTGTGAAAAGTGGGTACAGAGGCAGCACAAAGAGTGAGACCTAAACTCAGATGTGGGACCCTGGAGTGTTTGGGGAGGCACCCTGAAGTTGTTTAGTTTTAGGGGTTGAGCAAGTTACCCAGATGCTGTACTGGGGGCATGGGGGAGAGTGGAGGGGAGAACATTCCTGGCAGAGAACAGCCTATGCAAGGTGGGGCTGAGTAGGTGCTATTTGGGAAAGCATAGCATAAGTTAGTAAGTTCACCTTGCTTGGGAACTGTGGGGCAGGTGTGAGGGATGAAGCAGAAGAAATAAGCAGGGGCCAGATCATCAAAGATCTCTGCCAGTGGTTCTCAAAGTGTGGGTCCCAGACTGACAGCATCAACATCACCTAGGATCTTGTTAGGTTTACACATTCTTATGCCTCACCCTATTCCTTATTGAAAGGGAAAAGTTGAGCATGAGTACGGGGCCTAGAAATCTTTTAATAAGGCCTCTAGGTGATTCTGATGCATGCAAAAACTTGAGAAACACTCTTCTATTCCATAATAAAAAAAAATGGCCATTTTCCTTGAGGAAATGGCGAAGTATAGAAGAATTTTATAATTTTAGATAGGACTACTATATTTTGAAGGCTTGCTCTGGAAGTCAGGTAAAAGACAAGATGCATGTATGGAGCAGGTGTGAGTCCTGAGGGTAAGATCGTCTGGAGAGGTAAAGAAGAAATTTAAGACACTTGAGTTAGAATGTAGCCTCCGTGTTTGTGTAGGGCTCATAAAAATATATAAGGTCTAAGATATAGGAATAATATATGACTTCTGCCCACAGGATGTTGGTAATTTAGAGTTCGATTTATTCCTTCTGAGAATACTTTCTATCAACCCCAAAGAGTGTCATTCACATTTATTGACACCACAGGGAGAGCCTCCTTATTGCCCCCCTCCCCCCAGGAAATTTGTGTTGAACTGGCACCAAAAAAGGCTGTTTAGTATATGAAGCAGTGAAAGGTGATTGTTTGAACAGCAAAATAAATTGATTGGATCGTAATTTGATACTCCAAATAAATATGTGTACATTTATAAACACACTCTTTGGGCTGTATGTGGGGAACAGCACAAATGTGAGCCGCATTTGCAACGGCAGTGAGAGAAGTGGCCACTGAAAGCTGGTGTAGCTAGGGATAGCAAAGGGCCAGACTCGATGCTTCTTTCTGCTAGATTCTTGCTTATTCGCAGCAACAGAAGCAAGCTTGCATTCATGGCTGTAGAGAAAAGGTGCCAACTGGAGGGTGATCTGTCGGAGGACACTTAACTAGAGGCTGGAATATACATTCAAGCCTGTTCTCCAGGGCTGAGAGGGAAGAGAAAAGGAGAGGCTTCCTTGGTTGAGAGAGGAAGAGAGAGAGAGAGAGAGAGAGAGAGAGAGAAAGATTTTTCAAGACAGTTGACAGCTGTATCTTCCCGCCACCACCTTCGCTCCAAACCCATGTGTCTCTCTGCTTGGTGTCTGACATAAAACAAGGAATGAACCCGCATTTGTCTCTGTGCTTTCAATGAAAAAAAGTCGGTGCACAAGGACGAAAACGAGCGCAGCTGAAAATAGGTGCATGACTTGTTGAGCATACAAATCATTTCCCCCTTAGTCTCCAAGGGAGGGGGAAAGAAAAAGCCCTCTTACTCTCTCCTTGCAGCCTGTGTTCTGCATTCTGGAGAGGAGGCCGAGGCAGGTCTTCACGCACTCCCGCCGCCGTCCCCGCACGAAACTTTTCTCTCCCGGCCTGCTCTGTCCCTCCCGCCCGGGCAGAGACGGTGGGCGCCCAGCGTGCCCCTCTGAGGGCACGGGCCCCAGACCCCGAGAGGCGTCTGTCTCTTTAAATTCCAGCTGCGCGGTCGGGAAACAGCGCCACTCGGCGCCCAGGCCGGCTGGTGGCTACGAGCTCGCTCGCTCGCGCTCTCGCTCCCGGCTGCGCGCCGCGGAGGGCTCGCTCGGCCCGCGGGCTGCTCGGCGGCGGCGGCGGCGGCGGCGGCGGCGGCGGCGGCGCGGGGCGGGGAGGCGCGGCCCGGCCGAGGAGGGAAGAAAGAGCGAGCCGGGCCGCGAGAGGCGCCGCGCCCGGTCCCGCGCCCACGCTCGGCGGCCCCAGCAGTTTCCTTCGGGGTGACGAGGATGTGCCTGGGCTGCGGTTTTTTTTTTTTTTCCTTCTCAAGACGATTTCCATAGTAACCTGATCAAGTGGCTCAGTATCGCAAACCTGAGGATTTCCGCGGCCCGCCGGCTTGACCTCAGTCAGGTAACGCTGGGCTCCCGTTCTCTTCCATTGCAAACCGCTGCGCTCCTTCCAAACTTCCTTTTGTGGAAAATCGCCCAGCCCGACGCAGCCCGGGGTATTTGCAACAGCGTGTTCCTTCCCAGGTGCCTGCCACGGGTCTCCCTTCCCTGTGCTCCCCCAGGACCTATGACCACATTATTAAAAAAAAAAAAAATTTTTTTTTTTTTTTGGTCGTCTCCCTCCCCTTTTTGATTTTCCCATCTCTCGGCTTTTCCCTAGACTAGTGATGGGGGCGCCGGGAGCAGTCGGGGCGGGGGTGGCTAGCGCGGTCCAGGGAGTGGCGGGCTCGGCTGGGCGGGCTGCTGGGGGCTACTTGGGGCATCTCGGCGTGGCCTGCGCCGGGCTGGGGTCGCGGGGAGGGCTGTCCGCACCAGGGCGGCGCACCGGGGGAACCCCACGGCTCCAGACGAGAGAGCGAGGGAGGCAGGCTTGGGGGCGATGGAGCGCTCGGCTGGGTGGCTGGCGAGCGTCCAAACATCATAGCTTTCCTTCCTACTCCCCCGCCCCTCTTCGGGTTTCTCTCTTTCTCTTTCCCCGTTCTCATTTCTTTCTTCCTTTTCTCATCATCAGCTCCATTCTGTTCCCTCCCTTCCCTCTTTTTCCTCCTCTCGGTTCCTTTTTTCGTCTCCCTCTTAAAAGAAAGGGAATCGTTGGTAACCCTTCCCTTCTGCCAACATGGGAAGAGCCGTGAAACCTGCAGCGTGGCCACCTCAGCCAGGTCGTTTTCAGACTTGTCCTCATCCATCAACATATTTGTTTCCTGAGTCTATTGATCTCCCTCGATTCTGCAGAAATGCATTCTAAGCTGGGCTGTATGTCAGAATCAGAGTTCTGCAGCTCGCTTCCGTGCACCAAGTATGACATGTATTGTAAGGGCTGAATATGTTTTTAAATCCTCCTAAGCCATGGATGTAAAGAAATCTTACGTTTTTAAAAATACGATCTTCTACAGAAAGTCTCAAATTATTGATCTATACGTACTCTTCTTTGAATTTTAATTTTAGGGCACTTGAGAGATACCCCCCTCCCCCTCCCCCAGTTTATGAGGAACATGCAACTTCTGTTGCCTTAATTATCTCCTCTTTAACCCTCATTCAGTTTTACACTTTCCAGTTACATGAATGAGTGGATCATAATTAAGGTTTAGAACCTTGCTTCCTAAAGTCCCAGCTGGCTGAAGTGGCATCCTCTGGTAGAAGGTGTAATAGAGTCAAGCGGGTAGAGGGTTCAGACAGACCATGCCAAGGAATAGAGAAGGCATAGCAACTCCTGTGTGAAAGACATGAGACCTAAAGACTAGATTCAGACTTTAGTCCTGAGGACACGATAGTACAATAAAACCTGACTTTTGCTTTGGTTCTTAGCATGTGTAGAGCTGTACTAGGTAGGTCTAAGTTAAAACTTATTTAAAAGTGGAGCCGCTCTAGTATGGAACCCGTTCTGCCTTGTTTATGTTTGAGGTACTTCCTCACTATGGTTTTATTTCTCCTTGAAACATGAGATGTCTGTATCATGTGGAAACAAAGGGATAAGACAGGACAGCTTCCTTTTAACCAGAAAGAGAAATTTTGCGGATTTTTGTTTCCCAAAAGATCTAGTTGTTCGCTCTCAAGTTTTCCTGAGGTCAAAAGATTTCATGGGTGAAAACAATGCTAATCAGTGGTTTTCCTCTGGTCTGTTTCAGTGGTATATAGTTCATATAGAAAAAGGTCTCTGTTTTAGTGAGGTCCCCTTGCCTCCTTTCCTTTGTCTGCACATTTGTTTTTAAATTCAACTATCATTGGATCTTGGGGCAGAGAATGGATCAGGAAGAAGAGAAACTACTGATATATTGGGAAGTATAACCAATAATTCTAATCAAGAAAAGATCATTACTGCCATGCCACTCCACACTGTTGGCTTTGTTTTTACCCAATTAAGAAGCTGTAGGTTTTAAATGTATTTTCATCTTCTTAATTCTACATCTAATACTTTTCATACCGTAGGTCATGTTTATCCAGTCCAGATGAATATTTACAGAAGACTTAAAATTCCCTTGCCAGTGAAATCCAAAAAAGCATGTTTTTTTCTTTCAACATTTTCTTCTTCCTTCTAGTGAGCAGTGATAGTAGTAATTAATGGTCCTACGTTGTTGTTTTCACCTGACTTCTGATGTTTGGTGTTTCCTGGTTGAGTGGGTTCTCTTGACGTATGTACAAGATGTTCCTGGCGGACTGTATGGCACTTGAATGCACAGTTAATTGTAGATTCAATGAAATGTTCATTTTTCTTGCCTTTGGTTTAAGAGATGCCATGCCCTCTTGTACATTTAATATTTTCATGTGACTGCTCTTCTTTTTGTATGTGTACATGAAGGATTTAACGTGAAGTCTGTTCTGATTAATCCTTGCATGATTTGAAGTTAAATGGTGTATTAGGGACACATCATAAATTATTTACTTATTTTGAATACATTGATCCCCAAACCGTCTTTCCTCCTTGTGGTTGCATGTATATGTGAATCATTTAATGAAAGATTGGTAATAATGAGTTACCTGTTTTATGAAAGGGGGAGAATCCCCCTCAAGTCCCCATTTTCCTGCAGAGGGATTAACAGATGTTTTTGATCTGATATTTTAATAGACTGTATTGCTGAGCACTGCTAATTACCGAGAATATATTTTGTTAATTCTGAAAATGATACAAGATAAGACATCTTTCAAGTTGTCTGGAGGGCTCCAAGTGACTCATCCTTGTTACCCATGGCAACAGGAAGTGGTTGTCCTGGGTGCAAGCCAAAGTGTGGACAGAAATCCACACTTTGTGATCATTCAGGGACTTGATAGGAAAAGTGTGTTGGCTCCTATGAATAGTCTGATGTAAACTTTCTGACTTCACTCAGAGCACTGATTCCCAGGCCTAGGTTTGCAGTTCTCCTTAGCTCCTTATTTACTTGAGGAGTGTTCTAAAATTCTCAGAAAACACCTGAGTTTACTGTTATTTTTGTAAGAGAAAAGAATTTATGGAGACATGTGCATATGTGTCTGACTTTGTGTGTAACTGGGATCATTAGGGTGAGAATATCACCAAATCAAATGAGAGTCTGTGAACCTTAGAAATGCTGGGAGTCAGGGAGCTATGCATGAAGTAGAAGCCAAGAGACCAAGGTTATATATTCCTACTTGTCACTGGATCACAGTTACTCTTGGGATCGTCTCCTTATTCACAGATGTTACTTAGTTTTGTTTTATCCAGGGGAAAAATGGGAACAATAATCTTTTTTTCCTATTTTTGAATTCTCCAATATATGCATATATGACATATATACATAGATGTACCTTTGTAGCCTGGTGGATGCTGGAAGATACACACTGCACACTTGAGAGGCAGCAGACAAGTGTTCTGAATAAAGGAAATCTCTACTTGTGCCATTGACAGATGGGTAATGATGCTGAATATTTCTTTCCATTCAGGAGAAGGTGATTACTCTCTATATTCTATGGATATGGGTAGTAGATGCTTAATGGCTAATCACATAACCTGGTATCCAGAACTGAACAATCCTAGCAGGTACCACCCTTTTACTTCAATGCAAGTAAGTAATAAATTTCTCCCACTTTAAAACAAAAAACAGTGTAAGATCTGCTCTTCCAACACCAACCCCCACCCTCCCATTTTGAAGGAAAAGTAATTTTCTGTAAGGTTAAGTGGACCTCAGGGTAGGAAAAAAATCCCCAGAGGTATCTTTCTGCCCAGACTTCATTTTTCCTCCCAAGTCTGACTGTCAACAATAATATCTGATATGAGCCTCTGGTGGTGATATTTCCGTAGGTCATCATCCTTCTCTGTCCCAGATGAAGTCTCAGGACAAGCAATGCAGTAGCATAGATTCTGAATTTAATGCATCATTCAAGGTGGTTATGTAACTCAGCAGTCTTGTTAAAAAAAACAAAAAAACTCCAAGTCTTTAAAAATTATACGTGTTTACTATTCTCTTATCTTAAAATGATTTTACAGTGTTCAGAGAAAATAACCCTGGTCCCTGTAGGGATTCAGAAGCTGCTTGTTCATGTCATTAGATTAAACAGCGTTTGTACAATGATACTTTTTGTTAAACTATGCAACGTTTTCATAAGAGCATAGCGGTTGGGACAATTGCTAGTTGTGCTTGTTTGGATAAGTACTTGACAGAATGGGGACCTTGAGATTTCACGATCTGGAAACGCTGCCAATGCACAGGGCCAAAGTTTTTTTGAGAAAAGAAGGGAAAATCCGTGTTTTGGCAAGAAGTAATTTGTAACACTTCAGGTGTAGTCGGGAGGATTTGAAACAGACTCGTGTATTTCTTTAGTCTTGATTTGTATATATTTTTATGTAGTCCATTCATATGTTGAACCATGGGCCTCCTATCCAGCTTTCAGTTTTCTCTACTGGGGAACATCAAAGTCTCTAACCTTACTTGGTACCTTTTGGTACGTTTGTAGGGGTAGCACTGAGGAAGAAATGGTACCTTTTTGTATGCTAATGTTGCAAATACAAGTGAGACCGCAAAGTCGGACCATGAGGACCTTTTTCAATCAAAAGAAGCATTGTTGGGGCGCCTGGGTGGCTCAGTCGGTTGAGCGTCCGACTTCGGCTCAGGTCATGATCTCGCGGTCTGTGAGTTCGAGCCCCGCGTTGGGCTCTGTGCTGATGGAGCCCGTTTCAGATTCTGTGTCTCCCTGTCTCTCTGCCCCTCCCCTGTTCATGCTCTGTCTCTCTCTGTCTCAAAAATAAATAAACGTTAAAAAAATGTTTAAAAAAAAGAAGCATTGTTATTGAATACCTTCTTACATTACCTTATTATAGGGAACCAAACATGATGGCTACTTGATTTTATTGCCCCATTTTAAGGCAGCACTGCACAGCACTTAAAGATGTAGCTTCTGGAGTCAACTGCTTGAGTTCGAATCTCAGCTCTGCCACTTACTGTGTAGGTTGTCACTGGTAATTTTCTTAATCTGAATCTGTTTCCCCATTTGTAAAATAGTTGTTTAGAAGGATTTTTGTGAAGATTAAACGAGAGCCTCTATTAATTTAATATTTAGGAGTGTTCCTGGCATGTAGTAAGTCTTCATTGCACATTCACTATCATTATTGGTGTTGCTGCTGCTGTGGCTGAAATGTATCAGAAGGCTGTAGTTATTTTTATTAGAGTTATTTTTCTTTCCAAGTCTGATATGATGCATACAGAACACTTATCCACATAGGAGCTGTGCCACTCTGTTTCTTTCCCTCTTCTCCCCAATCCCAACTTCGCTTTTCCCCATAGTCTTAAACTGAAAATACTGACTAGGTGCCTGGGAGAAAATAATACAAGGTTTTTTTTTTTTTTTTTTTTTTTTTTGGATCCATTCTTCTAGTTTCCAGAAAAGTTTATCCTATTCTTTTTTTTTTATATGTAGTATTCTATTATCCATGGGTTTTTTAAATTCAGTACTTGAAACTTGAAATCAGGATTAGCTCCAGTAGTAGTATGTCCGTTAAACAACTTAACAAGCATAAAATTCCTACCTTTGGTATACAGTGCTTTTTAGTCACAATGACAACAGACTACTGTTACCCTAATGTAATCCTAAAGCAACAAGCTTTTGCTAAAGAGAGTTGCTGGACAGTTTTTGTGTGTGAAGTTATTTAAGGTCTTATGGATGAGAAGATGTCACTTGTTTAAACATGTCATGTTTCATCTTGGCTTTTTATCTTTTGTGAGTTCCAGTATTAAGACCTGCATTGAATAGGTAAGTTTCTTTATATATTAAGGGAATGTCTTCATCTGTAAAATGAATGTATTGGATTAGTATGCTTAAGTTTTTTTTTTTTATTATTATTATGGACTGTTTTGAATAAACACAAAAGTGGAAAGGATGGTATACTGGATTCCCAAGGACCTGTCATTCAGCTTCAACAAAGTAGGTGACCTCTTAAGATCCTTCCTGATTCTCTGATTCTCTGACCATGGAAACTAACTTACTCAGGTTTTGAGAATCTAGAATATTTGATTTTAAAATAATATTGTTACTACTATCAATAATATGAATTCTGAGATAAAAGTTACTAGATTACAGGACTGAGCATTTAATGGCAAGTCAAAATAATAGACATATCATATTTAAGAATAGTTATTAAGGAATTGGGCTATATAAAACCAGTCTGAAACTATATTGAGTGTTATCTTTCATTTGGAAGCTTATTTCAAGATTGCAATAATAGCCAGCCTGCAGATGGTCCCCAGTGGTCATTGGTTGTTGCTATTCATGCCTTTCTGAAGTTTCCTCCTACATTGTACCAGGGTTGTTCTGTGTGATCTATAGGATATGACGGAAGTGATGGCATTTGAATTGTGAGGTGAAGTCATAAAAGCCATTGCCACTTTTGCCTTGTTCTCTTGGATAACTCACTTTGGGAGAAACCACCTGCCATGTGGTGATGACATTCAAGCAGTCCATAGAGAATTATGTAGAAGTGAGGCCTTTTGCTAATTGCCAGCAGTTTTTCAGTTTACCAGCCATCTGAAAGGGGTCCTTTAACCCTGGGGCAGTACCAGATAACTGCAGTGCTGGGTAACACACTGTATACTCTTGAAAGACCACAAACCATCTAGTTAAGGCACTTCTGAATTTGTAACTCACAGGAGCTGCATGAGTTATTAAATGTTTACTATTTGTAATGGCTAAATTTTGGAGTAATTTGTTATGCAGCAGCAATATAAAAACCTTAAACTGCCTTAGGATTATTCTTATAAATACTAGTTACTGTTTTATAGATACAGCTTATAGAGTTCTGGTCGACAGAATGCTGTTTAAAGTCTACACTTACCACAGTGAGTTATTGGCATCTTACCCTTTTATACTTTAACTCCTCAGAGTGACTCTTTTGTGGACATTATCCATAATTAAAGGAGCAGAAGACACGATGTTTCTTCTTTCATTAGTTGCTAACCTGGAACTTAATCCCAGCCCTTCCTTTTGGCAATCGTATATGTTAGCAATTCCACTGTTGTGGAATTTTGAAAGAAATCAGGGCTGGGGGTTGAGTACTGGGACATGTTTTAGCTTATATTTAGGTAAATTTTGAGATAGTATCATAGTCTACCTTCAGGTTACCCCCAGCACCCACGAAGTCCTTAATGATGTAAGCTTTCATTGTCCTACAGACTTTTTTTCTGTTGCCTACTAAATAAGGTAAGATTAAAGTGCCCAAACAATAATATGCCCCAAATGAGACCCTGGTAACATTGTCTCTTGTAGCCATTCTTTATGAATTTGTATTTCAGGCTTTTGTGTGTATTGCTGGATTTCCCTTTTAAAAAAAAATTTTTTTTTTCTTTAACGTTGATTTTTTTTTTTTTAATTTTTTTTTTCAATGTTTATTTATTTTTGGGACAGAGAGAGACAGAGCATGAACGGGGGAGGGGCAGAGCGAGAGGGAGACACAGAATCGGAAACAGGCTCCAGGCTCTGAGCCGTCAGCCCAGAGCCTGACGCGGGGCTCGAACTCACGGACCGTGAGATCGTGACCTGGCTGAAGTCGGACGCTTAACCGACTGCGCCACCCAGGCGCCCCTCTTTAACGTTGATTTTTGAGAGAGCAAGTGGGGGAAGGGCAGAGTGAGAGAAATACAGAGTCTGAAGCAGGCTTCAGGCTTTGAGCTGTCAGCCCAGAGCCGGACACGGGACTTGAGCCCATGAACCGTGAGATCATGACCTGAGCCTAAGTCAGACGCTTAAGCTTAACCCACTGAGCCACCCAGGCGCCCTTGGGTTTCCTTCCCTTCTTAAGTGTGGTTCTGGATCATATGTATCGATCTGTTCTTCTCATTGTTTATCTCATTAAAAGTTTAATGAACTCTAAAACTTGGATATTTATCATAGGTAGAATAGGTTCTATGTAAGTGCAAGGTTTTGATATATCTGAAAATGTATGGATTAGAGAACCAAGAAAAGACTATTCCGTCACTTTTTACTTAATCTGTTTTATCTATGTTAATTACCATCCATAAAAATTTAAAAAGTGACTGAATCCTTAATATGTATAAGTTGGTGCTAGGAACCTTGGAGAATAAATACTAGGAAGTAAAGTTTTTAAGACTTTAGATTGGTGTATTAGGCTCTTTTCATAAATGAGCCACCAGTCTTATGGTCTGGAGCATCAGGTGTTAGTACTTTTGTTGTGTGATTTGTTAGGTAGTGTAATTAATAGGATTCTTGCTCCTGAGAATTTTTCAGATCCGTGGTTATCTTGGGATGAAACAGTAATGGTGTTCACTGACCTACACCAATATCATGCTCTCCGGGAATTGAAATTGATTTTTTTTGTGGGGGGGTTCCTTGGCTATTTGAACAAACCTCACCTGGGAGGACTCAGAAAACCACTAAGCAGCCATTCAGAAATTAGTTTTTAGGCCCTCGGAAATAAGTTGCATCACCAGCCTCAGGAGAAAGTTAATGAAGTTACTAGTTTTTTATGTTTGAGCACAGTGTGCAGTAAGAACTACCTTTAGAATCGAGAATAAACAAACAGATCTGATTTTTTTGTTCTTTGTGAAATGTGTAGAAATTCAACCACTCCATGTTGCCAGTAAAAAGGATCTACAGCAGATGTGTATAAAGTCTGGGAGTGTTTTCTTAGATGTCTTTTGATAAGTGTGCTTTTGTGTATTTGATGGATAATGTGTCCCATCTTGTGTGCTTGTTTTATGTGCTATGCACATGTGGCATTGCATTAATTTACCCTACCCCATGATGTAAACATGATGTTTAAACAAAAGTAAAGTTTATAGATATACATTAATTGGCTTCTATGCTGTGATGAGGATATCAGGGGTACAGAAATGAGTAAGACAAGGTCCCTGTCCTGCCTTAGAGGCAGTTGAATGTGCTTAATTTGAATTTATTTTATTTTTTTTTATTTTTCAGAGTGTTTAGCTGCTTATTTATAGCTAGACTTCACAATTTATAATGGTGAAGCCGCACTCAACCTAAGATCAGGTTGAATTATGTTACCATAATTGAGAGTTATCCTGAGTTCTACACTGTTAATGAATGCTAATGCTCTTTTGAAGGTCTCCTATATATGGCCTCAGTAACCACAAAGGCTTTTCTGCCTCCAGCAGATAAACTCTCAATAATGTCACAGGAAGTTGCATTAGAAATTATGCCATTACCTATAGCTTTTTCCTTTTTTGCGAACTAACTAATAATGTCTCTTCAGGGTATTCCCTATAGGGCAAATGTCTGTATCATACTTTGGAAATGCATTTCCACTCTGGTAGGGAAAAAATACATCTCATGAACTTTTAAACTTCCTGATGTTAGTGCTTGTTAAATGTAGAGTTTAAGAATTGAGGTGGGATTTCTTTGGTAGTATGTTAGGGTCCCAGAAATATCTGAATCGTCCTTGCCCTCCCTCCATCCCTGTGCAAGGACCCCAGGGAAGATCTTTGCATACAATAGCAGCCGAATGGTAATCAGAATACCATTTTATTAATGTCTTGAGATGGTGCAATTTTCCTTTGATGCAGGCTTCTTTGGAAGATGGTTTAGAATACATACTTTAGTCTTGAATCCATATATGTATATATATTTAGTCTTGATATGCTCTGGTCTCAACACAGTTTAGGGAGTGGAAGTCAAAAAGAGAAAGAGGGATCCTAATTTAACTCAATAGCCATATAAAACCCAGAAGTCAAAGGAGAGTGAGAGGGAGTAGACCTTGGTTTTGTGCTCTTTAAAGCATAATCACTCTGCTCACTAATAATTAAAGTTAAGTCACTGTTTTTGGATCTTTCCTAATAGAAGAGCAATTCCTCCTTTGAAGGGAGTGGTCAGAGGTGGCTCTGCTGAGGAAGGAGAGAACAAACAGTATGGATAAATTATGGCACAGGTCAGAATCTCTTACTGAAACCCTAGGGATAAGTATTTCAGAATGTGGACTTTCTTGTATTATAGAAAATAGTGTGTGTCTGTGTGTGTGTGTAGTGTACACACACACGCGCGTGCATGCACACACACACAGTGCATTATATAACAATCTGACCATGGCCTGGGGCAGTGTCTCTTGGTTCAATAAATGACTATTTCTGTAAGGAAATCCATAAATAATCAGAATAAGTGGGAATAGTAGACAGAAGAATGCCCCTCTCCCAAAATACCACATCCCAGTCCCCAGAACCTGTGGATATGTCCCTTTTCATGGCAAAGGGGACTTTGCACCTGTAATTAAGGTTTAAGGGGTTTGTGGGCCCAATCTAATGACATGGGTCCTTAAGAAAGCAGAGAACCTTTCCCAACTGTGGTCAGAGGAGATGTGATGATGAGAACAGGGTCAGAGAGGTGTGACCTGTCTTTGAAAATGGGGAAGAGGAGCATGGGTGAAGAAACACAGGTGGCCTGTAGAATCTGAATAGGGCAAGGAAACAGATTCTCACCTAGAGCCTCTAGAAAGGAATGCAGTTAGCTCAGTGAGACCCTGGTTGGACTTGAACTCCAGAACCTAAAGACAATACATTTATGTTGTTTTAAGCTGCTAAAACTATGGTAATTAATTATAGCAGTGATAGAAAATGAATATGGTGGG
The DNA here is from genome assembly GCF_022837055.1 of Prionailurus viverrinus. Taxonomy (NCBI): domain Eukaryota; kingdom Metazoa; phylum Chordata; class Mammalia; order Carnivora; family Felidae; genus Prionailurus; species Prionailurus viverrinus. Next base: position 98,032,462 of record NC_062567.1, read on the forward strand.
AGAGACTATATAGCCTTATTTTATTTTCTAAAGTGAAATGGGTTATAAAAACCTTGTTGATTTTCAGAGCTTTCACTATATGAATTGGATTTAGGGATTGTGGACCAGTAGAGAGAACCAGGAATCTTGATGTTTTTACTGGATGACTTGACTTTGAGGTTTCCACTGGATGACTTAATGGTGTTTGAATTTTTAGCAGTGGGAAGAAGAGCTTCTTAGAAGAAAGCCTTTTAATGGTTACCATCCTAATCTTTGAGCCTTTGCTGATTTCTTTGTATTCATTTCTAAATTTTTTTTTTAACTTTTATTTATTTTTGGGACAGAGAGAGACAGAGCATGAGCAGGGGAGGGGCAGAGAGAGAGGGAGACACAGAATCGGAAACAGGCTCCAGGCTCTGAGCCATCAGCCCAGAGCCTGATGTGGGGCTCGAACTCACAGACCGTGAGATCGTGACCTGGCTGAAGTCGGACGCTTAACCGACTGCGCCACCCAGGCGCCCCATCATTTCTATTGCCTTCCTGGATCTTACAATGGTTGATGATGGCTCTGGTTCACTGTCAATCAGATCAAGGTAATGTAGGTGAAGGGACTCAAACTCCAAGGTACTATGCAAATGCACATTGGTCCTTGTTGATTGTGTTCATTGTTATTGAGCAGCTGCCTCCTGTCCTTCCTTCCTTCTAGCCTGGTTGGGGGTTAGAGGGGAAGAAATACTGCAGGATGATATTGTGAATGTGGCAGCAGCACTGTCTCTTCCTCTGGGCTGGCAGAAATCCTCTCCCCTCTACTATACCTCAAGTTGCCTACAGTGTGTGTGGCTACAAGGTAGGTGGCACCTGGAATGAATGTCTTATCACAGAAAGGGTGGATACCCTTGGGCTCATCCATGTACCTCATTGTCAGCCATTTACCTTTAATTACATTAAAATTTTAAGTAGAAGAACTCTCCATATTCTGCTTCTTCTCATGGCAGAATCCAGGGCAAAGTCTACATGTAGATGGTTTCTAGACAATCTCCCACGAGGTATATAAAGTGCATTTTAGAACATGGGGCAGCAGTTTACGTAAAAATACGTTGTTAATTTTCTTATGATGTTGTGCTGTTGTATTATATCCCATTATTATGAAATGATTGTAGTTGTCGGATTCATGTTTGAAGGTTATTCCATGAAATCTTTCAGAATAATGATACTAGATCTGAGTCAAATTAAGATGCTTAACTTCGAGCATGTCCCTTGCAGTGTCCTTGATTTGTAGCTGAATCTTTAGGATCATCATTTGTCCTATTGATTCTTTTGATGTCCAAGTGCTTGGGAGAGTGAGTCTTACTTTGTTAGGTGCCTGGTGTATGTGTGTGGTTGTGTGAGATTGTGTTCCTGTTTGATCTTCATTTTCAGTAAATTGGTAGGTTTTGAGCTGTACTTAATGATCAAATGTGTGAATCCAAACTTTATTCCTTAGTAAAGACATATCTCCTTTTTGCCCCAGTGCCTACATTGCCCTTATCAATAACACAAGACTTTTCTTCATCAACATTTTCAGTAGGACATTTTAAATCTTAGCTTTTGGCAAAAGTGATTGCGATTCATATACAACTTTGCAACTTGCTCTAGACAAGTACCTGTTTTGAGACCTCATGTCTATGTAATCAATAATAAGATTTTGCTATTTATGCACAATTTTAAATAGTTTTATTTAGATCAGGGCCTAAGTGAAAATCCGGCACATTGGGAACTCTGGAGAGAAATTTTGTCCCTTGAAATCTATCCTGTAATTGCTATGATACATAATCATAAGTTTGTTTCAACACTTACTGAATACTGAATTTTAATTCAAGTGTATATTTAAAGTAGTTTCAGAACCTAGAGAGTGCCTTATTCTTCATGCCAGGATGTATTGGGCTCTGGGCTATGTGCTAGAGATGATTGGGGAGCGAAGGATGTAGCCTTTGCCCTTAAGGGAAGGGAAGGGAAGGGAAGACTTGTGGAAAGGAAAATGTGGCAAGTTCTGTAGAAAAGTATAAGGATCCACGGAGGGGAACAGATAAAGGAGGGGAAGGCTGCTTCTGGATGGGGAAAATGCAGTATGCTTGATGGACTAAGTGGCTTTTGACCCATGAACACATGCAGAAGTACAAGGATGGATATTGTCATTGGGAAATGGGGTAGTAAAGTATGCAAGTAAACTTGAATCTGCTCCATGGCATACGGATCCCTGGGATTTGGCCCTGCCTCCTCTTGCGTCGGGTCATCTTTATCTCCCATTGAAGGCGTGTTGAGCTATTTGTAATTTCCTGTAAGTGTCCTGCTCTTTCCACTTTGGATCTGTGCTAACAGGTACAGTTGCTGTACAGTGAGCTTTCCATATTGAGTTTTTTTTTTTTTTTTAAAGAACTCCCCTTAAGATGTAGGCATTACTCCCTGTAAATCACATCTTGATAGTTGTTCAGTCTTGCCAGCTACAAAGTTTAAGAGTTCCAGAGTTCGTAGTAAGGGATGTTTGTTGTTGAACACCACTAGTGCCTTTTATGTATTTGTTCCTTTGTTTTTTCCTGAAGCTCGTCTATTGCTGAAAAGGCACTGATGGCAAAGTAGCTGCTCTTAAGGATCTCACTGCTGGCGAGACCCTGAACAGTAGTTTTAATGTGAAACTTTCATAGCCAATCTAGATGTGTGAAGAAGATGCAGGGGAAAGCACAAGTGGGAGTGACCATTCCTCCTGATGGCAGGGCGTCAGGGAAGGATGCCCAGAGCGGAGATGCTTGAACTGAGTCATGAGAGATGAGTGGGAACCTACCAGATGGACAAAAGGGAGTAGGATGTTTCAGCATGTGACTCCACAAGTGGAGAAAGACCTAGGGGAACATGAGAAGTTTGGGAACAGTCAGTCCCCAGGAGCAAAAATGTGCGCATGGGTCAGGTGCAACATGGTGAAGCTGGAAGGGGAGGCAGCCCAGAAAGTGTATAATTCTAGATGAAGGAGTTTGTACTTTATTCTGGAGGTAGAAGCGATCATTGAAGAGTATTGAACAGGGATGCCATGTATAGAATTCTGTTTGAGAGGGGATATCACAATTACAAGATGGTAAAATTGTTTAGTGCAGAGCAGTACCATATAAAAACTCTAGTCTTTCAATATGATAACACTTCTTAGAGACTTTGTGTATGTGGACAAGTGATTCAGTTTCTCCAGATCTTAGTTTCTTCATCTGTAGGTGGGAATGATAATAGCACTTGTCTAAGAATTGAGGTGGCAATTAGGTGGACTATTGTTGCTAAATAACCCAACTGCGTAGTAAGTGTATAATAATTAAATTACATTTATTATGCATTTTGATTTTATTAAGAATAGTGAATAGGTGTCCAGCGAGAGGTTGGCAATGTAGAAAAAGAATGTTTCATTAGAAGTCAAATGCAGTGGGGGCGCCTGGGTGGCGCAGTCGGTTAAGCGTCCGACTTCAGCCAGGTCACGATCTCGAGGTCCGTGAGTTCGAGCCCCGCGTCAGGCTCTGGGCTGATGGCTCAGAGCCTGGAGCCTGTTTCTGATTCTGTGTCTCCCTCTCTCTCTGCCCCTCCCCCGCTCATGCTCTGTCTCTCTCTGTCCCAAAAATAAATAAATGTTGAAAAAAAAAATTAAAAAAAAAAAAAGAAGTCAAATGCAGTGTGTATTATTGTAACCTCAATAAAGGCCAAAATCCATAAGCTGAATTTTAAATATTTTTTGAAATCTGAGATTGTCCTGTTTACCTGCCTGAGGAAAGAGCATTGGAAAATGAGATGTGGTATAAATTAAAAAGGAATCGCTAATGTGGCCAACGGTGTGTGGAACCCTGACTGAAATTAGTCAAATTTGAGTGAGGTTATTGCAATCTCATCCCATAATTAGCATTATTGTGTCCCTGTATCAGTAATGTAGAGTCATTTCATGAGGCAGTCTACAAAAAACAGGGGATGTTTAAGGTTGAAAGAGTTTCCTCTGCCATGACTTAGTTGGTGCAGAGAAATGTGAGCTGAAGCCTAGGGCACCAAAATGGTATAAAGGTTGGTCATGGCTTCTGCTGGCCTTTTAAGGCTGAATAATTGTCAGTAACTTGTGGATAACCACAAAACTGTGTTTGAATATTCACTTGAAAATCATTCACATTATGGGTCAGCAGATAGTAACCATTTTTAAATGTAATAAAAAATATTTAGGAAAGAGTAAGACATAGATTTAGTGGTTCTGTTGGTAAAAATGTGTGTATCAGTGAGTACAAAGTATTTCCTAAACAAAAACATTCTCACAATATCAGTACTCTTGTATACCAAGATGTATTATATGTATCGTTGGTCTTTCTGTTAGTAAAATACCAAATGATATTTTTACAAGATAGGCTATGAAGTATCAATCTATGGTTTTATTAATTGATAATTATATTTTCCTTGCTATTTTAAAAAGTGTTTTGAATTATCTCCCTATTACCATAGCAAGATTTTTAAGGTAATTACCATGATAATTTCTTTGGCTGAGTGTGGTTTTATTTCACTGACTTTCCAAATGATGTTGAAACATTCTGTTTCTAAACAGCAGGACTTTTTTTTTTTTTAATTTTAAGTGTTTGTAACTTCTTATATAATCTAATAGAAAGGTGAAGTCAGACCTTGGTCTTTTTTGTTGAGCAGTTACTAAAGATGGAATGATGAATGATTGTTACTCTCTCGGTCATGTGAATCACCAGTACCCAAGGAAGGCACAGTCTAGAGAAGTTTTTAATGATGAGTTGGTGCCATTAATGAAAAAGAAGTGGGTGGTAAATTATAGATCCAAGCCCTTGAAAATTAACCTCTCGCCCGTGTTATTAGTTGGATTTTTTGCCTAGAGCTACAGTTTAATTTTTTTTGATAAAGCCATTTATTGCCCTCTAAAACATATTTAAATTAGAAAAATACTTCTTTTGTGTTGCTTACCCAAAAGGAGCAATTTACCAGTGGCCATGTTATGGTTGTTTTTCTCATTTGCATTCTTAACCCCCTCTTAGGGCTCTTGTTTGGAGCGGGTATAGATTTATTTGTAGAGGAGGACACATTGAATTGGATTTAGGATTAAATGAATTCCATGAATTAGAAGGATGACCTTGTAGACAGAAAAAGATTTCATTACACGTCTTCCCTGCTTCCACTATATTAGAATTTGTGTTGTGTGCCTCATGCTTAAACCTTTCGTGTGTGTGTGTGTGTGTGTGTGTATGTGTGTGTGTGTTACATCAAAAGAATAGATGGAAATTCAGCACCCAGGCAGTGGACAATAAATTGACTGAGTTCTAATTGTGAAGATTGTAGTACTGCATTTCATTTTCCCTCCTGTCATTCTCAGCAAATAATTCTATTTACATTTCAGCCTTCAAACATCTTTGTTTGGGCATGATGGGAATACCATGCGGGCAAATGGTTTTATGGTTAGAATGCTGGTTATATGGATTTTTATTTCTTGTGTGTGTAGCCAAGTAGTGTAAAGTCTGGTGTTTTGCTCAGGTATTGAAGCTTTGCAGGACTGAGAGAGGATAAAATAGAGGGGGATGGAAGAGTGGAACTGCCCGTGTCTTTTTCAAGCAGAAATACGGTTCATAGCTGTATGCTAGAAGGGGAGGCTTTGGAAGCTTCAAAAGGATCAAACCAAATAGCAGGTTCTAACAATTTACTGCTAATTGATGAGCTTTAGGTATAAGGGTGTGCAATTACATGCAATTGCAGCCAACTGTGGGTTTTTTATTTTTTTCATTTTTGTTGTTAAGTTTATCTGACTTTTAAACCAGATTCATTTGCTATCTGTTCAAATTGGTTTTATTCTTCACGAGGGCCTGATTGATTTGACCAAGGACTGCACCTTCATGATAGCTAGCTGTTGACAATGGGGGGTAAATTAAAATAGCCTATGGCCAGGTCAGACTATCTCTGAGAGGTAACAGAAGAGTCCCTTAGGCCTGGTGACTCAAAGTGCTCAAATTCTATTTTCTACTCTGGTTAAAAACAATTTTAAGGGGCGCCTGGGTGGCGCAGTCGGTTGGGCGTCCGACTTCAGCCAGGTCATGATCTCGCGGTCCGGGAGTTCGAGCGCCGCGGTCAGGCTCTGGGCTGATGGCTCAGAGCCTGGAGACTGTTTCGGATTCTGTGTCTCCCTCTCTCTCTGCCCCTCCCCCGTTCATGCTCTGTCTCTCTCTGTCGCAAAAATAAATAAACGTTGAAAAAAAAATTAAAAAAAACAAACAATTTTAAAAATGGTAGCCTTTAAAGTATGTGAGATACAGTAAATTGTTTCCTCTTTCTACAAATTGGTTTAGAAAAAATCTTTAGGAAGTATACAAAAAAAATATGTTCCCATGGCGGTTTAATGTTACCAGGAAATCACCTAGTTTGTATTTGTTGGCATTGTTGCATTTATATGGTTAGTTTGGCATATAATAGTTTAAAGTTTGGAAGGATATAGTACCTGTATTTGCTCCCGATTTATAGGCAACTAAACTGAGGCTCAGAATAAAATTCAATGGTTTATTTGAAATCACAGAAGTGATTACAGTGGAATTAGAACCCTGTTTCACAAACGTCTAGACTTTTGAATTCGCGACTGTGATTAAGCAAGGCATGTAGTTAGTTGCTCAGGCAATGGCGCAGGGATTCTATTACAAATTATTTCTGGGGCCTTCTCAACCATGATAGGTCTTTAGTTATGCCTCTGCAGCACTGAGGGAAGCCAAACCTATTTTAAAATCAGTAATGACAGTGGAAGGAGGAAAACAAGAAGCCTGATCTGCTTATTTTACTAGGCACAAATGGAAGGAGCTCTTCTTTTAAGACACTTTTCTGTTTGTGTTTTGGGATCAGTGTGTCTCATTTGTGACATAGGCTTCTGTAAAGTCAGTAGTTTGAATGAATGGTGAATTATAGTTACACAATGCAGTCTCTTTCTTCTATACATCATAAATCGATCAAATTTGACAATTTTTGTTTCCATTCTTGCTGAAAATGATCATTGTGGATACTTTGCTCAATTTCCCCAAGAGCATATGACTCAATATTGTCATTTTTTTTCATTCTTGAAAGGAGCTAATAAAACCTGCCTCTGGGATGAATAAATACATTATTATAGGTGTTGAAATTGTTTAAATAGGAAATATTTATCCCCTCCTTGAGTGAAGCTATATTATCCCAGACATAAACATTGTCAATGAAAGAGTTTGAATGTGTCCTTCAGTCAACTCAAGATCACTTTGTATAGCTAGGGCTCAGTCAAATATCACTTTTAATCATTTAATTACATAAAGGAGATCAGGTTTTCCTGCCAAACAAATGACTGGGGAGGAATAATTCTGTAAGTGGACAGTCCTGCATGCCTCCCCTCCCCCAAACAAAATAGTTTTTTGAGGAAACAAGGCTCACAAGGTTAAAGTTGTATATGCCTTAAATTTTGGAATACTCATTACTTTAGAAGGACCATGGGAACATTTTATTGTATTTAGGAAAGAAAATTAGTTTGGCATTCTGCCCCTTCTCTCCCACCATCCCTGCCATTAGATTCTTGAGTCTCCATGTTTCCCTTTCTGTATTAACCTTTCCTCTCCAATTCTTCCAGGTGTCCTTAGGCTCAGAAGGCCAAGAACACAACCTTCTCCTTGGTGGCAACATCAGTTTGTCATAGGGACAGTATCCTGTGTCTCCTAGAAAACCGTTTTCAACTTCCTGTGGTTCTTTTTTTCGAAGCCATATGCTTGCATAGGGCTTTAGATATTCACAAAACCTTATGCAGTTTACACAGTTAGTCATATGTATGTTCACCTCATTGAGGCCCAGTGAGGCTAAGAGATTTGCAGAAGCCATTTTGGAGTGGAGATAGGAGTGGTGGTCTGATCTTAGCATTTACACTAGGAAATTCAAAGGTAGAACAATTGCCAGGGTGAAATAACCTATTCATCTTCCTTGTTACAGTGTGGTCTCGGTTGCAATAGGAAGTCCTGTCTCCAGCATCTGTTACCCTGAGCACATGCAATAAATATTTTCTAAAGCTGCAAGAGTTGGGAAAGTAACCTATTGTTCCATTGCAGGGACTATTGAAAAACATGGCAGAGCTTTTCTCATCACTGCTCCATTGCTTATTGCCTACTTCCTCTGTTGAGTTTTTCTTCTGTCACTAGTAAGGTTTCAGGTGAATATTAGGAGATGAGTAGAGATTGACAAGATTTTTTCACATCAGCATGTTAGAGTATTGCTGGGAACCTGAGAGTGTACGGTATTGGGAATATATTGGTAAGGGGCTTGTAACCCTTGTCCAATTCTCTCTGCATTTGTGTTTTCTAGGCAGGCCTCTGGAGGTAGCAGGGCTATGCTGAGGTGATATGGCTGGGTCAGCATTTCCAGGGTACTGCATGATTTCATCCTGACTGAGGTTCAGAAGTCTCTTTCCCCTAGCTAGCAAGAAGTCCTGTTGGGATGTTAATAGCCCACATAGGACTTGTTCCTAAGGATTGGGTGTAAAAACTGATCCCTTTTCAGGGAGGCACAAAATAAGGGACGCCCCATACACATATGAGGTCACGTTCTGATAAGCAAGGATAGTGACCATGTGGCATGTCAGGACTATCAGCCATAAAGAGTGGTGCACCTGCAGAAACATTTATCAACTCACAGTACTTTTAAAGATGGGAGAAGACTGTAGTAAATGTGTGCCCCGAGGTTCATGGAAACCAGTAGGAAAGTGCTATGAAATCTCACCTGTCATCCAAAATCTGAATGCAGATTTTGCATTCAACTTCATAATTTTTGTGTTATTGGTTACATTACTCAAAAACATAAAATTGAAAATGTAGACATAAGAACTGTTGATACTGGAATTCTCCTATCCTTTGGTGCATGTTTCTGGATCATCTTCAGACAGTTTTTATACCTTAAGTCCTAACTCTACTGAAAAAAAAAAAAAATCCAACACCTGGCATAACTTTTCGAAAGGACCATACATGCAGGCTCTATGGTGTTTGGTTAATACCCAGGGTAAAGAGTCTGTGTGTTATAAGGGAACATTTCCATTTAAATTTTTTCTATGCCCATTATTAGGTTATAATGGAATCATTTCCCCTGTTGGTGAAACATATTAAAACAAAAAGCAAATAAAACATTTATTTGATAAGAGAATAGTACCATACAGGAGGAAGACTTTTATGAGCTACGTTCTGATACTGGCTGAACCATGTGAAAATGTGGGGTCTTAGGCAGATCTATGACCTTTCTGTTGTGGGTGACTGCATCATTTGTTGTCCCTTTGTGGAGGTGCTTTTCAAAATTACAGTGAGTCATCAGACCTGAACCAGGACTGTCCTGGGCAAACTGATTACCCTTGCTTCAGTTTTTTTATGTTTGTTGGTGAAATGAGATGGGTGGATTAGGTTAGATATTTTTAAGCAGTTTTTCCTTCAAGAAGCCCAATTATAAAACAAATAAGAGGCAAGTTCAATTTGAAGCATGGGCAGGGGGCAGGGCTCCAGTTCCCCACCCTCCCACCCCTGCATACTCCGCCCGAAGACCCTGAGGGATCCCTGGAGCAGTTTGAAAACTCTCACACTCCAGTGTATCCCACCCATCATTCGCCTCTCGCTGGTTTCCTGTGTCCCATCTTCAGGACAGGAAGGCAAATGCCAAATCTAAGTATTGGGCCAGTGCAAATCCTAGGAAGAGAAAGGATGTAATCTCACCTAAGGCAACAAGGTATTCCTTTTGGGCTTCATCGTCTTCTTTCTGCTTCCCCTTAACTATTTGCTTTTCTCAGGGGTAGGAGCTTGGGCGAATTTTGTTTCTTCTAAACTTACTGTTTTTTGTTGGAAAGACCTGAACCTTCAAAATGTAATTTTAGGGGTGGAGACATAGATAAAGCCTTTAAAAACAGATATTAAATGAGGAATTCTTCTGTGTGTGTAGGAAAGTGATTGGGCCATTCCCTGACCCTCCACACTCATCAAGAAGAACATTCCAGTGCTGAGACCACAGGTCAGACACAATGTAAGTAAGCATAAGGCTATTTTCAGGGAGGTGTATGAAGGTACACAAGAAAAGTAATAACCTTGACTTGCCTACTAATTTCCCCAGTGCAACTAATGAATTAATTGTATCATTTGCTCTTTATCTCCTTGTTTCTCTGCTGTATTCTTTTCCTTTCCCAGTCTCTTGTTTGCAGACATCTCCTCCATCTTCCTGCACATCATTTGGAGTGTTGTTCCTAAGATCACCCTAATCGCTGTGTCTCGACAGTTCTCTCAATTAAAGCTGCCTCTCCTCTATGCCTGTAACATCCAGACAGTAGGAATCCAAGGTCCTTGCAGAGGGTGGGGAATTAAGTCCCCCCCCCCCCCCATCACTGTTGTCACTGTTGTGCTAGCAGACAAGTGGCTGAGAATGAATGTAACACTCCATCCACACTGGACGTTAGCTGTAACAAAGGGGAGCAGAAACCAGCTTCTGATCACTCCCATATTTGTATTCCCTCATTATTGACTGGGGCAGGCTCTTGCATTTTTGTGTCTCCTCCCTTCTCAGTGATCATTGGGAGGTTCCTTCACAAGAATGTCATCAGATTCGTAGGCTCAGTGGTCTTAGACCTGACCTGAGGAGAGTGGACATTTTTTTTTCTGTTATTTCTTTTTAATGTACTATGGTTGGTTTTTTTTTTTTTTTTTCTGATTTAAGTTCTAGCACTGCCTTGGGCTAATAGTATTCCCATCTAGGTTTGCTCATCTTTGGAATTCAGCTGCTTCTTGGTTGATGTTCCCTCCCTTTCCAGTGCATTTAGTTGTCTGGACTATTGCAGGTGCGATTATCTGAGAATGAACGGCTAGAGGATGATCCCTATCTATAACTGTTTGATATGTGGTAGGAGGCATCCATATTGCTACAGGTAACAGACATGATCTGCAGTGGAAAATTAGATAACTGGTTTCTTGGAGAGACATGAGATTGCCCTGGTTATGGACATCTCTCCACAATAATTCAGCAGCCATCATTTATTCCGTATCTAATGTGTGCCATGCTTTATTCACATACTTTCCCACTTAATATATCAATATGAGTTGTTGTTAGTATCCTGTTGCTGCTGTAACAAATACTACCAATATAGTAGTTTGAAACAACCATAATATGTCACAGTTAGGAATTGAAAAGGTCACATATTTCTTCTAGTGATGGAGGTCAAAAACCTAAAATCAAGGTGTCAGCAGGGCTTTGTTCCTCCTGGAGGCTCTAGGGGAGAGTCTGTGTGCCTGCCTTTTCCAGCTTCTGGAGGCTGCCCACATTCCTTTGGCTCATGGCCCCTCCTCCATCTTGTAAGCCAGAAGTGGGTCATCTTCAAATCTCTCCTCTGACCCCTGCATTTGTCCTCACCTCTTTTTCTCTGATTCTGGTTCTCCTTCCCCCTCCTTCTCTTAGAAGGACCCTTGTGGGTCCACCTGGATAATCCTGGATAATCCTCCGGTCTCTGGATCCTTTATTTAATCACATCTGCAAAGTCCCTTTTGACATATAAATGACCACAGGATTAGAATGTGGCTCTTTTTGGGGGACCATTATACTGTCTGTCACAGGAGGAAAGAGCTCCTACCACTGGAACAGTAGCAGTAGTTTACAAGTATGAAGTTCCTACTCTTCATCTTACTTAATTTTCATCACAACCATGGGAGGATGGTATCTTATGGTAAGGCACCGAGGCTTGGTGAGGTTAAGTGACTTGTCTAAAGTCTTGCCACTTGCCACATGGCTGCGGGCAAAGGATTGTGGTCCAGGCTCTTTGAGGCCGGTGTGCATACTCTTAACCACTCCGCTATTCCACGTTTATTACCTTTCGGTACAGACAGGCGTAAGTGAAAACAGGGTGTTTTCTCTGGCTCACCCAGGTAGTCGATAAACAGGGTCACTATTCAGACTGGATCTCTTGGATTCCAAAGCCTCAGTCTGAAATGCTGTTGGCATGTGCTGATACTATACCTTTGTTCTACTGAGATTTTTGCTTTTAGCTGTGGTTCCCATGACCTTTGTTTTGTTTGTTTGTTTGTTTGTTTGTTTTTTCCTTTCCGGATTGTGCTTATTTATCGGTGAAGTCCGGTGGAGAAGGTTGTCACTTAGGTCATGATGTCATGGTGTTGACAGTTACTGGGCAAAGGCCTTTGGCCTGAAGCCGCTGAGCTATCCTGGTTTGTGGCTGCCGCCTGCTCTCTTCAAGTGGAGTTCTCGGACTGGCTTATAGGTTGAGGTGACCACTGCTGCCTCATTTGGAGCAGAGACCCTGACTTCCATTGAATTTTAAACACCGTCTCTGCAATGGAAAGCTAATGTTTTATGGAACCAGCCCCAATTTAGTTACCATAACAACTTGGTAATACTCCTTCTGTCTTGGCTTACTGCCTCAGAGTGTGATGTACAGCAGTCATTCTGGCCAGCTGAAATGGGCTCTCACCTTATTCTTGTCAGGCATATTGATAAATAGCTCTGTTTCATGACACATTTCAAAGTCATCACTTTTTTTTTTTTTTATGTTGCTGACCTTCCCTTTAAGCTTCAGGTTGTATAAAGAGAAGCTGCTGGAGTCACACCATGATTGTGCTGCTTTTTTGTTCCTGAGCTATTTTCTCACAAAATCCTATGTCCATGTGGTGGGGGAGGGGGATAAGGAGTGAGATAAGTAGATGATTGTGTTCATATACTTGGAGCAGACTATCGTAGAATCATAGCAGTGTCTTTATGTCATCTGCCAAAAAGAAAAAGAAAAAAGCTTGAAATAATGTTCAATTTAATCTCATTCTTTATGCAGTAAATTTGATGTCCTCTGGAAAAGGTGTGGGCAATACAATCAAAGAGAGGGTTCATTTCTTTCATTCAAGCATTTCGTATGCACTAAACCATTCATGTCTAGTATTGCCTTGATAATCAGTAACCTGTAGCAGAATTTAAATTTTGCATAGGAGAAATAGATGGGCTGGGGGAATTTGAGGGGAAGCAGACATAAGGATTTTGTCTTGTATTCTAGTAGGTAGGAGAGTGTTCTCTGTTTCAGGAAGGATTAATAGGTATTCCTTGGAGAGGTGGGGAGGAAAAGGCAGGGTAATGATGCATTCTTTATTCCTCTCTGGGAGATACAGAATCTATATTCACATTCCAAGGCTCTGAAAAGTCCAGCAGCAGAGAAACCTATTCAATTAACTGTTTTATTCAGCTGTGGGGGCTGTAGGGGCCCCCTTTCCAGCAGAGCATCTGTGAATATCTCCTAGAGCACGGGGAAAATGGTGCTTTAGAACAATAATGATAAAGAGGAAACCAAAGCCAGGATTTCACCTTGTGTTCTTAACCATTTCTGTAGTGATTCAGCTATGGGGCAGACTCAATACTTTTATTCTTCGTTATGAGCTGATGTGTTGTCTACTCCCCTCTCCACATATTTAAAATGGCCTTTCCTGTGGTTTGTGCCTTTCAGGATTCCATATATGCATTGATTTTGAGCAATTTGTGTAACATTCTGTTCACCTTTTCTTTCTCTAAATATGCAGGTTTATTGTTAAGGAAGATTATGAAGTTTCCTTGGGAGAATTCTAAGAAAAAGTACTGACCATTTTTATGGGATGGTTAGAGTTGAGGCTTCTAAGAAACAAGTAATACATCTACTGAAATCTGTATTTTTATCCTAATGATTTCATGTAAAAACCTGGAAATCTAATGGTTAGTAATAAATCCTAAGCTTTCTGTGCTTTGGAGAGAATCTTAATAAGTTAGTTAATATCTGTCTTCTAATGTTGCAAAAACCCCATTACCTAAAAACCGGAGTTCTTCAGTGTCATCAAGTAGGAAGACTGGCTGTAGAACTCGGAACTCTTGATTTCTGAGGAATGCATTTCCTTGTTTTGTTATTGGTAATTTTCAGCAATTGAACTAAGCAAAAATACTTAGCGAAGACATGAAAACCCTCTTGATGGCATCCTTTCTTGAAGAGACAGGGTGGAAAGGCCTGTGTCCTCCTTGATGTTGGTTCTTTTTTTTTTTTTTTTTTAGTTTTTTTTTTTAACATTTATTTATTTGGAGACAGAGAGAGACAGAGCATGAACGGGGGAGGGGCAGAGAGAGAGGGAGACACAGAACCGGAAGCAGGCTCCAGGCTCTGAGCCATCAGCCCAGAGCCTGTTGTGGGGCTCGAACTCACGGAACGTGAGATCGTGACCTGAGCTGAAGTCGGACGCTTAACCGACTGAGCCACCCAGGCGACCCGATGTTGGTTCTTTAATATGTTAACTGTTTAAGATATCTTTTATTGAGGAATGGAGTTTTTAAGATGATTTTCAGTGTATATGCCTATCCAAGTGTTAGTTTTTTTTGTTTTTGTTTTTTTTTTGTTTCAATCCAAAAGATTGGAAAAAAGCATATTTGAGTAACTGGGTATGCAGGAACAAAGTTATTGTCTACTATTTACTTCATAGATGTTCTGAGATCCATTCCTGGCCCAGCTGGCTTGCTGGATTAATTGACCACAATCCCATGAGTGCTAGTGGTCAGTGTATTGTATGTGATTTAGCAGAGTCAGTAGCTTTTCTAATTCAGAACAGCTTTTGTGTACTGTGTTGTCTACCCATGGTTCACATTATCCAAATAACAATGCCACACCATGATTTTGAGGCAATTGGTAATCTCTGTCTGATGAAGCTTCCCTATGTCTCATTTGTTTGAATTTAATGTGCCTCTTTGTTCCTTTTTAATTTTTTTTTTCAACAACAGCATTGTCTGGCATTTTTAGGTAATTGATTTTTGCATTTGCATTTTGGTTAGAAAAATGGCTGTGGTTCTAAGCAAGGGGGTTGGATTCATCCAGCACTGTCTATATTGTTAGCCAGAAGAATTGTACATTAGAGTAACTTGATAATAGAGCACCCGAATGTATACTTTCATTGAAAAATTTCAAGTAATTTCTCCTTTGGTGATACAAAATTAGAGCTAGTGACAATCAACGGATGATAACCCAAAGTGTTAACCCGAGATGTTTTGAAATATTTGGGTTATTATACACAGCTCAGGGAAAAGAAATAGCCATTCGTGTGTGTGACTGCTGAAATGCTGACCTTGTTTATTCTCAATAAACATAATAACTAGTTTCATATGAGTACATAATTTCTTGGAAGAAATTTGGAAGAGCTGGAGTAAAGTGGAATGTACATAAGACCTATATATTTACCCACCAAAATATACTTCCTGATACAGTCACTCAATTTTTATTTTTAGGAGGGAAATCAGATAAAGACAATGTGTTAAAAATCTTTCTTGGCTTCAGGAATGTTGGTAGTTTGCATATTTTTTTAGGTGCTGTTAGCAGGGTTACTCATTTCCTGGCATGATGTGGTGCAAGTATGTCTTCATGAAGATTAAAATGAGAAGGAAAAGAGATCTAAGGATTGGGCTTCTTGGAAATTATCTCCCAAGGCACGGGAGACAAAGAAATTCTCTATGTTGCTTCAGTGAAGCTATAAAAATAAGACTTGCTGTGGGCATGAGTAGGATCAGAATCCAAAGAGAGTCAGTTAGATGTAATAAAGACAAGAAAGAATTTGTTACATTGTCATTTCACATACTTTATTTTTATTTTTGTCTTTCCTGATTAGATGCTGGGAGAAAGCATCTGATGTATGTCATTACATCTTTGTGTGTATGTCATTGAATCTTTGTCATTTAATCTTTGGTTAGTAGGAATATGATTTAGCTCTTCCAGTCTGATCAACATTTTTTGTCACTGATAGAATTGAGCTGGTAAGAATCATACCCTGGATTGTGGTGAAATTCACTGAGTTTTAAAGTATGCCCTTTGGGTGGGTAGCCAGCCTCTCCTTTTCAACACTCCATACTCTCCCAATAACTTCCAGAGAAAGGGTATGCACTGTGGGGGCCTGAAGAGGGGGGAAAAAGCCTACGTTTTGACTGTCATTTCTTGATAGGTGGTGGTTTCTAGGGTGTGGGTAAGGGCCATAGTAGTTTTCAGAGATACTTGACTCTTGTAGGATTTGTCAGAGTTTTCAGGAGGCAAGCAGAGGTGAAGCAGGAAGGCATGTGTAGGGTACTAAAATTGTGTTGGGAGTGCTAAATTGTTGGAGCCTAGAGCACATGGTTGGAAAGGACAATAGTTGAAGTCTCCAAGGGCAGACAGGGACCACACAATGCAGGGTCTCACCTGCTGTGCTGAGGATTTAGGGTCTGTAGCATTGGAGAGAGTGATAGGCCTGCATTTCGTAAAGATACATTTGGGAGATGAATCCAAAGAGGGCTGAGGCTTGAGAGTAGGGGTTTAGTAATGACATAAGGAGATGGGGGTCTAAGTTAAGGTCATAGCAGTGGAAATGGAGAGGGAGGGAATGGCTACTGAGAAATTTGGGTGCTGTGATTCTAAAGACTTTGTGATGTATTAGAAAGGGGGAGTGAAAGATTGTGATGTGAATTAAATGAGATAATATATATTTTTCATGTATTTAACACAGTACCTGGCACATGGGAAGCACACAGGAAATGAGAACTTGCAATTCTGTTATCAACACAGATAATAAGAAACCTGTTGGAGGTTCCTGTTTCTAGTAACAATAATACAGGGCTTCTACTCTGTATAGTCCCGTCTCCAAATATGCACACTAGCAGATCTCATACTCTTATTTTTTGCTTGTTAGCGAGACTGTGGCCACATTGTATTCACTTTACCTGATGACCTGGCAGTAATACCGGTGCATGCTTGAAATCCAGCTCGACTGTGGAGCACATATGTTTACCTTTATGCTGTCATTAAGGGAGAAAGGCCCAATCCCCCAGTCCTATTTGATTATTTGTCTGAGGTTTTATCCTGAAAGTACTTTCTTTCCCTTCATGTCTTCAGAGTTATATTTTCATTCTTATTTCAGATAGGTTTCTTCCAGTTTAGTAAGTTAGGAGATGAGGTTATTCATAACTCTGTTGGTATTATGGCGAACAGTTCTTTGACAGTATGTTTTTGGTGTAAAACTAGTGAATTAGTGTAATTGGGCTGCCATAACAAAATGCCATAGACTGGCTTATACAACAAAAACTTCTTTTGTACAGTTCTGGAGGTAGGAAGTCCCAGTGAAGTCCAAGATCAAGGTATCCAGGGATTCTGTTCCTGGTGACGACTCTCTTCCTTGCTTGCAGACAGCTGCCTTTTCCCTGTGTCCTCACATAGAGGAGGGTGCTCTCTCTTTCCTTCTTATTATCCCTTCATGAGGGCCCCACCGTCACGACCTCATCTAACCTTAATTAGGCCTTCCAAAAGTCCTATTTACAAATACCATTATGTTGTGGGGGGTAGGTCTTCAATGTACAGATATTGGGTGGGGACACAGTTCGGTTCATAGCAACTGGGATTCAGAAATGTGAACTAGGGTGTTTGGAACTCTTATGCCTTATTTACTTTCTACCTTTTACAGATTTGCCTTGATGATTGTTTTAAAGCTGGTTGTGTTGGCTGTTTAAGATGTCTTAAAGAGTCATTCATTAGCCATTCATCAGATAGTTATAGAGCTAGGATTCAGAAGTCAATAAGATAATTTTGCCCTTAAAAGCTTTTAAAGCACAGCTGTAGTTTCTTAACTGGAAGGAAACCCAAACAAATGTGCCGATTGTTATGGGAGTAATTGTCTCTTAGGGGGTGGGAATCAGAGAAGGTACAACATCAGGATCTTGGCAAGAAGGTTATTCTCTGGAGATCGTTTTCAAGGCCAATATGGTACTTTATGTGCTGCTAAAAATGATATTGTGTCATGCTATAGTTGTGTCCTGTGATTAAAGTAATGATGGAATTAATCTTCACTACAGGCATGGATAATTTCCCTTCAGGTGTGGCCCTAAATTTAAAGGAAGCTGTTAATTTAATTACTTTGTTAGTATAATTTTTCTTTAATGCCAAAACACATTTTCCCACATTTTAAAATCTCTGAAATCAAGATGTATATTAAACTCAATGATGCATCTTAATTGGCACTTTTTTCTTTTCTGTTATTTTATTTCTTTTATATTGTTTCCTCTTTTCTTATAATCTTATAGTACATTTTATGGTTGACACCGAATATTCATTGAAATACAATTGTAAAAGCTAGACTAATATGTACCTGAATGAGCTGTTTTCTTACTATCTCATTTAATGTTTACAATGACCTTATGAATTGTGTTTAATTTATAGAGGATTTGGTGATATTAAGTTACTTGTTGAAGGTCATTTTTTTCTTTAGTGGTTTAAATTATTTTCTTCATGAAATATATACAGTTTTTTTCTTAGCAAGATCACAAATCTTCTAGTAATTCTCCAAGACTTCATACTTTAAAGGAAATATTGATGAGTTTTGCTCTGAATTTCATATGAATTTAAACGATGTCGTTTTCCGGGGGGAAATTCTATCTCCTTGTTTGTATTTGCAGATGTTCCACACACAATACAATATAGTAGTCTTGTCCTTCAACTCTATTAGAAGATGAAGAGTTCTTTCAGGACAGCTGGATTGACAGCCCTGGACCCTGGCTTCCTCCAATTCCAATTTTAATTCCATAGCTGGAGTGGGGGGTGGTGAATGGCTCAGTCAATTAAGCTGTTGATTAACAGCTGTTGATTAATCGACTGTTGATTTTTGATTCAGGTCATGATCCCAGAGTCCTGGGATCGAGCCCCACGTCAGGCTCCATGCTCTGTTTAAGATTCTCAGTCTCACTCCCTCTACCCCTCTTCCCCGATTGCCTGTGTGTACATGCTCTCTCAATCTCTCTTGCTCTCGCTCTCAAAAAAAAAAAAAAAAAAAAAAAAAAAAAAAAAAAAATTTTCATAGCTGGGACTCCTCAGCTCTTGTATGTAAGATTATTTTCTTCCTAGTCTCTGAGGGGATTCTCTTTCTTAGAGGGAATTTCAGAAACCTAGGCAATTATCTTGTTTGGCTTAGCATGAAATTAATCATGATTCTGGTCTTGCTGTTTACAGTGGCTGTGTTCTGTTCACTGGGTTCTCTTGTGAACAGACTTTAAACCTAGTATAAGTAGCTTGAGTCTACATTTTCTCATTATGCTGGAGCTTCTGTAATGGTTCTTTGAATCTTCCAGGATCCAGGGCCTCCCTGCCTTGATCCTCCCTAAGGGCTGTGTCTCCTGTATCTAGACCTGCTGTCTAATGTTGAATACTTGGATCCGTATTCTGCCTTTCTTTGGGAAATTGCCTAGTGAGCCCCTCTGGAATTACCTGGCCCTGTTTCTGGTGGATGGGGTCTGGGTCTCTGTTCTATTACCTACCCTGGGCTCTGATTCAGATATCTGAGACCATGCCTTGAATACTACATAGATCCGTCTTAGTTATTCAAGGTTTTCCAAAATCTGTCTCTCGCTTTTCTTTCCAACAGTTTGCACTACCCAGCACTACTATCAAACTTCTTTACAGTAATTTGTTTTTACTGTATTATGATTTTTGTGTTTGTACTTTTGTCTAAATTTGTCTAGTATACTCTGAGCCCCTTGAACACAGGACCATGTCTTTTATATATAAAAGATAAAAAAGATCCCCCCATAGTACCTTGCATGTAGTAGTAAGCAGAATGAGTAAAGGGTAGAGTTAATGACTGTTGGGCACCCAATGTTTACCTGGTGACTAAAAGCTTGTAATGAACAGAAAAGCATTCATAGCAAGTGGTCCTTGATCACATGATCTGTGCTTTTATGGGGCCATATGTTTGGATTTTGGAACGGTGCTCTTTAGCTTTTAACTATTTGCTTATTTTTGATCCATCTAGTGTATAATTTATTAACTTTCAATAGAGTTTGGTTGTTTTTTTTTTCAACTTTTGAGGTCATATTTTACCTATGATTTACACATGAAGTATATATGTTATATAGCCTTTCTATATAAATGCATGTTTAAAATGATTTAAGCTTTTCAGAGTTTAAGTACTTTAAGAACCTTTTATTTTTTTTTTAGAATTTTTTTAATGTTTATTTTTGAGAGAGAGAGGGAGAGAGACAGAGTGCAAGTGGGGGAGGGACAGAGACAGAGGGAGACACAGAATCCCAAGCAGGTTCCAGGCTCTGAGATGTCAGCACAGAGCCCGACATGGGGCTGGAACCCATCAACCGTGAGATCATGATCTGAGCCAAAGTCCAACGCTCAACTGACTGAGCCACCCAAGCGTCCCTTTAAGTACCTTTTAAATGTGTCACTAGAATATAAGCTTATGAGGGCAGTGGCTTTTTTAGTTTATTTCTACATGCTCAGTTCCTGGAATAATACCTAGGTACTCAACTTTGACTAGTAGGTGGCCCATAAATTGTGAATAAATAATTATAATAATTTCTGCTTTCCTGAGAGGAAAAAAATCAGTGTTCGAAAATTCTTCAGATTTCATATATTGCTTACAATTTGATTCAGCTTTAATTTCCAGGTTGTATGAGTTTATAGACTCTTAGGTTTGGGAGGGAACTTAAAGCTATGTATAGTCGAGCTTCTCTACTGTGGATCAGCTAACAAGTGAGTATCATACATGTCAGTAAGTAGAATATTTAGTTCAGAAATTGTTACTGGAAACCTAGGACTGTGACACCAGTGAGGAAAGACCAATTCCTCAAGCACTTTGCCCCTGTGCCCCCCACTTCAAGGATTGTTTATATGGGGACTACAGAAAATGACATCATATTAAAGCGATTTGTGATGTCTGCTAAAGGTGCACAAAAGTGGCTTCTTGCTGATTTGAGAGATCAGAAGCAGTTCTTCTGTTGTGTTTATTCTGTTTCTGTTCCATCTTTTCTGCCAGTGGAAAATGGCCTCAGGATTAGGAGAAGGAAAGGGATATGAAACATTTGAGCTGTGTTTGGTGCCATATTGAATATTTGGAGCATTTATTTGCTTTGTTCGTTTGCTTAGCCCTATTTTGATTAAAACCATATTTCTAGAAAAAAGGAAATAAATACTAATAACTTTTGTAGTTGACCAGTTGGCATTGGCACCAAGTAACGGGGTAGCTAATTAGTCCTTAGAGTGTTTGAGAGTAGAGTATATCATTTTTCTATTCTTGGTTAATGATTTCCAGTGATGAAATACTGTCTCTCTGGTCCAGAAACACCTGCAGTGTTATGGAGTCATTTCTCTTAAGCTTGAATTTTCTCTATAACCTTCTTCTCAGGTGTTCTTTCAAGATGATCTTCTACACTAACTTGCAAAGCTTTCTCTGTCTTTAAATGATGCTAATTTTTCAAAATAAAAATTTCCCTTATTTTCATTGTCATTTTTTTGCATAAATCTCTTACCCATTGTTACTAGTCTGATGTCTGGTGCTATCAAGAGCTTGTCTAATTCCCCTCGCATATAGCTCCTTCCTTGAGTTTTTTGGTTTCTGGAGAAGCCAACTGCAGACCTTCAGCTACTTCTCACATTCATTTGCTGGACCCCCTTAGTTTCTTAGTATCTTTAGATTAGGTATATCTCTTCTGTTACAGGTATATCTCTTCTGTTGTTTATTTTTGAGAGATTACAAAACAAGGATGACATGAGTACAGAGTCATTATGTTCTTGGATATAATCATAAGGGTTTTTCTTGAAATAAGTGAAATTTTGTCGTGAAGTAAAAATTTTCTGTTAACAAATGAGGCAAACATCCTTTTCTTCAATTTGTAGTGTGTTTGAAAATGGTCTCTAGGCCTCTGTCTGTATCTACTCTTATGATCTTTACAACAATTCCGTGATCATGGGTTTTCCCTCAAATATAAACATTTACAAACAGAAGGGACATAAACCTGAAATTGCATAGCTGAGACTTAGTGCTAGAAAGATTGTTTAATAATGTATTTAGCATACATAAATGAGATTAAAAATGAGAAGCTGTATCCTTTGCGTGTGCTCCAGCCCAATTCTTGTTTGTTAAAATGAAAAATGGTTCAGTCTATTTTGGAGCATTGCCATTATAAAAATAAATGTCAATATGTTGCGTACTTGCAGAGTTTTAGCACTTGTCTACAAAATGCCAAAGGATGACTACACCAGTACTTCTGGGTGTGGGCAGTGTATTCACAGAGGAATGACCTCGATTACAAAAATGTAAGCTTGTGCTTGGCCTTAAAGGAGTTTCCCCGATGGGAAGGTTATTTGATGATAGCAAATGCATTCTTGATTGGTGAATTCTTAGAAGAAAGATAGGGACAGTTTAGGTGGGGAAGTATTTGGTGCTTTTCTCTCTACCACTTGCTGGCGTCTAGTTCCCAGTCTTCTTTCATTTTCCCTCTGGCTTTTCTAACTTTCTCTTCAATCCTTTTTTTCCCCCTGCCTTGCACTGAGCAGTGTGGGTATTACTTTGTCCCAGTGGTGGCATAGGGATTTAATAAGATTGCTGACCTCTGGGCCACAATGACTCTTGCCTGGATGACAGTTGTTAACTCCTAGTGGGCTATGTAGGTAAGAAAAGTGAAGTGATAGAATTCACAGGAGCTGCTGAAACAGAAGGTGTTGAAGACGGGGGACCTCTGTCAACACTTTTTTTTTTTCTTTTTTAGCACTGGGTCTGGGTGGGTGGTGATGTAATTCGTTCAGAATTAAATAACAGGAAGGGATCGGTAGATGGGCCTTCCATCTTGCTTTTAATCACATGTCTTCACTACACTCAAGGCCTTACATGTGGCAAAAAGGAACGAGAACAGGATAAAGAGGTGCTGAAAAACCATTTGTGTTTTTCTTGTTCTGTCTTTGGAGAAAGGTTTCTGGTTTTGGGTGTGGAGGTGGAGCTGCTATATAAGTGATGAGAATTGGGACCTGGAGGGTGGGTTTGGATGACCTGGTTCTGGGAGTGTTGGGGCTGAGGCCATAACTTCAAGGACATGAGCAGAGTGGAGACCTTTAAGAAAATACGAGTTCACTGTTTGCACGAGTAAAGTTAAGCCAGCTTTGCAAATTATGTATTTCCCTAACTTAGTCCCGTTGACAGTAGAACCTGCTATGAGGCATACCAAAATTTCTCTCTAACTTTGGGAATTCTTACTACCAAATATACGGATACAGTTTTTTTAAATTAAAGATTCCATTCTAGAGGCTGATGTCTTGTGACTTCTTAATACCTTATAATATGAATTCTCTCTCTTGTGTACCTGATTCAAAATAAAAAGCTACTACAAGCTGACCTACAAGGTACCTGTGAATTCCTAGTTGTGGCAACAGGCAGACCAGAATCAGTTAAATACTGCTTACTGATAGGTAACCATTTTCTTTTTTTTTTTAAATGTTTTTATTTATTTTTGAGAGAGAGAGAGAGGGCGGGAGGGAGGGGCAGAGAGAGGGAGGGCGGGAGGGAGGGGCAGAGAGAGGGAGACAAAGAATCTGAAGCAGGCTCCAGGCTCTGAGCTGTCAGCACAGAGCCTGATGTGGGGCCTGAACTCGTGAACTGCGAGGTCATGACCAGAGCCAAAGTCAGACACTTAACAGACCGAGCCACCCAGGTGCCCCAATAGGTAACCATTTTCTATAAAGAACTGGGAGCATAGTGGGTAAGTAGGTAGTTTTCCGTAATCAATGAGTTTTTTATCCAGCAAAAAATCAAATAAGTAATCAATTTCTGTCCCTCTGCCCCTTCCCCCTCCAAATACTTGATTAGGATATATGATTTGAAATTTGAAAATACTTCCTGAAACTATTCTGGAAATATTTCTATTCCAATTATTAAAAATGAAAAGTCTTTTGGTTTATTTAATCTTCCTCTCTGTCCCATTCACCAGTAAAAAAATGAAACTTAGTATCAAGTAAGCATTTGATTAAGTTAGCAGTGATTTATGGGGAGCTCATTAACGTACTGCACAGGCAGGAATTATACAGATTTGATGAATCAACAAAGCAGAAAATGGAAAATACATTCCACTCCTGAATTTTTAAGTGAGGAAGAATATATCCTTGGCCATGGTCATGCTTTAATATCAGTCCTACAAAAAAGAAACAGATTTTCGCTTGCGCTGATCTATCATGCTGTGAAAATACTGTGTGCATTTTCATCCTTGGAAAAGATTTCTGCAAACACAGTTCTAAGAACTGAACATAAGTGATTGTGGAGATTGTTTTAGTTATCCCTAAAAGCAATATTCTTCCTGTTAGAGCAAGGGATTTAGATGGCAGAATCAATAACTTGGCTGCCGTATGGGACTTGCTTATACACAAATTAATGTATGATGCTTATGAACTTGATAAGCTTGAAAGGCCATATTCTCTTGGTCCTTTATTGCCATGCAATGAAATGAAACATTAGATAGAAACAATGTAAGGGAATGAAACGATATGTATCATAATCTTTGAGGGATGTTAATTCACATGTGTAGTGATGACAGCTGATATCTTTGTACTAGCTAGTTGCATGGCAAACTCTTGAGACAAATCACTGGTATAACGTGTGATGTGTTTTCCTAAAGCAAAAATCAGATAAAACCTGGTAGTTTTTTTTTTTTTGTATAAGAACTCCTCATTCTTTGGCATGTATAATTGGAAAGCATTGGCAAATAGACACTGACTATGAGATTCATTTCCTGAAATGCTCTTTTCAGAGTTCCATGTGAAAGTGTTAGCTGTGTCAATTAGTTGAGATGAAATGACATAATTTATTGACCTGTGGTGATAACTTCCTAAATACATTGAACATTTGGCGCCATATAACTGAATGCCTTGCTAATTGCTCAGATGCATGCCTGCTTTCGTAATCAATGCGCTACTTGGGCTAACCTCAGCAGATTTATTGCCTCATTTTCTGTTTCAGACTGCTTAACTATTCACTGGGTGGTATCCGTGAAAATGACAGTCCCTAAGGATCAGAATCTGCGTGTCAGAGGGCAGAGGTCTCTCTGTTTCATGGCTTTGGAATCACTCTTTCATATTCTAAGGGGAAGGCAGAACTGGCAATTTGCATTTAAAGCACTGCTCTCCAAGGTTACATTCTGTTGAGTATATATTTCAGATAGTGGACATTTATCATAGTGTAGCTCTCAAATCTGAAATTGCTGCTGAAGGTATAGCCGAAGAGCCATCACAGTCTTGGAGAACAAGGTAATAAATCAGAAGCTGCCACATGATCACTATGGTAACCGTCAGGCCCTGTCACACTGCAGGCATTATTGAAGGGTAGGTTCAATGTTCAGCTCATCAAGTGTTTGTGATCATAAACCTATTGACACTATAGATTTGATATGACCATATTATTGTCTTTGTGAATTGAAAGGGACTGCTATCATATTTCAGGTAACATTTTATGACTGTAGATTTGAATCTGGTTGTCAATGCCAATTGGTTTAATACAATAGTATGTAGTTTTTAAAGGTAAAACCTAGTTTTTCAACATTGTGAAACTAAACGTTTTTTTTCTAATGAGACCATTCATGCTGAGCTGAACCTGTAGACCTGTGTAATTATGTATCCACATTGATTCAAATCACTTAATTTGAACATTTTAAACAATATTCAACACTGTTATTTGACACAATTTCTTTATCATAATTTTCAGAATTTATAAACATGAGATCTTGCAATAATGATTTATGCTTTATTTTTAAATTCATGCACATAATTGTTTTTTAAAATTTTATAACATGACATTTAGATATAGGTAGCATCTTGATGAACTTGTTGGGAACCATTAGAATACAAGGCCAACATCCTGAAAGGTAATTATTTTTGTTTATAAGAACTGTGCATTCCTGAAATCATGACAGCTTTAAGCAAATACATACATTCTCTAAGAGCAGAGTTCATGTATCCAATATATTTTATATGAATTTAGTGAGTAGTAGTATTTTTCAATTACATTTACTTATAATAGAAGGTGATTCCTCAAAATAGTTTTACCATAAAATTTTTTAGCATTTTATTTAAGACCATAGATTTAGAACTAATCAGAGTTGGGGGGGGGGCTCACATGCATTATTATAATAAAGTTGTTAGTATTTTCATAATTATAATTGCATTTGAACATCTTTCTTCAAACTGAACCAAAAGGGCATTACTAAATGTTAAAGGCAGTAACTATGGTAATTCCCTTGCGAGAAAGACAAAAACTCATTAAGATCATAATAAGGTCGTCACTTCTACACATTCCTCAGAAGGTTTTGAATTTTCTTCCTTCTCCTTTGTTTTAAAAGAGTGATCGAACATGAAGTTGGTAGGCACATATCCATCATGACATTGAAAGCCTCCTATCCAACTTCCCTATCCAAGGATACACATTGTAAAGTTTGTTCTGAGGATAGTACTTAGCTCTCTGTGTTGGAAGGCAGGAGGAAATGAAGGACAGAGGGAAGGGACATTTGAACATTTCCTGTCTCCTTTGCTGCACAGTGCAGGAGTTTGGAGTCACTATATTTAGTGACTAGTAGAGGACGAGGCACTGCAGATATTTAGCAGTTTTCAAAAAAAAAAAAAGATTTTTTCCTGCCGTCCTTCTTTTTATATGAACGGCAGCCTACGGCAGGGGCCTGTTGCTACTGAAATGTAGTGCAACTCGGTGATATGGCCTGTGCAGTAGAGTGTGAACTAGATCATGAGTGCTGCTGTTTCATGTGGGATGCTGAGCAGCTGGCAGATAGGAACTACTTTGCACCATTTATGGGCTGGAGTTAAAGTAGTAGGCTGGAGAGGAAAGACTTAGGGCCAGTCGGCTAGCTTCTGAAGCTCTGTCTGAAAGTGTTTATAAAGGCAGCAGTTATGTCCTATTTGTTATCTTCACTGAGTTCACTTTTCCTGGTCTCCGTGTCCATTATTCTTATTACGTTATTACATTAGGTACTCAGAGCACTTGCTCTAGCGTTTTTATACATTTTGAAGAAGTCCAGGAAAATTACACACTGTAAAGGAAGAAGACTAACACTTCTCCCTTGCCGTGTGCTAGGTACCATGGTAGGTATTTGCATCCACACTTTAATCCTGAGAGCAACCTTAAGAAGTGTTACAGTAGTTCCCGGTTTTAGTGATAAGAAGGTTGGGCCTAAGAGAGATTAAATGTGTGGGAAGTGGCGGAGCTGGATTTGCACACGATATTCTTTGGTGCCAGAGTCTATGTTCCTTCTATTTTTCCTGTCCTGTTTGCATGAATGTTCAAGAAGGCATAACTTCTTCCAGTTGCTTTTTTATATTCTTTTTGTTATTGTGGCAAGAGCACTTAATATGAAATCTACCGTCTTAACAGTTTTTTAAGTATGCATTCCAGTATTGTTACCTACAGGTACCATATTGTATGCCAGATCTCTAGAAGTTCATTATTTTGCACACCTGGAAATTTATACCCGTTGAATAGCAACTCCCCGTTCCAATCTTCCCCTAGTCCCTGGCAACCACCGTTCTACTCTCTGCTTCTAGGAGTTTGACTACTTCAGATACCTCAAATAAGTGGAACTGTAGTGCTGTGACTGGCTTATTTCATTCAGCATAATGTCTTCAGGGTCATTAATGTTGTTCTCTGTGGAAAACTTTCCTTTTTTTTTTTTTTTTAAAGGCTGAATATTATTCCATTGTATGTACGTATCACATTTTCTTGATCCATTCATCTCTCAACAGAAACTCGAGCTGCTTGCAAGTCTTGGCTATTGTGAATGGTACTGCAGTGAATGTGGGACTGCAGTTATTTTTTTTTCAAGATCCTGATTTAAATTCCTTTAGAGGTATACCAAGAAATGAGATTGCTGATCATAGGGTAGTTCTGTTTTTTAATTTTTTGAGCAACCTCCATATGGTTTCCCATATGGCTACACCATTTGCATTCCCATCAACAGCACACAAAGGTTCCAGTATCTCCATGCCCTTGCCAAAAAAATCTTATTTATTGGTTTGATAATAGCCATCCTAACAGATGTGAGAGATGATATCTCATTGTGGTTGTGATTTGCATTTCCCTGAAAATTAGTGATGTTGAGCATGTTTTCATGTATCTGTTGGCCATTTGTATGTCATCTTTAGGGAAATGTCTGTTCAAGTGTTTGGCCATTTTTAATTGGGTCATTGATTGATTGATTGCTGTTTGGTTGTTGGCATTCTTTATCTATTTTGGATATTAACCTCTTACCCAATATGTGGTTTGCAAATATTTTCTCTTCTCCCATAGGTTATCTTTTCACTATGTTGATTATTTCTTTTGCTATGCAGCAGCTTTTTATTTATTTATTTTAAAAGATTTTTTTTTAATGCTTATTTATTTTTGGCAGAGAAACAGAGGCAGAATATGAGTCGGGGAGGGACAGAGAGAGGGAGACCCAGAATCCAAAGCAGGATCCAGGCTCCAAGCTGTCAGCACAGAGCCCAATGTGGGGCTTGAACCGTGAGATCATGACATAAGCTGAAGTCAGACCCGTAACTGATTGAGCCACCCAGGCACCCCTGAAGCATCTGTTTAATTTGATGTAGTCCCACTGTGTGTTTTAGCTTTCATTGCTTGTTTTTGGTCCTATCCAAGAAATTACTACCTAGACCAATGTCATAAAGTATTTGCCGTATATTTTCTTCTAAGAATTTTACTGTTTCAGTTTGTTTAAATCCTTAATCTATTTTAAGTAAATTGCGTGTGTTGTGTGTGTGTGTGTGTGTGTGTGTGTATGGTGTAAGATAAGGATCCACTTCTATCCCTTTGCTTGAAGATGTCCAGTTTTGCCAGCACTGTTTGTTGAGGAAACTGTCCTCTCCCCATTGTGTATTCTTAGTACTCTAGTTGAAGATCAGTTGATAAGTATGCCTGAGTTTATTTCTAGGTTCTGTCTCCTCTTCAGTTGGGCTATGTGTTTGTTTTTGTGCCAGTGTCATACTGTTTTGATTACTATGGCCTTGTAATATATTTTGAAATCAGAAAGTATGATGTTTTCATACTTTCAAAGTATGATGTTTTCATATTTCATAGCCAAGATTGTTTTGGTTATTCAGAATCACTTGTGGTTCCATATGAATTTTAGAATTGTCTTTTCTATTTCTGTAAAAAAAAAAGTCATTGGGATTTTGATAAGGATTGTAGATCACTTTGCGTAGTATAGATACTTCAACAATATGAAGTCTTCTAATTCAAGAACATGAGAAAAATAAAAGGCATCCAAAGCCAAAGGAAGTAGTAAAATTATCTCTACTTACAAATCACACGATCTTATATGTATGTTGAAATCCCCAAAGATTCTACAAAAAAGTGTTAAATTAATTCAATAAAGGTACAGGATACTAAATCAGCATATAAAAATCAGTTGGGTTTCTATACACTAAAAATGAACTATCCAAAAAGGAAATTGAGAAAACAATCTAAGCGCCATAAAGAATGAAATACTTAGGAATAAAGTTAAGGAGATTAAAGGCTTATACACTGAAACTGCATAACTGAAAGATATTGAAGAAGACAAGAATAAATGGAAAAGCTTCTTTTAGCTTTGTTAGTGTGTATTTGGATGTTTCTGCTGTTCATCAGTTCTTAGAATTCCATTCAGACATTGTGTCTGGTGCTAGAAAAATCTGTCCAAATTGAGTCCTCTGTACTTTAATGGACTCAGACTGGGGTAAGAAGATCATGACCTGAGCCAAAGTCAGGCACTCAACTGACTGAGCCACCCAGGTGCCTCATAAGCCAAAAAATTTTAGATGAAGGTTAGTATTCATTTTCATGCACCTTCATGTATATAATATATTCAGTGATAGTGTAGGTGACATTCATACTAATGATATTTATATCTTCTTTCCTATTAGAGATTAATTGCTGTCTTCATTTATGCATTTAAAACTGAGCTATTACTTTGACCATTGGATGCAAATATGGAAAAGAAAATGAGAATGCACAATTTTCCCCAAATCTAAATCTGTGCTAGAGCCCTGAGGGTCTTTCACCATCGATCCTGGTGTCTGTGAAGAAGAGAATCCTGCTGATCAGAGTCAGGAAGACAGAGGCTAACACGCTAATCTCTAGTATTTCTCCAGGAATTGGTCATACCTCTGTGTCTGCTTTTGTTGATTTGCTTGCCTTTGTTTTCCTGTCACTCTCACTCTGCAGAACAACATCCTAAGATTTGTACTTTGTACCTTCTGTCACAATAATGCAGTATAAACCTTGCTATCCAGGGAGGGGCACTTGTGTCATTTCGTCTGGTTTGGTACTGTTACGTTGGCCTTATAAATGGCAGCCTCCTGATTTGTCCAGCCCAGCTCCTGGTGCAATTCGGGAAGCCTGTAGATACGGGCTCAGCTCTCCCCTGGTGTGGACAGAGGCAGCCAGCATACTGCTGAGGGCCGCTACATGGAGGCGTTACGGTTACAATCATGTCATTGCCAGACTGTTTAGTGTTCTTTTGCAATAATGGCAATCATTTGATTAACTGAAAGATCATTCTCATAATAAAGGATTAGTTTTTTTTCCAAAAAGCATATTAAAATATTTCAATCTTGTATTAACTTTTATTTGTTCAATACTGTCAATAGTGGCTTCTTTTTTTTACAACAATATTTAAAAGGTTTCCATTTTGCAATAACTCTTATTTGTTCAGTGCTGTCAGTTGACTGTTTTGGTTTTTTGTGTGTGTGCTTTTTATTTCAAAGGCTTCTGGATGTGTGTAGAAAGCAGATAAAATTCTGTAGGTTTTGTTATCTCAGGTAATGCTTAAAACAGAATTGCCATGGTAAGTCATGTTTGGGTAGAAATTCTGATGACATTGACTTTTCTTCTGTCATCCCTATTCGGCTCTCAACAACAGGCAGTAGCTTGAAATTCTTGTTCTCTGTTAGATGAGAACTCGCCCTTTTTCTGAAATGTTTGATTTACCTTGGCTTTGCCTTTCCAGTGGTAAACAAATAAGCATTACTGTTTGCAGAGCCAGACTAAGATTAAAACAGGCCTTTTACATTTAGGCTCTTGATCCTTGTTATACTAATACATACATTTTGCTTCCCTGCTTTCTAAGAAGTTGAAACAGAAATATACATAATTGATGACCTAGGGAATTGTGATTAAGTGCTTGATGTGTGTGTGCTTGCCTATTGGCTTCCTTGTTTCAAATGTAATTACTACATTTCCTTATAAGATTTGGGAGAACTGTAGCTTAAATGAAAGGCAACAGGAGGCTTAGGATATAAAAGCTACTTAGTTTTGAAACTTCTATATATTAAAAGTCACTTTTTTAATGTGTTGATCTATGAATTATGACAAATGGCATCAGCACAGTCAAGGTTCAGAACAGCTCCTGGCTTTGCCAAACTCCCTTATGCTGTCCCCAAATTCCCTTTGTAGTTCAACCCTTCTGCTCCTAATCCCTGGTAACTATAGATTTGTTCTTCCCTATAGTTTTACCTTTCTCAGAATGTGATACATAAATGGACTAATATGTAGTCTTTCAAGTTAGAGCTTTTTTTCACTCGGCATGATGCATTTGAGATTCATCTAAGCTGTTGTATCAATGGTTCCTTTTTTATTGTTGAGTAATATTCCACTGTATGGGTGTACTATAGTTTGTTCACTCATTTATCAGTAGAGACTTCTAGGATGTTTCCAGTTTTGGGCAGTTATGAATAAGGCAGCTGTAAACATTTGCATATAAATTTGTATGTAAATGTAAGTGGTATCTCTCTTGAATAAATACCTAGGAGTGTGATCGTTGGATCATATGGTAAGCGTATATTTACCTTTGTAAGAAATTGACACTTTTTTTTTTCAAAGTGGCTGTAACATTTTGAACTACTCCAACCAGCAAAGTAATGAACTTCTCAGTTTCTCTGCCTCCTTGTCAGCACTTGGTCCTCCTTCCCTTCTTCCCTCCCTTCCTTTCTCCCGCCCTCCCTTCCCTTCCTTTCCTCTCTTCCAGTTTCGCTATTCCACTGGGAATGTAGTGTCTCATTGTAGTTTTAATCTACATTTGTGCTTTACTTGTGCTTCTTATCTGTATATCCTCAGTGAATTGTTTGTGCAAACCTTCTGCACATTTGAAAACAACAAAGTTATTTTCTTAACAAGTGCTGCTCCTATATACCCTGGATATAAGTCCTCTGTCAGTTATGTGACTTGAAAATAATTTTTTCTCGGTCTTGGCTTGTCTTTTAATTCTTTTAACAGAGGCTTTTGCAGAGATAAGTTTTAAATTTGAAGTCCATTTTAACCATATTTTCTCTTTTAAATTGTACTTTTGTTGGTATATCTAAGGACGGTTTGCCTAACCTGGGGTCAAAAAAAAAACAA
This sequence comes from Prionailurus viverrinus, assembly GCF_022837055.1. NCBI lineage: Eukaryota > Metazoa > Chordata > Mammalia > Carnivora > Felidae > Prionailurus > Prionailurus viverrinus. Next base: position 98,064,654 of record NC_062567.1, read on the forward strand.
CAACAAACTCCTCCCATGTTTTCTTCTAAAAGTGTTTTATAGTTTTATAAATTACATTTAGGTCTGATCATCCATTATGAGTTAAGTTTTGTATAAGGTGTCAAGTTTTTGGGAAGGCTTTTTAAATTTATTTTTGTTTTTGTTTTGGATGTAGATGTTCACTTGTTCCAGCACCAATTGTCAAAAAGGCTCTTCTTTCTTCGAATTGCCTTTGCATCCTGATCAACATTGATTGTATTTGTGTGGTTTTACTTCTGGTGTCTTTACATTGTTCCACCTAAATGTGTCTGTTTTTGCAGTGTGATATTCTCTTTATTACTATAGCTTTAGAGAAAGCCTATGAATCGGATGCTATGAGTCCTCCAACTTTGCTTTTCAAAATTGTTCGTGTTATTTTGGTTCCTTTGTCTTCTTGTAGAAATTTTAGAATCACCTTCTAGATAGTTATAAAAAAATTCCTCCTGGGGCTCCTGGGTGGCTGAGTCGGTTAAGCGTCCGACTCGGCTCAGGTCATGATCTCGCAGTTTGTGAGCTCAAGCCCTGTGTCGGGCTCTGTGCTGAGAGCTCAGAGCCTGGAGCCTGCTTAGGATTCTGTGTCTCTCTCTCTGTCCCTCCCCCACTTGCACTCTGTCACTGTCTCTCTTTCAAAAATAAATAAACATTAAAAATTAAAAAAATATTCCTCCTGACATTTTTATAGGAATTACATTGACTCTATAATGTAATTTCTATAGATAAATTTGGGATAGTCTACATGTAAATAACATTGAATCTTTTTAATCTTTATTTATTTATTTATTTATTTGAGAGAGAGAGAGAGAGAGAGACAGAGCATGAGCAGGGGAGGGACAGAGAGGGAGACACAGAATCTGAAGCAGGCTCCAGGCTCTGAGCTGTCAGTGCAGAGCCCGATGTGGGGCTCGAACCCACGAACTGTGACATCATGACCTGAGCTGAAGTCGGACACTTAACCGACTGAGCCACCCTGGTGGCCCAACATTGAATCTTTCAATCCATGAACATGTTGTATCTCATTAAAAATGTTTTATTTTTCTTTCATCAGTGTTCTATAATTTTCTGCACATAGATACTCCATATTTTGTTAAACTTTCATTCGTCTAAATATTGTGGAGGGTGCTGTTATATATGGTACTTAAAATTTTTTGATTCTAGTTACTCATTGTCACTTAGGCTATCAGTAATACCAATATTATTGAATTTTGCATTTCTACGTTGTTTCAGGTGACCTTATGAAAACTCACTAATTTTAGAAGCTTCTTATGAGGATTTTTTGAGATTTTTCTACATAGACAATCATGTTGTTTACAGATAGGAATAGTTTTATCTCTTCCTTTCCAATCTGTATGCCTTTTCTTTTATTTCCATCTTATTGCACTTATTAGGACTCTGAATGAGATGTTGAGCACAAATGGTGAGAGCCAGTATCTCTATATTTTTCTCAGTTTTAGAGGAAAGCATCCAGTCTCTTAGAAAGATTGATGCTAGCTGTATATTTATTTTGTGGATGCTCTTTGTTAGATTAAGAGAATTCCCTTTTTTCATATTCTGCTAATATGATTTTTTTTCTTAATTGTGAGTGGGTGTTAAATTTCGTCAATTTTTTTTCTGTATCTGCTGATGTAATAATGGTTTTTCTTTACTAGTATGCTAATAAGGTAAATTACTTATTTTTAGAATGTTGAAGTAGGCTTGTATTGTTGGAAGAAGCCCTAATTAATTATGAAGTAATTATGAAGTAATGTATATACACACATACATACATACACACACACATATGGGGTATGTGTGTGTGCAGATACACACACATATAATCTAAAATATGCTTGAGAATTTCTGCATCTGAAGAATATCTGTACTTTTTTTCCATGTCTTTGTCTGGTTTTAGTCTCTGTGTAATGTCAGATTCCTGTAATGAGATGGGAGGTGTTCTTTCCTCTTCCATTTTCTAAAAGAAATTTGTGGAGTTGTTAGGACTTCTTCCTGGAATATTTGGTAGAGTTTTCCAGTAAAACCATGTGGGCCTGGAGTTTTCTTTGTTGGAAGGATTATGATTGTGAATCGAATTTTAAAAATAGTTTCAGATCTCTTCAGGTTATCATTTTCAGTTTGATAGTTTGTCTCTCAAGGAATTATCCATCTCATTTTTGCTTTTACTAGAATTTGTCTTATTTGAAGTTCACTGGGCATAGTGAATCTGCAAATCAATGCATTTTACCAAATTTGGGATGCTTTTGGCCATTATTTCTTCCAGTATTTTTTTCTGCATCATTATCATTCTCCTCTCCCTCCAGGAGTCCAGTGACACAAATGTTTGCCCTTTTGGTGTTGTCCCACATGTCTTTGAGATCTGTTCATTAAAAAAAAACATCCAGTCTGAAGAACAGAGAAGATAATTTCTATTGCTTTGTCTTCAAGTTCACTGACCATTTCCTTTTTCATCTTGATTCTACTCTTGATAAAATCCACTGAATTTTTGAATTTCAGAATTTTACATTTCAGGGTTTTTGTGTGTGGATGTTTAAAAAATTTTTTTCCTCTTGGGTCAACATAAGGAGATAAAGAAGGAAAAACAAAACTAGTAAATATGCTCTTTTTTATGGTTTCTTTCAGTTTCATTTCAAGAGTATGTTCATAGATACCACAGTTGTATTTGCCTCTTTAAAATCTTCATTAATTTTAAGATCAGGATCATCTTGGGCTGACCCCTATTGCTCATTCATTTCCTTGTGAATTAGAGTTTCCTGGTTTTTTATATGTTGAATATGTTTGGATTAAATCTTGGACTTTTGGAATATTTGATGAGACTCAGCATCTTGTTAAAATCCTCCTGAGATTGGTGACTTCTTTTGTTTCTTTGTTTTAGCAGGCAGTCAGTCCTGCTAAAGTTGTACCACTTCATTGGGTGATTTGCTCTATGTTCCATTTTCTAAGCCTTTTCTGTACTGTTTTGCATCCATTTTGTGCATTTCCCATTCTTTTGGGATGTGGGTGGTAATTTTAATCTTAGCTTAATTCTCAAAGCCTTTGTTAGGTTTCTTTGTGTCTGTGTCACGAAAGCACTGGTTGGGGTGGACCTGGGACTCGTATTTACATACCGCATTAGGGGATCTCCTCTCCAGGTCTTTCCTCATTGGACTTTTCCAGTACTTTCGGACTCCTAGGATCTCTGTTTCTTTGGCTAAAAAAGGCTAGTGTTTCTCTCAGTTTACCACCCTTTGCTGTTGTACAGTTCTGACTATCTGGGCTGCCTTTGGGATTGAGCAGTGGGGGTGTGGTGGGAAGTTTGGGGGAAGACAGGGACCAGAAGAGAGATGCTGACATTCTCACATTCTTAAGATCACTTGGTTGGGTTCATTAGCTCCATTCCTTAGAGTCAAGAGATAGGCATTTAGAATCTGGAAAGAAAACGTGTGTCAAAGGTGTGGCAGTAGTGCAACATCGTGGCTGCAAGTGGTCTCTAAGCAGGACTGGGAGAGGGAAAAGGAAGGATTCCTCTACATTCTTCTGTTCCCAGGGGTCCCTTTTCCAGTCCTCTGGAGAGAAAAAGAGAGGCTTTCTCTTGAAGTTCTCTGCCATCTGTATCCACTGTATATTTCAGGGACTCAGGCCTAGCCTTGGGTCAAAGCCAGAACATAGAAGATCTAGAAACCATCATTGTACTGGTCGTTTCTTAAGTTTTGACTTCGCTCCTTAAATCATTTGCTTTTGTTAATTTTTCAGAGTTGTCAGGTAGCATTTTGTGTATTGTCCAGAGTTTTTAGTTATAATCAATGGCAGGGAGAGAGAGAGTATAGTGGACTTACTCTATCTTAGCTGGTATCAGGAGCCCAAAAGAATGTTTTTAATAGTAAATGTTATTTTATTTGCCAATCATCAAATAACAAATTACAGTAACAATATGGGAAATTTGGGAAATACAAAATTAAACTACCCATAATCTCACAACTTAAAATTAAGTACTCCTAGCATTTTTATGTATACCCTGTCTGCTCACTTTTAATGTATAGGTAGCTGTTTTTCAGAAGCGACTATATTCTATACACTTGTGTATCTTTTTTCACTTATTACAAAGGAAGATTTAAATGTTATAAAAATTACAGTGAGTTTACAATGAGTTCATTGAATAAATCCCTTATAGTTTATTCAATTTTTTCCCTATTGTTAGACATTTGTTTTTGAAGTATTTGCTACCGTAAAATTGCTGTGATTAACATCTTTGTGTATAAATGTTTCCCTAAATTGAGATCATTCTTTAGGTTGGCTTTTTGGATGTATAATTAAAAACTCATAGGATATGAATGTTTTTGAGGGATTTGTTACCTAATTGTAAATTGTACAATACTAACTATCCCGCTGGCAGTATTTAAGAGTGCCTAATTCCTGGCAATTGAGGTAGCCCCACATATCTTCTACAAGTCTTTATTGGGGCTCTGTCCATTCCCTTGAACCTTATGGACTTAATCAAGACCCCATTCACTATCCGGAACACTCCTATTCCGTCTTTTTTTTTTTTTTTTTTAACATTCATTTTTTGATAGAGACAGAGTGTGAACAGGGGAGGGGCAGAGAGAGAGGCAGACACAGAATCCGAAGCAGGCTCCAGGCTCCGAGCTGTCAGCACAGAGCCCGTCATGGGGCTCGAACTCACGGACTGTGAGATCATGACCTGAGCCGACGTCGGACACCCAACCGACTGAGCCACCCAGGCGCCCCCGAACACTCCTATTCTGAACACTGTCTTACTGCTGTGCCTTAAAACTTTATCACATGTTGCCCTGGTGCCCTAATGACTTATGCAAGACTTGTGCTATTTGAGACAGTCACTTGAGAAGCTCAACTGTAATCACCTCACTTTCTTTTTTAAAACCTATTAGTCCTCTGTTGCCGATGGGAAAAAGTCCAAGTTTCTTAACATGGCACAGAAAGCATTTCACTATCAGCCTTGTTTATTTGTGATGCTCCATTTCTTACCATTCTTGCATCACAAGTTTGGTTTGAGGCATACTCAACTGTTTGTTCGTATGTTCTTTCTTGCCTTTGTATCTTTATTCATGGTCTTCGTTCCCATGTCCTGCCACCTTCTTCCTTCCCCTACCCCTGCCACATGATTCTGATCCCACACAAATAGAAGCAGACACACACACTTGCAAGTTCCTTTGTCTTGTACAACTTAGTTGGGGTGTCACTTCTTTCTTCAGAGTGTTTTTTTTTTCCTGAACAAACCTCTGTTCCACTCCACTCACTACAGTCGTATATATGTTTGTTTAAGCTATATTCAAATTATTTGCCTATAGATTTTTTTCCTCTTCAGTAGATCACGAACCCTGTAAACTAGAGACTTTTTTTTTTTAATACTATCAAAACCCAGCACAATACCTGATGGATGCTAGGACTTTAAGAAACACTGATTAGTTGAATGAATGCATATATGCATGCATGAATGAATGAATAGCTCTGAAATATCCTTATTTTTGTTCATTTTTCACATTTATTTAGTGCTTTAGAAGAACATCTTGTTGTTTTCGTTCTCAGGTGTGAATATTTGTTACTGGCGATGATGGTCAGTGACATGAGGAGCCCTCTCAGCATTGCCCCATTGTGAACATAGTTCTTGATTCACAAAGTTCAAATGGAGACCGATTCTTGAGCACTTATGGCTCTGGAATATGGCAGCAGTACACAAATCTTTGTATATTTTGTGTTAACTGATGTTGTGTGCCATGGAGTAAATGCTTTTTGTTTTTCTCTTTTTTTTCTCCACACTCCCCCTCCTTCAAGTTCTATATTTTGTGTCTGTGAAAACTTCAGGATGTATGGTTAAAATTATTTTAGAACTAGTCTGTTAAAGAGCTATGAGAACCATTTGGTTTCACTCTTGCAAAGTAAAAACAGATTAAAAATTATAAAATGTGTAAGTGGTTATTTAGGGAAGGGCGTTTGAGACTGTAAAATTATTTACGTGTAAAAATATTACTTAGGCTTTCTGATTTTTTTCTCTCTCCTTAGTTCACTAGGACCCACCCAAACTCCATTCAATACAGATTTTAATACTTTCAAATAGGTATTCAGTTTAAGGTAAACATCCCATAAAATGAAATGTAGGCAATTAAATAAAGCAAAATATAAAGCAGGAATAAAGTGAGAACAAATCTCACCTGACTGTCCCAGTACATGCATTTTCTTTGGATCTTAACCCCTTAATATGGACTGTAAGGTAAAAGTCGGAATTGTCATTTTCACTATTCCTTTTTTTCTGGTATTGTTTGTCATTTTCCCCTATTGATAATTATCCTTCCACATCCTTCCAGAAACACCAACATGGGACAGACATGTACTGTTTTCTTTGCCCACTTCCTAAAATATATTATGTGAGCTTGGAATTGGTGTTAGGTGGTCCTGAGTTCTTTAGGCGTGGACTCCAGCTCCTGTTATCTTTGGACCCCAAGGTGAGGTTAGATTTAGCATCCACCAGCTGGTTTGGTCTGTATTATTCATTCATTCACACACACAAAAAGTGTCCATTACCGTTTTACATGGTGAAAAGGCACAGGGTCTGCTCTTAGGGAGCTCACATGGGAAGCAGCCCAGTGATGAAGTGACCAAATCAACGGGCAATTGTAGATGGCACTGTAATGTACAATGTACTGGCAGAAGAGTGAATGGAAGGTTCTTTGAGTGCATCTAGAGTAACTTTGGTGGATCAGGAATAATTTCTTGGAGGCAGTGAGAACTAAATGTTGATGTTACTGAGTTATAATTTGGGATATAAAAAAAATCCTTCTGTGCTTTTGGATATGGGTGTTTAGCTCTTAGCACTGGGTTTCCAAGTATGTCCTTATTAGTCTGTACCTTACTACTCTACCAATCTGTCCTCTCTCTCTTCCTGGCATTGTATCTTTAACACGATGGAGCATCCGAAGAACTCTTCTTGGAACAAGTAACGAAATCCATAAGGCGCATTTATGCAGGGCACCTAGCTTTATCCCTCCCTCTCTGTATTTTTAGGCCTAGTGGGAACAGTATTGCCATCAGTGTTTGCCAAGCGCAATTGCCAGGAGGAATATTGCAGGGGGCTTGTTGTTAAGGTGAGGTTATGTGAGGCCCAGCTAACTCTTTGGCTATTGACAAGTTGTACTTTAAATTACTCGGGGAAAAGAGGGAACTTTTGTCAGCAGTTTTGAATACAGGAGGAAGTGTTGTCTCTAGAGAAATTACAATTTAAAGCATGCTGTTTTTCATTTTGGAGCTGGGCCTAGTAGCTGTGTATATTTTTCCTTCCTCGCTGGGTGAATGACACTCTGTAGCACTCCAGCAAATTGGGGTGAGGCTTTTAGATCCATTCCCATGGTTCTAGCTGGCTAGCTGCAAGTGCCATGTTGACCACACATTCTCCCCTTGAACCGTACAAGTACGATAGGAATTGACATCACTAAACAAGCGAGGGTATGTTGGCCGTATAGATCACTTCTAAAAAGGATTCTTAAGTATAATTTTTTTGGGGGGGTACATTTAGACAGTTGTAATCTGTTCATAATTTGGCATAGTCTGTGGTAGTGTAGACTGTAGATCTACATTATCTGGGTTCACATTCTGGCTCTGTGTATCCTTGATAAGTCCATTATTTTACTCATGTGTAAGGTGGGAACAGTAATAATGACTTCTTGTAAGAATTAAATACATGAATATATAAAGCACTTAAAATATTACCCGGCCTGGAAAAGTGCTCAAGTGCCATTAGAAATCATTAAAAATTAACGAACACTGAATTATATGGCATCAGAGAATGAAGAGCAGTGGGAATGCTTAGGGTTTTGTGATAAAGATCTGCAGAGCCATTCAGGGTTGCTTTGTGGGAGGCATTGTATACATGTTCTGAAAAAATACTGGAGTCTGAGAGCAGTTTCTTTATCCACCGCTATCATTCTGGTTTTTCACGTAAGCCTCCTTTGCTCCATATCCAAGGAAGCATTTTGTCCCTTGGAAATAGCTCATTCCTTTATCACCATTAGTAATCATATAAATTAATTGGAATCACCTTTGAGGTGTTTGTCCAGCGGTAGCCTGTGGCAGCCTTTCTGGAAGAGTCTCCTCTTAAAACAGGCTTTATAAAATAAAGCTTGTTGCAGAGTGTTTGTTTGCCCTCTCCTGTATGTTATTTATGTACTTACTCTGTAATTTCTTTGGAGTGCCTTCTTCTTTTTGCTTGAAGTATGTTTTGTGAATTGAAGTTCTCCCTTTGTTTATAACCTTGCATTGTGATGCATTTTGTCCTTCGAGTTTTTCCTGTCTCATTCCTTTACCAATTGGAGGAACATTTTTTCTCTCAGTAATAAAATGAGTCTTGAAGTGAACGTAATTTGGTTTTTACATTGTCTTGTTCTTGTGTTCACGTGTGAGCAGTGAGTGAAGTTCAGGTTTAAGGACAATTGTTGTATTGCATGTGGTGTGCAGCTTTGAAAGCAGTATAAAGCATAATTGCCATTTGGTGAAATTTGACTGTAGTCCTCATCACTACAAAAGTTCTTTAAAATCACCAGGTTAAGTTCTTTACTGAGTGCTTTGTTCTATATGTGGGTTCTGAATGTATGATAAATGTTTTTTTAATTTTTTAATGTTCATTTATTTTTGAAAGAGAGAGACAGACCGTGAGTGGAGGAGGGGTAGAGAGAGGGAGACAAAAAATCTGAAGCAGGATCCAGGCTCCATGCTGTCAGCACAGAGCCTGACAATGGGGCTTGAACCCATGAACTGCATGATCATGACCTGAGCTGAAGTCAGATGTTTAACTGACTGAGCCACCCAGGCTCCCCTATGATAAAATTTTTAATGTCCATGTCTCATTATATATATTGCCTAAACTAAAAGGAACTTTTTATTATGTGTCATTTTGGTTTCTATTCAGGGGAGACCAAGAAATATGCCCTTATGGTTGGCTTAAACACACCTCAGATCAAAGTTATTAAGCTTTCCCTATAATGTCCTTCCCATGGCATACATGGAAAATCTTACTTAAAAGGATTCTTAGTAAGGGAAAACATTCTGTAGCAGCTAGTAAGAAAATTTTGGTAAGGGTTCATTATGTAGGTACAATACAGTCTCATTTTTTCTGTATATAATGGAACTCACAGTTTATTTATAAACTCATTTCTCCAATGTTTTCAGATACTGGCCCCTTCCACATAAGTATATTCTTATGTGCGTCCCTTGGTATGGACTTTTTCTGTTGAGTCCCCTTAATTTTATACCTTTTTTATTGATCTGGCAGCTTTGAACACACTCAGCTTATTTTGAATGATCCTTGGTTCTTCTAGTATTTTTTTTCCTTCCTGAGATTCTGTAGAGTACAGATATTGTTGCTGAGTTGTGAGATATCAAATGGGTTGTTAAACATGGAAGTGCTTTGTTTTGCTGTTTCATTTACCTCAGCAAACATTTATTAAGTGCCTATGCTGTGCCAGGTTACCTAAATACAAAAGACAGGTCCCTGCTTTTGAGGTTCAAAACAGTGGTGGAGATCTCTGTAAAGGTAGAATTTCTGTACACAATGGTAATTATAACGATGGAAACATGTGGCAAGTGCTCTACGAGCTCAGAGAAAGGTCGCGCATGTAGCCAGCTTGGTCAGCCAGGAAAGGCTTGTCTGGATAAGCTAAGTCGTAAGGAGGACTAGGATTTAACTAGAGAGAAGCAATGAGCCTGAGCCTAAGATGTAGGACAGAACTCTAGTCAATGGGAATGATTTTACATAGTTGTGTAAAACATGAGAGTATATATGTGGTCACTACAGGATGCAGTTATTTCTGCTATAATGGGACCTATGCATTCTTAAAAATCACTGTTGCAAAATTACACAGTGAAAAGCCCCAAGGTCTTATGAGGAAAAAAGGGGTCAGGGACAAAGCACTAAAAAACCTTGTGTCACGGAAGAAAAAAAGCTAGAACCTAATAAATCTGAGCACTGTTTTACACGTTAAATGGTTCAGAATTGTATGAATACTTCAACAAACCTGGTGCAGTGCCTTGCAGAAGATCTGAAAGATCTGAAATTTGCCTTTTGAAGCTGGCCTGAGAAGAGCCTCAGCTTGGGAATGATGGTGAGGCCGCGGCAAGAGGGCTTCTGCCCGGGAGTGAGAATTGTAATACCAGACAAGTGGCTCGTGAGATGGCAGCTAAGGGGTGGTGGGTGTCGAAGTGTGCGTGTGTGTGTGTGTGTGTGGGGGGGGGTTGGTTTTTTATTTATTGTATTTATTGTATTCCTGTGTGGCTTGGTTTAATTGGGTACCCTTCTCTTTGTTCACCCAGTCTTTCCCAAAGATGAAATTGCACGGAAGCAAATGCAAAATTTGGTTATGCTAAATTATTTCCTAATATAATCTGTCATGTTGGGACAAATTTGTGTTTTCAAAGCCAGTGCTGTTGCAGAAGTGACTGGCTTGTACTGGGGGAGGGTAACAACAGATGTCTGCAGTGGCCAGAAAGGTAGGGTGCGGCTCTGGCATAGGGCTTCCATCTCTGTGTGCGGCATCTTTTTAATATTTGCAGTTGAAGATTGTTGTGGTTTCTTTAAATCTCTAGCAAATTCATCATATGATCTTTCATGATGTTACTGGCTTTCCTGTCCATTCTTTTCTCTTCAGTATCTTCCTTGCACCCCACTGGGAATTTTTACTGTGATCATATTATCTGTTTCTGACCCTTGTTGCTCCTGAGAGTGGCCCACTTTGTTGTCAGTGGCTGGGCTTTTTCCTTGGCCTTCCATCATCTCATGTCAGGCCTTTTTTACATTAGTGCAAGCGCTGCTGGGAATTTAGTTCTGTCCTACAACCACCACCCAGATCCTGCTTTCCCCTGAGTGACCACTTTGCTGTGGTTTGGTTTCTGTGCAGATTGGTTACTTGTACTTAATATGTCGCTGCTGGTATGTTTCGTGCTTTTTGAAAATTTACCCTCATGTGCTCACTGCTTGAAGCTGTGCTTAGCAATTACAGAGGACCTGAGGGGAATTAGGAGTTGTTTTAGATCATATACCTATGTAGAAAAAGTGAAACCTTGCATCTCTGTCAGCTGATGATCATTTAATTTTCAATAAGTAGTTGCAAACCTTTCCTGAATGTATAGTGTAAAGACAGGCACAGCGTCACATAGTTTACCTGGATACTTTTCTTTCATCCTCACAGTGGTCCTAGGACGTAGGTCCTATTATCTTCTTTTTTACACATAAAGCTACTGAGACGCAGAAAGTTAAGTGAATTATCCAAGGTCACACAGACACTTGTTCAAGGTCACATGGTAGAGTGCCTATACGAACCTGGATAGTTTGATCTAGACCCTACGCTTTAAACCATCATTGCGTAATTGACTTAGTTTCTGTCAAACACTACTGTGGGCACCTTGAGCTTGTACTGGGAAGAAGGCCTACCTCAATGTAAAGGACCATGATACTTGGATAGTTTACAAATCAGATCTACTAGCAGCTAAGTCTCTGCCCTCAGTTACATAGATGGATCGTTCATCACTTTATATGTTGGGCATTCATTAGAATATTTTAATAGTACTTCAGTAGTTACCGGCTAAATTTTTCACCTGCATTTTTTATAGCATTTTTGTTGTTGTTGTTAACTAAACTCGGTTTGTAGTGGTAACATAGATGGTGAGGGGAGAAACATGACCTCTTTCCTATTATGGGTTATAGAGCCCTTTCATGTATCAAAGCATAAAGCCCTAATGTACATGCTGAAGTGGGGTTGGGAGCATGTGTGCAAAATAATCATAAGAAATGTGCTCAGATATGAAATAGGGGAGTTCATAACTAGAACTAAATCAACTACTTGGTTCTGTGTTGATAAGCAAAATAATAAAGATGGAAACTGAAAACAAGGAAGTTCTAGCGCCATCTTGTGGAGAGATCACTGCAGTCAGGTTCTGCCCCTTTGCCTGTGCTTCTGCTGGTGGAGTGTGGTGATGGGGTGCTGTTACCACGTGGATGGGGATGTCGTGGCATGCCTGTGCTGAGCACCTATGTTTCTAACCAAATGTTGGGCTTCTAAGAGGTAGAGATGATGAAATTAGATATCAAGCATACTGGGTAACCTTGACAGTTTATAGTGCCCTTCTATATGTATTATTTTATTTATTGCATATCTGTAAGGTAGGCAGGGAAGCTATTATTCTTACTTACTAGGTGAGGAAATGGGTTAATTGACTTGCCCAGGGTCACAACCAGTAAGTGATAAAGCTGTGACTTGATATACAATCTTTTGTGTCCTAATCCAGGGGATTTTCCTGTTGTACTGTGTTTTTCATAATGTGTGAGACTGTTGTATGTGCAGGCAGCGGCTGCTTCAGACAATTGCTTTTGAAGCTTCTTTTCCTTATTATTTTGTAGTATTTTGATGCCTTCATTATTTTCTGTATTACTAGAGGTCTGGGATCTGAGAGCTTCAAATTCTTGTCAAGAAGGTCCTAAATCAGTTCTTAGAGTTAGATGCATAGAAAGTGACAAGTCCTTAAATATACAGAATCTTTGTTTAGAATTTGCTGGGCAATGATTTTTAGCAGGGAGAGGGAAGCCCTTTCTATCTGAAAGGGAGAGAGAGGTTTCATCTTGATTTTTGACAGAGCAGAGGACTCAGCACGTGATGAAACCATGCTTTGCACTGGGCTTTTGTTTCTGTTTCAGCCTTGTGGACTTCAGGCATTGGTTGGAGTCTTAGGAAAGTCTCATACTGCAGATTCTGTATCCCCACTAGTTTCTTAGTTGACTGAGATCAGGGCATCTGTGGGTCCTGTTGGTTGCTGTGTTCTCAGCATTTAGGAGGCACTCAAATAATTGAGTGACACATGAAGTAACTTTGGTTGTTTTCTTTCTCTTGGATCAGTGCTCTGATTCATTAGGAAGTTAGTGGGGCACAAGAGTTGAAGCTAGACTCTGGAGTCAGACATACTTAGATTTGATTTGATTCCTAACTGTGGTCCTTCTGATTAGTACCTATCTCTCTCAGGTTTTTCGAATGAAGTACAGTTGACATACAATGCTACATTAGCTTCAGTTGTGTAACATGGTGATTTGACAACTGTATACATAATGCTCTGCTCACCACAGCATAACTATCCTCTATTTCCATACAATGCCATTATAATACTATTGACAATAGTGTCTATGCTGCACCTTTCATCCTCGTGACTTATTTATTTCATAACTGGAAGACTGTGTCTCCCACTCCCCTTCACCCATGTTGCTTATTTGCCCATCTTGATTCTCCCGTCCAGCAACCATCACTTTGTTCTCTGTGTGTATGTGTTTGTTTTTGCTTTCTGTTTGTTTGTTCATTTGTTTTGGTGTGTAGATTCCACATATAAGTGAAAACATTGGGTAGTTGACATTCTCTGACTTATTTCACTTGGCATCATACCCTTGAGGTTCACCTGTGTTGTCACAAATTTGAGCCTTGGGTTTCTTAATTGTAGAATGGATAGTTTATAATGACCACATAGTACTGTGCATGTAAAGAATTTGGCACATACTTGGTACACAGTAAGTTTTAAATCAAGGCTAGTTGATATTGTCATAATCATCTGAATTCATTTGGACTTCCATACTTCTCATAGAACGGGCTAAAAATTCCAAGGTTATAATGTTCGCTTTTATTACATCTCTAAATATGGTTCTTAAGATTTTAGTATCAGTCCAACCCATAATTATTCATTGTGTCAAATCGCTTTGCATGTTTGAGTGCCACTGTACTGACTCATGCTCATTTTCTTTGGTCAGTTGAGGATGAAGCCTTGGATATCAACTAGAGCCTTTCACACTAGTATCTACATTTTGGTATTGACAAAATTTTGGGGAAAACATAGGCCCGATTCTGGGCTGTGCAGATGAGCAGAAGCAAAGTGAAATCTCTGGTAAACCTTTTTGTACCTGGTAAGAGAACCTTGTTTGATTGTTCCTGCAATCGTTTTCCGTATCTTACAGAAGTCTAGGCCAGAGTTACTCAACCTCAGTATTGCTGGCGTTCTGAGCTGGATAATTCTTTATTGTGGGTGGCTGTTCTGTGTGCTGTAGGATGATTAGCAGCATCTCTAGCCCCATCTGCTAGGTGCCAGAAGCATTCCTCCCCTCCCTGTTGTGACAACCAAAAACATCTTCACATTGTCCAAATATCTCCCAGGGAACAAAAATCAGCCTGGCTTGAGAACCCCATATGTAAACCTTTCTATGTTAGTGTCTTGCCAGATACTGTCTCCTTTCAACTAATGACTGACTTTTCTCCTTTAATTTTTTCCTTCTTCCTGTCATTCATTCTCAGCTCACTTCTTTTCCCTCCAAGAGTACCGATTTGCCTAGGTTCAGGGAATTACTAAAGTGCTCTCTGTGAGTGCAAAGGTTTTAAATTCAGAAATGCTCCGTGATTATAGGTCTCAAGGGTCATGTTTCCCAGAAAGTAAAAGTAGTAAGTATTTCTGCTTCTCTTTAGCAAAGGATATTGTCCTTTTGAAGGAAGGATAACATTTTGTCAACATGGAGGCAAGTGACGTTTGTCTTGCTTTCTGCTCTTTTATTTCCCAGTGCTCCCTTTCCAAAACTTCAAACTTAATCCTACTTACTTCTTGTAGTGTACAACCTTTTACTGTCCATCTTCAGTATATAAGGAGTTCCATATGTATTGGAAATCAGTTAATGATTAGGAGAGCCAGATGATCAGTCAAATTTGTTTGAAATTGGAAATAATTCATAGGAGTCACTGTATTGGGCCTCTTAACATTTGCATTTTCTTAAAAGTATAGCCTGCTAACTTAAGTCTCATGGGCTTTGCTGTAATAAAACGAAGAATTGTCAGCGGATGATATTTTCAGATATGAGTCTTCCCTGCACTTAGTAAGTCATGTCTCCTCAACCACCGTTTTTTTTTTTTTTTTTTTTCTATATACAGACAACATACGTTTCAAGAGTTTTCAAATAGAAGTTGTCCCACTTTCTGGCTATCCCTGTAACTTCTTGGGAGTATTTTTTTTTGCTCTTGGTGGTGGAATGCTCTTCCACGTTCATGGTCTGAGTAGATAAGGATGTTGAGCGGAGGGACACGTTGTTTATCCATGCAAGCTGCTGGAAGATAGAAAACCAAATTTTAAAATTGTATGTAAATGATGTGGCAGGCTTTGTAGAGGGTAGGGGTACAGTTCTGGTTCTGGGAATGCGTGAATTTATTCTGAAGATTTAAATAACTCTAGAGAGAAAAGACAGCTGGAAAAATATATGTGGCCGAGTGGAGGACATTTTAAGGAAGAAGCCGGGGGGTAGACAGACTAGACAAACATTTGCTGCCTTGTGTATAAGAAGAGGTCTATGAAGATTTATGTATTATCTGTAGAAGGAGAGTATTGGCCTACTTCCCTCTGAGTCTAGCACTCTGTTATTACTAGATGACATTCTTGAAGAGCTGGGAAAGGGGCGGTGTTTGCCATTTAATACCCAAAATGCAGTAGGAGCTCTCTCCTCTCTGTACCTCATTACAACAACAATTATGTAGCAGAGAGAACTGCAGAATGAGAGTTGCCTTAGACAAAAACCTGGGCCTACTTCCTCCTCTCCTTGGGTATGGTCTATGCTTGAGTATATTCTGTGCTCATAGACTTGAGACCTGCACATATCCGAGTTAAATTCAAAAGTGAATCTGTCACTTACAGTGTTTTCATGGGTTAATGAGGTTTCTTAGGTCTTGCTTTATTTCTGGATGTCCTAAAGTAGCCTATAATAATATAGCCACATTTAGGATCAATATTGCCTTTCATTGTTTCTGAAATTTGTATAGGACTATCTTCAGGAACATGGCAACAGAGTGGGTACAGAGACAGAATGGCCTACAATCACAAATGGAACATTACATTAAAAAAAAATAATTCTTCAGAAACCCTCTGTTAAGTGCATACAACATGCGATGCATTTTGCTATGTGCTGGGGCTGTAAAAGAGGAAACAAACAATCAAACAAACACAACAGCAACCATTTCCAAATTATAGTTTGCTTTTCTCAGTTTGCAAAAGCATGGTGATTAGTTAGAATAGAACCAACGCACAATACTAGAAACCCTGAGGCTTGGAATACAAATGCTCGTGAGGGCCCTTTGCTCTGGACATCTCTCCACATTGGATCAGCTGCAGAGGAAGTTACTGAGGGCAGGAGAAGCGGAAACTGCTATGTCCATGTGGCCTCGAATGCCTCTGGATTCATTTTATGTTGTTCTGGATAGATTCTTGGAACCCTGCCCCATTTAAGCTTTTCGGAAAGCTTGATTTGGGGTTCAAGTGCCATATGCGAGGGGTGTGATTTTTGGATCTTCTCTGGAATGTGGGAATTGACAAAAACAGATGAAAATTCTGGGGCAGGCTTTGCTGTCCTAGAGGGTCCTCCTACCGACTAATGGTTCACCTGCATGCTTTTGCTCTTATGGGTTTTTCAGGGCGAAGTCCACCCTTCTCAATCTTCAAGGAAGTTCTGGCAATCCCAAATGGGCCAAGGTTGGGAGAGGGGCTCAGGACAGGAGGGTTAGATGCAGTTGTTAATGATGGTTTAATATAGTCAATCTTTAACCTGGTAGCAAAATGTCTAAATGGCAAAGGGATTGATTTCTTTCTCTGTCTTGCAGCCCCTCTGTGACCTTGGGCAAGTCACACTTCCTCTCCAGGACTGTTTTCACATCTATAAAATAAGGGAACTAGAGTAGGAAAATTTCTAAAGTTGATCAAAGGAGAAGTACCTCTAATTCTATGTCTTCTTGGTAATTCTCTTTTGAAAGGATAGGAATGGATCTAAAGCTGTCTCCTAGGACCCTATACTGAATCTTGCTTGTAAAAGTTTTACTTGTTTGCACTAAAGAGGGTAGCCTTTCAGGATGAGAACGAGCACCCATAAGGTACATCAATCAGTTTCTACTGCAAAGAGCAAGATTCTTCTTGATTCTTCTTGACTCTTCACTGATTCTTCTTATCACTGGCATCCAGAATAGTGGCGATGAAATGGGAAAGAATGAATTGGGTAATTATAATTGCTGCTTGAGCAGACAGAGGAGTATGGCTTCAGAGTTCCTGGATACCATTTATTACTGTCTTGTCATTGTTGCCAGAACTGTGAAGAAAATGCAGCTAGGATAAGAGGTGTTAGAGATAAATTTTTTTTCAGGCACAACTTTATTATTATTATTATTATTATTATTTTCTTAAATCCGTAAAAGAAAGTGGGTTCTAGAAGCTGCAGTGATCTAAGCAGCAGCAAGTTTGTGCATTCGTCTTTTTTTGGTTTTCTTTAAATTCAGTTAAATTTCCACACTGCTGGGACACCTCACTTGCACGCAGTTCCGGACCCTACATAGTAAGTGTAGTAAAAAGTTACCTGCTCCCCCTCTGGGGTAATTATTCTGGAATAATAATTTTCACTGAAATCTAACCTAATTTCGTTAAGGGGACTGTGACAAGATTATAAATGATATGATAAATGATATCAACAAGTTATTCTTTCTGTGTGGAAATAAAGGGGTAAAAATGGGGAATGGTATCCAACTTGAGAAAATGCAGGGCTGGTTCGAGATGAAAACACCAGGATGTCCAGAGAAATGATTATGTATAAGTGGTAAGTTCTGGCTGAAGTTGTCATCAGCCAGTGTTTGATGCATACCTTTTCTTTTACAGGAAAAATAAAAGATAAGTACACATTGCTGTTGGCATCAAAGAAGCAATCTGAATTTAAAGAGCTGGAATCTTTTTTTCTTGCATTATCTCCAAAGCTGTCAGTGATGTAAATTATGATTGCAGAACTTCTATTATTGTGGCAGTATTATAAGCAGGAAGAATATAGCAGTATTTTCAGATCCCAGGTGGAATATGTCTGACTGGCACTTACATCCCAGATTTTGATTTATAAAAGCAAGAACAAAATCATGAAGGGAGTGTATGTGTTGCCCCACCTAATCTGTCATTTTTTGAGTTACATCCAATTTTATAACTTCAGTAAAGTTTTTTCTGTTTCCCTCTTATTTAGAAAAAAATAAATGCAATGCTATCATTTTTAGAAAGAAAATTCCAGAGTTGAGGATCATGAATGACTTATTTACTTTAAGAATGAGAGTTTCCAGAACAGTGATTAGAAAGGTTTCTAATTCTACATTAGAAATGTGGGAATTTTCTTTTGTGATAAGCATACTTGAAAAAGTTATAATTGTACAGTTCATAGGAACCAATTAAAATTGGGTCGTCTGAGTTTTATTCTCTTCATGGCAGTAGAAACCTTACATGTTGTGATATTTTGATTCTTCTTTTTTTTTATTTACTTGCAATCAGAATGCCAACCATTATCAGTTTTTTAAAATAACAGTGTTCCCAGACTTAATGTAGTTGAAACCATTCCCAAGAGACACATCTCTTAGCCCTTGATTAAACTCAGTTTTACTTCTACCTTGTTCAGACGACTGAAATGGAAATAGGGATGTTTAAACAGGAATGTAGTGTCCAGTAATCACGAGTAATCCTTCTCCAGTAGTTTTTGCTGGAAACATCTGGAATATGACTAATGGTTTGGGAAATAGGACCTATGAGTAAAAGTTAACAGGAATTGAAAATTATTTCACATGTGGATAAATAAATGGTGATCTAAATACAAATTGTCAGTTGATGAGGAACAGTTGGAAGAAGGGCAGTAAATGTCATCTATTCTTCTAAATAATAAAGAACATACATAACATCAGGAGAATTTTGTATTAGGACTAAAGACGAGGATTTGTAGCAATGGCCCAGAGAGATGTTAACTACTGTAGTGCATTAGAAAAAAGACCAATAGTTAACTATTAATAAAGTATCAGGATTTGATCTTGGACAAAATTATTTCCAAGATCAGTTGGAAAAGTTTTTTCATTTTTCAGTGAAGTGGTAAACATGCCCCCATAACCCATTTCCTTAACGTTTGTATCGCTTTTTTTTTTTTTTTTGATGTTGATTTGTTTTTGAGACAGAGAGCGTGAGTTGGGGATGGGCAAAGGGAGAGGGAGACACAAAATCTGAAGCAGGCTCCAGGCTTTGAGCTGTCAGCCCAGGGCCCTATGCTGGGCTCGAACCCATGAACTGTGAGATCATGACCTGAGCTGAAATCGGACGCTTACCCTACTGAGCCACCCAGGTGCCCCAACATTTGTATCACTTGTATCCATTATTCTGCCCAGGTGTGATAAAGATCAGGTATTCTTAGAAGCACATCTGAGGTACATAGAATGGTTGTGTTAGCATACAAATTTCAGGGGTCAGATATTCTCTTGGGTCCTGAGCTGAGTATGCTGGAGGTGTTCTGGCAAGAAGTAAACCACAGTAAGCTGTTTGTAACTAGAAGCAGTCACTAATGTCATGAGGCATTAAAATATGCAACTAAGGGAGGCATAATTTGATGTAGAGGAGTTGTGGGCAAAGAGAATTCATTGGTTTGAAAAGTATCATTGGAAATGTATTTTTTTTTCTTTTTTTCTTTTTTTTTTTTTTTTTGGTAATCAGACTTCCACTGCTTACAAATATGGTACACGTTAGGAGCTCAAATTAAAATGTATCAAGAGCAGTGTGTTGGACACAATGTTCGTATATTCTTGAGAAAATGTTAAACTCCTTGAAGATATTTCTTGGTTTAATGGCATTCTTTTTATTTCTTAGGATGATATTTCATGATGCACTTTTTTTTATTCCATAAGCACCTCTTTTCTTTCTCTATGCTTTTGTGTGGGATTGAAATAAAATAAAAAAATTTAGAGCTATACAATGCTGTCAGGCCCACAATGAAATCTAGCTTTATTTATGTGTGCTTCAAGGGTTTAGAGCAGTTTGAGCTGCTAACTGTGGTGTTAAACATTGTCTGATACTCCTCTCCCTTAAATCCTTTGAAAAGAGCAGATTTTTTATGTTCATGCAAAAGAGCCCTTAAAGGATAGTGAAGGAGGCATGTGGTTTGCTCATATATGGGATTATTTTATTATTATGTAACCTTTGCAATTGTTAAAGGAAGAAGCAGCCATGGAGTAAAGTAATACTGAGATGTTTCCCATAAAGTCCAAGGGCTGTACCATTTAGGAAATTTGCAAGAAACCTTAATCATGCCTATAAATATGTGACCGATGTATTATGGCATAAATGAGATCATAGTATGAGAATGGAACCCAGATTATATCTCTCAGTGTATATACCTAACATAAATTACTTTAATTGAAATGACTGGGCAATTTAAGGTTTTCTAATAACCCAGCTATAGATGATGAGTAGAGTGAAGATTTTTTAATGGGGCTTCATGACCTAAAATATCTGAACTTTTCACATAGAGAATAGCTGCCTTGATCTTACATAATCACAGCCTTACATTTGTATTGGGATGTTGTTGGTAACATGTGGGAAGGGACAAGGGCACCTCACATTTAGTCGGAAGAGTAGACACTAGAAGAGCAAGTGAGGCCTAACAATTAGAGGACTGTTAAGGTCCAGGAAACTAAAGGATGTATAGGAAAATGCTCTTCAAATGAGCAAGACCTGTGGCCTGGGCATCACCTGGGAGCTTGTTAGAAATGCAGAATCTGAGGAACAACCCAGACGTAGTGATTCAAAATCTGCATACACACACACATATGCATGCAGATTTATATATATGTATATATATATATATATATATATATATACATATATATATATAAATAAATACTTAAAAAGTTTTTTAATGTTTATTTTTGAGAGAGGGGGAGGAAGGGAGGGGAAGAGAGAGACAGAGGCACAGAATCCAAAGCAGGCTCCAGGCTCTGAGCTGTCAGCACAGAGCCTGATGCAAGGCTCGAACCCATAGGCTGTGAGATCATGACCTAAGCCAAAGTCTGATGCTTAACCGACTGAGCAATCCAGGTGCCCTGCAAAATCTGCATATTTAGCTCCTCAGGTTGTTGGTATGTGCTGTGTAGACTGAATGATGCCCCCCCCCCCCGCCACCTGCCCCCCACACACCAAATTCATATGATGAAACCTAACCCCCCTTGTCATGGTGAGCCTTTGGAAGTAATTAGGTTATGAAGGTGGGTCCTTCATGGTTGGGATTAATGCCTTCGTAACAGAGGCCCCAATTGGCTCTCTTGCCCCTGCTGCTGTGTGAAGTTATGGTGAGAAGATGCTGGTCTATGAATCAGGAAGCAGATCCTCATCAAACCCTAAATCTGCTGCCTTGATCCTGGACTTCCCAGCCTCCAGAATTGTGAGAAATAAATTTGTTATTTATAAGCCTTCCAGTCTATGGTATTTGGTTATAGCCGCCTGGACTAAGGTAATATGTACATTCAACTTTGAGGAACAGTGATCTACAGAATCCCTCAGATGGAATGGGCCTTAAATTGAAACTGAAGTTAGTGTATACAGAGTGGGGCATCTTGAACCTAGGATCAGGATCAAAGGGAGGGTATGTGTGTTTGGATTTGTTTGTTTTAGTGGTGGGGAGGGTGGGTTAAGGGAAAAGATGGTATCTTGAGTGATTGCCATGGTTAAAACCTCCCTTATTGCTTGGCATTTGGTTTTATGGAGTGTGCGTGAGGGACCTTGTTTACAGATAGGGGTGAAACACACACTGGATGACGATGGAGTCTGGCAGTTATTAAATGTCAGGATAGATCAGAGACTTGGAAGTCTAGTGAGAGCAGAAGACCCCAGCTGAGTCAAGTTTGGGGAAATGAATGCTGTTGGCTGAAGGTGAGGCAGCCTCTTGGGGGCAGAAAACCAATCAAATCTTACTCCCAAGAGAAAAGGCATTTTACTGGTGGGGTGTTTCCTGAGTCTGGCTTAGCTGTGTCCATCTCTCAGGTCAGATGAGGCACTATTGCATGCACGTGTTCCCACCAGATGCCAGTAAGCCTGGGACTTTGAGGCCAGGTCCAAAGATGGAAACGCTAGTAACGCACAAATTAGGTTTTGCTAAGTTGATACATAAGAAACAAGAAGACATACATTTTCTGTTGGAAATAATAGGAAGCCATCCATCTCCTCATTGGAGAAATGTCAGTAATTATTTTTTTAATTTTATAGTTTTAAATTTTAATTAAAATAAAGGTGTAATTTTTATGTTGGTTTTTGTTAATTTTGCTTAAAAATTCACACATGTTAATAAAGAAATTAAAAGAATAGTGAGTAAAAATTTAAATCAGTCTGTACTATAGTGTGAAAATATTTAGTGGGTTGTTACCTCTTTATCTACATTCCTTTAAATTTCATTTACTTTTCCTCTCCATTGGTGACCATACCTGAGGCTTTGTATGTAGCTTCCCATATTTGGGGAGGAAAAAGAATCTTATTCATGATAGCATTTGAAATTTTCAAAAGAGAACACAAGAATCTTTTAGTAACAACAAATATTTTGAATAAAACATGTACAGGACTTCTTAAAACTGTAATAAGGACCAAAAGTCGAGATCTTTCTATGAACTTCTAGCAGTGTCGGCAGGAAATGAGGAGCTGGGTTGCAGTATATTTTGGTCTGTGCCAATTATGTCAATGAGATCAGAGGTATATATAAAATATATTTTTAGTGGTTGCACAGCACTTAAGCTGTGGCAGTCCTTATCCTACACTCTTGTGGTTTAGCTTGGCAGATCTGAGATGGGATGTAAGCCACAAAGGGCTATGGTTCTTAAGACAAAATGAAGTCATACGTTACAATCAAGGATAGGGAGGTGGAAAATCAACATTTCACAATAGCCAAGCCCTTCACATAGAAATTTCAGATATATTTCACTCTTTGTGCCTTTATAGCCTATTATAACTCTGTAAAGATTGCCTTAATTTCTCTACCTGTGGATTTATGGGACTAAGTGTCTTGCCCTTTGTTCATGTTCAGGGGGCTACCCAGTGCTGTATGGAGTCCTCCGAGGCAGTGACCTCTCACTCTTCTAGGTATATAGTGGGTGTTACATGAGTAATTCTTTTGTTGGGTGCCCATGGTGCAACTTGTTGACAGTGTAGCTAGGGAGCAACTACTGAGGTCATTCAATTGACCGGAGTAGGGAGTCTGGTTTGAGAGAGAAATATGGAGAAGTGAGGAGACTGTGGGTGAGACTCCAGACAAACATGGAGGCTGACTCTTACATCATTAGTGACCAGGCAGATGATGGCTCCGCCTCTCTGGTGCTCACTGCTTGGGATGCCACAGTAGAATATGGCCATAGGAGCTCTTGGACTATGACTATGTAGGATGACTGGGAGGCTGCCTTAGGTAAGTTAATGTTTCAAATTGGAAAACTGGAAAATTGGAAAATTTATCACTGGAGTGTAACCATCCCTGGTAAAGATGCTTTGTTGAGATAAGTGAATCTTGTTTGTGTTCTAATTACCTGTAAGTGTTAGAATGAGAAAATACATGTGGTGATATAAAAACGAATGGAGATGTTCATCTTACGGTTGATTTTATTGTGCTTTCCATTCAGAATCATAATTATGCCTTGTTTCTGGGACCTGATTATATCAGAAAAGGTCATAATATGAATCCCTTGTAGAAAATGGCTATTTTTTTTAATGTGAAAACATATCGGTCTTTTTCTTTTTAAAAACAAATTTAACTTTAGAGAGCAAGAATGTGCAAGTGGGGGAGAGGGGCAGAAGGAGAGAGAAACCATCTAAGCAGGCTCCATGCGAAGCCTGGAGCCTGATGCAGGACTCGATCCCATGACCTTGGGATCATGACCTGAGCCAAAATCAAGAGTCAGCCATTCAACTGACTGAGCCACCCAGGCACCCCGATATTGATCTTTTTAAAGGGATAGATTGGTTGAGAAAAGAAAAAAATACCCAGGGGTGCTTGGTGGCTCAGTCAGTTAAGCATCCGACTTCGGCTCAGGTCACGATCTCACGGTTCCTGAGTTTGAGCCCCGTGTCAGGTTCTGTGCTGACGCTCAGAGCCTGGAGCCTGCTTCGGATTCTGTGTCTCCCTCTTTCTGTGCCCCTCCCCGACTCACGCTCTGTCTCTCAAAAATAAAGAAATGTTAAAAAAATTAAAAAAATTGCCCATCCATTTGAGACATTTTCTTCTTGCATGTTTCTTGTTTTAGCTTCATCTGAGCCAGTGTTCTGTGCCCTGTGCCCTGTGCATTTGTCTATTATTCCCTCTGATCTGGAGGTACAGTCCCAGGTTTGAATCAATCTCAACTGTACACATTTATTATAGGTTCAGGAAGGGGAGCTGGAGACTATCCTCTGAATAATCCTGAGAGGTTTTTTAAAATTGTTTTTTCTTTTTAAAAAAAATTTTTTTTTTCAACGTTTATTTATTTTTGGGACAGAGAGAGACAGAGCATGAACGGGGGAGGGGCAGAGAGAGAGAGGGAGACACAGAATTGGAAACAGGCTCCAGGCTCTGAGCCATCAGCCCAGAGCCTGACGCGGGGCTCGAACTCATGGACCGCGAGATCGTGACCTGGCTGAAGTCGGACGCTTAACCGACTGCGCCACCCAGGCGCCCCGAAAATTGTTTTTTCTTTTTAAAAGACACTAAAACATATCCTAAATTATCTCCACTAAGATTGGCTTTTGTTTCTGGTCATAGATAATTGAAAAGTAATCCAATTGTTATTTAAAGATTAGTTTGTTAAGATTTACCTGGTGGTTTTTTCTAAGAGAAAAAAAAAAAAACATGTCAGCATTAAATTTGCTATTTAAGTATCCTAAGAATATACTGCACATTACATACTAAACATATGTTTGTATGTTAAAAATGTCTAGACTAAATTTGTTTAAATGCATATAAATATACAATTGTTTTATATTAATACCTCTGATTATTTTTGGTGCTCATGCTTTGAGCCACTGTTTTTGAATCAGTTAGTTACATGTATATTTGTTTTTTAGAGACAGATGATTGTTCATGGGAAAGAGGCACATAGCCTTTTGTCTTTTGTAAGTGAATTCATGGAATGCATTTTAGAAATGGATTTTCTGTGGCAAGACTTTATCCGACACATTGTTGAAACTTTTATTAGTCAAGCCTTAACCAAATTTCCATTTAGCACATTTATCCCTCCATTTAAACGTTAGGACATGAAGAGAATTTAAATAGCCTAGAAAATTTACATATATCTATTCAAGGAATCAGGATACTTCCTTAAAAATTTCTTACTTGACCTTGTAATGAAAATTAGGTGGCAAAAGGTGATAATTTGTTAACAGGATAGTGTGGAGTAATGGAACTCTAGGGCACCAGTGACCGGTACAAAGAGTAACGATTTTAATGTGGATTTATTTTTTGGAGAGAGAATATTTAAGGTCCCATCTTTAAAAACTGCCTTGACACTAGCTCTTCATTCAATTATATTTCTGCCTAAAAGCCCTTCATGTAATAATCAATTAGCAGGCCAAGCTGGAGGAAACCTCGCTGTGTGTAAATACAAAGAGCTCGTGTCTCTGTGTGTGCTCTACATGCCTGTGTATCAGTGGAACGGTGGAGCATGGATATGTGTGTATGTATGTCCTTGACTGTGTGTGTGGTGTGTGTATCTGTTGGGGGGAGGGGAGGGTCTTTGCTCCTGAAGATGCTTTGTAAATGTCTTTTGTTTTCATGTATTTCTCTTTCCCTTTGTGTGCAGTCCCTTGGATTCTCCTCTGCACCAGTGCCCTAAGTGACAGCCACTGGCAGTAATGAGGCTGCACGCTCCACTATAATTGAACCCTGTCAGCGCTGCCCATTAAGGCCGTGGTGTGCATGCCAGCTCTTTAATCCCAGACCCATTTCTTCTCTCCGTCATTTCCCTTTTACTCATGGCACCGGTTCAATTTCCTGATCCCCTCATTGTGCACGTGGAGGTTCAGGAATGGAGAGTAATTGGTGTTGTTGCACCCCTCTTAAGAAGCAACCCTTTCAATAAAGACATGTTCACATCTGCAAACTAAGATCATTGTGTCATGATTGAGCATTGTTTGGGCTTCCTAGATAGTCTATTTGCAGTTAGATTTCTTTATTTTTGGTGGATTCAGATGCAGCATCTCAGACTCTCACAGTTGCGTGATAAAAAGACAGGTCTTTATGATGGAAAATACGCACATTTAATTTGCTTCTATATTAAAACTAATTAGGTATTGTGAAATCCCAGTATAACATAAAACTTCAAGGGATTGTTAGTTTTCTTCCACATGCCAGCATAAAAATAACAGGCTTCTTGATTAATACACTCCTGGTTAGTCACAATTTCTGAGAAAAACTTCTTTCTTCAGATAGTTTTGTTAAGTGTTACAATCTTAACATCAAAATAGTAACAGAGGAATACCAGCATGCTTTCATCTTTACTTTTCTTATACAACGTATTCAAATTTTGTCATTGTTTTCATGTTTGTGCTTTGCGTATATGATCCTTTTACGTGTTCAAATTCTCTGGTACGAGCAGAGATGACTTAGTTGTCACACGGTAACATGTGTAACTCTGTTTAGAGTCCAACTTTCATCTCCTTATGCTAAATACACCCTTATTTACACTCAATGTAATTAAATGAAATCCCTTTTTGCATAATTTTGAATCTAATTGGGGCTTATCTTTTAATGTGTTTTCTAAGTAGGAATCAAAGAAAATGTACTTTGGGCCTTGGTAAGGGAAGCAGTTCAACTCAAGTATCACCTAATCGAAATCCAGAAACGTCGACAATGATCCAGCCTCTATAGAGATAGTGAGGGGAAGGGTGTAGGAAGGTAAATGGGAAGAGGTATTGACAAGAATAGTTTAAAAATTCAGGTGACTATTTCATGTAGAAATTAATAGTCAGATTTGTCAACATTATCACTTGCTTCTAGATAACTTTGAAGTTTTGCTTAATGAAGTGGGAACACGTTTTTAAACAAATGGAAATTCTTGATATTTAGTACATGTTGTTATCTGTTAAGTTATTTTGTTAGGCTAGCTCAGGTCTGAATAGTCTAGGACTCACTTTCTATAAAAGTAAAAAAAAAAAACAGAAATAGTTATCAGGAACAACAACAACAAAACCCAGAAGTCAATTGCAACTTGAGGATGAGATTTGTTTAATGTTCTGTATTTGATGTTCTATATTTGCTGTAGTTGAATGTTTGAACACGGTAAGACTTTTAATCACAATTTCGTCTAAACAATGAAAATTCTGTGTGGGTAGAGATTTTTGCCTCTGTTGTGCTTCTAGTTCTCAAAATGGCAGAAACAGTGCTCAGTAAATTTTATTGAATTTATTAATTGATTCATTTTATAATACAGACAAAAAGATTACCGTTACAACAAAGGTTTTCAACCTAGCTTCTTCATGGTAGAAAGCAAAGAGGAAGTTGTAGCAGAATAACCAGAGAAGATACCCTTTTATTATCAAGAAAAAATATATGTCCAGGATGAAACACAATCTCTAAAGTAAACTTTTAAGCTTTCCACAACCAGCAGACTTTGGAATTGTTTCTGTCCTTAAAATCACATGTCAACATTGTTTTGAACTCTATACATTTTTTTCTGATAATTTTTATTTGTTTCACTAAATGTTGTCAGGAAATATTTTTTTAAGGATGAGAGAGAACACGCCTGTGAGTGCATGGGGAAGGGACAGAGAGAGACAGAGGGAGGGAGAATCCCAAGCAGGCTCTGCACCCTCAGCACGGAGCAGGATGCTGGGCTAGACCTTGCAGAACCATGAGATCATGACCTGAGCCGAAATCAAGAGTTGGATGCTTAGGGGCGCCTGGGTGGCTCAGTCGGTTAAGTGGCCGACTTCACCTCAGGTCATGATCTCGCGGTCCGTGAGTTCGAGCCCCGCGTTGGGCTCTGTGCTGACAGCTCAGAGCCTGGAGCCTGTTTCAGATTCTGTGTCTCCCTCTCCCTGACCCTCCCCCGTTCATGCTCTGTCTCTCTCTGTCTCAAAAATAAATAAATGTTAAAAAAAAAAATAAAAAAAAAAGTTGGATGCTTAACCAACTGAGCCACCCAGACACCCCTCAGGTAAGATATTTTTTAAAGGTAACAGTAATAAAAATCAAAATTTAGTTATGTAATCTCTGTTAGAGGCAGCATAACATGTACTTGATTTTTTTTCTTAAGAAAACACAGTTCAGAAAAGTCTCTTTAAGATGATGCAGTTAGTTGAGCAATGTGAAATTGGCACATTTTTACATGAAACCTACCAATTTATATCTTATTTCTAGATGATGAGGTCAGAGATATTTTTCTCCTGCTCCTTTCTCCTTCCCCCCACTTGCTCCTCTGTGTGTTTGTGTGTGAGTTTGTGAGTGTGTGTGTGTGTGTGTGTGTGTGTGTAATGGGTGGTGTTGAAAAATTTGAACATGGAATAGGGAGCCCAGCACCGGTCACATGGTTCTAAATAAATCAACAAAAAAACAAGAGTGCTTCAAGTCTCTTTTTATCCTAAAAGAGGAGTTAAGGTGGCTGTGGGAGTCCAGTGGACTCCACCCTCTAATTTCAGGGCTCTCATTGATTTTGGTGTCATTAGCAATTTGACCCTTGATTATAACCATATGACTGGGAACTTTGACCAAGATAGAGAAGTGATCCAATGTTTTTTTTCTTTTTTTTTTTTAAATAAAGGCCAAATTATAGTGAAAGAAAAATAAACATATGTTATATGTCTTGAAAAATGCTTGAAGAGTTTGTTATTGTGGGAGTTACAGATACTGTTTAAACGAAAACTCCGTATTGAAATTTGTTGCATTTTGAATACTTATGTGAAAGAAGTCATCAGCAGATGATTTTCCTGACATTCCTTCTCCTCCACATTTTTTATCCCAAATTTTTGAAACCAGCCACTATTATATCTGTTGCAGATGTCACAGTTATGCAAGGGTCCTCACACAAATGGGTGTTTCAGTGCCTGAACCTCTTGGAGCCTTAGACCATGTTGTCATAGGAGTGGATGTATTCTTTCAAGGCAGAGGCCATGACTTTTGCAGAAAAGATAATTAGACTAAAAAAAAACCCAACAAAAACAGACAAATGGACCTATCTTCCCCCTTTTCCTGCCTTTCATTTAGGCTCAAGCAGACTAATACCACCAAGGTCTCATTGAAATCCAGTTTCTTTTTTTTTTTTTTTAATATATGAAATTTATTGTCAACTTGGTTTCCATACAACACCCAGTGCTCATCCCAAAAGATGCCCTCTTCAATACCCATCACCCACCCTCCCTTCCCTCCCACCTCCCATCCAAAAAGCTCATCACATTCCTCTGAGACTCTCCCTTAAGACCTTGCTGGCCTCCTGATTTGCAAGCGGTTATATTTTTAACAACGTGACCTAGACTAGGGTCTGTTGGAAATATCTTATAAATCAGAATGTAATTGGCTGTCAGTAACTTAGTTGGGTGGACAAGTTGTTTGGGGGAATCTAAGGTCATGTCTGTTAGAAGATGACTGACATTAGGTACAGTGGCCACTAATAACACAGATTCTCTGTTGACAATTTGTTTATCATATCTTACTTAAAGAGCTGTCATTTCCACTGACATGAATGAACTCACCATCCATTGTATACATTTATGCATTAAAAATTGATGATCTTATGAATCTTAAAGAACCTTGTTTACTGTGCTGGGATTGTTGCCCGTTAAATTAATATGATATGACTGTTTTTGATTTGCCTACGTTTTTATTTATAATAATATTTTTGAAATATTCTCTAGTAATCTTTGCTAAGAATATTACCCATTGTATGGTCCTTCCACCTCAGAAAAGAAGGAACATATTGCCTTTTTCCTCAAGCACCTCACCTTTAGCCCTTCAAACGTTGCTTAGAACCTGACTTCTGAGTAAGATAAATGAGTAACTTTTCAGTGCATTATCGTATTAATACTGTTGTTAGTACAGTATTAATTACAAGACCAAAATTTTACCTGATGAGACTCATTCTTCTTAGTTTTTTCACACATTGTGTTTTTTCTTTAGTATTGAGCTCTGGAATTCTTTTTTTTTTTTTTTTAACCTTACTGGGTACTTGAGAACAAATCCTTGTTGTATGTTATTTGTTTATATGGTTGGTTTCGTGAGGGAAAGGTTAAATTTTGAAAATTGCTCTCAGTAGCCATCGCACCAGGTTGTTATTTAATGGATGGTATTTGTTGATGTTGAGGTATAAGGTAAAAATATGAGTTTTTACCTTGAGTACTAACTTCAGATTTGTAGTTAAAAGTCTGTATATTAGTCTTCTACACTACTTTTGGGGTAGGAGAGGTTGTAGCTTTTCTCAAGGACGGTTTGGAAAGGCTTTAAAATATCCAGGTTTTTTCAGAAATATTTCCTAAACTTTTAAGAATATGCACAAAGATTTGACCAGAAGAATGTCTCCCCAGACAGAGAAGAAAATGAGAGGGAAGGAAGAGTAATTTAACTCTTTAATAGTAGAGCCATTTCTTAATTTTTCCATATTTATAAAATGAATGCCATTCACATAGCCATTCATTATGAAGCTGTGTATTCTTATTTATACCAATAACATTAGGGAAAATGTAGCCTAGAGTATAATTCTATGTTTATTGAAAAAACAAGCATCTTGAAGTACATGCACCAAGGTACAAATGGACATTACATGTGAACCGTGAGGATTATGAGCATTTTTTGCATTTGTCTTTAGGTGCCCTATATTTTCTAATCTTTTTACAGTAAGTGCATACTCAGTTGGTATTAAAATGTTGTTTTTCATTTAAGAGCCCTTCACATTATTTAAAAACATATTTATTGAATGCTTCCTATCTGCCAATTCTGTTCTAGGTGCTAAGGGCACGTGAAATAACAGCTGATTTTCCTGTCGACATTATATAACTCTAGTGAACTTGCTGCACCGATTAGCAGCCATTCCCTAATGAACACGCAAAAAGGCTATTACTTTTATTGTCTTCACAAAATGAACATGGGTATTTTCTACAGACTTGTGATTTTTATGGCCAAAGGTATTCCTATTGTTAGTGGTGGTTAAAAGATGTGGAGAACCATCTTTTATTTTCAGTGTTTTATTTGTAGAGTTCAGCCTTGTTCCTTTCTGAAATTTTAGGCCTGGAGGTTAACCTTGTCAAGATCTTGAATATCCAGACCCTACCCTCTAACTTAGGCATAGTGTACACTTAAAAATCTCTGATTGCTTTTAAGCAAGGAAGTATGATTTTGTAAAAAGAGAACCGAGCCTAATTAGTAATTTCGTATACCAAGTAGACTGGTGATGTATTTCATCATGGATTTCATTAGTGGTGAGAAGGAGAGCTTCGCCAATCACAAAACTTATCTAAATTAAATTCTAAATTAGCTTTATAATAAAATTGTAAATGGTATTGCTGTAAGGCTCTAAAATACTGTGGTGTCCTGTCAATGTTTTGTTTTTTTAAATTTAAATTATGTCTTATACTGATGTGTTTGAATGGCAAAACAACCATTCTGCTGTTAATAGACTGAGTCTCATCTTAGAGAAACATAAATAACTTCTTGCAAATGAAAATTACTTGAACTATTCAGTAATAGTTGTAATAAATGTACTACAGGTTAATTCTACTTAGTACTTAACGGTATTTTTCAAATGGCTGAAAAAGCAAGATCTCTTGATTAAATGCTTTAAGAGAGTGATTTCGTACACTGGTATTCCACAAAGCACTATTTCTTGAGATGTGGTAATGGTGGTGATGTACAGTGAGGGGTTTTGGTACCAAAAATAATTGGGAAATACTATATGCTATGTTCTCTTGGAGATCCAAAAGCATACAAGCCTTGAAGGCTCTGGGAAGTCATGCAGTAAAGAGGCCAATGTCAATTTTGTTTAATGTTTCTTAAACTTATTTATCTAGGAAGTTTTTACATTTCCTAATATGCCGCACTCTGGTATTCTATGAACCCTCTTTGGCCGGGATGATTTAAGTTCTAGAGTAGTGCTTCTGAAACTACTATGTTTAAGTGTCAACTTTTAACATTCTAATCTGTCATTGTAGACAACTGGTGATGACTAGTATATATATATATATAGCTTCTACCACGTGGGCCTGACAGTATTTGAACTGGCTTATATGCTGTTTAATACGATGAGTCCAGTGATCCTGCAGTTGGATGTTACAACAATGTCAAGTCACAGTAACATTTTCTAAATGCTCATTGTTACTTTCCTCAATTCTGTACCTCCCTCATTTTAGACTGGTAATGCACACTTGCAGACCAGCACCGGTCATCATAGTACACTTAGAGTAGTGTGTGTCCAGAGCCTCCCTTAAGGTTAGGTCTGCAGACCAGCCATATTGGGATCACCTAGAGTTTGTTGGAATGCCATACCTCAGGCCTTCACCCATATGTGTTGACTCAGGAATCTGCATTTTAAGGTCCCAGGTGAGTCCATGCATATTAAAATTTGGGAAACGTGAGTTTAGAACTGTGCTCTAATAGAAGTAGAATGCAAACCACGTATGTAATTTTAAATTTTCTAGTAGACTGGTTAATTTTATATTTTTTACTGTTTTAACTTTCATGTATCTCATTTAACTCACAGATAACCAATAATTTTAAGTTGAGCATGTCTGTATGTAATGATGATAAGATATTCTATATTTTTACAAAACATGCCTTTGAAATTTGGGTATTTGCATTTACAGCACATCTCAATTCCTGCTGGCCACATTTCAGGTGTTCAATGGCTACATGTGGCCCGTGGCTATCTGTATTGGACAGCTCAGGATCTGGCATGATATCTGCTTAGGAGGTGGGAGAGAATGTTGATTGAAGGTCAGCTATGTACCAGCTGCATTGCTGCCTCATAATATGTAGTAGGATAGGTAGTTTTGACAGAACAGCACTTAGAACCAGGTCTCTGACTCCTTGGTTTACCACTTTCTCTTTAGCTGTTGAATGCTTTTATATTTTTATTTTATTTTTTTGTGCATCTCTTTACGTGCTTTCAGTAGAATTAAAAAATAATGTTTATTTATTTTTTTTGGGGGGAGGAGAGAGTGAGAGAGCAAGCATCTGTTCATGAGCAGGGTAGGGACAGAGAGAGAGGGAGAGAGAGAATCCCAAGCAGGTTCCACGTTCTCAGCACAGAGCCTGACCCGGTGCTCAATCTCAGATCTCACAAACCATGAGATCATGTCCTGAGCTGAAATCAAGAGTCAGATGCTTAACTGACTGAGCCACGCAGGTGCCCCTTTCCCAAATGTTCATAAGTCTGTTTTAAATCCTTCCTGGAAAAAGTTCAACTTTAAATAGATAAATAATCAAGACTGAGTTTATATTTTTTCTTTGCCCCTCTGATAATTCCCTGACTATATATTTTTTGTTGTTGTTACAATTTGTAATTTAAATCTACCTTGGGAAAATTGGTCAGATAGTTTTCCATTCTAGAAATTCTTTCTCCAAGGTTGGTGGAGAGAAGGATTTGGAAATTGAAAGCAGCTAGTCAAATGAACTATAAATCACAGCACTTTTCTATACCACGTGGACCAGTGTTATTAAAAATACGGTTGATTCCTGGTGTCCAGGAGATGCAAAACCTGAGTGTCCTTGGACAACAGAACAATCACAGGATGCTGAGGTTGATGCTCTATCTACAGAATTCATTACCACAGGTTGTGTGAGAGTGGTAATTACAAGGTCTCAAAGCACAAGAGCATGAAGGACAAGTACTTAGTTATTTTCTCCTTATGTGTGCTGATTGGGTTTCTGAAAGAATCAAGAGAAAATATAAATTATTTCTTGTACTATCCCCTAACTTCTATTTATGAGGCTCATAAAATCAGAATATCGACTCTCTGCACCTCTTTTTTTTTTAAGTTTATTTATTTATTTTGAGAGAGCAGGGGGAGCCCATGAGTGAGGGAGGGGTAAGAGAGAATCACAAGAAGGCTCTGCACCATGGGCTCATGACCTGAGCTGAAATCAGGAGTCAGATGCTTAACTGACTGAGCTGCCGAGGCTCCCCTCTGTGTGCCTTCTAAATAGGAATTCTACAGCTACTATTGCATCTGTTACCTACTGCTTGCTTTATTCAGTGAAATCTCCCAAGACAGGTGATGGGATTTTAATTAAGCACCCATACTGTGGGGCACCTGGGTGGCTCAATTAGTTATGTGTCCAACTCTTGATTTCAGCTCAGGTTCTCATCTCCTGGTTTGTGATTATTGACCCCTTTGTCGGGCTCTATGCTGACAGCATGGAGCCTGCTTGGGTTTCTTTCTCTGCCCCTACCCCTGCGCGCTCACTCTCTCTCTCGCGCGCGCGCGTTCTCTCTCTCTCTCAAAATAAATAAATAGACCTAAAAAAAAAACATACTATGCTGTAGACTCACATGGAAATGTAGCAGATTGGGAAAAGATTGAATCTAGGAACTCTGGGCATCTCAGGTTTTAATCTTGGTGTTCCATCAAACCAACTTTTTAAAATCTCAGTTTCCTGATCTGTTAAAAGGAGGATAATACAAAACTTCCAGGATTAAACTGAGAGGAGTAAATGAAACAATCTGTTTTAAGATACTTGGGCCAACAGAAATTAGTTATCCATGCTTTTTCCTGAGGAAGGGAGAGAGAAATGGGAATTTTCACATACCAAGGATTGGTGGAAGGTTAACCAGAACATGCTTTTTGGAAGGCAGTTTGACAGTCTTTTGACATAGCAGTATTGCCATTCATGTACTTGTGTAGCAGAAGAGTACATTCTTGGGATTTATGAACAAGGGCGCTCATGATAGGATTGTTTTAGATAGCAAGTCTAAAACTGTAGACAACCGAACTGCCAGTACATTAGGAACTGATTAAATTATGGCAGATCCCTACAGTGAGATGTACAGACATTACAACAACTGACAGAGACCCTTGGGAAGATGTCCAAAACCTATTAAGTGAAAAGAAATTGCAGGATGCTCTTTTTTTGCACAGAATATATATAAAAGAATATGCAATTATTAAGTGGGTCACCCCTGAGAAATAGAAATGGGGTCTAGAAGAGAGGAGGACTTGATTTTATCCCTTCTGTATGGTCTGAGAGTTTTGTTATGAGCAGGCATTACTTTTCCAAAGTATTTATATCAATATTTGTAATAGGGAATGTATTGCCTTCTAGCTAAGTACTCTGATTGTTGGATGAAAAGGCAATTTGGGGGAGGGAGCTCAGTATTACAGTGGAGTAATTTTGAAATTTTGCCGTGCGAGAACTAAAAAACCAATTCAAAAGCCTGTGTACTCTGTCGAAGTTGATTCAGTGTGTCAAGTTTGGTCTAGGGGTGATTGTTCTGGAGCTTTTATATTAAACAACCCGGTGTTCTACATTGTGATTCAAGCGTTTTTGTAATGACTTAATTTGGTATTTTGCAAGGATTCAGATGATTAAAGTGGATGCGAAAAATGCAGCCTTAAAAAAAGTCCTATCAATTCAGTTTCTCCTCACCCATCAATGTAATATATACTAACGAGGCCTGACTTCATTTTTCCAGAGGTCAGTTTCTAACTCATTTTATTTGCACTGCATAAAGAAAAAGGAAATTCAAAATAAATTCAAATTGATTTATTATAGGAGGGGCATACTCTGAATGAGTTTAGCTAAGTAGATGCTAAAACAAATGTGGCTTACAAAAAAATACAATAATGTAAGGATTTTTCCTAATCCTGATTAGATTTTAAATTGCCCTTTCAGTAGTTTGCATAATTATAAGGCACTGCCATACAGTGAGTAACAATAGAAGATAACTCATTAATGCCTGTTTCTCTTTGGCATTGTTCCAGGCCATGCAGCTTGATGTTTACCGAGCAGACAGTCTGTAGCATTTCCCTGTCTGATATGGAACATCAAAGATTGCTTGGATTTCTCTGTACTCAGACATTCCTGATTTTGTCTGAAGTGGTAATATCCCGAGAAGCCAATAGCAGCATGAAATTTAAAGTATTTTGGCACTTCCTAGTTCTTGTATTATTTTCAAACGCAGTGATATTGGAGAAGTAGATTGGGATTTCTTGGCTTTTAAACAAAGTGAACTGTTACAAATGTAGTTTCTGAGCCCAAGGTCATAAGGTCATTACAGTGCTGGTGACAGAACTGACTCACTTTCCAGAGCTAGGTTTTTAAATATCCACCACTGACAAGCCACAGTGTTTGTTTCATTAGCATTAGTGCATTTTCAGTGGTGCTGAGACATTAGATATGCATCTCTAATAAATAATGAGATGTAGAATCTAGAGTATTGGAATTTTATTCTTCACTGTGCAGTTTTTTTCAATACAGGTTGTGCTTCGCCTTAGTGCATCAGGAAATAGCTGTAAATATGGCTGATGCCTTGCAAATACTTACCAAATAAGCAGTTCCTGTCTTTGTAAAAAAAAAAAAAATTTTTTTTTACATTTATTTTGGAGAAACAGAGTGAGACAAAGCGTGAACGGGGGAGGGGAAGAGAGAGTAGGAGACACAGAATCTGAAGCAGTCTCCAGGCTCTGAGCAAGCAGTCAGCCCAGAGCCTGATGCGGGGCTCGAACCCACCAACTGTGAGATCATGACCTGAGCCGAAGTCGGACGCTCAACCGACTGAGCCACCCAGGCGCCCCATCAGTTCCTGTCTTAATAGTCTTAAACTGTTGCCAGCCTCTATGGGGTTTAGACTGATCGGCCATCTTAAAAGGAGTGGAACCAAGGGTGCGTGGCTGGCTCAGTCAGAAGACCATGTGACTCTTGACGTTAAGGTTGTGAGTTTGAGCCTCACATTGTTTTTAGAAGCTACTTAAATGAACAAATAAAGACTTAAAGAGTAGGACCCATTGATATATGGACCTGAATCCAAATGTGGGCCCTAAAATGTATATTCTTCATGGGACAGACTATATGGAACCAGTAAAGATGTTCTTCTTCGAATAGTTCAGTACTAAGATAGGGAGTAAATAGTAAGACAGTCTTAACCAATCAGCCATTTTCCATATAAATCTTTCCACTGTTCTTTACTGGTAAATGTTTCATTTATCTATTTGAACCACTCAGGAATAATTATTCCTTAGATCTCTGCATTTTTTTTTTTTTTTAGAGTTAGCAAGCATGTGAGCAGGGGAAGGGCAGAGAGAGAGTGAGAGAGAGAGAATCTTAAGCAGACTCTGTGCCCAGCACAGGGCCCAATGCAGGGCTTGATTTCATGACCTGAGCTGAAATAAAGTCCAATGCTTAACCTACTAAGCCACCCAGGTGCCCCAATCTCTGCAGTTTTTAAAAGTTCTTTGGTTGGTTATGTCTGCTTAAAAAAATACATTCATGTTGTCACTATCACCCAATGATGGTTGGGCATTCAACAAGAATTACATAGTTGTTAGATTTTAAGTTTTTTTCTCTTATTCTGAGAAAGAGAACATGCACATGCGAGCAAGGGGGGGTGCGCAGAGAGATAGGGAGAGATAAAGAATTCTAAGCAGGCAGTGCAGAGCCCGACATGGAGCTCGAACACATGAACTGTGAGATCATGACCTGAGCCGAAATTAAGAGTCAGGCACTTAACTGACCAAGCCACCCAGACGCCCCATAGTTTTTATATTTTTATGAGCGAGTAGGATATATATCATAATGAGATAATATGTGTGTGTATATACACTCATAGACACTGCCTTTGTACAATAAATGTTATCAATATTAAATTGTATTAGTAGTAATAACTTCAATGTGTTGGGTATAGATAATTAGTTTAAACTTTGATTTATTGAACTGGAAGAAGAAAGCTCATCCTTTCTCTAACTTTTGACCGTGACCACCAGGCCTAGACATTTGTACAACATCTTCTTGGGAAAATTACCCTCTAGGTTCCTCAACCAGATGTGTGCTTCCCCATTGGCATCTGCGTACTTTCTGGCCCTAGTGGGTATGGGCCCTGGATAGCCATGATGACCAGGCCCCTAGTTAACTTATGTCTCCCTAAGGGTGGAAGTCACCACTTCTGAGGTAGGACTGGTAAGAGGAATACTGCCCTTTTGATGATATCTGATTACATGGAAAGGTAACCAAATTCAAAAAGCAGTTTTTCTTCTGGGCCTCTTTATTTCTGAATTGTAGAATCAACTTTTCTGTCCACATACATGGATCCATGGATCCATCAGCCACTATGTACCTTTCTGACTTCTTAATAACTCATGCCCTTAGTTCACCCTGTGAGGAATTGCATTTTGTGCATTAAGAAAGTGAAAAGAAAAACCTCAATCAACACAGAGTAGTATCTCTTTAAAAAACATATGCACACTTGTGGTTCGATATATAATTGTTTTACTCTTGTGACTGTATTTGTTGGCTTTAAAACAAGCTGACCATGACCTAGGATTTCAGAAAAGGATAATTCTATCAGCATTCTACAGTAGCTACTGTGAAATATGGAAAGACTAATTCTTGTACGTAAGTTTTCCGGATGTGTAGAGTATCAAGCATAGTAAATCCATTGAGAATGTTGTGAGATCCTTTCTGTAGAGGATTACTCTTTCAGAGTAATGCTCATCAGACATTGATAAATATATTTTCATTATTATTTCCCTTGATTTTTATATATTCCCCAAAAGATACGGATTTGCTAAATGAAATCTAAAATTCAACTTGTTAGGGGTGCTGGGTGTTTAAGCTTCTGACCCTTGATTTTGGTTTAGGTCATGATCTCACGGTCATGAGATTGAGCCCTGTGTTGGGCTCTGTGCTGGGCATGGAGACTGCTTAAGATTTTCTGTCTCCCTCTCCCTTTGCCCCTCCCCTGCTCATGCGTGTGTGCACATACCTTCTCTCTCTCTCTCTCTCTCTCTCTCTGAAACAAAACAAAACTCCACTTGTAAAAACAATATATAAATGATCCTGTTATGAAAGATGCTGTTAAAGAAAGTAATTTATTACTGGCATAGTTCATTATATCAAACCAACATATAAGAAAAGATATAAACCATGTGTAGATGTACCATCTGTGTTAGTTTCCTAGGACTGCAGTAACAAGTATCAAAAACAAAGTACCAAAACCAGAAATTTATTGTCTAGCAATTCTGGAGGGTAGAAATCCGAAATGAGGGTTTTAGCAGGCCCATGCTATCTCTGAGTGCTACCAGGAACAATCCTTTATTGACTCTTCTAGCTTACGGTATTTGCCACCATCCTTGGTGTTTTTGGCTTCTAGATGCATCATTCTAGTCATGTGGCCATCTTTTCTCTTTGTGATTTTTTAAAAAAAAATTTTTAATATTTATTTTTCAGAGAGAGAGAGAGAGAGAGAGAGACAGCATATGAATGGGGGAGGGGCAGAGAGAGAGGGAGACACAGAATCTGAAGCAGGCTGTAGGCTCTGGGCTGTCAGCACAGAGCCTGATGCAGGGCTTGAACTCACAATCCACGAGATCATGACCTGAGCCAAAGTCAGATGCTTAACCGACTGAGCCACCCAGGCGCCCTTTCTATGTGTTTTTACTTCATCTTTCTGTGCATGTCTTTTTCTTTGTCCAAACTTTTTATTTTGTTAGCACACCAGTCATACTGGCATACCCTAGTGACCTCGTTTTAATCCTATTTCCAAATAAGGTCAGGTTCTGAGGTACAGTGGAAGGTTAAGACTTCAGCATACCTTTTTTTTGGGGGGGGGGGCGGAAATGATTCAACCATCTGCTGCTAGAAACGTGGATGGTGTTTATTCATTTAGAAACTGTTTACTGAAATTAAGTTATAGGATACAGACGATAAGCCAGGTAGTTGTAAACAAACCTCTGAATAATCTCTATTACTATTCATTATTTATTCAATTATTTAAATAAGATAGAGAAATCACGTAAATTAAAGCGGGAGCAGAGTTAGCAGAAGCGTGTGTGTTACGAATACCGGTGCCATGAACTAATCAAACGAAAAATGGTATCAAATGAGAAAAGGTTTCAGTGCCTAATAAATCTATAGAATGCTGGGTTAAATAGGTGACGAAGGGTTCTTTACTGAAAGACTGTTCAGAGCCTCGACTATGCTATTGTGCTCTGAGAATATCCAGCAGGAGGGTACAGTGTTTCTCAAACTTACTTGACCACATAACTCTATATTATCAATCATCTCAAGGAATTAAATTCCTAGGAAAACACTGGAAACTAATTTAGTGTCAAACCAAAATTTAGTTTAGAGAGCAGATCACTTGCTTTTAACTGGATTTTGGAATACATCAAATTTTCTGGATCAAAGACAGAATTCTGTTCACTAGTAAGTATTTTCTTGAATCTGTCATGAAAGAATTTGCACTCTCTTCACAAAAATTGAGTAGATTTACATGAGAGTTTTGTAGATTTCTGTGAAAATCTTTGGTTTCAAGGGCTCTGAATTATATTTGTAACTATTAGATTACTACACTTCTTTAATGATGTTTTAAATATTATTCCGAGCCTTGAAAACCTGTATGTCTTGTATACTTTTGAGACAATACCACATTACTGTTTATATCAATGTGAGGAAACATGAAGCTGTGCACCAAATTATATTAGGAAAATCTTACACCAAATACACTTCTATTAGCAACTTAGAGCAGGAACAATATCTGAACTCCTATTCAGTAGGATAATTTTGGAAAATGAGTTGGCTAAGTGGTAATCTTAACAGCATTAGAACCACAGATAGGCTGAGAGATGCTTAAGTGAGCAGCCTGGCCCTATGCAATTTGGATGGGATAGGAGTTATGGATGGGATAGGATTGGGATGTTTCTAGCTCTTAGAGACAATTGTTTTATTAAATTTTTCCCCCTACCTTTTGGAAACCCATTTGGAGTCATGAAGTTATGGCCAATCTGAGGAATAGTGGAGACTCTGAGACCTAATTACCCTCCCAGAATATGGGATTGATGGTGAAAATTTTGTATGGCTTCCCAGGGACTGAATCCCCCAAGAATCACTAAATTGCTCTGCGCATGGTTTCTTAATCATATTTCCTGTCCCCTAAGTCTTTACCTTCAGTGTTCCATACCTATGCATAGAGCTTAGTGAGGCCACCCCACCTCAGTGGTTCTACAAAAGAGGAGATAACATACCTTCTCTTTAACCACGGGTCAAATAACTGCAGGATTAAACATGAATTCTTTTGACGTCTAAGCCCCAGAGTAATGATCTTCCAAACTTCCAGACTCCAATATCTCATTAAATGTGTCTGTTTTGAATTTTGTGAACGTCATTGCTATTAAATAAAAAAAAATCCTCCTCATTGATGTTTGTTTTGTAGTCAACAGCATAATGGTCAAAACATTCTATGTGCTGGCACAGTGTTGGTTGAATTGAGTGAAAAAGTTCCTGGAGAGAGAGAGAGAGAGAGAGAGAAGAGAGAGGAGGAAGTGTGTGTGCGCGCGCGCGCGTGTGTGTATATATATATGTGTGTGTGTGTGTGTGTGTGTATATATATATATATATATATATTCTGCCCCCCCCCCCCCCCCCCCCGCAGGAAAGCTATATGAGTGCTCTGTGGAGTCAGACAGCAGTTTCAAAGGTTACAACGTTCCAGAAATTGAAAGCCACTATAGTAGACAATGGTTCTTGGTGGCTTTCTTGGGGCTTCTATTGAGTCATCCAGCCTTTGGTGTTCTTTGGTTGCTGAGTAATTCTGGAGGGCTTGATGGGTTCTTCTGTTCCACCTTAATAATGTCTCAGTTTCAAAAATGAATGTAGAGACTTCTGAATTTTCTAAAGAGTTTTATTTTATTTATTTTGAGAGAGCAGGTGTGAGTGAGAAACGGAAGAGACACAGAATCCTATGCAGGCTCTGTGCGGTTAGTGCACACCCCCAGGTGGGGCTCAATCTCGTGAATCGCCAGAGCCTGACCTGAGCTAAGACTC
Organism: Prionailurus viverrinus; assembly: GCF_022837055.1. Lineage (NCBI taxonomy): Eukaryota > Metazoa > Chordata > Mammalia > Carnivora > Felidae > Prionailurus > Prionailurus viverrinus. Next base: position 98,106,451 of record NC_062567.1, read on the forward strand.
GTGTATTTTTTTTTTAAGTCTGTCTCTTCAGATTAACAGCATAGAAATGTAAAACATTTATTATTATTGATGATCATCTTACTCAAAGCTACCCCCTGTAAAGGGAGAAAACCAAGAACTTTCTATTCATTAAAAAGCTTCTTAGGGAAAAGCAGAGGACATGGAAGCAAACTGCCCTCCGTTGTGACAAACCAGTATTTCCTCTCTACTGAGCTCCAGTAGCAGATTGTTCTTAATATCTGGCTGATAAATGGAAATGCAGCTCATTTCAAAAACGCACAACATTGACTAGTGTTCAAACAGTAGTGACTGGGTGGAACACTTATGGATTACAGGCATTTTCTGACATTTTGCAAAAGAAGGTAGATTTGGGGGTTTACTGAAGAATACCATTGTACTGTGCATTCAGCTTCTGGGAGGAATGACCATGTAGTTGATTCATTCCTGAGCATGAATCCACAAGACACTGTTGTTTTTATTGAGATCATATGCATAAGTTTTTGTTTACTTAAGTTATCCTCATTTAATTGGAACAGCTGTGGAAATGTATTTTGTTCACTCAGCTAAGCTTAGAGCAAACTTTTCATTAGGAATCCCATTGAAGACTGGAATTGCTCCTTTTCCCTTAAATCAAGACTTGTAATTTTGAACACAAATCATTAAACGGTGATGTCCAAAGCTTTAGGTCTTCCATTTTGTGTGTGTAACTCATTGTTACCCAAGGCAGTTGTCATTTTGGGCAACGAATTAAGATGCTTAGCGTGGGCGACTTGATGTGTCTTCTGCCCAATCCAGAATGTCTTGAAGCATTCCAAAGTGACTTCTGTGGAGAGGTAGTACTCTAAGTCATACCAAATTGTGAGATAGCACTTTTGTTTGGCAGGACTAAAACCATAACGCATACAGAAATTTTTACCAGAAAAAAATATATTCTGACGTGGCCTATAAATATTAAGGGGATAGAAAAAAAAAGAGCTGACCATAGTACGTCTGAATGATTTGTTGTCACTTCAGGCCATGAGTTCCTTGAGGACAGGGATGTCAGAGACTGCTCATGTTGCTGACTCAAGTAGTTCAGGTTGAACAACATCTTCAGTAATTTTGAGGGGCTTTCTCAATAACTAGTGAAGTTTCACATCTGATTCATTACAACTTTAAAACCTTAGTTACAGACTGAAGTGGTATGAATATAATTTGACTGCGATGGCAGTCACAACCCTGTGAAAGGAGAAAGACAAAGTTTCCTCTCCGTGTTTCGTAAGAGGAAAGCAACAGGAACAAAGAGGGTGCGTGGTATTTTCAAAGCTGCAGCTAGGATTTACCTCTAAGAATCTACCACTCTGATTGACCTCATACACTTTATGAAAAGAATAAACTTTCCAACAGTCGTTAATTCTTTGCAGTTACCTGTGAACTATAAGAAATGAATTCTTTGTGGCTTACCGGTTTTAAATGTACTAAAACTTGGAAAAGTAGAAAGACACCAAATAGGAATTTTATTAAAAATGTTTCAGTTTTGATAAGTTTAATTACGTATTGATTTAGTTAATTCTCTGGATATTTTTGCCCGCTTGTACTTATGAAGTATTTGGATGACAGTTCTACTTCCTTTACAGAATTGAAGTAAGGTATAATGTATATGAAAACAACTGGAAAAATATAAGGCATGTCAACATGGCTTATTTCTAGGTGACTGGAACACTGATACTAGCTTTTGTGCTTCTCTGGATTTATTTATTTTTTCCAATTAGAAAATAAAAAAATACAGCCATGTAAGCCATTATTATTTTAAAAACTGAGTTAGGTAAACTGTCTAGACCCTAATGCATTCATCCATTGCAGTGTACAATTCAGTGCTTTTTAATAAGTCTATAGAATTGGGCCACTATCACCACAACTCAGTTTTAGAAAATTGCCATCAACCTCCAAATCCCTATGGGCATTCTTGTAGTCCATCTCAGTTTATCCAATTACTGATAGACTTTCTGTCTTTATAAATTTGCATTTTCTGGATATCTCATATAAACGTTATCATGGAATGTGTATATCTTTTGTGCCAGGCCTCTTTCACTTAGTGCTACCTCAAACATAATGCTATCAGTAATTCATTCCTATTTTATTATTATTTAAAAAAAAATTGTTTATTTTTAAGAGAAAGAGACAGAGTGTGATGGGGGAGGGGCAGAGAGAGAGGGAGGTACAGAATCCGAAGCAGGCTTCAGGCTCTGAGCTGTCAGCACAGAGCCCGACACGGGGCTCAAATTCACAGACCGTGAGATCATGGCCTGAGCTGAAGTTGGACGCTTAACTGACTGAGCCACCCAGGCGCCCCTATTCCTATTTTATTATTAAGTATTGCTCCATTTTATGGATATGTCACATTCACTTACATATGGACATTTGGATTATTTCCATTTTGGGGGCTATTACGAGTAATGCTGCTATGGGCATTTGTGTACAAGTCTTTGTGTGAACATGGGTTTTCATCCTTCTTGGATTCCTAGGAGTAGAATTGTTGGATCATATGGATCATATGGCGTTAAGGAACGCCAGTCTATTTTCCTAAACATTTAGATCAGTTTCCACCAGAAACATACAAGTGATTCCAGTATTTCCACATCCTCGTCAACATTTGGTATTGTCCGTCTTTGATTTTAGCTATTTCAGTTGATGTATGGTGGTGTTTCATTACGGATTTAATTTGCATTTCCCAATGAATACTGATGTTGATCACCTTTTCATATGCTTATTAGCCATTCTTCTTTGGTCAACTACCCATTGAATTATTTTGTCAATTTTTAAATTGTTTGTCTATTTACTGAGTTTTAAGAGTTCTTTGTCTACTCCAGATACAAGTTGTTAATCAGGTATGATTTACAAATAATTTCTCATAGTGTCTGGTTTGTCTTTTCATTTTCTTACTGGTGTCTTTTGAAGTGAAAAAGTTTTTAGCTTTAAGTCCATTTTATGAATTTTTTAATTTTAGGGTTTGTGATTTTGGAGTCAAGTTATTATTAATTGGTATTATTATGTATTTTGAGTTCAGCATCCCTAGTAACTTCTGTTTAGGTAATTAAAAGATAAAAAATGAAACTTAATAAACTAGGGCATGAAAGATGTTCTGTGAGAAATTTTCTTTATAAGAAATATTAAGGGAAAGAAATCTGAATTGATACTTAAACATGATTGTGAACTCTGTGTTGGCATCTGGGAATACTGGGTACCTGTGGATAGTGCTGGTGCCCAGGGACCGTCCTGGCTTCATCAATGACCAAGTCCTTGTACTGACATTGGTTTGCATGAGAAAAATGATAAAAATTCTGTGGGAGAAATACCCACTATATGCAGTCACTCATAGCATGAACACTCTTATGTTCTAGTTCTAACACATATAAGCTTACTTTTTTGGTTTTTTTTGAGAGAGAGAGAGCATTTGCATATGTACACATGTGGCAGTGTGGTGGAGGAGCGGAGTGAAGTGAGGAGAGAGAATCCCAACTAGGCTCCAGACTGTCAGGGCAGAGCCCCACACTGGGCTTGATCTTATGAAGTGGGAGATCATGAACGGAGCCAAAATCAAGAGTTGGACACTTAGCCGGTTGAGCCACCCAGGCGCCCCACACTTATTTTATAAAGAGCAAAATATGGGGTTTAACACCTTGCATAGATTATTCTGGTAAGAATGTGTCTCCAAGAAGTGTGTTTTAAAAGTCTATAGGGTTTGTATTGTTTTCTTAGTTATTAAAATAAAAGAAAAGGTAAAAGATATTAATGATTCTCGAAGCTCCTTTTCAAAAGCGGAGTCTCATGTAACTTAATTTCTTGCATTTCTTACACGCAGTGACACTATACTGTAGATTTTATTTTTCTCTCACTCTTAACCAGCATGCTGGTATTAATTAATACCAGGATTGAGTGATGCCTGTGGCAGTCGTGGCAGAGAAGTGTGCTGTTAGGGCCTGTTGTAGAGGATGCTGCTGCTGAAGAGATATTAGCATCAGGACAGAGGTAGTGCAGGGAAGAGAAGATCTGTCTTCTCGTCGCTTTTTCTGCCTTCTTCTATTAGGCCCACATCAAAACTTGTCTAACCCCTTGGTCTTTGGGTGAGGGCTTTAAGCTAACTTTGATTTGATTTCTAGCTCTTGTAGTTACTAGCTGAATGACCTTGGACAGGCTATTCAACCTCGTAAGCCTGCGATTTCATTGCTTGTAAAACGGGATTGCCAGAGCTACTTGCACTGAGTTTTTTTTAAGTAGAGAAAATACACATAGATCACCTAACATCGTGATTAGCATATGGTAGATACTTTATTGGAAATTGTTATTATTGTTAATGTGTTATTTTCTAGATTCTTGATGATCCAGAGAACTCTTACGTACAGAAATATGAAGGAAAAATGATCATATTGAAGGTAGAACAAATAGACTGATCCCTATAATAAAACTTCAGTTTTTTTTTTTTAATTTTTTTTTTCAACATTTATTTATTTTTGGGACAGAGAGAGACAGAGAATGAACGGGGGAGGGGCAGAGAGAGAGGGAGATACAGAATCGGAAACAGGCTCCAGGCTCCGAGCCATCAGCCCAGAGCCTGACGCGGGGCTCGAACTCACAGACCGCGAGATCGTGACCTGGCTGAAGTCGGACGCTTAACCGACTGCGCCACCCAGGCGCCCCTTTTTTTTTTTTAAAGAGGTGTTGCTAATCTGTTTTTCCAGACATGAATTCATGCAGTTCTTTTCTCAGGATACATATTTTTCTTTATATCCTTATAAATAGAATCTCTAAAAAGTTTAATTGGGTGGCAGAAAGACTCTGGCATGAACGTAGCCTATCCTGATATTAGTCATTTGTAAAAGCTGTGGAGTCTTATGAGGTCTATGGGATTTCTGTATTTGAGTCATTTATTTTTTCTACACAAGGACCCTCAAAAATTACAAGGTCAGAGGAGCCAAGACTCCTGTATTTGCTTTTTCTGAAATAGCACTTCATTTGATACTGAGTACGCAACATTCTTAAGCATGAACATGAAATTCTCTCTTCCAATCAATTATTAAAAAGGTGCTAAGATCTTGCAACTTTAACATAAAGTTAAAATTCTATTATATTGTGCTAGGCAAAGTTCAAACATCATTAGATAACTTAGACATGAAGTGAATAATTTCTCTCTTGATATGTGTGTATCATTCATTATTAAAGTGAGTAATTTATTTAATTAACAGCTGCTCAGAGATTGGTTTTTCTGTCTTTTAATTTTATCAAAAGTGTAGGAAAACTATAAGATAAAATGACCGTGTGTTCTCATGCTTAAAATTCCTAATTTCTCTCCAACATATATTTCCCCTCATAATTACACATCTAAATTTCTGAGCTTAAGTACAGATTTATCCATACTAATAGAAGTAAATCTTTCCTTTTGAATTATTGCCTCTTGTTGAATATTGTAAGATATTTAATTAGTTCTCCTATCTACCATTAAAAATACTGCTGAGATATCTTGACAACTAAGCCACATTATGTATTAAAAAACACTCCCAATTTATATGAATTTAATGTACGTGCAAGTATTAAGTATTAAAATTAGTTATTGAGACATGTAATCCATATAAGCAGGAGCAGACCTTGTATAGGCACTACTCCATAAATGGGGTGTAGACCTTGCTATGGCTCCTTCAGGAGAACAAGTCTCTCCCATTAGCCAGAGGATCAAATCTTTGCTTATCCTCACTGGCCCAGGTCAGACTGTCCTTCCATTGAAGGACTTGTTTTTTGAAGGATACTTTTGATATTTGATCTTTTTGTTAATGTTTTCAGTATTCACTACTCCAGACAAAAGAACTGGGGAGTCATGTCATATATTTCTGCTTGTAATTGAGATGAGACAAAGACAGGAGAGATGTTGGCTGTTATAAGTGGAGTGATGGACAGTGTTCTTTCTTAATGCCTCATCAGCAGCAATTATAACAAATTACTTAATGCACTCATTAATATACTCAAAACATGAATAGTATTGCATGTCTGTTTAAACACCACCTGGTGGATATCAATAGACCACCAATGATCCTTTGACCATATTTTGATAATCACTGGTTTAGAACTTCAAATGCTTTGGAAGTGACACAAATAATTTAATTTTGATTTAAAAATATTCTAATGAGCTATATAAATGCCTGCTATATTTGCAAGTAGAATTACTTTCTGGGATGTTTACAGAAATAGGAAGCCATTCATATTTCATCGTTGGTGCAGAATTTTACCTTTATGATATATTTATTTTTGGAGTCTGAGCCAAAGATTTTTCTAGTTTCTTTTGAATGATCCCATATACTTAGTTTCTTCCATTTGATCAGTATTGTGTTGGTTAAATTTCTTAGGTTGACTCCTGAGAAAATTGCAATAAGCTGAGCATTTTAATGTGAAAAGGCAACTGAGAAAACTATGCAGTAAATAACATTTAGGATATAATAAAATGGCTCCAAGAATGGTTGTAAATGCTTTCTATTTATTTGCCCCTATGTAGCTGAGATTGAAATACATCAAGCTTAAGCTGGAATCATTGCTACTTTAGTCATTAAACTACAACATGTGGATGCCACTTTATTAAATGTCCTTTCAGAGAAGACATCCAAACAATTTTTGCACTATCAAGCAATTTTCAGACACATAGAAGCATCAGATAACTTGAAAATATTTTTAAGATTAGGAATTTTATTAAAAATGGCCCAATGGAGCAAATCAAAACTCCACAAATTTGGATCCGCAAAAAGATGAGAAAGATGAGTAAGATAATGTTCTATGTTGAAAAATGTGTTTGGCCAGGCAGTTCACAATGTAGATAGGTAAGTACAACCTTTGGGGTCCTGAAGAAGAGAGTATTAGGGAACTAAAAGGATCGTGTCTAAAATGAAATTTATGGTTTAATGAGCGGTTAATATTTGTTTTGCTTTTAAAAGCAGAGCCATATGCTAGAATTTATATATTATGTTAAAATAAATTTTCTGGAAATGCTCGCTAAGTTTCTTCAAGCCATTTTGGGGGAAAAGGTCAATGTTTTTCTGTAAAGAAAACACTGCATGAGGATGGTACTTCGTAAACACCACATTTGCAGCGTTAAGTAGGTAATCAGAATGACAGTTCATCCAGTAATCATTGTTCTCTAGGCTACATATAGGAAAAGAGAATAAAACTCCTCCAGACACTTAAAAGACAAGCTTAAACCCCATGTACTCCTCTCTTTTCCCCAAGGGTGGATTCCTAGCAGTTTTAGATTTTTGCTCTAAACAGTTTGAGGAAACTTACAGCACATTATACTTTTCCAAAGAAACAATGCTTTCAAAGTGTGTTGAGTTTCTTTTTTTTTTTTTTTTTTTCAACGTTTATTTATTTTTGGGACAGAGAGAGACAGAGCATGAACGGGGGAGGGGCAGAGAGAGAGGGAGACACAGAATTGGAAACAGGCTCCAGGCTCTGAGCCATCAGCCCAGAGCCTGACGCGGGGCTCGAACTCCCGGACCGCGAGATCGTGACCTGGCTGAAGTCGGACGCTTAACCGACTGCGCCAACCAGGCGCCCCAAAGTGTGTTGAGTTTCTAAACAAGGACTAGATAGGTGTAGCAAACAAGGATGTAATAACATTGAGTTTAAACTAAAACACTATGGTCTAAAATACTAAAATTACACTTCTCAGCATGTGTTTTGGATTTTAAAATAACCATATTTCTATTGTGTAGGGAGTTTTAATACATTATAAATTAAATACATGCATGAAGTTTGATATACTTAAGGTAAATATTAGCAGGTATAGTTGTTAAATAATGGATTGCCTGTGATTTCCTTGCCTGAGCATTTAGAAGAATGATCAGTGATATGACTTGATTCCTTGAAATTTCTTTAAAATTGGTCACTCCCATTTGGTTGCACGTATTCACATTATTTAAATCTCACAACCACGTGAGGATGTTTTAATCCCTTTGACCATTCAGGAGACTCAGGCTCAGAGAGTAATTCATTTACAGCACATATGTTTTAGTTAAGGTATTTTTGATTCCACGTTAATTAAAAAAAAAAAGCCCTCTCAATCTATCATAAGAGATGTTTGTGGTGATGCAACCTCATGTACACTGAAGGCTCGGGAATGAAGTCCATTTGGACGATCCTGTGCCTGGCTTTGCAGACTGGTAGCTGATTGTCTCAAGTTATTTGAATAAAGGTAAACCATTCACTTGTCACAAACATGGCTGTAGGGGCAGTAAGATGAGGTCAATTCCAAATAAGGGAGTGTGGATAGGATTGGCATGTCACAATAGAGCTGCTTGGAGCAGGACCAAAATCCACCTGCAGGCTTTCTCATCCCAAGTCAAGGCCTCCCTCCCATGTACTTGGGGTAAAAGTGAAGTGATGAATGATTCATTTGAAGTACTTTGAATAATTTCATGGATCCTAGAATTTTAAATTTTGATCATCCTTTTTAATAAAATATAGGACCTAAATATTTGAAAGCTTTCAAGATTTTAGGTGTGAAAGTTTGAATAGGATTTATTTTTTCTTTGATTTTTCCCTCTCCTCATAAATAACATGAATAAAACTTAGGAAAGTTAAATAAAAACATCATAAGAGCAGAGAAATGGAGTCAGACTTCTTTGCTACAGTATTCTGGCTGTAGAGCATGTGTGTATGTTGTGAAGAGGGTGACAGAACCATAGGATGCTTGTATATTTATTAACCTCCAAAATTTAAGCTCTGATGGAAGCATCCTGTATCAGCATAGGCTACCGTATGCTGCACTAACAACCCTCAAATCTTAGCTCTTTTTTAAAAATAGAAGTTTATTTCTTAGGGAAAATTTCTGTTGTGATTCAGCTGCCACATGATTCCACATTGTCTTCAATTGATTCCCTGCCTGAAAGGCAGGAGAATATTGCTGGTCTTGGGGCAAGAGAAAGGGTTAATGCGCAGTGCGCTGGTTCTTAAGGCCAGAGATGGTGTCTGTCACTTCTGCCTAGATTTCATTGGCCAAATCAGATCATGTAACTGTGGATGAGTTAAACTGGTAAACCTTTTTGCAGGAAGGGGCATCACGGAGGGTGCCATAGAGCAAACATGTAGATGAACAGAAATCCCATCTGCCACAACCCCCTTCTGACATCTTCCCTCATACCCCAGAATCACCAGAGGCAAGGGGGCCTTCACTGACTTTTTTTTTTTGTAAAGTTAGTCAAAAAGAACATATAAAAGCTTATATACTTTTATAGCATGTGTACATGTACGCGTATATGTGTATATACACATTTAAAAGCTACATTTGTAGTCTTGAGATTTATATTTTTACCCTTATCAAGACTTCCTGCCTCTAGATCGCCTGGGTGGCTCAGTTGGTTGGGTGGCTGACTTCAGCTCAGGTCATGATCTCAGGTTTGGTAGGTTTCGGCTCTGACACAGGCTCTGTGCTGACAGCTCAGAGCCTGGGGCCTGCTTCGGATTATGTGTGTCCCTCTCTCTCTGCCCTTCCCCTACTTGTGCTCTGTCTCTGAAAAATAAATAAATGTTAAAAAAATTTGCTTAAAGACTTACTGCCTCTCATCATCAATATTTATTAAGCATTTGCAGTGTACTAGGCACAATAGAACATACAGACAATATTACCCCTGCTGTTGAGGAGCTGATGTTCTAAAAGAAATAAACACACACACACACACACACACACACACACCCCTCTTCATTTTAAAAACAGGCTTTACTTTTTGGAGAAGGTTTAGGTGAACAGCAAAATTAGAGGAAGGTGTAGAGATTGCCCGTATATCTCCTGCACCCATAAATGTATAGCCACCCCCCCCCGCCATCATCACCATCCCCCATCAGAGTGATAGATTTATTGCAGTTGAGGAACCTACACTGACATCATTATCACAAAAAAATCCACAGTTTACATTAGGATTCACTCTTGGAGTAGCACATTTTGTGGTTTTGGACAAATATATAATGACCTATACCCATGTTGTAATATTATAAAGAATAGTTTCTCTGCCCTGAAAATCTCTGTGCTCTACTTTGTTCCCATCCCCCCCCCCATACCTGGCAACCAGTGATCTTTTTACAGTCTTCATAGTTTTCCCTTTTCCAAAATATCATATCGTTGGAATCGTATAATTTATAGCCTTTTTAGATTGTTTTTTTTTCACTTACTAATATGATTTTTGTTTGCTCCGTGTCTTATTCATGGCTTTATAGCTCAGTTCTTTCCAGCACTTATAAGCCTTGGCCATTCGCTTATTGAAAGACATCTTAGTTGCTTCTGATTTTTGGCAGTTAAGACTAAAGCTTGTATAAACATCCGTGTTCAGGTTTTTGCGTGGATGTGAATTTTTCAACTGCTTTTGGTAAATACTAAGGAAGGTGATGGCTGGATCGTATGGTTAGGGCATGTGTAGTTTTGTAACAGACCACCCAGTGGTCTTCCCAAGTGGCTGTACCATTTTGCATTCGCACCGGAAGTCGATGAGAGCTCCTGTTGCATCACATCCTTGCTAGCATTTGGTGTTGTCAGTTCTGGATTTTGGCCACTCCAGCAGGTGTGTACTGGCATCTCATTGCTTCAGTTTGCATTTACCTGATGCCGTGTGATGGGGAACATTTTCTTAGGCTCATTTGTGATCCTTCTATCTTCTTCAGTGAGGTGTCCGTTAGGATCTTTGACCCATTTTTTAATTGGGTTGTTTTCTTATTTTTGACTTTTAACAGTTCCAGTCCTTTAGCAGATACATCTTTTGCAGGTGTTTTCTCCCTGTCTTTGGTTTGGTTTTTTATTCTCTGGACAGTGACTTTTGCAAAAAAAAAAAAATGTGATTTTAATGAAGTCCAGCTTTACCAATTCTTTTTTTTCCCCCATGGATTATGCCTGTGGTGGTACATTCTAAAAAGTCACTGCTAAACCCTAGATCATCTAGATTGTTTTTATATTATCTTCTAGGAGTTTTATAGTTTTGTATTTTACATTTAGGTCTGTGATCCACTTTAATTTTAGTGATGGGTATAATGTAATACCTAGATTATTATTATTATTTTTTGCATGTGGATGTCCAGTTATTTCAGCACTATTTTTTTGAAAAAACAAACTTTTAACATGGCATTTTTGTTAGATGTTTTCTGCAAAGTTCTGAGGAAATATTCTGGAGGGTGAGCTTTGGGTATACCTTATTTAATTTGTAAGCATTAATGCATGGGGAGTGTTTACTGCCAGACCTGGTACACAGTGATTGTTCAATAAACTAGACGTTAGCTGTCACTCACTCCCAAACATGCCCATTCTGTCCATCTGGTTATACTGGTCCTGAGAAGTGAAATAGCAGTGGTGTCATAGGGCTGGTTCTGTGGCTCGGGGAGAAACTGTCCACGTTACATCTCGGGAGCTGGGACCCGGGCTCTTCCATGTGGAGACATAAAGTAATAAAAGTGGTATAAAATGCAGTAGAACACTTTTAAAACATATGTTGCCATAATGAAATAGTAAAGAAGATACCATGGTAACTGCAAATGGAGGACTAAAGCTCAATGTCAATATAAGACAACATCTGTCAAGATTGTAGCAAACTCTGATTAGCCTATTTTTCATAAATGAAAATGAACCCATGTCTGCAAAGGATTGCCAACTGTTAATACACCATTTCACGGAAGCACTTTGTTTCATAATAGACTTATGGAAGGATGTCTTAATCTGATGTTTTGTTTGGGATTTTTTTTTTTTTTAAGGAAGACCTCAATGTAGTGGTTTCATCTGTAGCCAGTCTACAGACCTCTAGGAGTCTATTGTGTTCAGATAGTTGTTGTAGCTCATCTTTGTGGAGGACTCACCAGGTGCTGGGTTTATCAAGTATTTGCTCATTTAATCCCTCCCAACAGTCCAATGAGGTAAGTGCTGCTGTCACACCCATTTTACAGATTAAGAAACAGAGATACAGAGAGGTCGAGAAACAGGTCCAAGATCATATGCCTGATTAGTATGTGATTGTGGCTGAACTGAGATTCATATCCAGGTGGTTCTGCTCCCAGAGCCTGCTTTTAAGCACTCTCTAAGTCGTGTGTAAATCGTTTTTATTCTCGAAACTCTAAGAAGAACTATGTATTTATCAAAGTTACTGCTGCATACGCTATTTAAACATCCTTTACTTTGGGCTGAAATTACTGCAAATTCTTTTGAAATACAGGATCTAAGGGGGAAAGGAACAAATGGGAAGACCTTGCTGAGGAGCTAGGAGATAAGACTAATTGCAGGAGGAGGTAGGAATTGATGGGCACATGAACTAAACTCAGTCTGTGTAGGTGTTCGTTTACATCAAACGTGTTTAAAAAAACTTCAAGTTTGGATACATGTAGTCAAGATGTGCATTTAGCATCCTACCTCATTTCCTATCCTACCCGTGTCCTCTTCATTGAGGGTGTGGTCCCTGTAAAGAGAGGGTCTAAGTCAGTTTTCCAAAGTCTTTGTTGCTGTTAGTTTTTCATTGAAAATAGTTCAGCATTTCTTTTGTCCTAGTTTTTCATTTACTGAACTTTTTGAGACAAGGTAGCTTTAAGTACTATAGTGTTTGGTCCTTGAGGTTAGGAAGTTGTGTTCACTGTACCTCTTTTGCCTATAATGTGATGAGCCAATTAATATCTTGATTAGTTAATCCATTCAATAATAGTGGCTTGTAGGTTCTATAAAGAAAGATACCTTACAAAAGGGGGCTAGAATTCTAGCAGCTGAAGTTGGACAATTAACTCTTACATTCTAGCAGGAAATTCTCCGCTAGACCTTGTTCATCACCAAAGTAGTTTAGTAGAATGTAAATATAGCACTAAAATTTAAAAAGACAAAAAATGATGTTTACCATTGCATTTTTTAAAAATCCTTGCATGTACTTTGACTTCTATGTGAAAAACAAGAGACCTGGGCAGCACTTACTGCTTTCATCAAGCATTTTGAACCTTGTTGTCCATAGATATCGTCACATCCTGTGGGGGGAGGTAAGACCATAGATATTTATATGAAATGTGTGTTTCATTGCCATAAGTTCAGTATATAAAGAAGTTGCTGAAAAGCTCCTAATTTTTTAAAGTTTATTTCATTATTTTGAGATGGGGTGGGGGAGGGGCATAGAGAGAGGGAGAGAGACAGATCCCAATCTTTATCAGCACAGAGCACGACTTGGGGCTCGAACTTACGAACTGTGAGATCATGACTTGAGCTGAAATCAAGAGTTGGATGCTTAACTGACTGAGAAGGAGAAATGAATGTAAAGGTTTTCATACCCCACGTATTCTGGAGCACTGATACGTTAATTGTTCCACACTGGCACAAAGTGCCAGTGTCATCAGTAAGAGCTGAGAGTAGGTCCAAAAAAAGAATGAGGCCAGTATAAATTTTGCAAGTGCTCACTTCTTAAAAAAATTTTTAATGTTCATATATTTTAGAGAGAGAGAGAGAGAGAGAGAGAGAGAGACAGACAGACAGCACGACCAGGAGAAGGGCAGAGAGAGAGGGAGACACAGAATCTGAAGCAGCTCCAGGTTCTGAGCTGTCAGCACAGAGCCCGACATGGGGGCATGAGCCCAGGAACCGTGAGATCATGACCTGAGCCGAGGTCGGACGCTTAACTGACTGAGCCTCCCAGGCACCCCTGCAAGTGTTCACTTTTGAATGGTAATCATTGCCTAAAGTTCACAGCAGAACTGTTAGCTTCACTCAGCATATCTGGAGTTCGTGATTGAGTTTCAAACAAAAGTCCAGTTTTTGGATATTGACACACTGAGAAGAGTATGCAGTGAGCTAAGGATTGACAGTTGTACCTGAGGATTGACAATAGTCATTACACAGTTATGCAAACTCTGTAGCTTCCTGTATCACCATAATTGCTTTGGGGCCACAACATTGCACTATAAATTGCTCTGGTGAAGAACTGTAAATTTGGCATTTACTTTGGGCAGGAGGAATCCATGAGTCTGTGTTTTTCTCTGGGCCCAGGAGACAATGGATAGGGTTAAGTAAGATAGAAATAGAGAATAAGTGGGAGTTTTCTGGCTTGTGGACTCAATGGGGAAAGTGAAACAGTTCAGGCAGGAGTTAATTTTTCTATGGTTCTTCTATAGCAAAACTGAAAGTGGTCTGTGTAATAGGGGAAAGAAAAAAAAAGCAGCTCTATTTTCACCACCTCCTCCAGCAGCTTGTAGACTCCTTATAGAAACAAGGTACTCACTAAATTCTACTTACTATCCTTTGTACTCACTCCCTACTTGTCCCGTTTGGGTGGAAGAGGTGTGGAAAGCCATGAAAATAACCATTATTAAGTTATCTTGCATTAATAAACATTTAAAATAAACTTAGAATGTTCTTTTCCTGTTGATTTGTATGATTGGAATTCTCTGTGATGGACTGTTAACATTGGTTTCAAGGAGATATTTTGATATCTTAATGCAGCTTGTGTGAGATCTTGTCAGTGTAAACTTTGACAACGTTTCATGCTCTTCCAAAGTAGAAGCTAGATTTTTTTTTTTTTTAGAGTAGTTGCTGCTTGTGCTGCAATTATTTGCAGTTCCTTACCTATGAGCTTATTTCTTGATTATTTCTGGCCTTGTTTCCTCTTGCATCTAGCAAGATATTTGGAATAAACCTTATTAATGTCCTGTGGGGTACATAACATGTGTTTGATTTCTATTTCATTACCCACAATACCTGGCAGTATTGGGCACTTAGTAGGTGTTCAGGAAGTATTTAATTCATCATTTATACTTTCTGATTATTCAAAGAGGAATTAGGGATACCTGTTACTTAGATTTAATCCCAAGGGAACTTTTTTCTTAAGGTATCTGTGGTAAATGGGGTTCCCATCTGCCTCCATTGTTGGGGTGTAAACCTTTTGCTTGTGATTACTACCCTTTTCTAATTTTGAAAGGATTGGACTCCGTTCCTTATGGTTAGTCAGTTGCTTGTTTTAGCAGAGGCAGTATACAGTAGTGGCTGAGAACATAGGCTAATCCTGCTTCTGTCACTTAGCTGTATGACCTTGGAGGTCTTAACAGCACTTAACCTGTTGTTGGAAGAACTAAATAGATGTAAATAACTTAGAAAAGAGCCTGGTACACAGTTATGACTTTATTTGTGTTAGCTTTAAGATTTTTCTTTAAATTTTATTTATTTTAGAGAGTGCCTGAGCAGGGGAGAGGGGCAGAGGGAGGAAGAGAGAGAGAGAGAATCTCAATCAGGTTCCACGCTAAGCCTGGAGCCCTCCACGGTGCTCGATCCCACAACCCTGGGATCATGACCTGAGCCAAAAGATTTGGACACTCAACTGACTGAGCCACTCAGGTGCCCCTGTGTTAACTTTTATTAGTAGCTTTTAAAAGCTGAGTTTGTGACCATCATTTACTTTTATAAGCTATTGGAAAAATTGTCTGGAAATGCAAGTGCCTTTTTATTTAGACTAGTTAAGAGTCTTTTGCAGTGTGTTTAATTTCCTTGACCTTGGGTTCCTTTCTTTATCAGAAGCCTTTTTCTCTAAAGATTTAACTCCCAGGAAGGATAATAATATTTATGTTTAGAGGAGATAGGCTAAATTACAGAACATTCCTGATGTTCACCAGGTTTTTCCACCACTTCATTGAATATAAGTTGATATGACCCTTGATAATACTAGTATGTAACCAGTTTAGACTTGAAGATTAGGAATTGTTGCTTTCATGAAAAAGGAGTTTGAGGTTTTTCTTTTTAGCTAAAACAGTTTATTTTCTACAAGAAGAGCACTGCAGTCTGCTCTTTTCTTTTTTAAGCACTTTTAGACTATTTGATCTTTCTTAATTATTATTTTTTTTTTTAAATTTTTTTTTTTCAACGTTTATTTATTTTTGGGACAGAGAGAGACAGAGCATGAACGGGGGAGGGGCAGAGAGAGAGGGAGACACAGAATCGGAAACAGGCTCCAGGCTCTGAGCCATCAGCCCAGAGCCCGATGCGGGGCTCGAACTCATGGACCGCGAGATCGTGACCTGGCTGAAGTCGGACGCTTAACCGACTGCGCCACCCAGGCGCCCCCTTTTTTTTTTTTTTTTTAATTTTTTTTTTCAACGTTTATTTATTTTTGGGACAGAGAGAGACAGAGCATGAACGGGGGAGGGGCAGAGAGAGAGGGAGACACAGAATCGGAAACAGGCTCCAGGCTCTGAGCCATCAGCCCAGAGCCCGACGGATCTTTCTTAATTCTTAATATTGAGGTATCATAAAGGAATTCATCTGGCTTTAGTGAGTATGATAACATTTAGCCAAGCACTATAGAAAGCCATTAAACATGACCTTCTAAGGGTCTGTGTAGACCATTAGTTGAATATTTTAGAAATAAATTTCATAGGTTAAAAAAGTACCTTTTTCCCCCCATTGGGTCTACACACATTTTAAATGACTTAGTTTTCATATCCTGATATTTTTGAAGTGAATTGATTCAGATCCATTATGAGGACTAGGGTTTGTATGGCCTTTCTCTTTAACTCCAGGGAAATCTGCGTAACTTTACAACTCATCTATGATGCCAAGTTATCAATTAACTGTCAAGTTTGCTGCTTTAGAAATCAAACAGCCTCTAAAATCCAACTCTAAATCTCAATAGATTTCTTTCTAACCACATCTGAATCATGGTCCACTGTTCTGAAGTGCTGAATTAAATCAACCACTGACTCTACTCCTCACTGTCAAAATGAAACTTCTAGTGGATCAATTAGGAAATGTATTGATTTTTAAAAAAAGGCTCTTATCCTAGTTAGAACTTATAAACCACAAGAGTATCTCTATATATTTATGTACAGACTTGATCTGTAGCTCAGATGGTTTCCCAGCCTTTGCCAATATGATTCTGGAGTACAATTTGCAGTGAACTATGGTCTGTTTTTTCAATGGGCCACCCATGAGTATTCATTGCTTAATGCAAGCAGGAAATAGAGGCACCATATTTACAGTGGGCATTTATTTTTGAATGCTACATTTCAAGATTAGAGATAGTAAAGATTTTAAAATAAATCCACTTTGCTTATTTACAATCTCTATTGGTTCTTGTCTGAATAAATTAATTCAACAGGTATTTTAGGTTACTCATAGTCCAAATTAGAAAAAAAAATCTATGTTCTGTGATAGTATTTACTAAAAGTTTTTTCAAAAGCATTAATGACTCAATCATATTTGTGTTTTACTTAAAATATACCTTATTCTGAAATAAACATATACATAAAATGCATAACACAGTTGGATTGATTCCATATCATTTTATTTATATTTCAGAAGTGATGCTTATGACTTGTTGCCTTTTCCCCTGTGAACTCTGGCTTTATATAATACAACTACTTTTATAATGGACTGTCAAAAACCAAACAAATGAATATGGCTTTAAAATAATTATCACGTGGAAGGCCACACACTTTTTCAACAAATGTTGCTATCTCAAATGTTTTTGTCAGTGTTTTGGAATTGCCTAGAGTTTGAGTATACCAACCAGTTAACTTCATAGAACTGATTAACTTTTTACTAAGCTGTGGTACCAATCTCATTCATGAACTTTTGTTTGAATGACTTGGCTGTAACCAAATGTTAAGTCCATTTTGAAATATGCAACAGTGATATATGGATTCTACAGATAGTTCAGCTTTGGGGCCATAATTATTGATGACTCTGGAGACTTTTATAAATATAAACAGCTTTGCCAGTGTTCAAGGAGGCCAAAATTTGGAAAGGGTGCAAGTTGGCTTTTTGCTGGATAGGATAGGAGAGGGGGATATTGACTGAGCACTTGTTACCTTACCCCTGTTCTGATTATTTTCACTTTCTTTCCTTCTTTTGAATTTCTTAATGGTGTTGCCTAAATTCTCAGAATTGGTCTCAGATCTCCTAATGAAATACCAGATTGGCTTTATTTCGGGGGGAGAAGTGGGAATGATGGAGTAGCCAAACAGTCTTTCATACCAAATTCATCATCTGGACAAATGCTCATTTGCAGGAGAATGTAAATTTATTTTTAGGTAGTTGACTCTACCCAGACTTTAAGGGTAATTAATGGCTGTAGGAAGATATTGAATCTAAAGCTGAATTAACCTCTCAGGCAATGGTTGTGATTTAAGAAGTAAAGTAATTAAACAAGTAAAAAAAATTTATTAAATGTGAAATTGTCCTGGTCATTGTTGAAAACTCAAAATCTGGGCATTCTCTTTGTCTTCATATAATGAAGATGTGATGGGGATGTGAACATGTAAATCACAACATAAGAGCTAAATAACAAGAACTATGAAAAATAGCAGAAGGTGTTTTATGATTTATTGATAACACCTTACATCTCTTTTGTGTTTTGTAATTGTCGGACTACTTCCGCGTACGTCATCTTGTTTGCTTTTCACAATTACCAGGTATACAGGCTAGATGTTATCTTCATTAGATAATAAGTAGGCCTAAGAAATAGCCAAATTATGGAAAGAGCCTAAATGTCCATCAACTGATGAATGGATAAAGAAATTGTGGTTTATATACACAATGGAGTACTACATGGCAATGAGAAAGAATGTAATATGGCCCTTTGTAGCAACATGGATGGAACTGGAGAGTATTATGCTAAGTGAAATAAGCCATACAGAGAAAGACAGATACCATATGGTTTCACTCTTATGTGGATCCTGAGAAACTTAACAGAAACCCATGGGGGAGGGGAAGGAAAAAAAAAAGAGGTTAGAGTGGAAGAGAGCCAAAGCATAAGAGACTCTTAAAAACTAAGAACAAACTGAGGGTTGATGGGGGTGGGAGGGAGGGGAGGGTGGGTGATGGGTATTGAGGAGGGCACCTTTTGGGATGAGCACTGGGTGTTGTATGGAAACCAATTTGACAATGAACTTCATATATTGAAAAAATAAATAAAATAAGTAGGCCTGAGATTAAGGAGATGTACATGAAGTCATAATTACTAAATGTAGTACCAGGGGTCAATTCAAGATCTTTACAAAATGAACTTCAGTGTTCAGGCTGACATGTGCAGAAAAAAACTTTTAGAAATGGGAATATAAGGTGGATCTTGAAGAAGATACAAGTAGGATATTCTGCCAAAATATGAAAATGAGAAACTCTGAGTAATATTCTAGAATACAGCTGCGAGTTGAGGTAGATCAGAAGCTTTACTTTGGGGACTGTTGAGAGAAGATTTCCAGAAAGGTGATTTGGGCCGAGAGCAGTGATTTTCAACTGTGGGTGAAAGTTAACAGTGTCTGGAGAGGTTTTTGCTGTTGTAACTGGAGGGGAGAGGTGGGGCTGCTGGCATCTAGTTAGTGCGGATGAAGATGCCCCTAAATATTGTGCAGTCCACAGAACAGAACCACATCACAAATGATCTTCTGGCTCAGAATGTCAATAGTGAGGCTGAGAAATGCCGAACTAGATTGCAGAGGACCAAAATGTCCATTCAATGACTTAGAAGTTACCCCATATGTATTAGGGGGCCATTGAATTTTTTGTAGTTTTAACTAGGGAGTGCTGTACCTAGTGGAAGTCGGTCAGAAATGGTAACCTATGAAATAGATTGGATTTTCTAAGTTTTTCGACAAGAATAAAACTCTAAACTTCCTTATGCACACAGGTCTACAGAGGAGACAACAAAATCATTTTATGATGTTTTGCAGGGAAGAGATGGGTCTTGAAAGATACTGAAACCTTACAGACAAATCCTTTCGAGGTGTGTGAGATAATGAGAATTCAGCTCACAGAAAGATGGGATTGAATAGCCAATGTAGGTTTCTTTCACTGAAACGACGAGGGAGGCTGCTGTCGCGCCCAGCAGAGCTGAAAGGGCACCATCAGCCTGCCGATGCCTATAAATCACAGAGATGGTTTATAGCAAGGGCAGACTGTGTTGACGTGATCGATGCTCTCCAAACCATCAACGGGTCATTCCTCGTTGTGATGAGATGTGAATGCTGCCAGGGGTCATGAGAATCTTGGATTTATCCAACCATCCTGGATTCTGAATAGCTTCATCAAGTGAGACTTCTCACAGTCCCAGCCCCCATTTTTAACCTTCTGCCGCATGAAATTTCACATCTATGAGCTACAACATGATGAAATGTAGAGGCAAGCGTCTGCTACTTCTGTAATCATCTTCCAGTTTCTTTTCCAGCATTTACTTTTTATTTGCAAAATGCTAGATTTCATTGTCATTCAGCTTCATGTCAAAAAAGCTTGTTCCTTTCTTCTTTGCTGTTACATGCATTTCTCTATAAGACATTGTCATGGGAAAAAATTATATACTAACAATGTAAAGGTGTCTGTTGCTTTAATGGTATAGCAAGAAATGAAAGATAAATGCCAGGTTATCATTTGATGCTGTGTTCGATACCAGGATTAATGAATGTGTTGCTATACCTAAGCAACTCCCCTTTGGGCCTGCTCTCCGGGAAGACTGTGATTTATGTGATACAAACTTCTCCCAATTTAAAACCAGTGGGTTTTCCATTATCTAGGATAGGCTACCATTTGCTTTAAGCAAAAGTACACATTTACTACAGCTGTAAACCACCTTGAGGGCCCAGAAAATCCCAAACTTTATAGATTGCTTTAAACTAATTTAATCCTAGAGAAAGGTCAGTCTGCAAAAATTTAATTTTTATGTTTCCAAATCAGAAGGCAGAGAATGTCTGTGTCCTGAGGCATATGCATTAGCTCTAGGGCTGGTGGGAGTGGGGGGGATGTGCGGTCATCATCTTTTATTAATATTCTCGGTTTTCTGTGGCTTTCTTTCAAGTCTGGCCAAATTCATCTCTGGACCAATGCTCATTGGCAGGGGAATGTACATTTACTTCTAGGTGGTTGACTTTACCCAGTCTTTAAGGGAAAAGAATATGACCATTACTCAGGAAGATACTTTAAACCTTTTAGGTTTACTAAAGAAAATCACAAATGCAGGTGGACAAATGACTTAGGAAAGCATGGAGTGAAGTAGGTGACCCTTCTTTTAGGTGCATCAACTCAGAAGAAATCTATTGTAAATGCCAAACATACACCCTGTGATAATGTGAGGTTAACACAAATTTAGCTATTGGAATAAAATGGCTTGCTGAATTTTATCAATTATACTCTTATTGAATACACACCTATAGTTATTAAATATCCTCTGAATGTCAGTACATATTGCCAATTGAATGTTTTCCTTAATATTATGACTATGACAGTTCTCTCCTATTCTGAATAAATATTAAAACATTTTAATACAATCAGCCTGTATGGTTTATGGTTAGGTTTAAATTTTCTATTTTTATTTTCTCACCTTCTACTTCAACAAAAGTTAAAGGGTTAGATAAAAAAGAAATGTAACTAAAAATTCACAGTCACATTACTACTTGGCAAACTTCAGGAGTTCTGTACATTGCATAGTCAGTTTTGGGAAGACCATTCCTACTTTGAATATGGTTGAAAAAAGACGATAATTTGGAGAGTGTAGGTTTGCTCTATGGGAATTTATAACTTAGAAGAAAGTAAAACATGCCCAGGAAAAGTCTTAAAACTTCTTAAGAGGCCTGACATTGTTTTGATATACTTTTCAAAATATTGCTGAAGAGTCTTGTATGAATTTTACGGCACTAGACTTGATGAGAAATAGAACTGCGGTTAAACAGCACCCAGGTAATATTAAATGATATGTAATGGGATTGGGTACTGCAGTTTTTACTTGTGTGAAATTTTTTATGCTCTATATTACTGAAAATGGTTAAATATAGTATTGTCATTTCTATAAAAAAGGCATTTGAACCTTGAACATAAGTGCAGTCTCCAATTACAGAGTAATACTCATCTTGCTTAAATGATGCTTATAGACTCTTCTTTTTTTTTTTTCAATATATGAAATTTATTGTCAAATTGGTTTCCATACAACACCCAGTGCTCATCCAAAAGGTGCCCTCCTCAATACCCGTCGCCCACCCTCCCTTCCCTCCCACCTCCCATCATCAACCCTCAGTTTGTTCTCAATTTTTAAGAGTCTCTTATGCTTTGGCTCTCTTCCACTCTAACCTCTTTTTTTTTTTTCCTTCCCATATAGACTCTTCTTTAGAAAAACAATTAGCCAAAGGAGTATAAAAAAATGTATTTTTCCTTTTTCTTTTGGTTTTGGGTTCTAAAATCTAGAATCAAAGGAGAGATCAATATTCTTAAACTGTGTGGGTTTGTATAATTTATAGTAATATGATCTGGGGCTATTACATAATGAGGTAATTATCAACACCATCTTCTATGTGTCTTTTAAAATTCAGTAAATAAGGGGCACTTGGGTGGCTCAGTTGAGTGTCCCGCTTCAGCTCAGGTCATGATCTTGAGGTTTGCGGGTTCAAACCCCACGTTTGTGGGTTCAAATCCTGGTGATAGCAGAGAGCCTGCTTTGGATCGTCTGTCTCCCTCTCTCTCTTCCCCTCCTCTGCTCATGTTATCTCTCTCAAATATGAATGAACATTGAAAAAAATTCATTAAATGAAAACAAAGTTTTAGGCAATTCATGCTTGTTGAGACATAACTTAGTTATGCATTGAAGTCCAAATTATTGTCAACATCTCATTTAGATAATCTTAGTCTTCATAAATAATATACTTAAATATCTAATCATTTGCTAAATGATATTTAAATGTTTGCTAAAATGTAAGTCAGTTTGAATGACCCCCTTTGCCTTTATACTGCATTGGTTTATCTTTGATATATGCTTTGATACATACTTAAACACATGCTTTTCACTGAGACATTTTCTCCCCATTTATTTAATTTTAAAAATCAGTTTGTTTAAAAGAATCATGATGTCTTAAAGCCTACTGACGGTAATACCATAGATATTAGAAGAATGGAGCTTTGACCTCGAATAATAGAAATAATCATTTATATAAATTTTAGTGTACTCTCTGCCAGCATGTAATAGATAAGAAAAATATTTTGGTATATTCAAATTGTACTTTACTATAGCCAAATTTAGTCATCCCTGTTGCTTTCTTGTGTTTACTTCACTGTGAGTATGCTTGTACTCATGATGGCTCTCTCTATGGCCAGCCACCCATTGGAGATGGTCAATGTTGCTTTTCACAGAGATGGTTGTGCTAGTTTTCTATTAATGCCATACCCCATTACCACAGATTTAGTGACTGAAAACAATATCCATTTATTATGTCACAATTGTACGGGATAGAAATCTGGTTACAGTATGGCTCAGCTGGGTTCTTTGCTTACGATCTCACAAGGCCTTGTGTGTCAGGTGGGCTCTGTTCCTTTCTGGGGATGGGTCCACTTACAGACTCACTCTGGCTCTCCTTAGAATTGTACGATGGAGGTTACTCTTTCCTTGCTGGCCATTATCCAGGGGCCAGTCTTTGCTGCTGGAGTCTGTCAGCATTCTTTCATGTGCTTTCTGGGTTCCAGGTGTCTTTTCTTAGCAACAGTGGGTCCGGTCTGTCTCATACTTCAAATCTCTCTGACTCTAGCCAGAAAAAAGTTCTCTGTTTTTTAAGAGCTTGTATCATTAGATTTGGCTCACCTGGGTGATACAGTTTAATGTCTCTTTTTTTTTTAATTTTTTTTTAACGTTTTTATTTATTTTTGAGACAGAGACAGAGCATGAACGAGGGAGGGTCAGAGAGAGGGAGACACAGAATCTGAAGCAGGCTCCAGGCTCTGAGCTGTCAGCACAGAGCCCAACGCGGGGCTCGAACTCACAGACCGCGAGATCGTGACCTGAGCCGAAGTCGGCCGCTTAACCGACTGAGCCACCCAGGCGCCCCAATGTCTCTCTTTTAAAGTATGTGACCTTAACCACATCTGCACAATCTCCTTTGCCATGTAACATATTCACAGGTTCCAGGGATTAGGGTGTGGGCATTCTTTGAGTGTCATTCTGCCTAGTGGGATGACAATACTAACAAACCAAAGAACTACCTTAGGTTCTCTTCAGTCTCCTTCACTAGCCAGTTGTATGAACTTGATCTTTCAGTTTGCTTATGGGTATGTTAGGCCATGAACTCTTAAAAATCCCTTCTAGTTGTTGCCACCATGAAAGTGTGGACCTATCTCTCCACTTGCCTTCTTTCATTGTTTATTCTTCTTTTCTCCTTCATATCATCAAATTTTTGCTCAAACCATTTTATTTTCTCTATTATATTGGTTTTCACATTCCTTTGCCTTTTTTTTTTTCCTTTAGTGTTTGTATGCAATTCAAGGGACTCTTGGCTGGTAAAAGGTTTTTTTTTTTCTTCATGCATCATTTAATTGTAATATCTAACCTGAATCAGATGTGACACTCTTTATAGCCTTTATTCCAGTTGATGTATGTTGTAAGTGTTGCTATAGGATATTAATGTGTTTGGCTGTAGCATGGTACTCTAACCTTGCCAAGACTTGTGTAATAGATAGGATATTACCATATTACCTTCCTAAGATCTGAAAACTTTTGAGTTCTACAACAATCTGACCTCCCATCATTTTGGATAATGACAGCTTATTGGGTGCAGTAGTCCTGTGTTGCCACAGAATGCCATGTGGTGTTATGACCTTTCCCTCTTTAGGATGCCAGGTGTCAGATACTTGTGTTAAATTAAAATCAATCAGATTTGTGTTTTGTTTAACCTACTTCTGAAAATTGCCCACCCCTTGTGCTAATAACACATGTTGCTTTTGAGAAGTAATGCCACAGAGCCAGGCCAGAGAAATACTCCAAGAGTCTGTTGCCAGAAACTATTGAGACACACAATGTGCAATAAACCATGGAGGGGAGGGGATCTTTATCTTTCAGGGATACGCTTGATTTTCAGTTAGCAAAAAATTCGGGCATTGTTCCAGAATTTAAATTTACAGTGTTGATAGCCACACATGAATTTGAAAGTTGGAAGATTGTGCTAATCATGGTAGATTGCCATAAGATGCACTGGACCTCTCTCTCCTGTGCTAGATAAAAATTGTGATGGGAAAATTTACTGTGTATATATAGCAGTCTTGCTAATTTACTAATTTGTTTCATTTAGGATGTTGAAAATAATGCTTTTCTTTAGCTTATTCTTTTGTATTAGCTACTGCTAACCCTTCATCTACTTAATTTCCTCACTTGATTTTTATTATATATTTTTTTATTTTTTTGAAGTTGATCTATTTTGAGAGTGAGAGAAAGTGCACAGACACACTTGGAGAAGGGGCAGAGAGAGAGAGAGAGAGACTCTTAAGCAGGTGGGGCTAGATCCCATGACCGTGAGATCATGACCTGAGCCAAAATCAAGAGTTGGAGGCTTAAACCAACTGAGCTACCCAGGCTTCCCTCTTCACTGGATTTTTGAAAGCTAAACGATACCCTCTGTGGCAAATGATTATTGTCTAAAATATGACTAATCATAAAGTTTTGTAACAGCATTGTAAATAATTTGATATTTTGACTTTCCTTTTCTTGAATGACTTCTTTTCCATAGAAAGCAAATAGTAGGTACAATGAAGAAATATTTTTTGCTACTTGTCCAGAACATTTTCACTTCTTTTGGGTACAGAACATTTATGGGGATTGAAATGTTGCTGTGTTCTCTTAGCCATCATGAATGTATCACCTATTAGTATTTCAAAATGACGTTTGAATCAAAATTATCTAATTCCTTTAAAAATGTTTATTTTTTTCACCTTCTGTATATTCAAGCTTAAGTTTGTCATCTAATGATAAAAGTAGCAGTTTCTTGTTTTTGTCCAAAAACCTTTATCTTTTAAGCTTCAAGATGCGTGTGTAGTACGGGTGGAAATTAGAGTTCTGGTGTTCTATGATTTGAGTGGTCTTCAGGTTACCAGATAATTCATTACACTTTTGATCAGATGTTTCTTCAGTTTTTGAGCATAAAGAACCACTCCTCTTTACCCCAGT
This sequence comes from Prionailurus viverrinus, assembly GCF_022837055.1. NCBI lineage: Eukaryota > Metazoa > Chordata > Mammalia > Carnivora > Felidae > Prionailurus > Prionailurus viverrinus. The sequence continues at coordinate 98,132,352 of NC_062567.1, forward strand.
GGTTCTCATAGTTTGGCCTGAGGATGCCTGGAGGCCCCTTCTTCCCCCCCTCCCCCCCACATTTTTCTGAGGTCCACAAAAGCTTTCCTTTTGCAACTACATATCGCTGTGAGGTTAGATTATCTTCATATACTTCAACGAAAACAATATATCTCAATAGAATCCAGCTGGCTTTTATGAAGCCAGACAGTAAAAAGATTTACAAAAATGTAGAACAAAACAGCTCTTTTCACTAGTTATTTTTGTTTTAGGAAATGTACTTTTCCCTAAAAGATATGTATCTACATTTTAACTTGCAGTGGGCATAATATTGTTATTTAAAGTGCATTCACAAATATTTACATACTTCTCACTTTTCATATTTACAGCAAATGTTGATAGGTAACAACCCATATAAATAAAAGATTGCTGTGGTCCTTAACAATTTTTAAGGGTTTACAAGGCTTCTGAGACCAAAAATTTGAGAAGGACCTGCCTTATACACTTTCATAAGGCCTCCTAAACCTGCATTTCCTTGAATTATTCTGAGTTCTAGCACTTGGATATAGGAGGCTTTATAAATATTTTCTCTTTAGTGTCTGATACTTTTATGTAGTTTTCTGATCTAAAAAAAAAAAGATCAGAAGGGCAATGCTCTGTTTTCTGATAGATCCCCAGGAATATCTGACTGGTTTCAGGAGTTGTAATGGGGAGGGGAGTTAGCACAATGTTGGATCTGCAACTCTTCAAGTCAACAACGAGCAAAGGAAAGAGAATGTTGCATACTCACCTCTCAACTTTACAAATCTCAACATTTTGCTATATTTGCTGTTTGACTCTGACTGTTCTACTTCTTTCTTCTTGTAAGGACCCTTGTAATTACATCAGGCCATCTGGATAATCTCCCCATCTCCAATCCTTAATCAAATCTGGAAAATCTTTTTTGCCATGTAATGTAATATATTCACAGTTTTCAGGAATTAGGAGGTAGATATCATTGGGAGGCCATTATTCCGCCTTGATATCAAGGGAATACATGTCTTTAACTTTACTAGGTGTTACACATTGCTCTCGAAAATTGTTCAGCTACGTTTTTCTCCCACTAGCAGTTTAAGAATTGGTCACATTCCTTGTCAACAACTAGCTTATCAGAATTTAATATTTTTATTACTTTTTGGTATAAAAGACTATATTTTCTTTATTGTTAGTGATATATTGTGTAATCATTCTCTTATATTATAAATCACTATCTTACAAGTATAGTTTGAATTATTTTGGCTAAGATGTTTTTTTGTTTTTGTTTTCTTGAGAGAGAGAGAGAGAGAGAGAGAGAGAGAGAGCGAGCGAGCGAGCAGGCATGATCAGGGAAGGAGCAGAGAGAGAGGGAGATAGAGAATCCCAGGCAGGCTTCATGCCGTCAGCACTGAGCCCAGCGTGGGGCTTGAACTCACGAACCGTGAGATCACAAGTTGAAAATCAAGAGTCAGATGCTTAACTGACTGGGCCACCAAGGTGCCCCATATTTTGGCTAAGAATGTTGGCTCACATTTCTTTGGACTCACATAGCCTCTTGCAATCTTTTTGCAGGTTATTTCTGTGATTGACAGTTTACTAGCCAGAAATACTTAGCATAATCTGCAAACAGTAAGACATTCATCGAGATGAAAAATAAAATCAATCTCAGTTTTAATGAAAATTGAAATTAATCCAGAGATTTACCAGAAAACTACTTCTTATAGAATGCTATTGTTTGTAAATATCTCCTTGGTGATTTGAAATATATACATTCATAGACCTATTATGGTTATATACATGATTATAGTAAGGACATTGTTGCTTATTGGTCTTATTCAGCAGGAACTCTTCCTGTGCTGCCTGACTTACATGAAGTCTGTGTCTTTTGTAGCCTGGCATTTCCCATAGTCTCTTATCTGATTTCCCATCCTTTAGCGTCATGCACTGTCTGCCCAATCTATACATAGTCCTGGTGCCAGAGTCATGTCTCCAAAGCATACCTTGAAGAAATTCCTCCTGCAGATATCCCCAACAGATTTCATAACATTTTTTAATTCATGGACCCTTTTAGAATTTAAAAACAGTTGTAGATCTGGGGCACCTGGGTTGTTCAGTTGGTTGAGTGTGTGACTTCAGCTCAGGTCATGATCTCACGGGTCGCGAGTTCAAGCCTCGCATTGGGCTCTGTGCTGACAGCTCAGAGCGTGGAGCCTGCTTCGGATTCTGTGTCTCCCTCCCTCTCTGCCCCTCCCCTGCTCACACTCTGTCTGTCTCTCTCTCACTCAAAAAATAAACACAAAAGATTTAAAAACAGTTGTAGATCCTTTCCCAGTGTGTATATATGTGGGTGTGTACACACTCCCACACCCACCCCCCCCGCCTCCCCCCACACACAATGTAATGATAGTCTCAGAGTGTTCAGAGACTACATGTAGGGTCTGTGTGTCCCAAATTAAAACATCTGACTTGAAGGAGAAAAACGGAACTGGCTAGCCCACGATCCTGTCAGGATGCCATTTATGATCTGATCCCTAGATACCTGCCTCTCCAGATCAATTTCCTACCACTATATCCTACATTAACATTTTACTACTTGAAATTCCTCAAACATTCTGTTCTTATCAGTTGAAGCTAGCTCTGGATTAGTTTATAGGATCCTGATAGCTATTTCTAGATGTCTGATGGCCATATTAATAGGTAGAAAACTTTATGCCTTTGCCAAATGCTTTACGTAGCTTTCAGTGATTTTGTTTCCTCACTTTTTACTCTTAGTAGCTATTTATCTGTATGTTAGATTTGAATAGTTTTCATGTCAGCAGCTTTGGGCAATGGAAGACTATTTCTTTCATAACAAGTAAAAGACTCTTAGGGATAATTGTTTATTGCTCATTGTCTTCCTTCCTCCCTCCTTCCCTTTCTTCCTTTCTTCTCATTTCTTGATTTCTTGCAGTGCTTCACAAATCATAACTTTTGTGTGCTTGACAATGGGAAACGTGAGAGCCAGTATAGTTAGTGGTTATGAAGATGTGTTCTAGGGGCGCCTGGGTGGTTCAGTGGTTGAGTGTCTGACTCTTGATTTCGGTCAGATCATGATCCCAAGCTCGTGGGATTGAGACCCGTGTTGGGCTCCACGCTGAGTTTGGGGCCTGCTTAAGATTTTCTCTCTCTCTCTCTCTCTCTCTCTCTCTCTCTCTCTCTCTCTCCCCCGCCCCGTTTCTCTCCCTGTCTCCCTCTGTACCCCTCCCCACCTTGTGCACACCCAGTGTCTCTCTCTCTCTCAAAAAAAAAAAGATGTGTTCTAAAGCCAGATAGACTATATGAATCCACATCCTGACAGTTGCAAGTTTCAGAAAATGCATTGCAGATTGGCTTAATTAAGGGCACTTGTTTTTACTCATGTAACTAAAAGTCTGGTAATATGTTCTCCTTGGGTATGGTTTGATCTCAGCTATAGCACCATTTATCTGTGATTGTCTTATCTGCATCCTCATTTTTGAAGTGCCTTTTTTGAAATACTTTCTTGTGTAGGAAAATGGCTGACCTAGTTCTGGGCCTTACACCCTATACCATGCAGTCTGAAAAAGTACAAAATGCTCTTTCTCAACCCTAGAATGGAAGTCTTAGAATTTATTTCATTTGGAATGACTTAGGCTATGTGCCAACCCCTGTAGTTAAGGAAATCTCATGTACTGGTTGGCTTATAAAGGGATTAGTGCTCATCAATAAAACAATTGTCTTTGAATCAATAAGTAAAATTAGCATATTTAACAATGAATGTCTGGGCAAGAATATTTGAAATCAAGTTAAATGAATAGTTTAAGACCCTACACTTTACTTGGTAGACTCTCATCAGAAAAATGTCTACCTCAGATGGTTATGAGTGTTAAGAAATGTGAACAATCTGAGATTCTACCCTACTTGACCAGCTGATAAGTTAGCCTGCTACAATCCATGTTTGCTGGAAAAAGGTACAAGACTCCTGAAACAGATACAAAGGGTTTTATTACAACGATGGCAGTGGAGGAGTTTTAGGATTTGCACGAGTTACCTCAGACCCTGTTCCCACAGGGCAGTGCAAAGAGGGCCAGATGATACCTGCATGTGCAGTGGGTTGCATTATATAAAAGGGACACCCCAGCCAAAATTAGGGAAACTGAATCTTTTATTATGTTCTCTAAGCAAACTGCCTGACCTTTGCCTTGGACAGAGTCATTATCCTTATTATACTGGACATTACCTGCCTTTTGCTCCACAGAGAGATAATGTTTCTGTCTTCTAAGGCTGTTTTCTATACAAGCATCCTTGAAAAGATGCTGTGAAAAAGTGCTGTGAAATGTATCTCTGACTTGAGCCGAAATGATCAATGATACCAACTAGGCCCTGGAAAACATTCAGGTCAGCTGCAGCTCACTGACCAAGGCTGTTAGGGATGACAGAGCTACCCTAGACTTACTCATTTTGGGCTAAGGCCTGTGCCTATACAACAAAGGCTGCTAGAACCGTCTAGAACAAAAGCTGTTAGTGCCTCTGCTCGCAAGACATGTGTAAATGTAAGGGACCTGTGGAAAATTGTTTCCCAATAATATCTATCCCGCATTTCTGCTCTCTCTCAGGTTCTGGAGACTTGACCCATGAGAATGCTGCACCATGGGCTATTCTAATCTGGCCAACAGAAGTTGCCGCAAATCTGTTTAATTCATCTTATGTGATATTTAATTAAGTCTGCTCTGAACAGGATTCCAAGTAGGGCAACCTCACCGTCCAGGGGTCCAACCATACCCTACAGGGTCTGAAACCTAGCTAGCTGAACAAATCCCATAAAACATCAGGGTAAATGAAAACCTTGTGCTTTCTCCTTAAGTTTCTGTATTGACCTTTCCACTTGATTTAGCATAGATTCAGGCATGGCAGGGTGTATTGGTGATTGTATATACTGTGCCTTAGCCCAAAATGAGTAAGTCTAGGGTAGCTCTGTCACCCATAACAACCTTGGCCAGTGAGGTGAAACTGACCTGAATGCTTTCCCAGGCCTAGTTGGTATCATTGATCACTTCAGCTCAAGTTAAAGGTACATTTCACAGCACTTTTTCTAATTAGATGGCTCCTGGGAAAACTGCCCCCAGAGTGTGCATAAATAACATGTCAGTTATGCCTCTCGGCCACTCCCCCAGGTAATATGGATTTCAGCAGTTTCCTGAAGGTTTTTTTTAAATTTTTTATAATTTGTTTTTGAGAGAGAGAATGAGCAGGGGAGGGGCAGAGAGAGGGACACACAGAATCTGAAGCAGGCTCCAGGCTCTGAGCTGTCAGCACAGAGCCCAACATGGGGCTCGAACTCATGGGCCGTGAGATCATGACTTGAGCTGAAGTCGGACGCTTAATCGACTGAACCACCCAGGCACCCCTCTAATGGTATGCTTCTAGAGGCAGTTGTGGGGTTGCTTAGAATCTTCTGTGGCCTCCCATATTTAACAGATTCTTTGAATCCTATGTGATCTGGCCTTTGTCCAACTTACCAGCTTTATCTTGTCCTAGCTTCTCCCTCAGTCTCTGTATTCTCTAATTCTCTTGTATTTGCCATGCTCTCTCTTCATACATAGCCCCTGCACCAGCCGGGCCTTACATATAAAATGCTGTGAGTTTCCACTTAACTCTATCCTCTCCCATCCCCATTATCCTATTGTACTAGATCTTGTACTTTTGAGGTGTTATGTACGTACTGCTTCATAGTACTTATCACAGTCTCAGTTTACATCTATTAGAATTCTGTTAGTGTCAAGTCATTGCTAAACTATATGCTCTGTGATGGCTGGGAATGCATTTATTGTTGCTTATCTTTATATTCCTGTAGCTTCCTAGAACAATGTCTGGGAAGTGGCTAGTATTCAGTAAATATCTATTAAGTTAATTAGTGTTTTTTTTTTAATTCACAATTAAATATTTGGAAAGGATATTGGTGTCAAGCTGTTGGGCAATAATTGCTCATGCATCAGACGTGGCTCACCATAGTTGGCTGTAGCTTGATTGGTCAGGAAAGGAGATCCAGTCATAAGACACCCAGTAAAATACAGGATGGCATGATTAACAAAGAAACAATGAAGGTGGGCCAAAGAGACTTTTGCATCACTTAGGGAAACAGGGCTTAAGCTTGAAGAGTATAGAATTTGCTTCCTTGAACTCCACAGCAGTTCTCCAAATGTGCAGACAACAGTTAATGAAGAGGTGACCTAATACGTAACTAAATCCCAGGCTACTGGAAGTGTTAATAGAGAAGTCCTTTAAAGACCTGTCCTGCCAGGTACAGGAAATGGATGTTGGATGATTCTGTTCCTAAGCTGGTTCCTCAAGGGGTTCTGGGTAGGGAAGGCCTCCTGGTGATGCCTAGGAGTTGGATCTGTTCTGTCAAATGAACGATAGTGATAGTGTTCACTCAAAGCTGCCATTCCAAATTTATCTGGAAGTTCTTTTCATTTTACTTGCATTTCTAGTTTTTTTATTAAGGTAGTTTAGGGAATTGATTAGATAGTGAAACAAAATGTTTACTTTCAATTGTTTGTCCATGTCTCTGCAAGCTGTTCCAAGTCAGTCACTCTTATTCTCTGTGTCTCATTTACCTAGGATAGCGCCTAGGACATACGGAGTAGTGACTCCATGGACTTGTGTTCTGGGGGGCTCCAGAGAGAGACTGTCTAGTTTCATCCAAGCTCTGCTGCTTCTTGCTGTATAGCCATGGAAGTTGACTGAATCTCTCTCCTAGCTTTAGCTTCCTCATGGAGATAATAAAGCTTAGAGGGTTCTTGGGAGAACTGAATGACATAATGTATAAGAAGCACTTAGAAGGTGCCTGGCATATATTTAATGGTTGATGAATATTAGCTTTCATTTTTAGGAACATGGCATCACACATCTATATTTTGATCAGAGTTTGGGAATCTTAAATCAGTTGGAGTATTAATACCTACGTTGGGACAGGTAGTGGTAATTGGAAGGTGAGAAGCTTACCTGGGCTGTTCTTCTTCAACTGATGACTCAGGGAACCAGAATCTTCTCTCATGGTTCTGTCTACTCTCTAGAGCCTCCTTGGAATTCTAGCTGCATCCCCCTATGCAGCTGCCTGATGAGTGAAGAGAGAGACTAAGCAGGCTGCTGTAGGGGCCAAGTGTAGCAGTGACAGAATTCTCTTCTACCCATGTTCTCTTGGCTAGAGTTCAGTTACAGAGCCCCCTGGAGATGCAAGAGTACTGGAGATTGGAGTCTTGGGTACCTAGGAAATGCTCTGAGGAACTCCCTGTACTTCTACTACAAGCTTTTATTAATAATCATCAAATATCCATAATTAGCTTGAGGTAAAATCATTTTTACTGAATGTAGCCTAGTTTTGTTGATGTTCCTCTTGTTGTTTTTATTCCATTTGTTTTCACAGACTGCCTGGTATGGCCATGTCCTGGCCATGGGCAGATTCAGTCTGACAGCTGGAAAAACAGTAGGAAAGCTAGAAAAAAGAGGGGACCTGCCTCCAAACAGGCACCATGAAATTGTTGAAGCCATTTTGTGTCTTGGAAATCATAAGAGCTGCAGAGAAATATCTTTATGATGTCTGTTGATTTGCCATTCAATTCTCCTTTGACTATAGTTTTACATAGATCCCATTTTATACATTAATAAGCTCTAGCAGCTTCATATTTGACTTTGAGATTCTAGTTAATCTAAAGCTTTATCTGGTAGGAATATATATATGCATATGCAATATATATATATATATATATATATAGTATGTCTTATTTATTAGCTATATTATATGCTTTTAGCAGTTACTTTTCTATAACTTTTGCTCCACAGGTCAGATACTTTCTCCACTCCACCAAGTAGAGGTACTTAATTCTTACACTAAGGCATTTAACCATGTTAGTTTGACATCCACAGGCTCGTTGGCATTATTTTTAGTCATTCTGTATTCTCTCTGTATTCTTACTGCATTTGATGAAGAGGGTTTTGGATTCCCCAAGCTAAGAAACAAAAGTGGCTGAGTGTCCTCCTTATTGCTTTTAAACCTGAGGGATTATCAGATGCATTTCAACTCCGTAAAGCTCAAGGCAATTTAATAACTTGCACACTCCAAATCATAAGAACATATAAAACAACTAGGACAGTGACAGCTTAAGTAGGACATTTCCTTTCTAAACACTGAGAAGCAGCAGCATTAGACTGAGTCATAATGGAACTGAAACTCTGCTTCTACACCTTGAACATTTGCAATCACTGAAACTATTTGTTGCAACTGGCTAGTGTATCTTTGAGTCTGACTAAGTGCTTTTCTTATATATCATCAAAAGTATACGTGATATATTGATAGAGTGATATGTGGGAAAACTTAGATCTGGGTCATAAGGTTATGTTAATATTTCTGCCTCTTAGGGACACATACTTTTATTGATGTAATCCCCTGCTGTGGGACCTCTGCTCTGGGAGCAAGAAGCACACCAGAGTTGGGTGCAAGCCTTAAAATTTCTCCTCCTTGATTTTAGAGAGCTCTAAATTGAGATCATAAAACTGCAGTGTGCCTGGTGAATATTTTTGTGTTAGGATTCATCATATTAGGATTAAAGGCTCTTATGATTGAATATATTTCCCTCTAAGCCATATTCTTTCATATTCTGGGTCCCAAGGACTCCAAAAAAATGGGCTGAAGTTGAAGTTAAAGTATTGTAGCTTTTATGTCCATGGTATCCAAGTAGCTCTTTATTCAGCTGTATTTAGTGACCACATCCAGGAGCTGTTTCAACCAACTCTGTGTAACTAAGATCATCTTAAAGGGGTTTGTTTATCAGCAGGAAACTTTCACTATTCAGTAAGATGTCAAGGGCATGTTTTTGTTGGTGGGACCTTTCTAAACCTTGTCTAGAACCTGAGGATTCAGAAAGAATGGCAGTGTTGTTTTTCTTTGATTTATTTTTTTCTCGACTGTTGTATTTTTGTGTTTTATGTGTGCTTAGCAGCTCTGTGCACAGTTTTATTGACTTCTAAACTAAGCAAATAGAACAAACTCTGGTGGTATAAAGTGCTAAGTGAGTGAGCCACAGGGAGCACATTATAAAGGCTCTTCACTCACTCGGCTCTGGCTGCCAATTTGCTTTCAAGTGCAATTCAGGAAGCCGGTTATGCTCTATCAAGCCCTAAATAATCTAGGCCTTGTTCGCCCCAGAAATTAGCTGCTTTTTATACCATCACCACAATTAATCGTGGCCCATCATCCTCATATCCTATGTGGGGAGGTTCTGTAAATACTTTATTTGATGAACTCTTCCTACACCCTGTCCCCTTGTTTATAATGAGCGGTAGTGTAGAGGAGAATTTAGGAGTTGGTCTATTTGAGACTGGGGTTCAAGATTCAGTTTTACTACATAATAGCTGTGGGATGTTGATCAGCATACTATGACCAATGTTACCAGTAATGTTAAGAGCAAACACATACCACTGTGTGTCAGATACTGTTGTAAGTTTTAACATATATTCTTTCAATTGTCGCTCCCAACCCTATCCTGTAGGCGTTATTATTTTCCCCATTTTGTAAATGAGGAAACCAAACATACTGAAACTCTGATTCTCTGATTCCTCAACTGGAAAATGAGAATAATAGTATTCATGTAATAGTAATATGGTAAGGATTAAATGAGATTTTGTTTATAGTAGTGTCTTTCACTAAATATGTACTCAGTAAGTATTGGCTATTAATATTATGGTCACAGTTGTAGTAGGTTCTCCAGAGTAACAGAACCAATAGGATATATATCTCTATATTATATATTATAACTGATTAATATAATTAAGATGTATATATGAATATATTGTGAAGAAAATAAATACATGTATGTGTGCATAAATTTATTGTAAGGAATTGGCTCATGTGATTATGGAGGCTGGGAAGTCCCATTTCTTCAGAGGTGGGCTGGTGGTACGGGGCACTCAGGGAGAGGCAGTGCTCCAGTTCAAAGGCTGTCAGGCAGTAAGAGTCAATGTTGCAGATGAAGTTTGAAGGCAATTAGCTGGAGAAATCTCTCTTACCTGGAGGAGGCTTAGCCTACAGTCTGTTCAGACCTTCGACTGATTGGATGAGGCCCACTCATGTTATAGAAGGCCATCTGCTTTACTCTGATTAAAATGTTAATTTAATATTAAGGTGTTCCCATTTAAATGTTAATCTCCCCAAGAACACCCTCATAGAAACATCCAGGATAGCATTTGATCAAATATATGGGCACTTCATGGCCTAATCAAGTTGAAACTTAAATTAACCACCATCACAATAGTTTATCTAATTTAATAATCAGTATGATGAGTATATTTTTCCATTACATATAATCTTCTTAGGAGACTGACCATGTCTAATGTATTGTTGATATTTTAGAGCTTTATTCTTACCTGAGATAATGTCGGGGGTGTGTGTGTGTGTATTTTGTTTTGAATCTAAAATCATCCATTTCATCCACACAGACAAGGAGTATCCTTCTTAACTCTTGGATTCCTGGGAATGTGGGTATCTATGAGGGAATTTGAGCAATGACTCTATTTTGCTCCAGAAGTGACTGTTGTCAGGAGAGGATGTACCTGTCATTAGTATGAGTTTTCTAAGGCTGAGACCCAATAGAGCACTCTTGGATCAAAAATATACTTGACCAGGAGGTGGTTTTATTCATTTACCTTAGTATTTGGAAGAACTCAGTTGAAGTCCACACTTTTCAAACTGTAGTTTGATGCCTCTATTTTAGTTATTTTTAATTAATTAATTAATTATTTATTTGTTTGTTTATTTATTTATTTAATGTTTATTTTTGACAGAGAAAGAGAGAGACAGAGCATGAGTGGGGGAGGGGCAGAGAGAGAGGGAGACACAGGATCTGAAGCAGACTCCGGGTTCTGAGCTGTCAGCACAGAGCCCGACGTAGGGCTCAATCTCACGAACCGCAAGATCATGACCTGAGCCAAGTCAGATGCTTAACCGACTGAGCCACCCAGGCGCCCCTAGTTATTTTTTAAAAAGGAGAGGAAATGGTCCTATTTGTCAAGCTGTCCATGTTTTATGATCTCTCGTCACTGGAACAGCATCTAGTTATTTCAAGGCCTTGAAATGGACCCTGGAAGATGTAATTTAACTAACATTGTGTACAAACACCCAGCAACCATAACGAAACATATTTTGTCTGGTTCTCTATAATCACACAGTAACATGTATCTTTGTATGCAATTGGAATAATTTAAAACAAAACACCATTTAATCAGAAGACATCTGATAATTAATCACTTCTTATATCTGCATTCCCCCCCACCCCAGACTTGTTTACAAAACCCGGGCTTCTAAACATTCACTTTTATTCCATTCGGTTCATTGTTTTTTAGTACCTTTTCAATGCTCAAGCCGGTCTTGAATTTAATCTTTCGTATAATAATAGTTACATTATTATCAATTATCATGTAATTATTAATATTAATTATATATTAATATTATATATAATAATAATTTTTACTGAAGCTGTTTTTGGACCTTCAGAATCATGCTAATACTGAGATTGTGGATTGTAAAAAAAGTCAGAAGCAGGGATGAAATATTGAAAATTTGACTCCATTTAGCAGGTTGGATCTCTCTATTTAAATAGAACAATAGGATATAGTGAATGGAGATGTCACTATCTTACATGGAGGAAGCCAGGGTAGAAAAATTATAAAGAGAAACAGTAAAAACAAAAACAAACACCCACAACATCTTAAACAAAAGGCTAATAATAATCCTGCTCTTCTGTCAGTCTCTATTTTACGCAAAATAGGTCTGCCTAATCTTCTACTGAAAATTCTTTCAGTAAACAGCTGTAGGAAGGGAAAAGGAAAAAAAGAAGACCCTGTTACTAAAGAAAGTTTCCTTCTAGCAAATATAATGCCCAATCTCTCTCTCTTCAAAGCAATATGGTGCCCTATTGTGACTTTCTCTGTGTTACGGGATTTGTGTGTAAGGATTCCCAGTTGATTCCATTTTGTCAGTAGTCAGTAAGATGCCCAGTTCATTCTGCTTTGTCTTTGGCCAAAAAGAATGTTGCTTTCTTACTCAGAGACTGGCATGATACAGATTTAGATGCAGTGCCTGCTGACTCTTGAAAGGATGCATCTAATAGTTCTACATCCAGGCAGTCATTCTGTACAGAATGTGTTTAGAGTTTATCAGTGGCTCATTATGACTCCTTAAGGATGGGGACCCTCTGGTGTTGGGGTCCATAGTCTTGAATAAGGACTAATTTACCTGGTTAAAAATAAGCAGGCAAGTGGGGAGAAGATCAAAGGGTAGATAGAGTAGAATCTATTTCTGTTAATCTGGCTGGCTGGCTTGCTTGCTTGTTTGCTTGCTTTTCTTTCTCTTTCTCTCTCTCTCTTTCTCTTTTTCTCTCTCCCTTTCTATTTTTTTACAACAATGTCCAGATATAGTGACCCTGCAAATAATTTCACAGGTTGGCTTTTGCTGTTGACCTCAGGAGTCTTCTTGACAACTGTCTCTAACAATGAACTTGGGGGAAAACTTAGTGGTTTCCACCCCATTATTTGCTTGGATAAAGTCCCAGAACGATGATTGTCTAAACTTAAATGTGATAGCTACATACCATGATGAGAAAAAACCCAAATATTAACTGTCAGCAAGGTGAGATTGTTGCAGAGGTTTGAGAGAATAGACAAATATGGCAGCGCATTTTTCTATACTCCACCACAATAAAGAATGCCTGTGCTAAGTGACGGATGTTCTTGACTGAGCCTTACAGCTTCTGTACAGCCATGAGAAGCAGAAACCTCTCTCTGAAGATTCATGTCGCATATTAACAAAATAGTTTCTATTGGTACCTACTCTTCTGTTATGATAATTCTGGGGGAGGAGCTATTCCAAAGGCCCTTGGGGCTCCTTTCTGCCTTAGGGCCTCTGAACTTAATATTCTCTTCCCCAGAAGCTGCTGACCCAGATCTTCTCTAGGCAGGTAGCTTTCTGCTGTTTGGAAATCAAATATTTACTTTTCAGACTCCTGGCCCCAGACAAAAGCGGCTCTCCGTGTCACTCTGTCACTTCAGCTCTGTTTTATATAGCTTTATGTTAAAATGTAACAAAACATGTTTTAGCAGAACACTGTCACTGTTTGTGTGTCTATTGTCTATCATTCTCCATGTCACCACTAGAATGAAAGATCCAGAAGGAGGGAGCTTGCCTTTCTAGTTGGTGCTGCGTTCCCTATATATTTGTATAGTAGGTGCTTTAAAAATATTTGTTGAATGCATTGTTGACACAAGGAAAACAGAGCCACCTCAGGGTTTTCATTCGTAGCTTTTCTTTAAAGATTTTGTTTTCAAGTAATCTCTACATGCAGCATGGGGCTCGAACCCATAATCCTGAGATCAAGAGTTGTGTGCTCCACTGACTGAGCCAGCCAGGTGCCCCTCATTTGCAGCTTTTTATGAGTAACATGAATAGCACTAGCAACAACACTCTCTAATGTATTATGAGGGCAGCGTGCCAGGTGTTATGACTCAGCACAGTGCCTTACCTATATTTTCTTATGTCAACCTCAAAATAATCTGAAAATTTAGACACCGTCATTACTCCTGTTTTATGGAAGCAGAAACGGAAAGGTTCCTACCACTTGGCAAAGCTCCTGTAGCTGGTAAGCAGCAAAGCTAGGATCTGGTTAAGTCTTTGCAGCTTACTGCATATTTCAGGTCCAGAGGCATTTTTCTCTGGAACATGACACAGTTTATGAGCTTTGCTTTTATATGAATAATTAAGAATACTTGATGCTTGGCAGCATGATGTGCTATAATAGTTTCAGAATTTCATTCTGAGTTATACTGAATGACAGGGTCTCTGACAGTGGCTCTTTGTTCCCATATAGACACTGCAGTCCACGTTCTTAACCTTTTGTAGACTGTGCGAATGGTGATTTTTATTGTTTGGGGCGTATTTTGAAGCAAATGTTTTCTGTCTTCTGTCTGCTGGCAAAATTTTTCTGCTCGCATGTATCAATGATTTGCATAACAAGATGCTCCTGTGCTTTTTGAGGCTTGTAGTGGTCTTAATGGTTAGAAGCAGCTTTTTAGTTGTTCCCACATTTAGTCAAATGGGGTTCAGCCAAGAGCTTTAGGAAGAGTTTACCTGTGATCTTCATATATAACCCAAACACAGGTAATATATTCTGTTAAAAATCCCTCAGATCTCACTGTTGAGACATTTGCCAGGTTTGCGTCGGATATACGTCGCAGCACCCTGCTGTCTATAAGAACGATACTGTGGAATGGAAAATGTACCTTCATTTGACCCGTAAAGTCACTGCCCTGATACTCTGTGATTAGGGTGGTAAGGGGGCTTAACATGGCGGGTATGGGATGAACTCTCAGAAAAACATCAAAGTAGGTAGCTCCTCTGTCTCCCTTCGTAAATGTAAAGATGGTGAAAATACTGCATTTCTGTATATTCTGTAATGAACAGAATTCCCATTTGTGGAATGCAGTGGTGGGGTGGGAAGTTCCAGCTCATTTAAAAATTCCATGTGCTTTCCTTTCTCCACAGTTGTGCAGAGCTCCCAAGGTTATGTACGCCAGTAAGATAATGATGTAGGCCCTCTTGACACTGGCGATTAGTATAGTGGCAGTAATTAGAGGGATACCCGCATTTCTAGGCACATGTTTCCTTGGGATCCTCACTCCATGAATTCCATACTGTAATTTGGGGTTTAGGAATCTTAAGCAAAGTTGAGAATCCAGGAGCCGTGTTACGCAGGACCTCTTCTCTTCTTATGTCCCTCACAACAGTTCCCCTACTGAACCCTGCCACGTCCCTAATGGAGAACATGCTGCCAGTCACCAGACCTCTGTCCCCATCTCGGTCTCAGGAAATCTTCCTTCCCCACTTCAGGTCTTCTCACATTTACTTTCAATGGGCCAATCCGTATTTCCAGAATAAGGAATTACAAAGGAACACACCTAATTTAGTATTTCAGTGGATTATTTTGTCACAGTAAACTGAACACCTTCTAGGAAATGAATCCCAGGAAGCAGTGTGTCTTATGTCCACCTACTTTATATAACAAAAGAGCCATTTTGAAGAGAAAGCTGAGGTCGACCTGATAGCTAGGATGGAGATTTTAGTAGGTTTTTTATCCCCAATTGTTCAGAACAGGGTTCAAGATACTGCCTTGAAAAATGCTCTTGACATAGGAACCCTGTTTTCATCATGAGGGAAGTTATATTGGGTAGCACGCAAACACCAATGAACAAACCAAGGAATGCATGTTTCTTTTACCGGGAAGGCCTTTGTGGCTCCCATATTCCTTTGGTTGATCCTTCTTTCCATGAGTGAACAGACAACTAAATTCGAAACGGCAAACATTCTGTAGTAACACTGAACCACAGAACTCAGTGACATGTGTCATAGAGCAGGTGGGTGGTAAGATGGAAGGAGAGCACCACTATACCCTTTCTGGTCTCCTCAGAAATTCCATTCCTTGGAGGAGCAATTTCTCCCACTTAGAGGATTGAAAAGGCAAGGCTGGCAGATATTTGGCCATTATAATAGCATAAGCACCAGCTGGCTATAGACTCATATAAAACATACCTAGAAAGACGGCTTTTTATTGGTATTCATGTACAATTGATGAGAAAATATCTCCTCCCCCCCCCTTTTTTTTATTAACAGCATTCTAAATATTGTCAGATGTGTTTGGCATTTGGATAAGAATTAGTATCAGTCACATTGTTTACTTGTGACTATTCTCTTGCCTTGCTTCCACTGTTATTTAAGCCTTATTTCTAATTTCACTTTGAAAAGCACATGAGAATGGAATTAATTTTGCTTTGATCTGGGGCCTTCTCTGATGACTGAATACTATAATTTACCCAACGCAGTGACTTTGATATGTTTTTCTTGGTTAAGCTTACATAGGTATTACATGTCACAACTGGTAGGGCTATAATAATTTTACTGTTCATTGAATGTCAAATTAAAAATGTATATGAGATAGCTAAGGATCCTATCCCATTAATTATTCTCTTAGGATTTCTGAAATTCTGTGTTAATGAGCTGTAACAGTCTGAAGACCAAATGCCTGAATGTATTAAAAGGAAGAGTGAGAAAACCTGCAACCTGAAAATTGCTCATGAAGAAGAATAAGCTAAAAATAAATGTGGTGCGATCATTTGACTTTTTTTTTGAGGAAGTTGGTCACTTTTGGAAATGAAGATCACTCTTGTATTCATAAGTACCAATCTGTGTTGGTGGCTGTAAAATCCTGTGCATTGTAAAAACAAATCTATTCTCTTCATTGAAATTCAGGACCAATGAATGAATGAGTGAACGAACGAACGAGCCAGTAGGTTTTTTATTCTGTTGTTCTCATCATTCTAAAACTGGGGCAAGTTATTTGTTTCCCTGAACCACTATTTCCTCATTTATAAAATAAAGAAAATGGCTCCTACCTCTTAGTGGCTGAGACCTGAATAAATTGATTTACATATAATTGTTATATGTTTTCTAAAGTGTTTCTTGCAATATAGTTTTTTTACCCTCCCATTTGTGTTTGAATACTATTAAAATTTCCCGGAAGTCTATAGCCATTCTGATTCAACTGGAGGAACTTTGTAGAGTATGTTTATTCTCTGTGTTGGTACTCTTCTAGTTCATCGAAGGACAATTTGATAATTGTTTTTTCTATTTTTGGATAGGACTAGTTTATTGTGAAGTGTAGCTTTAACAGTTTATTTTGGGGGATGTCATAAGAATCCCAAAGACATTATGGAGAGTTTGAGCTCAGTAGTCATGGT
Organism: Prionailurus viverrinus; assembly: GCF_022837055.1. Lineage (NCBI taxonomy): Eukaryota > Metazoa > Chordata > Mammalia > Carnivora > Felidae > Prionailurus > Prionailurus viverrinus. Next base: position 98,149,182 of record NC_062567.1, read on the forward strand.
GACATGATTTTGCGGTAAGCAGGCAGGTGGTCCCATATGGCAAAGGACCACTCTAAATGAAAGCTTTATCTTTGAAACTGTAAAGAATCTTCATTTTTAATCTCTCATTCATTTTCTCATGTGAGTCCCCAGAAGCTTTACTCAGAAATTTGTAGATGGTTATGCTTGCCTGGATTTCTCAATTATACGGAATTAGGATATGTGGCTTTATTCTGAGAACGAATTATTGCAGAGGAGTTACACGATGTAAGCCGGTATTTACTGTTGGAGGAGCAGTGAACATTTTCTTTTATTTCATCTTATTTTTGTGAACTCTGAAAAACTAAGAGCAAAAGGATGGCAGGAAAGTTACATGGGCTAGAAATGATGAGGAGCCCGGGGTCAAGGCTGATGGATTCTTAGATATCTGCATTTTCTTTAATGAATCTTTAAATGAGACATTAAAGAATTAGACATTAAAGAAATTTAAACTTGAGGACACTTCTAAGCACAATCCAAATTACTTGGAAAGATGAGCTAGCACTCAGACTTCTTTTACGTTTTGAATAACCAAGAGGGAGTACATTCTGCAGGTGCACCAGCATGGACTGCCTTTCAGTGACATTGTTATATTTTTAGCTCTGTTCTTGCCTCTGTGGCATCCCTACTCCCTTACCTTTTGGCTCACATTAAATTTTTTGCTGAATGGTACTCTATCTGATCTTACATCTTAACCAGAATATACCTGTGGTTACCATGCGGTTTCTTTTCTTTCGTTTGTTTAAAATGTGTTAAAAGAAGTTTCCATATTCTTTTTTTTTTTAATTTTTTTTAACATTTATTTATTTTTGAGAGAGAGAGTGTGAGTGGGAGAGGAGCAGAGAGAGAAGGAGACGCAGAATCTGAAGCAGGTTCCAGGCTCTGAGCTGTCAGCACAGAGCCCGATGCGGGGCTCGAACTCACGAACCCTGAGATTGTGACCTGAGCTGAAGTTGGACGCTTAACCAACAGAGCCACCCAGGCGCCCCCAAAGTTTCCATATTCTTCAATTTCACTGAAACTGTGCATCCATTTGAAGGCAGATTTTCTGTGAAACTACCAAAGCTTAAACATCAGGGCCTCCTGTTTGTATGAGCCTTTACCTAGGCCTTCATAAGGGCCTACACAATAGTGTATTCACAATTTATTTTTATTTTTGTAAGTTTATTTATTTACTTTGAGAGAGACAGAGACAACATGAGCGGGGGAGGGGTAGAGAGTGAGGGGGAGAGAGAGAGAATCCCAAGCAGGCTCTGCACTGCCAGTGCAGACCCCACAAGGGCCCCCAAACTCATGAAACCATGAGATCATGACCTGAGCTGAAACCAAGAGTCAGACGCTTAACTGACTGAGCCACCCAGGTGCCCCATAATTTTCTTCTTTTAAGAATTAAAAAAAAAATAACATTAATTTATTTTTGAGAGACAGAGAGAGACAGACCATGAGCAGGGGAGGCAGAGAGAGCAGGAGACACAGAATCTGAAGCAGGGTCCAGGCTCTGAGCTGTCAGCACAGAGCCCGACTCGGGGCTCGAACTCACGGACAGTGAGATCATGACCTGAGCCGAAGTTGGACGCTTAACCGGCTGAGCCACCCAGGTGCTTCCATAATTTTCTTCATTTAAAGGAGACTCTAAAATTGCTTAATATTTATGCCCCACAAGATCTGAACATGCCCCAAGTTCTATTGCCAATACTACTGAAACGTGGTTGCTAACATTATCAGTAACTACAGGATTTAAGGTTTTGCCTAACTGGGCTTCCTTGTATTTTATACTATTTATTAATCTCTTTTTCATGAAAAGCTTTTTGCTTTGGTTTGTATTTTTCCCAGTTAGTGTGGTTTGTTGAAAGTTCCTCCCCATCTGAGACACAGGCTGTTTTCTTATCATCTCTATTGGCATTATCCACTTCTAGTTCTCCCTTCTTATTCAGTTTATACTTTCCATGTAACACACACTTTCTCACGTCTTCAACCACCCCCAATTCTGTAGTGTACAAGACAGTAGCCACTAGTCACATATGGCTACTTAGCGGTTGAAATATAACTAGTGCCATATGCTGAAAAAATATTTTGGATACATTGGTAAAATAAAATATAACTTTATTTGTTATAAATATGTTATAACTTTAAAAAATGTAGCTACTAGAAAATTTGAAATTTCATATGTGAGATGCATTATATTTCTATCTGAGAGCACAAGAAGATGCTGATGGCTGCCAAATCTCTGTCTCCAGTCCAGACCCCTCGATGGAGTTTCAAGCATGAAAACCCTGCTGGTATCCTTCTGGCCAACTGAAGAGGCCTCAGACTGAACCTGTCACCTTCGTAGTCAGATGCTCCAGTGTTCTTTATGTCTGCTGGAGGAATGCACTGTCTGTTAATTCACCCAAACTAGAGACCTATCATACTGGATTCCACCTTCTTGCTCATGCCCGTAACAAGTCCGTCAGAAGTAGTCAGATCTTAAAATTCCATTTCAACTGTATCTTTGTAATCCTCACTGTATGTATCCTGGTTTGAGCACTCATAATTTTTTTTACCTGAACCATTGTAACAACATTCCAAGTGTGTTTCCCATTTGGTACCTCTCACATGTATCCTCCGGTGACTGATGCTTTGTATAGGAGAGGCAATAGAGCCAGACTGTTGAAAAAACCAAAAGCCATGAGGCTTATGAGAGATGGCCATAACTGTGTGAGCGGAGAAGCACATGCTTCTATTATAAGGCAGGTGCTTTATGTGGAATGGATTGCTGTATCAAATCATTAATCGCTAGCCTCGAATTGCCAATCCAATCAGAAGATAGGCAGGTTTCTCCAGTCTCATGACCCAGTAAAGTGACTCTGAGTGCATTTTTTTCCCCTTACAACAAAACTTACAAACATTTTTACGTAGGCTTTGCTCTTCTCTTTGCCATGCTCACTGGCAGCTGCTTATGTATACCACAACCATTATGTTAATACCTTTCTGTTGCTCCTCTTCTACGATGTCTGCTTTGGTGACTATTTAAGTTAAAAGTGCCTAGAATATTGAAAGTGAATTGTTTAAACGACATGGGGTGTGTTGGAAATTGAAAAAAATTATGATGATGATGTCATATTAACCTTAAGGCAAACACTCTGAAAAGCAACATTAATTTTCAAATAGTGGAAGGTACTTGGTGAGAAACACTGAGTAAAAAATTGACCAAGTATCTTCTTTTTTTTCTTTTTAATGTTTATGTTGAGAGGGTGCATGCGTGCATGAGTTGGGGGAGGGGCAGAGAGAGAGCGAGAGAGCGAGAGAGAGAGAAAATTCCAAGCAAGCTTCTCCACGTCACCTCAGAGCCCGACACAGGGCTCTATCCCACGAACTATGAGATCATGACCTGAGCTGAAATCAAGAGTCAGAAGCTTGACTGACTGAGCCACCCAAGTGCCCTTAACCAAGTATCTTTTAATTTGTTAAGTGTTACATTGAAGTTCTCCTCTTTTTGGGCAATGAATGAATTCATCAGTACCTTCACTGATTTTTTCCTCTTCTGGATCTTTACATTTTACTGACTAAAATTGTTACCTGGCATGTAGTGATCCAAAGTGAGGTAGAAATACTAGAGATTCTACACTGTCTTTACCTGACTTGGAGAAGGAGGGTTGCTTTATGCATAGAAAATGCTCAGCCTAGTAAAAACATAAAAGGAGCCTTTATCTTTCAATATAAAAATAAATGATCTTTGCTATAAATCATGAATGCAGTGGTACATGGTTGTAATCATGCTTTGTCTTTCAAAGGTATAAAGGATCTCTGTTCTCTAATGATGACCCTCTACTCTGGTGCTCTCCACTTCAATTTAAAATTTGTATCAAATATGCATTCAATTATTTAGATTTCAATACAACTTAATAAGTATTCTTATTAACGTTCTCTCTTGCAAACCCTTCAATTTTACTTCTGTGCTAAACCAGGCTTGCTGGGATGATTACATTAATAATACATCTCTATCCAAAACTGAAGTGCCGAGTAGAGAACATGCTAATGGGTTTCATTGATTTCAACTTGGAAATGGGTGCAGGCAATCAGAAAGCAGGTGCAAAACCTGACTAGCACTGAACGACTGGGAGAATATTGAGCCAGGATCCGTGGCAAGATTCATGGCTGTGATTTGAGTTGGAAAAATGTTAAACATAATGAAGTTAAAGCGATTAACGCCTTCTGGGAGAAATGTGAATGCTTCATTATGCTTTTCAGATGGTGGCTTTGAGGGATAAGAGTTCTACATTCTGTCTTAGTAATTTTATTAGTTTTCTTCTATTTTTCCTTCAAGTTAGCTGCATATAGACTCACTCTTCGTTTTCTAAAAACTTGGAAGATGAAGTTAAGGACACAGCTTAAAACATTCAAACAATCATACTACCCGTGCACTTTTCTTTAAAATGATCTGGAGTTAATTTCACTGTTGGTAAAACTGCTGTGTCATTAAAGCTCATTCTGTACTTGAGTGTATACTCCTTTGTATTTATTCCTTTATTTCTGGCCCTAAAAATGAAAGAATAGATGATACTGTGCATAAAAAGTGATTTTAGAGTAAGTTGGAGAGAAGGGCTTTTTTTTTTTTTTTCAACGTTTATTTATTTTTTTTGGGACAGAGAGAGACAGAGCATGAACGGGGGAGGGGCAGAGAGAGAGGGAGACACAGAATCGGAAACAGGCTCCAGGCTCTGAGCCATCAGCCCAGAGCCCGACGCGGGGCTCGAACTCCCGGACCGCGAGATCGTGACCTGGCTGAAGTCGGACGCTTAACCGACTGCGCCACCCAGGCGCCCGAGAAGGGCTTCTTAAAATGCAAGGCAGAAACAGTAGTAATACTCCTAATTTCTCTTGTGTTTTCCTCAGTCCTGGATTCTCTTCTTTTTGAAGTGTGCCCCTTCTGCTTCATATACACACTTTCAGACACTGTACTTCTCTATAGTTTTTGCATGGGTAATAATTCAAGTGATTATCATCAGAAACCTTCAATAACACATAGAAATGGACTCATTCACTGGAAATTTAATAGGTTCATTTGGTTTCTTCAGACAGCTTATGAGAGGTGCTTGGAGGAATAGACTAATAAGGCTCAGGCCTCTGTGTTCTCTACCTGGAAATATCCCATACAATTTAGGGACTGCTATATGGGCATGGTCGTTGTAATTTGGAGCACACGCAGAGAATCTGCCTTACCTGGGTGTTAATCCCCGCTTCAACGACTTGCCGGCTCAGTGACTTTGTATCTTAAGAAATGGGGCTAATATTAATACCTATTTATAGAGTTGTGAGAAGGACGTGAGTCAATTCACTTAGATCTGTTGGAGCAATGCCTGGCACATGGTAGGCACCCTGTGACTGTGAACATGTGTGGTAGTAGTTGTTGCTGCTGTTACTGCTGCTGCTACTATAAGATCCTCGTTTCTCCTTTACCAAAAGTGGCCTTACATCCTGACCCAGTTCCCACTGTCATTCATTCTAGCTAAGTCTCTTTGTTTTGCACGCCTGCTAAAATACCATACTACATCTACATCACTTTTCATTCCTGAGAAATTTGAATTTGACATTTTGACGCTATCTACTAAATCCTTATGAGGGGGTATTGATAATGCCAGGTAATGCATTGTATTCGCTTTATTGAATGAGAAGGCTGTCTGGCTTGAGCAAGGACCCAATCTACCTCAATGCTTGATTCTTACACTGGGAATGTTGGAAGTATATAAAAAAATAATTTCGGGGAGTGCCTGGGTGGCTCAGTTGGTTAAGCGTCTGACTTCAGCTCAGGTCATGTTCTCGTGGTTCTGTGAGTTCGAGCCCCACAGCGGGCTCACTGCTGTCAGCTGGAGCTGATCCCTCTTTGGATCCTGTCTCCCTCTCTCTACTCTTCGCCTGCTCACGCACACTCTCTCTTTCTCTCAAAAATAAATAAACATTAAAAACAAGAATAATTTGTTCACAGACGGGATTATCACTCCTGAGGCTGCCTTCCTGAATCTTCTCAGCTATTATTTTACTGGTATAATTTTAACTTTTGATGGTCATGTATGTATTGAAAAAAAGAAGGTCTTTTTGGTTGTTCATGCCACTTCCAGTTTGTGTGGTTTTAATCAGGTACCTTAACCTCTCTATGACTGTTTTCTAATCTGTAAAATAAGAAAACAAATAGTATCTACTTCATAGGATTGTAGCTAGGTTTTACCGATTCAGTGAATATTATGTCCCTGATACATGACGTGATCCTAATAAATTGTCACTAGTTACATCAACCCAGAAAGAAACATATTTCATAGCCCTGTTCTTGCCAAGATTTGCCAAGTCCTTCAGGCTACTTCTCGCTGTAGCACTTGGTGAAGGAGCATTAGAGCCACAAATGGGAAATCTGTGTAGACGTACCCCAGACTGCAGTGGGTGCACAGTCTGTTTGGTGGGCCACACCTTCTTCTTTTCTGCCACCTGTCCATGGCTGAGAATGATCCAGATCCCTTCCACTTTTTCACACTTGATTATGATTATTAATTTGTTTATGTGTTCAACTGTAAGCATTGGTCTTGGTGAGCCAGTGTTTAATCGTGGCTTTCTTCAGAAAAGGGTAGTGGGGTGCCTGGGTGGGTCAGTCGGTTAAGCGTCCGACTCTGGCTCAGGTCATGATCTCACGGATCGTGGGTTCAGGCCCCGCGTCGGGCTCTGTGCTGACAGCTCGGAGCCGGGAGCCCGCTTCCGATTCTGTGTCTCTTTCTCTCTCTGCCCCTCCCCCACTCATGCTCTCTCAAAAATAAAATAAACATTAAAATTTTTTTTAAAAAGGGTAGTATTTTAATATGTAATAACTAGAGCAAGAAAAATGTGAAGAGTAATAGTAGATGAAGAGGTAAAAGGCAAGCATGATACACGGTTGCCAGTATCTTTATTCTACCAGAGGAAGAGTAGCAAAGCAGATTCTCACAGATCCACATTCTTGATTAATGACTAGTTAAAGCCTAAAGCCATCCTGGTAAAACCTTTCATGTGGTTCTCCTCCTGCTGATAACTAAATAAAAATGAAGAAACTTAGGCTTATTTCCCTGTGTAAAACTTTGACTGTAACAAGGGCAAACCCAGAAGTTCAGCCATTAGGTCATCGTACTCAAATTATTCCCTTGTGAATTTGTCTTCCATCCTGGAAAGGTCTTAGTGTCATTATTAAGCATCTTATGAAACTCTGTATCATTGTTCCTTAATTCACTTGATCATAATGTTCATCAGAGAGTTGGTGAGGTGTAAATGAAAGGTGAAATTATCTGTGGTTAAGCTGCCAATACACATGCTACGATTTTCAATTATATAATAACTTCTCCAATTAGTCATTTTAATTTCTAAAGGCAAGGGTCACAAGAACCCATTTTCCTTGAATGAATAAACACTAGGAATATCATTTGAGGACACTGCATTAAACAGTAGTAGTCCATTTTTCTACCAGTGCAGAGAATCCAAGAAGCTTTGGGAAATAACGGTTTCATTTTGTTATGGCTGTCTGAAGAAGAAAAAGCTTGCGAAGCGTTGCCACATATTTCTTTAGCTACATTTGGGAAAGAAATTCAACTTGGTCAATTATGGACACGTATACTCTTCACAAATATTGTTCCTCTTTTATTAGATATTTGTAGACATGTACTTAATTTTGTAATACTATAGTAGATTAAATGAAATGGTGGAGAATACCTTAGTAATACCACTATTAGAAAAAAGATTTACTGCATGATTATATACATACTTATTTCTAATTTTTCTCTTGCTACCGTGAGTGTATGTATGTGGACACATGTGTATGTATTTGTGTTGACTCAAACACTTTGTCTTGGATTCCCCTCAACCATATTTCAGTTGAGGGACAATCTGTTTCTTATTGATACTTGACTATAGTTTTCTATTTTTGTGACCTCACTGGTGTTTGTAGTGTCTCTAGAAAGTATCATATGCTAAATTTGTTTTCCTTCCAAATCATTAAATTAAAAAAATGAAACAACAGACCCACGGCTGATTTGCCCAGTGAGCTGATTGTTGCTACAGGAAACAGATATTATCAAACCGACTTGATGAATTTTCCACCCTCCCAGTCTCTTCTCCCTTTTCTCACCCATTGATCTTCAATTGAATATAATTTGGGAAATTTTCATATCTCATTGTCTGGGGACAAAGAGGCCAGTGAGAATCTATAGCACAAATAATTCATAGTTTTAATAAACACTATTTAAAGAAAAATCCAGAGTCCTGTACTTTGGCATTTGTTTATCATTCATTCATTCAACAAAGAATTACTGAATACCTGTGTTCAGATAGGTATAGCTTAGATAAAATCCTGTTTATGGAATGTAACTACTTGAAACTCTTTTCAGTGTGTCCATTCTAGATTTGTGTACGATACAGTAAACATACTTTCAGGTATATCCTATATGTGAAAAAATACAGAAATTAGAATACAGCAACACAGAACATAGAAAAGAATTCATGTGTATAGTAACAAGTACTATGGTACTGTCACATTTTCCTGTCCAGCAATTTTCTTTTATATACATATATATATATATATATATATACATATACATACACATATATATATATGATATTGTTATTGCTCTACACATTTCACATGGGCTTCAAAAACTGGAAATAATTTATTATGTGCTTTTATTTATGTTGCAAGGTCTAGAGTTTTTGTTGTTGTTGCTTTCATTTCAGTTGCTTTAGTGTATGTCTCTTGACAACTACTGTTTCATTTCTGAGTATACAGATATAGATCCTGTGCAGACTCTTGCAGGTACTTCCAAATGAATATAGTGAAAACAGGAGGTGATGTGTGAAATGCTGCAGCAGTATCGATTGCCCTGCCACACGAACAGGAATAAACCAAATTACTGCTGTTATGCAGGCCTTTTATAATTATGGGCAAAGGCCAAGGTTAAGCTGGAAAGTGAATTGCTTTCAGAATACTGTATGACATATGGATTTTTCAGAAAGGATGGAGATTGAAGACTTGGAGAGATTGTGAACTTTGCCCTGTTACACGGAACACATTTGTTTGACCAAGATTAAAAATCAGTGGTAACAGGCAGACATACCTTCTTATTAAATGCTATCCTTTGAATTGTAAACAAGGTGGTTAAAAAATCATTACCAAAAAAAAAAAACAATCACATAGTTGGTGATCAATACATATTACTGACAAAAGTTTGTGAACTGACATAAGTTGACCAATTTTAAGATACACCAAACAAAATACTGGGAAAATATTCCAACCATTCAGGTTGATAACAGTTTGAACTCTGTTTTGTATCCTTCTAAATATCAAATAAAAAGTTTCCAGTTTCCTGCTTTGAAGTTTCCTCAGGATTCTTTTAAGTTCTCAGGAATCTAAATTCTTCATATATAAACATTGCATTTGCTTGCAAGCAATAAAAAAATAATCCTGAATTTGTATGTGATTATATGATACCCGAGATATTCAAGGCATTGCTTCTAATCATCAAAATGTTAAGTCAAATATTTTTCTTTTGTTTTTCTGTAAACCGTTACTTTCCATTTTTTTTTCACATTTTAGTCAAATGTATTAGAACAATATAGAGATAACCTTGTTGACTCTGGTTCTAGCAGTGATATTTGGGATGGAAAACTTGATAGGCAATAATTTTTACTATGTTTTTAAAGGAAATCTTTATGGTTTGTGGTTATGGCCCATCCCACAAATGTCATCATTTGATTGTATTCTTCCTTTACATTTGGTCTTATGTTTTATATTTAAATGTCTTATACATGATGGTAAACTTCTTCAGGGCAGGGATTATAGAAAATCCCAATAATTGTCAGCTTTTCTGAGGCCAGTGCTCAATAATACAAATTGTGTCTTGCTGAGAGAGAATAAGAAAGGAAAAGAGAGAACAAATACCAAGTCCAACACTGTTTCAAAAGGCCACATGGCCCAGAATGAAGGGGCTCTGGGGTAGGAATATTCCAGTCTCCAGTGCTGGACATTAGTGACAGGGGCAGTGATGGAAGAAAAGGTCACATCAGGAAAGCAGAAGAGGCAGCATTAGTAGTATAAATGGAGGAGGAAGGAAACAAGGCAGTGAGTAATAGTAGTTTTTCACATCCATAGATTGGAAATGCACTCTAAGTCAGGTACGTATTGCCTGTAGGTGAAAGATTATGACAATACAATACTATTGTAGGATTAGCTATATAATGAATAGCTATTGATTTACATTATCTAGACCAGCACTGTCTAGGAGAAATATAATACAAGCTACATATCTAATCTAAAATCTTCTAGTAGCTGTGTCTTAAAAAGCAAAAGGAAACAGAGGAAACTATTTTAGTCATATAATTTACTTTACCCAATATTTCCAAAGCATCATTTCATCATATAATCAAATGAAAATTAGTCAACTACTTTATATATTTTTTGTACCAAGTTTTAGAAATCTGGTCAGTTAAGAGTGTGCATCTCCATTTAGACTAGTCGCATTCCTAGTGCTCAGTATCTCTACATGGCTAGTAGTGACTATACTAGACAGTGAAGGTACATGTATGTGTGTTTTAAATAAAATGTGTTCTTATATTCTAAAAATGGAAGTGTACAGTTTCTGGGCATTTTTCACATTTGTATGTTTCCATTTAAAATCTTAGGATAGTTTCATATATAGGATGGAAGTTTATAAATTTTAACAGAATAGGCTCAGTGTTATTGAGGTCACACTGTGTCCTTGGGGTCTTACCCTGGCCATGAATAATTAGGAGCTCTGGGTAATCCCTGAAATTATAGCTGAAATTCTTCATGTGGATGTATGATATGTACATGCGAAGGTTCCCATCCGCTTCTCCTGGTGAAGGGGGTCTATACCTTTTATTCGTCTCTCAAAGGGATCGTTATACTCCCATCAGCCCACCAAAAAGAGTTAAGAACTTTTGCGTGTTTATTTGCTTCAGGTAAAGAGACCAAATAGTAAATTGAAGTTGGTGAAATTAAAATCAGGACTGTGGTTGATACTGGCTAGAAACCTGCTGTGATGACTCTTATACACATTATAACAAATACATAATTAGGTGTCTATGGGTCTGATACACAGAATGAACGAATTAAATTATGACATTCTACAATATTGTATTCATCATTAAAATGTGACAAGTAATTGTTTAATCCTTTACAGTTTTTAATGAGGTATTTACATAACTTGTAAATGACACATTAATTAACATAACTTATCTGAGGGATCCACAGTTTTGTTCTTTAATGACACATTTCTGGCAAGGCTACCTATTCAAAGAGCGTGATGAAAGTAACTTCAGTTCGTCCAGGATGCTTCATTTCTGATTTAGCGTATGCTATGTGCTTTCAATCTAACTTTCCTGTGGGAGAAAAATTGTAATTCTCTAGTTCTATCATCTGTGTTCCAAAATCTCTTATTTTGAATTAAATAAATCAGAATTATAGTCCCACCTTGATGGAATTTGGGGTGAGGCGAGGCCTGTATTCCATTTTCCTGCAAGAGGTGTCAGGCGCTAAAGTCTTTATCCCTTTATTTCCCTTTTCCTTTTCTGAATAATTCCCCATTTGTAAGTGCATTTGAATTGCAGAGACTGGAAAAAGGTTTTTTAGCAATCTGTAATTATTAATTGATTACCTTTATATTATACAAGCTCCCTGGTGACTTGGCTGGAGAGAACTGTAATAAATCCCAGCATTAACATAAATTAATCATGAAAGAAAATGTGAGGTATGTGAAGAGCTGGAAATGAGATTAGAGGTAACAATTTGTTTTTTTTTTGAAAATAAAAACAAGAGCAAAGGTTTTATCTCCCATGCAAGGAGACACAAGAAGCAAAGCCCAAGGATTGGGTAGTGTGAATGTGAGCAATGGGTAGAGACAAGGGTCCAGGTTGTGTGGACAGACTGCCAGGGAGGTGGAGGACAGTGACAAGCCAGTTAGCAGATCAAAAGATGAGAAGTGAAATCTAGTACAAAGCCATTTGGGAAGAATTAGAATGTAGTAGAGATCATTGTAGTAGAGAAGAAAGGAGGAAATTACACAGGATAAAAAAGGGAAAATTCAAGAGTGGAGCTAAGCCCCACAACCTGACAAAGCTGGCTGTCCCGAAGCAGAGCTCTGTCAGGAGGTTTTGATGAGCTCTCTTCAGGTGGCATCTGTCTCCAAACCTCCAAGGGATAGAGGCTGAAGTCATGGTCGTAATTACGAGAAACGGATTTGGAACAGTAATTGTATCTTAGTCTGTTTGGGCTGCTGTAACAAAATACCATAGGATAGGTGCCTTATAAAAAAACAAATGTATTACTCAGTCCTGAAGTCTGGGAAGCAAAAGACCAAGGTGCCTGCAAATATCATGTCTATTGAGGGTCCACTTCCTGGTTCACAGATGGGTGTCTTATCATTGTGTCTTCATGTGGTGCAAGAGATGGGAGTGTAATCTGGGGTCTTTTATAAGGGCACTAATCCCATGCATGAGGGCTCTGCCCTTGTGATCTCATCACCTCCAAAAGGCCCTACCTCCTTTTTTAAAAAAAAATTTTTTTTTAACGTATATTTATTTTTGAGACAGAGACAGAGCATGAACGGGGGAGGGTTAGAGAGAGGGAGACACAGAATCCGAAACAGGCTCCAGGCTCTGAGCTGTCAGCACAGAGCCCGATGCGGGGCTCGAACTCACGGACTGCGAGATCATGACCTGAGCCAAAGTCGGCCGCTTAACCGACTGAGCCACCCAGGCGCCTCTAGGCCCTACCTCCTAATGTGACATTGGAGATTAGGTTTCAACATAGGAATGGGGTGGGGGGGCACTGTTGGTCTATAGCAATTTCCTTCTTTCTTGTGATTCTACTGCAGGGGTTAAGTTTGGAAATCACATTGAATATGTGGGTGCACACTCACATGCACAAGACTAAAATCTTCAGGGGTTGAATGTCTTGGAGGTGCGCATCACCTTGGTAGTGCTGTCATGCCTGAATCTGACAGATTTCAAAGGAGTCCAGAAGCTGATGTGTCAGGGCCTTTCCTGTAACTCAAGCAGATAGGTTTATGGAATGGGGGCTCTGGGTAGGAATTTAACTGTAAGGTGGTCAGAATCATTAACAAGGAGATGGGGTTGGTTGATAGTTTAAACATCTTTAACACCATCACTGTCTTTCTCCTGCTGACCATTCCTTGCACGCGCGCGTGTGTATGGTGTATGTAGAATAAATAATGGCTGAGAAAGGGGAATGTGTTGCTACATTTGAACTAAGCCAACATTTAGATATATGGACAGTCTGCTTGAGAGTTGATTAGAAGGCGTTTAACATGTCTGATGCTCATATTTTTATAGCAAATATTGATGTGTTAGAAGTAGAGCCAGAAAAGTCTGAATCCAGACAGTTCCTGCAAGAGCAGTCAGAAATTGCTTTGTGCTCCAGAGTAGACAGAAAGGAAGACTGCTGTCAAAAGCTCGGTAGTATTGGCCTTTCCCTTACATTGCAAAGACTGGTTTGCTTCCTTTTGATAAAGGAATTCATCCGGGATCTCAATAAATTGTTCTGAAGCTCTGCACTGAAAGTTCTCAACAAAACTTTGATCAACTTCTTCCCCCCTGCTACAAGCATGAGAATCTTCTCTAGCCTGTAGTACTTCTAAGACCACTGCAGTAAGATTCTAAGAGACAAGATAAGTAGATAACTTGTTACAGCTCCTTTTTAGCATTAATTCACCTGACTTCTTACATCCACAACTTCCTAGAGACATTTGTAACCGATAAGTTTTAGAGTAAGTACATCATTACATTTTGAGTTCTTTTTTTTTTTCTTTCCAGTTTTATTGAGGTACAGTTGATACAGAACAATGTATAAATTTAAGGTGTACAACAAGATGACTTGATTTGGGGCTCTTTCTTTTGTCATTTATTTATATATTTTTTCTAACTGCATATCTTTTTTTGAAATATAGACTCCACATATTCTGTAAGTTGGAGCAATGTTGAATTGCCTACTATAACATGGATATGTCAGTCATTCCACCCACCGTTTATATATTTGACTGAATGTCCCAGGGGGATAATAAAGCTGTGTCTTATTTTTAGCTACTATCTGGCCTTTCAAGAAGGAAAATGTGTGCCGATGAAGTCTATGGTTTTTAAGAACATTATAACAAAGTAGGTATACAAGTTCACATTTCCTGGCACACAGGAATAACTGACCTCTGACATAGAAGAAACTGTTTTTTTTTCCCCTGGTCCCAAAGCCTGATGTCACCCGGTAATGTGCATCAACTGAAATGGTGATCTAAGCCATAAAATGCAAAACCTGTCTATGTCATCTTTACTTCAAGATACTAAGTAAATGCCATGGGGATTTGTTTGTTTCTTGTTACTTGGAAAATGGAATCTTAGTAGAATATAAAGAATCTTAAGATTAATGAAAGTTGGTAATCAGTGTATCTTATTCTGGGTAATAAAGTTTACCAACAGAAAAAATTTCTCTCCAGTAACCTTGTCAACAGTAAAATATTTATTAGTCTTCCTCATACACATGGTTGTATTCATTGGGAAAGGATTTTCTTCTGCTCAATATTTCAGTAGGTTACATATTTTCTCCTCTGCATGTGGTATATTTTAAGAGAATATTGGCTTTGTTGTCTTAAAATATTGTGTGTCTAGAAACAATATGATGCTTCAACTTCAGCCAAAATATTTGCATTTGAGAAACAGCCCATTTATTTTATTAATTGTCTTCTATTTCTTCCTGTGTTTGGTTACTTACAAGCTCAGTCAAAAAATATATTAATGGTGCTAAGGTCTTGGATGTGGTATCTCAAACCAGTTGGATTTGTGTGCATTTTGCAGTGCTTTAGACCTACTGTTTTTGCATGTCCAATTGTAGATAAAGGGCTGAAACGAATTTTAAGGATGGCATTCTCCTTGTAATTGAGACAGAAAACTGTGTGATCACTTATCCAATCTTCTTTTCACTGAATAAGGGAAAAACATATTGATTGTACTCAAGGTCTGAACAATTGCTCATCAGAAAAAAAGTAAAATTACCTTTTCCTCTGTGTTTCCAGATATTTTATGTGGCGTAGCATATTAACAATCGTACCTGCCGATGTAAATTTAGAGACACTTACCCAAAATGAATTCTAGGAGTTGAAATGTATTGAGTGTACTATATTTTAAAAAGTAACTAACAATTTAGAAGTAACTTTTTCCTGTGTTCCCAATTTTTCATTTACATATATACAACTATGTTGTGTGCGTATATATATATATGTATATATATGTATATATATGTATATATGTATGTATGTATACATACATACATTTATACATGTATATGTATATACATATATGTATGTATATATGTATGTATATATGTATGTATATATACATATATACATGTATATGTATGTATATATGTATGTATAAGCGTACATATATATAGCTGTGTGTATATATATATATACACACACAGCTGTATTATACAACTTGTACATATATGCAACATATATCTTGTACATAAATACAACTATGTTTCTTGGTACTGCAAAGTTGGAAGATACAACTGAATGCTACTGATTTAGATAGTATGTGAATGATAAATAGAAACTTAAAAACTTAGGTCCAAAGAGGTTGTGGATTGGCAGACAGAGTGGTTTCAAGAGAATTCAGGTTTAGACTGAACCTAAGTTAAATAAAGTTGGGGTAGCATCTAAAGGAGTGTTTCTTCTGTATCCAATCGCTCATATACTTGCATCCATATTGACTGCGTGTTCTACTTAAAACCATTTAACTTCCTACAGTGCGATGCTTCCACATCCCCATGGCTGTGCTTACTAGTGAAGTTCCACTGGTCTATAAATGTACATAGAACATCTGACAGCAAGACATCCAGCAAAGTAGCTTTTATGGAGCCAGAGATAATTCAGAAAAAGAATATAGTCAGAAATTAAAGGAGCATCCTGCTCTCTGGGCATGAATATAAATTCTAGGGAGAGGGCCACTTTTTTGTGCCTCTTTTGATATACCCAAAGGAAATGAAATGAGTACCTTGAAGAGATACCTGCACTCCTGCATTTATTGTTCCATTATTCACAAGAGCCAATGTATGAAAGCAATCTAATGAATGGATAAAGACATTGTGATACATCTATTATGTCTGTGTATCTATAATGTTTATATATGTCTATATAAATATAAGTATATAGATATGAATAGACATATATGTATATAAATCTAGAATGTTATTAGATATAGAAATGTTTATAAATGTCTATATTGGTGTGTATGTAAATAAAGATATTATGAAATATTATTTAGTCTTAAAAAAGAAATCCTGTCTCCATTCCATCAGTTGCCTTTTATTTTGGTGATTGTTTCTTTAGCTGTTCAGAAGCTTTTTATCTTGATGATATCCCAATAATTCATTTTTGCTTTTATTTCCCTTGCCTCTGGAGCCATGTCAAGTAAGAAGTCACTGTAGCCTAGGTCAAAGAGGTTGCTGCCTGTTTCCTCCTGCAGGATTTTGATGGCTTCCCATCACACATTTAGGTTTTTCATCCATTTTGAATTTATTTTTATGTATGGTATAAGAAAATAGTTCAATTTCATTTTTCTTCATGTTACTGTCCGGTCCTCCCAGCACCATTTGCTAAAGAGACTGTCTTTTTTTCCATTGGATACTTTTTCTTGGTTTATTGAAGATTAGTTAGCCATGTATCTGTGGGCCAATTTCTGGGTTCTCTATTCCATTGTTCTGTGTGTCTGTTTTTGTGCCAGTACCATATTGTCTTAATGATTACAGCTTTGTAATACAGCTTGAAGTCCAACATTGTGATGCCTCCAGCTTTGGTTTTCTTTTTCAGCATTACTTTGGCTATTCAGGGTCTTTTGTGGTTCCATACAGATTTTAGTGTTGTTTGTTCTAGCTCTGTGAAGAATGCTGGTGTTATAAAGAAGATGTGGTATATATAAGAACAATGGAATACTATTCAGTGATGAAAAAGAATCAAATCTTGCCATTTGCAACAAAGTGGATGGAACTATAGGGTATTATGCTAAGTGAAATAAGTCTGTCAGAAAAAGATGTCATATGATTTCACTCCTATGTGGAATTTGAGAAACGGAACAGATGATCACAGGGGAAGGGAAGGAAACATAAGATAAAAAACAGGGAAGCAAACTATAAGAGACTCTAAAATATAAAGAACAAACTCAGGGTTGTTGGAGGGGAGGTGGGTGGGGGGATGGGCCAAATGGGTGAGGGGCATTAAGGAGGGCACTTGTTGGCATGAGCATTGAGTGTTATATGTAAGTAATGAATCACTGAGTTCTACTCCTGAAGCCAAGACTATGCTGTATGTTAACTAACTTGAATTTAATAATAAAAAAGATTCTATCATTTGCAATAACAGATAAATCCAGAGGACATTATGCTAAGCAAAGTAAGCCAGACACAGAAAGAAAAAATGTTCTCGCTGTATATGGAATCCAAAAAAGTTGAATTTATAGAAGCAGAGAGTAGAAGGATAGTTGCCAATGGGGAGATACTGGTCAAAGGGTACAAAATTGCAGTTAGGTAGGATGAAAAAATCTAGAGACATAATGTACAGTATGATGAGTATAGTTAATACTGTACTCACCACTGGACATTAGCTGAGAGTAGATTCAGGTGCTCTCACCACATACATAAAAGGTAAGAATGATTGAAGCAGGTGGATAAGTTAATAAGCTTGCCTATAGTAATCTTTTCACTATGTCTATCAAAACATCATGTTGTACACCTTAAATGTGTACAGTTTAATTTTTTTTAAAGAGTGAAATCTTTGATTCTTGCCAAATTAAAGGAAGAAACAAACTTCAAGTTCACCAGGGGTCTATGAAGCTAAGGTGCAAACCGTAGTAAGCTACACAAATCGCAGCTCCTGCCACGGGGCAAGGGACCACCCGCCTGGGCCTGTCTTTAAATGTGTGTGGATCATATAAGAGATTCTGGAACTTCATTATGTTCTTTTAACAAATGGCATCATTTCCAATAGAATATAACCTGGAATCTGGAAACAAGATTTCCTCCCAGTATTTTCCATCTATTATCATTTTTAGATAATAAAGATATTTCCTTAAAAAGAATAAATATTTTCATGTCTTGCCAATTACCCTACAGGCTGCTTACTCAGGTAAATGCTAATGTTAAAATCAGCAGCAGTGCGGGGTGCGCCTGGGTGGCTCAGTCCATTAAGTGTCTGTCTGACTTTGGCTCAGGTTTTGCTCTCACCGTTTGTGGGTTGGAGCCCCGCGTCGGGCTCTGTGCTGACGGCTTGGAGCCTGGATCCTGTTTCAGATTCTGTCTCCCTCTCTCTCTGCCCCTCCCCCACTCACACTCTGTCTTTCTCTCTCTCTCTCTCTCTCTTTCTCTCTCTCTCTCTCTCAAAAAATAAATGTTAAAAAAAAATTAAAAGAAGAAAAAATCAGCCAGCAAGTCAACTGCAGCTTTGTAAAGAAATATGAATAGAATTGGCCCAACAAAGAAATTTGGAAGAGGAACTGTAAGACATCAGACCGTCACCCTCCTATTAGGTCGGTGCACCAGATCTGAGAGCCAGGTAAATACCAAATGCTGCTGCTAAGTTAAAGGGATATGTCATGTAGGATGAGTCCAAGAAGTATCTTTTGCTCCTTTTCCAGAAAAAGAAAATTCTAACCAAATCTTTCTTACTGGTGTTTAGTTGAAGATGTGTAGGATGGCACCCTTTGGGATCATACTTGTTTTAAACCAGAATTTGCAAACTTGAAGCCAAGAGATTCAGGTTGTCTTAAAGAGATGCTCAGGGAAAAAAAGTAAGCTGACAGTTGAAAATGAGAGGTTTTAATTTAAATACTTGGGTTTTTGACTTCCTAGAAGACTTGGAAGATGAACCATGCAGAGCCTGCATTCCTACATGGCAATATTTTCCTGAAACTCAGTATTACTGCCATTTTTATTTATTTAAAAAATTTTTTTAATGTTTATTTTTGAGAGAATGAGAAAGTGTGAGCAAGGGAGGGGCAGAGAGAGGGAGACACAGACTCTGAAGCAGGTTCCAGGCTCTGAGCTGTCAGCACAGAGCCTGATGCGGGCTCAAACCCACGAACTGCACTACCATGACCAGAGCTGAAGTTGGATGCTTAACAGACTGAGCCACCCAGGCGCCCCAATATTACTGCCATTTTTAAAGGGAACATGCCCCATAACTTTCTGTAGTTTCTCTAAAACTGAGGCCGTGTGTAGTGGTGTGCTTGCTGATGTGTCCTACTTGGCTCTTCACAAATAAAAAAACCCGATTTATAACATTTTATGATTTTCCAACATGGCGGATTTTAGGTTACCAATGCTATGTCATTTGACAAGGAATAGGGAAGACAGCCATACAGTTTGGTATGAGCTGGTTCTAGAATACCATGGGTAGTTTTCACGTATCACACTTAGATTATTTTTCTTTTTTTTTTTTTAGATTATTTTTCTTAAAGTAAAGAAATACTTCTTTATTCTTTGTTCCATCAAAATTGGAAACATAAAAGACAATTCAAAAGACTACATGTTTCAAAAAATAAAAAGATGTGTCATTGTGATTTACTATCCAGATAGCTGGCACAATTTATTAGTTTGTGGTTCCTGTATGGGCCCTCTGGGCATTTGCTACCTATGTCTAAGGGACCCTGAGGACATTTTGTGGATTCTAGGGAGTTTTAGGGAGGCTGTGCTGTAGTGGAAAGAACACCAGATAAGCTCTCAGGGGTTCATATTTTGATCTTCTACTAACTTGGTTGTTTGATCTTCAGCAGGTTATTAACGCCCCTGGGATGTTTTGTATCAGAGGCCATTAGAATTGGAGGGAGCATAAGAATCCTTGTCTAACCAGCTGTATTGGATGCAGCTCTGTGCCTCCCCAGGCCTTGTTAACTTGCCTAATGGAAGGTCTCAGAACATTGTCACCACTTTATCTCATAATAGTCTGCTGGGATAAGGCCTGGCCACAGTAGTCCTGACACTCAGGTCCAACTTCGGGGTCCAGGCTAACAAGACTCATGGAGGGTTCTCCTAAAACTTTCAGGCTTAGAAGAGGTGCTATGTAAACAATTCCTAGGTTTTGGCTTCTGCTCCAGCAGTTATGCAGAGGGCAGGATAAATGAAACAGGAAATATTAGAGGGTTTTGACTTGGGGCTGACTCAGACCAGTGAAGGAAAAATGACTGGAAGAAATATGTAGACAAAATGCTCTCCTATCTGATTGACCTAAGGGGCTGTGTTTCCACACAGTATCCATATCTGAGGGCATCTCTCTACCATGCTGGAGTCATGGCTGTGTTTTCTTGAGAAACTTTATATAATACCTTCTCTTCCACCTTGTATTTTCTTTCTCCTCTTTCCTACTTTTTCCTTTGCCTTGGAATCCTACTTTCCATTTGAGCTTGATTCTGAAATATTTACCTCAGACATGGATTTTTAAAGAATTAAATATTTATTTTTAAATTTTAATTCCAGTGTAGTTATCATACAGCGTTACATCAATTTCGCTGATGTGTGTACAATATAGTGATTCAACAATTCTAGACATTACTCAGTGCCCATTGTGATAAGTGTTCTCTTAATTCTCTTCTATTTCACCTGTCCCTGCATTCACCTTCTCTCTGGTAACCATTGGCTTTTCTCTATAGTTACAAGTCTGTTTTTTGGTTTATCTCCTTCTTTCTTTGTGTGTTTTGTTTCTTAAATTCAACATATGGGGGCGCCTGGGTGGCGCAGTCGGTTAAGCGTCCGACTTCAGCCAGGTCACGATCTCGCGGTCCGTGAGTTCGAGCCCCGCGTCGGGCTCTGGGCTGATGGCTCAGAGCCTGGAGCCTGTTTCCGATTCTGTGTCTCCCTCTCTCTCTGCCCCTCCCCCGTTCATGCTCTGTCTCTCTCTGTCCCAAAAATAAATAAACGTTGAAAAAAAATTTTTTAAAAATTCAACATATGAATGAAATCATGTAGTATTTACCTTTCTCTGACTTATTTCACTTAGCATAATATACTCTACTATCATCTATGCTGTTGCAAATGGCAAGATTTTGTTCTTTTTTATGGCTGAGTTACATTCTCTTGCCATCTTCTTTATCCATTAATCTTTTGATGGACATGTGGGTTGCTTTCATAGTTTGGCTATTGTAAGTAGTGCTACAATAAACATGGGAATGCATATATCTTTTTCTAGTGTTTTTATATTCTTTGCGTAAATACCCAGTAGTGGAATTACTAGATCATATGATAGTTCTATTTTATCTTTTTGAGGACCCTCCGTACTGTTTTCCAGTGTCTATACTAGTTTGCGTTCCCACCAACGGTGCACAAGGATTCCTTTTCCTCCACATTCTCGCCAATACTCGTTGTTTCTTGTGGTTTTGATTTTAGCTATTCTGACAGGTGTGAGGTGACATCTCATTGTAGTTTTCATTTGCATTTCTCTGATGATGTGTGATGCTGAGCATCTTTTCATGTGTCTATTGGCCATATCTTCTTTGGAGAAATGTCTGTTCTTTGTCTTCTGCCCATTTTTAAATTAGGTTTTTTTTTGATGTTGAGTTGTTTCAGTTTTTATATATTTTGGATACTAGTCCTTGTCAAGTATGTCATTTGCAAATATAAAGAATGAAATATTTAAAAGAGACTAGTATCTCTCAGGATTAAGATACTAGTCTCTAGGGCACCTGAGTGGCTCAGTCGGTTAAGCGTCTGACTTTGGCCCAGGTCATGATCTCGTGGTTTGTGAGTTCGAGACCCGCGTCGGGCTCGGTGCTGGCAGCTCAGAGCCTGGAGCCTGCTTCAGATTCTGTGTCTCTGTCTCTCTCTGCCCCTCCCCCACTTGTGCTCTGTCTCTCTATCAAAAATTAATAAAATGTAAAAAAATATACTAGTCTCTTATCCAAACAAATTCTAACAGATGACTGGGTGACTTCTACTTGAGTAAATATTTACTATATTCTAAAAACTAATTTAATTGTTAAGTCAGGATTTCAAGAGATATAGAAAATAAATGTAATTCCTATTTCACATGTGTTTAAAGATAGAGGAAGTATTGCACAAAAGGTTAAGAGTAGGGACCTCTGGAATCAGAGAGACTTGGGATCAAATCCTCTTTCTTGTACTTGCAAGGTGTGTGATTTGGGCAAAGGTACAAATTCTCTCCCAGCTTCAGTGTTCTTAAAATACAGGTCTATGACAATTTGATTCTGTATCCCTGGGCCTTGTCTGACACTGTCAAGGTATTGAGGGACTTGGCCATTGAATGGAAAGGAGGGGAGAGATTGGAGGTGGTTGGTGAATGTGTGGTCCCGCTTGCTGCTAAGCACTTTGGTGTCAAATGGGTTCAGGTAAGGAGATGATCAGACAGTAGAGTCTGTGGTTGAGACTGGAGTTAAAAAGATTACGGTCAAAACTGGAAACTGCAGTTGTGCTTTTCAGATTGTCAGCTGAAAACCAACTAAGAGGTTAGTAAAGGGCATCCAGGAATGTAAGATAAGATGAGATATGACAGCTTTGCCAGGAGGTCGTCTTGGGGCTGTGGGAAACGTAGAAGTGGAAAAACACATTTTGGTTTCTCTCCCCTCTTTTTAGCCGTAGCCTGGGGAAAGCCTGTAAGTTGGAAACATCACCTTAAATATTGTGTTCTGTTTCTTCCAGGCAATTTAGTAAGCCCTGTTTTTCATTTTGAATTACTGAATATTTCATTTACAATATCCAAAATTCTAAGAGGAGGAAAGAGATGAGAAAGAGGAAGAAAGGAGGGAGAGAAAACATCTCCCACAGAAATTCATTTTCTGGCTAGCTGATGTCCTTTAAAAGGAATTTTTTGTTTGTGGAAAACTACCCATTATCATATTTTATCAGGTTATTAAGTATTATGAAGTTGGAGATTCGTGACAAAGACATTTGAGGTTAAACTATGTTTTAGAAAATATTTATCTCTGTTGTAAAACATCCATGCTATATAAAATTTTTTGAACTACTCTCCATTATGTAGTATTTTCATTTTACAGAGAAGCAAATTAGTATTAGCATACTTTTGCATAGCTCTATGTGATTCTTATTCATGTTTATATGACTTTAATTTATCAGGACTTTATAGAGTCATAACAACTTACTTTACGTGAAATATATCTAATGGACAGGTTTGTTAAGCTGAGCTCTTAAATGAAGATGGGGGAATGACAGAGACTTTTAACTTCGTATATTGCCAGACTAAAAGTTTCCTCTCTTATTGCACCATAAAGGCGAAATCTCAATGTTGTATTTGGGAGTGGGAATAAGACTTGGAATGAAGCATTTGTGTGTATGTGCTTTGTTCTTTATGAGTTTAGAACTACTGGTATGCTCTAAATTCTTAACTATATTTACAGTGATGGGGAGAGGAGATGATAGACCATATTGAAAAGCCCTTAATCATTCATGCATTCATTCATCCATCCATCAACTGCTTATCAAGCAACCATTTTGGAATTTGGAAACCATTGTTCTAGTGACCACTTTTAGGCTTGAATTGAAAAACAAACAAAACAACAACAACAACAACACATTGCAGAACTGAAGTATTCACGTATCGTATATGACTTAATGTTCATATACGATGAACATTCAAAATCAAGTAAAATATTTACTTGATTAGGGTTAGGGTTAGGGTTAGGGTTCATCAAGCAAAAATCAAGCAAAATATTTAACACAAAATAAATGGCTAAAAGCTTAGCCCAGCCTTATTTTGTGGAAACGAAAAGAATGATATAATTTGAGGATCTGTTTTGGGCCAAGTTCATTACTAGTAATTTTTTAGAAACGGTTTCATTTAATCTATAGACCATGAGAGGTAGGTGTGCTGTATGATGAGGACTGGTGGAACAAAGCTGATGAACAGGCCTCTGCCCTTGCCCTCAAGGATTTTGTGCTCTCGTGGGGACAGATAGGGATAATTTAAATGTGACATCTCAGTCCCACAAGAATATTAATCCATGCCTATTGATCTATATGAAGTGAAGGAGGAGGTCACATGCCAGACACATCTGACTCAGCCCAGGTCAAGTCAGGGATACCGTATTTCATCAGAATGTGTATGTGTGGGGCTAAGTAATTTGTCCATGGTTAGTGTCTTAAAGGGATATTCTGCAATTTGGGTGCTGCAGAATGGGAAAACTGAGATCAGCAGATATAGGTATGTTATTCAATATCTGAAGAAGGGTTAAGAATGAAAGATCAGAACCACCCAATGACATTCCCTATGGCCTTGGAATAATAATAGTATTGGGACATATACCCAGTACAGGGGAGCTAGTGAGAGTTGTGGGGTAGCTACCTGCCATGTTTTTTGGACTATAAAACTGATGAGTAGGCACCCTGAGACACAGAGATAAAGTAACAAGACAAAGGTAACACAATTATTAAGTTGTAGGGCCAGGATTACTCGAGTCCCTGCTCTTAGCCATAATATTAAACTGTCCTTTTAACAATTACAGGTATTCTATACCCATTTTATAGGAAGAGAAACCTGAGGTTTACGGAGATTAAGTATGACTTCTTGCTTGAGGTCATATAGCTCATAAGTGGAACCCACTGGGCTTAATTCCATATTGAATTTGCTCTGAAGCCATACCACACTTTGGTTAATTATTTTCAGGAAAAACATTTTTTACTTCAGCGGTGCCAAGTGTAGGTTATTGTTTCTGGCGTATAAATTGTCCAAATTCACATGAATAAGATTAAATAATTCTTTTCAACGGTGCAGCTGGGAAGACAACTTGAATATCATTTTGGGGGCTAATTCGTTCTGGCAGGCCTTTCAAGAGGTGGTATTGTGTGCTGGGGGGGGTGATAATAAAGGATGTTAACGTTTTCCTGGCCCAATTCAAGATTTGTTTGCGTTCTCTGGTACAGAACTGTGTAGGCTCAGCTTTGTACTGGGCTCGTCACTTGAGTGATTCCTACTTTTATTCCTTTAGAAAAACTTGAGCCTTCTCTCCTAAGGCATCTTGACAGCTTGTTGAGAGCTGAAGTGACCTTTCATTTGGGTGGAATCAGATGCCACAGTTTTGGGGTAAAGTGCCTGCTCGCCTCTTCCCTCTCTTGTTTCTGAAGGCTTTTACTCTCTTTCCAATGGATAGTATTATGTTTGTTCTTTGGGTACTCACTAGAAACGAAATCCTGAATGTACTGCTAGGTAGGTTACTTTGAAAATACAGGATACCCACAGTATTTTAGGCAGTATTTCTGAATGCAGGCTCTTATGAGATTGCACAGGCTACTTATCCATGAAGCTGGCCCTGATTTCAGAAAAATTTTCTGAGGTAGTGATCCCAAATACCTGTGTTCTGGTGCTATTCTGTAGCGAAACTTTTACAAGTTATGGTAAATAGGAAAAACACATGTTAGAATAATTTGGTGATCAAACATTTGATAAAATTTACTAAAGGATTAACCTTTTGACTTAATATTCATACCTTTTTTTCTTTTTGCAATTCAAATAGCCTTTCTTTTTAAAGTAATCATGGTAGACATAAAAATATCCCTGTCAAAAGTAACACACAGAAACCCCTTCTACTTGTGTTCTTTTCTGAATTTACTCAGTAGAAATTCCTAGTGTCTTGAAATCACAGGTCAAAAGTACCTACAGACAATATGTCTTTGCATTCAGTAAATTCTTAATCATATATCTTTATTTTATTTATTTATTTATTTATTTATTTATTTTTTAATCATATATCTTTAAAACAATTTTTTTTTAACATTTACTTATTTTTGAGAGAGAGACAGAGCATGAGCAAGGGAGGGGCAGAGAGAGAGGGAGACACAGAATCCAAAGCAGGCTCCAGGCTCCGGCCTGTCAGCACTAGAGTCTGACATGGGGCTTGAACTCACAAACCGCGAGATCATGACCTGAGCCGAAGTCTGACACTTAACTGACTGAGCCACCCAGACACCTCTTCATCAGGTTATATCCTAAGGAATATATTATTGAAACTTATGAAATTATTTACTGTATGTCTTTAGTCTTCATCAAACACTTTTATAAGAAATGGCCTTAAAAAGATAGTTTTCCCATCCCATATTCAAAAGATATTTTTTCATTTCAACATCCCCCTTACATATAAGGATTCACAAATGCATTCTTCCTAGGACTCAATGCCAACAAAATCTGCCTCTCAAATGAACTTGCCTGCAAAGAGTACTATAAAATCCATCACAAAATTTTAGCCAAGTGCTACATTTGATCGTGAATGGCAGAACTGTTTTGTACCATTTTCCTAGTATCTTTCTTCACTTCTTTTATTTATCTTTTTTATTTAACTTTATTTTTTTTAATTTACATCCAAATTAGTATATAGCAAAGCAATGATTTCAGTAGATTCCTTAGTGCTCCTTACCCATTTTGCCCATCCCCCTCCCACAACCCCTCCAGCAACCCTCAGTTTGTTCGCCGTATTTATGAGTCTCTTTTGTTTTGTCCCCCTCCCTGTTTTTATATTTTGTTTCCCTTCCCTTATGTTCATCTGTTTTGTCTCTTAAAGTCCTCGTATGAGTGAAGTCATATGATTTTTGTCTTTCTCTAATTTCACTTAGCATAATACCCTCCAGTTCCATCCACGTGGTTGCAAATGGCAAGATTTCATTCTTTTTGATTGCTGAGTAATACTCCATTGTATGTATGTGTGTGTGTGTGTGTGTGTGTGTGTGTGTGTGTGTGTGTGTGTAAATTATATATACCACATCATCTTTATCCATTCATCCATTGATGGACATTTGGGCTCTTTCCATACTTTGGCTATTGTTGATAGTGCTGCTATAAACACGGGGATGCATGTGTCCCTTTGAAACAGCACAGCTGTATCCCATGGATAAATGCCTAGTAGTGCGATTGCTGGGTCGTAGGGTAGTTCTATTTTTAGTTTTTTGAGAACCTCCATACTGTTTTCCAGAGTGGCTGCACCAGTTTGCATTCCCACCAGCAGTGCAAAAGAGATCCTCTTTCTCTGCATCCTCACCAACATCTGTTGTTGCCTGAGTTGTTAATGTTAGCCATTCTGACATGTGTAAGGTGGTATTTCATTGTGGTTTTGATTTGTATTTCCCTGATGATGAGTGATGTGGAGCATGTTTTCATGTGTCAGTTGGCCATCGGGATGTCTTCTTTGGAGAAGTGTCTATTCATGTCTTTTGCCCATTTCGTCACTGGATTATTTGTTTTTTGGGTGTTGAGTTTGATAAGTTCTTTGTAGATTTTGGATACTAACCCTTTATCTGATATGTCATTTGCAAATATCTTCTCCCATTCTGTCAGTTGCCTTTTAGTTTTGCTGATTGTTTCCTTTGCTGTGCAGAAAGAAGCTTTTTATTTTGATGAGGTCCCAGTAGTTCATTTTTGCTTTTGTTTCCCATGCCTCTGGAGACGTGTTGAGTAAGAAGTTGCTGTGGCCAAGATCAAAGAGGTTTTTGCCTGGTTTCTCCTCAAGGATTTTGATGGCTTCCTGTCTTACATTGAGGTCTTTCATCCATTTTGAGTTTATTTTTGTGTATGGTGTAATAAAGTGGTCCAGGTTCATTTCCAGTTTTCCCAGCACTACTTGCTGAAGAGACTGCCTTTATTCCATTGGACATTTTTTCCTGCTTTGTCAAAGATTAGTTGCCCATACGTTTGTGGGCCCATTTCTGGGTTCTTTATTCTATTCCATTGATCTGAGTGTCTGTTTTTGTGCCAGTACCATACTGTCTTGATGATTACAGCTTTGTAGTATAGCTTGAGGTCTGGGATTGTGATGCCTCCTGCTTTGGTTTTCTTTTTCAAGATTGCTTTGGCTATTCGGGGTCTTTTCTGGTTCCATATAAATTTCAGGATGATTTGTTCTAGCTCTGTGAAGAATGCTGGTGTTACTTTGATAGGGATTGCATTGAATATGTAGATTGCTTTGGGTAGTATTGACATTTTAACAATATTTGTTCTTCCTATCCAGGAGCATGGAATCTTTTTCCATTTCTTTGTGTGTTCTTCAGTTTCTTTTATCAGCTTTCTATAGTTTTCAGTGTATAGATTTTTCACCCCTTTGGTTAGATTTATTCCTAGGTATTTTATGGTTTTTGGTGCAACTGTAAATGGGATCGATTCCTTGAGTTCTCTTTCTGTTGCTTCATTGTTGGTGTATAGGAATGCAACTGATTTCTGTGCATTGATTTTATATGCTGCAACTTTGCTGAATTCATGAATCAGTTCTAGCAGTTTTTTGGTGGAATCTTTAGGGTTTTCCATACAGAGTAGCATGTCATCTGCAAAGAGTGAAAGTTTGACCTTCTCCTAGCCGATTTGGATGCCTTTTATTTCTTTGTGTTGTCTGATTGCACTTCTTTTAAATGGTTTCTGATCTCTCAGAAATTTGTATTTTAACTGCTCTTACTCCATTTTAAATGTTCTGACATTTAAAATTTTTCAAATCTATCCTTTTCTTAAGCTTTAGGTTGACTTAGGTAAGTAGTCAAAAAATAGTAGATACTGCGTGACAAGGGCTGTGAGTGTAGAGAAACATTTTGATGAGCTTGTAGAGGTTGGGTAATACTCAAATCAAAGTTACGTGCGTTTCCTTCCTGGCACCTCCTGTATCTGCGTCATTAGCATTTTTCTCATATGGTTGTGCCAACTAGTAGAAGGAAGGAAGGAAGGAAGATGAGGATGACTTAGCTTCTTGGGGTATGTGTGAGTTCCAGGTGCTGAGACATTGATGATGAGGCTGTCGTTCTTTTTCCTCTGGTTTGGAGTCAGTGTGAAGTGTGAAGTATTATTTCTTTCTTCTCTGGAATTTAAGCTGCTTCTCTAAATTGTGATTTCAAACGTGAAGAGTAATCCTGGGTTCAGCTTGAAAATGCATGGGCAAAAACTGATGTGCCTTGAGAATACTACTGAAGGGAGCCTCCAGCTAGTCTGGTGTTACCTCACCTACCTGCATCTTAAACATATGATCATACGAGTGTTTCCTTTAGGTTTTTAATGGTGACCTTAGTAAAACAGATAAAAATTCAGTGAGAAGTTGTCTGTAATCTTAAGAGAGGCTGATGTACATTTTTCCTTATATTTTCATGGTGGATTGCAGTGCGATATCTATTAGGAAACACTTAGAATAGTGGTTATGCTTTCCGAAAGAGAGGGAAATAACTTCATTCAGTACTGCATATGCTGAATTGTCAGGAATTGTCCATCAAGAATTGTCCATAAATTATTTTATTTAGTTTTCATAACTTCATGAAAATATATTATCTCTGGTTTTTATGTGTTGGAAAAAGAGGCTTGGAGAAATAAATTGCCTGATCTGACAAGGCAGAACTAGGAATTTCTACAACTATAATGTGACTGTAGAGCTCTCGGATTTCCTCTGATTCCAGAGACTGCACACTTGTCCTTTAGAGTAAGGTGGTAGCTGAGTTGGACATCTGAGGCCTTTAGGCAGCTTGTGGGGAGGAAGTTGATGATGTTGGCTATTGTATTACAGATCTGTTGCACCAAGCCATACTTCACTGCATAAAGACTTACCTACCAGAGCCAGCCAGCCCTCATTAGAACTGTCAAAGCTCTTTGGAAAGCATACTAGTCATCTTTGAGAGAAACAAAGTTAGGAAGGTTTGGATTTAAGAGAAGGCATCTTTCTCCCAATGGCCTGTATCTGTGACCTCTCCTACCTTCATTTGGAAGAAAAAAAAATCTTAGCTATGTGCAGAGTACTGTGCCATATTACAGCATCCTGAAGATACTGTAGTAAGAAGTGCATGGTCTCATTTCTCAATGAATTCATTGTTTATTGAGATAAATTAGTAAGCTGATAATCACATAGCTAATTCATTAATTAGAGGTGTGATGAATGCTGTAGTGGAGAATGACAGGATGTTATGATCATGTAAGAAGTCTGACACTAAGTAGTGGTCAGCTGAATGAAGGGAGTGGGAGGAGCTGAGCATTCCAGCCAGAGGGTCCAGATAAGATATAGAAGAGCCACATGGAAATAAGCAACACATCTGGTAGGTTGCCAGATGCCAGAATAAGAGGATCACGGTTACATGGGCCATCAGACACTTTTAGTTAATAGTTGTGGTAGCTCTGAATTCCATCCTTGCCCCAAGTAGTTTTGTAGCACATAGTATAAGCTAGCACAGTACCTGCATATTGTAGGGGTCGCATGTGTTTTACCTGTTACCTATTGCTGTGTCATAAATCTTTCCCAACCTTATTAACAAATAACCTTTTATTAATCAGCTCTCAGGGTTCTGTGAGTTGACTGGGCTCAGCTGGGTGGTTCCAAGAAGCCCAGGTAGAAGCTGCAGGACTTTTTCTCTGGTCTTGTAAGTTCCAGAGCTTCACTTCTGCTATATTCTGTTAGTCAGAAAAATCACTAAGGCCAGCTCAGATTGAAGGGAAGGGGAAGTAGACTTCACCTGTTGGTTTAGGAGTGAATAGGTCACATTGCAGGGAAAGCATGCTGGCGGGAAGATACTGTTACCACTCTCTTTGAAAAACACAATCTGCCAAGCTGAAGAAAGGAATTGGATGCTAGTCAGGACTGAGATACGCCCAGGAGGCTGGTTTGTCTGCTCCTTATGGTCTCAAGTTTCTGATCTGATTCATATTTTAGGAACTGCCAAGATTAGATATGTCTCCCTTATTTAATCAGATCCTACTCTGATTCATTTAATCCCTATGAGATGGCATTACAGCATACATCCTTGCCAAGTATTTTTGATCAACTTATATTATTTCTCTAAGTTTTTAAAAAGATGCTAGTGAAATCTAGACTATCAGAGTTCTTTATCTGCCACATTAGGTTGTGGTAAGGTTGCCAGTGATGTACTCATTTTTCAGCAAACAACATGACAGCAAAGGCTTAGGGTGCTTACTTTAGCCTGAAGCTGTTCCACTACTTTAAGGACTATATATTCAGTAGTCCTTTTTTTTTTTTTTAATAATGTTTATTGAGAGACAGAGAGAGTGCGAGCAGGGGAGGGGCAGAGAGAGAGGGAGACACAGAATCTGAAGCAGGATCCAGTCTCTGAGCTGTCAGCACAGAGCCCAATTCAGGGCTCAGTACTCAGGATCGGTGAGATCATGACCTGAGCCAAAGTTGGATGCTTAACCTACTGAGCCACCCAGACACTCCTGTTCAGTAATCTTCGATAACAGGAATGAGGAGCAGCTGTGTGCCAAGTAGCATATTCGTGCTGAGGATGTAAATATTAACAGAAAAATGTGCAGTGCTGCCCTTAGGAGTTTCTAGTTTCAAGACTGGTTAAACGTTCATACAAATGTGAACTTACATCTCAGACACAAAGGCATGTAATGAGAAAATAGCTTGATTTAACAAAGATATAAAAGCACCTACTTTGTGCCAGGCCTAGGTTAATTTAAATTGGTAGATGATGGTTTCTACTGTGGTTAATGTGTAAAGGTCACTAACATGTTTCAAGGAGTTTGGGGGGTGACCTGAAAAATTGTAAGATTGACTAGGTAAACTTAAGAAGCTAAAATAGGGATTTTATAATGAAATATTTTTGAGTGCTTCTGAAGAGTTTGCTCCTCATATTAATTTTCATGGACAGCTGTGACTGAAGCATGATGAAATTGCTTAAAAATGGTGTTTCTTAGCAGATTCTGTCATTTTTATGAAAAATCTGCCCACTTTTCCCCCTTAGAAAATAAAAGAAAACAAAGTTGTCTTTCTGGTCCCATAACTAAGAAGTGTTTCCATCCCATAAAATAAGTAAAGCTACTTTTTTGGCCTTTTGCTAAAAGAAAAAAAAAATGCTTAGGGATATTCTTTAAAAGGCACAGTGGCACTGTTTAGAAAACTAAAACTTTTCTATTTGGAGCCTTGAAAATCTGGCTTTGAATTTCATCTCTACCTTTTCCTAACCAAACATCCTTAGATGAGTTACTTAGCACTCCTGAGCCTCTATTTCCACTGTCTGTAAAGTCAGGTAATAAGATTTTATTTTTTTTATTTTTATTTTTTTTAATTTTTTTTTCAACGTTTATTTATTTTTGGGACAGAGAGAGACAGAGCATGAACGGGGGAGGGGCAGAGAGAGAGGGAGACACAGAATGGGAAACAGGCTCCAGGCTCTGAGCCATCAGCCCAGAGCCCGACGCGGGGCTCGAACTCCCGGACCATGAGATCGTGACCTGGCTGAAGTCGGACGCTTAACCGACTGTGCCACCCAGGTGCCCCAGATTTTATTTTTATATAAACTGCATGACACTATGTAAAGCATTACAGTGTCACACAATTATCATTTAATACTACTTGGCACCAACTGGGACTGTAGAATGTTAGGTTTCTAGGTAAAACAAAAGCCTTTGTATCTCCTGTATGTTCTATTTTATTTTAAGGTCAATAATTGATTTCAAAATAATACTGGACCTCGAGATCAATTGATGTTAGGGCTGGTGGCTATTTTGCATGTGAGATCATCTTTAATATGGTCTTTGGAGTAACATTAATTTGGTCATCTGTGGATTCAGTGACTAATCAGCTTATTTTTCTTTATGGTCCTAATACACAGAGAGTGCTTGATATCTATATAAAGTTGGGTCGAGAGCAAAAATTGGTATACTATTAAGCTCTTTACTGATTATTATCTTAAAAAGTAGTCTCCATTCAAACATCTCTTATGCTTAATGATGCCATCTTTCCCTACACCTGGTGTCAAATTCTACAGTGGGCAGTTACTTGCTGAAATCTAATGCAAATTCAGTGTGAATTCTTGGGAATGGAAATGATCATTTTTTTTTAAGTGAATCAGAAATGAACAATGCTTTATAAATGTTTTCACGCATTTTTTTTCAGAAAAATAATGTCTCTGAAATTTATATCTGATTTATTTTTGGTCAATTAAAAATATAGGACTTATTTTCCTTATCCCCCCCCCCCAAATATTTTTAATCACTAATTAAAATATAAATTTATTTATATATTTTAATTGACTGCTTTTGGTAACATTATCCTGTAATACAGAGCACCTATTCTGTACTAAATTAGAAGCTGGCTCAGCTGGTTAAGCGTCCAACTCTTGATTTCAGCTCAGGTCATGATCTCACAGTTCATACCCTACTTTGGTCTCTGTGCTGACAGCATGGAGCCTGCTTGGGATTCTCCCTTTCTCTCTCTCTCTCTCTCTCTCTCTCTCCCCCTCCCTCTTTCCCTCTCTCCCTCTCTCCCTCTCTCCCTCACTGTCTCTCTCTCTCCCTCACTCTCTCTCTGCTCCTCTCCCATTTGCTTTCTGTGTCTCTATCTCAAAATCAATAAACTTAAAAAGATAATTTAGAACCTGGCATCCAGTTTACCAGTGTGGTAGAGGGATGATAGGGATCAAGAAACAAAATTAAATTTTGAAGGATAAGATTATTTTCAGGAAGTTTAAAAAATGGATTTCCTTTTCTTATTTATGTTAATTATATTTATTAATTATAGTTTACTTATATTTAGATTATTTGTAACATATACCAAAAAATAAGGCAGCTTCTTAAAAATAGTTATTAGTTTACCCTGAATTTTTGTTACTGAATTTGGGTTGTTCAGTCATCAGTACTTTTAGGTCAAGACTCGAATTTGAAGAAGACTCATAGAGGATTGGATAAAATTGGGTTTCTTATATCTTGCCCTTATTGCAAACATTTCAGTTTAAATTATACCTTGATCAGTATTTACTCTGACCCATGGTTCACAAAAACTTCAGAATCAACTGGGGAACTTCATAAAAGTTCTAATCCCCAGACCTCACCCAGTCCTTTATTTATTTATTTATTTATTTATTTATTTATTTATTTATTTATTTATTTATATTAATTTTTAAAATGTTTTTATTTATTTTTGAGAGTGAGAGAGAGATAGAGCACAAGTAGGGCATGGGAAGAGAGAGAGGGAGACACAGAATCCAAAGCAGGCTCCAGGCTCTGAGCTGTTAGTACAGAGCCTGACATGGGGCTCGAACTCATGAACTGTGAGACCGTGACCTGAGATAAAGTCAGATGTTCAACTGACTAAGCCACCCAGGCGCCCCTCACCCAGTCCATTTAAATCAGAATCTTTGGGGGGGGTAGGCCTGGTTGCTTTTTAAAATTTTATTTTATTTAAAAATTTTTTTTTCTGTTTTATTAATTTTGGAGAAAAGAGAGAGCATGAGCAGGGAAGGGAAAGGAGGAAGGTGAGGGAGGGGCAGAGAGAAAGGGAGACACAGAATCTGAAACAGGTTCCAGGTTCTGAGCTGTCAGCATAGAGCCCTATGCGACGCTCAAACCCACGAACTAAGATCATGACCTGAACCGAAGTCAGATGCTCAACCAACTGAACCATCCATGTGCCCCTAGGCCTGGCTACTTTTCTTTTTTTAACGCTTATATATTTTTTAGAGACAGAGACAGGGCTTGAGTTGGGGAGGGGCAGACAGAGATGGAGACACAGAACTCTAAGCAGGCTCCAGACTGAGCTGTCAGCACAGAGCCAGATGTGGGGCTCAAACCCACAACTGTGAGACGATAACTTGAGCTGAAGTTGGAAGCTGAACTGCTTGAGCCACCCAGGCACCCCTATGCCTGACTACTTTTAACACTTGTCCAGGTGACTCTAATGTATGACAAGGTTGGGAAGTACCGACATGGCAGATCCTGACAGTGGAATCACTCCCAAGGGGCTCTGGGATGAAAGTTAGTAACCATCCATTTCCTGGAACCCATTGTTTACAAATGTCTTCACCATTATTCTGTTCTCTGCTCTCAACTGTTCTTCCCATTGCTCCCACTTAGAAGATGTAAGTGTCATTATTTAGAGCACAACTGGCCCCAGGATGCAGTTTTAGCAAGATTCCAGCTTGGCTGCCATTATTGACTAGAATTACTTGCGATAGAGCCAAGCCATTTAAACAACTCAAAACTTAGTGTCATTGCAGCATGGTGAGGATGAAACAGCTGTCTAATTTTCTTTCTACCCCCAGACCCTGATGTAGCTTTTTAGCTATTATATATTGCCCTTGAAATGGACCACTATGAGGTCATGCTGGGAATTTTGGTGATTTTACATCAAGGAGCCGCCCAGACAGGCTGTGAAGTGAAAAGACCCAGCTGCTGAGGAGGATGAAGCTGCCAGTAACAGCTTTTGGTTCCGAAGCCTGGAACCTGGTCTGTCTTGTTCACTGTGGGGTCCCTGGCTTCTAGAATAGTATCAACCACAGAGTGGGCACATGATGAAAACTTGTTGAAGGAAGACATGAAGCTTGAAAAACCTAAGTGCTTAATGGCTTTGGGAAAGGCTTTTAGATACTATCTGTCAGCCTCCCCCCATACTACTCAATAATAATATAATAATAATAATAATAATAATAATAATAATTGTTATTACTGAGACTTTACATATACTGGACAATGCACTAACTTATATGTACACCTACATACATGGGCACACATAGGGACCCAGAAATACAAGTATGTTACTTCCTCTTTACAACTCATAATAATCATCTTAAATAATTGTTATTATGTATTATTGTCCTGCCTTGTTTGGGGGCACTGAGACTTAGGCCAAGTAACACAACCAATTAAAAGCAGAAGTGGTATCAAATTTCACATCTTCCAATTCCAAGGCTGCATGATAAAATCACCAAATGAGGCTAATAAACTAGGTCTCTAGCTTCCTTAAACATTTCCTTTCCAGTTTCCTTAAACATTTCCACAAGCTTCAGCCCTTCATAGCAGTTACAAATCCACTCTCAGAAGTTACCTTATTCCTGCATCTGTTCACCTGCTGCCTCAGTTAGCTTCTAAGTTCAACAAGAGAAGGAAATTGGTTTTCTTGTTCACCACATAAGCATCTAGAGAGTGGTTAAGTGGGTGTTGGATGAATGAGTAAATGAGCCCACTCTCCTCTATGGTCCGTGTTTGATTGATAAGCCTCACCGTCCAGTTGCTCAATCAAGACAGCTGGAGATTATCTTTGATCCATTGTTCATCCTCATTGATTGCCCGTGATTGGCCAAGTTATGTTTACTTGTCAAATGTTACTCAAATCTGTCCCTCCTCTCCTTCATTTCCCATGCTGCTGCATTAATTCTGGCACTTAGTGCTTCCTCTTTTGTGGTAACATTCTGATCTGTTGTCTGGACTTGAGTCAGCTTCTGATTCATGAAGCTTCTAGTGTGGTGCTTCTCAACTGGGGAAAATTTTGCCCACCAGGTGAGATTGGGCAATGTCACAAGACCTATTTTGTCACACCTGGGGATTTGCTACTGGCATCTAGTTGAGAGAGGCTATGGATGTTGCCGAATACCCCACAATGCACATGACAGCGCCCCAAAATGAGGAATTACCTGGCCAAAATGTCAGCAGTATAGATGTTGGAAAACACTATTCTAGAGAAGGTTACTAAAATTTCTTTGTAATTTATGTATAGTCAAACCCTTTTGATGACTGGTCTCTGCCAGTAGGGTAAAATACAAAGTTCATAGCATGTAGAGTATAATTATGATTTGCTTCCATCTTACTACTTCAGCAACACCTCTCATTCTTCTGCCATATGTGCAGTGAAACTCCATTTACTTTAAGCAATTTGCATGTTCTTGAAAGCTTTCAAGTATTTCTTATTGTTGATTTGTTAAAACTCTCAGCAGTCTTCTGAGGTGTCCTCTTACACTATCCTAGTTACAGTACTTGGGTTAACACTGAGTGCTCAGTGTGTGGATGCTATGGTAGGCATTGAGGATTACAGCAGTAAATACAATAAACGTGGTCCCTCACTCTTGGAGCTTCCCATCTGTATCTACTGGAGTTAGCTTAGAGTTGTGTAGCACTTAGAACTATCAGTTTACCATTATTAAGGCCATTAAATACAATTGAGTTGTCACTTCAGATAAAATGAGCAAGACGTAAAAGTCATGCTCTGTTCACAGCAAAATCACATTTATTATCTTAAAAAATGTGTGTATTTTAAGCAGTTAATTTCTTCAAATCAGGTTTCAAACAAGATCCATTCTTTGTATTGGGTTATGTCCTTGTCTGTTGTAAGTCTTTTGGGTTTTTTTAATCTAAAGACCAATTTCTTTCCATCATCCCTCATTTTCTCTCCTTCCTTCCATCGTTTCTTCCTTTCTTCCTCTTCATCTCTCTCTTCATTTCATTCTTCTTCTCTTTCTCCCATTCTGCTGTTTTGTAGAAGCCATCGGTCAGTTGTCCTATAGAAAGTCCCATATTTTGGAGTTTAGATTTCTGACTGCTCCTTTGTCTAGGTACTTAACTTATTCCTCTATTCTTCATGTTCCCTTGTAACTAGATATTAGATAGAAAAGCTTAATTAGACTTATGTATCTTTTTTGCAATTATATTTATAACTAGTGCTGTGTATTTCACAGTTCATCATATAGGTGGTAAACAATGTGTGGTTGCTGCACCTTTAATGATGCTTAAATTGGGTTTGGATGGTGACAGGTGACAATCTGATATCTTCCTTATAAACTTTCCTATCAACTTTGCATCTAATGGTTTTACCATTCATTGAAGAGCATTGTGTGAATCAGTTAATTAGATATTTTAAAATGTTGGCAGTCTAATTCTTCTATTCTGTTTGCTTTTATTAGGTAAAATTCCTTTATGTAGAATTTGCATCGTGGTTACTGTGAAATAGAATTTAAACAAGATCAGCAGCATAGATTTTAATTTTCCTCTTCAATCATTAATTCTATGAGAAATAATTTAGTACCTTAACATTCTCTGGTGGTATCTAATTAACTTTAATTGGTTTTTTTTTCTTTATCCTTCCTATTTATTTTCTTCCATAAGTAATATTATGAACTAATAGCCCCTTTATGCCTATATCTCTTTTTAAATGCATGGGGCTCTAATATTTAGTACAAAGCTTTGTACATAAGCAATGGATATTTGTGGGGTTTTTTCCCCTGAAAATTAAAGGAATAATCATTGTTTTAGAATTTGGGTACGAGTTTATTAGGGGATGAAATAAAATAGTTGTTACTTAAGACAGTAGATCTTGTGCCTGTTTTCTTGGATCCAGTAGACCCACTCTGACACGTACTAGACAACAGGCTAGATACTATTTTTGTCGCAGATTTACTTTTGGTTATAATATCTGTGAATTATTTACAATCAAATACCACTAGACTGTGCAACTTACTACATAATTTAGAGATGTCTCAGAAATTACACCCTTGGTGGGAGCTCTGGGGGATGATTGTGGGTCACTGTGGAATCTTTCTCACATTACATAATTCCCTTGTGTGAACAAGCATTAGAGGACCTTGGTCAGTGACATTTTCTAGATGAGCTGATTATAAAGGATCTAGCCAAGTTAAAACAGGACCATGAATTCAGAGTAGTTGTTTGAAGTTTTTGTTTTGCTGTTGATTTCCTAGACATGCTTGATCAAATCTTTTGATCTCCATTTCCCCCAATTTTCCCGCATTTAACAAATGGTGTTTATGACAGTCTCCTTACCTTTCAAAGGTGTGGTATAGTTTAATCAGTGTTATGAAAATGCATAAGTTTTAATTGAGTTTCAGTATCCTAGTCCTGTATATGTTTTGCTGCCAAATAATTTTACCTGGCTGGTACACACTTGGGAGTTTTTCTGTGCTGTTAGTGGACTGTTACATAGTTGATCACAGCTTAAATTACCTTTAATTATTAGAAATTGGAACACAAGGAATGATGTGGCTTCTTTTATTTGTCACCTCTCAGTTTAAAAAATTATAATGAACATAGTTATGTGAACTGGCAGTAATAATGAACTTACTGAATGCTCCTGGTCCTTGTCTGACAGCTTACACCAGTGATATTTTCTTTTGTATCCAATTATTTTCTCTTGATTAAAGTTGACTATGTCTTTGGATTATCTGCTTTAAAATATTTTTAAGAGTGATACAATTATTTAAATAAAAGTAACTTCAATTTATTGATTACTTACTATGTTCTTAGTCCTATGATATTGTACCTTATTTGGTCCTATAATATTGTACCTAATTTTAAAAATATGCCTTATAATTAATTAATTTTAATTTTTATAACAGCCTAATGTGTTTCCAGAATAAATTTAAGTATTATAGAGATTTAAGAATTTTCCTAGTTTACCATGTATAGTTAGAAGTAAAGTTGAGATTAACTAAAGTCTGCTTGACTCTAAAGTTTATGCTCTTAACTATAAGCTACTGTCATCTTTGAAAAAGACCAATTATTTTCCCACAGAGAGCTAGTAAGTCATCTTTTCCAACCATAATAAATGCTTGTTTATATAAGTGAGCATATTTTTATAATATGCACATATTATGTGGCCCTTGATAACTTAGACACCCATTCCTTAGTATCCGAACAGCATGGCATGAAACAAAGTGTATGGCCCAGGATCATTAACAATACATTCTACTCTTAACTTGCTTAACTTGCTCTGATCTTCAACAGACATTGAAAGAACTAAAGATATAGCCCATAGAATTTATTCACTTTCCCTTTTCTCTTACAGCTCTTTTCTCCAAATCCCCCAAATTCCTTCACAACCTGCCTTTTAAAAATATTCCCTCTCTTCTGTTTTGGTTCTTTCAGTTTGGGAGAAAATTCCTTATATTTAGGAAAGAGGTAAGGGAAAATCAAATTTGTGATTTCAGCAGTGACTTGCAAACTTTGTTGACTGCATATAATAAGTGAAAAGTGTTGGAAAATAGTGCAGTGGCTTTAACACTTCTATGTTATTCCAGTCCATTCTGCTGCACCCTTACCCTGCTCTCTATCCCCTTCCCCCTGCCTATTTAAAAATTTTGGTTATGACCCATCCACTTGATTTTATGATTCATGAGTGGGTCATGGGCAGAAGTAAGAAACTCACTTAACACAATTATCTTGTATTGGAGAAAGAGAGAAGTCTATGAATATGGCTCAATTACTAATTTTGCTCCTATTATCCATATACATGCATGTCACATTAGTTGTTTTGCTAAGAATTACTTCAGTGGGAATTTATATTTTGAAAAGTCATATTAAAGTGATTATTAAGGAAAAAAGGATAATGATTAGGTCAGAGGGGAATGAAGTAAAACACTTAGAAAATAATAGGATTAAAGATGGATTATGGATTTAGTATATTTTGTTTCATTTAAAATGTGTTTGGTAGAGTTGTTTGACAACACAGGAAGGTCCATGGGAAGGAGGGTAAAACACAGTGAACAATTTTAATGGGGAGTAAAATGAACAAGAGAAATTATAAGTATTAATATGCATGTTTTATTACAGACAGTGAGAGAAGTGTTGGTGAGAAGGTTGAGCAATTGGAAACCTCATATATTGCTGATGGGAATGTAAAATAGTGTAGCCACTTTGGAAAACAGCTCAGCACTTCTTCCAAAGGTTCAACGTAGACTTAATATTTGGTGCAGTAAATCCGCTTCCAGGTATACTGTTGACAGCAATGAAAATATATGTCCACACAAAAACTTGTTCACAAATGCATGTTCACAGAAGCATTATTCATAATAGCCCCAAATTGGAAATAACTCAAATGTCCATCAAGTGATAAATAAAATGTGGTATATTCACTCGATGGAATATTATTCAGCAATAAAAAAAAGGAAGTGGTGATATATGCTGCAAGATGGATGACTTTTGAAAGAATTATGACAGCTGAAAGAAGCCAGTCACAAAGGACCACATGTCGTATGATTTCCTTCTCAAGGAATGCCTAGAATAGGCAGATTTATAGACATAGAAAGTGGATTAATGGTTGCCAGGGCTGAGGGTAGGGTGGGGCATGAACAGTGGCAGCTAAGGGATATGAGGTTTCTGTCTTGGATGACAAAAATGATCTAAAATTAGATCATGGTAATGGTTGCACAACTCTGGTAATAGACCAAAACCCACTGAATTGTGCATTTTAAATGGGTGAATTTTATGGTATATGAATTATACTTCAATAAGGCTGTTGAAAAAGGAAATACATGTTTTAGAACTGAGTGGAAGTATGAAATGAATGGTATCATTTGATGAATCAAGTGATCGTTTTTATGTTTTTGAATATTGCCTACTTGTTTTTCATAGTAGAGCCCTTGCTCAAGGTGCCTTCACATTGTAAAGAGAAAATTCAGCATAGCAGTTTGGCTCAAGTTTGTATAAAATCTGCATGCATAAGAAGAGAGGCAGTTAATAAAATATGATATTTTCAGAAGGATATTTAAAACTAATTCCAATAAAATGGCAAAAATAGCTCAAGAGCAGAAGGACAGAAACTGTAAACTGAATTGTTTTCACAATGTAGACAGTACATCTCATGTTGCTAATTTTGATCCAAGATTTTTATAACTTCAAAATTAACTTTTTATTTTGTTCTCATAATTTAACTGGGGACTGATTGCTTCTGTCTTGCCAATAGTTTAACTGCGATCTGAGGTAATTTGGAAAAAGACATTGGGGTTTTCGTATCATTAAAAACAGTAAGTTTAATTTTAAATACACTTCATTTTTTTTGGAGTAATTTTATATTTGTAGAAAAGTTGTGAAGAGAGTGGACAGTTTCCTTAAACCCTTACTGATGTCCCTTAAGGTTAGCCATGGTATAAGTACTGGTCAAAACTAGGAAATTAGTATTAACTAGCACACTGATAGTAACTAAACTCTAGAATTTATTCGGAATTCAGTGTTTTTCCACTGAGTCCTTTTTTTTTTTTTCTGCCATTGCTTCAATCTAGGTTACCCCATTGCCTGCAATCATTATGTCTTCTTAGTCTCCTCTCATTTGTGACATTTTTTTAAGTTTCTCCTTGTCTTTTGCATGACCTTGACATCTTTTAGGGGTAGTGGTCAGTTATTTTTTAGAGTATTCCTTCACTTAGTTTGGTCTGATACATATTTTTTATCGTCATTCGCTCTGAGTGACGAGGGTTGGGGAAGAATATCAGAGAGGTGAAGATTTTTCCTGGTCACCTCGTGTCTGGAGATACATGGCATCAATATGACTTACTCCTGGTGGTAGTAATCTTGATCCCTTGGCTAACGTAGTGTTTGTAGGGTTTCTTCACTGAAAAGTTACTATTTTCCCTATCCGTATCCTATTCTTGGAAAGTGAGGAACCTAGTTTTATATGATAAATGGACTGCTTCATTTTTATTTCTCTGTATTTTATTTAGGCCCCAATATGTCTTTTGAATCTGTGTGGTAGGGTGGTTCTTTTTTTTAAATCTCTACTTAAAACATCTTATCCTTTTTGTGACAAATTACAGTGCTTCTTAATCAAGTGAATTTTGATTTTCATAACACATGAAGATTCCACTCTAAGTTAGGTAGTTTTTTACAAGTGACAGTGAAGATGTTAATATAAGATGAAGATTCCTA
Organism: Prionailurus viverrinus; assembly: GCF_022837055.1. NCBI lineage: Eukaryota > Metazoa > Chordata > Mammalia > Carnivora > Felidae > Prionailurus > Prionailurus viverrinus. Next base: position 98,191,610 of record NC_062567.1, read on the forward strand.
TACCAAAAGGAATATATTTTTAGGGCAATCCAATACAAAAGCTTTTCTGTGAGCGCTGTTTCATACAAACACTAAGGCAAAAACACTCTACCATAAATGGCATTTTGCACTGTGTTTGAGTAGATAGGTAGCTCTAATTTTCATGTACATTTTTTCATTCCATTTATGGAATTCTTTTCTTCAAAATGGGAGTGTTTCAGTTTAATTTACTCCGTGCACTTTATAATATAAAGTCCTGCATAAAAAATTGTATTTTTTGTCCTAGAGACATGATGTGTTAAAAACCTGCAGGACTTCTCCTATACAAGGTTAATTCCTCTTAGTTTGCTTCCTTCCTTCCTTCTCCAGGAAGGCTCAGCTTTAAAATGAGCATGTGTGGGGGTGCCTGAGTGGCTCAGTCGGTTGAGCATCTGACTTCGGCTCAGGTCATGATCTCACAGTTTGTGGGTTCAAGCCCTGCATCGGGCTCTGTGCTGACAAGCTTAGAGCCTGGAGACTGTTGGGGATTCTGTGTCTCCCTCTTTCTGCTCTCCCCCCACTCATGCTCTGTCTCTCTCCTTCAAAAATAAATAAACATTAAAAAAAAAATTAAAATGAACATGTGTGCCCGGGTGCCCATATGTGTGTGTGTGTGTGTGTGTGTGTGTGTGTGTGTGTGTGTGTGGGCACGCATGCACGCACATGCGTTCTTGCACTCTCGGGAACACACACACACACGTCTCTTGAGGCTTAACATCCATGGTTTCTCTGTCTGTCTCTGTCTGATTGTATCTCTACTTTTTTCATTCTTCTCCTGAATCTCTTCAGAGGTTACATTTATACTTCATGTCACTAAATTGTACATTTAGAAATCGGTTAAAAGGGTAAATTTTGTTGTGTCACATTAAAACCTAAAATAACCAACAAGAGGTAACGTTTATCTCTTCTTTGTCTTTATTTGCCATCTCTAACCCACTTTCATTCTGAATTGTACTGTATTCTCTCTGCTGAAATTATTTTGTCTGTGCCACCAGACATCTCTAATTTCCAAATCAGATGGGCTTTCTCCTACTGGACTTTGACAGTTACTGACATATGGTGTGTATTCAATAAATATCAGTTGATTGGGTGTTAAAGGAACTTCTAACTCTCCATAAAATATTGGTATATATAGAAATACCTCTCACAAATGTGCTTTCCTCATTTGTTTAATTTGTAATGACTAGTTTCTCCCAATTCTGTGTGGTACCTACTCATGTATGTGAATAAAACAGGAATATCTGGTATAGTCAGTGCCACAGCTTTTGCAATGTATATTTGATTATTGTGAACTTTTTGTTCTCCACCGATAATTTTAGTAACTTCTTTGGGGCCTGTTTGGTTAGTCCCCAACAACAATATCACTTTCCACTTTCCCCTTTGGGTCCCCAAAGGCAAATATATGCTTGTTTTGGACCAGGAGGAGTATACCAGAATAGCTATATATTCTCTTCCCAGAATAGCCCCCTTGTTCTCTTTCCTAGGAAAGCTCAGTCACCTGAACTAAGACATCAATACTTAAAAATGAGGCAGTAGTTGTATCCTAGATCTTATAGTGGAGGTAAAGTAAGGTAGGTCACAGAAGCATAAAGAGTAACCAGACCTAACAGGGTAGGGTTTTTAAGCAATGTTAGAGAGCCTTTCTCTGGTCAGACCTTATGTTGAGAAAAATTTCCCCAGGCCCAGATAAGGACTCATAGTGGGAAACTTGTGCATCTTTAATATAAAGCCAAGGTGCTTTTCACAGTGAAGTTGTATCTATGTTTGTAGGGTCCTAGTGGGTCTGCTCAGTGGTTACCTCCCTTTCTTCTCTCATAATTATATCCCTCTTTAAACTTCTTTATTTCAAGACACATTGTAGAGAGAAATGGAATTATATATTCCTATTGGAGAGAGGTGCTTAGCTCTAAGCTCAGTATTGTCAGCATTTGGCTGGGCCAAGAATAATACTAATATATATCAAAAATAGTAGCAGCGTCAACAGCCATTTATGGAACCCAGACCATGTGCTTATGAAAGTCACCCAGGCATTTTGCAAATACTCTAACGTCAGGGATCATGTCCACTATATCACCACTTTCGGCAGAGTCACTGGGACATAGAAGGCAAAACTTTTTCTCACCTTCAGAACCATCCTGAACAGGTCTATTATAGTTTCTCTTGTATAGAAGGAGAAACTGAAGCTTACAAGTAAATAACTTGCACAATGCCATTCATTTAGTAATTACAGTGTCAGATTTGAGCTCAACTATATACAGCTTCAAGGCCAGGTATGTTTGCACTATTTCATGGTGGCAAGCGAGCAGATGGTTAAAATAATAGAAGAGTGAGTGAATGAATACATTGCTCTAGCCCTATTTATTTGTATTTATTACTCAGCCATCCCTAGGCTACCTTTGCTTAGAATTAGAGAATTGTGCTTGCCACTGTGTAGAAGACGGCTTTGACTTCTGCTTCCTTGTTCTTAAGATCCAGAGCATCTGTGGAGGTCAAAAACAAAACAACAAAACAAAACAAAACAAAAAAAACAGTGGGACCGTTGGACTCCAGGAATGTGCTCACACTGTGGAGGCCAGCCTTCTTAGGTAGCTACAGATATGGGAGCTCTCTGTGTCTCAGATATGGGAGCATGTTCCGAAGGTGCTCAGAAATATTTTATCACCAAGGAACTGGGTAGGGATAGTAGTGGAGGCGGTGAATGAATGGTCCTTCTGTCAGGTGCCCACATCACTCTTGGTGCTCTGTGAGTTCAGCTTCCAAAGAGTAATTCTGCTCTTTGCTTTGTCTGGCCCAGAATCTGGCTAACTGTCCAAACCTGGGGAGCTCACAAATCAAAACATCAATTTCCAAGAAGAGTGACCTATTTAAATTCAATTCCAGGAAGGTACCGGAATCAGGAGGTGTTTAATAGGGCAGGTCCGAAAAAAAGACTGAGATAGGCAAGGACAGGAAAAGGGCATTTCCGGCAGAGAATAATGTGTTTATTATCACACTTGGGTAACTTTAAATTTTGATCCTTCTATTTGTCTTTCTGCTATGTTACTAGAAATTGCTAAGGAAAATTGGCCAGAAAGTAGAAGAAGAGAAAAGACCATACATCATCTAGAAGTTTAATAATTCATATTTGAGTCTGAAAACTTGCCTAATTAAGATATTAGATAATTAGATGGAATCAAATATGGAAGCAAAACTAAAGTAGCCAACACTCTGAGAGTGCTTTTGAATGACTTGTTGAGTGAGAGAGGCTTTTGTCTCTTGGAGAATCTTTTGCAGATTTGCAGCCCAAGAGAGTTCTGGTGCTAACAAGGTTGGTCTAATATTACTTCCCATTTGTTAGAGAATTGTAGTTGGTTAGCTGGAAATACAGTATTTCAGTTGCTAGGCAAAATACGTCTGTTGTAAGCAGTAATGCTTTTACATATATTTATCTGAGATTTTTGGAAGAAATTAAATTTACCCTGTCCTCATTTACATCTCTAATGCATGCCTTTTGACTGTGCTGATTCTAAAGCATTGGTTATGATGCTGTGTTATGTTGTTAATTTATACAGTAGCTCACTGTTTGTAGACCATTGGCTTCTGGGATTTGAGGCAGTTTATGAATAGAGTATACTGCTATTGTTTCTTTAACCTCTTGTTTAAATCAGTAAATATTTGAGATTGCTGAAGGAGGATTTTTTTTTTGAAGATCACTGAATGTACCTTATTTTATATTAAAACATTGGCACTTTTCTTTGTGTCTTTCTTTATATGTAATAATGAACACTACAAAAAACGTGTTCTCACAGATTTTCTTTTGTATCAGTTTTATGTCTATTCAACTTAATAACTTTATGAAAATGAAATAAGGCTGTCTTTTAAGGGCATTAGGTCCTCATTAATAGTGTTTTGGAAGCGGTTAAAAGTATGTATTTTCTGAAGCTGAGCTTTCAGAATTCTTATACAACTTTAATCATGTACTGGCTGTGAGATTTTTAAGCAACTTAGACATCTTTGTGCCTTAGGTTCTTCAACTGTAACGAGATTATAATAGTACCTACTCACTAGTCTTGTTCTAGGGTTAAATGAGATCTTTTTGAATGTGCTTATGTAGAACAATATCTGCCACATAGTAAACACTATTTATATAATCACATGTCTTTGAAGTTTAATAGTTCCTATTTGGTTTTGATTGGTAAGTATATTTCTAGTAATCAGAGTATTTGAATTAGACTATTGGATTATTGATTAAGCAGGTTTTCATTTACTGTACTTACTTAAGATCTTATTTCAACAATTTGTAAAGAATATTTTTTGAGAAATTCCAAAGGTATTGTGCATGAAGATCAAATATCAAATAGAAATATACATGTATGCATGCATGAAATCATTTAGTCATATTGTATTAATTGGAAATGTTAAACTATTTCAGCCTATTTCATCTTTTTGCAAGGTTTTCAGGTTAAAGTGCTTCCCTTGGAAATTCTTGTTAAAACTGTATGCTGTATTATTTTCTTATTTTCCTTGTTAATCTTAGCCATGTCCTTAATAGATGGGCACTTTACAATGATAAAATCACTGAACTAGAATTATTAATCTTTTATTTTGGTAATTTATGTTTTCATATTTGTGCCTGCTCTTTAGAGGAATATTAGGAAAGTAAGTTGTATGTTTGAAACCTATAGAGTCTATTTTTTTAAAATGTTTATTTATTTTTGAAAGAGAGAGAGTGAAAGGGGAGGAGCAGAGAGAGAGGGAGACACAGAATCTGAAGCAGGCTCCAGGCTCCGAGCTGTCAGCACAGAGCCTGATGTGGAGTTTGAACCCATGAACCATGAGATCATGACCTGAGCTGAAGTTGGACGCTTAAGTGACTGAGCCACCCAGGCGCCCCTTATATAGTCTATTTTTAGGTATATGATATAAAGTTCTGAGAAATGGTAATACCTTGATTTTGTAACATGTTGTTAGGAAATGATGTATTCTAGCTACACATATTTTTAAGGTGATTTATTCCCCTTTAATGTATCCTGTTTTCCTTGTCTCCTGAAGCAGTGTATAGTGAATATAAATTTTTTCCTTTAATACAGGGTCATCATTATAAATTTTTATTATTATGCTGCCCAGTGACAAAACACTGTTCTCAGGATATATTAAAATATGTAGTTCTGCTTGACCATGTACTAAATCAGTCCAGACAGCTGTCTTTTTGTGAATTCTCATGTCTACTGTTTTTCCTTACCATTGGCGATATGCTAACTTCTAGAAAGCCAGTCCTCTTTATTTGTTAGTTCTGACTATAAGCCGTGCTATCTGGAATTGTGTCTAAAATAATGCTAGAATAGAGCTTGAGTAAGGACTTGATGTTTTCTCCTCAAGTGCAGTTCATAGGATGAGGTGTTAGTGTAGGTAGAGGAGATATTAGCTCCCTTAGAGAGCTCTGCTGGAAAAACTGCTTTTGATTTCTGGTATGCTATCTAACATACAACCAGAGGACCTTTATTTATTAATTTAAATGTTTCTTTATTTTTGAGAGAGAGAGAGAGAGAGAGAGAGAGAGAGCGAGCGCACGTGGTGGGGAGGGGCAGAAAGAGGGGGGAACAGAGGATCCGAATAAGGCTCTGTGCTGACAGCACGGAGCCCATTGCGGGGCTGGAACACACAAACTGCAAGATCATGACCTGAGCCAAAGTTGGATGCTTAAGCAGCTGAGCTACCCAGGCGCCCCCTGATTTATATTTTAAATAGATGGCTAAGTGATGAACTTGAGTATAAATGTGAACATTACACATATATTGAGTAGATTTGCTAAGTCTGTAAATAAGAGAAACAGAATTCTGAATTCGTAAAGTAAACATCTTAAATATAATTATGCTAAAACTAGGAACAGGTATAATACATGTTCTGGAGGAGTCCCTCTCCCTGGAGATATTTCACGGCATAACTCAAGAATTACTGTCTGTTATTTTTAGCCAGCACTTTGGTGGTGGAGGCTTTATGGGTCAGATGACTATTTGAAAACTTTTTGGCTCTGCCTTTGTTCTCTATGTTGGATATGAACATTGACAGATTGATTCATTCAATGATTTTTCATGATTTTATCTACTCAATTAAAGGTAGTGTGGGAGGTACTGGAGAGGTAACTAAAACATATATGGCCCTTGCCCTTCTGAAAAGGGGAGCAAAATAATCACGTAAAAGAATCCATATTTATCAATTGTAATAAGCCTTATAAAGGTATTGGGTGCTGTGAGCTTAAATATTAGCAAGAAGAGGTAATTTAGATTGGCAGTTTAGAGATGAGTTGGTGATCAAGTTGGTATCTGACAGGTGAAGAGAAACTAGAAAAAACAATGCTCCTAACAGAGGAAGCAGTGTGGGGAAACTCTTAGAGATGAGAAAGAGCTTGGCCCATTGTGAGATCTGAAAGAAGGCCCAGGAAACTGGAATGCAGTGAGCAAGGAAGAGTATCCTTTATAAGATAGAGATGGACACGTGTGTCAGTGATGGGTTGTGAAGAACCTTGGAGGCCATTGGAAAGGTTTTGAATATTTCCCCAGTGTAAAGACATTGAAGAGTCTTAAGTAAGGGGATGGCATCACCAGAGTTTAAAAAAAACAAAAATGAGGAAGTGTAGAGACTGGCAGAGAGGCTATGGAAGTAACAGAAGGGTGGCGAAAGTGATGATGGGCATAAGTGGACAGAGCCAAGATACACAGACCAAGTCCTCAGTTCCATTATCTGTAAGGTGGGGATAGTTGCTGTGTCTGGTACAGGGTTCCATGTTCAGTAAATGGTAGCTTTGTTGTTATTTGTGTTATCCAGTGGAATTTTACTAGTTGATTAGTTAATTGAAAAAGCTGGCTAAGGAAGGAAAATAGTAAATAATACATAAACACATTCTGTATTTTAACTTAAAATATACAAATACTCATTGCTAATCTTTGAATGTACTGTTGGGATCATTTGCTGAATATAAATCTGTGAATTGCAGTTCTCAGTTGATTTCATTTGGTTTGGTTTTGTATGATGCAAACCCGTAGATATATCCTCTGATTTACTGGTGTTGTTCACTGATGGTCCAGCAAGAATTTAAAGACATCTGTAGATGTCTTTAGAAAGCAAGGATGAGAACAGAGAACTTTCTATTTTTTTTTTCCAGTGTGTGATTTAAAAACAATTCATAAAATAATTTTTCTTGGAAGTTTTTCAAAATATTTTACATAGTTTTTGTGGAATTAAACGTTTTAAAATTGAAATTTTACCAGTTTATATAGTATTTAATTAGAATATATGATTTCAGTAATAAGTACATACTGATATAAGCAGGTTTGGAAAAAAAGTATAGCTGACTTCTGGCATTGATATCATTTGACTGGAGGGAATAATAATGTAGGGTGATACTAGAAATTAACTTTGTACTGGTGCAAACATTCCATGTGCCATGGCCATTCGTCAGTGTCTTTTTATAGAAGTAATGGAGAATATCAGTAAATCTCACAAGTAACTGGAGAATAGTTAAGAGTGCTTTTACCGGGTTTTGGAAGTACTATTGATGGGACAGACCTTGATGAGGTGAGGGAAAGGAGAGTTCCAAGCATGTCTCCCATACTTCTGTGTAAGCAACCATTTTGAAGAAGGAATTATTTATCAAGATGGTTGGGAATTTGGGGGATAGGCTCCAAATGTAGTTTCCAACTTAAGATGCCTGGAAGACATTCAAGTAGCATATTAAATAGGCCCTTGGCAGTTCAGCCCTAAATTTTAGAGTGATCTTGGCTGGCTTTGCTTTCGGAGCTGATGGGGAAGTGTGAGGAAGGCTTGAACCAAGACTGAGTGGCCCATGTGCCAGGCTGAATTATATAGCATGTGGAATCATGATGGCTGCAGGCCAAGTGGTGAGAAGGAGGGTCTGAATGGTCCTTGTGTAACGAGGCAGAGTGACGTAGCTGCAGAAGTGGATCCAACTGCCGGGTTCAAGGGTCAAAGTGGAGCTTCAAATGCAGAAACTAATCAGAAAATCACAAGTCTGCAGAATTAGTAGATAAGAAAGTGCGGCAAAAAACAAACTAAGGTAAACGCTTCAGTGGTAAGACATAAAACTGCTGGGGTATTAGAACACCATTTTTTTTTGCATTGTGGTGATTGAACAGTGTGGAGGCCAATATGAGAACACCTCATACACAGTCAACAGGCATAAACATTGATTTGACTTCCTAAAAGTGTCAGTGGACTTTTCATAGTGCAGCCTCGATGCAAGGCTGCTCTTATAATCAGTGGTATGCGTTTATGGACGTGTTAGCTTCTGCTAGGGGTGCTAGATAAAGAAAGCAATTCTGAATTCCCTAAAAAGGGCCTATGCTCTTAACCTTGGTCTTATTAACATTATTCTGTAACAAAATAAACAAACTGATCCTACTGATTTATTACTCTGCATGTGCAACAATACAGACGTTTGTTATCACCAGTGCCTGAGAATCATACTGATGTCCAAATCATTCCATTGTGTCGGAATTCATATGGAAAACACAACATATTTAGAAACTGGTGGAAATTATAATTAGATCTGAAAGTATCTTGTCAATCAAAATAAATATTGTGTTGTTTTACCCAGCTGAGTTAAGTGGCAAATTGTGGTAAGGAAGGAAGCGATTATTTTTAGTCGATGAGTATAACTAATCTAGCCTCTCAGTATAGGGTGGTTGGGCTGTGAGATGCGAGATAATTTGGCTGACTGGCCACATGATGGCTTGTTAAATAATTTCAAACACACCAGATTGAAGATTTTCATTGATTTCCCATTTCCTGGAAGACTGGAGAGCTGAATCTGGGTATCTTTTCTTTTTGAAGAGGCAGTCTCTTAAAGGATGGTTTCTTCCTTCTGATGTGAATATTTATGTATTTAATGTTAAAACTGGAAATAGCCATGATTGATTTTTTTTGAAGAACTTGATATCTTACCTACATAATGAATTTCTTAAATGTTTTAATCTTTACAGATACTTGATGTTTATTAAATTTTTTCTTTACCTATTTTAAAAACACCCCTGAAGAACTGTATTCTGTATGAAAAATCTGTCAATATCTCAGGTTTATAATACATTTTTTTTCCATTTTATATTTAGAAGGAGCCACACATCTCGTATGAATTAACAGCTCTTCTTGATTCCCTTTCTTGGGATCTGGTGCCATCATTCAGTCCCTTGCCCAAAGTGGAAAACTGGGCTTCATCATTGACTCCTACTTTGCTTTCTTCTATACTTAACTCATTCTAGACTCTGCTCAGATTCTCTGTCTTCATAGCTCCTACTTAATTCAGCCCTCTGCCTCTGCCCTACATTGTTTCAGCAGCTTTCTGGATTCTCTCTGCCACTACTTTTCAACTGATCCTTTCTCCGTTAGACAGCATGATGTATAATCATGCCATCTCCCTGCTAAAACATCAGTGGTGTTGCCTTTAGGGGAAGACACAAACTACTTAACATGTTGTATAAAGTGTTTTGAGGCCTGACCACCTCCTGTTTCTTCAGCTTCAGACTCCCTTTTTATTCCCTCACATTCTAAGCTCCAGGCATACAGAAACTTAGTTTATGTTCTCAAATGTTACATGCCTATGTGGCAACTCCATCTTCACGCATGATCTTCCTTTGGTTTACTGTCTTCCTACCTTCTGGCCTTCAGTGTAGGTGTCACTGCACAGAGGAAATTTTCCTTGAGCAACACAGACAAGATTATGTATTCATGTTACGCATACCCAGTGCAACCATTTCATCCATATTGTGGCACTTTTTATTCTTCACTGCTGTTGCGTCTTTACTTGTCTGTACCTCCCAATAGACTGTAAGAGATGAGACCATATCTATTGTTCTGGTTATCTGTTGCCACATGTTTTAGTTTTGTTATGGTGGCATCCCACTTCTGGGAACCCAAATTTGTTCCAGTTACTATTACAACAAGTAAAAAACCCTTAAAACTTAGTGGTATACAACATCCATCATTTCATATGTTCATGGCTTACATGGATAAAAATTTTGACAGGGCATAGTCCAGCTATGGAGATGACTGGTCTCTGCTCCACAGTGTCTGAAGCATGAACTAGAAAGACTAGAAGGGCAGGGAGTACAGGATGGAATTGTGTAAAGGCTTCCTTCCTCATGTGTCTGGTACCCAGACTGAGAAGACTTGAAGATGTGGTTCAGTCAGGGTTGTCAACCAGAGTGCCTACCTGTGGCCTCTCAGTGTGTTCTTGGTATCTTCAGAGATTCAACTTCAGAATGCCAGATATGTTACATGCCCTCTCAGGGCCCCAGGATCAAGTCAGAAGAAAGTAGAAGCTGCATACCAATCTCAAAGCCAGCTGATTGTCAACCTTAATCCACCAACAACTTGAATTTCCCCTTGTCATATAACAACATATTTATAAGTTTTGGCAATTGGAATGTTCATGTCTTTGGGGACTATTGCAGTCAATCCCACTCAGATTCAAGGTGACTCTTACCAACAGGGACTAGGTTTTGAGACTTGGCACTGGTCAGAAAGTCCTCTCATGAATGGACCCAAGTCCTTACTCACACAGAGACTGAATCATCGCTCTGAAGAGATCAGAGCCTGAGACTGTATTCTCCCCTCCATTGGTTAAGGCAAGAGGATATAGATTCACTCGTTGATAAAAAGAGGGTCAAGTAATTTGTAGCCATATTTTTAAGTTACCACATAGTTTAGTTCATCATCATTCTGCTTCATTGTTTAACAAATAATAGGTACTTAATGAATGCAGGGCACTTAATGTTTGTATCATGATTGAATTGAATAATGTCAATTCTTATGAAGGAGTACCAGAAAAAAAATGAGCTATGAAGACTAGGAAACAAGTTTGTGCATCTAAGGAAATGCAGAGATTTTCAGTGGTTATCTCTCTAAATAAACAGATATGTTCAGTGACTAGTAATGAGAAGCAATGATGTGTCAGAGTTATTATTGTGAACACCCCAGGGAGGCATGCTCATTTATGTGTTGTGATATCTCTGGTCTATAAAAAACTTAAATACATAAGACGTAGCGAGAATATATGATAAATATAACAAGTGTAAGTTTATGGAAAAGATGAAATGAGAGAGGAACCAAAATGGACATAAAACACTATGGAAGTTTTTAAATTATGTTATGGGCTGAATTATCCCCCTGCCCCCAATTCGTATGTTAAAGCACTAGCCCCCATTGTGACTGTATTTGGAGACAGGGCCTTTGAGGAAGTTATTAAGGTTAAGCTAGGTGTAAGGGGTGACCCCAATCTGATAGAACTAGAGTTCTTATAAAAAGAGGAAGAAACATCAGAGAGATAGCTATGTCTGTATGCACAGAGGAAAGAGCATAGAACGAAACAAGAAAGCGGCCACCTACAGGCCAGGAAGAGAAGGCTCACCAGAAGCCAAGACAGATGGCACCTCCATCTTGGACTTCTAAGTCTCCAGAACTGAGAAAATGAATTTCTGTTGTTTAAGCCACCCAGTTGTTGGTGTTTTGTGATGACAACCCAAGTAGACTAGTACTTGTATTTAAAAACTAAATGAATAGATTGAAGCTAAACTTTCTAAAGGATTAAGTCAACTTCGAGGACTTCATTAACTGGTGATCATAGAATATGTTTACTATATGGTGGTGTTTGTTTCTTTTTCTTTTGTAGAAATGTGGCTCCAGGAAGTAAGGAATTTGAATCTTTAATAACTTTGGAACTTGTAATCTTATGGCAATAGGTCACTTCATCAGGTTAATGTGGTAGTTCCTGCATAGTGGGCCTCCATTCACAGTATTTGGGCGGGGAAAAAAAAACTTGTTAACTCATAATTTTGTCTTATCTTCAAATTGAAAACACATGCCAATATTCATTTGTCCCCCTGGTTTTGTTATCCTCTATGATTAATGTTCCCTTGAAAAGGGCTAGAAAAGCAGTTTGGCTAACTTCAATCAGAAGTGTCTAAGTAATGTACACATGTACAGAGTTCTCTTAAAGTTAGTGGGGTGGTGTGTCCCAGATAAAGAGATAAGTTATGATATTAATGATATTAGAAACCACCTGCTTAAACAGGTTCACTAAATCAAGCAATTCTGTAATTTGTCTTAACCCAGCTATTAAACAGACTCTCAAAGATGATCAGTTTTTATTCATGGAGAAATCATACTAGAAAACAAGATCAAAATCGCTGGTAATGCCTTTGGAATTAACTATATAAATGAGGGTTCATTTTTTTTCAAGCAGTGAATTACTGTGGTTAACTCAGTAAATAAATGCATTTATTTGAAGTTTAGGGTATAGTTCCCAATATCGAAAGTGATAGTATAAACCAGGCTTTAGATAGAACCAGGCATACTTATATGGCTCATGGGAACAGCAAAATTTCAATCCTCTTTCTCTGGCAGCTTTATGGTATAGGTGAACTTAAACTGCTTACCTGCCCTTGTACTCCCTTATGTGAATTTTTTTTTTTAGATTTAAATTTTTTTGGGAGAGGGCAAGTCGGGGAGGGGCAGAGAGATGCTATGAAGCAGGCTCTGCCCTGACAGGCTGACAGAGGTGAGCCCAATGTGGGGCTTGAATTCACGAACTGCAAGATCATGACCTGAGCTGAAGTCGGAAGCTCAACCGACTAAGCCAGCTAGGTGGCCCTCCCTTACGTGAATGTCTAAGAGACAGAATTTTAGTTTGCCTGACACCTTACCTGTATATAGATGGCAAGAAGAAAGAATCAATGATGAGACCTTGAGGCATACATTGGGAGTCCATAGTGGAAGAATCACCTTGATTTATTGTTCCACTGAAATATCACATAGGGAAGGAAACTTGTTTCCTAAAATGAACTAGATACTATTAGCAAAGCAGATGCCTTTCAGACAGCTTCAAGGCAAGAGCTATTCACTGTACTGTTTCATTTGTTTGTTTTGAATTTATTTATTTAAATTCAAGTTAGTTTACGTACAGCATATTAATTTCAGGAGTAGAAGCCAGTGATTCATCACTTACATATAACACCCAGTGCTAATCCCAATATGTGCCTTCCTTAATGCTCATCACCCATCTGGCCCATCCCCCACCCATCTCCCCTCCAGCAACCCTCAGTTTGTTCTATTAAGGAGCCTTTTATGGTTTGCCTCCCTCTCTGTATCTTATTTTTGCTTCTCTTCCCCTGTGTTCATCTGTTTTGTTTCTTAAATTCGACATCTGAGCGAAATCATATATTTGTATTTCTCTGACTTATTTCACTTAGCATAATACACTCTAGGTCCATCCATGTTGTCGCAAATGGCAAGATTTCATTCTTTTTGATAACTGAGTAATATTCTGTTGCATATATATGGCACATCTTCTTTATCCGTTCATCAATCGATGGACATTTGGTCTCCTTCCATAGTATGGACCCACAAATGTATGGCCAGCTAATCTTTGACAAAGCAGTAAAGAGTATCCAATGGAAAAAAGAGGGTCTCTTCAGCAAACGATACTGGGAAAACTGGACAGTGACAGGCAGAAGAATGAAATGAGACCACTTTCCTATACCATACACAAAATTACATTCAAAAAGGATAAAAAACCCAAATGTGAGACCAGAAACCATCAAAATCCTAGAAAAGAAAATGGGCAGCAACCTCTGTGACCTCAGCTGCAGCAACTTCTTAATAGACATTTTTTGTTTGTTTTTAATTTGAGGGCTTGAAGGCAATCTGGCTTTGCATAAGTAGTCCTGCTTTTGCTCATGGATCCCCTTTAAAAGAGTCAACGCCATAGTAGAACCTATAAGTAAATGAATACATGTGTTTTAGAACTTTCTAGTAGTGTTGTGAAGAGTCAATATATTATGGTTAGCACAATACCTAGCAAAAAAAAAATTAGACTTTAAAACAAGCCTTGCCTTTGATGTGAAAATTGTTTTAGGGTTCCTACCAGTTTAAATAGAAGATTTAGGGATAGAACCACAAAAAAATCTTATACAAATGAACTATAATTGTAAATATATTTAATAAAATAATTAGAAAACTCAGTTACAATGTCAGTTCTCTCTATTAAGGAGATACATTTGCCTCTAAGAAGATAGTGTTTAACAAGGGTGTCAAGATAATTTAGTGAGAAAAGAAGAGCCTTTTCAAGAAATGGTGCAGTGACAACTGGATATCTACATATGAAAGAATGAATTTGAACATTATTTCATGCCATATACAAATATTAACTCAAAATGGATCATTAGACCTACATGTAAAAGTGAAAACTATACAATTTTTTTCTATAAAACTCTTAAAACATAGGAGTAAATTTCCATGATCTTGGGTTAAGTGGTGGCTTCTTAGATTTGACATCAGAAGTATAAATAACAAAGGGAAAAATAAATTTGACTTACCAAGATTAAAAATTGTGTTTTTTTAAAAAAAAAAAAAAACATCAAGAAAGTGAATCCACAACCTACAGTGTGTTTTACTTACTGTATTTTCTCCCACAGAACTATTCCAACTCAATAAGACAAATATCCCAATTGAGAACAGGCAAAGTACTTGATATTTTTGTAAAGAAGGCATGCAGACATCCAGTAAACACCTGTATATATTATGAGTCATCAGAGAAATGCAAATCAAAAGGAGATACCGTTTCATGCCCAGTAGGATGGTTAAAATCAGAAAGATAGACAATAACAAGTGTTGTGAGGATGTGGAGATATTAGAACCTTCATATATTGCGGGTGGGATTGTAAAATGGTGCAGTCACTTTGGAAAACAGGTTAGCAGTTCCTCAAAATGTTAAGCAAAGGGTTACCACGTGACCTAGCCATTCCACTTCTAGGTATATACCCAAAAGGAATTTCCCACACAAAAAACTGTACATGAATATTCATGGGACCATTATTCACAGTAACCAAGAAGTGGGAACAACTCAAATATCAATCACTTGATGAATGGATAACACAATATTATATGAACCATACAATGGAAGTTTATTTGGCATTAAGGAATGAATTAGTGATACATATAACAATGCAGATTAGCCTTGAAAACATGCTAAGTGAAAGAAGACAGTCATAACAGGCCACATACTATATGATTACTTATATGAAATGTTCACATTAGGCAAATGCTCACAAACAAAAAGTAGATTGGTGAATGCCAGAGACCGGAGGGATGAGGACATGGGGAATGAATGACTGCTTATGGTTACAAGGTTTTTTTTGGTTTTCTTTTGTTTTGTTTTTGTCTTTTTGAAGTGATGAAAATGTTCCGAATTATGTAGTGGTGATGATTGTACAGTTCCATGAATATTCTAAAAACCACTGACTTTTGTATGCTTTAAAAGAGCAAATTTTATGGTATGTGAATTACACGTTAATAAAAGTGTATATGAAAAGTGAGTTTAGCCAATAATAAAGGCTCCATGCTTGAGATTCTTTTCAAAGAGAGTTTGAATGCATATCTATTTGAATATTTTGAGAGGGATGTAAATGTCATTCTGTATTTTTAATTCATGTGTTGTATAATTTCTTGGATTCAAATCATGGCAATAAGGTATCACAAAATGTTAAAATGTAATGCTGTGTGTCAGCTATGCTTGAATTTAAAAGTGTTACAGTGAGGAGTTAAGTAAAACTACTTAATATTTTTTCAACGTCATGGGCGCCTGGGTGGCTCAGTCAGTTAAGTGTCTGACTCTTGATTTTGGCTCAGGTCATGATCCCAGGGTTGTGGGATCAAGCCCTGCATTGGGCTCTGCACTGAGAGTGGAGCTTGCTTGAGATTCTCTCCCTCTGTCCCTGTGCCCCTCTTCCACTCTCTCTCTCTCTCTCAAAAATTAACATATTTTTCAACGTCAGTGCACATGCATAAGAGTGAAAGGATGTAGAAGCAGAGACTGAAGGAAAGGGAGAAAGACGGATTTTGCTAATAAATCTTCATTTGGGTTTAATATATGTCTACTCTACATGTGGCTGTAAGAGAAACTTATTATAATTTTTGATATAATGTTTGGTAGAAGCCAAAAAATTTAGTCCAACCAGCTATGTTCAGCAATATTTATGTTCACTGACACTCAACATAAAAGTGAAAGAGGAGGTGAGTATAGTCCTACTTTTGTATTTGCTTTACCTAGAAATTGGAAAATAATTGGTAGGAAAAAGAAGGTATACTATGACCTATTTAAGTGCATAATGTAAAGAAAAATCTTATGCCACGATTACTGCATATCTTTGCCACAATTGGCATACTATTTTCAGGTAAAAACATGGATATTGTAAAATTTCTGATTATCAAACAATACATTACTAAATTCCCATTCATAATTTTTTTTAATGTTTATATAATCAAGATTTATTGGAGATGCAAAAGAATTGGAAACAGAATTTTGAAGAGATATTTGTGCACTCATGTTATTTGCAGCATTATTTAGAATGTCCAAGAAGTGTCCGTCAATGGGTAAATGGATAAAGAAAATGTGGTGTGTGTGTGTGTGTGTGTGTGTGTACACACACACACATACATACAATGGAATATTGGAAGGAAGCCTTTTTATATGCTGAAATATGAATGAACCTGGAGGACTAAGTGGAATAAGTCATGGAAGGATAAATACTGCATGATTCCACTTATATGAGATACCTAAAGTAGTCAAACTCAAATAAATAGAAAGTAGAATGTGGTTAGCAGGGACTGGAGGAGAGGGAGAAATGGGGTGCTATTTAAAGGGCATAGTTTGTTTTGCAAGATGAAAAAGTTCTAGAAATCTGTTGTACAACAATATGCATATAGTTAACAGCATAGTTAACTATAGTTAAGTATTTTATACTTAAAAATAGTTAAGGTGGTAAATTTTATGTGTTTCTTTACCACAAAAAAAAATCCTAAAATAAATATACATCTGGAGCACACAGAAAAGGTATGACATTGCATTTAGAGTCTTTCTTTCTAATGGTGGGTGGTAGGGATATTTTCTCCGGAAACTTGGATAAAATGAGATATTTTATAGGTAAACAATAAAAAGGGTATATGAGTAAAAACTTCATTATGAAAATTTAGAACTGCAAATTTTGAGCTGGAAAAATTTTATTTTATAGAGAAACGGCCAGAAAGTAAAAATTGCTATGCTTATTAATCCAGGAGATTTTTCTGTTATGAAAGTCTGATCAATAGGTAATATCTTTATGTTTAAAAACACTGGATATGGATGGACAGGTAGAATTCCAGACTGACTCTGTCTTAGGTAACACACCATCTAGTGTGGGGAAACAGATGCCTAAGCAATTAACGGTGCTCGCAGCGAGGGCACAGAGAGCTCAGATAGAGATACAGTCCTGGACCAAAGAGGACGCAGTGATGGACTCTGCTCAAGGCACAGGCAACGGAGTCATTATGGTAGAGCTGGGATTGAAAGAATGAGCAGTCTCTTCCATGGTAGGGAGGAAAAAATGCCCTTAGGTAAAGCCCTGGAGTCATGAAAGTAGATCATGCCTTGAGGATGATGAGAGGTGCAGTGTGTGTGGAGTTTGAGGTGCAGAAATGAGAACATTTGGAGCCAGAGTATAGTGCCCTCCAATGGGATATCCTGTGCACTTCATAATTTGCTCTTTAGGTGTTGAGGAACTGTGCTATCAGTGACTATAATAGCTGCCATTTACTGAAGGCTAACCATGGACAAAGAATTAAGTTATTTGCATATATTATCTTATTCCCATTTGGTAGACAAGGAAGCTAAGGTGCCCGGAAGTTAAGTAATTTAATGTCACGTGACAGATGACTTGGAGAGCCGGGTTTGGAGCCACATAGTGTCAAATTCCAAAGATTCTGTTCTGAAATTATATAATGCTTGACAGCTTTCTGTGGCAGTATTTAAAGAGGGGAAATGTAGGTGAATGTGAGATGTGTTTTTGGAAGGTATTGCAGCAATAATGTGGAGAAAGCCCTGGAAGAAAGGAAGGTTACAGCAGTAATGCAGGTGGAAAATCGTGAGTCTGCATAAAAAGCATTGGTGGGAAGTTGTTGAATCTAAAAATGGTACAGTTCTGAGACGTCGCTCTCCTTAGAAGCTAAGAGGTTTGCCTGTGAGGTAATGTGTGCATATATGTATGCTAACAGAAACACGATACCTCTGAATGAGAGAGACAACCATTTCCTCACAGAGCATTTTAGCAACACCACTCCTCATGCTGCAATTCTCCATAGGGCAGTGAAATGCAGACTAGATATATCTGTGCATGCAGGGACTGCACCAAAGGAAAGGAACCCCCCCAAATTATGAAACTCAGAGTTTATGTAGGGCAGCAAGCATATCAGTCCTTAGTCTCCCACAGAGAGATAAGTCCTGTCTGGGGAGGGGAGGGAAAGGTCCCTAGATTTTTATTACCCTTTAAATGTACGCAAGTGGCTCTGAGGGAGATAAGCCCTTAAATCTCTCTAGAAAAATTTATCTCTAACTTCCAATGTGTGGTTACTGTTCAGGCATCCTTTAGCCTAGCTGCCAATAATTTTTACTCAAAAGGTTTTGAATGTGCAGAAACGTGAAAATATTCATGGAACATAGTTTCTCAACAGTAGTATGAACAACCTATTGACAGTGGATAGAAGTTGTATACCTTTTATAAGATACTTCCACAAGCTTTAAAGAAATCCTCTTGATTATTCAATTGTTGTATGTATATTCTTAATTTGAGTACCAATAAATTATGTTTGAGAAGAATCCTGTTTCTTCTCTACTTTGAAAGTTGCTGAGGCCATACCGATTAGTGGTCCAGAGAAGGACCAAGGAACCCTGCTTTTATTGAGAAACCCAGGCAATTAACACAATTTGAGGAACACAGCAACATATCTCCAGAATAAATTGCATATAATAAAGTTACATTGGATGTGAAATTTTAAAAAGAGAGTTTCCCTATTTCGGCTGATAATGTATATCATAAACTCTTCTCTAGAACACATAGTGGCCCTCAGTTCTGTTTTCCTTAAAAGATAAAAAGATGTGAAGATGAATTCTTGTTTCATAGAGATTGTCTAGGCAGGTACCAAAAAGAAGAAATTCAATAACAGCATTAAATCAAGAGCACATTGAACCAAGCTGAGTCTGACATTTGGAGAGTTTAAAAAAAATCAGTTTCTAGTATAATACAATGATCTTTCATTTCCGACTTTGTGTGTGTCTGTGTGGATGAGGGATGTTGGTTAAGGAATAAGTATCAGGGAGGAAATAGGATGGAAGTTGGAAATAAGCAGGAAATAAAAATGAAACTTCCAAGGATTTTTAAATCTTGGTTTGACAGCAGGTAACTTTTCCAACATGTTACGTGCAAAATAAAACTGTTAGGTTTTGTTTGTTTGTTTGTTTTCATGTTTCTCCCTCCTTTTCTCATTGCCAGAGATGATATTAGCCTTGATCCTATCACTTACATGTTAGAGAGGAGAAGGATATCAATACCCAAAACCAAGAAGTGCTTGTTGGTTGAAGACCAGACTTCAATGTGTAGATCTTTTCTGCTTTTATACTTTTTAATTGGAATAATGATAAAATAGCAGTAAGTGTTTTTTTTTAAATAAAAAGTTATACTGTTCTGTCACCATCAATTTGCTTTTCTGTATTACCTTGCATTTTAGATATACACACACATCCACACACAGCAGAGTTTTGGTAGTTATTAAGTACTTAATACATCTTTCCTATTAGCATTGTATTTGTTTTTCAAGGAGGTACAAAAAGCTCACAATTGAATACTGAAAATTTGATTCAGGTGTACTGAGTGTTTTTAAGTCTGCCGGAGTAACCCTAGGCTAACATTAGTCCTGCCAGTGACACGTTAAAGTAGTAATAGGCATAAAATGATCTCTTGCCACAGCTGTTAGGCAAGATGAAAGTGCCAGTTTTACATTTTTATGTTGCTAACCTCATAATAGTAATTTTATAAGATGCATGTATAAGCTTGATTGTTGCTTCATCAGAATAATTTATAGTTTCTTTAAATTATCAATTATTTTTGCATGTGTACTCATACATGCATAACAATTGGAAGAGAAATGATTTTGATCTGTAAGTCAGAAGAACTGTTAAACTAGTCTGTAAGTCAACTAGAACTGTTAAAAGCACTCAGACCTCTCCTGTATCTGGGCAAGTCTCCAATTTTGGTGCCGAGCCCGGGATGCTGCTTTAAAGTGGAGGTTCTTACCCATCTCGGAAGAATCTGGTTTAGTAGGTCAAATGTGAGGCCTACTAAATTTACATTAAAAAAAATTAATATTTATTTTTGAGACAGAGAGAGAGATAGAGTGAGCAGGGGAGGGGCAGAGAGAGAGGGAGACACAGAATCTGAAGCAGGCTGTAGGCTGTGAGCTGTCAGCACAGAGCCCGAGGCGGGGCTCGAACTCACAGACTGTGAGAGCATGACCTGAGCCAAAGTCAGATGCTCAACCGACTGAGTCACCCGGGTGCCCCCTAAATGTGCATTTGTTAATTTTTTTTAATGTTTATTTATTTTTGAGAGAGAGAACATGAGCAGGGCAGGGGCAGAGAGAGAGGGAGACATAGAATCCGAAGCAGACTCCAGGCTCCGAGCTGTCAGCACAGAATCCTATGTGGAGCTTGAACTCAAGAACCGTGAGATCATGACCTGAACTGAAGTTGGACGCTGAACCGACTAAGCCACCCAGGCGCCTCAAAATGTGCAGTTTTTAAATGTGCCCAACTGATTTTGATGCATGTGGTTGTTGGACCACATTGAGAAAATACCAGCTTAGAGCTCATCTTTTCAAGCACTTAAGAGAGAAAACTGTGGACTAGGGAGAGTAAGTGACTATCAGGAAGGCTGCAGGTGGCAAAACACATCTACCACTGGGTTAAACAATAAGAAATTTTGCTGTCTCATGTAAAGGGAAATTCAAAGGTACAGTGAGCTTGAGGTGCAGTTCAGTTAGGGCCTCAGCCCAGATTCTTTTTGGTCACTGAGATTTTTCCTTCTCCTTGTGTGACATCTCACAATGCTTCTCATAGGGGAGCGAGATGGTACATTTGCCATGTTTCCTCATTCATATTCAGCAGTCACTTCCTTTGATACCTTTAACCTTTCTTGAAACTTCCCATCTTATTGGCCAGAACTGGGTCCCAGGTCCATCTCTAAAATAATTATTGATAAAGGAAATAGAATTACCATGATTGATGTATACTAATTCTTTCTTAGACTTGGAGCTGAAGTCAGATCCATGATCTGCCTTACCTACTACTCAGTGGGCAAAGATGGAATAAATGTGGTAGCATTTCAAAGCTAATAATGCCTTGTTTAAGAAAAGAAAGAATTCTCTTGAACTTAATTTTTGATTGAAAGTATACAAATAGTAGTGTATCTCTATTCTCGAAACCTTTACTGTTACCATTCTTGTTCCTTTTCCAAACATTATGCTTGGTAAATTTATTCCAGGATAACAATGTAAACTCCAAACTTTAAAGTGTTTTCAATATGTAAGAAAGCACCAGAGTTTTAACAGTATTTAACAAAGGTTCCATTAGGAAATTTAATTAATATGTCACACCAGCTTGCTATTCCTATTAAATTTCATTATTGACTCTACTGATATGGCAGAGACCTTATCAATGCTAAGACTATGGTGTTGAACCCAGATTTTCAAATCCTTGTGCTCATGGAGTGTGCTTTTCAGTTGTGGGTTCCCACATGTTTGCAAGTAATTACGATGTTGTTTCAGTTCAGGCTGCTGTAACAACACAGAGTTGGTGGCTTAAATAACAGATATTTCCATTCTAGAGTCTGGAAATCTGTGATCAGGTTGCCATGGTCAGGTTCTTAGTAAAAGTCCCCGTCTTGGTTATATCCTCACAAAGCTTTTCGTTGGGGAATGTACTGAGAGAGAAATCTTGTCTTTTAGTATTTCTGTTAGGGCATTAATCCCACCATTGGGGCTTCATGACTTCGTCTAAACCTAATTACTTCCCAAAGGCTCCACCTCCAAAAGCCATTATGTTGGGAGTTGGGACTTCAATATATGGATTTGAGGGGTGGAGACACACACATTTAATACATATGAAGTATAATGTAGTAATTGCTATAATAAGAAGAAAGCAGCAGGTGCTGTCGAAGTTGCATTAGGAACACCACACCAAGAGTGAGAGGTCAGTGTCAGGAACCTGGAGGGAGTGAATTTAAACCAATGCCTGACCTTTGAGCAGAATTTAGGTAAGAAGGGATAGAATAGGGAGTTTACAGGGGAAAAAAGGCAAAAACAACATGGTTTGGTTAAGGGAATTTGGCATTCAACATTTCACCATGTCAGTGTGTTTGGAGCAGAGATGGAATAGGTTAAGGTGTGGAGTAACCAGTGATGAGGGTGAAGAGATACTCAGTGCCAGATTCTTAAGAACCTTTGTAAGTTACACTGCAGAGTTGGGATTTCATCTGAAATAGTGGATTTCAGAAGGGTTAGGTAAACCATTTGGAACGTTCTTAGGGATTTCATCTTGGGGCAAATAGGGAGCCAATGAATGCCACTTAAAAAGGGAAGTGCTGTTATGTAATCTGTATTTAATTTTTTTTAATGTTTATTTTTGAGAGAGAGAGAAAGAAAGAAAGAAAAGAAAAGAAAAGAAAAGAAAGAGAATTCAAAGCAGGCTCCAGGCCCCAAGCTGTCAGCACAGAGCCTGACACAGGGCTTGAACTCCTGCACCACGAGATCATGACCTGAGCCCAAGTCAGCCACTCAATCGACTGAGCCACCCAGGTGCCCCTGGAATCTGCTTTCAAAGGTGACTCTCTGTGAATAGTGGATTTCAGAAGGGTTAGGTAAACCATTTGGAAAGTTCTTAGGGATCCCTGTGAGGAACGAAGGGGGCTTAAGGTCAGTCTGAGGCAGCAGAGCCATAAAGAAGTTAGGCTGAAGAGGAATTTAAGAGACTGACTCAGCAAGCCTTTGTGATTAAGGGAATATAGTAATTTGGGAAGAGGAAGCCTTGCAGGATTAATGCACAGGTGTCTGATAGGGAAAATTGTGTAGCTGTTGGTGCCGGCCACTGTGATGGCCATAAATTGAGTGATGCCTATGGATCCTTTCCAGCCCAGTGGTATCTTTAGGACTTGAAGATAAACTATTTTGCATTATGTATCTTTTTTGTTCTTAAGTTTCCAGTTTTATGTCAGTATTGCTAAAATATTACAAACATTAAAAAAATATTCATACATATCTTTTCAAACCTTCCTTGAAGCCCTTCTGATTTCTGTCACTGAAAAAACAATTATTAACTTTCTCTTTGGCACTTGTGTATTGCCCCATAGCTATGTCAGTTTTGAATTGTGTTGAGGTTTTGCTTATATTTTCTTGTGTCTTTGTTTTTGATTTGTCCTTATTGCCTTCATTATTAGGCACTTGGGAATGCCTTATCTTGTATTCTTTCTGTGTCTTGTTAAGATACCTGATTGTTTTGATTTAGTAAAGGTTTTGACCAATTAAAATGTCTATAATATAGAATATGAATGTGGATTCTGGCAAGGATAAACATTATGTAAAGTTAGAACAAACTTATACTCCAGACCTGGGAGGTGAGATATGCTGGAAATTATTTCTATTCCCATTAATGTGTAAAGAAGCTATCAGAAAATTACTGTATGTGTAATTATTTGTTACATACCAGTTATATACAGAGGACCTTGTTGGAAGTACTTGTGGAATGAAGTATTTGTTGATAAAGGCTTTTGCATAGTAATTATTTTCTCATTACTGCAATGGAGAGAACTTTCTGAAATAAAATCAGGTTTCTATCAATAAATCCAAGCCAATCAGACTCATCTCGCTCAGGTGTTTCATGCTGCTGATGGCGATCTTGAAATTTCTTGTCAGCTGTGAAGAATTTTACTGTGGCATCAAAAAAAACATTATGAAGAAAATGTATGATAATTCTTTCAATTTTCTAAGTTGAGCATAAATGTTGTGTCCTACATACACAAGCTCTTCCATGCTCTGATTTAGTATTCAAACCCTTCGAATCTTATGTTCTCAAGTTTTGCAATCATTTTTCCTTCAAGGGTCTCTTTTTTTGTTCAGGTTTTTATAAGGTACCTGGGATACCACTGTAGTTTATGGTCTTTAATGTTTTTGACAAAAAATACATAAAAAGAAAGCAATTAAACTCTTCCTTTCCTATAAATCCTATGAATATTTTCACTTTTAGAAAAACTTGCATTATGAATACCGTTTGGCTGAGTGTTTAAAGTTTTGAGCCGCAAGGCCGTATTTGCTATCCTTCCTATTTATTTCTTATCTGTTGAATGTATTATCTCAGAGCCAGTGTCTGTGGCCAGATTGCTCTTGTTTTTTTCTTTGCATGTACCTTTATTGGAATGATTCTTTTATCCAACTCAGCCCCATTGTTCTTTTATTATTGACGGGTATGTGCTGAGTCATTTCAGCTGACCTTGCAGGTCATTATTTAGCTTTGTTTAACAATGTGTTAGGTAATTATATTTGTTCTATTTGTCTTAGTCTCTTCATCAAGACCATAATGAGTCTCATCGATATGTTAAAAATCAATTATCTTTAATTTTATCATTAACTCTTTGTTGTAGTCAACTTTTATAATTTTCCTTTACATTTTTGGAAAGTCTGTCAAATTTGATAGCTGTTGATTTGAATTTTACAGCACTTATTACTTACTTTCTCTAATGTTTATTTGAATTCCACTGTGGCTTTATAAATGACCTATCATTCTTTTATCTAGCCCTGTGAGTACATTATTTTGCCATGTTAGCATTTATACTAATTAGGATGGATTAGCCTATGCAGTAGGAATAAATAACCAAACCTGTAAGTCTGTAGCTCAATGAAAATAAAGTGTATTTTTTTTCTCTTGCTGCACTTTATCTGAAGGTGGCAGTGTGCTGTGTTTCACACAGCCATTCCATGACCCAAGCTGATGGAGCCCTACTGCTAGTTACCCGCACCATCTGGGATATGTTACATTTTCCGTCATAGCACTGTGATTGAGTTTTTCTGTCTCATTGGCTGGAAGCAGGCACTTAGCCCAGCAAACTGTATGCACCTGGAAAGAGTGGAGAATTAGATGTGAGTAACACTAGACATCTCAACCAAAGCATAGGAAATTAATGGCTATTTTAAAGTCTGTTTGTTTGTTTGTTTGTTTGTTTATTTAGAGAGCATGCACATGAGCAGGGGAGGAGCAGATAGGGAGAGAGAATTCCAGGCAGGCTCCCTGCTATCAGTGCGGAGCCCGAAGTGGGGCTTGGACCCACAAACCGTGAGATCGTGACCTGAGCCAAAACCAAGAGTTGGAGGCTTAACTGACTGAGCCACCCAGGTGCTCCAGTGATTATTTAAAAGAAATTGTTTTGGGTGTATAAAGCAGATAGTGTCTAAATCTTACCTGTGTTTTTTGTTTCTGATGGTAAAACTTTTTTAGAGGTATGATTGTCTGCTTTGGCAGAATCTAGAATACAGAGTATGAGAATACCATGTTTTAATCAATGTATTTTAATATACTAAAATGACAGATATAAATATTACAGACATCTTAAATTGTTTTCCCAGGTTGAGTACTAGCCAGTCACCCCTATACCATTTATCGGGTTGTTTCTTCTCGCTTATTTGAATTGAATGATCATCTTTGTATACTAAATGCTCATGTATTTTAAGCACCTGGTAGGGAAAAGCATTACCTTTTTTCTCCTGAAGTTTTCTTACTATTTGTATATATTTAACCTTCAGGGGAATTTTAGAATCATTTTCTCAGTCTAAGCTTTCTGAAAAGATGCACGAAGTGGCTGCGCCTCATCAATATTCATAATTAGTAGAAAGTCGTAGAATTATCTTTTGTGGAGTCAGATTCCTAGGTTCTAATCTCAGCTTTGCCGCATAACAGCCATATGACCTTGGGAGAATACTAGACTCTATATCTCAATTTCCTCATCTGTGAAATAGGGATGATAATATCATCTATGTTATAGGGTTATTATAAAGGTAAAGGGTCAGTAAAGCTCTTAGTACAATGTCTGATATGTATTCTGTGTTAGTGGTTTTTTTAAGTATAAATAAAGTAAAATTAAAAATGTTAATGCTGGAGCACATAGAAATCTGTGAGGTTTCTGAGAATACTATGCATGAAGAAATACATTTGTTCACCCTGGAGGAAAAAGACATCATGTGTGAATGTAGGCAGTATTGTTCTTTCTGGTGTTGGTTTTCAGGGCAGATGAATTGTCATTGTACCTGATGTGATATGTGAAGTCTAATCTGAGATTAGAACATTTGATATACCTGAAATACTAAAATTCTTGTCAGCAGACCCATACATTCTTGGGGAAAGGCTACCCAACTCCCAGCTTAAAAGCACTGTTCTTTATAGTAAAGTTTGCCTCTAGAGGTCTGTAAGTACTCATCTTTAGCAGAAATAAACTTGTAGGTTGTGAATTTTTCTGACCAAAGACAGCACTTTATTAAAAAAAAATAACTATGTGCAGGCAACCTCTATATTATTTTGAACGTTTTACTTTTATGTCTGTTTGTTAAGCTATGCTAGAAGTTTTATGTGATTGTAAGATTGTTTAAATATAGGGTTTTTAAAAATCGGACTTTATCTTGAAGCATCATGAGATTTACAAAGGCATAGCAAGATCGGACTAATGTCCATTTTACATTAATATTAAAATACGGAGATGTATGAACTGAAATGTGGCTATATTATTTGCATTGGCAACTGAGACGTCACATGAATCATTTTCATTTTTAAATGTTAAGAATCCTTTGCCTTCCACCGAAATAGCAAGAAGTATAGAGATAAACTATTTATTGCTGTGCTAGCACAAAGCAATATACCTTTTTTATTACAGAATCAGGCAACAGTCCTCTGAGATTCTTATTGAAGTAGAATGGAGTGAATTTTTATTGATTTGTTATTTCATTTAAGACATCATTTTGCCCTCTTGCTTTCTTGTAGTATGAGTGTTCAATAAATAATACATTCTCTCTTGTACATGGTGCCACCTAAGAATTTGTTTGGCTTGAAATAAAACAGGTGTTTCTACAGCCCACTGTTCTGGCTTCTCTGTCGTTTTGCATACCAGCTGTAAGGACTGATCTTCTTAATTATTTTATGTGATGTGAATTCAGGTTTTGATAATAAAGGTGGTCTGGGGTCGGTAGCTGAATGCCCTTTACTCGACGGCCATGTTGTGGACATGTGCTGCTTATATTGTCCCTGGCTGATGTGTGGTGATGGTAGCTGACCTCTGCCTGTCGTGCGTGCCTGGTAGCCGATCGATGGAATCACCTCAGAATGATGATCAGTAACCGGGCCTGACAGCAACCAGATGTAAAAGCAGCTTTGCAAGTGAGACCCACGTTTCATGGTTTGATTCAACAGGGAGCATGGCTGACACAGCTGTATTTTCATAATCCAGAAGACGAGTGACAAGACAGGTCTTTCCAGAGAGGGTTATTCATATATTTCATCAATGGTTCCTTTTGGTTTTTAATTAGAAATCCTAGCAGTGTCACTTTTTGATAGTTTCAGTTGGATTGAAAAAGAAGGCAAGAGGATGCAATTCTAAATTCTTTTTTTTTAATGTTTTATTTATTTTTGGGAGAGAGAGAGAGAGCGTGGGCACGCGCGGAGGAGAGCAGGGGAGGGGCAGAGAGAGAGGGGACAGACAATCTGAAGTTGGCTATGCACTGAAAGCAGTGAGCCCAACGTGGGGCACAAACACACAAATTGTGAGGTTGTGACCAGAGCCAGTCAGACGCTAAACCTACTGAGCCACCCAAGTGCCCGAAGAGGATACAGTTCTAAAATGGCAGATAGTAGGATTTCAG
Source organism: Prionailurus viverrinus (assembly GCF_022837055.1). Lineage (NCBI taxonomy): Eukaryota > Metazoa > Chordata > Mammalia > Carnivora > Felidae > Prionailurus > Prionailurus viverrinus. The sequence goes on from NC_062567.1 coordinate 98,219,435, forward strand.
TGAGTATTTAATTGAAGTCAGGATTAGATTAGAAAGCATCTTTAGTTATTTCCTGAAGCTCATTCCTCTTTGAAACTGTGAACACTGGAACTACCCGATGAAAATGAATTTAAATGGGAGGTACCACACCCATGTCAGGTCTTATGATGCCCCATCTCAAGCCTTTCTTCAGGTAAGGAGTGCTGCTTATGGAGAAAGGTATGTGGTTTGTATTACACTGATTGCATTAAACTAGGGGTCAGATTTTTGTTGTTAGCTCTCAAAGTTTTGGAGAAAATATGTTCATTTTTATTAATGTATCCCACTTGGTCCTTCACTTTTTAGTTTAATTTTATTTTTTAAGTTTATTTACTTTTGAGAGAGGGCACACGAGCCAGCGAGTTGGGGAGGGGCAGAGAGACAGGGAGAAAGAGAATCCCAAGCAGGCTCTGCATTGTCAGCATGAAGCCTGATGTGGAGCTTGAACTCACAAACTGTGAGATCATGACCTGAGCCGAAACCAAGAGTCGGGATGCTTAACTGACTGAGCCACCCAGGTGCCCCATGGTCCTTCACTCTTAAAAGAACCTCAGTTTACTATATTCCATACTTGACCCTTAACACAGGTTGGCCCAAGCTGGAAGAATACCATTGAATACAGTGAAAACACATGTCTTCAAAGGTGCATTTGGAATGATGGGCCTCTCTGGGACCCTACTTACTACAAATCACCTTTCGTTTTCCAACAGGTGGCTGATAATGGATTTACATAGTAGTTTTAAGTAAAAGCTCATTTTACTTTCTGCTTAAGACCTGAAATTAAAAAAAAAAATTAAGTTTATTTTGGGAGAGAGAGTGAGCATGCATGAGTGGGGGAGGGGTAGAGAGAGAGAGGCTGAGAGAATCCCAAGCAGGCTCCGTAATGTCAGCACAGAGCCTGACATGGGCTCAAACCTATGAATCATGACATAATGATCTGAGCTGAAATCAAGAGTTGGATGCTTAACTGACTGAACCACCCGGATGCCCCCAAGATCACAAATTTAACATGATTATGAAAAGGGTCACGGCACTGGGGTGCTTGGGTGGCTCAGTCCGTCAAGCATCGAACTTTTGATTTTGGCTCAGGTCATGATCTCACAGTTTGTGAGATCAAACCCCGTGTCAGGCTCTGTGCTGGCAGTGCAGAGTCTGCTTGGGATTCTCTCTCTCCCTCTTTTTTGTCCATCTTGCACTTGTTCTCTGTCTCTCTCAAATAAATAAGCATTAAAAAAAGGGTCACGGCATTATAACCTTTAAAAAATAATGTATATTTCAATTAAAAAAAAGAACTTTTTAAAAAATACATATTTTGAAGCTACACTGTGAATTGCACATAATTTTCATTAGTCTTTAAATACATAAATACCTTAGATCATAACTCCTTCAACATTTGAATTCTTTTTGGATTGCACAAGGACGTGCTAATGATGCTAATGGTGATACAAAACAGGGAAAACCGAGAAGACAGAAGGAAACTAAACAGCCAGGTATTGAGGAAGAAATCAGTATTTTAATCCTTATTTCATGTGTTGTTTACTGTCAGAGGAAGGCCTGTCCATTCTCCCAAGTTGAAAACAGAAAGATAATTGAAACAAGCAGTGTTAGTAAGAGATCTCTAATGCCAAGTCAGTAAGTATTATAATCATGCGCTATATTTCTTATTAATATTGGTTTACAATTTCTATTTAGTTGTTAATGGTCTCTTGGTACTGCCTTGGATTCCATATTTTTTTGATAGAATTTACTGTTCTTTTTTTCCGCTAATATAAAAGAAAGAAATTGTTATGTTAAAAACTTTGGGAAATATTTACAAGAAAAAATTAATGAAAAGCATTTGTAGGAAAATGATAAATGATGAAGTTTGCTTCAAAATGATTTTAAATGAGAAAAGAAGTGGGATCTAGTTGAAACTGTATTGGCCATGATAAATTTTGGGTACAAAGAGATTCATTATACTGTTTGCTTTACTTCTGTATCCTTTGAAAGTTACTATAAATAAAAGCACCTCTAGTCCCATTTCTCAGACATAAATGTTTCTTCTTCTGCAGATATACACATTCATAAAAGCACATTATACATATTCACAGTTTGCAATTTAAACAAAATTGGATTTCTGCTCCCCCAGCGGGTGGTATATTCAGGAGAGACTCCAGTAGAAACTCTGAGTCTGGTAGAGATCAGGTTGCTCTTCTTAAATGTTCTTGGCAGTCTTGTGTACAGAGCATTCATTTGAAGCTTGTGACTTGTCATTGGATGGTCAGGTTTGGCGAGTGACTTGTGTATTCAGTTCTGTGGGTTCAGCCGTAAAACACCATGAACGGCTACATGCATTGACAGTGAACTGTTGGAAAAACTTAGAATTTGCTTGTGTTTGGTACTGCATTTAACAGCTTGAGTATTTTCCCTAGGATATGTGGGAAAAAATTAAAAAGCACGGAGGCTGCCTCATTCTCATCATCTCTTCCTTTGTACTGTGTACTCCTTCTTCCTCTGAAAGAAATGGAGGGGAAACTGAGTAGAACCTTAGAATGGTTTAACTCTGAGAGCAAGGTATGGAAGAACTAGACTGCCACCCGCTTCGCCTTTCCCCAGCCCCTCCATATCCTCCATCCCAAGCCCCAGCATGTGTCAAGTTCATATGTACAAGTTCATTTACATAGTCCAGGCAATAAAAAAAAGTATTTTCTGAAACATAACATTTCCAGGACAGATCTAGGTAACATGACTCAAGGGATCCTCTAGGTGCTACTGATACTTCCAAAATGATAATCCCTATACAGACATTTAATTATAAATCTTTCATTTGCTTCAAAAGTATCTATAGTATCTTAACTTAGCTCCTTGGAACATATTCACATTCAGTTCATGCTTTGCATGAATGGTTTTATCTTCTGGAGGTATGTGAGAAGCATTCTCAGTATATTTGGCCCTCATCGATGCTAATTTGCAGAACATTGGAGGAAGGTTTAGGTCCAGGTGTGGAAAAGAATCACATTGATTATGGGAAATTCATTTTGATTCATGATGCAAATGGCTGCATAATTTTAAAAGCCTTTTCTCAGTGGAACTCCTGTTCCTAGGACTAGCCTTCCTTTGCATGGGTAGGCATGGGTAGTCTTTGTTTCTTTTTCTTTTTAATGTTTATTTTGAGAGAGAGAGAGACAGAGGATGAGTAGGAGAAGGGCGGGGGGTGGGGGGAGAGAGAGAGAGAGAGAGAGAGAGAGAGAGAGAGAGAGAGAGAGAGAGAAAGAGAAAGAGAAAGAGAAAGAGAATCCCAAGCAGGCTCTACACTCAGAGCAGAGCCTGATATGGGGCTCAATCCCAGGACTGTGAGATCATGACCTGAGCTAAAATTAAGAGTCGAACACTTAACTGACTGAGCCACCCAGGCGCCCCTGCATGAGTACTCGTTCTTGAATACTTTTTTCAGTACATTAGGCAAATACAAAGTTCTCACCATGCTAAGTATACCATTCCAGATACCATGAATTCTCCTCATGCCTATTTATTTTAAACATTTACCCTTACTAAATTTGTGTGTTTCTACACTGTGATGATAAGGTTTGATGTAGCGCTTGTGAAGCAGTTCTGGGCACTGAGCTCTGGTGGCAAGACACAAGAGAAACGGGGAATATGATGCTAAGGGAACAGTCTACACTGCAAAAGCATTGGTGAATTGCATTGTAGAATTTTGGAGCAAACAAGATTTGTGTGTCTTTAACAAAGTCAGTGACCCATGTTTGTTTATGGCATAGGGCAGAACTTAGGATATTTTAAGTAATAGCAGAATATTTTAAATCCTAACCTGGGTTTTAAAAGCCCTATATTTTTAGATTTGGATTTATTCTGAATTATACTCACAGGTTAGTTTGGTTTGTGGCTTGGGACTATTAAATGACATCAGTGAACAACCAGAATTTATGATTAGTGATTTTTTTTGTTAATGCCTACTTTAAAAATCTGTGCTTGGTTGACTACAACTAAAAACAAAGTGTTTTTTAGTAGTGTTATATTCTATCATAATTTATATTTTTTGCTGTAATTGCAGTAAGATATGTCAGCATTTAGTAAAAATCTTAATGTTTCCTCCAAATATCATTTAATGTTGTCATTGTTTTGTCTACTTGTATTTTAATTTTCCGACTGAAACCCTGTAAGAAATTAGTAAAATGATCATGTACTTTGAATTTTCAGTTGTTATACAATAACTAAATTTCTGTTGAAAATTTTTACTGATTCCTGGACCCAAGTAAAATGTAGCAAAAATTTTTTTTAATTATTGCCAGATTCTTGTGTCCAGATCCTGTGAGGCCAGCAGACCTGGACTATTCCCAGCATTAAGCTGGTAGCTTACTAAAAGTAAATGCTTGGTTGAATTACTTCTTGGAAATAAGGAATTTCCATTACTTCAAAAGGATTGGTTTTTTTCTTCTTTTTCTTCTTCAAGTTTTTATTTAAATTCCAGTTAGCTAACATATCATGTAATATTAGTTTCAGGTACAGAATTTAGTGATTCAACACTTGTATACAACACCCAGTACTCATCCCAACTAGTGCCCTCCTTAATGCCCATCACACATCTAGCCCATCTCCTGCCCACCTCACCTCCAGTAACCATCAGTGTTTTCTCTGTAGTTAAGAATCTTGTATGTTCATCTGTTCTGTTTCATAAATTTCACTTATGGGTTAAACCATATAGTATTTGTCTTTCTCTGACTGATTTATTTCGCTTAGGATAATACTCTAGCTCCATCCACGTCATTGAAAATAGCAAGATTTCATATTTTTTATGGCTGAGTAATACTCCATTGTATATGTGTATACACACACACACATGCATATCACGTCTTCTTATCCATTCATCAGTCACTGGACATTTGGGTTCTTTTCTGTAATTTGGCTATTATTGGATAATGCTGCTATAAACATTGGGGTGCATGTATCCCTTTGAATCTTTCTTTCTTTCTTTCTTTCTTTCTTTCTTTCTTTCTTTCTTTCTATCCTTTTGGTAAGTTTCTGGCAGTACACTTGCTGGATTATAGGGTAGTTCTAGTTTGAAATTTTTGAGGAACCTTCATACTGTTTACAGAGTGGCTGCACCAGTTTGCATTCCCACCAACAGTGTAAGAGCGTTCACCTATCTTGCATCCTCGCCAACACCTTTTCTTTCCTGTGTTGTCGATTTTAGCCATTCTGACAGGTGTGAGGTGATACCTCATTGTAGTTTTGATTTATATTTCCCTGATCATGAGTGATGTTGAGCACCTTTTCATGTGTGTGTTACCCATCTAGATGTCTTTGGAAAAATGTCTGTTCATGTCTTCTGCCCAATTTTTAACTGGATTACTTGTTTTTTGGGTGTTGAATATATTAGTTCATTATAGATTCTGGATGCTAACCCTTTATCACATATGTCATTTGTAAATATCTTCTCCCATTCCATAGGTTGCCTTTTGGTTTCATTGATTCTTTTGCTGTGCAGAAGCTTTTTATTTTGATGAAATCCCAATAGTTTCTTTTTGCTTTTGTTTCCCTTGCCTTGGGAGATATATCTAGTAAGAAGTTGCTATGGGCAATGTCAGAGAGGTTGCTGCTTGTGTTCTCCTCTAGGATTTTGATGGTTTCCTGTTTCACATTTAGGTCTTTCATCCATTTTGAATTCATTTTTGTGTATGGTGTAAGAAAGTGGTCCAGTTTCATTCTTGTGCATGTCGCTGTCCAGTTTTCCCCAAACCAATTGTTTTTTCCAATTGATATTTTTTCTTGCTTTGTCTGAGTTTACCATATAGTTTTGGGTCCATTTTCTGGGTTCTCCATTCTGTTGCATTGATCTATGTGTCTGTTTTTGTGCCAGTACCATACTGTCTTGATCACTACAGCTTTGTAATAAAACTTGGATTCTGGAATTGTGATGACTCCAGCTTTGCTTTTCTTTTTCAAGATTGCTTTAGTTATTTGAGATCTTTTGTGGTTCCATACAAATTTTAGGGTTGTTCTAGCTCTGTGAAAAATGCTGGTAGTATTTTGATAGGGATTGCATTAAATGTGTAGATTGCTTTGGGAAGTACAGGCATTTTAACAATATTTGTTATTTATGGGGTGCTTTGGTTGCTCAGTCGGTTGAGCGTCCAACTTTGACTCAAGTCATGATCTCACAATTCATGAGTTCGAACCCTGCATCGGGCTCTGAGTTGACAGCTCAGAACCTGGAGCCTGCTTTGCATTCTGTGTCTCCCTCTCTCTCTGCCTCTCCCCTGTTCACGCTCTGTCTCTCTTTCAAAAATAAATAAACATTAAAAAATTAAAAGAAAAAAACCAATATTCTTTCAATCCATGAGCATGGAATGTTTTTCTATTTCTTTTGTCCTCTTCAATTTCTTTCATCAGTATTTTATAGTTTTCAGAATACAGATCATTTACCTTTGGGTAGATTTATTCCTAGGTATCTTATTAAGGTTTTTGGTGCATTTGTCAATGTGATCTATTCCTTGATTTCTCTTTTTACTGCTTCATTATTGATGTATAAAAATGCAACAGATTTCTGTACGTTGATTTTTATCCTGCAACTTTACTGTATTTGTATATCAATTCTAGCAATTTTTTGGTGGAGTCTTTTGGGTTTTCTGTAGAGCACCATGTCATATGCAAATAGTGAAAGTTTGACTTCTTCTTGCTGATTTGGATGCTTTTAATTTCTTTTTGTTGTCTGATTTCTGAGGCTAGGACTTCCAGTACTATGTTGAATAAAAGTGGTGAGAATGGACATCCCTGTCTTATTCCTGATTCCCGGCTGTGGGTTTTCCTATATGACCTCTATTATGTTGAGGTATGTTCTCTCTGTCTCTATTTTCTTGGGGGTTTTCATCATGAATGGGTATTATACTTTGTCAAATGCTTTTTCTGCATCTATTGAGAGGATCATGTGGCTCTTATCCTTTCTTTTATGAACGTGGTATATCACATTGATTGATTTGTGAATATTGAACTACTTTTGCAGCCCAGAAAAAATTCCACTTGATCATGGTGAGTGATTCTTTTAATGTACTGTTGTTGAGAATTTTTACGTCTATGTTCATCAGGGATATCGGCCTGTAGTTCTCTTTTTTAATGGAGTCTTTATCTAGTTTTTGAATCAGCATAATGCTGGCCTCTTTGAGTTTGGAAATTCTCCTTCCATTTCTATTTTTTTTGGAATAATTTAAGAAGAATAGGTATTAACTCTTCTTTTATTGTTTGGTAGAATTCCCCTGTGAAGCCATCTGGCCCTGGACTTTTGTTTGCTGGGAGATTTTTGATTACTGATTCAATTTCTTTGCTGGTTATTGAACTGTTCAAGTTTTCTATTTATTTCTGTTTCAGTTTTGGTAGTTTATGTTTCTAGGAATTTCTCTTTCTTTCAGATTGCAAGTTTGGTGGCATATAATATTTCATAATATTCTTTTACAATTGTTTGTTTTACTGTGGTATTGGTAGTTACTTCTCCTCTCTCATCTGTGATTTTATTTATTTGGGTCCTTTCTCTTTTCTTTTTGATAAGTCTGTTTAGGAGTTTACCAATTTTATTTTATTTTATTTTATTTTTTTCAAAGAACCAGCGCCTTATTTCATCTATCTGTTTTTTTTTTCCAGTTTTTATATCATTTATTTTGCTCTAATCTTTATTATTTCCCTTCTTTTGCTGGATTTAGGCTTTGTTTGTCTAGCTCTGTTAGGTGTAAGGTTAGTTGTATATTTGAGGTATTTTTCTTGCTTCTTGAGGTAGACCCATACTGCTATATACTTCCCTCTTATGATTGCTTTTCCTCCATCCCAGAGGTTTTGGAGCTTTGTGTTTTCATTTTCATTATTTATTCTTTAATTTCCTGGTTGACCCATTCATTCTTTATGAGGATGTTGTTTAAACTCTGTGTATTTGTAGTCTTTCCAAATTTTTTCATGTGGTTGACTTCAAGTTTCATAGTGTTGTGGTCAGGAAATATGCATGGTATGATACCAATATTTTTGTACCTGTTGAGGCCTGACTTGTGACCTAGTATATTGTCTGTTCTGGAGAATGTTCCATGTGCACTTGAAATGAATGTGTTTTCTGCTGCTTTGGGATGTTTTGCATATATCTGTTAAGTCTGGTCCAGTGGTGTCTTTCAATGCCATTGTTTCCATGTTGATTTGTGTGTCCCAGGCATTTTTCAGATTGCTGTTTTTATGCTGTCTGTCTCTGGGTTGCTTCCCTGCCTGGAGCAGCACAATGCAATTTGGGCTCTGTCTCAACCAGGTCTGCTGACTTTTAATACTCCAAACTTTAGGACCTGGTGTGGGGGTCCCTGTGCTGGTCTTCTGGGAGAGTATCTTGCTGCATTGTGATGGATGCAGGTTTGACTGAGAAGGACAGTCCTGCCAGAGCACAGGGGCATGGAATTTGGAACAAAGCAGGCTAGTAGTGCTTGGGTGGCTCAGTCGGGGAAGTGTCCAACTTCAGCTCAGGTCATGATCTCTAGGTACAAGAGTTCGAGCTCTGCGTTGGGCTCTGTGCTGACAACTCAGAGCCTGGAGCCTGCTTCAGATTCTGTGTCTTCCTCTCTCCCTGCTCACATTCTGTCTCTCTCTCAAAAATAAATAAACCATTAAAAAAAACTTTAAAAAAACGGGCTAAACAGTTGGTGTCCAGGTTAGCCTCCCTCATCAGGTGTCTCTGATCCTATACAGGAGTGTGGGGGGGGGGTGGGGAATGGCATCCACTGACTCCTTTATCCCTGGAGAGGTGTCTGCAAAAACCACCTCTCACAGATGCAAGAGAGAACAGTCTCTCCTTGTGCACCTTAGGCAAACCTCAGATTGCAGTGTCTACCCTGGGGTTGTTTTATTACCTTCTTTGCAGGAGGTGTAGGTCAGTGTCCTCAGGGCTTTATGCCAACCAAGCCTGCTGACCTCTAAAACTCCAGTCTTTGAGCCCTGCTATTTGCAAAATCTCATGAAAATCAGACCCACTCCTTTCCCAGCCAATGGCTTTTTGGGTAAGTGTTCTCCTTATGTGTATCCCTGTGCCCTACACTTGCTCTCACCTTTCTCCCTGACCAGGGTTTCCCTCCCTCCATAGCACCTGTGATCCATTTCTCCTCCAAACCAGGTCTCCCCTTCTACCTTCTTTGATGTGGCCTTTTCTCTCCTTCTAGTTGTGCAGTTTGTTCTGTGAGTCCTCAGGTCGATTTCTTGGGTATTTGATATTCATGTATAGAATGATTTGATAGTTATCTAGCTGTGTTTGAGGGATGAGGTGAACCTAGGGTCCTCCTCTGCAGCTATCTTACTCTCTCAGCTCTCAAAAGGACTGATTTTTAATCAAGGTCGAATTCTAAAACATCTTTTCAGGATTCTGTGTTTGATTTCCTTGAATTTGGTTTCTGAGGCCTTTTCCTTTTAATAATCTTCCCTTCTGAATTTGGTTTTCCTTTACCAAGGGGAAAATATTGCTTTCCAGATTAAATGATAATCTGAAAAACAGAATAATAGAGGAATAAAACCTTCTATTTCTCCAACTTGGCTAAAAGAACTCCTTTACTTTATTGTATTTGAATCAATAAAACATTTGTTACTTTTTTTCGAAAACTGAGCATGCTTACTTACTGAAGAATCAGCTTGGAATTAGTTCTCCTTAATTTGCTCAGACCAGGTACTGGGAAAAGGTCTTTTCAGAGATGTGGAAGGTATACCATTTGTTTCATAAAATTACTTTGAGTTTCCTTGGGGAGGCAGGGATTTGTTGTAATTTTCTTTTATTTACATGTGTTCTACGGAAGTTTCAGGAAGGGGAATTGGAGCAAATATATGGGATTATAAGAACCTAGAAAATGAGACAAACTACATCTCTTGATGACAGATATAAGAACTTCATACTGGGATGTTGCTGAGTGTTTCTAGGAACCACGTTTGGGATTATAAAAAAATGGGAAACATAAATGAGTAACAAGCAACAGCATCTACTCTCAAGAAACTCACAACCTAGTGAGGCACCTGTACTTGCTGTTATCCCCCATGGGGCCTATGTCACCACATTAAGATGATACACCGTCACTTTACTGACTGCAGTCTTTCTGTATCTTCCAATTATAGCAGATGACAAGATGATATTCCTCAGGCCCAATAATATCAGAGCCAGTAGTTTGGGCTCATCCAAAGCATTGACTGATTAGTGCATGCAAATTTAACATGGATCCTAGCTTTTATGACTAATACACAAATACTAAATGAACACATGAAAATATATCTATTAAGGTAATAAGAAAGATATTATATAAGGAAAAGGTGACAAGCACTTACATGATTTAATTCATTGTGGTTTTTTAAATGTTTTTACTTATTTATTTTGAGAGAGAGAGAGTGTGAGTGAGGGAGGGGCAGAGAGAATGTATAAAAATGTCCCTTGGGCATAGGAAAAAGGGTTCAGATTCACTGATGATTTGGTAAATGCCAATAAAATAGTACTGGGATACTATTTCTGAGCCATCAGGTGAATGAAAATGAAAAAGTGTGATGACCTATCCCATTGGTGAGACTGTAAGTAGGTGCTCTCAAACATTGCTGATGGGAATATAAACTGGTAAAATGCTTCTGAGTGAGAATTTAGAAATACTTGGCAAAGTTACATATGCTACTACCTTTTGACCAGCAACTACACTTTTAGGACTCTCCCCGGTAACTGCATCTACAGCTTTTTGGAAATATCTATACAAGGTTACTCAGTGCAACTTAAATTAGAATTGGAGAACACTGGAAATGACCCAGATGTTGACAAATGCAAGAATGGTTGAGTAAGCAATGGTATATTTGCACAGTGGAACACTATACAACTGCAGAAAGCAAAACAAAAACGAAAAGAAAGTGCAAAAGACTGTACTATGCAACTCTTTGTATCAGAAATAGGGAGTATAAGAAAATATAGTGTGTCTGTTTTTTTGTCCCAAATAAATTTAGAAAGGATAAAGCAGAAACTGAGATTATTACCCACAGAAGGTGAGTGAAAACAGGGTTGAGATGAGAGTGATCCATTTCTTAATATAGATTTTATATAGCTGTGAGTCTTGGAAACATGGTGATCCTTCATGTATCTTCCCTGAGATAAACAATTAAAATTAACAGGACGTGGGGAGAACCCAAAGTGGAGTTTAAAGAGTAACAAATGAATATAAGTGTATTATAGATGAATGACATCACTACACTGATGATGGGGAAGGAAAGATTTAGGCAAATTGGGAAAACAGTATTTGGCTATGTACTGTAGGGTTTGAGACAAAAATGAACATAATTCAAATATTATACTACAGTTAATTGAGACATTTCTCAGAGGCATCTGGGTTGGAAATTCTAAACTACTTCATGTGTATATTAGAACTGAGTAAGTGAAGAAATATATTGTGGATAAATAAGAGCCAGGTTTCTTGGAGAAAGAAAATAGAAAAGAGAAAAGAGACACCTCATATGAATCCATGGTTTTGGTGAGAATCAGAGCTATCAGTATGATCTCATGGTTTTTAATATATAAGTAATTAGAAAAATGCAGACATAAATATAGATGCATGTATATATGTGTGCATGTATGTTGGTGTGCATACTTATATTTCCATGCTTCGTCTGCTTGAAAGTGAGACTAAAAGTGGGAGAGAGATAGAGAATCCCAAGCAGTCTCCGTACTCGGCTCAGAGGAATCCAGGACCCTGGGATCATGACCTGAGAGCCAAAGTCAAGAGTTGGACACTCAGCTGACTGAGCCACCCAGCCGCCCATAGGATTTTTTTTTAATGGGAGTATAGTTGACAAACAGTGTTAGAATAGTCTCATTGTACATAATACATAGTAATTCAACAACTCTATACTATATTCACAAGTATAGCTACTGTCTGTCACCATTCAGTAAACTATTTTAAAAGCTTTTTAAAAATTTTATTTAAATTTTAAATTTAATTAAAATTAAATTAAAAATTAAATTTATTCAAATTTCAGTTAGCATACAGTGTAATACTAATTTCAGGTATACAGTGTAGTGATTCAACACTTCCATACAGCCCCCACTTCTCATCACAACCAGTGTACTCCTTAATCCCTATCACCTATCTCACATACCCCGCTCCCCACCACCCTTCTGCTAACCATCAGTTTCCTTTCTGTAGTTAAGAGTCTGTGTTTTTGGTTTGCCTCTCTCTTTTTTTTGATCACTTGTTTCTTATATTCCACATATGAGTGAAATCATATGGTATTTGTCTTTCTCTATTTCGCTTAGCATAATACTTTCTAGCTACATCCACATCATTGCAAATGGCAAGATTGCACTCTTTTATGGCTAATATCCCATTGTGTGTGTGTGTGTGTGTGTGTGTGTGTGTGTGTGTATCTCTTCTTTATTCATTCATCAGTTGATGGACATTGGGCTGTTTGCATAATTTGGCTCTTGTAGATAATGCTGCTCTGAACATCAGGGTGTATGTATCACTTTGAATTAGTATTACTAATTAGCATTAGTAATTAGTATTACTGGGTAAATACCTAGTAGTGCGATTGCTGGATCATAGGTTAGTTATATTTTTAACTTTTTGAGGAACTTCCATACTTCCATACTTTTCTTCCAGAGCAGCTGTACAAGTTTGCATTCCCAACAACAGTGCAAGAGGGTTTCCCTTTTTTCACGTCCTCACCAACATCTCCTGTTTCTTATATTGTTGATTTTAGCCATTCTGACAGGTGTGAGGTAATATTTTGTAGGTGTATCTCATGTCTTTTGCCCATTTTAATTGGATTATTTGTTTTTTGGACGTTGAGTTTTGGAAGTTCTTTATATATTTTGGGTACTAATCCTTTATTGGGTATTTCATTTTCACATATCTTCTCCGATTCCATAAAAGCACACTTTTAATTCAGAATCAAGCTGCCTGTTTGTACCGTGTACTAAACAGATGACCTTTGGTAGACCTCAGTTTCCTTCTCTGTAAAATGGAGAGAATGAAAATCTCAAATTCGCAGGTTTCAGTGAGATGGTAATGATTCTGGTACAAAGCATGGCTTATAGAAAATGCTGTATGTTTGAGCTATTATAATCTCCATTCCATTTGAAAGGAGAACTTAAGGCTGAAAAATAACTCATCCACTGGCGGCAACAGTACATATTCTTCTATAGGATCACCATTGAAGCACAGTTTCAGTCAGAATTTATGTTTCTACCTTTGAGCTCACTATGTGTTTTTAGGTCCTGGAAGAACACTAACTAGTCCTTAGAAGCAAATCACAGAATTATGTTTATTGACAAGCTAAAGAGATTTTGTGTAGTATTGCTAAACAAATTGAGTGAGAAATTGCCTTTATGAAAGGCCAGCAAAAGAAAATGTATGTAGTACCTTAATATAACCATTTTTTAATCAAAATGGTACTCTGCCATGTAAGCTAATGTTGCTGAAATCATTTATGTAAGTAGAATGTGTGTTCATATTTTTACAGAACTAGGCAGATATTTCTGCAGTGTTTCTTGTTTGCAATTAGATATACTACTCATTGGAACCAGTGTTTTCCTCCAGAGAATAGCATCAAGGTCACCTGGTTTTGGTGGTTCTTTTTTTGTTTTGTTTTTGTTTAAAAATTGTATCATGCTAGTTGCTCTCTACAGTTTGACTGTCAGGGTTAAAGCCATGCCATTTAATGAGGAAAGTGATGGCTTCATTTTTTAATGAGTGGTAGATATAAATTTATTCATAAGTTAATACAGGTTCACCACTGATGTCCAAATAAATAATTCCTTCTGCCCTTGTCCCTGTACTGGAAACCTTTTTTTCCTTTTCTCTAGCTCTCTGTGTCAGGGGTTGCAATGTCAAGTGCATCAATCATGTTTAGAGAATAAGTGATTATAATCAATGTGTGGATGACTAGTTTTAAGACAATAGCAAGTGGCATAAGCTGGCTTATGGCAAATTGAGAATGAATGGTTTGCCTAGTGGCAATTAAAAAAAAGCAAGAAAATAAAACCATAGCACCCTTCCTGACATCCCCACACCCTCAACACACACTCTCTAAGACTTAACCTTTGGGTCAGGTAGGCTGTCATTTTACAAGCCTTGTTAATGTCCTTTTTCTTTCTTTAAACTGTAGGTCTATCAGTCTTCATGGACACTTTCCCTTGGTTTCTTCTCATTTGAAACTACCCTAGTTTTACCAAAATGTTACTAATGCAGATAATCGGGATCAGAATTAATTTCACCATTTTCAACTCTTTTTTTCTAGAATACATTTGAGAACGTTTCATTTTATTGTGCCTGTATAAAGTGAAGTTAATTCCTGGCATTTAGTAGGTGCTCAGTGCATATTCATTGAATGAAGAAATACCTGACTTGCTTTTATGAATAACAAGAACCATTTGTAATCAACACATTTATTACTTGTAAACAGATTACATGTAGCTGAAGTGCTTGGAAGCAGCTAGTTCTTACTAACATACTTTTTATACTGTTGATTTGCTCTGAAATCTTTTTTAAAAGTATTAAAGAAAAATTAAGTCCAGTATAATTCTAATTTCTAAAATATAAATTCTGTATCATGTGGATGAATTAATGGTGATTCAAAAGTTTTTAAACACTCTGTTTCCCCTTTATCAGGTAGTCTTTCTTGTTCATTATCTTGACCTATTACATGAAGAGCCATATTTTCAGAAACACAAGCGTAGCATAGGCCTTTACAAAAGAAATAACTATTAAATTTCTTTTGTTGGATAATGTATTCTTCCTCTCTCCCTTCCCGTTTCCTTATTTCCACAATCACTCGTTAAACTATGTGCTAAGATAACTTACTCCTGAAGAGTGAAAATAAAGTAGTGTTAACTGTTTCTTAAGTGACTCATTGTCTAGAGAGGTACTGCAGTGACTGTGAATATACTTATTTGATATTTCATGTTTCTCAAAATATTTGTTTTCAATGGATCATGAATGTTTGTACACAAAAGAGTGTATCTTCGTGTGTTTTTTTATGACTTGAGACCTAATGTTTATAAGCATATTAAAGTGAATTATTAGAGTGTACCGCAAACTATTTCATAATGAGATTAGAAGTCAACGTAAAACTAGACCGTTTGAAAATCGACAAGTCATTTGAAAAGCGGGGTGCCTGGGTGGCTCAGTTGGTTAAGTGTCCAATTCATGGTTTTGGCTCAGGCTACCATCTCTCAGTTTGTGGGTTAGAGACCCACATCGGGGTCCGTGCTGTGCGGAGTCTGCTTGGGATTCTCCCTCTCCCTCTCCCTTGGCCCCTCCCCCCACTTGCACTGTCTCTCAAAATAAATAAATAAACTTAAAAAGAAAATTGATGAACAGCATAAAACATACAGTTTATTGACTACTTTGTGCAGTGGCATGTTGTATATGCCAGCAGGCGCCAAAACTTTTATTGTGTTTTCTTTATTCAGACGTTACCAGTTCAACAACATTTCACTGATGTATGTGAAAACAAAACAGGTTTTCAACGTGTGGTGACGACATTCCAGTAGAGAAGCAGAGTGGTGTGTGGTGCTATGGGATGATGGAGCCAAGGTATCCCTCTTGTATCTGTCAAGATAATGTGGTGATCAGAAATTCAGAATGGCTTAACAAAACACAGGTGTTTGTTTGTTTGTCTGTTTGTTTTTCCTCACTTGTATCATTGTCTGATATGCATCAGGCCACTTTCCTTGTTGACTTTTCTTCAACTGTAGACTGAGGGATTCAAACTCTTCCCATGTCAGTTGCACGGATGGGAAAGAGTGATCGGAACTCAGACTCATCTTGGACTGTCCGCTTCCAGAGGTGAAACCTCACTTGTGCATTGGTGAAAACTAAGCAATGTATTCCCAACCCTGTGACTGTGAAATGTGGTCTTCCTGTAATCACAGAAGAAGAAACTGCTGTGAATGTAGAGATTCTACAACTGCAAATAGTGAGCTACAAAAATTTTCTGCTGTTATCAAGAAAAAATATGCACAAAGAAGTGGTTTTACTAGACACCAAATACTACTGACTGTTCACTAAAGGGTTTCTCTCCCATTCTTTTATAAATCTCATCACATAAAGGAGTGACTCTCCATTGAGTGCTGGTCTTTCTTTGATAACTCTGTTCAAAATATTCCATTGGACCCTCTAATAGAAAATTTCCACAGTTTTATAGGCTGGGTAGACTTTTGATTCTCTAGTTAACATGCAGTTTGTGATATTTAATAAGATAGCATCTGTTCCTTTGTGTTGCACTAGTGTCCAAAGATAGGATATTATAGAAATTAAAGTGTAGACCATTGGGCTATAAAATGGTAACAAATCTGGTTTTAATGATCTGAAATCAGGGAGGGCTCAGAACACCTCTTAGCAAGGAGAATGTCCTAAAAGTTGCAATGCACTGATCAACATAGCCTTGGCTAAGAAAGTGGCAGAAATTAGGAGGCAGTGTATAAAATCTTAGAATATTAAAGTTGTAGGTGTCCTTGAAGATTGTATATTGTACCTTTTTTATTCTGAATATCAGAAAATTGAATTGAAACCATGATGAGTTACACATAAAAGTTTTGAAAACTTTTAATTCCCAGTTTGTGAAGTCCACATTGTTTTCTGTGTCATCAGTATTCTTTTCAGTATTGCATGTTGCTTCAATAATGTTGCCCAACTTCACCCTATGCCCTTCCTCCCAAATTCAATAGCTTAGAAAAATAAGCATTTGTGTTCTTGTTAATGGAATGGCCATGCCTCATCTGGGCTCGTGTGGTTTTGGCATCATGGTTGGATACATGGATATGGGTCTCCCTTACATTTCCCCTTTTTTCACGGACCAGTGGCTACCTGAGGCATGCTCTTCTCATGGAAGATCATAGGAAGGCAAGAAGGCAAGCTGATTTAAAATCTCTGCTTGCAGTGCTCTCTTGGGCAGCACTTATACTAAAATTGGAATGATAACAGAGAAGATTAGCATGGCCTCTGTGCAAGGGTGACACGCAAATTCATAAAACCCCTGCTTGTGTTAATTCTCTCTCTCGTGTGCGCTCGCTCTCTCTCTTGAGCAAAGTCAGTTACTTGGACAAATTCTAAGTATTTGGACAGGGGAGATGAGAGAATATTCACTGAAAACAGTCCAATCTATCATGTTCTCTATAAGGCCAAGATTTCTGAATTTAGGGTAAAGGAGAATCTGCTGTAACAAAAGTACTGTGGTTCAAACAAGATTGATGTTTATTTTTCACTCTCATAACAATTTAGAGTAGGTCAGTGTTCCAGGGCAGGTTAGAGGTTCTGTTCCAGAGACCCAGATTCCTTCCATTTCATTGCTCTACCATTCCATAGGGTGGTGTCCTTTTCACATGACTGAAGCTGTCTGACTGGTACAACATTACATTGTAGCCCATGGGAAGGAGAAGAGAGAAAATCACTACACAAGCAATATCCTTTTCAAGTCCATGTTTGAAAGTTGGTATGTGCAATTTCTGCTTGCATTCCATTGACCATAGCATCATAGAACGGCAAGACCTAGCCACCAGGTAAACTGGTTAAGGCAGTCTCTGATTTCTGCATAGAAAGTTACAATGCTGCCTACAGTTAGAACCTTGAGGATAAATAGAGAGTGGATCTTGGATGACAGTTAGCAGTCTTTGCTCTCAAGATAGTTTGAGGTAATTATGTATACGATGGAATGGGCATGGGTGGGAAAGATGAGGAATGCTCCTTTTGCCTAGGGGGAATTATGTAGGTAACTACCTTCCACAAGAAGAAAACTGGAAAAAAAAATTAAAACTTTTTTTTAGCTCACCAATTCTCAGTATGTTTACTTTTATGATTACCTAGAAAAAATGATTGTCTATTTGCTGTTGTAACCAGAAACAGCCATTGTTTCACATCTCCCTTAGGCGAGCCTGTATTCTGTAAATAACTGAGTCCATGTACAGACTAAATGTAAGAACCTGATTAAATAAAAAGCTTGATTAAAATTATAAAATAAGGCACTGGATTTTTAAGCACACATCATCATTTTATGCACATAATGTGTGCCATATCATATGGGTTATGACCTGAATTATTGCGTGCGTGTGTGTGTGTGTGTGTGTGTGTGTGTTTCCTTTCTCTTCAAGGCTTAGAAACTCCCATTTCAGAACTATTACTGAAGATCGAATTGATGTCAGCCAGGAAACTGTAATTTCCTGTCACTTGGCCTTGAATTACTACTTTGTGCAGACAATAAACAATTTAGCTAAAAGATGCAAGCTTTTTTCCTACTTATCATTAGTACCTAAGAATATGAATGTTTTGTACTGTTCCATCTCCATTACACGTACACTTATTGGCTCAGAATGATATTCAACCCTCCTTGTGTACTTTTATCTTGAACTAATCAAGTCCAAACTTCCTGCTGCTGAAAACCCATGTATGTTCTTTTAAAGTGGGCTACAGAGCCAATTCATCTGATAAAGCAAATAACCTACGATTTCCAGTACAGAAATGAAGCAGAGAAGCCATGTTGCAAGGAACATAATGTTTTCCCCTGCTGTTTTTATTTGTTCTGCATATTTCAAGTGAGAAAGATGGAATTTTACAAGAACTTCATTTGTGAAGGATGCAAGGCAGTTATGTTTCTTTAAATACTTTCCCCAAATACTTGGTACACGAGAGAGAAGCTTGTTTTGTCTTACGTAATTGGGTTGCAGTTTTCTGAAAACTAACCCACAAAATTTGTGTTCTATTAGTGTTGACTTTCTGGTTGCCGGTTTCGCTACGATGCCACAAAAAGGGATTCATTTATTTGTTGGGGGCATTTATGGGACAACCAGTAGCACCAAGTCTGTTTAACTGTGTGTAGCTGAATCAAGTGAGCTTAAAGATTTCATGGGGTTAATGTGATGGGGTCCTCGGCTGAGGGGATGAACTGGGAATTCAGCTTAGGGGTTGGGACTAGGGCAGAACCTCACACATCTTTTCTCTCTCTGGTCCAGGAACAATCTCTGACACCTAGGAAGCTCTGGGAAAAGAAAAAAAAATGTTATTAAAGCCAGCATACCAAGGAAGGAGGCCATCTTTTCATGAGAAGGGACTTGAGCTGACACTGTGGTCAAGTCAGTCATGTTCCAGGGCCACTTGGTATGGTGACGGTAACCGTCCACAGGAGACGTAGGGACAATTTTTCTTTGCTCTGGATTGTACCAATGCATTGTAAAGCATTTATCATTCTTCCCCTTCCTCCCAATAAATGCCAGCAGCACTCTTGGGACAACCAAAAGGAACCCCTTGTCCCCGACCACATTGTCAGATGCCACGTATGAGGAGGTCATAGCTCTGCAGAAACTTACTGGCTATAGTCCCATAGTTACTTGTTTGGTTGATCGATTTATCTATTATAAATAAATACTTTAATAATGTCTTTTTAAAAAAACATTTCTTGTTTTTATTGTGAACTGTTTTCAGTGTTAGGAAAACCAAAGTGAATGATAATGATTAACTCTTGTGTACTCAACATCCAGCTTTACTTCATTTTAACATATTGCTTTAGACACTTTTTTTTAAGTACGTGGAATACTGCATCATTGTTAAAGCTTCCTTTGTAATCCTCCCCAACCTCATTTCCATGTTTTCACCCCAGGAAAAAACCTGCTGTTCTAATTTTGGCTTCATTACTTTTAACATGTTTTTATGCTTTTACCATACTTGCATGTATTTCTAAGTGGTATTTAGTATTTCTTTATATGTTTTAAATTTCTTATAAATGGTATCCCACACTCTATTCCTGCATAATTTCCCTACTTGATGCATAAGTATGCTACCAAGATTTGTCTATGTGGATATGTAGAGCTTTGGTTCATTCATTTTAAAAGCTACAAACTATGTCCTTATACAATTATATGCCATAATTTATCTAAATTTGTGGTTCTGGATATTAAGTTTATTTTTAATTTATTATCAATGCCAAGGATGCTGTAATGAACATTCTCATACACATCTTTTAGTGAATGGGTTTTTCCCTAGGAATTCAATTGATGCATAGTTGAATTTTACTAGATTTTGCCACATTACTCACTACAGTGCTTGAACTAAACCAGCACACCGGGTACCTACCCACCATCAATTCATGTAAGTTTTAGAATCATCACATCTTTTCCTTCAGTTGCTGTTGGTAACATTTAAAAAATTTTAACAATCTGTGATGTGGGACATAGCATCTTTTTTAAAAAATTGTATTTTCTCACTTTCTATTTCTCATGCGTATTGACCATCCATATTTCCTCTTGTAGGGAATGTCTATTCATATACTTTGTTCTTTTTTCTATTGGGTTGGCTGTCTTTTTGATTTTTAGTTTTTTAGTAAGAATTTTGGTTTTCATTTCTACACACACACATGCGTATACATATGTGTTGTAAATATATTTTCCCAGTCCCTGACCTTTCTTTTCTATGTCCACTTTTTGTTGTATAGATGGCTTTAGTCAGTTTTATCACCCTCTTTATTAGAGTTTATATTTTTTATATATTATACAAGAAATTTTTTTATGCTAGCTTTATTTTTCCTCATGTGGATAACCGATTGTTCCAAAATCATTTTTAAAATTGTCAAGTCTTTTTTATTGAATTGCATGTTAATATTTGTGGGCATATCTATTTCTAAGCTATATATTTTATCTCAGTAATTTATTTGTCACTTTCCTTGTCCCTTACTTTGTCATTGTTTTTTTATCAATTATGTTATCTTTGAAAGCATCCATTTTTAAAAATTGTCTTGGCTAGTCCTCCCCCTTTGTCCTTGCATATGAAGTTAACATCAGCTTTTTAAGTTACATAATAAAGTTATATATTGACATTTAGGTTGGAAACTGAAATAAATAAACTTATGAAATAATTGGAGGACAACTGATATCCTTATGATATTGAATCCTCCTACACATTAACATGTATTATCTCTCCATTTATATGGTTTGCATGTTTTTAAATTAAAATGATTTTCTATGTAAAGATCTAAATATAGTTTACTAGTTTGTTTCTCTAAGAACATTGTATTGTTTGTTTTTCTTACTAATGGAATTTGTTTTGTTTTTGTTTTTGTTTTTGTTTTTTCAACGTTCATTTTATATTTTTGGGACAGAGAGAGACAGAGCATGAATGGGGGAGGGGCAGAGAGAGAGGGAGACACAGAATCGGAAACAGGCTCCAGGCTCTGAGCCATCAGCCCAGAGCCCGACGTGGGGCTCAAACTCCCAGACCGTGAGATTGTGACCTGGCCGAAGTCGGATGCTTAACTGACTGCGCCACCCAGGCGCCCCTGAAATTTGTTTTGAAATTATATTTTCTGTCACTGTTTTTATTGTTGCTGATCTAAAGTTTTTTTGTTTTTTTGTTTTTTTTTTTTTTTTTTTTTTTGCTGGTGCATTATAAATAATAATCTTGTTTAATCTAAATAATTTGTTTATAATTTTTCTTAATTGCTCTTTGTAGTCAATATTATATGCAAACTTTTTTCCTCCTTTCTTATCCTTATATTTATTGATTTTTTTTGCCATACCATGGCAATGAGTGCCTATAATATAGCAGTTTATTGAAATGATGATAGCAGGCATCTTTATCTAATTTTTTTATCTTTATTTTAGTTTTTTAACTTTGTAATTTAACTTTATTTTTTATTTTTAAAAATTTACATCCAAATTAGTATATAGAGAAGCAATTATTTCAGTAGATTCTGTACTGCCCCTTACCCATTTAGCCCATCCCCCTGTCCCACACCCCTCCAGCAACCCTCAGTTTGTTCTCCATATTTATGAGTCTCTTTTGTTTTGTCCCCCTCTCTGTTTTCATATTATTTTTGTTTACCTTCCCTTATGTTCATCTGTTTTTTCTCTTAAAGTCCTCATATGAGTGAAGTCATATGATTTTTGTCTTTCTCTGACTAATTTCACTTAGCATAATACCCTCCAGTTCCATCCACGTAGTTGCAAATGGCAAGATTTCATTCTTTTTGATTGCCGAGTAATATACTCCATTGTATATATATATACCACATCATCTTTATCCATTCATCCATCGATGGACATTTGGGCTCTTTCCATACTTTGGCTATTGTTGATAGTGCTGCTATAAATGGGGGTGCATATGTCCCTTCGAAACAGCACACCTGTATCCCTTGGATAAATACCTAGTAGTGCAATTGCTGGGTCGTAGGGTAGTACTATTTTTAGTTTATTGAGAAACCTCCATACTGTTTTCCAGAGTGGCTGCACCAGCTTGCATTCCCACCAACAAGGCAAAAGAGATCCTCTTTCTCTGCATCCTCACCAACATCTGTTGTTGCCTGAGTTGTTAATGTTAGCCATTCTGACAGGTGTAAGGTAGTACCTCATTGTGGTTTTGACTTATATTTCCCTGATGATGAGTGATGTTGAGCATTTTTTCATGTGTCAGTTGGCCATCTGGATGTCTTCCTTGGAGAAGTGTCTATTCATGTCTTTTGCCCATTTCGTCACTGGATTATTTGTTCTTTGGGTGTTGAGTTTGATAAGATCTTTGTAGATCTTGGATACTAACCCTTTATCTGGTATGTCATTTGCAAATATCTTCTCCCATTCTGTCAGTTGCCTTTTAGTTTTGCTGATTGTTTCCTTCACTGTGCAGAAACTTTTTATTTTGATGAGGTCCCAATAGTTCATTTTTGCTTTTGTTTCCCTTGCCTCCAGAGACGTGTTGAGTAAGAAATTGCTGCAGGCAACTTGGAGAGGTTTATCATTTAATATATGAAATTACTTTTACTATATTTATCTGTATTTATAAATACTACCTAGTAATAATTTTAAACTTCATATAAATAGTATTCTATGTATTCTTCTTATAGTTCATCATTAAGTATGATATTCTCTGTTAGAGCTACTTCTTTCTATTTATATTTTCTTTTTATATTTTAATCATGAATGGGAATTGATGTTTATCAAAAAATTAACATTTTTTGTGAGTTATATTGTTCCAATAGGTTTCTATTTTTATAGTGCTGGATTCCTTTAGTACATGTAACACTGGAGTCTTTGATCTGGGACACATTAGCGGAAGGGCAAGGAGAACTTCTGACCCCAACATCTTCTTCTGCTGGAACAACTTCTTACCCTGAAGGGTTATAGGATCCATCCTTTTCTTTGGGCCTGGATCCTCTTCTTTACACTTTAGATCTACTGATTTAGCCATGTAAAGAATATCTAACAATTCAATACCAGAATTTAAAGGGCAAACAATGACCATTCACCTCTAATGCTTAAAATTCCAAAAGCAATTTCTAGTCCTTTTTGAGTGGTTTCTGGATCTGTGATTTGTTACTTCATCGGTAGTCTGGCACAGGAACTGTTGATTCTTTTTCATTCTCTTGGACTTGAATAGAGGTTCCAGAGCCTGGGAAAAATATGTGAAATAAAGCAAACTTTCTTATTTTTCTATTTGTAAAAGTGAAGAGTCCAGAAATCCTGAATTAGGATACTGAGCTTAAGATAGTTAGAAATCCCCGTGTAGAATTGGGCTTTATTTTGGTCAGTTACATGAATTGGGATCTGTAGGGAAACCATCCCCTCCATAGAGCAAAAGAATGAGTTACCTAGTGCTACTTAAAATTACACAGATGGATCTTCCAGATTTAATGTTCAAAAAAAAAAAAGGAAAAAACGTACAGGTACATGCTGTATAATTCCACTTGATATGATAGTTTAAGACCAAATAAATCCACAGTGATAAAACAGACTAGTTGTTACCTATTAAGGGAGGGAGGAATAAAGGGGTCTTTTGGAGTTCCGGAAATTTTCTCTTTCTTCATATGGGTGGTGATTAACTCAGTATATCATATGCTTTACAATTAAGATTTTTGTGACTTACTGTATGCATGTGATACCTCAGTACAAAAGAGTATGGCTAAAATCAGAAAGGGCTTACTCTTCCTTCTAAGTGATACATATGTTTTTTCATAGGATGAGACAATTTTGGAATAACCTTGTTAGGTTTATAAGAGATTGTTAGAATATGTGTGTATGTGTGTATGCATGTCATATGTTTTCTTCAGAATCACATGAATCCTTTAATGAATGGTGAGCAGCTTCCAAGTGTTGTGTTATAACTTGGGGATTCTAAGAAAGTATATCGGGGCTGTCAATCTAGTGAGGATAAGTAATTAGTGATGTGTGAGAGCAGGGGAAGTATTTAATGCCTCCTAGAACATTGGGGAAAAAAGTGCCTGACTTGTTTGCAGTGGACTTGGGGGCACAGAGTGAAACCTTCTGAAGACATAGACTTGAGTCAAATTTTTAAGGATAAATAGAAGTCTGACAAAGTGGATTGTGTAGCATGTATAGATATGTTAGTGCTAAAGGTATGAAATGGCATTTTGTCCTCAGGACTAGTTTTATGATATAACCACAACAAAATGTAGAAGCTGAGAAGTGTTAATATATTAAATTAGAAAGTCAATTTCATTTTTATTTGAGAGAGAGAGAGAGAGAGAGAGAGAGAGAGCAGGAGAGGGACAGAGAGGGAAAGAGAGAGAATCCCAAGCAGGCCACATGCTCAGTGCAGAGCCCGATGAGGGGTTCAATCACACAACCCGGGGATCATGACCTGAGCTGAAATCAGGAGTTGGACACTCAACTGACTGAGCCATCCACACACCCTTGAAATGAGAAAGTTTAAAAGGGATCATCATGATGGGAAAAGTTTTGAATGACATGCTAAGGAATTTTTATTTTTATTATTATTTTTTGGCTTTAGAAGCCAAAGGGAAGCATTGAAGATTTTAATTAAGTGGTGTGATTGGGGTTAATTTTGGCAGTATTTAGCAATTTGGATCCTCTCCCTGGAGTTCTTTCCTTGGTGCTTTTTATTACTGTAATGTGTATGCATCATCTCCTCTGTAGACCAGTGATTCCTAAATCTACATCTCTGTTCCAAACTCCTCTCCTATGTCTTCAGACTCCTTAGCAGAATCAATTGTTTTTCTGTCCCTGGATGCAAATTTCAGTTGCTTCTTATCACTTTATGTCACAAAACTTCACCTTACAATTTACACTATTTATTCCAATATATTTATAAACATATGTTTCTTCCAAAGCTTTTTCCTCTTGACCCAAACCAAGACTGACTACAAGTGCTTCTTACTGCTACATTCCTGCTGTTTGGAAAGGACCTTTGTTCATCACCTCCAGGCGCAATAAGGTCTCTGTAGGAAATGGGGAAGAGGAGAGGTACAGAGAGACATTTTCTTATTGGCTGATCCTGTGGTAAGGTGGCTTCATTCTCTAGGCTGGGGGGATATTTAAACTGACTCATTGTTATTTGCTTGAGATATTTGGAGATTTCACTGTAGGGTATCTTTGATCTTCCCTGCCTTGACCTGAGTAATCACATCTCTCCTCAGTTTCTTTCCCCAGTGGTGCCTAGAGCTTCCTCCTGGAGGAATCACTCACTTGGCAAATTATTCTTTCAAGCAGAGCCCCTTTTATAAAAAGATTCAGGCAAACATTCCTACCACAAATTCCATATCTTGTCTCTAAGATTTGTACATCTTAGATCTACAATCAGAGAAGACTGTGGTTTACTTCTCAGATGATTATTCTAGCCTGCTGCCACAGGTCCCTTTACCTTGCTTAGGTACTGGACTTCTTTGTCTTGTCAGCTGCAGGGAACATACATCGGTTGCTCCGGACAATACCCCGTAAGTTCTCTAGAAAAATAGAACTATTTATAGTTAGGCATTAAGAGACTTGATTTCACTACCGAATCCAACCACTGAGTTATATTGAGTAAGAATGGCAAAGAATTAGTATGATATATTGACCAGTAACTTCATATAAGAGAATAACCTTTTTGAATCATTTTAATAGACATAAATTCACTCTTTTTCTCTCCACTCCTTTAGAATTTTTTAATAAATGTTTTTTATTCCACAAAAATAAGAGGTCATATTATATTCTCTATGCATTTAAAATGAATCAAAGCCATATTAAAATTAATTTTTATTTGTACAGTATTCCATTAATTAATTCTATCCACATGAAATTGACTTTTATCCTTGATATGAAATCATCAGTATTCTAAAGTGTTGATGTTGGACTAAATTGAAGAGTATGCTGATACTCATTAGTTTTGTTTATACCTGACTCATTACTGAACTGTAATTTCCATAAAGACAAGGGATGAATTTGAAAGTTGACTGTGCTGAGTGCATATTAGGCACTCAGTGCTATGTGTCTTTCATATGTCTTTAGTGCTATAAGGGAAGATACTAGCTAAGGTGGATAAATTTGAATAATGTAGAGCATTCGTGATGCTTTGGCAATATTATTTCATATCAGTTTCAAGAAATGTGCATAACAAGTATGGTCAATAGGCTATAATAACTCATTAAGGAAAATGGGAGATATGTTGGAAGTCTAGAGATGAGTACATTTCCTGACACTTGATAGACCATGTATTTGTAAGGTTGACGTTGTTCTCAGGCAAAATTCTATCCCATAATCAAACAGTTGGTCATAACCTTAAAAAAGAATGATGCCCACTAATAACAGGTTCCATGAGTCTAGGATACTTATTTGTTCCTTATTGGGAGTACCGTTAAAGGGAATACTAAAGACAGGATGTATCTGAATTTTCTTCTTAGTGTACTTTTTTCTCCCAAAACATACTAGACATCAAGAAAACTGCACAGAATGTAAATTTACAGCTCACTGAATTGTTACAAAGGTAGCATCCATGTAGTGCACCCTCAAGTCACAAAATGGAACACTAATAGCAACTCCAGTTAAATTCCAGTCAAAACCCTTTTTATCCCCCTCACCAAAGGTAACCACTATCCTGACTTCTAACCCCATAGTTGAGTTTTACGAATTTTTTGAAATTCTATGAATGGAATCATGCAGTGTATATTCTTTTGGACTTTGAATTCTTAAAATTTTTGATATTTATATTGATAAGTGTCTCTAGTTTTCTCATTTTATTTAATGTATGTTTATCTCTTGTATAAAAGTACCACAAGTTACTTACCCATTGTAATGTTGGACTTTTGTATTCTTTCCATATTTTTGGCCATTCTGAAGGAACTGTCCTGCACATTTCTCTTCATGCACTGTGTGTACAGTTTTGAAAACTACAAGTCTAGGAGTATTACTGCTGGGCCATACTGTATGTGTATCTTCAAACTTGTTAGATTTGCAATTAACAATTTTTGGTTAAAAAAATTGTTACCATTTTTGAGTGTGTGTGTGTGTGTGAAATTACTGTACAAATTTATATTTTGGCTAGCATATTTATGTTCTTGTTTTTCCATGTCTTTGCCAGTAGTTGGTATTGTCATTTTAAAACATTTTTTCTAAGTTTTGAGTTTCAATTCCAGTATAATTAACATATGATGTTATATTAGTTTCAGGGGTACAATGTAGTGATACAACAATTCTATATATGACTCAGTGCTCATCATGATAAGTGTACTCTTAATCCCTTTCACCTATTTCACCCATTCCCTCCCCCACCTCCCCTTTGGTAACCATCAGTTTGTTTTCTATAGTTAGGAGTCTGTTCCATGGTTTGTCTCTCTCTCTTTTTTCCTTTGTTTGTTTCTTAAATTCCCCCTAAGAATGAAATCATAGGACATTTGTCTTCCTCTGGCTTACTTATACCGCTTAGCATTAGACTCTCTAGCTCCATTCATGTTGTCGCAAATGGCAAGATTTCATTGTTTATGGTTAAATAACGTTTCATTGTGTGTGTGTGTGTGTGTGTGTGTGTGTGTGAGACACCATGGAATATTTATGCACACACACACACACCCCCCACCTCTTCTTTATCCATTCATCTATTGATGAACACTAGGGTTACTTCCATAATTTGGCTATTGTAGATAATACTGCTGTAAACATCAGCGTGCATGTATCTTTTTGAATTAGTATTATATTCTTTGGATAAATACCCGGTAGTGTTGGGACGCCTGGGTGGCTCAGTTGGTTGGGTGTCTGACTTCAGCTCAGATCATGATCTCACGGTTCATGACTTTGAGCCCCATGTTCAGCTCTGTGCTGACAGCTCAGAGCCTGGAGCCTGCCTCAGATCCTGTGTCTCCCTCTCTCTCTCTGCCCCTCCCCCATTCACACACACACTCTCTCTCTCTCTCAAAAATAAATAAAGATTTTTTAAAAATTTAAAAAAGTACCCAGTAGTGTATAGTAGTTCTATTTTAATTTTTTGAGGAGCCTCCATACTATTTTCCACGGTGGCTGCAGCAGTTTGCATTCATACCAACAATGCATGAAAGTTCCTTTTTCCCCACATCCTTGCTGATGCTTGTTGTGTTTTTGGTTTTAGCCATTTTGACAGGTGTGAGGTGATTTCTCATTGTAATTTTGATTTGCATTTCCCTGCTGGTAAGTGATATTGAGTATCTTTCCATATGCCTGTTGGCCATCTGTAAGTCTTCTTTGGAGAAATGTCTGTTTATGTCTTCTGCTTATTTTTAATTGGATTATTTGTGGGTTTTTTGTTTGTTTTTGTTTTTAGTGTTGGGATGTGTGGGTCTTTATGTGTTTTGGATACTAGGTCTTCATTGGATATGTCATTTACAAATATCTTCTCCCATTCAGTTGGTTGCCTTTTGGTTTTGTTAATGGTTTACTTGGCTGCACAGAGATTTTTATTTTGTTGTGGTCCCAATAGTTTATTTTTGCTTTTATTTCCCTTGCCTCAGGAGACGGATCTAGAAAAATGTTGCTACAGTCGATGTCAGCGAAATTACTGCCTGTGTTCTCTTCTAGGATTTTACAGTTTCAGGTCTCAAATTTAAGTCTTTGATCCATTTTGAGTTTATTTTTGGGTATGGTGGGAGAAAGTGGTCCGGTTTTACTCTTTTCCGTGTAGCTGTCCAGTTTTACCAACACGATTTGTTGAAGAGACTTTTTTCCCTTTTGCATTTTCTTACCTTTTTTTGTTGAAGGTTAATTGATCATAGAATCACGGGGTGTTTCTGGGTTCTGTTCATGTGTGTGTCTCTTTTATGTGCCAGTACTATACTGTTTTGATAGCTACAGCTTTGTAGTTTATCTTGAAATTGTGATACTTTCAGCTTTGTTTTTCTTTTTCAACATTGTTTTGGCTATTTGGGTCTTTTGTGGTTCCAAGCAAATTTTAGTGTTACTTGTTCTAGTTATGTGAAAAATGCTATTGATATTTTGATAGGGATTGCATGAAATGTGTAGATTGCTTTGGGTACTGTTACCATTTTAACAATATTTGTTCTCCTAATCCATGAGCATGGAATATCTTTCATTTGTGTGATCCTCAATTTCTTACATCATCAGTGTTTTATAGTTTTCAGAGTACAGATCTTTCACCTCCTTGGTTAAGTTTATTCCTAGGTATTTTATTATTTTTGGTGCCATTGTAAATGGGGTTGTTTTCTTAATTTCTCTTTCTGTTGTTTCATTATTGGCGTATAGAAATGCAATGAATTTCTGTACATTGATTTTGTATCCTGGACCTTACTCAATCCATTTATCAGTTATGATAGTTTTTTGTTGTTGGTATTGTTAGGTTTTTCTGTATTTAGTATCATGCCAATTGCAAACAGTGAAAGTTTTACTTCTTTGTGATAATTCAGATGTCTTTTATTCCTTTTTTTTTTTTTTTTTTTTTGTCTTACTGCTGTGGCTCAGAATTCCAGTACTATGTTGAATAAAAGTGGTGAGAGGGTCTTGTTCCTAGTCTTAGGAGGAAACCTTTAAGTTTTTCACCATTCAGTATGACATTAGCTGTGGGTTTTTCATATATGGCCTTTATTATGTTGAAGTATGTTTCTTCTAAACCTTTGTTGAGGGTATTGCCATTTTTGAAAATTATAAACCTTGGTTTACACTAGCATTTTCCTAATATAAATGAGGGTGTTTACTTTTTCATGCTTGTTGGCATTTATGCATCCTCTTTTCTTCTCACTTTTTATTTTTAAATAATTTAAAATTCATAAGAAGTGGGGGGAAAAAGTACAGGGAAGTTTTATTTATGTACCTAGTTTCTCCAGTTGATAACACTGTGTGTAACTATAGTACGTATCAAAGCCAGTAAATTGACACTGGTACAGTTATAAGAACGTATTCATATTTCACCAGCTTTGCACTCTTTTGTGTGTGTATATAAATTTATTGCATGTATAGATTCATGTAACCACCTCCACAATCAAGATAGAATTATTCTATTAATATCGGGCTTCCTCACATCACACATCCTTCTCCCCATCCTTCTCCCCACCACTAATCTGTTCTCCATGTCTGTTACTTTTCTCTTTTTGGAGCACCTATTCAAATATTTTTGCCTGTTTTTTTTGTCTTTTCTTAATTTTTAAATGTTTTTATATGTAGTTATATGTATAACAAGTACCTTTTCCTACTCTGGGTTGCATTTATGTTTTCTTATTGGTGTAATCTGATGAATAAAAGTTCTTGATTTTAATATTATCTTAGCTACCATGTTTTCTTTATGTTTAGTGCTTATGACCTCTTGTTTCTCTTCCTTCAGATCATTAATATATTCTTGCAGAGGCATTATTATCTTGTCACAGGTATATGTACAGTCTACCTGGAATTGATTATTGATGTGAAGCAGAGGTCAAATTTCACTTTGTACCCACATGAATGTCTAATTGAGCCAGAACTCTATTGAGAAAACTTCTTCCTTTCACTTTGCAATCCTACCTTTGCACTGAATCAAGTGACCTATATGTGTTAAGAGTTTGTTTCTGGGCTTCTGAATCCATTGGTTAACTTGTCTATCCTTGCATCAGTTATATCCCATTGTGTTTACTGTTGGTTTATATTTCTCAACATTTGGCAGAGCAGATAGTTGAAACTTGTTCTTCATAATGTCTTGGATTTTCCTGGTATTTTGCTTTCCCATATATATTTTAGAAGCATCTTCTGATGTTATAAAAACAAAACCGGGAATTTTGTTTGGTAATGGACTGTGTCTACAAATTTTTTAGGCATGAATTGGCATTTCTGCAGTATTAAATCTTACAGTCCATGAATATAGCATAGTGCTGCATTTATATTTTGATTTTTTGATGTTTTATTGCTTTATTATAAAGTTTTCAACCATCTTTTATGAGATCTACTCCAAGATATTTGATATTTTTAATGCCACTGTAAATAGTATCTTTTTAAAATTTCATCTTTTTGAATATTTGTTGCCATTATAAAGGAATATAAAGGGATGTTATGCATTGATTTTGTATCCAGGAAATTTGCATACTCAATTATTAATTCTAGTGATTTAACTCTTGATTCTTTGATATTTTCTGTATACATCATCATAACATTTCCAAATAAAAGTTATATTTCTTCCTTTCCAGTGCTTTCACTGCATGCCTGTATCCCTCTCCTTCCCTTTCTCTTTCTCTCATACTTTCTTGTATCACTGCATGGTTGGACTTTAAGTACAATATTTACAATATTGAAGAGAATTTACATTGGTAGTTATTTATGTGCTGTCCCTGAGCAGATGGAAAGTCTTTAATTTTTTACAAGTATGATGTTTGCTATAGATATTTTGTGAATATACTTTATCAGATAAAGGAAGATTATAGAAATTCTTTTCTAGTCCTCCTTTGCCAAGAGTGTGTGTGTATGGGGGTGTGTGTGTGTGTGTGTGTGTGTGTGTGTGTGTGTGTGTTTGCGTGATGAATCAGTGTTTAATTTGTCAAATTATATTTCTGCACCAATAGAGATGGGCATATCATTTTTCTTCCTTATTTCATTAATGTGAATTATACTGATTCATTTTCAAACCTTAAACCAATCTTTATTCCTGGCATAGGACCAACTTGGAATTGGTGTATGATCCATCTTGTACATTGTTGGATTCAGTTCATGTTCCTTTAGGAATTTTGCTTCTGTGTCCATCGGTGAGATTGGCTTGTAATTTTCTGGATTTTAGCAAGCATCTTTTGTGTGCTTTACAAGTCATTTTATCTTCTTCCATCCAAAGTGCTTCTCTTGGGGGATTTGCTGTTTTAGATAATGATATTATCCTTCCTGTGCTAATAGGAATAATGCATCCTTACATCACACACCCACACTCATGTCTAATCAGGTACCATTTCCATCAACTGTACCTTTAAAATATCATATTACTTAGTTTTGTCATTCTTTCCATTTCATCAGCTCCTCCACTAGTTCAGGATGCCACTGTCTCTTTATTTGATTGTTGAAGCAGTATCTATAAGGTTTTTCTGTCACAGGTTTTGTTCCCTCCCATCTATCTTGCATATTGCAGGTAAGATGAACTTTTAAAACCACAAATTCTATTATGCTTCATTTCTTCTTAAGAAATTTCAGTGACTCCTCATCGAATTACTCTGAGCTCATATGGGCCATGTGTTCCCTCATGTCCCAGCCTTGGCCCATGCTGTTTTCTTTGCTGGTAACATTCCCATTAGTACATAAACTAGGTGTACCTCTGCAGCACATCAGAGGACTTGAGGAAGGAACAAGACTTGGGGAAATAATGGCTAGTCAGGAGACTGTATGGAAAGGTACAAAAGGCAGTCAGGAGCTGATTTTTCAGACAGTATCTATTTAGTTTATCATTTATTTTATGCTTGGCCTGGCATGTTTTGTGGGACCTGGCAGTGAGGTTCTTCAAAGGAATACATCATGCCGAACCCTGGTGCTCAGCTCTTGATAGTGTAGTTAATGAGTCATGTAAAAAGTGAACCTCTTAAGTAAATAACCAGGGTGATGGGGAATTGGTGAAGGTGTAGGGATGGTTAACCTGGCTAAGGTGCTACTTGAAGACTTGTCAGATACAAGGGGAAATTAAAAATGTTTTGTGTACATTGATGACTACAAGGATATTAATAACCACAAATATACAGAAGTATTTAGGAATGCAGAATTGATCTCCAAATTAGGAAGACTTATTTCAAGGCCAGAAATTTAAAGACTGCTTCCATATGGAAGGAACTGCCTCCCGAGATAACTGTTTTCTCTTGTGTAATGTACTTGGGCAGTGGTTGGCAATTATGTTAAGGGATTTTATACATTAGGGCAGTGGTTTGAAGACTCAGGCCATATACAGACTAAATAAGAGTCTTTGGGGATGGGACATAAGAATCAGTAATTTTTGAAGCTTCCCTATGACTCCAAAATGGAGACAAGTTGGGGAAGCCCTACAGTAGTGGGAGGTCTCAATTCCTCAGTGGTTTCCTACATCAGGAGTGTTTCAAGGAAATGAATAAAAAAATGTACATTTCCAAGCACTCCTTTATAGCTTCTACATTAGTCATGTTGGGTGGACCCAATAAATCTGTGTAATTAAGATTATTTCCAGATTATTTCATTTTCTAGCAGGGTTTGGAAACCACTGGCTTATATGACTTTTTAAAGGACAAAATTGTGCATTCATAATTCAGCAAGGCACCTGACAAACTAATTCATGGTATGCTTATGGACAAAATATATAATATGAATTGAGACATCTATGTCTAGGACAAAGAATGGGTTTTGTGGGACATCTGTCTGGCTCAGTCGGTTGAGTGTCTGACTCTTGATTTCAGCCCAGGTCATGATCCCAGGGTCGTGGGATTGAGCCCCAAGTTGAACTCCCTGCTGAGTGTGGAGCCTGCTTAAGATTCTGTCTCTGTCTCTGTCTCTGTCTCTCTCTCTCTCTCTCTCTCTCTCTCTCTCTGTCTTCCTCTGCCCCCACTCACATGCTCTCTCTTGCTCTCTAAAATAAAAAACTTAAAAAATTTAAAAAAGTATGGGTTTGGGTTCAAAGTTATCTGAATTCTAATTCTAGTCCTGTTACTACTTACTAGACTTAAAAAATTTGCTTACCATCTCAGTCTCCTCATCTTAAAATAGAGTAATAATAACAACTTTATAAATTCATTTTGAAATTTAAGTTATTTATGAGAACTGTCAGTCTAACATCATGTCTAAGTATATTGGGCTCGTTTTAAATTCTTTAGTTCTGTGAATACTGAAATTAATGAGTGGATCCATGGAGCATATACGCATGTTTGATGAGTGTATATGTATTCCCTATTGACTTTTAGCTTTGATGTGCTGTGAATCCCTAGTTTTAATATTCTGCTTTGAGTCAGGTTGTAATTGGTATTTTAAAGGCCAGAGGGGTAAAGAATAATGCCTTTCACCAGCTATTGCTTTTATGTGAAATATAATCCATGCCTACATTGTTTTTCTAAATTGCACATTTTAGGTAATTTTTCATTAATTATACTGTAAATGACGGGGGTGAGAATTAACTGTATACTTTTTTTTTAAATCACAGGTTAAGGGGAACTGTGTAATTATTTATTAAAATGGAAAACTGTGAAGAAAGAAAAAGATAGCAGTTGGAGTTAAAATTCCTGGATGAATATTTTGCTTTTTGAGACATCAACATTTAAAAACGATATGCTGATTTGGAAAGTCCTGGGAGTACATTGCAAAATTCATCTTTTCCATTCAATAAATGGACTTTTTAATCACTCCTTGGAGTTGAGGAAGTTCGGAGACAGTGTGTGATGGGAAATGTGGCATGCCGGTGTTTTCCTGGTGATTGCATCTTGGATTAGGTTGCTGCCTATTTGAAGAGATTCCATTTTGAAAAGCAAGAACCCACTGTGATGGATGTCTCTTCAGAGATGAGCAGACATGGGAAGAATCCAGTGAGTCACAAGCTAGAAGATCAGAAGAAGGTAATGCAATACATTTCTTTTTGCTTGGTCCTTTTTGTTTATGCTTAGCGAGAATTTTCTGAATTGCAAATGAATGTGGTTTAGGAGATAAAATAACATACTATTTCATGGAAATAAATCCCTCCATATAGCCATGTATAGCTTTGGGTCTGGATCTCATTACCAGTTGGTGGTTTTGTTTCTGAAATCTTCTGAATTCATCCATCCAATAGGTTGGCAAAGGATTCCGTGGTGTTCTCTCACTCTTGACTGTGTTCTAGTGACCTGCTGGCCTGACCTTGTGGAACAGTTTTCTGAGATCCAGGATTAGGTATGAGTCATGGGGCATTGCTAGAGTAATGGAGCAAGTTAGAGCGCTCCTAAAAGAGAACACCTGCCTTGCTGCCAATAGAAGGTGTAGTTGGCATTTGAAATTCTCCGATTTCATGTCCTTGGGGCACATCAACTTAAGCCTTCTCATTTTTACAGCTGGCCTGGAAAGAGAGTCATGAGGAAGCTGTGAGCTTTGGTTTGACTCTTCATGTGTGATATCAAAGGAACTAATGGAAAATATCAAAATAGTGCTGTGCTAATATTTATTTTTAAATGGGGTTAGAGAGGTTCTGAGTGAGAAGCTGGGAATTCAATGCTGAGGTTTGCACGTAAACCTCATTTTTCTACCTTCTTAGAAATTCTTACCTGCTAAACTGCTGTGCTATAGTGAGAATCATCCAGAGAGTACTTACTAGAAGGGTCAAAGATGGTACCAGGAGAGAAATCCCACTCTTAATAAAATATATTATCTTTTGTGGTGCTTTCATTGATTCCATTAGTATAGGAGAGGTGTGTGGGGACCCAGTGGCTAAGTCACAAAATCAAGGAATAATGAGATAATAGAAAGGATATTTTTAGTTACACCTGGATCTAAGGGCATGATTAAAGTTTGTGTTTACATCTGTCTTAGAAATTTGTTGACTAGTCCTTTTGTACTCCCAGGAGACAACTAGCTCTTTTGCAGTTTTGGAGGTAGGAAGTTTCGAAGAGGCCATGTAGACAATAGCTTGTTAATTTGTTCTGACGTTTTGACAAGTGCCACTAGAAGAGGGGCTACAGTGATTGCTGTGCATCAATCCGGGCAGAAATGGATGGATTATTTATACCCAACTGGTTCTTTCATTGGGTTTACCTGCAGTATAAGTAAGTCTTGGAAATACTAAGTAGCATAAAATCCAAGATGCCTAGAGTCAGTTTCGACTTCAATGTGGATATAAATTTCTGCACAAATAAGTGTGTTACCAGGAATGTTGTTGGTGTTTCAAGTGGTCAGCATTTTTTCCTTCCGCTGATACTAAGGGTGTTATTCCAAATAGATGGCAAGATTAGTTTGCATCTAAACTACGCTCTGAAATTTCTTAACTACGGAGGGGCTGTTTTATCATTTTCTCTATCTATAATTTTTATTTATTTAAAAATTTTTTTCAATATTAAAAATTGTTTTCAACGTTTGCAGAGAGTGAAAGCGGGAGAGTGGCAGAGAAAGAGGGAGGCACAGCATATGCAGGCTCCAGGTGCTCTGAGCTGTGGGCACAGATCCCAATGTGGAGCTCGAACTCAGGGACTGTGAGATCATGAGCTGAGCCGAAGTCAGACGCTCAGTTGACTGAGCCACCCAGGCGCCCCTCTATCTACATTTTTTTTAATGTCCTTAACTATGATGGGTAATTTGCTTACTCTATTAGATTGGTTAAGAGGGAAGCAAGTTAATAGGTGAGTGGTTAATAATATAGAAATCTGACTTTTGGAGGAAGTCCTGCTTTTTCTGGCGGGAAAGAAAAGCACCCCTGCAGGTGCTATCATTTTCTTTCCTGAATAAGAGATTCTTTCTGCAAACACAGAAGGGATTGCAAGCTGAAGAATGGAATGAATTCTTCAAGTAATTCTGAAAATTCCTTGTATTAAACTTTAAACAATGGTCTCTAATGAGGCTTAGTTTCCCAGGCCAGTTCACAAAGGACTGTTCAGCTCATAAATAATAGTAATAGAGTTTAGGCAAACTATGGAGAGCCTTGGCTCTGTGGGAAAATTAAAAAGACCAGTGTGGTAGTGTGGGACGAGAGGATCCCCATTCAACTGTAGCCTTCTAGTTGGTAGGGAGATGGGAGGAGGCATGAACATTTTCAGTGAGCATTATCAAGACAGAAAATGGGATACTAATGATTTCCTGGGTGTCCGATTTGTGTGAGCATTCACATTGAGTCAGCTAGAAATTCAGATGTTGATCGATTAATTGATAAGGACTTAAGATTCAGATTGAAGTGTCAGCAGGAACCCCTAGTCTCAATGACAGTTTTTTGAGTTTGCATTGAGGAGAAAAATGAAACATAACATCATAAATCTTCGTAGACTAAACTCTGGGCACAGCCCTGCCACCACACAATTGCCAACAGAGATTATAAAATCATTCATGCAATTACTTCGAGTGTTTGTAGTCCTTTGTGATGAATTAATTTAACAGGCACAGCGTTTCACAACAGTGAAATAAAATACATTTATTCCAACTCGTGACTTAATCCAGAGGTGAAGCATCTTTTTGATACTACTGAAAAAATGTGTTCTTCTCACAGTGTTTGTGGCCTGCGGTAGATATTTAAAGCAAGACGCATGGAACTGACTTCAGTATAGGCTCCTATTTTGAACACTGCCCCGCTGATTTTTTTGTTCAGTCTACAAATAACTCGTTAGATTTTTGTTCTTTTTTTTTCTTTATTTATTTTGGGGGAGGACAGAAAGGGGGAGAGAGAATCCTAAGCAGGCTCCATGCTGTGAGTGCAGAACCCAATGTGGGACTCGATTTCATGAACTGCGAGATCCTGAACTGAGCCGAAATCAAGAGTCAGCCACTTAACCCACTGAGCTACCCAGGCACCCCATTAGCTTTTGTTCTTGATTTAAAATGTATGAATTTGTACTTAGTGTGCTCTACTTCCAAATAGAAACCGTTAGGATACTGGGCACATGAGTTTGTATGTGTGCGACTCTGGTGAGTAGGGAATGTCAGGGAAGAGGTAATTTATGGAGTGCTTACTATACCAGGAACATACTTGGTCCTTTCCAGTTCATGAAGAAAGTGTCTTTCTATAAAGATGAAAGGTGGTTTTACCTTTTCCGTCTCTCCTTAAGAAATTTGGTCCTGTAAAATTAATGACAAGTTCCTCAAAAATATATATACAATATGTATGTAAATACAATATACAAAAATATAAATAAAATAAAATAATATATATATACCATTATTCAAAATTAAAGCTTTCAAAATGTGTGTGACTCCTTAGGCTTTTTTAAAATAATGCCCCATCACCTGACTAAATCTGGAAAACAGATAAAGTTAAAAGGTATCATATCTACAAGTCCTATCTGAAGAACTCTTCATTATGGATAAACCAGAGATGTGGAACTTACAGGAGCTGAGAATACCTCTAAGAGTCTCAACTCAACCTGGATTAGTGTAGGGGTGGGTGGAATTCAATTCTCTTTTTGATTCCTGTGATTTTTATCAGTAGAATGGTCAGTTAGCATTGGCCCATTATCCTGGACTTGGCATTCTCTTTCTGGAATGTCCCAGATGGGAAAATGATCCTGGCATCTCAAAGCTCCTGAATGCCCATAATGAGGTGTTTTATTTTTGAAAACTTGACCTTTTGACCCATGTTTGCTCCTTGTGCCAGTGAGTTCGGGATATTGCTTTCCACTAATTTTATTGCTTTGTGGGATTCTTTCTGCAGAAGCCCCTGGAACAGTGAAAGCCCAATAGGTACAAACGTCACTTCTATTTAATTAATTGTGAACTTGAACTGAAAAGCAGAGCTCAGTAGGTTTTACTGTCACTCAACTGCAGCAGTTTGCAGTTCAGACAGCCCTGGGACACTGCTTTATTGGTCCATGAATATTTTGTGTATTAAAACAAAGCATTTGTCATAGTCAACAGTTTGCTAGGTTGTGCTGAAAAGGGTAACAGGGACACACATTTTGAAATTATGGCAATGAAATGCAATAAATATTTAGTGACCTGTTGGAATAACTTTGTTTTTCTGTTCTCTGAAGCAGAAAGGGATGAAAAGTATTACTGAATATATGCAGAGATATTTACGTTTATGGGAATGTCTAAGATTGATGTCATATGATTTTACTGCCTAAAATTATATCTTTTACATATTAGTCAGCATTATTTTCACACTGCCTTGTAAAAAGCTCGAGATAAATTCTAACACATCATGTCTTAAGAGATGGCAATTATTTCAAAAGTAACACAATCTGAGTGTAGTGAATGGGAGTCTGAGATGTGGAAAGTCATGTAAAATGAGAGAAATGATTGTATTAATTAATAGAAAAGGGGATGCTGATATGGACAAAGCTTGCTATTTTAAGGGCAACTCCAGTGATATTGTGGACTTAAAATCAAGTTTAGATAGGGGTTAGAAAAAGCATCATCTGCAAGTGCCATTGAGGGTTTCATCAGTGTCTCTCCCCATCGACTAGTTTTGTTTGTTTTTCAGTTGACATCAAACAGAAGAGTGTGGTCCAGGTTCATAACTGCAGACAACTATGTTAGGCTACTCCAATAATTTTACTGAAAACCTTGCTCACAATGATTACCAGTGCTTTATAGAGCAAAAATAATTTATCAGTTTAAATCTAGCCTAATTTTTCATTTACTATTTTTCTTTTAGTGTGCTGATTGGGATTATCCTCACAGGTGTTGAGAACTACTTGAAATTGTTGATGTTGGAAGCTGATTAAAAATCTGTGTTCTTAAGAGAAAATATGAAGATAAGTCACTAAAGAAGGCTTAGAATAGATCTAGGCTT
Source organism: Prionailurus viverrinus (assembly GCF_022837055.1). Taxonomy (NCBI): domain Eukaryota; kingdom Metazoa; phylum Chordata; class Mammalia; order Carnivora; family Felidae; genus Prionailurus; species Prionailurus viverrinus. The sequence goes on from NC_062567.1 coordinate 98,259,010, forward strand.
TTCATTCATTCTTTGATCTTCTTGAAGGATGGACTCATTACATGGTGCTTTATTTTCATAAATCTGCCTGACTTCTTTTTTGTTAGTATGTCTGAGATATGTTAAAAGGTCCGTAAGGGAGCACGAGGTTTCTGAAACAAAGTCACATCATTTATTAATCATCCAATGTGAAGCATGACTGCTAATATGAATCGATTATCTGTGGGTTTCAACAAAATTGATGAGTCATCTGCTTGATTAGCCAAATTTTTAATTTTTGAAATTCATTGAGCAGGTATTCGGGAATGATATTATATAAATCTGGAATCCATGTGGAGACACAAATATGAAGGCCACGTTCACAAAGAAACTAGTACTGGAATTGTGGCATTCTGTGATACTGACCCTAATTTCTGCCCCTGTTGTGTGTCTTAAAAAAGCTGCTGCAAACAGCTGTCTCCCAGCCACTTTACCTGGAGTTCTCTAAGAACGAATTAGATAAGGTGGGCTCTTTTTCTGCTGAGCAGTGATTCTAGAAACTTCTCTCTCAGATGTGAACTTGGATAAAACTTCTTTTAAAGCTTCTTCTATCATAGCATAGGTGGTCCTCAAATAGACCTCTTCTGAAAGTTTATATGGCCACTTGCCTTTTTGGTCCTGACAACATACGTTTTCAGTGTAAACAGTATTTGTGCTAACAGGAAGAATTGGTAATAGATAAAAGTGAATATTGTATACCATGCTTAATGGTTCTACTCCTTGGTTCTAAACTAGACCATGTTCTGTTTCCTGATTGGTGAATTTTAGATGTCAACAGGTGTAATGACTGCATAATATTCATAAGAATAAACAGATACAACAGGCCCAAGATGGATGGATGATACTTGAGTGATGTGATACACATTTTGAGCATTTTGAAGGCAAAATTACATGTTAGTTGTTGTTTGGTTATTACTTGTCATTAATTATGTTCTCAATGATAATAATGATTACTAAGATATAAAGTTTAGTAAGTTTTAATTCCTGTTTATTCTTAAATACTTTTTTCTGTTTTGGTATTAACATGTGAATTCTGGCTTTTATCATTCCATAAAGGAATGACTGAAACTAATTTTTTCATCTAAAATATATTGGGAAACTGTGACCACATGCAATACAAAAAACTTGGAATACATCAATAGACTGACTTGCTCTTACCTTTCAATACATATATTATTATATTTTTATGTGTTTATATCGTGTGTGTGTATACATACACATACAACTTTTTAAAGCAGATATTATAATATTGTGTGGCCTGTTTTGAATGGCCAATCATATCATTGTCAGTTTCTCTTTAAAATTATGTTCCTAAAAGGATTGAGACTTTCCTCCATTTGACCATATGAATAAATACTTTTGAACATAGCACAGTCATTTTTTTTTTTTTTAATTTTTTTTTCAACGTTTATTTATTTTTGGGACAGAGAGAGACAGAGCATGAACGGGGGAGGGGCAGAGAGAGAGGGAGACACAGAATCGGAAACAGGCTCCAGGCTCTGAGCCATCAGCCCAGAGCCTGACGTGGGGCTCGAACTCACGGACCGCGAGATTGTGACCTGGCTGAAGTCGGACGCTTAACCGACTGCGCCACCCAGGCGCCCCAGTCATTTTATTTTTTAATTTAATTTTATTTTTTTAAAGTTTTTAATGTTTGTTGATTTTTAAATTTTTTTAACATTTATTTATTGATTTAAAAAATTTTTTAATGTTTTTTAATTTATTTTTGAGACAGGGAGAGACAGAGCATGAACAGGGGAGGGTCAGAGAGAGGGAGACACAGAATCTGAAACAGACGTGGGGCTCAAACTCACGGACCGCGAGATCATGACCTGAGCTCAAGTCAGACACTTAACCGACTGAGCCACTCAGGCGCCCCACGTTTGTTCATTTTTGAGAGACAGAGACAGAGCGTGAGTGGGGGAGGGGCAGAGAGGGGGGAGGCACAGAATCTGAAGCAGGCCCCAGGCTCTGAGCTGTCAGCACAGAGCCCGACGCGGGGCTCGAACTCATGAAGTGTGAGATCATGTCCTGAGTTCAAGTCTGACTCTTAACAGACTGAGCCCCCAAACACCTCATAGCACAGTCATTCTAAACCAATAGTTCACCTGTGTCCACTTGCCTCCTTTGAGGTTCCAGGTAATTATAAGAGGACAGACAGAATTCTACAAAGCTTACCCTGAGGTAGCCACATGGACAAAAAAACCTACAAATGCACATAAAAATACCATTAAAAAGTGCTGAACATCAAAATCGGTGGGGGGGGGGGGACTTGCTCATTTCCACGGGTCAAAGATTTGAGATTAATCATGAAATCAGAGTACACGTTGGCACCAGAATGGAGTGGGAAGCAAGAACATGTGTAAGCAGAGAAGAGTCAGAGTGGGATGCCATGAGCTGGGAGTGGGATGATACGGGGAGTGCAATGACTTGTCTGTTTTGTGTCTTGTATAGCAGGCTACTTGCTGGTGAGCAGAGCCATCTGATTTAATAACACGAGGACAGGGTGGCAGCATTTTTTGTTTTTTTCCTACATGGGGACTGACCAGATGTCTCCCAGACATGATATTCAGTGAATACACAAATGCCTGGGACAAGAGTTACATGAAGCAAAGCAGATTTAATGATATGTTCTAAAAGCACCGGACATAAGAAATTCTGTCAGTTTTATATGCAAAGTTGGGCAATTTTTATGAGAAATAAGCAGAAAATCATCAAGTCTTCGAAGCATGTTCTGAAGAACAGTAACAGTATTCTAATCAGAAACGTATAAGAAATGCGGAGTCTCAGGCCCCACACCAGAACTACTGAATCAGAATGTGCATTTGAACAAGATATCCAGGTGGTTCATTAATGCACAGCAGTATTGGAGAAGCACTGCCCTAGAGATCGTGCCTGAGAGCTTCTCAGTGGGACTAAGCTTTTTTTTTTTAATATATTGTATTTATTTATTTTTAATTTGCATCCAAGTTAGTGAGCATATAGTGAAACAACAATTTCAAGAGTAAATTCCTTAGTGCCCCTTACCCATTTAGCCCATCCCCTGTCCCCTCCCGTAACCCTCTGTTTGTTCTCCAGATTTATGAGTCTCTTCTGTTTTGTCCCCCTCCCTGGTTTTATGTTCTTTTTGCTTCCCTTATGTTCATCTGTTTTGTATCTTGAAGTCCTCATATGAGTGAAGTCACATGATATTTGTCTTTCTCTAACTAATTTCACTTAGCATAATACCCTCTAGTTCCATCCACATAGTTGCAAATGGCAAGATTTCTTTTTTCTTTCTTTTTTTTTTATTGGTATCTCATTTTTCTTTCTTTTTTTTTAATATATGAAATTTATTGTCAAATTGGTTTCCATACAACACCCAGTGATCATCCCAAAAGATGCCCTCTTCAATACCCATCACCCACCCTCCTCTCCCTCCCACCCCCATCAACCCTCAGTTTGTTCTCAGTTTTTAAGAGTCTCTTATGCTCTGGCTCTCTCCCACTCTAACCTCTCTCTTTTTTTTTTCCTTCCCCTCCCCCATGGGTTCCTGTTAAGTTTCTCAGGATCCACATAAGGGTGAAAACATGGTATCTGTCTTTCTCTCTATGGCTTACTTCATTTAGCATAACACTCTCCAGTTCCATCCACGTTGCTACAGAGGGCCAGATTTCATTCTTTCTCATTGCCACGTAGTACTCCTTTGTGTATATAAACCACAATTTCTTTATCCATTCATCAGTTGATGGACATTTAGGCTCTTTGCATAATTTGGCTATTGTTGAGAGTGCTGCTATAAACATTGGGGTACAAGTGCCCCTATGCATCAGTACTCCTGTATCCCTTGGGTAAATTCCTAGCAGTTCTACTGCTGGATCATAGGGTAGGTCTATTTTTAATTTTTTGAGGCACCTCCACACTGTTTTCCAGAGCGGCTGCACCAGTTTGCATTCCCACCAACAGTGCAAGAGGGTTCCCGTTTCTCCACATCCTCTCCAGCATCTATAGTCTCCTGATTTGTTCATTTTGGCCCTCTGACTGGCATGAGGTGATATCTGAGTGTGGTTCTGATTTGTATTTCCCTGATGAGGAGCGACATTGAGCATCTTTTCATGTGCCTGTTGGCCATCTGGATGTCTTCTTTAGAGAAGTGTCTATTCATGTTTTCTGCCCATTTCTTCACTGGATTATTTGATTAAGCTTTAGTTACCCACTGTTGGAGTAAGATGCCCTTTATTTTCTGTGTTCTGGTTCCTATCTCCCTTCCCAACTTCTCTCCCAGTATTTCCTGGCATCATCCGCTAAGTTAACTACTTGTACTTGAATCATTCTTTCAGGTTCTACTCTGGCAGAAGCCTAAACTAAGACATTCTGTATCTGGGGTTCTGGAACCAATACGGTGTATTTGTTTCCATCAGCTAGTGTTGGACTCCAAGTTAACACAGTTATTTGGAATTTAAATTTTTCAGGAATTCTTCTATCTCGTTTATTTATTCCTATTTTATTTTTGGATATCCTAAGTGCACACCCAGATAATGGTGGTGTGCTGGCCCTCACTTGTACAATATGGCTGGCCCTGACTTATAAACACTCAATTAACAGATGACCCACTCACAGGACAGCTGCTGCCACCTCCCACTGCCACCCCATTGTCAATGGCCTCTGCAGCACAAATTGTCCTAAGAAGTTGTTGAAGGAGCTGTGAGCTCCTTTCCCCATCTCTTGCCTTCTTCAACCTATTCACTAAAAACCAAAACACAATTATGAGACATTTACTGAATCTATTGTTTGGCGTGGGTTTTTATATGAAATCTTCCTATTCACTCCTCTTTTCCTTTAGGGTTCCTTGCTGGGGAAACTAAATATACACAAAACAATGTCTAAGTGGGAACAAAGAACTAGCTTTATGAAAAGAGCATGCATGTAAATGCTCCCAAACTCTCCTAAAAGTAGATCTTCTCTTAGATGCTATGGTGCTTCAGTTCCTGAAGCCAAATGTGGGTTTCCTACTACCCTCAAAACTTGGATCACTGCTCCAGTGAGCTGACCTGAAAATACTAACTATGGTAGTTGTGTGGATGAAGATGGACAGAGAACCTACCCAAAGAGGAGGACCGTGTAGGGGGAGTTTATCACAGATGAGCAATACAGTGGAAAAAAAGAAGTGATGATGCCCATGATCTTACCTTTAGTAGAAAGAAACACTGCCCAATAATAAAACTTGGCCCAATATTTCACTCATGACCTCACCCATCAGGCTAGCAACGTCTTTGGGAGGATCTAGTAAAAATTAGTGTAGTAAACAGTGAAAAGCAAAGGATCTAGAATAAGATGCCTGAATTTGATTTCTGGCACTTACTGAAATTACTCAACTCTGTCCTCTCCTAGTTTTCTCATTTGTGTTATTTTATAAAATGAGAATATTTAAAACAGTTATATATAAAGCATTTGGAGCAATGCCTTGTACCTACAAAACACTCAATAATTGGTAGCTTTTGGGGTGAACTAAAGAGTTGGGCATGGTTTATTTTCCCGTGTGCATAGGCCAGATTGTGAGTTAATGGGCACAAGTGTTCCTCCCTTCTCATCACTGGACTTCCTATGAGGTCCGGCAATGCTGGTCCTGAATGACTTCCTGGTTAGTTGTAATCACAGTAACTCATTTTAGACTTCTCTCTACCATCTGTGTTTAACAATTTAAGCACTCATAACATTAGGCTTCCCAAAAATGTGAAGGTCTTCTTTATTAGGGAATGGGAACAAACTCTCCCTCCCTGCTCCCAAAAACACCGAAGTGGAACCAACCAATCCTGGATTATGCACTAGAGCTTAAGGTGGGTGGTGGGTCTGAGCATTGTTTCTTGACTTATATTAAACTTGGTGTTAGTAGTTCATGTGAGTCCAAGGCTTAGTTTGCCTGTTTTCTGGAGAGAGTCTGAGGATAGTTGGTACCAAGGGAATTTCATCTGAAAGTATGGATATCAGGTTAACTATGTGTGACTAGAGTTCAACCCTAGAGCCAGTCAGAAAAGATGTCTGTGAGTTCAAAGGCTTTAATTTTCTTAGGATGACAAGTTTGATAAACCAAAATATTTTCTGGCCATGACATATTGATAAATACAGAGTTATCCTCAGCTCATGGTACATTTTAAATAAAAAAGTATTTTCTAAATCCTAAATATTTAGGATGAGTTTTGTTTCTGTTTTCAAGAGGATATAAAGAACATTGAACATGAGGAAAATTCTCAGTTGATGCAGGCTTTATTTCTTTCATTACCAATGTGAGATTGAGAGCGTAAAAAGGTATATAAATTTTTTTTAACGTTTATTTATTTTTGAGACAGAGACAGAGCATGAACGGGGGAGGGTCAGAGAGAGGGAGACACAGAATCTGAAACAGGCTCCAGGCTCTGAGCTGTCAGCACAGAGCCCGACGCGGGGCTTGAACTCACTGACTGCGAGATCATGACCTGAGCCGAAGTCGGCCGCTTAACCGACTGAGCCACCCAGGCGCCCCGTAAAAATGTATATAATGAAGATATGTGATGAAGCAAACATGGTAAAATGTTAACCATACATGAAGCAAACATGGTAAAATGTTAACCATACATACCAACTAGTGGTATGTATAAAGGTGTTTACTGTAAAATTGTTTAAACTTTTCTGTATGTTTGAAGATATATATAAGACAACATGGGCAAATATATTAATAAGTGATGTTTGCCATCAAGGTATTAACATTCTAGTAGCATATGTATAGTTTCTGTGCTTTACTTCCTTGAGCTTGATTATCCTCCTCTGTGTAACTTGGGGATCAAGGGAGCTTAGAGATTTTTAGAGGGAGACTAAGGACTGCTATTTTATTAGTCTTTCAGCTGCACTAGGTAGTTTTTCCAATTGGCCTGGGTCCTAAGCAGTGTTTCTTACATGATATATATAGGAAATGCACTCACAATTTTCAACAACTGACTTAAAACTCATTTAGAGGATCCATCCCCATATGTATTGATTTTCCTTGACTTAAAACTAAGTTCGGTATATTCAATCATTTCTATGTTTCATAGACAGGCACAGTTATTGTGCTTTAATTTGAATCTGGAGATGTCCATTCCAAGCATTAATACAGTAAAAATAAATACCTTTTTCTCATTTTTAGAAGCATTCTTTATGACCAGTTTTTCGTATTTCATGGAATAAATGCTTTTTTTAATTCTTTTTTTTAATGTTTATTTATTTTTGAGAGAGAGCACGAACAGGGGAGGGGCAGAGAGAGAGAGAGAGAGAGAGAGAGAGAGAGGAGACACAGAATCCAAAGCAGGCTCCAGGCTCTGAGCTGTCAGCACAGAGCCTGATGCAGGGCTGGAACCTATGAACTGTGAGATCATGACCTGAGCCGAAGTTGGATCCTTAACTGACTGAGCCACGCAGGAGCCCCTGGAATAAATTATTCTTTATAAATGTTTCTTGACACATATTACAGCAGAGCATGTACTTGTTAAAAATCCATTAAAAATGTTCAATGTTACATTGCTCGTTTAGAAGCAATTTCTTATGAGCATTTTTGCATAATGGTAAAGTGGTTCCTTAGTGCCTAATGGATATACTTCTTTTTTTTTTAATTTTTTTTAACGTTTATTTACTTTTGAGACAGAGAGAGACAGAGCATGAATGGGGGAGGGTCAGAGAGAGAGAGAGGGAGACACAGAATCTGAAACAGGCTCCAGGCTCTGAGCTGTCAGCACAGAGCCCGACGCGGGGTTCGAACTCACGAACCTTGAGATCATGACCTGAGCCAAAGTTGGCCGCTTAACCGACTGAGCCACCCAGGCGCCCCCCAGTGGATATACTTCTACAGAGTACGTAGAAGGTTCTACATATTGCTTGCTATCTTCCAGGTTTTGATAACTCATCAGGTTTTGAGAAGTCATTGTTTCAGAGACAGAGATGGAGGTTAGTGGATTCAGGTTAGTAACGTTGCTCTTTGTTTTACTATATATTGCATTGTAGCATAATATTTTGTTTGATGATGGAAATTATCAAAGAATCAACCACAGATTTAAGAGATGTTTTGCGATCTTCAGTGTGTATTTGTGTATTTATGGAGTGCCTACTAGTTCTCTGTGGTAGGCAACAGTAATACAATTTACTTGGTTAACTGCATTACTAATGGATGTATCCATTTGTATCTATCACCTCCTCTTTGCATAAAAAAGTGGGTTAGGCTCCTAACTAATATCTGAATAGCAAGAAATCTGTAGTTTGCAAAGAACTTTTACTTGTGTTTCTGTCCACCCTCGCAACTCAGTGGAATTGTAGGTCCAGTAATTTTATGTCCATTTTAGCAATGAACTTGTCTCAGATGAGAGAACTCACCGGTTGCATCTTTTTATTTTGCTCAGTGATTTATTATTTTATTTTATTTTTTAAAGATTTTTAAAATGTTTATTTTTGAGAAAGAGAGAGAGAGAGAGCCAGCACAAGCTGGGGAGAGGCGGTGGGGGGGGGGGTGGTGGGCAAAGGATCAGAATCAGGCTCTGTGCTGACAGCAGAGAGCCTAATGTGGGATTTGAACTCATGAACTGTGAGATCATGCCCTGAGCTGAAGTCGGATGCTTAACTGACTGAGCCACCCAGGTGCCTCAAAAACATGTAACTTATTAATAGGTTGTTAAAAATCTGTTTGAAAAACATAAATCTATGAAGACTTTTTGTTTTCATGTTAAATTTTATTCTAGGTGGGTGTGAGTATGATACACTTTCTTTAAGCAGATGTTTTTCGAGAGCTACTCCCAAATGACTTTGAAAAGATGTGAAAAATGAGGGTCCAGATTTGGGAACTGCAGTTAACCTGGTTTAGTCACGTTAGACTTGTCACGTTTGGGAAGTTGCACTCGAGGTTCTCCATCTATCTTATTAAAGGTGACTGATTTCATTAAGTCACATTAGGAAGCTTCATTTAATTGTTAGGAAAATATGTTGTAAGGGACACAGGTCATATTTAAATTTGATAGGCTACATGGAGAAAAATTATTGCCAGTCTACACAGGTGGGGCCACACTCCCTCTCAGCTTCTCAGTTTTGCCAGCCCATCAGCCACCAGCTAACCCACAAAGCTTGGCTACCTGGTCCCCTGGCTGTGCCAATGACACATGTGAGTACACGCAGGTATGTAAGCCACCGAGCTCTCCTGTAGTGAGGCAGGATGTTCTGTTGGACCACATTCACATTCAGAATCTGCTTACCAGGGTGGAAATGAATGGGAAGTGGGGTCTGTCCCAGACATACGCCTGCTAGCCATTGTAAGCCATATCTACATCATTTTTGAGAGAATATTAAAAAAAATGGTTATCTGCCCATCTTTGGATCTAATTTATAGTGTGTTTATCTGATGCAAAATGAAGATGAGAATAGTGTTTTATACAAACGGCCCTTCTGACTTTCTACTTTGATAAATATCTTTCAACAATGCTACAGTTATGACATTTTCCTAATGTTGTTGTTTTCACACATGCTAATGGCTCTAAGGTATTAATCCAAATGGGCACGTTTAGTTCTGAGGCAAGAATGTGACTGAAACTACATGAATTCACCTGAATACTTTCCACTTTTTGCTGCTGATAGTTAACTTTATACTTTATAGTTTTTATTAAAATTAGGTGTTTCCTCTGAAACTCTTACTGGCTGCTTGATTAAACAATATTGTTAGGTGCAATGTAATAGTTTTACTTCATGCTGTCTCGGTAAGAAGGGCTTGTATCTTTTAACAGTTGCTGGTCTTGGCAAATTGTAATGCTTGCAAATAACAGATAAACAACACCTTGTATGTGCTTGTTATTCTCTAATTAACACTGGGAAAGGATTTAGGGTTAAACTTGAAAAACAACATAATGTCTTAATCTGCCTTGCTTTGTAAAATATTTTCATAGAATCATGAACCGATGCAGTGATTTCCACATTGCTTTGGGGGAAGAGTACAAAATAACGTTAAATAAAAATGTGCCTTTACATTTCTGTAATACTTACCATTTTAGAAATGTCTTTCATATCCTTATCAGGTGCTAAATTCGTGTTCCAGCTAAATATACGATACTAAGAATATCCATGGGTATAGCCATGATTTTCTTTTTAACACATCTAGATTAATCACTTACTTCCTAATACCGTCCAGTGACCTTCTGGTGCATTTTGAGTACAGTCTGAACTCCTTAACATGGCCCATAGGGCGCTGCATAATATTTCCATTTTTCCCCCAAAGTCATCCTCTGCCACCTTTTCTCTCCCTCATTCTGTCCAAGGTGTGTTGGTGATCTGTGAGTAAATTCTTTGAACAATCAAGGGTTTTCTCACTCTCAGGCCTTGGCATTAACAGCTCTTTCTGCCTAAAGTACTCATTGCTCTATTTTTTGCGTGAATGACTTCTCATCATTCAGGCATAGGGTATTAATGTAATTTCCTCCAGAAAGTGTTTTCCCATCCACTCCATCACTGTGTTCTGTTGATTTTCTTTCTAGTAATCCTTTCAATATTTCCTTCTTACCCACTTAATGGCTTGCTTGTTTATAATCTGCCTCTATTAGGTTAGGGACACTGTCTGTCTTGGTCAACATTGTGTGGGAAACCTTGCATGTGATACAAACTCAAGAACTGTTGCTGTGGAACAAAGAAGAAAAATCTATATGAGTACTTATCAAATTGGGGTGCAATTTTTGATAAAAAGCTAAAGAAGAAAGCTATAAATCCCTGTATTGCTCTCAGGCTAGTATATTGTTAAATAAGAAAATAGGAAAACTTTAACTCACGACAAGGGCTTTTGGGTTAGAGTAAATGCTTCTGAGTATTATCTGCCTAAACACCCTTGTATCTTTATTTCTATGAAGGAAGAGTGGAATTTTCAAAGCATGACTCTCTGTGCAGTTCCTTTATTTTCTACTAACTCTCTGAAGCCTTCCAGCTCTTGAAGATGAAAGGAATGATAGGTTTAAAAGTTGAACAACTTTCATTCCAAATCATCTAGCTATTTGTTTATGAGTTAATCCACGATATTTTGTAAGCAAAAGAGATGACATCTTTAGGATTTAAAATTGCTGAAAAGTGGTAATACAGGTACTTATGTGATATTTGGACAATCTCCAAGCAGTATCAAAAATTAAGGCTAACATTAGTTAATATTTAAGGTTTGATTGTTTTTACTCACCAACATAGGGTAAAAGGATAGTCAAATTTTATTTAAGTTTTGAAATGATTATAAATGCCCTTATCTGTCACATTATCACAGACACTAGTTATCAACTTCTGAGTAGTATTCGAGAATTCTGATGGCACAGTTGAAAGTGGAGGAGGGTAGGGGCACTCCTCCCTACCCACCCAAGTAGAGATAAACCCCAGTCTCATCAGTCTATGGCTTTGTGTTTTACTGCCAGATGGTGCTGACAGGTGTTTCTTCATTGCCTAACTGGTAATGCCTGCCTATTGGTGGTTCAGGATGTTTTTTTGACAGAATATGATCCTGCTTCCTAGGGCCAAGCTGGACTGTGCTTTTGCTACTGTAGCTGTAGTATTCGACGGTCCTCCTTTTCAGGTCACATTCAAACTCACCTCCCGGGTGTCAGCCAGCACCGGGACCCTGCATCAGATCTGTTTCCAGGGTCTTTCCTCTCTAGGCAGTTACCCGTAGACATCAGCTACCATTTTCCTTTCCTACCAACAAACACAATTTGCTTGATTATGCACTCTTTAGCTGGGTAGTTGGGTTCTGGTAGAACTTCCTTGGACCCTAGATGGAGTTGGTTTCAATGACTCCTAGGTAATTTCCAGCAGTTCACTTGCTAAGGAAGAGAAAACACAAATATGAAAAACTAAATTAAAATACTCTTTAATTAGCCATGCTACTATATAAAGTACACAAGTTAATAGGTTTGTTGATTGACTTACCTCTGTAGTATTAAGCATGTCCATTCTCAAAACTTCCTGTAATATTATAATTTATATTGGCCACCAGCTCCTTGTACATGAAGTCTATTCTGTAAATTCTTATACTATCATTTGGCCAAAAGTATTAATATCTTTCCTTGAAGAAGGATTTTATTTTTGGCAGTTAGGAGAGCACTTTCCTGGATAAGAAAATATAATTATCCCTTTTTATGCTTATTTTATATGGTTAGTTTCTTTCCAGTATTCAAAAAGACTGGGAGTCCATTAGTGCACAGTTTTGTTTTATTTTGTTTTGTTTTGTTTTTTTTCAGAGATAATGGGCTTTTCATACTCTTGTTTACAAACATAATTAAAAATAGGCTTTTGTGGAGAGGAACTTAATTCTAATAGAATGTTGATTAACTGAAGTGTTTAGTTTTTTCTAAAAGTCTTAGCACCTGATATAAATTTAGGATTATTCTAAGAGAAAGTAAAGTTAGAGCAGCTACTACAAAATAGAAACTAGAGCTTAAAAATTATTTGAATGCTCTGTGCTTGCTGGTGCAGTATCCACTAACCATTGTAACTATTACAATTTAAATGAATAAAAATTAAATAAAGAATTCAGTTCTTCAGTGGCGCTAGCCATATTTCAAGTGCTCAGTCATTGCTTGTGACTAGTGGCTACCCTACTACAAAGTATATTTACATAATTACAGAAAATTCTGTTGAATATTTCTACTGAAATACTGTCCTGGTTAGAATGTAACATAGAATAAGAAGTTAGGGGAATCCAAGAGTTAGACTTCTTGTCAGAGGAACAAGAGCAGTAATGGAGGCATTTTTTCTTTTTTTTAGTGCATAAAATTGGAATGGGAAGCCACTATTGTTCCATGATAAAGGAACAATGATAAAGGGGTCAATAACCTTTTTGCTTGCCATAAATTTAGTAGAATAAAGTGTTTGCAAAGATCTTAAAACTCAGACCAATTACCAAGTTTATCTTTGAACTGTTTATCTTGTTTATTTTTGCTTAGATGGATTGCTTCAAAGCACTTACCTTAAGAAGCAATATACATTGAGCAATGAGTGGGATAACCAGTTTTGTATTCTATATAAAGAAAAAATGTGAATTATCACAAGTTAGTATCCATAATAAATTATTTGACAGCAAACTTTCACTACTGAACCAACATGAAGACTTTCCAAAAATGCTTTTCATGACCCCGGGGGGGAATTGAATATGGTTTCAAATCTTAGGACATGATAAGGTTGTCAGGCAACAAATTAGCATCCAGGCAAAAGTACTGAGGTCAAAAAGAATCTTAAAGTACTTGCAAAAATACATGCATAGTAGTCTTTATCATTTTAGCAAATGATTTAACATCACAATTGTGTCCACTTATATTGTAGTTCAATGGGCCATATATATTTTATTGTGTTCTTGCCAAAAGATAAGATCAACAGAGCCATATGTTTCCTAAGCTCCTCTTGGACAGAAATTTTACTAAAACCGGACCAAGTAAAATATTACCTAGTCAGCAAAGGGCATCATTAGTTAAATTTGTGTTTCAGGCAGTGCTGTTCCAAAATAGGTATTATCAATAAAAGAAAAATTATGATTTAACACAGCATTGTTTTCTGTTTGATGAGAAAAACAAAATTAAGTAACTTTGATACTTAAAAATTTTTTTCCAAATTTTATAAATTAAAAAAAAATTAATGTTTATTTATTTATTTTTTAATTTTTTTTTTTAACGTTTATTTACTTTTGAGACAGAGAGAGACAGAGCATTAATGGGGGGAGGGTCAGAGAGAGAGGGAGACACAGAATCAGAAGCAGGCTCCAGGTTCTGAGCTGTCAGCACAGAGCCCGATGCGGGGCTCGAACTCACAGACCGCGAGATCACGACCTGAGCCGAAGTTGGACGCTTAACCGACTGAGCCACCCAGGTGCCCCTAATGTTTATTTATTTTTGAGAGAGAGAGAGAGAGAGCAAGCTCGAGCAAGCAGGGGAGGGGCAGAGAGAGAGAGAGAGAGAGAGAGGGAGGGGTAGAATCCAAAGTTGGCTCTGAGCTGTCAGCACAGAGCCCGATGCTGGACTGGAAGTGATAAATCGTGAGATCATGAGTGAGCCGAAGTCGGACGCTTAACCAACTGAGCCACCCAGGCGTGCCTCTCCAAATTTTAATTACCTCCTCATCTGCTCAATGTCCGGAGAGCCAACTATAACAAATTCCAAATTTTAAATCCCTTTTGGAATGGAGTTGTAGTTGGCTCTCTGGACACTAAGCAGAAGAGGTGGGAATTGGGCTACAAGTTAGAATTGCGTACGACAAAGTAAAGCTTCGAGGTGATTGGTAGGAGCAAGCGAAAGACACTGTCCATGTGGGGGATACTCCAGCGCTTTAAGGTAAACAGCCCAACATCCAGGAATCTGAGTGTCTCAAGGTGGTGTAGGAGCATCAAGCCCCATCAAAATCAAGTAGCCCAGGTTACCAGGAGGCTGGAGATAAAATATCTAAAAACTGAAAGAAAGATTGCTTTAGGAAGAAACTTTCTATAATTTTTCCCCTGTAGAAAGGTCTTAGTGGCATGAAATAGTAGGAAAAACATCAGCCTTGACAAGAGGCAGATAATAGTTCAAATCCTGGCTCTCTCACTTAGCAGATCTGTGAATTTAGTTCAGTGACTTAACCGTAGTGAGATTCAACTTTCTTCATCTGTAAAAATGGGTTGTAATGTTAGTTCCCCTTTCCAGAACATAGCCTGCTTAGAGACTACTAGTCAGCAAGCATCATCTTCAATAAGGAAAATGTGGATGCTCTTTTTAAATCACTTTTATTATCTTTATTGTATAGATGACAAAAGTGACATTAGGAGTTCCAACAAATACATTGAATATCCTCATAGAAAAAAGAAATCTGCAAAAGTATACTTTTAAAATTTGCAAATAATATTTCTCCATGCTTGGATCAACAGAGTATTTGAGTGCGTGTGGTATGGGGGTGTTTACTGTATTGTCCAGAAAGTACATTTTATAGATATCATACATACTGCACAGACACACATACATACACTCTATAGTTGTCCAGTTGGGAATATCCGAAAATGACAGGTAAATTCATAATCAGAGAAATATCATATGTTACAAAACTCTGCTCCCTTAAGATATAAAAGTATTAACTTATATGGGGGTCATAGTTCAAACGAAAATGAAAATTATCCTCTTCTTGAAGTCACGTGCCGGTGTTCTCATGGTGAGAACTTAATTTTGTTCCTATTTTTTGGACTCTTGTGACTCTTAGTTGAGTAGGGTGTTGAGGGATTGCTGCTGCTGAAGTCCCATAATTATGGAAGAGGATAATTGTCCACAGGTCACTGAGAAGAGCCACAAAACCCTGTCCCTGACAAAGAGGTCAGTGGACTTTGGAAAATAGAGTTTTGACATAGTTGATGAGTTTGAAGTTTACCATCAACACATATAAAGTCCTTCGCTGAAGCCTTACCCAGTTTATTTTTTTTACACAGAACCACAATAGAGGACATCTTAAACTGACCCTGAATTTAGTCATCTGCTACGTATGTTTTACAAAGAATAGAGGTTAAGGCACAGGCTTTGGAGTCCTACAGGCCGAGCGTGAATGCCGGTTATGCTCTTTCCTAGCTGCATCAACCTGATCAGGTGGCTTAATCTCTTCGTGCTTCCGAGTCCTCATCTACAAAATAGGGACAGTCATAGCCTTTCCTCAAATGGTTGTTGAGGACATTCAGAGAGATAATTCACATAAACTTGGAAAAAGACTAAGCATTTAGTAAAGATTAGATTTATTGGCTACTATAATTCCTGAGTGATACAAGATTAAAACAATCTTAAAGCTCTATGGAGAAGAAAACATTAACTATAGGGCAGTTATTGGAATTAACAGAAGAGGTTGTGTACCCAAATCTGCATCTGGCATTTTAGGTCAACTGATGGCAGGACCTGCAAAACTGGAGGACAGGACCGTGGATGGTTTGACAGTGATAGGGTAAGCTCCTGGCCTTTTGCTTGGGACCTCCATGATTAAGATGAGAAGACCCAACAATAGATTCCTCAGCAGGAGGAATGAAGTTAAGACCTCACACTTGTGGTTTTAATTATTCACATCAGTGTGCTCATTTATGGAGATTGATCATCAAGGTTTTATATATAGAAGCTTAGATGGAATTTGTGAATAGACAGATTTTGCAGTGATTAACAACCTGTTGTAGAGTCCTACAGATCTGGATGTGAGTGTCAAGATTACTGCATCTTTTCCATGTGGTCGCAGCTCCTTTAGCCTCAGTTTATTCATCTGGAAGAGGGGGGCTTAGTAATATCCACCTCGTTAGGTGGTTGTGATAATAAGGGTGACAGGCCATGTAAGTCCCGTTGTATGATGCTCGCTGCTCATTTAAATCACTGTCTTCTTAACAAAGTCCCTCAGTGAATTATTTTCTATTTGAAACCTTATTTCTTAAAAGGAAAGTGGTTATTAATTTAGAAATCTGTTACTTTCATCCATCTCAAGCACTTTGGAAGATATTTGTCTATTTTATTAACTCTTGTGGACAATGGGATAAGTGTTATCCACCAGATTTCCTCTGTAGGTTTTTAGGATTATTTCCTGTGGGAAACTTTACAGCATGGGAAATACTCGTGATGTTCCTTCTTTAATTATTTTGTGCCAACTCCGAAGTTGAAGATATTCCAGGAAGATGTATAAAATATATAGTCAATAGTACTAAACTCTACACAGATGGAAGAAGCTGATGCTTAGAGAATTACTAGCTTTTCGAAGCAGCCAGTGTAGATAAATTGAGTGATCAGGAAGCCTTATACATAACAATTTGATTAGTCATATTCAAATGTGTCAGTTCATTTCAAAACCATTTAAACATATAGCAAATTATTCTAGGTTTGCCTATCTAAAACTGAGTGCACCAGGAGGAAATCCTATATAAAAATATATTATTTAAATATAAAATAAAAAATATATTTAAAAATATATATATGAGCTTGGATTTATGTGTGTGTGTTATATGTCTATTTCTATATGTATGTGTGTATTTGTATGTATTGAAATGTATTCATATGCATATAAATACACCATCATACTTGATATTAATACTAATAAGAAAGTCTCCCCAATTTTTAGTAACATAAAAGGAATGTTACACATTTCTGAGATGTTTTGTGAATTATGATATACATTTTTCATTCTGTGGGAGCATGTCTTCTGAAATAAGATTCAGTGGTAGATTGCTGTGTTGTTGTTAGAAACTAGACATTCTGGGCCTCTTGTTGGGCAGGCTCTGCAGGTGCTTTGCATGGTGTCTGGCTCTAAAACCAGCTTTGGATCCTGCCTAGCTCATTGGGCTTTCCTCCCAGGTTTTCTGATCAGAAAACTGAAGGCCAGCTGCTGCCTGTCATTAGGAAGCTTAGTGAAAGTCAACATGGGACTGGAGGCTGGCTGGGGGCAGATGGGGCACTGTCCACACTCTGACTGAAGGTCACCCAGAGAAAGACTTTCTAATGCTGCCTAGGACTTGCTGCATAATGTGTCTGCTCTAAAGCAGCCCCAGAGAGGTAATAGATCATTTTCAGAACGTTCTGTTGTTGTAGATAGATGTTATATCTGGAGAATTTTGAACAAGGTTTGGAGTGAGAGAGTGGTCACTCTTTGATCTCATGTAAATATTATTATAGCTGAATCAACAGATTCCTTTTGTGTTACTCTAAAATTTTAATTGAAGTATCTCCCTATCCTTCCCCTTTCTCACCATGCCCACCCAATGTCTTTTGTAATATAGCCTTAAGGGCTGATTTATTTTCTGACCTTCCTTAATGAAGATAATCAGATTTTGCCCTGGAGCCTAACAGTTGTTCTAGTCTTTGGTCTGGTATCTTGATTGGTGCTAGGACATATGTTGTGCTTATTTACAAATGCTAAATTGCTACACTTTTCTAAATTCCTCTAAATATTTTGGCTGAGTGATTTCCTCTGGCAGTTGATTAGCCAGGTTGCCCATATACTGGGTATTGTGAATTTGTTCTCCTTTTATCAGACTGTTTTATACAGTGTTATGTGTTGTGTAGCAAAGCCTATTGAATGAAAAGAAAATGCTGACATTTGAATGGAAAGCCCAGAGGGCTCGGGAAATGCCAGAGGAATTCTACAAATACCCTTTCTCAGTGGCCTACACAATTGGGATCTAATTCTTCCTGGGTAGCAGATGGAGGTGGTAAAAACTGAGCTTCTAAATGGCCTGAGTCTCTGAGTTAAAGGGCTTGGTGCGGTGCCATGCAAACAGCCCTGCTTTTTTCCAGCCTGCAAAGAGGATGGAAGCCAGCTTTCAGACAAGACTGGGCCTCTGAGAGAAAAGAGAAACCCAAATCGCCCTTGGGTGTCTAGAAATGATTACAGTTTTAAAAGTAATGGATCTGTTGAAAAGGAATGCCAGTGTTACACCAATGCTATTAACACTCATTACTCTGTGGAGTATGCATGTGTGTATATTTTTATCCCTTAGGTTTTAAACAGTAGAAAGCTGATTATATTTTATTCTAACACATTAACTTCTCTCTCTCAATCTGTCTCTCTCCCCCTTTCCCTTGCCTTCCCTTCCCTCTTTCCTAATCTCTTCCCCATCTCTCTTTTCCCCTCTCTTATTCTCTCCCCAAAAGCCAAAAGGTATTTTTGTATGTGTGATTTTTTTTTTTTTTTTTTTTTTTGGCGGGGAGGGAGTATTTGGGGCAGGAGGAATAGAAATTAGGCATTTATAGCTTGTTTAAATTGTCTAATGTCTTAATGCTCTTTTCTCAATATTTTACCTTCTCTGTAACGTCACATGATTCTTCTACCTTTGTAAGCTTGAGCACACAAAACTTACATATATACTGGCACAGTGTCTGTTGCATATTTAGTTACTATTTTTTTTAACAAATTTTACATAATTTTTATCTCTTCCATTTTCAGCAGATCTACTTAATGCCAATGACTAACAAATTCATAAAAGGAAAATCTTAGTAAGTCCCCTTGCTGTTGGAACAACAATAAAAAGATGCTAGTAAATTTTGTCTTTGAGAAGACGAACTATGGGTATTGTCTCACACATTTACAATTGCAGACATTTTATTTAATCATTTCTATTGCTCACAGGGGAAGAGGGGGTGGGAGGGAGTAGCTGGTATACACTATTGAAAATATTGTCATGGAAAAGAGAACAGCCACACAGAATTTTATAATCATCTTCTCTAATCATCTATCTGTGCTAAGAAGAAAGAAAAAAAAATAGCTTAGCCTTTCTTCCAGTGCTTAAATAAACGTGCCCAATTATTTTAACCAGTTTCCACTGACTTGTCAAAAATCCTTGTGTACAATAATGGTCTGCCGGCGGCAAGACTGGACAGAAATACTGTAGAGTAATCGATTTTGTTAGTTGAACATCTGGCAGAACAGCCTGGATATTTACTTGGAAGGAATGTTCCCCAACCGGAGTAAGTTCACTATTGGGTTTTAGGGCACTAAAGTGCCAGATCAGGCTGCACCAGGCATAAAACACATAGACGACAACAGGCAAGTAAAGCAGTAAAGAAATGAGGAGAAGAGAAATGAGGAGAAGAAAATGAGGAGGAGAAGGAACACTTTGCACACATGGACTAAAGGTTAGAGGACATGTTTTCCAGGACTTCCTGACTAGAGTTCAAAATGGAAACCAGGCAGTATATAGTAGGATAATTGTTTTACTTCATCTGATTTGTAATTAGCTATTCATTTTCTTAAATGGGAGTGTTTCTTTAATAAATGCCAGTAAGGAAAACCCAATTGTGGGGGAAAGAATAATTTATCATTAAAATATAATCTTTGTGGGGCAACTGGGTGGCTCAGTGGGTTAAGCATCTGACTCTTGATTTTGGTTCAGTCATGATCTCATGGTTCTGTGGGATCAAGCCCTGCATTGGGCTCTGCGCTGATAGCACGGATAAAATAAATATACTTAAAATATAATACTTACAAAATATAATACATCTGTGATGTTAGATACTGTTGAATGCAGTGTGGTACTGATTATGATAAACACCATCATTTGGTTTGTTTCCTGGCTAACACGCCTGGCGTGTGTATCTGTCCTTTTTGTGGTTTAGTTGTTATTCTCGTAAGTGTATGATTTTGACAACCATAAGAAGTTCACAGTATGTTCTCTCTCACCCTATCTGATTTCTTTAAGCGGACTATAAGTTACAGATTGTGCTTCAGACCATAAAATATTGCTAGGGATATTTTTGTTGTCTATTTAATTCTAAGGATCATGTGGTAGCATATATATTCTTCTAGGACATTAAGAAAAAATGTTTTCCAAGGAAATGGTCCCTTGTGCTTTGCACAAACGTAGGATATGTTGGCATGACCTCCTTATTTGTATTCCTCTAAATTGCAGTCGTTAATTCATTGTACCTACTGAGATGGACTCCCCAGTAGATTGAGATTGCCTTGTGGGTAAGAATGTATCTTGGGGCGCCTGGGTGGCGCAGTCGGTTAAGCGTCCGACTTCAGCCAGGTCACGATCTCGCGGTCCGGGAGTTCGAGCCCCGCGTCAGGCTCTGGGCTGATGGCTCAGAGCCTGGAGCCAGTTTCCAATTCTGTGTCTCCCTCTCTCTCTGCCCCTCCCCCGTTCATGCTCTGTCTCTCTCTGTCCCAAAAATAAATAAACGTTGAAAAAAAAAATTAAAAAAAAAAAAAAAAGAATGTATCTTACCAATTTTTATACTCTCGCCCAGTTGCTGACATATGGTAGTTATTAAGTGAATACTTATTGAACAAATTCCTCCATGATTTATATTTATTTTCAGCACATCTTTTATCATGCCGAACAAAAGTTTGTGAAAGAAATAAGCCGTCATATTACAAATGTGAAGTGTATTTGCTTTGCTAGGTATATGTATAATTTGAACATTTGTCATATTCCCATAACTCTAATTGGCTCTGTGACAGCTACATTTGTTTGGCAGATAAATAATAAGGAACATGAAGGTAATGCACTGAGTTTTAAAAGGATTTGTTTCACGGAGGGGGAAATTTACTTTAACGACACTGGATATTCACTGAATGTATAGTTTTACTCACTTGGTGCATTCTGGGAATCTCTGAGCAATGTGTTATTTCAGTCCTATAACTAGTGACTAAAAGGTTGGACTCTGGGGCCAGACAAGTCTGAGTTCAAATCCCAGCTCTACCACTCTCCTGGTTATTTGGCATCAGACTGGAGGCTTAATCTCTCTGAATCTCTTGCAGTCAATGGGCATAATAACAGAATCCATGGATGGTTACTAGTTAGATAAATGAGGCAATGCATTTAAGCCTTTAGAAGTGCACGATGTATGGCAACATCTTGAAAAATCATATTTTTGATCACTTGAGCAGATTAAAAAACTGGTTTTATTTTGTAAAGACTCCTCATTTGATCAAAATGTAGCCTTTTATCAAATAATTCTTAATATTTATTGATTGGTATATCATAAATATTTTATGCTATAAATAATAGTAAAATAAAAATTTAAATGTAATGCTACCAAGATATGTAATTCACAGCTTAGATCCCAAGTAAAATTGCATAAAATCTTATTCTCAGATTTATTTCTGAGCATTACATGTTACTCAAGTTTCATAGGCTATAGAGCAAGTCAGAGTATTTTAGCATGTCTTTGTATTTTCAAATTAAAGATTAAACAGTCTACTCATGAAGCAGTCATTTTAGATACAGCACTAGACGTTGAGAGCAGAGGATGCAATTGATACTTTCTCAGCTTTCAACGCACATGGAGAGGAGGAGAGAAAACCTGATTTAATAGAGTAATCAATGAAACTAGACAAGCTTATATAATACACGGAGGTAACAAAGAGAAAATAGTGATTAACTACTGAAGGGGTGGACATAGGTGGCTATTTTGTTGGGATACAAGTCAGAGGTTTTTTTTTTTTTAATTTTTTTTAATGTTTATTACTGAGGGGGGGGAGGGAGGGAGAGAGGGAGAGGGAGAGGGAGAGGGAGAGAGAAAGAAAGAAAGAAAGAAAGAAAGAAAGAAAGAAAGAAAGAAAGAAAAAGAAAGAGAGAGGGGAGGGACAGAGAGAGAGGGAGACTCAGAATCCAAAGCAGGTTCCAGGCTCTGAGCTGTCAGCATAGAGCCCAACACAGGGCTCGAACTCACAAACTGTGAGATCATGACCGGAGCCAAAGTCAGACGCCAACTGACTGAGCCACCCTGGTGCCCCAGTCATGTTTGTTTTTGAAGATGCAGAGACATGAACCAGGTTGGTGTGTTTGTGCCTCTATGTGCAGTATTACTTTGCCAGAAAGTAAAGATGATAGGTGGGGTGGATAGAGAGAAAATACAGTTGTTGGTAAAAATGAAATCGTGAAGGGTCTCTCAGACAAGGTGGGCGTGGCTACTTCCCCGTGCAACCACCGATTCTGTTCTGTAATTCAACAACATGGAAGGATGAACAGTTTTTCAACTCAAAGAGCAATATGCTGGTAGAGATCTGTGTCCATCATTAGTCTAAAATTGGTGAGCATTTGCTGGGCTCACGATAAATGGTGATATGTAACATGAAATACAAAAACCCCAAAATGACAATTAGTCCGTGTTAATGTTATTTAAGATCTAAAGTGACAACTTTCTTCAACCTGTTCTCTATGGGGTAAGTTTGACATTTCTGAGGTATGTTATTGTTGACTTCTCTGTTTTCCCATATCAAATTGCAGTGGCTCCTGTTCAGTCCTAGCCATATGATATGAAATGATTTGTTTCTATTCCTGTCTCTTCCACTAAGGCAGGAAGTTTTGAAAGCTTCAGTATACAGAGCAGGTAATAAATATGCAAATTCTTTATCTTCAAGGGTTAGTAATTTTCAGTGATACTACGAAAAATATCACTTTTAATCACTTGAATAAGATTTTGGCGAGCGTAGACATTATGTATGGGATTACATTTTAGAGAATCTTGAGTTACTCAGTTGTATTTTCAAGGAGGAATTTTAATGACTTTTGTTCAAAAGTCACTGAAGAGATTTTGGGTATTGGGTGCTGTCCTGAATGGCAGGATATAAATATGAAAATATATGTTTTCTGATCTCAGATAGTTTCCAGTTTCTGCCTTCTGATACATGCAAACAATTGAAATACAGTAAGAAAACAGGTGTGTTCAAAATGCAGTAAGATAAAGCTGTGTCCAAGTTAACCTGAGAGGAACAGAAAACTTTGACAGAGGATGTAACATTTGACCTAGTAGCAAGATAATAGTTTTCAGGTGGGTATGCGGGGGACAGATTGGGTTGGAATTAGGCTTGGCAAAGAAGAAAGCCTCCTCCCATCTCTGACCAGGTAGAAGAAGGGGAAAGGAAAGGGAAAAGGTGGGAACAAGATAGGTGCAGATGTGATAAATTTATGAGGAAGGCTGTAAGTACTGAAGAAATGCATGCCTGGTAACCATTGTCTTTCAGTTTTATAAAAAATCATGCCATCTTCCTATAAATAGCTTAATTTTTTTGTAAGTTATATAGCCACATACATACATTGTGGAAAATTAAATCATTTTTTCCAGAATGTTATTTTACCTCCTATTTTGTCAGTGGAAATTTTTGTTTCATGATAAAGTGGCCATTTAAAAAATATATGTGTTAGTCTATAGTATCATTTTAAATAGTTGAATAGTCTTCTTTTTATGGACGTATCCCGATCTAATAACCATTTCATTATTGTTTGGAATTTGATGGTTTCAATTTTTATTTGTGACAATTATGTATTATACCATTGACATTTTTCATAACTAAACATCTGCTAAGTATTTCAACATATCCTTCGTTTCTAGGATAAATTTGTAGAAATGGAATCATTAGGTGATAACGCATACATATATTTGAAGGACTATATCCTTGCCTAATTAGTCTCTAGAAATTGCATAAAAATTTTAAGCATAACATTTTATTAATTTGTTTAAAATTAGCTTTATTGCAATATTATACAAAGTACATATTTAATGTATACAATTTGAATTAGGTTGTATCTATTCATACACGCATGAAACTATTGCCACAATCAAGGTAATAAACATACCTCCAATGTTGACTCATGCCCTTTTTTGTTTATGTGTTAAGAACACTTAATATGAGATCTGCCCATTTTAGCAAATGTTTTCATTGCATGATACATTCTCATTATCTATGGCATAATATTGTACATCTGATCTCTGGAACTTCTCATCTTCCATAACTGAAATTTTATACACACTGAACACCTTCCTCTCCACCCGCCCCTGGCAATCTTCATTCTTTTCTCTGCTTCTATGAGTTTTATTATTTTAGATACCTCATATCATTGGAAATAAGCAGTATTTATCCTTCTGTGACTGGCTTATTTCACTTAGGATCACGTACTCGAATTTCATCCATGTTGTCACATATGGTGAGATTTTCTTCTTTTTTAATGGTGAACAATATTCAATTGTATGTATATACCACAATTTCTTTATCCATTCATCCACCAGTGGACATTTAGGTTGTTTCCTTAGCTTGGCTATTGTGAATAATTCTGCAATGAACATGGAATGCAGATGGTTCTTCAAGATTCTGATTTCAATTCTTTTGGATATATATCCAGATGTGAGATTTAAGCATGACTTGTGCATATTCTACTATGGGACAATTTATTTGGTATACTTACCAGTAAGGTGAATTATAAGGTAATGCTCATTCCTTTTACTAAAATACAATTTGCATACCCCAAATTTTTCATTAGTCTAAAACAAAACAAAATTTTGTAGGCTGAAAACCATTCCAAGATAGGATATTTAATGTTTTGGTAGTGGTGACATATATTTGTTCAAATATTTTAAAACACTTGTTTTTGGGGTGCCTGGGTGGCTTAGTTGGTTGAGCATTCGACTTTGGCTCAGGTCATGATCTCAGAGTTTGTGAGTTCGAGCCCCGTGTCGGGTTCTGTGCTGACAGCTCAGAGCCTGGAGCCTGCTTCAGATTCTGTGTACCCCCCTCTCTCCGCCCCACCCCTGCTTGTGCTCTGTCTTTCAAAAATGAATAAACATTAAAAGTTTTTTTAAACACTTGTTTTTATCATCACTTTCCATATCTCATACCTTTCTCAGCTTTTCTTATTTCTTTAAACATATTAACTATTATTTTTAAAAAGACTCAGATCAGGTTTCCTTCTCTAATAAAATGTTGTGATTTACACTTGAGAAATTTTTAATTTTTAATCTGGTTAGTCTCTAGTTTATAAGGAGCCAAATATGAACAAACCTTAAGGAATATAGAGCAGGAAGGCACATTAGTGATTATCCAGTTCAAAGTCCAGTCCTTTTGCACTGTGAATAGAAAGTCAATTTGCAGAAATATTTTGCCATTAAGCCGGTAGAACAGCTTTTTAATTATTAAAGAAGCCTGTCAGATCTTTGAAAAACTACACAACATCACAGATTTTCTTCTCCTTTGTAGCCGTACTTGCTGTCGGAATATATTTAGAAACATTGATGCTTAAGCAAATGTGTAATACATGTGGTCAAAGTAATGCAGCCTAAGTGTAAGTTTACCCCAGGGAATGCAAAACTAGAGTTTTGATGTTTGTGTTGAAAT
Source organism: Prionailurus viverrinus (assembly GCF_022837055.1). Taxonomy (NCBI): domain Eukaryota; kingdom Metazoa; phylum Chordata; class Mammalia; order Carnivora; family Felidae; genus Prionailurus; species Prionailurus viverrinus. Next base: position 98,284,591 of record NC_062567.1, read on the forward strand.
ATTTAGTACCCAGGCCAGCTCTAGGCAGAATCGGTAAAGCTTATCTTGGGCATTCTCATCTTCTTTCAGCTTTCTACGTAGGATTCCTGATGTACTGGGTCTCTGTTTCTGATCTAGTACTGATCGCTGCCCCAGTACATCTCAATTCTCTGTTTGACTGAAGTTTCCAAAGCAGGTCCTTCTGCCCTCCTAACTGTCTGTTCTCTCTAATTAATCCTGCAACCTTCAAGGCTTTCCCAAGCTTCAGATCCAACCTGTGAAGCAGGAATTTTGTAGGACAATGGGGTATGGGCTGTTCAGGGATGGGGGGAAGCCGTAATGTAGATAAGGTCTTGAGATCAGACCAGAGACCAGAGAATTTAGCAGAAATGCAACCAGCGGGTGCATTATCTCTGAAGGGGGAAAAAAGCATCATAGATCAGGGAATGAGTATGTAAACTGAAAGGTAAACGAAGCGCATCCATTGGATGGCAGAACTGGAGAGAAAAGGACAGAAATTTGGCCAGGGAGATCACTCTGGTTTATCCCATGACACGTGGTGATAGATTACCTTTAGATAGGGATGAATGTAGTTCAGGATCCATCTAGCAGATATTGGGCTCTGGCTTCCAGTATCTTTATAGGTATCTCTACAGGTTTCCATATGCTGGGCCTTAAAGTGGCAGACTTCTGCCAGCCATCCTGTAACCCTTAAAACTGAATAGATTATTTCTGTACCTATTACCCAGTTTTAGAAAGGTATCCCTATCAGATAATAGTGAGAAAAAAATACAAATAATTAGCCATCCTTGCCGTTCCTTCAAGTAGCCTAAGACCGTTTTTAGCTTTCTTTTTTTTTTAATTTTTTTTAAAATGTTTTTGAGACAGAGAGAGACAGAGCATGAATGGGGGAAGGTCAGAGAGAGGGAGACACAGAATCCAAAGCAGGCTCCAGGCTCCGAGCTGTCAGCACAGAGCCCCATGCAGGGCTCAAACTCACAAACCGCAAGATCATGACCTGAGCTGAGGTTGGACGCTCAACGCTCAACTGACTGAACCACCCAGGCACCCTAGCCCTCCTTAGCTTTCTTTTCCCTTTTCCTTTTGAAATGGTAATAACAGCTAGCCCTTTTATAGTGCTTAGTGTGGAGGTTTCTGTTTTAACTGCATTGTATGTAAACTTATTATCTATTTTCATATTTATAACTTATTACAAATCCAAAGTCATGTTATCCTCACAAATACCATATGATTAAGAAAACTTATTATTCTGACTGCAGATGAGGAAACTGAAGCACAGAGAAGGTAAAGTGATGTGGCCCGGTGAATGACATGCTACCGGTTTGTGGCAGAGTTAGGATTGGAAACAAGCACTGTGGCTTCAACGCTCATGCATGCGCTTTATGACTTTTAGGCCACTGTCTCAGTTAATGCTTTTCCCTTTTATCACCAGAATGAGAGAGTATGATGGGAGGAGTCCAACCTGAATGTAAGGGAAGGCTCTCACCACTGTACATTTTTATACTGGCAGGATGCTTCCTTATGTTTATTACATCAATCTTTGCAGACGTACTGATCTATTGAAGGATTGATTCAGTTACTCCAAAATATTTATTATTGTCCAATACATGCCAGGGTGACCAAGTTACAAAGATGAATAAGAAATGCTTTCTATTCTTTAGAAATTTAGAGTAAGTCGGAAATGCTTTCTCTTCTTTAGAAATTAGAGTGAGTCAGACACACAGACGGGTAAATTAAAATATGATTTATTGCTGCTGTTACATAATAGAACCCAGATAATAGAGCAATAATCACTAGTGGGAGATTTCGAAGAGTCTTCATTGAAGATAAGACATTTATAATGGGATGTAAGGGTTAAGTAGGTGTTTTCATGACTAAGAAGAAAGGGCAAGGGGCATTTCAGCCAAAGAGACTCCATGAGTAAAGGCATAGTGAGGGTTGTAATAATTATGGAAATAATGGGGACTTCTGTGTGGCAGGAGCATGTGGTATGTCGTGAGGAATGGTAACAAGTGAGAAGGATTTCAAAGATCTGTGTATGCCAAGCTAAGAGATTAGGATAGTATTTGGTACATATTGGGAAACCTTCAGAAGTTTTGATGCAGAAGAGTGATATCAAGAGATTTGTTTTATAGGAAGATTATGTTACTGGCTGTTGGAGAATAGGCCACAATGTAAAGGCCACAATGAGACTTAGAAAATTCTAAGCCAGACCCTTTTATATCTAGAGTTCGAGCAGGGTCTGTGCAGTTAGAAAAGAGGAATTGAATTTGAGATATTTTTCTATGATAGAATCAGTAAGATTTGATAAATGATTAGAGGTAGAGGATGAAGTATATTGAGGAACAGTGCCTTTGAAATTTCTAGCCTTAAGAAAGAAGGAAATCCTGCCATTTGGAACCTAGGGGACATTATGCTAAGTGAAATAAGCCAGTTGCAGAAAGACAAATACTGGTATGATCTCTGCTATATATGAACAACTAAAATATTCAAGCTCATAGAAGCAGAGAATAGAATGGTGATTGCCAGGGTTTGGGGGGGAGGAAAATGGAACGATGTTGGTAAAGGTGCATAAAATTTCAGTGATGCAAGATGAACTTACGTACAACAATACAGTTACCAATACTATATTGTATACTTGATATTTGCTAAGAGGGTAAATCTTAAGTGTTCTCACCATAACAACAACAACAAAAAGAATGAATAACTATATGAGGTTATAGATACATTAATTAGCTTGATTGTGGTGGTTATTTCACAGTGTATACATATATCAAATTTCTATGTTGTATACCTTTAGTATATATACTTTTAACTGTGAATTATTGGAAAAAATGCATACATTTATTTCTCTTTCAGGCAAACAATCCAGATTTAGCAGTCTAGAGATAATATGGTCTTCTGTGGTATTACGGATGTAGATATATTTTTGTTGGTTTCTCTCCCTTCTCTCAGGGTGATAAAACTCCATCCATGTGGTTGAAGAGGTCTCATTGCCAAGAGTTACCTCCATAATTCATGAAGTAGGAAGGAGCAAAGGGAGAAGTGGCATGGCCAGGAAGTCTCCTCATATTCCGTTGGCCACAACTTAGTCACATATTTCTACAAGTAAAGAAGGCTGGGAATGGTTGCCTTTATTTTGGATGGCTGTAGCTAAAAATTGGGAGTTTCATTGTTAAAGGAAGAGAGGGAGAATGGATATTGAGGTACAATTAGTTTATCTACAGAGTATCAGATGACCACACTAATAGCAGTCTGAGATGAACAGGGGAGAACAGGTTTAGGGAAATAATGAGTTCCATTTGGATATATGAAATTTTAGGTGTCTATGAGACCATCTGATAGGAATTCTTCTTAGGAATTCTCATTAGGATGCTCTTTCAGAGTTGTGGAACCCATTTCATTATTCCTGTAACAGCAATCTGCAATATCCTGCATATATTCCTGTGGCCATAAAAGTGATTCTACGCTGTAGCCTCCTGCCTATCAGAAAGCAGCTTTCAAAATCTGAGGGTCCAGTCACAGTGGCCTTCATCCATGGCCTCAGTCTATTGCTTATTTTATTCATGGAAGCAAAGACCACTGCAACAGGGGATTCTAAGAAATTTTGAAGCACTTAGTGCTCAATTCAGAGAATCGAATGATATAATATCTTTCAGATTCTTGCAATAATTTATCATTTAGCTTCCTCAAACAGAGTCCACCCCAGCAGGGAATGTACACGTTACGTTGAGATTGCCTTCTGTTATATTTCTATTTATTGTCATTGAGGAAATGCTGTGAGATCCCAGACCTTCTGATGCTATACATGGTGGTTTCCAAGGCTGGTAGACTTTAGTATGACTCACTGGCACTGGCCCTCAGGTTCACCTGTAAGTACAACAATTTGAGCTTATTGGCATGTGAAAAGCAAGGATGGAGTGGTGGTTGAGAAGTAGGAAGTGCTGATGAGAGATCAAATAAGGTGAGAACTAAAACTATGGAATGGAGTATGACATTCATGAAGTCTCTGGTGATTTCAGCAAAAGGCACTCTAGTGCATTGGGATTAGTAAAAGCTGAAGGATTGTTGGGAGTAATGCACACTGAACTGTGGATTAATGAAAATTAAAAAAAGTGATAATAGAAAATTTAGGTTATGCTTCCATAGATTTTGCTGATGAACAGAAGCTGGAGGGATAGTCATGATGAAGGGGGCGAGATGTGATAGACCGTTGAATCGAGGGCAAATCTATAATGAATTATATTTTTCCTTCTGACTTCCTCCTTCCCTTACTTATTTACAGTCAGAGTTTTTTTTTAATAAGTTTATTTATGTATTTTTAGAGAGGGAGTGTGCGTGTGAGTGGGGGAGGACCAGAGAGAGAGATAGGGAGAGAGAGAAACCCAAGCAGGCTCCACACTGCCTCACAGAGCCTGATGTGGAGTTCAGTCTCATGAACCGAGAGATCATGACTTGAGCTGAAATCAAGAGTTGGACGCTTAGCCAACTGAGCCATCCAGGCGTTCCTTCCCCGCGTGGGAGTTTTACATGTATTTACAGGCTGATAGGAAGAAGCCAGTGCAAAGGGACAGCTTAAAGTACAGGAAGGAGATGTTTAATATATAGAGGAAGTCTTTCATAAGAAAGGAGCAGAGGGTGTAAGAAAATAATCTGTGATGGGTAAGTTTAGAGATGGAGTTTGAAAAGATAAGTTGGGAGAGTTCCTGTTTGATATTTTTTTTCTCTGTGAATTAGAAAGCTGGCTAATCAAGTGAGTATACGGGATGGTTGGAATGGAGAACCTAAGAAGAGTGAAGGGGCTGTAAGGAGATGCAGAACTCAGTGCAGACAGAAGTGATGAGTCAGAGCAGTGCTCTTGGCTCACGTGGAGGTAGAAACCATCCTACAACCAAATGGCATAGATGATATTCTCCAGCAACACTTTCAATTGCAAGCATTCAGGACAGAACAATTTCCAGGGCATGCAGGCCAGTGTTTGTAGCAGAAGGACAAGAGAGAAAGCGAATCAAGAATGCTGGAAAATTTGTGGTTCTATACCTACTGATACCTTAGTAAAAGTATAAACAGAGGTGTCAATACAGTACCTATAACAGTCCCTGGCACAGAGAAGTCACAAGTAAATATTCTTCAAATAAATGACTGTTTTTTCCCTCTAGGAATCATAAATTTATTCTTATATATTGGGGGGGGGCGCATTTTGAGAAAAATAGCTCTCTAGAATGCATTTGAGATGCACATTGGGCATTGGATTATGTGTGGCTTTTTCTTTGATGACATTTCCTTCCTGTTGAGTGTTTACTAGGCTGTTCAGCTTGTGCTGCTATGGTCCTCAGTTCATTTATGTTTCTGTTGCCCTTATTTAGATAGACAGGTTTAAACTCTGTCTATAAATGGTGCTTATTGGTAAAATTCCGAGTAGGTTGGGGGATGTTTAAGTAGCATATTATGAAGATTTACTCACTATCTCTCACAGAACTAGACTCTTACATTAACAGTGCACTATGTGTAGACATAAACTTTCTTCCTTTAAACTATAAAGACTTGTTTAACCATTTCAGATTGTGCACTTAAAAAATGGTTGTTTGCTTTAGGATTTGACCTATATTGCTCTTCTTTATTCAACATTTACTGAGAGCCTAGTATTTAAGTTAGGTTATAATGTAAATTATGAAAGATGGATTGAGGAGTCAATACTTAGGGGAGAAAGAGGGAAGAGTCTGTATCATCACTAATGATGAATTATTTCAAAAACAGTTCAGTTTTCTCTGCTGTAGAAGTGTCTCCTAGCTATAGCTATTGTAATATTCAGAAATTCTAAATAATTATAATAATTTATGAGATAAATTAGAATCCTGCCTAGCAAGATGCCTTATAGTCATTCATTTGGTCAAGTATTTGAGCTTGCTTAGTCTCAGTCTCCTCATCATCTGTAAAATGGGAATAATCATTCCAACAAGATAGTTAATAACACCCTATGATAATTACCTCTAAATATTAGTTTTCTTCCCCACTTTCTGGTTATACTAGAAGATTCAGTCAGCCAATCCATTGATTCTCATTATATTCCCTTCTCAATGACAAACAAACAAACAAACAAACAAAGGAGCAAAACTCCAAACTGGTTATATTTGTACAAATCCAAATAAGAAGAGTGGTATTACAGTTCTTTATTGTAGCACATTAATTTGTATTGGGACTTCTTTAACATGTTCATATTGTGCTCTAAGTTTAAAGATACAATCTTTTCCTAGAGGTAGGTGCATGAAATAATTGTATTTCCTGAAACTCTGATTACTGTAAAAATGCGCACTCTGGAAAAATAGCAATAACCAGCATTTGTCTTGAGTGCTTTATAATCTTTAACTTGCTTTCATATCCTGTATTGGATGTGACTCCACAGGGAACATTTCTGTCATACAGAAATGTATTTTAACACCCGACTATTTTACCACCTTCGCTTTTTAAAATAGCAGTTAATTTTTGCCTCACTGAATTTGTTGACTTTCAGGTCCTCGGAGATTGCTTCTTAAACACACCACAGGTAAAATAAATTACCTGGTTGTGGCCTCAGAGTCAGTACTTTGCATCTTGTCCACTGCAGTGTCCTTTCATGCCACACAATAAATGACAGTCTGTTGCAGGAATGAGTTGGTGATTTCAAGGGGCTAATATTGGGTGAAAATATTAATATTTAGCATTTAAGCCACAGGCATGTCACATTGAGTGCAAAGCAACTAGCCACACTGCTAACTGGCAGATGGTCATCCATAAACCAGTGATGGAGTTTAGTCTGACGTTTGGATATCAAGTTTTTAAACTTGTTTTTATTGAGCCAGTGCTGGAATGGATGCCCTTCCGTTTTAGCATTCCATTATCCTATTATAGTGTTTACCTTCTTAATTCACTGCAACACTACTGATTTAGTCTTTTTATCTTTTTAACTTTTCTGCTAGAATATCAGCAACTTCAGGGCAGAAATTATGTCTCATTCCTTGCTGCAATCCTAGAACCTAGCACAGAGCATGTGCTCAGTGAACATTTACTGAATTCATTAGTCATATGTTTTTAGTTGCAGGGAAAGGGGAAGCCCACTAAAAATGCCTTGAACAGTAAAATAATTTGACTTAATAATTGAGGCCCAATTTGATCAAGACTGCCTCCACCTCTTTTTGCAGTTTATTTGGCCCTTTACAGCTCCAAGCCAAAACTTCAGTCTTCTGCAGGCTTCTCTCAGGGAGTGAAAAGACTGAAACATGGGACCTTCCATGTTTAGAGCAAGACATAGTCTGCCCCAGACTGCTAGGAACAGTCCTAAAACTCACTCCAGCTGGACTCTTTTAGGTCACATGCTGTCCTTGAACCAATAACTATCATCAGATACAGAATACACTGATCGGCTTTGCCATGATTATGTGTTCTGCTCCTGAAAACTGATTGCAGTCAGGGGACAAATGAATGCAAAAAAAGCTATTAAAAAATTCACTACAATTAATTAATGGATTTCCAAGTCTCTAGTGTATTTTAATGAAGTATAGGGGAATGAAACAGTTTTTAAAAGTTTTAAATCTGAAGAATATCGCCCTTCAATCGTTTAAAATAGTTGCACCCCTGTTAAGACAAGTATATTTCAGTCTGTCCATAATACTTCTGCCTGCATGTAATTACCTGAAATCCAAGACTTACCTTAGCAAACATTAGAGTGGGCAATTGTCTTCATGCTGCAATTTAGGAAGAACCTTTCACTGCTCCCAACTCCTGTCAGTCTATGTCCTTGAATCTATGAGGAATTGTAGCCTTCAACAAGGGATGCTTTATATATATATATATATATATATATATATATATATATATATATATATATATATATATATATAAAACTAGATGAGGGAAGGCAAATCTGGGACAGGGAACATTGAGGGAATCAAACTTTGCAGACTCACATTTTTGCCTAGACCTATGCCAGTTATTTCTGATTTCTTAAAAACATGATTTTGTGTGAGCATTTACATTTTGAAGGAGATAGATGAATGAATGAAGTGTCTAAGAGAGGGGATTGTAGCCAGGAAGCCAAAATCAATATTGTGTGGTAGTGCTAACTTTATATAAAACTGAAGTCACACACATCTTCTTGTAGACTGTGTGCTTATCAAGCCTTTGCCTCCATGGCAGTCCCTCTTTCTTCTGTTTCAACCCCATGCAAATCCTATTGTCCGATCCATTTTTCTCTTATTCCCACATTGCCTTGCGGTATCATTTAACTGTTTTCATTTGCGTGTTTTGTCTCCCTAAACAGAATGTAAACATTCAGAGAGCAAGAACTTTGTCTTGTCTTTCTATGGAATTAACTCCGCGTTTCGTAGAGTTGCTCTGTAAATAACTGGTGCTGAATAAATGCTTGTGGGGATTGGCTCATATCATCTATTGCACAATGATTGGGGCAAAGATGATTGGACCACAGTGATGTGAAAATGTTTGCCTAACATTTTTTTTTCGCTGTGAAACTCTGATTAAAACTTAAATATTGACATGCACAGAAAAAGATCCAATAAGAAAGGAGACTATTGAAAGGCTTTAAAAGGGAACGGAACCATTGAAAATACATTCATTGCTTTTCTGATGCCAGGTTTCTAATGACTTTCAAACAAATAGATAATAAAGGAAGACATTGTATGGGTGTGTCAATGCATTTATATTGCTTCCATAAATCTGTAAAAATGTTGAGATGTGGACAGACTATAATGTTATTCAGACATTTTTCTTAAGCACATGCAGGGAAAGGAGGAAAGATGGTACAATGTCATTATTGTTCCCATATTTGTTGTAAACTGCGAAGTCCTTGTCTTTTGTGAACTGTCAGCTTAGAATATTCTGCCAAAAACCTTCTAAAGCAAGTCCTTATTAGAATTAATCACAAGTGTCAGCTGAGACAGTATTATCTTTTCTGGGTAATTTAAACAGACTCTTATGTACTATATGCAAAATACTTGCTTTGTTTTAGATGCAGAGTTGGGCCATAACAAGATGCTGGTATAAAAAAAAAGAGTATCTTTGGCCCTGCTGGGTCTCAAAATGCTAAGCAGCTGAGGTCACTCCTTCTTGTATGTTGTAAAGATATTTTCTAGTCTCCAACTTAATTTGTCCTGGCTGGTAGTAGCATGTCTGTAGTCACATAGACCTATGGATTGCAGAGTAAACTGGGAATTCTCTGTTTTATTCTCTTCGTAGAGTCACTGGCCATGTACCATCAGTTCTTTCTTTGAAAATCCTGGCCATCTCCTTTTCTGATGTGTAGTGTGAAATACTGGGGATGAGGTATATACCCGGGAGATGTATGACCTTGGTTAAGTCGTCTACCACTTTTTGGTCTCATTTTCCCTACTCTTAAGGTCCTCCAGCTCACCTTCTCTGAATCCTCTACAAACATCCTACCTGTCCTTTTGCTATATTACACTTACAGGTGGTAGTAACCTTTAATCTGGTACCTTTGCCCAGATCTCTGCTCCTATAAGTCAGGGCTCCTGACCAATGGCATATAAACCTTTCTGAAGCATTTCCTTATCTGCTCACAAAATCTTCAATAGTGGCTATTTTGCAGTAATTCATTGAGTTGGCACCGGTATGATTTGTGCACATTTCTATACCTGGATGTTATATGTCAACAAAAAGGTTAAAGAATCCCAACACTGAAATGACTTTTTGTGACTCCCCGCTAAGGTCTGACACCTCAGACTTGAATTTAAGGCTGTCAGCAACCTGGTCTCAACTGAAGTTTCCATTTAAGCCTCCTCTACTTCAGTAGTTCCCGAACCTTGCTGCATAGCAATATTACCTGGAGAGTTTTCTCTGCAGATTGAGAACTTCAGTATGGAACTGAAAGGTGTTTTTCTTTTCTTTCTTTTCTTTCTTTTTTTTTGTAATCCATTCTAGATGATTCTGACATTGTGAATCCACTGTTAAACGTTTGAAAACTGGTTTTGCCTCATTATACCTTTACTTATGATTCTCAAACCTCAGTCCACATCAGAATCACCTGGAATGATTATTAAAATTTAGACTGTAAGGCTTGTCAAAATTAGGATTTCTGACTCAGTAACTTAGGGTTGGAGCCCAAGAATTTGTATTTCTAATTATTTCCCATATGATGCGGATAGTGTTGGTTTGGGGACCACACTGTGGGAACCACTGGTTTATGCTAGTCCCTTGCCCTGGAATGCCACTTTCTTTCTTTCTTTCTTTCTTTTTTTTAATTTTTTAAAATGTTTTATTTATTTTTGAGACACAGAGAGACAGCATGAGCAGGGGAGGGGCAGAGAGAGAGAGGGAGACGCAGAATCCAAAGCAGGCTCCAGGCTCTGAGCTGTCAGCACAGAGCCCGATGTGGGGCTTGAAGTCACAAACTGTGAGATCATGACCTGAGCCGAAGTTGGACACTTAACCAACTGAGCCACCCAGGCACCCCTAGAATGCCACTTTCTAACACTAACATCTTTACCTACCAACATGTTCATCAACTTAATGATACTGCCTTCATAGATCAGTTCTTGAAGTCCCAGATAGAAGGGATCTCTTTGGCTCATATCCTGCCAACACTTTATTCTTGCTTTGATTTTCACTATTACCATACTTGGATTATACTTAGATTGTAAGCTCCTTGAAACTTTATCTCATTTCCGTAAAACCCCATATCTGTGGTTCAATGATTTGCACAAGAGAGGGAAATTCAATATACATATTTGAATGAATGTCAACCACTTGAAAATTTCTTTTTCCACATTTTTTTCCTTCTTTTGCTCATGGCTTCATTTTTTTAATCTAATAAGGCATTCTTGGAGTAATATTTCTGTTTAAAAATTTAAAAGGCCCTGCTGAATACTATTTTCAGGAAGATAAACTATGCCATTGAATTATTGATTTCTAAGATACACTAATTATTGCCTACATTTTAAAAAGAGTGTTTCTCTTAGTCACTCTTAATTAACCTCAAGTACCATCACTTACAATACATTTTGTTTGAAGTTATCTTTTGGCCATGGTCCTGCTACTGCCCCCCTCCCTATTAAACTACACCTTACATTTGTTCTCTGTGTTTTCTTTGTCAGGTATCTGGATAGGTAAGTAGCTTTGGTATTATATGGTATTTTGTTCAGTCTCTTTGCTGCTGGACGGATTACAGAAAGTGGCCATCACTGACACAGTTCACTCAAGGCTAGAATTGTAATGTTGGAAGAGATCTGTCAGGACATGGAATCCGTTTCACATTTACAGATAAGTAGGCTGAAGCCAGGTAAGATGGAAAGAGTTGCACTGGTCACGGATGGAATGGATGACGAAGCTGTAACTCTGTGGTTGAGATCTCATCCTAGAACTCTTTCTGGAATCACGTGGATTCCATTTATTGAGACTCAGAGGAAAATTTCAAAGAACATCTCCTAAGTGCTTGGAACCAAGGCTTCCTCCCTCCTGACAGCATGGAAAAACTTTGTCAAGTTCTGCAGATAGAACTGGAAATGGGATCCTAGTCTCCATGGACTCAGAAGAAAAGTACCTCTTGTTGGCTTTTTATTTGGAAAGTAGAATATTTTAAGAGGCAAGTATGTTAGATCAAAGATATGTGTGATCTGTACACTTTTAGAAATAGACAAGAAAGTAGAATAAGAGACAAGTAAAGACTAAACTCTTGAGAATAGAGGATGTCCAATTTTCAGATGATTTTTATTTTTTATTTATTTATTTTATTTTATTTTTTGTCAATATATGAAGTTTATTGTCAAATTGGTTTCCATACAACACCCAGTGCTCATCCCAAAAGGTGCCCTCCTCAATACCCATCACCCACCCTCCCCTCCCTCCCACCCCCCATCAACCCTCAGTTTGTTCTCAGTTTTTAACAGTCTCTTATGCTTTAGCTCTCTCCCACTCTAACTGTTTTTTTTTTCCTTCCCCTCCCCCGTGGGTTTCTGTTAAGTTTCCCATAAGAGTGAAAACATAAGGTATCTGTCTTTCTCTGTATGGCTTATTTCACTTAGCATCACACTCTCCAGTTCCATCCATGTTGCTACAGAGGGCCATATTTCATTCTTTCTCATTGCCATGTAGTACTCCATTGTGTATATAAACCACAATTTCTTTATCCATTCATCAGTTGATGGACATTTAGGTTCTTTCCATAATCTGGCTATTGTTGAGAGTGCTGCTATAAACATTGGGGTACAAGTGCCCCTATGCATCAGTACTCCTGTATCCGTTGGGTAAATTCCTAGCAGTGCTATTGCTGGGTCATAGGGTAGGTCTATTTTTAATTTTTTGAGGCACCTCCACACTGTTTTCCAGAGCGGCTGCACCAATTTGCATTCCCACCAACAGTGCAAGAGGGTTCCCGTTTCTCCACATCCTCTCCAGCATCTGTAGTCTCTTGATTTGTTCATTTTGGCCATTCTGACTGGTGTGAGGTGATATCTGAGTGTGGTTTTGATTTGTATTTCCCTGATGAGGAGCGACATTGAGCATCTTTTCATGTGCCTGTTGGCCATCCAGATGTCTTCTTTAGAGAAGTGTCTATTCATGTTTTCTGCCCATTTCTTCACTGGGTTATTTGTCTTTTGGGTGTAGAGTTTGGTGAGCTCTTTATAGATTTTGGATACTAGCCCTTTGTCCGATATGTCATTTGCGAATATCTTTTCCCATTCCGTTGGTTGCCTTTTAGTTTTGTTGGTTGTTTCCTTTGCTGTGCAGAAACTTTTTATCTTCATAAGTTCCCAGTAGTTCATTTTTGCTTTTAATTCCCTTGCCTTTGGGGATGTGTCAAGTAAGAAATTGCTACGGCTGAGGTCAGAGAGGTCTTTTCCTGCTTTTTCCTCTAGGGTTTTGATGGTTTCCTGTCTCACATTCAGGTCCTTAATCCATTTTGAGTTTATTTTTGTGAATGGTGTGAGAAAGTGGTCTAGTTTCAACCTTCTGCATGTTGCTGTCCAGTTCTCCCAGCACCATTTGTTAAAGAGACTGTCTTTTTTCCATTGGATGTTCTTTCCTGCTTTGTCAAAGATGAGTTGGCCATACGTTTGTGGGTCTAGTTCTGGGGTTTCTATTCTATTCCATTGGTCTATGTGTTTTTTTTTTTGTGCCAAAACCATGTTGTCTTGAGGGTTACAGCTTTGTAGTAGAGGCTAAAGTCTGGGATTGTGATCCCTCCTGCTTTGGTCTTCTTCAAAATTACTTTGGCTATTCGGGGCCTTTTGTGGTTCCATATAAATTTTAGGATTGCTTGTTCTAGTTAAGAGAAGAATGCTGGTGTAATTTTGAATGGGATTGCATTGAATGTGTAGATAGCTTTGGGTAGTATTGAAATTTTGACAATATTTATTCTTCCAATCCATGAGCACAGAATGTTTTTCCATTTCTTTATATCTTCTTCAATTTCCTTCATAAGCTTTCTATAGTTTTCAGCATACAGATCTTTTACATCTTTGGTTAGATTTATTCCTAGGTATTTTATGCTTCTTGGTGCAATTGTGAATGGGATCAGTGTCTTTATTTGTCTTTCTGTTGCTTCATTGTTAGTGTATAAGAACGCAACTGATTTCTGTACATTGATTTTGTATCCTGCAACTTTGCTAAATTCATGTATCAGTTCTAGCAGACTTTTGGTGGAGTGTATCAGATTTTCCATGTATAATATCATGTCATCTGCAAAAAGTGAAAGCTTAACTTCATCTATGCCAATTTTGATGCCTTTGATTTCCTTTTGTTGTCAGATTGCTGATGCTAGAACTTCCAACACTATGTTAAACAACAGCACTGAAAGTGGACATCCCTGTCGTGTTCCTGATCTCGGAAAAAGCTCTCAGTTTTTCCCCATTGAGGATGATGATGTTAGCTGTGGGCTTTTCATAAATGGCTTTTATGATGTTTAAGTATGTTCCTTCTATCCTGACTTTCTCAAGGGTTTTTATTAAGAAAGGTTGCTGAATTTTGTCAAAGGCCTTTTCTGCATCGATTGACAGGATCATATGGTTCTTATATTTTATTTTATTACTGTGATGTATCACGTTGATTGATTTGCGAATGTTGAACCAGCCCTGCATCCCAGGAATGAATCCCACTTGATCATGGTGAATAATTCTTTTCCTATGCTGTTGAATTCGATTTGCTAGTATTTTATTGAGAATTTTTGCATCCATATTCATCAGGGATATTGGCCTGTAGTTCTCTTTTTTTTACTGGGTCTCTGGTTTAGGAATCAAAGTAATCCTGGCTTCATAGAATGAGTCTGGAAGTTTTCCTTCCCTTTCTATTTTTTGGAATAGCTTGAGAAGGATAGGTATTATCTCAGCTTTAAATGTCTGGTAGAAGTCCCCTGGGAAGCCATCTGGTCCTGGACTCTTATTTGTTGGGAGATTTTTGATGACTGATTCAATTTCTTTACTGGTTATGGTCTGTTCAAGCTTTCTATTTCCTCCTGATTGAGTTTTGGAAGAGTGTGGGTGTTCAGGAATTTGTCCATTTCTTCCAGGTTGTCCAGTTTGTTGGCATATAATTTTTCATAGTATTCCCTGATAATTGCTTGTGTCTCTGAGGGATTGGTTGTAATAATTCCATTTTCATTCTTGATATTATCTATTTGGGTCATCACCCTTTTCTTAATGAGAAGCCTGGCTAGAGGTTTATCAGTTTTGTCTATTTTTTCAAAAAACCAACTCTTGGTTTCGTTGATCTGCTCTACGGTTTTTTTAGATTCTATATTGTTCATTTCTGCTCTGATCTTTATTATTTCTCTTCTTCTGCTGGGTTTAGGCTGTCTTTGCTGTTCTGCTTCTATTTCCTTTAGGTGTGCTATCAGATTTTGTATTTGGGATTTTTCTTGTTTCTTGAGATAGGCCTGGATTGCAATGTATTTTCCTCTCAGGACTGCCTTCACTGCATCCCAAAGCATTTGGATTGTTGTATTTTCATCTTCATTTGTTTCCATATATTTTTTAAGTTCTTCTCTAATTGCCTGGTTGACCCACTCATTCTTTAGTAGGGTGTTCTTTAACCTCCATGCTTTTGGAGGTTTTCCAGACTTTTTCCTGTGGTTGATTTCAAGCCTCATAGCATTGTGGTCTGAAAGTATGCATGGTATGATTTCAATTCATGTATAGTTATGAAGGGCTGTTTTGTGACCCAGTATGTGATCTATCTTGGAGAATGTTCCATGTGCACTCGAGAAGAAAGTATATTCTGTTGCTTTGGGATGCAGAGTTCTAAATATATCTGTCAAGTCCATTTGATCCAATGTATCATTCAGGGCCCTTGTTTCTTTATTGACCGTGTGTCTAGATGATCTATCCATTTCTGTAAGTGGGGTGTTAAAGTCCCCTGCAATTACCACATTCTTATCAATTAGGTTGCTTATGTTTGTGAGTAATTGTTTTATATATTTGGGGGCTCCTGTATTCGGCGCATAGATATTTATAATTGTTAGCTCTTCCTGATGGATAGACCCTGTAATTATTATATAATGCCCTTCTTCATCTCTTGTTACAGCCTTTAATTTAAAGTCTAGTTTGTCTGATATAAGTATGGCTACTCCAGCTTTCTTTTGGCTTCCAGTCGCATGATAAATAGTTCTCCATCCCCTCACTCTCAATCTAAAGGTGTCCTCAGATCTAAAATGAGTCTCTTGTAGACAGCAAATAGATGGGTCTTGTTTTTTTATCCATTCTGATACCCTATGTCTTTTGGTTGGCGCATTTAGTCCATTTACATTCAGTGTTATTATAGAAAGATATGGGTTTAGAGTCATTGTGATGTCCGTAGGTTTCATGCTTGTAGCGATGTCTCTGGTTCTTTGTCTCACAGGATGCCCCTTAGGATGTCTTGTAGGGCTAGTTTAGTGGTGATGCATTCCTTCAGTTTTTGTTTGTTTGGGAAGACCTTTATCTCTCCTTCTATTCTAAAAGACAGACTTGCTGGATAAAGGATTCTCGGCTGCATATTTTTTTCTGTTCATCACATTGAAGATCTCCTGCCATTCCTTTCTGGCCTGCCAAGTTTCAGTAGAGAGATCGGTCACGAGTCTTATAGGTCTCCTTTTATATGTTAGAGCACGTTTATATCTAGCTGCTTTCAGAATTTTCTCTTTATCCTTGTATTTTGCCAGTTTCACTATGATATGTCGTGCAGAAGATCGATTCAAGTTACGTCTGAAGGGAGTTCTCTGTGCCTCTTGGATTTCAATGCCTTTTTCCTTCCCCAGATCAGGGAAGTTCTCAGCTATGATTTCTTCAAGTACACCTTCAGCACCTTTCCCTCTCTCTTCCTCCTCTGGAATGCCAATTATGCGTAGATTATTTCTCTTTAGTGCATCACTTAGTTCTCTAATTTTCCCCTCATGCTCCTGGATTTTTTTTTATCTCTCTTTTTCTCAGCTTCTTCTTTTTCCATAATTTTATCTTCTAGTTCACCTATTCTCTCCTCTGCCTCTTCAATCCGAGCCGTGGTTGTCTCCATTTTATTTTGCAGTTCATTGATAGCATTTTTTAGCTCCTCCTGGCTGTTCCTTAGTCCCTTGATCTCTGTAGCAGTAGATTCTCTGCTGTCCTTTATACTGTTTTCAAGCCCAGCGACTAATTTTATGACTATTATTCTAAATTCACTTTCTGTTATAATATTTAAATCGTTTTTGATCAGTTCGTTACCTGTTGTTATTTCCTGGAGGTTTTTTTGAGGGGAATTCTTCCGTTTCATCATTGTGGATAGTCCTTGGAGTGGTGGGGAACTGCGGGGCACTTCCTCTGTGCTGTGGTGTATAACTGGAGTTGGTGGGCGGGGCCGCAGTCAGACCTGATGTCTGCCCCCAGCCCACTGTTGGGGCCACAGTCAGACTGGTGTGTGCCTTCTCTTCCCCTCTCCTAGGGGCAGGATTCACGGTGGGGTGGCGTGGCCTGTCTGGGCTATTTGCACACTGCCAGGCTTGTGGTGCTGGGGATGGCGTATTAGCTGGGGTGGATCGGCAGGGTGCACAGGGGCAGGAGTGGCAGGCTCAGCTCACTTTTCCTTCAGAGATATGCTGCAGGAGGGGCCCTGCAGCACCGGGAGGGAGTCAGACCTGCCAGGGGGATGGATCCACAGAAGCACAGCATTTGGTGTTTGCGTGGTGCAAGCAAGTTACCTGACAGGAACTGGTTCCCTTTGGGATTTTGGCTGGGGGATGGGCGAGGGAGATGGCGCTGGCAGGCACCTTTGTTCCCCACCAAGCTGCACTCTGTCATCTGGGGCTGTTCAACAACTCTCCCTCCCGTTGTCCTCCAGCCCTCCTGTTCTTGGAGCAGAGCTGTTAGCTTATAACCTTCCAGATGTTAAGTCCCGCTTGCTGTCTGAACACACTCCATCCGGCCCCTCCGCTTTTGCAAGCCAGACTTGGGGGCTCTGCTTGGCTGGCGGGCGGCCCCTCTGCCCGGGCTCCCTCCCACCAGTCCGTGGAGCGCCCACCGCCTTCCCGCCCTTCCTACCCTCTTCGTGGGCCTCTCGTCTGCGCTTGGCTCCGGCGACTCCGTTCTGCTAATCCTCTGGCGGTTTTCTGGGTTATTTAGGCAGGTGTAGGTGGAATCTAAGTGATCAGCAGGACGCAAGGTGAGCCCAGCGTCCTCCTATGCCGCCATCTTCCCAGGATCCCCCTCAGATGATTTTTAAAAACGTCATTAAATTTTTTAGCTCTGCTTTGTAGTAATATTCATGTTTGTTAATTTCGAGTACTTTAATAATATTTGGGGGGCACCTGGGTGGCTCAGTCAGTTAAGCATCTGACTTCGGCTCAGGTCATGATCTCCATGATTCGTGAGTTCAAGCCCCATATCGGGCTCCTGCTGACAGTTCCAAGCCTGGAGCCTGCTTCAGTTTCTCTGTCTCCCTTTCTCTCTGCCCCTCCCCTGCTCATACTCTCTCCCTCTCTCTCTCCAAAAATGAATACACATTTAAAAACATTTTTTTAAAAAATAATTTTTCATTTTAAATGCCAGTGTGAGAAATGTTTGTCTTATACCTAACAACCCACATCAGAGGGTGAACACAAAATACTTTAACCAGAACATCCTGCAGGGCAATGGTTGCCAGTGAAGTCTCCCTCTTGACAAGCAATTTTGCCTTCTAATATTCTGTTTATTTTAATGTTCCATTTTGTTTATCTTTTCCTTGTGTCAGAAAGCTTTTCTCTTGAGTTGGAGAAAATTAGTTGCAATGTATAGATTTTTGTAATTTACTTTCAGAGAAAAAGGAATTATAATTTCAATTGAGTTTGATGAGACTGGCAAGAAAGTGAAATACTAAAAATAAGTAGTAGCTATTTATCCTCCTATAAAATGTTTTCTTACTTTAAAGAAGTTTAAATTTTATTTTAAAAGAAATATGTGCAAGTGCATAAAATTATATAAAATGAAAAGTCTTTTAAAAATCCTTTGTCAAGCCCCAGTTCTGCCTCCAGAAGCAACCATTGTGAACAGGTTTTTTTTTTTGTGTCCCTCCAATTTATGTAGTACGCACACACACATACACATACAGCAGAAATTGAATCATGCCATACAAAACCTTGATTTTTCCTGAAAGACTTTGAGAATGCATACTAAAAAATGATCAACAAAACTGTTATAATTAAAGGAAAGGAGAAATAAATAATTGAGAATCACTTATCAAGTATACTTTTTTTTTTTACCCCAAACAGATTAATAATACTTTATCCATTGGGAGAAAAGGGACTGAGCTTCTTATCATATTTTAAAATGTTGATTCAGGAAGCTTTTATTTATTTATTCAAAGACATTTGCTACCACTCATGGCTTTTCAAAGGTACATAAATGCTGTAAATGAGCTAAGGAGATAATGATCCCAGAAACTTCATATCAGATATTTTGGATTGTATTTATTGATATGATTTCATTGTACATTTCTATTTTGATTCTTATTTAAATATTAAAAAATCATTTTTAGGTGATATTAGAAAAGATTAGACATTATCATTTCATAATCCCATAGTAAAAAGTATGGACAGGCTTTTAGAAGCGTAATTGATAGAGAAACCATTTCATATTACAGTATTATTTTCAATATACAGGACTATGTGAACTGGGTGGTTATACAGCCAATATTTGACCCTCATTGAGGAAGAATCACTTTTCAATCACTCATGTGGATAGTGCCTCCAATCACGATCTGCACTTGTAGAAAATATGCAATTTTGAGTTTTAATAGAGTGAAACTTACGTATCTGATCCATTGTTGGATAAACAAGTAATGTCTGTCATTATGCCTTTCTTCCTGGTAGACGTGGTTATGTGAAGGCGCATAGTGTGTGCCTTCTCACAGGTCAAGGACCTTGTCATGTTCCCCTTGCTTTTGCAGTCTCTTGTCCTCTGAATTAGTGTTTCCTTACCCACCCTGGATGTGGGAGGCAGTAGGAGAGACTGGGAATCTCCTTAGTTATATCATTGTTACTTTTCCAATGTAATTTGGCTTAATGTGGACATGCATTTATTTAAATTTATTGCTACTTGTAGATTCAGAAGGTACCTCAACAGATTTCGGAGCAAGGAGATATTTTTCTCTGATGCGACTCTATTCATACAATTACAGTTTTCCAGAAATAATATTTTCTTTCTTTTCATTTTTAAAAGTACCACCTCTGCAATTTGAAGGAGCCTTCTTTAGCAGCAATGATCAATCTTTCATTGACCACTGGACTTACCTTGCTTGGGAGCAGAATAAGTAGATTTTATTAATCTGTTTATTGGTTAGTTATTTGCATACTTTGCTCAGAATAGAGTTATAAAGAATGCAATGAGAAGATTTTATGCACATATGAGTCTTCTACTGTTTTAAGTTGTTCTTTGTTTAAAAGGAACTCAACAACTTTCATTTCCCTTTACTGGTGTTTTTGGTGTTGAAGGAAATTGATTAAATTGGTGTCTAATTAGGGAGCATTGGGAACACTGCAGTAAAGAGGGAAGTCTGGAAAATGGAGTTAGTAACCTTTAGCCTCTGGGAGGGGTAAGCAGCCTTTTTTTTTTTTTTTAAGGGATTCTCTGTTCTTGAAGTATGGCATTTCATTTCCCATTTTTTTCTTTTGCTATTATTTGATGTTTACAGAAAATTGTAGAGGGAAATTCTTGGTATTAAGTGCATCCAGTATCTTTCCAGTACTTTTAAGTTAGAAAAGGATTACTGCTTTCAGTATTTGTGGGTGAGGCTGGAAGAGTAGTTTGTGGAAAATAAATGGCCTTTTCACAGTATAAACCCACACACGCTGTCATTTGTTTTTATATTTCGTATGGTAATTTGCTGAAGTTTTAATACTTCTTTGTGGGGTTGTCTTTTTGTGTGTTAGAAACTTCAGGATTGGGGCGCCTGGGTGGCGCAGTCGGTTAAGCGTCCGACTTCAGCCAGGTCATGATCTCCCGGTCCGGGAGTTCGAGCCCCGCGTCGGGCTCTGGGCTGATGGCTCAGAGCCTGGAGCCTGTTTCCCATTCTGTGTCTCCCTCTCTCTCTGCCCCTCCCCTGTTCATGCTCTGTCTCTCTCTGTCCCAAAAATAAACGTTGAAAAAAAAAATTTAAAAAAAGAAACTTCAGGATTTTTCTTCAAAGAAACCATTTATTTAACTGCAAATCAAATTGATCTGATAGCTATTTATTCACTTGATAGGTGTCCAAAAGAACTAAATGGCCTGGTTCTTTTTTTCTTCCTCCTGCTGTAGGCTTCTTCTCTATAAGTTAAGTGTATTATCCTATAAAGGGGAGCCTAGGCTTTGGACCAGGCTCCTGCAGTCAGGGCCTTGCTGCTTTATTGAACCTGGGACCTCAGCAAAGCTATTTTGCCTGTCTAAGACCGTTTCTTTTTGAGCAAAACATTGTAGTATATTGATTGGGATGTTTCTGCATTTCTTACCAATGGCCTGAACTAAATAGGTGTATTCAGTAAATAACTCTCCTTCCAATCAACCTTTGATTTTTATGTTCTAGTGTTCTCTGGGGTCAGTGTTCATCTTCCCAGGGATCATATTTTCCAAAGTATTGCCATCTCTCTCTTGCCCTTTGAAACTGTTTAGTTTTACTACTACTTAGGATGTAAAGCACTATGGAGTTTGGAGATTAGTGGAGATTCCTTAAATATTAATAAATGTATTAAAGTTTAGGAGGAGATAAATATTTCAAGACTAGCTTGGTTTTTAACACTGTTGATATATTAGGCTGGGCCAATGAGCTGTTGTGGGTGGCTCTTCCCCACATTATGGAACGTTCAGCAGCATCCCTAGCTTCTACCCACTAGATGTCAGTAGCATCACCTTTCCAGTTGTGACAGCCAAACATGTCTCCAGTCATTACCAAATATCCTTTGGGAAGCAAAATCACCCTTAGTTCAGAACCACTAGTCAACAGGGAAAGTAAGTCTGGGCATATATACCTCTTAAACACATAGCCTATCATTATGCAAGTGTCATCCTTTATTGTGACGTTGGGAACACCATGTCTTTTTTTTTTTTTTTTTTTTTTGATAGAGTGCTGGCAGAGGAGAGAGGCAGAGAGAGAGAGGCTCCATGCTTAGTGTAGACCCCAATCCAAGGCTTGATCTCATGACCCTGGGATCATGACCTGAGCCAAAATCAAGAGTTGGACTCTCAACCGTCTGAGCCACCTAGGTGCCCCAATCCTTTGTCTTCTTGAAACTTTTTGCCCTCAGTCTGAGTATACTAGTGTGAAGCAACTTTGTATTAATATTTACAATTATCTATCAGTAGACTATATTTCAAATCAGTTATTTTAAATATAATATATATATATATGTATATATATGAGCTCCTCTGTAAATCAGCACTGTCCTATGTAATGAGTATTCTGATGAATATATAGGCAGTGTTCATTTAGAAGTTAGGAGCTTAAGCTCTAGAGTCAGACTGCCTGAGTTCGAAGACTAGTTGTAGCATTTCTGGCTACATGATCTTCAACAATGACTATCTCAATTTAATCGTAAATTAAATGGTAGTACCATTTACTTTCATATACTTGCTAATAAAATTAAACAAAAACATAGATATAAATCACTTAACAGTACTTGATGCATAGTAAGTGCTTAAAATATCTTAGTTGTGTAGACCTTTTCATTTTCTGCATCAACAGCATTATTATCAAGGGTGCTGTGCTCATTAAAGAGAACAGCCCCTAATTCTGAGTACAGGGGTGGTAGCAACATCAGAAGGCTTCCTGGCAAAGATAAACCCTGAGGTGTGCCCTGTAGATCTAGGTCAGCCAAAAGATTAGGAAGTGAAGAACAGGGTGAAGGGCACGCTGGCAAAAGTAGTACATTTTCTTTTATGCATAATCTGATATAGAAACAGGTGAGTATTATTTGTTTCTTTGAAATATTTCAAAATGCAGTAATTTCTTTCAACTTTTATTTCTCAGCTTGCAACTCTTTCTAAGTTTATTTTGCTATTAGAAAAGTGTTATCAAGTGTTCTTTACACCAGTGAAGTATTGATTTTAAATGAATCCTTTATTTTTCCTTGAGAACGATATGATAGTCTTATCTGATTATAATATTCCTTCTGAATCCTAAAGGTTCAGACTGAGGGGAATCTAGGGATACAGACTGAGGAGAGCCTGGTTATTTCCTACTTTTGTTTGCTTCTTTACAAATAATGTTAAAGCGTAGGTTTCATCTGATAGAGGTTTTTCTGTCTTTTAGCTACCTTATTTATTTGTGAACCTATAAGGGATCTAATTGGTGGGTGTTGGGGTGATGATGGGGTTCAGAGCCTATAGTCAAGAAAGAATTCTTGAAGACATCTTTGGTGCAAAAAGGTGATTTTATTAAAGCATGGGGGCAGGACCCATGGGCAAAAAGAGCTGCAATGGGGTTGTGAAGAATGGCTGATTATACACCTTCAGGTTGGGAGGGGGTTAGGGACAGCGTAAGTCTCTAAAGAATTTTGGAAGCAAGGTTTCCAGGACCTTGAGGGAGCCAGCTGTTAGGAAAATGTCATTTATTACCATTTAGTAAAACCTCAGTCATGAGATCCTTCAGATATATATTAGGGACCATATGCTTGGAGTATAATTGCCAACATATACTTGGGGGTTAAAAATAAAGGAGGTTTGCAAAGGAATTTTTATGTGTTTAATGAGACTCACAGGATCCTGGGCGGTGGGGGGGGGGGTGGTGGTCAGGATAATGTTAAGCCAATGTTCCCTTTTGCCCCTAGCAAAGTGTCATCATCGAGGCAGCTGAGCTCCTAGAGGAAGGTCACTCTGCCTCTTTCAAGGACTTGTCAATGGGCTGTAAGCATTAAGGAAATTTAATTTTTCATTTTCCTTTGTTTCCCACATCACCATGGCAAGCACTTAAACCCCTTTACATCTTGATAAAGGTGATATTAGGGCTTCAGAAAATGGAGTCTGTAGGTTTCTGGAGATCAGGCTATGGATAAAATTGCCTTTTTCTTGCAGTTTCCTAAGTTATCCGTAAACTGAAGGAGACTCCTGTCCTGCATGACTGTGATCTCTATCAGTCAACGATTTTGTTTTCTTTCCTTCCCTTTGTTCTTGAGCAACAGAAGTGTCTGAGCAATATCATACATATCCCACCTGGGGAGGGGGAAGGTGCTGTTAGCCTGTACTTTGCCCTCAGTTTGCCTTATGCTCCCTCATCATTATCATCATTGGGCAGTTGCTGATGAATGCTTAGCTGCCCTCATGATTCACGGATAATATTCAAAAACAAGCCATACTCCTTCCTAACATTTACATGACATGGTGCTCTGTGTTGGCTTCATATGTGTTGGCTTCTGTGACCCATAACTAACCCATGGATTAGGTGAGGGCAAGTTTACAGGTGAGGAAATTGGGCTCATAAATGTTACTTGTCTAGGATGATGTGATGTCAGAACTGGGCAGGGAAACCAGGTCTACTTGGCCCCAAAGCCTGCTATTGCTATTACATATGCAGTTATGTTCAAGTGTGCTCTATGCATTCGTATACCTCATTTTCAAAGACCTCTTATTAGCTATGAAGATAGAATGATGTTCTGCAGAACAGTTCAATATTTCTTCTTCATTTCTTTAATATTTTATAATGCTAGGCTATTATTGAAGGACTAAAACTACTGATTATTTGAGCTTGTAACTAGTTTCATTACTTTATAAATCAATAAGAACAGTTAGGATCCATTGTAACATTGACACAATTCCAAATAATCATTTATCTTGCTCATTCTAGTGAGCTTCCTGAGGACATCTGTGACTTTTCTTTTTTGACACATTTCATAGTTTCTCTCACCAAGTTCCATACCTACTAGAAGCTCTTTGGACAACTGGCTACTGAATTTACCAGAGTGGACCAGATAGTTTTAAAATTCGGACCATCTTGTAAATTAGGTGATTGTGGTGTCCAGCCTCCAGATATTCCCCAGTAATTCCTACTCCCTGATATTTAGGCCCTTGAGCAGTTTCCTCCCATATGGGATAGGGATGACTCATATAACCAATAGAACAATGCTGGGTCATAAAACTCATTATAAGCTTCCATCCTGTCCTTTTGGATCCCTTGTTCTGGGGGAGGTCAGCTGCCATCTTACAAGGTATCTCTGTGGGGAGAAGCACACTGAGGCCTACTGTCTAGACCATGTAAGTGAACCATTAAGGAAGTGAATCCTCCAGCTACCGTCAGACCTTCAAGTGACTGTGAACCCTGGCCTGCACCTTGACTGTAGCATCATGACAGATACTGAGCTAGAAGTGCTCATCTAACCTGCTAACAAAGTCATAACCCACAGAAACCACCAAATAATAAATGTTTATTGTTTTAAGCCACTAGGTTTGGGGATCATTTGTTACACTGAGCAATAGTACTCCTATGGAAGGATTTTAAACTTCTTGATAGTCAGATACTATTAAAACACAGGTGGAATATTAAGTGCTCTGCAGATTATTTTGTCTTTTTGAAATGGAATATGAGTTTTGTTTATCTGTGCTCGATATTATAAACAATGATTCTATAAATTGATTTTTTTTAACAATTAGTCATTAGTGTTTTGAATTTAAAATAAATGAGATATATGGAAAGCATTTATACAATAAAAATGTTAAACAATTGTAAACTATCAAAATAAAGTCACTTTAAACTCTTGTAATGTGTTTTTATGTATTCATAGGATTTCTCATAATATTAACAAAATAACTTGAAGAGATCCCCCCTTAAAAATGGTTGCAATTGTTGAATATTACTTGTATGTTAGTATTTTATACAATTTGTTCATTAATTTTGTAATGCCTAAAAGAAATACAGGCAGAAGAAAAAAGGAAGAAGGATACTGCAGTAAATATTATCAGCCCTTGTCAACCCATTGAGAATTGAAAGCACATTGAGTCTAAATAAACCGATTGTCAGTAGCCTAGAAGAGGTACCTTCTAGTGTTAAAGAGGCTTTTCTGTCTTTAAGTTGTATTGCCAGGCTAAGCTTTGTGTTATGTAACCAAGAACTGTGTTCTTGGTATCTAAGGAATATTAACTTTTACTCGGGAGATGGCCTCACAAAATAAGAATCTTAACATAATCATTGAAAATACATTTTTATAAATCAGTTTAGTAGTGTATTGAATACTCTTAGCATGAAACACTTCCTTCATAAAAGAGTTTTATTATACTTTGCCATCTTTTGAAAAAGTGGTTTATCACACTGGCACAACATGATCATGGCCAACCATGATTCTTCATGCTTCCTCAGAAAATAAAGCTGTCCTTATCCCCACCCCCTTAAGTTTATGAATGCTATTAAAAGCCACAACGCTTCCTGAAATACTTAAAAATAGTGCACATCGATCAATAATATTTTTTAGATTCTATGCACTTCTGCTGATGAAGGTCATAAACCACATCAGACAGATCCAGAAAATCAGATTGTCTTTTCTACTAGCCCTTTGTTCTGACCAGAGCAGTTGCATTTCGTTATTTCCTCTTCCTCGACAATTTCCTCTAGTGGTAAAGTAAATAAAGCACATGTATTAAAAATATAGCTGTGAATCTGAGCATAGATTCTTGTCTTGAGCTTTGATTGCAGGTGTGCGTAGCCTTCTAAACGGGCATTCCACAGTTGCTACAGATGGTGTGTCAGTCCTGTCAGCTGCATTCACACATGATGTATGACATTAATTGTTTTTGGACTATTGAAGGAATAAATACTTTTGCTATCACAGGGAACACGTGGGAAAGAAAAAATGAGTAAGTAGAGATGTCATGGTGTGAATTACTTTCTTTAAATCACCATTTTTATTCATGTGTACCTCTTTTTCAAAAAGAAACACGAGGCATTCCATTCTCAAAATGACTTTGGAGTAGAAGAGTTTTTAAGGGAAGAAGGGAATTGCAATTTTTGGATAAGAAAAATGTCCTAAGTCTGTCTGTCAGCCTGTCTCTGCTTCTTCCTTCCTGTCTCTCTCTCTCTCTCTCTCTCTCTCTCTCTCTCTCTCTCTCATGCACGCGCGCGCGCGCGCACACACACACATACACACACACACTAATCTGGTTTGGAAGTTTTCAAATGTTTAAACATCCCTTTTGGGTAAAGAGTTTTTTTTAAAGGATGTGAAAGATAATTCTGAATTTACTTTTACTGTTTGTAATTTAAAATTTTTAATATAAAATTAAGGGTGTTTCTCATTCAGGAAGTAACTTTTAGGCCATATCATAAAATAAAGTATAAATTTTGGGATCACTTCAAACGTTACAGTCCAAAGCTGAAATTCAGCCTTTCTCACCTCCTGTTCCTAGCTTTGCCACTCCCTGGCTATGAAACCTTGGGAAACTTACTGATTATCCCCATCTCCCTGAGCCTCATCTTTCTGGTCTCTGTCATGGGGTTTTATGAAGATTATGGCTGATGAAGACTGGTTGTCACATGTTAATATCATATGTAGTTAGTTGCTCAATAAATATAGTTGTTTTTGCTAATCATGATAATGTTAGCAGGTGTTGCTGAGTCAAAAGTGCAGATATACAAATGGAATCCATTTACACAAAGGTATACTTGTGCTTGTGTTCTGTCTCCAAAATTACACTTCAGATTTTGAACATCCATTTTGTGAAAAAGGGAGAAGGTAGCTAGCTGTTGAAAGAGTACAAAAAGAAAATATTTTGGCATTTATATCAAAGAATTGAACAGTTGAAAATTTAGCAAATTATGAAAACCTAAAGTCATCAAATATTGGAATCAGTTAAAAGAGTTGAGAGACATAAGTGACATATAAAAGTTTGAAACAGGCATAGATGTGGCAGCGTGAAGGGTAGAGAAGTTGGAGAAAATGAGGAGGAATGAAATGCATGGCTCAGATTTTCAAGGCTCTATAGATAAGCTAGCTGTTCTTGAAGGATTGGATTTTTGATGTATTTGAGTTCATTCTGAAACTTAGTCTTTCTGTGAGATGTATTAGCAGACAATAATCTTTTTCATTTACAAGTTTATCACTTATAAAATTACTCCATATATGTTTCATATGTGTATATATGTATATATGATATAGATTAATATATATATATATATATATATATATATATATATATATATATATATATATATATATAATCAATTGCTACAAAATCCTAGGGGTTGGTTAGTTAAGAAGTCTTCCTACAAATGTTGGGCCCTATTTTGTTGCTGTGATTATAGACTCACACATATAAGCAATGCCCTCCTATTCAAAACATAGAACAACCAATCAAATCTGAGAAACGAACCACTGTAGCCTCCAGGTATAATCATCATTTTGTTTAAATCCTAAGGAGGAGGCTAGAAGTATGCAAATACAGCACCATTACTTCTTGCTCTCGCCACAAAGCTCCAATGCATATGCCACCTTTGAGCTCAACAAGGCTTATCAAAAGATGACCCCCCCCCCCCTTACAATCACATAATACACATTTCACTGTCCGTTACTATTCTTTATATCTTAGAGCCAGAGAAATAAGATGCGGGTGAATACCATATACAGGCTTCAGTGGGGATGGAGAATGATAGACATGTTCAGATTTAAGGTTCATAGTCTGCTGACAGTAATATTTTGGCCCCCTTGTCTTTGCAGTATATAGTGCTTTCCTCAGTCATTATTATTATTTCATTAGAAAGATCAGGAAATTGAATAGAGGAGGCAGGAGACCCTTGCACCCAATTTCAAGCCTTCAGTGGTTTTCCACCAAATCACATTGATCAAGGTCCATTGTGCTTTGTATGATACTCAACCATATGAAGTTTTCATTGGAAGTTGGAGGAGAAATGATCATGCAAACACTGAGAAAACATGATGCATCAGCTAGTTGTACTAGTTCCAGAATATTTAGAAAAGCAATAATGTTCTTGTGTTTTAGGTCCTGACTTTGACACATTGTGTTATATTAATCACATTAAGTTTTAGATAGAGAATTTATGAAACAAAGTTAGATGATATGTATGTGTATATGTATATATATACATGTGTATCTATAATTAAGTTTAAAAAATTTATTTTTCCACCACATTATCGGGTGTTATAAACAATACTGAGATTTAGATGCAGATGTAGCAATTCTATTATCATCTAGATAGGTACAAAAGTGCATATTTGTATGTGCCAGAGAATGTGATTTACCGACCGTGATTTTTAGTCAATAATGTTTGTAATGCAATTTCATGTTAGGCAGTGTCATAATAGAAAGTGATGGATACAAAACTATATTGATGGAAGTGTGACTTGGCAAACATTGAGGAAGGGAGAGGAATGATTCATCAACATGTCTCCTTTAGATGTCTTTATACAGGATGGGCTTTGAGGCCAGAACACATTAGCATGAATATGTTCCTTTCAAATTAAAGTATAGTACTTTTCTGTTACTGAAAACCGATTTTTTTTAATTCTAAATTCTGTAAGACCAAAAGTAAAATAATAACAATAAATTTAAAGACACTAAAGGTCTGTTTTTACCCAGTGTCTTTTAGGCACCAGAGGACCAGGGACATCTTGATTAGAATCGCTTCAGGAGGTTAATCTGATGATAATATATACAATAGATTAAAAGGAAACAGAATTAAGTCAGACTGGGAGGAGAATATTCCAGAAAGCCAAAAGTGAAGCTCAAGGTCTTGTAATCTATCACAGGTTCTTAACCGTGGGCATGTGGAAATGTTTGGAGACATTTTTAGTTATTACAATGCCTGGGAATGCCTCTGGTATTGAATCTGTGGAAATATGGAAAGTGAAACATCTTCCATTAGGAGAGGTCACCTGCAGAACAGAGAGTTTTCCATTCCAAGTTCAGGCATAGCCCTACAGTGAATGGCGGAACAGAGTCAGTGGGGGTTTGGAGGGTCTACTCAGTAGCATAACTAGGGATGAGAAAGGTCAGGACACTCTTGCTTTTTTCTGTGCACCATTATTAAGGTCTAGCATTTCCATAGACAAAGGGGTCTTATGCACTTGTTTTCACCTTAAAGAATACTCAAATGCCAGGGTTTTCCTTGAGTTTTCTGTTGGAAGAGAATCAGGATAATTCCTATCAGTAACATTAAGACAGTTAAACCTTTAAATATCGATGACATTTTCCAGAGGAAAATTATAGATAAGAATATCTGTAAAAAACTTAGTGCAGAAGTTTAAGGATCATTCTCCTTAAAGAAAATATGAAGACAACGAATGAGATGGATTCCCTTCTACACTAGAAAAACGATTATGAGAAGAAATTTTGTATTTGACTTCATCCATGCTTTCAACAGATGTGTTCTCAGCATCCGTTGTGTCTAGGATTGAAGCAAGTAGCAATGTCTTCTGCGAACTTACATAATAATAAGGGAGACAGTAATAAATAATGTCAGGTAGTGCAATGATGGAAAGCATTATTTTAAATGGGCTGGTCAAGAAAGGACTGAATGGGTGACACTTTGAGTAGAAACTAAATAAAAGGACACATGCCAGCAAATGAATATGTGAGGGGAACACAGTTCAGCAGAGATTAGTGAAAGCTCTAAGCACAGCTGGTCATGGTGAGGACCAGTAAGGAGACCACAGAACAAGGGGAAAGCTGTAGAAATAAAGTTGGAGAAGCAGCCAAGCTCCAAACATGCAGGAACTCCATGGTAGCCCATAAAACAGCTTTTATTCAGAGTTACCTTAAAAGCCACGGGGGGATCTTGAGTGTAAAAGGGATGCAATCTGACAAATGTTTCCAAATGCATCACTCTGTACTCTTTGTGGTTTTTGTGGTCTGGCCAGAGTGGAAGCAGAGTCTGTGACCGTAGCCGATGAATGATGAAGGTTGACCTGGGCCAGATGGAAGGACAAAGTTGTAAGGTGACTGCTGAAGGTAGAGTTTTTGGGATGTGTTGATGGTTATAATGTAGGCTGGTAAAAAGAGAAGAATGAAGACTTGAAGGTCTAGGGATTAACCTCAATTTATGGGATGCTCACTTGAGAAACACTGTATTACAAAATAAAAATGATTAACTCAGTTACATTATCTATCAGATTGAACTTCCTCAGGCCTTTCCAAATATTGCGCTATTACTCAAGGCAGTCATCCCTAATCCTCAGGGCTGTTTTAGTGACCTCTTCTAGATTGAAGATTTTCCTGACCATTGACTTTGGTTTTCCATAGGTTGGTAGTAAAATAGGCAATATGTAGGATGAAGTTTAAAAGGCATGTAAGAAATACTTTATTGGGGAATGAAGTATAAATAATAGTGAAGTTGTTAAGAGTGTGAGTTCTAGAAACAGACTGTCTGGGTTTAAATGCTGACATCACTGTTAATGAGCTTTGCAACTTTAAGAAAATTAGTTACTCTCTTTTTCATCATCTGTAAATTAGAAATAATAATATTGGAGGATTGTGGTGAGGATTTAGTGCTTTCCTACATATGTAATGCTGTGAGCAATGTTTGGCACATAGTAAGCTCTTAATAAGTGTTAATTATTTTTTATTATCTGTTAATACTATTGCTGACAAGAACAGATATGTAGTGATTCAAATAAAAAAAAAGGCAGCTTCAGAAACAAAAGGAACAAATAATCCATGAGCTGAAAGAGCCAAATGAAAAATTGAAACAGAGCTCTACATAAAAATAGTAAAAAACAGACTCAATAGATAAATTCATAAACAAAAAGTTTGAAATTATATCAGATTATTGGTGCTAACAGCATGGTTTAAATTTGTAACCTGAGAAAAGAAACACAATATCAGCAAAAGACACAATTTTTCAATTATTATTTGTATCATTAAACTATTATTATGTTACACATTGCTGGGTTTTTTCCTTGTTTTGAAAATTGCTTTTCAGGAATCCAAAATCTAAATGTACCTTTTGCATTTTCCAGGATTTTAAATTTCCTAGTGTCATTCTCAATTGATGGGGAGTACTAAATTGAATGTACAAAGTAAAACTTAATTGCTCATATGTTTGAAAATAATTTTATCATTTTAAATGAAGTTCTTAAGAATGCATAAAACAAGTTTTTAAGATCTCTATTAATATCTATAGTACTTAGTAATAATTTAATCCTAGTGTGGAAATAATAAAGTTGTGAAACATGAGGCCTGGCTTATTTTCAACCTCATAAATACTGTCTTTCTTTAGAGTCTTGTCACAAGATTCCAAGTGGCTGAGATAGAAGTATTCAATAAATATTTGCAGTTTGATTAATGTTTAATTATGAACTTCATGTGCTAAATGAAGTAAAATATAAATTTTGAGAATGCTGTATGAATCACAAACAGCAGAAAGTAATGTGACTTTTAAGTTGTAATTGCAGTAAGTGGCCTTTAGTTTGACATTTTGAAGGTGACCTGATAACATCGGGATCATCTACCAATGTTTATCCATATACATTATTTAATGTGCGTTGTGATTGGACCTTGGGAGTTTCACTTGTAAAGTTGTGGGTAAATAGGGTTCTTCTCTGGTTCTCTTGATCCCTTGCTTAGACTGTCGCAATACCTTTCTCTCTCATTTTTCCCTAGAATAAATTTTCAAACATTAAATATTCCATAGGACGTACCAACTTCCATTTCTAAGTATTATGCTATTTATGCAGTAATACTCTATTTTACTGTCATTATATACTATATTTGTTAAATATATGCCATATTAACTTTTGTACGTCAGTTAAAAGCTCACCTTTCTGCTTAAAATGACATTCTGCTTGTTACTCTGAGTTTTGGGTATGCTAGGAGTACCATGCTGACCAAAGCTGCTTGGGAGAACACAGGAGGAACTAAACTGTAGAAAGAATGACTGCTTGACAGATTGTTGCAAACAATAGTACTAGCATTGTCCAGTATTCTTAAAAATGCCCATTTTGGCATAACCAAGGTCTTCTTAAGGGAGTCTGTGTTGGGACCAGCTCATGACAACAATGGTTCCAGAAGGGGTTGTTGGAGGAAGCGCCCTAGGTTTCACATAGGAGGTTATGTAACCTAGATGGGAGAAAAGCAACACTCACAACCTGGACACAACTCTAGGACTCAACTGATGGGGGGTCACAGATAGGGAAGCTGATGCCAGATTCTCTTTCAAATACTCTGTGAAGTTCAGAGTGTGAACAGCAGGCCATCCAACTCCAGATTCCTTTCACTCATGGTGACGGGAGCCTGTTCACTCAGTGTCTGTACCATCTTATTGGTGGAGTTCAGGGATGGGGCTGCGCCTATGGATGAGTGAGTCATTACTTGTGGCAGCTCTGTGCACCTCAGTCCGCTGGGGGATTTACCACGCTTCAAAGATGCCGGCTGAAAACCGTTTGCATCGGTCTCCTGGGCTAGATTTCATCTGTTTATCTTCTGTGTTACCAGGATCCTGCTTTTTTCCCCTCTTTTATGGTACTTAGTAGAGTTGGCTTTGCAACATAATAGAACCATGTACCTTCAGATCAGGCCTCCACTTCTCCCCAGTACCTCACTCATAGCAAGCACTTAATATGTGACTTTTGGAGTGTGTTGGGTGTATGAAATATCTTAATAAAGGGAGGAAAAACCAAATTTTTTTCTTGACCGCATTTTCCGAATTGTCTTAACTGCTGGTCTTTGAGGTTTTAGGTTTTAATAAGCCTATCATTCATGCTAAGATATATGGGAGAAAGATACATCTTTTATTGCTTTATTTCAATAAAATTTGCACATTCACACCTGATGATTTAATCATCCATTTTCAGGCCTCATTCACCTTATGCATGCTGGGTGAACAACTTGCTGCTCATTAAACAGATTGTACATTAAAAACTATAGAGTACAAAAGCAGAAATATCATACATTTGGTGATAATTAGTAGTGTTCATTTCCTTACTAAGTACTAGGGCATACCATACTGTTTCCATAGCAACTTCTATTCTGTTCAATTAACTGCCTAATGTGAATATATGAATAAGTTTCTGTGTTTAAGGAAAAAGCCCCCAAACAATGGGGTAATTTAAGAGTTTACAGTTACGGATATAAGCTTGTTGGTTTTATGTTATTTTCTGCTTTACTTTTGGAATCATATTTTTAATGTTTTCAGGTTCTGGTCATAACCAGAAAAAGCATAAGGAATGAATGAATTTTAATGAGTTTCTAAATGGCCTACTGAACCAGATTCTCCTAGTCCCTAGCTACTCCCTGGTTGTAAATTATGCAAATATACAAGCTGCCTTAACTCTTTCAGGACACTAGGGTACCATTTGGCAAATAGCAACTCCAGGGAAGTAATCCATCATGGGGGGTAGAAATAAAGAAAGAAACAAAGGCCATTTCATAGAGATTAAATATGTGTTGCTTTAATGTATTAAATGTCCCTGGAAAGCAGGATTTGCATTATGTTAATTTTTCTGAAGAGAAAAGCAGCTTAGATATTTTCAGCAGAGTCTCAGACACTGTGGCTGACAGTATGGTGTAGGAGGGCCAGCAATGACTTTAGAATCTAAAATCTCAGTTAGAATTCTAAAACCATATGCTAAGGCTGGGACTGGAAACACCAGCTTCCCTCATTGTGAGGATAATAATATTAACCCTGAATAGCTTCTTACTGTATACCACCCTGTACATGATTATATCAAGGTATAGTAATTATGAGTTAAGAACCATTGGCTTCTTGCTTTTATTTGGTGGAACCTCAGAATTGATCATTTTGGACCTTAAAGAGAGTAATTTCATACTGTTCAGTTTAATAGACAGGAGAGAGACACTGAGGCACAGAAAGATCAAGTAAGGAAGGCATCTAATGTCATAGGGCCAGTCATTGTATACCAGGGCCCAGGGCCTATTCTGTTCTCCTAAATCACTAAAACATCCTGTTTGTCTAAATAGCCAGTATAACCTGGTACATTGCAGTCACCCCCAAATTGTTTCACTTTGTCCTTTTCTAGTCAATTGGCTGGATCATGAATTGAATGTAGAAGAGTGCACAAGTAATGATCTGTTTTGCTTTGCCTGTGTGATTTGTAGCTTTGTGGAAGGACTGAGATTGTGTTGGGAGTCGAGAAATTTGTTTCGTATCCTACTCATTCCATTAAGAAACACACCTGGGAGCTTAACCATGTTATTCCTCCATTTATCTAACTGTAATAAGGATGGCAACATATGTGTGTTTTTTCGAAAGGGTTGTAATCTTTTGATGTTCTTTGTAAAAAAGTCAATAATAAGTGTACATTTTCCGTACATTTATATATATCATTGTCAAATGTTTATTATTGTATCTATTATCTTTACTGACTCTTTCAA
The DNA here is from genome assembly GCF_022837055.1 of Prionailurus viverrinus. Taxonomy (NCBI): domain Eukaryota; kingdom Metazoa; phylum Chordata; class Mammalia; order Carnivora; family Felidae; genus Prionailurus; species Prionailurus viverrinus. Next base: position 98,319,318 of record NC_062567.1, read on the forward strand.
AGAAAAAAAATCTAGGGGCACCTGGGTGGCTCAGTCAGTTGAGTGTCCAGCTTCGGCTCAGGTCGTGATCTCACGGTTCATGAGTTCGAGCCCCGCTGGGGCTCTCTGCTGTCAGCACAGAGCCTGCTTTGAATCCTCTGTCCCCTTCCTTCTCTGCCCCTCCCCCACTTATGCTCTCTCTTTCAAAAATAAATAAAACGTTAAAAAAATCTAAAGTCCATCCCTTATCCACGAGTAATGAAGAGGCTTTTAAGAGCAATATATAAAGCTTTCCCCCTGTTCTATAAAGCTTTATATATAAACTATATTTGTGTGTGTCTTGTTTTATACTTTAATAGAGGACTTATATATTAAAATAAGGCACATAGAAACGTTTTTGGATAATAATATACTGAATATATCTTGGGAAATACAAACATGTATATCCCATAATATAAAATTTTTTACTAACATTTAGCATTAAACCTACTAAGCACTCAGAAATGCTAGCTCATTGCAACTGGTCTTCTTTTATATGATACTAATTTGAACAAAATTATTTTTCTAGATAGTTCCAATTTTGATGTAGAGGTTCATTCAGAGAGAAATGAAAACATGTTTCTATCAGAATAAACACACTTACTAGGTGAATTTTATCAATTTTTTATAATATGCTAGGCAGTATGTTAAATGTTTTACACATATTAACTCATTGCATTCCTAAAGGTTGTGTTTCATTGTTATCTCCATTTAGTATCTTAAGTCCAGATCCCAATTGTACTACTCTATAAATCCGAAACTATTTAACTATGTATACTTTTTTAAGCAGAGAAAAGGGTTCTAAAGAATTTGTCACCATTATAGGAATTAGACTCTTAAACACTTTTTTTCTTAATGCTTATTTTTAAAGCCAGTATATACCTAATAAGGAATAGCATTTCGTCTTCTAAAGATAATCTATAATTGTTGCATATCAAGTATTCTTAATGAAGAAATTAAAATAAGTCATTTTTCCTTTAAAAATTGATAATTCTGATGAAGTTCATAAACAATGTTCATCAAAGGTAACTATATATTTTTCTTGACACTATGCTAGAAATAAAGTCTAAAAGATTCAAAGCACTTTCCACATGTTAAATAACCTGCTTAAAAAACTTAAAGGAGAAACTAAATAAATTAATTTGCATCCCAGAATAACATGTTCTTTTTTTTTTTTTCAACGTTTATTTATTTTTGGGACAGAGAGAGACAGAGCATGAACAGGGGAGGGGCAGAGAGAGAGGGAGACACAGAATGGGAAACAGGCTCCAGGCTCTGAGCCATCAGCCCAGAGCCCGACGCGGGGCTCGAACTCACAGACCGCGAGATCGTGACCTGGCTGAAGTCGGACGCTTAACCGACTGCACCACCCAGGCGCCCCCAGAATAACATGTTCTTACCGAGGCTGGAAATTGTGGAGTTAGCATTGAGCAGTTATTTTTAAAGTGTTAGGTAGTTCTTGTAAACATGAAATTCTGTCAAAAAATATCTCAAATATAAACCATTATTTTATTCATGAAAGCGTTCGCAAGATAACGATTTCCATTTGCTACATATTTCTAAGGATATGTTTACATAAGGTAAAATATGCTTATTTTTTTCTATTTGTAAAACAGTATTATTGGAGTGCTAATTGGAATCATGTCAAATTTATTTATTTTGAAAACATAACATTTTCATGATAAATCTTCCCATTCCAGAATATAAAATGAATTTCTAATTGTCCAGATCGTGTTTTAAATCCTTCTAAATTATTTTGATGTTTTCTTCATATAATTCCCATCTGTCTTATAAAACTTGTTTCTCAGTGTTTAATGGATTTGTTATGTAAATGGAATATTCTTCTGTTTCTTACTTTTTTGTGTGTATTTTAGTCTTGTTTCCAGCCACCTTGGCAGATCTTATTAATTCAGCTTGTTTTACAAGAATCACTTGACTTTTTGAGAGATGTAAAATGAGATATATTGTTACAGAGCTTGACTGGTACTTGGTGCAGAGCAAGTCCTCAGTGAACAGTGGCTGTCGTCATCACCTGAGGTTCCACTTTCAGTCTGCATGGTCCTTATCTATATAACATCCCGTTCAGCATAAGTTGCATGCATTGCTATGTTGGTGTTTTGATCAATTTAATTTTACATAGCATTTATTGAATATCTGTGATTAAATGCTAATTGCTCTTGCATAGATGATTTTTATACTTTTATGAAGTAACATGAGCAGTATGTCCTTTGTTCTAGTCACTGTCATACCATAAACATTGCTACGAGGGGGACCAATCTGTAAAGTAATCTTGGCTTGAGTCCACATCTAGTGTAATTAAGAAGGTTATAAAAAATGTTGAAAAAGAAATGCTCTTTTCTTTGCAGCTTGTTCACCTTTAATCAGTGACAAATTTTGCTTCCTAAGTACACAAAAATATGTTTTAATATGTAAAATGAATCTCGTGTGAAATTTTGTAATAAGTGTGACCTTTTTTCTATCTTAGACTTGCTTTAAAAATATTCTGTTTATGTCAATGATGAAAATTCCATAATCTATTCTTATGCATTCTAAGGCTTTAACAGTAATTAACAGAACACATTATCTCTATGACTGATAAAATTTACTAAGACAATAAATGTCTAAAAAAAGAAATGAGAAAATATTTCATCTCTAAAGACTTAGAAGCAGTGATCTTCATAATCTAACCCTAGCAAATATTATTCTAAGGATAAATTTGCCTTCTAAATGAGAGGAATGGTTCTATAAGAATGAGAAATAGAATTTAAGTTGGGAAAATATATGTAAATAAAATTTTCTCCTGAGTTGTTTATATGACAGCTTTGTGTTAATAGCAGTTGTTCATTGACAACAACAGCAGCAATAACAACAACAAATATGAAGGATGTTCTCAGATGCCATCAGCTTTCATAACAGTGACTTTACCTAGTACCTCCTAATAAGTTGGGATTGATTAACTTCTCTAACTTACTGAAGAGGCACCTTAAAATTGATTAAAGAGCATTTGACTGTAAAAACGAATACTGTCAGCTAACATTTATTGAACACTTAAATTTTTCTAGGCTCTGAGATTGAAAACTATGCTTGAATTAACCACATTTAATCTTCTCAACAAAAACAGTGTGAAGTAGGAACAATCACTATCCCTATTTTGAAGATAAAGATATTAAAGCTATGAGAATTAAATAAACTTTGCAAAGTTACAGAATTAGTATAATGCTGCTGCAATACTCAAATATTAGTTTAATCTGGTCTTCCTCTTGCCCTCTATTCTACTATTTAATTACCACAGAAATAGTGACATACTTTTCCTTTAAAAATATTCTACTAATTTATAAATATGCAGGGACTCATAATAGATTTAATATGTAAAATAAATCAACTCTATAAATGTTTGACTTTGAGATATTATGCTTGTGATAAAACTTGACTATAGAATTATAATATTTAAACCATCACCAGGATGTAAAAAATTATTAATGCTACTTTCAGTTGTAAAGATTAAGTATTTATTAGAACTTTTGCAGGAAAACATCCCAATGATCAGGAAAATTGTAACATTTCTTCAGTTTTTGATGTTCAAGTCTAGAATCAAAGCAATTTACAATATTGACAGAAATACAATGTTTTTCAGAGATGTAGATACTTTAAGTCATTTTTATCATACGGATAGGTAGCAATTTCTGTAGTCTAGAGACTGTCCTAAGCACTTTAAAAATATGAACTTATTTAGGGGCGCCTGGGTGGCTCAGTCAGTTAAACGTCTGACTTCAGCTCAGGTTATGATCTCCTAGTCCCTGAATTCGAGCCCCACGTCAAGCTCTGTGCTGACAGCTCAGAGCCTGGAGCCTGCTTCAGATTCTGTGTCTCCCTCTGTCTCTGCCCCTCCTCTGCTAACACTCTGTCTCACTCACTCAAAAATAAACGCTAAAATTTTAAAAAAAAATGGGGTGCCTGGGTGGCTCAGTCGGTTAAGCGTCCGACTTCGGTCCAGGTCATGATCTCGCGGTTCGTGTGTTTGAGCCCCATGTCTGGCTCTGTGCTGACAGCTCAGAGCTTGGAGCCTGCTTTGGATTCTGTGTGTGTGTGTCTCTCTCTGCTACTCCTCTGCTCATGCTCTGTCTCTCTCTGTCTCTCAAAAATAAATAAACATTAAAATAAATAAAAATAAATATTAACTTATTTAATCCTCCTATTCACCCTAATGAGGTAGGTATTATTATCCCCCTTTTAAAGAAAAGAAAATGAGAAAAAAAAAACTTGCTCATGTTCATATGGCTAGTAAGTATGGCCATTGGATTTAAATCTAGGCTAATTCCAGAATCTGTGCTGAATTCTGCCTCTCATACATGTCTTCCAAACACCTAATTCAATAGTTCAGTCAGTGTTTTATTTTAAATATATTGCATATATTTCACAGTGTTCTATGTTCTATTAAATTCATGTATGCCAGTTATAATTTCAAATAATGTCATTATTTTTTAAATTATACTGTGATAGGGCAGAATCAAGCTTTTTAAATAGTATTTCCTTATTTGACTACTGTTGTAGAAAATTTTTGAATTGACATTTTAATTAACAAGTCAAAGTTTCTCAACAGACACTATTTGCTGCATCATAAAGCAACCTTTGTGGTATATACTTTGATGCCATTTGTCATCTTATTTGTGCACTAGAGCATAGAACATAATGTTTCTTGTCTATGGGGATTTCTTTAGCAATTGATCATTAATTGAAAAGCATAGCAGAGCTAAGTCTTATGAGAGAAATTAATGTCTTGTCCCAATTAAATGCATTAATTAAAATAATAGGATCTTTGGATGATTTTTATGAATTGCCAAACTTCATTAATGCAGTCTCTTGCCAAGAATAATGGGGAATTGTTTCTCCTGCTTTGTTTGAAAGCAAAGGATAATTTCTTGGAATTTGGCTTTATACATCTTGCCAGCCCCAAGAAAGGATAGTTCTTTGCTTTACTACATCATTATTCTCTTTAAAGTCCAGGGATCTATGTAGTATACTTATTTTTAGCTCACTACCACCTCACGCCTATTGTGTTCTTCATACCTTTTCTTTAATGTTGCATGTAGTGTGGGAGTCTGCTTCCTATAAGAAATTATGGGTCTCACATGTGTAATGAGTGTGCTCAGTCTTTCAAACAGAATCTAGAGACCATACTGCATGAGCTGCAATTCTCTCATTTACTAAGTACCTTCTCAATATTCTGAAAATAATGATTGAAAAATAGAGCAACTTAAGAGGATTCTTACACTATTTTTTGAACTTGAGACATGTTTATATACTAATAATTTTGCTGCCATACTTGAATAGATTAAAACTCTCCAAAGAACAACAAAATCAGTGATATTTATAGTGCATCACCATAGAAATGTCTGCAATTGCTACATTGTAGATATCATGAGCTTGTTTAATCTTGTGTCTCTATTTGAATAGAACCATTTTAACCTTGAACCTGCTTTTTAATGTACTTATGAGGCAGTGTTTTCATACTCTAGAAAGGATACAATATTGATTTGGACCAATGCTATAAATATATATATTCTTTACCTCCACTATATTCCACATAGTTCTATTTGAAGGTCATTGATGTAATGGTATGAATATTCAGAAAACAATTTTTTTCACATGAAAAATATGTGAAAACTTTTTCACATGGTGGGCATATGGCACAATGAAACTTTAGAACCACTGAGGTAGATTCAGCGAAAACCCCTGTTGAGATAAAGTTTGGGATAACTTTATCCCATGTCTCCGTGTGGATGTGGATTTCTAGCAGATGTAGGATCTGTGAACAAGTTTTTGTTTACCTTCATGTGTAAAGGACTATGCAAGATTTCTTCGGTTATTAATTTAGTCCGTTAAGCAGTTTAGTCTAGATGCCAGGCACCTGTCTAGGTACAAGTGACTCAGAAATGAACAAGATAGAACCACTCTGCTCTTTTGCAATTTACAGTGAAATATTGAAGCAGAAACTGAATGATTCATTCATCCATTTACTTAATACATTTTATTTTTCTCTGTAGCATTCTTTATGATCTGATACATTGTAAATTTACCAGTTTGTCTGTGGACTGTCTCCTCCATCCAGACTGTAATTCAGCGAGAGTGAAGATTTGTCTACTTCGTTCATAGCTGAAATGTCACTGCTAGAACAGTAGCTGCCTCATGATATGAAGACAATGTCAAAGGAGAAAAATGGTATTACTATTGCTATTTAGCTATTTATCTGTCACTATTTATCTATTAAGTATGAGGGTGCTCGGTGCCAGGTGTAAAGATGAATAGGAACCACAGGGATTAGGAAAGCCAATGTGACAACAGGCATCTTACTGAGAGGTGGTTAAGTGCAATGGCAGACAAATAACTCAGGTGCCTGGAGAAGTGAAAGGAGGAATAATAAGCTCCCATGTCAGAGGTGAAGAATAGCTTCCTAAAGGAAATGACGTCTGACTGACACAAGCAATCAGTGGCCTCAAAATCCAAGACTCTAGGTTTAGTGTTAATTCCTTCCCTACCTGCACACCCCATATACAGCCTCAGTTGCACACATAGAAATGCAGCACATGCACAGTTGCTCAGATGTCAGACAGAAAGCAGAAACTAAGTCTGGCTGGAGGGATAAAAAAGACCAGGAGAACCGTTTGACCCAAGCATTCAAAAGGGGGCTCTGATTATATAAAAACGAGTTGAGAGTAACCCCCATGGCTGAAGGAATGGCACAGGCAAAGTACTTGTATAGCATCTTCCAGACCATCATCTAAATTCTTAGATCCACATCTTAAGAAATTAAGGTTTGTTGATGATTCTTACAGCAGGCACCTTCCCCATTGTACAGATATGCTTCCTTTGTTTCCTTTAACTAAACATTATGTTATTAAAGTGTTCCAGAGAAGCAGATGATTGTAATTGCCAAGTACACTGTACAAAAGAAAAGATGTATTTGGAACACTAATCACAGAGACAGAGCAGAGAGAAGAAAAGGACTTATTTTGCAACACACGGAAAGAAGCAATTCCTTGGTGGGAGATGAGTAATCATTTTGTGAAGGAGACTAGAGTAAAATAAAACTTTCTTTAAAGTGCTCCTGATGAAGAAAATATAAATTGCAAAAACATTTTGGAGAGAAGTTTGGTAAAACCCAGTGATCTTGAAGTGGCCCACGAGTTTCACTTCTATTAAGTTGAACTGTCTGAACCTGCTGATATGTAGCTGTTTTTAAACTTCAAAAATGGCAGTTTCCTCTGGCTTAATGGATAGGTACATAATCATTACACGTTCCTGTATACAGGTATATATCTTAGAGAAATTTATCCATGAATTGTGGCAAGAAATACAATTGTGGAAGCAAGACATTGGAAATAATCTAAATGCTGTCAAGAAGAGAATACATAAATTATGGCATAATCATACAATAAAAAGAGTTAAAAGGCTAAGTCTTTAACATCTTTACAGTAAAAAAATGGAATTAGGGGAATGACTTTTTTTTTTGGTAAAGGGAGAGAGGCGCCTCTATGCATTAGGAAGGCTTTAAATGTCTTAGCTGGTACACCAAATTATATTTTGTTCTGTGTCTGCATCAGCTAAAATCACAGTAAGCTGAAGTCATTAGTCTTCTGTTCTGCAACCAGCTGTAGACTTGTAGCACGTCTTTCTTTGCTGAAACTGGATAGACATTTTTTTTTTTAAATCTCAGAAATTTGAGAAAGTTTGGGACATGAGATTTTATCTACATTTACCCTTATTCCATCCTTCTAGAAACACTTGAAAAGGCACGTGATCAGAATCAAGTCACTGCTTGTTTAGTGCTGTTTCTGATTCTATTATATTTGATATAAAATGAAGTGATTTATTAACATTTTATAGCTTGTCCTATTGTTAAACTGCACTAACTTTAAGGGATGGAACGAAGTAATATAGATACACCACTATTCCTACTAATATTACTACTGTATTATGTTTTACTACTGCAGAAAAATAAAGCCTGCAGTCAGGAAATTGCTTGATTTAAAGGCACAGCTCTACCTTTCCTATGCCATATAAAAGAGAAATGTGGTTTTCTGTACCTTAATTTACAGTGTACATCCCAGCTTCTCTTAAAACAGATGGGGGAATGCAATAATATTACATTTGGGGCCCCCACAACCAAGGAGAAACCTGGCAGCTGTTCAAAAATAATGATATAACAAAGAGAAGAAAACAGATCCTGATTTTTCCCTCATGTCGGACTCTCTATCACTGGCCAAACAGAGATTTTGGCCTATTTGAAAAATTATGCCTATTTGGAAAGGCATACTAAATAACATTAAGTGTTTCAGCTTTGTCCGGTAAAAGTAAGTCCTGATTTCAAAGAAATTTCTTTGGAACAGCATAAAAGCCAAGAAGCTGCTGGAATTTATTATCAAACAGGATCTGATCTGGAATTATGCTATAATTCAGCTGTAGTTTGAGACCTGATCCTTATTACTTTTTCAGAAATATACACAGGCACCCATACATACATAGACACCCCTAATCTTAATTAATTGAGCTCTTGGTTGGTGTTTTAAGTCAGAAGCATCAAAGGTGGTGAACACTGCAGACAAGCAACTTAATAGTAGTATTTATATTTCACAGCTTGTGGAGTCTTAGAGTATATTACTGACTGGTTATTAAATGGAAATAGTTGGATCAGGGCCAACGTGATTATTCAAGCCTTTCTGCTTCTTGAGTAGGAGCATGGCACTCAGTGAAAGAGATATCTTCTGAACTCACTACTGTTCGTCCAGTTATGAAGAAACTGTAGAAATCTACACCCATCAGGGCCCCTAATATATGTCATAAACTTTTGGTGACAGTTTTTTTTCAGTAATTATCTTACTTTGCCTCATGCATGAAAGGTAGACCTGATGAGACCTGCTCTACTTTCTCTGATGTGAGCATCCAGAACTTTCTACCTTTGCTGTAAGGTTCATTGGTTATGGTGTCTACTGGGGAAATACATTTTTTTTCTTTTGGAGTTGATTATAAATCCTCTGATTACACCATAAATTGTCTCTGAGGTCATTAATTCTTCCAACAAGTCATAGAGTAAGCCATTCGGGAACTAGGAAATTACAGGGAGGTGGTCTAGATAGAATCAGGCTCAGATGATCTGTTGTAATCATAGATTATCCCCAGTATCTGGGTTTCCTCCTTGCTGTTCCATCCTCAGTTTCCTAAATAAATTTCAGAATACAATTTGGATTAGACCCTGTTTAAACCAGTGGCTCTGCAGAGAGACCATTGCCACAACAGTGGACCGAGAAAGGAAATGAGAAGTTCGTTCATTCATTCAGTCAACAAATATTTATTGACCACCTACTATATGGGAGGCATTCTAAATACTGAGGACAATTTAGTGAACAAAACATAGGTTATTGTTGACCTTAGATTGTTCAAAATCTGATGATATTTATATATGTTAGTTTCTATGTTGAGTGTTAGTAATAAGAGAGAGATAATTGGTTAAATGTAACCTCTGTGTGGTAATACACTATATGCTATGTTATCTTTTGTTCAATTGTTATTATTTCAGGTTTTAATTTATCTTGTTTAATTAAAAGGCATAAATTAGCACATAGTATTTTCATCAAATTATCAGCTGAGTTCTTGGATTATCTTTGATTCACAAAGTGTAATTCAATATACAGGCAGAGTAAATCAGAAATATAAATACAAACTTTCAATATGAATTTTAAAATAAAAGCAAAATTCATGTGCATTGTAACTATACATTAATATGATCTTATTATAATCTTATTTAAAAATGACTGTTACAATAGACTGTATGTGAGCGGTCTTCTGTAGTATGACAACAAAATAATTTTCCCTATATCATTTTCTCTCTGCTCTATGTTGTATGACTAAAGACTTTTACATATGCCTTTGAAAATGAATGGTTTAATAGTTCTTTCTTTTAAAAATGACAGTCTACACATTTGTTTTCCCTTGAAATAGTTTTATTTTCTTTACCAAGATGACCTTGAGTTCCTCTTTTATTTCACTTTGGGCTCCTTCATGAATCATTTAGCCGGAATATGCCAAAACAAAGATCTTTTTGTTCAGATATAATTAGAGATGGTGTTTAATTTCTGTGGCATGGCCCCGGTATCCTTCCACCCTGTCTTTGTCTTGTAAGTGTGTCTCCTCCATATTTGGCTCATGTCAAACCTTCTGTTTCTACCTCTCTTTAGGTATTTTCTAAGTCCAGGCTTGGTGTTGGATTCTAGGGATACAGCAGTAAACCTGTTAATCAAACCCTTCTTGGATTTGATGATAAAACAATGTTCCTTACATAACTAATTACATATAGTAATTTAATTTCTTGTTTTAGTATCTTTTAATTTTCTTTGAGAAAGAGACAGAGCATGAGCAGGGGAGGGACAGAGAGAGAGGGAGACACAGAATCTGAAGCAGCCTCCAGGATCTGAGCTGTCAGCACAGAGCCTGATGCGGGGCTCCAACTCACGAACCGTGAGATCATGACCTGAGCTGAAGTTGGACCCTTAACCAACTGAGCCACCCAGGCGCCCCTAATTTCTTGTTTTAATATCTTGAAAAAAGTATGAAGTATATTAAGAGGTGTATTGGGGAACTTACCCTAGGCTGTAGAGAAAGGGGTGGATCAAGAAAGTCTTTCCTGAGAATAAACCATTTAAGCTGAACCATGAATATTGGAAAGAATAAAGAACCCTCCCGATGAGAAGAATCTCTGATTGCCACTCCTCTGCTGTCAGGAGATATTTCACTTGATGCTGAGTTTCAAGTACAGCTGGAAACCTTGTTACTGGGGATGCTGAAGTAATCTAATGAATGATTTGAAGAGAAAAGATTTAAGTGCAAAACTCCGATGGAGAGAAGAGCATTTTGTCATATGTTATGAACTATTATGTATTTCTATATGTCCTTGATATGACTTGTTTAGTGTGGCTTATTACTTCAAGTTAAAATTACCTAAATTGTGACTCACTTTTGTAAAAGGATATTTAGTTTCAGGGGGAGAATAAGCTTGAAGATATTCTTGGAAGATGATATCAGTTATAGGTAAGCATTAGTTAATGACTTAAAATTCTAATTTATGGTATTGATTAATAACAAGCTAATAAGGATCATAGCGATGGCCTTCATAGTACATATGATTAGGCCAGTGAAAAGAATTAAAAATCAAAATAAGCGTACTGATCATGATAGGCACTGCTTCCAAAGTTTCCACCAGTTTTCAAGTGATCTGACCCAATTGAGTAAGAGCACTGAGGATTGAAAACATTATATTCTTATAAATTTTTAGCGGCCATTGTAAATTTAGACGAAATTCATCCAGATAACTAAGACTGTTATTAAAAGTGGCAGGTCCTGGGGTGACTGGGTGGCTCAGTCAGTTTTGTCTGACTGGATCTATCTATCTATCTATCTATCTATCTATCTATCTATCTATCTATCTATCATCTATTTAATTCAAGTTGGTTAACATATAGTGTAGTATTAGTTTCAGACATCACTTATGTATAACACCCAGTGCTCATATCAACAGGTGCCCTCCTTAATGCCCATCACTTATTTAGCCCAACCCTTCACCTACTTCCCATCCAGCAACCCTCAGTTTGTTCTCTGTATTGAAGAGTCTCTTATGGTTTGCTTCCCTCTCAATTTTGCTTATTTTCCTTCTTTCCCCTATATTCGTGTGTTGTGTTTTTAAATTCCATATACGGGTGAAATCATATATTTGTTTTTCTCTGACTGACTTATTTCGCTTAGCATAATACACTCGAGTTCCATCCATGTTGTTACAAATGGCAGGATTTCATTCTTTTTGATGGATGAGTAGTGTTCCATTCTATGTATGTATGTATATATACACGTGTGTATTTTTATATATATACATACACACATACACGTACATACATACACCACATCTTTATCCATTCCATCAGTCCATGGACATTTGGGCTCTTTCCTAATTTGGCTACTTAGTTGATAGCGCTGCTGTGAACATTGGGTGGATGTGTCCCTTCAAATGAGCGTTTTTGTATCCTTTGGATAAATACCTAGTAGTGGAATTGCTGTGTCATAAGATAGTTCTATTTTTACTTTTTGAGGGAGCTCCATACTGTATTTCAGAGTGGCTGCACCAGTTTGCATTCCCACCAACCTTGCAAAAGGATTCCCCTTTCTCCACATCCTCACCAACATCTGTTGTTGTCTGAGTTAATTTTAGCCATTGTGACAGGTGTGAAGTGGTATCTCATTGTGGTTTTGATTTGTATTTCTCTGAAGATGAATGATGTTGAGCCTCTTTTTATGTGTCTGTTACCTATGTGGATGTCTTCTTTCAAAAAGTGTCTATTCATGGTTTTTGCCCATTTTTTTTTTACTGGATCATTTGTTTTTTGGGTATTGTGTTTGATAAGATCTTTCTATATTTTGGATACTAACCTTTTATCCAATATGTCATTTGCAAATATCTCCCATTCTGTCAGTTGTCTTTAAGTTTTATTGATTGTTTCCTTTGCTGTGCTAAAGTTTTTATCTTGATGATGTCCCTGTAATTCATTTTTGCTTTTATTTTCCTTGCCTCCAGAGACATGTCTAGTAAGAAGTTGCTGTGGCCAAGGTTATTTTGGCTCAAGTTATGATCTCAGGGTTCATGGAACCAAGTCCTGTGTTGGGTCCCGTGCTGACAGCATGGAGCCTGCTTAAGATTCTGTCTCTGCTTCTCCCTCTGCTTTTCTCCCTGCTCATGCTTTCACTGTAAATAAATAAGTAGATAAATAGTCAAAAACTTAAAAAAAAAAGTGTCAGGTCCCATCTTAGGTGCATCAAAGTACAAATATGTTGCACATTGCTGATACATTTTACTGAAGAATGCCTGAGAGGACCACAGTACCTTAGAGTCAAATGAATCATAAGACCTTTCTACTTTTCTGCCCAGATCCTTGCATAATTACATACTGGCAAACATAGCTCCATCAATTTCTTTAAAAAATTTTGGCCATTAAAACCCATGGGAATTCCCCATCATATTTATATTGACTTTAAAAAATATTGAAGTAAAATTTCTGCTCTTTTCTCTGTGACCCCTTAATCCTTTCATACCTGTGCTGACTGATAGATTCTTGGGTTTCCTCCTCTGTGTTGGTGATTAGTTTGCTACTCCCAATATATTTTCCCATGCTTTTTCTTTTAATAGTTATTGCTGCTTATGGGTGATGATTGCAGTAGATTATATTATAGCCATAGGGATTTTAAAATACCTTCAAATATACACATACCCCCCTCCCCACCACCACCACCAAAGAAAAACCTCTGAAACCGGGTCTCTGATTAGGGAAGCCTTTGCCCTTAACCTCCTGAACCCACATCCTTAGATGGTGTATATGTGCATATGAACAGGTGACTATCACTTCAGTGTTGGCCAGCGTTCCTTACATATGTTAAGGCTCCAGGGGCTAGAACTGGAATATCAGCTGAACTGGTATTTATTTTTTAGACTACTGCAGTTACATACAAGAGAATACAATGTGGCCATTTAAACAAAAATTGAATTTGTGGAAAGGATGTCTGGTAGCTCATGTAATAAAAGGAATAGCTGAAGATCCAGGCTTTGAAAAAAGAAAGGGTCAGAGATACTCTGGGCTTTATATCTAGCAACTCACATCCAGGGCTTGCAAATCTAGCTTTAGGGAGAATCTAGTTAACTTGTATTCAGTCAGCTCTCTAACTGTGGCTGGACAGGTACTAGTATGGAAAGAGTGGCTTTCAAAGCAGTAATGAGGGTGTGATGACCAGAAGAAAGCAGAATGATACAGGGAAGGCAAAAACGGTAGCTTTCTGGTTTCATTTCTGGGATTAAACTCTCTGGAATGTCCTGGTCTCTAATACGGGAAGAGTAGTACCACTTACTTCTCGAGTTGCTAACAGTAGTGAAACTAGAAGCACTTAGAACAGCATTTAACAAATAATAAGCACTCGATTTCATTGTCATCTCCATTGTATAAGTAAGAAATTATGGTTCAGAGAGGTTTAAATAACCTGCCTAAAGTCACGCTAAGGGAGTGGTTGAGGTGGCATTCAGACCATCTTATTACAGAGAATTCACTCTTTTTTTTTTATGTTTGTTTATTTTTGAGAGGGTGGGGAGAGACAGAGAGCGAGAGTGTGCACAAATGGGGGAGGGGCAGAGAGAGAGAGAGATACACCTAGAACCCCAAGCAGGCTCTAGGCTCTGAGCTGTCAGCACAGAGCCCTATGTGGGGCCTGAACTCAAAAACCCAAGATCATGACCTGAGCTGAAGTGAGATGCTCAACTGACTGAACCACCCAGGCACCCAGAGAATTTACTCATCAACACCTTGCCACATTGCTTCGAAGTCCAGAGAGCTTACTCCTGTAAGGTCAACTTTCTCTTTATTGTAGTATTCCTTCTAACAGCTGTCATTTTTTTTTTTGTAATTTTTTTTTTACATTTATTTATTTTTGAGAGAGACAGAGCACAAGTGGGGGAGAGCTAGAGAGAGAAGGAGACACAGAATCCGAAGCAAGCTCCAGGCTCTGAGCTGTCATCACAGAGCCCAACGCCGGGCTAGAACTTGCAAACCATGAGATCATGACCGGAGCCAAGGTCAGATGCTTAACTGACTGAGCCACCCAAGTGCCTCTAACAGCTGTCATAAAGAAAAAGTTTGTACTCCTTCACTCCATACAACCTCAAATTTTAACATTTTTCGTGAATAGCATATATTACAATCTTTTTTAGAGGCCAGTAAGATGATCCCCATGTTACAGATGGTGAAAATAACAGCTGAGAGAGGTTAAATATTGTGGGTCAAGTTCACAGAGCAAGTAATGGTGGCAGCTGAGCTTTGAGCTGAGTTCTGCCCTATCCCGGAGCCTGTTGCTTTGACCCAGCTTTACTGCATCCTGGAAAACGGAAAAGTGCAAGAGGGTCCTTTCCTTTCGACTAACAAAGAACGATCTAAATAAAAAGAGCATCTGTTCAAAAAAGAATATGTAACCAGCATACAGTGAAGAATGGAAGCTTCTATAGCAAAGTAGTATTTGGATATGTGTTTTGAAGTTCCAGACAGTATTCTAGATCCTTGCACCTTAAGATACACATTAAATCCATAAGGTACATGTTAAAATTATCTTTATTTACAGCTAGCGGCACTTAACACATTAATTTTGATACTTCCCCAGGATTATTTAGTATGTAGGTTGTGGAGCCAAACCTGTAGGCTCTGTGAGGATAAATCCAGTTACCTAATTTGTTTACCACTTTATCAGGGTACTCAATAAGTAGGTGTTGAATACATGAATGTCTTTAGGCCACAGATCCCAAAGTTCTGAATTTTTTTTTTCTTTTTCAGTCTTGTCAGAAGCAGTCAAGATGTGAGCAATTAATAGGAGTAATTGAAAGTCAAACTAGAACACCAAAAAGATGTGTGTCTGGAATACCAAGTAAAAAACACATACCCATCAAAAGGCACCCAAAACCATAGGCTCAAGGCCTTGTATTAAAAGATTAGTCAAATACTTGAGACAAAAATGTAATCTTTGATTTTAGAAAAGAATCAGAAATAAACCTTAGGGCTAGGAGAAAGTAAATGTTATGTCCATCTTTGATAAAAGAATGATTTGTGAGATTATAGACTGTTCAATGTAACTTCCACACCAGCTGGCAAAATAGTAGAGCCCATTAGCAAGCAATCAGTGTTTGTCAAGCCACAAATGCTGTAATCAGCTTGACACTGAGAAATGAAAGCAATGCTAGAAATTTCCGCTTTTCTTTTATGAAAGAGTTACAGATTTTATATGAGGAATTCCAAGGTATTAGTATTTTTTTAAAGTGTGCTCAATGGATGTTATTAGGATTAATGGCTGAAAAAATTCATAGTCAAATTTTAAGAAACTCTAGAACATAAAAGGTGAAAGTCCTCTTTACTATAGGACTACTCAGAACCTTTAATTTTGTTTATTTTCGAAAAGGGTTGTAGAATGCAGCATTGCTAAAACAAACCCTACCATGACTTGAGAATCTTATGTACCAAATTTGCAAAATACTTAGGTGGACTTATACTAACCCTCCGTTTTGGACTCCTTGGCTGCTTTAGGGCAGGTGCTGTCCCTGTTCCTCTATCACTGATACCTAGCTTAGTATCTGATACACACAGAGTACTCCTGGGGTATTTATTGGCTGTATGAATCACTGATAAATACTGAATAGCATCCTAAAAAAATGATCGGCTACTTAATATCTTGATGATATGATCTAACATATATTTGAAAAGAGGAAGCTGACTAAAAACTGGATTAAAATTACTCTCTTTGTCCTATTAGATTTGAGAATGGAAAGTCTATTTTCTAATTATATTTGATAATAAAATTTAGATTAACTGAAAATGTATAAACTTCTTGATATTTTCATGTATTAGAAATATCTTCAGAACCAACTTTTTTATGGTCATACACCCTTATTGATATGTGTAAAACAAAAGTCATAGCACCATTTGTTTTGAGTTTCTTCTTGACATGGGATATTGCTGGGAGGAGCCTCCAGAAGGCACTTTTGCCAGAGAATAGGTGTAGTGTTTTTGTCTGAATACTAAATAATGTATATATTTTATATTTATAAAAATTATATATTTATATAACATTTAATACTTAAAATATTTATATTTTATATTTGCAAACATAATTTTATTGTACAAAATATATGTACAAAATACATATGCATAAATGCATTATAGTTCTTTATGCATACATACAGTTTTATGTTTGAAAACACATATATGCATTTATATGGGAAGTATATTGGGAAAAATTTTGGTTTTCTGAGTGAAGAAAAACCATGCAAATGTCGCCTGAAGTAAGAAATGTCCGATAGACATCTTATTTTATGGTAATTACATAAATAAAATTAATGCATCAGAAATTACTTATAATGGGTGGAACAAAGTCTAATTGAAGTTTTACAGTCAGCTATCACCATCGTTTTAAAGATATGGCTTATTGCATGGGATAGAAAAATTTTACCAAGATGATTCCCATTTTTTCATTTTGAATTTAAGTCAAATATTGTGATATCATAAATATCACAATATTGGGACTTTGGAAGGAAATTGGAAAGAGTCACATCTGTGAACCAGTTCTGTATTTTTCAAATGGTTTAGATATTTCCTGATTTTTTTTTAATGTTTATTTATTTTTGAGGAGGTAGGGAGAGAGAGCTTGCGTGTGCAGGGCATGCTCTCGCAAGTGGGAGAGGGGCAGAGAGAGAAGGGGACAGAGAATCTGAAGGGGGCTGTCAGGGAGCCTGATGAGATCATGACCTGAGTCAATGTCTGACATGTAACCAACTGAGCCACTACAACGCCTCGATATTTCCTCATTTTTAAAGTTTATTGATTTATTTTGAGAGAGAGAAAAAAAAGCATGAGTGGGGGAGGGGCAGATAGAGGGGGAGACAGAATCCCAAGCAGGGCCCACACCAGCAGCTCAGAACCCAGCTGTGGGGTGGAACTCCCAACCTTGAGACAAAGACCTGAGCTGAGATTCAGAGTTAGTTGGCTCCACCCACTTGGATGGCTCAGTTGGTTTGAGCTTTGGACTTTGGCTCAAGTCATGATCTCACCCTTTGTGAATTCCAGCCCCACAGCAAGCTTGCTGCTCTCAGTGCAGAGCTGGCTTTGAATCCTCTATCTCCCTCCCTCTGCCCCTCCCCCACTTGCATGGTGTGTGTGTGTGTGTGTGTGTGTGTGTGTGTGTGTGTGTGTGTGTGCGTGTGTGTGTGCGTGTGTGTGTGCGTACTCTCTTTCTCTCTCAAAAATAAATGTTAAAAAAAAGAGTCAGTTACTTAACCAACTAAGCCACACAGGCACCCCTCCTCATTTTTATACTGTAAGGTTTGTATGTGAATGCTCTAAAGATATTTATTTCAAACAACTTTGATAAGAATAACTTACATACTATAAAGTTTGCCATTGTATTTGCAGCTTGACCCTTTGGAGGAAATACATACAGTCATGTACCATTACCTCTGTCCAATTTTAGAGCACATCTGTCTTTGCCTAAGGTTCCCCTGTGCCCATTTGCAGTCAGTCCTCCTTCCCATCCCTGGCAAATTATTTTCCAAAGTGGGCGTACCATTGTACATTCCAACCAGCAATGAATGAGAGTTCCAATTTCTCCATATCCTCAACAAAATTAGTTATAAGTCTTTGATTTAGCGATTCTCCTGTGAATAGTGGTATCTTATTGCAGTTTTAAGTTGCATTATATAATGACTAATGCTGTTGAGAATGCTTTTATGTACTTACTAGCCATTTATATGTTGTATTCAATGAAAGGTGTTTTCAGATATTTCGCCTCCTTTGAGTTATTCATTGAATTATTAGAGTTATTTATATATTGTAGATAGAAAAATTTTAGTAGATATATGAGCTGCAGTGTTTTGAATCAGCTTGTGTCTTTTTACCTACCTAATGGTGTTTTTTTGAAAAGTTTTTAATTTTGCTGAAGTTCAATTTAACAGTTTATTTCTTGGATGAATCATGCCATTGGTATAACATGTAAGAAATGTTTGCCTGATCCCACATCTAAGCATTTTCTCCTAGTTGTCCTCTTTTCTTCTATTTCTTCCAGATGTTTTATAGTTTTTTTTTAATTTTTTTTAACGTTTTATTTATTTTTGAGACAGGGAGAGACAGAGCATGAACAGGGGAGGATCAGAGAGAGGGAGACACAGAATCTGAAATAGGCTCCAGGCTCTGAGCCGTCAGCACAGAGCCCGACGCGGGGCTCGAACTCACGGACCACGAGATCATGACTTGAGCCAAAGTCGGCCGCTTAACCGACTGAGCCACCCAGGTGCCCCTATAGTTTTAAGTTGTACATTCAGATATATGACTGATTTTTTTTTTGAGAGAGAGAAAGAGAGAGAGAGAGAGAGAGAGAGAGATAGCAAGTGAGGGAAGGGCAAAGAGAGGGGGAGACACAGAATTCGAAGCTGGCTCCAGGGTCTGAGCTGTCAGCACAGAGCCCGACACAGGGCTCAAACTCATGAACTGCGAAATCATGACCTGAGCTGAAGACGCTTAACTGACTGAGCCACCCAGACACCCCTATGGTAGATTTTTAGTTTATTTTTGTATATGATGTGAAATTAGAATCTAAGTTTATTTTTTTCATCTAAATATCCAATCATCCTAGTATTATTTACTGAAAAAGCTTTTATTTTTCTCCGCCCCTTGAGGTGCCTTGGTGCCTTTATCAAGAATCAATTGACATAATTAGAGGATATATCTCTGGACTTTCTATTTGGTTCCATCAATGTGTATGTTTATCTTATGAAAATAATATCCTGTCTTGATTACTCTAGCTTTATATTGACTTTTGAAATCAAACAGCGTAAATCCTTTGACTTCAACCTTCTTTTTCAGAATTATGTTAACTATTCCGAGTTCTTTGCCTTTTCATGTAAAATTTAAGATTAGCTCGTCAATTTCTACAATAATGGTTACTAGGATTTTCATAGAGATTCAGTTAAATTTTACTGAGATCACTTAGGAGAATTGCCATCCATGATCTTGATTCTTCCGATTCGTGAACATGGCATACTTCCCTTTCTTAGGGGTCTTTTAAAATTTTCTCAGTGATGTTCTATAGTTTTCAGGTACAGGTCTTGCATTTTTGTTAAGTTTATTCCCAAGTACTTTATTCTTTTAATGCTTTTGTGAGTAATTTGCTTTCTTAACTACATTCAGATTCTTTGTATTATAAAAAATGGATTTTTTACATTAATCTTGTATCTTATAAATTTGCTACATTATAGAGCAAATGTCCTACTAGATTTTTTCGTCAAACCCTTATGACTCCTTAAAAGATACGAATGTCTCTTAGAAATAGCCTGTATATGCTCCTTGGGAACAGATACCCATGTCTGTCACATAGTGATTGTTGAATATGTGCTTGCTGAATGATGGAGTGGAGTTTTGCATGTTTCTCCAAAGTATTATGGTTTCTCTAACTACATTTAATAGGTATTTTAGCTTTATAAAAATGAGATTTACATAAAAGCTTGATGATTATATATTTACATTTCATGACAATTAGATTGCATATGTTTTTTGTGTTAGACTTCATTCCTAGGCTAAAGAGACAATGTGAAAAAAAAGAAAAAAAATCCGCAAGTTGGCAATAAGATAGATTTATTTTATCCAAGAGCATTTTGGTGATAAGAGCCACCTTTTACTTTTTTTTTCCCCCAAAAAGGTGAGCATTTTAAGTCCATATGTGATCAATACTAAATGCATTAAGAATGAATTCCTTATTGTCAAGTTTTGATTTCATGAAAGAAAAATGCTTATGCCTTATCACGTTTATTGCATAATTTGCAGTTTATAGCAACAATGTATCTATTGAATTTTCACTTAAATGTTACAAATTACACTGTTTAAGGATACATTGAGTACAAATCTTTTTTATTCACTTGGTTTTTTTCTTTCCTAAACTAACATCCTGAGTCAGTTTAAACATCATACATTTTACTAAGATAAACTTTTTTTTTCTTAAGTTGTGCCTAAAGATTTTTAATTACATAAAACACAAACATCTGTTTTCTACACAGTATTAGTTGGTATAATGCTAACATACATCATAATCTGACTATGTGAGATATGTCAAAATATACCTCACTTTTCAAGCCAAAGACAAGTTTAAGGAGTTTTCAATTTGTCAGCTCTGAAACTGCATCAATTTGAAAATGAAGGACACAAAGGAAAAAGTAAACAAACACAAACAAAAACATACAAAGCTATCTTTTTCAACTACAGGTAAGGCTTGTATTACTTGTGAAGCAACATCTCTTTCAAGTGTGTGGAATGAGCTTACACCGTGAGTACATGGGTGTATACCTACAGCCGTGCTCAATCCCTTCTGTGTTCTAATATGATACCCAGTGTATAATCAACATTAACTTAAGGGCTTTTACCAGATACATATCCCTTCATGTCACCTTTACTTCCCAACCCATTTCTCCTTACCACTGCCTTACGTATTTGTTGCCACTGCTCCCAGAGCAGTGTAAGCAACAGATAAGAGCCAGGACTTTGGATGGTATTACTGAAGTTCACATTTTGGCTCAGTCGCTTCCTGGCTGTGTAATCATGGGCAGTTTATTTACACTGCCATGTTTAATGCCATGTTTCCAATCTGCAAAATGGAGATAATAGTAGTACCTAGCTCCTCAGGTTGTATGAAGATGGAAATGTGTTTATCACTTTAGCCCTATGTGATATGTGTGTATGTGTGTATGTGTATATACCTATATACATATATATACCTGTGTATATATGTATGCACACACAGACGCAATACATATGCAGAATACGTGTGCTTGTATATCTGTGTGTATATATATAGATAGGTAGATAGATACTGTTTTGAATAGCAATTACTGGTACATAATAAGTGATTAGTATATTTTAGATATTATTAAATCTGGTTGCTCTGATGTAATATCTCTCAGAGTTCCTGCTGTGTAAACCATTTTTTCATTAACCCTTTGGCTAGTCTGATGATAGTAGACATATGAGAAATGAAGTCAACCAAATAGACAAGCTATGAAATTATTCAGGTTTTGGTCCTTGCCAATGGTAAAGTACATACATGCAATAGCTAGTAATATGTTTAATGAAGGTTTTTGATCCAAGTTATTTTAGCAATGTAAGAGCCTTAACATTTTTAAATACCCATGAAAATCATCCTGCTGAACATGTAATTTTCCAGGCTTGCACCAAATAATTGTGATATTCAGTGAACAATGAAGTTCCATTTAACATATTATTGCTTTTATTTCCTTAGAAGAGTTGGCTAAATAGTGGATTGGCATCCAGTGTTTCTTCACAATTCTTGAGGATATTTTAAGATACTTTTTTTTTCTTTTTGACACCTTTAATGTGCACTTGTAATTATATTAAAGAAATAGGTAATTTGACAGTCTCATTAATGAAGACAAATAGGATCTAGTGAGAATATATTATTTTAATAGTACTCTGCTAAAGTCACAGATGACACTGTTCTCACAGTGCTTTTATATTTGCTAATTCATAATATTTGTTGAAAGTAAAGCACTGTATTACTTGACGAAACTTTTTTCAAACTTATTTATCAGTTAAGATTTGATATCTTAACTGTCTCCACTTACATATGTTTATTTAGGTTAAAAAACAAAAATTAAAAAGCACCCTGAAATCTTGTTAATCTCTGTAGATTCTTGTCTGATAACACATTATCTTTGTACCTGAAAAATATTGAGTGACAGTTCCTGAATTCAGGTTTTCAACACTGTGCTGTATTGTACTTCACAGTTGTAACTTGTGTTAGCACTTCTGGAGTGGGGATACCTGAGGTTCTGTGGTTGGTTTGTGGACCCTTTTGAAAATCTGTGAAAAAATGTGTGAAAACCCTTGACTTTTTCCTCTCAAGCATATAGACACGCATGCGGATAAAATTTTACGTCACTTTACATCACTGGATCCCTTAAAGCTCAATCAAGGACATACTTACTCCATAGTATACTTCTTACTACTTTATGAAGCCCAATTCTATTTCTGTGTAAATCAGAGACATTTTTCAGTAATTCACAATTTCTTGTATTTAGTCAGTATCACAGAAATTTTACTGCCTTTTTGGTTTTACATTTTTAGTACGATGCAACAAATCATTATGGACGTGTGTCATTTCATATTACAGTTTTTTGTTTGAAGATTAAAATTTTTATTTTTTTAAATTAAAAAAAAAAACCCAAACACTTGTTGATTTTTGAGAGAGCACAAGCAGGGGAGGGTCAGAAAGAGACAGAGACACAGAATCCGAAGCAGGCTTCAGGCTCTGAGCTGTCAGCACAGAGCCCAATGCGGGGCTCCAGCCCACAAACAGTGAGATAATGACCTGAGCCAAAGTCAGACGCTTAACCGACTGAGCCACCCAGGAGCCCCTGAGGATTAAAATTTTTATTAAAAAATTGTGTATTACTCTGGAAAAGAATAGCATCCTTTCTGAATCATATTTTCCTTATCTGCAAATAATTTGCTTTTCTATCAGGAAGTTGTGAGGAGGTCTTTGTTATTGGTCAAATATCTCAGTATCTTGGGGAAATGAAGACTGTTTAGAGTTCACATATCTTTCAAATCTTCTATGTTCTGAAATTAAGTTGTAAAATAAATCTTAACTATTACACATCGACTGCGTGCCAGTCTTTTATACTTGGCACATTTTTGACATCATTGCATTCATTTTCATAAAATCCCTGGAAGTATTGTCTTAGTCTGTGCATGCTGTTAAAATGAAAATGTCATAGCTTGGGTCACTTAAACAATAAACACCTATTTCTCCCAGTTCAGAAATCTGGCAAGTCCAGGATCAAGGAACCAGCAGGTCCAGTATCTGGTGAAGACAAGCTTCTTGGCTCATACACAGCGATCTTGCTGTGTCCTTACATGGCAGAAGCGAGAAGAAAGCTCTTTGGGGTCTCTTTTATAAGGGTACTAATCCCATTAATGAATGCTCCACCCACATGACCTAACCACCTTTCAAAGATCCCACCTCCTAATACCATCACATTGAGGTTTAGGATTCAAAAAATGAATAGGGAGAGGGGGGATAAACATTCAGTCTATTACAAGTGTACATGATTATTCCTATTTTGCAGTTGAGGTAACCGAGGATAGGGTGAAGTAACTATCCCAGGATTACTCAATCAGTAGTTACTCAGAGGACAGTTGGGGATCCCAGCCAGTTTGATTTTTTTGGCCCAGATTGTAAACATTCCACTGTAAGCTAAACTGATTTGCCTAGAATTACCGAATTGATGTTACTTTCATAATTTCTTAAGTCAGAAAAGAAATACACATCATATGATATCTCAAAGTCCTTGTAATTTCACTTTAATTCATTTATTCAATAAATATTTAGCTAGTTTTTGGATTATCTTACGTGACAGTTAAAAAAAAACAGGAATCTATGAAATTAGGTTTATAATTTATTGCTCATAACATAGGCACAATTTTTGTTTCTAATGATCTCTCTTTCTACAAATTTCCATATTCTTTTATATATATTCATGTAGACACACCCCAGGTGGCTCCCATCACCTGCATGCTTAGTTTATTTAAGAGACTTCTTTATTGTGTCTTTCAAACTACCCATTACCAATTTCTTCTGAAATTACTGGCAGAACAGTCGTCTTTGATTTGTGACATCAGTAACTCTTCTGTTAAACCAAATGCCTTATACATAGTAGACAGAGAACAAATAATTGTACAATTAATGAATGAATTTATAATGCTTAGATTGCACAAAAAGTCAGATTACTTACATTAAATGAAGGGACACAGTTGTGTGTTGAAGAGGCCAAACGTCTTGAATATTGTCTGTTAGGAATATACTGCACAAGAAAATGATAGTTTCAATTTAATGTATTCTGAGATTGAATTCAAAGATTGTAGACCAAATGGCTTGTACTAAGTAAGTCTAAATATTCTGCTAAAGTATTAAATTGAATTATGAATTAAATCCTCTTACTTAAAGATATCTATTGTACTTCTGTGAAGTTATTCTGTCTGGATTAAGGATTTTTGTTTGATATAGAATTCTGCCTTGATATTCACATCAGATAGGAGGATAGATTCTGTTTGAAAGAAATTCTTGTAAGGTTGATTTGATTCATTATACTTCTGTTGAACATATTCTATACTGTCATGGTTAGGTAACAGTGGGTTTTTCGTGGAAGTAGTTTTGTTTTCTGGGTGTTTCCTAGTTAATTTCTTAAAGAAGTCAAAATATGTAATGGTCACCTTAAAATGAGGGTATCGTACACATGAAGAGTTTATTAAGCACAAATTATGTAAACTAAAATGGAGTTTGTGAGGATTGAGTACTGAGTTACTTGGAAATAATAACCTCAAGTTTAATTTTCAGAATGCAAAGAGGGTTTGTTAATTTTCCATTCTCATGGATCATGTGAAGTGAGGACACAAGGAATTTTGCAATACTAGTTGTGGTTAGTGTGAAAATGGGTTTAAAAATTTTATGACTATTTTGAAAGGTAATAAAAAAAGTAAAGACTTCCAAAAAATGCATGCCTTTTCTTTTTCCTGTTCTTCTCCCCACTTTAAAAAAATTGATATGTATTTGAGCATTAATGATTCTTAGCTTTGTACAAATGAGTAGTTATTACTTGAAAGTGTTTTCTTATATTTAGTATTAATCAAGTATATTTTGCTATATAAATTCTATTTTTAAAAACATTTTTTACACTTACTAAATCAGATATTAGTTTATCGACCTATTAAAAAAATTAAGTTTATTTATTTTGAGAGAGAGACACAGAATGAGTGGGAAAGAGGCAGAGAGAGAGGGAGAGAGAGAATCCCAAGCAGGCTCCACACTGCCTGTGAAGAGCATAATGTGGGGCTGGAACTCACAAACCATAAGATCATGACCTGAGCTGAAACCAAGTCTGACACTTAGTGGAGTGAGCCACCCAGGTGCCCCAGGAACATCAATTTGTTTTTAAAAGGAAGCTTGATTTTGTTTGTTTGTTGTTTGTTTTGAGAGAGAGAGGGAAAGAGAGACACTAGGGGGGATCAGAGAAAGAGGAAGAGACAGAAATACCAAGCAGGCTCCAGACTATCAGCGCAGAGCCCGACGCAGCCCTGGAACCCACGAACCTTGAGATGATGACCTGAGCCGAAATCAAGAATCTCGTGCTTAACTAAGCCACCCAGGCACTTGGGAATATAATTTTTTTTCTCATCTTTTTGTTGAAGGATGTTTCTCTCTTCGAGATTAAGAAAACTCCATCGATAATGAGTTTTAGTTTCAGTGTTTATACATATATTGAATTTAAAATTTACTCTTACAATCAGATTGCATTGCAAGAGCCTTGTATTAGTGTGCTGGATGAATGATTCAACAGAGTTTAATAGCTGTAATAGCAATTTATTATGATTCATTGAAAGAAGAAGCATTAATAAACACTAATGGTAACTATTAAGATTTTCTTTTATACCCAAAGTATAACATATATTTTCACATTCCTATGTCAACTTTTAAGCATGAAATCTTTCTTGAGCCAATGAAGGTATTTATCTCAGAGAATATTAAAGATGCAATAATTTATTGAACACTCTTCCAAGTAATCTGATTCACACACAGCATCAAATTTATTTGGAAGTGAATATTTATTCCTGTATTTTTGTATGGTGTGTTTGTTTTCAGCTTCTCCTAAGATTAAGCTACTTAGAAATAAGTGATGAGGTAGTTGGAGATCCTTTTCTCATGGGAAGGATTTCATCAGGGAAGATTCATTTCTTAAACTGAAATTCATGGAAGAATTTTAAGCAAGTTCTCTTTCATATCTATTTTTCTTTCTAATATACTGTAGTCAGTACCTAATGTAATTGTGCTCTTTAAAATGGTATTTGATGTTCATTTTCAACCTTTTGTGTCAAAAGAACAAGAATTTGGTTAGCCTTAGATTGTGAATATAGGCTTTTATTAAACATATTTACAACTCCCTATATTCTCATTACCTAATTTTAACATCCAAATTAATATCCCAAGTCATGAGATGAATCATTATTTCCAAAGGGATCTTAAAATACTATTAAGAATGTCATAAAATGTTGTGCCATTTAGCTGTCTCAGAGAACCGTAAAATCTATGTTTCTACATAAATGTAAAATTGGTGAACAGATTTATTAGGTCTTCATCTTGCAGCGTTGGCTTTAGGCCATCTTAGTTCATGTGATTTGGGCCCTATTAACTAAAAAAGAGTTTGCGATTGTTATGGTCTGACTGTATCTCTCCCCCCTGCTCCCCGAAATTCATATGTTGAAATCTAACCTCTAAGGTTATATATTGGGGATAGGGCCTGTGGGAGATGATTAAATTAGAAGGATGTAGCTTTCCTAAAAGGGATTAGTAATCTTATGAAAAAGGTCCTAGAAAGATCCCTTGCCCCTTCCACAATCCGAGGATACAAGAAGTCTGTAATCCAGAAGAAGGTCTTCACTAGACTGTGCTGCCACACTGATTTCAGTGTGATCTCACTGATCTAGAGACTTCCAGCCTCTAGAACTATGAGGAATAAATTTCTGTTGTTTGTAAATTACTCAGTCTGTGTTATTTTGTTATAACAGCCCAAACTCACAAACACAGTGATATTCAGTGGGCTGCCGACACAGGCAAAGCTAATAATACCTGTATTTCTTACCTCTCAATTTTACATTCTAAATCCTACACAAGTTTTCTTTGGACAGTACAGCTAAGGGTCAACTACCAAATGCAGATATTTTCAAATTATATTCAATTTTGGAATATGTGTTTTTTTAATCTATATTCTTTTATGCCCATACACATTCATTCACTTAATATTTTTTGAGTATCCACTGTATGTCCTAGACAGTATGTTTGATAATGAGGCTACATTGGTGACCAAGTCAGACCTGGCCTCTGTCTACATAGAGCTTAAACTTTAAAGGGGAAGACGAATGAATGTTGAATAATTAAACATTCGTTTCAACTGTAATAAGAGCTACAGGAGAAGAACAGGTGTCAAGAGCAGATCTAATAGCAGGACCTGAATTTGATGGGTGGTCAAGAAAGCCTTCCTGCAGAAGTAGATCTTTAGATGGGTACTTGGAAGGAGAGGGAGTAGGAGAAGAGCATTCCAGGCAAAGAGGGAGTATGCATGAAATCCTCCAGGTATGTAGGGCTTATTTACACATACTAAATTATTCATGCTACAAACCACATGTGAAGAAAAATGTAGTATTTTATATCTTTCATCATTATTGTGGTCTTTTTTGTGAGTATCTGATTATATCAATCTGAGTTCAGCCAGAGATACGTATTAAGAGATTTATCGCATGTAATTGGCTTACACAGTTGTGGGGACAGGCTGGGTAAGTAAGGCAAATCCATAAGGCAGGCTTTCAAACAGGGCAGAATGAAACTCTGAAGAGGAGTTAAAGCTGCTGTTCAAAGGCAGAATTTTCCTCAGCTCTGCTTTTACGACCTATCAACTGAAAGGCTCACCCAGAATAGCTTGGATAATTCTTCTTACTTAAAGTCTACTGATTATGGAGTTGAATTATATCCCCCAAATACCTTCACAGCAACACCTAGGTTAGTGTTTAATTGAATAACTGGGAACTCTAACCTGCTCAAGTTGATGCATGAAATTGACCATCACACCAGTACAATTTAAATTTGTCCAATTAGAACATTTAAACGGTCCTTTTAGGTAAATTTCAGTCTCTCATTTAGATAAAAAATGTGCTCAAACTACCTCCCTCTCACCTACTTCTGTGTCTGTGGTGACATCCAGGTGTCAGGGGGTGAGTGTTCTGGGAAGGTTGTGCCTTATGAGATGTGGGGAGGTGTGGGGAGGTGTGGGGAGAGGTGTGAAGTTCCCTCTCATGCTTGTCTGTGTGTACATGTGTACACTAGCTGAAGTTTGTCACCTCCAGGTTCTTGTTCCCAGTTTATGGTGTTGATGCACGCTCTTCTGTCCTGTATATGGGTCCTGGCCAATGGTTCTAGACTCCTCTCAGAAGCTAGTAATGTAGACCTCAAGACCTCTCTTTACCTGCCATTTGGCCCTTGGTCTGGGAGTTTCCATAGTCCCTCACTCACCAGAAGGGGTCAGTGGTAAACCGACTGGTTCTCAACATATCCACTTCACGTGAGAAGCCGCTTCTGAATGCTGGCTTTAAGACTATCCTTTGTTGGACGGGACTGCACCACCTTGATGTGGTTGCTCCCTCCCTCTACAAAGGGGGGCCAAGAAGGCGGTATCCTCCTATGGCCTCTTTTAGGCAGATGATAGGCTATCCTTAGCGCTTTCCCCTGCAGAGCCAACTGCATATCTTATTTTGGTTTTTATTTTATTTTATTTTTTTCTTCCCACGATCTCCTAGGGTTAGAAAGGTGTGGGCTCTCTCACTCTCTCTCTCTCTCTCTCTCTCTCTCTCTTTT
Source organism: Prionailurus viverrinus (assembly GCF_022837055.1). Lineage (NCBI taxonomy): Eukaryota > Metazoa > Chordata > Mammalia > Carnivora > Felidae > Prionailurus > Prionailurus viverrinus. Next base: position 98,348,415 of record NC_062567.1, read on the forward strand.
TCCCAGAACTGTTCTTGTGTGGCTTGCAAGCCTAAACTTTTAATGTCTTTTGAAATGCATAATTCAAATATCGATTATGTTATCCTTCACCTGGGGATGGATTGAGGAGAAAGGACTTATTTTTCGTCTGTTGGTAAACTGTTCATTAGGGTTAAGGAAAGTTAAGTACGTAGAGGTGAGATGAGGATTGAATGTATTAGAGGTGGGAGTAGGGGAGTGAGGAGTGCATTCTTGAAGGCTTTGCTTAGAGCCCCAGCATTTAAATGTCAGCTAGATAGAAATGTTAATTAGATTGTAAAAATGATTTCTCACAGCCATAAAAATTCCTAAACCAGCACAGATGAACGTGAAGTATTTCCACCAGTGGTGCGCATGGATTCCTAATGATTCATTTATTTTTTCTTCATCCATCCCCACATTTAACCAAAGGCATTTTCAGCCTGAGTTATTGAAGAGAGGGGTTTAGTTAGCGGCCAAGAAGTGAGTTTATTTATTCAACAAATATTTATTGAGTGTATCTAGATGCAGCCTATAATATGAAATCTGAGTCTTCATTTATAATTGGCTAATTAGCCATTTTACAAAGACTTATTCTTTGAAGAATGTAATTTAGATAGATGAAAAAGATAGGATTTCACATATTTTGTGATCTGTTGGAGCAGAGGCAGGGCTGACTCCATGGGTGTACTTAGATGGGCCCACACTTTAAAAAAAAAAAAAGGTGGGTTGTGCCTGGGTTGCTCAGTTGGTTAGGTGACTGACTCTTGATCTCGTCTCACGTCTCAATCTCAGGGTCATGAGTTCAAATGCCCTCTTGGGCTCCACGCTGGGCATGCAGCTTACTTAAAAAAAATAAATACAGGGGCGCCTGGGTGGCGCAGTCGGTTAAGCGTCCGACTTCAGCCAGGTCACGATCTCGCGGTCTGTGAGTTCGAGCCCCGCGTCGGGCTCTGGGCTGATGGCTCGGAGCCTGGAGCCTGTTTCCGATTCTGTGTCTCCCTCTCTCTCTGCCCCTCCCCCGTTCACGCTCTGTCTCTCTGTCCCAAAAATAAATAAACGTTGAAAAAAAAAAAAATTTAAAATAATAAAAAAAAAAAATAAATAAATAAATACATACAAAATAAAAAGAAGGGACCACACTTGGTTTAATGCTCTGCTGCTGCCATGTTAAAGTTCTCCATCTTTGAATAAGGGTCCCCACATTTTCATTTTGTGCTGGTCCCAGCATACTGTGTAGCCTGTCAAGGGCAGAGGGATTGATCTTTTAATCCTGATGACCCTTGTGAGCACGTAGGTTGCTTGGCTAAACTAAACCTTATTGCCTCATCTGTGAAATGGGGATATACCAGCACCTTCTCAGGATTGCTGAGAAGATAAATGTGTGACTGCTGTGATTCGTGCATTGCTCAGCGGTTACCAAGCTTGCAGTAAACCTTAGCAGCTGCTACCACTGTCACTAATACATAAATGAATGTGTTTTGGAGCCAAACTACGTTTCAGGTCTGAACAACCTACTAAAGTGACAAGTAAATTTCATTGCTCTAAAGTAGAAACAATATAGGGGCACCTGGGTGACTCAGTCTGTTAAGCGTCTGACTTCAGCTCAGGTCATGATCTCATGGTTTGTGGGTTCGAGCCCCACATCAGGCTCTGTGCTGACAGCTCGAAGCCTGGAGCCTGCTTCGGATTCTGTGTCTCCCTCTCTCTGTCCCTCCCCTCCTCATGCTGTCTCTTTCTATCTCTCAAGAATAAATAAACATTAAAACTATAAAAAAAATAAAGTAGAAACAATATAAAGTCTTTTAAAAAACATCCGTGGTATTACCCTAATATTGCCAACCTCTTTATTTATTGCTCACTGGTTAGTTTTTGCATAGCAAGTAATAGGCCTCCCCCCCCCCAACAGATTTAAATTAAATTTAGAATTGTTTTTCTTGCAACTTTAAGATTGCTAAATAACATGGTTTTTTGAAGGAGAGGTAGCAGGCTCTGATATTAGGCCTCAGCACTGGTTTGCTGTTAGGGTTTGGAAATATTGCTTGTATCTTAAGGAATTAATATGCGATATAGATTTATAAATAAATTACACATAAACTATAAATAGAAAAGGACAGAACTAATGGACAAATTGGAGTGGTAGATTAGGAGGAAAGAACAGACATAAAACAATAATGCTGTATTTTAAAAAAGTGTAAACTATTTGAGAAATGATTAGAAACAGAATACTTAACCCATGCAGGATACTAGAGGAATGGATAAATGAACTTTTGTCACCACTGAAGCTTAAACATTTAAACTTGCAATGCTTGCTTTAACATATTTTAATGGAAAGTGATTGTTTTTATGGAAATCTTAAGTATTGCAGACATCTGATTCAGAAAATAGAATGTGTTAAGCAAGGTGTTTCTTTTATGAGTTACCTCAAGGTCATCACTGGGAATATCATGCTTTATTTTTATTAGAAAAGATTTTTAAGTTTATTTATTTTGAGAGAGAGAAAGAACGAACAGGGGAGGGGGAGAGAGAGAGAGAGGGAGAGAGAGAAACCCAAGGAGGCTCCATACTGTTAGCACAGAGCCTGATGTGGGGCTCAAACTCACCAACTGTGAGATCACGACCTGAGCTGAAACCAAGAGTCTGTGCTTTACGTTAAGCCACGCAAGTGCCCTGGGAATATCATGCTTTAAAAGTGTTTTCTCTTCTGTTTTCTCCCCTCCCCTTTTTTTAGTGTTTTGTTTTATTTATTTTTTCAAAGTATATTAACATACAGTGTTAGCTGCAGGTGTACAATATAAGTGATTCAGTAATTCTATACATTACTCAGTGCTTATCATAAGTGTATTCTTGTTCCCCTTCATCTATTTCACCCAATCCCTCTCCTCCACTTTCCCCTCCCCTCCCCCCCCCACACACACCTTCTGGCAATCATCCGTTCTCTATAGTTAAGAGCCTGTTTTTGTTTGTTTGTTTTTGTTTTGTGTTAAGTTCTTAAATTCCACATACTTTCCTAATGACTCTTAATTGATGCAAGTAGGACCTGTTTCTTCTGCTTCTCCCTTTCTCAGGATTTTTAAATACATTTGATTCTAATCAGTCTCTTTCTGGGGTTAGAATTAAGAGAGTTGTGAAAACGCAGGAGCAGTACCTTAGCCATCTCATACCATATGGTACCCTAAGAAAGAGAAGTCTCCTCCCAGAGAGATCAGAAGTAAACAGAAGGACAAGGAGGAAAGAGGAGAGATGAAGAGAGTGTGCCCAGATTCCTGAAGGCTTTCTTGCTTCTGTTTCTAGAGCCTTGCAAGGTCCCGCTTCCTTTGAGCTTCTTTAAGTATCTCATTATCTTTTAAGTAATTGCAAACTTTAAGAAAACATATAGTTTGAATTTGCATTATTTTATCTGTGAACCAAAGGCATCTGTAATGTGATTATATTAGTCTGCTAAGCAGTTACTATTCAACGTTAACTCATGTGAATTTGCAGTTCACTAGCTCTGGATCTTTCCTTCCTTTCTTTCTTTCTTTCTTTCTTTCTTTTTTTCCTTCCTTCTTTCTTTCCTTCCTTCCTTCCTTCCTTCCTTCCTTCCTTCCTTAACCGAATTCAGCACTTTATATTTAGCTCTGTTAAATTTCAGTGTTACCAAAGTGATATATTTGAATATTGAATAGTCTGAGATGATGAAGATGTCCGTTAGTGTTAGGGCCCTAATAGAGGGTCTGAGGAAACTGAAGGATAGGATGAGATGAGGAAGACTTGATAGGACTTGGTGTTAGCTGAAAGTGATGAGATAAATGAGAGGTTGAATCCTCAGGAGAACTTACAACTGAATGGGTGGAGTTTGATGAAATTCACTGAGATAGTACATGTGAACAGGACGATGAGTTCTTCTGGTCATGATGAGTGGCTTCACTTAGAGGAGGTAAGCTTAGGAGTCTGGAGCTCAGGAGAGAGACCCAAAAGACAAAATAGCCCAAGAGCTACCCACGTTTAAGTGATTGTTCACCCCAGGGTGGTGAATGAGCCTGCTCAGCAGATGTATATAGTGTGAGAAGAAAAATGTAGAGATGCAACCGTGAGGAACACCACTGTGGAAAAAGAGGACCAAGTGCTGAGAAGTGGAGAAGCAGTAGCCTGAGAGGTATGAGGGAAATAGGAAAAGACAGCATCAGAAAAGACAACAAAGAGACGTGCTCAAGAGGGAATGGTCAACATTGTCAACTGACATTGAAGTCAAGTGGGATAAGAGGTAATGCACGCCCATAAGCTTTGATTACCCAGAGGCAGTTGCTGACTTTAGATACAGTAATTTCAGATATCAGCAGGAGGAAAGCTGCAGTACAGAGGACGTATAAGTAATGGGCAGTGTGGAAGTGAACATCACGCTATTTGCTCTTCAGAAGCTCAACTGAGACTGGAAAGAGAGGACTTATATGTATAAGAGGATTCCTGGGTGAAGGAAAACCTTTTTAACGGTAGGGATTATTGCTACTCATACTGAAGGAGGAAGGGAGCTCAGAGGTACAAGGGAAAGGGGAGATTAACTGATGGAGGGAGAATATAGGTTCTGGAAAATAACAGGTTCTGGAGATCCAGTGTCCGGATGAACTTCTGATAAAATTCAAAACACATACTTTTTAGGGGCACCTGGTTGGCTCAGGTGGTTAAGCGCCTGACTTCAGCTCAGTTTAGCCAAACTCAGGGTTCATGGCTTCAAACCCCACATCGAGTTCTGTATTGACAGCTCAGAGCCTGGAGCCTGCTTCAGATTCTGTGTTTCCCTCTGTGTCCCTCCGCAGCTTGTGTGTGTTCTCTCTCTCTCTCTCTCTCTCTCTCTCTCTCTCTCTCTCTCAAATAAACATTAAAAAACAAAACAAAAGACCCCACATACTTTTATGTTATTGGGGAGGGATGCAGCAGGCATGGGGGGTGGGAAACAAAAATATTCTCCTTTCAGCCCATTGGTGATATTTTCTTCCATGAGGAAGGAATATTAGAGTAGCAAAGCTTCATTCTACCTTCTTACCCATACTTTCTCAGGGAAAGTGGGAGGCATAATTTAGTTAATTTGTGACTTTGGAAAAACTGGGTGTTAATAGCCCACTTTTCTTCATTCATTGCTACTGTGAAATCTCTCTCTGTTCCTAAGTTGGTAAAACTGCTTGGTTTTGGTTTTCTTTTCAGTAAGAACTTTCAATTAAGAACTTAACATTTCAGCCATGGTTGCCAATGTTAGCTTCAACAATAGGAAAAATGATAATTTTTGGACTTCATTGACTTAATCTTATTTCTCAATTGGCTCAGTATTAAGACTGGAAGTATCCCTTGGTGCCCCTTATTGATTTTTTAAAAATATAATTGATATACAATGTGACATTAATTTCAGGTATGCACCTGATTCACAAGTTTATATGTTATGCTATGTTCACTTCACATGCAGATACCATCCATGTGTCCTGATACATTGCTATTACAGTATAATTGACTATATTCTTTTTTAATGTTTATTTATATTTGAGAAAGAGACAGAACACAAGTTGAGAAGGGGCAGAGAGAGAGGGGGAGACAGAATCTGAAGCAGGCTCCAGGCTCTGAGCTATCAGCACAGAGCCCGACATGGGCTTGAACTCATGAACCACATGATTGTGACCTGAACCAAAGTCAGACACTTAACCGACTGAGCCACCCAGGTACCCCTCATTGACTATATTCCTTATGCTATGCCTCTTATTCCTGTGATTTGTTCATTCTATAACTGGAAGCCTGTATCTCCTAATTCCCTTGACCCATTTAGTCCATTCTCCACCCCCCCTACCCTCTTCCCTTCTGACAGCCATCAACAAATTTTTCTTTTAAGATGTGTGGAAAGCGGTTAATAATTGAAGATAAAATATTTCCATACATATATAAATGTAACAAAGTCTTGACCCTTCCTAAGAGGAGGGGTTAGAAATGGAGTAGAATCTGAAGAGTGAGACAAATGTGGACACATAGGAAGAGTACTGATTGGCATTTTACATCCAGCTGAGAAAATTTATTAAAATAGTTTTCTCTTTTATTCTTTACCAGGGTGACCAAGGTTATAAGATAATGTTTTTTTGTTCTTTGTTTTTAACTTTTTTTAATGTTTATTCATTTTTTGGTAGAGTGCGAGTGGGGGAGGGGCAGAGAGAGAGGGAGACACAGAATCTGAAGTAGGCTCCAGGCTCTCAACTGACAGCACAGAGCCTGATGTGGGGCTTGAACTCATGGACCATGAGATCATGACCTGAGCTGAAGTCAGACGCCCAACTGACTGAGCCACCCTGGCACCCCTGTTTTTGTTTTTTAAGTGACATTCATTGCTAGATTTCTGGCCCTGGGATCTTCTCTATCCTTTAACTTTTTCTGAAGTTTTGTTGAATATCTAAATATTCCTGGAATTTCTTTCTTGTAATTAGCTCCAGGATAGCCTGATCAGCTCTCTGACAAGCTCTTTACTTTAAACATCTTTTCATTTGAAAATATTTAATATTTAATTTTGAAAATATTTCCCAACTTCATCTCTCTTCAGAGCAATAACATTTAAAGTCTAATGAAGAATAACATTAAGTTCAGTAAACATACTTTGGATGCCTTTTGGTGAAAGGCAGGCAGGTAACATTTATGTTGATGATATCAAATATCATCACAAAAAATACCTTTTTGTGAATGGCGCAGGAAGTCCTTGACATTCCTTTTGTGTCCTGTAAGTGCAATGGACAAAGAGCATCAACGCATAAGGACAGTAACTAGAGTGTATTTGCAGTAAGGTGAATGCTTATTTTATTACAGAAATGTCTGTTTAAAAATTTAATTCAAAAGAGAATCTCGCCTGGATTTAATCACCTACATTTGAGTGGCATTTGCAGTTGCGAAGAGGTAAGAGTGACCAGTATAACATGTTAAAAAATTAGCTTTTTTTCCCCCAAATAGATTTCTGACCCAAGGTGTCATGTGCCCCTGGATATTCTTTTTCTTTTCCTTTTTTTTTTTTTTGGTGGTATAATTTAAGACAGTCAAATTTACAAGATCCTAGGAATAGTTCGATGAGTTTTGATAAATATATATAAACCATCTAACACCTCAATCAAGATGCAGAGCATTGCTGCCTTTCCAGTTTATCCCATTCTCCCCAGAGCAGTGACATTTCTGATTTCTTTCTTTATAGAATGGTTTTATTTTTTCCTTTTTTTTTACATTTATTTATTTTTGAGAGACAGAGCACAAGTGGGGGAGGGAGAAAGAGAGAGGGAGACATAGAATCTGAAGCAGGCTCCAGGCTCTGAGTTGTTGGCACAGAGCCTGATGTGGGACTGGAACTCACAAACTTTGAGATCATGACCTGAACCGAAGTTGGACGCTTACCCGACTGAGCCACACAGGTGCCCCTATTTGTTCTTGAATATTGCAACAATGGATTATACATTAGGTATGCTTTTATGTTTGACTTCTCCTAAGAATAATATTTTTGAGATTAATCCATTTGCTGTAGATCAGAAGTTTATTTTTTTTAATTTCTGAATAGTCTCTTATAAATAAGTTACAGTTGTCCTTTCTATTGATGTATGTCTGAGTTGTTTTCAGTTTTAGGTTATTTTGAATAAGATTACCATGAATATTTGTGTTCAGTTTTTTGGAGACATCTGTTTATTTATTTTGGGTAAATACATTAAGAGTAGAAATAATGGATCATAAGGTAGGTATATGCATAATTAAAAAAAACCTGCTGAATGATTTTCCACAGGTGTCGATTGGTTTTATGCTTCCCCCAATAATACCTGAGTGGTCCTGTTGCTCTGGATTCTTTCCTACATTAGATGCTGTGCCCCTCTTGAATTTTAATCATTCTAATGAGCATGAAAAGATATCTTGTTACGGTTTTAATTCACGTTTCTCTGATAACTGTGATGAGCTTGTTTGCGTATGTTTTTTGACATTCTGATACACTTTCTTCTAAAGTGACTCTCAAGTCTTTTGCCCATTTTTAACTGGCTTGTTTGAGCATCGTCGTAATTATTTATTTGCAGGTATAATTTAGATAACCTGAATATCAGTGTGTGATTTGCAGATACTCTTCTTCTATTTTATGGTTTGCTCTTTTGTTTTCTTAATGGTGTCTTTTGTTGAGCAGAATTTTGATAAAGTCGTATTTATTATACTTTTTCAATGGTTAGTTTTCTGTTCTAAAGAAATCATTTCATACTGGTCACAGGATATTTTCCTGTAGTTTTGGGGCACCTGGTTGGTTCAGTCGGTTGAGCTCCCAGTTCGTCATTTTGGCTCATGTCATGATCCCAGTATTCTGCACTCAGCATGGAACCTGCTTAAGATTCTCTTTCTCCTTCTGCCCTTCTCTCCCATATGCACACATGCTCTCTCTGTATGTATGTATATATATGTGTGTGTGTATATATACGTATATGTATATACATATATGTATACATGTATATATACGTATATGTATATTTATATATGAGAGAGAGAGAGGGAGGGAGGGAGAGAGAGATAATATTTTCCTACGGTTTCTTCAATGAGCTTTATGGTTTGGCTTTTACATTTAGGTGTGTGTATATATACGTATATGTATATACATATACGTATATGTATATATACGTATATGTATATTTATATATGAGAGAGAGGGAGGGAGGGAGAGAGAGATAATATTTTCCTACGGTTTCTTCAATGAGCTTTATGGTTTGGCTTTTACATTTAGGTTTATAGTCCAGACTTAATTAATTTTTACATATGGCCTGAGGTATGAATCATGTTCAGTTTCCACCCCCCATACAGATATAGTTTAGCAAAACATGTTGGAAAGACTTTCCTTTCACCATTGAATTACAATTGATACCGTTGTCAAAAATCATTTGGATTTTAATGGACTCTTAACTCTGTTCCATTGATCTATTTGGCCTTGTGTCGGTACCACACTGTTACAATTATTTTAGCTTTATGTTGAGTCTTAAGATCAGAAAATGTTAATCCTCCAGTTTCATTATTCCTTTTCAAGATTCTGAAGCTATAATTTTTATTAAGCATCACTTTATGCTTAATGTAGATCCTATTATTCTTCTAATTTTATGAATGTGTTACTGAAGGTAACACATGTGTGAACATGTATGCATCTTTTCACCATGTTCCCGAGAAGCAGTATGCAACATGCCATGAGATTTGTAAAGTGTCTTAGAGCCATTCTTTTGTGCAGAAACAGGCTTCCTGATACGTGTGCCATCTGCTGATCGGTGTTTCCAACTGCACTGATGATGATGAACTCTTAACTGTCTTTCATCTCTTTGTTCACCCAGCATCTTCAAAGACAGATTCTCCAGCCCAATATTTATCACACTCCAAACACACACACGCACACACACCCACTTGCACAAATTTGCTGCTGTTTCTATATCTCATTTTTATCTTTGCTTCCTATTTACTTTTACCTTTTCCACCCAGTTTAAGACTTTTTTTTTCCCACTCCCTTCCCAAGAGCCTTTTGGAATGGCCCTGAAGATTCAAATCTCCTCTGAGTAAGCTTCAGAGAACTCTAAAAATGCCTTTTTGTCAGGTCATTGCCAATTGTTCCAAGCCTCATTAAAGTGAATTAATTTTAGTGTTTTTAAAGCTACTCTATGCAGTCTGAGCCTAATGGGGAGTAGGATCCATGAACAACTTTGCAAATTGTTTTTGTATATAATAATTTATAAATGGAAAAAGTTAACCACATCAAATATATTTTTCTTCCCTGTACTCTTGCCATTTAGAATGCTTAAGAGACTTGAGAAAACTTTGACAATGTTTACTAGAGGTATGGAGCTATTACTGACCAGGAGAGTAGTGTTTTTGTTGTTGTTGTTGTTGTTGTTGTTGTTTTTGTTTTAGCATTGCTAACTAAATATAAATGTCTAGTTTTTTAAAGTCACTATTTAATGAGAGAAAGATATTGATTTAACTATCTGGATGTGGAATCCCTCTTGCTCCAACATGCCTGATTCTAAGTGTCCTGACATATGACTATCCAGAGCCTACCATGATGATTAAGCTCAGCCATATTGATTATTAAGGATTGTTTATCACATAAAGTTAGAGACTTTGTTCTAAAGTTGGTTTTGTACTTTGTCTTTTCTTAACACAATTGTTTTATACCATATATATATGTATATATATATGTATATATATATGTGTGTGTGTATATATATATATATATATATATATATTCATTGAATTATCAGATTTTGATTTGTAAGGCTACTTTAAAACTCAGAGTTGGGCTGCATATATGGCTCAGTTGGTTAAGTTTCTGACTTCGACTCAGGTCATGATCTCACAGCTCATGAGTTTGAGCCCCACGTCGGCCTCTGTGCTGACAGCTCAGAGCCTGGAGCCTGTTTCAGATTCTGTGTCCCTCTCTTGCTGTGCCCCTCCCTCACTTGTTCTCTGTCTCTCTCACCCTCTCAAGAATAAATAAACATTAAAAAAAATTAAAAAAACTCACAGTCAATGATGAAGCTACACATAGCGTCCGTCCCTGAGTGCCGAGTACTTTGCATGTATTATTTCATTTTATTATTAACCTCATTTATAGAGATTACACAATGCTTATGTGGCTGATGTAACTTATCCCAAATCATAAGTACATGGCAGAGGGAAGCCAGTGTTTTAATCAGGTCCATCTGACTTCATAACAAGCCCTTACAACACAATACTGCCTGTTTCTCTTTTTTAGACATTTATTCTCTTAAAACAACTTTCCATATAAAAGCTCTGATGAAGTTTTTAAATCTCAGTTCTTTTCTAACTTTTATGTTGTAATATAAAAGCATAGAGTTGTAGGAGAATAATAATTTTTAAAAAGCCTAGTTGTGTATACATGTCCAAAACGCAATGCTGCCTCTTAGTGGGGTCTTTTTCCATAGCAGTCTTCACATCCTCACTATCCATTAGCCACTGTGCATCTTACATTAACTACGTTTATAATTTCCTGAAAATATTAGCATATGCATAATTTTATTTTTATTTTTTGAGTTAATGAGATATAATTGACCTATAGCATTGTATAAGTTTAACATATACAACATAGTGATTTGATACAGGTACAGAATTTGATTTTTCTAACTGACATTTTCTCATGTCTTATCTTTGGTCAGCCCAGTTTTCTACTTCAGTAACTTCAGACTGGAAGAACATGAGCCGTTGACATGCAGTATTCCCTTTTTTAATATGACATATAATCAGTTTCAAAAATAGAAAAAAAAAGTGAGCTGGTGCGTTTTATCATCCCAGGTCTAATATTTGATTTTTATTAGGGATATTCTTCATTATTTGGATATACTTCATGTTCATATGTGAGAGTGTGTATGTGTGTGTGTGTGTGTGTGTGTGTGTGTGAGAGAGAGAGAGAGAGAGAGAGAGAGAGAGAGAGGGAAAGCTGTTTCAGAATGCTTATTTATCAGTGAGTCCTTTAACGTGCACTTTATCCTTCCTCTGAGTCTATACCAAATGCATTTCTGAGAATCCAATATATAAAAAGTCCTCAAATGTCTGAATCTGTAGACAATCCAGGGTTTGGAAATAGACCCAGGAAATACCTAGGGGTAATAAGAGTGACTTAATTAATCAAGTTTATATCTGCCAGAGATTTATGTGGGCTATTTAGTTGCCCCAAAACAGGCCAAGTATGAGTAAAAAAGAACAGCACATGGAAGCATTCTAGCATAGTAAAAAGGGAAAATCATGAGAAAAACTGGCTTCTTAGGCTCTACCACTGAACAGTAATATGAATATAGATAGGGTCTATGAACTGTCTCTACTAAAGCCGTGGTAATGCCTTTCTTGATTATAAGCTACTTGGAGGTCAGGACAGAGTCCCATGTATCACCTTATTGCATAACCACAACTTGTAAAAACATCAGTACGTCATACCCATTTTTGAGTGATTATTTCTTCAAAATTATTTCTGTATATAGTATACCACAATCCATATCTTGATTTTTCCTTGTATCTCCAGAAGGATCAGATTTTAAGCATATTATAAATACTGCTTTTACATGAAATGTTTACACACTTTTTATTATTTTTTAATGTTTATTTTTGAGAGAGAGCGAGCGAGAGCGAGTGCGTGCTTGAGTGGGGGAGGGGCAGAGAGAGAGAGGAAGACACAGAATCCCAAGCAGGCTCCAGGCTCTGAGCTGTCAGCACAGAGCCCGACACGTGGCTTGAACCCGTAAGCCGTGAGATCATGATCTGAACAGAAGTTGGACACTTAACCGACTGAGCCACCCAGCCACCTGTTTACACACTTGTAATTCCAGTGCAATATAAATACTGTAGCAAATTGAAACCCACTGATTATCACTTAAATAGTATATCTAAAAGCTCAATTTTAACAGATGAACATTTTAAGTTATGTTTGCTTCGTCAAATTTTCCTTCCAATCTACTTCCCCTCACACAATTATTATCAGTCCACAAAAGTTCAAAACAACATTAATATATTGATAGATGCACAGTAACTGTCGAGTTGATTTTTATTAAGGACTCAGTAAGGAAAGACAGAGTAAGAGCTGTCAGATATGTGACTAGAAAAGTAGAGTATCTATAAAAACCAGTGGTCAAATAAAACACAATTATTATAAGAAATAAGTTATTACAGTTAGTTGTATAATTGTGGAGAATGAAGTTTCGGTAGAATGGAGTCAATGGAAGTTAGATTATGGAGAATATTAAAGACTGGTGGTCAATGAAGAAGGAGAGGCAGCAGAGGAAAAGAGAGAGTCACTGAAATTGAGATTTGTGAACATGGGGTGCTGAGAGGGAAGTGTAGTGAAGTGTTCTGAGCAGTGTGTTATATAATCAATAATTTCTAAGAAGTGATAAGCAACCAAGTGAAATAGGAAAATCTGAATTATTGGTGGGCCAAATTTACATAGTTTCCTAGCTTTTTCCAAAAGGGCTCTACTGAAGCCAGGATAATAGAGAAAGTGGAAAACAGGGGTCATCCAGAATTTAAGACTGGAATAGCAGGGTTGAGGAGGCGATGAGGTTGAGGGCGTTATTAAAGACCTCATCAATAAGACTGAATATGGAAGATTTCAACACACACAGCAGACTATTTCCAAGTATTAACAAGTCTAAAAAAGATAACATTTCCTGCTGAAGCTGCTGCTTCTTTTCCAAGCAAAATATGTTATTCTCATGTCTTGAACATCTGCTGCTAGTAGAAAAAAATCTAAAAGCTCAACGCTATATACCAGTGTTCAAGTCAAAGCAGCACTAAAATCTCTGAATGAATCAAGATGAGCTCATCCAAGAGTCCGTTTTAGAAAATATCTAGTCTTCTACCAGTGGTTGGAGGGCAATAAAAATTGTAAACTAAAAATAACAACCTTTTTCAATGCTGTACATGATGTCATCTGCTATGTATAACCAATACAGGAGAGCCCAGATTTCTCTAGGCAGTGACTTTTATGTCGTATGTTTCAGGAAGGTGGGTTAAGATGTCTGTGAACTTGAAACTTTTAATGAACTAGCAGATGGTCGTTACCTTAGCAACTGTAGCGGTGCACTATACTTAGATGTTTTTCTCTGAGAGCTGATTGCAGAAACACTATCCTGGTGTTCAGATGTAGTAAAGTGAAGAAAGAAATAGGAGCCTAAACTGAGGTAAGGGTTTATTACAAAGGTCAACATTTCTGAATGGCCACTACTAAAGTAGAGCTGCTGCTGCTGCTGCTGCTGCTGCTGCTGCTGCTTCTTCTTCTTTTTTTTTTTTTTTTGCTATTTTTGTTTAATTTAAGAAAAAAAATGGTGAGTCAACATTTTTAGGAATGCCTTTATTTGGCACTATTAGAATTTTATTATACAATTGAATATTTTAATATTTTCAGAAATCACAGTAGGGCTAATTATCAACAAGTCAGCAATTTCGACTTTAGAGTTTTATGTATTAGTAGCAGTCTCCATCTCCAAGAGTGATGATCACATCGAAAATAAGTATGATCATGAGCAGGTCTTTTCTCCATTTGCCATTCTGAAATAAAATTGAACAATTATCAATACTGAGTTGTTGTTGTTTTTTTTTTTTCCTGTCATAGGTAAGTGGTCCTCACACTTAGGGGAATATTAACATTTAGCTTTAGTAGGTTTTTCAGGGGCCATCTATACCAGAGTGATTTATGGTGTTTGATAAAATGCAGATTTTCAGGTCCTTAAGCACTCTGACTCAGTGATGCTGAATATGAATACTTTGTGATTTCACAAGTTATTCTGATACAGATGGTTCCTAGATAACACTTGAGAAACAAACTGTCTCAGCTTGATGCCCCAGGGAAGTCTTGGGTCACTTTGACAAATGAGAGACTTCACAGGAGGGAGGTAAATTTAGTGTTGATGTTGTGAAGCTTGGAATATAAAATCACTACTAAAATTTTTAGAAAATTCATTGTTTAAAAATGATAATGCTTGATTGCCATTACCAACAAAGTAAATAAAATACAACAAATCCTTTAAAATGTTTTGGTCCTTTGTAAACATCATTCTGATACAAATATATTTTAAATTCCTGAAACTTACATTTTTATTTCATTCTATCTTAGGGGCATTCTTATCTTATTCTGCTGTGTATGGGGCAGTGTGGGGGAATGGAAAGAAGCTGGGTTATGCGGCCAGATAGCTATGCATTTCATTTCTTATTTTTTCTTCCTTCCAATATTTTATTTAAATTCAAGTTAGTTAACAAATAGTGTAGTACTGGTTTCAGGAGTAGAAGTTAGTGACTCATTTACTCCAGTGCTCATCGCCAGTGGCCGAAGGATGTCAAGCAAGTTTTCTAACTTTCTAGAGCCTTAGTTTTCTCCTTCATTAAAGTAATTGCTTGGGAATAATAAATAATAAAATATATGTGTGTCTAAAATAATATTCACTCAAAAATTGCCTCTTTTTCCTTCTTTCCTCATGTGAAAAGGAGAACTCATTCAGTGTTAATTTCTTGAATTTATGCTTAGTAGGTTCAGATTACTAAAATTAAAGCAAAAGTCTTAAACCATGCCTAAATATTATCAATAAATTGTTTCTAAATTTGTTTTGTCCTATTTTTAAGTTATATCCATTATTTTCCTTATATTAATCTTCCAGTTCTAAGCTCAACTAAATATCATTTTTATGTTGATAATAGCATCATTAAAGAAATAAAGATTCTGGATGAAATAATACCAGAAAACATATTAAATCACAGTTGTCTTACAGACAAATAAATAGATAAAATTTCATGCAGTTAAGGTAGTAATCCATTACTCTTTGTTTTCCTAGAACCTACCAGATTGTTTTGATAAATGGTTTGAGTGAATAGTCAGTGAAGCCTTGGTAAATGACAAATGAAATCAGATTAAATGGAAACCTCAATTTAATGAAGTAGAAAGTTGACTACTCTGTGCGTGTACTGAAAGGAAACAAGTAACACTATCCTGATAAGGATTACGTGAATGAGTATCTTTCCTATCGTGTCTTTTTTTAAATTCAAGAACACTTAAAATAGTACTTACAAATACAAAATTACAATTTTGAAGTAAAAATAAAACAGTAGCAGAGGAAACCAAATAGTTAGAAATCATAACGTGGAACAGCAGTTGGGAAAGCTAGTCAGAGAGATTTGATCATTCTGTGGCAAGTTCCTTAGAGCCATTAACAATCCATGATTGCCGTGAGTTATGGTTTCAGAATTCAATTAGTGTATGACATTCCCTTATGAATCGAATCCTTTGTTTTTGCTTAGTTTATTTGAACCTGCATCTTTAATAATTTAGGTATTACAATGGAAAGTTAGATGGCAGGATCTGGCATCAGCTCTGTAAAAGGTTTAATAGTGCTATTTCCTAGGAGGAAGTACCTACAAAACATATGAGATTGAATACATAGGGCACCATTATGAAGCTAAAAGTGAGTTTCCAAAGAAAATAAATAATTTATCTCATAAATTTAATAAAAAATCTTGTGATATTTATGTTTTGAGTGTTTTTTAAAGTTTATGTAATTATTTTGAGAGAGAGAGACAGATAGCAAGCATGAGAGGGAAGGGGAGAGGGAGAGAAAGAATCCCAACCAGTCTCCATGGCCAGCACAGAACCCCATGTGGGACTGGGTCCCATGACTCTGGGATCATGACCTGAGCTGAAATTAAGAGTCAGATGTTCATCCAACTGAGCCACTGAGGCACCCCTATATTTGTGTGTTTTCATTTGTTAATACAACTTTGTATGAATGACCAGATATTAATAACTGACCCTTTATGAAAAATGTAATTTTTCTGTCTTCGAATTTTCATGTAATCCTGTAGCTTTATTATTTATTGTATTTTACTACTATTTTCATTTCTGAGTGATTGGTTTTTTAAAAATTGTTTTAAAAATTATTTTGAGAGAGGGGAGAGATAGAATCCTAAATAGGTTCCAGGCTCCTCACTGTCAGCACAGAGCCCAATCTAGGGCTCGATCTCATGAACCTTGAGATCATGATCTGAACCGATATCAAGAGTGTAACACTTAACTGACTGAGACACCCAGATGTCCTGAGGGATTACTTTATACTAGATAATACTCTGAGGTTGGTATCATTATATCATAATTTACGTATGAGATCATTGAGGCTCAGGAAGTAACTTGCCCCACATCGTACAGCTAGTAAATGCAGGATCCTGGATTTGAAATCATATGTGTCAGAATTGAAACCACTTAGGTTCTTATATCACTTTCCTATGTCAAGTTTAAAATTAAACTCTTATCCTGTTTAAAAATAGGTACTATACCTTTCTTGCTATGGTGTCACTTTCAGCAGTGTTTCTAGATACTTATCCATAGATGCCAAATGTTACTCCGTATCCAGCTCTCTCCAGTGATGCTAGTACACAATTTAGTTGGGAAGTTCCTATGCCCAAGATTGTGTCTCAGTAAACATTGGACTAAATAAATGAAAGACAAGGATAGGAGTACTGAGAGTACTAAGGTGAAATATATCCATTCATACAATGAGTATATTACTTCATGGGGATGCATTGATTAACTTTTTAATGTTACATGAGAAATCCATAATGAAATATTTTACATTTATGGTTGTACTATATGTATAAGGACTTATTTTATAAATATTGCTATTTTGAATGGATTAAGACTCCAGCAACTTGAGTCAGAGGTGCTGCTCCATCATTTAATAGCTTTATGGCATTAAGTAAATCATTTCTTGTCTAAGCTTTAGTGTTCCAAATTTGTAATAAGGAAATGATATTGCCAATCCTTACAGGATTGTGTTAAGCATCAGATGAACTCATTGAAGCTCTTTATTGAGCATGATATACTACATTCTTTGAACCTAGCACTATATACTACTCATACTGTGTCCAAAAACTCCTTTCCATCATCACCCAGCACCATTATTTAGTGATCGTTGTGAGCTACAGTGAATGCTTAGAACAAAGAAGCAGGTTTAGCTATTTATATAGAGGTATAGTAATTATATTTCCTTCACTCATTCAGCTATTCATTTTTCGTTGTTTATGAATGATATTATGGTATAAGGCAAAATGAGAAAATATGTGATTTTTTAAAAAGACAGTAATATGTTTCTGCCCTTATGGAGCTTCATAATCTGTTGGGAGAAAGAGATGTTAATTAAGGAATCATAGAAATTATCTTGTAATTATGGTAAGCCTATAAAGAAGAAGTACATAATATTAAGAACATAGCAACAGGGAGACCTGATCTAATCTGGGAGGTCAGTGAAAGCTTCTCTGAGAAAGTTATGTCTCAGTCAGAACCTGAAGAATAAAATTTAACCAAGCACATATGGTGGCAGAAAATTAGTGGCATTCTTGTTAGAGGAACAATAGATACAAAAATCCTCCAAATGACAGAACAAAAGGCAGAGTGTCCAGGTCATGGAAAAAGAGAGGGTAGGGAGAGGTTGTCTGGGTCCAAGCCATGGAGAATTCTGAGGTGTGACTTCTAGATTCCTATATGCTGTGAGCAAGTACACTATACCAGTGTCTCAGCCCAGGAGCCCGAATATCAAGCCATGAGAAAATCATGTCCTCCTTTCCATCTATAACCTTCTGTCCCGTATAATCCAGTCTGTAATCTAGAAATCACTTGGACCAAGATCATTATCTAGCATCAGTTGAATGACTATGTTGTGAAACTGCCATTCTATGCTAAACATGAAATCACCCCTAGGTGGGAGTGCCTTTATTGACAACCTGATACTTATTATGCTTTCTAGTTACCTGCTGGGAACTCTGGGAAATCCTACTAGAGTTAGCTCTTCATACTGTTTTGGTGGAATCTTGGGACTGAACAACTTATTCCACCCTTTCTTCTGACATGATGCAACACCTGTTACCATCTGCTACATCCCTGATTAGCGCTGGTGATACCACGCTCATAGACTTACTCTTCTCTCAGTCATCACTCCCTATGACTTTTTGGACCACAGAAGTCCATTCATTTTCTTTTTCTATGTGCCCTTTTTAATTTAATGTCCTTCAAATAAGAAGGCATCTGCCTCTGCTTACAACCTTTAATCCCAACTGACGCAATTGTTCTAATTTCTAAGAAATTAGAATTCTATTTCTAAGAAATACTTAAGATGCTCTCTTATCAGTAGGATAATTGGGACACCTTGCAGGGCCCTGGGCTTTTGCTATAGCACCACAATCCCCTATTCCATTCTTAATATCAAGATTTTTATGGTTCCTATATATATTCCCGTTTTCTTTTCTATAATCCTAGGACCTGAAATAGAATTTTCTTATTGAATGTCGTGACCAATATTTTCTACCGCAGGAATGGTTGTAAATGGAGTCCCTTTGTCTTTTGAAGCTCTAATGTGTCATGCACTCAAACCTTTACAACTAATTTCAGTGTCTGGCCCATGTGTTGACAGTTGAAAGCCAACTGCCAAGCAACCTTTAATATGCATGGTCTTTCCTTGAGCTGTCTTCAGTTTTGCTAGATGTCCTCTGTAGTTCATATTAATTAAAGAAAAAATATTCAGACACTTTAAAATGGTACAGAAGACTTCAGTGTGGACTATTGCAGTAGGTGTCAAGACTGTTGCAGTAAGGGACAAAGATAGGGCTTAGCTTTTATTATTTCTTTTAATGTTTTTGAGTTTATTCATTTTGAGAGAGAGAGAGAGCACAAGTGGGTTTGGGGGGGCACAGAGGGGAGAGACAGAATCTTAAGCAGTCTCCACACCATTAGCACAGAGCCCAATACAGGTCTCTAACTCCCAAATTGCAAGATCATGACCTGAGCTGAGATCAAGAGTCAGACGCTTAATTGACCCAGCTACCCAGGGTTCAACTTCCAATGTAACAATGGCAACTGGGGATTTACAGCCAAGGAGCAGGGCAAGGGATCAGTGGATGAAAAAGACTATGAGGAGACATCAAGGGTGCAGTGATTCTTGTTAAATGGACTTAGGATTCTTTCTGCACCTGGACCAGGCAGACTGAAGGCAGGCACCAAGGGTGAGTCCTAGTCGAACAACAGGCTCAGAGCAGCCTGTCTAAAGTTTGGTCAAAGGGAGTCTTTGTCAATGTCTAATCCTTGGTATTTTTTTCTATTTGTATTCTTTTTTTGTTTATTTATTTATTTTTGAGAGAAAGAGTGTGAGGGGGCAAGGGGTCGAGAGAGTGGGAGACACAGAATCCGAAGCAGGCTCCAGGCTCCCAGCTGTCAGCACAGACCCCGACATGGGGCTTGAACTCACGAGCTGTGAAATCATGACCTGAGCTGAAGTCAGACACTTAACTGACTGCCACCCAGGCATCCCTTTCTATTTGTATTCTTGTCTTTCCCCAACTGATAGCTTTCTGAGCTAGTTAAAGTTGGGGACTTTGGAATCAGAAAGACCAGTGATCAAAACACATACCCACCACTTATTCCACCACTGACAGTTTATTGCAAAGTGGATATAAAATAGTATCTAATATACAAGTTTATTAAATTATATAATGTATTCAGTAGAAGAGTTATTTAAAGAATAAATGCATGCAAAACACTTAGCTCATTGACTGGCAGGCAGTAATCATACAGTAAATGTAACCTTTTATCAAGCCTCCAAATCATCACAGAAGCTCTCTCTCTTCCTGAATGTAAGGTTTTTAGAAACAGGGCTCTGTCCATTTGGATGCCAGTGTATTTCCTAAACATAAAACAACGCCCTTAAAACAATAAATATTTGTGAAATGAATGAATGTAAAACTCACAAACTCACATTTCATCCATATAGAAATTAAAAGGAAGAAAAACTTTGGCCGCTGCCTCCTGAAAAGATTTGCTACCACTCCATATAGTCTGAGCCTATAGCCTAAAAAGATATCCTTTGCCCATATACCATCCTTCATGGTACTGTTTTGAATTAAGATACTCCTATGCTAAACCTCATTGGGTTTGATGAAACAAACCACTACGTTAGACAGACTCATGTGGTAAGCGAGGCCTCTGGCTGGGAGCCAGCAAAACATGAGGCCCTCAGACTAACAGCCTACAAGGAACTGAATTTTGCCAACAACGATGTAAGTTCAGAAACAGATTTTTCCCCAATTGAGCCTTCAGATGTGACTCTGCCCTTGGCCAACACAGCAAAGTCTGTCAATGCAGCCTGGTGAAAGACCCTGAAGGAGAGGCCCCAGTTAATTAATTCTGCCTGGTCTCCTTCCCCAGCGGAATTGTGAAATACTAAACATGTGTTATTTTAAGTCACTAAGGCTGTGGTGATGTGTTAAGTTGCAAGAGATGATGAATACATCAGGTTAGCCTTTGGCAACATTGGGAGGTTAAGTAAATAGCATAGAGTTCTCTGTCTTAACTTGCTCTCTCACATTTTCCCCTAGCTGTGCCTCTACCTCAGGCCCCATTCTCCATGGCTGTATTATTCTTAGTAACGCATGCTGGAACAGCCTCCTCATCCCTAGAGTGAATTCTTTTCTAGGCAGCTGCCTTCTTAAACCACATCCTGGGATTGGAACTTTAGGTGTATTAGTGGAAAGTGAGGGTTACTCATGGAGCTGATGTATTTTTCACAGAATGAGAACTCTAAGGGGAATTTTTATTTTATTTTTAATTTAATTTTTGAGAGAGAGAGAATGAGCTGGGGAGGGGGCATGGGATAGGGAGAGGGAGAGAGAG
The DNA here is from genome assembly GCF_022837055.1 of Prionailurus viverrinus. Taxonomy (NCBI): domain Eukaryota; kingdom Metazoa; phylum Chordata; class Mammalia; order Carnivora; family Felidae; genus Prionailurus; species Prionailurus viverrinus. The sequence goes on from NC_062567.1 coordinate 98,369,605, forward strand.
AATCTTATGCAGGCCCCATAGAGTTCGATGTGGGACTCTGTCTCATAACCATGAGATCATGACCTGAGCCAAAATCAAGATTGGGACACTTAAGTGCCTGAGCCACGCAAGCACCCCATCTAAGGGGAATTTTTAGATGATTCCATGTCTACTCCTCAACATAAGCCATGACACTTTCCGTCAAAGAGCTCAGTATCTAATATAGTAAATGAGGGCCTTAGGGCCATTTAGTGCTCTCTGAACTTTCTGTAGGAGCTGTGGCCAGCACAGAGGGCCCCTTAGCTAGGTGCTTCCTGAGTTTAGAAACCTTCTCTGGCTTCCTAATCAGCAGCACTGACTCCATCCTAAGTAAGAATTTTTCGTAAGTCATAGCCCTTGTACTGAAGATATTTTTCAACATTGTTAAACATACCTAAAGTAGCCTTTCTCTCTTGCTGTTGAGTAAGAATCTTCTTCCTCTCGGAAGCACATGATTGATGCTCTTATTCATTCTCCTTTCTGACATGTGGCAAAATGCCGAGCTTCTTTAGTGCAAGGGTGATGCTGCTTTCTTCCCGTTATCTCTAGTGACTGTCCTTGTGGCTGAGACGTGATAGATACAAATGAATTTGCTGAATGAGTAAATGACAAGGAGTAAGGCTTCCTTACACTTAATCTGTTCACCTGTTTATAATCGAATGCCTTTTCAATATACACATGTTAGAAATGAGTGTGCTTTATCACTAACTCCTCCTTGGTTATAGATTTTGGCTCATGCACATTCTCTAATTATTTCCAACCACTACCAGTTCAAAATCAGCATATGTTTAGCTCATTAGCTTCATCTTTGGTGATATAGTTGAAAACCTCTTGCTGGTACCCTACCTCTCCAGCAGCTGGGCTTTTCACCTTTTGCTGAGCTATATCTCTTTGCGTCTGACCCAGTTTCCTTCTCCCAGAGGAGCAGCACATGTTGGTATCTTGTGTAATTCTCCTGGCCTGGGGTAGCATGGAATGAACTCCCACAGCCTTCCTACCTACCAGTTACCTCTCTCTTAAGGCTTCCTTGAGCCCAGTACTCTCCCAGCCCTCTCTGTGCCTCTAGATCACCATCAGTGTCATTGTCACCATCACCATCATCCAACTCCTCTTCCTTCTCCCGACAGCTGTCCTCAGTCTTGTCTTGGGGCATCTCCAGACAGTGATGGACAGTTTGAAATGGCTGCAGCTAAATGACTAAGCACATTAGCTAAAATTAGGCACATCGGAGTCAGACTGTCCTAGATACAAATCCTGATTTCTTGTCACTTATAACCATGGCTGTGTTGCTTAATCTATCTTTCTCAATTTTTTCATCTGTAAAATGAAGATGATAATGTTTTATTTTTGTTTTTTTTGGACTCAAGTTCCTGTTTCCCACATTTTAACCTGTCAGGAATATCCTATTAATTTCATGTTTTTGTCGTTTCAGAATCAGGTATGCTCATGGACTTGCATTCCACTCTCATTCCCTTAATCACTCATGAATTAAATAATTCTTTATAAGTGCCTATATATGGCAGATCTTATGACAAACACCATGGGTAATAAGAATAGTAAGATATTATTCTTGCACTCAAAGAAGTTACAGACTGAATGAAAGGAATGAAGTTATATACGGGGCAAGAAGAAATAAAACATGTGCCAGAGCTTGAGAAGAGATGGGAACAATTAACAGGGAATTCCCAAGGCCTTCCCAGAAGAAGCTATCATTGAACTTGACCTTGTAAGATGGGCATTAATGTAGAAGTTAAAAAGTGGTGGAGATGATAGTCTAGTAAGAGAAAACAATTTGCTTTAGGTTGCTTATTTTTCTAACTTCTTCAGTTAGAAACCATTCATTTTTTCCAATATAAGCATTTAAATGTTTAAATTTCCCTCTACCACTATTAGAGTTGCATCTCACAATTTTTCTTATGTAGTATTTACATTATCCTTGGGTTCCAAATATTTCCTAGTTTCCATTGTGATTTCTAATCTCTTTTTTTCTGTTTTTTTTGTTTTTGTTTTTGTTTGTTTTTTTGAGAATGTTGTTTAATTTCCAAATTTGAATGGTTTTTCTCTATGTATCTTACTGTTAATTAATTCTTAAAATTCATTTATTTTAGTAGCCAGAGAATATATTTTGTAAGATTTAATTTTTTTTGGGGGGGAATTTATTAAGATGTTTTATGGCCTACCGTATGGTTTACTCTGGTGAATGTCCCATGTGAGTGGAGCAAAATATATATTCTTTAGTTATTGGGCATTATGTTCTATATATATCAGTTAAGCTAGTTGATAATGTTGTTCATTTTTTTATATCCTTATTGACTTTTTCTAGTTCTGTCAATTATGAAGATTGGGGTATTAATGTCTCCAAGGGTGAGTGTGAATTTAATTTCTCTATTTTACAGTGATGGGTTTATGCATTTTTGAGGTTCTGTAATTAGGTACGTGAACATTTAGGATTTTCTGTCTTTTTGATTAATTGACCCATTCATTAGTATAAAATATCGTTCTTTAACTCCAGTGATCCTGTCTTGAAGATTACTTTGTCTGACATAAATATAGTCATACTTACTTTCAGTTTGCATATTATGTACTTACTATTTGCATAGTGTAATCTTCCGATTTATTTTTCTTTCTTCCTACCTTGATGTTTTTCTATTAAAAGTCTGTCTCTTGCAGGGGCATCCTGGGTGGCTCAGTTTGTTAAGCATTGGACTGATTTCAGCTCAGGTCATGACCTCATGGTTCATGAGATCCAGCCATGCATCAGGCTCTGACTTAACAGCCTGCAGAGTCTGCTTGGGATTCTCTCTTTCCCCATCTCTCTGACCCTCTCCTGCTCGTGCACATGTGTATTCCCTCTCTCAAAGTAAATAAATAAACATTAAAAAAAACTGTCTCTTGCCAAGAATATAGTTTAGTTTTGCCTTTTAATCCCGTAGGACACTTTCTGCCTTTTATTGGAATATTAAGTACATTTACCTTTATTGTATTTATTTTTACACCTGAGATAAGTTTATTATCTCTATTTTCTTTTTTTTTTTAAGTTTATTTCTTTTGAGAGAGAGGGGAAGAGAGAGAGGCAGAGAGAGAATCCTAAGCAGGCTCTGCACGGTCAGCATGGAGTCCCATGCAGGGCTTGAACCCATGAATCGCGAGATCATGACCTGAGCTGAAATCAGGAGACAGGTGCTTAACCGACTGAGCCATCCAGGCACCACTTATCTCTATTATTTTCTATTTGTCACTTTTATTTTCTCAGATCTTTTCCTGGTTTCATTCAGATTAATCAAATTTTAATACTTTTTTACTATTATAATTCATTTACTGGCTTTTTTAAAATTATAGTTTTCTGATTTTCTTTTTCTAGTAGTTGCTCCAGGGATTATAATATTCATCCTCATCTGTCACAGCCTATTTATGGTTAATATTGTATCACTTCACATAAAATGTAACAGCCATATAAAAGTATACTTCTACTTATTCCTGTTCTTTGTGCTATTGTTGTCATATATTTTAGTTCTATAAACATTAAACATTCCACATACAATATCATTGCTTTTGCTTTAAATGAACAAGTGCCTTTCAAAGAAATTAATGAGAGAATAGATAATAATTTACATTTACCTGCATATCAGGAATTTCCCTTTCTCTGTAGCCTTTCTGTAATTTGAGTTTTCTATCTGGTATTATTTCCTTTCAGCCCAAGGATTTTCTTTCAAAATTCTTATAATGTGATGGTCTACTGGTGACCAAATGCCTTCAATTTTGTGTATATGAAAAAAATGTCTCTTTTTTTTCCTTTTAAAATACTTTTTAGCAACAGGTTTATTGCTATATACATAAAAGTCATTCTTTCGACGGTAGAGTTTGATAAGTTTTGGTTAATATACATAGTCAGATATCTATCACAACAACCCAGATATAGAATCCCTTAATCCTGAAGAGTTTTCTTATGCATCTTTGAAGTCAGTCCCATTCTCCCCTTCTAGGCCCTGGCAACAGCTGATATATTTTCTGTCCCTGAAGTTTTTGTTTTTGTTTTTGTTTTGTGTTTTACTCCACAGTGTTATGTAAATGGAATCATATACTGTATAAGATCATGTGTCTGTTCTTTCACTTAGCATATTTTTGAGATTCATCCATGTATTGCATATATCAGTAGTTTACTTTTTTTGTGGAATAATATTCAGTTTTTTAAATTTACTATAATTTATCCATTTATCAGTTGTGGGTATTTGGGTTGCTTCTGAGTTTTTAACTGTTCTGAATAAAGCTTACATGAGCATTTCTATACAAGTTTTTTTGTAGACATGTTTTTACATTTATCTTGATAACAAACTAAGAGGAAGCTTTGTGGGTCACATGGCAACACATGTTTAACTTTGTAAGAAACTGCCCCAGTTTTGCAAAACATCTGTAACATTTTCTATTTCCACAAATATTGATGGTTCAGATTTTTGAGAGAACCATTTGGCCTGCTTTCAGCCATATGTGCATACCTTGGTCAGGACAGGGTAGAATTCCCTTTTGACATTTCCACAAAGTTAAAATCAATGAGAAGGCAGTAATTCTCCAATGAAAACAAGATCCTGTCAATAGAAGAATGACTGCTGAGCAGGTAAAAATAGTGGTATTTTCTGCAGTGTAAGCCACTGAAACATGTCACAGAAGTAGACTGTTGGCTCACTGGACTTGACTTTGATACCACTCCTAGACTTCCCAGTCATCATTTGCATAATCTTCCACACCACATTTGACTTCTCTGTGTTACTTTTCTCTCCCTTGTGACACTAGAGGAATGGAATGGATGATGTTGATGAGATCAGTGCCATTTTGAGCTGAATCTGAGCCATAGAGATGAATTAAACATGTATTGAATGAACAACTTTAAAAGAATGTGTAGCTGAAGGTCTTCTCTATTTTTATATCTTTGGTTCATTGTCACTTTTAAATTGGATAAAGGACTTTTTTCTTATTAGTTTTAATATATAAAGCTATTAAAAAGGTCTAAGGTTCGAAATCTGTGTGTGCCTGTGTAATACTTTAAAGTAATTGGCAAGTGATTCATAGATTGGATTAGTAGCAATAGTGCCAATCTGGAATTTATAAGATATTGTTAACAGAGCTTCCATTTTGAAGCACCAAGGAAAGCTGCCGTATCTTACGTGCGATTCGGTCAAGCAGCCCTGATTCCTATTTGCTTGATTTCCAAACTAGTATTGGGCACACATGCTCTGATAATCCCACAGTCATCCGGCAATCGTTGCTCTTAAGCTCTTTAAAAATTTTATGCCATTCCACAAAAATTGCCTCATGGAAAGCAAAACTTATCATCTTTTTTTCAGAGGAAAATTGTTCCTGTTAATGAGAATTTTCCCATCATTGTTAATTACTAAGGGCATTAATAATAATGAAAATCCAACCTTTGATATTTGCTGAAGTGGAGTGAACTAGACTCCACTTTAACAAACTGTACATTAGTAAACTAGACTAGATGAAGCTGTATTACCAAAAAAAATAAATAAATAAATAAAAATAAAAAAATCTAATGCCCTAAAGAAGATGTATAAGAACTTTTTTATTTCCAACATTTTGAAGATTTATTCATCTGTCTTGCTTCCATTCTGTCCTACCAGATCAAAGACTTTTAGCCCATCTAGTAATTTTCAACTCAATTTGAGTTTCTGGAATAGCATTACTTTTTTCTATTTGAATTTCAAATCTGGTTTATGTTTGTGAAATAAAAGATTTTATGATACTATTTTATGATACTATTTTAGAAACTTGATAGTGAATAGTAAGTCATTTTTAAGGTGCAAGAGATAGTGATAAGCAGAGTGGAGAAATCTTATTGCTACCCTGATACTACTCTAACCCTATTTCTTTTACAGATAAGGTGAATGGATCTTTGTCATATTTAAGTGTGTATTAAACAGGATCCTTTCTCTCATCATAGTGAAAGAAATGACAGCTCATTCTAGCTTGAAATTGAGAGGGAATATATTAGCTAACAAAACTTAGAAATTTAAAATTATGAAATGGCTTTAGACCCAAATTTCCAAAATTATATTTTTAGGATACTGTCTTTCCAATCTTAGGATTACTTTTCTCTCTGGTTCCATTCTTGGGCACAGCTATTTGGGGGCGGGGGGGTGGTGGTGGAAAGGATATATATATATATATATATATATATATATATATATATATATATGGTTATCAGCAGCTCCAGCCAGATGGACTTCATTAGTTAGTTTCACCTGGGTCATTTGGTGCCCCTGGGTTCAAGGATGGATTTAGTCCCTCTGAAATCATGGGTACTATTCTGAATTCTGAGAACAAAGAGTCCAAATTTATGCCATCATAGAGCTTCTGTCTTAGCCACAGATTGAGGAAGTAGAGCTCTCTGTTATTAATAATAGAAATTTCTTAAAGCTGGATTAGAGTTGCTATTTTTTCCCTTAGTCTTATGAATTTTCCGACACAATAACCATCTCACTTCTGATTTTAAGTTGCATACTTTTTCACATGTATTTATTTTTTCAATTAGAATGAATCTTTGATGTGTTTATCCACTGTGATTGGGTTTTCCTTCCAGAGCTATTATAATAGAGGGTGGCCTTACAGTCCATGATATCTGTAACAGAAAATATGATTCTTTTATAAAGACAAGACAGTTATTATTAAACAACTTATAGCTTTCATGATTCATAATTCAAATCAAAGAAGATTACCCTGTAGTATAGCTAAGAGATATAAATTAATAAAAAGTTAATGAAATTTCAGGTAGACCTATCAGTGTGCAAACTACTCCAGAAAGCCTGGTTAATCATTTTGGGAACTAAATTAACAACAGATCTCCATTACAAATGCTGAAAAAAATAATGTGACTTTATAAGTACACACTATATTTCCCAAAAGTTGTTCAAAGAATTTGAGATACTTTTCTTATTACACATAAAGAGACTTTCTTCAAAGTAGGGGCCAACTCAACATGTTGACCTCTGTTCACTATTGAGACCTGCTTTGAACCTCAACTTTTACTGTGCAGAGTCAAAGACCTGCTAGTAATAAGTTACCGTGATTATCTTGATTAGTCCTGATCAGTTTTTCCTAGAAAGCAAAAGATAGACCCAGAATGAGAAAACCTGGAAGAGAAAAGGAATGATCTTTTTGCATACTGATTTTAAGCAGATCTGTATATGTATGTTTTACCTGTTTGGGATGCTTTCCTTTCCTTTGTTTACCTCCTAAACTCCTACTCCATTTTTCAGGGACCAGTTTGAATTCTACCTTTTTTCTTTTTTTTTTTTTTTTAATTTTTTTTTCAACGTTTTTATTTTTATTTTTGGGACAGAGAGAGACAGAGCATGAACGGGGGAGGGGCAGAGAGAGAGGGAGACACAGAATCGGAAACAGGCTCCAGGCTCCGAGCCATCAGCCCAGAGCCTGACGCGGGGCTCGAACTCACGGACCGCGAGATCGTGACCTGGCTGAAGTCGGACGCTTAACTGACTGCGCCACCCAGGCGCCCCTCTACCTTTTTTCTTTTACTGCGAAGTAGTTTTAATTTTCTTTTCCTCAATGCTTCAAACCCCTTCATTTACACTGACTATGTGCCTACTGTGAATCTGCTCTGTAAGGCACTGAGTGTATAAACGTCAAGTGCCTTTAAGAGTCATGCAGAAGAGAGGAAGGGGAACAGTGTTTACAGGTAGACACCAGAGATATTGTGGGCTTAGTTCCAGACCACCACAACAAAGTGAATATTGCAAGAGCGCCTGGATGACTCAATCAGTTAAGTGTCTGACTTCGGCTCCAGTCATGAGCTCACGGATCTTGAGTTTGAACCCCACGTTGGGCTCTGTGCTGACAGCTCAGAGTCCAGAGCCTGCTTCAGATTCTGTGTCTCCCTCTGTACCCCTCCCCTGCTCATGCTGTGTCTCTCTTTGTCTCTAAAAAATAAATGAACATTAAAAAAAAAACTTCAAAACAAAGCGAATCTTGCAATAAAGTGAGTCAAATGAATATTTTGGGTACTCACTACATATAAAAGTTAAGTTTATACTATAACATCTGTTAAGTTGTTATATGCAATAATATAACACAATAGTGTTATAACTAAAAAAGAAGAAGAAAAAAAGTACTTTACCTTAATTCGAAAGATACTTCATTACAAAGAAATGCTAACCATCATCTGAGCTTTCACTAAGAATCTTTTTGCTGGTGGAGGGTCTTGCCTCGACCCTAATGGCTGCTAACTGGTCAAGGCAGTGGCTGCTGAAGGTTGCAGTGGCTGTGACAATTTCTTAAAATAAGACAGCAATGACGTTTGCCACATACACTAACTCTTTCATACTAGTGATTTTTCTGTAACGTGTGATACTATTTGATAGCATTTTGCCCCCAGTCAAGTTTCTTTCAAAATTGGAGTCAGTCTTCTCAAACTTTGTTGCTGCTTTATTGACTAACTTTATGTAATATTCTAAAACCTTTGTTGTCATTCCTACATTCTTTACAGCATCTTCACCAAGAGTAGATTCCATTAAAAAACAAAACAAAACTCTTTGTTCATCCTTAAGAAGCAACTCCTCACTCATCTGTTAAATTCTTATAATGATAGTTCAGCAATTTAGTCCTATCTTCAGGCTTCATGTCTAATTCTGTATCTCTTACTCTTTCCACTACATCTACTTTCCGCTGAAGTCTTGGACCCCTCAAAGTTCTCCATGGGGGGTGGAATCACTTTCTTCCAAACTCCTGTTCACGTTGTTATTTTGACACCTTCCCATGAATCACAAATGTTCTTAATGGCATTTGGAATGGTGAATCTTTTCCAGAAAATTATCATTTTACTTTGCCCAGATCTATTAGAGGAATCACTCTCTGTGGCACTTATGTGGCTTTACAAAATGGACTTGTTAAATAATAAGATTTGAAAATTGAAATGACTCCTTGACCCATGGGCTACAGAAAAGATGTTATATTAACAGGCATGAAAACGTTACTGTTATTGTACATCCCCACCAGAGCTCTTCAGTAACCAGGTGTATTGTCAGGGAGCAGTCATATTTTGAAAAGAATCTTATTTTCTGAGCAGTAGGTCTCAACAGCAGGCTTAAAATATTCTGTAAATCATGCTGTAAACAAATGTGCCGTCATCCAGATTTTATGGTTCTATGTATAGAGCACAAACAGTAGCTTTAGTGTAATTCTTAAGGGCCCTCTGATTTTCAGAATGGTAAATGAGCATTGTCTTCAACTTAAAGTCACCAGCTGCATTAGGCCCTTATGAGTGAGTCAGCCTATCCTTCGAAGCTTTAAGGTCAGGCTTTGACTTCCCCCTTTTAGTTATGAAAGCCCCAGATGGCATTTTCTTCCAATATAAGGCTGTTTCACCTACATTGAAAATCTGTTGTTTAGTGGCGCCACCTTCACAATTATTTTAGCATATCTTGGATAACTTGCTGCAGCTTCGACAGCAGCACTTGCTGCTGGACTTTGCACTTTTATGTTACGGAGGTGGCTTCTCTACTGAAACCTCATGTACCAGCCTCCGCAGCTCTCCCCTCTCTCAGCCTTCACACAATTGAAGGCAACGTTAGCTCTGGCCTAAGGGAATGTTGTGGCTGCTTTCATCATATATTCCGACCACTCAAACTTCCTCCATTTCAGCAGGAAGGCTGCTTTGCTTTCTTATCATTTGTGTGTTCACCGGAGTAGCGCTTTTAATTTCTTTCAGGAACCTTTCCTTTGTACCCACAACTTGGCTGCCTATTTGGCACAAGAGGCCCAGCTTTCAGCTTGTTTGACTTTCAACACGCCTCCTCACTAAGTGCCTTCGTGGCTAGGTTTTGATTGAAAATGATATGTGTGACTGTTCCTTTCACCTGAACACTTAGAGGCTATTGTAGGATTATTAATTGAATTAATTCAATATCTTGTTCTGTCTCAAGGAATAGGGGGCCCAAAGAAAGGGAGAGATGCAGGGAATGAGGTGGAGCAGTCATAACATGGGCAACTTTTATTAAGTTCATTGTCTTATGCCCCAAAACAATTACAATAGTAATATCAAAAATCGCCGATCACAGATCACCATAACGAATATAAGAGCAATGAAAAATTTTGAAATCTTGGGAGAATTACCAAAATGTGACACAGACATAGGAAGTGAGCACATGCTGTTGAAAAAATGGCACTGATAGACTCCCTCAATGCAGGGTTGCCACAAACCCTCAATTTATAAAAACAAAAACAAAAACACAGTATTTAACTTGGATGTAAATTTTAAAACATAAATTAAAGGCAAATTTTTAAAAAATGCAGTATCTGTTAAATGCAATAAAGCAAAGTGTCATAAAATGAAGTAGGCTTGTGCATAAATTCAATGAAGTATATTAGGTGCCATAAAGATATTTGCTTCGTACAGAAAGGGATCACATCAAACATAGTGTTTTAAGCTATAAAAACTCCTTTATGTATGAAATTTCTGCTTACTTAAAAATGAGTTACTTATATATCTTTCTGATAATTTAAAAAACTGAGGTATTGAGAAATTAGGTAACATGCCGCTGTCCTGGTCTGGCAAAGGACTTTTTAATGCAAGTACACTGTCTTGCATTTATCCAACCTCCTTGCTAAATTGCAGCCTTCAACGTGATTTTGTATTTCTGGCAATTAGCATTGTGCCTGATATGGAGAAAATGCTGAATAAATTTTGTTTACTTACAAGGTTTCTGTTTTCCTTCCGTATATATTTTCAAGCTATCTATTAATCTGTCTCTGTTCAGTTTGGCAGTATTGAAGACTCAGCCAAACCTTATAGATAGAGTTATATGATATGAATCTAGATAAACTATACAGAATCTTGAACCTTCTAGAGGACCTACTATGCGCATCAGTGGAGACCAATATCAGCTTGCATTACTCTTTAAAGTGACTTGTTTTCATAGTAGTGCATGTCTTAGCTGCATTTTGAAGGCCAATAGTTATTTAATAGTTCCTAGCAACAACAAAAAATCAACCAGTGATTATTCTTATTAGGGTGTGCATTTTTTCTTTTTAAATATCCTAATGTATTCCAAACGTACCATACTTCAAATCATTAAAAGTTTAGCTCTCTCCAAAACACTTAAAATCACTTAAGAAATGAAATGCTTGTGTATGGACTCTCTCAATTATGACCCCCAAATTACAAATCTGATCATAGATTTAGCTTGTGAATCTAAAACTTTTGAGTTTTCCTGGACCTGATTTTGAGCAACTGTTACCTGTTTGAAGCTCTTGAGAAATAATTAACATTTTGGATGCCCTGTGCTTTACCAATTCAGTGGATTAAAAGCAGAAGTGGAAAACTGAGTTCGAGTTTGAATTTGCCAATGTTCTTTGTGAATTTGAAACTCATTCGTCCCCTGTACCAATTTTTACATCTGGAAAATGGATGTTAATGTGATTTATGCTCCCATAGGTGCCAGTAGAAATCACTTAAAAGTGATTGGAAATATATTGCACAATTGTAATTTAATGAACAAATTAGGAGATGTTGTTCTGTACTTTTTAGAGAACAAAGACCTGAAAGAGTATCTCTGACAGGACTTGAGTTCTTTGTTTCTGCTTTCTTGAATCTTCATAGAATTCCACTGACATATTAGAAAAATAGCACTGCGTGTTACTTATATTTCTAGAAACAATCTAAGTGTTTTCCTTGTTCTAGCTCTTGGCAGTGGATTAAGTGAACTAATCTAATATGCTTGGCAAAATTTCTTTGAGTAGGGTTTTCCTTTTTTGGCAGCTGCCTTTAAACATAGTTTAAAAAAATTATTTCTAAGAATTTTTATTCAATTTTTATTGGTCAGAACTTTTGTACCATGACATTTCTTGATTCCATCCCAAACCAATGACCTTATAAAACTACAAACTGACTTAAAACACTTTTCAAATACTGTGTCACTTTGCTTTTCTCAAAGAAATGAAGTAACTGAAAATTGTGTGCTTTGGAAATAATTGCTGGTTGAACCGGTTTGGTACACAACAAAATTATTTGAGTGCTTTGCATTTTGTGAAACATCACACCTGCTTAGAATGGCTAAGTCATGTGCATCCCTTTTGTGATTTTGCATTGCAAGTGCTAGTGTGAGCCACAGAGACTCATAGGGACTCACAGAGATTCACTTTTGTTAATGTGGTCTAACCCCATGCTTCTGGATTGAAGTAGAAGGTGTTTGTTTGTTTGTTTGTTTGTTTGTTTTAAAGCTATGGCCTCTGCCCTGACTTTCATTGTCTGTGCATCACTAGTCTCCAGGGAAGTTCCTAGTCTTTCTTTGTTTTTGTATTATGATTTTCCCTCCCTGACTTCAGGGGTCAAAACTGGAAGAGTATTGTGCCAGTTTTCTTTTCTCATCTCCATACTTCTGAAATCTGGGAGAAGAGGCAAGCACTTTGACCTTGAAATTATAGCGTAAATACTGGAAGGAATTACAACTAGGACCTGGCCCTTTCGTGGGTGTGGCGTCGAGTATGTTGTCTGGGACAGGTGAGGGAGGGACAGGCGCTCCTGATGGCTTGCCAGTCTTGTTTCCTCAGCTGCCTGAAGGAAGTGAGTCAGGATGTCAGTGGCACAGAGGATCTTAAAAGGAGGGAGGTATCCACAAACTGGAAGCTTTTGTCTGGAACGATGTTTTCTCATTGGTGTGAATCTAGTGATAACTTTTTTTTATCACCATCAGCTGGGAGCTGAAAGAAGGCAGCTGTCCCTCCATACTCTTGGTGCCTGTGTGTGCTTTTTTCTGTCTTTTCCTCCCAGGAGTCCATGCTTTAAGTCCCTGGACTTTCTTCTCACAGAGGGAGGACATCACAGCATGAAAGCTATATTTGCTTGTAGTAAATCAGACAGAGTTATTTGGTTATACTTAGATGCAGGCATGCAATGTTTAACAATATGTTTGGGGACACTGCTCTCATTCCCACTTTCTCAATTCTCTCATCTTGAACACTACTCCTGAACTAAGCTCTTTTCCAGCCCTGGGCTTTGGAAGAGAGGCCTTCTTTCCAGTTGAAGTATCCTCTTTTAGCTGGTGGGAAGCTGCCATCCCGATAGCCACTAGGCAGGCACTAAATGAGCTCTCAGGAAATTCTCTGCTTAGTCTTCTGTACTCAGCCTCTATACCAACCAATAGATCTGAGGTTCTTTCTCCTTCAGTTTGATCTTCCTGTTTCCTATTCATTGCCTCCTGTATTTGGTTTTACCATTTCTCTGGCAGGCTATTTCTAGAGCCCTCTATGTCGAGTGAACTCAGTCTGTCTTCTCTCTTTTTTCCTCAAAACCCACAACTCTATTAAAAAGCTTTTAGTTCTTTGAATTAAGTCTGTCTGCATCTGTCCTTCAAACCCCCAGGTTATTTAAACCACCTGTAACTTGTAAAAACAAACACTGGTTTTAGCCATCCTGTGTTATTTTCTATTATTGCATTTTGTCATGTCTAACTTCGGTCTATTCCTTAAGCTACAGTCTTCTTTTCAGAAAGAAAGAGATACTCTTGTGAAAGTAAGCAGCAGAGACTAAGGGGAACCCAAGAGAGAAAAAAAATGCTGGACCAATGAAAGACATTGGAGGTTAAGGAGAAGGGGGCTATCATTCTATGTTTGTCCCTCATGAATTTGTTCCACTTGTGAGAGCAGTCAGTCATCATTTCCAGAAAACACCAGTTTAAATGCACACAGGCTCCCTTCAAAGTGAAATATACTAAAAGCCCCATCCTTACGTTAAAACTCCAGAAACAGGAAGATGCCAATCACTGATGAGTTAGGAACCAACATATTTTGAGGTCCAAAAAGTGTTCTTAGTGAAAGGCCGCTTCTAATTAGAATTAAAACTCCAGTAAAGTATATATTAACCTAACGTCCTAGCCAGAATATATTTATAAGGAGCCAAAGGTGCCTACAACCTTAGTTTTGCCTGTTGAATTCTTACTCACTGATGGTTGTAGTGAGTCCCAGCTATGGATATTTCTTTTCAAATGGAATATTTGAAAATGGAATATTTGAAATGGAATTTTAATTCACATAAAAGGCCAAACAACGCAGATCTCTCTGAGATAGCAACCATTGCCTTGCTGTTCTGTGGACTAGAGTTTGCATGGAAACAAAACGAACTCATACATACAAATTACTCATGTTGATGAACAGGCAAGCAAGTGGATAGAAATCACTTAACACAATTACTCACAGTTATATTTCATAAATCATGCTCTATGGCTAATAGCTGGTTTTCTCAACAAAGTGAACAATTGGCTCAATCCTGTGTGGATGGCTGTTTCTGTGATGGTTCCAGAGTTCACAGTTGCTTGTGGCTGTGGCCCCAACTGCCTTTAGTTAAGATATCAACTGCCCTACCGCCCCTCTGGAGTCAGGGTCCTAGCCCCAGCCAGCAGGGCTTTGTTTCTTCCACTTAAGACAGTGCTAGGACCAAGAAATGGCCTTTTCAGTTGGTTACATTTCATCTAAGTTGGCCTACCCATACATACCTATGCATATTTGCACGCTTATTTAAGTGTAAAAAAACACAACTAATTTGATCATCTTAAAGAGGGAAGTTGATGTATGTATGCATTGGTTTCTGATTTTTTTAAGCATTGGTTTCTGATTTTTTTAAGCATTTGTTTTTCTATTCATTTATAAAAACCATATATCTTCAAACAAAAATCTTCTACAAGATTGTATATCTTCTACAAAAATAAGGTGTGTTCAGAAGTTATCCAGCCATGCTGTATATCTGCACCTATCTATTCCTTTAGTGGTGGAGGTTTAAAATTTGGCTTATCATGTATGTTCATTTTACATCCTGTTTTTAACTTGTAGAGTGAACAGTTTGCCAACCTAAAATATTAGTCTGAACCTTTATTTTAATGATATGTCTGTTCTTAATTTCACATTTAGGTGAAAGTCAGTGGTGTTTAGTGAAATACATAGAGTATATGAAGCTCATGAAATGTTAAGAAGCCCTCCTGTTTATTTTGTTTTACTCTTTATCGTGTTTTAAAGCTTCAATTAATGATCTTCCTTAGATCTTTTCTATATGACCTTTTGAGGTTTTTATTTCCCCTGTTCCATCCTTACTTTTTTATCTCTTTCCATCCTAAGATTCATTATGGATTTATACAAGCCAGAAATGGAAATAAAACAAATGTGTATAATATCTTGTGGTGGCTAACGGCATGCATGGTCTTTGCAGTCAGACGCCGTGGATCTGAATCCTACCTCTAACATTTACCAGTTCAGTTGATGTTGTGGGCTACATAATTATTTATATTTATTTATTTAATTATTTCTAAAATGAGAAGGGTAATATTTCCTAGCAAAATCAAGTGCTCAGTTGGTGTTAATTGCTATTAATAATAATAATAATAATAATATATTACAACATTTTTGTATGAAGGAAATACTTTATCTTTTTCTGCATGGCAGAAAATATCATTCAGTTTTCTAGAGATAAAAAAGATGTATTTCTCTGTTTTCTTCTGGGAATATAGTTTGTTATATGTGTAATGCATGGCTTGTGATTGATATTTGGAGAAATTCCAAGAAAATTGATGTTACAGGCTCTGCTTCTCAAAACCCTGCTCAAAAATTGAGGATAGAAGGCATAGAGATGTCAAATTTTTGTAACTTAGAAGTGTGAGAATTGAAGCTCTGAAGAAATAGCCAGAATAATGCCACATGAATGGGTAGAGAAGATTCAATGCAACCCTAAACCATATTCAAATTTACCCTTGGAAATTCATCAGTTGTCACTGTATTTTGTTGTTCTTTTCACTTGCTAGATGCATGCTACATGTGCCAATAAGCCCTCTGCACAATCACTGCTTGATAGATCTAGTTCCTGATCTGTTGGAACTTGTTCAGCTTTGTGTCCTACAGCCTCTCAAATCTTTTTAGAATTGAAGGCACAGGCCCATGTGTGGGCTAGATTCCATTCCTATTCCTCCCATATAGATTTGAATAAGGCTACCTTAAAACATTACTGTAGTACGATCAGTAATAGGCATCGGTCCATTAGATTTTGAAGAAAATGTTAAAATATATTAGTGTCAATATCATTTACCTATGGCTTTGTTTATAATAAAACTTCTAAACATCTCTGAATCCAGTTTTTATTGTGGGATTGAAAGATTTTGCTTTCAAATATATTATGTGCTATCTAGAGGGAAATTTTCAGTTATTTAATTCCCTCCTTTTATAAAGTATCCCTTACAATTTGGGAATCTTTACTATTTGAAATAGACTATAGGAATTAAGTCTATATAAAGGTTATTAAAAGTTCCACTTGGCATAAAGAATTGAATAATATTGGGGCACTGGGTTGACTCAGTTGGTTAAGCATCTGACTTCGGCTCAGGTCATAATTTCATGGTTGGTGGGTTCAAGCCCTGTGTTGGGCTCTGTGCTGATAGCTCAGAGGCTGGAGCCTGCTTCAGATTCTGTGTCTCCCTCTCTCTTTGCCCCTCTCCCACTTGTGCTTTGTCTCTCAAAGGTGAATAAATGTTTAAAAATTAAAAGAATTAAATAATATTTATATTTATAATATACAGATTTTTCAGATCCCCCAAGTATCTTTACTTAAAAATATATTTACCCACAAGAATTTAATTTATATTAAGTGCCATATAAGTGTTGATAGGTGGCAAGTCACTCTTGGTAGTAATTGGATCTCCCACTGAAATTGTAACCACAACAACTAGAAGGCATGAGTTATAATCTTGTCAATAGAACTGTTTTGGTAACCTGGCAATTGTGATGTTAAATCCATAAGAGAAAAGGGAGCATCATAGGAAGTATGATTTGAGGATTAAATTTGATTAAAATGTATCTTTTTTTTTAAATTGAGATACAATTGACATAAAACATTGTGTTAGTTTCAGGTATGCCATATAATGCAATTATGCTACTAGGTATTTACCCAAAGGATACCAAGTACTGATTCGAAGGGGCACTTGCACTCTGATGTTTATAGAAGCATTATCAGCAATAGCCAAATTATGGAAAAAGCCCAAATGTCTATTGACTAATGAATGAATGAAGAAGATATGGTACGTGTGTACAGTAGAATATTACGCAGCCATCAAAAAGAATGAAATCATGCCATTTGCAATGATGTAAATGGCGCTTGAATATATTATGGTAAGCAAAATAAATCAGATAAAGATAGATACCATGTGATTTCATTCATATGGGGAATTTAAGAAACCGAACAGATGAAATAGAGGAAGGGAAACAGAGAGGGAGGCAAACCATAAGATACCTTTAACTATAGAAAACAAACTAAGTGTTGCCAGAGGGGAGGCAGGTGGGGGATGGACTAAATGGGTAATGGGTATTAAGGATGGCACTTGTGGTGAGCACTGGGTATTATATGTAAGTGATCAATCACTAAATTCTACCCCTGAAACCAATAGTACACTTTGTTTTAACTAATTAGAATTTAAATAAAAACTTGAAAAAAATCAACACACAACATAACAATTCAATATTTGTCTATATTGCAGAATGATTCCAGAATAAGTCTAGTTAACATCCATTATGATACATAGTAACAAAATTTTTTGTTGTAATGGGAACCTTTAAGATTTACTGTCTGCACACCTTTGAAATATGCAATACAGTATTAATAGCTAAAGTTGCTATGCTGAAAATGTACCCTATCTTTATTATACCATTGAAAATGACATTTGTAGTCAATGTTCATCAATATATAGTTGATATAGAGTGGAATATAAATTTTTTAATGTTTATTTATTTTTTGAAGGAGAGAGAGAGAGAGAGAGAGAGAGTGAGCAGGAGAGGGGCAGAGAGAGAGGGAGACACAGAATCTGAAGCAGGCTCCAGCCTCTGAGCTGTCAGCACAGAGCCCAACCGCAGGGCTAGAACTCAGAAACTGTGAGATCATGACCTGAGCTGAAGTAGGACGCTTAACTGACTGAGCCACCCAGGCGCCCTTGATACAGAGTGGAATCTAATCCTAAGTAAAAATGTCCACATTTCAGCTATTAAAATTAACTTTGAAAGTTTTATTTCTTTGTTTTATATTGTATCTACTTCCTATTTTTATTACTTTTGCATACAAATGCTCATTATTTTAAGAAATGTTTAGAACAACAAATATTTATGTCTATTTGCATAAGGTAGTTATTAAATTATTAGAATATTTAAAAATTTATATTTATTTCATACAGTATTAAATATTTTTAAAATTTGTAGCTGGTGAAATATAATTTTTACCCAAAAAGAAATAGGGTTAATAAATTGTTATAACAACAGATGTTATCATGAAATGATATCAGTGAAATGAAATTGACCATTACTGAGGACACTATTTTTTAGATACATTAAACCATTGATGATATTTGTAGTAAAGTCCTTTTGCCAATCTTTTGTTACTATACTGCAGGATGTCTTATTAATTAAGTAGACACATATGGGCTGAATATCAAAGCTTTGCTGACTCAGCTATTTTTTACTTCTTGTTGTGTATTTTCTCTGCATAGTATGCTATTTTTCTGAGTGAAGAAAAAATTACGGTAGACTTTAGTCCTTGTTGTCAGATGCCATTTATTTGTATTATAAGGGCATGAGGTCTTTATAAAATTATTATTTTTAAAAAAAAAAATTTTTAACGTTTATTTATTTTGGGGACAGAGAGAGACAGAGCATGAACGGGGGAGGGGCAGAGAGAGAGGGAGACACAGAATCGGAAACAGGCTCCAGGGTCTGAGCCGTCAGCCCAGAGCCCGACGCGGGGCTCGAACTCACGGACCGAGAGATCGTTACCTGAGCTGAAGTCGGACGCTGAACCGACTGAACCACCCAGGCGCCCCTATAAAATTATTTTTTAGGTACATTTATAGCCACTACTTTATACCTATGCTGCAGATTTTCAGAGAGATGTAGAGCTGAAGCCATTATCCAGATTTAGAGGCAAAAGGAAAATCATTGTATTTCACAAGTACAGTATATTTACAAGTTATATGTACAAGGTGCAAACCTGTAACTGTAACTTTAAACTTCTTAGAATTTGTCAGACTCTTAGAATGACTTTCAAACAATCTCATTTTTCAAGTTTCTTTCCAGAGTGGAATCTTGAGGTCATCAGTATTTTTTCTTCTAAATAAGAGTTTATATACTGTAATATCTATCGGTTTTTAAAATAAGTTTTGCACTTCAATAAATCTAATTGCATTTCCCAAAAAAGGAATAATAAGATTTTCTTTTCTTTACACATCTGAGCAATTGCATTTGTCCAATCTAGAATACAGTCACTGATTTAGAGGAATAGAAGAAATAATCATGACCTTTAGTTTTCCTGCACATTTTTCAGTTATGACATAAAAATTTATAAACACCTTATCTAAGCAACTGAAATCATTTCTCATTTATAAGTTCCCAGAGATAAAAAATGGCAGATTCATAAATGCTGGATGTCATTGGGAAAATGATACATCACTTTCTCAATGATAGAGAATTTTAATTTGGGCAGTAAATTGTGCTTTGTAGAAACATGTACTTTATATGAAATATTTATTTAAACGTACATTAAAACAAAATTATGTGTAACACTATACTTGTACCACAGAGAAAAAGAATGGGCAAGAAATGTTATTGTTCTCAAGAAACTTGTGTAATGGTTAGGGAGAAATTATTAATTATAAGTAATACAGGGTTGGGCAAAGTATATTGTGCAAAATAATAATCACTAATTCTTGTGTTTCTATATTTTTTCAAAGGATTAATAGTTTTAAAAATTCATTTTTATATTATTACCATCATATAACTAAGTTTATATATTACTCACATTTTATGAGCTGTAAATATAGAAGAAGTACAAGTGAAATTATTTTTTCCCCAGGATCACATAGTAACAAATCGATTTACCAATGAATGAATCTAAATGCCCAGTTCTTATCATGGACTGAAATCATGGATAGAATCCTAGACTTAACAGAGTTTAACAGATATAACTTAATTCTAAGCCACAGTACTTACTATCTCCTTACTTAAGAATTCTGTGCCTTAATTTTCTTACCTGCAAAAATGGGTATATATACAATTTATCACCACACCAGATTTTGATGAACATTAAATGAGATATGATTGAAGGAAACTAATGTATCAAACAGATTTGACACTTATGCTGACAGCAGAAATCTTATAGAACAAAGCTTTTAGGAAACTGCCTCTTAAGTTTATTATACAGTAAACATTGTAGTAAAGACTAAAGCAACTGTGCTATGCAGCTTGCTGAAAATTAAACACATGTTTGTGCATGAATGTATGCATATGTGTGAATGTGGGGAATTATTGAACATCTGATTTTTTATGCTTCCTTTTTTTAATTGTAGTAAAAACACATAACATGTAATCTACCCTTTAAAAATATTAAGGGTACAGTATGCTATTAACTATATGCACATTATAGTACAGCAGATGTCTAGAACTTTCTCATCTTGAAAGACTAAAAGTCTATACCCATTGAACAGCAACTTTCCGATTACTCTCTTCCTCTAGCCCCTGTCTACCACCAATCCACTTCCTGCTTCTGTGAGTTTGACTGCCTTAGACACCTCGGGTAATTGGAATGATACAGTATATGTTATTCTGAGAGTGGATTATTTCATTTAGCATAATTTCTTCAAGGTCCATCCATAGTGTAGCATATGCAGGTGTTGGTGGTATAGTGGTGAGCATAGCTGCCTTCCATATTGTAGCATATGTCAAGATTTCCTTCTTGTTTAAGGCTGAATGGTATTCCATTGTATGTACGTGTCACATTCTCCTTATCCATTCATCCATTGATGGATGATTGGAGATTTCTATCTCTTGGATATTTTGAATAATGCTGCAATAAATATGACAGTGCAGGTAACTCTTTGAGAGCCTGTCTTAAGTGTTTTTTGGATAAGTACCTGTAAGTGGGATTGCTGAGTGCCATGGCAATTCCATTTTTTTTTTTGAAAGGAAGCTCCATACTGTTTTCCATAGTGGTTACACTATTTTGCATTACCCCAAACAGTGCACAATGTTCTAATTTCTTCATATCTTCATCAACATTTGTTATTTTATTTTGTTTTATTTTTATAATGGCCATCCTAACAGGTATGAAGTGATAGCTCTTTGTGATTTTGTTTAGCATTTCCCTGATTATTACTGATGTTGAACATATTTTATATACAGGTTAGTCATTTGTGTGTCTTCATTGGAGAAATATCTGTTCAAGTCATTTGTCCAATTTTTAGTAGGGTTATTTGTTTATTTACTGTTTTATTGTAGGCATTTCTTACATGTTTTGGATATTAAAGACCATGACAAATACATAGTTTGCAAATATTTTATCCCATTCCATAGATTGCTTTATAATCTGTTGGTTGTTTCCTTTGCTATGCAGAAGCTTTTTTAGTTTAACGTAATCCCATTTGTCTATTTTTGCTTTAATTGCTTATGCTTTTGATGACATATCCAAGAAATCATTTCAATGTTATGTTCAGGCTAGTGTTTAAAAGCTTTTTTTTCCTGTGTTTTATTCTAGGATTTTTATGGCCTTAGGTCTTCTTTTTAAGCCATTTTGAGTTCATTTTCATGTATGGTATAAGATAAGGGTCCAGTTTTATTTCTCATGTGAATGTCTCGTTTTCCCATCACCATTTTGTTGAAGACTATCCTTTCCCCATTGTTATATTGGCACCCTTATCAAAGATCATTTGACCAAATATGTGTGGGTATATTTCTGGGTTCTCCACTCTTTTGCATTGGTCTGTATGTTTGTCTTTATGCTAGTACCATACTCTTGATGACTTTTGCTTTGTAATATGTTTTGAAATTAGAAGGTGTGAGGCCTTCAGCTTTGTTCTTCTGTCTCAAAATTGTTTTGACTCTGCAGGGTCTTTGGTGGTTTCATATTAATTTTAGGATTTTCTTTCTATTTCTGCAAATATACATTAGAAAAAAATAAGCCGGTTCTCTTGTAGATAGAAAAAAACTGGATTTTTTTTTTAATCCACTCAACCCTTCCGTGTCTTTTGTTTGGCAAGTTTAATCTGATACATTTGATTATTGTTTGGTATGGATTTGCTATTGCCATTTTGTTAATTGCTTTTTGTCTTACAATTATTTTGTGTCATTTTCCCTCTCTTGCTTTCTTCCTTTCTGCTTTGTTGGGTTTTGTGAAGTGATATGCTTTGATTCCATTTTCTTTTTCTTTTTGTGTATCTTCTATAGATATTTTCTCTGTGATTCCCATGACACTCCATAAATATCGTATATTTCTAACCATATTTTTCTTGCACTTTTTTATTTTTTTATTTTTTATTTTTTTGGGACAGAGAGAGACAGAGCATGAACGGGGGAGGGGCAGAGAGAGAGGGAGACACAGAATCGGAAACAGGCTCCAGGCTCTGAGACATCAGCCCAGAGCCTGACGCGGGGCTCGAACTCACGGACCGCGAGATCGTCACCTGGCTGAAGTCGGACGCTGAACCGACTGCGCCACCCAGGCGCCCCTCTAACCATATTTTTCAAGCGCATAACAACTTAACTTCAATTGCACACAAAAGCTGCTTTTTTTACTCCTCATTTTACCCACACTGTGTTATTGACGTCACAAATTACATCTTAATACTTTGCATATCCATTAACATAAGTTTGTTGTTATAGTTATCTTTTACACTTTTGTCTTTTAACTTCTCTATACCAGAGTTAAAAGTGATTTATGTATCACTATTACAATATATTCTGTATTTGTATAAGCTTCATAGTGTGGTCTGAGTCTGATTTAGAGATTGGTGTTTGTTTATTGTTTTGTTTTGTTTAGTTTTTTTTTCTAATACAATTAGAGGACTTGACCCACGGAATTCACTGTAAGCTAGGGAGCTAGGGACAGTCATTCAACATGTCTGAAATTCTGTTCTGTCATTTGTAGAATTTGAACACTAGTCAAATATTCACCATTACTTTTGTAAGTACATTGTAAGGGTATAAAACACTAAATGAATTGTACCGATTGTGTGTAATGACTGTAGGATATATCCTGAATATGTGGATTTTTTTCCAACCTAATTCATACAGTTCATTTTGACAGCTGCTATTTTCCCCTCAGTATTAGCATTGCAAAGACATTCAAGTCTACTGCAAATTCTGAGTAATTGAAATTTCATTGTATCTTCTCTTTATGTTTGGCTTACTGCCCTCACATGAATGCATCTATATCCACTTCAGATATGTTAAATCCTAAAATTCAGTAATTTAGGTAGATGTTTTACATTTAAATTAGTGCTACCTGTAAGTAAGAAGCATGGATATAAAAACATGAAGCATTGAATCAAAAGTAAAAAGAGTAGCTTTAGTTATTTGTTTATCTTTGCTAAATCAGTAATTCTTACTATTTTTCCTTTGTATTAAGATAATTAAGTATTACATTCAGGATCTGGAATGCTGAAAGCCATATTAACTTCCACACATCCATTTTTGGAAAGTGCTCTGTAGGAATGTAGCAATTACCTAGTACATTTCCTCAAGGAATGCAAAGCAGATCGTGACTATTATCTGATTCATGTGAGGTAGCATACATTTTCCTTTATTGAAGATCGCAAAGTCTATTAATTGAAGGAAAATTCTCTTCAGAGGCTTTTCTGATTCAGGAAAACCAATCCAAACCAGGTCTGAAAACTGCATTGTTCTGGATTTTTGTGGGTAAGACATGGAAGAATAGCACACCTGAAAGAATTGTGATTTTACACTGTAGCAACAATTGCCATAAACCATGTGTTCTGTGTGTTGAAAAGGAACTGAAACCCTACTCAATTTTCTGTTGGACAAATGTTTGCACTGAAGAAAACAACGATGAAACCCACGAACAACCCTTTCAACATGCATGTCTTTGTGTATTCTCTTGTTTTAAGAGTGGGATTTCTATAGAAAATGAAAGACATGACAATTATTTCAGTCATGTTTGGTAGTATTTTTCTACACTATCTACTGGCCTGTGACTGACATAGTTCATTTGATAGGAATTATAAAGCACCCTTCCTTCAGAAAAAGGGATTCAAGACTTCCTGTGATTAATATACTTGTACCGTTTTATGAAAAGTGTGTGCTGTGGATTTATATATTAAAGCACCAGGTAGTATAAAAATGTTGATATGGTATGTGATAGGTTTCAGATTTAGAATATTGAAACCTTGCTTCTACAAAGCCTCATGCTGGTAATGCTGTTTAGCAATAACTTTTGATTACTAAAGGGGTATGAGAATTTTCTGTGTTTTAAACGGGCAGTATTCATATTACACATAAATTGCAGTGATAGAAAAAAAATGAAAACTATTTTGCTATAGTCTGGGAGAAATTGTGTTAAATAATGTTATTATATGGGTCATTGAGTTCTTTAGAGTCTTTTGAAGAGCATCCAGGCTATTTCCATGCTTTGTTTATATGGGGAAATGGTTTAAATAAAAGAATGATCTGAACTATTTTTGAATTAAGCCAAATATTTATCTTATGGCATTATTGATAGAAATTTTGTCATGTTCCTTGGAAATCATGAAATGTTTATGGGGATAGCAATTTTCTAGCCAAAACCTTACTCATGAAGTTCAGTTCTCTGACTTTAGGAATGATTGTGCTTTTTCTACTGCTTTGCCATGCATACTTGGCATAGACCTCAATGAGGCTCGGTCCAGATGAATGTATACAGTCTTTCTTTCTGCTGTGACTGAATACACGAACATTACCGTAGCTTTTGTGTGACTGGTTCTAGTGATTTTCCGTGTTTCTGTCTTTCAGATTCTTACTCCGTATTCTCTTAATTTGTGGTCCACTCTGCAAAATATGTAGCTTTGTATGTATATTGTTGTCCATTCTTCAACAGATACCCGATTGTCTACTATGTGCCACACACTTCGCAGAGTAGTAGGATGCAGAGGTGACAGTGGCACGGTCTGTCCCTCTTGGAGATGGTGTGATAGACCAAACCATCTTTTCTCAGTCCCCTTCCTTTCCCTGCTTTTTATTGAAATGCCCATCAGTAAACTACACTGAAGGGTAAATCGCTGTATGCCTTAGCCTTTCGCCTTTACAGAATTCATGCCATTTAATTGTCACACTTAGTGGTATCAGAAACTTTTGAAAATGTTTGGACATATAGGATAGTGCTGCGCTGAGGGATTGTGACGAAGAGATGTCCTTAAGGAGGCTGGCAGGATGCTTTGGCCATGTGGAGTCACTGAGCAGATATTTAGCAAGTCACACACACTGTGTGCCCAGTACTCTGTAGGCTGTTGGGAAATCAGTATTAAACAAGGTAGAGATGATCTCTGTCTACTTTATGTGAATAAATTTCACATTTCAAATTATGACAGATGCAATGAAGGGCTTGAATCTTCTGGCTCATGCATCTTATCCCAGCAGGAAATCCAAGTACAAAGGCAAATTATAATTCCTTGGTTGCTTAATGATCATGGGAATAGAGGATTAATGCGATTAATGGGCAGATTCTGATCACTAACCATCTGATGCCCTTTCTGTGTCTTCATATACATTTAGGGGTTATCTTCTTGGTAGACTTAACATTTTGTACCTACATTTCAGTCACAACAGATACCATGATAGTTTGATTGTTTCATTTCTGCCTTTTGCCTACAGTGAATCATACAGTGAATGCTTTCAATATAGTGATGAGTCTTTTTCATGCTAAATTCCCAATGTTTAGTCCTTGATATATACATGATTTTAAGTAATGGATACATCCATTCATTCAGTTATTCATTGAATATGAAAGTTCATAGTTGTCTCTGACTTTAAAATTTTTCTATTTGTTACTTAAAAATTTGCCAAACAAATGATTACATCTTGGTATCCATTCAATGGAGATAATAATACTTATCTCATTATCTTACTGTGTAATCAAATAATATCATGTGTATGACATATTTTAACATTATTCCAGGTATTCATATAAAATCTCAAGAAATGTTATATATTAATGACACTAAATAATACCACATTCTAAATCTGAGGAAAAGTTTGGCACAGTTCTTATAAAAATGCTTCTTTTATATATAATCCCAGGCTGAGACTGTATATATGGGTACTAGTGTATATTTGATCCTGCTTTTTTCCATTTTTTTTTCTTTTAAGAGCAGAGGTTGAAAAAACTCATGATGTCTACAAGTAAATTAGCTCAAAGATGTTCAATTTTGGAAGAAGACTTTAAAGTAATCCTTTGTGATATGCTCATATTATGATTGCATACCTGGAACTACAGAAAAAGTTAAAAATGTATTTAGGCTGATTTAGAAGCAATAAAGATGTTGAGTAATACCTTAAGTGTTAAAATTTGCAGTAAATTATTTCTGTCAGTGCTACAGGATTCAGCAATACACTGTGTTTGCCACCAGAAGGGGCTGGAGGGAAATGAAACCAGCTTCAATGAATGCTTTGCACTAGGTTTTTCCCTTTATTCTTGGTGTTCTCTCTCTCTCTAGGTAATTTCCTGTGCTCAGTGGCAGATTTTCATATGGTTTTGATAGGATATTTATGAAGTTTCAGGGAATTGGTCATATGCACAAACAAAAACAGATTCGTAATCCGTTAACCAGTAAATAACTAGAAAAGTCTTTAGGGAAAAAAAAATTGTATGAGCTATTTAGGAACATGACATTCATATAATTGATAATATTTTATACTTCTGCTTAAAAATTCTTTCATGTCAAGTTTGTGAAGAAAGCTTATGTTTTATGCTAATTTAAATTTGAAAGCTTTCAAAGGTCAATTTATCTTGCACTCACACTATGATGGAGATGAGAATGGTATTGCTGAGTGTATAATTGTCGAGTGCATTTCCTAATCTCATAAGTGAATTCACTATCCTTAAAGACTTTGCTGTCTTCCATCTTTCCTAAATATAAACTATCAGGTGTCCATGTGTATTTTATTCACAGAGTATACTTCAGACAGTTTAAGCATCTAGGAGATGCTGGTAGTATTAAAAAAAATCATTGTGGGGCACCTGGGTGGCTCAGTTGGTTGAACTTCTGACTTCGGCTCAGGTCATGATCTCACCGTCTGTGAGTTCAGGCCTGCGTTGGGCTCTGTGCTGACAGCTCAGAGCCTGGAGCCTGCTTCAGATTCTGTGTCTCCCTCTCTCTCTGACCCTCCCCCGTTCATGCTGTGTCTCTGTCTGTCTCAAAAATAAATAAACATTAAAAAAAATTTAAAAAAATCATTGAGGATTTGCCTTTTCTTTCTCATTCAGTAACTAGGACATATTTCATAGATTCCAAAATCCATTGCTTGTTTTAGTACTGCTCTAAAGGTGCAAGAAAATGTTAAAACCATAAAAGGACAATAGTATTATCCTGGGAGCTATTTCTGTCTTTCAGTGCTAAAAGTCATCAAGCTGTATAGACATTTTCTAAAGTCCTTTTGTAATATGAATGTACCTGATGAAAACGTATTCATTCATCATTTTAGCAAGAAAAATTATGAAATTTCTCTGGATATGTTCTGTCTACATTTTTACTTAACATGTCTTTGGGGAAAAAAATGCTTGCGTTTGTGAGCCAGATAGTTTCTCCAGATTTTTTTTTTTTTTATTTCATGTGTTGAGTAGAAATATGGCAGTCTGGGGGCGCCTGGGTGGCGCAGTCGGTTAAGCGTCCAACTTCAGCCAGGTCACGATCTCGCGGTCCGTGAGTTCGAGCCCCGCGTCAGGCTCTGGGCTGATGGCTAAGAGCCTGGAGCCTGCTTCCAATTCTGTGTCTCCCTCTCTCTCTGCCCCTCCCCTGTTCATGCTCTCTCTCTCTCTGTCCCAAAAATAAATAAACGTTGAAAAAAAAAATTAAAAAAAAAAAAAAGAAATATGGCAGTCTGAAGCACAGTGTTAGAAACTATACTGATCAGATAGGACAAAAGGTAGAGAAAATACAAGTTGCGGAGAGCTTGTCCGCAAAACCATATAAAATTTGAAAAGGAAAAAATACGTGAGAAGTCTCCTCTTCACAAATATCCTCTTATGTTAGCTTCCTGTTGCTGCTGTAACAAATTAGCTACTGCAGACTAATGTCTTAAAACCCAAAAGTATTTTCTCTTAGAGTTCTGGAGGTGAGAAATCCAAAATGGGTCTCATTGGGGTAATATTAAGAATGCAAGGCTACGTATTTCCTGGAGTTTCTGGGAGAATTCATGCCCTTGACTTTTTCAACATCTATAGGCTGTCCACAATCCTTGGCTCGTGCTTCCCTTGTGTCTTCAAAGCTAGCAGTGGCTGCTTGAGTTTCTCCCATGCAGCTTGACTCTCAATCTGACTCTTCGGCTTCCTCTTCCAGATTTAAAAGACCCTTGTGACTATATGGGGTCCAACCAAATAATCAAGGATAATCTCCTCATTTTAAAGTCAACTGATTAGCAACTTTAATTCCCCCTTTCCCACATAATGTAACATATATACAGGTTCCAGGGATTTGGGGAAGGAGCCATTTATCTACCTGCCACATGTATCTTCTGTTAGAGGACTATGTATATAATTTGTATTTTTGTATTTTTCACCTGTAGTTCTGATTTGCATTTTCACACATCGACACTTTTTAGTGTATATTTTTTCACAGCGACAGAATACTACATGACAAGAATTTACTCTAATTCATTTGCCCACTTACCTAACGTTGGCCATTTCACCAATTCAAAAAATATCTATCGTGTTCCAATTATGTGAGAGATGTTCTGCAAAGAAATGTGGGTTTAATTATAAACACGAAAAAGCCTCTGCCTTTGAGGAATTTATGAGAAAATGGAGGAGAAAAGAGAGTAAGAAATTAATTAAAATATTATTAATTAAAATTCCAACGTAGGCATGAGAATAAAGAATAGGATTCCATAAAAATGGAAAGAACATTGCTCATGTGGGGAGTCAGGTATGAGTTCATGTAACTTTTAAGCTGGGACTGGAAGAACGGATGGATCTATACAAGCACAAATAAATACCACAAATCAGGAAGTAGCTTGGCACGTTGGAGGAATCCGAAGCTGTCAGACAAGTCTCCTCCTTGTGAGGACGAGATCGACTTAAGATAAAGATAGAGAGGTAGACAGAGTCCAAATCATATAAGGCTTAACACGTCACAGTAAGAATACTGAATTTTGTTTTATAGACGGGAAAGCTATTGATTCCTTTTAAACAAAGGAGAAATCCAGTAAGGCTGCATTCAAAATGATCCCTCTGGCCTCAGCACTAACTAATCATGAATTAAGGAAACAGAAGTAAAGGGGTAGCAGGGGACTGTGTTGAGAAATGTCCACAGTTTGTTAATGGAATGGATAGTGACAGTGGCAAGAATGACCAGCAGGTCATTTACTTGAATAAGTATAGGCAGGGAAGAAGCAGTTGTGGTAGGAAGATTGGCTTCGGCCTTGAATATATGGAGTTTGAGAGGCCTTCGAGTCGTAAGCATGGAGGTTCAGTGGTGAGTTTAAGAATTTATTCAAGATCTCAGAGCTCACTTTGGGCTCGAGATACATTTGGGGGAGTCTTTAGTTTACAGAAGGCAACAGTAAGCATAGCACTGAAATTAAGAGAGGGAGGAAAAGACATTGCTTCCTATTTTAGCTCTTAAGAGGAACAAAAAACATTTTTTGCAAAAATAATTGTGTTTTGCATCATTTAGAAGTAATATTACCAAATTGAAGGTATAACTGTTTCAATATTGAACTGAAGCTTACACGGCCAATAGGCAGACAAAATTAGGGAAAGGCATTCCAGAGAGAACAGCATAAGCAAAGGCCACGAGCCATGGAGAATGTATATAGTTCAGCAGAGTTTGGAAGACTCAATATGAGGAACGGGAGAAGAAATAATACTGAAGTATTTAACACGGACCTGTTTGTAATGGGTTCTGTTGGTCATGGTAGGAGAATTCAGTTTGCATATACATGAATAATATTTATTTAATACTTATATGGAGATGAACTTGTTCTAAGAATTTCCTGCTTATTAAATCAACAAGTCTATGAGGTAATTAATGTCATCACTCTTATATCTTAGATCACTAAGGCACTCAGAAGTTAAGTAACTTGCCCTAGTTTTTTTAATTCACTTTTATTTTTTTTTAATATTTTATTTATTTTTTGAGAGCAAGAGACAGAGTGTGAGTGGGGGAGGGGCAGAGAGAGAGGGAGACACAGAATCCGAAGCAGGCTCCAGACTCTGAGCTGTCAGCACAGATCCTGATGCAGGGCTCAAACTCGGGAACTGTGAGATCATGACCTGAGCTGAAGTCAGACACTTAACTAACTGAGTCACCTAAGCACCCCTAACTTGCCCTACTTGTATAGCTGCGGAGTTACTGTGCTAGAACTCAAGTCCGGGGAGTCTGTATTACATAGTGGACAGCCACTGTTGCCCAGCATTCTTATAATTACTCTTTTTGGGGGGAAACTGCTCCCTTGTTTATACTGCTGGCAATCATTTCCATTCTCACTGGCTATCAGAATGGGCAATGAACTCTAGCCGGCCTCATTGGTATCTTACTGTAGGATTTTAAAAATTAGAAATAAAGCAGTAGAGATCCTTGCTTCCCTAGTAGCAAAGCTGGTGCAATGTGCACTCCAGTTTCCAAGTGACTGTCATTCCAGTGTTGGGGACATAGTTCAAACATCTAGCACACCAAGAAAAGCATGGAAGAGATCTTAAAGAGTCTACTGAAGTTCTTTCGAATGAACCGCTGATTCATTCTGGTATGATGGGGGCAGGCATCCCTTCCAGCAGTTGGGTCATATGAATTAAAACAAAAATGCCTAAAGTTGCATGAGTTGGTTACTATGGCTTGTGAGCAAAAATGTTTCATTACTTTTCAACAGGCAACAACGTAAAAATTGTTTGGGATGGCTCTCACTTGTAGTAATATGGAAAATGCAAGACTAGAGACAGAAAGAATATAATTGGACTATTTCTGTAGCCCAGGTAAATTGATGAAAAAATGGAGTAAAGCATTATCACTGAAGGTAGAGAGGAAACAGATCTATAAAACTCATTAATTCAGTCATACCTATTGAATTCTATTTTAATTTAAATTCAAATTAGTTAACCTACAGATTGGGAAGGGTAAGGGACATGGAGGAAATACCTAGATCTTTGGCCTAAGTGGTGAGTTGGAGGCAGTGATGGCTTGAGGGTGGATGAAATAGCCCAATTTTGTAAATAATGCCCAGAACACACTTGTGTATGCTGATGTGAAGAGAGGCCCAGGCTTGATATATATAGGTTTGGACAATTATCAGTATATTGGTCTTAGAATGTAGAATGCCCTTATTGATCCTTGCTAAAACAGTTTTAGTGGCAAGAAAGAGATAGAAGCCTGATTTCATCATTGAAAAGGAAGAGGAAGTCTTCTACTTAAACACGGAAGATTGAGTTCATACGTTTACTTTTACTTCCTC
This sequence comes from Prionailurus viverrinus, assembly GCF_022837055.1. NCBI lineage: Eukaryota > Metazoa > Chordata > Mammalia > Carnivora > Felidae > Prionailurus > Prionailurus viverrinus. Next base: position 98,401,084 of record NC_062567.1, read on the forward strand.
TGAAATTCCGCTAAAGTGCTAGCAAAGATAAAAACCTACAAGGTAAAGAGATGGGGGGACTATATGAGTGAGATCTATGGCATGTGGGAAATTGAAAAGGAAACATGGTCAACAGAGTACAGAAGTTGAAATACAATTCGTTGAAGAAGGGAGAGCCAACAATATACATCGTTTTACCTTAGGATGCTAAAATGGCTCAGGAATTGCAAGTCACAGGAATCACTGAAAAAGGGGATGAAAGATAGCTGAAATTCAAACTGAACAATTAGTCTCCTAGACGCGCTCCACAGCAATGTGATAAGTCCTCTTCAGTCCTGAAATAAGGAAGGTGGTTTACTCACAGGTGAAATTGAACCAGAAATAATATGACTTCAGGATATCACACACAATACAAGGCCTGAAAGAAGGTAATCCATTTATGAGATAGATCCTAAATAGAGAAACATAAAATCCTTCTTTTTCCAGGATGCGGCATCCAAGCTTTTAACTCCTTAGATAAAAGAATGATAGAATTGTTTCTCAAGAAAGGTGAGTGAAGGATAGAAGAGATTTCTAGATGTTGACATCTGGAGCTTCTGTGATGAAAAGATACAGACTCTGCTCACTTACTTTCCTATAAGACCCATGAAGCAGTAAAGTCTACTCATTCATATTGACCTCTCAATCTACTTTTATATGCCTCACTTTAACACAGACTGCCAAGGAATTGGGTATTTGTGAAATTCCTTTAATGTGAACAAAATATATGGGCAAAAATCAGGAAAAATAGTTACGGAGAAATGAAAACATTTGTAATACACATAGCAAAAATAAATAAAAAGTTTAGATAAAAAATAGAATATACATGAGAAAATAGGATGAGATTTTTTTTAAAGAGCATTTAGGGGTGCCTAGGTAGCTCAGTTTGTTAAGGATCCAACTCTTGATTTTGGCTCAGGTCATGATTTCACAGTTTGTGAGTTCAAGTCCTATGTAGGGTTCCATGTTGACAGTGTAGAGCCTTCTTGGGATTCTCTCTCCCCCTCTCTCTGCCCATCCCCCACTTGCTCTCTCTCTCTCTCAAAAATAAATAAAAATTTTAAAAGGAGCTTTTAGAGAAAAATAAGATTTTTAGAAATGAAAATGTATGATTCTGGAGATTAAAAAAAAGAAATAGTAATGTGAGGTTTAGTAGTTATAAGTGAAGAAGAACTTAGAAACCCTAAAAAAAAATAACAAAAAACCCAACAGCAACCCAAAAGACATAGAATCATAATAGGAAAAAAAAAAGAAAGTAAACTAAAAAGTCTAGTATCCTAATTAACATATTTAATCAATTTTTATCAAGCATCATTATGTGCCATTTATTGTTCTAGATGCTGGGGACATCTCAGTGAATAAAATAAAATCCTATTATCAGGAGTCCCAGTAAGATGGCATTCAGAAAATACAAGTGAATAAATTAGGAATGAAATAATTTATATATTGAAAAATCTGACCTAAATATTGAAGTTCCAGATTGAAATTGCACATCGAATAATGATTTTTTTAAAAGGCATGTCATCATGAGATTTGAAGAATCAGGGTAAAGAGAATATCTTAAAAGCTTTCAGAAAGGAGGATAACTTTCAAAGAAGAATGTCCTTAAAAGCAACAATGCTAGCAGTACTCATAAGGAATTTGATATTATGCTAATTTCTGAATTATATGAGGATTAAAAACAAAAGAAAACTTACAAATAATAAATCCCATAAGGGGTTAATATCCAAGATACATAAAGAACTTACACAACTCAATACTAAAAACAAAACTAAACAATTACAAAATGGGCAGAAGACCTGAACAGACATTTTTTCAAAGAAGACATACAGGTGGCCATCAGGCACATGAAAAGACACTCAACATCACTCATCATCAGGGAAGTATAAATCAAAACTACAATGAGATATCAATATCACCTTACACCTGTTAGAATGGCTAAAATCAAAAACAAGAAATAACAAGCTTTGGCAAGGGTGCGGACTAAAAGGAATCCTTGTGTACTGTTGGTAGGAATGCAAACCCGTGCAGCCACTGTAGAAAACATTATGGATGTTCCTCCCAAAGTTAAAAATAGAACCACCAAATGATCCAGTAATTCTACTACTTGGTACTTAACTTGAAGAATACGAAAACACTAATTCAGAAAGATACATGCACCCCTATGTTAATTACAGCATTATTTACAAAAGCCAAATTATGGAATCAACCTAAGTATCCAATGATAGGCAAGTGGATAAGGAAGATGTGGTATAGATATACAAGAGAATATTATGCCCTATAAAGAAGGATGATATCATGCCACTTGTGGCAACATTGGATGGATCTAGAGGGTATCATGCTAAATGAGATAAGTAAGACACAGAAAGACAAATATCATATGATTTCACTCCTATGTGGTATCTAAAAAAGAATAAACAAAAAAAGCAGAATCAGATCTATAAATAAAGATAACAATCATGGTTGCCCGAGGGAAGGAGGTGGGGGGGGTTGGCAAAATAGATGAAGGGGAGTGAGAAATACAAGATGCCAGTTGTGGAATGAGTAAGTCATGGGAATAAAAGGCACAGCCTAATGGATATAGTCAATGATATTTTAATAGTGTTGTATGGAAGATGGTAGCTACACTGGTGAGCATAGCATAAAGAATTGTCAAATCACTGTTGTACACCTGAAACTAATGTAACATTGTCAACTACCAACATTAAGACATTAACAAAAAGAATGGTATTTCAAAAAACATGATATTGAAACTTTACCACTCACATTATTTACAGTCTATAAAATGAAGGGATTAGGTCAAGAATGAAGGTAGCATGGTGTTCATGAATAAGGAGTCCTAACACAATAGAGGAGTGAAGGTGGTTTCCAGAAAAAGGAAGTTCAGGACAAGGATGATGCCTGCATACTAGGCTTGTGCATTAGCTCCTCTTGATTGTTGGAGTAGGAGGGAGGGCTCCAGATGAAGGTCTTTCAGAGGAAAGAGAAGGTGGAAATGTTGGGTTATCTATCCTGTGTGCTGTATCCCAGAGATTTACAGAAGAATTAGGAACATAGAAAACTATGCAGATTTTTGTAAAGAGGCAATTAATTCCAAGAAAAACGAAACGGTGTGTAACAGAGTAAATGATTTTATGATGTGATACATGACCTAGCAGTAAACACAGTTACTTGGTTACTATAATATAAATACTGAATATAGATTTCTATCCAAACTATGATTGGAGAAAGCTCATCGGGGAGTAAAATTTGGACTATGAGAGAGAATCATCCTCATCTTCCATATAGGAATTCAAGAGATGGTTGAACTTTGAAATAGTAAATAGCCTGGATATTGTTTGTACATTTGAGATAAATTCTAGAAGAATTACTTAAAAGAATTAAAAAATAATTAAAATAGTTACCTTTAAGGAACTGAACTCAGTGATGATACAGAGGACTGTTGTCATTAAAATATTTCAAGTAGTATTTAATTTTTTAAAAGGTTTGCATGTAATATTTCCAAATATAAGATGTTTATATTATAATAATTAAAAATTAGAGAATGGCTGCTTGAGGAAGTGGAGATTGCAAATATAGCACAACTGTAGCTAGAACTAAGTTGCGAGGGGCAGAAGAAAGAGGTGTGAGAAACCATTGCTGCATTTAACACTGAGGGGAAGGTTGATTTTAGTATGGAGAGGTATGAACTGGTTTATAGGATACAGAGACGGAAACAGAAGTGAAGAAAAGAGTATGCAAACAAAGCAAGAAATAAAAGAACACACAAATTAAATTTCTTAAGTAGTAAGGTTTACATTGAACCACCAAAAAGGATTGGGGTCACTGCAAATTTCTTCCTCTTTACCAGGGTTCCTAGTGCCTTCTCCCTGCTTCCCCCATCCCAAATTCAAGAACCTATTCTGCAGCCATGTGCAGGAGTGATGAAGTAGGGCTATATCAGTTGATGAAAATTTCCTGAAAAAAAATATGGCCTTGAAATGGAAAGAAGAACAGATGGGGAGGGATTTATGAAGCTTGACATTAACTGAACTTGAGAAGAATATGCCCTCACAGAGGACATTCCTATACAGAGGGAGATTTAAGGAGAGGCTCTTTTCACTGCTGCTGAAGGTGTTTCCATGAGTGAATGGTACTAAGCTATAGGACCTCAACATTGCATTTAAGTTGCTTGATTATTTTAGTGAAGTACTCCCCAAACTTAGGTAGAATTCAGCACTTCCTATAGGTATTAATACATATAATTTTGGTGATTATTGCTAACATTTACTGTGAAGCTACTTCTGGTCTTATTTTCATTGCTTTATATTGATTGTCTCATGTAATCCTCACCACAACTCTATGAGATAAAAATGGCTTTTTTTTAGGATTTATTTTTATTTTTTTAGTGAGAGAAAGGAGGAGAGAGAGAGAGAGAATGAATGAATGAATTAATTAATTAATTAATTAATGAGTGAATAAATGAATGAATGAATATCTTAAGCAGGCTCCCTGCTCAGCACAGAGCCCGATGCAGGGCTTGATCCCACAACCCTGGGATCATGACCTGAACCAAAATCAAGAGTCGGATGATCAACCGACTGAGCCATCCAGGTGCCCAGAGATAAAAATTGTTTTTATCCCCATTTTACCAATGAGAAGAACAAGGCACACAGGGTTTAATTGGCAAATGACACCCAGCTAGAGAATGGAGGAGTTGACATTTAAATCTGCGTGTCCTGACTCCTCAACCTGGTTAGTGTGGCTAGTCATTATCTATGTCACCTATAATTACATTGTCGACAGAGGAATAGCAAGCACACAGGGCATGAAGGTGAAAGAACAGAGTATATTTGGGGAGTTGAAAGTAATTATGTAGAGTGAGAACATAGGATGTATTGTGCACACATTAAAGATGTATGTGGGAAAGTGGTAGAGAAAATCAGTAGACATCAGAGAAACTGATTCACAAAGAGCCTTGTTGTCATATTGAAGACCTGTAGGCTTTACCCTGATAGCTAGAAGGATCCACTGAAAGATTTTAAGTGAGAAAATAATGTGAATGGAGAAAGGGTTCTCTGACATTGTAGAAGATTGTTGGAAAGATCTAAAGAGGGGATGCAGTGATGAGAACATTGAAGAAACTGACACTGATTGAGGTAGAGTTCCAGTAGGCGTAAGAGGAGGGAATGGATATGAGTGACAAGAAAATGATATAATCAGACTTAGTGGAAGAATGGGTAGGGGAGGAATAAGGGTATGACTCCTTTTTTGGTTTGGGTAGTTAGGTGGGTGAAACACTATTCACCTGTAGAAGAATACCAGGAAGAAGAGCATATGAGAGATAAGGAAAATATCAGTTCAGTTTGAAATGTATCAACTCTGTGTGACCTGGGAAACTTCTAGATAGAAATGTGACCAAAGGGGTGCCTGGGTGACTCATTCGATTAAGTATCCAACTTTTGATTTCAGCTCAGGTCATGATCTCACAGTTTTGTGAGTTTGAGCCCCGCATTGGGCTCTGTATTGACAGCATGGAGCCTACTTGGGATTCTCTCTCTCTCCTCCTCTCTCTGCCCCTCCCCCACTCATTTTCTGTCTCTCATAATAAATAAATAAGTAAACTTAGAAAGAACTGTTCACAAGTGCATCAGGATGAAAGTCAGAACTTGGTGCAGAAAATCTAGCAATCTGTCAACTTGATAGATTCTCTTTTTTTACATCCTGTCTTCCGTGAGCCAGTCATTTTTTTTTCCTCTGAATTCTTGCTATATTTGTGTTTTCATCTGCATACTTAAATTGGTTCTGAGACCCAATTTCAACATGTGTGTGTAGAGGATTCTCCCCGTACCTGCAGCAAGTAGTTCTTGCATCCCAGCAGGACACCAGCCGGATGTCCAAAAATTCAACTCAGTTCTAATGTTACTTACCCAGAGATAGCATCAGATTCCACAGGTTAAGAATTAAGTCTCACAAGACTATCCCACCACCCCACCACATGCACACACTTCAGAGGCAAGAGCCCAGGCTCTTACCTGTACTTCTGACCTACTCACTATAGACTGGAGGTTCCCACAACCCCCTCCTTAGACTTCAGAAATCAGTTACCAGTCTAGGTTGTTATCTCTGCTTCTGCGTGACTGGCTGCAAATTAGAGGTTCCCATAACCTCCTTTTTGGGTTTAAGTAATTTGCTAGAGCAGCTCATAGAATTCAGAGAAACTTTCACTTACTGGGTAACTGCTTTATTATAATAAGACATAACTCAGGAACAGCCCGATGGAAGAGTTGCATAACGCAAGGTATGAGGAAAGGGGCATGGAACTTTGCAAGCCCTCTCCAGGCATGCCATTCTCCCTCATCTCCATGTGTTTACCAACCCCAAACTGCTTCCTTTTAGGTTTTTATGGAGGCTTCATTGCATAAGACACGATTGATTAAATGATTGGTCATTGATGATTAATTCAACCTCCCTCTCTCCCCCATAGAAATCAGGGGGTAGGACCTCTAATCACATGGTTGGCCCCATTGGAAACCAGTCTATCAGTCTCTCCTTCCACGCTTTGGAAATTTCAAGGATTTAGGGAGCTATGGATGAAGACCAAATACCTATGAGAAGTGTATTCATTCATATGAGCAAATATATATTTCTCATAAATCACAAGATTGCAATACTTTTTTTTATCTTCATGATGAACTTGAAATTACAGGCCATGTCCATTTGTCCTTCTAATTCCCTAGATTCCATGTGTATGCTACCTGCCTGATAATCTCTAAGGAATATATTGCTGATAGCTGGATCTCTACATGTGAAATACCTGGCATAGAACGAAACAATTTTTAAGGATTGTCTGATGAACCTTATAGAAGTCAGAGTTACAGTAACTAAGTTTGAGGTTTTCAATTTGCGTACTTGGATATAATTTTGCAGCCTGAGCAGATGATCTACAACCTGGCCTCAAAGATCTGTATGCAGTAAATTGTAAGATGTGCCTTATTTTTTTTTTTAACCTCCAAATGTGGAAGGGATGAGTCAGCCTATCTTGAATTTTAAACTGCCAGTTCCAGGGACACTGCACAACCCAAAGCCATGCCTCCAGCAAATTACTATTAAATATATTCTCTGCTAGGCAGGACTGCCTAATATATCAACGGTGGCCAGTTCCTTTAAGTAAAAGCAAACATCAGGAAGCAAAAACAACAGAATTACTACTGAAGAGAGTGGAAAGGTTACTTCCTTCATTTGCCTTTGAACATCTGATGTTTTTGTTTTTGTTTTGTTTTCCTGCTGGCCTTGATGTTTTATAAGAAGAGGCATAAGTAACTCATTTTACCAAGGACAAGATGAAGGTGAATCAATTTTCTCTCTGAAAAAGCAAATAGTATGAAAATCGATGTCTAAATGTCAGTGAGTACACTGTGTTTGTGCACTTGAATGGTATCATAAACCTTCCTTTGCACAGATACCAGCAACATGAGATTATTCACCTAACTACATATATTAGGCACAACAGGATAAAGAAGATATTTTAAACAAAATAAATGGAAAATTATGCAGAATGTGACAGAGTCTTTTAAAGTCTTATTCCCATTGAAAATGAGTGCGCTGGAGATTTGTTTACAATGTCATTTTAATAAGAGTGCTAGAAAATGATATTTACCTTCGAATATAAACACTTAGTTTAATTATTCTTAAATAGGATTTGTATGTCAATGCAAGCGAGTGTGTGTGAAGAATATTATTAATAAATAAATTACCCTAAAGGAGAGTGCAGGTCACTGTTCACCATAGGAGCTCAACAATGGTTAGCTGAATTTGAAGGATGTAAAAATAAGAAGAAAAACATGTTAAACTCTCCTGTAAGCTGAAGATGCCCCCTGGCAGGAGCCCATTTTTTTTGTTTTAGGTTGATTAAAGACTTTCTTAGTATTCAGGGTGATTGTTTATCTTGTAAAAATTTTTCTGTAGTTTCTGTACTATTAGAAATTATTTTATCATTAATATCAGAAATATATATATATATATATTGATTTTTGAAAGACAGATTATAAAAACCTACTTCCTTACTTTAAAGTTTGATTTTTCATACCTGCCCTTTGAATCTGCTGTTGTAACTCCAAACACAACTGTTCATAAAAGGAGGTGCTATGTGCAATGAATGAGTGAATACCACTACTTAAAAATGTAGCAAAATGTAGCATTTGCTTAAAAATGAAGCAGAATCTTTAAAATGTTTAAAAGAATTATCAAAATAACAATGGAACATTTTTAACACCACCATTTCTAGGTTTGATTAGTATGCCTGCATCCCTCTGATGTCTACACTTCCCATCTGCTACCCAAAGACAGATTCTAAAATGGATTCACCAATCTTGTTAGCCATTCAGCTAACTATGTCTTCTTGCAGTGTATCTTCATTACATTTTGCAAAGACACTCTGGAAAATCTGTAATGCTTGTAGTTGACCACTATTACATTCTGTATAACGGATCCAAGTAAACATTGTTCAGGTAATATGGATTAGAAGCTATTTCAGAAAGAAAGGAGGGAAGGAAGGAAGGAAGGAAGGAAGGAAGGAAGGAAAGGGAAGAAAGAAAAAAAGAAAAAAAAAAGAAAAAAAAACTTATTTGTTCAGTCTTACCAAATAGTCAAGTAACGTTAAATCAGTTTTCTCCTACTGATGGTCAACATATACCACGAATAGATGTGAAAACCCTTCCCAGATCCAGAAGCTGTTTTATATTTTTGTTGAAATATAATAAATACCTCAAAACTTAATATCTTCAAAAAACAATCATTTGCTCGTGATTCTGCAGTCTGGGTTGGGTTCAGCTGAATGGTTCTTCTGCTGGTCCTGCTGGTAGTAACTAATGTGGATTTATCCAGTTTACAGACTGGGACCTGGGATCCACTGGGCCGGTGAGACAACATAGCTTTTCTTTCTTCTATGCAATCTCAATACCTCTTCTCTCCATGAGGTCCTTCTGGAGGAGGTAGATATACTCCTTACATGTCAGTTAAGAATTCTCAAGAGTGCAATTTAGGCTTAAGACAGATTATAGTTAAAGTGAAACACAAGTTCACAGGGAGAGAACTCTGACAAAAGCACAAATACTGGAATTTGTGAATCATTGGGGTCCACTAATGTAATATAAAGAATACTAAATTCAAGATGCAGTGTGTATGCACACAGCCCCCAGGTGGCACTGTAGGTCTGGGGGTCTTGGCTTTTGCCCAAGATTTAGGTCAATGAGTGACATAGTCTTGGCTTTTGCCCAAGATTTAGGTCAGTGAGTGACATAGTCGGGTGAGTCTCTTGGACAGTGCTGTGGAGGATGGATTTTAGAAGAACAAGACTAGTGTCAACGAGGCCAATTCAAACGTAGTGCAGTAATCAGGTAAGATGTACTTTGAGCCCAAAATTAGGCTACTTTTTTTTTTCTCCTAAAATTTCCTTCAGCCTTCTTTTAACTCTGGGAGAGAATGAAGAAATAAAGATGTGGGGTGAAAGACAAATTTAGTATGGTTCTCTGTGTGGTAACACTATCCAGTCAGATCAGGGAGGCAGAGAGAACATTAAAAAAAATCTCTTGGGGTGACTGGGTGGCTCAGTTGGTTAAGCATCTGACTGGCTCAGGTCATGATCTTGCAGTTTGTGGATTTGAGCTCCATGTTGGGCTCTGTGCTGACAGCTCAGAACCTGGTCCCTGCTTAGGATTCTTTGTCTCCCTCTCTTGGTGCCCCTCCCCCACTCACTTGTGCTCACGCGCTCTCTCTCCCACTCTCTCAAAAATTAAAAAAAAAAATTAAAAAATTAAAATCTATTGACTTTGATGTTTCTTTGGAGGTATAGGCAGAAATATGTACTAGGCACATGACTATGTGGGTTTGGAAGAAGAGAGATGTAGAATGGTGATAAGACTTAGGAGTCCTTAGCACAGAAATGTTTTTTTGAAGGCTCAGGAGAGATTGAGCTCACCCAAGGAGCCGTCACAACAGGAGGAGGGAAGTGTATCAGGATTCACTAAGGGTCATTTACAAACTCTACATTCTAAAACTCTACCCTGTCTCCCAACATCACAGGAGTGGATAAAGGAGCATGTGTACTTTGAAAAAACTCCCAGGTGCTTCTTTTATATTTTCTCCTCTCCCTGAAGATGTGGGCATTGATACTGTTTTAAAATCACTTCTGGAGATTCTGATATATGCCCAGGATTAAGAACCAAAACTAAAGGCATATAAAAAGGGAAGAAGGGTGAGCATTCCATCTGGGGAAACAAAAGTCAAGGGAACAAGGCCAGACTTGGTAACGTTATCTACAGATTGCAGGGACAACTAAAGAATATTAGCAACTGTCACAAATTTAAGGCTAAGCTTTGTATATGTTATTTCTGGAAAGAACTTATAGCGATTAATTGGGCTCTTCAGCTACTAGTAAACCCTCTGTCTTTTAAGAATTCAACAGTCATTGCTTTTCTGAAAGAAGTGTTTCCAGTATTTTCCATTGATTTGATGATTGAATCTGATCATTTTCTAGAAAGGTTCAAGCATGCTTTCCCGTGATTTTCTAGTCCTTTTCGGGTGAAAGTTTCACTACTTCTCCTCTGAGCCTTTGCTCAGAGCCTGGAGCCTTTTCTGTCTTGTCTTCCCTTGATACCTTGCCCCATCCCTTTTAATGTGGGCATCCTTTAAGATTTCCTGTCTTCAAGTTAATCTTCCTCCTCACATTCCTGAATGTATGCTTTAATCTTAACTTCCTTCTCTTTATTCTGTAGTGAATCTCTCATGATAGGGAGTCTCATCTGCTTGGATTCTGGATTGCAAATCAAATTTAAACTGGTGATTATGGAATTCTTTCTTGGGCTTGAAAAATCTCTCTTAATATTCATCAATCTTGTCATCTCCTTTTGCGTCTTTACCTTTTACATTTTCTTTTAAATGTTTATTCTGAGAGAGAGAGCATGAGAAGGGGAGGGGCAGAGAGAGAGACAGGGAGGGAGAGGATTTCAAACCGTTTTCATGCTCAGAGCAGAGCCCAACGCGGGACTAGACCTCAGGAACTGTGAGATCATGACCTGAGCTGAAATCAAGAGTCAGACACTTAACTGACTGAGCCACCCAGGTGCCTCTACCTCTTTACCTTTTGAACTTCTTAACTTTTTACTTTTTTAACTCTACACTTCAGATCCTGATCTGCAAAATGGAGACAGTTGTACTGTCTTCCTGGCAAGGTAGTTGGGAGGGTTATGGAAAGTATTAGGTATAGAGCACCCTCTACGTTGGTGGTTGCTTAGCAAGTACTCTGTAAATATTAGTTATCACTGGCTTCTATTGACACTTCCTTTTTTCTCCAAGTTTATTAGCTTTTCTAAATAAATTAGCAAAAGTACAATGAACGGGAGCTGGACCTAAAAGTGTGCAAGTGGGTGCACATACACACACACACACACACACACACACACATATACATACACACATATATCTTGATTTGGGTGGCGGTTACCCAGGCATGTACATAAGCCAAAGTTTACTGAGCTTTATATTCAAGACTTAATTAATTTTCTAGATGTAATTATACCTCAGTAAATTACTTGGGATAAAAAGTGTAATTGGAAGTAGAATAGCAAAGTGGCTCATGTTGTGGGTTCTGGAACTGGGTTTAGGTTCAAATCTTGGCTTCGGTACTAATTGTGTGATTTGAGGCAAGGAATTGGCCTCTGTATTTCAGTTTCTTCTTTAGTTAGATTTTGATAAAAATACCTGTCTGATAGGGTTGCTGTAAACATTAAAGGGGGTAATTTAAAGTAGTGCTTGGCACATCTTACATAGTACAGAAATGTTAGCTTTTAATTGTTTTTAAATATATTTTCTTAAAACAAGGGCATTACATATTGCTAAATATGTATCGTGTTCTGTGTAATCCCATATCTTAGCATCTTTTTTTAATGTAGAGAATAAGGTTTTATACTGTTTTGTTACCTCTGTGTATGTTCACCAGTGAAGCATGAAGCTACATTTACTAAGAGCAAACTCAGCATTCATTGACTCAGTGGATATTGGCAATTAAAGTCGTACCAGATTAAAAAAGAAGACAGTTTTTATTGGAAAAACTGATTAAATTGGGTGTTTCTAGCTAGTAGTAAAAATTGTATCTTAGTGATTTAAGCCAAATCCACCCAAAGCATAACTACTTCTTTAGCAGCAAATTTAAAAATGATACAAAAATAAGTTTGTGAGAAGTAAACAGATTTTATTTTAACCTCAACTATTCTACTCAACCTTTCAGATCCCAGAAAATTACAGTAATAATAAATTGGAATAATGTCAGATGATGGAAAATTCAAATCCACACGGATAATTGTCTCTCTTAAGTAGTGAGTGGCTATGGTTCTGGAGCTTTAAACATTGAGTCTAAAAGACAAATGTCCTAGCGTTTTATAATGATTCACACAGTGACTTTTTTCACTATAATTTGAAATTGTTTAATCAAATCTTAATACAAAGTGTAAAAGCTGTTTGAGTCATTTGTATGAATTAGAATAATGTCATCAATGCCTTAAAAGAAAATTTATATTAATTTAAGTTGATAATAACCATATTATAAATTAATAACATTATCTATTTTTTCAGTTATACAATCAAGAAAAAGACGCCACTTTATTTCTAGTTTTGGGTTGGGAACTTATAAATACCTTTTATTATTGCCTACCAATTATTTTCAGTTCCTATTCTTGGTAGATTTTGCATGTCTTTATAAAACTTCCACAATGTAGTTATTATCTCTATGTAGACATGAGAAAACTAACATAGCACTCAGTTTAATGCCTAAATATGTTTCATTGGATCTGTGGACATTTTCCTCTTTAATGTAACATTTCTAATATGTAGAAAACTGGTACAAAGTATCTGAATAAAGACTAAGAAAATATCCATTTAGAAAGCAATAAGATGATATATAACAGAATAAAGACCATCAAAGAAGTCAAAAAACACATTATTGGTTGGAAGAAACCTGATTTTGCCAAAAAAAAATCTATGGGAAAATGTATATGCTATATATTGGGCTAGGGGTTGCTCTTTTATAAGTTAACTTTGAAAGGGTATGTTAAATAATTCATTTTGGAAAAAAACCAGGATAACATTAGAATTAGAACTCATCATACATTAATAAAGGCATATTTCCAGCTAAAGGAAGTATTTCACCTGTCATAATATACTGCTAAATCCCATTCTCAGGTTAAGACCACATCTATAGTACTGGATGCATTCACAGGGGACATTTTCTAAAAGAATAAATGGAAGGGTAAGAGGTCTTGAATGGTCTTCAGTGGAGAGAAGCTGCCGTGATTACCCTGAAAAAGAGAAGGCTAGCCAGTAGACTACAGAAGGCAGAAGTAGAACACATGAGTGGATAATGCTTGGAGGTGAATTTCGGCTCCTGGAAGAGAAGCCTCAGCTCTTTTTGGCATTCTCCAACCATGATGCAAGCTTGTGTGCAAAGAGGTGAACTCCCAAATGCTGTGAATACTTTAGCAGGGTGAGGCCGTGTCAGGGATGTGAGGATCAAGGTTGGGAGAAAAGGGCCAGAGGAATCCTGAGCAACTTTCTGGCCCTTGGTTTTTCAGATAAAAAGAAGTGCCTGGAAGTTTGCCAGATGGATTGTGTGTTATTAGATTAAGAGAGTCCAATATCAAAAAAAAGATAGTTTATGGGGAGGGGTGCCTGGGTGACTCATTAGGTTAAACATCTGGCTTTTGACTTTGCCTCAGGTTATGATGTAATGATTCGTGGGGTCTAGCCCTTCATGGGAATCTGTGAGGAGTCTGCTTGGGATTCTCCCTTTCCCCCTCGAACTCATGCACTCTGTCTCTCTCTCCCAAATTAAATAAATAAACTTAAAAAAATAGTTTATGGGAAAAGTATTCCTTAAAATTTCATTCCTCACTGGTTGTAAAGATTGGAACTAATATTTGTTGATTTTAGAAATAATGTTAACAGGGGCTCCTGGGTGGCTCAATTGGTTAAGCGTCGAACTTTGGCTCAGGTCACCATCTTACCATTCATGGGTTCAAGCCCTGTGTCAGGCTCTGTGCTGACAGCTCAGATCCTGAAGCCTGCTTCAGATTCTGTCTCCCTCTCTCTCTCCCCCTTCCTCTCTTTCTTTCTTCCCCTCCCTCACTTGTTCTCTGTCTCTCTCTTTCTCTCAAAAAATGAATAAATGTTTAAAAAGTTTAAGAAAAGAAATAACGTTAACAAAATAAAATTGGCATAGTAAGAGAAGAAAATGAGAAACAAATGGAGAAATGAAACGAAACAGAAAATATATAAAGTATGATACACTTAGCAGTTTTTAATTTTTTTGCTTATATCAACTTATTCATTACTTTTCATTGTTATAAATATAATAATCTGAAGTTTTGGATTTAGGTTGTTACAGCTATTAATTTTTACATTATATATATACATTTTATACATATGTACTTTTAACTTTTTGTACTGTTTTCAGTTTTGTTTTTGCCATGCCTACTACATTTAGACAACTTTTACTTATTTTTATTCTCATTGCTAGCATTTCTTTCTTGTTCAAGATCTGTTACATTTGAATCATTATTCACTCACCTAAGTAAGGTACATGCTCTAATAGTTTGATAAATAGTTTGAATTGCTGATAATGTCTTTATCTTACCTTTATATATGAATAAAAATGTGGTTAAATAGAAAATTATTGGTTGGTTATTAAAATTGTAGACACTGGGGCATCTGGGTGGCTTGGTTAAATGTCCACCCCCCATCCCCGCTTGCACATGCGTGTGCTCTCTGTCTCACACACACACACACACACACACACACACACACACACACACACACAAATTGTTGGGATTGCTGAATTTTATTTAGGAATTTTGTTTTGCAGATGAGTATGATGGCAAATTAAGGTCTGTCTTTCTTCATTGATAACTAATTTTTTATGACTTCATGCTTTTTGGCATTAATTGATCTTTATACAATAGAAAATGTAAAAAGTGGCTATAAGCCCTTGTTTAATTAATTTGAATTCCTTTGTTAAGAACATGGTGATATCTTGATTTTCTTATACAGCCTCACAAAATTTGCCTTAAAAATTACCATTTATTCTTCAATAAATATTGAGGATCTTATTGCTTATTTTTATTGTTTCCTCACTCATTACACATAAAAATCTTTAATTAGTGACCTGCCTGTGCATCCTTTATAGAAATTGTCTTCCAGCTGTTTTTGTTTGTGTTTTAGAAATAGAGAATAATTATTAGGAATGCAAACAACTTAGAACAAAGGATTTTTGAAAGAGGTAAATGAAACTATTTATTTACACTTTTTGATTTTAAGACCTGCTATAAAGCTCCTGTTATTAAAATGGTGTGGTGTGGATGAAAGCACAGATATATACATCAGTGGAAGGGAATAGAGCATATAGAAACAGACCCACACATGGTGAATTGATTTTTGACAAATATGCTGAGGCAGTTGATGGGATAAGGAAAGGTTTTCAACAAATGTTTCTCTAACAATTGTACAGTCTTTTGTTTTGTTTTGCTTATAGAGAACCTAATCTTCCCAAGCTGAAAACCCTGGTATCTCTCTCTCAAAAATGCCTGTCTTGTCCTGGTTTTCAAAATCTTAGGTTTCTGCAAAAGGGGCTATAGAAGTGAGTGAGAAGCCTCATGTATAGCAAAAGGACTTCTCTATTTAATAAGTGGAAGCATATACAGGACACTGAGTCTTTCTCCTGAGTCTATTTTCAGGGAGCTTGTAAACAGTGGAGCTTCCTAGGATTCTATATATCTCTTTGTTATGCTCAGATTTTCATTGTGGTGTGGGATTTTTTTGTTTGTTTTTGTTCTTTTTTCCCCAAGTGTTTTTAATGGTATATTTATTGATTTAAAAAAAAAAGTAGGGGGGAAGGTATGTCACAAAATGAATAATAATGTTTGAAATATTTAAATATTTGTTATCAGAAATCATAATGGATTTTTGAAGATAATGAACTTAAAAGAGTGCAGTGGTTCTAAAATAAGTCCTCAGAATGTCCTTTGATGCTAGATAATTTCATCTGTCTGTATGTGATTTGCATTTCAAGGGGTGAACAGTAACTATATCTCTGCATCTTGTTTTGGACAATGAGGTGTTAAATAAGTGTGATGAGGAACTCTCTAGTATAACCATATTTTATTTAAAAAAAAACTAGCAGTCTAGGACTAAGGTGTTGTCTTTTGTTTAAAAACAAGTGTTGCAGTATTTTTTCTGATTTTCATATCATTGGAATTTATCAAACAAGTTACTAATTAAAACAAGCACTTTATTAATGGTAAGTATTGTATCATCCATTCTTCATGAAACTGAGGCTATCTTCTGCCCTCTTATTATCCCAGTAGGAGTTTGGACCACTTAGCCAGGTGGAAATCATTGGTTCTTTTGAAAGCTGGAAATATATGAGTTAGTTGGATGGGTGAGAAAGACATGATGATAAAGGAGCAAAGTACAATTGATGGAACAAATTGCCTAGAAGACTGGGGTTAAGCCCAGGAGCATAGATAAAATATATTTCCTTGGAAAGGAGCTGAATGAAAGGATGTGTGCAGGTGAAGCCAGCTATATCTTCAAGTGGGGAGAAAGGAGCTTTCAAGGTGCTATCTACAGAAGTCATGATCTAAATCAAGAAGGAGAGTTGTATGCTTAGTAAATAATCCTTGGATGAGTTGAGGGCACTTAGGGAGGAGGAGACTGAGAAGATTTGAGGATAGTAGGAAAGTTTGGGCTCAACTATGGAGGAGAATGCAATCAAGACTCCATTAGGGCTGAATCAAAGGCTTGCTGAGTAATCATGAGGGCTATGTGGAATTACATGCATATTCTAAGTCAAACAGGATAGCATTGCACCTTTCTGGTAGTCCTTGATATAGAAGAACAAAACATAAATAAATAAACTTCTAAAATAAATGGGACCTTGATGAACTCTCAAGGAATATGAGAACATGGATCTATATGGGAAAATGGATTAGAGATCAAGACAGCCCTACTCTGAAAACTTAGACTAGACATCCATGCAGACCCCACAAGATTATCTAAAGACCTAAGGTCAAAATATAGGAACATACCCTAGGATCCATTAGTAAAGAGCCTGATTCCCAATTGGCAAGCTGATAATAACAGTAAAATAGCAATTAAAAGAAAACCTATTGCTGTAGTACAGCTTCTACTATTACTCTTTGTTGAGATCTACTTTGTGTATTTTACCTACATCACGGGTTGATGAACATTTTCTTATAGAACTAGGTAGTGTATATTTTTGGCTTTGTGGGCCATATTTTCTATCACAACTGCTCAGATCTACCATCAGAGCACGAACACAGCTTTAGTCAATATGTAAATGCATTTACATGAAAACTGCAGGAGGTTGCCCAGAAACACTAGGAGAGCCCCATTAGAAATCAATGCAAAGACATTTCCGTGTAAGCTGTGATGTAAATCCTTGTAAAAATACAGTTCCTAGCCTATGTTTTTTTCAGTCTGTGTACAGGTATGTATACTACTGTGTGAGTGTGTGTGTGTGTGTGTGTGTGTGTGTGTGTGTACATTATATTACATACCTAATACTGTTTCAGGCCTTATGAGAAATACATAGAAATAAAGGGAATGATTTGTCTTCCAAGATATGTCAATCTATTTGGAGAAGGAATTGGAGAGAAGAAGATTGGGGAAATAGAATTATAAGATACCAGATAGTTGGACAATGAGTTATTGCTAAAAAATGTGACTAATGATTTTGAGTGCGAAGTGCTTATATACCAAACAGGAAGAAGATTTCTCTGTTTTTGGACTTAAAGTTTAAGACAGTAGCCAACTGGGAACTCTTTTTCTCACATACAGCATTTCAGTTACTCTCGTGCTTTGGAAAGATGAAATGATGACTCATTTTTCCAGGATTATTATTTCTACTGCTTAGTTCTGCGAAATGCCGTATAGTCTGAATTGTTATTAAAGTTTGGAAAAATCTAGAAATTAAATAGACACTTTTCAGACTCAGTTGCACTTTGACACCCAAAACATTTGATGCCTTGAAAGTAGTGTCTTGCTATATATTGTAGACTCTTTTATTCTTTTTTTAAAGTAAAAATTTATTGAATTATGAGATGCATTTATGTGACAATAGATTAAGTCTGTTGATTACATTCTGTCAAGTTTTGCCTAAGAAAAATAAAGATGGTAGATAAAATCTATGTAGTGTTTGTCGGATTAAAAGAAAACTCATTCTTGTTGGGATGAACACTGGGTGTCATATGTAAGGGATGAATCACTGGGTTCTACTCCCGAAGGCAAGACTACACTGTATGTTAACTGAGTTGAGAATAAATAAAATTTAAAAAGTTGAAAAAAAAAGAAAGCAGCATGTAAAAAATAAATGACAGTATTATAAAATTCCCAGTGCTATCACTTCTTACTAGTGATTCTTCAGTCAAACACTATCTGTGATTCTTAATGGAAAATTACAGCATCAAACATTCAGTGTCATGGTGGTGTCTCCACAAAGCTGCCTGAGCAATCTGGTTGTCACAATCAATATACACGTTCCATCTCCATTTGTGTTTTGCTTTATTCATTGTCAGATCCAAGATTTCCATTGTTGTAGATGACAAAAAAATTATATATCAAGGTTGTGGGTAAGATTCAAATTAGTCTTATAAGTTGATACATGGGTGGCTCAGTCAGTTAAGAGTCCGATTCAGGCTCAGCTCATGATTTCATGGTTTGTGGGTTCAAGCCCTGCATCTGGTTCTGTGCTCACAGCACAGAGCCTGGAGGCTGCTTCAGATTCTGTGTCTCCCTCTCTCTCTATGCCACTCCCCCACTCTTGCTCTGTCTCTCAAAAATAAGTAATAAACATTAAAGACAAAAACAAACAAACAAAAATTGACCTTGTAAGTTGAGATAATTGTGATATTAAGCGTTTGCTAGAAACCATCCCACGTTGTTTACAACAAATTCTATGTTACAAAGTGAAATGGGAAAGATTCTCCCACTACAGTCTTACTCAGAACTCTTGAAAAGAAATGTTATTATTTAATGATGACAGGCATGATGAAGGAAAACTTGATGTGAACTCCATTTCTAAAGAGTGATTCTCATCAGACTGTGCTGATGGACATCAGATGAACAGAGAAGGAATATAAAGGGAACGTTACATTTCTAACAGTTCTGTTATTTTGAGGGATATCTAAACATCAGACTGTGAAGGCTTCACCCTGAGACTGGGTTTAACATTCATTTTTTTAAAATCTATTAAAACTTAAAGGCATAAAAGATATTTAATCAGCTTCTGCAGATGATAGAAATATATAAGGGAGCATTGATATGATGGGTGAGAAAATCAGGGTACAAAGTCAATAGCTTAAGTTGACAGACTGCATCAAATTATGGGATTAAATTTAAACATAAATATTTATTTTAAAAATCAATTTGGGCAGTTTTAAGATGGTACAGGCAGAGCTTTCTAGCAAATGATGCTTTTTAAAAAGGTTAAGCTGGGACTTTTTTATATGACCAGAATGTTCATACGAGCCACTAGTGTGAAACTGCTGCTAAAAGTAAAAACCTTAGACACAATAGAAACATGGGAAAGATCAGAAGAGGTTATGGACACACTGCATTGGATGATATTTAGGCTGCATCCAGAAGGTTGTACTGTTGTCTGTTTGCCACATTTTAAGAGAGTCCTAAGTAAACAGTTAGTCAAAAGGAGGCTGACCAGTTCTTTTCAAATATTCAAATTACCAGTGGAACAGATGCTGGAATATTTTCTTTCAAATAAAAGCTCCAAGAAGCCAACTTGATTCTCCCAAAAGTCATGGGACCCTGCCAATTGAGAGATACAGTAAATTGGATTCTTTGGTTTGGTGAAGATGAAATGGAATAGCTTCTGTTTTCCCCTTAAAAGTCAAAGATGCCATGATTATTTTAATACAGGTGAAAATTTTGAGAACGCAAAAAGAAAGATGGCCCTGGCTTACGTACTGAGATGAGTATGACCGGGGCTCTCATTTTTAGTGAGATTTCTGGGTGTACTAAGTAAAGCAGGTTGTGTGGACCTCAGGTCTCCAGTTAAAGACCGGAATGGCCTTCACTAATTGTGATACACAGCGACAAATGATAGACTAGACTATCGCAAGGTATACCATTAGCATTAAAAAGGGGCCAGAAATACTTTCACATGGATTTTATCACAAATCAGGTAAACAAAAAAGGTAAAACAAAAAGCTCACAAGAAATGATAGTATATCCACTTTGAAGGTTTTCGAAAACTAACAGGCATGCAGTTTTTTACTTTATAGTTCACTTAGAATTGAAAACAAAGGTGCCGCTGGCTACATGAACGCCCTTCTAATTTGCTTAGTGATTGCTACAATCTCAAGACTAATTGTAAGAATTGTCTGGAATTCTCTTTTTTATTTTAGGGGTGATGGGCTAAAGAGTTCTGTTGTTTGTAACTTCCCAAAGAGACAGTAAATCTTAGTTTGAGCAAGTTGATTGTGTTGTTTCTTTAGAATCTATTAAGCATATGAAAGTTGAGTTTGGTGTGGGGGTAGGGGAAAGTAAACATGGGACGCTGGACAACAAAGATGACTAATGTCTTACGCCCTTCTAAGCCTCCCAACTTCAAAAATACCAGTCTTGTAGAGAGCTGTCTTTGAAAGGATTCTTTTCCGCCCCCTCTCAAATCCAAATCCACCCCAACCAGACACACACACAGATATATGCATACTTTACTTTCATAATCTAGAAATGCTATAAGAAGCTGTGAATACGTGTTATATTATTAAATCGCACAGTACAAATAACACATTGTTCATGTTTTATTTTTCCTTTCACAACTGAGTTTATAGTCAGTCGTTCTGTGACATTAACACGTTGCAGTTATTCTTAGTTTGTTATTAAAGAAAATCTTGGAAATATTAGATATCTTCAGGGAAGTTTTTTTAAAAAACATATTACCAGATGGGTGGACATTTATCCTTTCCAAGAATATAAAATTTGTGACTCATTTTTATCTTTGGTTTTCCACTGTAAAGAATGGGTGTCAGCTTCCTATGTAATTTTGATTTGTTTATCCAGCAGTTTTGTTTGTCCGTGCAGTCTTCTGTGTGCCAATTGTGGTCAATATTTGGTTTCCATAAAAGGTATGAGTTTTCTTTGAGGCTATCTTTCCTTGCCATTGCCAAACCCACAACTGATGCACCATTACTTTGACTTTTGTTCTTAATTTAAACTTGGCATAGACCCTCTCTTTGGTGTAAAACATGAAACAAACTCCATTTTGACATGGAATCTGGGGAGGAAACTATTTGCTTGACATTCTCTAAAGGAATAGATAGACAGGATGTTTGTGTTGCTCTTACAGGAACAGAACTGCTACCTGAATGTGCTGTTATGCACAAATCCAAGGGTTGGCACTGCTATTGAAGAAAAAAGAAATCTAGGCAAGAGTCCATTTTCCTTAGTTTTTAGGTAAAAGCAGATAAATGCAAAATGTCTCAGTTTAGTGGAATGCAGAACAATGCGGGAAAGACACTAAGTGCCCTTAAGTCCAATGCCTTTCCATGCTGCAATCCCACAAGACTCAGTATTGTATAGGATTCAGATACAGATGGCTTGAGTTTGAATCCTGGTTCTACCACTTCTGTGCCTAGACAAGTTGTTTCACCTTCTTGAGTCTTTGTTGTGTGAACTCTAAAATGAGGTATCAAAAGTTTCGACGTCATGGAACTTTTGTAAGGATTACATAAATTAAGTGACCTAGCACAGTGCTTGGCACAGAATATCATCTTCCTCCTCCTCATTTCTCAAAACTGAATGTGTGAGCTACATTCCGTTTTGACAAGACTTGGGATTAAGGTCTTTAGAGAGCTAACTTTGGCTTTTCTGGCTTCATTACCACTCTGCTCTAACTTCCTAACTCATTGACACAGTCTTCTACTTCTTCTATAGCAAACTGAATGATGACCTTGTAGCTTCAGAGTGCTAATACACCTCTAAGATGTAAAGCTTTGAATTACATTTTAGGAATAAGTTAGGTTTGGTAAGCTCAGTTCATCCATATTTTGGAAATTTTTAAAACTATCTTTAAGAGCTATGGTGAAGCTAGAAATTAAAAACACATAGAAATAGTAAAAAACGAATTGCTGTCAACCTTTACCTGTCAAATCAATCCATTTATTCATATTTATTGAGTGTCTAGTACCTACGGGGTGGAAAAAACTACTTATCATTTTCATGAGCTCCCTGCCTTGTACATTGTAGGCACCTAATAAAATTTGTTTTCAACTGAAGTTTATGACCAAGGTTTTCACAGTAAAGGTTCCTTTTAAAATATTCTCTAAATCTCTTCTTTGTAAAGTAGATAACCAGTCAGAAGTGGAGAAGTAGCAATTGCTGAGCTTAGCAGTAGCCAAAAGCAAACTTCATCCCTAAGTCTAATGACAGCTTCTTGGATGCAGCTCATGTGTGTTTCTTCTCTCTCTTTTTAAAGACAATCCCTAGGTCTGGATCTACTGCTGATTCTGCAGTTTTTACTGGTTAGGTCATATTGAGAATGATGATAGCATTAAAAATGAAGTGTTGCATTCTTTTTTATCCTTTACCACAGTTTAGTAAAGGGAGAGAAAAGGGGGAGATCTATTGGCATTGTTCTACAACACCAGACTCATAGCTTTTTAAGAAAAGGCACCAAAGGGGCGCCTGGGTGGCGCAGTCGGTTAAGCGTCCGACTTCAGCCAGGTCACGATCTCGCGGTCCGTGAGTTCGGGCCCCGCGTCGGGCTCTGGGTTGATGGCTCAGAGCCTGGAGCCTGTTTCCGATTCTGTGTCTCCCTCTCTCTCTGCCCCTCCCCCGTTCATGCTCTGTCTCTCTCTGTCCCAAAAATAAATAAACGTTGAAAAAAAAATTAAAAAAAAAAAAAAAAAGAAAGAAAAGGCACCAAAGTTGTATGCACTACATAAAAAAATTCTTGTCTAAAGCAAAATTGCTTTACAGATGGGGTGCCTGGCTGGCTCAGGGGGTAGAGCATGTGACTCTTGACCTCACGGTCATGAGTTGAAGCCCCACATTGGGTGTGGAGCCTACTTAAAATAACTGTTTTGCAGATGAAGATAGTTAGTGATTACTAAGCTAATAATGCATTGAATTATATTTAAAGAAGAATTGAGTAAAATATGTTCTGCCATTCTACTCATGGATCACTACCCAGGATGTAAATTTCTACACATTGATCAGACTGCCATATTTAGTGCAATTAAATTTCACATAAGTAACTGTGATTTTGAGTGTGTGTGTGTGTGTGTGTGTGTAAAAGAATTAGGCTAAGTACACTTGAGTTTGTTTCAGAAACAATGATTTTAGGTTTATCACTGAAATTATTTAATAAATACTTCTGAAAGAGCTTCTCCAAAGGCATCTCATAGACATCTTATCGGCATCTCCTCCTTCAGTATCACCAAAACTTTCTGTCAATTTTATTCATTTCAAGCTCCTATTTTAGCCATTTACTAAAGGTTCTTCACTGTCCTCAAGTAGATGTTGACATAGCATTAGTCTACAAAGCCCACAGTCTACATGGAACCAGTATCAAAGAAATGAATTGAATTATCCATTGGCCTAATTCCCCATTTATGCTCACATGGGAAAGGGATAACAATATATGTGAAAGTCCTTTTAAAGCTATACCCCAGTACAAGCTATGGCTGTTATCGTTTTCCCACATTGGATTACTATGATGACCTTCACTGCTCCTAAAGAACTACTTTACCTAGTCTTTCTTTTTCATGGTCTCAATTCATAGGACATAATTGTAGCTCTCGATTTTTGTATAGTCTGGACTTTGAGGTTAATTAAGTATCTAATTCTTATCCACTAAAACTTGGACAGCTACAGAAACAGGTTTCTTAATCATAATTTCTGGTTTCTTGCTGCTGCTAAAACAGGCAGGAAGGCAACTCTGTTGACTAGTATCAGTGAGACTTTGTGAAATCCTAGGAAAATGTTAATGTTCCTTTTGGCTATGCTTCCAATGAATTAGCTGTTTATGTGAAACTTTGCCTGAATTGCTCATGAGACCAATGACTCTATGAGGTTTTTTTCCCCCTGCCTTGGAGAGCAGTGCTACTGAAGTCATGCTCCTTCTCTTTCTGTTATTTTCCTCCTGGTTTTACACTAAACCCAAAGACATAGTCAGATAATGGTTGCTTAAAAAACAAACAAACAAACAAACAAACAAACAAACAAAAACATACAATTGTTGGCATGAAGAGAGAATCTTTTATCAGGAGACTTAAATATGATATCCTGCATGATTTTTTAAAATTTTTTTAAACTTTATTTATTTTTGAGAGAGAGAGAGAGAGACAGAGTACAAGTGGGGAGGGCAGAGAGAGCGAGGGAGACACGGAATCTGAAGCAGGCTCCAGGCTCTGAGCTATCAGCACAGAGTCTGATGTGGGGCTTGAACTCATGAACTGAGAGATCATGACCTGAGCTGAAGTTTGATGCTTAACTGACTGAGCCACCCAGGCACCCCTCCTGCATGATTTTTATCAATATCAAGGCAAGTTTCTTTCCTGACATTAAAAACAAAAATCTTGTAATTTAATTTTCCCTCATTTCTCAGTTGGTCGTGAAGGTAGGCCTTTTGATACAGATGTGAACCTCACCATCTTGATGTATTTAAGTCTCTTCCTTTTTTCCCCCTGAAATCTACCCTATTCACCAAGTTTCTTTTTTTTTTCCTAATAGGCTATTTCTGACATACAGTCTCTTATATTACAATCCATAATTTTCAGTTTATATTTTCCTAATAAGTCCCAAGATATAAGTGAAATGTATGACTTTACTATAGACTACAGATATTTTGACCCCTTTGCTCATTCACACCTACTATGTGCCAACTATGTGCTGGGCACACAAAGGGCACAAAGCCCTCTACATATATCTGGTGGGAGTTACAGTCTCCTCTTTGAGAGACTCTTGGATAATAAACTTCAATAGTTTTAAATAGTCAAAATTTGAAAGTATTTTATAAAATATTTAAAAATAAAATGATGTAAAAAATCTTCATATGTTTATTTACTTAAAAAAATTTTTTTTTAAGTTTACTTGTTTTGAGAGACAGAGAGAACAGAGGACGAGCAGAGAGATAGGGAGAGAGAAAATCCCAGGCAGGTTCTGTCCTATCAGTGCAGAGCCTGGTGCAGGGCTCAAATTCACAAACCTTGAGATCATGACCTGAACCAAAATCGAGAATTGGACACAACCAACTGAGCCACCCAGGCGCCCCTAAAAAATCTTCATATGTTTATAGGAAAGCATAGGAAAAAGTCTAAAATACTTAGAATGGTCTTTGGAACACAAATATCAACTTTTGGGGTTCGTAGTTGGCTCAGTCGGTTAAACGTCCAACTTCAGCTCAGGTCATGATCTTATGGTTTGGGAGTTGCCGTACCGCGTCGGGCTCTGTGCTGACAGCTTGGAGCCTGGAGCCTGCTTCTGATTCTGTGTCTCCCCCTCTCTCTCTTTGCCCCTCCTCTGCTCTTGCTTTCTCTCTCTCTCTCTCAAAAAATAAACTTAAAAAATTAAAAAAAAATAAAATAAATATCAACTTTTGATTCTTAGCACCATTACTTAACAGGGACAAATCATAATTTTTCAATTCTCATTTTGTTCTTTTTGAAATATAGAGGTACCAAAAGTATTCTCATGGGAGTATGTGAGGACTATGTAACATTATATGCACAAAGACTACCACAAAGTAGGTTCCTAATGCATTGTGCCTTTTATTATTATTCATGTTATTAAGAACAAGAGCTTATGGAAATTAAATAAATTTAGACAAATTTGAAAGCCATAGGATAGAATAATCTTGTGCAATGTTGGCTCAGATGGTTTTTGAAGTTTATTAATATCATGCTTAACTGTTAAATTTATTTTTGAACTTTCAGTTCTCTCTCCTATCTCCAGGAAGCATGTATTTTTATTTTTTCACCCAGTATGTCGTCCTACTTATTATTCTGGATGTGAGAATAAAGGAGTGCTTGGAAATATCTTGATTATCTTGGCCATTCTCTTGTTACATTCAGTGATGTCAGTAAAACAAGCTTCTTCAGGAGCTGTGTAGCTTATGAGTTTGGAATGCCATATAAAAAAGAAATACCATAACTCTAGGTTTTGGCTAAAGATTATGTAAAGATTCTTGGTTGGCTATTTTTAGGGATTGAGTATTTCAGTAATGGTTTAAAATTGATATTCTGAGTTATTCTCATTACATTATGTTCTTATTTTCTTGTTTGAAAGTAAAGTGTTCCTAACAACTAAAATGTAGATGTACTTTGGAAGTCTTTGAGATACACGATATCCACAGATTCTCCCCATCTATATTTAGTTGGTACATTGTAGCTAGGCTAAAGAAGACCTTTCAATTTTCAACTTACTTTACTTCCCCCATTTACTTCCATTAGGTGACTTTGCAAGTTTACAGGGTGGGAATGAATTAGTGAAATCTAAGCTTAATTACTTGCCCATGTTAAATATTGTCTGAGGTTCCTCTTCATCCTGGGACTCCCGCTGAGTCCCTTATCTGGGCCATGCCCAGATTATAATAAAGGGAGATTGTAAGACTACATCCTGGCTCTTACCAGCAGGCATGTGCCCAGCAGGCATGTATCTCATTGCTCTTTCCCTCATGTTTTGTTACCCCAAATCAGTCACATTGCCTGAAGACAACGTGATGGAAGGTATAATCTTCTGCAGCCATGGGCCTGGTGGGGTGGTAATTGGGGATCTTGTGGGGGGGCAACCGCCTAAACATTGTTATCTTTACATATTGAAATGTGCCTTCCTCTCTGTAATTCTAAGTGGTCATGTACTTATTTTGTGAACATATATCAGATATCATCTGCTATCTGTTCCCCATAGTAATTGTATTAACTTTAATATGAAGGATCAAAAACTGAAAGAAAAATCTATCGACATTCTTAGTTCTTATCCTGTTATTTCTATACGTACTGAATGATTTTCTTCTTTTCCTTGAAATTTTCATCTCATCCACATTATATGATGCCAAATTTCAAATGACTTGGATGTTTTTAAGTGAGAAGAATAGGATTGGAATTCTACCCCTTGATTTATTAGCTATGTGATCTTGGTCAAATTATTTATTCCCTTTGACCTTCAGTTTGGTCAACAGTAGAGTGGAGATATTAGAACTTTTGGGATTAAATTACATAAGAAATATGAACCACTTGATGGGATGTGTGATGCATTAAAAATCCCTGTGCAAGTCATATCTTGTGTACTTCTATGAGAACCCTGTAAGATGTCTGATTTCACTCAGAATTAAAACAGAAGTCCTCTTTTGTTTTACACACTCTGAAACAATCTGGCTCTATGGCTCTCTCCCTTGCTTACTTCACTCCAGATATCTTGGACTTCTTGATAACCCAAAGCATGCTCCAGGCTTGGTGCCTTTGCCACGATCCTTCCCACTGGTATGTTCTTTTCTAAAAAATATGTATGAGGCTTATCTTATAATTTTATTCTGCTTAAATGCCATCTCATTAGAGAGGCCTCTGACCACTCTATATAAGATATCAATTCTTCTATCACTCGGTCCTCTTACCTGGACATATTTTTCTATTTTGATTTCTCATCACTTTGACATGCATATGTGTTTGCTTATCGGTTTATGATTTTTCCTCCCTACAAAATTTAAACTTCTTGAAAACAGAGACTTTTTTTCTTTTTTTAAAATGTTTATTATTTATTTTTGAGACAGAGCACAAGCAAGGGAGGGGCAGGGAGAGAGAGAGAGACACAGAATCTGAAGCAGGCTCCAGGCTCTGAGCTGTCAGCACAGAGCCCGACACGGGGCTTGGACTCACGAACTCATCAGGACAGATGAAGTCCTGAAGTCAAACACTTAACCAACTGAGCCACCCAGGTCCCCTGACTTTTTTCTTTTTTTTTTTTTTACTGTTCACTGTAGCATCAACAATGGTACCTGGCCCGTAACAGGTACTTAACCAATGATCAGTAAATAAATGTATCTTACACTCTGTCACTCAAGAGAATATATAATAAAACTGACCAAAGAAAGCCAGATAGGAGCTCCACATCCTTTTATCATTGTATGCACAAAAGCTGGCCTAGACAAGATCACTGAGACACACGAATTGAATGTATATATTTATGTCCCAAATCACTAACCAATTAAATGCAGTCTAAATAATTAGAAATTGCTTGCAGTATAAAGAACTATAAAATATAAATGATTATAATACTTTCTATAAGATTTTATTTTACATGTTCTTTCCTAGGATAGAAACTGATTTGTTTGGAATGGAAACAATGCTTCAGCCAATGAGCTAAGGATAAGAGGAAAATTGATTTTTTTCCCTTGGAAAACAAATGAGAGAAAAGCATCAAATAGTATTTTGAATTCAGAGCAAAAAACTCAATAAGAGGAAAGCTGACTTTATGATATTTGAAAAGTTTAATAATCTAAAGTTTTTTATTTAATTAGCTAAGATTTTTCATGTAAGCCAAAGCACCATTTCAACATATCATCAATATAAAAATTGTTAATGAAGTCATTTGTATTTTTAATACTAGTTCTTTGATATCCGATGTGTATTTTTTTTAATTTTTTTTTCAACGTTTATTTATTTACTTTTGGGACAGAGAGAGAGCATGAACGGGGGAGGGGCAGAGAGAGAGGGAGACACAGAATTGGAAACAGGCTCCAGGCTCTGAGCCATCAGCCCAGAGCCCGACGCGGGGCTCGAACTCACGGACCATGAGATCGTGACCTGGCTGAAGTCGGACGCTTAACCGACTGAGCCACCCAGGCGCCCCCGATGTGTATTTATACTTGCCACATATCTCAGTTTGGATTGACCGCATCCCAAATGATTAGTTGCCGCTTGCGGCTGGTAGCTACCGTATTGAATATCACAATTCCAATCCAACCTGCCTTACCATTATAGAAGATGATTTTTATAGGGTGGCACCTTTAATCCACTGCCAGCTTGTTCTTTTTTTCCTACAAGTTTATAGGCAAAAACAGTGTTTCATCATTTTTAAATTCCAGTTTGGACTAGTAGGAAAATTTATCATAACTATAACCCCCTATGTACTAGGATTATAGTAGTTGCTTTATCAATGTTCTCTAGCTCTTCACCAAAAAAAAAAATGAGTGTTAAAATGAAAATGGGGAACAGAAACATTGTAAAATGTGCCTAAATTTGCATACTTTAAAATGGTGGAGCTGGGATTCAGTTTTGGAACTATCTTACCTTTTGACTGGTTTAGGTATGTGTGTAGATCCAGGGGTCTTGAAATCCCAGAAGGATATAAATTGAACTTAATTTGATAGGTAATAAAACTATGTTAACTGAAATATACGTGAGGCTCTGAATATGATCCTCTGACTCTTAGAGGACCTCTTATTCTCAGTAAAGTAGTTGGTCTGCCCAGTATTGCTGTTTTTCTGGAATCTGGAGCTCTGTCATGTAACTTCTACTTAAAGTTTTGCTTCAGTATCCAGTGGGTTTCTGCATGTAGCAGATACCCAAAGCACAATTGCAAGTTTTTTTTCTGTGTGTGTGTGGGGGGGGGGGTGTTCCTGGGATCAGTTATATGTCCAAGGGAACTGGAACCTTTCTAATGGTGATTTGAACATCTTAGACTTTTGAACATTGTGAACATCAGGAAGGTCTCTGGTGTAGAATATGTTTAATGTTTTGAATCTTGATTAGAATCAGTATTAAATCCAGATATGGCAGGAAATATCCATGTTTATGAGGAAAGCTGTGTCTTTTAAGTCCTGAGTAGCAATGTAAAAAAATAAAAAAGACAACTTTTGAATCTTACTCCAAAATATTTTTCCTTTTGTCAGGATTTTAGTT
The DNA here is from genome assembly GCF_022837055.1 of Prionailurus viverrinus. Lineage (NCBI taxonomy): Eukaryota > Metazoa > Chordata > Mammalia > Carnivora > Felidae > Prionailurus > Prionailurus viverrinus. The sequence continues at coordinate 98,431,065 of NC_062567.1, forward strand.
ACACATTCAGGTGGAGATAATTTTTAGGCTGAGTAAATATCTTGGCCTTGCTCCCCATGTCCCAAATGGAGTAGGAGTGGGCAGAAGGATTTCTGGGGAACCACAGAGCAGCATGCAAGTTTGCTTTGGAGACAGGGTTTCTTGCCATAAATGTGAATTTCAAAGTAAAATGTTAACCTTCATTAGCATCTCTAAGCCTTCTTTGTTGATTTTGGCTATTGTTTAGTGTCACTTGTATTAGCAGCAGTTGAAGAGCTTGAAAAGGCGTTAGTAGTCTGGTTTTTAATATTGCTTGAGCTGTCAGTAAGTAGAACTTCAAAGACATCATTATGAAGACGTTGTATTGAAAATGAATTCCATTTTAGATGAAATTCTTGGTGAAAGCAAAAGAAACATTATCAATCATAATAAGGTTTATTATGTGATTTTTTTTTTTTAGTATTGACTTATAGGTTGATCTTAGTACAGTATGAGTCCAGGAAAACATGGAGCATACAGAGAGAGAGAGAAAGGTAGATGATCATAGCACTGGACCATTAGAGTGCCACAATTTTACCAAGCTCAAGTGTGAATCAGGCAACTGAGTACTAGGAGGTAGGACCATAATTAGTTCAGAGTGACAGGGTTTTCCCAGAGAACTGGACTTTTAGAAAACGATTATGTAGTGGCAAGCCCTGACAACTTTAAAAGCAAAATTGAACACCCCCTCTACTGCTGACTCTCTGACTTAAGCTCACTAGCATCTAAAATTGCTAGTCTCCTCTCTACAAGGGGTCTAATCGATTGGGCACATCAGCAGGAAGTAGGTATGCAGCAGGTGGCAAGTACTCTGTGTAGAGTGAAGATGGGGTACATACAGAAGCAAAGTAGTCTTCCACAGAGAGTGCTTTATGTAAAGTAGAAGGGTTTCTTGGTGCCCATCCCTGGATGCATTTCAAAGTAAGGTCCTTGTCCCAGAATGGTTTAAAACCTTAGGAATGGTAATGAATCAGGGAAGCAGCACAGGAAATAGGGCAGTAGCCCAGTTCTTTTTACAGACTGCAATAGGGAAGACCAGGAAAATTATTTTCCAATGCATAGGTCTTGGGTAATGGAAGAAACTATGGGCAATTTAGGACTCTGTATGATATAAGGAGCACTATATCTTGGAAGTGGACCGTGGGACCCTAGGCAAGTACTGATGAGGTGATGATAATCTGAACGAAGATTGACCCAGGCACAGAACCTGCAAAACAGATGTAATAATGAATTTGCTATGAGTGGTTACTATGGACATAAAGGATACATTGGCTCTACATTAGACCTATTAGGGAGACAGAAGGCATATATCTATAGATCACCCCTTAAGGCTGTTCCTAAATACAATGTGAAGAAGAAAAATAATTTACCATTAAAAAAAGCTTGTCAGAGATTATATTAGTACAGTGCCTAACACGTTGACTTAGCCTTCCTTTCTTTTGCTATTCTGGTCTTTGCTAGCTTGATGTATATCAAGAGAATAATAATATATAGTGGCCCTCTTAATAATCCCATTGAATTCACATTCTCTTAGAAGTCAAACATAACTTAAAAAAAAGAAGAAATGGAGTAATTGAGAATATCTTAGGCTTATTAATAGTAGCAGCAGTGGTGGTAGTAATAGAGTAGTGATAATAATAATCGTTTTGTCCAGAATACTTATAATTACACCTGTAAAGTGATTAAATTACTGGCTTTTTCAGAGGAGAGAAGAATGAAGGAAATAGAACCCAAGTAATTTTCAAACAATATTTAACATAGTTTCTCATGTTAAGTAGAATCACACAATCTTGGCACAAAGCAATGTGGTTTAGTCAGCATAACAGTAATGAAAGAACAGAGACTGTTTTAAAAATTCTCTCAAGGAGTTTTTTTTTTCAAAATTGACAGATACTGATATTTGAAATTCATAAATTTCTATCAGCTTCATGTTGATTTTGAGAAACAGTAAGCAATGCCTTATAGAAACCTGGAGTTATATAGAAACCTCTTTGAAACCACTTTGGACATTCCACTGTCTCTCACTGAAGAAAAAGGTATCTAAGACCACTGTAATTTCACAACACCTTAAAGATCATCTATTTTAATCTGCTACATGGTGAAGCAACATATTCCAACATTGTTGATATTTGATCAGTGTTGCCTGAACTTTTTTAGCATGGAAAATGTTCGAAAGATGACTATTCTATGTATGAACAGGGATATTTGTTACAAAGTTTTGTTTTTTTTTTTTAATTCAACAGAGCTCTTCCTCCAAATTCTACCCATCTCTTCATGTTCTTTATTGTTAAATGCACAATTTCTGGCTAATTGATTATTTCTCACTGTAAGAAAGGGTAGCAAGGCTGTTATTACCTTCAATCCCACAAATCTTCAGAACCAATTTGTATCGAAACAGTATGAGTCTTGCTTCTGTAGCGCATGATGCCATTCAGTTAATGATAGATCATTATTCATGACACTGTTTTATCCATTGTTCTTCCTATGAACATTGGTTTCTAGTGGTTCCCTCAGAAGTCATTTCCATGTACAGTGATAACCATGAAAGGATGTCTTATTCAAAGTATGGAGGGAGAGGTGAACCATAATGTGTGTTCTTGTCATGTTACATTTACTATTCAGATAAAATTATAACTGGGGTTATATATATATGATATATATATATATATCATATATATATAACATATATATATATATATGATATATATATATATATATATCATATATATATGTTATATATTACATACACACAACCCAGCTATACTTTTATTAAACAAACAGACTTTAAAACAAATACTGTAGTAACAGACAAAGAAAGGTGTTGCATAATGAAGAAAAGGTAAGTCTAACAAGAGGATATAACATTTGTAAATATATACACCCAACATAGGAGCACCTCGATATATAAAGCACTTATTAAGAGACCTAAGGGGAGAAATAGACATTGAGACAATAATACCAGGGTCTTTAATACCCCAGTTACATAATGGATAGATCATCCAGACAGAAAATCAATAAGGGAAAATTGTCCTTAAACAACATGTTAGACCAGACGATTTTAATAGATATATACAAAACGTTCCATCCAAACGCAACAGAATACACTTTCTTCTCAAGTGCACGTGAAAGATTTTCCAAGATAGATCACATGTAAGGTCATAAATCAAGTCTTAATAAATTTACGATTGAAGTGATATCAAGCGTCGTTTCTGACCACACTGGTATGAAGCTAGAAATCATTTCTACAAAGAAAACTGGAGAATTCACAAATGTGTGGAAATTACGCAACATGCTACTCAACAACCAATGGGCCAAAGAAGAAATCAAAAGAGAGATCAAAAAATACCTTAGGCAAATGAAAACGGAAATATAGCATACAAAAATTTATGGGATGCAGTGTAAGTAGTTCTAAGAGGGAAGGTCATAATGATAAATGCCTACCTCAAGAAACAAGGAAAGTCTCAAATAAACAATCTAAGTTTACAACTGAAGGAACTACTAGAGGAAAAAAGGAATAAACTAAAGGTAAAATCACTAAAGGAAAAAGGCAAATGAAGCCCAAAGTTAGTTTATGGAAGGCAATAACAAAAAGTAACTTTGTTATAACGGATATCACAAAAATAAAAAGGATCATAAGAAACTAAAATGAACAATTACATGCCAACAAATTGTAAAACTTAGAAAAAAATGGATAAATTCCTATAAACATGCAATCCACCAGGACTGAACATGAATAGAAAATCTGAACAGACCAATTATTAGCAAGGAGATTGAATCAGTAATCAAAAACCTATCTGACAAAAGTCCAGGGCCTGACAGCTTCATGAGTGAATTCTGCTAGACATTCAAAGATGAATTAATACTAATGCTTCTCAAACTCTTCCAAAATATGGAAGAGGAGAGAACTCTTCTAATTACAAATCCAGCATTACACTGATACCAAAACCAAAGATACCACAAGAAAATAAAATTATAGGCCTGTATCCCTGATGAACATAGATGCAAAAATATTCAGCAAAATATTAGTAAATCAAGTTCAACAATATAGTAAAAGGATCATACACTGTGATCAAGTGGGATTTATGGTCTGCAAATCTGTGAATGGCATACAACACATTCACAAAATGAAAGATAAAAATCACAAAGGATGCAGAAAAAGCAATTTGACAAAAGTCAGTATCCATTAATGGTAAAAAAATCTAAACGGATTATTGAGGGAACACACCTCGACATAATAAGGGCCATATTATGACAACCCCACAGGTAACATCGTATTATGTAGTGTAAGTAAACCTAAAAGGTTTTCCTCTATGACCAGGAATAAGACAAGGATGCCCACTCTTACCTTCTTATTCAATGTGGTACTGGAAGTTCTAGCTAGAAAATTAGGCAAGAAAATGAAATAAAAAGCAGATTGGAAAGAAAGAAGTAAAACTATCAAAATTTGCAGATGGATATTGCATATAGAAATGTCGTATATAGAAAACTCTAAAGACTCCATCTCAAAAAGCTATTGGAACTAATAAGAGAAGTCTGAAGTTACAGCATACAAAATCAATATGCAAAAATCTGTTGCATTTCTACACTCTATTAATGAACTATCAGATAAATTAAGAAAACAATCCCATTTACAATTCTGGTACAATCCTATGAAAGAAACACCACACTGAGCAGTGGAGGGTTCCCTTACCAGGCTGCTCGCCCATAACTACCACAAGATCATTAAGCCCTGAGATAGATGTGAGTCCCTAAGCTCTTCAGAGCATCTGGTTGACCCCATACTTGGGATAAAGAGTTGGAGAAGACCTTAAACAGAAGAAACAGGAATGCATCCCATGTGGTCCGGGGTGAATTTGGAATGCCATACCCAGATAGCACTGCAGACCCTGGTTAAGTTCAAGGCACTAGAGAGGAACTTAGGTTAATTTAAAACTAGAAAATTTGTTTTAGTTTTGCAAGATGAGTAGTTTCTAGAGGTCTGCTGTAGTACATAGTACCTAGAGTTAATAATATATCTGCATTTAGAAGTTTGTCAAGATGATACGTATCATGCTAAGTGCTCTGACCACACACACATAAACACACACACACACACACACACACACACACGAAGGAAACTTTGGTAAGTGATGGATAAGTGGTGGTGATGGTTTCATGGGTTTGTGCATATGTCCCACTCATCAAATTGTATACATTAAATACGTGCAGATTTTTTTTATATGTTGATTTTATCTCAGAAAATGAGACAAAACTATTTTAAAAAGAAAAAAAAAAACAAAACTTCAAGGAAGTAATTTCAAGGGTGGAAGCCCATGAGGGCTTGGGCCTGTCTTGTCCAGCTGTAAAAGGTGGTATTGCCCACTATAGCTGTTTAATTATGTGACAATAGTTTTCTTTCTTCCCTAAGTCATCTTTTCTAAACTTGTCCTCCTTGATTTAACTATTGCCACAAGTGGATGCACGCCTCCTGAAATGTAGCAGCATTTTAGATGCCGCTCTTTTATATGTGTGACCATCTGTGCTCATGCACTGCCTTTTCTAATTAAGTTGTACATAATATCATCTGCGCTGTTTATGTATTTGTTTGGCATTCATGTACAGAGTAATAGAATCCATTCAAAGTCAATAAAATCACCCCAATTGTCACTTATCAAAGGCAAATGTTATCACATAGGCAGTTGTAGAGATTTTGGTGCATGCTTTAAGATCCACTCATAGGACTCTGGCCATTTGGTAATTGACAACAGTCATTGAAGATTTTGAAAGGAAGATAAAAATTACTATTTTTTATCTATTTGGGGATTTAAAGACAAATTTAACCCTGAAACGTTTGAAGATCACTTTAATAAAGTTCCAAAATAGACTTTAGCCACATTTAAGTTGATATTTCAGTGATTTAAACATGACATTAATTTTTTTTATTACTTCATGGCATTAAAAAAAAGACTCTTTTTAAATTGGTTTTGCACTGGTTTTAAACCCAATAAAATATTTCATTGTTGTTAGAATTATTGCATTTTGTTCTTTATTTTACTCTCTCACTGGAGGTCTATGCCTCTGAATTACCTACAGGATCTCTCATTTATAAATGGAGTCACTGGGTGCATAAATTACTATATATTCATGTCAGTGTGTGAGTGACATTTGTAAAAGCAAGTCTCATTGTTTTGGAAGGTATCCCAGTTCATGTAATGTATACCTCATCCGGGAAGTGTTTGCATATGCACTAGCAAACCAGTCCTCCTCATGCCCTCTTGTAAAATCTGTTAATGGTGTGTTGTCAGTTATGCTAGGTTAAGAAACCTGTTTAAAAGTTTTCATGAACATAAAATGTTATGAAGGCTATTAAATTTAAAAATGGTGTTTGGAAAGTGGAAATCCCCAGAAATCCTAATCTTTTAAACTTTCTTTACTCAAATCTTGTTGGAAGAGCATAGTATTTTCATACCCTGGGTTGAAGGAAGCTTTCTGACATCGGTCTTGCTGCCAGACCTGAATTCCTCAGGCCCCAAAGTTCTCTGACCTTCCTGAGGCCCTTAGCCACAAATCCCTTTTTCAGCCACTTTGGCCTCAGCTCTGTGCTGTATTGCCTCTCTCAATATCAGTGTCGGCTGCTTGTTCCCATAATTGCAAATTTGCTCACTGATCACACTATCAAAAATTGATTGTGGGAGGGTCTCTGAATTCTAGGTACCATGACAGTTATTGAGGTGATGACCATAAATGATATCTTTTGAGATGCCTTTGAAGAGATTCTACTGGAGAAGTCCAAATTCAAAAGAATGTGGTAGGTGCTGCAGACTCATGAGGACAAAGAAATAGCAGCAGCTGAGACTGTTTCAGACATTCAGTTAGGATGATTTTTAAGCTAAATTGCCAAGAAGCCAAAGAAGAGAAGGGGCATCTGAATAAAAGGAATAGCAGGAAGAAAGATCTGCAGTTCCAAAGGAGCACAGGGTATTGGAGGAGCAGTATGGCTGGAGTGTAGAGTTCACATGTCAGGTGGTAACATCTGAGTCAGGAGAGGTAGAGACAGTACAGTTGAAGAAAAGGAAACAAGTTCCTCATGCAGACTGAGAGTAGAAAGAAGGCAGACGATGAAACTTTGAGGAAACTGACTAGAAGTGATGAGGGTATCAAGATCAAAGAATGAGAGAAGGAGAATCAAGAGAAAATTATAACACAGAAATAAGAAGAGAGAGGCACTTGGGTGGCCCAGTTGGGTGACTGGCTGGCAGCTGACAACGTGGAGCCTACTGGGGATTCTCTCTCTCTCCCTCTCGGTTTCTACCCCTACCCCACTCATGCATGCACACACGCAGGTGTGCACTCTCTCTCAAAACATAGAAACATCAAGAAAATAAGACAAAAATGTAACAAAGGAGGAAGGAATCAACGGTGAAATTTAAAGGAGGGACATCAAACCAAATGAAAAATGTGAAATGACTGTCAAATTTCAGAGCAAGATCTATCCCAGATGACTGGTTGGGAGAGAAAAATTGCTTTAGGGTGGGAAATTTAAGAGATGTGAGAAAGAAGAGATGTTGAGTGGTCTCATTTCTTGAAGGAGGAAAGAAAGGAAATGGCAACTGAACACTTTATCTAGGCAGGCTTGTATTGTTGTTGTTCTGCCCAGATAGAAAAATTTAGATCACATTTATCATACAAGAGAAGAGAAGGAGCTGGAAGAATGGAAGACAGTGAAGACACAGGAAATAGAAGAAATTATAATTGCTTTTAAAGGAGGTGCGGAAAATCTGTCAGTTCCTTTCACACATCAACACTACCCTTTTCTCTCTCTCATCATTTCCTTTCCCAGTGAAATTTAACTCCTCTTTTGGCACAACTGTAATTCACCGACAAAGCTATTCTTTTATCTCAGTCTCAGAACCTGGCTCACACTTTGCTTAGTGGTTGGCCCATTTTATTTCCCGGTTATTGTAGCCTAATACATATTCATCTGATTACTGTCTACTATAGGTAATGGCCAAGATAATGCTTTTAACATTCAAAAAGGATGATTTTAGTATGAAGAAATATATTGATAGCTGAAGAAAGAAAAAAAAGGAGAGCTACATGGCCTCAAGACAAGATACTTGAACACACTGAGCTTCAGTCCTCTCCTATTTTTTTTTTTTTACTTTGTTATAAGTTTTTAGGTCTGTTTCAGGTTTACAGTAAAATTAAGGAGGTTACAGAGATCACTCATATACCCCTCGCCCCCACACATTGATAGCCTCCCTCATTATCAACGTCATTCACCAGAATGTACATTTTTTTTTACCAAGGATAAACCTACATTGACACATCATAATCACCCATAATCAATCCATAGTTTGCCTAAAAGTTCACTCTTGGTGTTGCACATTCAATGGGCTTGAAAAAATATATGACATATATCCATCATTAAAATGTACAATATTATATCATTGCCCTAAAATTAAATGCCCTCTATGCCTTGCCTATTCATTTTCCCTACCTCTGCCCCCTGAAAATCACTTTATCTTTTTATTGTTCCATAGGTTTTGCTTTCTCAGAATGTTATATAATTGGAATTATATATAGACTTCTCAGATTGGCTTCTTTCACTTGGTAATATATATTTAACTTTCCATTATGTCTTGATAGCTCATTTCTTTTTATTGCTGAATAATATTTCATTGGGTATACCACAATTTCATTTTTTCATTCACATTCTGAGGGACATTTTGGTTGCTTCCAAGTTTTGGCAGTTATGAATAAGGCTACTATAAACATCTACCTATAGGATTTTGAGTAGACATAAATTTCCGACTCCTCTGTGGTAAATACCAAGAAGAGTGATCACTGATTGTATGGCAATTGTATGTTTAGTTTTATAAGAAATTTCCGAACTGTCTTCCAAAGTGGCATATCATTGGGCAGCACCAGCAATGTTGAGAGTTCTTGTCACTTCACATCCTCATCTGCATTTGTTGTCAGTGTTCTGGATGTTGGCCATTCTAAGTATGTAGTGGTATCTCATTATTGTTTTAAATTATTTTCTATTTTTATAAGCTTATTTATTTTAAGAGAGAGGGAAAGCATGAACAGAGGAGGGCCTGAAAGAGAGGAAGTGAGAGAATCCCAAGCAGGTGCCGTGCTATCAGCACAGAGCCCAGTGTAGGGCTCGATCCCAGAAACCGTGGGATCAGGACCCAAGCCGAGATCAAGAGTCAGACACTTACTGAGACCTTCATTATTGTTTTCATTTCTGCGTTTCTGTGATGTCCTATAATATGGGGAATGTTGTTATGTGTATTTGACATCTGCATATCTTCCTTGGTAAGATGTTTATTAAGATCTTTGGCCCATTTTTCTATTTGGATTCTTTGTTTTCCTGTTGTTGAGTTTTAAGATACCTTTGCATGTTTTATGTAATAGACTTTTATCATTATTTTTGAAGATTCTCTTTGAGTGTGTAGCTTGCCTTTTTATTTTCTTGGTACTGTCTTTTGCAGAGTAGAAGTTTTTCATTTCAATGACTTTTAATGTGACAATGATTTCTGTCATGGGATGTGTCTTTGGTGTTGTGTCGAAAGCATCACCATGACAAAGTCATCTAGGTCATCTTCTAAGAATTTTCAGTTTTGTGTTTTACATTTATGTTTTGTGATCCACTTTGATTTAATTTTTGTGAAGGGTGTAAGTTGGGTGTCTCCTCCTACCTATAAAAGTAACTATTTTGATTACATTATACCTAAGCAGTATCCCAGCTTAAAAATTTGAGGATTCTAAAATTTGGAAATTAAGAATTTTATTAAATGGGAAGAAATTACTGTTAAGAGGTATGGTGGAAAGTCAGAGAGGTAGGCTCCAATCATGGCTTCTGGTGTGGTGGTTTTATACTCCTATCTAAGTTAATTAAACTCACTAAATCTTAATTTGACCTCTCCATAATGAGTAGGTGTATAATTTCCTACAGGACTATTATAAGAACCACATGAGATGATCTCTGTAAAATAGCCAGCATAAACATGGCACGTTGTGGTGCCGGATAGTATTTGCAACTCTCATCTTCCGTAAGTTCATTTTGCTCATTGACATTGCTTTATTTAGGCAAATACTAACAGTATACATGGAATGAAAATTTACTGTGAATTAATATATGTTCTACATGAATTAATATGTCTAATCCTCATTAAAAACCAATTATTTCCATTGCCATCTCACAGTTGAGGAAGCAGGCATAGAGAGGTTAAATGATTTGCTCAGGGTAACTCCTACAGTAAAGAACTGAGCCCCAATTTAACTTCAGGCAAGTCAGTTCTAGAACCTTTGTTTTTAACTACCACATATAGTTGCTGTATATTTATGAAATAATTCTTAGTCAAATCTGTGTTTGATATAAATTACATTTGATACAAAGCTCAGATATATATGGCTTCCAAGCTTTCAAATATAATTTCTACTATAACTTTAGACTTATGTAAAATGCACAGTTTGTTAGTAATAACTAACAGAAGAGCCCAGCTCCCAGAGTGGGCATGCCATTTGTCAGAAGCATTTTCTGATAGTACAATAGTTACTGTATTTGAAAAGAGGAATGTTGATCTGTTTTGTATAGTTAGTCAGATAACTGCTTTGACATCTGAAACTTTTCCTGTACATTTCCTTGCCCTGAAAGAGTATATTGTACATTCACATCAAAGAAAAGTTATAGTAATTCTTGATGAGACATTCTGATTATGGGATAATAAATATAGGTATTGCATTCTTATAAATTAGTAAGGTAAAACCTGAATCATTATAATCATTTAGTAATAATGTCAATTAAAACAACTTATTTTGTAATTAAAGTAATGTTTTTGATATTAGTGTTTTAAATATACCATTATACAAAGTCAGCTGACGCAACAAGGAAGTGATTTTTCTTTTTTCTTTTTTTTTTTTTAAAGTTTTATTTATTTTTGAGACAGGGAGAGACAGAGCATGAACAGGGGAGGGTCAGAGAGAGGGAGACACAGAATCCGAAACAGGCTCCAGGCTCCGAGCTGTCAGCACAGAGCCTGACACGGGGCTCGAACCCATGGACCGCGAGATCATGACCTGAGCGAAGATGGCCGCTCAACCGACTGAGCCACCCAGACGCCCCAGGAAGTGATTTTTCAAAATAGTTACCATCATTTTTACCAGACATTAATTGAGCGTACCCTATATTGATTTTGTTTCTAGTTAATCTGGTAGTGAATATTGTTAATTTAAAGAAAAAACCTGCCAGTTCCTATTTTGAAATAGTAGCTTATCATCAGTATGTAAATGATGATAAGTGAAATGAATGTTTGATCAGTAACTAGGATATTTGAGTTACTTGAGTTACTTTCTGTTAAAACAGAGTTAAGGAAATAAATAAGAAAGGGAAGTTGCCTTTTTAGAGAAAGTGATGGCTTTGAATTTGGGTATGTTGTATTTGAGATGGCAGTAGTCATATGAAAATGTAAGACACAGAACATCTGTTAGGACTAGAGTTCTAGATTTGGCTTTGTTTTGTTTGGGAGGGGGGCATTGGTAATATCAAGAGTCTTAGGATGGGGGTTGTGTTCTCTGGTTTTTGACAAAGAATAGTGGCCTTGAGGAGAACATTCATAGTGAAGAAATCAGAAATTAGGAAGCTAAAATGCCTCTGGCAATAGAGTAGATTGTCAGCTTACAGCCTTAAGATGGAGCACTTCTAACTGAAGACAAGTCTGAGTTAGAGACCTCCAGAGGTTTGCCACTGAAAGTAGCCTTGGAGATAGATGTCACTGTGGTTGAGCATGTCATGGAATCAGGCCAATCAGTGAGTTGTCCTCCCAGGTAACCAAGAGAGTATTATTTAGTAGGGACTTTTGCCTGAACTGCTCTAGAACTCTTGAGAACTCTTGAGAAAGTTGAATTTGATTTAGAGGAACCTTGCCCTAGTGGTTGCCCAGAGCTTCAGATCTGAGTAGTTAATGATAGAGTGTAGCGGCCACGCCTACAACACAACTTCCAGGGCCTGTCTGCTCATTCCTTGCTTTTATCTGAAGTCTAAGACTTCACCATTTGGTTTATATTAGCCCAAAAGTCATTATATATGACCAAGTATGAAAAAATTTATACCATTTATTCAACATTGGTATCTATTAATAATAGCTAATATTTATCATCCTTTTAAGATGTACCAGATACTGTGATAAGGACTTTGCATGATGTAGAACTTAACATCAGCCTTGAATTGGTTAACATTGTTAACTATCTGCATGGGGATGCTGGGGCTTGGAAAGGGTATGTAAATTGCTTCAGGTGACAGTGCTAATTCTGGACCAAGCCAGTATTCAAACTTAGGTTTGTCTGATCTCTAAGTTATACTGATATTTCAAGAACTTTGTCTGCTTTGTACTTCCTGAACAACAGATCATAAAATGATGAATGATTTATTTTTTATTAAACATTTTTTAACATTTTTCATTTATTTATTTTTAATTTTTTTTAACATTTATTTTTTGAGACAGAGAGAGAGAGAGAGCATGAACAGGGGAGGGTCAAAGAAAGAGGGAGACACAGAATCTGAAACAGGCTCCAGGCTCTGAGCTGTTAGCACAGAGCCTGACACCGGGCTTGAACCCGCAGACCGCGAGATCATGACCTGAGCCGAAGTCAGACGCTTAACCGACTGAGCCACCCAGGCGCCCCAACATTTTTCATTTTTGAGAGACACAGAGAGAGCATGAGTTGGGAGAGGCAGAGAGAGAGGGAGACACAAAATCCAAAGCAGGCTCCAGGCTCTTAGCTGTCAGCACAGAGTCTGATGTGGGGCTTGAACTCATGAACCGTGAGATCATGACCTGAGCCGACGTTGGATGCTTAACCAACTGAGCCACCCTGGCACCCCTGGATGATTTCAACAGAAAAATAGGGGATATTTTTTAAATTTTGAAATCGTTTAGTTAATTATGAAAAAGCAATGACTTATGATCAAACTAAATCTTTTTATTCATTCCATTTCAACTCTACTTGTCACTTATTTTATGAATGTATGTCTTTGTATAAGGAAATTTCAGAAGCAGATCCTTGCTAAGCCTAATGCTAGTGTTAACACTGACAGTGACTTCTCTTAACAGAATTAGTAAGGAGATGCTTGCAGGTAGGGAATTTTATATTACTTGAAAACTTAACTGAGCTTTTTGGTTTGGTTATCCTTTTATCTTAAATTTCAGTTCTTGGTTTGAGAGGTTCTATTTCAATGGATAAACCTCACAGTCACATGAGAAGCTGTTTTAAAAGGAAAATCCTTGATGGTTCAAGCAGTTGGAATCTGTGTTGAATTCTAACTGAGGTTTAGGATGACTGTTGATGGCCAAAATGTGCTCGTGGGACACACATGTTACATGATAGCACCCAGACTTGACTTAATGCACTAAACAGATTGCTAGTCTTTCTTACCAGCTGTTCCTGTCTCCTTTAGTTGTTTGCATTATGACTATTCATGAACAACAGATAAATCTGTATGTTTCAAAAGCTTATATATTAAATGAAGACATTGTAATAGTGAAAAAATAGGCTGGTTTCTGAGACTCTGTCATCCTGAATTTTTAATCATCCTTGATGACAGAAACAGGTGAATGCTCCTATTGGCTACAAAGGCATCCTATAAAATAGATGACATCCTTACGTGATATATATCTAGTTGGCATGCTCTTCAGTAACAAAACAATCAGAGATTTCTTTTCTCCCCAAAGTGTTGATTATTTACTGTGGCATCTTATCAGAACTCCCTTTGCCACAGCCATTAGTTTTGTACTGTTTTCTCTAGTGATAATGCTCGAAGATAAGAATGTATTGAAATTATTGTAGACAAAAGCCAAAAGACTATGATCATTAGCACCTTGATTTCAAAAGAAAAGCGACATAGAAAATGTCATTTATATTGGGAAAAAATCTATTTAATGTCTCTTTTATTTGACTTTGGTTTTTGCAAGATCTTTTATGCATTTTAAAGAAAATTAACTGCAAACCATTCTGTTCATTCCTTCACAGATATTTATCAAGTACTTACTAAGTGCTAGGAACATTTCTACACACTGGATATATACAGTCTCTGGCTTGGTGGAGTGGGAAAATAATTCTTTGTCCTAATAGAGTTTAAAATTTAGTAAGGGAGTCAGATTATAAATGAGATAAATAAAGTAAAATACGTAATATGTTAAATGCTGCTGATAAGAGCTATGGAGAAACACAAGACAGGAAAGGCAAACAGAGAATGCTACTGGGGGGCATGGGGAGGTGCAATTTTAACAGAAGAACTCTCACAAGTTAGTTTTCAAATATGTATTTTGACAACTTCATATGTAACTTTGCCTAGTGTACACAGTATATAGCTTTGATATTTCACCTACTTAATTTTTTTCATCTATTTATTTTGAGAAAGGGAGGGAGGGAAGGAGGGAGGGGGAGAGAGAGAGAGAGAGAGAGAGAGAGAGAGGGAGGGAGAGAGAGAGATTGAGAGAGAGCGGAGGAGGGGCAAAGACAGAGGGAGAGAGAGAATCTCAAGCAGGCTCCATGCTGTCAGTGCAGAGCCTGGCCCCAGACTGGATCTCATGATGCAGGGCTTGATCTCATGACCATGAGGTCATGACCTGAGCCGAAATCAAGTGTTGGATGCTTAATGGACTGAGCCATCCAGGTGCCCCGCACCTATTCACTTTTGTAATTACACTGTATCTTATTTTAAAATCTATGTCAACCAATCACTGCTGTCATATTAATGAGTTAAAAAAGACAGTAGAATTTGGTAGATTCACAGGCTACTTTTCTACATTAGAATCTAATTGTCATTAGAATTGTTCTATTAATCACTATTAAGTTTTTTTATTTTAATGCCACAAAGTCTGTTAAGTCTTTGCTGTACTTACCTTGCCTGTTGAACTCATAATAAGAAATGGGTCATGGGTTAAAAAGGCTTGAATGTGCATAACATGTTTATATTAATATTACCAAATCATTGTGAATGAAATGGTTTTCTGGAAAGTTACGTAACACATTCCGGTTGTGATTTTAATGCTCAGGTGAACAGCATGCACGGTTGCTGATCTGCAGAAACTAGAAAGAATAAACTTGTCATCTACTCAGATGCTCAGATGGTAATACTCTTAAAAACTGCACAAGGACTAATAGGAAGTGCCTTTTGTTATCTAATAATCGCTTTGATCCACTTCCGTTAAGAGTTAGAGTGGACTTTTTTAGCCTCCCTAAGTTGATGCTGGTCCTATCCTTGCTTACCTTTTTGTATAATCACTTCTCAATCAGGAACACACAGTAGCTGGATTCAAGGCACTTCTCAGAGGATATTATTTTGATACTACTGCACCAAAATGCTTGTCAGAATTGGAATGAGAAAGTATTTATGGACAATTCCTTGAAGGAGATACAGGTCATCCACTCCTCTAGATTGAGAATTACAAACTAAAAGGACTAGAAAGACCAAGGAAGTATCAAAATTGAATGAAGGCAACCATGTGACCTGTGGCATGCCGGAGGTCACATGCCAATCTAAGCAACAGTTATTCTTCACCATCACAAAACAGTCTTGTAGGTTGACTCCTGAAAGCAAATGATTGCTTTGAAACTCTGCATTCAATAGACTGTAATCTCTCTCTGATTAAGAGGGGTGGCAAAAGACTATATATCCAAACCACAGTATTCTAATCTCTGTTAAAATATAATTTTCTGAACATAATGTATTGTGAATCCAACAATCTCCACTGAAGAAGTTAAAAGATAAAGATTTATGAAACATATGATTCTTTTTACTATATTTATATACCACAGTGTCCTCCTATGAGGACCCCTGGGAGAAATTTCTGTCTAGTCTTAGTAGCAGGATTAGTTGTGCTTCTACTGTGAATAAAATAAATAGATTTGCAAACTGCCATTCCATATCAGGAGCTGGTGGCTTTAGGCATAGATATTCTCCTTGAAAGTGTCTATTTGCTCTCTTGCAAAAGTTAATCTAAATTCATGATCAAGCTCTAGTCAACAGATCTCACTGCAGTGCATACTTGTCTTTAACTTCACTTTTGACCTTATCTTTCTTATCCTCATTTTCCTTCAACTTAATTTCTGTATTCATTTATTTAGAAATGCATATCCTGTTTTATTATATATATGTATATATATATATACACACATATAATATACATATAAATATGTATATATATTCCATATATATATTCATATATATATATATAGTCTAAAGACCACCTTAGAATTTTGGGAACAGATGAGATTAAAAATAAATTCAGAAACAGCTTCCAAAATCTATGTTGGTAGACATATTTCTTTCTCACAATAGCATTGCACTCTAGTGTATTATGAGGTAGGTCACAAATGCCAATGTTTTTGTGATCAACCATAATAAAACAAGAGGAAGGTGTTTACATTTTGACATTAATTGGTGATAATTGGGTGGTTCTTGTAATGAGATCTTTAATAAGAGCCTTGTTCACTTTCTTCAATGTGATAGAAGAGGTACATTTACATCTAATGCTGGGAGTTGCATGTAAACAGAAGGTAATCCTTTTACACTTGATGGTTACTAGTCCTTGTGGTAGCTTTGCATGAATTAAAAAAAGGACATCTTGTCCTCCCAGAGGATACAGCTGAAGGTCAGGACTTGTGCTTTGTGTTCAGAGAATGAAAAGGATTGTAGGCCCCATCTCTCTTTGGCCAGGAATTATTGGGAAAAATACAACTTGCTGTACCATTCACAAAAGGTCTGCTAGTGTGTTACATGTGAATTTCAACTGCCACCTGTGTCTGACCCAGGAAAACAAAGACTAAAAGCTGATGGGGTAAATTCTAGCTTGGCAACATTTTATAATCATATAAACAAAAATAAGCAGCCCTAAGCTCACAGAAAAGGAAGATAGGCAATAGGTTGCATATATATTACAAATTACATTTTTTTGATATGTATTAACCTCTTCCTATATTTAATAGCTAAATCCTTTTTGTGGATCACAGACCTTTTGAAAATCTGATGAAAGCTATGGTCCTTCTATAGGAAGACACATGAAGGTATAAGCTTATAGACTTTTTATTGAATTTCTGAAAGTCATCGAATGTAGGAGACCAACTCAGTCTATTGATAATGGAGAACTTCATTCATTCAACCATTTGTTCAATACAAGAGTGATGATGACCTCCTTATGAAGGTACTGCACCTTTCTGAACTCATGCCTCAAAATCACCAATCCCTAAGCTCATTAAAGCCATGCTGTGTGATTGCACCACATATAATATGGCTTCTGTGTAAGTCTAAACAAGAGCAGAGAGTTTTACACCATTCAAACAGTACTTAATAGGAATAAATGTGAAGATTCTTTTCCTTATCCATCTGGCCCAGTAGTTCAGAGTCTATTTTGCATATTCTAATGCTTAACAATATGTTTAATAGGAAAGCAAGAATTATAAAAACCATTATACATTTATTCCTTGAAATATTATGTGGTCATTTAAAAGGATATTTGAAAAGAATTAGTAATCACCTAGGGAAAAAAATGCTTTGTCAAACTGTTAAGGTAATAAAGCTGATTCCATAAGAGTTTCAGCAGTATGCTTACATTTTTTTTTTCTTAAAAACAAAATTACCAAAAGTATTAGTGATTCTTTTTGGTAAAATTATAGATCATTTTTGTTATTTATACACTTTTCCACACTGTTACAATGAATGTGTATTATTTTACATTAAAATTGGGAAACAAAGTTCATTTAAAAATTATGGTAAGTAGTTTGCTAGAACAAGGAAAGTGTATTAGTCAAGTAGAAAATTTTCTTTAAGCAAAAGAATTCTGAATCCTCACTAATAAATGTGTGTGATTATATAGCATCAACTATCCTCTTTGGGACGAAGGAGACAGAGTCAATTTTCCTAGTAATTATTGAAATTGGATGTCTCAAATGACTAAATTAAGTTGTGATATAAAATGTGTGTTGTATTTTGTAATTTTCTCAAATTAGTAATAAAACACATGTAGTGCTCATAGGCTTTGAAAATATAAATTAAAAAAGTCTCTTAGGTACAAGCCTGTGTCATTCTGTAAAAGTGAGAATGTATTATTGGAGTCCATACTTAAAGTTTGTTTTTGTAGGGACACTTTTATGGCAATTGGTCACATTGTTTCTGCTACAAGTGTCAGTTTTGGATAAATGTTGTGCAATCACTGAAATTTGTGGTTTGGGGTTGAAATTTTGTCACAACCCTGAAAAATCACACCCAGAGGGTATGGATTAAATTTTTGGCCTTTACTCATGAGTTGGGTGAAACCAACACTAAAATAACATCTCAAGGGGTATAAAACTAACCATTCCAATAAAATGGACATATTCTTAAATAGAATTCAGTATAGCCTGTATATACTCAGATCATCCAGGACTGCTGAAGAAGAGAAATTTCAACTACTTTAAACTTCTCATTGGTAAGAACTGTGTACAGCTGGATCACCATGTATCACAATTCCATGAAGTTCAATGTGAATAAATATGAATGGTACCTCTTGGAATTGGGCAGACACTGGATGGAATTAAAGAGACAAGGAAGACTTCATCCATAACTATTTCAATAGGGGACATGACTATTGAGATAAGGTCATAGGCTATGTAATAGAGGAGAGAGACTGTTTTAATTCTGCTGAAAGAAAAGATGATAGAATTTTTAAGCTCTGATCTGAGCTAGTGGAAAAATCCTGGAGGATGTTAGTGGAGAAGCTGGTCACCATAGTTGCTAAATGGCAGCTTATCTAAATTAGATTCCTACCCTCCCCCAGAGACTGGGAGATTGAGGCTCAATCCTTCTTGATTATGTTTCAAAGGTATGGCTCCAAGGTCCTTGAGAAAGACACTCTTAAATAGTAGAATAGGCTAGTGGCCAGAAAAAGGGTTACATCTAAAAGGGGCAGAGAAAGAATTTACAATTGTAAATTTTCTGAAGTAAATTCTCTAAGAAAAGAGAGGACAGAAGAAGAAACATGTCTAAAGTTTAATCAAGCTACGGGGTTCCTTTGGGCCCTCTTGGTCATATTCATTTTCTCTGGAAGCAATGTGGAGATAGAAAATTTAAACCATAAGAATTGGCTTTTATCCTTGATTCTGTCTTAGGTATACTTTTTGAGTGTTGGTTCTTCTCTATTAGTTGTTTATACTGCATCAAAATTGCCACACACTTAGTGGCTTAACATAAATTTATTTATCTCATAGTTTTTGTGGGTCATAGGTCTGTTTAGGATCTGTTGAAATCACTGTGTTGACCAGGACTGTGTTTTCTTCTAGAAGCCTGAACTAGGGAAGCATCTGCTTCCTCTCCTTGCCTGTTTCTTGGCAAGATTCTTGGCAGTTTTCTGTAGTTGTAGGATTCATACCATCTTGGTTCTTCAAAGTGAGAAAGGGGAGTGAGAGATACTAGGGAAAATTGGCTTGCAGGAAGTTTTGTATATTGTAATCATAGGAACGACATCTTTGCTGTGGCCTGTTGGCTAGAAGTGAGTAACGTGTCCCATGCACACTCAGGAGAGGTTTTTACACAAAGATGTGAAGCCTAAGAGGCCAGCCTAAGTCTATGTGCCACATCCTACATTTGTAAAATCAAAGCAATTCACTTATACTAAACTTTTAGATCCATAGTAGTACTGCAAGTTGCTTTTGGAGCAATTTGGCAATGGATGGTGAGCTCTGTTTTAGAGCTCTGGTTCTCTATGCCTACTCTAACCTAAGCAGCATGTTCAGATTTCTTATGAACTTACTCTTCCCTTCCCTTCCCTTCCCTTCCCTTCCCTTCCCTTCCCTTCCTTCATGAAGTTTTTCTGTTCCCTTAAAATATATTTTAAAAATGCATTCGACCATATAATAATTATGATCACCTTAGTTGGAAAAGTTATGATTGAAATAAAATTTAAAATGAAAACTTGCTTCATTGAATTAAAGCTTCACCTCATGAATTTGACCATAATTATGATGTGATTCATCCTAGAAAGAATTCAAGATTCCCTGTCTTGAGTGAACAGCCTGTAACCTGGTAGCTTACTTTGCACAGAGACATGTAGAAACATTTCAATCAAACTTTTCTGCACGGTTTTTATCCTCTGCACACCCTTGAGTTTTTCATAGCTGTATCTTCTCCAGAGGGATCATCTCATTTGCAACAGGAAAGCCTAAGAAACTCCTAGTGGCACTTAAAGGAGTATCCAGATGAAAAGAGACCAAGTCACATGTTGCTATCATTCTAGAATATTTATTACATAGTTGAGCTTTCCACATCTGAGAACACACTTGAATATTTTCCTCTTTTTATTTGCAAAGTTATCTTTTCCATCTTAGTGTGAAGTCCTTATTGAGACGCTGACGCAATGTCCCATGCTGTGTTTACAGACTCTGTGGAGGTAAAGTGGAGGTGGGGAGGGAGCACGGGAAGAAGCAGTTCCTTAGCAATTGTTTTTCTCATTATGTTGTTAGGCGGCCCATCACCAATTATCCTTGGAAAGTTTTTTTTTTTAAATTCATTTATATCATCAAGTCTTTCTGTATATGATTGTTTATCTGTTTTTCAATTTGTAATAGGAAGGACACCATTTGAAATGGTGCTATATTAACTTCAGTTTTTGGCTCTAGATTCCAGCTGCTGTTTAATATCTTGCTTTTTAGGGCTCTTGGAGCCAATCCTCCCCTTTGTACTTGAAAAGTATAAACACATGACCTTTCCAGGCCTGGTAAGAGAACCTCCCCCAGATGGAGCACATGAGGCTTGCAATTAGGAAGGAAGAAGAGCAAGTGCAGATTTGGTGGCTTCTGATGGCCAGCATCTGACAACCACACCCCCTTCCCTCAGGATGTGCTGGGAATATGATCAGGCAGGGGTGCACTGAAGTGACTCCAGCAGTTGAACAGTTGAGCCTACCACAGAAGTGTTTGATACATAGTGGCCATATGGAGAAGAGAAGACCACAATGTGAGCCTCTGAGGAACTCAACATCTAGTTGGGTTGGAGAGGTATAAATTATGTAGCAAGAAAATAAAGTGATCCAGGAATTAAAATAAGAGGCAAGTTATTTCACAGTCAGGGATTGTGGCAGGCTTCATGGAAAAGTATGCCTTTGATCTGGGTCTTATAGAAGGAGTAGGACTGAATATGGATTTATAAGGGTGACCATATTTTACATTAGAGGAAATCACCTTGATAAAATGATTGCCATCTAAGTGTATAGCTTATTTGTAGTTACATGCATTTTAGTTTGCCAGGAGTTCAGATTCCATGTGGCTGAGAGAGGTGAGGACAAAGGGAGGGATGAGTCTCCAAAGGCATATAGAGGCAAATTATGGAGGACTCCATCACCAGCTTAAGATTTGCTGACTTTTTCATTGCTGTGGGGGGGGGGTGGGGTGGGGGGGCAGAATGGAGTCCTACTATAGTCATTAAAATGACAGATTTTGGGTTCAGAGTAACTTGGTTTTCTATTCTGATTTTGTCATCTACTGGTTATGTGAACTTGTGAACTTGTGTAGTATATAATGCATCTGACCTTAAGGGTGTTTTTTTTTCCATCAATAAATGACGACAGTAATGTCAATTTAAGAGGGAAATTCTGAGGATCGAATAAGATCCTGTACCTTAAATTCTTAGACTAATACCTGCTTCTCAACAGTCTGTGAGCTGTGATTTTGATAAATAGAAGGATGGCAGTGCAACAACCTCAACACAAGTATCCTCCTCAGTTGTGGATGTGAATGTAACATCCCCTCTCTCCCAGATAAGTAGGAACTGACCCTGCTCAAACCAGCTTATTGTTACATGGATGAGAACACTGGACTGAGCAGGGAGTCCAATGATCTCATGGAGAGCAACTCAAGCCAAAGTCATATAGAATGTGTAACAGAATTATCAATGAAGAAAGGGAGAATCTAGAAGGCAACAAGAAGCATAGGGAAACTAAAGAAGATAGAAAGTCTGTGGAATTCAGCCTAGAATGAATTCCTTGAAGTGACAGGGCTGAGAGAGATTTTTATGTACCTACCATTCTGAGTTGCTCAGGAGGGAATAGGCACTTTGCTGGTCTGGACAGAGGGAATGATGGCTCTTCATTTCTTCTGTTAACCTATAAGAGTCTTTCTGAATATCAGCAATGACAGAAGATTGAGGAACTTATTGACATATTAAGATACACACCATGAATGGAGGCTCAATCTATATACTGATTAGAGTCAGGATCCGAAAGTGTTGGTAGCTGGGTAGATAAAACTGTCAGAAGTTAGGCTATGCATGGAGCACAAAGCCAGGACACCATAACTAAAGGAAGAACAGGGGCACCTGGGTGGCTCAGTCGGTTAAGCATCTGACTTCAGCTCAGGTCATGATCTCACAGTTCGTGAGTTTGAGCCTCATATCAGGCTCTGTGCGGACAGCTCAGATTCTGGAGCCTGCTTTGGATTCTGTGTCTTCCTCTCTCTCTGCCCCTCCCCTGCTTGTGCTCTGTCTCTCAAAAATGAATAAACATTAAAAAAAATTTAAAGGAAGAACAGTATAACTAATATCATCTAAAGCAGAAAGTTACCTGCTAAGGGTATGTTAAGGTTAGAGGTTAAAGACGAGAGTCAGCACTAGAACTCAGCTCATGCCCAAAATTAGTTAATTTGGTCATGAAGCAGTTCCTTGCATTAGTGTCTTATGTTATCGATGGTTTTGTATGGCTGGAGGAGCAGTAAGTTGGAAGGATCAATTTGGGTGCAGTTGATACTGGGAGAGGTATCAGGGAATCTTAGAATCAAGTCATAGAGGCTAACTCACAAAAGCAAAATGGGAATTAATAAGGATAATGCAAGTTCAGTGAGTCAGTGGGAAGCTGGAGGTCCAGACTTGGAAAATGAACAGGAACCACAGGCACAGCAGAGGGGTGATCAGAAGGACATGTGGTTTTTATGCCTCCACTCTGACCTCCAGCTGTCCCCATATTAATTATGGTATCACTTACTCATTTACAAACCTGGGAGAACCTCAGATTGACCTCTGCTCTTGACTGGCCCCTGTCCTGAGCAAGGTAATGAACACATTCCTGTTTTGGCTTCCTTAGCGAGAAGTAAGCACCATTTCCCAAAATGATGTGAAATGAGAAGAGATCCCTTAAACAGAGACTGGGATGCTAATTGGAAAAGAGTAGTTGGGGTGTTAGATGTCTTCTTAGAGGCACTGAGGTAAAGAAGTACGAGGAAGGGATGGGGGAACAAAAGAAGATAAAGGGATAAAGAAGAAGATAAGCTTCTCAGAGGCAGTTTTCAGTAGTGTTAACACGACGCTGTATTACAGATGAGTTCCACGAGAAGGTAAAAACTGAGCTGGTCCTGAAGGGTCAATGGCGAAATAAGAAAGGGGACATTCCACAAAGCAGGACCAGTATAAGTAGGAGCTCAGTCTGATGACAGTTACTACCTTGTTTCTAAGTATATTAGTATGTTTGGAGTGCTGAGTATGTGTGAACTATTACTCTTTGGCTTTTCGTTTCTTTCTTGCTTTCTTTTTTTAATGTTTGTTTATTTTTGAGAGAGAGAGAGAGAGAAAGAGAGAGAGAGACAGAGACAGAGAGAGAGAGAGAGAACAAGCAGGGGAGGGGCAGAGAGAGAGAGGGAGTCATAGAATCTAAGGCAGGCTCCAGGCTCTGAGCTGTCAGGTGCTGGCCTCGAACCCACGGACCACGAGATCATGACCTGAGCCCGAGCCACTCAGGCACCCCTCTATGGCCTTTCTAATGAAAGGAATAATGGTAGGCTGGTGTAGTACCTTCAGGATGCCTTTTATCAGGGTCAATTTGCAAGGCACATACTTTGGAAACCCAAGAAACCTTTGGTCATCTCTCCTCCTCTTTTACTTCTGGTACAAATCTCTTACTAACAGAGCCTGTGTATACTGAGATGAAGAGATGTTTGTCATATTAAACCTCAAACAGTTGAAGGTTTAGGAGGAGCTGAGTGACTTATTTGATGAGTGTAGATTTATAAGAATTTGGGCTTGGAGTATGGAATCAAATTCTCTCTCCTAACCTGTGGGAGCCCATGAAATCTTTCCAGGAAAAATGATTGCAGTTGAGATTTTTGCCAAATAGTACCTCTTAAAAAAATCTCTATTTAAGTCATTCCTCAACAATAACTGAATATGTCTATTTTGTTATGCTTCTGACTGCTATGTGGCACTATTTATTTCTTTTTGAGAAGTATGTGGTAGAGAATAAGATAATTCTGATTACAACGAAGTGAGAGGACACTCATGTTATTTTATTTGTTTTGTCCCCTCAGTTGAAGCTTTGTGTTTTTGGATTGTTCGTCATATACGCCTTTGCCTGCTATCATTTCCAAATGGTGACTCTTATACATGTATTTTAATATTCTTCATATGTCGTTTTAATGTTGTTCATCTGTTAAGGCTGAAGTGACTTTTTGTCTTTGTAACACTAGGATAATTTAAAGAGAATGTTTCTGAAGCATCATTTTATTTCATTGTAAATTGGGCCAAATAAAATATTTTTGTTCATTTGGGCAGCATGTCAACAGCTATGTATTTCAAACAAAAAGTGTGATTTCTTTTAACATTTTCAAGCAGTTCAGATGGAGAGGACCTTTGAAAAAGTTCCTGTTAAAAGTGATGTTGAGAGTTAGTAGTACAGATTGGAGGATAATGTGGAAAAAAATCTCTGAATGTTTAACCTTCTCCTCTTTCCTATCCCTACACTGCCAGCTTCTATCCTTTCTAACTGCCCAGGGTCTGTCTTTTCCAATGCTACCCATGATGGAATTAAGGTCTTAGAGAATCACATTTTCTTCTAAAGGATGTCTTGGCGTTCAGTCTCTCAGCACACATCATCCACAGTTCTGTCACCACCTGTTGTACCTCATTACTTACAAATATCCAAGAAGAACTTTGAAGTTTTAGAACTATTCATTACTGTAGGTTGGTTAAGAAGTACAGTAAAACCTTGGGTTGTGAGTAACTTGTTCTGCAAGTATTCTGCAAGATGAGCAAACATTTCTAATAATTTTTAAACATTTTTAAAGTTTATTATTTTAAGAGAGAGAGAGAGAGAGAGAGAGAGAGAGAGAGAGAGAGCGTGCATGTGTGAGTGGGGGAGGAGCAGAGAGGGAGGAAGGCACAGAATCCGAAGCAGGCTCCAGGCTCTGAGCTGTCAGCGCAGAGCCCGACATGGGGCTTGATCTCCCAGACCACAAGATCATGACCTGAGCTGAAGTCGGACACTTAAGTGACTGAGCCACCCAGGTGCCCCTCTATTAAAGTTTAACTTGATAAATAAGTGATGTCTTGCAATACGTGTAGTATATGACACCAAATTTCACATGATCACAACTGAGCCAATGGTTCTTGAAATTATCTTTGATATATGAGTGCTTTCGGTTACAAGCATGTTTCTGGGATGAATTATACTCACAAACCAAGATTTTACTGTACACCCTTTATCCTCCCATCTGCTTGGACAATGACATCCTGAGCCAATGAACACCAGTGATAACTAAGGAGGAGAGAAATTCTTATTTGTGTGGCACATATGTCCCACCTGTCCTTTAAGACAGCAGCACCTGGATAGATGTTCAAAGGATATCTTACCATAGACAGTGATGTGATCAACATATTTTATTGGCATTTGCTGCTTCCGCCATATTTGTTGTCTAATGGATCTGAAATCATCAGCCTCCACCTGGTAGCAATTCCTGCAGCTAAGTTAAGTAGTTTTTAGAAACAGTCTTTGGGGAACTATTTATCTAAATGTAATTTAACAAGCTGGTTTGGTAGATTATCATGATATTAGTATCAAGTGTACAGTTCATTACATATATATGTGTATATGTACATTCACACATATATACACACCAACACATTTTATTTTTTTAAGTATTTTTAAAATTTATTTATTTATTTTGGGAGAGACAGAGACAGCGTGCATGGGGGAGGGCCAGAGAGAGAAGGAGAAAGGGAATCCCAAGCAGGCTTTGCGCTGATAGCTGCAGAGCTAGATGTGGGGCTCAAACTCATGAACTTGTGAGATCATGACCAGAGCCGAAACCAAGGGTCGGATGCTCAACCGAATGAACCACCCAGGCGCCCCACATATGCACACATTTTAAAATTATTCATGGACTTACCTTGATAATGCTTAGGTCTACGTTTAAATGGCAACATGTTGAAAATATTTCCTGTATTATAATAATGTTTATTAGCGCTGTTATTTTGAGGCAAAAAAAAAAAAACATAAGAGACATTGTATTAGAGTTCAAGAATATAGACTCTGCAGCTAGATTACCAGTGTTCAAGTCCTGATTTTACAAGTTATTAGTTCTGTGACCCAGAGCTATTAGCTCTATAATGTTTTTGTGCCTTGTTGGCCTCAACTATAAAATATAAAATATGGATAATCGTCACGGGATTGTAGACCCAAATAATGTCCTTAGTGTGGATTTTATGGAGGTGTATTACATGAGTATATATACATCTCTTTTTTTTTGTTATTAGATAGTGTTCAGAATGTTGATGTGTTCTTAATAGAATTAGAAATTCCAAAGTCAGAAAGAAAAACAACAGGTGAAAATGCACCACATTCAATCCTCATTCTGTAATAGTCTTCACCTTAAGTAAAAACTGAGTATGGATGGTCAGCAGAGAGCATGCTGGGAAGACCCATCCCGTGCTGGTCTCTCTTGTGTGGTCTTGGCCAAGTTCTTAACCCCTCTCTACTCCTGTTGCCTCATCTATAAAAATGCTCCCTTGGATTACATGATCTCTAAGGTGCTTTCCACTCTAAAAGTCTGTGAATCTTTCAGTATACTTTGACATAATGAGTTTTACACATGGAATACTCTTGAAAGCATTTAGCTTTTTTTTTTTTAACAAAGAGTTTTTCAGGTGTTTCCTCTTCTTCCTTCCCACCTCCCTTTTCCTTCTCCTTCCTTCTATTATGTAGAATCTGTAGAGATTCCAAACATGACTACTGCTTTTAGGATGGTGAAATAGTAGGATTTCCACTTCTAAGACACAGTAATTGAGATTCCATGAGATGAAATCCTTATAGTAGGTTAAAGCAATCTTAAAACACAAAATTTAATGTTCCTCCTCAGTGATTCATTATCCTCTCTGTTCTTTTGTTCCCCAAACTCAGTCCTTCCCCTACCTTCCCTTACCTGATGGACATCTCCTACATCTATCTCAGCCAGAGTTCTGGTAGCCATCAGAGAACTGTCCCTCTTACCTCCTGCTGCATCCACAGTAATTCAGTAACAGAAGTCATGACTATGTTAGCTAACTTACCTGATACATTATCTTCTCCTTTCCCTTTCTGTTGCCACCACCTCAGCTCATGTTCTAATCATTTCTTGCGTGCATTATTTCAACTAACCTGTTTCCCTTATTCTGATCTCAGATAGCCCCCATAAATTCTCTACTTCTCTGCCAGAGTGGGATTTCCTGGAATGAATGTCTGATTATCATATCCATCCCCTAATACACTTTTCTAGTTTCTTACTAGCTCTTCGTTGAATGCCTCTTACCAAAGTTGTCACTTGATTTACTAGTCATTAGCCTCCCCTTCCCCTGACCCTCTCCCCTTTAGCTATGATAGCTATTACTGAACTACTTTCTTTTCTTTAGTAATTTTTTGTTTGCTTGTTTCTGGTAGCTACTTCCCAGCTTTATCCTCCTGTTCCTACTGTCTGGAGTACTTGTCTTCATCTGCCGTGTAAATGCTCAGCTTTTCAAGGTTCAGCTATTTCAAACACTTTGTGAAACTTCTTTTCCTGCTACACCATTTCAGGCTACCAGGAATAAGCTTGTCTTTGGTGCCTCTGCTGTTATTTGTAATAGAAATACCCATAAAAGAAATGATGGCAAAGTTACTCACTAAACCGCTGAGATGCACAGTTGACACAATGTTTCTTTTTTTTTTAATTTTTTTTTTCAACGTTTATTTATTTTTGGGACAGAGAGAGAGCATGAACGGGGGAGGGGCAGAGGGAGAGGAAGACACAGAATCGGAAACAGGCTCCAGGCTCCGAGCCATCAGCCCAGAGCCTGACGCGGGGCTTGAACTCCCGGACCGCGAGATCGTGACCTGGCTGAAGTCGGACGCTTAACCGACTGCGCCACCCAGGCGCCCTGACACAATGTTTCTTTTGTTGTTGTTGTTGTTGTTTGTTTGTTTGTTTGTTTTTAAGTTGGGTTCCTCTCCTTCGCAAAGGCCCACAGTGGAAAAAAAAATAGGTAAGATATATAACAGTGGCTACTTAAGTGATTCTCAGCATCTCTGGGAGAAAGTATGCAGTCTTGGATATTTCAGTCGTCTGCCCCTATTTTAGGGGCAATTTTTCCTAAACTAGTCTGGGTGTAAGGTGTTGAAGAATGAGTGAGTTGCATAATCTTATGGGTAAACCATTGGGGTTCTTGGGTACTAAGGCTTCTGGTTCCTCTGGTTCCTCTGGTCCCTGAAGGAGTACCCTTGTTCACCTGGTTGCTAGTCTTGCAAGTGAGGACAGCTACTAGCATAGATTGTGGACTGGCTTTGTGACCCACCTTTGTACCCTGGTTGGCTAGACCTTTCTTGTCTTAGAGACTTGCTGGCCTTTGAGGCTTTGCAGCCTCCTCTCTCTGGATCTGAGATTCTGGACTTTTACCCAGTCTATGGGATTTACCTCCAAGAGGGCCCTTAGCAGGCCCAGTAACTTAATTCAGAGTCCAGGCAATGCAAGAATATTCAGGAGTGCAAACTAGAGCCTATTGCACTTGGCCACACCACTCTGGGAAACCTCTGCTGACTGAGGCCCACTTTATGTTTTCCTGCACTTATTTCGTGTTTTTAAAGGCATTCTTCTCCACCACCCCCTTTTCCACATATACCCTTTCAGTGTGTTCCCAAAGAGAAAAAAGGCAACAACCTTGATCTCAACGTAGTGCTTTCTTGGTTCCTCTAGGACAACAAAAAGGTCTTCCTTTTGTGTTGTTACTCCTTCTTTCTTGACTCCTTCTTATGGAAAGGGCTTAATGGTAGAAAAGAATAGAATGTTTTCTTGTATTACGGAACAGATTCTACAATAAGATTGAACATGCTTATCTCTTAGAAACTTACTGAGTGCTTTAAATATATTTTCTCATTTAGTTTTCATGACTCCCTATGACATAGCTGCTATTATTATTATTGTTATTATCATTCCTATTTTACAGAGGCTCATAAAAGGCCATTAGTATCCCATGGTTCACCACAGGCACGTTGACAGAGCCTAATACCTGTATGGACTACTCTAAAAGCCTCCTAAGTACAAGGTACATTACATGATTTCATCCGTATTATCCAGCACTATTTTCAGTGTCGCTCTGTATGCTACAGCCAGACTCACTTTTTTTTATTCCCCCAAATTGTCTTAATTATTTTCTTTTTTATTGTTATTATTATTTCTGGACCATCTGCTGTTCCTTCTATTTGGAATTCTTTTTCCTTCTACGTGCAGCAAGTATAAACCTCAGCTTACAAACTCGGGTGGCAAGAAATAAAAGTCTTTATTTTATAATTCAGTTTTGTTTATCTTTTAACCAACCTCCTGTCAAGCCTGCAAAGAAATAGTTTTCAGCCTTTCTTGGGGCCCCACCGTGGTACGCTTACCTACCATGGTATCCAAGTAACATGTAGGTCTAAGGCATTACATGTGGATCATAGTGGCCATGAGAATATACTCTCAGACTACAAATTACAGGGAGCATTACTGACCAAAAGCCCCTACTGCTGTGGTTTGAAAGCCACTGACACATTTATACAAGTTTCCCAGGGGCTTCTCCCAGCCAGTGAATAAGTGTAGCAGGGATATTCAGGCAGACCTATTTCTGGAAGACATGGGATTTCTTTGATAGATTTGGTTCACAGACACCCGAACAATCTTGCTGAACCATTCTTCCATAACACCGCAGGCTAAGGCATTGCTTCTGTCAGCCTTCCTTCCCTCTTTCCTCCATTGGGAGATAAGACTTGTATTACTGTCTGAAGATAATTACAATCTTTAAGGCTCCCTCCCTATTTTCTCTCATAAGTGTTTCCCTTAGTAAAATGTTGGCATATTTAATCCTGTCTTGGTATCTGGTCTGTTTCTAAGAAAACCATGCTAAAATATATGGTATTTCGTTACCAAGTCGTCCCTTCCTACCAGAAACTACTAAGAGACCTGTCTCTCAGTGGACATATTACCATGGCCCTTCAAATCTGCTGGCTCTTGGCTGTTTGAGTCCATGATTCCAGTGCGAGAATCTTCTGAGAGGTTACCTATGGTCTTCTGTGTCTAGTTACCCTAGGAAGTTAAAACCTTTCTTAGGCTTTGCTGATGCCAAACTGCCCTCACCAATACATCAAATGAGGCTACCTTCTATGAACTTATATTTTACTGGGGAGAAAACAGACAAAAATGAAATGAATGACTGAGCAAATAAGTAAAATAGTTATAGCTAGTAATCAGTCTTATGAAAGAAAAAAATATATAAGTGTAATAAAAATAATTGTGTAATATTGCATTGAAATCAAGAATGGTTTATTGAGAAGGTGGTATTTTGCTTAAGATTCGAAGGAGAAGTGATAATTATTTCTTAATATCTTCTGTTTAACATATAAAGTTATAGTTTCCACCTTATATATGAAGAAAAACATTGAGCTTGAGGTCAGGAATGTAATACTAGCCAAGTCCTCTTTTCTAAGTATCTATAAAATCTTCAGCAAATAAATAAAATTGTTAGGAACTCCATTATCTTATTGTTACTTAAATTAAGTGGTTTTTAAGATCCTTTCACCTCTAATAGTCCCTAAGTCAAGATCAATCAGCCACCCAGCTATTGATCTAGAAGATTGATCTTGCCAGCTATCTGTCTAAAACCATGCTCTTTAACATCAACCTTTATATTTTTCAGAACATAATGCAGCAAGGTCAGAGGTATTTGGGTTTGAGTAGTGGTTTGCTTTCATGTATAATGTGTGAACTTGGTTCAAATTTTCAACTATAAAATGAAAATAATAGCCCTTTCTCATATTGTCTATGAGAGTGGAGATTATGTACGTACAATTCCTAGCACAAATGAACTAGATGTGAAATAAACATTTTAAAGTATGCAGTTCAGAGACATTTAATACATTCACCTTGTGCAACTGCCAATATGATCTATTTTTGCAATCAATTTTTAAAATGATTTCTATAACTCTGACAATCTTCTATCCTCTATTATGTACTTAGAAGAAATTATTTTTATCACTTTTTGTGTTCACCAGGATATATTTGATTTATCTAATTTGGGAGAGCAACACTGGTATATAACATTATAAAATTTTCAGGTATATGACATTATAATTTGATACTTGTGTATACTGCAAAGTGATGATCACCATAAGTCTAGTTACCATCCATCACCGTACATTTGAGCCCCTTTACCCATTTTACCTACCCCCAAAACCCTTTCCCTTTGGTCATCATCAATATGTTCTTTTTAATCCATGTTTTTTTGTTTGTTTTTGTTTTTGTTTTAGATTTCACATATAAGTTAAATAATTCAGTATTGGTGTTATTGGCCTTTCTCTTATTTCACTTAGGATAATACATTTGAGGTCCATCCATGTTGTTGCAAATGGCAAGATATCTTCTTTTTTTATGGCTGAGTAGTATTGTGTGTATATCTATTGTCTATCTATATATTTCATATCTTCTTTATCCATTCATCCATCATTGGATATATTTTCTTTCTCTATCTTGGCTATTGTAATGCAGTCAACATTAGGTGTGCATATGTTTTCCAATTACTATTTTGTATTCTTCATATAAATACCCAGTGGAATAGCTGGATCATATGCTAGTTTGATTTTAACTTTTAGAGACACTTTCATACTGTTTTCCACATTGGTTGCACCAATTTATGTTAGGTGATCATAGGATTTTTATCTTTTGTTTTGTTGATGTGGTGTATCACATTGATTGGTTTGTGAGTGTTAAACCATCCTTGTATCTCTAGAATAAATCCTACTTGATTATAGTGTATGATCTTTAAATTCATTGTTGAATTTGCTTTGCTAATATTTTGTTGAGAATGTTTGCCTCTGTGTTCATTAAGGATATTGACTTGTAATTTCTTTTTTGTGGTGTCCATGTCTTGTTTTGGTATCAGGTAAGGCAGGCCTTATAAAAAGAATTTGGAAGCATTACCATGTTTCAATTTTTTGGAAGAGTTTGAGAAGCTTAGGTATTAAGTTTTTGAATGTTTGGTAGGATTCACCAGTGAAGCCATCTATCCCTGGACTTTTGTTTGTTGGGAGGTTTTTGATTACTGATTTAATCTCTCTTTTTTTTAAAATTATTATTATTTTTGAATTCTTTTATTGTTTATTTTTGAGAGAGAGACACACATATACATACAGAGCATGAGTAGGGGAGGGGCAGAGAGAGGGAGAGACACAGAATCCGAAGCAGGTTCCAGGCTGTCAGCTCAGAGCTGACATGGGGCTCAAACCCACCAACAGTGAGATTATGAGCTGAGTCAAAGTCAGACGTTCAACCAACTGAGCCAACCAGGTGTACCTAATCTCTTTTCTAGTAATTGATCTGTTAAGATTTTCTATTTCTTCATGATTCAGTATTGGTAGATCATATGTTTTTAGGAATTTGTCCATTCCTTATTAGGTTGCCTTATTTATTGGGATGTAACTGTCATAGTATTCTCTTTGTATTTCTCTTTGTATTTCTGTGGTATCAGTTGTAACTTCTCTTTCATTTCAGATTTTATTTATTTGAGCTCTCTCTCTCTTTTGTTTTTTCTCTTGGTTAACCTAGCTATAGATTTGCCAATTTTGTTATCTATTCAGTGAACCAATTCTTAGTTTCATCAGTCTTCAACATTGTCTTTTTAGTTTGTATTTCATTTATTTCCACTCTGATATTTACTGTTTCCTTCCTTCTACTAACTATAAGCTTCTAATGTTCTTTTTCTATATCTTTTAGATGTAGAATTAGATTGTGTATTTGATATTGTGTCTTGAAGGTAGGCCTTAAGATTCTTTCACTTTTTAAAAATTATTTTTTCTTTTTGCTGCTTGAACTGAGTAATTTCCACTACCCTGTCTTCCAGGTTGCTGATGCATTCTTCTACTTTATCTAATGTGCTTTTGAATCCCATATATGTGTGTGTGTGTGTGTGTGTGTGTGTGTGTGTGTGTGTGTGTGTGTGTATATATTTAGTTTAGCTCCTGTTTTCTTTAGCTCTTGGATTTCTGTTTGGTACTTTCTGATGTTTTACATCTCTTTTGTTTAAGTTCTCACTTTGTTCATCCATTCTTCTCTTGAGTTTGGTGAGCATCTTTATGATTATTACTTTGAACTCTTTATCAGGTTGATTGCTTATTTCTCTTTCATTAAGGTTTTTTGTAAGGCTTGTTCTTTTTGTTTGGAATTTTTTCTCTGTCTCCTCCTTTAGCTTGATTCTCTATAGTTGTTTCTGTGCATTAGGTGAAACAGCTACCTCTCCCTGTCTTGAAGGAGGGGCTGTGTATAGATGAACCTTTATGTGCAAACTTGCCCTAGCTTTTGGTTGGTTCTTGGACCTTTGTGATTATCTAAATCTTGATAGGTCCCAGTTGTTAAGGGTTTTCCAAGACCTGTCTGTGTTTCAAAGGAAGGGGTCTCAGAAAATGCCTACTTTCAGGCTAATTGTAAACCAGATTCTTAGGCAGCAGATTTTAATGTATGTAAATATAAAGTGTCTCTAGTTGATTGCAATTGTAAACCCTGCTGATTTTCAGACCAGGGGGTCTGGAGCTGTGCCCTGAGTGAAAGTTGCAAAAATTATGACTTTAGATGTGTATATAAGCTCCTTTTTTGGAGATATCAGTGAGCCTTGGTGGTGTCATAATAGGGCACTGATATGATATTTTCCTGCCCATGTTTTCTGGGGGCACCTCTGCAGCCTTGGGATTTGTGGCAAACCTGAATGTTGTCCCTCAGGCATGATGATGAGAAATAGGCTCTTTTCATAGGAAGACTGGGGATGTGCTTCAATCTGCTGTTTATGCAGTGTCCTGGAGGTGGTATCCTGCCAAGGACGCTTGCTCTGATTGTTTCAGACCTGTGGGTCACAGAAATACACTCACCCTTGGCCACCACAGTCAGGCAGTCAAGGGGCATATCCTGTGTGGGCTATTTGTGTCCACTGGCTATGTCATGCTGAGGCTAGGTGTTCCCCAGCTAGACTAGGGTAGGGCATGATGCCTCTATGGTTCATGGGGGCTGTGCACTTGCTACCCAACTGCAGAATAGAGACTTTTGATTATTGTACTCTACAGTCTCACAAATGTGCATATATATGTATCTTAAATATTAAATGATTATAATATCTTACCTTATTTTTAGTTATTAATTATAGTGCTATTGCATTGTTTGTCACAGAATCTCCACATTAATCTCAGGGAATACTGGGAATCAATGTCATAAAAAATTAATGTACAACCAGATTAATGTGTGAATAGGTTTTGTTCTCACCATCACATCCACTTGCTTTCTGAGAGGTATAACTTAATTAAAACATGTCAAACTATGGGTGAATAGTAGTTTTATAATAATGGACTTGTAGTCTTGTGGAACATCAACAGCAGTGTCATGAAATGGCTTTCGAGGCCTTGAACTTGGCAGCCACTCCAAAAATTCAATTTGGCTTGCTAAGTAATGGAAAAGCCAAAAGTGAAAAGGGTAAAGCAGGAAGGGACTAGCTGTATTTATGGGTGGGCTTTAGAAATGAAACTGTTCCCAAAGCAGAAATGGAACATGGAACTCAACTCCCAAAGCTAATAAACTGAGGCATTCACATCTACAAATCACCCAACTTCAGTTTGGCTGCTTTTGTAGGAAAGTGTTTTCTAATATGGTGTGAAGTAAATGGGTCCTAGTGAATGTACAATGGTCTGATGTTCTTGGGACTCATGTTTCTATTGAGGGAATGTGAAAATTATGATGGTTTCTAAATATTTATAAAATATTGAGAGCTTTTGCACCCCTCCTCCCAAAGTCATTAGCTTGATATCAGCCTTAGTTTTATAATATTTACTAACAAAGAAAATAGGCATTTTTGTCTTTTGGTTAAGTGCAATAGGAGGAACTATGGTTTGTAAACAATTTATGATTTTACTTAGAAAAAATTATGTAACTGTAATTTTAAAATATAAAGTAAAAACACAGTTTGACATGTGTTGAATTGGCCTATATATTACAGTTTATATCAGATTAAGTTGTGAAAAGTTAATTGGGGGAATATTTTTAAGATCTGCTTTTTAGTAAATACAGATTTAGGAGATAAAACCCATGAACAGAAAACTTTTCATTTATTTCTATGCTTTTTATGGAAGTTAGATGCTAGCACTTATTAGGTTTTTCTGTACTCCTAAGTCCTTTTATTCATCCAGGATTCTCCTCAATTCTCCTCATCACTTTTTAGAACATTATGATTATTCAGAGATTATTCTATGATTTTGTTAAAGAGATAATTATGGAAAAACATGACAACCATCTTTTCTCACCAACCCGATACCTGTTTCTTTGCTTTGAGTATTAGAGCATTAGAGTACCTGAGCATTAGAATCTGGGAGTGCCTGGGTGGCTCAGTTGGTTAAGCATCTGACTTGGGATCAGGTCACGATCTCACAGTTCGCAGGTTCGAGCCCCCACATCAGGCTCTGTGCTGACAGCTTGGAGCCTGGAGCCTGCTTCAGATTCTGTGTCTCTGATTCTCTCTGCCTCTCCCCTGCTCACGCTCTCCTCTCCTTCCCTCTCTCTCTCCCTCTCTCTTTCTCTCTCTCTCTCTCAAAAATAAATAAATATTAAAGAAATTAAAAAAGAATCTGAAAAATATGTACTTTTAAATCCAGATTCTAATCTAGATTGACCTTGGGTACACCACTTAATCTCACAGAATCTAAGTTCCAACAACAACAACAACAATGACAAATATATAATATTTGATACAACCTCCCTCAGAGTGTGGTGGTGAGGATTCTGTGAGCTAAGTACATGAAAGCTACATGGCAGGGTGGCTGTCACATAGACATTACTCAGTAAGTGTTAATATCTTTCTCCCGATTATATGATCACATAACATACTGTATATATCATTTCTATCCTCACAAAGCGTACATTAAACAAAATGTGAACAAAACTAAACCTTAACTGAAAGCAGTTTTGGATGTGTTATGGATATTAAATTATTATGGGAGTTTTAATTTCCTCTCCTATTTTGCAAATCCACATCTTCACCATTTCTTTGTATTTCTCTCACACATATGTACATCCAGACAATGAGAAGGATATTTCTTCTTACCACCATCTCAGAATCTCTGGAAATTTCTGTTTTGAGAGCGTGTACTTCTACAATATGGATTTTCAGAGACTTAGAAAGCATTAATTTGTCTTTTTCTCCTATTATTTCCTTAGCGAATAAAAATTAATCTTGGGATATTTTTTTCTTTACACTAAAACTCTGTAACAGTAATGTGTTCCATCCAAATTGGAAAACTAGGTATATAAAACTTAAATTTTACTTTCTTGGGTTTTGTTCTTACTAATACAACATCTTGGTGTGCTCACTGTAAGTTGCTTCCTATGACTTCAGGTTATTACCTGGTAGAACTAAGACCTGTCCCTAATGCCCTAGTTACTCCGTTCTTCAGCCTTTTGTGTCTAACACCCTTGGCGCATCAGAGACCTTCATGTTCCTCTCAAATGATTTCTGAATGAAAAGGCCCTTATCTTCACTTCCTTTTCAGTTAGTAAGTTACTGAGTGAGATATGTCATCTTTTACGTCTCTCACAGTTTATGGCACTTTTACTCATAGTGGCAGACTGAATATTTAATAAATGAGCAAATGTATGGATGGCCCCCTATTGAACACAGAGATACAAAAGTAGGCTAAAACATTATTTAAAATAATCCATCTTTTAAAAGAGGCCTCTGGGGCGCCTGGGTGGCGCAGTTGGTTAAGCGTCCGACTTCAGCCAGGTCACGATCTCACGGTCCGGGAGTTCGAGCCCCGCGTCAGGCTCTGGGCTGATGGCTCAGAGCCTGGAGCCAGTTTCCGATTCTGTGTCTCCCTCTCTCTCTGCCCCTCCCCCGTTCATGCTCTCTCTCTCTCTGTCCCAAAAATAAATAAACGTTGAAAAAAAAAATTTTTTTTTAAAAGAGGCCTCTGTACTTACAGTTTTTGCATAAATATAAGAATATGAGAAACGATTCTTCCCCATAGAGCTTGGGATATATTTTGATGCTACCTGTATATCACCTTTTTCTTCTCTCTTTGCCCAACTTAGCCTAGATGTCCAGGAGTTACTGGACAGGAATCAGCTAAAAAGATGTGCATAAATTTTTATAGCAAATGTAGTCATCTCACAATAATTGGCTGATAGAAAAATGAAATGTAGGAGATTTGAGAAGTTAAGTGTATCATTAATTTTATATTACACTAATTGTGTGGTTTACATTTATAGCTCAATGAATGCTATCTGTGATTTTTTAGGAAGGAAATATGGAAAAAGAAGAAATGTTTTCGCTATTATCCCCAGGTATTCAAAAAAAAACCAGAACTCTTCTCTGAGAAATTCAAATAATTAGTTTCTAGAAACGGATCCTAGAGTAATGTAAATGTGCTTGACGTAAACTACATTAATGAAACCTAAAAAGAACTTTAAAAGCTACATTCTTCTTGTGAACTCAATACTTGAAAACCCCTTACGATAATTTAAAAGGGTACATTTATTATATAAAATTCTATGTTCAATTACATTTTAATAACAAATATCACACTGGCTAGTTTTATTTGCTTGCTTTATTTTTTATGGTTTAGCCAAGGAAACTGAGGAGTTAGTTACTCTCTTGTTTTTGTAGTTATGAAAAAAATTGAGAATAAAACATACGTTGTTGATGTGAGTTGTTTATTCTTTATATTTGAACTCTGTCATTTAAATTGGGTTAAATAGCTAATTTCCATTTCACAGCAAAACCACTGTTGTGCGGCTTTTTCCATGGTGAATTACAAATCATTTTGGCTTTAATGTTTGGCAGATATGTACTTGGTTTTTATATCAGATCTGCCTTTGGTTGGGTTCCTGGTTGCTCCAATGCAGCAAAAATTGAATTGCCAAATATTTTTATTGGCTTGTCACCTTTGCTGTTGTAAAAATATTAAATCAAGGATCTATTAAAACCAGATTCTGAAATGCCTGACTATTCAAACTGTTCTGCTCAGGATTGATCTGGATTTTGCCTTCTTTTTCAGCTTCATTTTATTTCTGTTGGTCTGTTTTCTGAATTTATTAGTCATTTTATACATTTTTAAAATAAAATCTGTTACATGTTTTTATACTGATCAATAATCTGATCTGTTCTTAGTGAAATAAGTGATCGGTTTAAAAGGATATTGCATGATTTCACTAATAGACTGAGAACTGTTTTCAAATTAGAAAATATTTTAAAAATTAGGGCAATGTTGCAGCCCAACAAGGGTTTGAACAGATGTTCATTTCCAAGATTAAAGAGTTTTTAGAAATTTTAATTGGTGTAGAACTATGAAATTTCAAGTACAATGTCAGCAGTGCACTTCATAAAAATGTTTTAATTCTTTTTACTTAACAAATATTTCTGCCTAGACACTATGAAGAAGAGTAGGGCAATATTCCAATTAAGTTGTTTTTTTTTTAATTGTCACTTACAAGATTTCTTTATGTTAAATCAGTTTTTTGAAGTTTTTAAACATTTATTTATTTTTGAAGGAGAAAGAGACAGAGAGTGAGCAGGGGAGAGGAGCAGAGTGACAGGGAGACACAGACTCCAAAGCAGGCTCCAGGCTCTGAGCTATCAGCACAGAGCCTGATGTGGGACTCAAACTCACAAACCATCAATTCATGACCTGAGCCATGTGAAGTCAGTTGCTCCAGGGACTGAGCCACCTAGGTGTTCCAATGTTAAATCAGTTTTCTTATGTTTTCTTGTTTTAATTCAAAATACCTGCTCATTTAACAAAACAAAA
Organism: Prionailurus viverrinus; assembly: GCF_022837055.1. NCBI lineage: Eukaryota > Metazoa > Chordata > Mammalia > Carnivora > Felidae > Prionailurus > Prionailurus viverrinus. The sequence goes on from NC_062567.1 coordinate 98,470,169, forward strand.
CAAAACATAAACACCCTCTCACTTTAAAACATGCCAAGTTTTAATATTTAAATAGCTTTATAATCACATCCCCTTGATATGACTACTGATAAGAAAAATTCAAAGCAATTAGATTTCTTAAATGGAAAAATTTAACCTTTTCAATTTAAAAGATGTGTCTCAAAAATGACATGGGCACCTGGGTGGCTCAGTTGGTTGAGTGTCCAACTTCAACCCAGGTCATGATCTCACAGCTTTAAGTACAAGCCCCAAGCCAGCTTTAGCTCTTCTGTCCCTATCTCTCTCTGCCCCTTCCCCGCTTGTGCTCTCTCAAAAATAAATAAAATAAAAAAAAATGACATGAAACACGTATAGTAGATGAATTTTTAAAACTTTAAGACTAAAGTGTTAATTAGGATTGTAGTTATTAGGTACTATTACAGATTTCTCTGCGTACAGTTTTTCATCCTCTGTTCTTATTGTCCATGAACATCTATTAATCATTTATTATTCTTTCATTCTTTCAGTATCACTTAAGAGCAGGATAATTTACATATTTTCTGGCCATGTTTTCTAGTATATAAAAGCTCCTGACCTACAGGATGTTATAATCTAATTACAAAAACTAATTATAGTTATTAATAATTAAGAGAGTATAGGGCTGCCTGGGTGACTCATTCGGTTGAGTTTCTGATTCTTGATTTTGGCTCAGGCCATGATCCCAGAGTCATTGGATCAAGCCCCATGTCAGGCTTTTCGCTGATGGTGCAGAGCCTGCTTAAGATTCTGTCTCCCTCTGCCCCTCTCCCCTGCTCGTACATGCTCTCTTTCTCTAGCATTAAAGAAAAAAATGAGAAAGAGTGTATGATAAAACACATATGAAGAGAAGACTTTCATGACCACCATGGTGTACCCAGTCTCAGGTTATTTATTTAGTTTTATGTCCTCAAGTAATGTTTCTTTTTATTAATGTGCTTTTGTTGATTTGGTACTAGGCTTTCTTTAGCTTGATTAAATAATTCTTTCCAGTTGTCAGAATGAGTTTACCAAAGTTTTTCCAATGCCCAGCATCTAGTGGGGTCTTAATAAATATCTGCAGACTGAGTGACTGAATGTGAAATACAACATAAACACTCAGGCAAGTGAAAGTCAATTTGGATTTGGAATTGATAAGGAAGGTCTGAATAAGTAAGTGGCATTTGAATTGGCTCTAGAAGAAAAAGACATGGATAAATGGAAAGAATGAAGAGAGACATTCACTGGGGTGGTAGAAAATGAGATAACACGATGTTAACCATTTTAAAGTGAACAATTCAGTGGCATTTAGCACATTGACAATGTTGTGTTACCAACTCTATCTAACATTTTCAAACACTTTCATCATCTCAAAAGGAAACACTGTATTCCTTAAGCAGTCCACATTTCCTTTTTCTCCCCAGCCCCTGGCAACCACCAGTCTTCATTCTGTCTCTATGTGTTTACCTATTCTGGATATTTCATAGAAGTTGGAATCCTATGCTATACAACCATTGTGTCTGGCTTCTTTCACTCACCATAATGTTTTCAAGGTTCATTCACATTGTAGCGTATATCAGTGCTTCATTCATTTTTATGTCTGCATATTTCATTGTATGTATGTACCACAATTTGTTTTTCCATTCATCCATTGATGCACCTTTGGTCTGTTTCCACCTCTTGGCTATTATGAATAGTGTTGTTATGAACATGCATGTGCATGTGATTTTTTAGTATCTGTTTTTAATTCTTTAGGGTATATGTCCAGAAATGAAATTGCTGGATCATATCTTATGACATGATAGTGATTTTAGGACAAATTATGACCTAATATTTATTGGATATCATAAGAAAAGATTATTTTGTGAATGTTAAAACTATATTGAGTTTAAATTTTTGCATTAATGGAAAACTTGGTTTCAAGTTTATGATTGTTTCTTTCATAAACATATTCCATTGTAATTATTTTCTACTGCATATGAGTTTAAAATAGAATTTACTTCTTGCTTTGTTTGAGGCCTTAAGCTTTTTTTCTTAATACTCTAAATCAGCCGTCTCAAGATAATTCTTAACTTAGGAGATGCTGATTAATTCAGTTATGAGTCCTGGTTCCATTGTCATTATATTTTTATTTACCCTCAACCTTGAAATTTCTTCGTAATATTCAGCAAATTGGTAAACAGAAGCATAGAATTTTTTTTCCATTCTCCTTGGATTTTTTCATTCGTGAGATGTGTATTTTCCATTGTTTTCTTTTACTGTCCCTAGCCTGAAATAACAACTCATATCCTGTTGCTAAACTCCATGCAATTCAAATTCTTTAATTGGAACAAACATCAACTTCCAGTTCTATTCCTTCCACTTTCCTTTTACCCTCCTTGGACTGGAAATATCTGGAAATCTATTCTGATGGAAACCCAACCAATTAGTCAAACATGAAGATAAATAAACAGTGAAGTGCTATTTAATAAATGACATTTCTTCCTACCCTGATTTCCATGATCACTTCAGAGATCAGAGATTTAGTCGCAATAAAGTATTAAGGAACTTTATTTCTGATGCAACAAAAATCACATTTTATCACTGAGTAAAACTCAAAAATTGATACGGGTATTCTTTGTAGATAAAGTTACCAGCGTCTTATTGGTAATGAGATTCTCTCAGCCATTGGCACCTGGGCAGTTTATGTATAAGCAAGGAACCTGTGTGCCTTGAACAACTTTTGTTTCCACCTGCCCCAAAGAATTTATTACTAATTCTTTTGCTGATAGTACACTCATTTTGCTTTTGGAGACCAGCCATTGCAGTTAGATACTGTCTTGGTGGGATGATATATCAAGGAACTCGACTTTCCTGGCTGAGGGATAGGAATGTGACCCACGTTTCGAGAATCAAATTTCTTTCCCAGGAATGTGATCTTTGAGTAGAGTAAAAAACAAATCTGGAATTGATCTTAGAGGCCCTGAAAGTGCCCATTAGTTCCTGCCACTCATATCAGCAGGCTTGATTGATTTACTTTTTCTGTCAGTTTTGTTAGGAACTAACTCTGCATCCTCCTTGCAATAGTTATATTCCCACATGAAGGGGCTATTGCAAATTCTACAGCTATCCCACAGAAAATAGCCTGGGAGAAAGAAGACCCCATCGAAATAAAAGGCTTTAGGGAAGACCAAATAAATTTGTATCTTAAGAGTTGGTTCGTAAAGAAGTATTAGGATATGAGTGGTCAGCAACCACATGGCCAGTACTAGTTGGTTCATATGACTAATACCAAGCACTCAAAAGATTAGAGGCTGGTGCTAATCAAAAATATTTCATTGAAGAGAGGCAAAATCTAAAACTTCAATGTCCTCATATCTTTCAGTATTTTTTTTTCGGCATTTAATGTAAATACATCTAAGTTATTGTCAAAAGTAAATCCTGTTTCTTGCTCTTCTCTTTATGGCACAAGAAAGCCAGAGTAAGGTCCTGAGAGCAGCATTTAGGAACTTACTATCAAAGCAAATCCTCAGGACCCACCCATATCTACCATTTCAGAGACTCCCGGGGGGTGGGGTCCAGCCTTCTAAGCTTTAGCAAACCCTCCAGCTGATTCTGAAGCCTGACAACATTAAAGAACCACGGACCTAATGTCACGCAAGAGGTTCATGGACACTCACAGGTCTAATCTTTCAGAGGCAGTAATGTGTCAATGCCTAAGGAGACTCATGGTCTTTCATATGTCGAAAGAAATGTGATTTTGGGAGAACATCCCGACAGCTCTTAACATTTCCTTCCTATGATGAATTGCTCAATAATCCTTTGGGAAGATGTGGTCTCCAATTCAGACATTCTGCTTTCTCTGCCATGGTCTGGCATTGAACTCTGCTTCTACCAAACTCTACACCATGCAAATTAAAAGAGAAATAAATAAAGCAACACCAAAGCAATGGAGATCTTCATTTGAAATGTTATACCAAGAAAACAACAACTGGGAGAGGAGGCTGAATTCAAAAGGATCGGCTGGGTTAGAGCCAATAAAAACAACTGATGTGTAGTAAGCAGAGGCAGTTGCAGAAGAAGGGGAAAAGACAGGGTTTTGTGGAAAGGACTAAAAAACTGTGGGGAAGTAGTTTGCAACCTGAAACAGTGAGTCCTCAATAAGCAGGCCTACTTTCCTCCTTCATTATACTAGAATTGCCCATGAGTGGGACTCGCCTGTGATTAAAAACCAACAACAGCAAAATGGTAAAATACTGGATGTACAAGCTTTAAAACAAGACTATTTCTAAACTTGTTCACGATTATAATTCTGCTGCTGGTGCTGTCAATCAGTGAGGCTGAAAACTTTGAATACCTTCTTGAGTGTGCATCCCCAGTTTTGGGAGAGGAAGAGCAATTTTTATTTTCCCGAAGAGTTGAGATGTATGCAGTAAGATGTACTGACTTTGCCGTCATTTACATTGGCGCTGCTAGTGGAAGGGTCCTTGAAAGCTGTCAGGGAGGGGAATCGTTCTGAACATCAGAGTATAACAGTGTAATAGACAAGGTGGTGAGGACGGCTGTTGGAAGGATTACACGTTTCTTGAATTTTAGTTCTGGCTCTATTCACTGCAAGTCAGATGTTCTTCATTATCTCAAAGTAAAATTTTAGGCTGAATAAATAAATAATGCAAAAGGCAGATAAATGGCAGACAGTAACTTTAGTCATAACTTACTATTTAGTTCACTGCAGTCTTGTTATTTATGGCATTACAGTTACTTGTGTTGTTTATTTAGAAGCAAATGAAGATATCCCTTGATCAGGAGGATCCTAGAGTGGGCAGCGATGCAATTACTTTAAAAATCCAAGTGGTAAACTTAAAAATCTTGTTCTCTGAAGATACGGCTATGTGATTATGCTACTGTTTTCTCATTGCTAGGATTATAGTATATGTATTTTCTGGAACATATAGTAAATATTTGCCTTGCCTTTTCAATGTTTGGTGAGGCTAAGTGTCTCTACTATGATTATCTAAGTTAAATATAATGCATTAAAAATTCCTGGTATATGCCCTAATGAATAGCTTTCCAAATTATCATGAATATCATCGCCAGTAAGTTGCAGCTTTTGAAATTATGTCATAGTCTCATATAATTATCACTTTATATTAGAACTAAAATGCTCTAATATAAGTGTGGTCATGGCTTCCTGAGATGTCATAATTCATCAGATCTTTTCTTTTGTACATCTCATCTCCACATCCTTTTTGAACTGTACACTGTAATTTTTAGATTGCCAAGTATGATCTATCAAAACTAGAACTTGGGTGTGGTACTTAGCAATTTGTAGATATTCCAATAAAATAATCATCTGATGGCTAAGGAAAACTGCATAATTTTCTAATGATAACTTTTTGTATTTTGGGACCTCTTAATATAGAAGTGTATACCAGGGGAGGTGAGAAGCTGAAATGCACTGTATTATATGTTGAGCTAGTCTCATATATCAAGTGATTTTAGAGGACAGGGAGTAAAAGCAGCAGTACTGAGGAAATATAAGATAGAATTTCAAAGGCAGGAAGAAACTTGAGGCAAGAATAATTAAGAATAGATTGTTGGAGATTTGTGGATAATTACGACGCGTTACGGAGGAGATGAAAATGGTAGTCCTTGGAAAGGGATTAAGAATAAAGGCTCTTAAATATTCTCGAAGCAGAAAGTCTGGTAACAGACGGGTATTTTATGATCTATCATAATATCAATATATCACCTAATGTATTCATCTATGTTTTCAGATGTGTCAACCACCCTCTACTATGATTAATAGGTAAACAAGTACGTTAGCTCCATCCGAGAAGAAGGTGTACTTTTGCAAAGAAAAGGAATTTGTCAGCCTGTTGAAAGGTGAATATACTAGAAAATCACTGTTCTTATTTTCAGGAAGGAATTGGTACTGGGTCTGTGTTTTCAGATAGGCTCTAAGATGTTGGAATTTATTTCCTTTTGCTTCCTTTCCTATGAGTGTTTGTATCATTTAGGACTGCACAGGAGTCCCACATCTTTATTCAGTGAAAGCACAAATGACTAGAAAAATGGAGGGTGAAAGCACCAGGTAGCCTCTGAGAAACATGATTATCTGTAACAATCTTGTACCCAACTGCGGACCTTGCAGTCCCCTAGCTGTGTTCTTGCACCCCTCTGCACATGGCGGGCTTTGAACATTGCTTACAGGCACGCTATCTTGTTCCACTTTGCTTTATGTTCACTTTGTTTTATTATTTACCACCCTTCCACTTCCTTCATTAGGCCAGGATCGGAGAAAAAAATAAATTTTATATTAATAGGCAAATATGTAAAAACGTTTGAAATAAGTAATGTGGGTTCAGGGCTTCATGTTTCAGCTCAGTTGTAAACATCTTTATGATCTCTAAACGAGGGAGAGGATGTTCATTGTTTACAAGTGAACTATTAAAGCTAAAAGTTCAGAGAGAGTGGTAAAGTTTCATGGATGTGTTACAACTCTCTGAATTCTTCTGATTAGCAAACCGAATTGGGCAAAAGGAGACCTCCAGAGCTGGTATTTTACCTACTACTATCAAACTGCGCTTGTTTCTTTTATTTTCATTTTCTTCACTTCCTTTCCAATTTATTCAAATACTCTTGCATCTTCTGATTGGCTATTGACCCTTAATCCTAGTTTACCACATATACTTTGGTGATACATTTATGGAATTTTTGTAGGGGCTCAGATGCGCAGGAAAAAATGGCACCAGTAAAATGTAAATGGAGAGAAAGAGAAGAAGCAAACTTTAAAGCTCATCTAAATGGAGCTCACCGTTTTAACATTGCCTGAAATTGCTCTACTCCCTTTAAGATTTACTGGTAATTTCACACTTATATTGAATATTCTGTGAAGGAATAATAAGCCTCATTCTTTGTCAGAGATGCTTTGTTTAAATCAAATCCTCTAGAGAAAAACTCAAGAGGAAAAGCTGCTGAGTTTACTTAATATAAAAAAAAGTCTTTTTCCCCCTTTACATTACTTGTTGATTAAAATGCTCTGCAAAGTTCTAGTGATTCTGTCAAGACCACACTGGACTTTCTTTTTACTGCAGAGGCAAATGTTAACCTCTCCTGAGGTTTTTCTAGCAAAGCATTTTTTCCTTTTCAGTGCTTAGCTTTGCCAGATGTGCAATTAAATGGCCATTTCACCTTTATTATAGTTTTCTTGGTGTGTTATTTTCATTATTTTTCTTGTTTATGTACACTGTAGCAGTTATGGTCTCCACATGCTTGCTATGTATGATAGCTCTTAAAACCCAGTTGAGAGATACAAGCTGGTGGGGAAAAAATCAGCACTGGTTTCCCATTTATCTTATTTTAACCCTCAGAGGGAAATTCAGCTGGGTAAATGTGTTTCTAAGAATCTTTTAGTGATCAGGCAGTATTTTTGTGTATTTCCTCAGCAGTATGAAGAGGCCTACACCTGTAGAAACTGATTTTATCATTTAATAGCCTCAGGCTATTGAGAAAGTACAAGTAAGATGCAGTAAGCAGGTGAATTAGAAGCTGAGGTGTGGTGAAATGAATGTGTAGAAACTAGGGTGTGTGTGTGTGTGTGTGTGTGTGTGTGTGTGTGTGTGTGTGTGAGAGAGAGAGAGAGAGAGAGAGAGAGAGAGAGCAGGAGAAAGTTAAGGATTCCTTCTTGATGAATATAAACAAAAGGCAATTTCAAAGGAAATGAGAGTTTAATAATTTAAATAACTCTTAGTAAGACATACAATTGAATTTATTTTTCCTAATGTTATTCTCAGAGAAATCCCAAATATCTTGTTTCATGAGAATCTGGAGTATGTACAGTAGAAAATGCAAATATGCCATTATTTCAGAAAGAATTACAGATATAAAACTTCTAGAATGCACATACTTTCAGGCATGGTTTTTAAAACTGTCCTATGAAAATGATATATTTCTAATGAGCAGTTTTAATGTTTAATAGGAAACAGGGAAATTGGCTTTATGGGAGAAGAATCTATCCCATCCAATTAGAATTATGAAACTTTCCATTTATGTTTGTTCAAAGAATTTTGTTTTGCTTTGTTTGCCTGTTTTTTGTCAGAAAGTGTGGAAAGTTGGCTGTGTTGTCCCCAGGAATAAGAGTATATGAATGCTAACACCATTTGTTTTCAAAGGTCTCATGTAAAAGTTAACACTTCTGTTAAGAAAGTCTGGAATAAATCATTATATTTGCAAGAATGTAGGTTAGTATCTGATGGTGTCCATCAGCAAGTGTTGATAGGAGAGGAGAAATAATAGATTATTTTTCATTTTTGACATTTTACCTTTCATCCTACATGCATCTGAAGGAAGAAACTTTTGTCCTGTCAATTCCAGAAATATATTTTTATTTTACGTATGATAAAGAGTATGAAAATAAATATACCTATTAGTAGCCAAGTTTAATTAATGAAAAGCTATATTATTTTCAAAGTTAGCAAATTGCTTATTTTCCTAAATCTATATTCCAAGTTCACATGTGATCTGTTTTGTACCCATTGTTGATAGATTTCAGCCCATCCCATTTTCAGCAAATCGAATGGTACTTTATTTCATTTTATTTTGGCTGTGCAAATTTCCTCCATATCCTTAAAATCCATTGCAGGCCTTTCCAGTGACTAAGGCGGTATCTGTCAGTGATAGTGGAATTGATTGATTTCAAAGCTTCTTGTTGCTATTATAGAACTTGGCAAAGAGAAGACTCATGGCAGCTATAGATGTATCTGGGAACTTTTTATGAGGCCAGTGGGAATCTTCTAAATATTTTTAGTGGTTCTCCCTCACCTCACTCCTTTTGCCTTCATGCCTGAACTGAATACTAACAAAACTATGGTATACATATGCTACTCATCCTGAAAGTACAAGAGTTGACTAATCATGAGAATTTTAAGCTGAGGTTAGTAAGAGTTGAACTTCCTCTTGTATTAGATGAAAATCTAGTTTATCACCAGCTACTTAATAGCAGATTATCAGCATTTTTTTTTCTTCATTCTCATTTCTTGTAAGTTGGTGGACTCTCTCCAATTCATTAAAAAATTTAGCTATTGAATAAAGAAAAATAGACTGAAATTTTGGATTACCAACATTAGTTATCCATTTTTTTTTTCTATCCTCATCCTTGCCCACCCTCTAAAGCTTATAAATATTTTGTGGAAGCATTGTAGGGGAATAAGAAACAGAATGTAAAAATATGTAGCAAGCAAATATGGGTGCAGGGTAAAAAATTAAGAAAACAAAACAAACAAACAAAACTCATAGTCTTAGCCTAAAATTACAACTTTGTTAAAAACTCTATATAGAATGAATATATTTGAATATATATGTGTATATATATATATATATATATATATATACACACACATATATATATATTCATTCTATATATCTTATCTTGATAGTGATAAAAAATTTCCTCGATTAAAAGTCATCTTTACAGAAATGTCTCATATTTTTTCAACATTATTCTTTTCTATTCAGTTATTTTTACTTTTCAAGCATTTAAAACAGGAAAGAGGAAGATATTTTGGGGTAACATACGTGTTGTTCATAAAACCAATAAGCAAAGTATATATAAGAAAGAGACAGCAGTCCCTACTGCTGTCAGTAATCATCCTTTCTTTGTGAAATTTCAAGAAAAGAAACCCTTGAGACTCAGACAATATGGAAACGAAGGAAATGTATATATGTGGACATCAACATTTTAGTGAGAAAACTGGCAAAGAAAACAGATGGCGAGGTCAGGATGATAATAATGTCAGTAAAAAAAGTCTTTAAAGACAACTATTCTGGTGAAGGCAGATAAAACTTAAGAGGAAAACTTTGAATTCATTCATTCATTCATTCATTCATTCATTCAGATTTTTTTTTCTTTTAAGGGTATACTTGAAGCTTGTATCTTTTTATGGTCTATTTTCTGCATATTTCTAAATCTTATGGATTAAATGTTCCTGATAGAGAAGCATGGTTCTCAGTTATTGGTCTCATTTTCTTTCTGGCCTATTGAAAATAAGTCCATTGTATGCAGCTGAGAATAATGTGCCCTGCACCACTCCAGATGTAGAAGGTACTAGAACCACAAGTGGTGGCCTTGGATCACTATTTTTACCCAGTGGAATAAACATGCCTATAATGCATTTGTAATTTTATGTTGCTGACCAAGCAGCTGAATAAAACACTCAGAATAGTAGGAAGTTAGTTAGTAGACCCCATGCTTTCCTTTTCACACTTTCTAATCCCCCATTCTTATTTCCATGTCTTAGGTAGGTTGAATAAGGAGTTATCCTGCTGAATCTCTCAATAGCCTCCTCCTTCCCCACTCTTCTGGCCCCATGCACACAGCTATTTTGAAATATCCCCAGAGTTCGCAGGAAAATGTTGCATGAGTTGATAAAGACCACCTTTGTGAAGCTGTTGGTTCGAGTGGGTTTTCTGGGTGGTCTTGTAGAATGGATATGAATGTTAGCAAACCTAAAATTCCCTTTGCTGCAACTAAGGGAAATATCTTCTGATCACAGGCAACAATTCATTTAATTCATCTTGGGGGTGGAAATTACAGGTGATTATATTCCTACCCTGGGTTAAAACTTGAAAATAAATAGCCTAAAAAGAAAACTTAAGAAAATATTTCTTTTCAGTTCCTAAAAGGAACCTGAGGCACCGTCAATATATCTGAAGTGAAACAGAATAGTTAACATTTTTACTCTGAAAGAATAGGGTGATGGTTATATTGCCTGGCCTAGGGTTCTTGGGATATGAGAATGTGCAATGTTCCAAGTGATTTTCCTAAAACTTCTTCACAACTATAAGGTACAACCTTTGCAACCAACACTTTTATTTTTACCTTTTAAGCAGTTATATTTCGGTGTGTCATTCCTTTTTATTTTCACCAAGTCTTATTTATATATAATATTCAAAGCTAAGCTAAAAATAATAAAAGTGGCAAGGGAACAGTAGTGAAAAAGATACTTTCATAAAACACTATTTTATATATTGTTATGGCTAAAACTATTTGGCTGCACTTTCCAGGACCAAGCTCTCATGATTTGGGTTAAGGTGCTCTTATTTATCTTTTCAGTGCAATGTATTTTTGTACATGTATGCCAACAAGAATAGTTCCTTCAAGTGTAACTATTTTAAAAGTTGTCAATGTCCTTTTTGAGAGTTTCTTTAGATTTGTAAGATCTACTGCCTTGTTGGGGCCCTGAAATTTATCTGGCAAGACTATCGAATAGATTTTGTTTTAATAAAATAGCTGTCCTTTATCCAGATGTATGTATTTTTGACTCTGGGGGATGATATTCTAAAAGAGAGAGTATAACATGCAATGCCATTTCAAAGCTCACTACATTTGCTTTTCATTATGCTTCATGGTTAAGCGGCCTTCTGAATTTGATGAATTTTATTTGCTCAATTAACTGCATCAGTAGCATATTGTAAGGAAGCCTGTAAGATGGTAAATGTATGCTGTAGAGCAGATATAACCAGCTTCCACCTTTGCTGAATTGTTCCTCATTTTAATGGGCATCATGTGCATTTCCAAATGCCCATTAACTGTTTTATTATTGGCTTCTTTGTATTCATCACCTGCCTTTATGTTTTAGACAGCTGGCTTACCTTCTTTCCCCCTGCTCAATACTATAATAAAGGCATATCTTGGCTTATTGCCCCCTTAAATATACTGTATGGCTAATACTTCTCTATGTATCAAATTTTTCCCAGATCTCTGAAAAAAAATGATGCCAATGGGGGTTCTGGCAAGAGATATTCTAAAATAGACCTCGGTGTTTTAAGTGTTTCAAGACAAGTCTGGAGAACTGTTTTAACTCCATGCTCACTATGTCTTATATTATTTTTTTAATTTTAATTTTCTCATTAGATTTGGAAGGCTATCTGATTCAGTCAGTCAAACACTTTGCAAGCTGTTAGTACAAAATATTTCTTCTCTAAGGTTTAAAGGAAGTTCTTAGCTAGGTGAAGGAAACTAACAAACCAATGGAGGTTTTTGAGGTCTAAAGTGAAAACTAGTAACACCCAATGTTTTCAGGATGGATTGGAGAAAAATAAGAATTAGGAGTATAACTCTTTACTTATGCTTCTAACCATTGTAGATTAACAGGGATCTGATATATTCTCATACATTAAAAAACTAGCATCTGGCCAAAGTATATAACACAACATTATGCAGCCATTGGACAAAAGATAGCATAGGTCTATGATCCATGAGAGAAGGATAATAAAAGGAGAATCCTATTATTGTATCAGCTGAATTTCTGGAGACACTATCCAGATCACACAGTAGGGATGGAAAATTTAAATGGAGTCCGGGAGTTGTGCTTGAATATAGAGATTGAAATCAAAGTTAAGGGTAGTCTAGAGGTCTAAATTTTTTTCAGGCACATTACTAGAAAAGAAGGAACTGTGGAGAGAGAGAGAAAGAATGAGAGAATGAGAATGAACACTCAAAACTTAGATGTTTCCTCCACTGTTTCATAGAGTACATAATTGTACATGTCTGAGAGGAAATAAGAAGACCAAGGAAGAAAGCACCAGAAAAAACAGATGATAAACCATTCCAAGAACTCACACAAGGCTAGGAATACGTGGTATTTCCCCTAGCTAAAGTAGGGAGACCAATTAAGTCTTCAGGCATTTGTTAGAGTTGAAAAAAGTATATTTACTTAGGAGTGGAGTTACATTAGCTCTAGACAATAAGCTCCTCTATGCCTTCTTTAACATAGCTTATAAGAAGATCTCAATAGTGGCTGAATTGTGTACTATTACAAAGTCAAGCACACCTTGAAATCCAGCACAGAACATGCAGCAAAAATGCCTAACATGCAGTAAAATATTACAGTGAATCAATGACTCATATCCAAAAGGGAAAAAGAAAGAAAGGAAGGAAGGAAAGAAGGAAGGAAGGAAGGAAGGAAGGAAGGAAGGAAGGAAGAAAAGAAAAAATCCATTAATAGAAACGTGTGAAAATTAAAGAGATGATGAAATCAATGGACAAGAAAATTAAACACATATTATAAATATGCCTCTAAATTCAAGAAGGTAGAAGAGAACATAAATATGATGAGAAGAGAAATGTTAAATATAGAAGACACTGTGTAGAGCTTCTAGAGTTGAAAAATGCATTATCTGAAATAAAATTCACTAGATAAGCTTAAAACAGATTAAGTATTATAGAAGTAAAGATTTGAAAAGTAAAGTGAACTTGAAAACATAACAGCAGAAATTAATGAATGCAAAATGAATAAAAGAGCATTAAAAAGGTTTAAAGAATAAACATAATATTAGTAACCTATGGAAGAAAAGCAAATGGTCCAACACATGTGTAATTAGAGCCCCAGAAAGAAAGACGGAAGTAGACCAATATTTTTAGAAATAATTGTCAAAAATTTCTCCTATTTGACAAAACTATAAAGAAGTTCAGTGAACACAAAACAGAAGAAATATATAAAAATTAGGTAAAGAAAAAAATATTAACAGAAACTGGATAAAATAGCCACAATACATAGAGTAACAGAGATCAGAAATACAACAGACTTCTCATTGGAAACTATGCAAGTTAAAAACAATACACTGGCATCTTTAAAATACTGAAGAAGGAAAATTGGTAACTTAGTTTAAAACACTGAATTGATCCAACCCAGAAATTGTCCCACAATGATATGGTAAACTAATCTTTGATAAAGTAAGAAAGAATATCCAGTGGATAAAAGACCCATCTCTTCAACAAATGGTGCTGCGAAAACTGGATGGTGACATGCAGAATAATGAAACTGGACCACTTTCTTATACCACATACAAAACCAAACTCAAAATGGATGAAAGACCTAAATGTGAGACAGAAACCATCAAAATCCTAGAGGAGAACACAGGCAGAAACCTCTTTGACCTCAGGCAGAGCAACTTCTTACTAGACATCACCAAAGGCAAGAGAAACAAAAGCAAACACAAACTATTTGGACTTCATCTAGACAAAAAGCTTCTTCACAGTGAAAGAAACAATCAGCAAAACTAAAAGTCAGCCTACAGAATGGGAGAAATTTGCAAGGGGCATATCTGATAAAGAGTTATCTAAAATCTATAAAGAACTTATCAAACCCAACACCCCAAAAACAGATAATCCAATGAAGAAATCGGCAGCAAACATGAATAGACACTTTTCCAAAGAAGACATCCCAGAAGGCTAGAGACAAATGAAAAGATACTCAGTGTCACTCATCTTCAGGGAAATACCACAATACCACCTCATACCTGTCAGAATAACTTAAATTAACAAACAAGAAACAGCAGATGTTGGTGAGAATGAGGAGAAAGGGGAACCCTATTGCACTGCTGGCAGGAATGCAAAGTGGTGCAGCCACTCTGAGAACAGTATGGAGGTTCCTCAAGAAACTAAAAATCGAACTACCCTATGATCCAGCAGTTGCATTACTAGGCATTTACCCAAAGGATACAAAAATACAGATTTGAGGGGGTATATGCACTCCAATTTTTTTAGCAACATTATCAACAATAGCCAAACTATGGAAATATCCATCAACTAATGAATGGATAAGGAAGGTGTGATATGTATCTATCAATGTGTATCATGCACAATGGAACAATGCTCAACCATCGAAAAGAATGAAGTCTTGCCATTTACAATGATGTGGGTGGAGCTATAATGTATTATGCTAAGTGAAATAAATCAGTCAGAGAAAGACAGATACTACATCATTTCACTCCTATCTGGAATTTAAGAAACAAAACATGAACATACAGAAAGTGGAGGAAAAAAGAGAAGAGAGGGAAACAAACCAAAAGAAACTTCTTGTTTTTAATGTTAATTTTTGAGAGAGAGAGAGAGAGGAAGTGGGGGAGGGACAGAGAAAGAGAGAGAATCTCAAGCAGGCTTCTCACTGTCAGCCTAGAGCCAATGTAGGGCTTGAACTCACAAACCATGAGATCATGACCTGAGCCTAAACCAAGAGTCAGATACTTAGCTGACTGAACCACCCAGGCACCCCAGGAGTGTAAATGATAGAGAACAAACTCTGGTTTGATGGAGGCACTTGAGTGGGAGATGGGCTAGATGGGTGATGGGTATTAAGGAGGGCACTTGTGATAAGCACTGGGTGTTGTATGTAAGTGATAAATCACTGAATTCTACTCTTGAAACCAACATTAATTACACTGTATGTTAACTAAATACAATTTAAATTTATAAAAAAAGAAAAAAATAACACATTGAATTGATCAAAAGAATAAAGGGGAAAAAGAATAAAAACAAATAGAAAACTAATGGTATATGGTAGACTTAAACTAATCATATTCATAATTACACGAATTTGAAATGGCTTAAGTACTCTATTTAAAAAGCACAGATTATCAGAAAGAATAAAAGAATAGGATGAAGTATGCATCATCTACTGGAAATCCACTTTTAAGTATAAAGATACATATTTAAAGTAAAAGGATGGAAAATTGATACCAAAAACTTATGAAAATAAACATCATATATTGCCAAAATAAACTTTATTATAAGAAATATTAACAAATATAAAGGAGGACTTTCCATCATGTATGTTAAAGGAGTCAATTCATCAAAAGGAAATAATAATCTTAAATGAGTATAAAGCTAATGATAAAACTTTAGAACACATAAAGCAGAAACTGATGGCATTGTCAAAAAAACCAATATTAACATGTCAAAAACTATGAAGGGTTTGAGATTTTACTCTGTTTCCAAACTAGTAAGTTAATGTGGTGTATCTTCACAAAAAGTGCCACTGACTCCTGAAACACTCTACTTGGCAGAAGGGATTAAAGTCCTCCCTTAGAGACCAGGGATGATTTATTACTTACAGCAACAGCGGTAGCCAGAATATCACATCTTTTTGTACAGGTTCCTCAAGCCCCAGTTTCTATAGGACAATGTGACAGGGACTAGATGATGTCTGCACATGCACTGCATTGGGTTATAGAAGAGAAACTTTGAGTCTAGGGAACACAAATCTTTTATTAGTTATGAGCAAAGCTTCCTGACATTTTTATCTGGAGGGAGGCATTATGTTTATTATAATGGGCAGAAAATAAGCCTGTTCTTTGCTCCAGAGGGAAACATCATTTTTATCTTTCAAGGCTATTTTTGTCTATCTTCTAAGCTTATTTGCTTGAAAACAAGCAAAATTCATGAAAACATAGTTCAGCATAAAAGTACAGTTAGTTATGGCCGCTGGTAACACGATTGCAAAAATGTGAGAAATATACTGAGAATTTTCTCTTAAACAAGACAATCTGCAAACTGGGAGAAAATATTTTTGAAATGTATATCTAAGAAAGGATGTGTATCCAAAATATGTAAAGAGCTGTTTAAACTCAATAATAAGATTAAAAAAAGAGCAAACATTTTGAACCGACATTTCATGAAAGATGCTATATGGATTACATGACAAAAAAACATAAAAATATACTCAACAGAAATAAGTTATTAGAAGAGTTTAAATTAAAACTGTTCTTATATACCACTGCACCTCACTAGAATGGCTAACTTTAGAGACTTACAGTATGAACTACTGACGAGTATGTGTACAACTGACAACTATCCATTGCTAGTGGAAGTTCAAAATGCCATGTTTTGGAAAACGGTTTGGCAGTTTTTTATACCATTTAATATATACTAATCTAATAAGCCAGCAATCACCTCTGAATTATATATCCATAAGAAATTATAAACGCAAAACATATTCAAATATTCATAGAGCTTTATTCACAATGTCTCCCATCTCATAAACAAGCTGTGCCATATCTTCACAATGGAACACATCTCCGCCATACAAAAGAAAGATCATTGATACACATAGCATGGATAAATCTCAAAAGCATTATGCAAAGTGAAAAAGGCCAGACACTAAAAGACTGCCTAATTTTAATTAAATGGATTCCTATAAAAAACAAAACTTGTGTCCGAGCATATCTGGTTGCTTGAGTTGACACTGGAGCGTTGCCTATAAGGGGACATGAGAGATCCTTTTGGGGATGAAGGAAATTTTCCAATCTTGCTGTGGTTCTGGTTAAATTGAATCATTTCTTTAGAATTGTTGAATTTTACGTGTAATTTTTACTTTAGTCAAGCTGTTAAAAATAGGAATGTGACTCTCTTATTTTAGCAAACATCTGAGTTGACTAACCAGTCCTATGTTTTTCTTTTAGCAAGAATTTTCTTGATGTTGTTTGATAGTCGGTTATTTTTTCTTCTCTCTTATAAATAAATAGTAGTTCGTAAATTATAATTCGTGAGGTTTTGTTATTTATTTTAAAAATAACTCATGTTAGGGGCGCCTGGGTGGCGCAGTCGGTTAAGCGTCCGACTTCAGCCAGGTCACGATCTCGCGGTCCGTGAGTTCGAGCCCCGCGTCAGGCTCTGGGCTGATGGCTCAGAGCCTGGAGCCTGTTTCCGATTCTGTGTCTCCCTCTCTCACTGCCCCTCCCCCGTTCATGCTCTGTCTCTCTCTGTCCCAAAAATAAATAAACGTTGAAAAAAAAATTTAAAAAAAAACAACTCATTTTAAAATTTAGCCATGTCGGAATTCTCTTATTGCCTAAAACTCTACCTTGATTTTGGAAGGTCGTATGTTTTGGGAAAATGACAAGTAATTTATCTCATTTTAATTTTCCAGATTTCCCCCCGGAGTTCAGTTCTGGTGACCCTTATGATCCTGACAAAATTTTTTACTTATGCTTTTTGACCTTACCTCAGTAATTCTCAGGGTCATTATATGTCTTACCACATTAATGGCCAACATTTATTGGCCATTTTTTATGTGGTGGATTCTGTTCTAATGGCTTCATACATTTATTTCTTTTAAGTCTCACGGCTATGTTGTAAAAGAAGCAAAATTATTTTTTCCCATTTTATAGATGACGAAACTGAGGCATAGCAACTTGCAAGTTCGTATAGCTAGCAGGTGAGGAAACAGGGATTTGACTCCAGGCGATATAACTGTAGCCTTTTCCCTGAACTGTCAATCTACTAATCCTCTAAAATAGAGATCTTGAAGTTTAGTGTCTGGGAGAATCAGTTTATTTAAATTCTATTGTCAGATTTTCTCCCTTGCCCTCATGATTCTTATTTGGTGGGTTTAGGATGAATCCAGTAATCTGTATGTTTAGCAAGCACTCCAGGTGGTGGTTTGTTGAACCCAGTTTGAGAAACCCCTTTTTCTGTGACTTTAAGCTAAGTGTCTAACTTTTCTGGACCTTTGTCTCCTATCTAAAGGTGATGTTCTTTTAGGATGGAATGTGATGACTACTCCTGGCACGCAATTCATTCTCTAGAATAAGTTAATTTGCTTTTGTTGCTCTTGGTGTAGGTGTTATTTCATAGAATTAGTCAACAGTGGCAACTGTTTTCAACCCTATCTTTCAGGGAAATGATATTATCCAATAAGCAAAAGGTGTTTCAAAGTGAAAAGACATCTTATTGAATGTAAATACTTTTTTTTCCAATTTGATTATATCGGGAATTATAGCATGTTCTGCTCCAGCATATGTTTCTAAAATACCACCGAGCTCATTTGCAGTTGGTAAATAGAATTATGCTGGTATAATGTAGAAGTTGCATAGCCTTTTAACTATGATTTATTCTAGTCCAAAGAGGCAGAATAGAGTTAAATTATGAAGTTCTCAAGTTTGATACTGAAGAGTCAACAGGAGCCCTTTTGGTTTTGTTTTAAGAAAATTAAAAACAAAACAAACAAACAAACAAGTGTCTGTGCATTTGGGGCTCCCTGGCCAGAGGTACATACCCCTCGTCTTGTGTGGTTCTCAAATATTTGCAGATTGTACTGCCCCCTGTGCATGTTTCACGGGTGAGCCTGTTGGCTAGAGTTTGCCTTCCACCTAGATTTTTCCCACCAATTCTAATAAAGTATTATCATCACTTCTTATCAATTGTATTTTTTAAAAACTCTGGGCTGGACTGCTTGCTTGGGTGGTCCAAATTGTCTTCCAAGGTACCAATATTATTTTTGCTAGTGATCTGTTCCCAAAGTTGCATGTTTTAGTGGTCTTCCCAGAACCTATTTTTCCCACAAGTTTTATTATTTTGGTTATGCCATTTTGTCTGCAATGTGGGGATTTCAAGATGCATATACCTTTTTCTTAATGTTTATTTCTGAGAGGGAGAGAGAGAGAGAGGTGGAGACACAGAATCTGAAGCTGGCTCCAAGCTTGGAGCTGTCAACACAGAGCCTGATGCAGGGCTTAAACTCACGAACTGGGAGATCATGACCTGAGCCAAAGTTGGACGCTTAACTGACTGAGCCACACAGGCGCCCCACAACACATATATGTTCTTATTTACTTTAAACCCCTATTTCAGGAACATGAACATCTTCAGCTTTGCAGTATTTTATAGTCTTTGGAAGGGACAGTGTGTTAAATGGTTTGTTAATTATAAAGTAACTTACTTCCTCAGAGGGATCGCTTCGTTTCTCATTCCCACTAGTGTTGTATTTGTTTCTTATTATACCATTAAATCCCACTTGAGTTACTTTCTTTTTTAAAGTTGGCAAGATTTCTAACTCGTATTTGAATTTCTTCTATGCTTATATCAAAAGAACATATAAATTCAACTTCAGTTATTAGCTTTTATCTGTAAATTACTGCTTCTTACTTAAAGTTATTTAATATTTTATAGAGCTGGAAACAGTAGAGAAAGAAAATAATTGACTATAAAGAGGTGTTTTCTACAGTAATAGTTACGATTCTTGTAATTGCTACCATTTATCGAATGTGCATTAAATGTCCACTCATTTTTCTATGAACTTCTCTTGCAATATTACTAAATCTTAATATATTTAATGAATAGAACAGAGATTTTCTAAATAAAGAAAAAAATGAAGGGGCGCCTGGGTGGCTCAGTCAATTAATCATCTGACTTCAGCTCAGGTCAAGATCTTGAGGTTCGTGGGTTTGAGCTCAAGCTCAGAGCCTGGAGCCTGCTTCACATTCTGTGTCTCCCTCTCTCTCTCTGCTTCTCCCCCACTTGTACTCTGTCTCACTGTCAAAAATTAGTGAACATTAAAAAAATTTAAAAAAAAGAAAAAAGGAGTCCACCTGTGTCTTTTAGATTCTTCAACAGAAACATGAGGAATATGAACTAAGTGAATTCCTATTACTAGATAGGAAATTGCTATTGAAATCTCAACACCGTCACATAAATATTATATTTACGGAATGACAGAAACTTATCTAAGTGCAACTACTTTACAGACGATAATGCATTCATGACAGATGTTTTCTTAAAAATGTACCCCTTGCTTTTGTTATAGTTCCTGACATGTTTTTTTTTCCAGAAATGGAACATAATCTAACCATAGTAAAATAATTTTATGGAGAGAAGCAGCATTATTCGTAGCCACAGAATATATATTTGGGTATTTATTACCTTGGGATTTTAGTTTGGACCTGAAGAGCTCGAATAACAGCATTATTTTAAGTTGTCTCTATGATGTTTTTTGAAGTTACTCTAAGTAGTAAAGGCTCTTCCAGTTCCTAATTCTATGACTTTGGTCATATTATTTAAGAGAATCTAAGTCTTGGTTATCCTTTCTATGTAGTGGAGAAGACAAGTGTGTGTTCTTGAGTCATTTCATTGGCTAAATGTGGTAATACATAAAGTACTTGGTCCAGTAACTGCTCTGTAGTACGTTCCACCTACATGGAATAGCTGTGAATTTTTTTTTTATCACTATTGGTGTTAAATTTAGAAACAATGATTACTGATAGCAAATATGATTGCTGTCCATATTTACTGTGTTTTCATAACCTAGGCAGGTATAGTCTGCTGATTTAACAGCTTTGGCAAGTTGCACTATTGCATGAATTTAACTTGATTTCATGGGATAAAACAGAATGAGCACCGTGGTTCATGGCTGTCAGTAGTGAAAAATAGCTGGAAATCAGACAAACAGCTTCATTGCTGAGATTGTTTCCGGGCTAAAAGTTCTTCCAACAGCTGTTTGTTTTGGCCATTAATCGTGTTCATTCTTTTTTTTAACTGGGGGAAATATGATTTTCTTTAAAAAGAGAAGATAGGCTGGTTATTTCTGAAGTCAGGAAGGACTCCTGTCCTTCCACTATTGTGGTCTTTTGGCTGCCTTGACAGTTGGACTGAGGACGTTTCCTTTTGTTTCTCTCCACTTCTTTATTCTCAGTGCTCAGACTCAGACTGCCGTGGTAGGAGGGAAAAAAAAGCAGGAGCTCTTTAATCCTAGGGAAGGAGCTTTGTAGCAGTTACCTTCAAGAAAAGTTTACTCCCCAAAGGAGTATTTAATATTACATAGACACTGACTCACTGAACAGAGAGAGAGAGAAAGAGAGAGAGAGAGAGAGAGAGAGAGGTTGAGAGAGAGATGAGAGAATATGAGAATTCAAGCCAGCAAGAAAGAAAGATACTTAACTGAAGATGAAGGGAAGTTTTGCCTCTTCCTGGAAGTTATATTATTAGGTTTTTTTTTTTTTTTAAATCATGATGACTGCTAGTTTTGTTTAAAGTATTTGTTCTGGAAATACTAAAGTTGGAGTCTACCAGACTGAGGTTAGAAGCATTTTCTTTGGCAGCAAGAAGATACTTTTATAGAAGCCATGCCTGTACTTGGGGTTGCCTCAAAACTGAGACAGCCAGCTGTTGGGTCAAAGCCTGCTCATACTGCTCTTCTGATACCAAATCTTGGCACTACTGGGTCACAGCCCTATTCTTCAAGACCTTTGGAACTTACTGAACCGGAGAGCTCAATGCTTTCTTGTCAGCTCACATTAAAAGCAACCTGTGAATTTGGAGAGAAGAAACCCCTCCAAGAGAAAGCTAAGGAGACAGAAGACAGTAAGGTTAGTGGCTGAAGGTTACTTGAAGACTTTTGAATGCAAATTTCCTTTTAGGTGGGATATAAAGCCGGTTGTGAAATGGGGAGTGGTAGAGGAAATCCGGAGTAAGAAAGTAAGTAGTTTGCATGACTGAACAGCTAAATATTTAGCATCTGTAAAAGTGTATTGATAACTTACAGTTGTAGAAAAGTCATGAACAAATTTCTCTGAAAATGCATGTTTGTTATCACTGAGTACTTCTTGATAAAGCCCCTAGTTAGTCCTAGATATCTTTTTCTTCATTTCTAATAACCATAACCAATCACAAATATGAGAAAAGAGGGACCTATTTTTCATGCATATTATAGTATAAAAGAAGGATTTATCTGTAAAAATCCATATAGATGCCATCACTTTTTTCTCAATGTCATTTGCAGTTTAAACACTTTCTGCTTGAAAGTATGTATCTTAGAATGCTTACTTCATTGCAATATGAAAAAATGAAATATTGTTTTCCTTGATATTGTACATTTGTCTGGATTTTTCACTTGTAAATTGAAACCCTACTGTTTTACTTATTACTAACATCTTTTTCAGTCATTTAATTTATGATATTTTGGGAGCAGTGGCTCCTAGCTCTTGGTGTGTAAGCCATCCTGCACGTTTTCTCCAGATGCCGAGGGGTAACAGGGTCTTTCAGTTGCTGAACTTTAGGGGGATTCATTTGTACCTTGATAAACATCACTTTTTAATGCAGCGTTAATCAAAGTCAGCATTCTCACCTCTGGCTTAGGAAATGCTTTGATTTTACTTTCCCACCCAAATGTAATTTTCAAATGACTTCAGAAAAAACTAACTTTATATTGAAATAAAATCTGCAAGTTAAAAAGAAAGCCATCCCGTTTGCCTGAAACGCCACCTGTTCAGATCCTCTAAGGAATAGCCAAATGCAACTTTTTCCCTAAAGTCTTTGCTAGCTACCCCTTACCCTCCTTTCCTCTCTTGTGATTCTTTGCCTGTAGTAATCCTTAAGGCACATTTATTTACATTGTGTTTTAATTATCTGGATAATTTATTTCCATTCCCACTGTGAAAATATGTAGATGGTAAGGCCTTATTTATGCTATGCTACAGCTCCCTCTGCCTAGTGCTTTCTGCCTAAAATTCAGTAGTATTTGAATGGATTAATACATTAATGGATGAATCAATGAATGAATAATTATTCTGAGAAAGATTTGGTTAAATTCATTAGTCTCTTTGTATCATTGACTCTATAAAATATAGGGTTTAGAGTGAATGATTTTTAAAGTATTTGTAGCTCTCAAGTTATGTTATTCCTTCTGTGTTTTAAGAAAACATTAGAAAGTCACACAAGAAAAATCAGTTAAAAAATAATTGATTGTAGGCTTATAGTTCTTAGTCCAATATAAGCAATTCAGGGTAAAAGTAGAGAAGTATAAGTTATCAACAAAAGACTAAAAATATCTACCTTTATGCAGATAATTAAAAGCAAATACCCAATAAGCCTGTTCTAATGTTCTGTGTACCCACAATGACTCCTCTGGATTAGATGGAAAGAATAGGTAGGCCCTTTTTCTTTGCTGACCATGGCTAACATCTGCAGGTTTAGTCAAACTTCCACTTTGCTAAATGGCCCTGGCCTAAGACTTGTGCACCATAAGTACTGTTTTCAATCCATTTGGTTGACCTCTTTGGTTAACACACATATCAATCACATATCTGATATTCCAATAAGACTCTGTGGTAAGCAGTGTTGTATTTATGGGATGTTTTTTAACATGCTACTTATCAGATTAAAAACTTTTTCAAACAAATTTAAAGAATGACTTGTCAGCATTTCAGAATATTTCTCAACGTTACAAAAAAGTATATTTAAAGAATTTTATAAACCTTGAAAAAATAGAACTGAAGAAAAGAGCAAAAATGATCAAGGACGTTGTATTAGAGATAATTAGATCTGACTGCAAAGAGTAGAAAACATAACAATAGGATAAACAACATAGTAGTTTATTTCTTTTTCATGTAAGGAATATTTGGAAGTAAGCAGTCCATAACTGATAAAGTGGCTTCATGCAATTGTCAGGGAATCCACCTCTGTCTTTTGCCCATCATCACCAGTTTGTGGCATCTATCTCTCAGTCTTGAGTGGATAATTTGAGTTTTGTTCAATTAGAAGGACATCTACTGTTTCATTAAGGATTCTTCCACATCCAGTTGGCCTGTGTACCATTCCCAGGCCTTATCTAGCTGCAGTGGAGACTGAAAAATGTAGTGTTTATTCTAGGTAGCCATGTGCCCAGCTAAAAATTATGGGTTCTATTTCTAAGGAAAAGGAGACCCTGTAAGGTACCCACAGTAGATGGCTATCATTAAGAAACATTTATGTGGTGCACTTTGCTAGTCCTTGCACCAAATAACCTTATGGTATGGTTAGAGGAAACAAATCTATATGTGACAGTGTCAGAAATGTGTCTTCAATCCAGCACTCCCTTCTCCTAATCTTGTTTACTGATAAATGTAAATACCACCATCCCAGTCACCTGATCTTGAATTCCTAATCTAATATCTGGCAATATACATTCTATAACTTGCTAGAAATTGGGGGGTTTATCTCCATATTAGAGCTTGGGTTTATTCCTTTGTACACAGTCTCATTTACTGGCCCTTGTTACATTTCCTATTGATTATTGCTATAATTCCATAGTGATTTCCCCCCTTTTTGTGGCTCTCCACTACATACATACAACACATTCACCATCCTGCTTACTGCTTGGTAAATTTGTCACTTCTGGTGTCTTAGAATTCTTTCATTCAGGCATTACATTCTCCAATTGTTGACACCTCTTCTTCTTCTATTGTAGTTCCATATAGCTACTATTTTCCAGATGTCTCCCTCCTGGGTGTCCCCAGTTGTTCAGAATGCTTAGTCTCACTATCCTTTACCAAATAAATAACATTAGTTCCAGATTCTGTGCCACATAAATTTGGAAACTCCATCACCATATCTCAAGGACTTATGTTTTCTCTAGATGTCTCTTGTTCTGCTTTCTTTACTTCTTTGAATTTTCCAGTGCCTCTCTTCATATGGATTGGTTTTTCCATTCCTCCTGGGCATTCATCCAAATAAGGAAGAGAGTCACTTTGCTTTGGAAATTTTACTTAAGAATCTAGAGATTAAAGCTGAGGAAGGGGGGTTCTATTTTTGTCACAGCTTAGCAAATCACATGTAATTAAGGATTAGACACATGCTTCAAAGTCCCCTGGCCATACCTACCACTTCCTTCAGCCTCCTTCCCCCTTGGTCTGCCACCTCTCTTTTACCGCTCATTTTTACTCTCATTTCAGTTTCTTTCTAGTTCTGGGCTCACTTACCTTTTCCCTCTTGAATTACCTATGCAAACTCAAGATTCTTTACATTACTATCAAAATTAATTTTTTGAACACCTACTTTGTGCTTTATGGGAAATTTCTTTTTTTTTTTCTCCTCATGACATTTCAGAGAAGGCTTATATATTATCCACATTTACAGAGAAATAAACTCAGTGGGAGACATTCATAAGATCAGATGGTTAACTAGTACCAAGATCCAGAATTTGAATCTAGGTTTGTTTCTACAAAGGTTTTATTTTTTACTTTTTATTTTATTTCATTTGTCTGTTGCATTACGCTCTCTCTTCATGATGTAATTGCAGTAGTTTTTCTAGATATGCCCTACCTGCCAAATCTCACCCATTCTTGAGTCTGTTCAAAAGTCAAAGAAAAGAGTAAACAAATTGTCGAGGAGGTTAAAGGGAAGGAAAGTTTACATCCAGTTGGAGAGATCTAAAGGAAATTCTAAAAAGAGTTGTTGCCTTTATGTCCGTGTTAGTGTGGACATTTTTAAGGAATGTGGACATTTTTAAGGTAGAGATATATTCTTAACATTTCATTCATGGAGTGCTAGCACTAATGGTTTAAAAACAGAAGATACTTAAGGCCTTACATTGAATTAAAAAAAATATGAAGAGCAATATAGACAAGTAAATATATTATATGGATATTGTTGCTAATGAGGGCAATATGTTTGTCATATTTAAGGGATGAAAGAAATCCAGTTTGGATGGGGCATTCAGCAAAGACTTCATCAAGTATTTGATATTTAATGGGCAGAGAGGACCCAGATATATGGAGAAAAAAGTATTTGTTGGAGAAGATGTTGGCACAGAATGCCCAGTGAATAAACCTTTATAACTTGAGGAGACTGTTTATGGAGAGGAGCAGTTTCTGGTCAAATTATACATGGAGGCAGACTTCATTAGTAGACATTGGGGAAGGCTTTTATGTAAGAATAGGACAGAATTACGCTGGCAATGATACTTAGGATAAATCATTACAGAGAAGGACAAATATTAATTAATGTTTACAGAGGTTTGTTATATGCCTGGTAGTGGGCCAAGCAGTTTATGGAGTATCCTGTCAGTCGTCACAATAGCCTTATGATATAAGCACTATTGACATTTTCTCATCATAGGTAAAGAAACTGAGGCAGAGAGAAGTTATATTACTCACCAATATCTCAGTGCTAGAGTGTGGTAGAAGAGGGATTCAAACCAAGGCTGTGTGCTTCCAGAAGACATCACTCTTACCTACTAACACTGCAACAGTGATGATTTTGCTGTGTCAGGGGGAGAAAAGAAGGGCTATTGATTGACTTGATTTCTATATAGACGAGTAAGGTTTGTTTTAAATATTTGGTTAACACTGCTAGTGAATTGCAAATACATCATTGGTGTGCCCAAGTGCCTAGAATTATCAGGAGAAGACAATTAAATTGACACATGGTCTCTACCGAATTGCTCCAATAACAGAAATAAATATAAGAAAGGCCATGATAGGATTATAGCAGCAGATGTCAATAGAATCAAATCTGGCTCTGACCTCCAGCTGTTTCCTTCTTGGAGAAGATGCCTGATTGCTGAGGACTGTCGACACTCCTGTTGGCTGGCTCACATGGTAGCACTTCCAGAGCTCGCCAGGCCTACAGCTGCACAGGTCAGCCCTCCGCTCCCTAGATGATTCCGCCTTCCTTGCCTCTTTCTGCTGTGCTTGCACATTTACTTATTTGTACTTCAAGAAACATGGTTGTTTCTTTTTCTAGTTATGGCTCATGTTCCAAGTTTCACAGTTAAACTGTTGATGGTCGTTTTAATTATTTTTGCCTTTGTGGTAGCAATGGTATGCAGAATGTTGTAATGATCCTTGAATTTTAACATTTTCTCTACTGGAAAAATGCTAAGCTTTTCAATATTGTACATTTATTTCTCTTGAGTAACCATTCGTAGAAATGTAGCAATTTAATACTCTTGTCTGTTATTTTAGTTTGTGCTTTCCAGTCTTTAAAGAATTATATCTCATGCTTTAAACTACGAAATTACTAAATATTCTTGGGTAAATTAAAAGTGATTAAGTGTTATTAAAAATCCCATACAATTTTTTTTCATTGTTCTTCAGGTGTCAATATTGAATATATATTTGATGCCAATTTGCAGAACATGTCCTTCTGAGTTACTTAAATGTTTATGGGACTGTAGATATGTTTCTCTTCTTTAATATAAATAAAGGCACTAAGTATGTTGTAGTAGAAATATAAAAGCAATAGACATTTAATTAATTTTTAAGCAAAATTGCTTCATGGCTGCATGCTATCACATCTCCAAGAATCATCCTCAATCTTGAACTTAATGTATAAGGTGGCATAGTTAAAAGAACATCACATTGGGTGCTCAAAGATTTGAATGAAACTTCTGCTAGATCCTGAAAGGATAGCAGGATATCCTGAAAGGATAAGTCATTTAAACTCTCTGAACTTTAATCTCTGTATCCTCTAAAATGAAGTTAATATTTCTTGATAAATATTTCTTAAAGGTAACATGTTTATCTATTTCCTTTCTCCTTCTTACCAATTTTGTCCTATCTGTTATCTCTTTTCTCTTATTTTTTTCAATATCTTCCTCTCCAGTGGATCCTTTGGACCAGGATTTTTCAAACTTGGCACATTTTCGACCTGATAATTTTTTGTTGTGGGGGGTCATTCTTACTATTATAGATTATTTAGTAGCATTCATGCTATTAGTGATTATATACCAGTACCATTCTTCATTTGTTACAACAAAAATGTATCCAGACATTGTGAAATGTTTCCAGAGAGAGGCACAAAATCAGACTCAGTTGAGGAAACAGTATTTTACAGTCAGCTTCCAAAAATACTCATGTGGTCACTTTTTTGCCATTGTTAAATACTGTAGTGTGATTGACACATAACATTAATTTCAGATATACAACACAGTGTTTCAACAACTCTATACTTTGTTATGCTCACCACAAGTGTAGCTGTCATCTGTCACCATACAGTGCTATTATGATACCATTAAAATATTCCCTATGCTGTATCTTTCATCCCTATGGCTTGTTCATTTCATGAATGGAAGCCTGTACCTTCTAGTTCCCTTCACCTGTTGTGACCTTCCCTCTAGCAACCACCTGTATTTATGTATCTGTTTCTCCTTTTTGTTTATTTGCTTATTTGTTTTGTTTTCTAGATTCCACATATAAGTGAAATCATATGGTATTTGTCTTTCTCTGTCTGACCTATTTCACTTAGCATGATACCCTCTAGGTCCATTCATGTTACAAATGGCAAGATCCCATTTTTTCTTATGGATGAGTAATAGTCCATTATATACATTATATATATATATATATATATATATATATATATATATATATATGTATATACACACACATATACACATAAACACACACCCCATACTTTTTATCCATTTACTGTCGATGGGCACTTGGATTACTTCCATATCTTTACTATTATAAAATAATGCTACAATAAATACAGGGGTACATCTATCTTTTTGAATTAGTGTTTTCTTTGGGTAAATACCCACTAATGGAATTACTTGATCATATTGTCTTTGTGTTTATTTTTTTTTTACATTTTTTAACGTTTATTCATTTTTGAGACAGAGAGAGACAGAGCATGAATGGGGGAAGGTCAGAGAGAGAGGGAGACACAGAGTCTGAAACAGGCTCCAGGCTCTGAGCTGTCAGCACAGAGCCCATTGCGGGGCTCGAACTCATGGACCGCGAGATCATGACCTGAGCCAAAGTCAGACGCCCAACCGACTGAGCCACCCAGGCGCCCCTATTTTATTTTTTTTGAGGAAACCCTGTACTGTTTTCCACAGTGGTTGCACCAATTTACATTCTCACCAATAGTGCATGAGGGTTCCCTTTTCACATCCTCACCAACACTTGTTATTTCTTGTCTTTTTGATCATGTATCTGTTGGCCATCCATCTGTATCTCTTTGGGAAAATGTCTATTTGGGTCTTCCGCCTGTTTTAATGGTGTTGAGTTATTTTTTTATTTTTTTTTAAAATTTTTTTTTTCAACATTTATTTATTTTTTGGGACAGAGAGAGACAGAGCATGAACGAGGGAGGGGCAGAGAGAGAGGGAGACACAGAATCGGAAGCAGGTTCCAGGCTCTGAGCCATCAGCCCAGAGCCCGACGCGGGGCTCGAACTCCCGGACCGCGAGATCGTGACCTGGCTGAAGTCGGACGCTTAACCGACTGCGCCACCCAGGCGCCCCTAATGGTGTTGAGTTATATAAGTTCTTTATATATTTTGGATATTAACCCCTTATTGGGTTTATCATTTGCATATATCTTTTGCCATTCATTAGTTTTCCTTTTTGTTTCATTGATGGTTTCCTTCACTGTGCAAAAGCTTTTTATTTTGGTGTAGTCCCAATAGTTTTAGTTTTGCTTTTGTTCCCCTCGCTTGAGGAGGCATACTGGAGAAGTGTTGCTAAGGCCAATGTCAAAGAGATTACTGCCTATGTTTTCTTCTAGGAGTTTTATGGTTTCAGGTCTCTACTATTTTTTAATATTAGTATTATTTCCTTCTATCTGTTGCAGATGGTCACTCCTTTTTTTTTCAACTTTGCAAATATATTTCTTGAAAGGGTAGTTTGTATTCAATGACAGGCTTTCCTGATTTCTGACTCCCCTTCTGTGTTCCTAGAGGTTACCAACAGGTTTTGAAAGACATCTCTTCTTGGTTAATATTTCTTTTGTATGTATATATGTATGTTAACATTTTAGCTCTTGTTTTCATCCTGTTTGCAGCACTTGACATCTGCTAAGCACAATTCTCTCTTTGGAACTTTCCAATATTTACTAGCTCAGGGACCTTGGTGAGTCAATTAATACTGAAGTCTTAGTTTCTTCATTTATAAAATGAGGATAAACTGCTTCATAAAATCATTTTGAAGAATAAATGAGACATTGCATATAAACTATATTCCAACAGAGCACCCAATATATAGTTGGTGGTGAACATTCATTACCTATGATATAGTGTTATAAAAATATCTAGCAATTTCACACAAAAATTCATGATGTTAAGAATTGGTAGTAGAACAAAAGAGGCAGTGATTAATTGTCCATGCACAGGGAAAATAATGTGTCAGCCATATTTTGCTGAGTCAATTTGTTTAGCCAAATATATTTGGAAAAAGAACATTTTAGGTAGGCTAGCATTTACAAAGATGTATAATATTGTGCTGTGTTTAGAACACTACAGATTATTCGCCAATCCTAGAATTCAGGATGCAAGTAAGAGAGATGAGGTTGAGTTGAGGCATGAGGAAGATGGCCATTAGATTCCAGTAAGCTGTTTGAACTTACTTTTTAGCAGATGGGAGGAGGGTGTCAACATGAAATGAGTAAGTCTGTATTTTAGAAAGATAATGATGAAATGAAACTTGGGAAGATTCAGTTAAAGGGAGAGAAGTTCAAAAATACAGAAGAGGAGACGAGTGCGGATAGAGCAAAATCTTGACTAAAATACAGAGCTTTAGAGCATTGGAAGAGGGTCAAATCTAGTAAAGGAAGCTATCGATGTTTGGATTCATTTATTAATTATCACCAATTCACAAAAGTTTAAGGCTTGAAGGATAAATGCATTTTTTCAAACAAAAATTTACAGTGTACTTGGACATGATAATTTGTGAGCTTGGCAGCAAGTAACAATTAAAACTAATGATAAGCACTAATACTTTTTGAGTACCTACCACATGCACATCCTCTACACAATTTATTATTACTATGATTGAAAGTATGTGGGAACTGAGTTCAGATTGGTGCTAAAGTGTAGCAGGAATTTCAACGTAGGTGTATTTGAGTCATATGTCAGTCTCCCTCTCTATTTCTCTCTGATTAAAATTCATAAATTAGAGTTAAAAACCAATGCTATTCTTTTCTCTCTTTGTGGATATTGAGTCACATATGGGATGAAAAAAAGAAAGAAAACTATGGATCCTTGCCAGTAGTAATGAATTAATCTTTCACAAGTTTCACTCTTAATTCTTCCTTTCCCCCCAGCACCCACCGTTGCTCCATTTTGGCTTTAAAATGTGCTTTTCTTTGGATTTCTAGTCACTCGGGCCAGTAGGGAAATTCAATATCTGTGGGAGAGTTCATTAACTGGATACATGGCAGGAATTCCCCCTGTTCCCAGTAAATGGAATGATTTGTTAAAAAGTGTCGCAATTCTGCCTGCAGATAAAGTCACCAGATGAGACAGCATTGTCAAACATTTACCATTTTCCCAATAAAATAACATGATGTAGTCTCCATAAAAGAAAAGAAACAAAACAACAAATCATTACTTTTCTCTATATTTCGATGTTGTAAAGAACTCTTTTGTAAAACTGAAAACCTGAGGCCGGCAGGTTCACAATTTTCCATCATGAAATGTGTTACATTTTATAAACCATCAACATAGCATCGTGCTAGTTAAAGTAATTCTAACTGCTCTAACACATGAGCTCAAGGTCTTAGTGGCTCAACACAGTAGGAATTTACTTTTCATTCATTTAGCTGTTACATATAGTGGGGGCTTGAGGAACTGTGGTGCATAGGTCACATCTGGGCTGGCACCCAAGTTTATTACGTCAAGTTTTATTGGAACACAGCCATGCCATTGGTTTGTGTGTGGCCTATGGTTGCTTTTGTGCTATAACAGCAGAGTTGAATAGTTACAACAGAGATTGTATGGCCTGCAAAGACTAAAATATATACTATCTAGCCCTTTACAGGAAACGTTTGCTGACATATGCATCTGATAATTCAGGAAACCAGATTCCTTCCAACTTTTGGTTCCATCATCCCACTTCTAGCCAGCCGTCAGTGAAAGAGAGAAAATAGAAGATTGCTTAAGAGACTTAGAAATTTCACATGTCACCTCTACTCAGTTATCTTCCACATTGTCAAGCTGTCCAGGGCACACTGAGTAACTGGAAGACCGTCATTACACTCAGGTTACTAGGTGTACAGAAGGAAAATCTTGTTAGTTAGCTTAAAAAAAAATAGACCAGGCACATCTAGATAGAAGTATCATATAACAAGCTCACTGTGGGGGCGCCTGGGTGGCTCAGGCAATTAATCATCTGACTTCGGCTCAGGTCATGATCTCATGGTTTGTGGGTTCGAATCCTGCAACCTGCTTCAGATTCTGTGTCTCCCTCTCTCTCTGCCCCTCCCCAGCTTGTACTCTGTCTCTCAAAAATAAATAAATGTTAAAAAACTAAAAAAAATAAAAATCTCCCTGTGTTCTCATGACTCCTCTGACTGTTCCTTACCTTACAATTTTGTGAACCGCCTTCAATTTCTCCTGTTCTAATCTGCTGTTTCAAACTCAGATCTAGAAAGCAACTCTACCTTGGTTCTGTGCCCTTGTTTCTATTTGTTTTACTACTCAGTTTTTAGCATTCTTCTTTTGCTGGTTCTGGAAGCTCTCTATCAGTGCTGGAAACCAGAAAAACTAAGGCAGTGTAGGATGTGAATTCTAGAAGTGACCTTGAAAGAATCCAAATGGAGTCAGGCATCACAGCAGGAGGGAGGCATTTGCTGGCTTCTAGATATGGTCCAGTGGGTGGCGGCATAGTTGTCTGAGGGAGGATCTGCTGTCTTCGCCTAGAGATAGGATGTAGCTTTGGTCAGCACATTGCAAATTGGTTCCAAAGTGGACCTTGTGGGAATGTGTGGATGGGTCATTGACAAACCCACCACCAGCCTTGAAAGAAGCAACTCACTGATCCTTTCGGACCAGGGTGAGCAATTAGAAGAAGCAGTACCTGTAACAACCTCTTTTCAAATGAAAGATAAATTTCTAAATTACTTAATCGGTCTGTAGATTTAGTGTTGCATATGGGACTATCTCTACTCAGTTTTCTGTTTCTGTTTGACAATCAATTTAAATTGCTCCTTTTTTAGACTCTAAGAAATACACAGGTTGTGTATTTCTCCTCATTGCCCCTGAATGCTCTCATTTTTAATATAATTTTCTGTGCTTTCTTTTTTGGAAAATTTATTGAATTTCTACACAGTGATATTTTTGTCAGAACCTTTCATGTTATTATTTTGACCCATATATTTTTTTGGATTGTATTTCACATTTCCTTTGTCTCTAAACCATCTGCTTTTTATAGCTGTTTCTTCCTTCCTGTGGCTGACTTTTTGATATTCACACTTGTGAATTGCTTTCTTCCATTGAACACAAGGTTTATCATCTCCAACAATATGTTCTCTCTGTTTTTTCCCTCTGATTCAGGCTAGACCCATTGTATTCTAAAACCAGCCTGCTATTTCACAAATGTAAATCCCTCAATGGCTACTTCTAGGTATACCTCATGGATTCTAGGTGGCTTTTCTTGTGTTTGTTACTCATTCATCCAATCAACTATTTATTGTCCATCATTACCTATTTATTGCATACTTGTCATGCAGAAGGCAAAGTGTGTGTGTGTGTGTGTGTGTGTGTGTGTGTATATGTGTGTGTGTGTGTGTGTGTGTGTGTGTGTGTGTGTGTATAAAATGAGCTTATTTTAGCGTGATAGGCTTTATGGGAAATATACTTGCAACAACCAGGACTCTTTTAGAAATGTATATTCATTCTTTTTATGGCGACATTAAATTTTTAACTAATATTACCTAGAAATATCAATTGATTATAATTCCAATTTTCAATAATCATTACTTTTATTGTACATTTAGAGTATGTCTGTTTTATTTAGAATAGATTTGTCCCTTCCAGTTGTGACAATTAAAAATGTCTCTAGACATTGACTTTCCCAGGAGAAAAAATTTGCCCCAGTTTAGAACCACTGATTTAGATCCTGCCTTGTCTGAAAAAGGATTTACTAGAATTTAAAAATGTATATAACATAAAAGATTTTGAAACGTATGCAAATAAAATGGGATTACAAGAAGAAAAAAATAGAAAAAGATAATGATACAGAAGAGGCTGGTGTATAAAATTTGTGCTGTGATGTGTTGTATCATTGCTGGAAGTCATCTACGCATTTGGATCTTAGCTTTTGAGTTGCTGATACATAAAGGTTAAGCAAGTGATGTTTTAGTCAGTGCCCAAAGCATGTGCTAATATTTGCTCAGCAGAGTCACATCTTTGTTTCTGGGTGAACAAAGAAATGTTTCCTATGGATAGCTATAGAGACATT
This sequence comes from Prionailurus viverrinus, assembly GCF_022837055.1. Lineage (NCBI taxonomy): Eukaryota > Metazoa > Chordata > Mammalia > Carnivora > Felidae > Prionailurus > Prionailurus viverrinus. The sequence continues at coordinate 98,504,638 of NC_062567.1, forward strand.
CTTATGTAATTTAGGTAACACTTATCTCAACATTTTTATTATAGATTTTAGTTATTGTTTTCTGTATTTATCCCTACCTTCTATACAAAACCATTAAAATAAAATTTTCAATTAAATTCACTTAGGATGACCAATTTTAATGGTTTTCACAAGACTGTCCTGATTTTAGCATTGCAAGTCTCTTGTTCTGGGAATCTTGCAGCCCAGAACAAACTGGGATGGTTAGTCACTTTCATCCTGAATCAGATTTTCTTTTCTTTTTTTTTTTTTTGGTTGTTGTTTGTTTTATTCTGTTTTTTTTTTTTAAAAATTGTTTTCATGTTTTTATTTTTGAGACAGAGAGAGACAGAGCATGAGCAGGGGAGGGGCAGAGAGAGAGAGAGGGAGATACAGAATCCAAAGCAGGCTCCAGGCTCTGAGCTGTCAGACAGAGCCTGATGTGGGGCTCGAACTCACAGACTGTGAGTCATGACCTGAGCCAAAGTCGGACGCTTAACCAACGGAGCCACCCAGGTGTCCCATTATTCTGTTTTTTTGAATTAATTATGAATTTTAATTTTGTAGAGTAAAATATATTTTATATTAGTCTATTTTAAGATATTGCCTCATTTAATTAAGAATTCATCTTCAGACATTGTCAGTTTTCTATTCAGACAGAACAATCAGCAATTATTCAGATTAGAAGTAATTTCTATGGAAGTTCTGCTTTTCAAAGAATAGTGATTTTTTTATGAGGCTCAAATGTTTACATCTGTTCCTTCCTTATCCATACAATATTTTTAAAAAAATGTTTATTTATTTACTTTGAGAGAGAGGGAAAGCATGATTAGGGAAGGGCCAGAGAGAGAGAACGAGAGAGAATCCCAAGCACTCTCCATGCTCAGTGTGGAGCCCTGAGCCTTAAAACTTTCTATTATATTTAAGAATCATAATAGCATAATATCATTCACTCTAAGTTTGTGGAAAGCATTTAGTAAAATATTTAGCTTGTTGGAAAACATTTTTAACTTTTATTTTTAAGTTTGTGGTGAAGCATAATAAACACGAACCAAAAGATATACATATCATAAATGTATAGCTCATGAATTTCCAGAAACAGAACACACCTGTGCAAGTAGCGCAGAACAGGAAACAGGCATTGCCAGCATCCCAGCTCAATACAGGACCCTGGGATCGTGACCTGTGCCTAAATCAAGAGCAGGATGCTTAACTCACTGAGCCACCCAGGCGCCCCTTATCCTTACAATTTTAACTCATGTTGACAATAATGAATGTCCTCTCTTCCGTTTTGTGTGAAAGACTTAGAGCTGTCAGTAAAACGAATTTCCAACGTAATTTCCAACATGAGTCCTATGGGTCCTGAGTTGAATAGAGTGATACCTTGAGGTATGTGCAGTTAGTTCTTTCTACACCACAAAGAACAGGACTTTCATCTTTCTGCAGCAGCATACTTCTCCTCTGTAAGACAGACAGGATGTGGTCTGGAAGAAAGTCCCCACTTTAACAATAGACCATTGACAGAATGTTTGGGAAGCTCGAAAAGGAAGAGAGCATCTGTCTACACCCAGAATTATCAGAAGCATTTGTGTGTGTGAGAATCTTAGGTTTCAGAAATATGTTTTTTTAAGGGCACCCATTTTCCTTCTCTGTTTTTATTGGACGAGAAGAGTTGCCTTCAAGATAACAAAACATTTTAAAATCAAGGGAGGAATTGCATCACATTTTGTCTAGTTATCCCGGGCAGAAAATTAATTCCCTCAGGCACGAAACACATTTTGTTTAGCCTTTATGTATGGTCTATGTGAATCTAGCTGAGCAAATTTGGAGGGAGAAGATAAAATGCAACTGAAAGAGAATGTTGGGGAGAATTCAAAGGGAAAGAAGTCTTTCTAGGCAGAGTAACCCAGGTGCTGACTTTACCTACAATTCATTCTGCTTGCAGTAGGAGAAAAGATGCACAGTAGAGTGTGGATGTCACAAGCACTGACATATCCTTTTCTTCTTTCCAGCCTTGAAAAATAGTAATTCAATTTAAATCAAATTTACTACCTTAAGAAGTTGCAAGAAAATCTTTGTCATTTTATTCATGTTCATGCTTTTCCTTTTGTAGCTTATTTTGCTTCCCAGAGGAAAGTTCCTATATACACCACCCTGTCACAACATTGATTTGCATGAACGTATCCATTTAGTGCAGCTGCCATTAAGTTGAACATAGAGTTAGAGTGAGTGCCAATGCCTGCCTTGTCTTTTGCTTTCTTCTTTTCAAATGTGGTTGTGAAAAACTTTTGTTCAAATGTCTTACCACCTGGCTCCTCTTGTGGATGTGTTGCTGGTCTCCAAAGGACTTGGCAGTGGGGTACTTCCTGTTCAGCAGGCTTTCATTTACAGGACATCTGTAAAACCACAACATGAATAGTCAGAATAGCAAAAACGGTCTTCTAATGAACGTAGTAAAACTTCAGAGCAAATTCTTGAGCCAGGGGAAAGTGTCCCAAAGAGCAGATGTAATTTAGGATGAGTAAGGCATAAGTCAAGGTGTGGGTCTTTTACTCTCCACCAGAAAATGCTTGGATTTCCTGGCAATGCAATTATGTAATGACTGTGGTTTTTTGTGGTGTACTTTTTTTTGTCAACTGTGTCTCAGACAGGGAGGAAGAAAGAACCAATTGGGTTGTGTAACTTTATAAATAGAAACAGCCATACTGAAATAACAAGACTGCTCTGAGTTAAGCTGATGAATTTTGCTTCTTGCTGCAAACTCAGGCTACTGAATGAATATAAGATCCATCCTGTGGAGTAATTTCTCAGGTTTGACCAAGAATGTTTAATGGGAAAAATCAGCAAGAAGTTCTTACCCTCCTTCCATTATACTCCCAAATATTTTAGTCCAAATAAATCAAAACCATTTCTCTGTTGGAAGTAGTCAAGTTGGAGACACAGAGGAACTTTGTCCTCTACTACAAATAAGGAATAATGAGCTCATACGATTTTTAATACAGCCCATAATTTACTAAACACTGGGAACAGTTTATCCTGGCAGTGGCATAAAGGATAAAGAGGTACCTACCTTATCATCTGTGGAACAAAATGTGTCCTACATTTTTCATATGTTCTGGAACAGTAGGTGATTTCAATTCTATTGCCTCTTTAATTTAGAGGGCAGAACCCAGGTAAATAGAGAAAAGTCTCCTTGAGAAGGTCCAAAAACATTAGTCTTCCCAGCATGATTCCATTCAATTGGATATATGCTCCGAAAGAGAGATTGTGCTATGTTTGCCAGTTAGCTGAGGTTTATAGATCATAGGTTCTGAACCTCTCAGTGATTGTATAACAGTAGTATTTTCTTTGAGTTTTGTGGCTACAAAAGTGATACCAGTCCTTCCTAGATACTGTTGAGAAATTAGTCTTTCCTAGCACAGCTGCAGTCTTGGTAATTTCAAAGTTCTCCCTAATTTGATAGAAATGAATGTTCTCATTTAATCCTTTACTGTAAGGAAAGGCCTATTTGATTCAAGTTGACATCCACTGAGATGTCGAAAGCAATGTATTTTTTGTAATTGAAGTTTCAAATGGATAACATAGTGATTAGACAAGTCTATACATTATGCTCTGCTCATGAGCGTAGTCACCATCTGTCACCATACAACCCTATTACAATACTATGGACTCTATTCACTACGCAGTACCTTTCATCCCCATGACTTAGTCATTCCATAACTGAAAACCTGTACCTCCCACTCCCCTTCCCCCATTTTGCCCATATCCCCACTTCCTCCCACTTCCAACCAACCAATTTGTTCTCCGTATTTGTGAATATCTTTCTGCTTTTTATGTTTGTTTCTTTGTTTGTTTTGTTTTCTAGATTGCACATGTAAGTGAAATCGTATGGCATTTGTCTTTCTCTGTATGATGTATTTCACTTTACGTAATACTTCTAAGTTTGTACATGTTGTCACAAATGGCAAGATTTCATTCTTATGGCCGAGTAATATTCCATTATATAAATTTTTATCCATCTTCTTTATCCATTCATTTGTTGGTGGATACTTGGATTGCTTCTTGACTAATGGACATAATCATGCAGTAAACATGTGGGGAGGGATATCTTTTTGAATTAGTGGTTTTGTTTTCTTTGGGTAAATACCCACTAATGGAATGACTGGATTGTATTGTTTTTCTATTTTTAAATTTTTTGAGGAATCTCTGTACTGTTTTCTATAGTGGCTGCACCACTATGAATTCCTACCAACAATTTATGAGTGTTCCCTTTTCTCCACATCCCCATCAACACTTGTTATTTCTTGTCTTTTTGCTACTAGCCATTCTTACTAGTATGAGGTGATATCTTATTGTGCTTTTGATTTGGATTTTCCTGACAATTAGTGATGTTGAGCGTCTGTTCATATGTCTGTTTGGGACATCTGTATGTCTCTTTGGGAAAATGTCCATTCAGGTCTTCTGCCCATTTTTTAATCAGATTGGTTTTTGGTTTTTGGTTTTTTTTGGTGTTGAATTATATAAGTTCTTTATATATTTTGGATATTAACCACTTATCAGATATATCATTTGCATACATCTTCTGCCATTCATTAGGTTGCCTTTTTGTTTCCTGATGGTTTCCTTCACTGTGCAAGAGCTTTTTATTTTGGCGTAGTTCCAGTAGTCTTATTTTTGCTTTTGTTCCCCTTGCCTGAGGAGACATACCTAGAGAATTGCTGCTAAGGCTGATGTCAAAGAGATTACTGCCTGTGTGGCTTCAGGTTTCACATTTAGATCTTTAATCCATTTTGAGTTTATTTTTGTGTATGGTATAAGAAAGGAGTCCAGTTTCATTATTTTGCATGTAGCTGTCCAGTTTTCCCAGTTCCATTTGTTGAATCTACTACAATGCCCTGCACGCAGTAAGAATTTAAACATAACTGTTGAATGGAAAAATTGACAGTGATGTTCGTAATTTTTTTCTTCTACCCCATGGTTTACCTCATGTCTGTATTTCACAAAGAGCTATCCTAGATTTTTTTCATGATGGCTTGGATACAAATTTTGGCTCTTCTATCCTGGTGTATTTCTGCTATTTCAGTGATTCAAGGCCAAAATATTTATAATTTTGGCCTCAGTGTATTATACTAGTCCTTCTTGAACAAATCTACACTAATTCAATGGTGGTCTCCTATGTCTCTAAATCTGCCTCACGAAATATTACATATTAATAGTGGAAGGGAGAATAGAGGATCTCCTAATCCAAGTATCTCTTTTTTGCCCATTGGTAAAATTAAGTCGCAAAAAATTGAAATGGACTGTCTTAAACCAACTTCATCTTAAAAAGTGAATATAAAAGCCATGATATGAGAGTCCTATTTGTTGATAACTATTACTTAGGTTATTCTAACAAACCTGTTTAGGAAAATGAATGTAACTTTAACATCAAATCCGAGACTCATAGTCTCAATAGCAAACCAGCCATGGCTTTGTGCTGAAGAACCACTAAGGAGATGGAATGTGTTCAAGTCATGCTTCAACACCTAAAAGCATCTTGGCATTCTTTGATATCCTTTTCAGTTAGAATATAAATGGTGAGATCACTTTATTCAGTAACAATGTCCATGTGCTATTGCCAGGGTAGGTTTATGGATGTTAATAGAGTTTTCCTTGTCTAGGGTGATGTATGGTCTGAATCTTCCTCTAAATAATCACAAATCCATTGTACTGTAGTAAATTCAGCCAAGTGTATTGTAATTTATATGTTTTACTTAAAGGGCTTTAAGACAGTACTTCTTAGATACACAAGAAAATATAACTCAGTAGTTTCTCCAACATATCTCTTCTTGCTCTCAAACCTCCATTCTTGCTGATGATGATAGAAAAGGAGATTGGTAAGGATGGGAGAAACCTAATTTGATCTTTTTTTGGGGGGGTGGTGGTAAAAAAGCCTCATTAAAGTAAATATGTAGTAATCTGAAAGTCAAACTTCTTGTCAGTGCTGTTTTCCTTTCTTCATGAAGTTTCTCATCTTTTTTCTTATTTATAAAAGGTCATCTGTGGATATATGGATGCAGTATGTTTAGGGAAGTCTGTATGTCCTCAGGGCAATTGGTGCTGGAGTGAGAGAGAAACTCTGGTTTGCTTGCTACCATCTGGATCCTTGCTGTTCTGTGCTGAGATAGTCCCATATGTCTGGTCACTGGGCATGCTGTATTACTCTTGGTTAAGACTTGGCCTTTGGGTACTGTGTGGACACCCATTGATGGCTACCATTGCCCAAGTTCTCTATCTACCTGTCTTCATGTCAGCTCTCTTTGGGTACACTAGTCTGCTACACTTTTGCTTAACCCCGTTGGGATACATAGAAACTTCTGCATTCATATGTATCAGGAATGCTTTCTGCAGCTCCACTTGCCTAACCGTACCCTGTTGCCATTTTTTCCTGTACTGTGGCTATTCACAAAGGGCAAAGGGCACGCTGCATTATAGATGGTAAACAAGATACAAGTACTCTTAGGTTTCTCCCTGATCTTCATCCTACCTGGGAATTTTTCTTGTTCGATAGTCATGGGACGGAGTCAGGGGTAGTTCAATAGTCAGGTACGGAGACATCAGATTCCTTCTCAGATTCTAAAGCTGTTTTATATGAGACATACCCCTTCTGAATCTCTTGTCTTCTTTCCTGCTATTTGTACTTTTCTTTATCTCACCCTCATAGTTAGCTTTTCTGAAAATACCTCCTGCATCCTCTGTGTTTTGTTTTATCATACAACTCTGTGTTCTGGTTTTTCATTTGATAGGTAAAGGTTACACTTTTGCAATATGGAAAACACTTTTTCTTGTTGAAAGAAATTTGTTGAAAAGCCTCGCTTTCAAGACTATTTTGTCACTATGAACTTAAAAATATTTGATATAAAGTTGAGCCATGAGTTTTGTTGTTGTTGTTAGCGGCTAAATTGTGTCTTCTTGAAATAATAAATGTCATCCTTTCAATGGATGGAGGAACCAAAAATCAGCTAAAAAACAAAGATAAATAAGCACAAGAATATGCTGTTTTATGTCTCAAAAATATATTCCCTTTTATGTAAATATAGGGATGTATACATCATGATATGGTGAAATTCACAACTTATTGTATTTTTCCCCAACTTGCATTGTAGAATATTGAAAGCATTTTTTAATAGTGGTCTCAATATCTATATGTAACTCATGAAACACCACTGCTGATACTGGCTATCACTCATTAAATAATTCTCTCCAGACACTGTTGGGGATACTTTAAATGCATTTCCATTTAGGCTTTTTGTGTACTATTAGGCATGTGTTACCGACAAGGAAAGCAAAGAATAAAGGAGCCAAGTGACAGGAGTCAAATGACCCAGCTACTACTGCCTTTTATGTAATTCCTGTGGATTGTATAGAGGAATAAGAACTATTACTGTAGAAGCAGGAATTGAGTGAAAACTTCATCTGAAATAATCAGAGCTAGAGGATAAATGAAACGACTCTTAGGAAATAAGAGGTGATTTTTCAAAGTATGGGTAATCACGTAATTCAGGTTAGCAGTAGACTAACTGATCTTCAAAATGGAATAACTGTCCTAAAACTTTATATTCTATTTAAGAAGGATAATAGCCTAATATCATTCACTGTAAGTTTATGGAAAGCACTTGGTAAAATATTTAGCTTGTTAGAAAACATTGCTAACTTTTGTTTTTAAATTTGTAGCATAGTAAACACATAAATTTGAAGCACAGTAAACACAAACCAAAAACATGTATGCATATCATAATTATATAGTTGTTGAATTTTCAGAAACAGAACACACCTGTACAAGTAGTGCAGAACAGGAAACAGGCATTGCCAGCATCCCAGAGCCCCCTCATCCCTTGAGTTCTAGTGATGGAAACCACTATCCTAATTTCTAACTGTGTATATTAATTTTTGCCTGTTTTGTCCTTTATATACAAGTAAAATTATGAAATATGTATTCTGTTTTACTTCTTTTATCCATCATTATGTTCGCATATGTTTGCACATTGTTGTATCTGGATTTGAATGGTTTGTGCTAATGGATTCATGTTATTCCAGAGCGTGAGTTTCTGCCAAATTTATTTTTTTTAATTCTGGCATTAATATAGCCAGTTAGGTGGTTTGTAGTTTGGGCTTTGTCAATAATGCTGTGAAAATTCTTGCACATGACTTTTTGTGAACATATAAGACAGTGTCTGTTGGGTAAATACCTAGGAATGAAATTGCAAGGTCATAGACAATGCATATACTCAACTTTAATGGATACTACTTACCACCTTGCATTACCACTTATTGTTCCACATCTCTGCTCATACTCGATATCCTTATGGCTATGACACCACAAATTCTTAGTATCTTCTGGGTAGTGGGATTTCATTGTAGTTTTTTTATATATATATTTTTTTAACGTTTATTTATTTTTGAGACAGAGCGAGACAGAGCATGAACAGGGGAGGGGCAGAGAGAGAGGGTGACACAGAATCTGAAACAGGCTCTAGGCTCTGAGCTGTCAGCACAGAGCCCGATGCGGGGCTCGAACTCACGAACCGTGAGATCATGACCTGAGCTGAAGTCAGACGCTTAACCGACCAAGCCACCCAGGCGCCCCTATATATAAATTTTTAAATTTTATTTATTTATTTTGAAAGAGGCAGAGACAGTGCAAGTGTGGAGCAGCAGAGAGAGAGAGAGAGAGAGAGAGAGAGAGAGAGGGAGAGAGAGAGAATCCCAAGTAGGCTCTGCACTGTCAGCTTGGAGCCTGATGTGGGCTCGAAGTCACGAAACCATGAGATCATGACCTGAGCCAAAACCAAGAGTCAGGCGCTTAACCGACTGAGCCACCCAGGTGCCCCTCATTGTAGTTTTTATGTACATTTTCCAGATGTCTAATGGCATTGATCATCTTTTCATATATTTAATTGACCATTTGGATATCCTATTTTGTGAAGTGTTTGTTTAGGTTTTTTTCCTCACTTTTCTAATGAGTGATGAGTCTTTTTCCTTAAGGGTCTGTAAGATTCCTTCATATTTTCTGGATATGGCTCCTTTGTTGGATACACATTTTGTCAATATCTTTTCCCACCTTGTGGATTGCCTTTGCACTCTCTAGGAATGTTTTCTTTTGAAGGACATAAGTTCTTAACGTAATCCCATGTATCAATTTTTCTGCGTCTTGTTAAGATTCTGCCTATTCAAAGGTCACAAAGCTATTCCATGTTAAAAAAAAACATTTGAGATAGAAAATTGAATATGTATAGTATATTCGATAGCTACTTTTATGTATTTACATATATTTACTAAAACATGCAGAATTATTCATGGTATAGAATCGAGATTATCTTGTCCATATTTCTAAAAATTAATGTCCATTCTATTTTGTCTCATATTATTTCTGAATTCGTGAAGTAATCTGGTGAAATTTCTTATATTAATGTAGGACCCCTTCAGTTAATTTGACAGAATCCTTCTGATGAAGAGGGGTTAGTGTCTCACGAAGTACATTTTTTCTTATACTGAGGTAAAAACTGCCTCTCTGTAATTTTCATTTACTAGTTCTCCTTCACTAACGTATTTTTTTTTCGTTTATTTATTTATTCAACAGATATTATATGAGTCATATTGCATCCCAGACTTTATAGGTGTCAGGAATACAAAGGTGAATAAAAGTCTGGAAGAGTGCAGCCTTTGACTTGGGAAGCAGGCATGTGAAAGGACACATTTTTTACAGCTCATAGCTTTACAGGGTGGTGGAAATATGAACATGCCTCAACTTTTTCTCCTCCTTTTGGGGCAAAAGCCTTTAATTATTCCATACATTATATGGATTCTTTACCATCCTGGTCATTCTGCTGTAGAGAGAGCCTAATTAGTTATTGACATCTTTAAATTTAAAATTAAAAGTTAAAGAAAGCTCCAGTCCCAGGATTTTTTACCAAGAAACACACAATGATTCCTGTGTGGGAAACCAGCCTGTTTCTGTTGATTCAACCTAAAGAAGTTTTATCATCTTCTCAGCAGTGTTTCATACTATTTGTTCATACTAAATTGAATTTTTAAAAAAATCTCCTAGGGGCGCCTGGGTGGCGCAGTCGGTTAAGCGTCCGACTTCAGGCAGGTCACGATCTCGCGGTCCGTGGGTTCGAGCCCCGCGTCGGGCTCTGGGCTGATGGCTCAGAGCCTGGAGCCTGTTTCTGATTCTGTGTCTCCCTCTCTCTCTGCCCCTCCCCCGTTCATGCTCTGTCTCTCTCTGTCCCAAAAATAAAAAAATAAAAAACGTTGAAAAAAAAATTTAAAAAAAATCTCCTAGATCTTATAATTATTGTCAACCTGACCTGACATTTTCACATAATTTATGGACACACAAAAGTTACTTGTCATTAGAAACCTTGCTTTCCAAGAATATTTAATGATGTAGGACTATATTTTTAATATAAAGGTAAATGAAAAAGGATATAAAGCTGTCTGATCACTGTAACCCAATTGTGTGCGTGTATGTGTTGTCTATGTTGAAATAATTAAAGTTAAATCACCAAAATATTCATAGCATTTTTCTTTGGATAATAACATGGGATTTTAAATCCAAGTATGCTAAGTTCTCTTTGTTTACTTATCAATCATGCTAGCCATTTCTACTACCTTTTCTAATATTTAAACTGAATGGGATGCCATCTAATTCTTTTAAGTATAAGCATCTATTACTTAGAAACACTAATTAGTACATCCTTTTGAATGTTCCCTAAAAATATTTATGTAGACAGTGGTCTATTAGTCATCATTCTTTAATTATAATTATCTAAATATTTTTGAAATTATCTCACTCTTATATTGTATAGACTGAATTTTAGTATGTTTTTGTTTAAAAATAAATGATATCATCATCAAAAAATTTTGCTGAAATCAAAATATTTATGTCTTTGTCACTTCCTTGGCTACCAGCTTTGTAACACTGTCACAAAAGGAAAGAAGTTTAATTTGCTAGAATCTGTTCTTAGTAAGTCTGTGATATTCCTAAAAATATTACATTATTTTTTAAAAATTTCTCATAAAGTGTTTGTTTAATGACATTGTGATAGAAAACATTCTACAGTAATTTGCAGTTCCCTCCTTCAAGGCAGGGTACAAGAGTCTCTTTATCTGCGTCTTGAACCTGAGCTGGCCTTGGGATTTGCTTTGAGCAATGGAATGTACTTGACTGACGAGATACTGGAAATTCTGAGCCTCAGTTTCAAGCTAAATTCTTTAGCTTTTCCACTTGCCTTTCTTGGGAACTGTATGTGAGTAAGCCTGGGCTAGCCCACTGGCTAATGAATGGCATATGACCCAGGGCCCTACCTGACAGCTAGCTAATGCTAGACATATGACAAAATCATCCACTACCCAGCATACCAGCATACTGGAGTTACCTGTGTGAGATTGGCCAAAACCAAGTGAATGACATCTGAGATGATTATAGCCCAAACTGTCAACCCATGGTACCATGAGCTAAAAAATGAAAAAAAAAATCGTTGAAGTCACTAAATTTTTTATAGTGTATTATACAGCAAATGCTAACATACATATATGGACTGAATTTCCATAGTAATGCTATGAACTGTATTTGCATGGAAGTTTTATTATTAAAATTCTTTCTTATAAATTTTGGAATATTATTAATTTCATATCAATATAATTTTTTCAGAAATCCGATTTATTCTGGCACCTGTGCTATGGAGTGAAAGGAGCACTATATAGTTATTTTTACCTTTCAGAAAATGGTAGGGCTTACAGGTTTTGGTCTTCTATTTACTAGAGGATTCTTCCTATTATTTCTTCTTGTAACATGTAGCTATTTAAATCTGAGTGAAAATACCACTTTATGAGGTGATAATGACAGGGTGAAAATTAGGAGGAAATACTGATAAATTGTTCATAAATTCTGAATGTTGGCTGTTGGCATCCTCTGAGTCTTGAGGGCTTTGTTCTCACACAGGATTCTTTGCCTTTGTTTTAAAGTGTAAAAATACACTTTGGAAGCTTAGATTTATTTGAATTAAGACTACATTGGGCTTATTTTCAGCTTACTATAATCTTTCAATTAAAGTTTTTAACTCCAGAAATAATTTAAAAATATTCTCTTGGAATATTGTCTAGTAGAAAAATGTCACAGTTTTGAATTGATGTAGCAAAAAGTAAATTAATAAAAATAATATTCTCACGATTAAATTATTTTATAATGTTTGGGAATATATAACATTAAAATGTTAGGTTGAAAAGAGGGAAAATATAGTTAATTATCCACATCCTTTTTCTGAATAACATTAAATAATTGAATATTAGGGAATGCCTTTTTAAAAATTTTCCCCCAGATTGTGTGGAATTATGTGTTCTACGGTCTGAATAGTTTTTTTATTTAAAAAAAAATTATTTATTTTTGAGACAGAGAGAGACAGAGCCTGAACAGGGGAGGAGCAGAGAGAGAGGGAGACACAGAATCTGAAACAGGCTCCAGGCTCTGAGCTGTCAGCACAGAGCCCGACGCAGGGCTCAAACTCACGGACCGTGAGATCATGACCTGAGCTGAAGTCAGACGCTTAACCAACCAAGCCACCCAGGCGCCCCCAGTCTGAATAGTTTAATTTCGCAATAAGATGTGATATTTTCTGAATATTAGCTTTACACATCTTGAGTGGTTCTAAATTTTTACTTACTTTGGACAATGAAAGGATAAAAAGGATTAAATTCTAGTTGTTTAGACTTCACTTAGCATTGTTGAATATTTAAAACTATTTTTCTGGCTTTGCTTTGAATAAATCTTTAACGTTTTTAAAACAAATATATTCATTTGATAACCTGAAAAATAAGATACCAATTGCGACATTCAAACTTACTTGTTTCTGATAAATTTGAGGAGTAATTCAAGCATGAATGTTGGAACCAGACAGTATTATATACAAATTCCAACCCTGCCACTTATTGAGGGAGTAATCTTGAACATATTTTTTAACCTCTCTGAGTGCTTGTCCTTTGTCTCCAAAATGGAGCTTATAATATGCCTTTTATGAATTTTTGTCAGGATTACATATCTTTTTACAGGGCCTGGAATAAAGTGGCCCTTTAATAAGTGGTGACTATTGTCACATACTTCAAGATTGTGGTTTCAGTTTTCTTTGAAATTATATGATAATCATGGAGGGTTTTTTGTTTCTTTTTCCTTCCTTTGTTGTTGTTGTTGTTGTTTTGTTGTGATGATGGTTACATGAAATAGGAAAGTCGAAACTAAAACATTTCAAAAATATTAGGTCTCATTAATTCAGCTACTAAAATTAAAGTGTAATCAATTCTATTTCTTTCAAATATTCAGCAATACTTGTAATGATGAATATTCAGGTTTCATCATTTTGGTTCCCAACAGTTCCCTTTCTCTGAATTTTAAACTATTGTCTTTAGTTATATATTATATTTCTTGGATTTTTTTCAAGGACAAGAAGAAACAAGGTTTTGGGAAAAATTCTGCCTTGTGTAATATTTTCCTCAAAGGAATTAATCATAGTTGAGGGTTGCAAAAAGTTTAATTAAATCCTCATATATAAAAACATGTCTTGAAACTGGGGATAATAAAAATCTGTATTACACAGATGAAATATATAGATGACAAGTGACCACCCCTCACATGTACGTACTTAAATTTGCTATGGAGTTGGTTACATTTTTATGACACAGACTTGATGTGTTTTGTTATTGTTGTTTTGTTTGTTTATTTGTTTTTAATATCTTGTAAGGATAAAGATTATATGAGTGATAAGAAAATTCACATTACATACCAAATGCTACCCCTGTTATTTGCCAAGAATAAAAATACAGTTTGCATTTGAGACAAAATACAATCCATATTTATTTCATGGGCTTAGGAATTTCAAGGGGTCACTTCTATAGGAGAGTTCCAAGGGAGTTAGGAATCTGGCCTGTGATTTTTACTTTTGGCAGTGGCTTCTAAAATAAAACACAATAGCTTATAATATTTCAGAAAGTTATCCATCATCCACATTGTAAAGTACATTGCAGTATTTTAAGCTCTGGAGTATGGCTTGAAAAATTCACTATTCATGGGAGGTGGAAAACATGAAAAGAAAATGAAAATGGGAGACAGGAGGTTTAGGGGGGGATTGGATTCCATGTGGATGAAGAATTTGATTCTGAGTACATATGTTCCAGGAAATGTTTTGTGAGGACTGTGCTGTTAATTAAGATTTCCAGAGGTTCAGCAATACCTCAGGTTCTCAGGAAGTATACTGTTTATACCCTCCATGTTAATATCTAAGACTCCAGTTGTTTACATACATGATTTTAATAGAGATTTACCAGAAGCGTCAGTGAGAAAGCAGCTCTGTTGAAGAGAGATCGGGAACTTACAGCCATATTTTATTACCACTATCTCATTGTGGTTTTTCACACTGTGGGAATTCGACTTCCAGAAATAGGGGAGCCTCTCTACTTTCACTGTAGTATGACCACTTTTCTTCAGGGAAAGCAAAAGTTCACAAACCAAAAGTTTGCTCATGTTAAACCCCAGGAAAATATTTAAAAGGAAAATCCTGCACCATAAGCATGCTTATCCATATAACAATAGCTTCTCTACCAAAGCCCAAACCAATTGGAATAAAATCTAACAAAATCTCATTAAGTATACAATTGCACGTGCAGTGTTTAGTGAGGATATGTTACCTTGCATAAATTCTGTTACAGTTTTCTACTGAGAGAGATGCAAGTTTCTTTACCCCATAGGATTATAAGATAAGGTTTCAAGATTATAAACCCTTTATGTTGATTGACTGCATTATGTGTTCACAAGTATTTATTTCTTCTAGTTTATTTTCATTACAATTATAAAAAATGTAGACCTTTACTCTATTTTTAAATGAGTTAAGGGTGTGTCATTCACAATGACGTAGTTTCAGCCACACTATCAATGAATGAGAAGTACAAGTCAGTATCACAACTGTTCGAGATCTCTCTTCAATCTTTTAGAGAGAGGAGAAAAAAATATCAATTTAGTTGTCATTATATTTAATTCATGAAACTCTTTGTATATTTTTATCAGACTAATAAACTTCCCTTTGGAATCGGTTATGCTCTTGTTACCACCTTAGAAATTATACTGTAAATCCCTGAAAGTTTTACTGCAAACGTATCTCAGAAATAACCTGACATGTAATGCTAGTCTTAGAATTATTCAGTTTTGTCTAAGAGAAATACATAGTTCCTTGAAATATAGCTTTTGGCCCCCAGGGCGAAGATTGTCTGATAGAGTAAGTAATTTTTCAGTCTTAAAGAAAATCATTGTGACTCTATTGAAAGAACAGTTTTTTTTTTGGTGATAGCAAACACTATATTGATAACCTTTTTGCTGTATTATTTCTGCTTTTCAAGAAAATGTTTAAAATGATAACTTTGCCTTGAATCTGAACTTTGACATGCCTCATAATTCTTACATTTATCCTATTCTTCTTTTGCCTACACTGTCGCCATTTTCATTTATTTTATGCTTAGTTCTATTTCGTCATAATTTAGATCAACTTCTATTAATAATAAAGCACATTTAAAATGTTTTGCTGTTCATTAAAAAGAATGTGATTGACCTACATGTACTAATAATGAATGAGACTCAGGTCTCAAGTGGAAAAAGTAAAGTGCAGAACATGGTGGGTAGTGTACATCCATTTTTGTAATCAAATACACAAAAAATATATTTATACGTACAGGTACACATATTTATTCATGTACAAACAAGCTTTGGAAAGATACCTAAGAAAATAGTAGGGGCGTCTGGGTGGCTCAGTCGGTTACGCATCTGACTTCAGCTCAGGTCATGATCTCACCATTTGTGAGTTGAAGCCCCATGTTGGGCTTTGTGTTGATAACTCAGAGCCTGGAGCCTGCTTCGGATTCTGTGTCTCCCTCTGTGTCTCTGCCCCTCCCCCACTTGTCCTCTGTCTCTCTGTCTCTGTCTCTCTCTCTCTCTGTCTTTTTCTTTCTCTGTCTCTCAAAAATAAATAAAATGTAAAAAAAAAAAAAAAAAAAAAAAAGAATATAGTCAGGGGACCTGGGTGGCTCAGTTAAGCCTCTGACTGGCTCAGGACATGATCTCACAGTTTGTGAGTCCGAGCCCCGTGTCGGGCTCTGTGCAGACAGCTCAGAGCTTGGAGCTGGGTTTGGATTCTGTGTCTCCCTCTCTCTCTATCCCTCCCCGACTGGTGCTGTGTCTCTCTCTGTCTTTCAAAAATAAATAAATGTAAAAAAAAAAAAAAAGAATATAGTAACAGTGATTATCTCTAGGGAGGAAAGGGAAACCGAGAAGCTTAGGAATCAAGGGTAGAGGGGTGCTTACTTTAATTTTATATATCTATAGATACATATATGTCAAACATATACATGAAAATACACATATATTTGTACATATAACACATATATAAATGTGTATATATATTACTATACATATAAACAGATATACACATATATAATATGTATTGTTAACCTTTATTATGTTTATTAGTTAAAATTAAATAATTAAAATGTAGCTGATGTTTAAATAATAACTTTTACATCCTTTTTATACTTGATTTAGAAATAACCATATCCAAAGTAGTGCTACACCAAAATTGATAATCATAAATATTCAAACAAAATAATACTTATATTTATTTTTCTAGTTGCTAAACAATATTTGTCTTTTTTTTAATGTTTTCTGAATATAGGGCAAAAATTGCAATTATTCAATAAAGCATTACTACTTTGAGATTGCAATAAATTGGCAGTCTTTTATTTGAATAAAATACAACACTCCCAAGTCTGTATTTGACATTTAAAGAAAATAAAGTTAGTTTTTACTGTCAAAATATTAGGTGCAGATGTGAATGCCTAAACTCAGGTTTAAACTTTTATGTAGAGCTCCATATGGGTTTACAATCAAATGCGAAGGATTGCTGGCAGTGTCTCATACAATTTTGAATGGCAGTGAACTTAATATTTCAGTAATCCTTAGTCAAGCTGTTTTAATTGGCCTATTGAAGGGAAATAAAGGGCTTGAGGATCAAAACTATCCTTCACAGAGTGGGTAAACTTGATCATTTCGTCTGAATTATTTGGCTCTACTCTACAATATTCATCTGAACCATGTTTGTGAAGAAATGATGAGTCATTTAAACGCATGGCATTGGAAAATCCCATTAATTCCTTTTTTTTCTTTTTATCATGGAGACATTTGTTCTGAGCATTCATGAGCTCAGTTCATGAGAGTTCAGCTGGATGCCATAACCATGGTTGTCTCCTATGTAGTAGAGATAAAATTAACCAATGAGCACAAAATCATATAGCTCTGTGGTATTTACTGGGGTCGTGACTGATTACATCATTTTTGAGCTTAAAAAGAGAAACATTCTTCTTTTTTTATTTTTTTCCTTCTGTTTTGTGCAAATAACTATGTACATCTGTCTGCATGAGCTCTCTTACTTAATCAAGGCTGTCTAGAGGTTTTGTGACTTTTTTCTCCTGTCCTCCTATTATATGGTGTCAGTCATGATTAGAGAGGACAATGTTTAATTATTGCCATTTATGCTCTGGTCAGATACCAAGAAATCTGGAAGGAAGTTCCAATGAAACCATCTTGTATATCTCTCTTAAGAGCACATTCAGAAATGCTTCAGCAAGTAGAGTTTCTTGTTGTATTGTGGAAAAATAAAGCAGATAAATAATAAATGAAGTATGGCCCATGGAATCTCCTCGACATTTGCAGCCTGCTATGTAAGCAAAAGGATGCGTGTTTAGGATTCCTATTACCTCCTAGCCAATATCATAGAAGCCTATTGAGTTTTAAATTGTTATGGTTGGGGAGGGAGTAGATTATGGGGAAAAACAAACAAACAAACAAAAAACACCCCAGAATCTTGGAGGAGGCTCTAAAGAAACTTTCTGAGATCTTAAGTAATTGTCTTAAGCTTGTTTACTATGATATATTCTATCATATAGTATGTGTAAATTCTATAATTGTAAAAATGAAGTTCTTTCTTTTGAGCCATTAGAAAAATAATCCTTCTCTTACCAGGCTAATATTAATGTGAATAAACATTAGGTTGGATTTCAATCATTTTTGTCGACTGACATAGAAACTGTGTCTGTCTAAGTACCTTTAAAATATACAATCAAAGGTCAAGAAAGAATTCCACACACGAGAAAGATAGTGTTCTGCTGTCTCATTTCTGACATGTTCTCTAATTTTTCTAGTGTATAATATTGTAATGATTGTTATTTTAAATAATGGGCAAATATAGTTCTGTTGAGGTTTCTCCAGACGTGGGACACACATTAAAATGAATTATATTTCTCTTCATGGGTGTTTGGAGGAGTATTGAATAAAGTAACAATTCATTTTCTTTTCTATATCATTAAAATAATGTTTTTTAAAATACTTTTAAGTGAACTGTAAAGAAAGGAGCAATTTATCAGTTGTCCCTGACAAGCCTTTGGTCCAAAGGAAAATTTGGTGTGCCATTTTAATTAGTTTCATGACAAAGGTAATGAGGTATCTTGCCCTCTTGAATCAGTTCTGCTTGTCAATAAGACAAATTTGTTTAGCGTTTTTTGATGCCAAAGGAGTTTGTGGGGAGGTGGAGAGAAAGTTGGAGAATCATCTAAAACTGATTCTGGATCCACTGTGGCCAGCCTGTAGAATCTGTAGAATAATCTGAGAGTATTTACTTTGGCTTGATGTTCTGTTTTTGAGATGGAACCAAATGAGAAAACATTTATTAAATTAATAATCCATTCTGTAATCCTTCCTAGAAAGCCCTAATGAGTATACTAAGTGAACGATAAAAAGTTATAAAAAAGACATTATTATTCTCTTTCTGTTTGAATTCATTAAATAAATGCAAGTACAAAGGGAAAGCATTGTTTCACTGGGGTGATGTGTGACCTTTTTTTTTTTTAACATTATTTTGATTAAATAGCTTATCTAATGTTTCCATATTAATCAGGCAGAAGTTTCTTGGATGAAGTAACTATTTATTTTAAAACTTGAGTGGGGGCAGGATGAAAGGGGATACTGTCACACTCAATTTTAGAAGGTCATGAAACCTTTGCTTCTTTTTTTCTCTCATCTTGAAGAAAAAACTGAACTGAAGTATTCCATTTCTTTATTTCTATCATATTAAACACTGCATGTTACCATTCCGAATTCCCTTTCTTCTTTGTTAATGAAAACTCTCTTTTGCCAGTGACTTGATGAACTGCATGCATATACTTAAGAAATTGACATCTTGAAAATCTTTGTTAAATTATTTGCAGCTGCTCATACCAAATACAACAGGTTTCTATTTAAAATGGGAGGGCTGGCAGTGCGAACTGTCCAAATACTGGAGAAACAAAATGTAAAGTGTAAACAAATAACACTTCTCCTCAAGATAGGTATATCAGAATACATGCTTTTTTGACAAGGTTAACTTTTCAGTAATTTTCCTAAGGTATTGTTACGATGACTCATCTGTATTTAAGGTCATAGAAACTCAGTTCTCTTCACCAATGTCTGTATATATGTGTGGAAGACCCTCTGGGTACTGGTTAAACTTTTGCAAACCTTCCAGGCATTGTGTGTGTGTGTGTGTGTGTGTGTGTGTGTGTGTGTGTGTGAGAGAGAGAGAGAGAGAGAGAGAGAGAGAGAGAGAGACAGAGAGAGAGAGAGAGACAGAGAGAGAATCCCAAGCAGGCTCCACACTGTCAGTGCAGACCTGGATGTGAGACTTAAACTCACAAACCGTAAGATCATGAGCTGAGCTGAAACCAAGAATCTGACGCTTAACCAACTGACCCACCCAGGCACCTTCACCCAGTTATTTTTGATCCTTTCATAGTTCCTTCTTTATAATTGCTGTTCAGTGGACAAATTAAGTCTTTCAGCTTTTTTTTTTGTTTTTTTACTGACATAAATAATAGCATAAGTTATTCTACCGAACATTTTAGCAGGTATTTTTAAAATCTGTTGGTTTGGGTCATGACATATCTAACTTTTTAGTTTTCTTTTTACTATGATTCTTTGCATTCATTGACATAAATGCGTGTAGGGTTTATTTTAGTTAGCAGTGTTCCTATAGTCTTTAAAGTATTCTTTTGTTTAAAAAAGTTTAAATTGCATGTATAAGGAAAAATCCTATAACCACAACAAATCATGTTTCAAGGCCACATTAAGTATATGCAGACCTTTGAAAGTAAGGACATTTAGAGCTAAGGTTAAAGCAGTTATAGACCATTTCCTCACAATTCAGTGTTTATTTTGTTTTAAATAATAGATCTATTAAACCATAAGATAAGAACAGGAAACAAAAATCATTTAAAAGAGTCCTGCGGGACAATCAAGTTAATAGCAACAGATCTCCAAACACTCTCTCTCTCTCTCTCTCTCTCTCTCTCTCTCTCTCTCTGTGTATATATATCTGTGTGTGTGTGTGTGTGTATATATATATATATATATATATACACACACACATATATATTTCATTTTTTATGTATATGAAAAATATGCCTTATGTATGTGTATAAGATGCCTCTTATAGCAGAGCCTATAATATAAATGGGACAGGACTGACACATCTTTGGTACATCTTAGAAGATATGTAAACAGAAATATTTATTTAAATACCATGATCAGGGCATCTCTAATTTGATTTGTGCTTTCATCCTGCTACAGCTCCTTCATGTACCCCTTATTTATATCTTCTTTTCTTTCCATTTTCAGACCTTTACTGAAGGACTGGCAAGTTATAGTATTTCTTCTATCCTTTTCAGTTCCTCATCTTCTCAGAAGTAGGGCCCAATGCATCAAAGTAGGTTTCCAAACGCATCAAAGATGTAATGAGTTGTAATTTCTGAGATGGCCAAGAGAACACAGATTATATAAATTCTGTGGCTAATCTGAATTGAAGCAGACTCCTCTCAGAAATACATTCCAACACCGTCTCGGCTCACCTCCTGAGCAACCCTTTCCTTTCGGAAGTCCCCGCTACCCATCCAGTGTATATCATGTTACCCTTTTACAATTTCCTTCACAGTAGGTATTTCAGTCTATAATTCTCTTATTCATTTTGTTGAAGAATGTATGTACTATGAGGGGGAGAGGCCTTACCTGTCCTATTCTTTTCCAACCCTGGCCCCTTTATGTCCTAAGTAGTGTCTTGCACAAAGCCAGTGCTCAATAATTTCCAATAAATAATAAATGAAGGAATATATGAATGAGCTAACCCAGGAGTAACCCAATGAAGGTTCAGAGCACTTACTACTCTCCATGCCAGTGTTGCTGGCATCAGATATATTTTATGATTTATTTTAATTTATAATGGACACGAAATGTCTCATAATAAGACCTATGAGAAGGGCATTTGTATTAACATATGATGAATTTAGATGAAATGTGAATCGTTGGTGAGGAAATCTAGAATATGTTTATTTACATTAGCCTCTTGTGTAAAAATATGATTAAATGATAAGTTATTCACTCAGCAGTTCAAAACTCTTTTGTAGTTAACGTGAATGAGTCTGTATGTTTTTATCCTATTTTACTTTTGTGTGAAAGGAAAATATGATATGTGAGACATTTCCAATGAATAAGAAAGAATAGATGTTTCCCTTTACCCTCATAATGTCTGTGTGACCACTGAATATTTCAAGTCCTTTTCCAACAGGCATAATGGAACTTGTTTTTGTTTTATTTTTTTTTTTAATTTTTTTTTCAACGTTTATTTATTTTTGGGACAGAGAGAGACAGAGCATGAACGGGGGAGGGGCAGAGAGAGAGGGAGACACAGAATCGGAAACAGACTCCAGGCTCCGAGCCATCAGCCCAGAGCCTGACGCGGGGCTCGAACTCATGGACCGTGAGATCGTCACCTGGCTGAAGTCGGACGCTCAACCGACTGCGCCACCCAGGCGCCCCTTGTTTTTGTTTTCTAATCTTCTATTATTACCAATATCTTTTACAAGGGAGAATTTGCACTTTGGAACTATGACTGTCTTTGAAGTATATCTGAGATGTGCTCGTTGGTTAATGTTTGATCCTTAAAATGTATTTGGTTACTGCTCTTGGTAGTAGTAATAAAAATTGTGTTCTGTTTAAATTTGTTATGTATTAAAATTTAAGAAAATAATGTTCAATAATAATATTTAGGAATGTTTATAAGTTGTAAGATAAATTATTTTTTAAAACTTTTTAAATGTTTATTTGTTTTAGAGAGAGACAGAGTGAGAGTGGGAGTGGGGCAGAGAGAGAGGGAGACATAGAATCAGAAGCAGGCTCCAGGCTCCGGGCTGTCAGTGCAGATCCCAGTGTGGAACTTGAACCCGTGAGATGTTGAGATCATGACTTGAACCAAAGTCGGTTGCTCAACCGACTGAGCCACCCAGGCACACCAGATAAATTATTTAACAAAAACAAGTGAACAAAACTTCTGCTCTGTAACTTCCTACAATATATAAACAACTGTTCTCTTCCATATGCACTCTAATCTGTTTGCTTAGCGACCACTACCTACTTCTCCCTTTTTCCTAAGTTTTGATGTCTCTTAACTTGTGTATAATATAGGTGATCAATGTTTGCCTTTATAAATGCATAAAAAGACAACACGCTGCTCTTAGGGATGTTGCTCATTGACCTCACATTATACAAGTTTGTCAGCCTACCACTAAAACAATATGTGATAACATTTTTTCTATTATTGTTTACTAAATAGATTTTATATAATGTAACAAAGTTCTGAGCATATGGTTTGAAGGCAGAAAAAACAAAAATCTATATCCATAAGAAGAAGAATTTTTGAATGTAGTGAATTGAAATTGAACAAATGAGGCTTAAGTTTCAATTAGTCTGGGTTTGAGCATTCATACAATGATACCAGATGCAAGAAAGGAGTCTTTTTATAGACCTTGGTACAGTAGGAATGAGTTAGCTTCAGTGGCTACTGGCTCATGCAAATTCCACAGGCCTCCTGGTCTATGCAGCCACAGAGGAACTTTGATTTGAATCAGAGAAGGAAGATGATCCAGCAACCACAGGATGCTGAAGCAAACATTTTTTTTTCTATCCCACATCAAGACCAATAACTAAGATTTTATACAGTTTTAATTACTATCATAGAAAAATGTTGAGAAGTGACTTGAGATAGTTTTACTATGTTGGTTAGTTACAAAAAGTTTGCCTTTTTTTAAAGAAGAGAGTACTTAAAATTTTTTTTTCATGTTTATTTGTTTTGAGAGAGTGCTTGGGTATACACATGTGCACAAGTGGGGTAGGGGCAGAGAGCGAGAGTGAGCGAATCTCAAGCTGGCTGCATGCTGTCAGCACAGATCCCGAGGCAGGGCTCGAGCTCACAAACCATGAGATTATGACTTGAGCCAAAATCAAAAGTCAGATGCTTAACCACTGAGCCATCCAGGCGCCTCAAGAAATTTGCCTTTTGATTAGAATTTAAAATCTTGTAAGTTTGAGGCATAAATGATATATCAGTACTGTATATTCCTGAATAACTTAGGAATAACTCCTTTAATAGTTTTAAATGGAAAGAAATTCTCTTTATATCCAATTAATGCTTTGGTTTATAGCTAAATTATTCCATCGAGTAACCAGAAACATCCACCCCCAATGAAGATAAATTGTGGAAAACCTCTCACCTATACTTAGCTTCCTTTTCAATGTAACCAAACAGAACTATGAAAAGATAAACTTTCTCTTTAGAACATGCAAATAACTTGGTGTAAATTAAACTCAGTAACGTGACAGTCAAAGCAAGTAATAACTTTAACAGTTTAAAAGATAGCCAACATTTAGAAATGACAAATGCAAATATTGAAGGTGGAGATGGATGAAATCCAAGATAGTATAATTATTCTTTGTTCTGCTGGACCATTGTATTTATTACATGTTGGTTCCCATTAATCTTTTCTCTAAAAGTGTGTCTGGCATATCTAAGCTGAAAAACATACACAGGGCTTAAGTCATGTTAAAAATATGCACAAGTTGCTATTAAAAAACAGGTTAGTACATAAGGTCCTACAGTTATTTAAACTAAGTGAAATCAGCATATAGTTGAACCTGATGGTTACAAGGAGGTGAGTGTTGAATGGCCCTTGAAAGTAATGAATAGATGGATGTGAGGAAAGGAGTGAAACAGATGTGCTTTTAAATAGGATCAGACATGTGGAATATTCTAGAGTATAAGAATAAAATGTGACCGTTTCCAAGCATGGTAGCAGGCCATTCCTAGAGCTGTGACACTAAACCCTTGAGCAGATCCAATGGTGTGATGAACACTAAAGCAATTAGTTAGTGTAACTGTAGTATAGCAAAACAGAACAAAACACCAAACATTTTTTTAATGACAATAGAGTAGATGCTAAGGTACTATTGTGAGCCCACTTCTTAGGCCAAAAACAGTGTAAAAGGTATGTAGTCTGCAATTTTGCACTAAGCTGACCTAGTAGATTGCAGGGTGCTAAGGCCACTCAAGTACGGACGTGTGTCGGTAAGGCACTGGAGAAGATTACAGTGAGTCTGTTCACACCAGATACCATCCTTCATCTCAGCCAGACCCTGCATTGTGGATTCATCAGTTCGATGGGAACCAAAGTTTGAGTCATTTTCTTTTAGGCTTCAAACTTTGCAGAGAGCTGTTAAAATTAGGAAGAATTTGAGGAGAATAAACAGCCTGCCGAGATCACTGAATTATAATGAGAGAAACAGAGCCAGGGGAGGCATTCCTCTGGACTAAATATAGGTCTTCCTAAAAATTTCAACTCTTGGATGAATCCTTGTCAATTAAATAATTGTATGAATGCTTTAACATCACTGTGTGAAAACTACCCTTGCAGGTCAGTACAAGCCATTTAAAGTAATCATTTAAGAAGAGAGGGAATGTCCTTCTCTATTAGCTGAGAATGTGGAATACTAATTAATATGGGGGAAATGAGGTCAAGCGGGAAGAAGCTGGGCTTTGGACAGGGATGACTGAACCAGGGTTGCCCCTTATCAGCCCTGTGACCTCGGGCAAATTGCCTAACCTCTATAAGCATCAGTTCCCTAGCTGTTATAGGATTCCATTAAATAACGATATAAACTTCTTGACATATAGTAAGTAAATACCCTATTTGGGGCCATAAATATCAAGTAGAAACAATATTGTATTGAAAAAGAAGTTATGGTGGTGATGGTTCTGGTGAAACTAATCATCCAATGTAATGACAATTTATATTCATGATCATTTACTAAGTAAATGAAAATTTGTCTTAATAGATGTGATCCTGGTCACATGCGCCATTTTGAACATAGTACGCCCCCACTTCTTTCCTCATGATTTTTGGAAGTGCCATTATTATTTGAAGATTTCATCCCTTGCTTTTGACTTGGTTAACTCTAAGTCATTTTCAGATTTTAGTTCAGACTTTACTTCCTCAGGGCCAACTTCCATGACCACCTGCCTCCACCCTCCAAATCCAAATCAGTTTCCTTTGCTTTGTACTCTCTTTTGATATCATGTTCTTTTCATTCAGAGTCCTTATCTCATTTTCTTAAATTTTGTTTGAATTCCATTTGGTCTACATACATTATAATATTAGTTTCAGGTGTACAACTTAGTGATTCAACACTTACGTACAACACCTGGTGCACATCAGAAGTGTACTCCTTAATCTCTAGCGCCTATTTCACCCATCCCCCCATTCACCTCCCCACTGGTCACCATCAGTTTGTTCTC
Source organism: Prionailurus viverrinus (assembly GCF_022837055.1). Taxonomy (NCBI): domain Eukaryota; kingdom Metazoa; phylum Chordata; class Mammalia; order Carnivora; family Felidae; genus Prionailurus; species Prionailurus viverrinus. The sequence goes on from NC_062567.1 coordinate 98,530,416, forward strand.
TATTGTTAAGAGTCTGTTTCTTGGTTTATGTCTCTTTTTCCCCCGTGATTGTTTTATTTCTTAAATTCCACATATGAGTGAAATGACACTGTATTTGTCTTTCTCTGACTGACTTATTTTGCTTACCCTCATACTATCTAGCTCCACCCATGTCATTGCAACAATCTTTAATAACATACTGATTATAATTATTTGTTGAATACCTTTTTTTCACACTAGGCCGGATGCTTTATGAGTGCAAAATTTGTGATTTTTTTGCCCAAAAATATATTTCCAGTGTTTAATGCATACTAGACATACAATGTGATGAATGCATTAATGCATGATGTGTGCCTTCAATTCTATTTTGCGTATCATTTTTGTAATGGATATAAAATAAGTAATACACATATAGTCTTGTTACCCACTTCAAAGTTTATGGCCATGACAATTTACTAATAAAATATACAAATATGTACTGAAAAATAATATATATATAAATAGTATATATAAAAACTTCTAATAGTCATCACATCTGTGTACTTTTCAGGAAAGAATAGAGGTAAAGTTTATATATTTTAGGTGATCAAATAAGTCAAAATAAAGCCTAGAAAATATTTTTAAAGGAAATTTCTACCAAAAATTTTCTAGAAAACAATTAGCTCCTTATTTGTGAGACATTAGGAATCAGACATAGGGAGAAATATTGGGACTGAAAGTGAGATTTTTAACATTTTTAACAAGTCAGTAAGTTCATCACGGTGCTTCTATTACTGATGCCAGAGAACATGTGGACAGGGAGTGCATCACACACTGGGGAACGAAAAGGAAGGGAGCAGACTGGAAAAAAATAACCAGTGTTTAAAAAGAGTTGAGAAGAGAAAGCCAGACAGTGGCAGACCTGGCAAGAAGAAGCTAATCCATGACGATCTAACAAACCAAGCAAGGAAGAGGGTTTACATTAAATTCTGAAAACAATTTTCATAAAATTCAAGTACATTGATCATTTTTACTTAGAACCAAGGTGAAAGCCTATGTAAACATGGCTTCCTTTTCAACATTTTCTCATTGCTTCTGGATTCTGTTCTATCCTTAGGGTTTTCTGGGGAAAACAGGGATAAAAAAAAATTGCACACCTGTGCATGGGCATGCCCACATGTGCACCAAACGGATGTGAGAAAGATGAAATAATCTAGCTGCGAAAGCAAGTGGTCCATGCTAGAGGTCCATTTATGGTAGTTTCAGCTCTTGACCCTAAGCATTTACAAGGGTATTGGAAGTGTATATGCCCAGCTTCACTAAACCTTAATAGCTTGTGGTCCATTTACGTATGTGAAATACATTTCAATACAGATCGAAGCAGATAGAATTTTATATAAGAAATAACGTTTATAAATCAGCATGCAAGAGGAGAATCCACTCTAGAAAAACTACTTTTGAGATTTTCCTAATTGAAGGATAGCACACATGATAGTTTTGTGTACTATATTTGCTTGCAGTTAATTGATCACATTTTGTCTCTAGAATGGGAACAGATTGCCATTTCTTTAACTGAATATGAAATAAGGTAAGCCTGTGTTTGAGATCAGCTAATAAGGAAAAAAGGAGTCCTATGTGTTGCTGCCTAACTACAGTGGAATATATGTTAACTTTACCTGTATTATAACTTTAGCGTTATATACAATGAGGGTAGCGGTTAGTGGAAATGCAAACGTTAGAGCTGAGAGAGAACCTTGAAATGTTAGTTGTTTGGGGAAAGAACATGGTGCTGCTACAGAGGCCTCAGGTTCTGAAAAGCTGTGGTTGAAGATTCTAGGACCCCAGGCCAAGTTCTGGGATAAAATCATTAGTTCATGACATTCCTGCTGAACAAGAAAATGTATAATAGAGGCACAGATACTGAGAAAAGTCAATTGAAACATTTCATTTGTTTCTAGCTGAGGCCTTGGCCACTTGCATCTTAGATAATGTTTGCTAAGATTTTAGTATGTCTCCTTTATATGTTTTGAAACTTCTAGAAGCCTCTAAATAATGTAATTATGGCTCTGGTTTAATCAATGTGGAGTTGATTTTTGTATCATGTTTTTAATTCTATTGTGTCGAGTAAGTATAATGTATGCTCATTTCAAAGAATTTGAAAACTATGGAAGAAAGTTTAAAAGGCCTGTAACCTCACGTATCAGATACTAATCTGTTTTAACATATTAGTGTATTTTCAGTTTTAATATGTATGAAGATATATATTTTGTATATATCTTATAATATCCTTTAATATTCCTTAAATGTTTCTGCATATCCATTCATATTTTGAGGAACTTGATTTTAAATGATTGAAAGTGTTTCTTCCATAGATCTGTTAAAATTTATTTCATTACATGGTTATTATTTAACATTTCTATTATATGTAATTTTTGCTTACAACTTTGTATAATGTCTTAGTAAAGAACCATTGTGGATTTTTTTTTCCTTTACGGTAACTATCTAGAAGAGCCACACCGTGTTAACATTTTTAAACATATAAATTACATTGTATTATATTATAGCATATTAGATCATACTGTATTATGTGAAATTTCTCTCTATTGTATCAATTTGTTCTTTCAGTAAAAATGTGTAAGAGTGTTCTTTATAGCCTAGTCAACACTAGGTGTTAACATTACTTCTAAGTTTTGCAAATGGGATGGGTAGATTTTAAAAACACCTAAGTTTACTTGCATTGTTTTAGTTCCTAGTGAATGCTTCTTTGTGTCTAAGATAGAAACTTAGGGATCTTCCAGAATGGCTTCATACTATAATTATAATTTGGGAGCTACTCTGAAGCAAGTTACACTAACCTGTGAGGCTTTAGATGTATGATCTATAAAATGAGGCTAATATTAGTAGCCTATCGTACTATATTATTATAATGAGTAAATTATACATTCGGAGGCACCTGGCCCAGTAAATGATTATTTCATTCTTACCCTCTATCAATTTTGTTGCTCTGTTTGGAGTTAATAGCTTCCATGAAAAAAAGACAAAAATAGGGGTTCCTGGGTGGTTCAGTTGGTTAAGTGTCTGACTGTTGATTTCAGTTCGGGTCGTGATCTCATGGCTCCTGAGATTCAGCACCGCATGCTCAGCGTTTATGGTGCAGAGCCTGCTTGGGATTCTTTCTCTTTCCCTCTTTCTCTACCCACCCCTCGCCCTTGCTCTCTCTGTTTCAAAGTAATGAATAAACTTAAAAATATTTTAAAAAATGACAAAAATATGTGTAACGAAAATTAACCAAAGTGACACAACAAATTTATATTTCATTATAGGAAAAACGCATTTATTTTAACTTTATAAATAGTAGTTGTTTCACAAGAGTAAGGGTTTTTGTTTTTGTGTGGCAAGATTTTAGCTGCCATCAATAGAGGTAAAAGGGAGCTCTTTGTGGTTATTTGTTTGTTTTTATATAGAGGAAGACATTATAAAGTATGTTTTCTCCAAAAACATTTTTTTGGAGATCCCCTTCACCTTTAAACTGCCAAAAGGTTATAAACATTAGAATTGCTATTCTTGAACATTCCATACATAGTCACCTCTGGACCTTTGGAGTGATTATGTCTGGACCTTTGGACTTAAGTGTCTTGCCCACAGGGTGACTGGGTGGCCTAGTCGGTTAAGCATCTGACTTTGGCTCAGGTCATGATCTCCTGCTTTGTGAGTTCTAGCTGTCGGGCTCTGTGCCGACAGCTCAGAGCCTGGAGCCTGCTTTGGATTCTGTGTCTTCCTCTCTCTCCGCGCCTCCCCTGCTCACACTCTATCTTTCTTTCAAAAATAAACATTAAAAAATTTAAAAAAATAAATAAAATGTCTTGCCCTTAGCTGTTTACAAGGTTCATTCCTTTATTTTATACTGTTTTCTGTATATTTATTTATTTAATTAATTTATTATTTATTTATTTATTTAATTTATTTATTTTATACAGTTTTCTGCTCAAATGGCATTTTTTCTAAAAGATCTTCTCTGAGTATACTTCTGAAAAGAACATCTTATCACTCTTCAACTCATTATCCTACTTTATTGTTCTTCATAGCACTTATAAATACATTAAAATTATCAATTAATTTTCCAATTACACCGTTAGTTCTGTGAGAGCAAGGAGTTTGTTTCATTCACTGTTGTGTTCTCCGTGCCTAAAACATTGGCTGGCATAGAGAACATGCACAATAGATGTTTATTAAATGAATCTATGAATAAATGAATAAATTGAATCTAGTAAAAATGAATAAAACAGGTATCATTTGATTATCTAAATAGATACTGTTTTATTATATTCCTGCTCATAGGAGTTATATATTTTATTGACTGGAAATATTTAGGCTGTGTGCAAATTACATGCTAGATAATACATTTCAAACACATTATTAATGAGTGGTCCACAGTGTGCTTTTATGTCTCCATTCATAGTCTTGTCCAAATCCATTATTAATAAGTGGCCTACATTATTCTTCTGCCTCTATTTGTGTGTTCCTGTATCAATAAGCAATACTTACAACAATCCATATGATTTCCTCTTTGCCTTCATAATCTTTTTAGAAAAATATGGAGTATTGAGGATGCATTTCAGGTTTTAGTCTTTTTCCAGGACATAATGGCACCACGTTCTGTTATTGGCCTTCTTTGCATCAAATTCTAAAAGAAATAATGTAGGTAGGAAAACAAATATGGAAATATAATTGGTTTATGGTTCTATCATTATTTTATAGTCATTGTTTTATATGTTATATAATTTTTTTTTTTTTTACATTTTATTTATTTTTGAGAGACAGGGAGAGACAGCGTGAGCAGTGGAGGGGCAGAGAGAGAGGAAGACACAGAATCAGAAGCAGGCTCCAGGCTCCGAGCTGTCAGCACAGAGCCTGATGCGGGGCTCGAACCCACGAACCTTGAGATCATGACCTGAGCCGAAGTCAGACACTTAACTGACTGAGCCACTCAGGCGCCCCCCCTTTTATTTTTTTAAATTTTTAATGTTTTATTTTATTTTATTTTTGAGACAGAGACAGAGCATGAGTGGGGGAGGGGCAGAGAGAGAGGGAGACATAGAATCTGAAGCAAGTTCCAGGCCCTGAGCTGTCAGCACAGAGCCCCACGCGGGACTTGAACTCATGGATGGTGAGATCATGACCTGAGCTGAAGTCCTATGCTTAACCGACTGAGCCACCCCAGCGCCCCATATATTATATAATTTTACTGTGTCACAAATGGTTTCATAGTCAATTGTTTTGGATACAAAAGTTATACTAGTTCACCAAAGTTGAAGTTGGACCTTCCTACCATATATTATGATTATGCAGATTGGCCATTACCCTTCTCCGTCTTTAACACTGATGGAATAGAGGAAAGCTAATGGGAAATAAATAATCCATATAGCTCTAATTTAAAGACCACTCAGAGCCCTCATGGTAGTCAGGGCAGGAAGATGGGAAAGTGGGATCAACATGATAATAATTTGAATTTATTCATGAAAGAGATGAATGGCCTGTTTCATGAGGAATGAGTTATTTTTTATTAGTGTGCCTTTAACCAAATTGAAGAGTAGTTCATGGTTTTCAATAATGCATACACACATGCATTTAACTTAGTTGGAAACTGTCACGAAGTATGATGAATCTATTTGTAACATCATTTAAATATAAAGAGGAAGATAATTTTCCATTAGCAGAAACTATTGAAGACTAAAGAAAAAAATCATAGTTAAAAGCAAATATGTTTTTAACTGTATTTCCCGTGATCAAATTTAAGAAATACTGATTATTTGGGGCACCTGAGTTGTTCAGTCAGTTGAGCATCTGACTTCAGCTTGGGTCATGATCTCCTGGTTCTTGAGTTCCAACCCCATGTCGGGCTCTGTGCTGACAGCTCAGAGCCTGGAGCCTGCTTCGGATTCTGTGTCTCCCTCTGTCTCTGCCCCTCCCCTGCTCACACTCTGACTCTCTCTCAAAAATAAATAAAGATTAAAAAATTAAAAAAAAATGGGGCACCTGGGTGGCTCAGTCAGTTGGGCGTCTGACTTACGTGACTCAGGTCACGATCTCACAGTTGGTGAGTTCGAACCCCTTGTCTGGCTCTGTGCTGACAGCTCAGAGCCTGGAGCCTGTTTCAGATTCTGTGTCTCCCTCTCTCTCTGCCCCTCCCCCGCTCATGCTCTGTCTCTTTCACTCTCAAAAATGAATAAATGTTAAATTTTTTTTTAAAAATTAAAAAAAAGAAATATTGATGATTTATAAGTCATTTTTTCACTCTTGGGTTAGTGTAAAAGTTAATATGGTGAACCAGTTTGTCAAGGCTGTCTGAACAGTAGGTTTTGGCTGCTTACTTTTTTTTTCCTGCTTTATGTGTTTCTGATGAAAAGTCCTTTTTCTTCCTTCAGTTCTCCATGAAAATGATCATGAATTCTCTGTGCATTTTGAAAGATAAGAGAAATCATCCTCTGTGTCCATCATGACCGTGCTTGAGAATTGTCTCAATTTGGTACTTTGGGAAGATAGAGGAGGGCCCTGAGTTCAACTTGCCCCTGGATACAATTAGGTGACACTCACATCAGTGTAAATAACCCAGAAATCGACCGGAAGACTGGAAGAACAGAGTCTCTATAGCTAACTGAGAAAAGAGCCCACAGTAAAGAGGGTAGGAAGGGCAGATATACGTTTGGAAACTGAATTGACCCATGGGACTGTCCATGGGATGGAGGGATGCCAGGGGTGCTGAGAGGGCGTGAAAACAGACCCTCAACACCAGACACAGGGAATCCACATGGGGAAGACAAATCCCCATAACATTTGGCTTTGAAAACCAGACAGGCCAAATTTTCTGAGTTCATATAATCAGTAGGGCTTAATACCAAAAGTGGAACTTGAAAAATCAGCAGGCTGGTCTCAGGAGAGCTGGGAGGGCAAAAGGAAACTGATTCCTCATCCTTAAAGAGACACCACAACAAACATCCCACAAAGACACACCATAGAAGTAGCAGTTTGAAAGTGCCTGGAGTATATGGGAGGGAGACTTTTTTTTTTTTTTTTTTTTTTTTTACTAATCTCAAAGTGTTCGTTAGGAAGGGCAGAAATCCTTGGGAGACTTCTCTTGGAACAAGGAAGCTGGCTGGTGCATTTCCTTGCCTGCCTCCCAGCCTAGACACGCAGACACATACAGAAACCAGTATCATACCACATTCCCCACTTAAGTTGCTAACAGCACACTCTCCCCCTATGTTCTTCTGCAGAGATACCTCTTTCAGCCAGGCCTTAGCTCCAGGTCCCCTCCCACAGCAGACCCAAGCAAACCTTGCCAAAAATGTGTACCATATTCCCTCATGCTTCTGTGGATCTGCCTCATCCAACTCAGGCCACCTTGGTCTCCAGGGAGAGCAGGTCCCCTCCTGCAGTGTACCTGCATGGACTTTGCTGGGACTATGCCCTCCCCCCACGTTCTCCTGCAGACCTGCCCTCCTCCAATATGCCCTTGGCCAAAGCCCATCCAAAGCTGAGCCTCAAGCCTGGTGGTGTGCAATCAGCCCCAGCAGGAGCCAACATCATTCCAAAGTGACTCCTGTCTCAGGAAGAGGGGAAAATAATCACAGACACCAGTCTGTCTGGGCCCTAGCACAGGATTGGGGGCCAGATGTCTGGTCTGACTGCAGGCCCCACCCACCAGCTAAAGTTTCTCAGGGGAAGTTCCCCTGCAGTTCAGAGCCACCACTTCTCTGGCAAACACCTGATCTGACTCAACTTAAACCCAACGTGGCCCCAGACTGGCTCACTAACAACCCAGCGACCAAACCCTGCCCACAACAGGGTAAGAGAACCACTGCAGACAAATGGACTGAAGGCAAAAGTATTTCAGCCACAGCAGGAGGACGCACACAACCCACATGGGAGACACCCTGAAGTGTCAGGTTCTAGTGAACAGGGGACAATGCACTGCAGAGCATCATAGGGTCTCTTATAGTAATCAAAATGTATGATACTGGCACAAAAATAGACAGATCAATAGAACAGAATAAGGAACCCAGAAATGTACCCATAAGTATTTGGTTAAGAAATCTTTAATAGATGAGTTAGGAATATGCAATGGGAAAAAGATAGTCTCTTCAATAAATGGTGTTGGGAAAACTGGACAGCTACTTGTAATATGTGAAAGTGGACCACTTTCTTATACCATACACAAAAATTACTCAAAATCGATGAAAGATATAATGTGAAACCTGAAACCATAAAAATCCTAGAAGGGAGCACAGGCAGTAATTTCTCTGACATCTGCCGTAGCACTATTTTTCTAGACATGAGAGGCAAGAGAAACAAAAGGAAAAATAACTATTGCAACTATATCAAAATAAAAAAATCTGTACAACAAAGGAAATGATCAACAAAACAGAAAGAGACAAGCTTTTGAATGTGAGAAGATAGATGCAAATGATATATTTGATTAGTACCCCAAATTTATAATTAAGTTATAAAACTCAACACCTAAAAAACTCCACAAACCAGTTAAAAAAATGGACAAAAAACATGAACAGACATTTCTCCAAAGAAGACATACAGATGACCAACATACACATGCAAGGAGGCTCAACATCACTCATCAAGGAAATACAAATCAAAACTACAATGAGATATCAGCTCATACCTGTCAGAAAGGCTAAAATCAAAAACTCAAGAAACAAGTGTTGTCAAGGATGTGAAGAAAAAGGAACCCTTGTTCACTGTTGGTGGGAATGCAAACTGGTGCAACCAACCACTGTGGAAAAGTATGGATGTTCCTCAAAAAATTAAAAATAGAATTACCATATGATTCAATAATTACACTAGTATGTATTTATCCAGAGAATATTAAAACAATTTGAAAAGTAAATGGACCCCTATGTTTATTACAACATTGTTTATAATAGCCAAAATATGGAAGTATCCCAAATGTCCACTGATACATGAATGGATAAAGAAGTGGTATATATATATATATATATATATATATATATATATATATACACACACACACACACACACACACACACACACACACACATACAATGGAATATTAGTCATAAAAAGGAATGAAGTCTTGCTATTTTCAACAACAGGGATGGATCTAGAGGATATAATGTTAACTGAAATAAGTGAGAGATAGACAAATACCATATGATTTCATTTGTATGTGAAGTTTAGGTAACAAAACAAGCAAGATAAGACAAAAAAGAAATAAACCAAAAAACAGTCTCTTAACTATAGAGGACAAACTGATGATTACAGAGGGGAGGTGAGTGGTAGATGGATGAAATATACGAAGGGGATTAAGAGTACCCTTAAGAGTAATGTATAGAATTGTTGAATCACTATATTATACACCTGAAACTAATATAACACTGTATCTTAACTGGAATTAAAATTTTAAAATAAATAAGTTAAATAAAAAAAAGAAATTGTCTTAATTTGAAATTGTCTGATTTGGATATCTCAGGAGATATTTAGTATGCTCCGTGAACCTCTACAACCCTTTCTCAACAGTGTGCAGAAAATTCACTGAGAACTTTTAGGTGCTATTTTACATTTACTTATCATAAACTACTGCTGTGTTATATTTTAAGTTTCATAAGAAATGCCAGAATATTTTAAGCTGTACAAAGTTTACAGTATATACATTATGTACATGAATGAATATGTCCCTATTATTTTCTCCCTACTCCTGCTGATTCCATCTCTACATCAGTATCTTTGGGATTTTATTTCCACTTGTTAACTATTTTTAAGTTAGTAAATGTATTAAACTTAATAATTCCAATGGTCTTTGGTCACTTGTATCTCTTTTAACTCTTTTAATCAGTTTTTAAAATATGAGAATACATTTTCTACTAATTTATTCTAATATGGTTAGTATATTCATTAGCTTTGCATATCTGGAAATAATTATGAGTTGCCTTTATATGTAATTAATACCTTGGCTGGATAGATATAAAAGCCTAGATTTATATACTTTTTTCTCAGAGTCCTAATGACATTGCCAGGTGTTTTCTTACATCTGATTTGCTGGTAAGAAACCTGGTAACAATGAATTTCATGCTTCTATGTAGATAATCCATTTTTCTCTAGAAGTATGTTTTCTATATAAATTGATGTTTCTTTTCATTGTTTCCATACAGTGCTTAAAACACTATTTTATTTTGATTTGGATTGTATTAGAGGTATGCTCACAATCCTATGTGGTGTTTAGTGCATTTTGTAAACCCAGAGTATGTCCCATCATTGTTGCTGTTGTTTTTGCTACTTTAAATAAACCCCCTTGTAGTACTGTGACATATGTTGTTGCTACCCCCTGAACATAAGTGAGATATATCTGGGGCGCCTGGGTGGCGCAGTCGGTTGGGCGTCCGACTTCAGCCAGGTCACGATCTCCCGGTCCGGGAGTTCGAGCCCCGCGTCAGGCTCTGGGCTGATGGCTCAGAGCCTGGAGCCGGTTTCCGATTCTGTGTCTCCCTCTCTCTCTGACCCTCCCCCGTTCATGCTCTGTCTCTCTCTGTCCCCAAAATAAATAAACGTTGGAAAAAAAAAATAAGTGAGATATATCTAATATTCCATTTATTAAAAATAGGTCCCAGAGCACTCTCTGTGACACCTGGCACCTGTGATGACCTTAAATCCTATAAAACCAGACTAAAAAACCTGCCAAAACTCGTCTGTTATGAGACTTGTAACATGGTAAGGGGATGGATTTCTTGGCTACAGAGGTTGCCTCCTCGCATATAGAACCTAGGAAAGAAGAGAAAGGACAGAGCAGATTCCATTCACGTTGTGGCTGCACCTGGCATATCCATTTGTAGGCATCTGGGGACTTTCAGAGTTACCTTGAATATATTTTCAAAGATTCCATGATCGTGTTAGATGCCGGTGGTGGTGACAGTGACACTAAAATTTGGGAATCAAAAATTAATGTGATCTTGGGCTCCTGGGTGGCTCAATGGGTTAAATGTCTGATTTCAGCTCACGTCATGATCTCATGGTGCACGAGATTAAGCCCCACATTGGGCTCTGTGCCGACAGGTCACAGCCTGGAGCCTGCTTCAAATTCTGTGTCTTTCTCTCTGCCCCTCCCCCGCTTTCTCTCTCTCTCTCTCTCTCTCTCTCTCTCTCTCTCTCTCTGTCTCTCTGTCTCTCTCTCTCTTTTTCTCTCTCTCTCTCTCAAAAGTGAATAAACATTAAAAACAAAGTTAATGTGATCTTGTCAGGTGGGAATTTTTAGATAAACAAGCGGAGAGGCTAGAATAATCCATATAGTAATGGATTATAATTGGAGATACCCATTTGAATTCATGTTTAGCTTAACATAAATACAGATAGTTAAATATAGAAATATTTATAGATACACGTAAAAACATGTATACACACATACATATTTCTTTGCTCTGTCAGTTGAGAGGATCTGAATGCGAGGACATCCCAGTAGTAAAGAGCATACCTAGCATGCAGATCTTGGTTTTTCACACCATTCTCTAATCAAAGCATTGGTGAAGTGGCTGGTTTTAGAATAAGAAACACATACGATGATGGCACAGCATCTTGTAGTGCCATAAAATAAGGAAGTCACCAAAACCCGAAATGAGTATATCATTGGTGGGAGTACATTAAAGCGACATACAAAAGTCAACTAAATGAACCTCCAATTACCAAAATTGAAATAATTTGAAGAATAAAATAAAGTATTATTGTTTGGTAGCTTATAGCACAATATAAAATACCCATGAGCCAATGCTAATATAAAGAATTGAATAAATAAATAAATAAATAAATAAATGGGGAGAATAGACAACTCTTCTATGCATAAGAATTCTAAATAAGTTACATAGGTATGCCACGCTAAAGTGGAAAGCATAACTCCCACCTTCTTAATTGTGGGCTAAATGTAGTGACTACCTCCCAAAGAATAAAGTATGGGAAGTAGGTGGGGAAGAGGGTTAGGAAAACTTAACAGTGGAAAAACCTGATGAACACTACTTCAGTTAGGTGACTAAAGTCAACATCAAAAGACATCAAAAGTCCTAATCACGTTGGTAGTATTAACCTTTGATATGAGAAATATAGCACTTTTATCTTTGTGGTCTTTCTCTCCCAAACCTTCATACCAGTGTAATTATGAGAAAAACAGACAAGTTTCAATAGATGAATATCCTATAAAATGCCTTACCAGTGCTCCTCAAAACTGTCAAGGTCATCAAAATCAAGGGGAGTGTGAAAAACTGGGAAGAGCCAAGAGAAGCCTAAGCCGACACACCATCTAAATTGTATCATCGTGTGCCAAATAAGATCCTGGAACAGAAAAAGGACAATCATTCAGAGCTAAGGAAATCTGAATGAAATATGGATTTTAGTTAATAATAATGTAGCAACACTGATGATTCATCAAATGTAACAAATATCCATAGTAATCTAAGATGTTAATAGTAGACAACATTGGGTGCTGGGTATATCAGAGTTCTCTGTACTATCTTCTCAATTTTCTATAAAACTAAAACTGTACTAAAAATAAGGTCTTTTTAAAACAAAGTTAATTTGATCTGTGATATCTCTGTTGGATGGAGCTTAGACATGCTGACTATATTTAATTGCATAATGGTTTTCAGAATTCCCATTGTTTCTATTGTCTTTGCTGTAGAAACAGCCTTTGTCAGAAAAGACCTGAATTGCTTTCTGAGAATGGCCGAGAAAATTTAACTATATTAACCTCTTACAGTTCAATAAGGTGTTTATAGGAGGGAGACCCCTATTTGTAGATTTCTGTTCCTGGTTGAGCATATTTGTGTCTATGCCTACGTACCCTTTGTCCCAGATAGCATTTTCTTCATTTTTACTGACTCTTGCAAGAGAGAGCAGCCCTCGAACCGAAGAATTTAACAGTGCCTCGAGGTCACTTGTTCTGTGCCACCCACTATATACAGTTGATGCCAGAGGAACTATTTATAAGTTAGGAAGGGAGAATTATAACAGTTCAGATTAGGCAAGGAACTTTCGAAAGTCCCCAGGGTCAAAAATTTCTCCTCCACACTTTCAGGGAACCATAGGGTTTTAGCAGGTATCTAAATCAGCTGTCTGCGTGATGTAAAATTCATGTTCACAGAATTCATATTAAATGGGAATTAAAATAATATTTGCCCCACAGAGCTATATAGGCTAAATGAGATCATGATGTGAACATTATTTTACAACTATAAAGTGCCTGTATGTAGACGCACATAATTATTATGTGTAGTTATCAGAGTTCACTGCCTCACAAGCCAGTTTGGTTCACTGTTGGTTAGCTATAACTTTTTAAAAAGCACTTTCTCATGTGAAGTCAAAGTCATCTTTTCCATAATTTGTAGTACAAAGCAAGTGATAATGAAGTCCCATGGGTGTGGGTTCAAAAGCTGGCCCTCTTGCCTACTAGCCAGGACCTTGGATAAATTACTTGAGTTCTGTGTTCTTGGTTTCCTCATTGATACATAATGGTGATAATCTCTTCCTTTCAGGGATACCATAAATGAGATCATGTTTATAAAAATGTGCCTAGCTTCAGTGCCTAATAAATGGTAATAGTTATTATTAATATGAGTTTTCCTTTTATAATTCTGCAATGGGTTAAGAGTGATTAGGAGTCCCAAGCCTTTCCAACTTCCCAATGAATGGCACTTCACAAAAACCTGTCTGAACCTCCATTTCAAAGTAATAAAGACGTAATAAGTGGAATAATTCTGTTCCTTTTATTGTATTTCTCATTCTGGGAAGACATCAGCAGGGAGCCTGAGGGAGGAAACCTTTCTTTAGCAAATAACAGATGTCTCCTAGTGGAGTCGTGTCATGTAAAATGTGATTCCCCCTAATTGTGAAGAAAATGGGCAATTGTGAAGAAAATGGGCAAGGCAGTTACTTTATAGAGACTCTTTTTTAAGTAGAAGGAGGAGAACCCTGAAGGCAAGTAGGAATCCTTTAAACTTCTCTGTCTACAGTCTCTATGAAGCATTGCTTAGACTGATCACTGTACAACTTTAGTAGATATTATCTACATAGACAGCATGTGAATGGCGCCCTCTGGATTCGTACAGTTCTTGGATGCTGTCATTACCTACCTTGCCAGTTAATGATATTTAATAATTATCTTTAAATCAAAATACCTAGATACTTGTGCATGCAACTTTCATTCAGGTTAACTCAGTGAATCTCAGGTAGAAATATGAGTGCATAAATATGAGTATATTATGGCCATAACATTTTTCAAAGGAATTTTTATTGTAGTGATTTTGACCTGAGGATCTGGCTTTAAGATTGTGTTTTCTCCCTACCCCACTCCAGTGTTGACTGCACTGTATTTCCAGGTGAAACCTCAAGCCACTACAGTGTTTACAAATACTTAGTAGTTCAGCTGGACTCTTCCATGAAGTCTGAGGATCATATTTAACCATCCATTAGCATTCGTTGAATATAGCTGTCAGTCATTAACAGCTTTCCCACTGGTCAGCAAAATAATTTGAAATTATATTTCATTTGAAAGCTATTTTATTCTAACATGTTTGCTAGGAGAGAGCATGCAAGAGAGAGCATGTGCATGGACTAGCATATTTCACCTTAAAGAGAATTAATTTCCTTTTTCTTTTTCTCAAAGATGGTATCGGTTTTGCTGTGACCTATATTGCTCAGTTTGTTTTTTTGTTTCTCCTTTCAATTTATCACAAGGAAATCAGAAATACAGGTCTAGCTGAAAATCTTTCCTAGAAAAGATTGGTTATTGTTTCCTGCCCTTATTTTATTTAAAAAGTAGAAAACAAATTACATTTGGCCACCTAAATTTTTTTTTTTCATGTGATTTTTATAGTAACTTCAGACAAAGTCCAAAGCAACCTTCTGGGAAGCCCAGCCCTCACTGTAGCCTTGATCTTTTTTATAGCTCCTTCAAGTCATGGAGACACATCTGCCTTCTAAGACCAGTCAGTTCAGTTAAAGCTGGGTGCCCTTTAGCACGGTGCCTAAGAGCAACTATACGTCTTCATAAATGGTAGCTCTGATTATTTCCTTATTTCTTCAATTCTCAGATTTACCATCAGTTTAATGAAACTTTAGAGGGAGGAAAAAAGTATTGACAATGCCAAATAATTATGAGATGTTCCCATTTTCTGAAATGGTATTGTGAAAAATTATGTCTTATCACAAGTATGGTGATAAGGATGAGAATGATGATAGATGAAGCATTTATGGAATCTTATCTTGACTGTTGGAAAAAGTTGCACTCGTAGAACACAACATCTGTGACTAGGATATCATGTCAAATTTTGTGTCTTTTGCTTTAAGGTAAAGGAGTCTAAACATCTAAGTATTCCATCATTGTTTCTGAAAATATAAGATGATTCCTATACAGATTAAGAAAAAAAAGCAATTATAATATTAAACTTTCTAGAAGTTAGTAAGTGTTTTGTTATAGTGAAGTATGACTGGGTTTCCCCATATATGTCACAGGGTTGGAACAGCTCTCTTAGAATTCAGTCATCTGATTATACAAAAAAGTCAATCTGAAGTCTAAGAAAACCAAGAAATTTGCAGAGGTTGCACTGGTATTTGTTTTTTGGTTTTGGGGTGTTTTTCTTATATAGCTAGGTATGTATATATGGTGTCTTATTTTCAGGAAAAAAATGATAGTTCACAACACTACCTGGTGCAGAGAAGTGCTCAATAAATGTGTGATAGTTTGTTGTATATAGAAATAATAGTCATGTTGGTTATACATGGAGGTTGCTTGCTTTTTATAGTTTGTATCTGCCGCAGAAGAGTATTTTCATGGGGCACCTCAGTGACTCAGTCAGTTGAGCATCAGGCTCTTGATTTCAGCTCAGGTTTGTGGGATCAAACCCCACGTGGGGCTCTATGTTGGCAGTGCGGAGCTTGCTTGGGATTCTGTCTCTCTCCCTCCCTCTCTCTCTCTCTCTGCCCCTCCCCTTCTCATAGTCCCTATCAAAATAAATAAATGAACATTAAAAAAAAGAAGAGTATTTTCATGAATCAAAAATATAAGATTATGCTATGATGTTCACTTCAAAGTGACTGCTAGTATTCATTCTAAATTTACCTACCTATGCCCATTTCCTTCATGTTAACATGAACTTCAATATATCGGAGGGACCACATTCCTAAAAGAGCATTGCTGAAGCAAAATGAGTCATCCCCTAACTGTCCTGTTGCTTAAGACTAAATTTAATCCAGACTGAGATACAGCTCTAATTTCATGATCTTCTTCACCTTTCTTGACAATGGAAGCAATGAAATGTTTTCATTTAAGAATACTTTTATTTAAAGAAACAATCCATATTTTTTTTGCCAATTCCTCCTCCCAGTTAAAAGCAACATCATTTATGTATTTATGTAAACCAAATATCTAGTCCTCATTCCTGGTATCAAATAAGTCACCAAGTCCTAGTATTAAGTATTTTTTTCAATCCTGCCCTCCCCCTTCTATCTCCATTATCACTGCCCTAGTTCCAGGCATGATTTCCCATCTTTACTCCCTAAAAACACCTTTTTGATAGTCTAAATTTTTTCTTACTACCTCCCAGCCAATCTTTCATCTGCTGCCTGAGAAATGTAGATGTGACCATACCACATCCATGTGAACGTTCCCTCTTGCCACAGGTGAAGTCCCATCTGCACAGCATGGCATCCAAGAACACCATGATCTGGTCCCTGCGTTGATTTACAGACTCATTTCCCTGCTCTAGTAACACTGAATGGCTTCTCACACAACCTGCTGTTTAGTGGTTAAAACTTCCCAGCTCTTCTGAACTTCCAAACCTTCCCCTACTCTCATCGCAATGGATGTGGCTCTGTCCTAGACTTATGTTATACTGAATATACATTATCTATCACTTAGTCTAACACAGTAGACTATAGGAGACCATGGTTTATTCATAATTTTCCAATAGGTGTCATTTATTTATTGTAATTAAAAAATCTCATAGTATAGTGGAAGAAAATTATAGTCTTCACATGAGCATAAGAAATAGTGCCCAATAGTGATACCATTCGTATGGATCTGGTATCTTCTTCAGAATATACAAAGAACAGGTGTTATAAATTTGGATTGTGTATAAATACATGTAGAAGATACCTCTCTTGTCCTGTAACTATCTGAAGCCTGGCTTGGGTAGCTATTTAAAACTGAAACCATACCTATTTGGAGGAGAAAATAAGAGGAAAAACCTAAGAATGATAGCTAAATCTTTACAATCCTTGTAATTTTTAACTGTATGTGTATTAGTTTCATATGGCATCATTTTATGAATTATTGTTCTAAACAAATTATAATTCCAATCCAATCAAATCTCAGCTTTGACTAAGTATTTTTTGATGAATGAGCTTTTTGTGTGAGAACTTTGCTATTTGCAGCCTATTTTTATTTCATTAATTTGAAAGAAATTACAAAATAAAGAAAGATAAATACAGTTTTATGCCTTAGCTCATGTCTGCTTCATATCTGGCTATCCATGGTTGGATTTTTTTCAAAATGTCTATTTTTTACCTTTTTAATTTCGAGAATATCTGTTTTGCTTTGACATTTATACAGTACTTCTTAGGGTAAATAACCTCTATGTTGACCTAGAAAATATTCCTAAATCTCACGATACGAACTAGAAGATTAGTATTTAAACCATGTAGATGACTTTTTGCACAAAGTACTCCACAATAAGTGTTCATTGGATATATCCCAAAGTGTCTTTTTTAAATTTTTTTTAATGTTTATTTATTTTTGAGACAGAGACAGAGTATGAACGGGGGAGGTTCCGAGAGAGAGGGAGACACAGAATCTGAAACAGGCTCCAGGCTCTGAGCTGTCAGCCCAGAGCCCGACGCGGGGCTCGAACTCACAGACCGTGAGATCATGACCTGAGCCGAAGTCGGACCCTTAACCGACTGAGCCACCCAGGTGCCCCTCCCAAAGTGTCTTAAAGAGCTGTATGTAAACCTTGAAAGAAAGCTGCAAGTTCTTATGAAAGTATCTTCAAATCGCACCAACACCTAAAATGCCTGCAACATTTCAGAAACTAATTCAAAGGGAAGTGGTGGTACCCAACACACACACACACACACACACACACACACACACACACACACACGCACACGCACACACACACACACACATATGTACTTTATGTATTATATTAATAATATAATAAATTATTTAATAATTTAGACACAACATGGTTCTCCAAAGCAAGGGTGGTTAGTCAAATATTTTCTACCCTCTCTTAAGCAAGATTATCCCGTTTTATAAGTAGGACTCCTTGTTAAGTTAGTGTTTGTAATGAAATATTAGAACTTTTTCTTAGTATTACGGCTTTAAAAATAGGTAAGTGAAACCAAGTGAAATAACAAAATATATTTTCCTGGTAATTTAGATATGGTATCTTGTGTATCTATGTTGTGATTCAGTATGAATTTACTGCCAAAGTTCATTTTGATATTAACTCAGTAACTGTTTCTGTGGTGAACATTGTTTGCATATTATGTTGGACTCAACATATACCATAAAGTGCCTTGTCTCATATTTCCTTGCTTATATTCTTGACGGGTAAATATATGTCTATTTGGCGGTAGTAGCCATCTCACTCTCAAATGTGGGCCTATTTTTTTTTTTTTGAGGACTCTAACGAATTTCCAGTCTTCTTATTTGTGACTTGTTACTTTTTTTGAAACAGTAACAACCTAATTTAAAATGATTTAATATGATGCACTATTTCATGTAACTCACAAACAGATATAGCAATTTACTACCTTCCATGAAACAAGTTGAGGTGAGGGATCTGTGTGCAATCCCAAAAGTCAACAGCTATACAGATGGCATTGAAGTCTAATGCAGTTCTTCCAATCTAATGCACTCTGTTAACACTGTGCTGCCTTCCAGGGATGAACCATGTATCTTAAGTCCATTTGTTTTTCTTCAACTTAAAGCTGTCATTGATCCCATCATTGTCTCCTCTTTGCTGCTCTGTGACCAGCAGGGTTGCAGGTATGATTTCTTAGCTAGTAGTCTAGCAGAAGCCTTTGAAAGGGCAAGTCGCCCACTCTGTTGGGTTCATGGGTTTAGAGGAATTGATCTACATGCAAGGGTTTTCAAACTTATCTGACCATGGAACGCTTTAATGATGATAATATTTGGTCAGGGTATTATATTAACAATATACCCGCAGGTGATAAGGAGAAATGATCCAAACTAATCTTAAAATAGAAAGCAAAAATGGTCTTATTAAAAAAATTGCTTAATAAATTATCACAATATGACTTATGTTTAATGTACAATAGAGATGTGGAAGTTGTAAGCCAGTGACACAGCCTATAGTCACTGAGTAGAAGAATTCAGTGCAAAGTTGAGTTCATTAATGCTGTCTAGATCTTGCTGGTGGAAAATTATTTCTTGTTGCATCAAATGATCGTGAAAGATTTCCCTAAGTTATAGAGGAGGCAAGCTCAACAGACTCTGAATTCATTTCAGCTTTACAATTCATTATCTGTATGATTTGAGAAAATTATTTAAATCTGTTAGTCCCCATTTTCTTTATTTCAAAATAGGAATAATATTGAGAAATTAGATGTCAAGTGCTTAGTACATTACCAGGTAAAATGCGAAAATATATTTTATCTATTATAAAGGTAAAGGAGAGGGAGGTGATAATTATTGGATGGATGACTAACTTGAATATTAGTTAAGTCACTAAAGTAGCGGTGTTCGTAAGTGATGAGTTTCAAGGTAATCATTTACTGCCTTTCAGTGACTATTAATATCAAACTGGGTGTTAGTTTACTGAAGAACAGTGTTTAGAAATACCAACATGGTTATTAGAAATTACTCTACATTTAACTGTAGTGTTTTTTTGTTTGTTTGTTTGTTTTCCTTACATGGTGTGGAAAAGGTCTTTGTGAATATAAAATAGGATTCAAAGGATCATGCAAGTACTAATCAATGAAAGTTAGTATCTTAAAAAAACTCAAGAATGAAGTGAATCATACTGTAATTTTTTTTTATAAATTTTTTATTCTTAAATTTTACAGAGGTCCCACTCTATCAAATTAAATATTTTCTTAGGAGTTTACTATTAAGCCATACTTCCTCTGCTGTTCAATAGGAAGTTTTTCCTCAAGCATAAAACTCAGGAGAGTGACTAAGATAGTTAAGAAAGAAAAAAAAAAAAAAGAAGAGACACAGTTGAAGCCCTTAATACTAATACATTTTTATTAGAATTGAATTGCATAGAGTACTTATAATGAATTGTCTTATGCACATATTAATAAACAATCTTAACCAAAATGAATTGATAAAAATAAATCTATTAATATAAACAATCAGAGAATCAATCTAATAGGGTAATTTTTAATTAAAATTGTGTAGGCAAGCTTAATCTGACTTGTAAAGGGTGAGATTTGCTCAAAGACAAAATCTAGGGTACAAGATCATAGAGTTAAAGGGCAAGAATGATACCTTGCTCCGATAATACTTTCGAATAGTGACTTTGGTAACTTCAATCAGATTTTTTCCCAGGGATGTTTAAAGCGGTGAGTTTGTCAGAGGTAGAGAAGCATCTTCCTCTTAATTGTTGGTATAAAAATGAAAACTTCAACTGTAATCATAAGTCTCCTCTAGTTACACTAATGCATTCTTTAAAAAAATCATAGACTAGGGGTGCCTGGGTGGCTCAGTCGGTTAACAGTACAACTTCGGCTCAGGTCATGATCTCGCTGTTCATGAGTTCAAGCCCCACATCGGGCTCTGTGCAGACAGCTCAAAACTTGGAGCCTGCTTCGTATTCTGTGTCTCTCTCTCTCTCTGCCCCTCCCACTCATGCACTGTCTGTCTGTCTCTCTCTCAAAACCATTTTTTGAGTCTGTAAGTAAACATTTAAAAAATTAAAAAAAAAACAACAACATAGACCAAGAACTGCTTATTTCCTACAAAAAGTGCCTAGTATGGTGTAGGGCAACTTATTTTTGCTCATCAGTGCTGCCTTCTTCCTCTAACTTCTTGACACTTTACCTGGATTCTCCTTTCAAACATGTGATTTGATCTGAATTCCAGAACTTCAGCTTCCTATTTACCTCCTGACTTCCAGAAACTACAGCAGCTTAATTGTAGTCTGGTTGACATTGGAGCTTTGCCCAGGTATTTTTCCAATTAACTAACAAGAGGGTGTTGTCACTGTCCTCCAGGATGACAATTATGAACACACCCTGGAAAGGTTTCTATCCCTAAAATAAGACTTAAAGTTCATAAGCCAAGATAAAAGTTATAGAAAATATACGTCTGCTATATATTTTTAAATCTTGCTCTAAGTGTTATTTCATGTTAAGATAAAAATTACAGTAATTTGGGTTTGGAGAACAATAATCTGCTAGAAAAACAGGCTTGATTATTAGGGGAAAAATTCTTAGGACCTCATTATTTTAATCAACCCTACCAATTGCAGTTAGTGGAGTTAGAAAGAACAAGGCAATATCCAGCACAGGAATTGTAAACTCAAAGAAATGTCTACAGTGACCAGACAAGAAGAATAAATGTGTAGAAAGCAACCAGGGATGTTGAAGGGACGGGGCCAACTGACAAGTGCAGGCTCCATATTAAAAGAGCAGCTCCAGCTCTGTATTGACATTCCAAGAATATGGGCCTGGTGTTCCTAGAAATTCCTGGTTCTCAAAAGAAGCCAGAAATCTGGAATTTTATGTGAAATATTCTGAGTTTTAAAAACTAGCCCAAATATTTTTAAAGCACTGTGTTTGTCAAACATGGCATCTTGGGAGGGCTTACTCCAGTTTTCTACCTCTGGTCTAGTAGCAGATAGTTCTCACATATTCCTATTTTCTCGTCATCAAATGTCCCATTTGTAGAGGAGTAACTCATTAAAGTATTAGCAAATATTTGAAATAAAATAGGATCATGAATTCTGATAGAAACAAGATAAAGATAGCAATATTTCCTGAAAAGTATGTATTTTCACAGATTTATCCACTGGGGACGTGCATATTTAGGACCCTAGACACAAAGTACAATGAAGGGAATAGAGATACAAATGCAAACAAAGCCAGTCGTAGGAACAAAATAGGTGAAGAGTCAACAGAGAGTTGCCGGTTTGTCTGGGGCTGACCGGATTTTAAAACAGATTTTAAGAAGAACGAAATTGCGGTGCACGTGCATTTTGTGGGAAGGAAGGAGGAAGGGAAAAGGAGATTGTGGATGGTAGAATTTTCAAAACTTGCCAATTATTTTATGGTAAACAATAAAGGGAACATTGTTTTGATTCTCAGACATGCTGTAGCATAGAAAACTTAACATACACTCTCTGAATACAAGATAAGCATTTTGATTAGAACCTGCCTTCATATTATTTTGGGTTTGATTGTGGTTGTTAATGGTCTCAGCAGTTCTATTCTCAATGCAAAAGTTTATTTCTGAGCTTTTGAGTTTTATATAAAATATATTAACAGTTGCATATTTTCTTAACTTTTTAAAAGTATGTGCTGTAAGCAGGCATTATGATTTTGTTTCAAATCTGCCTTCCTTCATTGCCATTTCACTCCATACCATGTATATATAGATGTAAAATTCTGTCTGGAAACATTTACCCAAATGTTTCTTTTTAAATGCACAGATCTGATAAAAGTCATATGTCATTTTTCTTTGCAAAGAGCTCATAAAAAGTATAAATTATGATTTACAACTACTGAAAGTGGGTTTAATTTTATGCTGATCTTTTGAGGCAAATTTAGTTTCCTTTTTTATCTCAATTTCCAGTAAATAAGGAAAAAAGGACACTCTTTTATGCATTTATTTGTTTATGAGAGAGAGAGAGAGAGCGCACGTGAGAAGGGGAGGGGCAGAGAGAGAGGGAGACAAAGAATCCAAAGCAGCCTCCAGGCTCTGAACTGTCAGCACAGAGCCCAGTGTGGGACTTGAACCCACAAACCGTGAGATCATGACCTGAGCCAAAGTCGGATGCTTAACCAACTGAGCTACCCAGGCATTCCACTTTTATGCTGTTTTTTAGGACAACGGAAATATGTCAAAATCTGAGAAAGTGCTAATGTTAGAAACTTAATGAATTAAGTAATATATGCTAAGGTTGCACTTTTAATTTTATCATATCTGATGCCAGTAACCATGATCTTTTCAAGAGGCAGTTCACTGTAGCCCCATCTAATATTTCAGTTCTTCAGTTTACAAAGTTCATCTAAAAGATTGTGAACTTAGGGCTCACTGTAGGTAGATCTATAGTACATGGATCTGCCTGCACGGAAAACCAGTTTTATGGTGGAAACATTAATGTAACAAAACAGAGCACCACTAAAGGATTCCAAAACAATGCCCTTGATACTGAGTCTCTGTTTTCCATTAGAAATTCATTTCACATTACTGTTTGCCAGGCTGTGTCCTAGGTACTCGAAATCAGTAGTTGAAATAGACCAGGTGTTACAAAGTCAAAAATTTAAAGGGGATTGACAGATAATATAAATGATTAATATGGAAAATGTCTACAATGTGATACAACTTGGATAAAGTTTATTTTCTCAGTTTTGACAGAGACATATATTTCTCTACTGAACAAAATGAACCTAACAATTGCATGATGCTTAGCAAATGGCTCCTGCCTCTATCAGAGATGTACTTGGTAACTAAGGGGGTTGTGGGGGATTGGAGGGGAACATGCCTTCTCTAAAGGGGTGACTTTCACTCGGTTCCAGCTGATTGTTGACATGTAACACTTCAGACCCAGTGATGCCATCTCTCCTAGTATTTTAAACAAACCAGGAAACCCAATCTTTGGGTGAAATCTGCTTTTCACTTTTATTACTACTTTTCAATGTTTATTTATTTAGTTTTGAGAGAGAGAGAGAGTGTGTGTGTGCATGTACACAGAGTGGGGGAGGGGCAGAGAGAGAGGGGGCCAGAGGATCCAAAGTGGGTTCAGTGCTGTCAGCACAGAGCCCGATGCAGGGCTCAAACCCACGAACTGTGAGATCAAGACCTGAGATGAAGTCAGACGCTCAACCCGACTGAGCTACCCAGGAGCCCCTGAAATCTGCTTTTTAAATGTGGACTTTAAACTGTGTGGATAAAACAGAGGAAAGCTGCAAGAGGCCAATGAACAGCCACAGAAAACCCCTTTAGGCTCTCAAGTTGCTTATGCACCAGAACCTCACTGATGAAACTGTGGTCACTGGACACTGACTAGAGCATCACCTGTGAGTTTGTTAAAAATACAGAATCTCAGGGGCGCCTGGTGGGCTCAGGCAGAAGACCATGCAGCCCTTGATCCTCTTGGTCATGAATTAGAGCCCCGTGTTGGGTGTAGAGATTACTTTAAAAAATAAATAAATAAAATAAAATAAAAATAGAGAATCTCAGGCTCAGCCCGAGACCTTCTAAGAGCTGCATCTGAAATGCAGATTCTGCATTTCAACAAGCCCCTGATGATTTATAGGCTCATAGATATTTGACAAGCTTCAGTCTAGGAAGGCATCAGAAAGAACAAATTGATTTTTCTCTAAAGGCTGTGACTTTGAATTGTAGGTCCTTCCCTTTTTCTTCTTGTGCTTTACCCATGCCCATTATTGATTGTCACTGATACTTGGTCTGTCCTAGACAACAGCTCATCTAAACTCTCATGGAAATAAATCTGAAGCCATTACAGGGTGTTTCATTAAATGACTAGTGCATACTGTCACATCACATCCCTCCTTTAACTTGATAGAAAGTTTGAGTATTTACTGGCATTCTTCATGCAGTGTTAGAGCTCTGACCTCATTCTCTCTGTTGTCCTTTCTTGCCTTTTTGCTTCGTCTCTGCTTTCTCATATTTCTTATACCCTGGAACAAAGGGGTCTTTTCCTAGCTAGGCTTTGGTTACACCTTTGTTGATTTCAGTTGCAAGTTACTTTGTCACAGCAATTCAAATTGTAAGCCTGTAGCCCTGCTAAGTACTAATCCGGCTGTTGTGGCTCCTTCTTTTGCATTATTTCTCCATGAATTGTACCTGTAGTTTTTATCAGTGAATTCTGGGCTCCTATTTCTTATTTTTGCTTTATATTGTAATTTATGTGTGTGTTGGTGGGGGAGAGGGGATTTGGCAGGTGCGTGTGGGGTATGCATGTATAAATGTCTGTGTTAATTAGTATTCATGTTATTGAGAACACTGGGAATTGTACAATTCTAATGAAGTCTCAGGGGAGGAAATCTATGTATTTGTTATGTATTCTCCTCTTGTTGAGCTCACCTTCCTGTTTTACACCCCTTTGCTTTTTCATAACTCTTTCACCAAGTAGTCCACATCTGACCTAATCCTGGGGTGCTTTAAATCACCAATATTTTTTTAAGTGTTTACTTATTTATTTTGAGAGAGAGAGAGCATGCATGAGCAGGGGAGGGGCAGAGAGAGAAGGAGAGAGAGAATCCCAAGAAGACTCTGTGCTGTCAGCACAGAGTCCGATGCAGGGCTTAATCCCACAAACTGTGAGATCGTGACCTGAACCGAAATCCAGAGTCAGTCGCGCAACTGACTGAGCCACGCAGGTGCCCACCAATGATTTTTATTATAAATACCTAGTTTCACGTGGCATTTACTGATTTTGAGATTTATATTCCATTTATTTCCTAAAACAACCATTACAGATTGGATAACTGTATTCCCATGTCATAGAAGAGAATATGTAGATTATGGAAATTAGCTAAATAGACTAAGACCACACACTCTTGAACTGACACTAGATTTCTGGCCCTTGGTATTTCCTTGTGAGGGAGGGGATCATATCCTATCACTCTTTCTCTCACAAGCATGGTAAAGAAGGTTTCTTACAATACATTTACATTTCATTTCATCTGTCATCAAACTAGTCAAACTCAGTGCATATCAGTTTTTTATTCAGTTAAAAACATGTGGTAAATATAAATTAAAGCATCAAGTTACTAGAATTTTCTGACAGATCGTACATAGAATGTAAGAGTAAAGGGTAGTCAAGGATGACTGCTGAGGTTTAGATGGACCAGTTGGAAGGGTACACTTGCTGTAAAATGAGATGGGAAAGAATGCATGACAAGCCAGTGTGACTGAAGCAAGGCTCAACAGCTCAGCTGTGGAAATGTTAAGTCTGAGATGTATGCTATGGTTCTTGAGAGAAACAGAACCCAAAGGCTATAATGATATCTGTTGTAAGGTGTTGGCTCATGATGTTAGCAGGCTGAGAAGCCCCTCTGCCAACTGAGAGCTGGGGACCCAAGAAATCTGATGGCATAGTTTGAAGGTCTGAGAGCCAGCCAGCCAGTGGAATAGGTTCCAGTCTGAGTCTGAGGGCCTGAACCAGGAGTCACAAAGGCAGCAGATCAATGTCCCAGCTTAATCAGATATGCATAGTGTGAGTTCATCCTTCCCCTCTTTGTTTTATTCAGTCCGTCAAAAGATTAGGCGATGCCCACTCACATTGGAGAGGGCTATCAACTCAAAATTCCCTCTGGAAAAATTCTCACAGACACACCTAGAAGTAATGTTTTAATAGGTATCTGGGCATCTTGTGGCTCCATCCATTTATCACGTGAAATTAATCATCACAATATGCTCTTTGGATATCCAAGTGGAAATATTGGGTTAGCAATTGGAAATATGCATCTGGACTTTGGGGTGGGGGAGGGTGATAACTATAGTTAATCATTTTGGAGTAATAATATACGGGTAGTATTTAAAGCCAGGCAACCTGATGAAATCTCCAAGGGAGAGAGTGTTAATTGAGAAAAGGACAGGTTCAAGTACTGAAACTAGAGGAATGTCAACGTGTAGGGGTCAGAGAGATGAGGAAAAAACATCAGTGGAGACTAAGAAGCAGGGGCCTGGGAGGCAGGAGCAAAACCTACGAATGTGTCATCCTGGAAGCCAAGTCAAGAAGGAGCTCAGGGAGAAGAAAATGATCAGCTACATCAAAAGCTGCTGACAAGGCAAGTGGATAAGAACTGGCCAGCAGATTTAGCACTTGGAAGTCATTACTGACCTGGACAAAGGCCGTGGACAGGGAGGGATGGAACATGGAGTCATAAAGTGCACGGGCAAGAGTTTTGTGAGGATTAAATTGTAGGGATGCAGGATCACTTGTCCAAGGCTTCTTGAGGAAATAGATTTGAACTGATTCTTCCTGAAGGTTTAATGTGAGTTTTGGAGTGGGGAGGCATATAAAGTCTAAAATTTTCATAATAGTTGAATCACCAAGGGAGGCATATTTTAGGTGTTCACAATTTTAAATTTTGTATACTTTTTCAAAACAAACTGCTCATTTCCTAGCTACCAGAGACCCATAACTTAATTAACTTACTTTCTATTCCTAATATCTTTTTCTTCTCTGTGTTCTGCTATGTGGTAATTGACCTTCTTTTCGTTGGCTACTCTCTTGAAATCTTGACCATCATTTTGCTCCCTTCACGCCCAAATTTGCTAAATGGACTTCTCGGTACAAGAGTGCATTTTGTTCTCATCCAATTTCTTCTAATTTAGAATCTCATTAAGGCTTCCATGCAAGTTGGGCCTGGTGCCTGCCTCTTTGCTTCTTTATGGAAAGAAAACCTGGCAGTCATATTGCTTGATTCCTTTGAATAGTATTATTATTTATTATATATAAAACAAATGTATATATGTATATATATGTGTGTGTACACACATAACAAATATACACACATTAGTACTTATTAGATTTACTTTAGAACTACTGCCAGATTTTCTTAATTCTTCCCTAACTTATTTTGGGCTCAGAGCCAAAAGTTGTTGTCATGACTCTTTCATTATACTTTTATCTGCTCAAATTTTCCTTCTATACTTTATCTGCCCAAGAGCTGTTGTTCTTCTTGTTGTTATATTCCTTGTCTCTGATTCAGATTCAGACTCAGCTGTAGCTGCCCTTTTCTGCCAGGCTCAGCTGAGCTACCCTAGTTCCTTAAAGAGGCAGCTTCTTTTCTTTAGTTTCTGTTTGGAGTCCCTGGATTTTCATGAATATGCAGCTCTGAAATTCTCCAGTAATGTCTTTCTCCTTGGCACACGGAGTCACCGTCTGGCTTCACCAATCGTCGTCCACCATATGGATGTCCATACGGTGCTTGGAGAAGAAGGGCTGGGGCTGCATCATAAGTGATCTTATCATAATTGTCTTTACCTTCAGTCCTGTCTCTGAAACAAGTGATTTCTATTCTTAATTCTTATTTCTTGTATTAAATTGTAGTTGTTCTAAATATTACCTTCTGGAACTTTGACTAGATCTTTTATTGATAGTGAAACTTCTCTGAATTATCTTTATTACTTCATCATTAATTAGGATGGTGCTACAACTGAAATTGGCTTCTGGACTGACCGTGCTGACTCTGTGAAATTGTTCCACCAATTCAGTTTCACAACACCAGTAGTTTGACGAGCTGATCAGCCATTAGATGGAATGAACTATTTTGTTGTTTGTATGTTGTGTAGACTTTGAGACGGGGGCTATGAAAAATGCAATAAAGATGATTCCAAAAGGTAGGTGGTCACAAAAACCAAGCAATGGGGAATAGAAAGGCACGGCAGTACTTATTAGATTTACTTTAGACCTGCCGCCAGATTTTCTTAATTTTTTCCTACCTTATTTTGGGCTTAGAGCCAGAAGTTGTTGTCATGACTCTTTCATTATCCTTCTATCTGCTCAAATTTTTCTTCTACACTTTATCTGCCCAAGAGTCAGTGTATGTTTTCCTTCTGTGCTGGTATCGCCATATGGTTGCATTAGTTTGAGCAAGTACCTTCGTTTTAAAAATACTAAGAAAGGGGCACCTGGGTGGCGCAGTCAGTTAAGTGTCTGACTCTTGATTTCCACTCAGGTCATGATCTCATGGTTTGTGAGTTCAAGCCTGGTGTCAAGGGCTCTCTGCCCCTCTCCCCACTTCTCTCAAAAGTAAATAAACATTTAAAATCCCAATGCTTAAGCAATGCCACACCAATTTAAAAAACATACTAAGAAAAAGATCTGAAAAAATTATGTATTTAATGCACAAGTCAAGGAATGAAAAGTTATTCTCATACTTACTTACGGTGATAGTAAATCCAGTATGCTCTTTCCCTGGTCTCTAAACACCTTTGGATATATCTGAAATTATCTCATTAAAAACTCCCCTTTTGGCATAACAAAATGTTATCTATGTCTTCAGGGACCTGGTTCTTTTTAAATGCCAACTGGAATCTCAAAATTCAGTTTAAGATGAATAAATGTATTACAAGCTATAGAAATTACTTTGGGGAAAAAAAACCCCAAAATATATCATTTCTATTTCTATTTTTTACTGGTAGTGTACGAGTGGGAATATGTTTTTCTTTTCCATAGATTTTTTTTATGTAGTCAGTGAATCATTTTGTTTGAAAGAAATTATCTTTAGATTCTAGATCATTTCCTCAAGTACTATACTTATAGAAGGGGAAAAAAAGTGGCATATAATTTTAAAAGTAGAGAGGCCTTCAGAATGTATAAGTCAAATTATAGGATGGCAAGAACCTAGAAAACCTGAGTGATTTGTCCAAGTTTGGTGCCATAACTACTTGTAATTTTTTTTCCTTTTTCATATTGACTTTCAAATAAACTAAGTTTATATTTTCAGTTTACATATTCAGTTATATATTTACATGCAGTGGATTCTGTTTCCTCGCTTAATGCATTTCTCACTCTTGGGGGTTTTTGAATTACTCAGAATGCAATTCGAATCTAGAAATAATAAGTTTGTCATTTACAACTTACTGTTTAATAAAAGCTACATTATCTGTGACTGCCCAGACCCATAAAAATGTAAGCACAAATATTACCACAGTAATTAACTTAATTTTTTTAAAGTTTTTATTTATTTATTCATTTAAGTAATCTCTACACCATTGTGGGGCTCGAATCCAAGATCAAGAGTTGAATGCTTTTCTGACTGAGCCAGTAGGTGCCCCTACAGTAATGTGGTTTTGTGTGATGCTCACAAAGGAAACTTTCTGAGCTAACTGGAACATTTGGGTTGCTGATAAATTCTGGAGTAGACCTGTCATGGGTGCCTGTTTGCTTCCTTGACTTCTCTGAGTGCTTTTCCCACAGTCTACTGAATAGGTAGCATGCTGTGCAACCTTACCCACTCTGGTAACTTCTGATTAGATAAAGGGTGGCTTTTTGATGCAAGCCCATTCTATTTCTTTTGTCTAGAAATTATGGACCACGAGTGTAAGTATTTAGGTAGAGTTACTGGTATATTAGTTCAGAAATATCAGACCTGGATTTGCCATGGATGTTAAGGGTAGAGAAGCCAATTTAGGCCCATCAGCAAAGAATGAAGATGGGAAGATATTAGAGAGAAAGAGAAACAGAAAGAGAAAGAGAGCAGAGGAGAGGAAAGAGCAAGCTTTTATTTCCAAGGGCTTTCTAGTTAATTTCATTTACCTGCTTATGGGTTTTCCAGACCCAGCACAATGACCTTAGGACAGACCTCTGCATCTTCATAATAAACTCCCTTTTCAGCTAAATCTTTGCATGAGTTTACGGTTATTGCAATCCATATAAAAAAAGTGTGTGTGTGGGGCGCCTGGGTGGCGCAGTCGGTTAAGCGTCCGACTTCAGCCAGGTCACGATCTCACGGTCCGTGAGTTCGAGCCCTGCGTCAGGCTCTGGGCTGGTGGCTCAGAGCCTGGAGCCTGTTTCCGATTCTGTGTCTCCCTCTCTCTCTGCCCCTCCCCCGTTCATGCTCTGTCTCTCTCTGTCCCAAAAATAAACGTTGGGAAAAAAAAATTAAAAAAAAAAAAAGAATAATGATTTCACAGTGATGAATAGCTACATAAAGTTAGTGTTCTGTGTACTGAACACAATGATTGCCACATAATTTTTTTCCATAATATCCTGGAAAGCCAGAAATAAACTACCCCCATGTCGAAACTATAGAATTGTGGTTAACCATGGTTTTTGGCATATTTTCTTATATTTTATTCTTATTTTAAAACATATTGAGGTTTTGTAGGTAAGTACCAATCACAGATTATATGTTTATTTGTCAGCAGGATGTTTCAAAATAACTTATATTCAGAATTGCTTGTTTCCACATAGACTCCTAATTACATATTGGAAAATATACATAAATAATTGCCATACTGTAAGTATAAAACCACTGCATATGCATCTAGAAAGTATTGAAGCTGACATATTTTTTATGGCTTCTTATGGGCTGAATATATTGTGCTTCACTGAAAGCTTAGATATCTTTATTTATGTATTTATTTCAGAAATAAAAAATGTTTTCCAAATGGGCATCACTTATCAAAATGTGCATAAATATGTTCATTAGAGGAAAAAGAAACAAACAAATATTTTTATGAGCGAGAAAATGCAGCTTAAAAATAATATATTCTTGTTACTTTCTGGCTTCTGGTGTCTAAATAGTTTTTGGTGATCATATCATTTTCATTTCATAATAATGGTTTGATTTTACACTGTCTTTTGAAAATGGTATTCATCATAAAATGTATGCTTTTTCTTGATAACTGGCTTAGATATAGCTAAAATACCTTGATTAATAGGTGGATTTTTTCCACCGCCTCACTATTCACAGTGTTTCAGGGAAACATTCAGCACATCATTCTAAGGGATTTTCTCCTTTGCATAATTTATAGATCAGATTGCTCCTTATGTATAATAACAGCACTTTATCCTTGCCTGTGAAAATAGATTGAACAGTTTATATTTAAAGACTTTGAAAGTAAAAACAAACCCTAAATTCCATAGTTCAGTGAAAAGAGCATAGATGTGAAAATGGCAGACTGGATTCAATAGCAACACTTCCATTTGTTGTTGGACACTACTCAAGATACTTAAGTTCTCTTAGCTGCTGTTTCCTTATCTGTAAAACTTGTATAATAATATTTGCCTTAAAGTTTTGTTGTAAGCATTAAATTAGGTACTAGATATAAACCTCCTAATATAAATACTAACAAGGGCTTATACTGTCATTATAAGATTTACATTTGTAGGTGCAGGATTTTGCAACAGTTTGATAATTAAAGATGACATAAATTTTAGAACAGGAAATAAAAATCAGTAAATGTATCGGAACATATTTGGTTGAAAAATTTTCAGAGACTTTTTTCTTTTTTGGCTTTGCTGGAACATCAGTTCAGAGAGGCATGTTTCCATCTATGTAATGACTCTATTTCACCCTGGTCAAGGTCGGTCAGCGTGAATAGTGATAGGAGGAAGGATCACAAGAGATGCCAACTGAGTGTGTTAAAAGGGAAATCATGTTATAAGGAGATTTTGGTATTACCTGCTGGTGCTTGTAGTCACAAAAGGAAAAGCAGACCAGCTTGTTAGTTCTCTTATAAGTAGAACTTGTTCTTTTTTGGAACATTTTATTGGAACATATGACATACTTTTCTCTTTTAAAAATCAGCTACTGGCATGAAGTTCAGCCACCTTTTGTATGCATCATCCATTATCTAACATGATTCAATGGAAACGGAGAATTTATTTTCTACTTTTCTTGTACAAATAATTTTTCATGAATACTTTAGGTACAATTGTAGTAATTGGAATAATTGCACCAGTTTTTATGACTTATCACAGATTCTGTTGAAATGATTGGACTAGCCTCAGAATTTACAGTTACAATGTATGTGTTTAAAGGTATCACAATTTACTTTACACACACAAAAATGAATGCCTAAAAATAGGTTTAGTGTATGTTTCTCTTGGTGGTATAGATACCTTTAGGGACAAAGATGTATAATCATATTTAAGCAATAATTTAAATGCCTTGTTGTCATTCTTTTTAAATTTTTTTAATGTTTATTTATTTTTGAAAGGGAGACAGAGTGTGAATGGGGGAGGGGGAGAAAGAGAGGGAGACACAGAATTGGAAGCAGGCTCCAGGCTCTGAGCTGTCAGCACAGAGCCTGACTCAGGGCTCAAACTCAAACCATGAGATCATGAACTGAGCCAAAGTTGGATGCTTAACCAACTAAGCCACCCAGTCGCCCCTTGCTGTTGTCATTTTTGAGACATCTTTACAATGTTCTTACTATTTTTATTTTAAGGTTCATTTTAGAACACCACTATTTTATTATTAACACATTCTTAAACTATGCTCCATAGAGAGGTCAATTACAGAGGACATTTGGGGTATTATGTTTAACAGATTGCTAAAAATTTAGTATAATCTAAAACTCTCTCTTGTGTATGCCTAAATATATGTTTGCCCTTAACTTCAGCGACTTGCTAATGTATGGCCACAAGAAGCATTAAATCTTCCTATCAGGGAAACTATAGTTTCAACGACTTGCTCTGCACTTGAAATTAGTGACACAGAAAGCCCAGTGCACGCAGACAAGTGACCTCTATGGAAAGATAGAACTGAAAACACACAGGCCATGCCCTATAACAAATATGTTCAGAAGGGTCCCCTGGAGGTCAGAGAGAAAGTGTGCATCCTGATAGGATGGTGATATGCCTCCAAAGCTGTTTTACTTGAAAGCTGAGGCAAGGGGGAAGAAATGAGAAATGATAAAAACCATGGAGAGAGAGAGCTAGAGGGCTAGACAGTGAGGATACTTATAGATGCTAATAAATAGAGACAAACAACCGAAGAGGTAGAAGGAAGATCCCCCAAATATCTGTATTTAGGATAGAAGTGAGTGAGTGGCTGGCTCTCTTTTTATACTTTTACTAGCCTGTAACATATTACCTAGGAAATAGTAGAGGCATAATAAAGAGACTGTGGGTGAGTGAAAGACACATTCCCCTTAGGGCAATGTGGTGTCATGTCAACCAAACATTGGCTGTAGAATAATTAGGTAGCAATGTGTCTGTGGAGAGAGCAAAGAGCCATCTTAATGAGAAAAGTGATCCAGTCCCTTAAGACTTCATGGTAAAAGAAAGTCAGGTGGGTGGTCTGTCCTAGCTTTTGGAAGATGTAGAGTTTCCTTGAGGAAATGGGATTAGAATCTGTCATTTTCATAAAATGTACCTAACCTACTGATGACTGAGATCATGAAATCTTGCCACCAAATAGTTATAAAACTGTTGAACTATCTTGCCAAAATTAAGATTTCCAATCTCAAGCCTGCGTCTGTGCTTCTGTTAGAAGATAAACTAATGAGGACAGATTATGGGATATTTTGGTTTATTATCAGTTTCAATTCAAAGAGTTGCATCTTATCCTGGACTTTGTCCACAACAGCTTGGCAAATGATGTTCCATCCTATATGTGAAAACATATAATCATTCCAACAGCACTTCTCTAATTTCTTTTTAACCTAAACGTCATCTATAGACTCATCGAGTGAGTATTCACTCTATTGTTTGCTAAAAGCAGTCCTTTGGACTTGAGAAATGTATTTGAAATGAAAATTATTTACAATCCCCCTGAAAACTTTTCATTCCATTACAAAATGTTTTAATTTTAATATAAAAGTAATGTTTTAAGTCACCTGTCAGTAGATAAAGTTGATTTCCACAGAGGATGGACCATGTTAACCAAAAAGATTCTTATACCACTGATGACTGTATGTTTTATAACTCCAGGGCATTCATTCTCCAGTTTCAGAAATATAGACTTTGTAATCAAGTAGTTCCATTTTTAAATTAAGACTGCCTTTTACTTGCCGTGTCATTCTTAAAAAAAAAAAGACAATGTAATCTTAGCTGCATCCCCCAAAAGAATATGCTGTAGTCCTAACCTATTGTACCTGTGAATGTGACCTTGTTTGGTAATAGGGTCTTTGCCAAAGTTGTCAAGTTAAGATGAAATCATACTGGATTAGAGTGGGCCCTTATCCAGTGATTTGTGTCCTTTTGCGAACAGGGAAGTTCGGATACAGGCACACAGGGAAAGACAGTGTGTCCATGGAGGCAGAGAATGGAGTGATGAGTCTACAAGCCAAGGAACACTTACTGACCCAAGTACAATAATATGGTCTTAATTTGAATTGACTTGTTCCTAGTAAACGAAATCTGATTGCTGTAAACATCTTTTAATTTGCAAATGATAACAAATCAGTTGTTCAATATTTCACACATCAAGCTAGTGATCTGCAAGACATTTTCCCCGGTTTTGAAAACTGGATCGATCTCTATTTCTTATACTGGGCTTCATGCTTTCTATAGAGATTCTACAAGTATGTTTCCTCAGTTCTTTCTGTTGATTGTACATATCCTTTCTGAGTCTGATGTGGATCTTGGGTTTGTCATACAGCTTTTTGTTTTTCAGCATTGTGCCTAATGTATAATAAAGATTCATTGAATTTTGACTTTTTGTTCTTAATTCTTTGTGATTCTTAATCATATCTAGACCCAAAGTTCCCCTCCACTTCTAAGCCATGACATGTTAAGGAAGCCAAGTTGAGGTTTTATGATGCTCTGCTTTTAATTGAATGAAAATTTCAGCAGATGTTTAGCTGGTTAATGCTTCCCATAATTTTTACATTTTGTATCTATGCCAACTTTTTAAACTGCTTCAAGGGAGAATCATCTAACAATCTCTTCTATAGACTAGTACTACTTGGTCTTATTGGCATGTAAAGACAGCATGCCTTTGATTCCTAGAACTTCAGTCATTTACTCACTCATCAAACAGTCAATCAGTCAATCATTTGACAAGGTGGAAGATGTTTTTGGAGGTACACAGATGACTGTACGGCTCATACTTCAGCTGGCCTCTGAGTTTAGTGGTCACTTTGATACCTTAGTGAGGAGTGCTCTCTAGTGTTTTACTGCAGATGTTTTGGTGTCATGAAATTGCAAGATAAATGATTTTGCCTTGATCTGAAAATTATACTGGAAGGACAACTTCTTGTTTTGTGATTCCATTAAAATAAATTATGGTCCCAGGAATTGAGTAAATTTCCTCAAAGGATTTGTTGGTGCCCAGTGGGATAACCTGTGTGTCTTGCTTGTTTCTCATCCCCTTGCACACGAAAATAGAGATGGGGTTTTGCCTAGTCTGTTGCAGACTGAAGTGAATAGCTTGTAAAAAGAAATTTTCAGATATCTGCTCACATTCAGAAAACAGATATTTTTAACTTAAAACTATAAATGAAAACCTGTTACCAGTGAGGAAATGCATAAATGCTTTGTCTTTGTTTCATGATCTGGAGTTTTCCATTTTATGCCTAATGTGTGTGTTGTAGCATACATATTATTTACAGAATAGATCATTTGTAGGTTTTGAAAAATCCAAATCAAATACAGTTCATTAATTTCTGAGATCATTGAGTTTAGTTATGTAATATAAGTTCAGGAGCTAGGATACATCTTTTTCATTCCAGTTGTTAGAATCTTGAAAACACTATAAAAAAATCTAAATGTCTTCCTTCATGCCTTACAATCCTTCTCTCTTCCTGAGCTCCACAAAGATTTCTCCACCCTGGATTTACTTCCTGACCAGCTGCAAATTTTCTTTGACTCTTGCCTCCTCCCAGAGTCAAGTAGCTTACTTTCAATATGTAATTGATTTTTATTTTTAAATGCGATAGCGGACGCATCACAGAATTTCCCATTACGTACTTTGTGCAGAAAAATGCATCACTAAGTTGCCATGTGTGTGGATGACTGAATTAAACCTCACACTTCTATGACAGTTAAAACTTCTTCCTGGCGTTGCATCGAGCTGCACGCAGAGTTTGTTTAGGGCTTCTATGAAATTTCCACTTGTATGGCCCTCTGGAGACTTGTCAAATAAATAACAGATGTAGAGATTATCAGTTACTGTTGAATGTTTGACAAAAACAGACATGCAATCCAGGCATTTCCCACTGGGTCTTTTCATGTTAAAAGAAAGAAAAGGTTTTATAGCCAGAATCAAGTAATTCAACTAAATACTGTATTGTTTGCATCTTTTACTGTAATTATTGCCGTTTTTTATCTGCAAGAAAATGTCAGGATCAGAAAGGTAAATTTTCTATGATCTTTGGAGATAATTACTTTATCTGGAAGAAATAATCACATGGACTGCAATGTTGGCCTCTCTGGTAGAGCTGTAACAATAAGGACATTGTAAGATCGGTAAGATCTTTACTAGGTGTACTCTGTGGTGTCATGCATTCCTCATCCATTCATTTTATCCCATCAATATTTGTTTATCCCATCTTGTTCAAGCCGCTGGAGATACAGCGATGAATGAGGCAGAGAGACGAATGACGTGAAGCTTACATTCTACTTGAGGGGATGGAGGGAATTGGGAGACAAGTGTATGGTGTATCAGGTGATGGTAAGCACGTGAAGAAAATAAAGCAACATATGGTGTTAGGGATAGAATTGCAGTGGGGAAAGTATTTTATCCAGGAATTTCAGGAAGGCTTCCCTGAGGTTGTGACATCTGAACACAGATGTGAATGAAATGGTTACATGAACGATGTATTGATGGAAGCATTATGAGGGAAGAGAGGGATCAGTGAAAGCAATGCCCTGAAGCTAGCCTGGAGTTATGGAAGTTGTCCATTGCACAGGTTTTCTTAATGCAGAAAATAAAGAACTATCTACTATTTGAAGATCATTGGAAAATATGTACAACTGACTTAATACTTCATTTAGAGAAGAGGAGAGAACAAATACAGAGGACTGTTTAGAAGCAGAAGACTAAAATCTCTTTCTGATTGCACCTTGTGGGAGTCCAGCTTTCCACTGAAAGGCCCAGGAAGCAAGGAAGAAGAAATTATTAAAAGCCTACCAAGAGAGGGACCTATGGTGTAGAGACCATATTAGAAACAAGAGTAAATAAGATCAGGCATCAGTTGAAATAGGAGGAAGGCGGGTTTTCCATACATCTTAGTATACATTTCAACAAAAGTATAAAAAGCACAAAGTCAACCTCATATCTTTTTTTCTGTTGTATTAAAAACTATTTTACTCAGTGAATACTTTTGGGTGGCAGGTTTGCATCTTATGCAGTGGGTGTGTCTCATTTTCTGTGACCTCATATCCTGCCAGCTCTAGCTTCCATCACTTACATTTTGCTTCTAGGATTCAGAATACCACACTTAATTTCCCTCTTGCTGAATGGCTTCCTGCTCTTGCTAACACCCGGCTTAAACGTTCCCTGTTTGTCTTCATGACTGTTCCATCACGTTTGTCAATGGCCACAAATTTAATTCCTTCTACGTAAAATATCTAGTGTGGATTCTGTTTTCCTGACTGGACCCTGACTCATGCAGTGATTGTTTTTTGCATCTAAACGCAGGGACCAGGTTGCCTTGCTGGCTCAGTCGGTAGAGCATGTGACTCTTGATCTTAGATTTGTGAGTTTGAGCGCCATGTTGTGTGTGGAGCATACTTAAAAAAAAAATAAAAATAAAGGTAGCGATCAAATGGATCCTTTCAACTGATAATGTCTATTATTTTTTTAATATTCATTTATATTTGAGAGTGAGAGAGAGAGAGCACGAGAGGTGGAGGGGCAGAGAGACAGAGAGGGAGACACAGAATCTGAAGCAGGCTCCCGGCTCTGAGCTGTCAGCACAGAGCCCAACACAGGACTCGAACCCACGAACTGTGAGGTCATGACCTGAGCCGAAGTCGGATACTTAACCAACTGAGCCACCCAGGTGTCCCGATACTTTCTATTCTTAAAGACAGAAGGCATGGGATGGCATTTAGTAAAGCTTTCATTCACCTATATGCAGTCAACAGCATTGTTTTCAGACAGGAAGATCAACAAATTATATAAAGTCCAGATTGAACTCATCAAAATCAAACATTAGAGTCTTATTCCTAAAGAACAGTGTTCTGCCATCTGTCCTTCCATATGGAATGGTCAGTTGTGATATTTCTGTCTTCTCTCTGGACCCTAGGGATTCCCCTTGCTTTCACTGTTAGAGTTCTTCCTAAATGAAATATATTAAACACCACTTTGTAACCCTTCCTTTGGATAAGTTTTCATGGTCAAGGCTACTTTATTTTAGGAACTGTATTAGCATGCTTATTAGATTGACATTCTGTTAGCCAGTGATCCATAAGCAGAATCCATTTGGCTGAGTATGGTTACAGTCTATATTATGGAGATCATTTATGCCAGCAAGTCCAGAGCTATTAGCTACTGATTCTGTTAGTACATCCACACCTATTTTGAGTTATTAGAAAACGTATTAGGTAGCTTTTGATACAAAACCAACCGACCCCCAACTCCCTATCTTAGGACAACAACCATCTGTTTGGTTCACAACTTTGTGAGTTTACAGTTGTGCCGGCCTCATGAGGGCAGGTCCTCTCTGCTCCATGGGCTCATTCATATTTGTGGTCAGCTGCCAGCCAGCTGGGTAACTGTTTCTAAGGGTGGTGTTTGATGGCTTCATCTTCTAGAGCTGGGGTGCTTGGGGCTTCTTGCCGCATTGTGTTTCCTTGAGTAGTCCAGACTTCTTCACATGGCAGCTCAGAGTTCTGAGAGTAGCAAACAGGCAGGGCCCATTGCACAGGGGTTTTCCAGGTTGCGTATGTCATGTTGCCAGAGTCACACTGAACAAAGCCAGTCAAATAGCCAGCCTCAATTCAAGGATGGAGAAATAGACTCCATATCATTATGAGGAAAGTGACAGTTGTGCCCATTATTGCAAAAATTACCAAAGAAAACATATACAATTAGCCAAGTGATTTATTCATGTCAGGGGAAAGAATGAGCCAGAGTGCTGGTTTGTAGGGAGTATAAGAGAAAGGATATTTTCACAGATAATAATAAGAAGAATTGGAATCTTCAGTGATTGAACTGGGGAGAGAAATTTAGGTTTGGAATGAGTATGACCATTACAGAAAGAGAACAAACGGAACAAATATTTGGTGCCCATGGGCAAAAAGAAATGGATGCATGGAGAGCAGGATCTTAATCATGGATCAGTCTGAGATGAGATTCAAAGTGTGGTCAAAGATTTCCTTTTTATGCTATCTTGACCAGGCATCCACATGAATTGAAACATTGGTCAAACCAAACAGTGTAAACATAAATGAATGAGCCTGTATAGAACTTTCGTATCAGAAGACTCACATGAATGTTACTGAATTAGACTTCAACTGTTGGGGTACAGGTAGAAAAGGAGACTTCAGCTATTGGGGTCCAGCTTAGCTTATGAAAATGCTCACACCTCATTATCACCAATCTGCTTAAGTGGCAGTGGGGATAGCAAGGACTATATCATGTCAAATTAAGCCATGACCTTGTGTCTCATTTTTTAACCCCCTGTTTTATGAATATAATTAAGAAAAATACTCTAAAATCTATGATTTAGCTTATTTTGTAACCTAAAATGTTACCTAGCAACCACTGAAGGACATCTTTGTATATTTTAAGGCAAAATAAATCATGTTAATTTAACAAACATCTGTTTTCTTATAAGAATAGATATGTTTTCATCCAGACAATCTGCATGTACACTGTGCTTAGTGGCAGTTATACTCCCTTAGTTTAAATTTGATCAGATCAACAGAATTCGCGCTCTCAGAGGGCCACTGTTAATTCAATATGAAAACCTAATTGAGCTTTGATTGTCTGGTGGCCTTTTGTCACTGTTGGACCTATGTGATTGCAATTTGAAGGGAACAACCCATGGTTTCTATAGGCGACGGAAAAATTATTTATGTTTTATTTTGGAAACCACACTGTAAAATGGCAGGTGTAGGACTTACCACCATCTAAAGCAATATTCACCGAATGCCTTTAAAACAACGCGTATTAGGAAGAGCTCCAGAGTTTGTTAGACTTGGTTAATAGTCCAGGCTCAGCCATTTCTGACCACTTCTATATCGACCACTTGCTTAATATCTCTACACTTAGTTTCCTCATCTGTAAAATAAGAGTAGTGATAGCACTGTTTTTAATGCTGTCGTTTTGAGGATTGCATTAACTGTACCTGTTAGAGCATAGCACAATGCCTTCTACGTGGTAAGAGCTGAATACACTTTATTGTTACTATTACTACTGCTAATGTACACATATAATTAACGCTCTTAAATTCATAATTAATATTTAAATAAAGAATACCATGCTACATAGTGTACTTAATTTTCTCAATTGCTTCATCCAACTCAAACTGTTTTCCTTTATCTGAAAAAAATGGATTTTGTTTTAAGAATGGTTTAATATTGCACATGAAGAAAATGGAATTGATAAAATTAAAAATCATACAATAAAAAGCCCAAAAACTATGAAATGAATTAAGTCCTAACTGACCTTTTTACTTGCAAATTTCATCGAGTAAATAAATAACTTCACTGAATTTTTCTTGAAACACAATTGACTTGGTATTATGGGAACTTAAAGTTTTACAGACATGTATACAGTAGACCCTTGGACAGTATGGGAGTTAGGGGCCACCCCCCTCCCATACACATTCTGAAATCCACATATAACTTTTGACTCTCCAAAAATCTAATAGCCTCCTGTTGACTGGAAGTAGTACAAGGGCAAGACAAGGACAAAAAGAAACAATTGATTAATACATATTTTGCATATTACATGTATTCTGTACTGTATTCTAACAGTAAGGTAAGCTAGAGAAAAAGCGTTAAGCAAATCATAAAGAAGAGCAAATGCATTTACAGTACTGTATTGTATTTATTATAAAACACCTGTGTAAAAGTGGATCCGTACATTTCAAACCTGTGTTGTTCAGAGGTCAGTCCTATTGTGAAAATTAGAACCGGCTGAAAGACAAATACAAATTGAACTCACTTTTATGCCCCATTACTCAAACGCTTAGCTCATGTACCCAAATATTCGTCATCATTTTAGACTTGATTTGCAAGCATAAATCCAAATGTTAACCATCAATGTTTGTCAAAAAAGTTCTATTTTAAAAATTACACTTGAGATGCTACTTGTCTTGGGAAGGAAAAGATATCAGAGAGTAAGATGGCATTAATGACCATTTTTCCTTGTGAATGGAAAGAGTGTGAGACCTTCAAATATCACCATTCTATATTCTTTGGGGTTATCTTCCCACACCCAGGTCCGCAAAGGGAACGGAAGGGCTGTTGGTAATTCCGAGTAGAGAATTTTTGTTAGGAAAAGTGGGTTTTTAATTATCTCATTATAAAAACATGAAAAGGATACCCATTTTCAAGGCTCAACTGCCAGTGAAGAAGCTGAGATTTAAGGCTTGAGTTATGTGAAATATTCAATAGACATCTTGACAGAGGCTTAACCTTATATTTAGACGAGTTTGAGAAAAGATGTGAATTTTTTTCTCATTATGAATTTAGTAACTGAGGACATGTATCTTCAAGAAAAGATGTGAATTTTTTCTCATTATGAATTTAGTAACTGAGGACATGTATCTTCAAAATATGGAATTCTATAAACCTTAATTTTTATTCAAATTATAATTCGGGATTTTAGAGACTAACGTTCTTCTGCTAAATTAATACCAACTGCAAATCGTTTATGGAGTCATAGAGATGATGATCAACATTTCATCTTTATTATGCACAGAACTGTTGGAGAACTATAGCCATGGGACAGTAGGGCCCTTTATAATTCCTACAGCCACAAATTAGCTCT
This sequence comes from Prionailurus viverrinus, assembly GCF_022837055.1. NCBI lineage: Eukaryota > Metazoa > Chordata > Mammalia > Carnivora > Felidae > Prionailurus > Prionailurus viverrinus. The sequence goes on from NC_062567.1 coordinate 98,572,956, forward strand.
CCGTACCCAGTCATAGAGACTGGCATTGTGGAATAACCAATAAATTTTTACTGCTATTAACCAAAATATATTAGAGCCAGAAACAAAACAAAACAAAACAAAACAAAACAAAACAAAACAAAAACAAATACTGTTTTTAAGAGCTGCAGCTTGGAACTGACTTGAGAAAGATTGTCTAACAATAAGTTTTTTCTCATAGCTAAATACCTTTACCTTGAATTTAATGAGCTTTCTAATGTGAAAAGATGGAAAAAACTACCGAAAAATAATACGGTTAGAGTGACATATTCTTAGGGAAAGCAGTTATTCCACAGGCATATAAAGGGCAGTACAAGGACAAACACCTTGGAAAATGTAAGGTTACCTTTTTTATTGTTTATACCAACAGAGAAGATAGTATGGTGTCGTTGAAAATGCATGGGTGTTAGAGAGAAGCTGTTTCTAACCTGGCTCCTTGACTCACTGTTTGTTGACTTAGGGCCAGTTGGTAAACTGATCTGATCTTCAGTCATCTCCTATGTAAAATGAATAGACAATGCCCATCTCATAGGATCCTTTGGAGAATAAATGATACAAAACCTGTAAAGTGCCTAGCACGTGGGAGTAAATGCTATACTGAGGTGGGGTGCCCTTCATGACTTAGTGGGGACTGTGGCAATTAGATCAAAGCTGTACTTCTGAATCTTTGTGTCAGTAAATTTGCAGTGCAAGAACTTCTGGTCCTTGGCTTAAAGGAAGCTGCTGCCTCCGTTAACCCTGAAGACACTCCTTAATTCAGCCATCAGTTCCAATTACCTGCTTTCCCTGAAGATGCCAGAGTAGCTACTCTGGGATGGCTCACTGCCAACGTGTTTGAAAATCTTTGAGCTGTGAACCACTGCTTTGCATTCGATTCTCTAATTGCTTTTCTGTTCACTGGGCTCCTGTGAACATCCTGCTTCTCATGTGATCCTTTGATCTTTTAGTTACTTACCTGCCTCTGCTTTCTGCTTCTGGGAAAATCTCTCCTCCGTGTTTGTTCTCACTTAGCAGTCCCCATGTGCCTGCTGTCTGTTGTTATCCTACAGAAGTATCAGTCTGACTTTCTTGACATCAATGGGCCACCCCCAAGTACTTTGCCCTTGCAGGCCATGTGCCAACTTTGGCCCCTACCTTTGTCCAGAGTTGGCTTATCTCTTGTCAGCTTGACAGGAGTACCTCGACCTATGTGTGGTCCAAAACCATCTTGTTACTTGCGGCTCTCTCTATGGGAATGATGGTAAATAGAGTTCATATTACTGATTTGAATTCAAAGTCTCACTGTACAATTTTTCCCCCTAGAAAGCCAAAACATACTCTCAAAATATTCTCACTGATTTCTTGGAATACCTGAATGGTGATGCTTAGAAATCAGTTTTACTTATTTATGAAATATAGCATTACAGAATTTTCAAAATATAAAATTAAATATAAATTAAATAAATATAAAAAATATAAATAGCATATACTTATAATAAATATACTTATAATAAAAATAAAATTAAAATCTTTAAAAAATTCTGTACATCTAATCACCTTCATTCCAAATAGTGGTATACCCTGCATTTACTTCTAGTATTTTTTATATGCATATCTGAAGATGGTTTTATAGTCTACTTTTTTTTGCATCCTCCTTTTTCATTTTGCTGTACAAATATCATAAGTTTTATTTTTCATGGCTACTCAGTATTTCATAGTGTGAATAAATAATACTTAGTAATAATTTCCCTATTATTGGATATTTCATTTTTGTTTTTAAATACCATGATTAATCTTTTTTTTTAAATTTTTTTAACGTTTATTTGTTTTTGAGACAGAGAGAGACAGAGCATGAACAGGGGAGGGTCAGAGAGAGGGAGACACAGAATCTGAAACAGGCTCCAGGCTCTGAGCTGTCAGCCCAGAGCCCGACGCGGGGCTTGAACTCACGGACCGCGAGATCATGACCTGAGCCGAAGTCGGCCGCTTAACGGACTGAGCCACCCAGGTGCCCCAATACCATGATTAATCTTATCAATGGTATTTTCTTGGCACAAAAATGCACATAAAGAGGAGAGTAAACGAATGTCACAGGAGGATATGACAAACATAAATCCAGTTTGAGAAATTAAAAAATACATTCTCTATCACTGCAGAATTCTACCAACTGGACTCTGACAATGAAGAATTCTGAATTTTAAAAGCCACTCTTTATGGGGCACCTGTGTTGCTCAGTCGGTTGAGCTTCTGACTTAATTTCAGCTCAGGTCACGATCCCAGGGTCACGGGATTGAGCCCTGCACCGAAGTCTGCACTGAATATGGAGCCTGGTTGAGATTCTCTCTCTCTCTCTCTCTCTCTCTCTCTCTCTCTCTCTCTCTCTCTCTCTGCCCCTCTCCCCGCTCAAGTTCTCTGTGTCTCTAAAATAAAAAATAATAAGAAATTAAAAACCCATTTTTTGTGTTTACATACCTTTTAAGCCATTGAATTTAATTTCATATGCAGACGTCAGAATTAAAATAGAAGAGAGGCGGCGATGGATTTAGAAATTGATCATCTTCCAGGGGTGCCCGGGTGGCTCCGTTGGTTAAGTGTCCAACTTTTGATTTTGGCTCAGGTCATGACCTCACAGTCATGAGATTGAGCCCCACATCAGGCTCTGTGCTGACAGTGCACAGCCTGGGCTGACAGCCTGCTTGCGATTCTGTCTCCCTCTCTCTCTGCCCTTCCCCTGCTCACATACATTCTCTCTCTGTCTAAAAATAAATAAATAAACAAACATTTTTCAAAAAGAAAAAAATAAGAAGGACTATGATTATAACACCTACTCTGTTCAACTCAAAAGATTGTGAGGCGCCTGGGTGGCTCAGTTGGTTAGGCGACCAAGTTCAGCTCAGGTCATGATTTCACGGTCCATGAGTTTGAGCCCCGAGTCAGGCTCTGCGCTGACAGCTCAGAGCCCGGAGCCTGCTTCGGATTCTGTGTCTCCCTCGCTCTCTGCCCCTCCCCCACTCGCGCGCGCGCGCGCGCGCGCGCGCTCTCTCTCTCTATCAAATAATGAATAAATGTTAAAAAAAAAGTATTGTGAGGAACAAAAGACGTGATCCATTTGTAAATTCTAGAGCAATTAGATGTAGAGATATTAGATGTTTAATACTTAGTCCTGTTTTCATCATAATTTGTTGAAAAAAGAAAAACACCAAAATATTATACCAAGCTTCAGGGATCCTGGATAAGAAAATTTAACCAATCTATGCCCACACCCCCACCCCAGGCCCAATAGTAACAAACTGAATAGAACTGCTGTGGGGGTCCAATCTTAGAACTTCAGAAAGAAGAGAGAGGAGTTCCTAGTGATGAAGAGCTTGTGCCCAAAAGATGCACATTCAATGAATTAATTAGAAGATTTCCAAGAATGAAGAGAAAGTCCTTGGTAAGGATTGTGGTTCCAGGATGTTGGTCTCTGGAAGGGAAATAGCAATATTGGGAATGGAAGTTAGCCCTCTATTGGACTCATTGTGAATGCTTGGACATAGGGGAGTGGTTCTTCAAAGAGTCTTTGGCTGCAAAGAGAGTGTCTCTGTAATTTAAATTAATGCCAGCCATGGGGTGCCTGGGTGGCTCCGTCAATTAAGCATCTGACTCTTGGTTTTGACTCAGGTCATCACAGGTCTTGAGCTCAAGCCCCACGTTGGCTTTGTGCTGACAGTGGGGAGCGTGCTTGGGATTCTGTCTCCCTCTCTCTCCCTCTCTCTCTCTCTGCCCCTCCCCCTCTTGCTCTCTGTCTCTCTCTCAAAATAAGTAAACTTAAAAAAATATTAAAAATAAATTAATTATTGCTAGCCTGTAACAAACTCCTAGATTTCAGTGGTTCCTCACAATAGCTGTTTGTCATGCACACAGTCCAAGGTGTTTCCTGGTTGTTGGGTGTGGAGTTGGGATGTTCTGTTGTGTAGGGTCATTCAGAAACTCACACTGATGAAAACTGCCATTTTTATTATGTGGCTTTTATGTCCTGTTTGGGTATGTGTTTCCAGCCAGCCGGAGGGCAAAAGGGATGAAGAATACGGTGTGGGGTATTATATGGGTCAGGCTTGGAGGAGATTCCTAACACTCCAGCTCACGTTCCATTGGTGAAAACTAGTCCACATGTCCCCACTTAAATGTAAAGAAAGGAAAGCTAGAAATGAAGTCCTTATCTGAGAACGGGGCACTGGGTGTGTCAGGGGGGTCTCAGTCGGTTGAGCATCTGACTCTTGATTTCGGCTCAGGATTGAGCCCTGTATCAGGCTACGTGCTCAGCGTGGAGATTCTCTTTCTCCTTCTGCCTCTCTCCTCTGCTCATGATTTCTCTCTCTCTCTCTCTCTCTCTCTCTCTCTCTCTCTCTCTTTCTCTCTTTCTCTCTCAGGAAAAAAAAAAGTCCCTGTGTGAGAAATTCCTTGCTAGAAATGTTCTATGCCTGGAAGGTAGAGCACAGATTTTGCCAAACAGCAGCTAAAGTGTAATAGGTTCTCTGACAAGGGGTGGCTGTGAGAGGACTGCCCGTCATAAGGAGGCTGGAGGGGCATTCCTGGTTGGATCAACTCTTTATAAATTGTGAGGAGTAGTTGTACAATCATCCATTGTCAAAATACACAGATGAAGCATTATAACCTTTCTTGAAATAGACTAGGTAATACATCAGAAACGGACAGGGAAGAAGTTCAAGACAAGTTTATTTCATGGTAACAAATTAGTTTCTGTGTTTCATTAAGGCGATTTAAAAACAGAGTAGTCTCCCTTACTATGCCTGTGCAATATTATTTGAACTTATTGTATGTTTATTTTGGGGGAATGTGGTTTTGAATGTTATTCATGGGTAACATGTTATTGATTATAATAATGATGCCTTGCAATGTGTAACACATTTTGCTTTTGCAAATGTTTTCTACACAGTTAATCCTCATAACAATCCTATGAGAGAGGCTGAGTAGATAAGGATGTGATCCTTGCATGAAAAAAGAGGAAACTCAGGATCCTATAGTAAGAGGTGAGACTGGGAAAGGAGCCTAGAATTTCTCACTCCAGGCTCCGTACTTTCCGCTTCTGAATCCCTTCACAATTTATCTTTTTTCTTGGAGGGGTTAGGAGCTGAAGAACGTCAACTTAGATCAGCCTCCCTTCTTAGTGAGTTTAACTGACTGAGTCATCCATGTTGGATGAATGTTTCACACAGCCTTTCACATACCTCTTAAGGAACAACTTCAATCACGGGAATAGGTTTTATAAGGAAAACAGACTGTAAAATTTGGTTTATGGGCTTGAACTTAAAATACTGGCCGATTTAGAATCTTTCATTGTAATTTGCTTGCATTTGTATACAAATACAATATAAAATCACATGGTGAGAAAACTGTTTTTGTTCTCTTTTTTCCCATTTTATTTAATGTAGTGCAATAATTTCTAAGGGCTTCAAATGGAATCCTTAGCAATCTGGCAAGAGGGGTACATTTAAAATGAAAGAATTTCAGGAAGAAATACGGAGGTTTTTAAGGTGGCTGCTAGTGTGACGATTTCTAAAGTCTTGGTGCTTTCTTAGTTGTCAGGAGACTACTAACGCGGTTGTTTGATTCTGTGAGCTGTTTTATTTGCACTGTGACAAAGCTGCACGGTCGCAGCCGTTGGCTGATGGTCTTGAGTTACGTGGCTCTCTAGCTCCTACCGGTGGTGATTTGGAGCTATAGCATGTCACTGCAGGAAGAGAAACCACCTGCAGGAAGCGGACAGATAATTGTGTCTGAATGGAGTGTAACTTGGATCTATTGAAGTGTCTTTATCTTATTTATTTATTTTTTTAAATTTATTTTCCCCTCAGAGTGTCTTTAGAAAACAGCCAACTGGATGGCAGATCTCACCATGTGTCATGCGTGTACATGTGTGTGTATTTTATTATAATTTGTGATAGCTTCAAGCATTTCAAATTATTTATGGAAATAGAATATGTTCTAGTAAGGGTCAACAAAACCTTCTACCTAATGTTGCATTTGCTTAGAGTTACGTAACAAAAAAGGAAAGAAAGATGTCAAGAAAACAAATATTTTGAAAGGTCTCCTTTTTTCCTCCCAGAAATGTTACTCCTGCTGCCTCTCCATGGTTGGATGGATGTATTATAACCCCTAGGGTACTGCATTTGTATTTCCATTACTTTCCACTGTGGCTTTTTAGCACAGCAGGGAGTGTGTTCTCTCTCGGCTTCCAAGTTCTGTGTTTTCAGCCTAAGTAAATGTGAACTGCTCCTTCTTCACCTCTTTCTAAATAAAGAAATGATTTTCTTTGGAAAAAAAAAACTTTGAAATAAATGCCTACCTCGATCTCTAATAATTTAAAGGAGTTAAAACATGAGGATGAATGTTTTGCTAAGAGCATATAATCAGTATTTTATGGGCTCCATGTGTTTTTCTTGGTAGCAAGAAACATTTAGGAAGTAAGGGGCAATAGTATATAAGCCAATAGTCTTTTGTTATCTTTCCCTTACAATGAAATAGCATTCTCTTTACATTAAAATGCAATTTAAAGTGTTAGAAATTTGTGAACAGCATTCATTTATACCTTTGATTCTTAAATACAGCAGCACACAGCAGAATCACCTGGAGGCCATGTTAAAACTCAAATTACTGGCCCCCTTTCCAGAGCCTCTAAGTCAGTAGATCTGGGGTGAGGACTGATAATTTGCATTTCTAACAAGTTCCTACAGGACTCTGATGATGTTGGTCCGGAACGACACTTTGAAAACCATTGGCTTACACTAAGCGTTTTTCTATTAGTCAATTCCTCACTGCTAATTATTGGTATGTGATTAGAAATGCCCAGTTCAGAAGTCTAGAAACTCTGAAATGCTAAGACTTAGACATATTTATTCTCTCTTAACTTGATGTTTCATTAACATTATCTTCTCACATATTTTCTGCCATGTTATTTGATGTTTGAAGAGTGGTTGTTACTATTTACCTTGAATTCATTTGCATTGTCAATTTACATCAATTACAGAGTGTGATAAAATGAAAAAAAAAGCAGCTCAGGGCGCCTGGGTGGCTCAGTCAGTTAAGCATCCGACTTCAGCTCATGTCATGATCTCAGGTTTGTAAGTTCGAGCCCCACATTGGGCTCTGTGATGACAGCATGGAGCCTGGGGCCTGTGTCAATTCTGTGTCTCCCTCTCTCTCTAACCCTCTCCCACTCACACTCTGTCTCTCTCTCTCTGTCTCTCTGTCTCCCTCTCTCTCTGAAAAATAAATAAACATTAAAAAATTAAAACAAAAAAACTAAATAAAACAAAACAGCAACAACAACAAAAGAATCTCGAGTCACATGCCTTTTCCCCCCTAGAAAAGTGTGAGTACTAAAAATTCTTTTAACTGTTTTTCTAAAATACTCTTTGGTACAGTTTAATATGCAGATTTTAGCTCATGTTGTCACCTGCGTTATTAGAATTTTGCAAGCTGTTAGGATGCATTCCCCATAGAGCATTCTATAAATGCCAGATGTTGTGGCAGTCAGATAAAGGAGGTTTTTCACCATATTTTGAGATAGATGTCAGAAACATTGGAAATAACTGTAGGAGGCTGGAATTAAGGAAGGCTCATAACTGAAATATTACCTTTTGTTTGGGCTGAGAGTGTGGCTTTTGAGCCGGAAAATCTGGGATCTATGCAGCGCTTACTGTTGTGACGTGGGGAAAATACTTCACTTCTCTATTTCAAGATCCTCATCTCCAAATGGAATGGAGCTCGTAGGGAGCTTTGAGGATTGAGTGAGTTAAATCACTTTACATGTTTAAAACAGTGCTGTACTATCAACACTATTATAAATAGATACTACATCTTGGAGAAAGAATTCTGTATAGCCCCTCCCCTCAGTCCTTTTTTTGTCATACTGCTGGTAGCAGTAGAAATGCAACTGAAGTTAAATGAAATAAAATCTAAGTTAATACTAGAATCATGCTACATAATTATAATATTCAACTCCCTTTTCAAGAATTCCCACAATGCCATATTGTCTGTAGAAGAAAAAGTCATTAATAGGCACTGTGCATTTAAGATAGGGTAGATGGTTCCTCATTATATATTTAATTTCTGGCATCGTGTTTCATAGATTGTCTATACTGATAATGAAATTGCCCAGGATGTTTGTTAACACTTAAGGTTAGGGGAGAAGATACTGACTCAGGAGCCAAAGTATTCGTTACATTTGGAGTAGTAAGGATTAGAGAGTGACACATATGTCTACGGCCATACCACCCTGAACATGCCTGATCTCATCTGATCTCAGAAGCTAAGCTAAGCAAAGCAGGGGTGGGCCTGGTTAGTACTTGGATGGGAGAGTGCCATACATGGGCTCAAATGAATGCTGAGAAGTCTTCGCAAGAATATGGGAAGTGATGATTTGGATAGAGTCCGGTGGGTGCACTACCACTCAGTAGGTGAGATGGGGGAAGACTAGGCAGTCATTATTGCAGAGATCTAGTAGGTTCTCAAAATTGGCTAACCTGTTCCCTTTCTCCTCCCACCTTCCCTCCTCAAGGACAAACTATGCGTCTTATCCTTTTAGTGTTGCCTGTAATACCCAGCATAGCTCTGCTCAATCATTGTTGGCTGGTTTGAGTTGCTAATAGGATGCCACAGTTTATATATGGCCTCAGTTATTTTTCTCTGTAAAGAAACCACGGGTGAAAAAGATTAGAACATACTATAGTTTGCACAATAAGCCCCATCCTTTCTTTTCCTTTGAGCTTACACTGAGGTCTATACCTGTTCATCTAACAGATCTAACATCTAACATCTATTCATTATAGTCCAAGCTAATAATTTGTGGCTATAAGTTTAAACAGATAAATATCAATATAATTTCGGTTCCAGGAAAATCTGAAACTTGAATTAAGGGGTGCATTTTTTAGCCACGTATCAAGGAAGAGGATGGGTAGGATGGCCTGCATCAGAGTTGAAAATATTGATGTTGATTACTTGTTCCATCTGGCTTATGGTCACAATAAGTACAACAGACAGTTTAGGTGTATTCTTAGATAGGAATTAACTCAAACTGGGAAACTTAAATGCACTAATAATGGAAAGTGATATTTATGTATGTAAATGAAGTTTAGTCATGTTTACTTAAGACTGGTAATCCCTTCACAGGGAATATATTATTAGTACTATATGTGACATGGACTGGAATTTTAATATATTCATCAGCATTAGGGTGTTTTCATCTTTGCAAATAAAATCAAACCTTTTTTTAAAAATAGTTAGCCCGGTTAAGTGTCCAACTCTTGATTTCAGCTCAGGTCATGATCTCACGGTTCATGGGATGCAGCCCCATGTCGGGCTCCATGTGGAGCCTGCTTGGGATTCTCTCTCTCTCACTTTTTCTCTCCCTCTCCTCTGCTCATGCAGGCTCGTTTGCTCTCTCTCTCCCTCTCTCTCTCTCTATATAAATAAATATTTAAAAAATTAAATAAGAATTAAAACATTAAAGGATTATTTATATTTTCTTAAAACCTAAAACTGAAGGCATTTTTAGAGTACTATTATATTAGCCTGTCAAGATCACCACACACAACTGTACAACTCTAAGTGTATCCTTAATACGGATCACCTAAAGATGGTCCTATTATAGGCTATAAGCCAGACTTTGTTTTGGAGCCTAAGTAGGAGGCACCATGATTATAATTTTCTCATATGCCTCCCAATTTTCCTCTTTAATTGTATTTACCTCCTTCTGCAGGATCAAATTACCAGGCAGGGAATATGTGCAGTCATTCTTTCTCTCTGCTTGCCAAGTGGCATTTTATGTAATTGTCCCATATCAGCTTCTCCAGCCCACTCTCTCTTACCTGCAGGTGTGAGGTTCTGTGTCACTTACGCAGGATATTCAACTGTCAGGTAAACTGAGTGATTTCTCTAGTGTTAAAAGTTACTCTTTTCTCATTAAAATATACATTAAAAAATAATAATTTTCTTGAAGTTTCCTTTTGCCCCTGACTTTGACTCCATTTTATTCTGACTTCTTTTTGATCTGTTTATCTAGCACCGACAGTTTATTTCAGAGACTTTCATAAAGCATTTGGTAACCCGCAACTCTGTTCATACATACGCACAATCCTTAACCTCCTGGGGGATTCACTCTAGGCTCCCCACTGGCCAGCTGGTTGATGGACTGGGTACCTTGAACTTCAGTGCCTGTTGGTCTTAGGTATGATCATTGTAGTCAGAGAAAGAGTTTCCATTTGGGGCTGGAATGAGGGTGGGAGACACACCACCCTGCATTTCTGAAAAAGAAGGAGCCTAGAAGGGAAGACAGTTGCTCAAGTCTTTATATCAGGAAGCATAATTTCACTTAACCTCCGGTTTTCATTCCCATGTCTCCACCTTCCTGTCTGACTGGTAAGTCAACGCTGGATTTTCCCTGGTCAACATTTACTGGCTCTTGATGGAGTAAGGGGGAGGCACGTAACCATAGGCCTCTTCACTCTGGTCCACCCCACCTTCCATCTGGTCTGATGCCCACACTTCCTGAGCTCTTCTGGGGTTCTGTGGGAAAATCTGTTTACATTGCTCTGATATCTCCCTCTACAGGCTCCTGTGGTTTATTCTTCCTTTGTTCCCCTTTGCTAAATCATTTATCATTCTTTCATCGGTTTTCTGTGTCCACGTATTGTGGTCATGGGAAATAGAGTTTGAGTTTTATTTACTTATTTAATTAATTAATTTATTTATTTGTATTCTGGCTGTCTGGAGGGAAATTTTCTAGAAAATACAGGGCAGAAAAGTACTGCACCTTCTAGAAAGTGGAAGTCTTACACTAGCCTCTTAAGTAGGCTCCCTTTGTTCAGTTTTTCTCTGCTCGAAACTATCCTCCATAGCGGCACCAGAGCGGCAGTTAGAAACACGGCCAGAGCTATCATTTTTATATCCCTATATATAAATAGGCTAACATCCACCTAAAAATATTGAGGCAGCCCTCTCATATTTATATATGACTCCACCTGATTCCTATTCTCTTACTTCTAGTCTTTCTATGTGCCTCTTCCCCATGCTGTGACCAAATGGAATTATTCAATATTCAGTGAATTCTGCATGCTGTTTCATACCTGTGACCCTTTGTAGATTTCGTTATTCCTGTATCTGTCGGTAGAATATACTTTCCCCTTCTTTCTGCTTATCAAATATCATCGTTTTGTGTGGCTTTCCTCAATCTTCATTCTTCTAGAATCTTCATAGCCGTACCTTCCTCTTTTCTTTCCTTTTCTTTCTTTCCTTTTCGTTTTTCCTTTTCTCTTTCTTTCTTTCTTTCTTTCTGCCACTTTTCTTGAAGCCAATTCACTTTTAAAAAGAATACATTGGCTTCATAAAGAGGCTCTTTTTCTGAAAGTAAATGGAGCTCTTGGGTGATTTTTAGGTAGGAAGGTAAATTACTTGATCAGATTTGCATTTTAAAGTCATCACTAGCAATAGTGTATAAAACAGTTTATTGCTTAGCCTGCCTACATTCAGACTGTTTTTAGGACTGGTAAAGCAATTTTGGTGAGAGATGATGAAAAGCTGAACCAGGGTGATTATAGCAGTAATGGGGCAGAAGGGTCAAGAGGCATTCAGGATATAGAATTAACAGAACTGGGTCAGAGATTGGATATGAGAAATAAAGAAAAAGTTAGAGGAAATTATTGGAAACAATTTTATGTTTTCTTTAGAATTTTCTTGCCTTTATAGACCATTCACGAATTTTCTGGAGTTGTTGAATCTTTAATAGTCACTTTTAAATGAACCTTTAAACTTGAAAAACAAATTTTCTCAAACTTAAAGTTTCTAAAACTTAAAGTTTTATTTTTTTGCAGAATCCCCAAAGATTTAGATGGAAAAGTGAATGCTTTTCAGTACTTTTGGGGGTTATAATTAATGGTTATAAATTTAATGACCCCTCTAAGAAGTTGTTTGATATATTTTATTCAATTTATTTAAACTTTACAGAAACTTAATTTTTTAAAACAATTTTTATTACTGAAGAATAGCTGATGTACATTGTTATATTCGTTTCAGGTGTATAGCATAGTGATAAAACACATTTATACACTACTTAGTGCTCGCCATGACAAATATACACCATACAACATTATTACAAATTATTGACTATACTCCTAGTGTAATACTTTTTATCTCTGTGACTTATTTATTTCATAACTGGAAGTTTGTACCTCTTAATCCCTTTCACTTATTTTACCACCCTCCCCCACTGTTTTCCCCTCTTGCAACCACTAGATTATTCACTGTATATGTGGATTTGTTTCTGTTTGTTCATTTGTTTTGTTTTTTTAGATTTCGCATATAAGTGAAATCACAAGACGTTCGTCTTCCTTTGTCTGACTTATTCCACTTAGCATAATAACCTCTAGGTCCATCCACGTTGTCTCAAATAGTAAGATCTCATACTCTTTTATGGCTAATATTCCGCATATTTATCTATCCATCTATCAACAGAAACTTGAGTTGGCTATTATAAATAATCCTGCAACAAACTTAGGGGACATATATCTTTTGAAATTAACATTTTCATTTTCTCTGAGTAAATACCTATGTGGAATTATTGGATCATATGGTATTTCGATTTTTAATTTCTTGAGAAACCTCCATACTGTTTTCCACAGTGATTGTGCCAATTTACATTCCCACGAACAGTGTATGAGGATTCCTTTTTCTCCACATCTCTGCCAGCACTTGTTATTTTTTGTGCTTTTGATATTAACCATCCTGACTGGTGTGGTATCTCATTGTGCTTTTGATTTGCATTTCCCTGACGTTGAGGATATTTTTACGTCTTTTGCCATCTGGATCTTACCTTTGGAAAAGTGTCTATTCAGGTCTTCTGCCCATTTTTAAATCAGATTGTTTTCTTTTTGATGTTGAGTCCTACACGTTCTTTATATATTTTGGATATTAGCCACTTATCAGAATTAATTTGAAAATGTCTTCTCCTGTTCAATAGGTTGCCTTTTTATTTTGTTTATTTTTTTCACTATGCAGAAGCTTTTTATCTTGCTGTGATCCCAATAGTTTATTTTTGCTTTTGTTCCCCTTGTCTGAGGAGACATATCCATAAATATGTTGTTAAGGCCAGTGTCAAAGGCAGAGATTACTGCCTATATTTTCTTCCAGGAGTTTTATGGTTTCAGATCTCACACTTAGGTATTTAATTCATTTTGAGTATATTTTTGTGTATGATGTAAGAAGCTGGTCCAGTTTCATTCTTTTGCAGATAGCTGTCCATTTTTCCCAGCACCATTTATTGAAGACTGTCTTTTCCCCCATTTCATATTCTTGCCTCCTTTGTCATAGGTTAATTGACCATATACACCTGGGTTCATTTCTGGGAAGTGGATCCTGTTCCATTGATCTATGTGTCTTATTTTGTCCCAGTACCATACTGTTTTGATTAGTATGGTTTTATAGTATATCTTGAAATCTGGAATTGTGATACCTCCAGCTTTGTTATTCCTTCTCAAGATTGCTTTGGCTACTCAAGGTATTTTGTGGTTCTATACTTTTTTAGTTTAGAACTAAACTATATTTGTTTTAGTCCTGTGATTTTGATATAGATTTCACTGAATCTGTAGTTTGGTTTAGGGAGTGCAGACATTTTAATAATACTAATACTTCTAATCCATGAACATGGTATATCATTCCATATGTTTGTGTCTTTTTCAATTTATTTTATCAGTGTCTTAAAGTTTTCACAGTATAAGTCTTTCACCTCCTTGGTTAAATTTATTCTTAGATATTTTATTCCTTTTGGTGCAATTATACAGAGATTGAGAAACTCCATAAAGAGCCAGAATTTACCTTGATGTAAAAACAGAAATAAATTAGCTGAGTTCAACCATTTACTTGGTGAATCTGTTACATATATTATGATGATCTCAACATTACCAAAAGCTTTGAATGGGTTCACTTCCTACTAATACCACGTGGTCCTCAGTATTGAGAATTCTAGGTCTTTAAGGGTCATGAAATTTGACTCATTGGATCTGGTGGTCATGTTAGTTCTGTAACATCAATGAAAGATTCAGTCTGTGCTTGGCTTTTTAAACTAAAAATAGCATGTCTTATGTCTTAATTCCGTGTTGTAATTTTCCAGCCTTCTTTATCCAGTATTGCATACATTCATGAGTTTTTGAGTACTAAACTTAGATGTGCAAAATTACAACTTTTAAAAATAATAAATATGTAGGTCCACCTCCCAAGCCTTTCTTTATGTGCAGTAGTAGAAAATTTATTTCTCCAAATGCAAGATAATTCAATCACTTCTGGTTTAAAGTTCAGTCTTGAGGAAAAAGTTCATTCAGTTTCAGATTCTTCCCCTTCCCCTGTGCATCTTTTCTCCCTGGAATGACTGGTTCAGGTTGGTAAGCATGGTTACTAATGATCATAGCACCATGATAGTTTTCATCTTTGTGGGAAGAATACTTATGTCACAGTCACATTTCCCTGATCCATTTATTTGTTAACTTTATGTAATTTGTCTTACACTGCTTTCTAAGATATAGAAGCCTAGTTATTGCCATTGAATTTCTTTGTTTTCAACCCAATTTCTATCTGTTAAAGATTTAAAAAATCCTATATGATTTCTCAAAGTTGATAATTTGAACATATCAGAGAGTAGTATTTTATAGGGATATATAACTACTGCTTGAATGTTGGGAAAAAAACTAATGTGTATAAATATGTGCAGGGTTAAAACTAGCTCAGCTAGTATGTAAAAATCATGTGACTACATTTATAATATTTTCTAACCAGGTTATAGATTTGCATCTTTCTATTAAAACAACCTCTGGGGTTAAATGAAGTCTGTTTTTCTTCTACTACTCTAATGTCTTTGATCATTTAATACTCATTAAAATATTGTATCTCTTTGAAATATTTATATATCTCAGAGTAGTATATGCAATAACAAAAGTACTCATAATTATTTTTATATTGTGGTTAGGTTATTTATAATACACTCATCAAATGCTAAATTAAATATTGGTTTTAAAGTTCAGGGGCAGCTTGCTGTGATATACAGATGCTGTTTGTTATATTGTCTGTAGTAAAAAAAAATTACTATAAACAAAAGCTTAGGACTCTGTGGAAAATCAGATCTTCTGATGTTGTTTTACTATGACAAGTTCACTGGACAGAAGCAATATGGTGTCACATATATTGCCTTCTATTTGAACCCATTGTTTTATAATGAGAAAAAGAAACACTGTAAAAAAACATAAGAGCAAATGGCTAAGCTAAGAGATCATTACATTTTGCAAAAGTTTTCCTTAGGTTAACTACATTTGGGCAAATAGCTAAGATTTTAGGACTTGAAATGATAATCGTTCATAATCATTATATTTAATATAAACTCATTTTAATTAATATAGATGTAGTTTACATTAAAATAGTCATAGTGAATAGTAATATTTAACATTTAACAAGTACTTATTAAGTGAGAGGCTGTGTTTCAAAACTATAAATTCATTCAATCCTTAACAATAATCCCATTAGTTTGTAATACTATTGTTGCCATTTTACAGAAGAGAAAAACTCTGGAACTGAGAGAAAATAAACATTCAACCCATGTTCACACGGCTTTTAAGAGTGGGGCAGAAATTCCAACAATATGGAATATTTCTCAAGGAGTACATAGTCTCGCATAATAGGCCTTAAAATTCATGCAGATCAATATGAAATATAAATTATGCCATGGTATCTTTGATTTTATCATAATGAATTACTTTAAATGAATTAATACATATATAATTTTACCTGAACTGAGTATTCCTTTGTTAAGTCTAATCTCATTAATTTTCTGAATCTCTAAAATATAATTACCATATCAGATAACATTATATTTATAATATTGCAGTTAAAACAGGTGAGGAAAATTGACTCCACATATTTAGAGATAAGTTATATTTAAAGCTTCAGCCAGACCTAGATGACTGAACATTAATTTATGATTAATTTGATATCGTTCCCCATCATATCAGTCTGTTCACTAAAAACCTATAGTTACTTTATAGCATAATCCTACAAAAAACATTACCACTCATTTTGTATCTCAAGTGAAGCTAAGTGGTTAAATATTGTGATTTTGTATGTGTGACTGGTAATGAACCAAAGGCAACTTTGGAGTTCAGATCCAAAATCTGGACATGATTTTGCCATTCTGTTGTATTTATTTGAACAATAGATTCTAATGTGACAGTTGATGAGGTTGTTCGTATCCTCTCTCACTGGAGTAGTACAGGAAGTTTATTGATGCGTTTTGCATATATTTAAATGCCATGTGTCCTTTGCTTGAAAACTGTCTCATTAAAGATACATCTCATATTTCCACTTATTTCTTCAATTTACATATATAAAATTTTAAAAGGCAAAAATAAATTTGTGTGTAATATTAAAGATATAAGTTACTTTGTAGTTGTTTTATATTTCATCTAGATAATAACATCCTTTCCAAAGGAAAGGTCTCAAGTAGGGTCTTATAGGGTCTCAAGTATCTTTTACACATGTTTAAGAAAGATAAGTAAAGCATAAGGACTTTTTTTTAATGGAGATTTATTTTTAGTTTATTCATATAGTCCGAATTGATTTTGCTGATTGCAACTAAAGTCAGAGATTATGGTCTGAGCAATGTTTCACATATTAAAGATGGTATACAAGTCAAAGCACTTAGGCTTGGGATTCCTCTGGAAGAAATCTGGACCAAGTGAAAAACATTTTATGAGCTAAATCAGAGGCTTTTCCAGTCAGTCTTGAAGGCAACCAGCTGGCTTCCCATCTGTTTCCTTACCTAAGTCCAGGAGCAAGTTGGATATAAGCTAAGGCACTGTTGACATGCATTTGGAGAATGAAAGTATTCTTGTTTTCATTTCTAATATATCCCATTCTATGTGTATTTAAATAGGTTTGTTTTTGCCTAATTTAATGCTATCATAAAACGATGCATGTAACCTAGAGTTTGATGGGGGTGGTGTCACAATGGAGGCAATGCAAACCTGAATGAGAACATGGCAGCCTTAAACTAGATACCTTCCTCTGAGTTTAGATGGCAGACAGATCTGTGGCCACATTGAATTAGAAGGCAGGAGGTGTCAGAGATACAAGTAGTGGCAGAATCAGCAAGGAGCACATTTAAAAAAAAATTTTTTAATGTTTATTTATTTTTGAGGTAGATAGAGAAAAAGAGAGAGAGAGAGAGAGAGCACGAGTAGGGGGGGGGAGGGGAAGAGAGGAAAACACAGAATCTGAAACAGGCTCCAGGCTCTGTCAGCACAGAGCCCGATACAGGGCTTAAATTCAGGGAATGGTGAGATCTTGACTTAGGCTGAAATCAGACTCTTAACCGAGTGAGCCACCCAGACACCCTAAGGAGCACAATTTTTTCAGTCTTCTGCCAATCCTCTAAAACTTTTAACCTCTACAAAACAATAACCTTAATAAATATTTGTTGGAAAGCCATCATAGCAAAGAAAACTAGATGCCATAATGAGGATAATAATAGCAGACATTTCTTCAGGGCTAATTCTGTGGTGGATACTTTACAAGTGCTGTCTTATTTAATCCTGCCATAACCCTCCAATGTAGGTATTAATATTATGCTTATTTTGCAGATGAGGAATTTGAGGTTTAGAGAGGATAAGAAACTTGTCCAAAGGTCCCATGGGTGGTAAGAGGTCTCCTGGGCCTCGAAGCCAGGTCTGACTCCAGAACCCATGTTCTTCATCTTTGAGGGATCCTTTATAGTCAGCCAACTGGTCTTTGTAACTCACTGCCAATGGAGACAAGGGCACAAATCAAGTCTGGCTCAACCTGAAATTTCTAGTAGAAGGCCAAGCAATTAATGTTATCATTTGCCTGGTGTGTGGAGGGGAAAGTCCTCAATGTTTTAGATTTTCAACAGTATACGTCCTTGTAAAAATAAATTTTCCTATTGCAAAATAGTAAATACAAGTAGAATAAAATTTTGAGGAAAATGACCCCTGAATAAAAAAAAAAAGTGTCTACCTAGAAATTGTGTGTTTGCTTTCTAATTGAGCAGTTATGCAAGTATATTTTCTTATACTAATATCTTTGGTATAAAGATTATGAATATGGTGAAAGGAGGTATAACATTGCCGTCTCATTTATTTTTCTTATGCAACTGGATGCTTCCAATTATTTATACTCTTTTAGGAAACTTAACACTGTGTTGCATTAAGATTCTACTTTATATTTTCTAAAATAAACATTTTCTCTGACTATACTGTATTTTGGAATGTTTGTACCTAGGATTCATTAAGAAAAAAAAAAAAAAAACCTAACAGCCACACTTAGGTTTGGGTCCTATAAAAATAGGAGCATGAAAGTGTGAAAGATACATTTTTAAGGCTCTCTCTTATAACTTTATATGTAGTAGAGACAGATTTAAGCAAATTAAATATCTTTCAACAGGGGTATTGATATGTACAATATATCAAAAATAGTGAGACATTGGGGTAGCTGGGTGGCTGCATCAGTTAAGCATCTGACTTTGGCTCAGGTCATGATGTCATGGTTCATGGGTTCAAGCCCCCTGTCAGATTCTGCACTGACAGCATAGAGCCTACTTGGGATTCTCTCCCCCACCCCTCTCTCTGTCCCTTCCCCACTCTCTCTCTCAAAAATAAACAAGCATTTAAAAAATATCTAAAAAATAGCGAGACATATGTATGTAAAATGGTTATAGCAGTGTTACTAAAATACTATTACATAGAAAGTTGAAAAGTGCAGAACGATAAGTGAAATTTGAGACATTTTTGGTTAAAAATCCTATCGTGTGTGTATATATGTGTGTGTAATACGGTGTCATGTGGTCCAGTGTGTAAGCATAAAACAAAATTCTAGACCTATTCATACCAAATTATTGAAAAGCGGAAAAATTATTGAAAAGCCGTGAGGAAACTTTTACTTCTTAGTTTCTACACTTCTGACTTATTTTGTTTTATTTTTATGAAAACACGTATATTGGTTTTGTTAGAAGCAAAAAAGTAGTATTTTTTTTCCACTTTTCTTGGCCTTCTAAAAGATGCAAGTTACCTCTTCAGTCTAATTGTCCTCATTAAGGCTTGCTGCCTTAATTACAGATTTTCCAACTGTGCCTGATTCCTTTGCCACTCTGCCCTTCTGTACTGGTATTCTCTGTGGGGAAGGCCCTTCCCTTCCCTTCTTATGCCCAGGTTCCATTATGTTCCCTGTTCTAATTCCAGTGCTTCTCTAGCACACTTTTATAGGTATATTTCTCAATCAATTCCCCTCCTCTGTTATCATTTCAGACACTGTGTTCTTCTGTTACATATTACATTCCATAGTTTGCCTTGTAATAAACTTGACTAATGTATCTGAAAGAGCCGTCTGTAAAATTGAAACATCTGAATGCTTATTTATTTCCTTATACTTAGATTACATTACCTTAGGGGTGTCCCATAACATTTGAAAAATCAGTAGATTTTTATTTTTGTGGCAATTTTTGAACAATTCCAGCTTTTCTTTATATCATAATTTACTTTCAGTCACTTCTACTTTATGACAGATTGCCAATCTTGAGATTTATAATCCACTACTACACTCTATATTGTGATTTCTATGTAATAACTATATTTGCTTCCTCTATTTTCTTATATAAACACATTTCAAGAGGCTTAAATGGGAGATGGCAGTCCAAATAAAATAACTTTGGCATTTGCAATTATTTTATAACACGATGCCAAAATATTGTCACATGTAGTATCTCACATGACAAATCTAATAAAGTGTTAGAGAAACAGACATTTTTATAATAGGTTCCTGTATAAATCAGTACAGGTGATTTCCTTTTACAAGGACAGGCAGGATTATTTTCTATAGGACAGAAGCAGGGGAAAGAGTGAAAACCCAACTGACTTGCAAACAGGAGTTTCCTGGGTAGTCATTGGGGAAGGGAGTTTTGCTGTGTCACAAGTGACTAGTCCCTGGTTTTGAAAGAGAGTGACTCATCCTCCTTTGAAACAAGAGATAAGTGGGAGAGAGAGCTGTATAAAATTATTTTACAACTATTTCCTTTTGAGCTATGACTTCTTAAACTGGAATGTGATCCAGAATAGCTTCCCTTTGAATCCAACATTTGTCTTAAGCATTTTTATTGTCTCTATTTTCTCTCACACCATCTCCCTTCTTCTCTCCCTCTGTTCAACAGATTTACACTGACTGGGCCAACCACTACCTAGCAAAATCAGGCCATAAGCGGCTGATCAAGGATTTGCAACAAGACATTGCAGATGGAGTGCTGCTAGCCGAAATCATCCAGATCATTGGTAAGACCTGCCCTCTGGGAAAAACCATGAAAGTCTCTCCCCCCCACCCCCAACCCGCCTTGGTCAAACACAATTTAAGTTGAATGCATATGAACTTAGTCCCTGTGTCTCTGAGATTAATGTAGCTCTCCTGTGATTTAATTAAAAATGTTTATGTGAGAATGTTTGAAAAAAGCAGTTTGGCTATACTTTTAAATGGCTAGAACTGTATCTTTACATCCACTGGATTGTCAGAAATGAACGCTTCATTAAACCATATGTCTCCCATGTGTGCATTTTGTTAGCTAGGGCAACTCATACACTCTGAGATTCCTTGAAACTGTATCCTGATCCAGCAGGGACAATTGTGAAAGGTTTCATGTCAGCAGTCATTTGGCACAGGCTAAAGAATTAGCAGCAACTTCCTTCTCACTCACTTTTTTTTTTTTTTTTTTTTGCCTGATTTGTGCATATGGAATTGGCGGCAGCTAACAAGTGTGTCCTCTTGTACGCGGCTGGGGAGACAGAGTGAATGTAGCAGCAGCATTGTGCTTGTTTTGGTTTTGGTTTTGGTTTTTATGTTTTCTTAGTCTCCTTTTTTTTTTGTGTTTCACTTCATTGCTTAAGCATGTCATTCTTTTTTTCTCTCTTTTATTTTATTTCTTGGCTTTAGCAAATGAAAAAGTTGAAGATATCAATGGATGTCCTAGGAGTCAATCTCAGATGGTAAGAATCAAATTTATTTTAAAATATAATGCTTACCTTCACTTTTGATTACACTGCATTTGTAAATGGACTAGAAATTTCTTTTGCATGCCTTCCTGCCTAAGAAACCATTCGATCACATTCTATCATATGTATTTCTTTGGGTGCAGTTTATGGGCAAATGATAGCATCAGCACAGCTGAATATGTATGACTCCTGAATAACATGTCTCCAGGTGTTTTATCAGATCCTTGACTTTTTGTTGTTGTTGTTGCTCTGATGGATGAATAATTTAATACTGGTCTTGCTGGCAGTAAATCCCATTTCCAATTTTAAGTGGAGCCTTTTTGTCTGAACAACTGGTTTGAAGAACAGAGCTGGCCATGTGCATCTGAAAAATACATAAATAGTATTTTCCTTGTTCATAACAAAGTCCAGTGTAAACACAGAGACTCTTCAGCACTTTTGGAAATAGCTCCAAAGGCATGCTGCTGGACGTTTTCTGAACAGTGACTGATCATGAGTATGATTCATACCCTTTTTCAGAAAGCTGTTGATCTAGAGGTCCCATCTCCCTTTTTATCTTTACCAACTGGTAAAGTTTAAAGTTTTATAATGAAAAAAATAGATTGATAAACTGCTGAGGTAAAAACTTACCCCTCTATTTATTAAATACCCACAACTGAAGTTTCTAGGACAACCTGAAATACAAATGCCTTCATTAAAGTTATATCAGCAGATACAATCAGGAGTGATAGCCAAAATCCATCAGATGAGGCTTCCTTCAAAACTGTAGCACAAAATAGAGATTTTAAGTTTATGTAATGACTTCTCAATTGTCAGGGATTGGAGAATGAAAAAAAAGAACTCTTTTGATGTGCTGACTTGCTTTACTTAATGTCAGAAAACTGAAATCCAAAATAATAAAAGGAATTTATTCTTAAAGAGTGATTAACTAGCATGTCATGTGTGTGTGTGTGTGTGTGTGTGTGTGTGTGTGTGTATGTGTATGTGATTAATAAACACTCAAAGGCACTATTACAATACATAAACCCTGCATAACTGTTGTGAAAAAAAATCTCGGTAAAAAACAATTTTCTGTAAAATAATTCAGTTTTAAGGGGACTTCTTGATCTAATTATTCTGGGCACAAGCATGGCACTATGGAAATTAATTATAATTTTACTGAAAGCAATTATAATACCTTCAGACCCTGCTAAAATAATAGCTGTGTGATATTGGAAAATGATGTAACCTCTCTGAGTTTCAGCTTTTTCATCTGTATAATGAACCCTAATTAGGATATGATAATGACCTATAATTATGGATATTCTTTACTACCAAAACTGATATGGAAATATAATAGTGCTGCTATAAGCTTTGTTAAGACATATTCATGAATTAACACATGTTAAAAGTTTTTTAGAGCTTTATATTAAAAATATGTATAGTCCCTGAATATCATATTTTATGTTTCTTAAACTCAACACTTGGGTTTACTTTCATTATTTCAATTATAAGGAGGTGTTGGATAGTAAAATAGGTCTTGTCTGTTGTCATTCCAGTTTGATTCTGATTACAGAGAATCCAATAAACAGCCAAGCTAATATTTCATGACAGAAAAAACAAAACAAACAAAAAAACCTCGAAGTTCATAACTATGGATAGGAACATAGTCCTTACATATTTATCTGAAACATCTGTACCGAAGATTCTACAAATCTGTGAAAACATTCTCATGAGTATTAGACTCTGTTAATTTTTTTATTACTTCCTAATCCTTATTAGCCCCCAAATGTCATGTAACATCTAGTATACATGTCGTGTTGATATTTCTGCTTTTGATTAACACACACACACACACACACACACACACACACACACGTACACAAACACCAGAAAAACCAAAGCCTGAGGGATGTAGATGCTATGAAAAAGGTAGTTTTTCCAGCCAAACAGTATTAGTTGGAATCACTTTGGATTTTGAGTTAAGAATGACTTGTATCCTCATTTTTTTCTGATGTGGTTCAATTTTGAATCTGAAGTTGACATGCCCTCCATGTGTTGATTCAGAATAATGCATATTACAAAAATAGAGCTTTTTAGTTGAATTACTTTTGCCTCTATTCCTAAGAATTGGCATTGGCACTATATTATTAATGGATACAAATCCAGACTTTAACCGAGACAAGACATTAGGGGAAAGAGAATTATGACAGAGTATGACTAGGCTTATGAAGTTCTTATGAATTTCATATGTCTATTCCAAACAGGATGTTGCCTGTTTCTTTATTGCTTAACAACCAAGAGGTGAAACATTAATAACAGTGAGTGCTATCCTTACTCACAAAACTACTTTGACCACATCCTTTTGAATATCTGATTTTTTATGGTGCTTGCTGTTTGTGTGGAATAAGGAAAGGTAAAGTAAAAACTAGGTATGCTCCTGTTTGTAGTCACAAATTATTTAAATTTCAAATTTGATAACTTTTATTGGATTGTTTTAAACCTTTAAGAATACAGAGTCTCTTGTGGTATGAATCTACAATATATTGATGAATATTTTGATGAATAGTAGTCAGGTAATTCATATTTAGCCAATATTTGCTGAGCACCTGAGCTACCAGATTGAGGGACCCTTGAGGATCAAAGGAGCAAATATTGAAACAAATAATAGCAACAGTGTTGCATAGGTAAGAACAGAAGTACTGTGACGGGAGTCCACTGTGGCTTGAGTGCAGTGAGGTGTTTGTATGGGATGATGGAAGTCTGATCACACAGGGCTAAAGTATGGGGTTGGTTGAGGAGCCTTTTGAGGACTTTTAAAGCTGGCTGTGGCATGATCTGATATAAGTATTTTAAAAAAATCATCCTAGATGCTTTCTGGGAATTGTAGAATATGCGTTAAATCTTCATTTGGATGTGGGAGATGGCGAATATAGGGAGGATGAATGTTCCCACAGTTTCTCCTGAGAAGTTACTATTAGATGTGATTACTACAGAGGGAGAAAAGAGACTAAAGGTAGAAGGGGGAAGATGGCAAATTCATACTCTGAAAGTAAAGTTTGACCTATCCATTGGAACATCAAGTAGGAGGTGACTTCAGGCAATTAGGCATGTGTTCCTGAAGGTCACAATAAGGTGTTAGGTAGAATATAGCTAGTGCACAGGTAATGATTGAAGTCATGGAAAAAGGATGAGATTTCAACAGAAGGCCTGTATAAAGTCAGGAGGGGAGAGATTTGAGGTTCTCACACTGGGGAATATCAATATGTATGTGATGAGCAAAGGTGTAGGAATCAGAAATAGGGAAGAGTAGTGAGAGAGTGAGCCCATCTTTAAGAGGATGGATCCACAGATGGGGATTATTGATCCTTAGGGTAGCTAGAGTAGCTTCAACTAGAGTACTTGGACTAACCCAGTGAGATGGGGCAAAGTAAGATGAGCAGAATGTGGTGCATGTTGTCAAATGCTACTTAGCCAACTAGTTGGTGTACCTCAACCAAGAAGTTGGTTCTAGCAATTAGGCAGGCATTAATGACCTTGATGCAAATGTCTTCTATAGGGTGACCATGTGTTAATTAAGGAGTAAGAGAGGTGCCCCTGTCTATTGAGATTTGGATAATCTTTCTAGGAATTTCCTTTTGAAGAGAAAAACAAAAATATAGCTATAGTTTGAGAGGAAGGAAGGGTGAGGGGAGCTTTTGGAAGGGGGGAAATAGGCAGAGGAGGAGGAAGCAGTAAGGAGAGAGAAGAATCCAGGGGACTGGGGAGACAAAAGATGATGCCAAATCCTAAAGCAAGTGGCAAAGGAATAAATTTGAAGTCTGTGTAGAAGATTAAAAATTTTTTTAATGTTTATGTATTTTTGAGAGAGACAGAGTGCTAGCAGGGGAGGGGAAGAGAGAGAGGGAGACAGAATCTGAAGCAGGCTTCAGGCTCTAAGCTGTCAGCACAGAGCCCGACACAGGGCTCGAACCTGTGGACCTCCAGATCATGACCTAAGCCAAAGTTCGATGCTTAACTGATTGAGCCACCCAGGCGCCCCCTGGGTAGAAGATTTAATGTTGGAAAAGAATGAGAGTACATTTTCCTTTGTGTCATGTCACAAGGGGATATGATTGCATGAAATGAAGGTACCTGAAAATGGATTAAATGGAAATTGAAGGAGTTCATCAATAACATAACTGCAGAGTATTAGAGAATAATAATGTGCACTTTTCCGTGGGATTCTCTAATTATAATACCTTATAGAAAAACTCACGTATGTTGTCTTGAAATAGATGAAGAGGGGCGCCTGGGTGGCACAGTCAATTAAGCGTCCGACTTCAGCCAGGTCACGATCTCGTGGTCCGTGAGTTCGAGCCCCGCGTCGGGCTCTGGGCTGACGGCTCGGAGCCTAGAGCCTGTTTCCGATTCTGTGTCTCCCTCTCTCTCTGCCCCTCCCCCGTTCATGCTCTGTCTCTCTCTGTCCCAAAAATAAATAAACGTTGAAAAAAAAAAAGAAATAGATGAAGAAAACAGTAATTCTTTCAAGTGGGCCAAAGAACATATGTTTAAGAGAAATATGAGCTAGTCAATGCACCAATTTATTAGTGTAATTTTTGGAAGATTTTGACTCATGTTTATTCTAAGTCTCAAAATCATAGTTATATTCCTTAATGAGCTGAGACTAAACTCATCCTGAAAAACAGAACTCAGTTTGAAGGAGCTTATTCAACACTATATTTAACCTTATCCCAAGATGAAGTTACTGATATGGATAGCACCTGTTGAGTAACTTCTAGGTGGGTGGTTTCAGAATTCCAAATATATGCTGCATGCCACACTTTGGTGAGATTACGCGAGGAAATAAATTAGTAAACTATAAATACTAGGAATGTCCAGAATGCCTAACAGATTAAAAATAGCAGAAAAATGCCCAACATGTATTTGAAATGCTGAGGCACAAGTGCTAGGTCCTTAGACAAAAATGTAAGACACGTTGGGGAAAAGTTGTTTTGAAGACAAATTTTCCTTTAGTTTAAAATAGACCGTTACATTTAAGGATCTTCACAAATGCGGCAGAGGGATTAGAAACTGTGTTTATGTGAAGTAAGCCAAAATTCTGATTCTACGGTATAGCCGAGGATGTGACAAATGTGCTTCACAGCCTGTCCTTCCTTTTTGCTGGCTCCTCCCATTATCTCACGGTAAGAGCTCCATTGTTTTCAGCCACAACTTTCCATCTTCCTTTGAACATACCATGTTGTTTAAAATTTTCTGAGATGGTGATTTGGAGAATGTTTATCCCTGTGCCTCTTACCCCTTTTTGTTCCTAGAAGATAAAAAAAAACAAAAACAAAAACAAAAATTAGGTTCATTCTCCCTTAACTCTCCAGTTCCAAGTCCCACAACGTTGTGACTTCCAGAATAATAACATGATGGATTTTATGGGCATCTTTATTCCATTTCAATAGTTTGCACTCATCTGTACAGTGAAACTATTCTTCCTAGTAAACATATTTGGTGCTTTTATCAGTCTTCTGTCCTTTAAAGTTTTAATTATTTTAGCCACTGCTTGTAATTGGCTCTCTCATAAAGGACCTATTTAGGTAAGATAGGAAGATGAGGTTTCTAACCAAATAGGGAAGAGATAAAATATTGGAATGCTCTTAAAGGTTTAATAAAATCTTATAAATGGCACACTGCAGGATTCTCGCACTATGACTCAGAGGAGTGGAATATTGCTAAGTTAGTCCATTCACATGATCCCCTGCCATTTTTGAAACTGTTCATCTTCTGGAATGGCTGGAAAAAGATAGCTTAATGAAGACAAATGCTTTACTACAAATATAGCTCTGATCTCTAACGAAATGCTAAATGGAAATTTCTACTTTGAGGTTTTCTATTTAATTTCATTGTTTTCATATAGGCTCACACTTTGGAATAAAAGAATAAACTACCAGTGTTAAGAAATGTATACGTAAGTTATTACAATATCCTGATGGTTTTTAAAACTGAATGTGTCTCCAGAAGTTGCTCTGTGTACTAGCATTTAAAATTCAAACGGACTTGAAGGATTGAAAGGAGGGGTGTTACACTGAAAGGACAGTAGTCACTGGAATTCAGTTGTGACTGTGACCGAGAAAAATATCCAGTGAATGCTCAGTCTCTGGTCATTTCTGCATTGAGGAAATTAGACCAATAGAACTCTGACTTGCTAGATTGATTTAAAAACAGCAAACACCATGGCTCCTGTTCAGTGTTTTAGAGGTATATTTGGGGTTTAGCTCTTTATAGCTTTTTAAAAGTATATTCATAGTAAGGTGAGAAAGATATTTCCTAAATTATATTAAATCCAATTTAAAATAAAAACGGTAATAGCATGAGAATTATATTTTTATGGGAGTTGTCTGGTCTGCCATTAAATTAAATAAATGTTGGGGCACCTGCGTGGCTTAGGCTGTTGAGCATCCGACTTCAGCTTCCAGGTCCTAATCTTGCAGCTCATGGCTTCCAGCTGCTCATCAGGTTCACTGCTGCCAGCCTGTTGGCGTGGAGCCTGCTTCGGATCCTCTGTCCCCTTCTCTCTGCCCCTCCCCTGCTTGCTCTTGCCCCAAAATAAATAAATATTAAGAAAGTTAAATAAATGTTGAGAATACAAGAATGCTTTTCTGTATTAACTTTATATTATGGAATACACATTTTAAATGTTCTCATGAATATCAATATTTAAATTGGTTTGTGCTATTAGTAGGACAAATAGAAATTGGAATAAAGTGGGGTTCCTGGGTAGCTCAGTTGGTGAGGCATCCAAATCTTGATTTCAGCTCAGGTCATGATCTCACAGTTCGTGGGATCGAGCCCCACATCAGGCTCTGTGCTGAAAGTGCAGAGCCTGCGTGGGATACTGTCTCTTCCTCTCTCTCTCTGCCCCTCCTCCACTCATATGGATGCTCCCTCTTTCTCTCTCAAAAAGAAATAAACTTTAAAAAACAAAGGAATTGAAATAAAGTAAGTAACTTTGCAAAGAATTTATCTATCTATCTATCTATCTATCTATCTATTTATTTATTTAGAGTGTGTGAGCAGGGGAGAGGGGCAGAGGGAGAGAGAGAATCGTAACGCAGCCTCCAGCCCAGCACAGAGCCCAACTGGAGCTCTATCCCATGACTCTGGGATCATGACCTGAGCTGATATCAAGTGTCAGACCCTCAACCAACTGAACTACCCAGGCACCCCATTTATTTTTTACAAAGAATTCTTTTTAAATAAAGTAACAATTCTGAATTGGATTCTGGATTCAGTATAATTTGTTTTTCTTTCTTTTTGGAGAGAATATACGTTTTTTTATTTTATTTGAGGAAAATTAGTAAGCTTTATATATGTATGTATAATAACCATTGTGAACTATAGTTAATATTTCAACTATATATTTGAATATCAACCACTTTCTTAAACATTTAGCATGTTCTTTATTCTGATATCTTTAACTTAATTACTGTTAATTGTTTCCTACCTCTAGGCCAATATCCCAGTAAACACAAAGTACAATCATACCTAGTGTTAGAAAGCATATTTTGTAACAATCCTTTCATATATTTAGTTTTTATTACCTTCAATAATCTGGTCTTTTTTAAAAGGACTTTCCCCTCCATGTTTTTCAATCCGCTTCTTGAAATTTATTAGAAAATTACCACTTACAGGGGCATCTGGGTGCATCAGTCAGTTAAGCATTGGACTTTGGTTCAGGTATGATCTCACCGTTCGTGGGTTCGAGCCCTGTGTCGAGCTCTGTGCTGACAGCTCAGAACCTGAAACCTGCTTCAGATTCTGTGTCTCCTTCTCTCTCTGCCCCTCCCTTTCTCACTCACTCTCTCAAAAAAAAATTTTTTAATTATCACTTATAGTAATCAGTGGTAAAATACCTAACAGTGGAACAATTTTATTTTTTAATTTTAAAGGGTTTTTAGTGTTTTTATTTATTTTTGAGACAGAGAGAGAGCATGAGCAGGGGAGGGGCAGAGGGAGGGGAAGACACAGAATCTGAAGCAGGCTCCAGGCTCTGAGTTGTCAGCACAGAGCCCGATGCAGGACTCGAACTCACAGAGTGTGAGATCATGACCCCAGCTGAAGTTGGACACTTAACTGACTGAGCCATCCAGGCACCCCAACAGTGGAATAATTTTAAAAACTGGTAGTTTGGCAAATAATATACTAAGATATGAGACCATTTTAAATAAGAACTATTTTTAAACCTATTAAAACCTACTGGATTAACTGATGCTTTAAAAATTACTTGTATAAAAAGAGAAAAAGGAAATGAATTAGGGAGAATCTTATTCATCTGATCTCAGTATAATCATTTGAAAAGTTTATCTTGAATGAGATAAATTATTGGAAAGTCAGTAGATACACCCAAAGTAGCTGCTTTATTAATTATATTTAAATGATTTTAATATAAAGTCAGTTAAACTGACAGATGTGGATAGACATAGACAAAAATACATGGAATGCTTCTGAAAAATCATATTGCCCAATTGGTTGTGTTAGCCATGTTTCAAACCTAGCAAAACATTTTGTGAAATCATATCATAGAAACCAAATTGTACAGCATTCAGCAATATCAGCATCACTTACTGATCGACATGAATGATTAAATGTCAGTCATGTATATTGGGTGCTATGCTAGATGATTGGCTTGCAGTTTCTACTTAGTATTTTTAGCAAACCGACAAAGGAATGGGGTCTCACTGAGCCTGCCTGGAGAAGAACCAGTGTTTGGTCTCATGTTTATCTGAGTCAAGACCAAATTGCTTAAACTTACTAATAAATAAGCTTAACAGAAGAATTCAAGTCTTTGGATTTTCAACCCCTCCACCCCTCCTCCTCCTCTTTCTATTCTTCCTCTTGTCTTCCTCCTCTCTCTCTCTCTCTCTCTCTCTCTCTCTCTCTCTCTCTTCCTTCTTTAATGTTTTGGTCCCTCTTTCTTCCCTCCCCCCCAAGCTTATAATATACATTATTTTTATTTAATACCATACTTATTTTTCCTACGTATGGAAGGAATATAAACTTTGGTTAGTTTGGGAGAGGGTGTGGGTATGTGAGCTAAATAAGAGTGTATAGATTTGTGGTAACATTATGCATTTGGCAAATAATTAGTTGTTCTAAGTAACTTTAGTCCTATATAGAAGTATGCGTTATTTAAGTTTAGAAAAATTTTATAACCTCATAGTAAGATTCTTTGTTTTGTTTTGTCTTCTGAAACAAACTGAAAAGTAAGAATTCATTAAAACCCACACAGTATATCTTCAGCTCAACAAATACTGTGGTAATATTTATAATTTTATATTTGTAAAAAATATTAAACAGTATTTATTATTCTCTAATTACCAAGCCAGTTAGAATAGTAGAATTTTAAAGAAAAATAATTTTTTATCTGATAAAATACTAATGGATTTTCCATATCTGTATCCATACCTATATACATGTATATATATACACTATACATACACATCTGTCTAATCACACATACACACATAGATTCTGTTATAGAATATAGATGTTTACATAAAGCATTTCTATTATGGATATAATATATATATTAGATATATTCACATATATGTAGATATATACACATACACACATACACCGATGCCTAGTATGGAACTCGGCTCTTTATAAATATCTTTAATCCTCGTATATTATGTGGAAAATATTTTTAATCCCATGGATTAAAAATCCCATGGATAAGGAAGCAGAGGCTTCAGGAGAGTAAAAACTTTGCAAATTTTTTACCTTGTATAAGTTGCATAAGTAGGATGCTAACCCAGTTTTACTTGGCTGAAAAACTTTCAGTTATTATACTTACTGCTTAATTAATAAACTGACTCCTTGAATCTAACCACAGACCACTCAGCACAAAAAGAAAGGGATGAGTGAAACAAAATTACTATCCCCTCTGCCTCTCTCTATCCCATAACACGAAGTAACTTGAAATGGAAAAGGGAAGTGGGTGGGTTAGCATTGCAGTGACAGGAGGCAACTATCCAAACTGCATGTTTTACCTTCCCTCCCCAAAGTCTTAACAAATCAAAACTCAGAGGGCAAAGCCTGGAAATGTGCCTGCTCACGGATCCCAGCTCATCCTTAGCTTTGCTAAAGTTTCTTTATGTCTACTGCTCTATCGAGTAGAAAATTGTTTTAATTACCTCTGGTTGCTGTTACAAATTATCACAAACTTGGTGGCTTAAAGCAAAAGAAATTTAAGCTCACACAGTTCTGGAGGCCAGAAGTCTACAATCAGTATGACAAGGCCAAAATGAAGGTATCAGCAGTTGTGTGCTCCCTTCTGAAACTGTAGGAGAAATCCATTCCTTGTCTCTTCTAACTTCTGGAGACTGCCAGTATTCTTTTTGGCTTGTGGCCACATCAGTCATTCTATATGTCAATATGCCAGCATGTAAAAGTACATTGGATATTTGAGAATTAATTTGGAAGCATTTAAACTTTGTGAACTTAGAATTTATACAGAACGAGTGGATTTTGCATACTATTTCTGTCTTTCCCCTCATACTACACAATTTCATCTTTACATTCAACCAGATATTTATTGAGCACTTATTTTGTGCCAGGCGCTGGGTCCTGGCTATCTGTCAGTCATGTAGAGAGCTTGAGTCAGAGGCTGGAAATGTCTTAGTCAGAATGTCTAAATTACATGGAAGTGCCTGGGTGGCCCAGTGGGTTAGCATCTGACTTTAGCTCAGGTCATGATCTTGCAGTTTGTGAGTTTGAGCCCCACATCAGGCTCTGCACTGATAGTTCGGAGCTTAGAGTCTGCTTCAGTTCTCTGTCTCCTTCTCTCTGCCCCTCCCCCATTCATGCTTCTCTCTCTCTCTCTCTCTCTCTCTCTCTCTCTCTCTCTCTCTCTCTTTCTCTCTCTGTCTCAAAGTAAATGAGCATTAAATTTAAAAAAAAATTTACCATTTATTTATTTTTGAGAGACAGAGCGAGACAGAGCACGAGCAGGGTAGGGGCAGAGAGAGAGGGAGACGCAGAATCTGAAGCAGGCTCCAGGCTCTGAACTGTCAACACAGAGCCCAACGCGGGGCTTGAACTCACAAACCGAGAGATCATGACCTGAGCTGACGTTGAATGCTTAACCAACTGAGCCACCCAGATACCCCTAAAAAAATTCTTTTAAATGAATGTCTCAATTACAGTGGTAGAAAGCTTAGTGTGGAAGAAAGCTCAAGTTCATTGGAGACTGACAGGGTTGAATTTGAATTCTGGCTCTGCTATTTTATTAAATATTTTTATTAAATATTAATAATACATTTATTAAAAGTAAGTTATCTTTCCAAGTCTCTATTGAATAGGAAAAATTGTATAAAATTTACTGGAGTTGATGGTGAACATTAAAAGGGTTTTGCATTTGGAGTAAATAACCTATGTGCTTAAAACTCTGTGTGAACTCCCTGTGCTAGGTCATTGAGAGGTGGAGAAAAGTGGCTTCTAAGCCATTTTCCCTGCTTCCATTCGTGACATATAGTATAGAGTTTTTTCCAAATGGGGCTTTTTTTGCCTAGTATGTTGTAAAGGCAATATGTTAAAAATGACATTTTAAAATGAAATACACTGAAGTATAATTTTGAAAAATCAGAGTGCATTGCAAAGAGTATAAATAGAAAATGATGTGTGAAACTTTTATTACTGTCAATAAATCTGTGTATGTGCTGTGTGATCATGTCTTCAAAGCAACACTGCGCATTTCTTTCTTTTGCATAAAACACACCATTAGCTCCCTGGGCTTTGAGATGAGCCCAGACTCCCACCAGGGCACGGCACATGTTTTCCAGCAAGCCTCTGTCTATCTCGATGGCCTTCTCTCCTGCCACCAGATTCTCCAGATTTCAAGATGCTTATGCCTGGAGTCCCTGCTGCATGATCTTTCCTCCTACTTTGGATCTTGAAACGGATTGAAGGTTATCACCTTTTGGAGTAGCCTTTATTCACATTGGTAAACAATGAAGTAGTGAAGAAAGATTTAGGTGACTTTTACTCTCAATGTTCCCGGCTCTTCTGAATTCTTTGTCAGCCCTTTAACTTACGGTGTTTCTCAATCATGGCCAGTTCAGACAGTGTTCCTTCCTTGGATTCACCTCATACCACATCCTCTTATTTGGTTAACTCTTCCTAACCTTTCAGCGACTAGCTCAGTCTTCCTTTTAAGGAGAAAAATGTGGGGGTTAATGACATGGCTCTAGTTTTGCTATATTCTCTCTTTGTGACTTTGAGGCTGTCAATTGAATGCTCTGATCAGCATCTTTCTCAGTATAAAATGGTATAGTAATGGCAACTTCAGATGAAGATATCTTTCTAAGTGTTAGTTAAGTCTTAGTTACTGATAACTTTCTCCTTGCCTAGTTACTTGACCTCTGGTCAGGAATAGGCCTTTGTTCATGCTTCTCCAGGAGTCTGTGTTTTTCTGGCCATAACATTCCTTGCATTACGTTGGAATTGCTTCTCTCTCCTATAAAACTATATATTTTTAAGGACCCAGACATGCTCAATGAATAGTTAATTGTTAAATCCATGAATTAAAATAAACATGAAGAATTTTAATCAATGCAGAAACATGACTGCATTTTAAAAATTCTCCAGATGAATTTGTATCTGATTAAAACCTTTGGCTAAAATTTATATTACTGTTTGAATTTCGTGATGGGACAGGAGTTCACTCACACTGAGCAATTTTACCTTTTTTTTTTTTTTTGGTTGAAATCACATTTATTTCATTTATATAGTGACACTACCAGTACTCATTTATAATGAAAAAATAAGATGTGTCGTTAATCAAAAATAGCGCAAGTCACAAGAGAATGTACCATCCAGAGATAACAAAAGTTAAATTTAGTCTATATTCTTGTAGACATTCTCTATGTATGATTCATAACAGCATTATCTGGCACTTCAGACATGCCCTAACCGGGATGCATTGCATTTGTAGAAAGAACTCAAACTTTGAAGGATTATGTCTGCTACCTGGTTTACAGTTATTTAACTTTTTATACCGCAGTGTTTTCAGAATCCAAGGGGCAATAGAGGCTTTTCCATTCCAGCTAAAATTCAGCTTTGTAAACATAACTGCAGAGAGTAAAGACTGGCATGCTCTTTTCTCATGGAGCAATTTTGCTCTTGGGAACTCTGATGGGCGTGACCGGCCCTCCTTCTGATACCTGTGTACCTTATCAAAGTCAAAGTTAGCCCTCAAGTTTCAATGATTGTTCTTCTATGAAGCTTTTCCCAGGTCTGCAGTGAAAATTGATAAGTCCATTCTCTCTACTGCCAAAAAATATTGTTTACAATCCTTTTTTAGAATTTATCATATTATGCCTTGTGTTGTGATGGTTTATGAATCTTTTTTTGTCTCCAGCTATTTTACAAGCTCACAAAGGCAAAGACTTTATAATTCATTTTTATATCCCTTCGCCACCTAGCAGAGCTCTTTGCATGTAATAAACAGTCAATAGTTGCTGAATGAATTTCTCATTCATTGTTAAGCGTTGGTGCCGATGTTAAATTTAATGACAAACTATAAAGTTGATATTAATCATACCCAGATATTTAGGACCTAAATATATTTTTCATTAAGTATCGATAACTAAAAGTGAAAGAAACATGTGAATGGACAGGATAGAACCTTGTTAATATTGTGAAAGATGCCTCCAGTCAGACTTTCCAAAACGGATTATACCAGTTTCATGGTAAAAATACTAAAAGGCTAGGTGTCATAAAACATGCAGCTTATAAAGAAATGTGCTAATTAAAATTCTGCATTTTTTGGAATAGCTTATGAAAAAATATAAATATTTCCAATATATCCTCTCACTACGTTTAATGTTGAAAATATATATTGACCCTCAGGGTTAAAAAATTTTGAAGGCACAAATACACTGATGACTATCTACAGCTTTTGTAAGTGAAAATAATGAAAACCCTCTCTTCCTCATTTGAAACCCAATTTGTGATTTAGCAATATGCATGCTCATATTTAGCAAGTTCACAAGGCTCAAGATAAATGTACATTTATAAAATTAGATGATCAGCGAAATTTGTTTTTGAAAAATGCCTTTGATATTTCACAAGAGTGTGGAAAATATTGCAAATGAGTCAGTGCTCTTTAGAAAAGATCCAAGGGTCATGCTATGTCTTGAAATTTATGTTGCAACACTGAGCATAATTCCATGCATAAAATAAGTTGAATAAATGCTTGATGAATGAATAAGTTAAGGGTTTGATTTTATAAAACATAAACACAATTAAATGATAGTGCTCCAAAATACTAATATTAATTATACAAATAGAAACTACTGAGGTAAAAATATGAACCAATTTCTATTGAATTTGTGTCTTCAGTAAGGAAAACATACAGCAGTCTATTTTTGTATTTATTTGAGGAAAATTGTCTTTTTGTTTAGACATTGTGATAACATCAGATATTTTCATACAACCAAAAGCCTCAAGGCTCAGTGCACCCAAACATTTTGAAACCTCCGACTAGATCTTATTGACTGGATTTAGAACTTAGAAATTGGATGTTATTGAGTAGATTTATAACTTAGAAACTTTGTTTTATTTTTATTACAAAGTCAATATTTTTATATATTTTATGTAGCCATGCTTAAATTGAACAGGAAGAGGGAGGCAATATGGGTGTTCTGGGCCAATGAAACGTAAGCCACAAATAGACCCAACAAATTGTGCATGACGTAGTAGTAGACAAATGAATAAAAGTCTTAGAGTGACTAGGAGGTATGGATGGGGCTTTTTCTTGAGCCATATGAGAAGGGTGGTGCCCACAGAACTGAGAATGGATTTTTCTGTATTCCTGCTATAAGGGATCTATATAAAATACCACAGGCATAAGATGTAAAATGCATGAATTCTATAGTATCATGGTCATCCTTGACTCCTCACTTCCTCTTACAGGCCATATCTTCCCACCAGATTTCTTTAACTTACGTCCAGAATCTGGCTCACCTTCACAGCCACCACCATTGTCTTAAACACCATGGTCATTCACTTAATTACTTGCAACAGCCACCCATCAAGCCTTCATACAAGGCACCCATTATATGCCTATATTTTCAATAAAATAGGGGCTGATCATTTTATTTTTATTTTTAATTGAAGTGAAACATATATAAAAGAGTGTAAAGTACTCTAGTATGAATTGAGGTTAATAAAAACATGGAAAGTATAAAAAATACTCCAATCTCAAGTATATAGGTGATTGCTTTTTAAAAATGTATATACCTGTGTTGTCACACTCAGATCAGAACAAAGGACACTTTCAGCATGCCTGGTCCCCTCCTGCAGATTTCCAGACTTTACCCTTCCAAAATTCATCACTATTCTGATTTTGTTTTCATTATTTACTTTTACACGTCTTGGATTTCATGTAAACTGGGGATAAAAAGTATATACTCTTTTATTGGCTTCCTCTGCTCATCTTTATATGAGATCTCTGCAGGTCAGTTGCTTAATCTGTAAAGAGGAAGGTAGGCTGACCCTGGGAGCTAAAATTTGACAACAAATTGATGTTCAGCCCCAACCCACAGAATTTCTGATTTATATTGTCTGGAGTCAGGCACAGAGAATTAGTATATTTTTAAAAATCCCGAAGATAATTGAACCTGTATACCCTGAATCAAATGATGTCTCTCCCCTCCCCTTTCCTCCCCATTTCCTCCTTTTCCCTCCCCCCACCACCCCTCCACTCCTTTCTTCCAAAAGTACAGGGATGGGCTGGCCACTGCTCCTTTTTACCTCTATTCTTCCTGAAGTGTGCACTGAGCACCTATCAGATACTAAACACCATCTTAGGTTGCTGAAACTACATGAGCCAACAAAATGTAGTTCCTATGTTCCAGGAGCTTGAAGTCTCAAAAACCCCATGCCTGAATATATAAACAAATATCGTTGAATATATTATAATAGAGTAGGCTTTAATAGTCCTACTGGAAGTTAAGTATTCAACTACTTGTTCTATTGCTGTTACTTAACTACTATACCAGTAATACAGAACTGAATTAACTATCTTGAATTGTTGGTACTCATAACGAATAACTATAAAGGAATATCCCAAAATGTTGAATGCCCCTGATAAATCGCTATGTAAGGAATATAGAATGTATTTTAAATATTTTTTTCCTCTACTCTTTTAGGGCCCTTTTATTTTCCTTTCTAATTTATGGTGCATGCTGAAAGAGCTCTTGGTCTCTGATACCCACTCCAGGCACCAGTTTGCTTTTAAGTGGTTTCAAAGGTAGCCAAAAAACAAAAACAAAAAGAAAAAACAAAAACAAAAAACCTATCTTACATTCTTAATTACAGACTCTATCTATTAAACTTTTGTGGTTCTTACAGTGAATTAATCTGTGCAGGTATAATAAAAATAACTGAAATTTAGGCAATAATAGCCTGTGAACATTTTGCTGTAAATTACATATAAGTTTGGATCAGGAATCTTCCTATTTTCTGTAAAAGGTATATAATTGCTATGGAGTTAAGAACAGCAAGACTATTAGGGTGAATGTTTGAAAATAGTCAGTTCAATTCTCTTTCTCAGTATTAGACCACAGTAATTATTTAGTGTGTTTTTTTTTTTACTTGTTTGAAATGGTCCTGGAAAAAAAAAAGTTCAAAAGAATATTTTAGATGGATACAGTAGAATATCATCTTTTTCCCATTCTTTTCCTTCCTCCTCAATTCCTTTCTTCCAAGTCTTGTTTTATAGTAGCAAAGAGAAATGTAAATAAAGAATGTAAAATATATTTCAGCACCTTAGCGTTATTGGATATTCACATGCTAATGAGCAAACAAGGTCTGTTTGATCCTGTTGGACTTAGTGACTTCAAATCTATTGTTTCAATAGAATAATTTAAATAAAACTTACTTTTTGTTTTTTAGTAAAACTTATTTTGAAATAAATCCGTAAAATCATTTTTCACAAAACAAGTGTAGATCTTGGCTGCATTTTTAAGCAAAGAATATCTAATTGAATGTTATTAATTTAGTTTTGCATAAAATTACATTTAAAATGGAATGGAAATTGTTGTCCATTTTATAAGGACAGATTTTTAATCTCTTTTTTTTTCTTTTTCTTTTCTCTAAGAGACACTTTGACCTTGCTGTGAAGCTAAGCTAGAGAGGACATTGGCAGAACTTTGTATGTCCATATGCATAGATTTGGATGATAATTTAATATGACAGAAAACAATACCTTGCCAAGGATTAACTTTAAATCTTCTATTTACTTTAGAACTCTATTTACTTTAGAAGATTTATGGAATACCAAAACAACCCAGGGAGATGACTCATAAAGAAATAGGACTTTCTAGTTTCCTATACTCTTTTACAAATTCTTAGCTGTTTAACTTTGTTGTATAACATGATGGTCAGTATTGAGGTCAACCTGTAAAGTAACATAAATCAGTCATTTGGGTTTTGTTTGTTTGTTTGTGTTTTGTTTTATGTTTTTTGTTTGCATATCATTCTAAATGGTTACAAGCTAGTATCATATCAAAACTAACTGTTTAAAAGCCATGGCATCACTTTTTTTTTTTCAGTTCATTTATTTATTTGGAAAGAAAGAGCAAGCAGGAGAGGGGTAGAGAGAGAGGGAGAGTGAGAGGGAGAGAGAGAATCCCAAGAGGTTTCATGCTGTCAGCACAGAGCCCAACGTGGGGCTGGAACCCATAAACAGTGAGCCGAAACCAAGAGTCAGCTGAGCTATCTAGGCACCCTGGCATCACAATTTTACATTACAAAGACAATACCTATATTTATTTAATCAGAGGAATATACAATTGTAGAAATACAAATACAGTTTTAAAAATAAAGATTTGCTATGATTTAAGATGAAAATTCGCTTTATTTCTTTCATGCTGTATCAACCCTTCTGGCATATTACCAAATCTCAGTGATTGAATCTCAATTACCTACATCCGAACATTCTATAACTTGCATAAGCAACAGTCTTCTTCTATGGATGCTTTCGTTGAGACTTATTTGTGAAGCACAAAATCCAGATTTATGTTAAGTAGGTGGGTTGCTAATTTGTAAGAATTCCATTCTTGATCAGGCCTCTATGAATTGTTTGTAAATACCACACTGGACAATGCGAGCTTTATATTCGTTCTTCAGTTAGCCGGAAAAATTCTAGTTAAACTCTGGTAAAGATCTGTAGTATGAAATGAATGTAAAGTATTCATTCTTTCTTTATCTTACTCTCTGGTTTCATTTTAGCTCATTTGTTTATTTAAAAATAACCCTCTAAGTTGCTTTTTCACTGCTTTTCATATTAC
The DNA here is from genome assembly GCF_022837055.1 of Prionailurus viverrinus. Lineage (NCBI taxonomy): Eukaryota > Metazoa > Chordata > Mammalia > Carnivora > Felidae > Prionailurus > Prionailurus viverrinus. The sequence goes on from NC_062567.1 coordinate 98,612,362, forward strand.
AGATTGAAAATGTTGATGTCTGCCTTAGTTTTCTAGCAGCCAGAGGAGTAAATGTTCAAGGTCTATCTGCTGAAGGTAAGAAAAGGCATAGTTGTCACAAATAACACCTAAGTTTGTAAAAAAAAAATTTTTTTGTATTACAAGCAAAGTGGGAGCACAAAGCTTCTTAATATATAAAGGAAATCAGTAAAGTTTCCAAAATAATAGAAACATAAACGCAGTGGTTATTAACCTATGCTTTAATTATTTATATATGTTTCATATTTTGCCAAAACTGTTACTTACATGAATAAGTGTATGAGAGAGGTGTAGATTAACAAAAAATCTTTGTTATTACCAGTGTATAGTATTTTTGGAGTCTTAAGTAGAGGGATAGATGTATACATAGATAACGCTGTGTAATAGTGGACCTAAATACAGGTAAAAATAGTATAATTAATTTGAAAATATTATTTTGTCAATAAAATTTCTATAATATAAAACTGGTAGTCCTAGTTGAAATATTTGGTGAGCTTAAATTACGCACCATGAGGTCTTAAATAATTAGCACTAACAATATTTAATAACTGTTATATATAAAAGCTTTAAAGTCATTAAAGGCTTAAAAGATCATCATTAAAATACAGAAAAGTGGGAAAAGACTGAACTGGTACTGTCATTTTTTTTTTCTGAGACTTTCTCTTTCACATATATTTTTAGGAAAACTTTTCAAGTGTTATTAATGAAATTGAGTTGTTAAAATTATGAAATAGCAAATCCTTTGAGATCTGCATTAACAAAACCCATCTTATTAGAATGTTAATTTATATATAAATATTCTGCTTAATACTTTTATATACTCTGACAATTTAGATCTGTTAATGTTTCTACCAGGATTATTTTCTCCGAATAGCCTTTTACCCGACACATACTAGAAATATCAGACACCTCTGTTTTAAAATTTTTGCTGTCATTGGAAAAAGGAATTATGTGGCTTCTGAAATACAGTGAACATTTAGTAGAATTATTGAGCTTTCCCAATTTTTCTTCTATATTTATTTTTGTTGTTTTAAATTTCTTTTATCTTTTACATTTATATATGTTGCATAATATTAAATTACTCATTTGGTGGCCAACAAGTTTAGGTTCAAACCTAACTGATGGTTCTATAATTTTGAATAGAAGTTATAAAATTCCCCAGGAAAATATTTCACTTTTTTAGTGGTTAAAAGCAGGTTAGAAAGGCTCCAGTTTGTTCTTTTTATGTCTCTTCCTTTTCATGGGACATCCTTTATTAACATAAACCCATTGGTCTTCATTTATCTTCTAAAAGTATATGAATGCTCAAAATGATTTTCTAAAGTAATTAAATATGCATATTAATAAAACCAGAGATTTTTTAAAACCTCTATGATCATCCAGGGGTATATGGGAACATTAATACTTTCTTACTGTAGCCTCTTATCGATCAGACTAATTCTTCTATATCATGGCCACTGTGAGAAGGTTTGGCGGGGTCAGGATTCTCATTCTCATTGTATATGAATAATGCCACTGTGGACTCCATGTGACATTTATAAACCATCAGAGAGCAAGAAATCAGAATAGTTTGTTAATGCCCCTAAACTACAAAAAGGAGGCATAAAACCTTGACCTCACAGGAGGATGTATATTTTATTGCCAACAGCATGTTTTATTTAGAATGTGATTATAGGTTTCATAGCCTTATTTCAGACTTGACTTCCTTCCATCTCTACTCCTAAGTTTTAAGTTATAACTACAAGAGAAAAAAAGCTAGAGTCAGATTGTAGCTTACTTTGTACATTTAACTTTTTATTCAATATTAGAAACATTTATAAAGGAGCTTGATGTATTTCTACTAGGATTTATACATTTACATTTATTCAGCTATGTTATCTAATGTCATGGTCTTTATTATTTATTAATATATAACATGAGTTATAAATAAAAGAATTGGAGTATTAAAAATTAATACGATGTTGACTTTATGATATGTATGTGTACTATATATCTATCTACGTCCATCTATCTATATTTATAGATAGATAGCTATATTAATAAATTTATTGTTGGGTGATTTAGGACTGCTATAAATCCAGTTGCCATTACAAAGTACACCCATACCATCCTGATTAATAATGCAGGACAACCAACATTTAGGTGGCTTTTTTTCTCCACTTCAGAGCCATCACTATGTTGATAACAGCTGTGTGTTTGTGAGGGCAGCAGAATGCTAAATCAAATGATCAGCACAAGACAGCCCATCCGTTTGTAGGAAGAAGCAAACTCCAGAAAAATTGCAGTTAAGGATCAGCAAAGAGCATTGCTCATCCAAGTTTTGTTCTCTGTACCCCCCATCCCGTGACTCAGTCCCTGAAACTCCGAGCTATTCGGAAATGCTACGTGTCAGAAATTCACAAGTGACTGAGAGACTCTAGTTGCATTTCCATCTTCACAGATTTAGTCTAAGACAATGGCAACTAGAATTTCAGTTGTAAAACAAATAATAAAAAGGAAAACCACATTCATTTGTATGTTTTTACTGTTTGTATATTTTCCCTTTGATACAGAAATAAGAAATGGAAACTTAAAAGCCATTCTAGGGCTGTTTTTCAGTTTGTCTCGCTACAAGCAGCAACAACACCATCAGCAACAGTATTACCAGTCCTTGGTGGAGCTTCAGCAGCCAGTCAGCCACGCCTCCCCTCAGGCAGAAGCCAGTCAGGCCAAAAGCCAGCAAGATATGCAGTCCAGGTAAGGAGGGAAGCAGAGATGTGTTTGAAATCAACGTGTCTAGATACAACTCGTTTTTAAATGAGTTTTTGTTTGTGAGTTTGAAAAACCGATTTATGTCGTTGTATCAGTGTTATGATATTTTTTGACTAATGTGACACAAGTTAAAACCACTTTTCTTTTGGTTGGATGAACAACATTTATCACTTCGGGGATGAAATATTTGTGTTTGTTTTCTAGAGATGATTATGGTTTGTATCAAAGTGTGTGAAATGTCTTTCTTGTCAGCGATGCGGCAGGTTATTTCCTTCTGCAAATTATTACTTAGAATGTGCTATTGAGTCCTACTCTGTACTCCTACTCTCTACTCAATTGTCTTTGAGTCTTTTGATAAATTCATTAAGTCTGTCAAAAGTTTCAGATCTGTTAAACATAGGGATTTGAGTGTTTGGGGACATACTGTTTTTAATGTATGATTGTGTGTGTGTGTGTGTGTGTGTGTGTGTGTGTGTGTGTATTTATAAACACACATGTATGTGTTCGTCTGACTTGATACTGTTGGCTCATTGTAGACACAGCCTGGGGTGAGGTGCTGACAAATCACGGCACCTTCCTTACCCTTCCATTACTGCCATTTTCCAATTTGGACTTTCTATCAGTCAGGGTTCAGCCAGAGAAGCAGAACCAATAAGGGATTAAGAGATTTATTGTGAAGAATTGGTTTACATGATCATGGGGACTCCCTAGGCAAGTCTGAAATCCTAAAGGCAGCCGAGCAGGAAAGGCAGGCTGAACTTCTCTCAGCATGAGCCAAAACTTTTATATACAGGTGGAATTTCTTCTCTCAAGTAAGCTTCCATCCTGCTCTTAAGACCTTTCAAGTGGGGAATCAGACCTACCCAGATTATCTCGGATAATCTCTCTTAAAGTCAGCTGCTGTGGATTTTAGCCACATCCACAAAATACTTTCACAGCAGCACCTAGATTAGTGTTTGATTGAGTAAGTGGGACTGAGTTGACACATCAAAAAATCATCACAGAATGAAATTAAGTTAACAAGTTTCATGCATACTGCTCATTTGTTCCTCATCAATGACCAGGGTATCAGGTCATTAGCTCTATTGTGTAAATAGCTGATTGTTTTTCCTTAGTGGGGTGAATGTCCAATATGAAAATACCCACCATGTTGAAGAGTATATATACATATCAAACATATGTAAATATTTAACTTTTTCCATCTTAGAAGACAAACATGAAACTTAGTAACACTCAGTTTACCTTAAATTTGTTTTTGATATTTAGTATTGACTCAAAAAGTTAAAGTCCAAATTACATTCACAAAGCACACGCCCCATCCTTATTGTCAAATATTCAACAGTTCAGAAATCTTCTTCTCTTTCACCTGTCAACTAGCCCTTTCTTCATATTAGGCAATATTTCTTTTGTCTATATGAACATGTAAACTCTATTCCCTTTGGCAGATTTTATTCACTAATGAATTATTAAATCGATATAGAAAAATTAGAATTTTATCAAAAAATATAGGGTATACTACAGAGTTCATGGAGTGATAAAAGATATTTCTCATTATTCAATGCAGATATGTTTCTGTTCTTTAAGCTCGTCTGGGCTATTTATGATGTAAGTGAAATTATGCAAAAGTCAAAGTGAAAAAAAATACAGAGTAAGTTCTTTGGATTTCCTTAAGAATGGAGAGGAGCGGGGGAAGGAAATAGCTTTTTATTATGTATTATTATTTGGAGGAGTTGGTAGAAAGAGATCTAGGTTGTAAAAACTGCCAGAAATTATAATTCCTAGAGTTTGGTGTAAGGTAATTAAACCACGGACAAAAGGCAGGAATAGTAGTGGAAAAAACATAGGAAGTTAAGTGGTATGTATTGTAGAAAACATGTGACCTCTGGAAGTGATATGGAGTATCATTTGTCTTTGCTTTACCTCATTCTATTTCTGTATCTGCCATGTGGAATTTCTTGCCCAGGAGTTCTCAGTGGTTATGACCCTTTTGGGGAGATTGTTTTTCTCATTCTTACTGGATATGCATGACTGTTATGGAATTGTGTTTTTTTAAGATACAAAACCCTATATAGTAGGCATGGTAATTTTACACCATTTTGGGGAGAGCCTGCTTATTTTTTTCTCTGAAAGGTTTTGAGGAGTATTCTTTTCACCGGTATCCTTTAAGACTGAGGCACACTCCTGAATAATTTTTTCTTATGATAAATTTAATTACTTTTAATTACTTTCTAGACCAATAATTTATAAATGTGGAGTACTTGCTGTAGTAAATATAGCACTTATGTCTCTGATGTAGAGGGGCTACAAGTCTTAATTTTAATAGAATTTATTATATGTTTTGAAGAATATTATTTCAAACATTAATACTTATTTCCATTTGTATAGATTTGGTCAGAGAATAGCCTATGAATTAGAATTTATGTGGACTTATGTACAACAATCGTTGTATGTATTTTTCAAAAGCCCGTAGTGATAGTATACATAAGAAAGGATATCTACTATATGTCTTTATAGTAGAACCAAGATAATTAATGCAGAAAAAAATAACCCAGTGACACATTTATCTTCATTCTCCTGAAGTGTGAGTCATGAGTCATGATTTATGAAGCCTTTCTGTTGATTCTAAATCTCTTCCCAAGTAAATAGCTTAAATAACTGGTTGCTATAGTATTCTGGATATTTAGCCAGAAAATGTTCTTATATTTTTCTCTGTCAACTCCAAAAAATTTTAAGGGCACATTGTTTCAGTTCAGTGAGAGTTTTATTTTGTTTTATTCTTTTTGTTTATTTAAAATAAATTGATGTAACTGTATATATTCCCAGAGTATTTTATACATTAAGAATTTGTAACTTGGTTTTGCTATTTTAAAAATAGCTCCAAATGTTTTCAATCATTTGGAACATCTTTCATTTAAACAGACACTTTGACCTAAAGGTTAATAAGTATACAAGAGAGAAAATAAAACATGGACCAAGAGGAATCGAGTGTGGGTAACAGAGTCTCCTTTTTTGGTTTCTCAGCTCTTTCTCCACTTTCGTGTGCATGTTTGTGGGTATGTAGGCTCACATACATGAGAGCATACCTGCGTGTGTGTGTGTGTGTGTGTGTGTGTGTGTGTGTGTGTGTAAGTGTGTGTATCCTGCTCAGGTGGCAACAAGAAACTTGCCTCTAGAATCAAACTGCCTGAACCTGGATCCCAGTTCTCCCACTGCCTAATTGTGTGGCCTGGGGCAACTTGCCTGACATCTCGGTGCCCATCTCATGAAGTTGTTTTTAGGTTCACTGGGTCAGTACAGCATAAGACACTGTGAACATATCTGGCACAGGTCACTCTCTGCTCAAAGCCTTGCAATGGTTTCAAATAGCCCAGGTTTTCTCCCACCTTAGGCAATGTGTTCTTGCTGATCCTTTGCCTGGAATACTCTGATAGCTAGCTGCTTGGCTAAATCTCTCATCTGCCTCAAGTCAGCCGCTCATCTGTTGCCTTCCCACTGATGCTTACCTAACCACCCTTTTAACCCTGCCTGCGTCCCATCTCTGCTCCCCATTGCACTTCGCCATACTTTTTCTTTTTTTCATTAGCTTTGCCTTAATCAACCTTTAACCTCAAATCACTTCTTATATCTGTTATTTATTATTGCCACTTTCCTCTAAAAGGCAAGCACTATCAGTACAGCAAGATTTGTTATATCTTAATTACTGGTGTGGTAGTACTCGTAACAGTAATAATAATAGTAATAATTATAATAATAAGCACAGGGCCTTACACATAGTAGTTTTCTACGATTATTTCTGAAATGAGATAATGTAAGAATTAACAAATCTGTGTTCCACCTGTTTCCAATTTTAAATAGAAAGATGGGTAGTTGCAAGTGTAAGTAGTTCCAAATGACAATTGTGTATATTTATAAAATTAGTAGAATAAAAATAATTAAACATATCCTTGACTTGGGGTGGTCATGTTATTAAAATACAATTAATTTCAAAATGATGTACAGTGGAAATTCTTATTATTCCTGGAATTATCCATTTGTAGTATCTATATTAAAATCAGGCGGGGACTCGGATTGTAAATTTCTTAAACGTTCCCCGGGAATACTTGGTTATATCTGGAGTGATAAAGCCTTGATTAATCAAGTCTTCAATTCTCAAAAATGTGAATATACTTAACATAAAAATTAAATTCTCTTTGTCAATGATGTTTGGAAGGACTTTGCATGAGTAAAGATTAAAGAACTTGCTGGATTATGTAATGTAAAGCATCCTATTTGCATTTATTTAATGTGAATATAAGACTAGTTCCTCCTATTTTTCTGGCTTTTCTTTTTATTTTGAAAATAGTAAAGACCCTTTCTTAAACCAACTGGAAAAATATGAGAAATGTTTTAATAAAATTGATAAAAATCTTTAGTAAGAGTTGAAGTCATCGTTCTTTTCTGTAAATTTGAACTAGAAGATCAGAAGATACTATTTCTTTTTCTAGAAAAAAAGTAGAGAAGAATGCTTTAATTTTCAAACTCAGAAAATTCATTTGATCAGTCGGTATGTTTTGAGCATTCAGGTTATTTCTGCTAATCATACCTTTCCATGTGTTGAGTTTTGACCATAGAGTTCTAGTTGACATGGAGGATGACAGGAAGTTTAATTTCACCCAAATCTTACACAACGTCTGACACATGAGACCAGCCAGGAATGAGCAGAATGCATATCATGAATGGATAATCTTCCTAAGAGTATCTGGTAAATCATTGTAGTGAAAGAAGATTATAAAACAAAAATTTATTTTTCTTATGTCTTGGTCCAGCTATACATGAAGTGTTAACATGATACTATGTGTAAAAGATGATGATTTTTATTTGCTAAAAGCTTTAAGAAAGAGGGTTTTTTTTTCTTAAAATGTGGATCTTTTTGCTTAATTTTTATCCAGATGATTTAAATAACTTTCCTTCCTGTTATTACATAGTGAATTTTACCAACTTGCAAATAGTGATCACTGAATCACATGAACAGAGATTTCATGTTTTATGGAAATAGAACATGTGAAAAAGAAAAGAAATTAAGTGTAAAAGTAGAAATAGGTAAGAAATCACATAGATCATAGAAGTAAGAAAGGCAGCGACGAAGATATATCTTTCTGAACTACCATAACAGCTATTTTGAGAATTGGGGAGATTATGATTTCCGCAGCTGATCATTTGCCCTTCTGCTTCTCATTTGTAGGAGAAAATCAAATATGTGTCCACTTGCAATTTATACGAACTTTCTCAGAGGACTCTCATGCCAAATAGCAAAATCTATGGACACGTGTTCTTTGAGTGACTTATCTATTCCCTGTGCAGCCCCTTGAAAAGGTTCCCGCTACCCCCGCCACACACGTTGCTCTTGGAACCCTCTTTCCATTGAGGACATTTGCCTGTCTCTTTTCCAGGAAACATCATTTCCTTCTGGGGGATTCACTCAGAAACTGGGACGGCTTACAGCTTTTCAGCCTGGGGTTATAAATCTTGCAAAGTATATTAAGGAAGTTTAATTTAAGATGACAGGAAGGCTCTGGTAATTTAAGCCCTCGTGAACCTGGCTTCAATTAGTTTCTTAACTCAGCTCTGTGTTGTGGCCTATAGTGTGCTCTTCAAAAAAGTCAGTGAATCAATTAAACTTTAAACAAACGAAACGCAAAGGACATTTATGAATATTTTTTAAGTGGGACTTTTTCTTTTCTAGAGAGGAATAATTGAAGGGATAGAGAGTTTTTGTTAATTGCCTGATTTAGGAAACCAAGAGAGTGCAATAATAAAAGAGCATATAATACGCACATACACAGTTTGCTTACGTTGTGCTTTTATTTCTCTGTTTAAAAGGCTTGACAACTACTCATACTTCTGTTGTTATAGATGAAGCAGCATCTATACAGTTTTGGTTATTTTAGAGTCAGGCAAACGTGGGTTTAAATTCTGCCTGCCAATTCCCAGTGTTGTGGCATTGAGCAAATGATTTTAACCTGTTCAAATACCAGTGTTCTTACCTCTACTATTGGAATGGAAGTAACTGCCTCATGAAGGCATTGAGAAGTCCTCAGAGAGTGATTCATGTATAAAGTGCCTCCTTAGCACAACACTTGGCTTGTAATAGACACTCAACTCAGCTACTGACGCTATACCTTCTCCCCCTTAAATATCGTGTCATAGGTATAATAAAATATATTGACCCATGTTAGACACCTCAAGTCAGCCTCGTCTCTCCCTTCTCACTTCCTCTGATCACTTCTGTCCATTCCACTTCTAACTTGTATTTAAATATGTGAAAGGAATTCAAAGTAATAACATCCTCATTATTAAAAACAACGGCCTGATGCTCAGACCGTCTCATGCCCAGTCTGATAAACCCTTTAGTTATTATTAAAGAGGTAAACACTTTAATTATTTCAGGTATTTCCTTTGGTAGTTACTCCCATGTAGCTAAATAAAATACTTCTACACTAGTTTGTATTCATTAATTTGGTCATTCTCTTTTGATTCACACACTCCCCATCTCTCCCATCCTCCATTAATGTGTTCAATACATATTTTTAAAGCACTTAGCATTCTTCAGACACTCTTCTAGGCACTTGAGATACAGCAGAGGACAAAAGAGATTAAAGAATCCTTGCCCTTTTGAAGCTTACATCTACCCTAGTGATGGGAGACAATAAAAAATTAAAATATGTATCACTAACTGGACAGCTCATGGTGGAGAAAAACAAACCAGAAAAAAAGATGCTGTGTAGAAGCCATATTCCTGCAAATTTAAATATGGAGCCCTCACTCAAATGACATTGAGCAGAGGAGGTAAGAGAACCAGCAGTGTGGCTATCTTGGGAGAGAGAGTTTCAAGCTGACAGAAGACAAGAGCTGAGACCTTGAGTTAGGAGCTTGTCTGGTTTATTTTAAGAAGAGTAAATAACCCAGTTGGGATGGATCAGAGGGAAGGAGGCGGGAAAAGAGTAGGATTAATTCAGATGAAGAGCAGGGAAACACTAGCGTGATGTGACCCTTTTGCCACTGCAAGGACATTGGATTTTATTCCAGGAGAAATGGGAAGCCACCATATTCCATAAAGAGGTGTAAACAGGTATAAAAATCAAGGGGTCACTCTGGCTGCTTTGTTGGAAATAGTTTTTAATGGGGAGAAGGTAAAAACAAGAAGGGAAGAAGGTCATGGAGAAAAGCTTGGAGTACCATATTGAAAGTGGAGAGGAAGTTAAGTTCAAAATATATTTTGAAGGCAGGGTCAGTAGAATTAGCTGACAGATTTGAAGTGGGATTGGTAAACAGTGAGGAGATTCTCATTGGAAAGGCAATTCCATTTACTGCAAAGGGAAAGAATGTGGGAGGGGAAGATTTGGTATGGAGAAAGATATTTACTTATCGACATGTCAATTTTATGATGTCTACTAGGTATATACAAGAGGAAATACGAAGAAGGCAATTGGAATTGCAAGACTGTATTTAAGGGACAGGTGTAGGCCATATATGAAAATTCTATGAATACAAACATATAGAAATTATAAAAACTGTGAGCTTAGATACAATAAAGTCACCAAAAATCTGTATGCAGATGAAGAGAAGATGAGGACTGGGGCCAAGAGCTAGACTGTATTTAGACAATGAGTGATTGCAAGACCTGCTAGAGGAAACTAAAAAAAGGGCAGCCTGTAGAGTCAGAAGAAAACCAGAATTTGTTTGCCTGGAAAGCAAGTGAAGAAAGTAGGCTAAGGAGAAGGAGGAGATTAATAATAATAATTTATATGTAGCCCCAGTCACCATTCTAAGTACTTTATATACTTATTAATTATTCCATTCCTCACAGCAACCCTCTGATATAGCTATTGTAAGTAATCGTAGTTATCAGATTAAAAACAAAACTGGAAATCGAAAGACCAATTAGATTGCACAAAGTTTCATGGTTACTAAACTGTATATTTAATCCAGGCGATCTGGGTACAGAGTTTGTGGTTCTAACCATTGCCTACCTACCTGCAGAATGTCAACTGCCTCAAAAGTTGCACAAAAGCAGGATGAGCACTGAGATCTGATTCCTGGATTTTTCATTGGTGACTCTGATGAGAGCTATTCAGTGGAGTGGTCACTGTGGTAACTTGATGAGAATCAAGGAGAAATGGACAATCAATGGAAAAGGAGAGAGAGAGGAATTAGAGGTGGTCATTAGTGTGTGGACAGGTCTTCCTAGGATTGCTACTAATGTAGTGAAATTTCACTCTTTTTAGCTCTTTTATTGCTTAACTTTGTAACTTTATATAATGAAGGAACATCTTTGCTTCTCTCTCACTCAACTGTAGAATATCTTTGGGTGTTCTGTATTATAAAATATGGCTATTAACATTTCTATTCAGTTCTCCGCCCCCACTAACAATTTCCATCCTCTGTCATCTGCACTCTTTTTTTTTTTTTTTTTTTTTCAACATTTATTTATTTTTGGGACAGAGAGAGACAGAGCATGAACGGGGGAGGGGCAGAGAGAGAGGGAGACACAGAATCGGAAACAGGCTCCAGGCTCTGAGCCATCAGCCCAGAGCCCGACGCGGGGCTCGAACCCACGGACCGCGAGATCGTGACCTGGCTGAAGTCGGACGCTTAACCGACTGCGCCACCCAGGCGCCCCTTTCTATTGAAAGTTTGATATTTGTTTGAATGCAGTCATTAACTAATAGACAATTTTAAGAATGGTCTAGGGTTGCTCTGTGCTGACAGTGCAGAACCTGCTTGGGATTCTCTGTCTCCCTCTTTCTCTGTCCCTCCCCCACTCACCCTGTCTCTGTCTCTCTCAAATAAATAAACTCAAAAAAAAATTGAAAGAATGAGCCGATGTTCATTTAATGATGCTTTAGAAGGATGAGTCCAGGTGTATTGAGGAACCCCTCCATGCCAGCATTCCTTGTCTTGGATTATTCAGTTGTTGGTAGTTAAAATTGCTTCTTGTTTGTTTGGAAGGTTAATTAATTGGTTTGTTTATATCCGGCCATAGAGCGGTCAGTGATTGATGTGGATATTTGATTAATCTCCTTTTTGTAGTCTCTTCATTTTACCTCCAATTTCCTAGTCCAGCTTTCCTCCTTATTCTTCTAGACTGAATCCTCCCTGCATGTGTACACTGGGATGAAGCCTCTCTTCCTATGTATTTAACATTAACATTACTCCATTTATTTTCAGTTTTTCAAAGTCTGTTGAAGTCTCTTGTCCATTGATGGCTCTTCTATCCTGTTGTTCTTGATGTTGTGAACTTAAACCTTCATTATTCCCTTTTAAGCGTGCTAATGGCATCACATTAGGGAAAACAATAACATGAATTTGAGTCTCAGAAGGCATGGGCCGAATCATTTCTGGTTCTGATAACTTTCTTTTTTCTTCTTAAAAAAAAAAATAAAAATCCATTAACTGAGTCTAAGTCTCCAGATGGATAATAAAAATATTGTAGTTCTACCCTACTTTTTCGAGGGAGTTAGCAGAATATAATATTTAAAGTATTAGACTGCCTACTAATTTCGATTTTAACTTAAGACTTGTGTTTTTTGACATAAATGTATAAGTAAAAACAATAGTTAGCCAGTGTTTTATAGTTTGCTCTTAAAACAACCAACAATGTGATTTGTGTATCATTGTATCCTGTGACTCAGGATAACTTGCAATTTATTTCTTCAACATTTTACCATAGGACATTTTCACATCCTTTTTATATATTTTACAAACATTGTCTCCCAAACACTAGATGTTGTTTGGTTCGATTTGATTTTTAGTATGTATGGGGGCACTTCTCAAATAGAGCACTGATAATGTAGACTTAATTATTATACCTCCGGTTTTTATACCATATGAAATTATTTTATATTAATCTGTTTTCCACTAGAGACTGCATTCAACTTACTGACTTAACAATAGAGAATGCAACTGTCATAATAACTATAATAATCATGCCAGTATGACCATTGAATTATTTTCTCATAGTTAGAGCTACATAGAAAACCAAATAGTAATCAGGGGATGACAGGGTGAGCACCGAGTTAGATTTAGGGGACTTGTAAACATTTCTGTAGCTGAGACAGTCTTGCCTATGAGACTTCAACCATTAGTCAAGGGTCCCTCCTTATCGTAAAGCACACTGTTAACATTTGCCTCTTCATATTCCATTTCCTGAGCTTCCCCTTCTGACAACCCCCACAGGCTCCCCCTTTCTGACTGACCTCTTAGTCTGAAAAGATGTACAAACACAACCAGCCCTCTTTCCCTGCAAGGACTGTCAGGTAGACTCTGGACCAAAGCTCACCATCAGAGATATTTTGAGACCACAGCCACTCCTTCATAACATGAAACTGAATGTATTGATGATTACATTTGTTTTGCAATAAATTGAGAATAGTCCAATTATAAGAACTCTAAAAAATTGACTTTTTCCTAGATCTTCAAACTGTGTAAGCATTCAGTTACATAATTATTTTATAAGTATAATAAAGTCATTTTCAGAAACATGCACTAAGAAATAGTTAACATATTTTGTGCTTATTAATAACAACACTTTTTAAGTCTTACAAGTATTAAGTAATTCAGATTTTTCACTAATCAGGGTAGTCTTTACCAAAGTAGTCAGGATCCTGTGTGTGTGTGTGTGTGTGTGTGTGTGTGTGTAGTTGCATTAAAATGAACTTTTGGAATGGAGCATTCAATTTATTGTAATACAATTTTACTCCATGCTGAAAATTATAAGTGGCAAAGATCCATGGAGCAAGATAGTGCTTTGAGCTATGTGTAAGTAAAAGCATTGTTGGGAAATTTCATTTATGGTAAGATTGTGAGAGAAATATGAGCCTGGTTTCCTGAGTTGCCCTTTATCCTGAAGTTCTACGTTCCTAAAAAAGCATGGGACTTTGATGCGGTAATATCTTACACAGGCATCTCCCTCTCTAGTTACCGTTTTGAGATCCCACAAAAACAGACCATGCAGGTGGCCTTATTAACTGTCAGTTGAAATTTAAGATAACACAGAGGTTATAATCTATTTACATACCATATGTCACTAATGGGATAAGTTATCACAGTAACCTGTCTCACATATAATCAGGATGATATTTCAGCCACCCAGCTACTAAAAAGAAACACATGTGGATGAAGGCTAAGTTTCTGACTCATCTATGGATTAGGCAATAACTGTTTTCAGTGATGTCTCAGCTAAATTGAAGCATAGGGACAGAGTATTTTTATCACATACTCTGATGGTGAGTATAGTTGTTGCAGAATATCTTAAATATTTCTGAAGGAACATATTTGGTTTTGAGGCGCAAAAGATATTTTTACAGAAGTGGTTGAACACCTTCATCTTTCTTAGAGCCAATAGCTTGTCAGTTACCATTTTATAACACTGCACAAGGATCCTATAAAAGGGAAAATCTTTATAATAAAGGAAGAATTTGGTGTAGAGAATTCTTTGAATCTTAATTCTGAATGCATGGGTTTTTATCTACTCTTAGCAATTATAGGATATGTAAGGATATATATTTTAATCTATTTCAGTCTTAAAATGTTAGTGGATATGCTTTCCTATCTTCAAAACTTTTTATTTTGTTGTATCTATTGTTGTCTAAAAATCTTTTAAGACTTTGTTCCCATGGACTTAGTTATAATATATGTTGGGTGACTTCTTCCAGATCTCAAGCTATTTTCAGTGTATTTGGAAGGGAATAATTTCTAACTTTTTAACATGATAACAACAAAAGTACAATTGGGATTTATAAATTGTCCACTAAAACCCATATCCAGGAAATTTCTTACTTTCTGTTTTGTGATTTCTTTGTAGGTCTCCTTGGTCCTTTGGGAATAGTGCCGTTAAAAAGACAAGTGTGATTTTATGATTAAGTGTGTTTTTCTCTTTCTTTGAGAATCAAAAGCACAAAATGTCTGACTACATAAGGATTCTGTAGAGGGATTTTTACTCATAATATGTTTATGTGACTATAAGACGTAATGGTAAATAGACAAGAGAGGAATAAAGGGTGCTTCCAAAGTAATTTTCTCTCAAGTTTCTTAATATAGATGAGGAGTTATAAGAATGTCTGTAGATGAAAAATTGCCTTTATATTCTACCTTACTCTAAAAAACTTATTCAATCATTTTTGTATTAAGTACATACACTTTAACTCTTTTGTGCTTGATTTTTGTTTTAATAAGTACATCACTGTGCAGTTGGGCTTAGTCAAAGAATGCTGTATGGAAATGAAATATTTTAATGAAAGATGATATTGTTCCTAATGATTCTTCATATGTTACATTAGAGCCCAGTGTTCTTTTTCATTGGTGACTTAAAATTTCAGCTGTGACCTTTTAGCAAACAAAGTGTCAGTCCCCACTGTGTGCCAAGAATTATGTTCAATATGTGGTTGAGATATGGTGATGATTTTACCATTCAAATTGCTGACAATGTAATAGAAAACCTAGATATTTAAACAGATAGTTCAATCAGGGTTTGCTAACTAATCCAACAGAGTTACTCAGTGACCGCAGTTAGAGGAAAGAGCTCATATGAAGTCACTGATGAATTAAATGCCATTTATATTCAGGAAACTGCAAGTATGTGGACAAGGAAACAGTGTGAATAGAAGTGTGTTCTGAGTATCCATTGCTGTTCAAAAAAATATCCCAAATATAGATGTGCAAAGCAATAACCCTTTGATTATACTCATGAATTTTGTGAGCCCAGGAGCCAGACAGGGCACAGTAGAGATGGCTTGTCTCTGCCCCACAGTGTTGAGGACCTCTACAGGGAAGGGTGGAGTGGCTGGGGTATCACAGACTGCTGGGAGGCAGAACATCTGTTGCTGGAGAACCCACTTCCAAGGTGACTTTTTCACTCAATGTGTCTGGCAGCTTAGTGGGAATAGTGATTACACAAAGCTTCCTCAGCACGGCAGTCGCAAGGACATTGTACTTCTCACATGGTGACCTGTTGGTCAATGGAGTGACAAGCCCACCCAAATTCAAGGAAAGTGTCAGTGGAACAAAGATTTCACCTCTTAATGAAAGGAGCATCAAAGAATGTATTATAGTTCTATGTTTAAATTGCCACAGGGTGTGATGAAAGATAAGACTAGAGAAGCAGGCAGAGGTCAATTTATGGAGGCTTTGGATGTTATGTCTAGGAGTGGGGACTCATTTCTTGAACGTAAAGGACAATTGTCTTGGAGATTTTTTTTTTTAGCAGAGAAAAAATGATGCCATTTATAACTTAGGAACATGACCTTGGTGACAGAGTAGAGAAAAGATGTGCATTCGGGGGAGGATTGGGAGGGACCCTGCAGCTATAGTGGCAAGAAAATGAACAGTGTAATGTTAATAGACATGAGGTTCTGACTAGGAAATGGACTGGGGGATTGTTTGGAGATAAGGGTGAAATAAAATTATCATCTTTCTTTCTTTCTTCCTTTCTTTCTTTATTTCCTTCTGACTCATTGGATAGCGATATATTTCAGTAAGGAAAAAAAACAATACAATCATCAAAACAGATGAAGGAAATGGAGAGAAAAAAGCTCAGCCTTGGCCTTCAAGTTGATATTTCAATGGGACCTCTAGATGGCGGTGTCTTATGCGTGGCTCTGGAGCCCAGTAGAGAGGTCAGGGCCAGAGATGCAGGCATGGGAACTTTGTTTAACCATGTTTTATTGATTGAAACAATAGAAGTGGAAGAGATTGCTCAGGGAAAAAGGATAAAGCTGGGGGGAAAAGGGAGCAAACTCAGAGCAAACTTCGGACAACCGCATTTGAGAGACTTCCTTTTGATTGTTTTGCAATACATTTGGAGTTATGGTAGTTTATTAGATACCTTCTTAAAGACAAATTGTTTTTGTTGTTGTTATTGAGGAATGCCTCAGCTTTTGAGACATTTTAACCTTGTCTTTCAAATTGTGAAATCTAGAGTACAAATCTTTTTTTTTTTAATATTTATTTATTTTTGAGAGAGAGGGGGGCAGACTGCAAGCAGAGGGAGTGGCAGAGGGAGTGGGAGGCACAGAATCAGAAGCAGGCTCTGGGCTCTCAGCTGACAGCACAGAGCCTGACACGGGGCTTGAACCCACAAACCGTGAGATCATGACCTGAGCCGAAGTCCGTCGCTTAACCGACTGAGCCACCCAAATGCCCCTAGAGTACAAATCTAAAACAGAACTGTGGTTGAAATATTAAAGTAAATTTACTATATTTTATAAGCACATCAAAACTGTATTTTCATCTAACCACTATATTACAAACTTAACATTTGTTAAATTCTGTATTTGACACACTTTTTGGATTATGTACAGTGTTGAGAATTATGGGTTCTGAAAGTCTCCCCCTGTGCATGTTACTTTGGGAATGTTGTTTCTTGGATGTCCTTTGGGGACCTACAGGGATTCATACTGTTGAGTTCAGGAAACAAGAAGAGTGAGTAGGATCCAGGGGATGTTGGAGGGAGAAAAGGACTTAATTTGCTTTCCACAAATCATGGTCCCAAAGTAATTATAAATTTGGAGACCAAGAGCCAGGTTAAAAGCTCAACTACTATACTAAGAGGTCCATGCTTGTGAGATTTAAGAGTAAGAATATAGTAACCTCAAAAGTGATCGGTGAGAACCAAAGGGCATGGCATGGGGAAGACCAAGCACAAGAGAGCAGAGGAATTGTAGGGCTCGAGGAACATAGTTATGTTGTACTGAATTCACCAGAATATTTAGAAGTTCCTGTGAGGACTTAGTTCATTCAGGGACTCTCAAATGTACACCTGAATCCCACTGAATTTTCTTTTCAACTGGCATAGCACTTATGTAAGCCAGACACCCTTTGAAGTGACTTACAGTTCAAACCTTATAAAAACTTGAGGTAGGCAAAGTTGTCATCCTCACTTAACAGATGAGGAAACAGGCAAAGAGAATAGAAACAGCTAAGCCGGGATTCAGATAGAGCAGCCTGAGTCGAAATCCTGTGCTACTAACTCATATGCTAGATTTTACTACTGACATTGGAGTTTAATAATTCAGAGAAAATGAAAATTTTAATGTATCACTTTTATGTACCTGCCTAATATTTGCATGTTGCTCCTTTCAAGCTTGAAGTAAATTCAGTTTCCATTGAATATCAAATTATACTTTTTAGAAAGGAGTTTGAATTAGTATATTTGGTTTTAAGTGTTATACTTCTCACAGTAAAACCTAAACCATGCATGTGTAAATCTTATTTTTCCAAATTGAATTTTTCTAGCCCAGTGCCAGTACATATGGGCGGTCAATAAAAGTCTTTAATGATTAATTAACCTGTTGATTACATCAATACATACATGCTTATTAGAATAAATACAACATAAAACTGAATCAAATTTCATAATATCTATATCTACCTTTCACTGTAAAAACTCTGAGGAATGTGCAGTTAATTTCCTCTTAAAGTGATCTTGACTTTAGCTCCACTGTAAAGGTGAGTTTATTCACCACTGAGTATACATCTTCCCAGTATATCCTGTTAATTCATTCACCCTGTGACTAGTGACATGATTGAGAAGTCGAGTCTTTATTTTTTCCATTCATACACTATGCCAGGGATGTTCAGTCTGCTTTTCCACTCTGCATGTATGTAGCTATCCTGTGCAACTCAAGCCAGAGAACCAGGAGCCTTCCTAAATTCTTCCCTTTTCTTCAGTTCCTCCAGGTACAATTAACTTCTCTCATTAATCATTTACTTCTGTTTCCTGTGCCTCTGTCTTCATTCAGACCCTCTTCAAATCTAGCCTGAATTATAGCAGTGATTTCCTATTTGGTCTCTGGGTTCCAGCCTTGACAAATACCCCAACTTTCTTCCTCCTCTAGTTCCTCCTTTACACACCTAAGAGAAAGTCTCTCTAATCTGAGAATTTATCCTTTATTCTGTAGTCAACACCTTTTGGTATTCTCTACTGCCTCAGGACAAAGGCCCAACTCCTTAACAAGTTGCTTTGGTTCTCCAGGTTCTTAACTGGGCAAATCATGGGTGTTAAAAGGATATTTGTAGAATCAATAAATAAGAATAAAACATTTTCGAATGTCATAATAAGTATGTTCAATTATTGCAATAATTAAACACAGCTCAAATATGAGTTGTTTCAACTGATATTTTTTTTAGAAGAAACTTCGTAATAGCCGATGTAGATAAAGAATGATGGATTGTGTGAGACTCAGATATTATGTGTTGGTAACTTGTAATGATTCACGTGTTCTTTTTTTATGGGTCCAATTTGGTTTTGAAAATAAAAACTAAACATTAAGATTTTACATAATTTTTAAGATTATGTAACTTTAACTTCTGCACGGAGTTCTACTGTTCCAATAACTATAATAGAAATAGAATCTTCTATAAAAATCTGTACCGAGCCACTCAAATCTTCTTAATGTTTTGATGAGACAATAAAGAGATTGAAATAAGTTTTTATTCTCATTCTAATTCTCTCAATTAATAAATTCTCTCAATTCAGGCAAAAAGATTACCTGAGTCTTGGCCAAGGATTTTGGAGCTACCACAGGGCTCAATAGGAAAGAATTATGTGATTGACTGGTTAATCATCTGTGCAATGGGTATGGGAGCAGGAGGCTATAATTATTATGCCATATTTCCTAGCCCTGATTAAATGTTGCTTAACAATTTAAAAAAATTTTTTAATGTTTATTTTAGAGAGAGAGAGAGCGCACTAGCACGGGAGGGGCGGAGAGAGAGCGGGGCACAGAATCCATGAAATAGGCTCCAGGCTCTGAGCTGTCAGCACTGAGCCCAGTGTGGGGATCGAACCCATGAACTGTGAGATCATGACCTGAGCCAAAATCAGATGCTTAACTGACTGAGCCACCCAGGCGCCCCTGTTGCTTAACAATTTAAATGATATTGTTTACGTGGAAGAATTGTGAGGAGAGTTACTTCGGTACTAAAAGTATCTTTCTCTTTCAAATTGTATTATTGCCTATTCTAGATTTCTATATGAAGTGACCCATTGAAATAAATTATTAATATTACATATCTGACTGCTAAAGAATATATTTTGAAAGTAGATGTCTTTGATACTGGAAGAGTTGCTATTTGTAGCAGCAATGAAATTGTTGTTGTTGTTGTTGTTGTTATTGTTGTTGTCTTGGAGATATAAATCCATAGGGCAATGAATTAATAGAAAAAGAAGCATTAAAATATTGCAATTAGTAATCAGTTTGCATGAAAACGATATAGTATAATAGAGCATAGCACAGATTATATAGTATCTAACAGACCAAAGTTCAAATTTTAGTACTGTTATTTTTAAGATGTATAATGTATACAGGTAAGTGAATGTTTAAAATCTTTAGTGTCATAGTTTCAGTCAGGGATAGAGTCTCACCTTTGCAGGACTATTGTAAGGAACAAGTGAGAAAATAAATGTGAACTGCTGATCACTTACTAAGGACACAATGAAAATGAGTGTCTTTTTGTTCCATCCTTTAATATACTTCCAATATATCCATTCTTAAAATGATTCCTCCTGCATAAAAGTTGGGGATAAAACATACCTTTGTTCAAAAATAACACTCAGTTAATATCAGTCAAGTATTTAGTGATTAAACACATATTACCCCCATGAGAGGAATTAGAATGCAAAAGTTGACATAACACAATTCCTGTCCTAGTGAACGATACATCTGCTCAGGACACAGGCAAATATTGTGATAAATTCCCATATTAACCTACTAATTAGAGAAGAATGAAGACCTGTGGACCATGGGAGGACGAAACTAACTTTGGGAAACTTGAGAGATGCTTCAACAAAAGGTGACATTTGAGCAGGATTTTGAAGCAGCGGTAAGGTTTTGTAATATAGGGAAGAGAAGGATTGGTCTTTCAGATGAAGGAAACCTCATGAAGAAAGCCATGGGCCCGTGGGAGAAGAGGTTATAGATACGGAGCAGAGGTGCGGTGACAGTGGAGAAAACGGAGCAGAGATGTGCAGAGGAGACAAAGCTGTAAGAATCTGAGAAAGCAGAAAGAAACGCTGCACACCAAGTCACGGGGCTTGGATTTTACCCTGTGGGCGATGAGGAGTCAATAGCAACTTCAGGAAAAGGGGTTGACATTCATTCTGTCTTGGGAAAGTTCATTCTGTTGATTATGAGAAGAATGATCTGATTTGTCTGGAAATAAAAAATGGACTCATAACAAAGAAGAGCTGTTATTAGGCTCTGTGGGAGAGATGACTGACAGAGAAAGCAAGTAGTAGGTAATGACTGAGGCAATGCCATACTGTCCAACAGAAAAAAATGGTGACAGTCAAGTTACATGACAAAGAGGGAGGATGGTATGAAAGAAGGAGAATGAATTGTTATGGACATTTTGGGAATATCTGGGAGAAATCTAGGTGATAGATCCAGGTATGATATCTAGGGGATGTCAAGATGATATTTAGGAAAGGAAAGAGACCTCGAGGTTAGGGTTGAGATTTGAGTATAAAATGAACACCTGAGGTAAAAAGAATAGAAGAATAGATCGCCTGTTGCCTAGGATTACAATTTTGAAAATATTCATGATAATGGTACAAAATTTAGGGGGTGGAGATAGTGAGTCGATCTATATTTGGGAAGGAGGAGTAGCTGGAGAGGTAGCTGTTTCTTTAGGAAAGCTATGTGAGGTGAGGATTTCTAGAAGGAGGCTATCAATAGTATCTAAAGCTGTTGCAGGATAGGAGATGAGGCATGGCTTGAGATGTTTAGATTATGCTGTTTGACTTTACAGAATGGAAGGTGGGGCTTTTTTGTTGTTTTTTGTGGGTTTTTTTTTCAAGATTGCACATTTGTGAGTATTCTGTAGAGCACAGCTTTTTCAATTTTATTATGCATAAGAATCCTGTTAAAATGCAGATGAGACCTGAGGGCCATTATTTTTTAAAAAGTCCCAGGTGATGCCAGTTTTGTTGGTCTTTGGACAACACTTTGAGTGGTCAGGTACTAGCAGTTAGTAAAAATGGGTAAGTCACAATCAGGATCCGTTTACTCTGAGAAGCTTTCTATCCTCCTAACAAGTGGATATTATAGTTCAACATGGGCATTTGCGCTGAAGTTACATTAGAAAGGTCTGGTGGTTTGGATCTTTCTGTGTGTTGAAGACCAGATGAGTTTTATTATTTTTTTAAAAATTAATTTGACCGCCTCTAGTTTCTTCCTCTTGTCTTCCATGTTAGGGAAATAAAAAGCATTCCCTTGATATTTCACTTTATCGGCTAGATGAGCAGATACTTCTTTCAATGGAACCCACAATGAGTCTCAAAATATTTCTTTTGTGCTTCTGTTGCTGATATTTTTATCATCCACTAGTTAGAAGAAGTCTCATTGAACAATCTTTCCGGGAAAAAAATACATACTCTTCAATCCAGATGTTTTAAAAATTCCTATTTTAATGATGTTCTGACTGTATTTATCTACTGCATCTTGCCTCAGAGCTGTGTCTACATGTCCCTTGTGTTTGTTTTACCAATAAATTGCATTAGCTGTACCTCCTCACCTGTTCTATTACTAGACTGTTTGTACATCTGAAACTTGGGATATGGTATTACAAGCACCGTGGAGAAAATAAGGAGCCGAAGGCATTGTGGGAAGTACTGGGGGTTTGAGTTAGTGCAGTAAACAAGGAAATTGAAAGAGAACATACATGCAAATGGACTTATAGAGGCTGAATCAGCGTGGCAGCCTATTGAATGCATATCTGCAATAATTACAAAGAAAAAGAGAAGAGTCAACGGTTGAGGTTTCAAGCCCATTGGCCTAAAGAAAATGATGATCTTGTGAATAGAAATCAAGAAATTAGAGGAGGGATCTGATTGAGACCTGGGGGGATAAAAGAAGGAAAATGGTGTTTAATGGTGTTTAATTGAAGATCATGGAAACAGGCATCTTTTACTCAGTTATTGTTGAGGGCTGGGGGTGCAATGCACACATTAATTCTATTTTATAATAGATTTTATTTAAAATCTTAGCTAAGAAATGAATTGCTAAGTGAAAGAATGCATACAAGTGTGTGAGGAGAGAGGGCATATGAAAAATCATGCCTTTATGACCTTGATAAAGGAAAAGGACCCAGTGAAGGAAAGAGAAAATGGATAATAATGATGGTGGGCAAATCAAGTGAGCTCACTGGTGCTACACTCTATAAAAGAGAAAGACTCCAAAAGGCAGAGTGAGCAATATGGCCAAATACAAAGATGTTAGAGTATGGTGAGAACTGAAGAAAACTCCGTGTTCTTCACATAACAGTTTCACAAGTGCAAGGGAAGCAGAACAGAAGCCAAGGGTCAAAGGATTAAAATATGAGGGTTTGGTGCAAAAATCTAGGCAAACATAGAATATTATTATCTCATCATGAATTAGAAAACACATGGGCCATAAAAACCAAACTGATTTTAGCAAGTCAGTTGACCTCTCTAGATTTTTCTCCCCCTACCCACTTCCCTTCTAGAAATTATTGTACTTCTTTAAAATCATGGAAGAAACCCCTATGAGGTGTCTTCGGTTCCCTTAAGGAGGATTTATTGTTTCATTGTCACTTCTCCAGCTCATATGTGTGTTCAATTTTGGGGAGTACAGGATAGGATATAGTAGTGAACCTTGAGGTAGGTCTCTTTCTCTTAGATTCACAAAGTAGACTGAGAAGTTCAAAAAAAATGGTCCTTCACTTTGGGTGCTTTTATTTTAAATTTAGATTTTAAATTAATATCTCATTTCATTCACACACTTTGGTTTTTATTTTTAAATTATTCTCTGATGTCATTGTCACCCGGGGTAGTTTCAGCAGTTGGGGCCAGTTGTCTCAGTGTCCAGGGGAGTTAGAATGCAGATGTTATTATGTGCAAATAATAATAATTCATATGTCAAATGTGAAAAATAAGTGCTATGAAAAGCTCCTTAGCTATGCGGATTTTATTCTTTTCTACCCAGGCAGTGTCTAAAAGGTCTTCTTGCTCCCTAGTGGAGGGAGAATTAACTTAGGAAGCATGTCAACACCGTAAGAAATCCTTTCCTTGACTAAAATCCCTGTTGCTTGGCAGCAAAGCAACTGGATGAACTGCATCAGGGCTCTTTTGACCCTTTTACCCCGATTCTAACACCCCCATGTTGTTCCTGTTTCCTTGGAGACTTTGGAAACTACATGCACATCATGTACGGTCCTCACAGTTCACCTGAAAAGTGATTCTCCACTCAGGCATCAACGCATGACCGTTACAGGGTATCTGAACATGTCTTAGGTCTAGTTGGGTCTGACCATAGCCCGCAAAACACTAATTTTCGGAACATTCAGGTAATTCCAAAATTAGCTTAACTTCAAGTGCAAAATTTCATTTTGTTTGCAAAGTATTCACTGCTCTTTAGAGCTCGGTTTAAATAATGCTTTCTTTTGTGTCTTAGAGTGAAGATTTTGATTTAAAAAAAATATTAAGAATTATAGTTCAAGAATGCCCAGAAGTTGTCATTAACAGTTGTCGAGTTTGTTTTTGTAGAATTTAACTCTAGTTTAATCCATTTGACTTTTGCATAGCTCTCTCTTTAGAGAAACATCTTGTATTGTTCACTTCCTTAAAACATTCTAGGTACATTCAAGATACAATACATTACATTTGTCAGACACCAGATGTTTTAGTCATTTGGTTTTCAAGATAGCATTTTGGTTAAAGCATCAAATTAGAAGAACTTGTTAAAGAAAATAATGACTCTTACATGTTTTCTGTTCATTTTAACCTTTTTGAAAAGGAGATCTTTGTACCATGTAAAGTCAGACTTTAGCTTTCCTGAAGTTTTCATAGTCATTTACAAACATTGAATTTTTTGTGCAATGAACTACTACTTAAGATAATATGAACGATATCACACAGCCATAATTTTAACGTCATTGATGATACCGTGACAAGGGGTGCATGGCGTTATTTCATAGTGTGTTCATTAATCAAAGTTCATGGTATATGTGTTGCATTATCATAATTTTCTAATTAATTTATTCTTTATACATGCTTATACATGTTCCAATTGCATTTCATTAACTCCTAGTTTTCTTGTAATTTTGTGCTTTCTTTCCATGTTCAAAGAATCTCTTTAATTCAATTTCTCTGTTTCTCCTCATACAGTCTGGCAGCCAGATATGCAACTCAATCTAATCACAGTGGAATTGCAACCAGTCAAAAAAAGCCTACTAGGTCAGTTAATATCTCTAATTTATTGCTTGTTAGTGATAATAAAGTAACTTCCCAGTGATATTTTGTCCTATCATTCTAAATTTTTTTCATAAATCACATACTTCTGGATGAAAAGTTTAGAGGGATGAATTCCTCCAACTGGATTTGCATACACATTCTCAGGGATGAGCATGTCTGTGTTAGATCATTAAATGGGTTTTGGCTTCTTCTGTTTTGGTTTTGTTACATATAGTGTTATAACTAGGCTGAAGTCTAGCTTCTAGGCTTAGAGAAAGTCAAGGAAAACATGACTTTGAAGGCCCCATTTTTTCCAGGTTACAGAATCTGGAAGTCACACAAGAATGTGATTGCTTTTTGAAATGGGCATGCACTAATTACTGCATGTTTTGAAGCAGAATTGAGGAATATTGGCAGGTATTTGTGGGTAGGTTAGCACCAGGTCACCAGGTTAACCTGGACTGTTCTTTTATCTATAATAGTTTAAATTGTTGCTTCTTTATGACATACATATTTTAAAGACAGTATGTTATAGTAAATGACTGCATTATGGAAAATACTGCTTTATAACTGATGCTGAAAGTGATGTATTTTTAAAACTGTTAAGTTACCAAAGGCACAATGGTGCAGCTGAGTGGAGCCACAGCAAATGTGTTTTGCACCCCTGATTATTATGTGATTATATGTGCCACCTCTCTCACTGGAGGAGTATCTCAGGGGTGGCTTCCTAATCACTGCTCTGATAATGTATCATACATACTTTGCACTGTTTGACCACAAGGACTGCTTCTGATGCCTTGACTTGAGGTATGTTCTTTTCCTCTTGCCCTGGTTTTCTAAGTTATGTTCATTTCCATAGTAATTTAAACAATTCTGGAGAGAAAAATATAAAGGGTATTTAATTAAAAGTAAGAAAAATGATATGAATTCAGATGTGCAAAGAACAGTGACCTGCCATGTACAATAAGCATTTTTTATTACCACTTCTAAGGCTCATGCATATAAAATATACTTTAGTACTTTGATTTAATAGAGTATCTCTCTCTCTTGTCTTTTTTTGGCTTCATTCTTATTTCTCTTTTTATTACTTTGATGAATGATCTGGAGCTCTGGCTGCCTGTCACATTAGGGTAATGAGAAGAGCAAATGGATTTTTTAATTTGTTTTAATTTGTTCTTCTGAGAACTGAAGATCATTTGGCTTCATGGGTCACGGTAAAGATTAAAATGTATTTTAATTGCTTTCTAGAAACAGGTCAAGTTTCATTGCAAGCAGGGCAAGTTTTGTGACAAAATGTGTTTATACATGTGAGTTTGGAATGAACTTTCTAAGTCTGTAGCTGTGTCTGCAGGAGTAGTTATCAGATTTATTATGATTGGGACATTTGGCCAAATTAATTAATTGAGTTCTTTCTGCAGAGTGCAGTCACTGGTACTCAAAATTCTTGGTGTCTGTAGTTAATTGTGGTGTCCTTACATACCCTGTGGATCCATTTGAGCAAAAGTTAATGCTGGAATCATCGAAAAGGTTTCAATCTCATGTGTGAGGCAATTTCTAATTGGCAAAACAGCTGAAGAAGCTATTTATTAGCCATATGTATTTAAACTCCAAAATGCAATCAACATTTTGAAATTACCAAGTATTCCAAGAAAGCAGAACTTCTGTTTTTAAGCTGGTACTAGAGTTTTCCTGATGTTCATTCCATGTTTCAATACCTGTTGCTATTTTTTAAAGGTACCTATAGTATTTAAGAGTTTGATTTCCTAATAATCTATGGAGATAATGTATCAATTATAAAGGTGAGTTAAAATACGAATATAGTAACAACTTATCTTGAAATCGTGATATATTGTGCATCAATATAACAGTTATTTTTATTTTATACTTTCATTTTAAAAATATAGTATGAGAGAACAGTAAAAATTTCAGTGCTTCATTTTCAAGTTCTGGATTTTTTTCTTTTAAAATAGAAAATGTCAGAGAAGTACACAGTGACATTCACACGATGGCAGCAATGCCGGCAAAGATGCTGACATCCTTTAAGATCATGTTTTTAAATATGACCTAGGACGCCAACATTGGTTCCTAATGACTAGTTTTAATTGATACAGATTGTTTATTATACATACAATATGTTAATAGTATAAAATAAAATATAGTGATTGTATGTTTTAGGCACAACTCATGAAATAATTGATACTTGAAATTTTATTGTGGAAACTACTTTAGCAGTGAAATAAATTACCCACATTGGTATTTAGTGTTAGTCCATGTAAAATAAGTCTAAATCACACCTAATGTGAAACTTACCCTAATTTTAAGACAGTCTGTCTGTATTTCCTTGTGGTCTGTCTTCCATACACAAAGAATAGCTAAAGTTACTGTCACTGTAGGCGTATTTTACATTATCATTCTGCTCATAGAGATTTTCTTGTTCTGAGACCTTCATCCTTTCTTGTTATATCACCTCTGTGATCAGTTGGCCACACTTGCAAGATAACCAGTAGAGTCTTGGTACTTATTTTTGGTAAAACAGTTACAGAAAAAAAAATTTTGAGGCAGACCAATGAAATATAAATTAATTCATGACCTTGTCTCTGCACCGTGTTTTAGTAAGAGTAGTTTACTACCTTAGATATACTATAAGCATTTGCTGTTAGCAGTTTTTTCAGTACCTTTATTTTTCTTGTTATTATCAAGTTGACTTAGGCTACAGCTATGTAGGATAAAAACAAATGCCCCATACATTGAAAAGAACAACTCAGTAATAACTGCACATAGGTGATTAATACCCTGAGAACATAATAAATTTGTGTTATTTCCCTTGCTTTTCATGTAATTGTTATAGTACTTTTAAGTCAAAGTTTTATTATTATTATTATTATTATTATTATTATTAGGGGTATGGTAAGAATGACTTTTTAAGTTAAAGGTTACATTATTTCTAATTGTTCTACATGGTTAATATCATTTGAGGGCAGATTTATTGAAAAGTGAGACAAGATTTTCTGAAGATTCTTAATCCTTGTGTTTAGCTACTTATCACTTAAGCCACCAATTTTCTGCTAAATAGATTTTAGAACATCCTATATTGTGCCTTTCCCATTAAGGCTTCCCTGCTCAGAACCTCCTACCCCTATCTTTTTGCAATATACAATAATGATGTAATTTTTCTTATACTATTTCAGGCTTCCAGGTCCCTCTAGGGTGCCAGCTGCAGGCAGCAGCAGTAAAGCCCAGGGAGCCTCTAATTTAAATAGGAGAAGTCAGAGCTTTAACAGCATTGACAAAAACAAGCCTCCAAATTATGCAAATGGAAATGAAAAAGGTAAGTGTTTGCCTGTTACATCATTATGGCATAAGGCTAAGGTATTAGCCTTGTAAATTACATACTAAGTCCAATATTTGAGCAGTGTTAATGGCTTTTGGAATGGAGTTCTTACCAGCACAGTTTCATGTTTTCAAACTGCCCCCTCCTGAATTCTAGCTTTCTTCAGGGCTTTTCATTCTAAAGAACATTTTAAGGAAGTAGACTCATACATTCTAAAGTGTTTAATTGTAGGGGTGCCTGGGTGGTGCAGTCAGTTAAGCATCCGACTTTGGCTCAGGTCATGATCTCGCAGTTCAAGTGGGTTTGAGCCCTGCGTCGGGCTCTGGGCTGACAGCTCAGAGCCTGGAGCCTGCTTCAGGTTCTGTGTCTCCCTCTCTCTCTGTCCCTCCCCTGCTCATACTCTGTCCCTTTCTCTCCCTCAAAAATAAATGACACATTACAAACAATTTAAAGTGGTTAATTGTATACCCAAGTCTCAAATCTTTCTCCCAAAAATATTTCCTCCTCTTTTGCCTTCTCATGTTTTATGAACAATTATCATAAATTGATAAATTTATATTAAACTTATTTGAATATTTAGCTTCAGTTAACATAAATGCCGTAAGTCTTTTGGGCATCAGAAATTGAGGCGTAATTAGGATAGATATTTAATCTATCACAGAAATAATGTGACCTTAGTTTTCCCTAAAGAGACAAATTATCCATGTTTGTTTTATTTTCTTGAAGAGCGCAGAATGGAAATATCAAAGCACAAAATCATCAGGAAGAAAGGAGGTATAGTGGAAGTCTGTGTTAAAGACAAATTATATCCTCACTAGATGATACACAATTCTCTGTATTGTGCAGTGTGCATTTAACTAGGTGCTGGCTTGATACATTGCACTGTGGAGCATGGAGCACGTTCAATGTATATCAAAACCGTGAGGGAATCAAGAAACTCTACTGTTATAGGCAGTGTGACTGTGTGAGGGACTAAGGCCTTTGGGTGGATTTTGTGGTAGTTTTTACAAACCAATACAATTTTAACTTCTCTTTACAGTATTTAGCTTTCCATGCAGCAAAACATGAAGTCCATAAGTGGAAAATATGCTGAGTTAATAGAATAGCAGGCAAACTCAGCCGGATAGGAACTTTATCGCTCAGATTAGATCATACCAAATTGTTTCATAAGAGTATCTGATTAGACAGCTTTCTCTAACTTAGACATGAACTGACAGATAATCTGTCAATTGGACATTTTTTGTGAAGATTTCCCAGCCATTAGAACAAAATTGGAACAGAGGCTCCTGGGTGGCTCAGTCTGTAAGTTTCTGACTCTTGATTTCAGTTCAGGTCATGGTCTCATGATTTGTGATATGGAGCCCCAAGTGGGGATTCTGCCCTGACAGCAAGTAGCTTGCTTGGGATTCTCACTCTCCCTCCCTCTCGCTCCCCCTTCCCTGCTCATGCATGTCTCCCCCCCCCTGCTCTCTTTCAAAATAAACAAACAAATATTTAAAAACAAACAGACAAACAGACAAAAAATTAAAACAGACCATAAATCCCCGAAGGCAAAGCAATGTCCCTGGATCCCTGCAATGCCCTCTGTTCTTGTATCAAATGGAACAAAGGAAGAAAATAATGTATAATTGTAAGTTAGGAATTTCTTTAAAGTATAGAAGAAAGCTTCTGATTCAGGAACCTGAGAAATATTACTGAAAATTTACACTTTTCCTGAGGAAAAGGGAGACAACAATTTTCTTTGTTTTGTGACTTTCCTAGAAAGTGTCATACAGAGCCTGAATGTGCTATGAAATTCTAAGGGAAAGTTTGTTTAGACATAGAGATATGTTGAATGAACTCTTCATATATCCAATTTAACTATGAGATTATATAATTATCTGAAATTTTTGCAAGAAATGACTAATAACATTGGCAAAGAAATTTAGAAATGCTTTGGATGAGCTAACCTTTTGATATCATGGTGTATCTGAAGTTTTCTGTCATGTGAAATTATTTTCTGTATTTCTAGTGTCTAAAAGTAAAAATCTAAAAGTAGACAAGCATTTCTATTTTTCCTTAGCCATTCAACCAACCTCTCTTACATATGTCTAGGAAGTAATGCAAAATTAGGATGTAGCAATATTTACAACCACCACAAGGTGGAGACAGATGACATACATTATGAAGTTTTTGACAACGTAAAGCAGATTTCCTCAGATCCATAACTGCAGCAAAATATCAGAGTTTTCATTACTTTTGATTCCAATTAACTAAAAGTTCTAAAGCATTAAGGTGTGTGATCACACCTTCACAAATATTTATAATATGCCCAATATAGGCATTAGATGCCTGAAAACTGTCAAAAATGACTGAAACATAAATTGCATATGATTGCTACATAGTATTTTCTATTAACACGGAGTTACCACTTAATGAATACATCCAATATCAATGTTTCTTTCTATTAAAAGATTTTACTTATTTATTTATTTAGTCATTTATTCATTCATTCATTCATTCATTCATTTGTCTATTTCAAGTAATCACGCCCAAGGTGGGACTCAAACTCACAACACTGAGATCAGAAATCATGCACGCTACCAACTGAGCCAGCCAAGCACCCCTCGGTGTTTCAAAATTAATCATTGTCATTCTATTTTATATTTCTAAAATATTATCTTAAGTTATAAGAGCAAACAAAACAATAACAAACATCACAAATGAAACCATTTGTACTTTACTCTTCAGACTATTAGAGTGGTATATTTTTGGGGTAAGAATGTTTTATTTACCCTTTTGTCATGGATATTTATAGTGATAGTGTAATTTATATAAAATGTAAGATTCCTTCTGCTGACAAGCTTATCTCTATCACAGACTAGTTTACATACATATCCTAAATATGATCAAGTAAGGGGAACATTAAATAAGATTTTTCATAGGTTATAGTATTATAAGGACAGAATTCAGAAAATACTAACTTGAGTATTCTAATTATTTGTTCTTCCTTTCTTACTTATTAAGTTGTAATATTTAAGTTTAATAAATGAATACATTTTACTTGAGGTATTATCCACATTATCCACAACATGCTTCCTGAAATGCTTCTAAGAAGAAGTATACTTTCTACTTTCTTTAATAAGTCTTGGGTGATGAGTTACATGAACACTTGAAGAATCTCTAGAATTTGTAATAGATAATAAAGATTTATTGACAGTGAAAACAGGTTCATTTCTCTATTAAAAAAACATACTGTGAAAGCACAGCTTTTCACATGTATGGCACTGTAAAACTAACTTACTTGCAAACTGTGTGACTTATCTAATGAAAGGAAATCAGTAGAGAGTCACCAACTTCCAAAGATATATCTAACATAATTTTAATAATAAAACAATTCAAAAAAGAGGGTGCTCATTTCACCATTTTAGCAAATGAATTAAATGTCCGTGAGCATGGCCATAGATGCTTGCTTGCAGAGAAGGCAGGAGAGAAACGTTGTCACAGCTGGGGGCAATGCCATGTCACCCTCTGTTGAAATTGAAAGTGGGAACACATTTTTCAGAACAAGTGGGAAAATGAAGATAGCTCTGTTTGTAGAGAAGCATTTCTTCCGAGAGTCCAAATTTCTTCTCTTGGCGACCTGCCATTCAGATACGGACATCGAATAATACATTCCGACCCCAGCATTTATCACTTTGCCCATACACTACACACAGATTTATGCTGTAAAAAAAATTAAATACCCGTCTTGTGATCTTGTGAAGATGATGCCCTGGTTCATTTAGATACACACTCTATATGCCTGAAGCAAACTATCTTAAGAAATCATTCTTGTTGTATAAAATCTGGGTATTGAATCTGCAAAAGGTGACACAGTTTAATATTATTAGGAACATAAATATCCCTAGCTTCATTTGGAATTCAGTTTCTGAAATATGATCTGTAAACAATTACTGCTTGACAGTTTGTTAGCAGAGAATTGTTTTGCTGTGTTGCTAAGAAACATGCCACAGTGCCAGAGGGCATTTTGCCATCTTTTCATTGTTTCTCCCAAGTGATTCTTACGTTGTACCTGTGTATCTACTAAGGAGATGTCCTTTCTGTTCTCCTGGATCCTAATGAAGTGTCTTCTGGTGTGGACGTGTTCACTTTCATTTACACTCAACATAGATTTAAAAGGACTGATACAGAGAATTTGGCAGCATTGGAAATGAACTTTTGAAAAGTAATGAGCTTTTGTAAAGCTTAATGTGAATGTTGCATCAGTCATGGAATGTTGACTGCTAAAACATAACTATCTGGTTCTTAAGTACTTTTTCCTTTCTTTTTTTAAATGCTCTGAATTACTATAGCATTAAAGAACTAAACTGTTGTATTTTCTTTTCAAGATAATGCAATTATCTTTTACTTATTACATTGCTTTACTAGTGATTTATTTATGTGTTCCACCATGACTTTTTGCTTTATTTCCTTGATACTTATAGAAGCCTAAAATATAATGTTAAATGAAAATTGCAGGTTAATCTCAGGGATTTTTCATGAGGTAACATAATTCAGTATGTGTATTAGATGATGTGAATCAATAGACTTGAGAATATATGTTTTTTCCTTATGTATAAGTGCTCCCATATTGAGGTGTACACGTGTTATTCATGCCAGCACATAAATTGCATACTTAAAAAAAAGTGGCTGGCGAATAGAAGTTTCCCTACATTTCACAATGCTCCACAAAGTGGCACTGTAACATTGCAAGTGGTACGATATGAGCATGTGCAGAATGGATAGCACCTCTAGGGTTCCGGTAATACCATTCCATGTTTCTGTTAAGTCATCATAAAGTTGATGATTGCATTGCCTGTGCAATCAATGCATCAATTGCATTGATGATTGCCTGTGCATGGCACAGGCAATTGTTTATGGAAGATAGTGTGGTGAGGTGAATAAGGGGCCAGTTGGTAACAAGACATATTTGGATTTGAATTCTGCATTTTTTCTTTTTACTTTTTAAAATGTTCAAATGTGGTTTGATATGTTATTGTGAAATGCGAGTCTAAATTAATTAATTGCCAGGGTCACATCGATAAATCATTTTCTTCCTTTCCCAATGACCTGTGATGTTAACGTTGCCCAGTATTTAGCAGGGATCCTGTGTATCAAGGAGTACAATGTCTGCTACTCAGCGAATACTTTCCAACGAATGGTGCTATTGTCATCATTTTGGTTATTTTGGTGTTACTTTGTAAGTTGAAAGCCAGTTTGCTTCCATCTAAGCAACATACTCTTCAGGGAGGAAGAAGAGGTAAATAGGTTGAGGACCGTCCCTGTCACCTCTCTCAGGGTAACAGCAGGCAACATGGGGCTGAACTCTAAAGCTAGCTGAAGTTCCACAGAGAAATGTCTTATCTAAACTTAGCCATATGCCTCTGTGACTGCCACATTTATCAACATGTATTAATTTTAGAACTAGATTGGCACTTTTTTCCAGGTCATCAATGTTATTTTTTTTAAGATGAGATGACTAAAAATTAACTCTGTCAATGTACGTGTTTTCTGAGCATGGATTAAATACTATTCTTATGTCAACTCAGCCGGGTGGTTCAAGTAGAGTGCCCAAGGAGTTAGTATATAATGTACCAAGTAGAGAGTGTCTCCTATACTGTTCTCCCCATTTGTATTCTGCTTCTTGAGAAAGAAAGACACCATGCTTCAAGGAGATACCCAATTAGCTTCACTATTGTGGCAAACGTGGCTTTCTAGAGAGCCACACCAGCAGAATTTCTAGGCGTGCAGTGAACATATGGGAAAAGAAAGAGAGAGTGAAGAGCCTCCAAAATTTGGAGTCAGAAAAACCTGAGCTCTAATTTTGCCTCTCTCTTTTCTGAGCTTTACTATATGTGTGAATTGGAACAAGTTACTTTCTCTTTTTAAGTTTCAGTTTTCCCATTTATAACAAGAGAAATCATAAGTATATTACAGGTTATTATGGGTGTAAGTGAGATCCTACATATTAAGAGCTTTAAACGTGATAGCAAGTATCAGAGTACTTGGAAAAAGTAAGCAGTTGATAAATAATATTATTTGGTTGTAGTGGGGTTGATGATCGTGGAGGTGGAGGCGGAGGAAGGGGAGGAGAGAAAGGAGAGTAAGTGGGAGAAAATGTCTCTTTAGAGGTTAGAGACAAGAAGCCAGAGCTGTAGACATAGGTCCTGCAGATTCAAGACAGATCCATTGCAAGAATGCCCTTAAAAATGTGCATTGGGTAGCTGTTCCTTTCCTCATACCCAGATAACAACCCGTTCATAGTCAGAAGCTGAGTTATCAACACTCAGAAATATATCCGTGAGACCAGGCTATTTAATATTGAACATGGAAATTGCACAGAGACTAGAATTCGTGGCGCTGTCGGAGCTACAGACCCTCCCATTTCAGTGGCTGCTGTTGTGCAACCTTTATTGTGAGGAGTCCGGGGAGACTCTTATTATTCCAGTGCCTTCCTGATGCACAGCAACCTATGATTTGCCCTCTTAATGAGACCCAAAGCACCTCACTGCTGCTCTATAGAGAGAGGCTGGGGACAGATTTAGAGTGGAGCTTAGAGAAGTGTCTTATATGTGTGTACTCATCTGAGAACAGTTTTACAGCTGTTGCTGTGATGGTGGCCATGGTTTGGATGTGGATGTCATAATTTGGAGTCCCTCCTGTCTCATTTTTGAGAGTGGTGATGTTGAAATTCCTCTTCTGTACTTGAACTGCTATAGCAGTCTATCTAGCTAATGGCAGAGCACTTAAACATCCTGGTGGATTCTTTCCTACCTTTTCTTCTCATTCCCACCAAAGCTCCCAGACACGCAGGGACAGGAGTCTCCCGACTTCTTAATCGAGTTGCAAATACAAAGAGGATACACACTATATGTATGACCGTCAGGAGAACCTGACGGGCTTCTTTTGTTTGCCATATCCCTAGCCACACATTGCCAAGCATCCCACAAATATCGAACTGGCCGAACTCTGAAAGTTCAGAAGGCAAAGAATATTAATACTGCACATCTATGGACCATGTGACAAATTCAACCAAATTGGGTACTGGCATAAGAAAAATTCTTGAAAACTGATGTCAGCAACTGCCAGGATTTCCGAGTCTGTTCAACCTTTGTTACTTGAAACATGGTTTGTGACGCAGCAGCAGCGGCAGCAGGAGCATCTGGAGCTTATTAGAAATGCAGAATCTCAGGGCCCGTAGCAGATCTGCAGAATCACAATGTGTTGTGTGCTCAATAGGATCCCCGGATAACTTCTGTGCCCATTAAAGTTTGAGAACCTCTATGGGAAACACTTAGGGTGTTAGACATTCTATGCATAATAACAGACTTGGTCTTTGCTTTAATGGAACGCAAAGTGCAGTATAGGAAACAGGCAATTACACTCGAGTAATAATGGTCATAAGGGAGGAAATAATACGCTATGGAAAAATGTAAAGGAGCCACCCGACCCAGACTTGATGCTAGGATGATCAGAAATGGGGGTGGGGATAATGTTTTTGTGTTTTGTTTTGTTTTGTTTTGTTTCCAGAGGAAGTGAGGTCAAAGTTGAGACCTGACCACTAAATAGAAATTATTCTGAAGAAATATTTGGTAGGCATTTCTACCTGCATGTAGATTCAAATTTTGGTGACATGTTGTCAGTCTCTGAAAGGGATCTTAACATGTAAGCGAAATAAATTTGGAACTACCTGTACTTAAAAGAGATTGAAGTAAAAGATTGAAATCCATTAACAGAGAGTGAATGTATTTGAGACTGGTTATTTTGAAGCTTGTTAGATTTGTTTGTCCTGAATTAGTCGATACTCCTACTGTTTTTCAGAATACCTTAGTGTTTATATACAAACCTAATGGATTTCTACAGATATTCTAGAAATGGACACAATTACAGATATTACCTGAATATTGAAAAACATCAATTTATCATCATAGGCTGTACAATTTAAATATGCCATGTAAGCATTTTGACTTTCCAGTAGACTCTTACATTTTAACATAAAGTATACATGTACAATCTTACAGTAACTTTTGCCAGTTGAAATATGGAAATGTAGAAAGGTAATGAGAGTTAGAATTAATGTTGGTATACCAATTTTTAAAAGAAATATTAAAGAGGGCACTTGTGATGAGCAGTGGGTGTTTTGTATAAGTGATGAATCTCTACATCTTACATCTGAAACTAATATTACACTGTATGTTAACTTTAATTTAAATGAAAATTTGGAATAAAAAGTGAATATTAACTATAAAATGCATTTGTCCATTCTTGTTAATATAAATTTCACAAATCTATTACATCATTTTAGGCACACTTATTTTTAAAAAGCTTAACTCACACAAATACTTAACTAATAATTTAACCTATTTTTGTGTCTCTAATTTCTTTATTTTCTCTTTTTTATATTAGTTTCCTTTTCTGAAAAATGGTTAAAAGTAGTTTTTGGTACAAATGGGCTTGATTACATATTATTTTCCCTGCATTTTGAAGAACACATTTAAAATAAAAGTATTGTAGTTTTATAGTTGTAAATATTTGATGAAATTGAATGGGCTCTAATTCTTGAATATTAGGAAAAGGATATTATTTATAAAATATTTCCTTTGGACATTTCATCAAAAACAGCTCTGCATTTATTTGTCAATGTCTAGTGTGTTAACAGTGCTAAATGATGCCTCTGTTACATAAATATCTAATTTAATCATTGATCATTTCATGTCTCAAAAAAAAAAAAGATGAAAGAAGGAGGCATTTATGGTAGATGAAATTTAGAGTAAATGACTTGACCAGAATTATACTGTTCCTCAATGTTAAATACATTTATACTGAGGTCTTTAAACTCCAAGCTCAGTTCTTTCTATTCTATGCCCTGTTATAAAATCTCTTTTTTGATTTAGTTTTCATCCTTAAAAATGAGACTTTTTATCAGGCATTAATCAGTGTTAAAACAGTCATATAACAGTTCATATCATAATGGGATTTCTGAGTGGAAAGTAAGTAAAGTGAGTAAACACATGCATTATAAAGTACTTTTTTTTCATAGCCCCCCCCCCCAAATAGCTTGATTTTTTAGTAGTCTTTAGAGTTTGTTCACATCACTTCAGGAGGTATGTTAGTTAAGGGCACCAGCTCTGAATTGTGTTCACATCCAGGATGAGTGACTTTGAACAAGTTACGAGTTTTTTATTTGTGAAACAGGAATAATATCAATACATACCTTATGGGGTTGTTATATAGTATATATGTAATTTATGTTGCATATATAACATGTTTTATGTAATATATTATATGTAATATATCTAAGTATATATAAAATTATATGTAATATGTGTGATATGTAATATATGTAATATATAACATATATTTTATGTTACATATGATGTATATTTATATATGTTATATATAATGTGTGTGTCTATATATGTAACAGTACATTATCTGACCCATATAAGGATAGATTTCATGCTTTTTTTTAAATTCAGATTAAAACAAACAATACTGAGAGCTAAATCATGATTCATAAGCACATTTAATCAGCTGACAAAAAGCTAGTCTCCTGTAGGTTAAAGTGATTTCTCAACACTTATCATACAACGTATTTTATAAAACTATGTAGAATATCAATTTACTGCTATGAACTACGGCAATAATTGGGAGAAATACAAAGAACTGCTTAAGGAAAGGATAGTGTTTTCTCTTTGGATGTGTATGACTAGCGAAGTTCCTTTGGGTTAGAAAAATTTTAGAAGGGAAAATAATTGTTTTCTAAAGCCAGTGGCTCTCAGATCCTGAATCTGTGATGCGTGGTACAAAGACAACCATAGCACAAGAGTGATCGATGCCCCATAGCATGTCTCTTTTCTGCTTACAGGAGAGATCCTTTCCTGTGTCTGTCGTTAGCAGTACTCTGTGGTGTGAAATAAACGATCAAAAGTCATCAGCCTTTTCTTGATCATTTTTTTCTTCACGTCCAGATTCCTCCAAAGGACCTCAACCATCTTCAGGTGTAAATGGAAACACACAGCCCCCTGGCACTGCTGGGCAGCCGCCTGCCTCCGCCATCCCTTCCCCAAGTGCCAGCAAACCCTGGCGCAGCAAGTCCATGAATGTCAAGCACAGCGCCACCTCCACCATGCTGACCGTGAAGCAGCCAAGCCCAGCCACCTCTCCCACACCCTCTGCAGACAGACTGAAGCCGCCTGGGTCAGAAGGGGTCAAAACAGCTCCCTCGGGACAGAAATCCATGCTTGAAAAATTCAAGCTGGTCAATGCCCGGACTGCTTTACGGCCCCCACAGTCTCCCAGTTCAGGACCCAGTGATGGTGGGAAGGATGACGATGGCTTTTCTGAATCTGGTGAAATGGAAGGTTTTAGCAGTGGTCTGAATAGCGGTGGCTCAACCAACAGCAGCCCCAAAGTGTCACCTAAATTAGCTCCTCCAAAAGCTGGAAGCAAAAACCTCAGCAATAAAAAGTCTTTGCTACAGCCAAAGGAAAAAGAGGAAAAGAACAGGGACAAAAATAAAGTTTGCACTGAAAAACCAGTCAAGGACGAGAAGGATCAGGTGACAGAGACGGCTCCAAAAAAGACCTCTAAAATCGCAAGCTTGATCCCAAAGGGTAGCAAGACGACAGCAGCCAAGAAAGAAAGCTTAATCCCCTCTTCCAGCGGCATTCCCAAACCGGGCTCGAAGGTGCCAACAGCAAAGCAAACCATTTCATCTGGCAGTGCAGTGAGCAAAGAGTCAGAAAAATTCAGGACTACCAAGGGAAGCCCTTCCCAGTCCTTACCTAAGCCCGTTACCACTGAAAAAGCAAGCACATCCAATTGTCCTGCTCCTTTGGAAGGAAGGGAAGCCGGCCAAGCTTCTCATGCCGGTTCCTGTGCCGTGCTAGGGGCACAAGGCAGTGGGCAGACTGCGGGGAACGGTGCCGTCCACCTGCCTCAGCAGCAGCAACACAGCCACCCCAACACTGCCACGGTGGCTCCATTCATTTACAGGTAAGGTGGCCCCTGTTGGTCCACAGCTGTCATCTCCTGCAGGCCTTCATGCTCACAGTGTAAGAAGCACGGTTACTAGCATTGTGTTTTGCGGTGGTCATTTTGGAACAATGTTTCATCCTGAAGATAAAGGCCTCGAATTTCATCTTTTAAGAAAAACGTAACCCGTATTCTCTAGTCCTATTCCGCTTCCTCTTCCCTTCTTCTGCCCTCTTGTCTCCTCTTTTCAAGAACTTGAGGCTTTAGGAAGTTAACTTACTTGTTCTCAAAGGTGAAATGAACCTCAGATGCTATGACTTTTCCCTGTGTCTATTACCATTTTTATTATCGGTCTTTTAAAACAATTCTCAGTTTTATAACGTTTACAGATAGTTTTCTTTTCACCCTTGGGAGCAAGTACACCCAAATGCCTAAAGGGGCAGACTCTAGAGTCAGACACACGTGCTTTAATGTCCTGCTCTGGCCCGCACCAGCTTTGTGACTTTACGACTTTTCGTCTCATTTTCTTCAACCCTCAAATAGGAATAATAGTATCTACCTTAAAGCGCGGAGAAGAGTAATAGGGAAAATTCCTATGTTTGCTATATATTCTGGAACATTGTAAGTGTTTGTTGAATATTGTTTATAAGGTATTGGTTTTCCAGCATACAATTTATATTACTTTTCTCTGGCTAAGCGCTAGTTTCTAGGCACACATAATGACCTATATAATTATTATATTTGTCCTTTATTAATTTGTTCTTGCATTGTACTTATGTGTATTAAAATATGCCAACATGTGCTATATCTTAAAATATTTATTCTATACAGTTATAAAAATGGCATGTTTTGCCTATTGTGTGGATTGTCTTAATCAATTAGAAATATGGCAGTCACTGCTTTGCCTCCATTTTTGTTCATGGTCTTTTCTGCGAGGAGATGCTTAGGGAGGGATAACGTCAGCCCTTTTGGCAAGTTGGCAGTTCAATAACAGGAAAGACGTTTTCTGAATAGGAGGCAGT
This sequence comes from Prionailurus viverrinus, assembly GCF_022837055.1. Classification (NCBI taxonomy): domain Eukaryota; kingdom Metazoa; phylum Chordata; class Mammalia; order Carnivora; family Felidae; genus Prionailurus; species Prionailurus viverrinus. The sequence goes on from NC_062567.1 coordinate 98,652,710, forward strand.
ACCTGCTATAATTAAGTCAGGGTCAATATTATATAGCTTAATAATGCATTAAATTTATTAAATGTATGGGTTTTTTATGTAAAGAAAGTAATTATGAGGGTTTGTTTTCCTTCAGTGAAAAACCTGAGTGCTTTTCTGGTGCTTTATATACTCGGCGAAGCAAATTTAAAATTACTATATCTCAGCTTCTTTTTCAAGTCTGCCTTTCTGCCTTTAGGAGCAGTAATTCATTTAAAACCTTTGTATTTGGATCAGATGGGACTCAGCTCTAACTCCAGAGTCCCTGTGTGACAAATGAGAATTGAAGATGTCAAAATCATAATCCACATTTCACATATGTGAGAAAAATTATCAAGTGTTAAGTATGTCACACTCAGCACACATGTGCATCTCAAATGTATTCTGTAGAAGCATCAGTCATCTCAAATCACCACAAATGAATTTCACAGGAAAGCGTAAATCTAAGCAGAAAGATTGTGCCTGCCAGGTTAGCAAGCATGTTTTTAGAAGTGGCAACAGGCTTTTTTGGGGTTTTTTTTTGTTTGTTTATCATAAAGTGTCCAGTGGACACAAATTTGGTGGTTTCCATTTGAAAAATGCAACTCTCACTATTAAAAAGAGGAAGCAGCACAGCCTGGGGGTTTAAGTATGGATCAGTTGGGTGACCTTGCCACATTCTCCTACCTCTTAGTTTCTGTTTGCCCCTTTTAAAATGGAGATGATAAAACTGAGGTAATACAGCCAAGTAGCTAAGACTATGGGCTGTGAATTCTGCCTGTTCTACCACTGTTCAGAAACAACATCTTGTGTTGGTGAGTAGATGACCCCAGGAGCCAAGTTGGCTGGGTTGAAATCTCGACAATGTCCTTTGTTAGCCATGTGACATTGGGTAATGGATTTAAAGACTCCGAGCCTTGATTTCCTAATCTGTAAAATGGGGCTGATAATAAGAGAAGCTGCCTCCTAAGGCTATTTTGAAAATGAAATAAGTTGATATTTATACAAGCCTTAGGATAGTTCCCGCCACATAGTGAACAGTCTTCCCCAAATTTCAGTGTACAGTCCTGTGAAGTATGGTGGGTAAGAATGTCCACTCGGGGTGTTTTAAAGATGAAATAAGGCAACCTCATGTAAAGATTTTAGCACAGATCCAGATTCAGAGTAAATGGCTTATAAACATCACCAATTAGCGGTATTATTATGAATAATATAAGGTAGTTGAAAATAAAACCGTCTGATTAGAAAATTTCACGTCATAGTCTGCGTATGAGGCAACAGTTGCTGGAAGTCTCTTATAAATTCAGAATAATTTTGTAAATGATAATGTAAATCCCCTCAAGGTAGATTAATCAATATTTAAGCTTTTTAACTGTCAGTGAAAGATATTTAAATTACAGAATCATGTTGTTTGGATTAGGTAACCCTTGATTTACTTTTGACTCTGTTGTTCCAACCCCATGTAAGAATTCTTCCTGCAAAATTCCTGACAGACTTTTCTGGATTGCCAATTATTTGATAACAGGCATAAATGACTATTTTATAATGTTCTTGAGTACTTAGTACAAGTCTGTGTTTCACAAGATTTATGTTCATTTTCGCATTTAAACTTTATCATCAACAAATGAGGAAAAATGTTATCTCCATTTCACAAAGATGAAGAATCAGAGATTTCAAATCAGAATAGTAATTGCCATTTAAAGTCACAGGGCTGGTAGGGGTTTGCCTTTGAACTCAAATGTGCTTGGACCTATAGTATCTCCTTCTTTGTTCACTAGTTCTTCCTGCAAGAAATAGTTATTAGAAAGATTCTGGCCAGAAAAATGTCTATCATAGATTGCAGAATTCTTACCCACTTATGATAGGAAATGCCAAATTGCTTTCAAGTTGTGTGTGTGTGTGTATGTGTATAATGTATATAGTTTTGATATTTAAAGATAATTTAATAACTTCTATAAAATGGGAAGATTTATGGCTGAGAGTGATGTTTTTCTCCTTTCTTCACCCTGATTCTAGGTCATGCTAGGCTATTAATTATTACTTCTGGAACTCTAATATATGCTTCATAATACTCTTTGTTACAAATTGAATGTCAGAGTTCTATAAATATAATGTTGAGTTCTGGAAGTTAATGGATTTCATATTAGTCCTACTTCCTATACAATGCAAGCATGTTCTAAATTAAGTTTTTGTGACTCATTTATCTCTATAGTGTGATAAAAGTAGTTTTTAAGTTAGTATATCTTTATCCATTTAATGAGTGGATATAGCTGAAATCAAAAGTGGAAAATTTTAAGAAAGAATGTTTTAATTTAAAATAAAAAGTTCCCAATATTTAAACCTATTTGAATGGAATAGACTGCCATTGTATTAAGGTGGCTACCAGAGATATTTAAGATTTGGTAGAATGATGAGGCGCCTGGGTAGCTCAGTCAGTTAAGCATCCCACTCCTAATTTTGGCTCAGGTCATGATCTCAGGGTTGTGACATCGATTCCCACATCAGGCTTTGTGCTGGGTGTGGACTTTGCTTAAGATTCTCTCTCTCCCTCTACCGCTCATGTGCATTCTCTCTCTCTCTCTCTATATATATATATATATAAAAAAGAAAGAAAGAAAAGAAAGGAAGAGAAAAGAAAAGAAAAGAAAAGAAAAGAAAAGAGAAATATGGGTGCCTGGGTGGTTCAGTCGGTTAAACCTCCAACTTTGGCTCAGGTCATGATCTCACGGTGAGTGAGTTCAAGCCCTGCATCAGGCTCTCTGCTGTCAGCACAGAGCCCACTTCAGATCTTCTGTCTCCCCTCTCTCTGCCCCTCCCTTGCTCTCTCTCTTTCTCTCTCTCTCTCAAAAAATAAATAAATGTAACGAAAAATAATAAGAGGTAGAATGACAGGTTGCCATTGTTTAGGTAAAGGGAAAACACCAAATACGTTTTCATTTATGTACTCATCATTCATTTTGCAAATACTATGTATTAAGAACTACAAAGATTTTTTTTAAAAGGCTTTGAGTTCCAGTGAGGGAAGGAGTCAAACCATAAGAAACTCTTAAATATTGAGAACAAACTGAGGGTTGATGGGGGGTGGGGGAGAGGGGAAATTGCGTGATGGGCATTGAGGAGGGCACCTGTTGGGATGAGCACTGGGTGTTGTATGGAAACCAATTTGACAATAAAATACATCTATATATTTAAAAAAAGACGTTGCCTTGCCCTCAGGGAGTTCAGTCTATTGGACATAATGATAAAATATAATAAAAATTAAAAATCATTGCTGTTATGGAAGTATATACAAGAAATAATGTAGAAGAGAGTAGAGGTTTGGGATGTGGGATTATTGAGTGGAAAATTCAGAAGAAAATTTGGAAAGAATCCATATTTTACTCTTGATTTTCAATCACTCTCTCCCTGCACATCTTATTTGCAGTTAGTCCTATTGGCTCTTCCCCCCGAAAACATACCCTCAACCAGGCATTTCTTTCCATTTCCACCCCCATCTCCTGGTCCAAGTCATGTCACCACCAGTACTTACCTAGATTCCAGTGAGTCTTCCAGATTCCACTTCTGGCCCTTTCCAACAGCATTCTTCACACAGCAGGGGCTCTAGCCTCCTAAAAGTGTACATTATATATGTCATTCCAATTTATGAGACAATATATTGGATTTTCACTACACTTGAAAACAATGAAACCCAGACACCTTGCCAAGACCTACAAGTCCCTACATAATCTGACCCTCTATCTAACCCACAGGCCACACTCATACCATTTCTCCTGTAGGGCACTAAACCCCTGCCTTCGTTCTGTTTCTCAACAAACTAACCTATTCTGCTTTGGTGCCTTTGTCATAGATAATCTCTCTACCTGTGACAATCCTCTTCCAGAGCAAAGCAGGCTACTTCTCATCAGATCTCTGCTTACATGCTGCCTCTTCACACAAGCTATCTCCAGCCATGTAATCCAAAGAAACATTCAGTATGGCTTTTGCCAGAATTCTATGACATCATCTTCTTATATTTTATTCATAAAGTTTATTATTATCTGATATTATTTTTAAATATTTATTTTGAGAGAGAGTGAGAGAGAGAGAGAGCGCTCAAGCAGGGGAGAGGGGGAGGGAGAGGGAGAGAGACAATCCCAAGCAGGCTCCATGCTGTCAGCACAGAGCCCAATGTGGGGCTCGATCTCACGAACACTGAGATCATGACCTGACCAAAAACAAGAGTTGGATGCTTAACCAACTGAGCCACCCAGGCACCCCTGCTATTATTTTGATAACTTATTAATAAGTATTATTTCATGGCACCTGGTTGGCTCATTCGGTTAAGCATCTGACTTCGGCTCAGGTCACGGTTTGTGAGTTCGAGTCCTGCATGGGGTGAGCTCGAGCCCCACTCCCAATGAGCAAGAGCCCTGCTTCAGGTGAGCCCCCCTTCTCTTTTTCTCCCTCTCTGCCCCTCGCTCACTTGCTCCCTCTCTCAAAAAAAAAATCAGCCACTTCCAGCTATAAATAACAAGCCTATTGATACCAGCTCTTATATTTTTTATTTAGTAGTGTAATGCCCAGAACAGAACCTACCTACCATGGGTACCATGTGAAATTGTTGAATGAAACACCATCAACATGGTTTAGACTCACCTGCTATAGATGAATAGAATAATTAGCAGCAATGAATAATGAAACAGAGAAACTTCTGAAATCTCTTACCTCCTATAAATGAGCTAGATGGTTTAACTGAAATATAAACAGCTTTAAAATATTTAAAGAATGAAATTTTTTCTCTTCAGGACATTCATTCACTTATTTTGTTCTTCTTCCAGTAACTCCCTACTAAAATCTATTATGTATAAAACATGAGGATAGAGTGAAACATGACACATCCCAAATGTCATTTTCTTTTTGTTGTCCACAGTATAGTAGGCAAGAGACTGATTCAAAGATCACTACAAAATGAAGCGAGATGTCTAAAGCTCTCCAACAGCGAACCAGATTTGGTACATTGAGACTTCAAAACATGGAAAATTACTGCTAGGTGTCGGAATCAGAGAAAGTGGCACTTGAACTGGGTTCTGAAAGATAAGTGGGATTTAGGCATGCTGAAATGAGGGGGACAAGGAAGAAATTGCAAGACTGAAGGAACCATATAAACAGGATGAATACCAGATGTGTAGGGCAGTCAGCAAGTAAAATAGATTTCCTGGAAAATGAAGGTTGATTGGAGCCTAACTGTAACAGAAATTATTGAATATCAGGCCCTTAGACTTGTGTGTGTGCGCACGTGTGTGTGTGTGTGTGTGTGTGTGTGTGTGTGTGTGTGTGTGCATGTGTACGAGAGAGAGAGAGAGCACAAGTGTGTGAAGCATGATTATGAAAATCGCTGTGTCTTCACTGTGTAAGTTAGATTGTTAATGGAAGACAACAGCATAGGTTAAAATGCTCAATGGCTATATGAGGGAGAAATTTCCTGACTTTTCAGAGGTAGCTTTGTTAAGATTTGAATTAGAGGTCCCAATTACAGGAGGAAAGGAAAGGGAAAGAAGAGCGTCGTTCAGAAAAGAAGCTTTTCATTCTTCTTGTTCTTTCTTGGTATTCTTTCTTGGTTTGACTCTATGCTGTCTTCTTCAAACTTGTTTTCCTCACCTGGAGTTCAAAAGTTACTACCTTTGCTCTATTTTAAAAAAATGCCTCCCCTCTACCCACATGTCATTTTTCTTACATAGCTTGTGTATTCATCACTTTAGAGCTATAATTCCTCATGATGGTAAAGACATATTAAGTCAAATAGTGAAGTAAATAGTCAATTAAAGAGAAAAGAGAGACGTGTACATTTTTCCCAAACCTCAGTCTTTTTAGCAGCCCCCAATAATTTTCAAAAGAGCTATTAACCAGATTCTTAACTTGCTATTTTAAGGTCCACCTTCTTTTCCTTATTTTCTGACCACTTGTAGTAAATACCAGGAAAACAGTGCATTTGATATAAAGCAAACATCTTAAGGCAAAGGGAGTAGAATCAGGAGTGGGGGTCGTTTGCACTTGCATGCACATTTGTGCACACACACACGCACGCACACACGCAGAAAGAACCCAACACATAGATAAGGCAAGACACTGTTATTACAGAGAAGAAAACCATCATGCATCTTAAACCTATGAATTAAATATAGGAAGAGACCCTCTATACACACTTGAATTGTAAAATTAGGTCAGTAAAGTCTGAATGCAGAGGTTTCGTTTTTTTTTTCTTCACAAAATGTATCTTATACAACAGCATCATGGGTTCTCAGGAGACATTTTTGTTGTAGCCAGTTTTTGTGAGAGTTCAGATTTGCCTAGGAAGTGACAAGAAAAACTGACACTTGAATATACTACGTTCTGAAAGGTAAAGAATGCAAAACATTAATTTTGAAAATGCTTACGCACATGGTTTTAAGTTTGGCTAATTTGTTGAACCAGTAAACTGAGTAGGAGGAGCTGTGAGTATACCAGATTGAAATGGAGAGCAGATAACCATCATGCAGAAAAAGCTTTTCTAAGCCCTGCAGCTACTATTACAGATTATGCTGCAATTGTGGTTTTATGTGAACTGGGCATAATTGGTCATCAGTACAAAGTGCAGCTTATTGAATGCCGGCCTTGAGAGCTTGTCTTTTGCTAGGTTTGAGATATATATGTGCATCGGGTAGCAGTTTAAACTCCTTCGCACAGCAGTATTTTTAAGATGGAATATGGAGACACCACTAGAAGAGGGCCTGTTGTGTGGGATAGTGCTAGGAGCTGGCATTCTCTCAGCGGAGAAGCTTCATCAAATACCTTCTGTAGTTGGCTTACGAGGTTTGCTGCCAGATTGCCCAATCAAACCACTGCTGTTTCTTCTTTCTATATTTTATTTGCTCTTGGAAAAATGTTAAGCTTACAGAAAATTTGCAAGAATAGTACAAAGAACTCCCATACATACTTCACTCACGGCAGCCAGAGACTTTTTCAAGTTTCACTGATTGTCCCAGAGATACCCTTTGACCAATTCAGGGTGACTGTTGTACCAAGTTGGCATTTCTGCCTATTTTCCCTCAATCTGGAGCAGTTCTTTGATCTTTGCTTGACTTGCATGACGCTGATGTGGTGAAAATAAGCATTTGTAGACTGTTTCTTAATTTGGGCTTGTCTCATATTTGCTCATCACTAGATGTGTATTATATATTTTTATTCAGAATGCCACAGAAGTGATGCTGTGTTTTTCCCATCGCGTTCTATCAGATAGCAACAATACTGATACTTCCCATTTTGGTGATGTGAAATTTAATCCCTCGATTAAGATAATTTTGCCATGGTTTTTCACTCTAGAGTTTTCCCCGTTTGTATTCAATGAGTATTTTTGTGGAAAGGTATCTTGAGACTCTTTGTAAAAATTCTGTTCCTGGATCTCCTTTACCTCTAGGATTCAGCATCCATTGAGATTTTTTTCCATAAATTAATATTTTAGTTGAGTGGAGGTCAAATGACTTCTAATCCTATCATTCCTTCCACATTTCTGCCTTGGGTTTCTTTATTAAGAGATGCCCCTTCTCCTTTGCCTTTTCCTTCTCCCTCCCCCTCTTCCCCTCTCTTCAAATTGTATGGATTAATGGATTCCCATTGTATTAAGCGGATTCTAACCCATTGATATGACTATTTTAATGCTTAAATTTTCTCAGGTTTCACTACTGGGATCCCCTTCAAGCTGGCTTCTGCCCCATTATTCTTTGAGAACTTTATTTCTTTTCAGCTCCAGGTGTTCAGGCTCATCTTGTACTCTCCCTATCTCTTGGCTGCAGCTTTTACTAAGGAGTCCTGGTTTCTTTTTGTAGAGAGTGATATTTAGAAACCAAGATCTCACTGCTCCCTGGTTTCCTAAATGGTAAAATATATGTAGGTACACACACACACGCAAACACACACACACACACACACACACACACACACACACATACTTATATCATTATTTATCTCAGTGTCTGTGAGCTATCTATGATAGATATACACACAGACAGATAGTCCTCCACTTAAAATGGAGTGAAAGCAAATACACGCTGAGCAGAAACCATACTTTTGAATTTGGTTTTTGCCGGGGCTAGTGATATGCAGCACTGTCCTCTCTTGTGATGCCCGTCAGCAGGCGGAGCCTTAGCTCAGTCAGCCAGCAATCACAAGAGTCAGCAACCAATGCATTGACAACCGTTGTGTCTCCATACGACCACTCTGCTTTTCATTTAAAGTACAGTATGCAATAAATTACATGAGGTATTCAGCACTTTATTGTAAAATAGGCTTTGTATGAGATGGTTTTGCCCAACCGTAGGTTAATGCACGTGTTTTGAACACATTTAAAATAGACCAAGCTAAGCTATGATGGTAGGTCAGTTAGGTATATTAGATTCCTTTTCAACTTACAATATTTTCAACTTACAACGGGTTTATAGGAATGTAACCTCTTCATAAATTAAGGACAATACATAGATATGTATGCATATACATAATACATAATTTATGTATATGTATATACACACACACATACATACATATTTCCTTTCCATACTTGTATTTCCTTTTGTTAACTGAGAAACTTGGCTCACATTATTCTCCATATATCTTCTTATTTGCTCAACCCATCCTGAAATAACAAATTTCCCATCCACACTTAGTACTCTTCCTCCTGACTCATTTCTGTCCTTGGCCCTAGGTGCCACCTGTCTGCCTTCCCAACAGGAAGGAAAGAAGAGAGCAAAACCATGGTGGTTTTAGAAAGATATTTACTTTTCTTTGCCCTTGTTTGATTTATAAATCAAACTATTAGACTATTAATGTTGCTGTCTCAACCCAGCTGTATTTGTGCTTACATGTGTGACTATATCCATATTAAGATGAATCCAGGGGAGGATATATTTTAATATAAATTAATGAGCAAACACTCATATTTATGATATTTGAAATTTCTAATTGATAGTATCTAGGACTTACTGCTGAAGTCCTTTGAGTGGTACATATAATAGCTTCTTTTTTGTAAGAGTACAAATTTAAGGTAGTAAAGAGTAAAGAATAATATTTAAGGTAGATCAGTAGCTATTGTCATTTTCAAATACTGTGTGTTATTCACTTAGTGACTGAAGTATCTGTCAGCTAAGGAGACCTCAAGTGTACTAAAATAGTGTCCAGAGGCATTTGAATGGTGTTAAACTGGAGGGTAGTGGTTAATAGAACAGTGTTTAGAGGTAGCCAGGGTCACATATGGGATAACTATCTACCAGCTTGTTATATAAGGCAAATTATTAAACCTCTAGAAGCCTGAATCTATCTACAGCACCTATATTATAGGTGTCTTAATCTGTTTAGGCTGCTGTCACAAAAATAGGCCTGGTGGCTTAAACAGCAAACATTTATTTCTCATGGTTCTGGAAGTGGGGAGTCTAAAATCAAAGTGCTGGAATTTCCAAGTCTGGTGAGAGCCTGCTTTCTGGTTCACACATGACCATTTTCTCACTCTGCCCTCTCATGATAGAAGGGGTGAGGGAGTTCTCTGGGGTCTCTTTTAAAACAACACTAATCCCAGGCATGAGCGTTCCACTCTCAACACCTAATCAGCCCAAAAAGCCTCCACCTCCTAATACCATCATATTGGAGATTAGTTTTCAACGTAAGGATTTGGGGGAGGAAACAGACATTCATTCCATAACAATAGGATTGTTGGGACATTTAGGTGAAATGCCATCAGTAAAATACCAGGCATAGTATTTGGCACATGGTAAGTGCACAGAAACAGGAAATCGCTTTTGTGTTAATCATCAGTGAACTCTACGCTTTTCACTGCTACCACTCTTAGTAAGAGATACTAACCCTGAGAGCCTGGCTTGTTAACACTCTAAATATGGTGTTTTTGCAATGCTATATTTGACAGTTTCAGTAGGTACTTGCAACGTGTTGACCATGTTGTAAATACACAGTAATTAGTCTGCGCAATTCAGGTCTTTTAAATATTTTACAGGAACATCATGACACTTATTTTTTTTTTCCTTTTTCCAATCAGAATGAGGAAAATGTAGTATCAGTTTATGTAGGAACAGTGAATGATGCCACTGCATTATTCACTGTGTCTGTCAAAATGAACCCTTTGATTGGAGAACAGTATTGATTCTGAAGTCTTCATAAATTGTTTCATGAATCAACCCCAAGCCCTTTTATTTTATCAGAGTGAAACATGCACAGAAAGAGAGGACATGTTGGGAGTCTTCAGAGATTTAACTGAACTTCTTTGATCATTTGTATAAAAGTTAAATCTTTACCAGTTAGCAGTGATTGCCCCTCTGGAGACTAGGGTTAAAATTTGAATCCACTCTAAAATACAATGAATGGAAATCTGGAGAAATGGATGGTTTGTAACATATGTAGACCAGAGACCTAGATCCATTTACATGCATATATGAAACAAGATGTCTTGTAGGTCCTTTTTATAAATTATTTAAAATTTAACCCTTTCCCTGTTCCTTTCCTTGATCAATCTGCTTCCCTATTGTTGATAATATAGGTAATACCATGGAAAATACACCAAAGAACTTGAAAATAAGGTAAATAAGATTGTATCCTGTCGGGGCGCCTGGGTGGCTCAGTCGGTTAAATGTCCGACTTTGGCTCAGGTCATGATCTCATGGTTCGTGAATCTGAGCCCCTCATTGGGCTCTGTGCTGACAGGTCAGAGTCTGGAGCCTACTTCAGATTCTGTGTCTCCCTCTCTCTCTGTTCCTCCCCTGCTCACACCATGTCTCTCACTCTCTCTCAAAAATAAATAGGATTAAAAAAAATCACCTCCTGTAAATTAAAATAAAAAAGATAATAAAGCAGGAATCAGCCAGAAATACACACTGACAGATTTTTAAAAACCAAAATAAAATGAAATGTTCTAATAGATCACTGAGCTGTCAGAAGTGTGCATGCTTAAAAATATATGTATATTTATTTATTTATTTTTGAGAGAAAGCAAGCACACATGAGCAGGGAAGGCATAGAAGGAGGGAGAGAGAAAATCCCAGCCAGGCTCCTCACTGTCAGCACAGAGCCTGACATGGGGCTCAAGTCCATGAACTGTGAGATCATGACCTGAGCGAAAATCAAAAGTCAGACGCTCAACTGACTGAGCCACCCAGGTGCCCCTAGTAGTGTGCATACTTTTTATAAGAGCCTCAGATAATAGGGCCTGAAGACAGCTGATGGAATTGAGTACCAAGTCTCAAACGCTGAGGAAGATAGCTACCGTCAGCTCCTGAGCAACTTTTTAAGATCTGTTTATTCAGAGCAAAGCAGAATTTCTACTCTCAAAACACATTCAAAATACATTTTTACTTGATACAGATTTTTCTAGAACTTTTGTAACTAGCATGATCACATGCATTCAGTCTCCGGTAACAGTTACCGATCTTGTTCTCGTAAGAACCAATTGGCATTGGGCTATAGCCAGCCATCAAAGTGAACTACTTAATGTGACTCAGCTTCTGAGAGATCAGTCTATGAATACTGAGTCTTCAGGACTATAGGCCAATCCTGGCTCACAGCCAGTTCACCAAGGCACCCTGCCTTTCTGAGGCTTCTTGGCAGACAGCCAGTAAAGTTTCCCTGGGGTCTCCAATCTCACTACATACTCTCCATTTAAACCTCTTCAGCAAGTAATAAATATCCTTAGAAAACTTCAGCGGACTTTAACCCTTCATTCAGGGACAGCAGGCTAAGGAACAGGTCAGGGAGGTGCAGTGGCCCACAAGAAATAAGCCCAAGTAGAAGAACCGACTGTAGTGGGCTTTAGCATTGAGGAAGGTGGGGCTATCAAAAGACAGGGGATATAGGAGAACCTGGAGGCCAGAGAAGAAAAGAAATGAACTACTATTATTAGTAATAATAACACTTGAGTTCAAATTACTTTGGAAGGCACATATTTTTCTTTCATACATGAGCAAACTGAGGTTTAGGGAGGCTAAGTAACTTAGCAAGGTCACATGAGTTAACTAGTTAGTTAGAGACCCAAGTTATACATTGCATATACCATTATACCATGCTTCCCTCCATATGCTGTACTCTAATACTATTTTATGATGATGGCTAATAAGATTTATTCATTTATTTTTCTAATATTTTCTCAGTGCAATACATTGCGAGACCAAGGCTAGGCGTTGGGGTACAATGGCGAGCTTAAACGTGGGCAGTGGAGTCTAGTTTGGGAGATAAACATTGATCAAATAATTAGATTTTGCATTGGAAGTGTACGAAGTACTGTCAAGATAGATACAGAGAGTAGATAAGTACTTACAATTTGGGACTTTACCTGAAAATTAGAGATGGTTCTTTAAGAGTTACTTGAACTGAAGGGAGAGACTTAATTGGATGAAGAGAGAAGGAAAGTAATGGAGTGTAAAAGCCCAGTTGAGGCAGGGGGCTATGAGAAGTGGGTAGAAAATTCGTGTGACCACAGAGACGAGAGATAAGAAGACTCACATGCAAGATGGTACTGGAGAGGCAGACAGAGATCAGACCACACAAAGCCACCTTATAGTTTCCCTAAAGGTTTCATCCAGGATACCATGAACAAGGGACATTACAAGTTTAGATTACAACAAAAGATTACAAGTTTAATTCTGTACATGATAGATTTGAGATATCTTTGTGACAACTAAGAAGTAATGTCAATTAAATAGCTGTGCTATACATCTGGAATTCAGTGGAAAGTGCTAGGTTAGAGCTAGAATATGGAATTCATGTGTGGCTAGGTAATCATGAATACAATGAATGTGCTTGAAGAGACTACAATGAAAACTGGAAAAAGCTTAAGATACTGCTTTGAGGAACCCACAGTTTTGCCCTCTGTATCCCCTTCTTTTCACTACCCAGAACCACATTTAATGATTGGGTAAAAGAGAGCAAAAGAGGGGGAAAGTGGCATCCAGAGAGAATGGGGAACAAACTGGAAAGTTTTTGTCATAGAAGCCAGGGTAGGATGACTTCATGAAAGGAATGATGGTCTGCTGTTCTAAATGCTGCCAAGACATCAAGGAAGGTAAAGACTAAAAGGCGTTGATTTTAGCAACATTGAGGTCTTTACTTGCCTTTATGTTATGTCCTTTCACTTGAACGGTATATCCTCTTTCTTAATTTTGCCATGCTTTTTATATTCAGTTTCAAGTTAGAATAAAATAAGGGCAGTCTGCTAGAAATCAACAGAGGCCATTTATGTGAATTCTCACTTAGCTCTTTCTTTTGTATATTAATTCCTATATATACACTTTCGTCCATACATATAGGATAATGTTTTCCACGATTTCTTAAAATCCTAATGAGCTTTTCAGAGTTTCTGGATATGTCATTTCATATAAAGTATTGTGGATATCAGTGATTACACTTTATTTTCTCTCAAACAACACGAGGACTTAGAATAAAAGTAACATATTAATTAAACTTTGATTCAGGGGTACCTGGGTAGCTCACATGGTTAAGTGTCTGACTTTTTTTTTTTTTTCCGGCTCAGGTCATAATCTCACTGTTCTTAAGTTGCAGCCCTGAATCAGGCTGTGTGTTGACACTGCAGAGTTGGTTTGGGATTCTCTGTTTCCCTCTGGTGTGCCCCTCCCCCCTGCTTGCATAGATGCACATTCTCTCAAAAATAAATAAATAATACATAAATAAATAAATTGTAAAGAAATTGATTCAGGAAAAAAAAAAGCATACTGAATTCCTCTTTCACATTTTTGAATATTCTGTATAGTTTTTAAAAGTGAGAAATATTTAGTGGTCACTCACCATGGTCCAAACCCAGTAATACAAATGGGACTTCAAGGTTGCCTCCTCCTGTATCTTAGTTCATCCTCTAGTTTTTGTTTTTTTTTAAGATGTGGTGGTTCGGATCAAATATATGTGGATTTTGAAGCTGCATCAGGAAAGATCATGCCTCTTAAAACATTTGCTTGTGCATAAAAGAAGTAATGCATGAAGATTAGAATATCAAAATATATGCAGTCCATCTGTTCTGTACTTTTATCTGATGAGACCTACTCTCTACATGTTAATTACATACACAAATACATAGCTGCGCACATATACACACACAAATATAAAACATAAGATAGATGAAATTTTAATAATGAGAATTTGGTTCTGATTGACTTTGGCTTTTCTGAAATTGAGACATTATAGCGATGTTTACGGCTCAGAACAAATTCAACATTAATTTTTTACTTACACTTTCTGTTTTAGGATATATTTTCTAGAATTTTCATGAAAAAAAACTATAGGGATGCTTTCAGTATTTTTATTAGTTATTCTCACAAGAGTGCAATTTAGCCAGACTTTATCTAAAACTGCAGAAAAAGTTGGATCTTTTCAAGTTTTGTGCTTCCCCCCAAATGTAACTATTGGTAATTACAGGCTTTCAAATGTAGAAAAGGTTAAGAAATATGATAATATCTCACTCCTACTTGGGTTGTATATGAAAATAAGGATTTTCTCTTACAGATAGTTTAGGAATGTCATCGTCATAAGGAAGTGCTTACTTGCCTTAATAGAAAACTTGACTTCTGCTTGTACTACAACAATAGAAATGTTGACTTCTGCTTGTACTAGGGAATTTTGAGTCACTGATGACAGCAATTGCTATTTGTTCTGTCTTTTTGGTTAATTTCAGATCACATTCAGAAAACGAAGGCACCTCTTTACCATCTGCTGACTCCTGTACCAGTCCTACTAAGATGGATGTATCATATAATAAAACTGCTAAGCAGTGCCTAGAGGAGATATCTGGTAAGTGACCTGACTGATGGGTAGGACAGACCTCAGAATTTTTGCAATCTCTCCATAAGTCTTTTTAATAAAAGTCATATCTGTGCCGTACTGTTTTTTCTTAAGCATAAATGGACTGTGTGCATCTTATGCATCAGAGATTCTTAGATATTTGTCTACTTTGCTCAGGGTGATCTCTTTGTTGTTCTGTGAAGAATTTTGTGAAGAATGGTAGGGCTTTTAGAGGCTGAGGTCTTCAAGTCATGGTTGCCCTCAGTCAAGTTCAATATAATCATAGAAAACCTGGGGAAGCTTCATTGTTAATAAGACAGCCCTTGAATATATTTGGAGATTTTAAAATGTGTTAAGGATCAGATGTCAATACAAATGTTCCATGGCCAATCCCATCCTGTTCTGTCTTTAGTTCTCTACTATTTAGAACATTCCTACACAATGGCTCCAAATGTGTATTTAGGAAAAATTCTAATTATGGAAATATTTCATTACATATAAATAATGTAAGGAAAAAACATATATACAATTTGTTAGGTTTGTAAGTATATAAAACCAGCTTCTCTGCTTTAATCCAGTGTGTTTTTATAGGACCCAAATGAGTGTAGGCATATATGGAAGGCTTTTGGTATAATTATATTATATATATTATATATATAATATATATTAATTAATACTAATATATATATAAAAATCTGTATTCATGAGCAACTAAAGAATTTTTTAGAAAAACATACTAAGGGGAAAGAGTTTGAGGACAGTTTTTCTAATTCTAAGAGTAAGAATTCATAGAAGTAGAGGTATTCTCTTATTCCAATAAGTTTCTGGTCAGCCTTTATATATTCTGAAGAAAAAAAAAATGAAAGAACTATTTAATTTTTTAAAAAAATGCTCTAGTGCTCGAAAGATTCAAAATATTGTCCTGAAGTTCATGAAAATAAACATATTAGAAATTTGGGGGTTAAAGAGCTTCTTTGGCAGAAGCTCTTTGGCAGATTTGAACACTGTGGCAGGCAATAGCCATTCCTGCAATATCCACCAGTAGATATTGATCCCGTTGACAACACAACATTATGAGGGTTCCTTTGGAATCATCAATGGTATCATCAGGCATCAGAGGTTTTGTGTGAAGATTGCAATGGGCCAGTTCCGGGTAGAGGTAGATATGGTAATGCTAAGACATAGCTATTGGGATTGTATTTACAGAATTTTCAAGTACTTGGGGGAAGTTTTGGCTTTCCCATAGCTCCAGATAGTCTCATAATGAGAATGATGATGCATATCTGTATTGTGACTAGATATTTTTAAAACCTGGTGTGGCATGGAGATGCATATACTTCACACATTTCTTTATTCATGAATGTCTTCAGTTATGTATCAGTATGCCTATGAAATACCAGAGCTCAAATATGTAGGATAAAATGCTTTTATACAGTTTGAATTTTAGGTTTTATGGGAATTTCACAAAGGAACATCGTTTCTTTGAATTTAATATATCACTGAGTATCTGTTTAAATAAATAATCCACATGTGAATTTTTCCTCAAGTTCCTTACTCTGTCCATCATGTGATCACTTCTTTCACATTTTTAGTTGATATTTCCATTTAACGTTCTGATGTTTTTAAATATAACACTTGAAAGTGGGCACCTGGGTGGCTCAGTCGGTTGAGCGTCAACTCTTGATTTAGGCTCAGGTCATGATCTCAAGGTCGTGAGATTGAGCCCTGTGTCAAGCCTCATGTGGGGCTCTGCAATGAGTGTGGAGCCTGTTTAGGATTCTCTCTCTCCCTTTCTGTGTGCGCCTTCCCCACTCGCTCTCTCAAAGTAAATGAACATATTAAAAAAATAAATATAACACTTGAAAGTGAAATATAAAGTAGACTTTAACATAATATAATAATTTAATGTATTTATCACAGGATATAATATTATTTTGCATTTTTATTAATTATTTCTATAGAATAATAGATTCAAGTCTGTGATTTAGATAGGAATAAAAGAAAACAGCATAAATGGTGAAATGAGTCTTTCCTGATTGTGTCATTTCTGTTAACATTTGTTTAAAATGATAATAAAAATAATAAAATTTATCTCAGTGCAAGCTTGGGATTTCCCAGAACAAAGATGATATTCATTTATGATTAGTAGGGTAAAAATTGAGTACTATAATTTGAAGAACACAGATGAGAGTATACAGGTAGACCAGTGATGAGAGAATGATTAGCATCCCCTGGCCTTTCTTCCAATGATCTTGTCTTCTAATCCCTCCTGAGCTACTTATTTTCACTGGCACACCCTTGAGCTGAGCATCATCAGAATCTGCGGCTTCTCTATCAGTTCACTTCTGTGCACCCCATTCTTACTGATTAAATCCTAGCTTTTCAGTGGTCTTCCTATTGTTCCATGACTCTACCACTGGTTCTGCTAGGATTTCTAAATTCATTGATCCTACAGCTTTTTACTGACCCTCACCAAACTCTTCATATTCTTTCTTACCACCCCCCCCCTTAATCAGCTGAATCCCTGTGGTAACTGAATGCAATTTGACTTTTGCATATACTCTTTACTGTTCCTCCTCTCTCACTTCATTTGATGAAATCACAGACCTGGTTACATTAAACTCTCCACCAGTTCCGTACCAGAAGTGAATGAACCTGGAGAAAAAAACATGTCCCATGTGGATGTGATTCATTTTACATTTATGATCACCAACCTCAAATGAGTATTTGTTGCTGCCGAGCAATCATTCTGTATTTCCCCAGTCCATTCACTCTTTTTTTTTTTCATCTAAGACCCCTCTCAAGTTCTTAGATGATAATTTCATGCCTTTTCTTCTCAAATTTACCATACCAACTCTCCCATCCTCTAACTTATGACCTTGATGTTGACTTCACTGAAAAAAAAATTAAAGCAGAGAGAAAATAATTTTATACAACCCTGCCATCACATCTACCTATACACAACATTTATACCCATTCTTACCACCTTTTCTTGGATTACTTTCTCTTCTACCTCTTTAAGAGCTCCCTCTACACCAAATGGTTCTCTTTAGTCCTCAGGATACGACATCTCTCCAGTTTCAATTTTTGAAAAAAAAAAAACAAAAAAACAACTTCTCTTGACCCCTCCTTTCCTTCTTTCTTCTCTTCCTGATTTCTGTTGTTGCTACTTACTACATTCTGGCTGCTAGAGAAACCATAGACCTCAAAATCACTGGAAATTATTACCAAGCCCACAGAATATTCCTTTGAAGACAAAATGAATTAGGGGAAATGAAATGTTCTAGGAAGTAGAGAAAATAATTTTGGCCCCTGCACTGTCATTATTTAGCTGAATTGTTCCTTGGTTTCCTTTGTGTGTGTGTGTGTGAGAGAGAGAGGGATGACTGTAATACTCAATAAACTCACAGGATTGTTCTAAAATACAGTTTCATTCATCCATCCATATTTTCAGTAATCTTCACCTGGTTCCATATACATGCCAGTCTTTCCAAAGGTTGGGAAGACAAACATGACTAAGACATGAGTCCTCCTATAGAAGAGTAAGAATTAAACTTTAACCCCACAAATAATTAAATTACTAGATGCCTAGGAACAACTAAATTAGCTGTAAAGAGTTATATAGGGCTTAAAATAAAATTCTAGGAAGAAATAACTTCAGTAAAAACAATTTGAAAAATGAAATTCTACTTACCTTATTATTGTCATTAGTTTCTTATTGTAAAACTGGGCACTCAATTGACTGAAATCTTGGTAACTCGCTGGTTTTCTATAATAAAAAATATCAATGCTGTTGCTGTTGTTGAATTCATACTGCTAATGGTTGGTGTGGCATCCTCCCTGGGGAAGAATTCTGTTCTGTTCTCCAAGGGAGGTAGACTTAATGGTATAGAACTCTGATGGATTTAGTCTTGGCAGAATAAGATCCAGGTTTTGTGAATTTTTGAAGCCTATGCAATTTGAGGGAACCTGAAAATAAATGCAAAAATAGAAATATAAAATTACATGTAGTATTTTAGGAAGTATCTTAAGCTGGTTAGACCTCTGTATCTTAAGAACCTTTGGCTTCACAATAAATACACCTTGATGTCCTGGTGTACTTTTGCCTGACCAGCCTCCCTTACCCCATCTGCTAATAATAGCACCTTAATATTTTTTTTTCTTTTTTGGTGGGGGAAACCATTGTCCTATTAATCAATCACTGCCTAAGTGGCTCAAGTGAAATTGACCCAAGCAGATCAAATCAAAACAATCTTTTCCCTTGACCACAGTAACTCTTTCAGGAATGGACATGTGACCCAATTCAGTTTAGTCAGAACTAATGAGAATAAATCTCAGAACTTTCCCTAACACTGTTAGAAAAGAGACACTGTTTATCCACGAGACCTAAAGCTATCAAAAGAAGCTGGTAGCTGCTGGCAGTTACCTTCATCCTCAAGTGAAACAAACATTGAGAAAACGGAACTTAGAACAGAAGAGAATGAGCTCAAGGTCATTGTAGGGGATGTCTGAGCCTCTGTGAACAAGCCATGCCTGATACTATCCTTCCCTCCACCCCTGCACTCTTCCTCAAGGGAAAGGAAAATCCCCGTTTGTGCTTAAACAATGTGAAAAACATCCCTATTGCATGACCTACAAGATGTATGACACATAAAGGTTGGTGATACTGTTAAGGAGCAAACTTGAGTGGTTCACACTGAAATGCAGGTTTGCTAGAGACATTCACTAAGTCAGGAAGCTTAGGTGTTTACACTTTGATCTACACAGTAATTCACATAAAGCTATATAAAACACTGTCTTTGTGATTAAATGGTACTGGAAGTTAAATGTAGTTAAATTATGGTGTGAAGAAATGTATCAGAAATAAATAACAATAAAATGGCATACTGAAGAAAACTCAAGATTTTTACAATTTGGAGACCTTATATCCCTCCGAAGTCTTTTACATATATCATTCAAGTGTCCTATTATTTGTCATTTTCTCAAGGGAAAAAACCTAATGATATTTACCCAATCTAATAATGGTGGTCCCATTAATTATTACAGTCAGGTGGAATGTTATTAAATAATTTGTGGCAACAGGTGAACAAGCTTCTTGCTTCCAGCCTATCCTTTAAGATTCATGCCACAGCCTTGATACTGTAAGTCCAGCCAAAATGATGGTTCAGATATTATTGTTTTGGCTCGGGTTTCATTCTCACGTTCATTGACAAAAAGAGTTTGGCCTCAGAGACCATCCCATTCATTGAGTGCCAAGAGATCCTGCCAAACATAAAGGGAGCTTTATTTTTTAGTCCACGGGAATCATTCAGGAAAGATTTTAGTTTAGTTTTTTTCTTTTTTTTTTTTATATAGGTTCACACTTGCCCTTTTGTGTGTGTGTGTGTGTATGTGTGTGTGTGTGTGTATGCGCATGCGTGCACACACACATAAGGCTTTTTACCAACATGTATAACATTTGTTTAATGCCCTTTTTAATCTTTATCTAGAATTTATATTCAAATGAAAAACATTGAAAGATGCCAGGCTGACTTAATATTAGCAAAGCTGGCATACCATATGTAAAAAAGTAATAAAATAATTTGACAAATTCAGGAAATCGTTTTAGACGTAAGGATTTAAGTTAAGCAGAAGGATAAGTTAATGGTTACATGTGTTTTCTTTTCGGACGTACCAGACTTTGTCTTGAATAATGGTCAATATCTGGTATTTAAGACCTTTGTAAATGATCACTTAAGTCGCATTTTTCTTGAATTTTTGTAAAAATTAAGAAATCAAGCTCAGGTAATTTAAATCACTTAAGGTCTTTTACTTAAATAGTCACTTTACAATTATGTTTACTAAAACGCTGAGAAACATTCCTTTTTAGAACATTATAGTAGCTATGCTTTATGTTAAGTCTTGGCAAAATCAGAGAGTTTTAGTACTGATTGTGGATATTCATCTCCTATGCACTGAAGCTTCTTCCACCTCGTGTAACATACATTTATAAGGGTGAATACAAATAAGTATAATTATACCCATATATGAATGCACATCCGAAATAAGCAGGTATAGCTACCTCTAGAGAAGCAATGAGTGGGATCCCCATTGTTGTTCAGGGTAAACTGATAAACTGATGTCGTTCCAGGGGAAAAACTTCTGTAGCTGTGAGTTGACAACAATGTTTTTAGACAAACAAAAAAAGTACCCTTTTGAGGTTTTCTGTTAGGGTTATTTCTTCAAAATAACTAGCTCCTCCTTACCAGCCCCTTCCTGGGTTCACCCCTACTGGAGGATTTTACTTCCTGACCCACTGAATCGGGAGGGCCCGTGTGATTTGATTTGACCAATGAAATGCGAGTGGAAAAATGACATGGGCCGTTCCTGAGCAGAAGCTTTAAGAGCCAGTGCTAAGATCTCTCATGTCTTTTTCCTCTGTCATAAGATCAACATGTCTGAAGACTGGTATTGTGCTTTTAGCATGGGTCTTAGTATATAGGGTCCCTGAATCAGAGCTGCAGCCAACAAAGTGAACATTAATGTGAGCAAAAATGCATCTTTGGGTTTGTAAGCCACTGGAATTTCGAGAGCACTTGTAAATTTAACATAACTTAGTCTAAGCCAGAATTTCTCCACCTTGGCACTTGTGACGTTGTAATCTGCATAATTCTCTATTGTGGGGGGAGGGGGCGTCCTGTCATTGTAGGGGGTATAAAAACATCATTGGCCTCTACCTACTAGGTATCAGAAGTACCACACTCCCCAGTTGTGACAACAGAAAATGTCTCCTGATGTTGCTGAATGTCCCCTAGGGGGGAACCAGTTGAAAACCACTAGTATCAGCCTAGGAGTTAACAAAGTGGAGTCCCAGAGCCAACAGTACCTGCATCACCTGGAAATATGTAAGAAATGTAGAGTTTCAAGCCCCTTTCAGACCTGCTGAATGAGTAAGGATGGGGCTGGGGCCCTGCAAGCAATAATTTAATGAGCCCTCCAAGAGTTCTGAACATGAAAGTTTGAGCTAGTCTAAACTGACTGGTACACAAACTCCTTTGTATAAAGAGGACATAATTATTGCTTTCCATTATTTTGATGTCTAAAGCATAAGAATTCCCTTTGTGTGTGTGTGTGAATGTAGAAGGCTTTCTTAAGTCTTATACTACATGGGTGCTTTTACACGTCAAATGAAGTGAAGTATTGTAACATCAGTATATTTACTGTAGTCTTATAACCTGGTGATTCACTAGGTCACAGTAATTGCAAATAAAAAGAAATGTTTTGCTTAGGAATCAAAAGGGGAGCAGCATTTTGATCTTTTAAAAAACTCTGTAAAATGATTGTTTTTATAAGGATAATCATCAGCTTCTGTGATTTGACATTTGTACCCTCATTTAAGCACGTTTTATAAAAACATTTATTTTTAAAAATTTTTAATGTTTATTTATTTTTGAGAGAGAGAGAGAGAGAGAGAGAGAGAGAGAGAGAAAGAGAGAGAGGCAGAGTGCAAACAGGGGAGGGGCAGAGAGAGGGAGACACAGAATCGGAAGCAGGCTCCAGGCTCTGAGCGGTCAGCACAGACCCTGATGCGGGGCTCGAACTCATGAGCCTTCAAGCCATGAGATCATGACCTGAGCTGAAGTCGGCGGCTTAACCTACTGAGCCACCCATGTGTTCCAAACCATTTATTTTTAAAGACTGATGTATTGAGAATCAGTATTCACAATCACAAGTTTATGTGTTTGCTTCATTGCAAAAAAATATTTTGGAAATAATTGTGATTTTCATTTAAATTCCCTTTTATATATGTGTGTAAAACGGAAGATTTATGTATGATCTGTCTTGAGCCTGGGTAGAAGAATTAATTAACTTCGTAAAGTAGATTATTATCATATGTAAAGGTATAGGTAGTGTGCATTATAATGCTAATTTCCATAGTTAAGAAATTGGGGTGTTTCCCATAGTTGAGGTAGGCGGTATGAAGTAGACTCAGAAGTAATTAGATGATATTAGTTCAGAAAATGACAGGGACTTATGTAACAGTTGGAATGGCACAATTATTTCTACGCATTTCTCCAGTTTACTCCTTTTAATATGGAATGTTTATGGGCAGAAAACCTCAAAAGAAAATTGATAGTACTTTTCTCCTTAGCTCTAAATGGTACACATGGTCCTTACTACACCTAATAAGTGTTTTAAAAGTTTTCCTGGGGCACCTGGGTGACTCACGTGGTTAAGGGTTTGACTCTAGGTTTCAGCTCAGGTCATGAGCTCACAGAAGGTGAGTTCGAGTCCTACATCGGGCTCTGTGCTGACAGTGTAGAGCCTGCTTGGGAGTCTCTCTCTCTCCCTCTGTCTCTGCCCCTACCCTACTTGCTTGTGCTCAGTCTCTCTCTCTCTCTCTCTCTCTCTCTCTCTCTCTCTCTCTCTCTCTCTTTCTCTCTCAAAATAAATAAATGAACTTAAAGTTTTCCTAAAATCAGATTTCAGGATGCTGGTGTAGTATATATACATAAGCAGTGTGAGATAAATACAATAAATTTATCTTGTAGGTTTTCTGTTTTTATTAAAATATCAAAAAATAAAGAGCTGATGATGCTACAGTAGGTTAATAGAATAGACCAGAAAAAATGCTCAGTATCAAAAACCATAATACGCATTGTATATTTTTTGTCACATCATTATATTCTACTTACTTGGCCAACAACTTTTAATTTTGTGCTTTGAGTGAAAATACTGTGTGTGTGTGGGGGGGGGAACCCTCTTGTGTTATTTTCTTGGCTATTTTTTCTGTAAAGAAATCTTGATTTTTATTGTCGTGGTAGGATTTTACAAAATAGTTTCAGAATAATAAGCCCTTGAGAGATGAGGTGAAGTCTTTCCCTTTAAAGCATTATCTGCCAGCCAGTGGAGAGTGTCATGCTACGTTTTTTAGGTCCTTTACACTCTTGAATTTGATTTGTGCTTTTACAGCACAAATCCCAACATTCAGAAGGCAGATCTGCCTGCTTCAGCTGCCTGCAGCTATAGAGAATTAGTCTGTCATTCTCCAGAGTCGGAGAATGTGTGTGTGCGAGTGTGTGTGTGTGTGTCCGTGTCTGGGGCTGGGTGGCCAGGAGTGATTTAAATGTGCATAGGGTGAATAGTGTAGCATCTCATTCAGGCTTGGCTTTGAAACCTGTGGCATTCTGGGCTGGACAGCCGCTTCAGTGCTTCTGTTTTAATTTAGCAGGATGTTTGCTGCCATGGCAGCCAGCAGCATCCACTGCAGCAGCAAGGAAGGGCCATAGATCTGAGAATGCAGGTGGAATACTAAAACACCAGACGCTCGTGCAGCACTGGGCTTCAGTGCTTAATTTCTGCTCTTAGGGGGCTCTGCTGTGGAGGCTGTACATGCTGCGCTGTGTCAGCTCATCTAGAGTCAAGGGCTGCAGACCTAGATCAGTGAAGGGCTGGTGAGAGGTAGGAAAAAAAAAAAAAAAACGTGAGTGAGATCGCTGGTGCTTCACTACCTCGCGTTTGAGAACATAGAGGTGGTAGAGGGAAATGTGGACCCATCGTCCTGCTGAGATATGTGATTGGATGAAGACTGGAAAATGTAGTTGGCTTCCTGTGCTACTTTCAGCTGGAGCCGTGTCTTTGGTGAACTCTTTTCTGCTTCAGATACGCTCCAGCAAAATGTTTGTAAGTACTGCTGATTAGGGGGAGAATGTGGCAAGCTAAATCGTGGGCAACTGACTGATTGTACTGTCGCTCTAGAATCTTATGTGAATGTTGGAGCCTGCTTGGGCTTTTACTAAAGTGCATGTGTTAATTAAAACGAAAAAGCGCCGGTTGCCATCTCCGTGTAAAAAGACAATGTGAAGTCCAGTTGAAAAGAAGAAGCCCCTAGAAGAGCCATGCAGCGGCCGGCTGAACTCTCTGTGTTTCGGAGCAAAGAAGTAAGGAGAAAGGGAGCCTGCCTTCAGAAACAGAAGTCTCTGACCAATCTTGCCCTCACCAGCGAGGGGGACAGGAGACCCACTGTGCGCATTTCCAACTGGTTTGGAAACGCTGCAAAGGCCAGCCAGAGAGAATCCGACTATGCAGAGAGGCGCTCGCTGTCCAGATTTCTCTCCCGCTCTGTGCAGTCCCTGTACCACGCCAGCGGCCCCGGCGCCTGGAACCTCCTGCCTGCCGGCCAGTCGGGCAGTGAGGGCTTGGAGGACTGGTCTTCCAGAAAAGGCTTGGAAGGGGAGAGTGATGAAGACAGCAGGTCCGAAGATGAGAATGTGTCCTCCAGGCAAAGCAGCATCAGCAGAAGCTGGGCTGAAGAAGAAGGAGAAAGCTGCCTGCGGGAAGGCACAGCTCATCTGGATGAAGACGTGATCCTTACGATGCTGGGTGACCTGGAACAGGCACTTTACACTGACTTGTTAGGTAAGTCAGGTGTGTTCCTAAAATGAGGAGGGGATTTGAAGAAGCTGCACATTTGCATTAGCCAAATAGCTTCCATTCTTCTGACTGGATTTTTAAACTGTCGTTACTCAAAAAAAATTTTTTTAATTACTTGTTGTGATTATTGGCTTTGTAAAGCTAAGCTGTGAGAACCTGGTGTAAAGTCTATTGGAGGAAAATAATTAGCAATCTGCCCTGGGCATTCTTGGCCTGATGTTCAGGATATTCTAGATATCTATAAAGGAGTGGAAACGTCTTAAAATTCCAACATGTTTTTTTACTTAGTAATTAACGGGGCCTAGTTTTTTAACTTCCCTCAAGGTGACCTCGCCACAAATATGGAATGAACAATGAAGGGCCTCTTGGGTAAATTTGTTGTAAAGTTGGTTTTCTTCTACTGCCTCAGTGGCATCCACATAGACGGTCCTTGTTTGTGCCTCAGTGGTAAGTACCATGTATTCTAGGAACACTTCCAGAAATGCAGAGGTATCTTTTGACAGTTTTGCTCACACACCACTTTTTGGGGGGAGGGGGTGGTGATTGGCAAAAAAATTCTCCTGAGCGTGTACATTGTAACTATTGAAACTGCTATGTAGATGACCATGAACTGTTTGTTCCCACAAAGTGGGCTTTTTGATGACATAGGTCTCAGTGATAACCTCTGACATAATCTTTAGTTAACTAGATATGGAGATGTCTGAAGTAATTCTTCAGTGTTGTTTCGCTTTCCACTTTGCTGCCTGCCTAAATAGCCAGACTGCATACATTTTAGTTGTCATGTCTAAATTGAGCGCTCTACCAAAGGACATTTATATCACACAGTTCCTTCTTCAAAAATCCATAAGTTTTAAACCACTGACTACGTCATATTTGGTTACCATGTATGTTTACAAAAACAAAACAAAACAAAAACAAAAAACACCTCCCTATAGGACTCCTCACATTTAAAAGAATTAAACCTGACCAGTGATCTCTTTGTTTCTGATTCATACAACTGATGCTAAATGTAGATGTGTTTTTATTCTGTATGTAGACCCTCCTATTACAAGATGTTTTATGAGGCTCTCCGGAATCTTAGTGAACCAGCTTTAGAAGAAGAAAGCCTAGAGAGACAGCAGAGGCAAATATTGCTCAATTTTTCATGTCAGTTGGCTTTAAAAGAGTAATGTTTCCACAGTTGTGGGAATAGTGATTCCTGAATCTGAATCTGAATACACCAGGTGCTTAGACATAGAAGATTTACTTCTTCACCATTGTGTGATTTCTGTGATGAACTGTTTCTCATAAAAGACCTCTATGCAGTACAAAGGCAAGAGAGGGAGTATTATTCCTTAAGGATCTTTTTAATTTTTTTTTGATCTTCTGAAACTGTGGAATCAAATAATATTCATCTTTTGCCTTTAAAATAGTAGCATTTGTCTTGTTCTAAGTACCTCTTACATAAGTATTTTCAAAGATATGAACAGAGAGCAGTCCCCTGGCAGGATTTGTTGGTTGCTCTGGTAAATTATAGCATGCTGTGCGTGGGTGTATATATGACATTCGCCTTTTTGTGCATAAATAACTTGGAGCATTACTGTCAGAGGGCAATCTCTCAATAGAAGTCTGTATGTTCCAAGGTTTTTAAACCAAACATCTGCTTATTATATTTATGGGGTTATTCTTTTTAAGGCTTCCCCCCGCCCCAACTTATGCCAGTTTTCGAAAATGCAAGTGAGAAAGTAAGGAAGAGTTTATTCAAATAGTTGTGACATGAATAATCATGTCAGGATAATGAAGCACTCCAATGCAGTTTCCTAAATAATGATGCATGTTAGGTTGGTAAATATATCCAAGCCCAGAGCACATGGGAATTTCAAGATTTCTACCACGTGCTTGACTGGGTTCTGCTTCTGACTCAAAATGGCCTCTTCCAAGTGAATTTTTAGACAGAGTTC
Source organism: Prionailurus viverrinus (assembly GCF_022837055.1). Lineage (NCBI taxonomy): Eukaryota > Metazoa > Chordata > Mammalia > Carnivora > Felidae > Prionailurus > Prionailurus viverrinus. Next base: position 98,679,853 of record NC_062567.1, read on the forward strand.
CTTGAGTTCCACTCTTTAAACTTGTGTATCCTAATAGATTAGACTAAGGTCTGTGCTATAACTTTATAGGGGAATTTTAAAAGATAACTAGCCATGCTTTTGCTATTTTCTGCCCAAAATATCTGGCTTGAGATGAGTTGAAAAATTTCCATCCAACTCATTGTTGGGGTCATCTACAAAATTAGCGTTCTCAAAATACATCAGGCAGCTGTACTCTAAATAACATTTGCAAAGTGGTTGGTGTAGAGGATATAATTCTTTGTAAACCAGGTTCATTCATATATAATTTGATTTCCTATTAAAAGATGCAGTGTTGACAGTCTTAATTACAATGTATATAATTAAAGCCTAAAATGTAAGAGCAGGACCACATATTAAGCAAAAATGCAGAAGCCACTATTTTTCCTGAATGAAGCCTCTTGAGTGTCAGACAGGATAGTAAGGCCTTACGCACATTTTCCCAAATGGTATATTCTGTGATTATCTTCGAGTTTTTAACATTGTTGTAAACTGCTTTCTCATTGCTTATAAAGTGTCCTTTGTAAGTGGGGCTAAGAGTAGGGCTAAACTGAGCCGTAGTGGAACAGAGATTATGAAAGTGAGAGGGGATATAACGCTTTTGAGACTAAATTAATTTATCGTGTGTTTTTTCTACTAACTTTTGTTGTTACTGAATAATTCACTTTATTTGTGCTTTTACATTTGGCCTTTTCAGTTGAACTTCTTTTCTCTCCCCCAATCCTCTAGACATCATTTGGATACACATTTATAGGATGTTTTAAGATTTGTGCAATCCTGAAGGGGATTGTAGGTGTATTTAATTGTATTTTGCCTTTTATGGGTCATTGAGAACATTTACTGTGATAAATGTTGATTTGGTTGTTATCTTTCTTAACATGAATGAGGCAGAAATTATGTTTTGCTCAATAAGGACTGGGAGAAAAGATCCATTTGTCTGATTGTCATGAACAGTGCAGTACCCTATGAGCAAAATCATGAATGAATAAAACCAAAGGAGGGAAGAAGGTGTGGTTTTGTAATATGAGAGAAGCTATATAAACAAAAATGGACTCAATTGGAAAAATTTAGGATCTAAGATGCCTGTTGGATTGGAAGAAGGACATTTAAAATGAGCTGAGGGGTGCCTGGGTGGCTCAGTTGGTTAAGTGTCCGACTCTTGGTTTTGGCTCCGGTCGTGACCTCTTCGTTCATAGGCTCGAGCCCCACATTGGGCTCTGTGCTGACAGCGCAGAGCTTGCTGGGTCTCTCTTCCTCTCTCTCTGCCCCTTCCCCCAAAAATAAATAAACTTTTTTAAAAAGTAAAAAATAAATAAATTAATTAATTAATTAAAGGAGCTGGGGTGCCTGGGTGGCCCATTCAGTTAAGTGTCTGACTCTTGGTTTTGGCTCAGGTCATGATCTCATGGTTTTGTGGGTTCGAGCCCCACATTGGGCTCTAAGCTGACAGAGTGGAGCCTGCTTGGGATTCTCTGTCTCCCTCTCTCTCTACCCCTCCCTGACTTGCACTGTCTCTGTCTCTCTCAAAATCAACTTAAAAAAATTAAAAAGTATATAAATAAAACATATAAAAGGAGCTGAAGAAGATGTGAAAAAACATTTAGTGAAATGGAATGTCTGAAAACACAGTGTTTCTATTATTTATATTAAAAAGATATTGAGGGGCGCCTGGGTGGCTAAGTTGATTAAGCAGTCGACTTCGGGTCAGGTCATGATCTCGCGGTCCGTGAGTTCGAGCCCCGCATCAGGCTCTGTGCTGACAGCTCGGAGCCTGGAGCCTGTTTCAGATTCTGTGTCTCCTTCTCTCTGACCCTCCCCCATTCATGCTCTGTCTCTGTTTCAAAAATAAATAAACGTTAAAAAAATTTAAAAAATAAAAGATATTGAAAGAAATTAAGATATCAGTGTTATTATGTGAGTTGACAAGTGGCTGACAGGCAGCCTGATTCCAGTGTAGAAGTTCTCACAGAGGGAAGGGGACCAGGGCCAGGGGACATGTAAAGGTATATTCTACCACCTCGTGTAAGGTCAATGACTACGTCCCTTCCTCCTTCCAGTAAAGGTTAGCTCAACAACTCCCTCCTTTAAGACTTGTCATTTTTGGGGCGCCTGGGTGGCGCAGTCGGTTAAGCGTCCGACTTCAGCCAGGTCACGATCTCGCGGTCCCTGAGTTCGAGCCCCGCGTCAGGCTCTGGGCTGATGGCTCAGAGCCTGGAGCCTGTTTCCGATTCTGTGTCTCCCTCTCTCTCTGCCCCTCCCCCGTTCATGCTCTGTCTCTCTCTGTCCCAAAAATAAAATAAACGTTGAAAAAAAAAATTAAAAAAAAATAAATAAAAAAAAAATAAAAATAAAAAAAGACTTGTCATTTCTTGGGGGGCCTGAGTGGCTCACTCGGTTAAACTTCTGACTTGGGCTCAAGTCATGATGTTGCGATTCGGGAGTTCGAACTCCATGTCATGAGTGCAGAGCCCGCTTGGGATTCTCTCTCTCTCTCTCTCTCTCTCTCTCTCTCCCTCTCTCTTTCTTCCCCTCCCCCACTTGTGCATGCTCTCTTTCTCTCAAAAAAAATAAATAAACTTAAAAAAAGAAGACTTGTCATTTCTTACCATCACTTAGAAACTTAGGTATATTACTGTATGAGATCTTATATTCTGATATTGGCTTTAGTGCCTGTCTGATTTTGTCCCATTCTTCACTATTTCTTTTGCCCACTTTGAGTAAAATCTCTTCTTGACCTCTGACTTTCCTTTGGCTGTAATTATATTCTTCCCTTTAAGATTTTCCTTAAAAAATCCTTCTTTGTCTTCAGGGTTTTACCAGATTATTTTGAAGTAAAAGGAAAGGTAGGCTTTCTAGCCATTTCTAAAATATGATGTTATATTTATGAGAAGGATGGGAATAAGTTCCAGAAGTATCATGATTAGAATCTTAAGGGTTATTAACAGTTCTGAGTCATAAAGTGATGTTAGTTTATAAGGTTAAGGATTGTGTTAACTTGAGTTAGTGTAGGAAAAGTTGATGCCATGTGCATGAGGGTACGAAATATATTTTTCTAGCTCTTGAAAATATATTTAAGGACCATTTTTATACTTTCAAGTTTGAAATAATAATGGTACTTTTAAACATTTTAATCATTCAAATAATTTATAAATTAAAAAGTAGAAATTTACGGACTGGAAGCAAAATGATGGTTGTTTTGGCAACCATCCAGGAGGAGGAATAATGAACAATGTAGTAATGTTTGGGTGAAGAAGAAAATAGAGGAATCAGCAGTCGTGTCTTCTGGTATTTAACTGCCCATGGTGAAGGTAGTATAAAGTTGTTCTGTCAGTTTCAGAGCCACTAGGACCTCTGGATGGAAATGAAAGGGAGGCAAATTATTCATCCTCAGAAATGTTTTCACAATTAGAAGTTTCTGATAGAAGGAGCCATCTCTTCCTGAAGAGGAAGGCTTTCCAGTCTTAGAGGTTTCAGGCAGAGGCACATGGCTGTCACCTGTGTAAGGCATAGATCATGTGAGGCATAGGTGAGTTTCCTCACTGGCTGAGGTAAGAAGAAGCATTCTCTGGGATCCCTACCAACTCTATGATTATACTGTAAATGTTAAATGGGTGTATTTGTTGCGTATGTGTCTTTTTTTTTTAATCTGGCATAAATTCTGAGGAAGAAAATGAACACGTCAAATATCTACTTCTATTCTTGAAACAGATTGTAGATATGTATCTTGACTTGTCTATAGTGGCAGTCTTCATACTGGAGTTTAATATATGCTATTTTCTACCTTCACTTTCCCTCCACTTTTTCCTTTGCTTCCATTCCCTTCTCCTTCCCACCATCCCCTTCCTTTGCCTTCCTTTTCTCCCCCTCTCCTTCTCATACCTTCCCTCCCTTTACTCTATCAGTGTCCCTCTCTCCCTTCCTGTCCTCCTGCATCTTTCCTTCTTGTTAAAATTTCCCATCATGGAACATCCTTTTGAGCCCAAATTGAACAGAAGAGAAACTGTACTTCCTCTGCCATCTCCCCATGTTCTTCTCATTATCCAGATAGACAAGTTTCAAATGGCCACTGGCCTGGAAGGTGTTACGTCGCATAATCAAACTGGTTTTCTGGCACCTCTACCTCCAAATGATGGGTAGTGGTTGTGTAAGGCCAGCATTTGTCACACTGGCAGAGCTGCTTGTCTCGTGCCTATTAAACACATGCTGACTTGAGATGCCAAGGACTTTACTGGAACTGTAATGTCACATGTGGATGCTGTGAGTCCCTGTGGAAAGTGGGGAAGGAATTGAGAATAAAGCTATCCGATGTTGTGAATTTTGATCCATGAGTCTAATAAAAGACTTACAAATGTATTGCTTCTAAAAGAAAAGGCCTCTATCTTACTCCCCAGAGTCCAAATGTATAATTGCTACCAGGTAAGTTTATCTTACTGTTCTGAATATACCTAGAAATAAGTAATTATGGAGATAATTAGAATCCCAATAATTTCAGTTTTTTTTAAATTAAGCTTGGTAACATGCAGTACTCTACAGTGTATTGCTGAATTAATCACTGTCACTTTGCAATGATTAAGGTCACAAATCTATAAAGTATTATTGGATTATCATCACTTCTTATCATCAATTTATTACTTGTAATGTCATATTTGTTTCTATTCACATTTTATTTGTAGAAAGGAGAATGATAATTTTCAGATAATAGGCATTTGGAATGTCCTACCTTTATTTTATTTTTAAGGAGAGGAATTTGTATTACTTATCTATGTATACAGTTATTCTGAGACCAGGAAATGACTTGACTAACAAGTTTATTATTATGTTACTTTTTTAGGTGAAGATCCTGAAACAAGAAGAATGAGAACAGTTAAAAACATAGCAGACTTGAGGCAAAATTTAGAGGAGACTATGTCCAGTCTTCGTGGGACCCAGATAAGCCACAGGTTTTTTTTTAATTTTTGTTTTTTGTTTTTTCTCAGTTCTACATTTCTTTGGGCCAATAAAGACAAATGACAATTGAGCACTAACTTCTTATAATGATAAAGAATTTAATTTTCCTTAACTGTTTTCTCACTTAAATTTTACATGACATTCAACTGGTGACTTCTTAGCACAAACCCAGGGACTTTTTTTCTCCTATCCATCTCGTCTTTAATAGAGTGTCCCATTCAAACTGAATTAGCTACTGAAATTGCCACCATCACTACTAAGTAGATTCGCATGCCTGTGCCACAGAACGGCTATGGACGTTGCAGTTGAAATGCATCTGGCAGGGGGGAGGGGAGGGAAGAGAGACTTTCAAGAATAATTTTGGTCAACTTCCAGAATCGTTCTGAGAAGCTATAAGGGGTTCGGTTCAGGGTTTGTTGAAAGTGTGAAACAAAAATTTGCTTTATCTAAACTGTGATGATGGCCTTTCTTTTGAACGCACGAAAGTAAAACAAACAAACTTCAGAATGCCCCTCCCACATTTTGACCTCTGCAGAGGTGTCTTGCATCTCATAAGAATGCCGAGATAACGTCTCACGATGAGTGCATCATTTGGCTTGCGTGAAAATGGCATGCTTCTAAGAAACTCTAGCCTTTCCAGTCCTCATGTAGTGCATTCTCGGTCTATGACCCCAAGTGAATCAGAGTATAGTGACTTCTTCGCTTTGTTGACAGCACCCTGGAGACAACATTTGACAGCACTGTGACAACAGAAGTGAACGGAAGGACCATACCCAACTTGACAAGCCGCCCCACTCCCATGACCTGGAGGTTGGGTCAGGCGTGTCCTCGACTTCAGGCTGGAGATGCCCCTTCCCTGGGGGCTGGCTACCCTCGCAGTGGTACCAGCCGACTTATCCACACAGACCCCTCGAGATTTATGTACACAACACCTCTCCGTCGAGCAGCTGTGTCTCGACTGGGAAACCTATCACAGATGGACATGAGTGAGAAAGCAAGCAGTGACCTGGACATGTCTTCTGAAGTTGACGTTGGTGGATACATGAGTGATGGTGATATCCTTGGGAAAAGTCTCAGAGCTGATGACATCAACAGTGGGTAAGTGGCCCTGGGCTCTACCAGCATTATGCGAACAGGGAGGGTGGTCTCCTAAGATGCATTAGCTATAGGAAGGGTATATAGGTGAGCTCACAAAGTCATTAGAAAACATAATAAATCAAAGGTTATTTGGGGGTATATCAGGCCCTCTCGTCTGCTCTTTCCTGAAAAGTAAAATATCTAAAATTTCTATAAAACCTTTTCATTGTGAGCCATTAAATTTTTCTATTGTTAGTTTAGAGCAACAAATGTGCCCTGGGCTTTTCAGAGTGATTTTTCACAAGCTTCTTAAGTAACAGATTTTGTAGTGAAAGATGTGGGAAGGGGACAGGAGGAGTTTTGCTGAGCTGCTGCAATTTTTTTTTGTTTTAATTTGGCTTATCAAAGCTGCCTATAACTTCTTGGAGGAACAAATATTTTCTAGCATTCTTCAGTTATACACCTCAAATTGAAAGCTTCAATCTCTTTTGATGAGATTTTTTTTTAAATCTTAGCCTTTGTTGTTGTTGTTGTTGTTGTTGTTGTTTCTGTTTTCTATCATATTCCAAAAAAACACTGTTGTGATTATAAAACTTTTAAAGATTTTGGCAATTTGGAATATTTAGTTCAATCTGAGGATGAACGAAGGCAATAGGAAACTCTATTAAAACTGCTTCTATTAATTGTAATTCCCTACAGACAAGAAAACTGGTCTGAGCTGGCCACAATTGTGTAATGCTGAAGAAAGGCTGGACTTGCATTAGAACTCAGATATATCTGACTTCAAAACCTAGGGTCTGTGATATAACAAAAAGCTTCCCAATCAATTTTGTCATTTTCATGGGAGTCTGGGTTTTGACTTATTCTTTGTCCTTAGACATCTGAGAGGACCAGTAATGGAAATCATTCTCCTGTATGAGTAACCCTGACTTCATGAAAGGAAAGGAAAGGAAAGGAAAGGAAAGGAAAGGGAAAAGAAGAGAAAAGAAAAGAAAAAAGAAAATCTTATTTGAAAGGTGACAAGACCTTAAAATAATTCAGACAAGCTTTAGATCAGATTTATAGCTCTGCTCTGTATCCAGTGTTTCCTTGTGACCACCTTACGTGGTGGCTAAATTCCAACAATTTAGAATTAGGGAGACGGATGGTGGTCAGTTAGGGTAGGAAATAGTTGAGTTGCCACTGGAGTCAGAGTGCAATTTAAATTCCTTTTGACCATAGCTATCTGTGGACCGCTTGGGGCCTTAAGTTATCCAAACTCCTTTTTGTTATCTGTAATAAGGATAAAATGGCAGAATCTCTCCAACACCATTAGGAATCGAGGAAATAATCTACAAAATTGTACTTCCACAAAGCCTGTCACAGTATGAGTGTTGAATAAATGTGTCACTGTCATAATTCCATTTATTATCATTCACACTCATACTGATTTATGGATGCTATTGTTATCATTTTTGTACATGTCAGATGCCACCTAGGAGGGAGTGCCCAGTGTAGGGAGCATGGTGGCAATGCAGGAACATCTAAGGCATGAACTTATTCTCCCATCTCTCTCCTTTCTCACCCATTCTTTCCACTCTCCCTCCTATATCCTCTTTTTTCTTTCTTTGTCTCTTTAAATGAGAGCATATGTGTGTATTCATTTTTTATAGTTACTACTGGATGAAGATTTAATTATACACATAAATATCATATTTATACACACATGTATATGCATATTTATATATACAGAGACACATATACATATACGTGTATATATATAATATACAGACACATACACACACAGCCGTCAATCTCATTATTTACAGTAGTTACATTCTATAAAATCACTACATACACTGAATTAGTGAACACTGAACCATTGCTGCTAGGGGGAATACAGATATAGTTCCTGTGATCTTTTGGTCATAATAGTTTCATCAAACCATCAGAATATAGTCTTGTTGTATGTGTATTTCAATTTAAAGCGAGCTTATTTATTAGTACATAATGGGGATACATATTGTAGATTCATTATTGTAGATATTAATACATATTGTACTGTTAATACATATTGTAGATACATTAACATTGAGCTCATGCCTAAAAGCAGTAGAATCCATGCCTGCATGAAGCTCATCTAACACATATTTTTCCATAAGGCACATTGCAGCCTTCCTACACTTGGGAACACAAGGACACTTCAGCACTACACTTGGGGGCCATCTTAACACCAGAATCTCAAACAGGAAGCACAAAAATGTGAAAAATGTGGCTCTAAATAGACTAAAGAGGACACATTGACAGTAGGAGAGCTGAATCAAGAAGGCAGAATATCACCTTATTTGACCTCAGCCTGGAATGTCCTCATGAGCAACTTAAATTTCTCTCTGTTCTGTGCCTGTCCGTGAGTGGCCATGAATATGTTGCAATTATTGATTTGGGGCTTCAAATTTTAACCAGTAAGCAAATTTGCAAATGTGGTATTTATGAATAATGAGGATTGGCTATATTTACTTACAAACAAGTAAAATGTTTATCTGGAGAGGGAAAGCATATCTTGGGAGCAGTTTTAACCAGAAATCAATGGACATTGACAGTGTAACGTGTGAGTCATTTCAAAGGTCTCGTACAGAAATAAAAAAAACTGAGGTAAGAGTTCAGAGTAGGGAGAAAGTGCTAAATACGGGCATGAAATAGAAAGGAGGGAATAAGAAAAGGAAATAGTTTAGTTATAGTCTCTGATTTATTTATTTTTATTTTTTATTTTAGAAAAAAGACAGAGCAAAGGAGGCGCAGAGAGAGAGAGAGAGAGAGAGAGAGAGAGAGAGAGAGAGAGAGAATCCCAAGCAGGCTCTAAGTTCAGCTGGAGCCCAAGGCAGGACTCTATCCCATGATCCTGGGATAATGACCCAAGCCAAAACCAAGACTCTGATGCTTAAACCACTGAGCCATGCAAGTGCCCCTACATTCTCTCACTGAAATAGCTATGGGGGTGCCTGGTTCCGTTGGTTGAGCACCCAACTCTTGATTTGGGCTCAGGTTATGATCCCAGAATTATGGGGTCCCTCCCCACTCTCTCTTGTGTACTCTGTCTCTCTTTCTAAAAAATAAAAATAAATAAATAAAATAAATAAATAAATATCTAAAGAGGAGGGAAATGTAATAAGAGCATGTTTGTAAGAAAAGTATAAATATTGTAGAAAGAATGTCATTTGATACGCTTCACTAAAAAAATAATTTTCAAAGTCACAGGGACACTCGGATTGGATGATATTCACTGACCTTTTCCCCAACTGAGATTCATGGAATCTGAGTACTTAATTTTGAGAGATGGGGACTATTGTGACCGGACCTCAATAACATTATGCTAAAAAGTTTACACAGTGTACTCTAAACAATTGGAAGCAGATTATCGAATAGTCACAGAATAAGATATGATGATGATTTTTGAAAACCCCCTTTAGGCTAAATCCGCAAAATGGATTGAGGGGAGCAGCTCTGACGGCAGGTTTCAGACATTACTGCAAAAGTCCACGTCCAAGTTTTGTAGTCCAGAAACATGACAGTGGCCTTGACAGGGGTGAAAGAAGGAAAGAATTTGAATGGGAGGTACCAGAGAGGAGAAATGTACAGAATTAATGATAGGCTACTCATGAGGGCTTCAGAGAGGCAGAGAATTCAGATACGATGCCCATTTTGTAAGCACAGGAGGTAGGGAATTATACCTTTAGAGAAAATAGGCAGACAGAGAGAAATGATTTTTATTTTTGAGAAAGCAGAGAGGAGATGCTGAGTGTAGAGTTTCCAATGTAGAGTTGGAGACAGTGTGGTATAAAAGTTTGTTATTGAAAATGCAGAAGTAGTTTTCGGGGTAGAGCTACGATGGAGAGTGTGGTCTCAGAGAAGACAGTAGAACTTGTGGGCATGAGGACTCCTGGGGAAAGAATGGAGAGACAGAAGAAGGATCTTCAGCTGAAGTAAATACGGGTGTATGTATCCAAAAAATATCTCTAAGTTCATCCTATGTGCCAAGCAGCATTTTGGGACCGTGTGTGCAGTGGTGAGCAATAGAGACACAGCGCCATGTGACTTACGTGCGGCCTTTTTTGTTTGTTTGTTTGTTTGTTTTTTAATTATTGTCAAGTTAGCTAACATACAGTGTATACAGTGTGCTCTTGGTTTCGGGGGTAGATTCCTGTGATTCATCGCTTACGTATAACAACCAGTGCTCCTCCCAACAAGTGCCCTCCTCAATGCCCATCACCCATTTTCCCTGCCCCCCGCCCATCAACCCTCAGTTTGTTCTCTGCATTTAAGAGTCTCTTATGGAATTGCCTCCCTCTCTGTTTGAAACTGTTTTTCCCCTTCCCCTCCCCCATGGTCTTCTGTTAAGTTTCTCAAGTTCCGTATATGAGTGAAAACATATGATACTTGTCTTTCTCTAACTGACTTATTTCACTTAGCACGATACCCTCCAGTTCCATCCCTGTTGTTGCAAACGGCAGGATTTCATTCTTTCTCATTGCCAAGTAGTATTCCATGGTATGTATAAACCACATCTTCGTTTTTAAAATATTTTTGTAGACGCTCGTTTATTCAGTGAACGAACGTGTCCTATATACACACATGTGTGTGAGTGTGTGTGTATAGATTCTTGGATCAGGAGTTTTTCCTTAAGGTAATTTTTTGAAACAGCTGAGTTCTGTATGTAATAATACATATTACAGGCATACCTCAGTTGGGAGTGTATACCATATAGTCTCTCAGAGAATAAGATGGATGGAAGTTACTCTGCTTCTGGCCCACCAGGTTTCCAGTGTCACCCTGAGCATTGATATTCAACAGGCAGATGGAAAAAGAGAGGAAGAACTGCGGTGTGAGAATATTCCCTACCTACGCGATCTGGAGGTTGCGCGTATGATTTCTACCCACACTTCCTTATCCAAAATGGCTCTGTTGCCACATCTAACTGTGAGGGAGGCCAGGAAATCTGGGTTAGCTGTGTGCCCAGGAGGAAGAGGAAGTTGGTTGAGGAGGGCCAGCTAGGTTCTGCTGAATTCACTCCTGAGAAACACAAAATAAGTCATATCCATTGTCCTTCCTACTTGTTTCATACCTCAGTGGAACCCATTTCAGGCTTCTGTTCATTTTTGTTCCTGTCCGTGTTTCAAATGGGCCCATTTAAGTATCATCACTGGTTCACATGTTTTATTTTTGTCATCAGTATTCAGTATATTTAAAAAAGGCTAAAAATAACACAAATCCTGTATGAAAACTTCCCCTGGTGTGGTTGACCTGTTTGGCATTATACATTTTCTCTTTGCCATGGCAGAGTACAGAACATGGACATGTAAGGAATGACTCAGAATGCTGTCCCCTGGGCAGAAGGTGACTAGCCGTGATCAGCAGGTGGTATGGCTGGTTTCAGCTCAAGTGGGATTGAGGGGTCTTGTGTGGAGGACATCCCACGGTGTGCTGCACTTAATTGCCCACCAGTCTACACACAAAAAATTTTGGCATCTCTAGGATGTAGCCTGATGCCTCAGCCTAGAATTAAAAGGTGGGAAGACGAGAAGACTAGAGACATCCCAGGAGAATTTTAATTTGATGATGTTTTAAGCAAGAAAAAGGGGCATAGAAATTGCGCTATGATTCATGAAGAAATTGAGTCACAAGGTTAATTTTCTGTTTCCAATTTTTAAAAAGTACGTTTCACTGATTAAAGGGACAAAGAGCTCAAAAGACATAGTAAAGAATGGAGGTGTTTAATTTAGGATATTTTTTTCTCCTGTAATCACAAGGAATGTCATGAAGTGAATGGGAATGGAGTTTCATTTTCTCATGTACCTTAAGTAGAACTCTGAAAACTAGTTAATCGGCATTCTGAGAATTTAGAATTTCCTGAAGCATGTAAAGACTTATCTCTTTCTTCTCTTTTTAAAATTACTTTAAACACTTGGGGAATGTGAATCTGCCAGTAATTAGGAATTAGTCAGAGAAAGCCTCTTGCTTATAATGAGGCCCTGAAAAAGTCTCCATTTATGAAGCAAAGAAAGAACATGCTGGAAAATTGGGGAGAAAGTTACATATTTTAACTGGGTGGAAATTGAAGTTATCTGCAGATGTCACAGTGTAAATAGCTGGGCCAGAATATAACCTGAAATTCTACTTAAAGTCACATGGCTCAACCACAAAGTAATTTAATTCTGGGCAATTAACTTTTTGGAAAGGGAGGTGAATGCTTTGATCCTTCTCTCTGGATCCTCCCTCAATTCACACTTAGTAAACTTGGTGATAGGAAGTATGAGTAACATTGGAAAGGGCAGGGTTAAAGCAGTGAGTTGAAAGGGTTTATATGGCAAACCACAGATTCCTAATCCTACTGCTTCAATTAATTGCATATTCAAGATATGAGAGTTATGTTTAGTGAATGTAGAGATCCTAATGGAAAAATAGCTGGTAATAATAGCCAACACTTACATAGCACGTACTAAGTGCTAGACAATGTTCTATGCATTTTACATGTGTTAACTCACATATGATTCACCATAGCTCTAACAGGGAAGCCTATCATTACTATCTCCATTTCATAGATGAAACAACTGAGGCCTGGATAGTTTAAGTGACTTTAGCTAGAACTCAGAAAAGTTGTTAACTGGCTTCTGGGAATTCAAAATTCCTTAAAGCATGCAATGCTGGACTTGAACCTAAGCAGTTTGGCTCCAGTCTGTTCTCAGCCATCATGACATACCGACCTTGTGAGATTGTCTCCGTGTCTGCATGTACACATTTCTCTCCTAGGAGTTGATTTTTTATAATATAACAGAGCTTCACAGCAAGCATTCATTATTGGTATAGTTTTTTTTTTTAAGCTAGCATATTTGATCTAGGGGACAATACTTAATAATTATCTGTGTTCAGCTAAAGGAAGATGCTGAACTAGAGTGCCTTTGAGGTTGAAAAACAAATCCAAAAACTTTAGATGCCTCGCATGTTCATGTCATTAAAAAGTAGTTCATTGTAGCAGTCGCTGATAAGAAATTCGAATGTAAAAACACAGAATTCTAGTAAGTTGTGGTGCATTATCGGTTTTGAATTTTGCCAAATCCCCACAAAAACAGAAAAAGCAACTAAACCGCAAAGCAAAATCATGATTATTGTTTATACATAAAAGATGATGACAGGGGCGTCTGGGTGGCTCAGTCGGTTAAGCGTTGACTCTCAGTTTCGGTTCAGGTCATAATCTCATGGTGTGGGAGTTCGAGCCCCATATCAGGCTCTGTGCTGACAGCTCAGAGCCTGGAGCCTGCTTCTGATCCTGTGTCTCCCTCTCTCTCTGCCCCTCCCCACTCATACTCTGTCTCTCTCTCTCTCTCTCTCTCTCCCCCTCTCAAAAATAAATAAAAACCATTAAAAAATTAAAAATAAAATGGGTAAGACAATGATACACATGAGAATAGCTGATTATAAAAATGTAATTTTGAGTGAAGGAAAGAAGTCACAAGAAAACATGTAGTGTGACTCAATATATAGGAAGTTCAAATCCAGGAGATGCTAAGCAATTTAGTTTTAAGGATACATGCCTATGTGGCAAAGATATAAGTAAAGGAATGCTTACAAAATCCAGGACATTAGTTATCTCTGAAGGGGAAGTTTGGGGATATGAGGGGTGGGAGGCTATATGGCCATTGCAAAAACTGTAAATGTCCTATTTCTGAAGCCAGGTAGTAAGTACATGAAAGTTGATATTATTTTTATTATTATTTGATATGTATTTTTATACCTTATATATCTGAAAAAATATATATCTCCCTCTAAATTTTTTTTTCAAAAAGCATGAAATTGCTATGATGGTACAATTGTATATCTTTCTGTTCATTGAGAAATGAAAGTAGGATTAAACAATATAAAAAATAAGATTTTTAGGGGAGCCTGGGTGGCTCAGTCAGTCAAGTGTCTGAGTCAGTTTCAGCTCAGGTCATGATCTCATGCTTTGTGATATCCGTGCAGAGCCCACTTGGAATTCTCTCTCTTTCCCTCTCTCTCTCTGCCCTTTCCCTGTTCTGTCTCTCTTTCTCAAAATAAACAAATTTAGAAAAATAAGATTTTTCCAAGTTTCTCTATTGCAGTGAATTCCAGACATAATTAGAGCATAATGATACCGATTCACAGATTTGAACAGACTCCATCTTGTAATAGCTGAGTGTGGTGAGTGACGAGCGGCACGTATCTATATTGTTGATTGGGTAGACAGTGTCTTTGCCTTTAACTATACTAACACACACACAAGGAACACGAGCCTTAGTGATGAAGATAACATATGGTCAGTTTATCCTAGATTTGAGATGCTTATGAGACATCCACCTATCCATGCCTTGGAAGCAATTTAATACCTTATTTTACAACAAGGTGAAACGATATGGGCTAGAAATACTAATTTAGGTAATAGACACCTAAGGCAAATATGCCATAAGTATGCAAATTTGCCTGTACAGAAAGAAACAGAGTAGCAGTGTAAGTGAAGAAGAACTAGGAAATGCTTTGTGAGACTATTTTTTCATGTGAATATTTTTTTATTTAAAAAAATTAATGTTCATTTATTTGTGAGGGGGAGAGAAAGAGAGAGATGAGTGTGAGCAGGGGAGGGGCAGAGAGAGAAGAGAGGGAGACACAGAATCCAAAGCTCAGGCTCCAGGCCCTGAGCTGTTGGCATAGGGTCTGACACGGGGCTCGAACTCATGAGTCATGAGATCATGACCTGAGCTGAAATCTGACGCTTAACCGACTGAGCCACCCACACACCCCTCATAGCTTATAGAATTTGAATGTGACTAAAATTATTCTAATACTTTCACATTTTGAGATAATTTATTTTTTTTTGTCAGTAACCTTCACGATTCTTTTGCAGTTTTTTTGTGCTAACGATCTTCCCTGTGATTGTTATCTCTTCTTAAATTCATCTTGGCTGTCAGTTTTGCAGTTTAGATATAATGTTCTTAGGAAATCATTTTTCAAATTTTACATTATTCTTTCCAAATGATTCCCTAACATTTATAGCTCCCAAGACTATAGCATAATTCTTGTAGAGGAACTATAAAATTCATGTTCTTTTAGATTTTTAAATCCTCCAGAAAGAATGAAAAGAAGGAAGAATTACCAAGATAATTTAAATCAGAAATCTGTCTTGTGTGAATACTAGTCCTGTATGTTGTTTTTTAAATAACAAACTCATGGTGGGATGCCTGGGTGGCTCAGCCAATTGAGTGTCCGACTTCGGCTCAAGTCATGATCTCACAGTTCGTGGGCTCGAGCCCTGCATCAGGGTCTGTGCTGACATCTCAGAGCCTGGAGTCTTCTTTGGATTCTGTCTCCTTCTGTCTGCCCCTTTCTCTCTCTCTCTCTCTCTCTCTCTCTCTCTCTCTCTCTCTCTCTCTCTTTCTCTCTCTCTCTCTCTCTCTCTCTCTCTCTCTCAAAAATAAACATTAAAAAAATAAATAACAAACTCATGGTTCTATTATGAAGATGCCCTATCAACATTCAAATGAGAGTATCTGTAGACAGAGGAATTAGAACTGACTCATTTTTTTGTTTTAATTGATACCTGTTGGAAACCTATTTGTTATTACTTGGAAAATCGAGGAGCCTAAGAAAAAGGAATATCCTTTAAAATACTTTTTGAAAAAAGATTTTACTAAATTTATTGAAGTTTTAAACATTTTTTTCCTTTTGCAAATTAGTTTTCAAAGCAGTTGACCTTTGTCTATAGAACTTACTTTTCTGTAAGTATTAAATAACTGAAAGGTTATGTTTCTAATAGAAGTGATCTGTCATCTTATTTCTTATTTCCATGCATCACCATCATGGGTAAAGTTGCCCCAAGATCTGCTATGATGCTTTCTTTTTACAATATGGAAGCCTTTTAAGTTCAGCTGAACAAATGTTCAATATATTTGTTGATCCCAAATGATATACAAAACATTGTGCTAAACACTTTTGGAGATACACAGATGAATAAGCAGATCAGTGAGACATACATGAAACATAACTTGTGTACATTGTTATAACTTCCTCCAGAAACTAAGTTTAGGATTAAGCATGTTGGTAAAAAAGAAAGTGAAGAAGAAGAAGAAAAAGAGTGTCTCACTTGTCTGGAGAGAAGATTTCTACTACCCTCAACCTTTTATTTATTTTTTATTTTTCAGAAATAGGGAGAGAGTGTGCATGCATTCACACACCCAAGAGCAGGGATGGGGCAGAGACAGAGACAGAGACAGAGAGCATCTTAAACAGGCTCCACACCCAGTGCAGAGCCTCATGAGGAGCCTGATGTGAGGCTTGATGCAGGGCTCAATTTCAGGATGGTGAGATCATGACCTGAGCCAAAATTAAGAGTTGGCTGTTTAACCACTGAGCGACCCAGGTGCCCCTTCCCTCAAACTTTTACAACACAATTTTGAAAGAGTGAGAAAAATATTTGCCACTAACTAAACACTTTTACCTTATTACCTATATTACCTTATAAGGATAATTCAGAATGACTTAGTGTTGTTTTGTAAATAAAATGCATATATTTCCTTTTCAAAATATGTGGGAGAGACTTTGTGAATCACAAGTAGCTACTAGTTATAGGGCTCTCATATTAAGAGCTTTGGGTATTCTTCCTTTAATTTTCTTAAAAATCTATCTGCAGATTTTATTCTTCCCAAATTCAGTGGAAGAAATTGAGGCACAGGTTAAGAAACTTGTTCAAGGTCCTTCAACTAGTAAGGGCAGAATTCATAATCATCGAAGCAATTCGCCAGTTTGATAATCCTAGCTTTAACTATTTGGTCAGTCTTCAATATGGCCGTGATTGAATATTTTTTTTATTCCAAAAAGTGAAATTGACTCCAATTTGCTTAAACAGATTGGGAACATGATTGTAAAGAAGGATATCTCCTAGAACCCAAGGACAAGTTGAAACCACATGGCCAAGTGTCTGCTTCCTTTTGTGCATCTGTGCCGTTGTTTTTACTTTGCTGACCAACTTTCTCTGTGACTCCTTACATCTTGTGGAAATAAATACATCTCCTTAGTTTTCATGATCATCACCTCTATTCGCATAGAAAGACTGATGACCTATCTTTTAATCCTAGTTCTCAAGAAAGAAAAATTTGATAGATAGCCCAGCATGAGGCTATATAAACAATGTGTTCTAATCCTCCATAGCCAAGGAAGGAAGATGACCATTAGTAACATGACGATTTGGGTCTACCATCCCTGGGCAATGGTGATGGTCCCATGATGACAGGGAAGTAGCTCTCAAAGGTATGAAGTGGGGCAGTATGGCCCTTCAGTTCAGACAGTAATGCATGATGGTTCAGATCATTCCTAGATTTATTTCTTAATTCTGCTACGACTGATTGAGTAACACTGGGTGACTTAACCTTCTCATGTTCACTCATTTTATCTCTAATGGGACAGTCGTAATGTTATTACATGTAAACTATTTAGAACAGTTAATGGAAGCATTTTAAACAATGCATCTAGGCTATTATTTTATCATAGTGGCCAATTGGTAGCATACATTTTACTTATCAAAAAAATTCATCTAATTTTAAGTTTAATAATATTACATTACTCCTATGACCTTCAATCTTCAAAAATGAGATTTACAACATGAAATGATCTTACTGTTACTTTGCTAAGAGTTATATTATCTCCAAGCTTGTTTAAAATTTTGATAACCAAAGGGAAATAAATGGAGGTTTTACATAGGCTAGTTATTTGGTGTAGCAAGTAAGATAGGTTTCCTAATAAACTTGAAAAGATGCTCTAACTTTTCCTGGTGGGTAAAATGTTTATATAGAAAAAACTGTGATAGGGCACATTTACATAATTATTGAAAATTGTGAATACTTTTTATGAAACTAAATTATACAGATGAGATCGTTTAATTTTCTGTTGATTAATGACACATTTGTTTTCAGGTACATGACAGATGGAGGGCTCAACCTATATACTAGAAGTCTGAACCGAATACCTGACACAGCGACTTCCAGGGATGTCATCCAAAGAGGGGTTCACGATGTGACAGTGGATGCCGACAGGTAATGCTTTCAGTAATGTGATGGTGAGAAGTGCATAAAGCAATTTGCTGAGTGAGATCTGAGAAGTTTTACAGTATAAATGAAAGGACTTCTAATATTTATGTAATAGTCGTTTTGGAATATTTTAAAAACTAAGGTGGGTTTTCTTACAAGACTTGTTTAGCCCTGTATACTTAAAAAAATTGCACTGGTGAGAATATCAAACAAATTTCAGTTTACATGGTGGCAAATTTTAATATCCGTAAAAGCAAAATTGTAAACATAGACTTACGTCCTTTACTTGAAAAGAACCCTGGCTAATAAGTTCCTTTCAGTTCAAATATTCTCAGATTTACCTGGAGGCTAATGATACAAAGATTGAAACATAATTCAAATTATCAGGTACAATAAACAGGATGCTTTTCTTGAGGGGTTTGTTGAAAGCATAAAACTCTTGCTTTAGGCTAATTTCTGTGTTGTAATTGTTTCAGATTGTTTAAAGGTGTGTGTGTGTGGTGTGTGTGTGTGTGTGTGTGTGTGTGTGTGTGTGTTTGATGCATGTGCTAGTTATTATTTTGCCAGGAGTTGTTTTGTCACTTTGATCACAATCACTGCTGTTAAAGAATCTTGTTCTTGTAAAATACTATTGTAAGGGGTACTTGTGACCTGATTTTTCCCTCTCATCATTCAGAATTTTGACTTCATTCGTCAGGAAGGGATTGTCGTTTCCAAAACTATGATATATCAATACCTAGAGTGGTTCTTTACTAAAGTCAACATTTATGAAGACAAAGGGTTGTGGCTTCATGTATCTGCATTCTGAAATAAGAATTGTGTACAATTCATTGTGCATTTCAACATAGCCAACTCTAGAGGCTAGATTCTGATATTAGTCGTCAGTTTCTCCTCACTCAAATGGTGTTGATATATTGGCGGGGGGATGGATTGAGGGCTCTCAATACGCTTTAAATAGATATTCAGTTGGTCCTTCTGTTTTTAATCCTGCCATCACACCCATTTTCAGAAATACCATCACTCGTTACATATTTGGGGGTCTTCTCTGGGTTAAGTTGGCTGCTTCTCAGCTTTTCTTACCATGTGTTCAGAAAGCTGCTTTCTCAGATCTGCGTGAGGGTGAGGTTGAGGGTATGTGCCTGGTATCCTGCAGTTCAGAGACTTGTCCAGGGAGTTACAGCTAGGGTTAGGCTGGGGGGTATGAGTTAGGGGTTTGGATATGTGCCTGGCATGCGTAGATCAGAGACCTCTCCAGAGAATAAAACCTCAGACATCTGCTGGAGTGAGAATTGACATGGCAGCCATTTACGGAGCTGAGGCAAGGAGGGGATTTGGGGTTCTGAATACTCTTTAAATGATGCTGTTGATATTTTAACTCCTGTTGGCCAGAGGGCAGTTTCCCCCAGGATATATATATCCTAGTCTCCTAGTCTGCATACCAGCTGTGTGTGAGAGAATCATGTGGTTACAAAAGGAGTATGAACAATTTTTGTTTCCCTACCCCTAACCTGAACTCCTCAACCATTTTCCCTTGATGACTCCTTCAACAACCCTGGACTTCTTTCTGCCCTTGAATTGATGCTTCCTCCGCCTGAAATGCCCTTTTCTACATTCTCTACATTGTTTTCTCCATCACGACATTTCAGTTCAGCTTTATGTTTCCTTCTCAGAAAAATGATTCCGCAGAGGCTAGAATGCATTTGATTTCCAGTCACTTTCTTACCTGTGACCTTATATTATTTTCTTCATTGTACACATCCCTTCTTTATATCATACTTAGTTGTATACGCGTTTGTCTTATATATTCCCCATTTCAGTGTAAGTGCATGAATGCAGAATTGTGTCATCATTACACTTTGAGCCTTTAACAAATGCTATGGAGTGAATGAACCAAGGAATGAATATAAGCTCTACATTCATATAGACTAGCAATAGAGTCCAACTAGGTACACAGGCAAATGAGGCCAGGAAAGACCCAACATACCGCAAGGATATCATATAAGAGAGGGAATGGGTTATGTAGAAATACAGGAAGCAGTGATTTGAGGTGGAAAAATCTACAGTGTGGACTACATTTTGAGACTAATGACCGGCACATTCTTAGCAGACAGTGGAGAATATTAAAGGAAGGGGAGAGTCTATTGGTCTTTAGGAAATGAGATTGTGGGATCAATACAAAGGTGCCTTATTTTGGAGACAGTTGGGATAACTCTCCTACTCCTTTAAGACTCCAGATTGGGGCCTGGCTGAGGAGCCTCAGAGCAACAGAAAAACCCAGATGTGTGTCTAATAAATTGAGGCCTGTGAAAGCAGCAGGTCTTAACGTGTGGTAACTGCGTCAGCAGCGTCAGCAGCACTTGGAACTTGATAGAAATGCAGATCAGCTCTATCCAAGACTTACTGAGTAGGAAGCGCTGGGGTGGGCCCAGCAATCTGAGCTCCAGCAGGCCCTCCAGGAGATTCTTGTGTGTGCTCAAGTTAGTGAATCACTATCCTAAAATTAACAAACAGATGTCAGGTGTATGAAAACACGAACACTTAACATAAACATTTAAACATTAAAAAATGACATATTGAAGTTTTTATTCACTTCATTAGCTGTGCTGTGTCAAGGGAAAGACAACATAAAAACAACAATGGCACTAATCTTTAAATTAGATCAAATAATGACATGTTGCACCAGAAATAAATTGTCTCCATTCATTAGATTCAGCTTCTGAGAATTGCCTAAGAGGTTTGTGAAAGAATTATAGAATTTAAGGAATACAAAAACCACTTTGGTCACTTGTATATATTAAATACCAATAAAGTCCCAGGGAAAATCCTGCTGTCAATAGAGATAGGAATTTGTCTTTTATTATAGATAAGTCCGAAGCTCTTTTAAAGTTCTGTGTTCAGGAAGTGAATCAGGATGTATATAACTTTAAAAATGCAAGTGCACCTGGGTGACTTAATAGGTTGAGTGTCCAAACTCTTTTTTTTTTTGTTTGACATTTCCTTTAATTTATTTATTGTTTAATTTCCCTCCAAGTTAGCATATGATGCAACAATGATTTCAAGAGTAGATTCCTTAATGCCCCTTATGCATTTAGACTCTCCCCCCTCCCACAACCCCTCCAGTAACCCTCTGTTTGTTGTCCATATCTAAGAGTCTCTGATGTTTTGTCCTCCTCCCTGTTTTTATATTATTTTTGCTTGCCTTCCCTTATGTTCACCTGTTT
Organism: Prionailurus viverrinus; assembly: GCF_022837055.1. NCBI lineage: Eukaryota > Metazoa > Chordata > Mammalia > Carnivora > Felidae > Prionailurus > Prionailurus viverrinus. The sequence goes on from NC_062567.1 coordinate 98,701,181, forward strand.
TGTATCTTAAATTTCTCCTATGGCAAATATCATATGAGTGTCCTGCTCTTGATTTCGGCTCAGGTCATGGTCGCAGGGTTGTGGGATGGAGCCCATGTTGGGCTCCATGGTCAGTGTGGAACCTGCTTGGGATTCTCTCTCTCTCTCCTTCTGACCCTCTTCCCTGTTCACACTAAAAATAAATAAGTAAGTAAGTAAATAAATAAATACATAAATAAATAAAAGAGTTGTGTAAGTCCTTCTGTTGCACTAAATAAATAAATAAATTATTAAATATTATAGTTGTGTAAGTCTTCCTGTTAATTTAAAAATCTCCTTGTACAGGATGTTGTTTCATAAAGCTTTCTTAATTCTGATATCCATTCCAAATAAGATAGGCAAGAATAGCTATAAGGTGATACCTCTTTGCTCAGTTTTACTTAAAAAAAAAATACTGAGAAGTTCTGTACTTAAAAACTGCTTAACTTTTTTTTTAACTCATTGCTTCCCAAAAGCTTTTTTTTATCACTCACTGATTCCCCTGCTTTTTTCTCTATAACAATTTATTTTTGTGATATTTTGAGAAATAATATTTTGCTTAATGCCTTCGTTTAGTGGATCTAATTGTACAAGGACTTAGATCTTTTACCTCCTGTATTTATGGTGTCCCAGCTATCTTAGTCAAGGTTCTTTTAAATAATATGAAAAGTATTAATGCTTGGTTCATTTTAGCAAATTGGCAAATGTAAGGCTTGCAATAATTCACTGGTAAGAAAGCTGAAGAGCAAAACTAAACCCAGCAGTTAAGTTTTCAGATTTCTTAGGTATTTTTTCTATAAGCTATATCAATGAAAAAGCACTTACATAAGAGCAAAGTAGCCAGCTGGCTAGGATAGCAATGGATTTGAATTGCTTGTGTTTTTTTAGTCAAGGTTATAAGGCTCCCCTTTGATCAACGTCTGGTTAAAATCTGATGGGCCATAGACAACAGCTGAAATCTTCTTCCCAACAATTGAAATGGCCCCAAAGTAAAGAGGAGGGCTTTGAACAGATAACTATGGTATATTTTAAGTATTTTAGTACTCAAAGATACTGCAGTTTGCTCATTTTCCATATCAATCCAATACTAACCCCATTTCTTCACTACAATGACTAAAAAAAAAGATTACAGAATGGGACTAATCTTTGTAGACATGTTGGAGATGCTTTGGGAACTTCACAAATAAACTCATAGTAGACAAAATGTGTGGTCTTTACCCATTTGACTCTGGTTATAATGAAGTCGATCCTAATTCATATACACTTATACAATTGGGTTGCACTATATTTGAAAGGTAATTTGAGGGGAAAGTTGGGGAATAGCTGTTGTTTGGGTTTTTATTAACTCCTTTTACTGTCCTGACACTAGTTCCTCTGCTAGCATTAACAAATATTTGATTAATAAATGTATAATTACCTCCTAAGTGCATGACAGCATAATAGCACCTTGGGTAAAAACAGGACAAAATAATAAAGATGAGAGACCCTGAGTTTAATGGTCAGACAATGCAATATAAGCAAAAAATAAAAGTGATAATAAAATCGAGTCAGTTGTAATAGATGTATATACAAAGTACCTTAGAAGCACTCCAGAGGGAAGTAGTTATTCCTACCTGGGAGAATAAGGAAAGACTTCAGAAAGCAGTGTGATTTAAATGGGGCAAACATAAGACTTTTTGACATATGGCCTAGGAGATAGCTGAAGAAATGTGGGGGTGGAGAGCATAGAAGCATAGAAGAGTTTAGTTTAAGGGCATGTTACAGAAAACCAGATGTGGGCCATTTTTAAAGCAATGAAAACAGATTTCATAAGGAAATCTACAAATAGGGGAAAAGAGATCTTAGTATACAACTGAGCTCAGTTCTGAGTACAACAGGAACAAGTGGGGATTCATAGCCAACAAGCAGAATGGTGGGGCGTGGGTCAGTGGATGGAAAATTACTGAGAGCAGACATCAAGGGGAGGGGAATTCTTGTTAAGCCCACTTAGGATCCGTGCTGAAGACAGCCCAGGGCAATCAGATCCTGAGTTTGGGGGATGAGGACCACTATCAGATTATCACAGGTGCTCCGATATCAAAGGCAGAGGATTCTCTCGAAAATGCCCTAGTAGGCAGTATTCTTGCTAAAACTGGGCTTTGGAGGCCCAGCAATGGATCAAAGTCAAGGCCTAGTCCAAGAAGAGACCTCACAGGAGATTAACTAAAGTTTGGTCAAGAAGAGAGTCTTTGTCAGACCTGTTAATGATGTGATTTTGCTGGTGCATTGGGAATGTGGGCGAGGGTGACAAGAGACAAAGGACCTGGAGGAACTATAAGTATAAGGGGCTATTTTACTATTTTAATTCATTTTATTTTTAAATTTCAAAGCAAGAGCATATGTTATAATTGCTGTATTTTAAAAGAACTCCCCCACAGCAAATAGTGAATAGAGATGGCACAAAGACAGGCAGACGGCTCAGGAAGTGACTTCAAGAGTCCAGTGAAAGAAGATGAGCTCCGAGCTAGGAACCTGGAATGGGGGCACCATTTCTTCTTGTTTTATTTTATTTTTTTAATTGTATTTATTTATTTTGAGAGAGAAAGCATGAGTGGAGGAGGGGCAGAAAGAGAGGGAGACAGAATCCCAAGCAGGCTCCTCACTGTCAGTGCAAAGCTCTATGTGGGGCTTGAACTCATGAACCTGAGATCATGACCTGAGCCAAAGTCGGACGCTTGACTGACTGAGCCACCCAGGTGCCCCAGGGGCACCATTTCTAAAGGAACGTGGGTTTGGTCTGTGGACAGTACTCTGCTTATGCACAAAATATAGCAACTGGGTGGCCTAAACAACAGCTATATGATATCACACAGTTCTGAAGGTGACACATCCATGGTTACAGTGCTGCAAAAGTCATTATCTGGTGAGAGCTTTCTTCCTGGTTTGTAGATGGCTACCTTCTTACTATGTCCTCATACCGCCTTTTCCCTGTGTTCCCTCAGGGAGAAAGAGGAAGATCTCTCATGTCTTTTCTTGTTCTTAAAAGGACACCAGTTCTATCGGAGTAGGGCCCTACTCCGTTAAATGACCTCATTTAACCTTAATTACCTCTGTAAAGACCCTACCTCAAATATAGTCACATTGATGAATAGAGTTTCAAAATTGACATCTGGGGGCAATGGGGCACAATTCAATTCATAACACTGTATCATTCTGAGGTGGTTTTCTCCTTGGAGATATAGGTTAGTCCCTGTATAAATGCTGGATTAAAGTACTGACTCTATATAGTATGTCTATTATTAATCTCTAATCCCTTAGGGATCAGGAAGATCACATGAAATGAATAAAGCAGAAGGGTTATGTTCAACATGATCAATCTGAAGGAGGTAGGCACCCTTAGCTCTAGAGGTTGCTGCCTGTGGAAATGCAGAATTGTGGAAAGGAGGGGCTAAAGACTGCCAAGCCATTTGATTTTTCAAGTGAAGTCAGACTCTGGACTTTTGTGAGAAACCTTCCAATTTTTAAATATCTGTAACTGAACCTTAATAGGTCTATAAGATAGATAAAGATACACATTTTATTCAATGGCAGATAACGTAGGAAACTACAGAGAAGCTTATATAAAGCAAGAGACAGTGAACGTTCCCATGTATGGTCATGTAAACTCCTAGTGCCTTAAAGATTCCCACAGAGATAATGCTCTTGATGATATTGGCTGTACGGAAAGAAAATGCCAGCAGTCATGAGAAGCCAGCCTACCAGAGGCAAGTAATTGAGGCAAACCTATCTGAGCACATTCCCAAGTTTGTAATGCATGACAGGACAATCTCAGGTCAGTTTCCCAGCCTTAGCATCCCTCCATGGAGCTGGCCGGAGGCTTATTATGATGATAACTAATTAATTTAGTTTAAACCGCTATGTGAATGAGCGCTGTGCAGGCTACGAGCACATTTGTATCTGTGATGTGGAGTGGGAAAACAGGCACTGAGAATGAACCCTTGGCATTTAAAGAGTGAAGAAAGGGAAAGTAACCATTGGCGAGAGAGAGAAAATAGCTCCAACACAAAGCTGAAGAACAAATGGGGTTTTCTGATATTTTTGAAATGGAGAGTAGAGGAAATGGGCAACAATGTCAAATTCCATGGGCAAATGAAGTTAATTGGAGGTTTATGCAAAAGAATAAAATAAAATAGTATGAAACTTAATATTTGAGATGATTGAGCGAGGTATAAGAAATAGCCTGAGTTACTCAAGTAAAATGTCCATAGAAGTCAAAATTTGGTTAAGATGGATTATCCTTGTGACTGTCAAGTCCATATAATGACAGAATGAGTCTCAAAGGAGAGGAAGATAAACCGCCAGGTAACAAACTCTTTTTTGGAAAATTAACAAAATCCCATGTATTGTAATGACAAAGATACCATTCTCCAGGTCCATTTTGGATTATCTATTATGTTACTATCTAAAGTATATTTTTAAATACAGTGATTGTTATTTTGAATTGTAAGCTAACCAATTTAACTATTGACATTTTTACTGATTTCTGCTTGTTGAACCATGACCTTTTGAAAAGTAAAAGCATAATACATCATAGAAATTATTTTTGTAGTATATTCACTGATAGATTGGTTTTATTACACTATGGTCCGGATGCTGAAATCGTGGCTGATGGAAGAGTTTACAAAAGGCATTAAGGGACTGTCGTGATTTTACATGGCTCTCAGGTTATCAGTCATTATAACTCAATATGTTAAGGGAAGCCTAGGATGAAACGTCTAGTCGTACTGAATCCCTTGTTGTGGGCAGTCAGGGGCTTTTTCCTCTGTCCTCTTAGGTTTAGAATTTGGGGCCTGCAAATACAATGACAAAAGGAGATTATTAAAAAAAAAAGACAGATTTTTTATTTGCATATGTATGTGGGAAACTGACAGAAAATGTGATTCAAAGAGGAAACTAGAATTTGGGACTAAGTACCATCTATTTTCCCCCCAGTTTATTAAAAAATAATTGACCTACATTGCCACATATGTTTAAGGCATACAGCCTGACAGTTTGGTTTGCATGTATTGTGAAATGATTGCCACATTAGGGTCGACTAATATCCATCTTCTCATATGGATACAAGGAAAAGGAAAGAAAAGAGGAAAAAAAATTCTTGTGAGAAGAACTCCTCGGGTGATTGGCATTGAAGAGGGCACTTGTTCGGATGAGCACTGGGTGTTGTATGGAAACCAATTTGACAAAAATTTCATATTAGAAAAAAAAGTACTCTTCGGATTTACTCTCTTGATAGGACAAGGGGAGAGGGAGAAGGGCACTTGTGGGAAGACAGATGACTTCTGGGAAAAATAAATGGACACTTAGAAGAAGAGTTGAGAGATATGTAGTTTCATAACCATGTCTAAGTGATTATTGTCCTTACTTCTCATCTCAGGTGATAGGATTCAAACTTCTCTGGTTACAGAACTCCCAGGGAGGGGATTTGTGACAGTTGAATTATTTTGGGAGGCTCTACTTGTAGGCAATAAGAAAAGTTCAGGGAAAAAAATCCAACAACCTCTTCACAGTGGTATATTCTGGGTCCCTTTGCCCTAAATCTACAGTTGGTATCAATGTGCAGAATACAGTACTGCCTTTACAAAGGGAGCCATGAAACATGTAAATTCTCACAAAATCCTGTGAAGAGTTAGTTCTAAGAATGGGAGGCCTTTGATATTTCCACAACTTGTCCAAATAGGAGAAGTGAAGGCAACAGAGATTTCTCCTAAGCCATCAAGCAAATATCTCCAGGGGTCAGATTCATGATGCTTCTCCCTAGTGTGTGTACATTCTAATAATTCATTCTATTCTGTGTTGATTTGTCCTAGCATACTCACAGAATCAGTAGAGTCCCATATCTTAAGTATTTCCTTCATTAGCTGCCTAGCTTTCCGTTGTAATTAAAAGCAAACACAAAAAGGATTAATAGGCTGAGATGGAAATAGATAAAGTAAATATAATTATTTCACTTCATAATCAGATGGTCTGCCTTTTTTGCTCTTGTTTCTTTACTCTTAAGTAGAAAGAGACCAGTGCAAACTATTAGAGAAGCAGAAAAAGTCTGATTTGTCCTTTCAACTTCCCTTTGACACCCTGCTCACCATTGCAGGTTTATGAACTGCTGCTGAACTTCTTTTTGGGGTTCCAATTCTCAGAATTAACTGACCTCATTGTGAATAATCGTATAAACTTCCAGTACTCTTAAGTAATACCCCTCGCAGAATTAATTCACACCGGAAGCACTATTGAGAACCTACCCTCTACCAAGCACTGTGTTCAATCCTGGGGACCCTGTTTTCAAGGGAATTAGAGTACGAATTATTAAAGTTTAAAAGGCCATTGAGATTGAAAGGATAGTGGGACAATACAACTAGCCCAGGCTATAGATATTTTTGTTTAGGATACTGCTTAATGTTTTTCAAAACATGCATACAGGTGACTTTAAGCTCTCCCACCTCCTGACATTAAAGTTGGCTGAAGCTAAACTTTACTATTATAGAATATTCTTCCCATTGAAGAGGTATTCCTCAGTACTCTTATATATGCAGTAGTTTTACCTTATCTCCTTCCAAAATAATTTGTTAATAATCTTATGAAGATGGTAATGAGGAGAAAGAAGGGGAGGAGTCAAGGTTGTTATGATAAAACTTAGCTGTAGTAGCTTTCAGCATTGTGGACTAGTTATGTGTAGCCAACATGCCATGTTACTTAAATACATTGTTACAACGGAGATATCACCTCACACCAGTCAAATGAACAAATCAGGAGACTATAAATGCTGGAGAGGATGTGGAGAAACGGGAACCTTCTTGCACTGTTGGTGGGAATGCAAACTGGTGCAGCTACTCTGGAAAACATTGTGGAGGTTCCTCAAAAAATTAAAAATAGATCTACCCTATGACTCAGCAATAGCACTGCTAAGAATTTACCCAAGGGATACAGGAGTGCTGATGCACAGGGGCACTTGTACCCCAATGTTTATAACATCACTCTCAACAATAGCCAAATTATGGAAAGAGCCTAAATGCCCATCAGCTGATGAATGGATAAAGAAATTGTGGTCTATATGCACAATGGAGTACTACTTGGCAATGAGAAAGAATGAAATATGGCCTTTTGTAGCAACGTGGATGGAACTGGAGAGTGTGATGCTAAGTGAAATAAGCCATAGAGGGAAAGACAGATACCATATGTTTTCACTCTTATGTGGATCCTGAGAAACTTAACAGAAGACCATGGAGGAGGGGAAGGGAAAAAACAAACAAAAAAGTTACAGAGAGGGAAGGAGCCAAACCTTATTAAGAGACTCTTAAAAACTGGGAATAAACTGAGGGTTGTGGGAGGGAGGGGAAAGTGGGTGATGGACATTGAGGAGGGCACCTGTTAGGATGAGCACTGGGTGTTGTATGGAAACCAATTTGACAATACATTTCATATTAAAAGATACATTGTTACATTTTATCCTTACAACAGCCCTATGAAGTTTTGTTTTGTTTTGTTTTGTTGCTGCCACTTTATAAGGCTAAGAGTTCTCAGATTAATAAACTTGCCTCTAGACACTTTGTTAATTAACTGTAGTGGTAAAATTTGAATCCAGTTCCTGTGTTCTGTTATTTGTAATATCATTAATTTAGAAAAAAAAATTTTTATTTTTTAAATGTTTATTTATTTGAAAGAGAGAGAGAGGGAGAGAGAGAGAGAGAGAGAGAGAGAGACAGAGAGAGAGACAGAGAGAGACATAGAATCCGAAGCGGGCTCCAGGCTCTGAGCTCTCACCACAGAGCCCGACACAGGGCTCAAAGTCATGAACCCCGAGATCGTAACCTGAGCTGAAGCCAGACACTTTGACTGACCCACCTCGGTGCCCCTAGATAAAAGTTTTTTGTTTGTTTGTTTGTTTTTTAATTTGCCTGGATATACATTTTCTGATTTTGTAAATTGTTTCATTTTTCCCTTTGGTCTAAACATATCTGTAAGATATAAGCAGATTTATGTTTTTACTCGACTTCATAAATGTTGGTTAAGTTCCCTCAGTATATAATCCTATTTTACTGCAGATTTTTGATAAACCTAAAAACAGAACTGACAGAACAGTATTTTCACATGTGTTACAGCTTCTAAAATGCTGGCTAGTCTGTTAACATGAGTAAAGCAATTTAGCAGTGGTTTGTTCATATATATATATATATATATATATATATATATATATATATATAATCTATCATAGTCTTAAATCCCAATGTCTGTTGAAATATCTATTTCTAACAGGCTCAAGGAAACATTAGAAAAAATAGAAAAGGGAGAAATATGTTCAGCTTATATACAGGAAAATATTAAAAGAGTACTTATGTGAAGGGAAAAGCAAGGTGGGATTTTATAGGACATGAATTTTTTTTTTCATAAAGAGCAAAATATAGGAGAGACTATATCAGCTAACTTAACTGTTTAATTTGATTCAAGAGGTTGCATCTATACATGAATCACTTGCGTATTTTATTTTTCCCCTGCAAGAACCAGGGATGAGTTCTTTTTTTAATAGGCCAACTAATGGAGTGAGACATTCAAGTTGGGATCATTAAATTGAGAGCTTCCGGCTGGCAGCTGATAAATTCTGCATCTTGCTCACTCCAGCTGTATCGAGTGGGCTACATGGACTTGTTTAATAGTCATGTGTGCTTCGTTTATATTCTTTTTCCTTGCTTGACTTAATTTGTGTTTGAAATGGTTAAAGTTATTTGCAGCAAGCTGCGTTTTTTTTAAGCATTAACAGAGCTTCCATATGTTTTTTTCAGATAAGTTGCAAAGTGTTTTCATTACAAATGAGTGCTTATTTTCTGAATTAAATAGTTATTTTGTTATTTTAAAGCTTTTCTGTGATTACCGAGGAAAATTTTCACAGAATACGTATAAGCATAAAGAAGAATCCAAAGTAACCCATTACCCTTCCATCCCCCAAACAATTGCCTTGACAGATTTCCTCCCAGGCATGTTCCTCCCCTCCATTTACATAGTTTGGGTTGTACCTTCTATACGATATATTATCCTGCTTGCTTAACTTACATAATAAACAATACACATAGTAGTAAATATTATTTTAAATTATGACTTGTAGTGATGGTATGCTATTCTGTCATGGAATGAATTATATCTAAGGAGTTTGTGTAGTCAACCATTAAATTTAAGATATTCATCAAAGTTCTGGTTTAATTGGTAGTCATTAGCAGAATCTTACCTATCTGATTGTATGTTTATATCTATGTATTTTTTTCTAAAAAGATTAAATTTTGAACTTATAGAAGATCCCTAAGATGTCTACATGGGCATGTTTGTGTATATGTGTGTGTGTGTGTGTGTGTGTGTGTGTGTGTGTGTATACACATACACATATGAACATTTGGAATTTTATTTTATTTTTCTGTGTAAATATCATTCCTTAAGATTATATACATTATTTTCATTTTAGATTTTTTTTTTCTAATTTCAAGTATATATTTAGGGATTTGTACACTATTAGGATTCATGAGTTTGTTATAAATTTAAAATATTTTGTTAGCCAGGGGTACCTGGGTGGCTCAGTCGGTTAAGCATGCAACTTCAGCTTAGGTTATGATCTCACGTCTCATGGGTTCGAGTTCCACATTGGGCTCTGCACTGACAGCCTAGAACCTGCTTCTGATTCTGTGACTCCCTCTCTCTCTGCCCTTCCCCTGCTCATGCTCTGTGTCTCCCTAAAATAAATTAACATTAAAAAAATGAAAAATTAAAATAAAAAACAAATAAAAAAATAATAAATAGTTAAAAATTTTTTTCAGCCAGATTTTGCCACTGACAAAATAGAAGGGAAACACTATTGACTGAAACTGTGCTTCTTCTTTAAATTTAATTAAATGTTTTTATTTATTTATTTATTTTAAAATATAATTTATTGTCAAGTTGCCTAACAGTGTATACAGTGTGCTCTTGGTTATGGGGATCGATTCCCATGATCCATGGCTTACATACAAACCCAGTGCTCATCCTAACAAGTGCCCTCCTCAATGCCCATCACCCATTTTCCCCTTTCCCCCGCCCTCATCAACCCTCAGTTTGTTCTTTGTATTTAGGAGTCTCAACTTAATTAAATATTGGGGCGTACTTTATTTCTTACAGAATAAAACCTTATTTGTTTCTCTAACAGTATATTCTACTCTGACCCCGGCCGATTTGTCCCAGCCATGTCCACTTGATAACCAGGATATATTCTAGCTAAAATTAAAAATAATTTGGGGCAGGTGAAGTAAAACAAATAAATGGAATTAAAAATGACACTAATGTATATTTTTATTTTGGAATCTTTTCCAGCTTCAGTTTGATTCAGTAATTTAATTGTCCCCTGACCTTCTTTTCTAAGCCAGATTGATCAGCTAATGGCTAGAACAGGTTGTTCATAGTAAAAACCAATAGAAATGCTGTTCTGATTCCAATTAACCACTAAAGTTTTAGAATAGGTTGATGCTATTGATTTTATAGCAGGAATATTTTCAGATTCAAATATCATGCCAGTCCTAATGCTATTAAAAACTGTCCAAATATTTTAGTGAAAAGATTTTCTTGAATGTATAAAGCCACAAGGACCAGAATACAGAGGGCAAAAATGGTAAAAACAAAACAAAACAAAACAAAAAACTGTGAAAGTGGCAAAACAGAGGAAGAATGAAGACTGATTTAGCAGCCCCAGGAAAGCACTGAGTGAACTGTAGAACACTGTGGGTAAGGTCAAGAAGCGATGCAAGTCACATCGTAGGCATGCCAAAAAGCTTAGGAATTTTAGGATTGGTTACCTTGGGATGTAGGGATGAATGTGAAGTAAAAATGGAAGGAATTGTATTAAAACGTTTTTAAGAAGCAATCAGACCCCCAGATTCCCAGCCAAACACATGAAAAACTAGGCAACTGCCCCTGTTCAAATATCATAGCAAAAGATGAGATTATTCTCTGGAGCGGGAAAATACGGAATCTTGGTGGGATGACCACGAAGTAATTAAATAAATTTTGTGTGATAAACATGCAACTTTCCCCCTTACTTAGCCCCATAATCATGGCAACCAGGTGTGACTCCACTCCATCAGCACCATCATTTACCCTCCACCTTTGCCATGTATCTGCCATGTACTTACCATAAGTCGTTACATAAGCAGTATACATTTGGAGAAAATATAGTATTGTGAGATAGAATTTAGCATAATTGGTTATTTAAAAGGGTTTTCGAGTTTGGATTCTTGGTTTGATCACAGCTAAGCTAGTGGCCTCTCAGCCTCATTTTGATACTTACAAATTGTATGAAATACTAGTAACAACTAGTAATAAATACTATTAGGTCTTTCATCATTGTACCTGACAGAAAAATCCTACCCAAACTGGTTTAAGAAAAAAAAATGCATTGTTCCGATAACTGAAATGTCTATAGGTAGTTCTGAGTTTAGATGTGGCTGAATAAAGTATCCAGTTTTCTTTATCAGTTGGCTGGGCTGTGGTATTTTGCATGGGTACTCTTAGTGCTCCTCTTATTACGGCAGCTTATTCTCAGTCCTTACATAATTCAAGGCTCAAGTCCAATGGGGGAAAAAGCATGCTTCTGCCAGATTCCTAGAAATTACAAGGATTGGACAGGCTATCATATGTGCATTCTTGAACCAGTGAACACAGCCAAAGACGCACATTAACTGCCTAAGTCTTTACTTACATCTTAACATGCTTACTCTATACAGTTACCAGTGCACCCTTTTCCTCCCTCCCTTCTCTTCTAAACCTGGGCATCCTGGCTTCTGTTCACAGCTTTACTTGGTCTCAGGTCTTGCCTGGCCTTACAGTTTACACTTTGAAAATATCGAACTCTTGGGGAGCCTGGGGTGGCTCAGTGGGTTAAGTGTTTGACTTTGGCTCAGATCATGATCTCACGGTTCATGGGTTTGAGCCCCATGTTGGGCTCTGTACTGACGGCTTGGAGCCTGGTTTGGATTCTGTGTCTCCCTCTCTCTCTGCCCCTCCCCTGCTCACGCCGTGTCTTTCTCTGTCTCTCAAAAATAAATAAACGTTAAAAAAATAAAAAAGAAAATATCCAACTCTTTATCCCCTCACCAACTCTGTTGTTTTATGCCTTTGCTTAGACCTGGAATCCCATATTCAATCTGGAATACTCATTCTGTTTTCCTTCATAACTCTTATTTATTCTGCAAGATTCACTTCAGATGTTGTCTCCTCTGTGAACTCCCCTCAAAACCTTAGCAGTTTCGATGCACCACCCCTGTGAACTAGGTTGTACTTCAACTTTATAATTTACTATACTATTTTGAAGACTCTGTTTATGTCTCTGTCTCTCCCAGAGGCCTGTGATGTATCCAAGGATAGGGACTATGTCCCATTCATCCCTGTAACCCCAAATCCAAATGCAGTTCTTGTTACCAAATATACATCCATTGTCCTGAAACCCCATTTCATCATGTGCATCCTTGTGTTATATAATGCCCTACACATCATATCAAAAATATTTTTCCATACCTTATGTGACTTTATATTTTTGGCATTTAGCACTGAGCCTGATGCCCTGCTGAATCTCAATAAATATTTATTTAAATGAATGAATAGATGAATGCATTAATGCTTTATTTTGTGGAGAGGTTTTTTTTTATTTTTGTTTTTTTAAAGCATAGGTCTAAAAAGAAAAATGTAGTTAAGGTTGTTAACACTTGAAGGCACTATGGAAAATAATTTATTATGTGTGAATGTCTTCCAAAACCATATCATTTAGATTATTGCTATTTTCTTCTTTAAAAAAAAAGACATAAGTGGCGTATAACACTGTATATGTTTAAGGTGTACAATGTGTTTATTTGATTCTGGCTGTTGATCTTTTAAAAATTTTGACCAAGACACTCAAACCAGAAATTTAAATAGCAAAGTATAATACTAGGCCATCTGATGGCGATTTTCCTCAAAAATCCTGAAGTATATTTTGATTTTGTCTAAAACAACACAGAACTGATCTCTGAGGTTAGAAAATTTATAGAGTAAAAGTATAGACTTTTGAAATTTGGTGTACATGTAGTTTATATTAATATTTCTGGGAAAAGCTATAATTATATGTGTATGGACATTTCTACATATCTCAAATTATCCCACATTGTCATTTTTTATTTCTTGATATGAATTCTGCAAAGTGAGGAAAGTTGTTAAAAAGACTTATTCTATGAATAAAATTAGGAAGGGTCAGTGAGGTTAACTGAACTTGCAATAATTAAAAGGTAAGTTGAAAGTGAGCTCAACTTGTTCCTTATCTAGGCCAAGGATTAGCAAATATTTTCTGGAAAAGATCAGACAGAAGATATTTTAATCTTTTCAGGGTGAGATGTAAAATCAAGAAATCGGATGATAAAAGGAACAACAAACGTACAAGTATTTTCAGCTCTGTCAAAATGTAAAGGCCAATCTTAGTTCACGGGGTCTACAATTTGGATTTGGTTCACAGCCATGGATTGCTGACCCCTCTTCCAAGCCACTCTTAGGCCTGATATTTATTCTCTGTATGATTGCTAGGGTTGCCATAACAACCCTAAAGTAGGTAGCTTAAACAATACAAATGTGTTGTCTCACAGTTCTGGAGGCTAGAAATCGAAAACCCAGGTGTTGGCAGGTTTAACACTTCTGGGCCCTAAGAAAGGACCTGTTCTAGGCCTCCCTCCTCAGCTTGTATTTGTTGCCTTCTCTCTTTGGCTTTACGTTGTCTTCCTCTGTGTGTGTCTGTGTCCAAATGTCCCCTTCTTATAAAGACACAGGTCGTCTTAGATTACTGCACACCCTAATAACCTCAGTTTAACTTAATAACTTTGTAAAGGCCTATTTCCAAATAATGTCACATTCTGTAGGTTAGGACTGAGGCACATTATTTTGGCTGGGGGAGGGAGTGGCATACCATTTGACCCTAACACTCTCATTCTCTTTGTACTACATCAAACCCCATTGCCAGGAGGTAAAGTAACAGGTACGAGTTGTGTCTCATTCTTTCTGCCCTTCTGAATTTAAAGCCATAGCTTCTTTCTCAGAAACCCTGCAGCACGGTAACAGACGACTAAAAACAGAAAATGGAAAGACGACCCTGTGAGACCTGCTGCCTCAACCTTACAAAGCACCCAGAAGAAAATGGGGCATAGTCTCAGTCATCTGAGTGTTTAATCATTTTAGCGAATGGGCTAAAATTATTTACAAAAATCGATTATAGGAAAAAAAATTAATTTTGATTATATTTCTGATAAATAATCCTCTGGTTAAGAGCCTTAACTCACTGGTTCCCTAAGTCTATCAAGAAGACTCACACAAACCACATCCTCCTGCGTCCAAGCAGCAGACAGAATTGACCCTAAAATAAATCTGTCATTTGAAGTCCCCAGCTGTGAATATGCCTTGTTGTTAAGAAGTGTCAGATCTTTTGTCGTTAGAGCTGTCACAGCAGGCACAGCCTACATGCCATTGAGTCTTACAACCAGGTTAAGGGTGGGTTAGTGCAGGAATTCTAAAGGATTTTTTAATGAAAATACTGTGTGTGTTTCTTAAATATAAAGACCTAGATTGATAGCTCACATACCTGAGACTGTCTTGAGAAAAATTAGTCCATGGAGATCAATTTTTAAAGAACTATGCTTTGAAACAAAGCATGGTATCATCTTCCTTTGAAGCCTACCAATGACTTATGTGTTATTTTCATGACTGATGAGTTTTTTATCTGCAGTAACAAGCAGTGTTTTTTTGGTATGTGTTGTTTGACATCTGGTGTTTAACATCTGCTTCATCATTTCAAAAACATCCATGGTCAGTAGGACCATTATAGAAAATACATGAGATACACGAAAAGTATTTACCTCATTTCAAGAACAATGCCCCCTTTTCCCTGTCTTCACAGAAGAAAGTGTCAATTTTTAAAAATTCTCGCTTCTGTAAAAATAAGAAAACAAACGTGAATCTTCTTCAGTTATAGAATGGTTAGATACCCTGGTGCACTGATCGGATCTCTCGAATGGAACCGTCTTCAAAGAGAACACCGGGAAGTGATTAGGCCTGTTCACCAAGTGGAATTTCTATCAGTTCCATGGAGGATAAGTGAGGGCTATTCCCTATAAATGGAAGAAGGGGAAGGAGACTTCTATTTGTCTAACTATATAAAAGATGCTGTGCTAAGTGCTTTATGTTACTAATCGAAAATATTACATTCTGCATTTTGCAAATAGGGTAACTGAAGCACTGAGAGTGAATACATTTATAATATTAAATGGGTTCATTTAATATTTTAATACCTTATGAACATGTCCTTCTTACACACACACACACACACACACACACACACACACACACACACACACCCTATTGATAATAGATCGCGGACTGTATCCACACGGGCTTTCTTTCCTGACATTTCTGACTAGAATAGTTTAAGGATGTGGTATAGTTCAGATTTTTCTCACTTGAAATTATCTTTTCCATAGTATATACTCAAATGGTATGGGTTGAGGTATAAAGGTACAAAGAAAGTGTGAGAAGAATATCGCATCCACTTGACAAGCAGGAATCAATTGTAGAACAGGCCTCTTTCTCTCATTTTCTAAAGATCAGTAGGAACCCTTTTGCAAAATTAAGTCGTCCATGTGATATATAGAGTGAGCTGTAAATTAACTTTTAAATGTTTTTTTAATCTTGAAACATGCTTTTAAAATAAATTTTCACCTGCATAAATGCTCTCTTTGGATTAAAGGCGTAATCGCTACACTTTGAAGAGATACTTTCCTTAACTTTCTGATTCCATTGTTATTGTAATAACGGCAACTCATTAACCCAGTGGGTGTCTGTATTGATTATGATTTTAGATTTTACTTTTTCCCACTATAGTTTAGTTTTTATCTAAAATAGATCATAACCCTTGGTTGGCTGCCCTCTTGGAGTTTTTCCAAGCTCCTGGAGTCATGGTAAGATAATAGTGTTGAAATTGGTGCTGGTAGTCACTAGGGACCCTGGACTTTTTTCTCCTACTGTGGTGCTCTGTTTCACAGAGCGCGATAATATGTGTAGCCTTCAATACAGAATTAATCATGAAAGTCAAGTGCATACTGCAGGTACAATCAGCCCCATCTAATTATCTCAAACTTGTTTGTCTTATGACTTTATTTAGCAGAACACACGCATGCGGTAATAACAAATAGGCTAATTCGAAATCCTGTCAACTACAGGCAATTTAGTAATCATAAATGGAGTCTGGCGCATTTTAGGGATTGTACGTATGTGACAAGCTAGCAGGTCTGATGGGGAAAAGCAATAAGGCAGAAAATAAAGGAGTCTCAATTGGTCCCCCCCCCCCACCTCAGGAGAAAAAACTATCAAGTTATAGGAGTCTTTGTTTAAAGGGTATATGAAGCATTCAGTTACTTAAAGTGTTATAATATCTCTGATATCCTATGAAGTGTGTAACACCATAATGTGCTAAGAGAGACTGAGGTTGATTTTTCAGATTCAAAGGCATGTTCTTTTCTTAAAGGAATATCTATTGATCAGAGTCAACAAACATTAAACCTTTTATTGCGCATAGATAGGCACAGCTAATGAGCCTGTTAGTTTAGCTCTGCAAGGCTCAGGGTGGGCCTCGCACAGACACAGGTCTTGGTGCTCAGCACAGCTCGAGGGCCCCAAGGTACCGACTGCAACCCTTTATGGGATGTGAATGGCAGGAGATGAATAACGGAAGTGTATGCTGTCATTAATGCCCCTCTCAGCTTATTTTAGCTGTCTGTCCTCCTGACAGTCTCTTGCTCGCTGTCAACGATCATTCACTCTCCTTGTCTCTTGCTTTCTCTTTGAACCCCCCTGGCCGAGACCTATTTATACATAGAGGGTATTTGAGAGGGGCAGATCTTGAAGGAAGAGAGAGTCTTGTCTGAGGTGCTCTGCTGTTCTTCTTATGTAGAAAGGATACTGTTTTTCCCTGTCCCAGGAGAAGGGCCTAGGGCTACTGTGTGTCCTCCCTGGAGTCCAGCGTCTCAGTGCTGAGTCCTCCACATTTCTTGGTCCCTTTCCCTTTGGAACCCACACTGTATTTTTACCTCTGACTACATTACACAGAGAATTTTCCATTTCAAAATGCCAAGCTTCCTAAAGCCGGGACGTTAATTAGCTATTTCCCTGGGTGCTATTTAATTTAGTTCATTCCCTGGCATATGCACATTTTCAAATATAAATGTATGGGATGATGAATTATTTTCACTCAACCGTTTTGTCAAATTAATGACCTGTTTTGAAAAATATCTGTGCACAAGTTTTAAGAATAGCATGTTCTTTCAGATAGAGCTCTGTGCTAGGCCCACCCTGAGCCTTGCAGAGCTGAACCAATAGGCTCATTAGTTGTACCTATCTATGCGCAATAAAAGGCTTAATAATGTTTGTTGACTCTGATCAATAGATATTCCTTTAAGAAAGGTAAACACTCTCCTTCCTTGAACACATTTTCCCTCCTTCTCCTCCCTGAAAACATCGAGTTTTAAAAGACCATCCGTCTACATCACCTACCTATCATCTCTCCTTGGTGTTGTAATTCCAAGATCCTTAAGCCACTCTCCCTTATTTATTCAAGATTTTAACTCCCATGCCCCCCTTTTTGGTCACTTTCTCTAACACTGCTCCTGCCATAATATGATATCAGTAGCTACATATACTTTGCAACAGCCTAGCTTCTCAGAGCCTTGGCACCTTATCCTCCAATGATCTTGCCTTCTACTTGAGCTTAGCCACACATTCCCACTGTTAATAAAAGCTTCACCCTCTCCACTGAAATGATTTTGAGTATCATATTTCAATAACTGCTTCTACTTTTCCACTTCACTCTTTTTATTATCCCAGCATCATGAAAAATAGTCTACCAGCACCTGCAGTCCACCGATTCCAAATTTGTCAGAATCCCATACTTTCACTGCACCCTCAAATTCTTCGTTGTAAAGGTTAGAGTCCATGGTCCATAAAGAAAACTCTCTTTATTGGATATAGACACCCCTCTACTCCACTTCCTCTTTCTGTCTTTGCTTAACTGGCTAGCAGAACTTCAACCTTTAGTTAAGCCCAACATTTCATCTGTTCTGAACCTTCCCAGCTGAATGTGATGAGAAAGTTTGAAAAATCTGACAGACTGGTAGTAATCCCAAGTGGATTTCTAGTGTTCCCAGAAATCCTACATTTCCCTGGTCCACTTATTCTTCCATTCTCTTGACAAATAATTCACACTTGTTCTTTCTCCTCAAACTGCTGATCTCTTCTTTCCATTCTGATTCGCAGTTAGCATGTTTAAGATTTCTCTAAGAGAAAAAAAAAGCAGTTCAAATACAGCTCTCATCACCCTTGTGACCTCCTTCCTTACAACTCACTTATATTACCTCCTGTTGCTCTGTAGGAACTGTCTCAGGTACTATACGAGGCCAAATTCTCCAGTTAGGCACTGGGTCCTATCCCCTCTCTTCTGTTCAAAGGTATAGCTCCATTATTTCTAAGCTTTCTGCTATCATCAATTTGTGTTCATTTCTTTCTGCTAGGGTATTGGCATCAGTGCACCAAAAGGTTGAAGTTTCTCTGTCCCCACAAACAAAATAAGGCAAAACAAAGCAAAGCCCTCTCACCTAATTCCATATGGCCCTTGAGCCTGCCCTCTTTCTCTGTCCTTTTTATTTTAACCAAAACTCTTGAAAAGAGATTTTTTAAAAATTATCCTGCTATCTCCAATTTCTCTCTTTCCATTGTCTCTTAAATCCACTCCACTTTACCCCAAAAGTGTTCTTACTAAAGTATTAAATGACTTTCTTAGTAAGGTTAGAATGATTTTCATTCACATCAGACACATGTTGCTAAATCCAGCGGTTACTTCTCATTCCTTTCTGATTGGACCTATAGCACTATTTGAAAAAATGATTACTTAGTCTTTTGTGAGACCTCCCTCACCCCAACCTTGGAGAATCATTTATGGTATTTGAATAGGGACGTCAACTCATCAAATTTCATTTGAGAAATAGTTATCTTGATAGACAAGAAATTAGAGAAAAAGACAGGCATAAAGAATTGCAATCATCAGAAATGGGTAAGGTAGTATAGAATAGTGGGGGTAGTGGTAATGGTAGTATGTAAATAAATATAGAAGCTACATTGCAAATGTAGAACTAAAGAAAATTGCAATGGATTTGATATCCAGGTGAGAGTAAGACAAAAATCTCTAATGGTAGTAGCAAGAAATAATCTAATGTCAGTGGCTTGTCATAACTAGCATTTACTCCTTGTTTTCAATGCTTGCCAAATTGTGGGCTGAATGCTGTGGCCTGGCTTGTTTTCTCACGCCTAGATCTAGACCAAACAAGTAGCCCCTGTTTTCAATATCTTTTTTTTAAGACAGAGAGGAAGAATAAGATTGCTGAGAGAAACGCTCATTGCTCCCTAAAGAATGTAGGATATGTCATACCTGCTTCCATTTCATTGGCTGAACACATCACATGGCCAAGATCAAAGTCAAGGGGTGCCTGGGTGGCTCAGTTGGTTAAGCGTGGGCTTTGGCTCAGGTTATGATCTCACCGTTTCTGAGTTTGAGCCCCACATCGGGTTCTATGCTGACAGCTTGGAGCCTGGAGACTGCTTTGGATTCTATGTCTCCCACTCTCTCTGTCCCTCCCCCACTCAACCTCTGTCTCAAAAATAAAATAAATGTTAAAAAAAAAGATCAAAGTCAAACCTAGACATGTATAAACCACATACAAGGAAGAGGGTATAGAACATTTATGAATAATAATGCCATTATTATAATGATTGTGGTGATTCACACTAGTTTCTGTCCTCCTAAGTGATTGTCAAAATAATGGGCAGAAATAGAAAATCTAATAGAAAGGATGGATTTGGGAAGGAAGAAGATGAATTCAGGAAGAAATATATATTATACAGGTTGAATATCCAGGAACATCAGGCAGACGGTTTGAAACGAAAATTTGGCACTTAGGGAAAGATCAGGGCTGGGGATTTTGAACAAAGCCAAGAACAGATCATTGGCAAAGAAAGATGAAGGGTGTAACTATAAGAAACAGAGTAACCTGGTTCACAAATTTAAAAAAATCCAAGCTCAAATGTGAAGTAAAATGCGTCCTGATAGACATGTGGATTGGTGATCCACTATTAAATCACGTCGACACACTCAGCAATATGTTCCAAATTACGTGAATTTATCAGAGATACAATATGGCATAGAAATTGAAAACACATGCTCAGGGGTCAAAGATAGGAGTTTACCTTCTCCTACCGCCATCTTATAACTCTTTCAGATTGGGCAAATTACTTCATTGCTCTAAACCTGTTTCTTCCTCAACAAAATAGTAACAGTAACTTTTACCTTATAGGATTGTTGAGAAACTTAAATGAGATTATGCCTGTAAAATGTTAAGGCAGCTCCTGGCTTGTTTTGAATATTGAATTGGTATTAGTAGTATTGTTAACGATTACAAAAAGAAAACATTGACTCTGATTTTGTTTGCCTTTGCATTTCTAGAAGCCTTTCCCATAAGCATATGTTCTTTATTTACTAGTGTTAAAGATTCATTTGACAATTTAACAAGAATGCCTGGGATTTGTATTATTAGCCAATTATGTGAAAAATGCAAATAAGATTAAATTCAATTAGAAAATGTATGCAGGACTTTGAGTAATAACATATTTATTTCCAGATTCATTACACCCAAATGCTCACTTCTTGTTCCTTGCAGGAGTATGACTGTGCAGCATGCATATTTATTGCTACCGATATTTTTATCACAGTGAAATTAGGAAAGACAATTTGGACAATGTTGTTACTATTTACCTTCACCTTCTTAAGCTTTATGCTTAATGAAAAATCATATGGTGCTGAACAATTTTATAGTCCCCCATTGAGGGACTATTCCATTTAGCTTGAAGAAATAATGAAGGCAACTCTTAAAAGTTGGCTAGAATTAAACACTTGAAAAGATGTATCTATTTCATGCTAGGTATTTCCATAGCCCACTTGTGGCCCAGATTCGTTTTTGCATTTCATTCTCTGCCATCACTTCTTTCCATTGAAATATGGTTTCCATTGAAAGATATCTGTGTGTTAAGGATATAGTGGTTTCTTTGGCCATCTTTCATACTAGTAAAAAAAAAAAAGTCTTTAGTGAAGAACATTCCATTTGCGACACCAACACTTTTTCCTATTTTTGAATTAAATGCCTATAAAGTCTTCAAAGTTGTCAATGATACAGTATGTATTCTAGAGCCTGGGGCCCATATTGTTCTTTTATTTTATCTTGTGGTTTTCCTGTGAAATGGTTTTTGGTGTTTATTTTCTTGAAGCATCACTAGCCATTTGTTAGACTGCAGGGCTGATTAAAACCCAGACTCCCATATGAGGCCTACAGATGTCATAGAATTAGAGGAAATTAGCTTCAGGTCTGGCAGTGATTTTCTAAAAATGGTTCTCTTGATCTCACTGAAATCGGGGATTTCTTTGCTGAGCTGCCAAGATGCATAAATCTTCTATGAGAGCTGAGTTTGTAACAGACCTTGACATGTATGATCTAATTCTAGAAATCAGACTTTTAGCTGAAAATCAACAGCCTCAGGGAGGATTAAGGACGTTGTTGGTATCCACATGTGTATTCTATCTTCTCCTGCACAAATGAGCTTAGAAGGTAATTGGTGTATTCAGAAGGAGCCCCAAAGCATCTATACCTTACCAACATAATCCCTCCAAATTACAATGAACAGCCAAAGAAATGGGTATTTAGGAACTGTGGTGGTGACCTGGGTGGGCTTTAGTATGTGGTTTTAAATTGTTTGATTTTTTTTTTTTAATTTGATGACAGCTGTATTAGTGGATGGTAAAGTAATCTAACTATGGTCAAAAAGATTCTTCATAAAGTAGAAGGTCTCACCTCTTGTCTGTTTCTAGAAATAGTAGTTTATAACATATAAACACTAAAATGAATTGTTGTCTTTTGATTTTTTTACCTTGTAAATTATGCAAGGTATTTTAGAATTACAATGGCCAGCTGATTATTTTGCATAGTCTTATACTTTTTATTTAATTAGGATATATTTATTTTCTCTAGTTTTATATAAGAACTCCTAATAGAATAATAATTTGAATATTAACTTATAGATCAACATGATTAATACAAACTATTTTTTATTGCAAAAGTAATAGGACATCATAGGAAGTTTCTGCTCAATTAAAAAAAAAACAACACATCTCCTCAAACACAGTTGATGTTACTCTTTTTCTTTTAGTTTCCAACCTTACTTCCTATGCATATTTGGGTTTTAAATTATTTATTTATTTATTTATTTGTTTGTTTGTTTATTTATTTAGAGAGCAGGCACAAGAGCAGAGGCGGGGCAGAGAGAGAGAGAGAGAGAGAGAATCCCAAGTAGGCACAGTGCTCAATCCCACGAACCACGAGATCATGACTTGAGCTGAAACCAAGAATCAGAATCTTAACCGAGTGAGCCACCCAGGCGTTCCCCCCCACAATTTGTTTTTACATATATAGTATATAAGCTTCATTAAATTTTATATATTGGTTATTCACCCACTATATAAATCTTTTTATGATGATAGCAATAATATTATAGATATATAATTCATGTAATATATAAAATACATTAAAATCAATTCGTTAATGGTTCTGAAATGTATGTGAAGAAAAATAAATGTATAGCATATTATAGACAAAGATAACAAATTAAAAGGTAAAATTCATTCAATCATTCTTTTCTTTCCAACAAAAAATAAAACACTATTATTATCCAACGTGTGAATGGATTGTCCCTACAAACAGGGCGTTCTCAACTAGGCAGACCCAATGATCACATTAGTTTTGCAACTGTCCTTTTAGACCTTTAGAAGTTTGTTGAAATGCACGAGAGTATAAACTCACAGGTGATGCTAATAGTGTCCTCTCTAGAAGAGAGAATCAGATCTTTATACCATTTCTTTCTCTTTTTGTCCTTCTTTTGAGAGAAGCTCAGGGAGCAACTGAAGTCCTCTAACTCAGAACTTCATGTAAGTGCAATTGCCCTTTTGACTACTGATCTCTCAAGGTCCTCCTTCTCCTAGACAGCAACTACCAGCTGGGGTCCCCAGAGAATTTGAAAGTCACCCAGAATCTGAGACCATGATCTGGATCAAATCACTACATAGTGGAACCGAAGACAAACTGTACCAGCAAAGATGGGGTCCAAGAAAACATCTATGCATATTATAACCTCCTAAATATCTCCTCCTGGTGTTTGAATTAGTGCTTTTAGCTTTTGACCTTTCATAAGAAATTGTACAGTTCATTGATAGTAACTGCTTATTGATCATTCAGAATTCGAGATTATGAATGGACTCTACCCTCCATACATTTTGAGATCAGCATAATAGGCATGATTGTGTGTTGTACTCTCTTTGCAAATATGGCAGGGAGAGTAAATTATATTTGTGATGTAGTGCACTGGCTCTTCATTGTTCCCTACCACTGCCCTGCAGAAAAACAACTTTGTAGAATTCAACCCATTTATAAGCTTATATTTCTTCCCTCTGAGTTTTCAATTCAAGTAGAAATAAAGCTAATACAGGTGAAATTAACAAGAAAGAAATCAATGCTAAGCCATATGGTGAGATATTCAGATGAACTTATAACCATATTAAACTTCATCTTAACATATTGAAAGAACCAAACATACTGGTGTTTCTAATTTATCAAAAAGTAGTCCATAGTGTCCTGAACAGTTTGTTTTTTTCAAATATACACTTGGCTTTCCAAAGGTTTTCTTTATCTAGTTACCTTCCCTTATTTCTAGATGAAATAAACTTCAGTTATCTGATTAGCTGGGTTGATGGTTTTTAGGTTTAGCATTACGAATGATTTTTTTTTATCCAATTGAATATTCGATTTGAATGTACCAGTTAGTAACAGAATTAAAAATAGAAAGTAAGACTTTGGAGTTATAATGAGATACTAAGTGCCTTAGGAAGTTTTTTTTTTTTTTTCCCTTCTCCCTCCTTACCATATGTAGGTTGATACCTGTGATCACCACCATACATCGATCCTGCTTGACCATTCTTCCTTAGCCACTATATCTATCTCATCTAATAAAAAATAATTTCAGATCCAAAATTCCCTAGTGTATCTATTCAACCTCATCTTCTATTCTTTTTCAGTTTACATCTTGATTTCCAGATGGACTGGTGTCTACAGTCCCTCTATGCCTTTGCTCTCTCTTCTGCATCTACTAAACATTACCCACTTCTCAAACTCTGATATAATCTCTCTCTCTACTCTCCACTGCCTGACTTTTATATGATTTTGTTTACTTATTTTATTAATTCACCTCTGTCACGTTTTTGCGAAATTAGAATCATAACATAGGTTTCTCCTTCTCTTATATCTCCACTATCCCCTGCATCAAGTGATGGCTACTGTACTTTGTATACAGAACCATCCAAATATTTTGAAAGTTGAATTAATTTGCAAGTGTTCTTACAACCATGCTCTTTGCTTCGAGTACTGCGAATGAATGTAGATGGTATCATATTAAGCAATAGAAAATTTATAGGTGTTGAGATATTTATCCAAGATTCAAATATAAGCTTATCTGAAATTAAAGCCTCAGCTACTAACATTAGCCACATTACCTAAAGATGCCTGTCAAATCTCACTATAGAAATTGTGTCTTAAATGATTCCAAACTGTTAGAAAAATATGAAGTATAGGATGAATGAGCTTTTTGGAATATTTTCCCAATGGTCACGATACCATTGACATTAACCAGAGCTTTGTTGTTGGTATACTGTGAACTTTATTCTAGAATAACCCTGGGCTCTTGCTTTGTATGTTCTTAAAATAACCACCATGTGGGGTTTTTTGTTTGTCTGTTTGTTTGTTTTAAATTTTCTCTAAAACAAAAACTGCTATGGCTGACACATCATACAACTGTCTTTATGACCTATCATTAAGGTGCTAAAGAAGACCCTGTAATAGTTGCCTTCCTTTTTCAAAAATTGATTGATTTTAGAGATAAATGTTAAAAAGATGTGAAAATACCCTACATCTTTTCATGGGATCCATCCTTTCACTTCCAAGCTCTAACAATAAAAGTGAAAGATGAATAGTATCTTGCAAAGTGTCAGAGTTATTTTTACCTTCTCTCTCTCTCTCTCTCTCTCTCTCTCTGGGAATATATCTAAAGAGATTTGGCCTTTTACTCAAGTAACTATGATATTGGAAAATAGCATAAAATAATTGAAAAGAGTGTGGTTTACATTGAAAAATGCCTTTTTAAAATACAACTGATTACTAACCTAGTTAATCAAGGAGACTCTGCTGAAGATATATGCCTGAAGTGTTAAAGATCATAGGAATAATACCTACTGATTCGTATTGATGTTTTGACATTTATTTAAAAGCTCTTTGATGATAAAGCCTTCATTTTGTAAACTTCAAGTTGGCTTCAGGAGATGATTTTGCTGGGTTCTTTAGAGGTGCATTATTGGCCCTTTCTTGCTAAAATAAATTGTTCTTTGATTAATGTTGAAAATTCTTAAACTGTTGAAAATTACTAATTCAGCAACTGATCCTATGATAAATCCTCATTACTCAGCAGATTCAACTGACCGAAAACTTAACTCAAAATAAATGTTAAAACAATGTATTAATCATAGTACAGCAAGAAATTTATCTGTTAATGGGCTACATTTCTTGTTCAGTTTCTCCTTTTCTTCCTTTTTGACTTCTTTTTATTTATTTATTTTTTTTTTTAAATTTTTTTTCCAACGTTTATTTTTATTTTTGGGACAGAAAGAGACAGAGCATGAACGGGGGAGGAGCAGAGAGAGAGGGAGACACAGAATCGGAAACAGGCTCCAGGCTCTGAGCCATCAGCCCAGAGCCCGACGCGGGGCTCGAACTCACAGACCGCGAGATCGTGACCTGGCTGAAGTCGGACGCCCAACCGACTGCGCCACCCAGGCACCCCTTGACTTCTTTTTAAAGCCAGGCATCATATAAAGAAGCACTATCATGCTCAGTCCATTCTCAAATTAGCTCTCACTTAAAGAGCGGTAATTATGATAGAAAAAGAAAATGGTATTTTGATTTTCCTAATATTTTTTCAGCCTTCAGCATTCATTCATTATTCTTTCAGCAATACACAAGCTACTGTATACAAAGCACGGGGAATACAGTAACGCACAGGATGAACCAGGGGCACAAATTCCATTTCACCTGTTTTTTTGCTGAATTTCCTGAATTTGTGGAAAGTTCACATTCAAATTCAAGGCCATTTAAGTAACATTGCAAATGGAGCCTGTGTAAATGGGGAGTTGAGAAGGCTGGGAGAGGTCAGCCCCATATGAGATAGTTGGCTTATATTGAAGGAGCATTGTAGTATATAAAATAAACACATCTTGAAATATGTGCTCATGTTGGTATGGTAATATTTATCTAATGCAAGAAAGAAACTCACCCTTTGAAAGTGTTTATTATTTTCCAAACTGTCTCATCCATGCTCATGTGGACCTTAAACCAAATTCTAAGGCTATTTCCTTCTAAGGGGATGCAAACATTGTGTTTCTCCCTATTGCATAGCACAGAGAAGGTATGTATTTGACTTTCATATATTGATTAAGTATTAGCTGGTTGGTTGGTCAAATCCCCCAAAGAAACTTGCCTAGTCATGTCTACTTCCTGCAGTAATTTTCATTTGGTCACATCCTAGGTGGCTGGATTTTGTTCTGTTCATCTTTGTAGGCTGAGTAACTGCCGAGTAAATCCTTGAAGGAGGATAAATAAATGAAAGAAGAAATTATTTAACAATAAACAGTGAATATGATGCATTGAATAAAATTCTCAAATTTCTGTGGCCAAATCAATGACTGCCTTTTTGTGAGAATAACCAGATTCAGATGTAAGTTTTACGTAATGCATTCTTATTCTTCTGTTATTTGACTGAAAATAAGCAAAAATTCAGGTTCTTAGTTACAGATGTTTACCATCTATCTTTTTGTCCATCCTATATGTGCATCAAAGACAAAATCCAATTTTTATTTACCCTTTTATAATCCGTAGTTAGTACCAAGCCTGGAATATAGTAGGTGTACAATAAATCAAGAATGGAATAAAAGAACAGAAGGGGCATTTTCTGCTTTGATTAGGAACTCTAAAGTACTCTACCTCTAATAGTATACAAAGTTGTGATGGAAGTAATATAACAAATCCACACACATACATACACACACACATACGTACTTACATACATACATACATATATACATACATACGTACATATTTGGAAATAAAACAAACATTACCATAGTATAAAGATTTGCAGAGCAGTGGAAAAGCTGTGGAGACTAGAAGCTATAAACTTTGTACTTCAGTTTGGCAAAACAAAAGGACTCTAGGGATTAACAAAAACTAAAGGACAGCAGAGCATTAAGTGGAAAAATAGACAAGCGTTTTCTTGCCCAGTAAACATTATCCCCTACCCAAAATCATCTTTACTTTTACATTAGGAGATATATTAATTCCAGAGCACATTCAAAGAAATGTTGTTTAGTGACATGAGTCTTAAAAATAATAATCATTTTATTTTGTTCCTATTTTTTAAGAAGTTCTAAAGTACCAATTTCAATAGAGAGGATTAGTCATTCATGCTGTCTCCCTTCATTTAAGAGGTTATTAAAAACACTAGAGATATTTGTGAAGTCTTGAGCCAGCTGAGAATTTCCTTCTAAGATGCAACAATGAAATTGGCTTGTCCTTAATCCCAGAAGCAATCTAGAAAATATTAATTTCAAATGCCTTACATTTAACATTCTGTCCAGGTTGTTAAGTAATGGGCTGTTTATTTTTAGTTGAAATGATTCAATTGATGTAATAACATTTTAATGAGAAGAAAATAATTCCTCAAACCAAAAATTTGTACTTGATAGACTACAGACAATTACTGAGATGACTGCAAATTGCACATTTAAACTTTGAGGACTACATTAACCTTGCCATATCATTATCAATATCCTAAAGTACTTAATTCTTTGAAGTCATAATTATAACACTTCATAAATACACAGCTATAAATGTGTGCAATTATATTCTTAAGAAAACTCAGGAATATGGTGAAGATTGAAGAAAGAGATTGAAGAAAAAGTAAAGGTGTTTTGAATTGCCAGATTATAACTTAGAAACATATAACACCTTGTATAGTGCCTTGCACATCAGAGATATTACATAGTATGTCTTGATTTGTTATAATTGATACGATAGCACGATAGCAAAGCGTGTCATGCTATGCATTTACTCTGTCAAGACCTTGCACACTACATGAGACCTCAGTTCCAGAAAGTCTTGCAAGTTATGAAGATGGAATAAGAAGATAATCCAGTTTCTGGAAGCAACTTCTGTAAACTTCCTCAACGAATTCAAACTCAAATCTTGACAGAAGAGTAAAGTGAGAGAGAGAACATGAATGAATCTGGTTTATAAACAGAATGGAAGTATTCCTGATGTTCATTTCAGCACTTCACTCAAAGAGCCCACCCTCTGGAGTGAACACAGATGGGAGAGTTATATTTGTAGTTCACTTAGTCTTAGTTTCTACTTGTATTCTCTAGAGTGAGACAAACAATGCTTCTAGTATTGGAGATTCTTTTCTTTCATGTGTTTCAGCCACTCGGTAAAACTTAGCTACTTCATAGAGACTGAACTGAAGAAATTGCAATATGTTGTAATGAGATTGAATGAGACCATCTAGGGAGGAGGGAGGAGAAAGAAAGGAAGATCAGAAGAAAGACTGTGGTGTAGGAATGCCAACATCTCTACCTTTTGCCTCATTTGAATTCTTACTGCTCTGAAATGAGTCTTTCATGTGTGCACATTTGAGGAAAAAATTAACAAATTATTTTATTTTCAGAAATTTTTTCTAAAAGATAACCAGGGATTAGAGGACTTGTCGTTTTTTAGGTTTCTGAGCCTGAAATCCCCCAATCTTGTATAAACCTATTACTAATATAAGTTAGGGTGTTTGTATACATGTAAATACACACACATATATAGGCAAATACATATAAAGGTTTACAAAATTTATCATGTAATCCGAAATCTGTCCATAAATACCTGCGAGCAGTTCACATCCCAATGAAAAATATAAATAAAATATGCAATATCAATTTGGTGAGAGAAGTGCTATAATGAAAATTAAAAGTATTTGAATTGGACTCTCTCAGAATACATAAGAAGGTCATTTAGAGTCTGAGGTGTTTGAAGGTTTTTGAGAAGGAAGACAATTTAACTGGGGACATGTGCCAGTCTGGGAAGAATGTATGTGTAGAGAAATGTATTAGTGAATGCATGAATTCGTCAAACAGAGAGAACACTTGAAGTACAAAGTAGCTCAACATGATTGTATGCAAGGAAGCAATAGGGAAACAGGCTGA
Organism: Prionailurus viverrinus; assembly: GCF_022837055.1. Taxonomy (NCBI): domain Eukaryota; kingdom Metazoa; phylum Chordata; class Mammalia; order Carnivora; family Felidae; genus Prionailurus; species Prionailurus viverrinus. The sequence continues at coordinate 98,730,738 of NC_062567.1, forward strand.
ACCATACACTTTCAAGGGTCTTTGTACCATGCCAAGTTTTACAAACCATGTTAAGTAATTTATTTTGGGTCTTTGGAGGACACATTGGAAACCCGGACCCAAGGCAGGGATAGCAATTATGAGGTGGCAGTAGTCTACTGGGAAGTGGTTAGATCATTAATTAAGAAAGTGGCAGTGGGGGTGAAGAGGTGCAGATGGAGGGACTACAGATCAGATTGAGCTTGGGGACCAACTGGATATAGATTAAGGTTATTCAAGATGGAGAAATGCAGGTTTTTGTCTTGGGCAAATGCTTCCATGATAGTACCCAGGACGGTCATGCAGGATTGCACAGGTTGTACACAACCGAGTACACATGGCTGAATGATTGTGTAGCTAAAACCTAGACCACACTACTTTCAAAACCATGTTCCCATGGAACTATATAAAAGTACTTGCTACACAGGCTATGGGCAGCCCTAGAAAGAACCCATATAAAAAACAGGAGATAGAATAGATTGGTATAAACCCTACTGATAAAATTCAGTTTGATCCTAACATTTTACCTCATTTCTGCTTGAGAAGAGTATTTCATATATATTATTACTGAAATAACACAGAGTGGTATTAAATTCACTATTTGGAAAAAAGAGAATTCTCAAGACCAATCCTATGAATCAGCACCACATAGGATATGCCCAGCCAATGGACTTCCCCCATACTTATAGGATACAACCTGGCTCTTCTCTCTTGAGAAGAGCAAAGAATAACAACATACCCTGTATCCCAAACAACCAGGAAAAAAGTTGCTTTCCTCCCCATCTTTACATCATTCTGCCAAGCCCTTCTGTTTGCCTTCACCAAATCCTGGGAAGTTGATTTCTGTTCTAGTGATACAAATGCTTCCTTTTTCAGATGAAAGACTGCTCCATTTGCCAAAGCCTTTTTTTTTGTAAAAATCACATCTGGATATCACATCTTTTCTTCTGTTTATGTTTTGAGTCTTTTCAACTCCTATAAATCTGCTAATTTTGCACTGTGCTAGGACCCGATGACCTCTCTCTTGCTTGCTTCTGTTCTACCGCGACTTTCTTCTTGGCTGTGTCATGACTCCACTTTGTCTGCCTGGGGTGAGAGATGGTCTGTTGACCAACCACTGCTTCATCATTTTTTAATGTTTATTTGTTTATTTTTGAGAGAGAGCAAGAGTGAGCAGGGGAGGGGCAGAGAGAGGGGGAGAGAGAAAGAGAATCCCAAGTAGACTCTGAGCTGTCAGCGCAGAGCCCAACACAGGGCTCTAACTCACAAACAGTGAGATCATGACCTGAGCTGATATTGAGCTGGATGCTTAACTGACTGAACCATCCAGGTACCCCTGCTTCCTCTTTTAAGCATCGTATTTTATGAATCCTCACTTCCTGCTGGGAAGAACACAGATAAATCTGATCAGGCATTATGGTTCGGGGTTAGCAACGAAAGCCTATCTGGAAGAAAGCAGAAAGCAAATGAGAGTGTCAAGGCACAGCTCAGAAACATCAACCCAGGCTGTGAGAAGTGTGATGGTTGACCAGGAGTGGCTGGCAACACTTCAGACCTGGAGATAGTTTAGGCAAACCATCAGCACGGGGTCGATGCCTGGGAAATCTCAGGAAACTGACACCTGACCAGGGTCTTGTTGTCACCTCAGCCTTGCTCTTCCAGTTTAATTCTTTCCCTGTTACGGCAGTTCACATGTAATTTTTTGCATTTTTTTTTTGTCTTCTCTATCCATGCACACAATACGAGGAGACAACAGTTAGCTGTTTGTGATAGGAAATATAAATGACCATTTTGAAAGTGTGCCAGACAGGATCTGCTGTAAGTTGTCATTGTTACTGCTGCCATCTGTTGTTCTTCAGTGCTGAGATGTGATTTTCCTGGCAAATGTCTCTCTCATTGTGAACTATCTTTCACCCCTTCCAGAGATCTTCACTCACTAGACTGACTCTTTTAAGGAATGTTCAAGGCAGTGTTCCCAATGTTTTAAAATAGAAGAATCTGGGATGTTTTTATATTACATATTTTATATATCTCAAAGCAAAAATATTTCTGATTATTAATATTTTTTCTCTTAAAAATATTTTAATGAATTCTTATTACTTTAGTGTAGGCTCTATCAAGATAACACAGAACAGATTTCCATTTTCAACCTTGTTCGCAGTTAGGCTTGTAGCTAAGTTGGTGAGCTTTGTCTAAGCTCTTTTATTTCTATATAACGTTTCTCTTTTCATGCAACCTTGAAATTATAGTAATTTGGGTATTTCTATTCTTCTGAAAGAAATAACTAATGCCAAAAATATTTCAAGTGATAAAGGTTTTTGAGAAGGGAGACAATTTTGCTGAGGGTTAATAGCTATGATTGCTATTTATTAAGTAAAATGCCTATAACTAAATGTTCAGATATCAAAAAAAAATAATCTGAACTCTCAAAAGTAAGAATTACACATTTTCCACATTTAAGCAAATGTTGTTTCTCTGTACTATCACATTGATTTCTATATTCTCAATATCTGCCATAATGAAACCATTCAATAAATGTTTCATGCATTACTGAGTAGAACTATGGATGGTAATTTTTTTTAGAATAATAGCTAACTTCTATAATATGGAGGTTTTTAAAAGGTTTGAATCCTTAGTTAAGTATATATTTTTAAGTCATAGTCTGCCTTAAAAAAACTCATTATAATAATTAGGGCAGCATGGTATTACTAGAGAAATCACCAACTAGGCCAGTGGAACATATTTAATAATCATTAAAAATATTCTAGTATATCTCATATATTAAGACTTGATAAGTGAACCATAATAATAAATAGAAATAAATATTTATCAGAGTTTCTCACCTTAGCATAAAAATGGAATATCAAAGAAGGGGAAGGAAGAGGAATAGAATTATATGCACAAAAATTCTTGGGAGAAGATCTTATAGAAGCAAAGATTTATAGAGTTGGCTATAATATTTTTGAACCCTGCATATTAAAATACCATCAACCAAAGTAAAAACCAAGAAACGGAGGGGGAAAATATTTGAAGCAATTTGTAATACATAAAAATCTAATACAAATGAGGTGTTTAAACTCTGTTGAAGGAATACAGAAAGGACATAATTTAGGGATATAAAAATAGCCAACATACCTGTAGAAAATTTGTAATCTCACTCATAAATTAATCAATGTAAATTAAAACTACACTGATCAGGGGCGCCTGGGTAGCGCAGTCGGTTAACCATCCGACTTCAGCCAGGTCACGATCTCGCGGTCCGGGAGTTCGAGCCCCACGTCAGGCTCTGGGCTGATGGCTCAGAGCCTGGAGCCTGTTTCCGATTCTGTGTCTCCCTCTCTCTCTGCCCCTCCCCCGTTCATGCTCTGTCTCTCTCTGTCCCAAAAATAAATAAACGTTGAAAAAAAAAACTACACTGATCAACTATTTCACATTTGAAAATTTTCAAATTACTGACGAAAGCCACATGACCTGAAACTACCCAGGATTTTGTAAGGATATCAGTGTCATATGACTGGCAAGAATAGAAAATGATGTGTTCTTCAACTGATATGCTGCATCTGCAGTGTTTCAAATGTTCATATACCATGAATTAGTAATTCTCTTTCTAGGAATTTATCCTAGGAAAATAATCATAAATGTAACCCGATATGTCAACGTAAATGTTCAAAGGTATTCATTGCAATGATACTTAAAGTAGTTAGAAAATTATAAAGTTTTTTATATTTCCTAAAACAGAAATGATTAAAAATATAATAGTTCATATGATACACTTACGTCAAAAATATTTTAAGGACTTTAAAATCATTACAATGTCACATAAAACAAATGAATAATGAGCAAATAGTATAATCAGAAGGTCTCAACCAGGTAAATTTACACCTGTGCATATAATACATCCAGGAAATGAATGGATAGAAATCATCAAAATGTTAATGGTGGCTACTGCTGGGTGGATGGCAGATGATTTACTTTGTCTCTTTCATATTATTTATGAACTGCCTAGTTTTCCACAATGAACACATATTGGTTTTTAAATTAATATAAGAAATAAAAGGATACCAATGGACCTTAATTAATCCTTGAGTTAACTTTCATTGCGTATGCTATATTCTCAGCTTATCACTAACAGAAGCTCTTAAATAAACTTGTACCTATTTCAACCATATAATAGCATCATGCAAATGAACACTGGAGGAAGCTAGCAAAATTACAATAAGCATTGTTCCAGTAATGTGTTTCAGCAAAGTAATTTTAAGTAAGGTTATTTTATCTCTTTGATTTCAGCTCGTATTATAATAAAAACAAAAATAGATGTTTCTTATCTGCCTCAGATATCATTAAAACATAAAAATCTGCCTGACTGCATAAATTCATTTCAAGCTAACATCATTCATCATTTAACCAAATCTACCTAGGGCTTTCTTTTATAAAGAACAGGGCCTTTCATTTTTCATTTATCTTACCTTATCTGATGCTACAATAGAATAAATCTTCATTATTTGTTTCCTAGAAGAAAGAAAAGGGAATGAAAAGTTCAGTGAATAGAGTTTATTGATTGCTCTCCTTACCCAAAACGCACATGGTATTAATATAGTCTCTATAAATATTTCATGGATAAATACATAGCATTTTGTGCATACTAAAAATAATGAAAATGGAAAGACTTTATATTTATATGAATTGCCAGTTTATCAAGGGTTATACACTTAAATTATGATATAGTAAATTCATATCAGTTTCTCTTGGTATGTAAAAATAATGGTACTAAGTGCAAACTGAATTTGGGATTAAAATTATGTCTTGAATCCTATTGATGGATGCTTTACTTTTCCAAAAAAATCACTCATGTCTCTATTGCCAGTGGAAAGTATGCAAAAGATCTAAAGTTTTTTTCTTTTTCTTTTTTTTTTTCTCTTTTACCACATTCCAACTAAAAGAAAAATCTCTATTCGTGGAATATTTCTGACACCAAATGTTTGGGATTTTTTTTCTCACACTGACCAATTCTCTCACCCCAACTGACTGTCCTATAGTTGAATTCAAGTCAGTTCTGGCACAAACTACCTGGAATGAGTGTCAGATCCCGTAAGTTGAGGGCTCATTCCCTAAGACTTCCCCCACTTAAATACCAGTTGCAAGTCTAGGCCTCCTGTATTTTTGACTTACTGACTATAAGTTGGGGGTTCCCATGTCTCCCTCCACAGGTTTGATAATTTGCTAGAATGGTTCACAAACTCAGGGTAACACTTATTTTTAATTACTGGCTTGTTATAAAGGATATGACAATGGATACTGAACATCATCTGAACAGCCAATTGAATGGGTACATAGGGCAAAATATAGGGAAGGAGCCCAGAATTTCCATGCTTTCTCCCAGCACGCCATGCTCCCAACACCTCCATGTGTTCACCTTCCTAGAAGCGCTCCAAACTTTGTAATTCATGGATTTTTATGGAAGCTTTATCACATAGGCATGATACATTATTAACTGAATCTTGTGCCTCTTTCCCATCCTGGAGGACAGAGGTGTGGGATAAATCAATAAATGATCTGGTCTTAAATGGTCACAACATTAAGGCATTAATCTGTGATTTATTCACTTATTCTTTAAAAAAAATTGTTTAATGTTTATTTAATTTTGAGACAGAGCATGAGTGGGAGAGGGGCAGAGAGAGGGAGACACAGAATCTGAAGCAGGCTCCAGGCTCTGAACTGTCAGCACAGAGCCCGACGTGGGGCTCAAACCCACGAATCGCAAGATCATGACCTGAGCCAAAGTCAGACACCTAACCGACTGAGCCACCCAGGCACCCCCTGTTCACTCATTCTAATGCTTAAATGTGCAAATAATTATGAATTGGGGTAAAAACAATCAGTGAGCTATCCAGGAGCCAATCAAGTGTTCCCTCATTAGAACAAAAGATGCTCCTATCACCCAGGGAATTCCAATAGATTTAGGAGCCTGTATTATGTACTGCAGTCAAAGACCAACTATTAGAACAAAGATGATCCTAGTACCTTATCACTCAAGAAATTACAAAAGTTTTAGGAGCTCTGTGTCAGGAATCCAGGATAGAGACCAAGTATGTAGAGACCAAATCCCACCATTTCTACTTCCAAATATACCTTGAAACTGCCTTTTGTTAATTTACTTGTATGCCGTGATCAAAAACTAAAGAAAGTCACAAGGGCCTCCTCATGGAGCTTCCTGCATCCAATCTTACTTACCTCCAATATATTCAAAAGACTAAAATAGTTGAAAACTATATATCGGCTCATGTCATTTTACGGCTTAAAGCTATTTGATGACTTTGTATTGTCCTTCTAAGGAAGTCTTACTTCTCAGCACTGTGTGTAAAACCTACTTTTTCAATCTCAGAACTTCCCTTGCCTGCTGTACCTTGACCTCTGTTGCTTCCAGGTTTTCACACTTGCTGTTTCCCCTTCCTTTAATGCTCTCTCCCCCACCACTTTGATGGAGGGCCTTTCTTCACCCTTCACTTGTCTGCTTAATGCTTATTTAAAATGACCTCCTCAAAGCACTCATTCTTTCTTCACCCAAACCTTAGCAGGTCCCTCTCGTTTTTTCTCTCACTTTTTCCCCTTGATTTTTTTTTTATTAACCACAATTTAAGATTATTTGCCTGCTTAAGGGTTAGGATGAGTGAATGAATCACTGACTAAGGCTGTAGATTGTGCCTATGTAGGACTAGATCATTTATGCATTTATTTCACAAACATCGAGAACCTTTCACGGGCCAGATGCCAACCTGGGCACGGAGACTCCAAGAGACAAGCCACTCTCCTTGCCCTCAACCATGACTTTGTGACTGAAATTGCTTTGTAAGCAGATCAACTGCTGTACAATGGAAGAATGCTAGTAGTAAACACAGTGTAGAAGAATTAAAGTTTGCTTGGAAATCACAGGAGGCTTCAGAGAGAAAATGGCATTTCAACTGAATGTAAACCCACTACTCAAACTCTACTGTATCGCATAATTAATGAAAAGTGGTAGGATGAAACACTTTTGAAGGTAGAAGCTAGAACAACAAAAAAACTCCTGCAATTAAAAACCATAAATATTTTATAAATGGAAGAGAATATTTTAACATAAAATTATAAAATTATTTTTAGTATGTTGATGTTGTTATATAGTTAGGGTTTTACAATTCAGAAGTCCCTTTAAAGACTGGTTCTTTTTTCTTGGTAATAATTTTTTTTCCAGGGAAATGCTGAATAAATCTTTGTTGAAATACACTCCATTGCTTTCTGTCAATGACCCTGAAGTACTACAGAATTTACACTTGAGTGGTTGCCATGCTCACACTTGACAGGTAGTGTAGTGTGTTTGTTGATTAAAAAAAAAAAGTATGGTGTAGGTCTATATGGTTTTGTGTTTATTTAGTTTTGAGGAGAAATTAATTGATTTAACATATTGATAGCAAAGCGCAAAACCTACCCAGCTGACTTTTAGTATTTTCAAAATTATTATTGCAAATGTCATTGTGTCAAAGTATATATTAAAGGTATCTGTATCTCCTTATGTGCATTATTTGAATTGCCATAAATAATGGAAATAGAAAACAAAGCTATCCTGAAACAGGATATTTTTTAAAGTGGTGCTTTCCTTTTGTTTTCAAATGTTATGTAGTTTTCCCTTAGAAACAAGAAGCATATCCAGAAGTTTTTACACAGTGATTTCTTGGATAGCTAAGGTTACTTCATTTTTCTCTTCATTCAATAATTGTTATTAGTCTTAAGAAATATTTAATAAAGTACTTAGATTTTATACTTTGTCATATATTGTTAAAAGGTTTGCCAATTTTTAGGTTGGAAGAGAGCAATATGTCTATCGCATGAGAGTTTTTACAGTACCTAAATACATCTACTGTGTCATCCTGTATATATGAATGTTCACAGGTCTCAACACTGAGATCAACACTTCACATTTTCTACATTGATTACAAGTGGCAAACATGACTCCAGAATTTGCATTTCAGTACTATATAAAAATGTTGAGTTTGCTTAACCTTTTTTTTAATTAACATTTTTAAAATGTTTGTAATCTTGAGGTTCTTGAAAATGGGACCAAGTGTATATGAAATTTAATTTAGAATTCAGAGTGAGGTTGTGGTAGGGGAAGGATTTAGAACTTGGTGTAAGACCTGTCCAATAAATCAAAGTGATGTCTTAGGGGACTGAGAGACATAAGTGGGGGTGGCACCAAGGATCTAAAGCATGTATAATAATCTATTCATGGTCTATCCAGAGTCTAACTGGACAATTACTGTCAGCATAAGAACTGGGTGGATATCATTGGATAGTAATGAATGAGGGAGTGTGATGTGCTGGTACCTGGAGGAAGAATTTATACTCTTGAAACACTATGGCATACCTCAGGCAGTTGCTCCAACAGCATTGTCCTAGAAACACTCAGATACTGGCAAAATTTTATAATATCTACAGTTATGTTTTCTAAACAGCCATGATATATGTAATCAAAGACTCAAGAAGATATGCATTGTTTATATGGCTATTTCTTATTTTAACTTGTAATAAAACAAGCTAACAAAAAAGTATATTGTTAAATGATTTGGACTAAGAAGATGTTTTTATAGAAATCAAAAATAATGTCACCTTAGTAGACAACATTCTCATAACTGGAATTGAATTGGGGTTGGCACACAGTACTACAGGAATTGTTGGTGAACCCATGTCCATTTATTTATTTATTTGTTTGCCTATTCATTTGTTTGTTTGTTTTTAGTTTATTTTGAGAAAAGGGGAGCGAGCAGGGGAGGGGTAGATAGAGAAGGAGAGAGAGAATCCCAAACAGGCTCTGCACAGTCAGCGCCAAGCCAGGAGATCATAACCTGGGCTGAAACCAAGAGTCAGACACTGGGGCACCTAGGTGTCTCAGTTAGTTAAACATCCAACTCTGGCTCAGGTCATGATCTCAGTTTGTGAGTTTGAGCCCTGCATCAGGCTCTGTGCTGACAGCTCAGAGCCTAGAGCCTGCTTATGATTCTGTGTCTCCCTCTGTCTCTGGCCCTCCCCCACTCATGCTCAGTATCTCTCTCTCTCTCTCTCTCTCTCTCTCTCTCTCTCTCTCTCTCTCTCTGTGTGTGTGTGTGTGTGTGTGTGTGTGTCTCTCTCTCTCTCTTTCTCTCAAAAATCAATAAACATGGAAAAATTTTTTTTTAAAGTTGGACACTTTCTGACTGAGCCACCAGGGGGCCCTCATTTATTTCATTAATGGAATATTTAATGAGCTAGCAAATTGAGATTGAGGTTACTATTGAATGCCTGAAGTATAGGAATTAGTTATTTATTGAAAGAAAATCTCCTTCTTACAGGTACAGGTATAAGTAGGACAGTTGACCTTGCAATATGAATTGTTGAAGAGCCTGACCAAATACCTCCTGTATGAATTGCTAATACACCCAAAATAGGATTGTGTTGAAAAATTACCTGTAAATAGGACTAGCATTTTTAAATCTGCAAACTTATTTTAACTATTTTTCAGTTAATATTTCAGAATTCTTCATTGTAAAAAGCAGAAAGAAAAAAAAAAGACCTTGAATGTATAACACATTTGTTTTCAATCAGGTCTACTTTTTTTATTATTATTATTTTATTTATTTATTTATTTATTTATTTATTATTTTTTTTTTTCAACGTTTATTTATTTTTGGGACAGAGAGAGAGACAGAACATGAACGGGCGAGGGGCAGAGAGAGAGGGAGACACAGAAATGGAAACAGGCTCCAGGCTCTGAGCCATCAGCCCAGAGCCCGACGCGGGGCTCGAACTCCCGGACCGCGAGATCGTGACCTGGCTGAAGTCAGACGCTTAACCGACTGCGCCACCCAGGCGCCCCATATTTTATTTATTTATTTTTGAGAGAGAGAGAAAGAGAGAGAGAGAGAGAGGCAGAGAGTGAAAGAATCCCAAGCAGGCTCAGCATTGTCAGTGCAGAGCCTGACGTGGGGCTCGGACTCACAAACCATGAGACTGACCTGAGCTGAAATCAAGGGTCGGACCCTTAACCGACTGAGCCACCCAGGCGCACCTCAAACAGTTCTACTTCTAAGTGTAAATCCAGAGGTGAACATGAGGGTCAGAGCTACAAGTGCACTACCAGATAAGTAAAATAGATACCTGGTCCCACTGAGTTTTTGAAAATTTAAAATATACATAGCAGGGGTGCTTGGGTAGCCCAGTAGGGTAAGGGGCTGACTCTTGGTTTCAGCTTGGGCCATGATCTCACAGTTCATGAGTTTGAGCCCCTCACAGCTGCTGGTATGGAGCCTGTTTTGGATTCTCAATCTCTCCCTCACTCTCTAACCCCTCCCCTGCTCACGCTGTCTATCTCAAAATAAATAAACTTGAAAAAATAAAATAAAATATATATAGTAAAAGGCATGCTAAAAAATCATTTTCCTCTTAGAAAACTTAGCAATCTTGTGTATATCTAAATTGTAATTTGTCAACAGGCTAATTGGCTACATTTTTTGTTTTTCCCCTACAGCTCTGAGTTTTGACATATGTATCAAATCATGTATGTCCACTATAAATCTTCCCACACTTCTGACCACTGGCCATCACTGATCATCCTGCATATCTGTAGTTTTGCCTGTTATAAAATGTCACATAATTGGAATGTATGTGAATGTTCTTAACAGCTTCAATCATAGTATTTCAGAACTGGGAACAATCCAATGTGTAAATGCAATCTGTGTGATAACATCCACAGATCTGCAATTTATAGAGCTGTCCTAGATCGTTGAGAAGAATTTAGCAGAGTGACAGATCTGTAACTTGGAGGAGAAAAAAAGTTGCCCTTTTATAAGGACTATCATCAGGAATTCTTAGCACATCTTAATGAAATTAAAAATGAAGGGAGGGAGAAAATATATTGATGAGGCTTGAGACCTACTACTCAGAGCCAATTATAAGAGTAAATTATCATTTTTTTCAGGAAAAAGAACTCTATTTTATGAAGCTTTTCAACTTAATTTTAAGTGTGCCATAATAAACAAGATTAATTGCATTCTGGCTAGGGAGAATTCTGGTATCTACAAAATCAAAGATGAAAGTCAAAATCACAGAATAGATTCCGGAAATAATGTTGTCATCAATCAAAATTTGTTCCTTTAAGTTTGTTTACCAAAAAAATATGTTAAACAACATTTTCTCAAAATCTAGGTTTATTATTGGATTCAATTCAATTTAGCATTACTGGATCGAAGCAGCATTTTCAAAAATAAAATTGTTTCCTTCATTTAACAAGCATCTACTAGTCATCTGTTCAATAGTAGACACCATGGTAAGTGCTAGGATTATGAAGATAAATCAAATACAGTCCCTGGCTTCAGGTAATTCAAATCATGATCAAGAATATAGAAAAGTACAAAAAATGTGTATCACAGGCAATATACGCTACAATACAGTGATTAACATAGATTTCATCTGATCACTCTATGACCTTCCTATTGTGAAATAATTCTTCAACTCTGCAAGTAAGTGAGAGTAGCTTTGACATGCCATACATACATTTAACACACACTTCTATGACAACACTTACCATTTTATATTGTAATCACTTGTTTAAGTTTTTGTCTCCAACAATAAACACTGAGTTCTTCAAGAAGGGGGGCTATAATTTATTCATCACTTAACGAATAAGAGCAGATACTTACTAATAGCTTTATGGAAGGAAGGACAAGCAGAGGCAGTGGATATGTGGAACAAAAGGGTGGCACAAAAGGGTGTCACCTGTGGCCAGGGGGATTTTCAAGGTTTAGAGGCAACTAAGAATGGAGCCAAATGAGAGAAGAGAGGCAATAACACTTAAATTTCATGGCAGAAAGGTTAATAGGTAATGTCAATAACTGAAAGGGAGAAGAATTTTTAAAGAGAAATTATGTAATCTAGGCAGAGTGATTTGAAATGTTGACAGGACATCCATGACAAACTGTCCAGTAGAAGGCTGGAAATGCTGATCTGGTAGTCAGGAATAAGTCTGATTAAAGATGTGAATCTAAGTGTCCTAATGATACAGGTGATATTGAAGTTGTGGAAGACTAGGGAATTTCCAAGGAAGAAAGTAAAAGATGAGTTAAGATTAGTTTCTGAATATTGAGGAATTCAAAAGAATCGCAAATAAGAAGAAAAGGTAATGGGTTTGGAGGGATCTGTGAACTTTGCAAAGAGCCTGTAAAGACTCATCATTGATATATTTCAAGAGAGAAGGGGTGAAAAGATGGGAGGCAGGGGAGCATAATGCTAATCAGCTTTGGGACAGAATTCCTGCGTTCAAATCCCAGCTCCATCACAGGCTCTTAGGCTCATCATTTAACCAACCTGAGCCTCTTAATCTTTTTAAAGCTTGTCTCATAGTTTTGAGCATTATAGAATATAAAGTAATTGGAAGAGTGGGACACATAGTAAGCATTCAATTCATGGATTAATTGACCTCTGTAAAAACAATTTCAGTATTAGGAGAAAGAGTTTGGAATACAAAGGAAGAAGAGAAATAACACTATGCTTCTGGAATTTGAGGAAAATGACTTCTTTTGAAGTTTTTGTTTTAATTCCAGTTAATTCACATACAGTGTTACATTAGATTCAGGTGTACAATCCAGTGATTTAACAATTCTGTACATCACCTGGTGCTCATCACAAGTGTACTCATTAATCCCCATCACCTGTTTCATCCCCCTACCTATCTTCCTTCTGATAACCATCAGTTTGTTCTCTAGTTAAAAATCCTTTTCTTTGTCTCTCTTTCTCTCTTTTTTCCCCATTTGCTCATTTGTTTTGTTTCTTAAATTCCACATATGAATGAAATCATGGTCTCTGACTGACTTATTTGCTTGTGTAGGGTAGTTCTATTTTTAATTTTTTGAGGAACCTCTGTACTGTTTTCCTGAGTGACTGCACCAGTTTGCATTCCCACCAACAGTGCACGTGGGTTCTTTTTTTTCCATATCCTTGCCAACCCTTGTTGTTTCTTGTGTTGTTGATTTTAGCCATTCTGATAGGTGTGAAGTGCTATCTCATTGTAGCTTTGATTTGCATTTCCCTGATGGTAAGTGATGATGAGCATCTTTTCATGTGTCTCTTGTCCATCTGGATGTCTTCTTTGGAGACATGTCTGTTCATGTCTTCTGATTATTTTTAATAAGATTATTTCTTTATTGAGAGCTGAGTTTTATAAGTTCTCTATATATTGTGGATAGTAACCCTTTATTGGTTATGTCATTTGCAAATATCTTTTCCCTTCTGTAGGTTGCCTTTTATTTTAGTTTTGTTGATTGCTTCCTTTACTGTGCAGGAGCTTTTTATTTTCATGTAGTCCCAATAATTCATTTTTTTCTTTTATTCCCCTTGCCTTAGGAGACCTATCTAGAAAAAAAGTTACTACGGCCAATGTCAAAAAAGTTACTGCTGTGCTCTCTTCTAGAATTTTTATGGTTGCAGGTCTCACATTTAGGTCTTTAATCCATTTGAGTTTATTTTTGTTTGTCATGTAAGAAAGTGGTCCAGTTTCATTGTTTTGCATGTGTCTGTCCAGTTTTTCCAACACCATTTGTTGAACAGACTGTCTTTTTTCCAATTGCATAGTCTTTCTTATTTTGTGAAAGGTTAATTGACTATATAATTGTGGATTCATTTCTGGGTTTTTATTCTGTTCTATTGATGTATGTGTCTATTTATGTGCCAGTACCATACTGTTTTCATTACTACAGCTTTGTAATATAACTTGAGGTCTGGAATTGTGAGGCCTCCAGCTTTGCTTTGCTTTTTCAAAGTTGCTTTGGCTATTCAAGGTTTTTTGTGGTTCCCTACAAATTTTAGGATTGTTTGTTCTTTGAAAAGTGCTGTTGGTATTTTGTTAGGGATTGCAATAAATCTGCATATTGCTTTGGGTAGTATAGACATTTTAACAATAGTTGTTCTTCCAATCCATGAGCATGGAATGTCTTTCCATTTCTTTGTGTCATCTTCAGTTTTTTTCCCAGTGTTTTATAGTTTTCAGAGTACAGGTCTTTCACCTCTTTCATTACGTCTATTCTAGGTATCTTACTATTTTTGGTGCAATTGTAAATCAGATTGTTTTCTTATTTTCTCTTTCTGCTTCATTATTGGTGTATAGAAATGCAACAGATTTCTGTACATTGATTTTGTATCCTGTGACTTTACTGAATTTGTTTATCAGTTCTGGCAGTTTCTTGGTAGTCTTTTAGGTTTCCAGTATATAGTATGATGTCATTTGTAAATAGTGCAAGTTTTACTTCTTCCTACCGATGTGAATTCCTTTTATTTCTTTCCGTTTCCTGCTTGTTGTGGCTAGGACTTCCAGGACTATGTTGAATGAAAGTAGTGAGAGACAACATGTCTTGTTCCTGACCTCAGGAGAAAAGCTCTCAGTTTTCCCCCCATTGAGTATGGTGTTAATTGTGGATTTTCATATATGGCCTTTATTATGTTGAGGTATGTCCCCTTTAAACCTACTTTGTTGACGGTTTTTATCATGAATGGATAGTTTGTCAAATGCTTTTTCTGCATCTATTAAAATGATCATATGGGTCTTATCCTTTCTCTTATTAGTGTGATGTATCACAATGATTGATTTGCCAATATTGAACCACCTTTGCAACCCAGGAATAAATCCCTCTTGATAGTGGTGAATTATTTTTTAAATTTATTCTTGGATTTGGTTTGCTGGTATTTTTTTTGATAATTTTTGTATCTATATTCATCAGAAATATTGGCCTGTATGCCTGAGTGGCTCAGTTGATTAGGCATCTGACTCTTGATATCAGCTCAGGTCATGATCTCATAGTTCATAGATCAAGCCCTAAGTCAGGCTTTTTCCTGACAGCATGGAGCCTGCTTGGTATTCTCTCTCTCCCTCTCTTTCTGCCCCTTCCCTGAGGGGAATTTCTTAAATATTTCTTTAAAAAAAGAAATATTGGCCTGTAGTTCAATTCTTTTTTTTTTTTTTTTTTTTTTTTTTGTGGTGTCTTTATCTGGTTTTGTTATCAGGTTAATGCTGACCTCATAGAATGAATTTAAAAGTTTTCCTTCCTTTTCTATTTTTTGGAATAGTTTGAGAAGAGTAGGTGTTAACTCTTATTTAAAGTGTTCAGTAGAATTTGCCTATGAAGCCATCTGGTCATGGACTCTTTTTATTAGAACTTTTTTTTTTTTTTTTTATTACTGGTACAATTTCATTGCTGGCAATTGGTCTGTTCAAATTTTCTATTTCTTCCTGTTTCGGTTTTGGTAGTTTATATGTCCCTAGGAATTTATCCATTTCATCTAGCTTGTCCAATTTGTTGGCATATAGGTTTTCATAATACTCACTTAAAATTATTTGTATTTCTGTAGTGTTGATTGTTATTTCTTCTTTCTAATTTGTAATTTTATTTATTTAGATCCTTTGTCTTTTTTTCTTGATAAATCTTGCTAGACGTTTATCAGTTTTATTGATTTCTTTTTTCAAAGAACCACCTTCCAGTTTCATTGATGTGTTCTATTGAGTTTTTTACTTTCTATATCATTTATTTCTGTTCTAATCTCTCTTATTTCCTTACTTCTGATGGTTTTAGCTTTTTTTTGTTGTTCTTTTTCTAGCTCCTTTAGGTGTAAGATTAAGTTGTTTATTTCAGATTTTTCTTGCCTCAGGAGGTAGACCTGTGTTGCTATAAACTTCCCTCTTAGAATTGCTTTTGCTGCATCCCAAAGGTTTTAGACTGTTGTCTAAAACCTTTCATTTTCATTTGTTTCCATGTTCTTTTTGTTTCTTCTTTTATTTCCCGATTGCCCTATTCATTGCTTAGTAGCATGTTGTTTAAACTCCATGTATTTTTGTCTTTCCAGATTTTTTCTTGTGATTGATTTCTAGTTTCATGGAGTTATGTTAAAAAAAAGATGCATTGTATGACTTCAGTCTTCTTGAATTTGTTGAGACTTGTTTTGTGGACTAATATCTGATCTATTCTGGAGAATATTCCATGTGCACTTGAAAAGAATGTGGATTCTGCAATTTTAGGGTGGAATGTTCTACATATTTCTGTTAAATCTATAGGGTCCATCCAATGTGTCATTCAAAGCCATTGTTTCCTTGTTGATTTTCTTTTTAGATGAACTGTCCATAGATGTGAATGGGGTGTTAAAGTCCCATACAATACTATTATTGTTTTATTGTCAATTATTTCCTTTATGTTTGTTATTAACTGATTTATGTATTTAGGTGCTTTCATATTGGGTGTATAAATATTGGATTTATGTTGTTATATCTTCTTGTTGGCTTGTCCCCTTTACTATTCTATTGTGCCCTTCTTTGTCTCTTGTTACAGTCTTTTTTTAAGGTCTTGTTTGTCCAATGGAAGTATTGCTGTTCTATTTTTTTTTGACATCCATTTGCATGTCAAATATTTCTCCATCCCCTCACTTTAAATAGGCAGGTATCTTTAGCTCTAAAACAAGTCTCTTGTCGGCAGCATATAGATGGGCCTTGTTTTCTTTATCCATTCTGTCACCCAGTATCTTTTGACTGGAGCATTTAGTTCATTATATTCAAAATGATTATTGATAGATGTGTGCTTATTGCCATTTTATTACTTGTTTGTGGTTATTTCTGAAGATTTTCTCTGATCCTTTCTTCTCTTTTTTCAACGTTTATTTATTTTTGGGACAGAGAGAGACAGAGCATGAACGGGGGAGGGGCAGAGAGAGAGGGAGACACAGAATCGGAAACAGGCTCCAGGCTCTGAGCCATCAGCCCAGAGCCCGACGCGGGGCTCGAACTCACGGGCCGCGAGATCGTGACCTGGCTGAAGTCGGACGCTTAACCGACTGCGCCACCCAGGCGCCCCTGATCCTTTCTTCTCT
This sequence comes from Prionailurus viverrinus, assembly GCF_022837055.1. Lineage (NCBI taxonomy): Eukaryota > Metazoa > Chordata > Mammalia > Carnivora > Felidae > Prionailurus > Prionailurus viverrinus. The sequence continues at coordinate 98,747,664 of NC_062567.1, forward strand.
TGCTCTCTTTCATGGTTTGCTGGTTTTCTTTAGTGATGTATTTGGATTTCTTTCTCTTTATTTTTTGCATATTTCTTAGTGGTTTTTAATTTGTGGTTACTAGTAGGTTTATATGTTACATCTCCCGCATATAGCAGCCTTTATTAAGTTGATGGCCATTTAAGTTTGAACCCATGTTTAAGGTACATGGCATTATATTTTGCATCCTTTTCATTTTGTGAGTTCCTTGACTGTGTTTTTATAGAAATATTCATTTTTACTGCTTTTGTGTTTCCTACTTTCATACTGTCATTTTTGGTCTTTCCTTTCCACTGACAGTGTCCCCTTTAGTATTTCTTGCAAGGCTGGTTTCGTGATCATGAACTCCTTTAGTTTTTATTTGTCTGGGAAACTACTTATCTCTCCTTCTATTCTGAATTACAGCCTTGCTGGGTAGAGTATTCTTGGCTTCAGATTTTTCCCATTCAGCACTTTGAATCTATAATGCTAGTCTCTTCTGGCTTGGAAAGTTTCTGTTGAAAAATATGCTTGTAGCCTTAGGAGATTTTCCTTGCAGGTAACTGTCTTCCTTTTTCTTTCTGCTTTTAAGGAGTTTTCTTAATCACTACATTTTGCCATTTTAATTACAATATGTCTTGGTGTAGACCTGCTTTTGTTGATTTTGTTGTGGGTTCTTTCTGTGCCTCCTCAATTTGGACATCTGCTTCCTTCCCCAGATTAGGGAAATTTTCAGCTATTACTTCTACAAATAAATTTTCTGCCCCCTTTCTCTTCGTTCGGGACTCCTACAATACAAATGTTATTATATTTGTTGGAGTCACTGAATTCTCTAAGTCTATTCTCATTTTGCATAATTCTTTTTCCTCTCTTTTGTTCAGCTTGATTACTTTCCATCACTCTCTTCTAGGTTACTGATTCATTCCTTTGCTTCTTCCAGCCTGCTGTTCATTCCATCATTAATTTTGATTTCACTTATTGAGCCCTGTATCTCTGCTGTTGTTCCTTATTTCTGTGTTTAATGGTTTCACTGATGCCTTTTACTCTTTTTCTCAAGCCCATCGAGTATCTTTATGAACATTACTTTAAATTCTCTATCAGGCATGTTCCTTATATCTGTTTCACTTAAATCTCTGGCCACGGCTTTGTTCTGTTTTTTCATTTGGAGCAAATTCCTCTGTCTACTGATTTTATCTAAGTCTCTTCCTACTTCTGTGTGTTAGAAGTATCAGCTAGTCTCCTGCTAATAAAGATAATGGCTTTATGAAGAAGAGGTCCTCTATTGCCCTGCAGTATGATGTTCTCTGTCTCTCAGGGCCTGTTGCTTTAGGGGGTGTCTCGAATGTGTGCTGTGTGCACCCTGCTGTTATGTCCTTGCCACTTTATCCTTCAGACCAGTCATCTGCAGAGTTTTTCTTTGTTTATTGCTGGAGACCTATTGCCACTGTTGCCGGAACTGAGGCTCTGCGAAACTCCAGGGTTGAAAGGCACAGTATGGAAAGGTGTTTCAGCCAGTCTTCTGAGAGAGGGGCCTTCCACGTTGGGACAGAGACAAGTGTAACTGTGAGGGGTGGTTCCACCGAGCAGGGGAGTTGGACTGGGGAGAGGGGCTTGGTGTATGGAAGTTAGGTAGCAAGTGTGGACACTGCACTGGTTTCCACAGGTGGCTCTGTGCTTGTGCAGAGGAGCAGGAAAAGGAAATGGTGCTAGCTAGTTCCTTTGCTCCTGAAAGGGTCTCTCCATGAATGCTGTCTCTCTGGGACACACTCCAAGAAGAGCAAATGACCTCCACGCTGTGTGCCCCCAGGCACTCTTCAGATTGCTGTTTCCAAGCTATATGGCCCCAGGCTGTGTGCCCTCCCCTCTCAATAAGAGCAGTGCAGTGCCCTCTGGGTTCTCCCTGAGGCAAGCCCACTGACCTTTAAAACTCTAGGCTCTCAGCCCTGCTGGTTGCAAGAACTCCTGAAATTCAGCCCCTCTTGCCTTCCAAGCCAATTGTTATGGGGAATTGTCTTTCCTGTGCACACACCTGTGTGCTACTCTGTCTCTCCCACTTCTCTGTGACTGCGCTCCCTTCCCACCACAGTGGCTATAATTGATTTCTCTCATGTCTCTGCACTTTCTACCTTCATTGATGAGGCCTCTTCTCTGCCTTTAGTTGTAGAGTTTGCTCTGTCAGTCTTCAGGTCATTTTCTGGGGTAGTTAGCATGATTTGGTAGTTATCTAGCTGTATTCAGGGATCAAGGTGAGCCTAGGGTCCTCCTACTTTGCTGCCATCTTCCTCCAAACTACAGGAAAGTTACTTTACGATAAAACAGAATTTCGAAGTAGCCCTGAGAAATCATAACAATGATTTATTTTATATAATCAAATGTATTGTATATAATAAAATACATATTATATTAGTCATTATAATTAGCTGACTTTCTTGTATTTTTCAAAAAAAAGAATGGAGAAAACATATTTAAGTAATATAAAGTCAAGACAGATATGGAAGACTATGAGGGTGGCAAGAACTAGAAGAGTAATGGTTGCACTATTATTTTAGTGTTCCTTTTGCTTCAGCACCTTTGCATCTTGCATCGCTTGGTAAAGAGCTCACTAAAATTAAAAAAAAAAACAACAACACAAGAAGGCTGGTAAAAATGCGTAAGAGGAACTCTCTATAAAGTTGACATAAAAATTAGGAATCAGATTTTAGCTTGCTGGAAATATGGAATATTGTGGTCAAAAAATGTGATTGCAGAATTTGAAATCTTGGAAGAGATGGAAAAGTATAAGGTATTATAAAATAGTTTATGGAAGTGATTCATTTGCTTCTCACACAACACTATGAGCTAGTAAAGTCAGAATAACAAGTGAACATACTAGCTGTGACCCTCTAAAGAAGACTCACATGAAAGACTTTAATTTTTTTATTGGGCATAATTGACATGTAGAGTTATATGAATTTTAGGTGTATAACATAAAGACTTTAATTTTATGACTCTATTTGTCTTTTTATTACACTAAGCTAAATTTGGAAAATTTTTCTTTATGTTCTTATAATGATCTATGATATTTAACTTATTAATTAGATATATTTTACTATACTTTTTTTTTTTGAGAGAGAGGCAGTGTGAGCAGGGGAGGGGTCGAAGAAAGGGAAAAAGAGAATTTTTTTTTTTAATGCTTCTTAATGTTTATTTATTTTTGAGAGAGACAGACAGACAGAGCATGAGCAGGGGAGGGGCAGAGAGAGAGAGTCACGGAATCTGATGCGGGCTCCAGGCTCTGAGCTGTCCTCACAGAGCCTGACGCCAGGCTCCAACTCACGAACCATGAGATCATGACCTGAGCCAAAGTCGGACACTTAACCAACTGAGCCACCCAGGTGCCCCTACTTTTCTATTTCTAGATTGCAATGTTTTTTATATTGTTTGGGATTCTGTCACTTATATCATCTAAACCACCAAGCTATTGTGTTCATTTGAGATTTTACATGGTTGTAAAATATAAGTGATGTTTATGATTACCATAAGAGTTGTGGCATTTGACTTTATAGTCACTGATGCTAAGATTGACAGTGGAAGAGGCTATTAATAGAAATACTGATTCTGGACACACCTGGGTGGCTCAGTTGGTGGAGCATCCAACTCTTGGTTTAGGATCAGGTCATGATCTCATGGTTTGTGAGATGGAGCCCCATGTCAGTCTCCACACTCACAGCATAGAGCCTGCTTGCAATTCTCTCTCTCCCTTTCTTGCTGCCCCTTCCTGCTTGTGCTCTCTCTCTCTCTTTCTCAAAATAAATAAATAGACATATATATAAGTTGCCTGGAGAGTAAATCTTAAAAAGTTCTCATCACAAGACAAAAATTTGTAACAGTGTGGTGATGGATATGCCCTAAACCTATGGTGGTAATCATTTTGCAAAATATACCTATATCAAATCATTATTTGTATACCTAAAAGTGATATAAGGTTGCATGTCAATTATATCTCAATTAAAATACGGTCATTGATAACAATCTGCCTTATAAATATCTTTGGTAATCATGATGCTTTATGCTATCAGTAGCTAATATTGCAAACAAAATACAGCAGGGGCGGGATCATCATTAACAGTGTGTATACCAAAGTAGGAAAAGTATCAGTTCCTCTGTGGTTTGCTTATGCTTTCATTAAGGATATTCTCTTGGGGCACCTGGATGGCTCAGTCGGTTAAGTGTCCAACTTTTGATTTCAGCTCAGGTTCGTGGTTCGTGAGCTGGAACCCCGTGTTAGGCTCTGCACTGAGCACGGAGCCTGTGTGGAATTCTCTCTTCTTCTCTCTCTGCCCCTCCCCGGCTTGACCTCTAAATAAGTAAATAAATAAATAAAACTTTAAAAAGGATATTCTCTTAATATATGGATTACTTGTAGAAGGTTTTGAAAGCAACTTGTCATTTAATGAGACTTAACTTTTGTCTGCCTCTAACATATGTATCCCATGTGGCTGACTTTGTTTAACAGAGCACAGGTAAGCAGCAATACATCACAATAGACTGAGAAACAGACAATAAAGAAGAGAACCATGTCCCACTCCTTGGAACTGTGGAGCTGCTCTTCTCATTCAAGTTACCCTGCTTATCCTACATTACTTCTGCATCATCTGGCACATTGACTAAATGAGGTTGCACCTGTTAGCCTGCACATGAATATTAATATAGCTTATGTGATTGTTTTCTTCTTTAGATTAAAAACAAATGTATTCAGAATTTCAGATATTTTTCTTACACCCCAATGGATTGCTTTGTCCATCCTGTGTGGCAGGTGCATTTTCTTTTGGAATCTATGGCTTTGGTAAAGAGAAGTCTGTGAAGAGGAGGGGTGACATGGCCAGATGTGAATTTTTGATCATTTTTGATCATTTTTGATCATTGACCCAAATTTATCAATGAAATTGTATTGAGAAAGACCAAAGGCAGGAAGGCCAGATAAGAGGGTATTGTCTCTTGTCCAGGCCAGAAATTGTGAGGTATGGCAGGAGTAATGATATGCTAGAAGTGAAACTCAATGCTCAAAAGTTGGTGAATCATTAGAAGTAGTTACTAAGGTAGGAGGAAGAATGAAGAATTACTTTGATTCCTAACTAAAGCACAGTTCTTTTTTTTTTTTTAATTTTCAGAACAAAGAACAAATTCTTATATGCAATGTTGCTTTTTCCAGGGGAAAAAAAGTCATTGTTAATTTTATTCTTTCCTAATACCATGCTGTATTTGTAGTGGTGTTTTCATTCATTCTAGAGACACTCCCTTGGAGGCCAGATCTGCGCTGATTCTTTGCATATATCAGATGAGGTTCAATTCTTATTTAATATGATTCTCCAAAAATGGAAAGTCAATAACTTTTCATCATGAGATTTAAAAAATGAGGATCATCCTTCCAAGACATGATAAGTGTTAGATGGAAATATAGGTGACTTCCTTATGCATCCTGTGTTTAGTTCATTGCTGCTGTGTGTCTTGCCTTTAGCTGGGATGACAGCAGCTCTGTGAGCAGTGGTCTCAGTGACACCCTCGATAATATCAGCACAGATGACTTGAATACGACATCCTCAGTCAGCTCTTACTCTAACATCACTGTCCCTTCCAGGAAGAACACACAGGTGAGAATTGCCTTCTTTCTTTTTCCAGTGCTTCTGCCGGTTTCTCCCCAACCGCCCCCCCCAACTATTTATATTGGATTAAAATGTAGCACAGGGGTACCTGTGTGGCTCAGTTGGTTAAGCCTCCAACTCTTGATTTTGGCTCAGGTCATGATCTCATGGTGGTGAGATCGAGTTCCACATCAGGCTGCATGCTGAGCATGGAGTCTGCTTAAGATTCTCTCTCTCTCTCTCTCTCTCTCTCTCTCTCTCTCTCCTCTATGCACCCCTCCCCCATTCACATTGTCTTTCTCTCTGTCTCTAAAATAAAATTAAATATATATATATATATATATATATATATATATATATATATATATATATATAGCATGACCCCTTAATCTGAAATAATTGCATAAAATGAAGCAGCTTGTGTATATGTATTTTTTTCTATTGATTATAAGCCAACCCAGAAAGACTTGTTTTTACCATATCTGTTTTTGTAATATTGATATTTTTTAACTCAAAAAATATTTTAATAGTCTAACTTTAAATAGTTCTTCATTAATTTTGTATTGATCTCTGAAATAAATTACTACATCTCTTGAGAATCGTAAATCAAGAATGGATATTAGATAATTAAGTTTTATCTTGTCTTACTTTTCCTTGTTAGATTTGACATAGAAAATTTCTTCCTCTCTGGAGTATGTAATTGGGGTTTTCTGCACATATTTATTCCGACATTCTCTAATATGTGCAAGTGAGAATTATGTGACTAAAATTAATGAAACTTAAATTAAGAAGGCAGAGATAAAAATAGGAGTCTCTGGGATTCTTTTGAAATATAAATCAGTGCTGCTTTTTTTTTTAACCAGTTATCTGAAAGTACATTGCAATGCCTATTCACACTTCATAGATTTTTCTGCACAAAGTTTCTTTGTAATATTTTCCTCATAGCTGAAGACAGATTCAGAGAAACGTTCTACAACAGATGAGACATGGGATGCTACCGAGGAGCTGAAGAAAACAGAAGAGGACCTCGACAGCCATGGGGATAGTGGCAGCAAGTGGAAGGCTATTTCCTCAGGACTTCCTGAAGACCCCGAGAAGACAGGGCAGAAAGCCTCCCTGTCCATCTCCCAGACAGGTTCCTGGAGAAGAGGCATGTCTGCCCAAGGGGGAGCGTCATCGAGGCAGAAAGCTGGAACAAGTGCACTCAAGACCCCTGGTAGGCTTGTCATTTCACAGCTGTTATGCAAAAAGGTTTTAATTTATAGCTTCCATTCAGTCTTGGTTCTCTTTAATGATAGCTTTATTTTTTAATTAAATCCTATTCTTCTCTGTATAGTTATTTTTTTCCTATGTAAATTTCACATGCTTTACCATAGAAGTCCACATGAATACAACAATTTGGCATTCTCTAGAGAGCACCATCATAATTTGGGGCTATTGAGTGTCTATTCTGCCGCTGTCATTTCTGTTCGTGTGCAAATAAAAGAAGTCTGCCTAATAAAAACAAGATTGCATTCTTTCTGACTTCCTTATGAAAGTTGGGAATATTTATGGTAAGCATACCTCTAATTTTTACTACCACCACTGAGAGGCAAGAACAATCACACTAATCTAATGGGTTGGAATTCTGGAGATTTGAAACATCATTTGTGAATTACACTTTATGAAAGAAGAGAGTGAAAGAATTCTGCCAAATTTTACCATCCTTCTTTTCTTTTTTTTAAGATTCTCTCCCTGTTTTTAAAATGGTGCCTAATTTTATGGGCACTTAGTTGGTTAAGTGTCCGACTCTTGATTTCTGCTCAGGTCATGATCTCATAGTTTGTGGGTTCAAGCCCCACATCAGGCTCTGTGCTAGGAGCACAGAGTCTGGTTGGGATTCTCTCTCTCCCTTTCTCTGCTCCTCCCCTGTTCATGTTCTCTCTCTCTCTCTCTCTCTCTCTCTCTCTCTCTCTCTCTCTCTCAAAATAAATAAATAAAGTTAGAAGAAAGAAAAAAAGGAAACGGTGCCCAATTTTAAATAATGCCACCTGGATTAGTGATGTACCAGGGTACTCTAAATATAATAATCTTATATATATTCAAGTGAATTCTTTTTCTGGCACTTAGCTTGATAAGATTAAGTGCCATCCTGATAAAAGAAGAGAATTGTGAGATAAAAGACAATAATAAATTGCAAAAATATGTGTTTCCATTTTATCTCCATCACTCATCACATTTCCTCTAAGAGCCATAATTTTATAGCTTTGTACTCAACCCTCTCAATATATTAATCCATATTTCGGTACTGAAGTAACATAAAGATGTGTTCACATTTTTTACACATGGTTTAGAGAAAGAGTATTATGAAATCGAAGCGTGCCGGCATGCATATTTGTGTATTTCTCGTTAATTAGGGAAAACCGATGATGCCAAAGCTTCCGAGAAAGGCAAAAGTCCTCTAAAAGGATCATCTCTACAGAGGTCTCCTTCAGATGCAGGAAAAAGCAGTGGAGACGAGGGGAAAAAGCCCCCTTCGGGCATTGGAAGATCTACTGCTCCCGGCTCTTTTGGATTTAAGAAGTCAAGCGGGGTAGGCTCATCTACTATGATCACGAGCAGTGGAGCCACAATTACAAGCGGATCGGCAACACTGGGTAAAATTCCCAAGTCGGCTGCCATCGGTGGGAAGTCCAGCGCCGGGAGGAAAACCAGTCTGGACGGCTCACAGAATCAGGACGACGGCGTGCTGCACGTGAGCTCCAAGTCGTCCCTGCAGTACCGCAGCCTGCCCCGCCCTTCCAAGTCCAGCGCGAGCGGCATCCCCGGCCGAGGCGGCCACAGGTCCAGCACCAGCAGTATTGATTCCAATGTCAGCAGCAAGTCGGCTGGCGCCACCACCTCGAAGCTCAGAGAACCTACTAAGATTGGGTCAGGGCGCTCGAGTCCCGTCACTGTCAACCAAACAGACAAGGAAAAGGAAAAAGTGGCCGTCTCAGATTCAGAGAGCGTTTCTCTGTCAGGGTCCCCCAAATCCAGCCCTACCTCTGCCAGCGCCTGCGGGACACAAGGGCTCAGGCAGCCGGGATCCAAGTATCCTGACATTGCCTCACCTACGTTCCGAAGGTAAGAGTGTGTAAGATGATGCTGGGAAAATAGAGTATGCTATGCCGTAGGAGACATGTAAACCGTGTGTCGATAAAATATATGTGTCCAAAATCCTATATCCTGAGTATATATACCCTACATGTATATTGTAAGATATGTATAATCTTAGAATCTTTTATTCAGTTTCTGAGTACAGTGAGTTTTAAAAAGCTGGTCGTGTAAATAACCAGCAAAAAATAAAAAATGGAATTCATTTTGAGAAATGCTCAAGCTTCCCAGTTCCATTCTCATCTAATATTAGCAACATAAAAACAGCATTTATAAGAAACTTAAGAGCAGATGGCAGTACCTAGGGGTAGTGATAAAATAAAGTGATCGCTTATAAAATTTCCATAGATTTCCATCTCTCCACAATTACAAATAAAGCAAAATGGGCCTTTATGACTGTTGGTATTTGTTTCCAGTGTTTATTATCTTGCTGGCTCTTAATGAGTCAAATGATCATGAACGTAGACGAAATTGTTTTTCTTGTAAAAGATTATATTGGACAGATTGATGTAGTACCCGATCTTGACAGATTAATGAAAATAAAGGCACGATATCATGGACGGAATTTGAAAACATTTGGATATTTCACACAGGGTTACAACTAAGGAATGAGCTAGGTTTTCTAGCTTCATCGCTTTCCTTTATATGACTGATAAGCAGCATAACTTAGTTTCTATACGAGGACTGTCTTCGATATTAAATATGTGGAATTCTGCTGTGAGATATCATTGTTTTTAAATACTACTGTGTTTTAAGTGGCAGGGAAATACATGTGGTTAAAGACTTGCGACAAATGGTTGAACCTCTCTGGGTCTGTTTCCTCATCTATGATATGATAGAGTATGATTTATAGTTCATTACGTGTTAAGTATGTTTAATGTTTGTTTTTATTATGATGACCAAACTGGGAAATAAAGGGTCTTGAAACATTTACTTTTACATTTCAAGCAATCTCAGTTACATGATTGTTTGAAAACCTGGAGATTATATTCCTCAGTAGCAATATTAATTCTGAAAAACTGGCTTTTTGAAATGTTGAATCTCATCTGAAAGAATAATGACTTATTGTGGGAGTAATTATTTCTCTTGCTTAAATAAAAGCCAATAGTGCCCTCCAGTGGCCCATTACCTATGAAACAATTTCTCATATTCGTCATAAAATACTTCACTGTAGGAAATATGGATTTCATTGCAACTTAATTAGTTAGTAATCATTATGCCATTACTCCATATCACTTTATTTCCATATTTACATAAATTCGATGATATCATCTGCTTCATTTACAAAACTAAAATGTTTTCTGAACTGAACTCCAACATCCAAGTTAGCACCACCTCTGTTTCAAATCACTATTATAAATATGTATTTGAATAGCACTGGCAACTGACATAAAACCCTTTGGTCTTTCTTGAGGAAAACGCACACAAACCAACATGTTGCCAACAGTGTCCAATATTGTTTCTAACCAACTGCTCTCTGACAGCCACTCAGGCCACCAGCCACATAACATAACCTCCCGAACCTTGCCTTAAGCATTCCTTTTAGATTTTGAACAGACTGTTACAAGAGAGAGAGAGAGAGAAAAAAAGAGAGAGAGAGAGAGAGAAAAGAGAGAAAAGATTTTAAGTGTTACGTACCGAATGCGTAGAAGTTGTTTCATTATAATGGCTCTGTAAATAGGTACCAGCAAATGTGCTCAAGCTCTCTTTCTTGAAAGACTCTCATGATCACTTAAACTGTGAAAGCCTGGGACTCTCATGTTTGATCTCCTTTTGTTCTGCCCGCTTCCCCCCACCGCGCGGGCGGCGGCCCAGTACCGACTGACCCTTATGGTGATACGAGACATTTTTTGGCACGACATTAAGAAGTGCAAGCTCGTAACGTTCGTTGACACAGAGGCGGGAAGTGCTTGGTGGCTGGGCACACCGAAGCACGCTTGGCTCTGTGTACTGTAACCCTAAATATTGAGTGTGGATGTCGGTTTCTTGGAACAACTGAAGTTGTTATTTGTTTTTCTTTTAGGTTGTTTGGTGCCAAGGCAGGTGGCAAATCTGCCCCTGCACCTAATACTGAGGGTGTGAAATCCTCCTCAGTAATGCCCAGTCCTAGTACCACTTTAGCGCGGCAAGGCAGTCTGGAGTCACCGTCGTCTGGTACGGGCAGCATGGGCAGTGCTGGTGGGCTGAGTGGCAGCAGCAGCCCTCTCTTCAATAAACCCTCAGACTTAACTACAGATGTTATAAGCTTAAGTCACTCGTTGGCTTCCAGCCCGGCGTCGGTTCACTCTTTCACCTCGGGTGGTCTCGTGTGGGCTGCCAATCTGAGCAGTTCCTCTGCCGGCAGCAAGGACACTCCGAGTTACCAGTCCATGACTAGCCTCCATACGAGCTCTGAGTCTATTGACCTCCCCCTCAGCCATCATGGCTCCCTGTCCGGACTGACCACAGGCGCTCACGAGGTGCAAAGCCTGCTCATGAGAACGGGTAGTGTGAGATCTACTCTCTCAGAAAGGTGAGCTTTCCTAGAGGCATCGACGAAGTCTTCGCCGCCTCCTCCCTACGCTGCGCCTACCCTCCTGCCCCACTAAATTCCCTTGAGGTCCATGGGAGAGCCACTCCGCAAGGGAACAGACGATTCAAGGGATGTGAGATTAACGGGCCTTTTGTTTGCGCATATTACCAAGTATGTAGAAGGGGGGGAAAAAGCCATCACGGATAGGATAGTTGCATAATTAAGTTTCTTAATATGAATGCGTACATATATACCAGATAGGCGATTTGAAAAAATTCAAAGCCTGTGTTTGTGTATTAAGTGATGTCTTCTCCAGACATGTTAACGATTTGGCCGGAGCTCCAAGATAACAGAGCTCCTTATGATAATTTGAGTATTTTTAAAGACCGAATGTAAATGGATTTGACAATCGTGCTCTGAGCATATGTTAAGTTTGTTTTATTATCACTTCTCTGGGAAAATAGCAAAAAGATCACTGGAGAATCCTAGCTGAATTGGAAAAAAAAAAGTCAATTGTCAGGTATGAATGCTTAGAGAAAATTAGTAGCAGCAGTGATATTTTTAATAGACCCCTTGAGGTGCCTGGGTGGCTCAGTTGGTTAAGCGACCGACTTTGGCTCAGGTCATGATCTCGCAGTTTGTGGGTTCGAGCCCCGTGTCGGGCTCTGTGATGACAGCTCAGAGCCTGGAGCCTGCTTCAGATTCTATGTCTCCCCCTCTCTCTACCCCTCCCCTGCTCATGCTCTGTGTCTCTCTGTCTCTCCATAATAAATAAACGTTAAAAAAATAAAGAAAAAATAGGCCCCTTGAGAACAAATCACATTACAAGGTGTTTCCCATTGGTTTAATGAGATTTTTTTTAACTTAAAAAGAACATAAGAAGGTATTCCTTACCTAATACACTTACCAGAAAGTGTCACTGCTGACCAAAATGCCTTTAGCTTCTCTCACCCCAAAAATCCTTTCTCAGATACTTTGGTACTGACTCTTTCCCCCAGGAAAATGCCCTGAAATGGCCACTTTCTCCAAGATTAACTTAATGTTATTTGTTTCTTGACACACCTACAACTTTTCAGAAATGGTCTTGGCCATATGTCTTAATTATGTTATTGGGGAAAGCACCACTAGCCGATGAAAATGCCTCAGATCATTTCCTAAACTTTTGTTCAGTCTGTTAGTCATTCTGACATATCACCTCTTTTCCAGACTTCCAGCCTTATTCCCAGAATCATTTTTTTAAAGGTCAACTAAAGCTCTTACTGCATAGCACTGGTTGTCCCTTAATCCGGGATTTCCCGTTGCTCTTCTGTTTCTCTTGCCTTTGTAAAATGCTGAGCGTTGCTTCCATCCCACTGTACATCCCTGCCCCCTCATGGTACATGGACAGCAATGCCCCTCAGACATCCCCCTGACCCAAGAATTTTAGAACTGAAATATTTATGCTTGATAGTTCCTATGGTGGGCTGCTAATTACAAAATAACATTTTTCTGCATAAATAAGTAACTGGGCCAAGAGACACAAGACAAAGAACTGGGTAATAGAGATTAAACTGTAGGTGTTTGCATCTATATACCTTCTAGTTTTCTCATGATAGATAGCAGGCATAAAGACCAGCTGCATACACAAAAAACAATGGTTGTAAGTACTGTTTCATTTCATTTTCTATCTCAGAAGTTAGGCTTTCTACAGCATCTTAGATTTGAGTTTCTGCCCTTTCAGGCGAATGGGTATCTTCATATGTCATTTTCAAAACTTTCAACGAGTAAATCAAATTACAGCAAAGCCTTGGTTTGCAAGTATAATTCATTCTGGAAACATGCTTGTAATCGAAAGCACTCCTATCAAATTGAATTTCAAGAACCATTGGCTGAGTTTTGATCATGTGACGTTTGGCATCACGTACTACTCGTGTTGCAAGACATCACTTATTTATCAAGTTAAAATGTATTAGAAAGGTTTGCTCGTCTTGCAGAACACTTGCAAAACAAGTTATTCACAATCCAAGGTTTTACTCTATATTGAAAATCTGTTAACAGTCTATAGTTTGTATCTTTGATTGTGTACTCATATGTGAGAAATCCAAATAACACTTTTATAACCAAACTAAGCACCCTGCAAATAGGTGATTTTTTATTAACCCGAATCACCCTCCAAAACACTGATTTTTTTTAAATCATAAATATGGCTGCAACAAGTTGACCCTTGAGCCATCAACCTATTTCTTTGGCATTCGGATATCAAAAATAGTCAAGTAACTATTTATAACCAAGTAACCGTCAAATCAAACCAGATGATAATATTGAGGTTTATAGATATAAATGCAACGTTAGTATTTTACTTTGATTTATATTTTAGCAGTAGCCAATATACATTTTCACTTAGAAATACACCAGCAAATATGCAGTTACTTATTTTCCTTAAGCAAATCTTTTGTTATTATTGTTGTTCAGTTTTTGAAATAGACCAGTTTTACCAATGGAAGTATCCCAGTATTAAAAATATAAATAATTTTTCTAAAATAAATCTTAAATAGACTAATTTTATTTTTTTAATTTTTTTAATGTTTATTTATTTTTGAGAGAGAGAGAGAGGCAGAGCACAAGCAGGGAAGGGGCAGAGAGAGAGGGAGACCCAGAATCCGGAGCAGGCTCCAGGCTCTGAGCTGTCAGCACAGAGCCCGACGCGGGGCTTGCATCCACAAACCATGAGATCATGACCTGAACCGAAGTCCAACGTTTAACCGACTGAGCCACCCAGGTGCCCCAAAAAGACTAATTTTAGGTAAATGCATATTTTGCCCTGGGTTTTGAGTGAAATGTACTGATGAATATTAAATTTGAACAATAAAATACTTTCATAGGTATAATATGTGATATAAATATTAATTAGTTCCTCCTAGTAAATTACTGGATCAAAATAATTTTTGATATGACAGGTTGTACTTTTCCTTTCTTGGAAACAAAACTGCAGGCAGTAGCAATTTATTCTAATCCTTTAAAGTGCATTCAAGAAAGTTTATGATCTATTGAAGAGAAAATTAGATCCTATCAGAGATCCTGGCTTAATTCTAATTAAGCAGGGAGCAGCATGTTGGGAACACTAAGGAAACCAAAGAGCCATCTGAGAGAAAGTGTGCTAGAGTATAAATATTTAAAACAAAGTAACTAGAATGATATGATAGAGATGTGTATAAGTTCATGCCTTACCTGTTTATCTACAATTTCAAATATTTTATTGATATATTCACATCTCAATGTTATTGAATCAGTCGTTTTTTAATTTAAATTCCTCTTCATTAAAATATCGTAAAATAATAAATAATAACCAAAAGCTCTTCAGTAATTTTCTCTCTAGCTGCCCCAGATCATTGATGGCCCTGGAGCCACAACCAGTTTACGGTTATTTTGTTTAGTTTGTTTTCTTTTTTTGTAAAATAACCAAACTGTAAAAATTATTTTGAGGTGCCTGGGTGGCTCAGTCGGTTGAGCATCAGACTTTGGCTCAGGTCGTTATCTCACAGTTCGTGAGTTCAAGCCCCACATCGGGCTCTCTGCTGACAGCACAGAGCCCACTTTGGATCCTCTGTGCCCCTCCCCTGCTTGTGCTCTCTCTCTCTCTCAAAAGTAAATAAACATTAAAAAAATAATTGAAAGTAGTAACCACCTTTAGAAATTGCTGGCTTGTTTTTACATATCACATGGAGCAAACTTGCCTGCACAATTCTGCACAGCATCTATTGCCTTTAAATTGACAGTACGTGACCTCCTCAGACTGCTGGCTGAGAGCCTTACTTCCCTCGTTCCCACTGCCTGCTGGCCCTGCAAGCAGTGAGTTTGTGACCTTTCGGGATATGTGAGAAGTGTCTACATTATAAAACCATTAATATCCAGATTCAAACAGATGTTTCTACTTCAAGCTTTAACTTATATTGGCAAATTTAAATGCATTTTTTCTGAGGTTTTTTTTTCCATTAAATTCTCTGTGTGCTAGAAACATATACATGTTATACAATTCATAATGTTGGCAAACAATGCCTCTTTTCAATTTCCTCTGCAATGTTAAGCTTTAATAAATTTGCACACAAGACAAAGGTCATCTTTAAAATGGCTTGTGACCATATTAATGCTTTAGCACAACCGTAGTTCATATTTACAGGTTTTTCATATTTGTTCAATACGATTCCTTTTTGTTTGCCTATCCACACTATTCAAAAAACTTCTGTAGTCAAAACGTACACTAGAACTAGCCTCTACATAACTGAGTAATTACCTTAGGTGGACATTCCCTATAAATAAAGTCATATAATGCCTTTGGTGGCTTTCTACAGCAGTGCTAAATAATGGAGTACCCACAGAAGAAAACATTTTAGCTTTGATTTTGAGTGATTGATTTTCAAGTCGATGTGTTTGCATTTGTGTTATATCATTCCCATCATGCATATCCTGTGTATTTAATTTTGATCATTGGGGGTTCTACTGGAAGAGAGCTATTATTCTGCAAATTCAAATTAATTTTATTCTTTGGTTATCCACATGCCAGAGATTATAACAGAAATCCCTAGACTTGTCCCATTTAGCTGTTGACACCCTCTTCTATTTTTAGAGAGGCCATTTCTCATTTTCTCCAGACACATCCTTTCATCTCTTTCTATGACCAATTGAGATTCTTTAAAATAGTGACTGATACAATGGATAGCCTTTGAAATACCTAACTTATAATTTCCAAAAGATGGCATAATTTCATTAAGTATTTAAATAAATGGTGCCAAAAAACATGACGATTCAAGCAGATATTTATTACATATTATTTTTCTTCTCTTACATGCAAATAGAATAAATCTGCCTTTGTTTTTCATAAAAATAATCTGAATACAAAAATAAATATCAAATGGTGTTTTACCTCTCCTCTGTCCATTAGAAGTGGTCACTTTAACTTAGGCAGAGCAGATCTATCTGATTTCCACACATGACTCTCCTACATATGAAATCACAGTGAGAGTCTAGTCAGTTGCACAGGGAAGCAAAAACTACCATAGGAGGAAATGAATAGAATCTACTGGGGAATAATGTTAACATGTCATTTAATCTACCTGCTCATGATCCTGTCACTAAATTGTCATTGAATGTGTTACAACAATGGACATCTGGTCACCTTTAGTTGTCCTTTTCCAATAAGTTAAACATTAAATGTGTGTTACAGAAATTTTATTTTGTGTAGTTTAGTGAATCATTTTTGTTGGATGTGTAATTTTGAGGTTTTTGTTTACATTATGTCCTTAGGGGTTTTCTTTGTTTTAACAGCATGCAGCTTGACAGAAATACACTACCCAAAAAGGGACTAAGGTATATATTTCTCTCAGCACAATTGCTGCCTTTCATTGTTGTTATGTAAACTTTGTGTGCTGTCTCTCACCCTCTTCTTTCTTTGTTTGCAATGACGTATCTGCCATTGAGGATGGCATCACTTTTCATCCTGATGTTTTCTCTGGCCTGAAGATTTGGTGGGATAAGCCTCAGGTTAGAGATACCTGTAGGGTTCAAGACTCATTAAATCCAATGTAAATACCATTATTTGGGGGGTAGCAACATTTGGTAGATTTCAGAACCCAACTTCTGTAAATTAAAAAAAAAAATTGACTTCCCTAACTTTAGCATCTTGGAGGCATATGCTTGCAAAACCTCAACCCATATAGTCTACAGATGTGGCCAGTTAATGTTGAAAGGTTGAAGGATGCTCTAATTTGAATCAAAGAAAATATATTTTCATCATCAGAGGACAAATATTGTAATTAAGGTATGAATTTTTACAGAATCCTTTTGGTAGAAACTCAAGAATTTTAATTTCTGTTTTTCAGGAGTGCTGGTCAATTTAGATATGAATTACTCCAGTATTACGTAATAATATCAAAATAATCATTCAGTTCATCATAAAAACTAAAATGAAAATTTAATCCATGGCCATCCTTTACTGTACACTCTTATCTGAGGAGAGGATATAAAATGAACTATGAATAGAGGTATAACACATATGAACACAATGAGTTGACTGTTCTTTGATGCTAAGAACTTACTTACTCTGGTGAAAATGAGCACTGGCCAAATAGGTCTTTCCCTGTTATCTTTTTTTTCCCCTCTTCAGTCCCTGAGTAATAGCAAACAGCTTGTAATTGATTATTCCATTTCAATATTTTGCTTCAGAAATCTATTTTCCACTAAAGTGAGCCCATTTTTTTTTCTTTTTTAAAAAAATCTGGACATGATGTCAAGTGGCATTTTAATGAAATAAATGTTTATTTTAATTTTTTTTCTTTTTTTTTTTCCAAAAAATGTCTGTCAGTTTGTGTTCCATTTCCTGTGCTTTTCTGTATCCATCACTTCAGTTCTCTTGGCTTCTGGCCTTCCACTGTCTGCCATATTTAGTCCATGCTTTCACCCTCTTCACATCCTTCCAAGCACTGTGCTTTTGAGTCCTTCTCAATTAACTTGGCTGTCTGCTCATTGCTTATGATTTTCAACTACATATCTCACAGAAGCATAATTTTCCTTTCAAAATCCTTTATTTTTCTTTTCCTGTGAGATTCAAACAGATGGTGTCAGATCATCTGGAAGAACTAAGCAATTATAATTAGATTCAATCTGTTGGAGAATGTTGTTCAATCTGAATAGTAAGCTCCTCTCAATTGTTTTCTTGTCCTGGTATTGCCTTGCCCTTGTAGATGTGCTTACGTGTCTTAGCTGTGCTGTTTTGCAGATATACCCCATCGTCTCGGCAGGCCAACCAAGAAGAGGGCAAAGAGTGGCTGCGTTCCCATTCCACTGGAGGGCTGCAGGATGCTGGCAACCAGTCACCTCTGCTCTCCCCTTCTGCCATGTCATCTTCTGCGACAGGAAAATACCACTTTTCCAACTTGGGTAAAATAGCCTAAACCCAATTTCATCGTGTTGTTTTCACCACTTACTCTCACAGGAGTCCTCGAATCTCTTAAAAATTCTTCACTTAAAGACAAGACAAAGATACCTCAGCAGTACCTTTTATTTGTTTGATGGCTTACTATTCACAAAATACTTCCCAAATGTTATGCAGGTTATTGCTCATGACAACAATGTGACATAGGTACTACTGTTGTTACTTTACAGTCTAGGTCCAGAGGCACAGAGAGGTCATTTCACGCAAAAGAGGAAAAAAAAAAAGTCTCTCCACTCATCAGGGGCACAAGCAGTAAGTGATCCCAGAACACCTGACTTCAAGCCTGTGGAGTTTTCTCAGAGTCCTCTTAAAAACCAATAAAACAGCTCCTTATTTTTTGTTTAAAATGTTTTTTTAAAGTCCTTAGCAGAATTTCTCATACTTTTGTAGAGAAGCATAAAATATAAAGAAAAAGAAAAAAAAAACCCATAACTCCATGACTCTAAGATCGCTTCTTGAAAAGTGATCAAAATTAATACCATTTTAAAGCTAAAACTGTCCTTTAAATAAACAGAATTCCATGGGAACATTTTTGGATAAGTGCAATGAAAAAAATGATAATTTAACCATTGGGCTACTTTGTGTGCTTAGCATCATTTGTATGACATATAGCATCATTTGTGTAAATGTCACAGAAAACATTGGGAAGCATGATAAAATAAAGAAGTCTAAACGTACCAGCTATAATTTGGTAGAGCCAATGCTTTTAAAAACAGATTTATGTTCTATAAATTTACATATAAAGTCTCATTTTTTTTTCTTTTTGCTTCAAAACCTTTTTTTTCTAATAACGGACCCACCGGTTTTCCAAATTCTTCAGTAGTTTGGACTTTTCAACATTTTCAGTCCTGTGAGGACAACAAAGGCTATTTCTTTTCTCTTGTAACTCTTCCTGCTACACAGAATAAGCCTCTGGCGATGAGAAACCATTATTTCAGTCATGGTTCCATATGATCTAATGAATTCCTATTAGACACAAAGTTTTTGTTGCTACACATATACACCTACACAGTGATGAGACTTCTTTGCCTCATAATGGCAAAGAATGGTATAGCTTTTACTTACTTTGAATTGTAATTATAAAACATGGCAAGAAGCTTAAAATTTTAACTTCAAAAATGGATTGAAAAGTTTTTTTATGGAGTCCTAGAAATGTGAAATAAACTCTAATTTTATGCAACATTTGCAACAAACCCAAACCACCTGGAATGCTGTTTGCTAGGTATCTTATGTCTCCTACCATTCTTTTTAATACCTGATGTTAATTTGAGTAATTGAATCCTTACCCCACCATTTTTTCATTTATATTATTCTGATGAAATCCATCTGTTCCATTATTATTTGGAAAAAAAAAACCCTCACCACTTACTATGTCTGACCTCGACAAAGTCATTTAGCCTCAATTTTCTCAACTGTGAAATGGACCCATAAGACCTAGGTTATATTATAAGGGACTGATTTAATGTATACCAAAACTAAGGAGAGTATAAGACTTGATAGACTCTGTTACCTCATCATTTTTATTAGAAAACATGCCTTACATTATCAGACACAATAGCTGTAGATTTCAAATTGATCTTACTGCCTCTACTCTCATATTCAATATTTTCACTCATTGATTCTTATGATGTAAGACCTTCCCATACATGACAACATATTAGGCAAAACAGTGGATACTATTAAAATAATCATAAATAGGATTATTTTATCATTAAACTTATAAAAATAAACCAAATGGAATTTTTTAACTTGAATATGGGTTCCATTGTCTTGCATTTTGCTTTGGTCATCATTTGTTTTCAATTTGCACATTATCTCTTCTGAATGATCAGCAACTGATTACTACTAACAGCCAGCATTTGCAATGTGTTTCTTTATCATTCCTACCTATTAAAATATATTAATAGATAAAATTTTTAGAAATAGTGCCATAAAAAGTCACATATAACAAACAGAAATTTAAGAGAACTGCAGTTACATCATTATATGTAGACTACCATAAGCTATTGCCAAAGTAAACTGGTTTGTGTGCAATTCCCAGCATGTATGTTACCTATAATAGAAACTGTTCCACTCAAGAGAACAAATCGGAATAACTTAGTAAGCAAAATACATCTTTGGATGAAACTTTATTTACTCTTGATCATTGTCCTTGCAAGGCATCTCATAACCTGGTGAGACTCATTGTCATCTTGCTGTGAGTGACGATTACTCAGCTTTATTTCTCACCTTGCTGCACGTTTAGCATGTAGAAGCATTACTATCAGCCTCTCACCTATGTATTTGTGGACCCTTTTGCGTATAGAGGATTGTTTATAAACAACTTTGTGTGGGAAGTTACTATTTCCCTCTCCATATTCACCTTTCAAGCTATTTAGAATTAACCCCATTCTTCTATACTCATGACAGCATAGAATCTTGGAGATGGGAGACATCTACCTATGGTTCAATTATTCATCTTTTAGTTAAATTCTTATGACATCTCTAGCTTCTTGTCTAAACCCACCCATAACAGAAACTACCTAAATGTAGATATATTAGACTTTTGAAGTTCTTCCTTTAAAAGATCAAATAAAATTTTCTTGAATCTCTACCTAGTTCTTAGAGTCCCAGATTCCACAAAATAAGTTAAAATTAGCGTTCATATGAATATTCTTATTTTAAAATAATATCATAAACCCAGTAACTAATATGTCAAGATATAGTAGCAAAGTGGAGGGACTCTGAGGTATTTAAAAACCCACTCCATATTTCTATTAGTTCCTATCTCCTCAGATCACCACTAATTAACATTTAATTTAATTTAAAAAGTGGCTTTGCTCTGAAATATAAGGCAAAGTCAGTGGGTCCCTTTTCTCTAATATATTGTCACATCTACATCTCTCTTATTTAGAAATTTGGATGTGTCTCCTGGATTTGAATGGGTCCTAGAGGTCATTTATTCTGCCGTTTTTTAAATTTATAATTTGTGAAGAAATTGAAAGGTAGAGATTGGAATATTTGCCTGAAACAATTGGAAAGCAAGGCCACCATTAGAAGGCTTGTGCTAGTTTGTGTCCCATTATAGAAATTCTCTTTTTCCATCATATTTTTGTCTTCTATTTTATAATTTTTATTGGTTTATTCACATATTAATTTTTCTACTTTTCAGTCAGATGCCCAGCCCCCCTCCTCCACCCTCAGTGGCCATTCTTGCATTCAGGGCCATGCCATGTTGATCTTTCTATGCAACCACAGCACCAAAAAATCAGACCTGTCATAGATATTAACTGAACATTCTTAAATAGCATAGGGGTATAGTTCCAAGGGATACACTATCAAAAGTGTTTGTAAAGGCAAATTAGTTGCTTTAAAATTCACTCTAATCCTCATTCCTGTTTCTTGAATGAGTTAAGTCCTATGTTTTGAAATTATAGAAGGACAATTTACTTGGCTAGCTCTGCAGCCATTTTGGTAAGAATTATGCAAAGCCAAATAGTGAATAAGATGTCTTTCTAACCTCTAGATATGTATTGACATAATACATTTATTTATAAATGTGTTGAATATTTCATTCATTTAGCAAAGAGACAGTTCATACTGTGAACATAGAATAGGATGATTTACTCCAATCCAGGTACTTTAAACATAAATATTCAAGTCTAGAATGTTCTTCAGTGTTATCTATTGGCAGTCAGTCAGCAATCAGATTGAATTAGTCACTGCTGGCTAAAAAATCTCTCTGTCTCTGTCTCTCTCTGTCTCTCTCTCCCTCTCCTCCCTCCCTCTCTCCCTCCCTCGCTCCCACCCCCTCACTCCTTCTCCTCTCTCTCCTTGGTCCCCCTTCTTTCTTCCTTCTTTCCTACAGATTGTACACTTTGCAAATCCATAGTTTCTTTCACTTTTTATTATATGTGATATGCACTCACAATATAATTCTAAGTCTTGTATTTCTTTCCTTTTTTTGTCCTTTTTTCAATCCAGTCCACAACTGCTCTATCAGAGGATTGTTCTGGGTATTAATTCATCAATATCTATTAAATATTCAGCATAGTGCCTGGAAAATAGAATGCATTCCCTTTTGTCTACCTCATAGTATATAGGCCTCCTATTTTACATTGTTTTGAAAGCCAGTCATTATATATTAAGAAATGTAGTGCCTGTGTCAAAAAAAAAAATCCCTGGAGATTTTGAAATGATATCAGATGAATTTTAAGCCAATGACATAAATTCTTTAAGGCTTTGAAAGCACCCAGCAGCTTTTGTGATTGCTTAAGTGGTTCCTGCTCCCTCAGATACTTACAACGGCTTGCTTGTCTTAAATATGAGCATTTATGATATATTTCTTAATTTTCTGCTTTGCTTTTACTCCACATTTAAATTAGTATTGTTTCAAAAGAAGTTGTACATTCAGTCAATCACATCTTTCTTTAAATTCATGACCATCATTTGGCCTAAAAAATTGAGTGTTATTAGAACTCTGGCAATTGGCACTAAGTACATAAATTTGTATTTCAAATTATGAACATAAGGTACTGCTTGGGAAACATAATAGGTTTCTACTTCTGACAGTCTTACTATGGCACTGTGGTCTTAGACACAGCAGAAAAAGTGATTGGTTCACCTTGTGATGAGCTATAAATACCATGTATATTACATTCCATTAAAAAATTATTTTCTTCTCTTATAACCTAACTCTGATAGCAGTGATGGTGCTGACCATGAACTGACATACATTCAGAACTCAAAATGACTAAAAGTCTTTGGTTGGGAACTTCAAAAGGATCTTCTTGGGAAATTTAGATTCCTTGTGTTTCCTTTTCATTTTTGTTTTTCCCAGATGTATTCTTCTCTAAAAGAAACTGATGACTCTATGAAAGCAGTCTTTTCTTCTTAATTGCCAGCAGAATATACTTGTTACTGTATTTCTAGCATAAACAGGAGAGGTTGCTTGGTGGCTTTGTTTAATGTTGTTTTAGAAATTGACATATTGCTTGCCATGAAAGTGTTAGGAGAAAAGAGGGACTCCACTGAAACTGTTATCGACCATTTCAGAGGCAGACTCTCAGCCTACCTTAAATAGAGACACCTGTTAAAATCACATTTCCGTAGAATTGGGGTCACATTCTCACTCTCCATCAACCTACTATTTTCATCATCCAAGCCTCAGAATAATGAGGCTGTGTGTGCTTTGTTTTTCAGTGAGCCCAACCAATCTGTCTCAATTTAACCTTCCTGGGCCCAGCATGATGCGCTCAAATAGCATCCCAGCCCAAGACTCTTCGTTCGATCTCTACGATGACTCCCAGCTTTGTGGGAGTGCCACATCTCTGGAAGAAAGGCCACGTGCCATCAGTCATTCAGGCTCCTTCCGAGACAGCATGGAAGAAGGTAGGCGAAGGGGGAAATAAAGACGGAGTTAACTTTATTTAACTCAGAGATGAAAACTGTCACATCAGACACATCACAAGGATTTCTGAAGAGTAGATAAATGAGTAAGTATAACTCTCATTTAGGGAGCCCTGAAGCTTGAAGAAGTTTGAGTCTCCATTACCTTCGGTTTCTTTTCTTTTCTTTTTTTTTTTTTAGTGTTTATTTATTTTTGAGACAGAGAGAGAGCAAGAGCGGTGGAGGTGCAGAGAGAGAGGGAAACACAGAATCGGAAGCAGGCTCCAGGTTCCGAGCTGTCAGCACAGAGCCCGACCAGGGCTGGAACTCCCGAGCCCTGAGATCATGACCTGAGCTGAAGTTGGAGGCTCAACCGACTGAGCTACTCGGGCACCCCAATTACCTTCTGTTTCTCTATGCATTTGCAAATATGCCAGAAATTGTTTTGATTATTACTTGGTTCTAGAATAGTTCAGAATAAATTCAGTGCTTTCATAAAGAAAGCTTCATAATTTTAGAGCCTGTTTGTCCTGGTGTGTCAAATATCAGAGCAAATGTTTTGTTTGACATCTCAGTTAAAGAACCATAAAGATACATAAACCAGAAAAATTATCTTATGAAACTACCACACGTTGACAACTTGTATTCTCAGAAACTCCCTCTGGTGTTAATTTCTGTTATCATATCATATTTGAATTCATATTATGTCTACTTTTGCTTCATAAGTTTCATTTCCTTATCCAATGCAATAAGGTTCTATGTGAATATTTTATAAAAATTCTATTTGAAAAAGGCTTCCTCGATATTTAAACATATATAATTTTCTACACTATATAATCTCAAGTGTGAAATTTGATATTTGAGAGACTTCCTCTTTGATTTAATGAATGAGTTTTTAAAGTATCCATAAAGGAAAATTGTGGCACACATATTATAAAGCATATCAGCTATGGATAAAATACAGGTAAACATAAAAGTTTGAACAGATCACAATAAAATCAGACATAAAATCAGACAACTATCCTAGTCCTTAATAATAACATAGAAAAGAAGGACTCCAGATCTTAAAACATACCAGGTTTTAAGCCTCTGGCCACCCATTTATTTGTGGTATGAACTTGTGCAAGATTTTTAACTTTATCAGTCCTAATTCCTGCGGATGTACTTTTACAGGTTTGTCGTGAAAACAAAATTAGGGAACAGTTTCGTTCCTTTCTCTTTCACCTTCCTGCTTTCTTAGAGTCTTTTCTGATTAAAAGTTTAGATGGTTATGGGGGCACCTGGGTGCTTAGTCAGTTAAGCATCTGACTTTGGCTTAGGTCATGATCTCATGGTTCATGGGTTTGAGCCCATATGGAGCTTGCTTGCTTCAGATTCTGTGTCTCCCTCTCTCTGTCCCTCTCTCACTCGTGCTCTCTCTCTCTCAAAAATAAATAAACATTTTTTTTTTAAGTTTAGATGGCTGTGAAAATTGATTTAATGTTTTCAGGCCACCACTGTATGCTTAATTTGCTGGCACTAATTTCGTTGACCAGCATTGCCACTACCTTCTGTGATATTAAGCAAACCACTGAGTTCATTGTGACAGAGAGTGGATTATATCCAGAGAGTCTACTGATTGTGGCAGAATAGATAGACAGAATTGACCTAATTGGCAATATAAAGTCATAGCTTTTTTGAGATGATTCTGTCACTCTCTTCACAGACAGGCATCTTACAATACTGTGAAAATAATTTGCCAAGCATACTGATGGCTCTCTAGAGTGCTCATTTACAGATAGAATACTGTTCATATGCTGAGAAAGTCTGCCCTTCTGTGTATGAGGATTAAATAATCTAAATGGCTGAACAGCACCCTGAGTGGGCAAGATGGCTTCTTGATGCCCATCCATTGAACACTGAACAATTATTATTCTTACAATATGGTCTGCAATCAAGGGATTATTGAACTAGTGAAATGGGAAGGGCTTTATTGATGCCCTCCCTGCTCAATGCTCACAGTGAAGATCAGGAACGTGCCACGAACTAGGAGTCCATAGACCTATAAATAGTAAGTAGCAGGAACAGACCAAAAAATGGGATCTCCCAATTCATTGCCCGCCTGCCTTCTGTACACCGTGTTGAAAATCTTAGTCCATTCTGGTGTTATTAGAGGTTGAAAGAATGTGGGATTTTGTTTGGTTGTTTTGTGTTCTTTAGATGACTAACATTTTGCACATCTCACACAGTGGTAGGAGGTGCTCCAGCTGGAGATCTGGGGGTTGTCCTTCTTTCCTCTTTGACCCGCATTTATAGTCAGTCAGTTTTAAAGAGGTTCTTCCTGATGTCCCTCAAATTCATCCCTTTCTTTTGAGCCACACTGCCACAATCCTGCACGGCTTTGCCAGCCTTTCCAGACCAGGTTGTGAGCACCAACCTTGTGTCCTTGCTGTACCCCTTGTATTGCTCTTTATTGCATAAAAACATAGTATTTATGTTACTCTTTTATAATTATCTTCTTAGTTGAATATCTTTCTACTTCTTTTCAAGCTCCTAGGATTGTGTCATAATTTTTATAGTCCCAGGATCCAGAAAGGACCTGTCACATTGGGTGGGACCAACTACTATTTAATGGATGAGTATGCAGAAATAAGTTTATATTATCCCACAATGAAAAGAGGAAGGGCTTTTCTATAACTATAATTAAGCACAATTTTATCTACCTTTTGGGCTTAACACATTAGTTGCCGAGAAATACAAAGCAGTCTACCACTTGCCTAAGATGTCATTTTGGTATACCTAGATAAAAGCCAGTACCCAATTTCCATTCTTAATTTCATTGAGACACCACCTTGAAAAAAGTAATTTTCTATTACTAAAACTACAAAAGAAATAATAATTCTCCATTTAAATGAGTATTATCAACTCATCACAGATAATGTTGAAATAGCAAGTTAAATAAAATGCTTATGTCCCTGAAAGTATATGGAGAAAAAACATTGAAAATGGACCTTTGTTGTATATAAATGAAATTAAATAAATAAAGAAAATGTATAAAATAAAGAGATTTTTTTAAGTTCATAAGTTTATGGCAACTTTAGGTTTCCATGATTTTCTGGTAATTTATCATGTGGAGGTTTACTGTAACTTTGAATCTGTCAACAGCATGCCTACAGGGCTTGTATTGGCCAAATCCTCTCCGTAACATGATGAGGGAGCTATTTTAGGAGAACAGGTATGGGACCTTCCCATGTCTCAACATTTTGACCTCCAAGAAATCGCAGGAGAATTGTTCTCAGATCTTTGTATCTAGCTGTATTATTTTATTTCCCTAATTGCCTAGTCTCCACTTTCTAGCAAAGGCCGGGTGTTTCTGAGCACGCTTCATTATTTTACCTCTTGTTTGTTTTTGCTTTTTCCAGTTCACGGCTCTTCATTATCACTGGTCTCCAGCACTTCTTCTCTTTACTCAACAGTAAGTATCCATTGTTAACAAGGAGCTTCTGCCTCGGCCAAGCACACAGTGATTAAATAGGTTGACATTTACACAGAAGTTGCACAGTGAAGTGAGGGCATACGCTCAGCTACCATAACCAATAGCTGGCGGGTGCTTTCCCGGACCTTCTGTGGCCCAGTTTTATGCGCTTTCGCTGGACTTTTGTGTACTTATTAAAATCAATGAGTGCATGAAAAACTGAGTTTCGTAAAACCTCTTGGGGTATAACTGGGAATCGCTGAAACCATGTACTCTCCCATAAATTTATATTATTGACTGGTTTTCCTTGTTTGGTTCTCTGAGCCATGACTGGTAATTCTTCAATGGTATTTTCTCCATTTTCTTATTTTAATTTTTCAAGTTCCTCTGTGCCAAAGTGTAAAGGCGTAAAAGGCCTAGAGACTCTTAAAAATATATACCTTCTGAAATAGAATGATTTTTAAAACTATTTCTGCAAAGAGAAAAATGCCGATGTTTCAACATATTTTCCTGATGTGTGCAGTTATGATCTGTTTTTGCCAAGATGAGCTTCCTGTCCACTTAATATAATTCCATTTTTTTTTTGCAAAAAAAAAAAAAAAAAGAAGAAGAAGATCTATAGGATGTTTTATTTAATAGGAGGGTTCCTTCATGCCTAAGTAAAAGTGAGGTGTATTTCATTTACTGAATCTCACTGAGACTTCAGCAGTGCAAATAGTTCTTAGCCAGAGCTGAGGTTCATAAAAAGTTCAGTCTTGGCCATCACTGAGCAATTAAGCCTGATGGGCAACGCTAATTGTTTCACTCATTTCATTAAGCTTAAATGTTAGGGCCCTCATTTTATAAGCTCATCTTACATATTTATTGCTTTGGATAGTTACACAAGATCAGAAATATTACTGGGAAAAGCAATAGTTTTCTCATCATGTCTCCTTTTCATGATTAAATTTGCCAATTACACTCTGTAAATGAAGAAATCACTATTATTGTTTAAATTTAATCCTTTAGGCAAGTGGATAAGAAGTAGAAAGGTGAAATGTTTTGGCAAAAACACATAAAAGAACTGTGTTAACACTTAACCCTCCTCATTGGCCCAGGGCCGCTGTGTGCTCAGGAGATGACCTCTGACCTAAAGCATTGCGGCCGAAGTCCCTACAAAGCATCAAACGATGCAGCATGATCATAATATTTTAAATATATGCAAAACCACCATTTGGATAAAACTGCCTTCATTCAGCCTGAGCAAGATTCCAGAAGAAAAGGAGCTTGGTTTAAGGGAAAACAGATGGCTGATTAGTATGTACCAGAGTCCGGTAGAACTTTATGCGACAATAAGAAGGTTTTCTAGCTGCACTGTCCAGTACAGTGACCTCTGGCCATATGTGGCTATTGACTGTTTGAAGTGTGGAGTAACAGAGGAACTGAATTTTTAAGTTTAATTAATTTAAATTATTTAAATAGGCACGTATGTCTAGTAGCTTCTATATTGGGTATCGCAGGTTCATAAGGAACAAGGGGCTTCATTTTAATAATTGTAGATAAGTAGGAGTAGATGTCGTACGATAAGGACAATCAGAAAGCATCCATGAGGAGTATGTAGTAAGAGTGCAATATGTGATAGGAACAGAGACGAAAGTGACTACATACATATATGCCAAAACTTAGAAATGAAATATACCTTTGTGTTAAGTGTGAAAAGAATGTATTAGGTCTTTAAACCACAGAGACTGTACGTGGTTGTCCTGAAAATGATGGAAAGTATATTCTTCAGTTCACAAATAACCTATAAACAATTCAAATAAATGCATATTTGAAGGACTAATAAAAAGAAAAACCAAAAATCAAAGATTATGAGGAGTCATTCTGACTTCAGTCCCCCATTATCATTCACCGAGATTCCACTGACAATGAGAAAGTATCTGTGAAAGTATTTTTTAAACCATGAGGTAAAAAGTCAATTTGTCATTATTTTTCATGCCTTCTTAAGGACTCTAGATCAAGATTCAGTTGACTTGCATTCTTGCCTAACTCTATCGGCAGTTACTGTGTGACATCAGAAAAGTTGCTAAGTTTCTTTGGACTATACCTGTAAAATCAAATTGGAAAACAACAGCCAGATCTATCCCATCTGTCTCAAGGGTTGTGTGTAATTATTAGGGAAGACCAGAAATGTTGTATACCAAAAATAACAAAAATTATAAATTTTTGATACACAGTGATTCTAGGAGCACCATTTATATCATAGTTGATGTGAATTGCATCTTTTGAATTTATGCAGTGTAGTAACATAGCTGTGCATGGTTATTTCCTTCATAAAATAATTCAAGTGTCTAGGGGGAGAAAAAGTTCTTTTTTTAAGTAGTATATTAGACACTATCTGCTCTTACTAGACAAAATACTGCTCTCGTCAACCATGAGTATAAACCATGTTTACTCTAACATTATCCATATAACATTAACACTTATACAACTTACAGAATTATATATTTTGCTGGATGTATTGCACTTCAAGATAATAAAACAAACTAATAACAATGGCCTGTTGCAAAGAACATTTGCCTATAAAATCACCAATCTAACAAGTCTCATTGGAAGGATTCTTTACCTATAGATCTTTTAACGCTTCTACAACTTACAGTTTGGTAAATTTTTCAAAAGTATTGTGTTGCAAAGTTGAGGATTATCTACCTGATAGAATATTCCTGAGCAGAAAGGGAATTTGCATATTGATCAGAAATCATAGGCCTGATCTAGGGGCACCTGGGTGGCTCGGTTAAGCATCTGACTGACTTCAGCTCAGGTCATGATCTCACGGTCTGTGAGTTCGAGCCCCACATCAGGCTCTGTGCTGGCAGCTCAGAGCCTGGAGCCTGCTTCGGCTTCTGTCTCCATCTCTCTCTGCCCCTCCCCTTCTCATGTTCTGTCTCTCTCTCTCTCTCTCTCTCTCTCTCTCTCTCTCTCTCTCTCTCTCTCAAAAATAAATAAACATTAAAAAAAATCGTAGGCCTAATCTGATCTGCCAAGTTCTTACCTTTGGCAAACTTAGAGTTTGTGTGCTTCTTTTAAAATCCAAGCCAACACTGTGAAATCCAGAGCTTTTATCTAAAAATTCAAATTTCTAAGTTCTTTTTAATGTAATCTGAATATCTAGTAACACTGAGATGAATTCCTCCAGGTTTACAGTCATTTGGCATCATCCCTTTAGATGCTGGAGTATATTCTCAGGCCGGTTCCCGCCTCCACAACCTTTTTTCTTCCTGACACTGAAGCTGAGTTCGGGTTCTTAGTTATTATTGTGCTGTTTAATTTCTCGAAGGAAAGACATACTCCTGATTATCTGTATCTTTATGAAAAGTGGGGAAAATAAAAGCCTAGGGAGGCTGTATGATTTTTTTTTTAATTCCCAGAGCCTTTTATATTCTTTATATTCCTGGTCCTTTTAAGCACTGAAATTGTTGATCCTTGCAATAAATAGCTTTTTTTTTCTGACTGGACTTGTATATTAAAAACTTGATTGAATCTTTTTTGTACCTGGAATCTAATTTATATTGATTTAATAAGAGCAGGGGCCATGTTTGGTTTGTTGTGGATCCCTTTAGCATGTTTCCTAACACACAACTAATACTAAAGTAATTTTTTTTAGTCAATTTGAATGGGTGAATGAAAGGCTAATTAATGATTTATGGAGTAAAGAATCATCTGATATAATTTTATTTAGGCAAAATGTTTTATACTGTCTACCATTCTCCAGACATTGAACTTGGTTCAAAACCATCATTTAAAAATGGCAAGTAATCATATTCCTTCATGATGTTATTAATTCTGTGCCTGAATTGCTGAAAGAAGTATAATATTAATATTCTACCTCAGTGCTTCCACTTTATGGTAACACCTACCTAGTACTAATAGCCATGAGGTATGAAAGAAGGCAAAGATTAAAGGAAAAGATAGTTGTGAAAATATAGCAATGAGAAAAATCATTATATACAATCCATATGGAATTAATATGTAATGGTTATACTTATGAGTATTATAAATAACTTATATTCAAGGTTTTTTTAATGAGAAATATGAATATCTTTCTTGACTTTTTGTTAAATAGGATGCATTGCGTTTTTTAAGATATAAATTATTTATTATCAGTTTTATATAATGCTAGCAGGCCTTGAAGCAGGATTTGGGCAAAATATAGTGGCAATAAACATGCCAAGTTCTAGGGAAAACAAATCGTCATAGCTAATTGTGCCATATATCTTAAGGCAAATAACTTCCAGCTTTCTTTAAGATGAAATTTCCATCTTAAAATTAGTTCCCTACTTCCGGTTCAAACGCCAACTGTTGAGGAAACCTTAAAACTATTAGAATTAAAAAATAAAATCTTCACTTAAAAATTAAAATTGAGATGTAAAATATTCAAGCTTTATGTTAGCATTTATTTTTAAAACACAGTTTTCTTATAAAGGCTATTAGGATTTTACTATGTAACCACTCTGTTATTCCAACACAATATTACTAACGATACATTATTTTTAAGAGTAGAGAAAATACAGGAAAGGGAAAACTCAAAAATGCTTATGCATAAAAAAATACCTTGATGTTTATGTTGTTACTTTGTTTTATTGTATATTTTCTAAAAAAAAAAAAAAAGTGGTTCAGGTACTTTTGTATCAATCAACCAGGAAATGTCCCCAAAAGAAAGATAGGAAATGAGATTTTTAAAAAAATTTTTTAGCTTCGAAATTGATCAGTGCAATGAGCAGATTTGTACTGTTCAGCGGTATTATTCATTCTCCACCTTTTTCCAGAATAAGGGAGCTTCCCAAATGTAATGGTGCACATAACTCATTTTCTGGCATTTTGCAGCCCAGCACAAAGAAGGAAAACAGAGCTGGGAATTTTCTGCAACTGAGTCCAAAACAGCCTTCAGTTTCCTAAAGTAGTCCTTATTTGCATAATGTGTATGACCAAAGATGTTTGTCAGCCACTTTCATCACCATCTTGACGCGGGGAATTTTAATGTTTTGCTGACTTGCAGCTCAGTAAACTTAATAATCATTAGCGACAGTAAAAGAAGACAGAAACTAATAAAGTGATTTTACCCAGTTATCAGTAGAGGTCAATATTTTCCCTCCAGCTTTATTTGGCATTTTTATGATCTGTAAATCACAGAATAAAATTCTGACTCCCAAGTCGTGGCTGATGATGTCTAATAATATCATGGAGTGTATTTTCTAATATGTATGAAAAAGTCCAATATTTCATTTTTCCCTACACCCATCTTTTTTAGAGTGAAATGTTATGATTACTTTTGTTTTTGTTGCTTATGGTCTGAATCTTAGAATAAGACTGTCTTTTAATTCTAACTTTGCTTTTAAGGCATATTATATATCCATGAATCAAATAACCTACATTTTCAAAAAAATTTTATCATTTGTATATAAGGAAGTACTCATTTGCAATCTTAACGGTTCCTGTTATAATAGTAGAATATTAGTCTAATATTTATAACATGTAAATATAGTATAAATATAACAATAATTTATAATACTATGAAATTTTAACATGTATTTTACTATAATAATAATAATTTATAAATAGTGTTAGGTTGAACCATAATAATATTTTTAATACAGTACAATTATACATTTATACTTGTGGAGCAAAATGACATTAGTCACTTAGAGTTAATTTTTTTCCTTTTGTCTTTTACAGGCTGAAGAAAAAGCTCATTCAGAGGTAAAATTTGTAGCATTTTCATATCCCACTCTTTGTTTACATCTGTGATGAAATGAAGGTACCACTAGAGGGCTGTGTGATACAGTAGCATAGCTCTCCAGCACTGCCAACAGAAGTGATCCTCTAGTTGATAAATGGTCTCGGATATTTACTCTTAAGGAAAATGAAAGGAAGTTTTTAAAACCAGGTCCGGGAGTTCGAGCCCCGCGTCAGGCTCTGGGCTGATGGCTCGGAGCCTGGAGCCTGTTTCTGATTCTGTGTCTCCCTCTCTCTCTGCCCCTCCCCCGTTCATGCTCTGTCTCTCTCTGTCCCAAAAATAAATAAAAAACGTTGAAAAAAAAAATTTAAAAGCAAACTTACCTCTTACATTCTAGAATGGAGTTTTAGATCAACAACCCAAAATTTGCCTGTAGTAGTAAGCACTCATTAGATCTGATGAATGAATGAATGAATGTGTGGTCTTTCCAATTCATTGTCGTCTCTTTTCCCCAAGCCTGTGAGACTAACTGCATAGGATTAACGAAACCGTTGAACCTTAGGCATCAGACCTCCATAACAGAGCTACCAGCATCACAGTCCCTCTGTTTCATGCTGGGCCTTTGCCGCTCTAATCACCGCTTCATGTCTAGTGTGGTATATTGTTCTAATCACACACATTTCACAAATGCACTTTGTCTCAATCATGTACCAATCAGATTGCAACCTGGAGAGAGTATCCTTTTTATTTCACTTTGTAAAAGAATTTTCCTATCCAAGGAGAGCGGGAGGACTTTAATTAGGACTTTATTCAAGGTGTGGTAATGATATTTGATTGGTTTACACTGAGGCAGTCAGACCACAGAGAAAATCAATGTCTTGGCAATAGCCTTTGCAAAGGATCTCTGCCCTTATTAGCCCTTAAAGGAAAATTTATGCTATGCTTAAAAATACTGTAATAGTATTGATTATAGCATTTGATCTTTATCATTGCTAGACCAAAAAGTTAGTATGTTTTTTTTTAAAAAAACCTAAAGTGTTTTATTTACATTGCATGGACCTGACAGTGCTAATTTGGTGGTAATATGGCTGCTGGGATAAACAAATGCTGCCTATTTGCCTGATTAGTCCTTACCCATCTCCCCTTTTTGTCATCTCTGCCTCCTAATGGATCACGGTTTTTAAAAAATAATTTCCGTTCCTTTAAGGTTTCCTGGGTTAATTTGTAAAGGATCATGTAATAGAGGCTATAATCTTGAGAAAGGCTCCTTAAGTTTGTATTGGTTTAGGATAAAGTATATGGTCTGTTTTCTGGGACTGTCTGTGGTCATCATCATTTGAATGCAAGTCAGTGCAATGCTATTTGGGGCTAGTGTATCTATTAAAAAAAAAAACAGGAGTGAAATGGGATCACATTTGCTGAAATTATATAAATGTTCACCGTCTCTGCTTCCAGCTTAAAATTCACAAGGTCTTTAGAGTTTCTCAACATTGACTACCATTTCTTTTCTGCCAAAAAGTGGGGGAGAAGACGCTGAACTGTGTCAAGAATGCTCTTTCAAACTGAGACAGTATTCCAAAAGTCCAACCACAACAATAGAAGATTTCTTTTTAAAGAAAGGAGAAGAATTAGAGTAGAATGTTTAGCATCTAAGTAACTAAAATCCCTGGAGACCAGAAGTAGACCTGTAGACTTAGTCTCAGATGACTGTAGATGTTTTACCCTTACTAATCACTGTTTACATTTCTTAGCAACATGAGACACAGAGTTTTAACTGCAGAAAGTGCTTACATTAACAATTTAAATATGATATGAACTACTCTCTTCCTCTGGTTCAGTTTTGGTACAGTGTGAACTTAGCTAAAGAGGTAGACATTTTAGCATATTTATTTTATTGGTTTATCTCATTATTTGAACAGCATTACTGATTTTTTTCCCCTCTTAAGCTATGGTTAATCTATAAAACATTTTTAGTCTGAGCTAATAGTAACTCAATGAATAAAAGGCATTATAATAAAGATTTGGGAAGGCGTCTCTCAGAATGTTAGCCATTAAAACTCCAGCTAATAAAATTATTTTCAAATATGAAATCATTACACATTGGATTGGAGCCAACTTTCAGTGGCTAAGGGATAGTCTAATGCTGGGAAGTTGCCAAACTAGAAAATTTTAAAAAGCACATACTAAAAAAAAACAAAACAAACAAAAAAAAAAAACCAAAAAGAAAGTATTTTTTTTTCTTTGCTAAAACTCCATGCCAACCTCCATGCTAAAACTTTCAGTACATTCCTTTAATTTGCAAATTTGAGGGGCGCCTGGATGGCTCAGTCGGTTGGGCATCCGACTTCGGCTCAGGTCATGATCTCGTGGTCCGTGAGTTTGAGCCCCGCGTCAGGCTCTGTGCTGACAGCTCAGGGCCTGGAGCCTGCTTTGGATTCTGTGTCTCCCTCTCTCTGACCCTCCCCTGTTCATGCTCTGTCTCTCTCTGTCTCAAAAATAAATAAATGTTAAAAAAAATTTTAATTTGCAAATTTGAGTCCTGACCTTGAAGATAGTCACTTAACTTCTCTTCTTATACATGGTATTTGACTGTTACTGTATAGCTAGTGTTCACATTTCTTTGGTTTTTCAGGAATTGGTGCTGATACACTAATTAAGGGGCTGCATGAGCAGAATATAGTATTTGCTTTCTTGGATTGAATTCTTAGTTTTAAGTAAAAATCCACTAGCATATTGAATTGATTTTTTTTTAATTACATTCAGCAAATCCATAAACTGCGGCGAGAGCTGGTTGCATCGCAAGAAAAAGTTGCTACCCTCACATCTCAACTTTCAGCAAATGTAAGTCACTCTTCATTTTTTTGATATATTAGAATAGATTTTTATATAGTAAATGGAATAATTTTAGTAACAGCCTCACAAACTTTAAGTGTCCAAAAATAAAACAGACTTCAGTCACTCATACAAACGTAAACTTCCCTGCATGCCAAGTAATAAAATGTAAACCCAAATTGACGTGGTTAAAGGGCTTTTGTTTCTTCTTAGGTTGGAAACATTAGTAAGAGTTACAAGGGTTATTTCTTTTCTTATGTCTTATTTTTATTACTCTCCGTAGATATTTTTCAAACCACAATACAGTTGGTGGTTGACAGCGATTAACTTTGGAAGATAAAAAATTCTATGTGCCCTGCATTCTTCAGCACAATTTATTGGGCAATTAGTTAAGCACCCAATTAATTATAAAAAAAAAATTAACTTAGGTCTACATTTGGGTATCCAAGCTATATTGGAAATGAGAGAGAGTTCCCTAAAAAACCTGGGCAGTCTTCTCATAGCAGTTTGACCAGCTGAGAATGGCAAAAATGATGCCAATGAGACCATCAATAGTATTAACATTTATTGAATATCTTTCAATGTGCCAGGAATATTCAGAATAGATGCAGAATAAGAAAGGAGAGCCTGTGACATTGTGCCTGATCCTAAGGAACATTAGTGTTAGAAACACCAGTGAGGGGTAAGGAAGCTCCCACTGTTTTGCCATACGCCCTGCCACCTGCACTCAACATTAATCTGCTCAGTTGAAGTGTGTAGCTCTGGGCCCTTCCTCTGCCTCACCACTCTGCTCTCCATTGAGGTTTTCTATCTCCTAGACAAAGCATGACAGGGCCAGAGAGAGCAGGTGTAGGCCCATGGGGTACGAGCTGATTAAGAGAGATTTTAAGGATAAAAATTATTGTGCAACATAACTTCCACAGTATAGAAGTAAGTCTTTTTAACCCACCATGTATTCATTTCAGCACTGGATTTGAATTGATTTTATCTTTTCAACGTGGGAAGAATCAAATTAATTTGGGGTTGGCTGTATTCATTTTTATCGATGTTGTTAGGGGGTTGTTAAAAATAATGGCAGGTTTTAGAGAATTTTTAGGCAGTACTGAAAGAGGACAGAATTATTTAACCTATATTTTATGTTTAAGAATAATTCTTAAAGAAATAGTTCAGAAGCATCTATAAATTTTATACTATAGGCTAGATGAATAACACTGTAAAACACTCAGTCTAGGTTCCTGACTCAGCACCCAGAGAACATATTACAATGTAAATGCCAGAAACACATGAATTGTGTTTATCTGCAATGAGGAAGGCTCAATGATAGACCCTATGGATTGGAGAGTCAAGATATTTACAGATGTCTTTAATGATTACTCAGGATTTTATTTTATTTCATAAATGTCTCTTGCATGGGTTTATATATTCAGATGTTAGGATGATAAATGTCTGCTATACATTATGGAATTTGGGCTTTTACACGGTATTTTTAAAACTATTTCCATTTAAAACGCATTATATTAATATTATGTTAAAAAGGAAAACTCAAACTAAAAAAATGGATGCAATAAAAAGTGTATATTTGTTTTCCCCTCAGACACTCCCTTCCTAAACATGGTTGTTGGTTTCTTTTTTGGGGGGAGGGTATAGTTGACATACAATGTTACATTAGTTTCAGGTGATTTCCCAAGTTTATACATTATATATATACTATATATCACTATATACATAGTGATTTCCCAAGTTTATACATTATTCTATGTTCATCACAAGTGCCATTACATCTGTCCCATTACATCACTATTACAATATCACTGACTATATGACTGTATTCCTTATGCTCTGCTTTTTATGATTGTGACTTACTCCTTCTATAGCTGGAGGCCTGTATCTCCCTCTCCGCTTCACCTATTTGCCCAGCACCCCCACACCCCGTTCCCCTCTGACAACCATCCATTTGTTCTCTATAGTTACAGTTCTGATTCTGCCTTCTGTTTGTTCATTTCTTTTAAGATTTCATGTATGAGTGGAGTCATATGGTTTTTGTCTTTCTCAGTCTGACTTATTTCACTTAGCATACCACCCTCTAGGTCTATCCATGTTGTCTCAAATTGCAAAATTTCATTCTTTTGTATGGCTGTGTAACATTCGATTGTTGGTTTCTTATGTATCCTTTCAACTTTGATCTTTTTATTCCCATGAAAACATATATGCAACACACACCTGCAAAGGCTTGTACACGTGCACACACACACACACACACACATGAGCAACCAAATTTTAACATAAGGGAACAGTCCTGAAATTCGACTCTGTGCCATTGTTTGGAAAGGGAGCAAAAATTTTTTAAAGTTGTCAGCCATTGGCTACCTACCACTTCTCCTTTAATCATGCATACCACACTGTTTTCACTGATGTGTTTTCATGACTTTGGCTCACATATTCTCAGCTGAGCATTGATATGACCACCAGAGGGTGAAAATTGTTTTCTTTTTGGGGTTAAAAAAAACTTACTCTTTTTATGCACAAAGCACAGATATACATGGAAGCACAGATATACACGGAGTGCATAAAAAAGTATCCAGCATATCTCTGGTGCTAAAATGTCATGGAGGAAGGGTGCTATTAGAAGAAAAAGCATCTATAATATCTCCTCAAGGAATAATAATGAAAAAAAAAGAATGAATACAGAACTAGAGGAAGTAGTGTCAAATAGATAATTTTGTTTAAAAAGTGCTAGTCTTAGAGAAAATGCCCAAATGTATCCAGCTTCCTCTGGCTACATCTATGTTATCATTAGCAAAACTTTTTGCACATGAAAAGGAGCCTAAAATTATATCCTATTTTTCATGCTCCTTTTTTTTTTTTACTTCATAATGCATTTTATAAATCTTCTGAAATCACCTGAAGGTCATGACCTTAGGGTTCCTGGGCTTGAGCCCTGCATCAGGCTCTGTGCTGACAGCTCAGTGCCTGGATCCTGCTTCTGATTCTGTGTCTCCCTCTCTGCCCCTCTCCTGCTCAAGCGCTCTCTCTCTCTCTCTCTCTCTCTCTCTCTCTCTCTCTCTCTCTCTCAAAAATAAATAAAAATTTTAAAAAAAGGAAAGGAAAGAAAGTATGTGGTCGGACCTTAGCTAAATCAATACCCCACACATGCACAGGAAGAAAACAGAAGCCCCACAAGCAAGCAGCTGCAAATGTATAGTCACATCATACAGTCAGGTGCCCCTGGCCTTTCACTCACACCTTTCTGCAGCCAAGACATGTGGGAAGCATTTCTTTGTGTTCTAATATATTTTGTTGTGCAAATCTCAGCTCTTAGATCATCTAGAAGTAGGTGCTGAGGCTAGTTATTGTTACCATTTTTCAAAGGTACCACTGAATGA
This sequence comes from Prionailurus viverrinus, assembly GCF_022837055.1. Lineage (NCBI taxonomy): Eukaryota > Metazoa > Chordata > Mammalia > Carnivora > Felidae > Prionailurus > Prionailurus viverrinus. The sequence continues at coordinate 98,786,645 of NC_062567.1, forward strand.
ACATGTCACAAAAAAAAAAGGTACTTATTTTTTTCCTTTCAGCACATTGGTCTTTTAGCCCCAAATCTCAAATGTATTATTTTGTTTAGGATTGTGTCCTGTTTTTTTTTTTTTTGCTTTATTTAATATTTTTATATAACCTGGCAGTTACTCTTGCTTTTCTGCATCTCCTTTAACAGAAAACAGTTTTGCATTGGGGCGCCTGGGTGGCACAGTCGGTTAAGCGTCCGACTTCAGCCAGGTCACGATCTCGCAGTCCGCGAGTTCGAGCCCCGCATCAGGCTCTGGGCTGATGGCTCAGAGCCTGGAGCCTGTTTCCGATTCTGTGTCTCCCTCTCTCTTTGCCCCTCCCCCGTTCATGCTCTGTCTCTCTCTGTCCCAAAAATAAAATAAAACGTTGAAAAAAAATTTTTTTTAAATAAAAAAAAAAAAAAAGAAAACAGTTTTGCATTTACTAACAATGACAAAAACTGAAGGGACAATTTTATAATGTGTAAAAGAAATGTGAAACCTTAATTATGATAGTTTCATTTATTTTCAGTTCATCTATTGATTTTCAAAAGTAAAGTCACAGATATATATAGATATATATATATCTATATATATCCACAAAAATCTATGTATATTTTTTGGTTGGTGGACCATTACTAAATTCTGGGGGAACAAATATAACGCAGGCATTTTTCATATTTCATCTTACTGTTTAGCAGTATGATAATTCTCTTTACATGTCTATTCAGATTGTATTCTAGGATTCAAAAACTGAAGTCAGTATGTATTAGAAATACCATCCGTAACTACTCTTCAGTCTTGCTTATTTTATTACCTTGACAGACTTCACCTAACACACATTGGGATGTAGTCATTATCATATTGACACAATTTTACTCTGGCTTTCAAATTATGCAGCTGGTAATGGAGAAGTAAGACCCAAGTAAATCATGATCAGTAGTCCATCTAAAAATCCACAATTTTTGAAAAGTCATAATTTTGTTAAGGTTTTCAGACAAGATATATTGTCCTATAGTTTAATCAGTTTTACTTTCCATTTTAGTTTCTTTTATTTGTATCTTGTACTCTCTTTCCATTAATCCAATTGGTGAGAAGTTTATCCTTTTATTACCTTCAAAGTAACAAAGTTAGTAAGCCAAGACAAATAAACTTAAAAGCAGTATTTCACTAACATACCTCTAACATATTTTTCATGGAGAACGATGTGACTCAAAATGTTCTTTGGTAACCAGTTTTACATTTCTTATGAATAATTAATGAGTAGCAATGTTCCAAAGATTGAAAACTGACATTCTCATAGTGAACATTTTGTATTAATTAATAGCTACAAATTATAGGCAATATATTTATAGCTACAAAATACAGACAATATATTTATTCAGCATACTCACATTCCTACATTCTTTGTCATTTTAACTCCCATTCAACTGATAAAATATGCATAGAAGGTAAAGTATAAATTTTCTTCTAGTTTTTACATCCAATAATTAGGCATTACAGTTGTTTGAGAGAATTAAAACTGCAATATTGAGTACATTCTTACATTTCTTTTAGTACATGTTAACAATGGTTTTCGGCCAGAATTTTCACTATTTTAAAAGAAAATGAGCAATTTTATTTTAGGATTTAGAAACCTATTGTATGCTCACAGCATGATTATTGATTATAATCTAAACTAGAATCAGCACAAAATGGTCAATCATAGGCAAATACATTATAAACCACATAGAGCAATGCATTACAGCAAAATCTAACTCCTGCTGCTTACCACTGGATGAATCTCAGAAACTCAATGTTAAGCAAAAGAAAAGTCACAAAATAATTGTGCCATATGATTCCACTGTGAAAGTTTTAAAAATAGACAAAGCTAAAACATAGTGTTTAGGAATGCAAGCTCAGTGGTGCACCTATAGAGAGAAGCAAGACAATAATTACCACCAATGTTGCGATAATGGTGGTTATCTTTGGGGCAGGGAGAGGCGACAGTAATAGGGGAGAGGTAAGAGAGAACTTCTAACATCTTCAAATGTCCAATTTCTGGACTTGGCTGGTGACTGATGAACCAGTGAGCTCTGCATTTTCACTTTGTTCAATTTTAATATGGCAGGAATTTTTTTTACATTAAAAAAGTTTACGCGTGAGAGAAAATGCAACATAACCTTATGTTAATTTCTGAAATATTAAGTCTGATGTAATGATATTCTTTGCCATTGAAAACATTTTAAACTACAGCCGCATTTTCACTTTGTTCACTTTTAATATGGCAGGAATTATTTTCACAATAAAAAAGTTTACGCGTGAGAGAAAATACAACATAACCTTATGTTAATTTCTGAAATATTAAGTCTGATGTAATGCTATTCCTTGCCATTGAAAACATTTTAAACTACAAGATACAATTCCTTTTTTATTTTTTAATTTTTAAAAAATTATTTAAACTCATTTTTGAGAGAGAGAGAGAGAACGAGTGGGGGAGGAGCAGAGAGAGAGGGAGATAGATCCAAAGCAAGCTCCAGGCTCTGAGCTGTCAGCACAGAGCCCGGTACAGGGCCAGTACTCATGGACCACAAGGTCATGATGCTTAACCGACTGAGCCACCCAGGCACCCCTACTATTCCTTTTTTTAAAAGACTGTTATTTTTCCAATTAAATCTGCTAATGAACCCTGGAATATAACTCTCAAGGGTGTGTGTGTGTGTGTGTGTGTGTGTGTGTGTGTGTGTGTGAGAGAGAGAGAGAGAGAGAGAGAGAGAGAGAGAGAATTTGGGGGGGAGGGAGAAAGAAGAGGGAGTGGAAAAAGAATAAAGAGTTGTTCTGGTAGACTGAAGATTAATAGAAGTATTCTCCACCAGTTATCCTTCTCTATATAGCAATGTCAGGAAAAGAAAGGGAGCCCAGCCCAGCATAAGCTCAGAGCTAAGAACAAAGACACCTTTGTGTCGTGATGCTAATGGAAGGGACTTGTACATTCTAGCTGTTGGCAACAATGAAATAAACCTCTAGCTCTTACCAATAATGGAATAAACCTCTAGCTGTTATTAATAATGAAATGAACCTCTAGCTGTTACCAATAATGGAATGTTTCTAGTGCCCTAATTCCTTGGACTCCTATGATTTGTCTGATAATAGTTACCTCAGCGTTTCAGCCCTGCTAGAGTTACAAGGTGATGTATTTTAAGAAGTCCTTTTACTCCCTTCCCTCAAAGAATTAATCTTTTGCCGAAGATTACCAAACTTCTTCCCACACATAGTTCATTGTAGATGTAGGCTGTGAAATATTCCATCATTGTACCTTTGTAAGGGCACAATAAGATTGGATGAGTGTGAGATAACACCCCTATAGGTCTCCTCAAGCTACCGTGAAAGCTTGAAGGACCTCTTCTTCGTGTTTAATATTCTGTGGGTGAAGCTGTTGGATAATGGCATGTCGACAGAATTGGGCCTATTTTAGAGGTGTAAGATTGTCAAATACTTCTTAATCATAAGAGTTATGGTTTTATACAGCAATATGTATAATTCCGGGAGATTTAAAATAAAACCCGAAAGCCATGAAAACTTAAATAAAATATGACTGAGTGTTATTTCTAGCCGGCCAACCTGCACTTCCTTAGTTGAAGGGAATAAAGTAGAAATAAAAGCCATTTTATTAAAAAGAGTTTGGAGAATGAAGACAACTCTTTTCGACTGAATTCTTTGTAAGCACAAAAAAAGGAAAGATAATGTTAAAGCTGTCAGCAGATGTCTGACACTTGAAGGAGAGTGTCATTACAATAAAGGAACTAACAATATCTCCAAAGGTCATCATGCAGGTGTAAAAAGGAGAAACATTTGTCCATTGACTATTGCAGTGACCTCCCCTTGAGCTTGAAGTCTAAAAACTTGGCAACTCAGAACTTTATTCAGCATTTTGGGTGTCAAATCCTCTGTGAGATGCAGGCCGGAAGGTGTTATTATTTGCAAAATGCCATCCCTTTTCAGAACTTGAACTCGCATTAAATGTCAAGAAATGGAAACACTGAATTTAAACTGAAGTTTAGAAATAATAAATAAAGATTGATGTTACAGGAGAGTCATCACTGAGAGCTAACCAAGATGGTCATAGTATTTAAAGAATTAGAACACCTGAAGTTCAGCATTTTATAAAATGAAGAGTTTTCATCCATCTGCATAAGGTCCTGACATTTAAAATGTGTTCCTTCCGTTTTGTTCACAGGCTCACCTCGTAGCAGCTTTTGAAAAGAGTTTAGGGAATATGACTGGTCGACTGCAAAGTCTAACTATGACAGCGGAACAGAAGGTATGTTCAAGAATCACCACAGGGGATTCAAATAAGACAGCAAGTTACATAGGATGTTTAAACAATGCCTGAGATGCAGCTCCTTAAATATAATGCCTCAGAGGATCCCTTCCTTATTAGATTGGAACAATGACAAGATAATACATTTTCTTGTCAGATTTTAATTTTTAAAGACTTATGATTCAGATTCATCTATATTAGAATACACACACACACACACACACACACACACACACACACACACGCAAAGTTCTTTCTAGGCCATCTATTTCACTTCTGACTAGACCCATTAAAAGAATACCAAATGTTTTAAGAAAGAGAAGCAGTTGTATAGGGGAAGAGTTAGAATATTCCAGGAACAATTTGTTATGCAGTTGACAAGAATTACAGTCTGACAAGAATTTTCACAAATTTATGGTCTGTAAACCCAGTTATGGACCATGGCTATAATCTGAGATAGGCGTGAGGAAAGTCTGGAGGAGAGTGAGGACTCTACAAAGTAAAGGGACTCAGGGTACAGCATCTGTGAGATGAGACTGAAACACTGATCCTGAGCTGAAGTTTAGAAATGCGGAATGCTAAATGAAGATTTGGGTCGTTTGCACTAACAAGGACTAGTTGGCATCTGGGGATGCTGTCTTTGAAAAGTAAAGCTAATTTATATGAAAAGCTTTAAAATAAACCTGACGGATTTTTACGGAGTGGGAGAAGGAATTCTAAAAAGAAAGAAACAGAATTTAGGTCACAAGGCAGACATATCAAAAAGGTTCACGTTGCCTAGAAAGAGTATGGACAGTTTCCATGGGGTGACCAGTAACTTACCTCTCTGCCATTATTTTGGCCCTAACCTGGGTCCTTGGATGGGTGTCACAGACAGATGCAGTCTCTAAAATTGTATGGAAACAATTGTAAAACCTGCATATGTGCATGATCTGAGCAGATGTCCAGTTTTCATCTAATTTTCAGAGATCCAAAATCTGAAAAGCTTTGGCTATTTTCAGAATCTGTACCTATATCTGTCCCTAGAGATGGCTTCAGTTTTGTCTTTAGTTCCGTAAAGTATGTCATTAGCTTTAGACAGCTAGCATATGTTACCATTGTGTTCGTTTACCAATTTTTACATTAAAAAAAAAAAAACCCTGAATGAACAGCCCAATTACACTAAAGAGAAAAATCAAATATTCCTCTTGTAGCCTGGTGCAATTAGCAAACTCTTGCTATTTGCCCTCGTCTTCGATGCTCCTGTGTCACAGATTTCCCTCTTGCCCATGAAAGAGAGCACTATCCATCCCTGTCAAACCTGTTCTGTAAGGGAAGATGACAAATGCCCTTTGAGCACAGGAATTTTATCTTAATCTTTTTTGAAGAGGAGAGGGGCAGTACAGTTTACCACTTCACTATGTAACCTAAGAACTTGGCAAATAGGATTACAAAGGGCTTTTAGGGCAGCCAAGTGGGAAAGAATATAAGAAAGCTTGAGTGTGGATCTCAGCGGAACCTCTTTTTTTTTTTTATTTTTTAAGTGTATTTATTTATTTTGAGAGAGAAAGCATGCACAAGCTGGGGAGGGACAGAGGAAAGGAGAGACAGAATCCCAAGCAGGCTCCCTCCATGCCTTTAGCACAGAGCAGATGCAGGGCTTGGACTCACAAACTATGAGATCATGACCTGAGCTGAGATCAAGAGTCAGCGCTTAACTTAGCCATCCAGGCACCCCGTCAGTGGAACCTCTGTAAGGGCTGAGGAATTTTCCTTTTCTGACCCTCAAATTCATCATTTTATTTATTTATTTATTTATTTATTTATTTATTTATTTAATCTATTTTAAATTCATCATTTTAAAAATCAGGATTATAATAACTACCTTACAAAAGCATTATGAGGAACAAATAAGGTACTATAGAACACTACATACAGTGGATAGTCAAAAATGTTACCTTTCTTACATTGCTTTCCTTTTTCCCCTTAAGAGATATAGGATAAACCAAGTTTATCATTGTCCATATGCCAGGCATATCACTAGAAATCATAGCTAGTATTTAAGTCTCATATCTTTAAGGAGTCAAAATTAATGTTTTTCACCCCCCCATATTTCCTTTAATTACTTTATATTTATAAGTAAAATTTCTTACAAAAATTGGAAAACTACACAGTTGTTAATTTTTTCATAATGCCTATGAATAATGCCCAAATATTTTTAAATACATCTGCATAGTACCTGGAATTTTAAAATTATCCATAACGTAACATTGCCAAAATTATGAAATTTTCTCAGAAGATGCCATGATGTCTGAAATTGCCTTGCCCTTTTTTAACTGAAAATAAAGTGATTGCTTGTCTCATTGCAAGCTGTATGCACACAACAGTGTTAGTAAGTAATTTATTTTATTAATCTGAGATGTATAACTTGCCTATATCCAAGGTGGTTTTGAGAATCATAAAATTAATTGTAATACGATATGGCACAACTCAGTAACGGAATCTAGTGAAAACCAGTAGAAGAATGTATATAACAAGACGCCTGAGCCTATGTAATTACTACTGCAAAGCACAAAATGGAATTGAATGTCAAGGAAGCCAGCACACAAAGGGGGATTGCTTGGCATGTGTAGCTCTCATTTTCTGACCAGAAGAGTATAATTTAGATCGGAGAGACAAACTTTTTGGCACTGAATTCAAGGACAAATTTATTGTAAAGTTTTTAAAATTGGGGTCATGGAATAACAAAAGACAAAATCGCTGTTCAAATAGACATTTCTCTAAAAGCTGAGGGCATAACATTTAATCATATTTCAGTAAAGTCATTTCTTCAGGGAGCTGAGATAAAAGGGTATATTGCTCTCTGGTGATCCAACAATCCTGGGAAAAAGATTAGAGCATATAGAGCAGAGGATTTGAAACTCTGTTCTTGGAGTTCCACGGCTCATTTGTCCATTTAATCATTCACCAAAATTATATTGAATTTCTACTCTGTATAAGACACTGCTCTAGCTACTAAGAATTTAGCAGTGAACTATATGTATATGACATATATTTTATAGTGTACATATATAATATATGCATTCTATATATGTAAACTGTGTATAACTGGTCATAAGAGTATATATTCCAGTAGGTGAAAGATTATGATAAAAATATAGGATTTCAAGGGACACCTGGGTGGCTCAGTTGGTTGAACATCTGACTCTTGGTTTTGGCTCAGGTCGTGATCTTGCAGTTTGTGGGTTCAAGCCCTGCTTGAGATTCTCTGTCTCTCTCTGTCCCTCCCATAGGGTAATTTGAATCCATAAATTTTTCATGGATGCAAGTTACTTATACTACTGGGATTTTATGAACTAATGTATTTTCTTAGAATCAGGGCTGGCTGGGTTCTTTCAGTAGAAACATTTACAAGATTTCAAGGCACACACACGGGGATGGGGAGTAGGATGTGTTCAAAGAAACTACAGCTAGATAGTGTAAGATTAACTGAATGTCAGTGTGATGAAACCAAAGACAGGTTTAGCAGAAATTTTTAAGAACCTTGCCTAGAAGGTCAAGTTGGTTGATGAGATTTATTGCCAAGCTTGTAGGAAATTTGCAAGTTTCCAGGAGAAACTTGGAAAGAGGTCAGATGCAGTTAGGAAATAGGTTGGAGAGGATACCAAGCAAGGTATTATGACAAACTATTTGATCATCTCATTTTGAAGCATTCCAAGCCTGACCTTGATACTTATTTAGCCTCAGAGACATGTACAAAACAATTGGAAAAGATACTGCCTCCATCCACCTTCTTGTACACAAGAAACGTTCATGGAAAACTGGAATCTTACATCAATGGCAGGTATTTGGGACATCATTATCTACAATAGCTTATTGTAGGTGAATGAATTTTTGGTTCCCAAGTTTTAAATTACCACGTTTGAAAAGTGAGAAACATCAATGAAATATGATCTGATCATCTGTTCCCAAGATCCTGTACAGAATTATCCTAGCCTCAATCTTCTCCTTAGTATATATGAAGAGAGTAGGAAAATGGATACTAATGAATTAGAAGAGACTTTAAATCCTTATCCTGATGGCATATACATTTTCCAGGTTTTTTTTTTTTATTTCCTGAAAGTGTAATATTCTTAAAACTCAAGTATCTTCTATTTGGTCACTTTCAAAATAAAGACACTATATGAAAATATTTCACAGTATCAAATGATTTTATATTTGGCTATTTCTAGAACTTGCTTCTAATTATATGGCAAAAAAAGAGGAATTCATAATTGTACTTGGAAGCAGCATTGCAATTTCCAAGCATTATAATCACCTTAGAAAAATATGGCTTAAAAATAAATGTGAACAATCAATTATAATTATGAAGGAGAAGAAAAGGAAAACTAAAAATAAACTATTTAAAAACAATTTATATGTCTCAGTCAAGTTTTCACTTTCAAGTGCCTTCTATTAATCTTTATATACTTACTACTGGAAAAAGAGAGAAAGGATAACCCTGACTTTGTTGCCATCCCAAGGAAATGATTTCACTGATTTAACCATATCCAGACTTTCTGTTTATAATGAATAATAAAGTCACTGATGTTTTTATATGACACCATAGGTGATCAAACACCCTGTTGTTAAAATATAAGTAGAATTGAAGCTTTACATTATTCTTAGGAGATAAACACCTGTTTAACGTAGACCAGAACATTTGAGCAAAATCACCCCAACATTTACTGAGATCCTAAGTCAGGTGAAAAGATAAAGTCTACAACAGCTAAATAAGCTGGATGCTTTAAATGATCTGGAAGCACAGAGAAGGGCTTTAGTTTTTCTGAAAGGCAAACTAAGAGGTTTCAAGCTCATTCTACCATGGCCTTTAATGGTGAGAAAAATATTTAAGGCAAAGGGAAAAATCATATGGGAAGACTCAGAGAAAAGGATAGCTGTAGTTTGAAGTGATGTGGAAGATGGATCTCATCAACTGAAATAAGAAAGAAGGAAGGAATTTTTGCATGTATACAGAGATACCTAGTTCAGGTTTGAACAGATTATCACTGTCAAATTTACCTATCTTTTTAATTAAAGACACTGGAATATTTTATAGGTGCTTGCATGTACTTATGAAGTTCCCCTAAAGAACTAGTAAGATGAATTTGGCTAAACTAATTTTTTCATGTATGTGATTTTCCCAAACTATATAATGAATATATCTGTTACCTAGTTATTCTTCCTTTGGGTCTACTGTGCCATGCTGCATAATAACTAATGTGTTTAATATGTTCTTTTTAGAAGATACTTAGTTTTAAAAGTGAGCATTCTTCTACCTCACATTAAAAGCTATTTTCTGAAAAAGCAATATTCCCTGAACATTCCACTTGTAATCTTTGTTGTAACAGTTTTGAGAAGACATTAAAGTTTAGACCCTGAAATAAGTCCACTTACTCATAAAATTAAGTATGAGATCTCATTTCCATTTTACTTCTTTCAACTTAAAGCCACATATTTCAGCAGATTTTAATCCACGGTACAGGCACTGTTGATTTTAAATTCAAGGATGAAAATCTGATTTTAATCAAAATTTAACTTGTATTCTAGTTTACACGTTGTAAAATTACTCTTTAAATTATGTGATTGATTAAGTATGTACAGTAGATCTCCTTTTGTGAATAATTTTCTGGTAAAGGCAGAATGAATTTTCAGTAAACATTGTATCTACTGGGAAATTTATTTTAAATGGAAAATACGTTAAATTTTGGTAAACTTACCTATTACTAATTGAGCAAGGGACAAAATTTAGATAGAACTTGGAGAGACAGAAATTATGACGAAATTTGTATTATGACAGTGGAACTTTCCCACAAACCTGTTTCTTTTGTGAAAAATACATGCAAATGAATTATAGTCAAGTATTTAATGATCCATCTATGAATCCACGAGATTGTTACTGATTTTCATTATGTAATTCTTTGACTTAGAAACTATTAGAAGTCTGTAAGAGGGTTTATTTTTTTAATATCTGTGTCCATTAGAAATACATCAGATATCCAGTGACAATAGTTACAGGATGTGCTAGGTATCTATCCCAAACTTGGATATCATTACAGTTAGCATTGCCCCTTTTTTTTTTTAAGTGTCTAAGTTTTGAATAGTCTCTGGATGTTCTCATATCTGAAGCAGTTTCCTACAAAGGCAATGTTGTGATCTTACCTTTTTTTGTATATTCGGAAGACAGAGAGTAGGAATAAGCTACTGACTATGGAGGGAAGAACCCAAGCCTGATTCTTTGGATTTCTGCCAACGATGCTAGAGAAAATGATAAATGACAATTACATTACCTAGGAATTCTCCCTCTAAGAGGCTGACAAAAATTCTAATATTTAGAGTTGCTATCACGGCCAAGAATTCTGGATACTCCTGGTTTGGGGGCTCCCGATGGAAATACTGCCAATGCTAGAAAAACACTCTACTTCATTTTCCAATGAGGCACATGTCTTCCTGATGCTGCCTCGTAGTCACTTGTGGTTAAATAATTCATTTAGATAACTGTGAAAGATCATATTTGTATGTTCTTTGAGACACATCTTAAAGTTACCCTAAGTTCAATAAGAAAACAGATGTTGTATAAAAAATTGATTTGTAAGCTGCCTTTTTTTTTTCTTTTTGATGAACTATTATTTAAGGAATGGACATTGCATATATTTCTATTCACTTTAAAAAATTCCTGTGTTGTTTTGGCTTGGTAAAATTGAGGTCTCCATGCTAAAAATCTTACTGGATAAAAAGTAGCAGAATCTAAGATGACCATGATTTGCAAAGCAGAATTAAATAATATGATATTTAGTAGCAATGAGTTAGGGATGAGTACCTCTTTTTATACTTGGGTATGAAGAATCAATTCCCCAAGTGCAAAATCAAAGAGACAAAATCTGAAGTCATTCATTCAGGGTTTCCGGCTGACAGTAAAATGTAGTCTGATTCACCAGTACAATCCTGATAGCTAACCCTGTGATGTAATCTGGTGGTATTCATAGGTTTGGTATAAAATGAGCCATGTGACATCTTGCTTTGTGTTGAACTGCCCAGCTTTAGGTGCCACCCTTTGAAAGGAATAAAGACCATTCAGGTCACATTCATAAGAAAATAGCCAAGGCATTTTTTTGTTTTTATTCTCCTTTACATTTAACTAAATGAGAAGTTGTTAAATGCAACTTGACAAGGTTGGTCAGGCATCCAAATCTCTCAGGACGTTCGCACCACGTACAATTGAACCCAGTTGGTAGTGAATTATAAGCAAGGACATTTTACTTTTTTCTCTCTAGGTACTAAAACCTCTAAATTCTATTTGTTTCACAGGAGTCTGAACTTATAGAACTAAGAGAAACCATTGAAATGCTGAAGGCCCAGAACTCTGCTGCCCAGGCAGCTATTCAGGGAGCACTGAATGGTCCAGACCACCCTCCCAAAGGTATATTTAGAAGTATTGCCATTTTTCATTCAATGTAATGAATATCTATTTGATTCATTAGACTGAAGCTGCTTTTACTCAGTGGCATTGTCCTTTATAAGGAATAAGTTGGTATTAAGGCAGTCAGAATCCCAGAATTTAAGAACAGTAGCTTTCCTCATCAAATAAATTTTTAATTAAGTTTAAGGAATTTGCTTCTATAGTAGGACACACCTTTCTCTCCATTTGGTTTGGTGAAAGTGGGGCTGGAGAGGTTGGCTAATACATTTATCTCTGACTTGAAGCAAAACAAACCCTGTAAAGACCATCAAAGTCTAGATCTGTAAAGAAAATAAATTAATTAATATGGTCAAATTCCAAGGAGAAGGTGTGTGGAACAGCTCCTTCTGGGTGGAGGCATTAAAAAGGGACACTTCCTATGAAAATGCTAAAAACAATAAGAAAAAGGACTAAAAGTTAGTCTACTTTTAATTATTACTATGCTTTGTCAGTTCTAAACAATAATAAGATAATCTCCTTTGCCATCACCCCTACCCCTTAGTTTCCCACTGTAGAAATGCTTTGTGTTAATGTCATGTCAGTTTTTTCTTTGCATAGGTTCTACTAATTCATGCCCTACCTCTTTTCAGTGGCATTCAACATGCTCAACTCTTCACCAGCTAAACAAATGCTTTTATAAATCTTGAATGCCCTATCATGTATGTTTCCATTTCCAGGGGAATTCTGGGAACATTTTATGGAATCTTTTAATGTCTCCAGCAGCCAGTCACACTTTGGACTCCTGGAGTGTGGCATCTCTTACCATCAACCCAAAAGGGTTCTCTCCAGGATCAATAATGATTTTTTTTAAATTTTTTTTCTACGTTTATTTATTTTTGGGACAGAGGGAGACAGAGCATGAACGGGGGAGAGGCAGAGAGAGAGGGAGACACAGAATCGGAAACAGGCTCCAGGCTCTGAGCCATCAGCCCAGAGCCTGACGCGGGGCTCGAACTCCCGGACCGCGAGATCGTGACCTGGCTGAAGTCGGACGCTTAACCGACTGCGCCACCCAGGCGCCCCGGATCAATAATGATTTACACGACACGAAATCTAGTACCACATTTAAAATTCTTACTGTATTTAACATGCAGACCGCATTGTATACTGATGTCCATTCCATCCTAATTGACACATTAATTTCTTGTAATGTTTGTAATATTCACATTCTTAGTTTTTTCTCCTGCTGCTTTGAAATCTCTTTGAAAGTTTCTTTTGCAGGTTTACTCGTTTGTATCGTTTTGTTAAATGCTGATATTTCTTAGAACCTAGTCCTAAACTCTCTTCCATTATGATTTTGTGCATTGTGATTCCCTTCTCCTATCTAAAAATCTATAAACTCATCTAATACTCTAGCTATAATTATCATTTATGCATTGATAACTGTCAAAAATATTTCTTCAGGCCAGGCTCATCTCTTGAGTTGCAGATCTATAAATCGAGCTGCATAAGAGAGAGCTCCACTTGGTTATCTTTGGATGTCTCTTTGTCATGTTAAATTCAACATCTCCAAATTTGAACTTGTCATCTTCCCTCTCAGACCTGCTTTGCCTTCAGTGTTCCTTGCCTCAGTAAGTGACACCACCATTCTTCCATATAGCCAGCCATAAACCTAGATGTTCATTCATATATCCTCCTCTCCTCATTCATTAAGTCACCAAGTTCTATTGATTCCACCCCTTAAATATCTCGGATGTGTTCCCTTTTCTCAGATCCTACTATTACCATCCCTTATCTCTCCCCTGAACTGTGACCACAAACTCCTAAATCCTTCCTGCCCTTCATCTTAACATCACTTTGTATCATTCTTCACACTGAAACCAGAGCATTAGTCAACAACAAATATCTATAGGTATCCCTTGCCTTTAGGATGAAATACAAACTTCTTAACATGACATAATTTCTCTTCGTCATCTTTGTTCACTCAACAAATATATAATGATTATCAGTTATTTGCTAGACACTGGTCTAGACCTTATGCTTTGCTTTTTTGTCACATTGTATATTTCAGCTACCCTGACTTCTTCTTATTCTCTAAAAGTTTTTTGTATGTTCTGTTTATTTCTACTTAAAATTTTCTGCCTTGTGTGCTCAGCATAAAAACGTTTTGAGACCTAAGAGAGTTAGCCTAAATATGCCTCCTTGACCCTTAAAATTAATGAGGTCCCCTTGTGGTATGTTTCTGGAGATAACTGTAGTTCCTCTATCAAAATTTGCATTGTACTTTGGTGCCCTAATTTATGAAAGGTCTGCCTTTTCTAATCAATGGTAGGGTGGTATGTTTTCTCAATCCAAGTGACTGTGGGGGTGCTGTACACATAAAAGGGGTTTATTTGAATTTTAATTTAAGAAAATACAATTTTTGGTGTGCCTGGGTGGCTTAGTCCATTAAGCATCCAACTTTGGCTCAGGTCATGATCTCACAGTTCATGGGCTCGAGCCCTGCGTCAGGCTCTGTGCTGACAGCTGAGAGCCTGGAGCCTGCTTTGGATTCTGTGTCTCCCTCTCTCTCTCTGCTCCTCCTTTGCTCATACTCTGTTTCTCTTTATTTCCTCAAAAATAAATAAATACTAAAAAAATTAATAAAATTAAAAAATGCAATTTTTTAAATACAAGAATTCAGATTTTAGAAAAAAATTATAAAGTGAGAGATGCTTAAATTGAAGGACAAACTAGTCCTCTAGGGGCTACTTCTGTTGGGAATTTAGCAACTTTCCATGCGGGGGAGTTGATTTATATGCTACATGGAAAATCACTGCATATTTAAAGCTTATCTTAGAGCTATAATAAAGCAGCTTATGTTCTGAATCTTCATGTTGTAAATAGGTCCAGAGAAGGGATTGAAAAAGACTTAATCCTTTCTTTAACACAGTACAAGTCACTGAAGTAAAACTTTCTGGAAGGATTCCTTTTATCTTAGGCAACAAGTACCCTAATGTATCTACCGGAATTGAAAAAAGGAATTCCTCTGCTCACTAATGTGGGAGGGGTACATAAAATGAGTAAAATTATAACAGTTAATATTCAAATTGGTCAAGAAAGATTAAAAAATATTTTTATAAGATTTAAAACTGACAAAAACAAATAATTATAAGTGTATATAGGATATTTATGTTTCAATAATATATATTCAGTGAACACAAACTGATTCTTACTATCTTGACCATTGGCATCACATACAGAAAATAAAGTCTGTTGGACTGTTTATGTATCTTTCCATGGGTCATTATGGTGATTGTATAAGCTATAAGCTATAAACTTATAGTCTGAAATCATATTGAGATTTGGTTTTCGAGAGCTTTACACATTTATGTCAGGTAAATTTGTAACATGTAGTCTTACAATATATATTTGGAGTGAGGCAACAGTTTTATAGACAGGTCAAACTGAGACAAAATCACGTAATTAATGTAACTTTCTATTTTCTATGTGTTCATCCCATTTATTAACAGAGCCTGATAAATAATAGCAGTCTATAATAGAATAAATTTATTTATTCATGCACAAATGTTATCGGAGTAGCTGATATATACTAGTCGCTCTGTTAGATCTTGAAATACAAAGATAAAAAACAAAGCCCCCTACTCTCAAGGACTCACAGCACACTGCCACAAAAGGTTATAAATATATCTCTGTGTAAATTTAATGATATAGAGATACATATATATAACCATATATGAAAGGTAAAATAATAGAAAATTTTACTTTTATTTTTCAAAATATACTTTTTTTAAGTCACTACCTCTGTATATAAACATAGAATAGTTTTTCCTTGAGATGTACCAATTTAACAAAACACGTAGTAAATTGCTATCAACAGTGAATACATTTTTAGGAATGTTAGGCAAACAGTTGTACTGAATGAATAAGAATAATATTGCCCACAAGCACTTATCAATTGCCTACCATAAGCCACAGTGTGCACAAGGTCCTGGATATACAACGGTAAACAAAACAGATATAATCTTTGTCTCCATTAAACATTTACACTTGGGGCACCTGGATGGCTCCATCAGATGGGCGTCTGACTTCAGCTCAGGTCATGATCTCACGGTTTGTGAGTTTGAGCCCCACATCCGGCTCTCTGCTATCAGAGCAGAGTCTGCTTTGGATCCTGTTTCCCTCTCTCTCTGCCCCTACCCCACTCTCTCGCGAACTCTCTCTCTCAAAAATAAACATTAATCTTGTGGGAGACCAGAAAATTAGCAATTGTTGTGATCATAGGTATAGCTGAATATGCATGGCAAAACAGTTATAAGTTAAAAAATGGACAAGAATTAGTGCTATAGAAAGCAAGGGTAGCAGGGATCCTACTGGAGGTGCATAGTCAGGAAAGGCCTTTCCCAGATAGCAACATTTAAGGGGAGATCCAAGGAACAATTATCAATGTATATGGCAAATATTGAAAGAGGAGTATTCCAGAAGAGTCTTGAGATAGAAAACAGACTATTGCCTTTATGGAGCTGATACAATGAGCAGAGGTAAAATAAGAAAAACCAGGTTAGAGAGACAATTACTGACCAGATTACTGAGGGACTTTTAGGTCATTTTTAAGAGTTGAAATATTTTCTTTTTTCTTAAAATGGTAATCTACTAAGAAGTCTGAAGTAAGGGAGTGATGATGACATTTTCCTTTTAAAGATTTCTCTAGCTACTGTTTACAGAATGGTTTGAACTTGGACAGCTCTTCTTGCTGTAAAGCAGAGAAGCGTTAGTAATAGCTTCAGCTGGGGCATCGGTGGTAAGAAGGGTGGGAAGTGGGAATGAATGGATGAACAAACACGTAACTGAAATACAGGCTTTTAAAATAAGCTTCTCCGTTCGTTCATAAGGTTCACATCCATTTGGTCAACTGTTCTTTTCCAAGCTCTATAGTGTCACATGTACTGAATCAAATACTTACAAACACTAGCAAGAAATTGTTAGAGATGAATCAAATAAATTCCTTTCATTCCATGATATTACTGAAATTTGCTTTTCAGTATAATGAATTTGGTTCATAATAATTCAACAAGTATGTTTTATGCCCAGATTCTCTTTTTATTCTTTATTGGTGAGTGCATTCATAACTGAAGATAAATAATACCTACAAGGACTACTTTTGACCTATGATTATAAGAATTTACCTATCTTCTCAAATTTTGAAGGTTAATCAAAGCCAAATACAATTTATTAATACTGGATATAATAAAAACTCTTGAGTACCTTAACATCCAGTACCATTGCTTTAGTTGTGAAAGTCAATTACTAGGAAAAAACCTAAAAAAATAATGTATCTTGATCACAAAAGCTTATAGCCAAGCACAGCAGAAATGTAAGATACAAATAAGTACCAACATATTCTTCTTTTCTTTATTCATACAACTTCTAGTATTAGTTGATTAAAAGATACTATAAATGCCTTAAGTTGCGACATTGGTAATGTTTGGGGCATGTAAACACATCATTATTTTTTAAAGCACTTTTAAGAGGCCACAATCTACAGAGTCTGAAAAATAGTTTTATTTTTGGCTCCTATAAAATTTGTTAGCGTATTTAATATCTTAAGGGAAAAAGTTAAGGTATATGTTGATATATATGTATATGACTAAGGATGGAGCTATGTATACATATATTACACACCCACACACATGTTCACTGATTATATGTTTTAAAAGGAACCAGTTATAGTTCCATTGTCATGGGGCATTGTACTGTTAAATACATCTGTCAACTGGAAAGCTTTGATTTTATACTATTGTTTCTTTGGAAACTTTTTGAAAGCTATATAGTGATTTCTGACACAAGTTCTACTGAAATTTTTTGCTCGGCTAATCTGCGTTGATGCCAATTAACTATAATAATAGATTTGACCTTAAAGTAGACTGGGCCTTAAAAGTAATTTTATGAATTGGTAGTGTCTCCACTAACACTTAATATTAGTTCACTGTAAGCAGTAAGTAAAATTACTTATTTAACTCTCAGTAAAATTTCAATTTCAACAACTGTAAATTAATCTTATAGGCTGATTTTATGGAGTAAGTGGATATCTTCAAAATGTGAATAAATGTCAAAAGTTTTTTTTTTTCAAATCGTCTTGTGTGACTAGAGAAGCACTACATGCTTTGTAGAAACATGGCAAGCCCGTATCACGTGGCAGTTAGCACGACAGACATTACAATCTGTCCAGGTCTCGGCTTGGCTCTACTGTGTTTCAGCTCTCTAACTCTGGTCAAATGATTTTTAGTAATTAAACTCATTTCAACACTTTGCTTTAAGAATGAAATTAAATAATCCCAGGTCAGAGTCAACACAGAGTAAAAGCTAGGTTTGTTATTACCTGTGGTTATTATTACTGTCACCGTTACTATTCCACGTCATGGGCAGGGATTATGATGCGTTGTCTTAAATATGTGCTCTGTTTAGTGTATACATGTCATCTACCCAGATTCTCTCTTGAGCATCTTCCCCCCACTGACTCTTTGACCTCGGTCAGGTTACTTCTTTGCACTTCAATTTCCTCATCTGTGAATTGAAGTGCTTAAATGACTTCCAAGGTTTGTTTTGGCTCTATCATGGTATGATTCTATGAAATGGAAAATTAATATACTTGGCTTCGGTAGCTGTATCCAAAGCACTAATATTAAAAAGACACAATTAATTCTCATGCAGTTATGAGTTTCCATTTACTCCATGGGAGTAATCATTTGGAATAAATCACTTGGAAGATCTGTTTGATCCAGGTATTCAGTGGAAATCAGTAGCATAGCATTTCATTTTTGGGTAAAAACTCGGAACTCATTAAACCACCAATGCTACAGACTTATATGAGATGTTCAATGAATCTTAATGAAGATAACGCATTTAATTAAAGCAAATAAGGTTGTATTTTATTACACTTAAAAACCAAACCTGCCCTGAAACGATTTGCACAAAGCCGTGTTGACTTTTATTAGCAGACTTCCTCTCAGGAAGCCTAATGGTCTTGTTTGTTCCCAGTGAAAGTGTATGAGCTAATGTGATATTGTCTATCTGTTGCTAGATCTCCGTATCAGAAGACAACATTCCTCTGAAAGTGTTTCTAGTATCAACAGTGCCACAAGCCATTCCAGCATTGGTAGTGGTAATGATGCTGACTCCAAGAAAAAGAAAAAGAAAAACTGGGTAAGTAAGCCGTGGTCATTTCATCTCATTCAGAAGCATATTATTGCACAATGAGTCAGGTTTTTGTTTTTGTTTTTGTTTTTGTTTTTTCCTTATGAGATTTAGAAATCTGTAGCGGTTTACAAAGACTGTCATTCAGGTAACTGGCCCCTTGAATGCTGGACTCGTCACCAAAATTAGGGTGGCATGGTGCTGAAGTCAGGACCAGGCTTGGGTTTGAATCCCCACTCTGCCACTTACTACTGGGACCGTAGGCAGGCTCCTTCACCCTTTGAGGGGGCCTACATTTTTCTCATCTGTAACAATAGGATCATCAACACTGACTTTATAGAGTTGTTGTAAGGAAAAATAAGATAACGTCTGTTAGTAAATGACAGGGCAGGGATTTATCGTGGAGGCGAGAAAGAAGGAGAGATGGTGGGAGTGGTGGCGGTGGTGGTGGTGGTGGTGGTGACGGTACTGATGGTGGGGCTGGGGGAAGAGGAAAAGAAATAGATTGTAAAAGTAGGGACAGAAGAAACCTTGACGGTCTTCGCACCTCTCACTTCCACGGGGCTTATAGTGTAAATAAAGCTTCGCCTCACGAGAAATGAACTACATGAGTGTCTGCTTTCTATCTTTTTTTTACCAAGAGAATATAGCAGAAACAGAGAAATGCTTCAACAGAGCACTGCCTTACATTTGCTAGAGATTTAATTTATGATAGCACAAAGCATTTGCTAAAAAAACGGAGAAGATGCTATCACAGCAAAATGTTTAACAACCACGAAGTAAAGGGTTTCTTTGAATGCCATGAAACAAAGGTCGATTTTTGAAAGAAGTACAACTCTTGATGAAATCCAAAACGTTAAACCATCAGAGGATTTTACTGGAGTGCCTACTATAAATAATGAAAGAAATATATTTTTTTTGTTTAAAAAAATGTTTATACAGGTAATATTTTAAAATACTGATCAGCCTTCCTTCCCTTGATTTGTAATTCCACACTCTTTCATGTTTCTGCAAGGTGAACTCTAGAGGAAGTGAGGTGAATATAAACCGTGGACAATTTGGCATGCATCTATAAAAAATACCCTACCTTGGCATGAATGCTATTCATTTTGGCAGTAGGCTTTTTATACCTTTTAAAAACAGATTACCTTGTATGTCTTTTCTTTGTGTCTTTTCATTTTAATCTCAAATTTTCAAGAGAAGAGGTAAAACCACTTTCTGAATAGCGCTGTAGGGGATACCAATTCTGGTTTTGAATAGTTCGGGAATTGAAAAATTTGAATAGAAAATCACAATTAATGAAGTGTTAGGTGAATTTGATTTCATTTTGCTTTTTAAGTTTATACTGTCAGCAGGACATGACTTGATTGTAGCGCTAAAGTGGCCATTTAAAACAAATTGCCTTGAAGAGAGAAGCATTGGGAGTGGAGATCCCTTCAAGGTACTTAGTTTTAAATGAGTGCTCTGACAGCCATGCCCTTGACCTTGCACTATTTGAAAAGCCTTCCGTGTTTGCGCTGCGCTGGATTAATATAAGAATAAGACAAACCACAAAACATGGTATCATTTTTTTCTAGAGATACCGTGCTGCAACTCTTAATCCTCTGCTTGTACATACTGACCCCAGGCAGTGGCTAGGATAGCATCTGCAAACTAACGCCCCAAAGCAAAATTTGCCAAGTGCAAATAGACAAGAAAGGTAATTTCTGTCCTCTTTGCAGCTGCGAAGCTCATTCAAACAAGCCTTTGGGAAGAAAAAGTCCACCAAGCCTCCTTCCTCACATTCGGACATTGAAGAGCTTACAGACTCATCCCTTCCAGCATCCCCTAAATTGCCCCATAATACAGGTGACTGTGGGTCCGCGTCCATGAAGCCCTCACAATCCGCCTCAGCGTAAGTCACTCCGTCGGCAGGATGCTGAAGTATTTTTCAAAAGCAACTTCGGGCCAAGCCCGTGTTTGTGTTCTAAATGCAGTCCGGTTGTACTTTCACAGCGGCAACACCATCTGTGCAGATCGTTTTCAGATCTTCCTTAGAACTATGGACAGCATTTGATTCTCCTTTGCTTTTCACATATTAGAACTGGCATGTTTTTGAAGTTCATTCTCCATTTTTATGAGTCATTTATTCTCACTTCTTTTCACTTGCGTTTGTCCGTGTATCTGTCTCACTGTGCATTCAATGCAGGTCACCCCTTGTCTGGCCACCAAAGAAACGGCAAAATGGCCCTGTGATCTACAAGCATAGATCCCGGTAAAATGGCGTGTGATGCATGAAATTTGCAAAGACCCAGATTCTAACCTAAGCAGCGTCTGCTTTTGCTCTTTCTAAAACCACTCACATGCATTTCAATGATAAAAACCTCTGTCTTTCTCTTTTTGAAGTCAAAGCTGTTTTCCTAAAACCAAGCTGTAATCCATTTGTCTTTAATTCCACGAGATAATCTAGCATAGCATTTTTATCGTTGCTCACTATTTGTTGTTACAAGAATGAATGAAACCTTTGGATGTAGAACATGTACTCGGATGTGGTGATTCCTTGTTTTAGATACTATTTCAATCAAATTTTCTTGACTGTGACTAGCAGAGAACTCTCACGTAGCACAGAGCCACTAGTAGGACCATTTAAGACATTTGTAGATCCTAGATAATTCCATCACGTGTATAGGAAGGAGGAACATAACACTATCATTTTGGTAAGCAACAAACAAAGCAAAAATGTAGTCCTCGCATTTTAAATGGAAGAGATATCAGTTAATATAAAACAAGTTCTTTCACCATATTTCCTGAAAAACTGCCCACAAGACAACAATAACAAAATAATAAGGAAATAATGTATATGACTTTTAGGTAGCCCTCGACTAGCCTGCTTGCATGGGTTGAAACCTGTGATTTAGCTTCATTAGTCCGATCTCCTAAATCAGCTGAGCCTACCAGGAGGGTTGTATAACCCTCCTCTATGAGTGAAATATCCAAAACTAATCTCTCTGATTTATTTTCTACAATATCTGTATTGGATTTTCATGGTAACTTGAAGACATTGTTGTGGCAAATAATGTTATTCTTTGGCGGTTTACAAAAAAAAAAAAGAAAAATAAATCAATGTTTTAAGAAAATCATAACTGCTTTAAAAAAAGAATGTTTCATAAGCTGCAAATAGAGATTTAAGTCCCTTGAACAATGGTAGAATGAAATGGTGTCATACTATGACTCCACAGCCCCATGAATATGAGCAACAAGGGAATTTTGAAGATTACTTGGTATTCAGTAATAATGGATTGTTTCTAAAGTTCAGAAAATAGGAAGAAAGGATTAAAGGAAAAAGACAGCTTCTGTTTTCAGTTTGGAACCTGTGAATGTGTTGCCGTTTGTAAAATTCTTCCTCCTTCTCTTTAGGTGTTGCTGGTAGCAAATAACTTCTGTAGCTGCTGAGATAATATTGCAGCTCAGCCTTAAAAGAAGCACTGCTTTTCCGAATCCTCTGGCTTTCCCCTACCGCTGATTTTGTGTTTGTTTCCTTCTTCAGGATCTGTGAATGCACCGAGGCTGAGGCAGAGATAATTCTGCAGCTGAAGAGCGAGCTCAGAGAAAAGGAATTAAAATTAACAGATATCCGACTGGAGGCCCTCAGCTCTGCTCATCACCTTGACCAGATCCGGGAAGCCATGAACCGGATGCAGGTCGGTGCTGAAACACCTTCAAGGAACAAAGAGGAGAGATTTAAAATATTGTTTATTTTCCACTCTTGGGTATTATAAAAACAAATCTCACTTTTAAACCCACTGTGGAAACACAGTCTGTTTATTCAGTCTTTGCACTTCATTTCTTAATACTGAATGGAGCATTTTGTCAAATCCAAGGCTGGAATGAGGAGTACAGACTGGCCAGTTGCACTCAAGGGCCATTCAAGACACGTGTACTAGTGATTGGATTCACTTGAGGGCCGAGTTTTTAAAGGAACTACTACAACCCTTGTGTCTACACTTTTCCACGATTTGCCTTTGTGTTGGTTTTTTTTTCCGTTCTTTTGACATCTGACTTTCAATTACTTTTACCTATTTTCTATTGGGAAAAAAACATAATGAGGAAACTACAGAAATTTAACACAAGCCTTCTAAATATGCAAAGTAACAGTGGTGTGGAAGGCCATCTGTAAAAGTAATGCTTTTGTATTTTGGGGAAGCATCTGAAGGCTAATTTCAGAACCAGGCTGGGCTCAGACTAAGTTTTCATTTTATTATTGTAAACCGGTCATCACTCCGTACCATAGTTGACTGAAATAAAACTCACTGCTGAGCAGATTTATCTGCTACCATATGTATTCATCAAAAGGTTTTTGTTGTTTTTATGAGCTTAGTGCTCCATTTGAAGGAACAACAACTTTTCAGATGTTGGCTGGAATTCTGCAGTAATGTTAAGTCACCTTATTGATACTGTTTCTGTTTTGCTCTGGTTGTCGACTCTACGTGAGTTCAGACTATTACAAATGACGTTATTTACCTGTGAGATTTAACAATGCATTTAAAATGAGAAATTTTGCAAAATCTTCAAATATATGACTCTTAATTCAAATGGGACCAAGTCCTAGAAGACCCCTCAAATATATGATACATTCAAAAAGTTCTTATATAAATTCTAAGGGTTAGTGTGTCTATATTCGTGAATACATGTATCTATGTATGTAAGAAACAGAGACTAGGTTAATAATTTACCTTCTTTGGAAGAAAATCCTGTTTTCATAATCTATATTTGTTTACTTAACATATCACCACATGCTTTATTTAATAAACAAAATAATTACCTCTGATGAAAGAGTTGGTGCCGTTTTCTCACACAAACTGGCCGGATTTTGTTTTCCTGTATTTTCCGTCTTCACAACAGAATGAAATTGAAATACTGAAGGCCGAAAATGACCGCCTGAAGGCAGAAACTGGTCACGCAGCTAAGCCTGCTCGTCCACCGTCAGAGTCCTCAAGTAGTTCGTCCTCCTCATCTTCACGCCAGTCACTAGGACTTTCTCTGAACAACCTGAATATCACAGAGTCTGTTACCTCAGGTAATTTTGTGCACACACCTGCCTGAATGAAATCATGCCTATGATTTCATGAGGGGAGAGGGGGCTGGCATTGGAGAATCGTGCCCAGCGCTGTTCTTAAACTCACTCTCCTAAACATGTTAGCACTCTGAATTCTCAGAAATAGTCTTATTCTTCTCCTAAAAATGTATTCTACCCTGTTATACTTTTAAAAGAATATGCTCTGTGAAAGAGTGACAGAGGTAAGACATAATGGTTTTCATATCATTTTAAAAAATTACTTGTGCTTGAGAAATACTTCCTCGGTGATTACAAACACAATAAAGAAATGATATTCTCAGTGGTGATCGTTAGTATTTATGAATATAATGCTAATAATCCCACACAGTTGTACAGTATTTTAAGTGTACAAAGCCCATTTACGAGTGCATCAGGACCTATTCCTAAATTTGACCAGATGATCGTGCATGACGTTACCTGGACAGAACATAATGCTAGTACATCACAGTTATATTAAGTTTTCAACAAATGTAAAGAATTCACTGGATTCTGTTATTGTGTGCAGCGGTACTAATGATGGAACCAGGGTACAGTTTTACTTCATCGCAAATAGAATCATATGACATAATGTTGTCTTCGTATCTGATGAGCTATCAGTTATAAAGTATATAGCAGTGAATCATTTTATGTACATAAGATTTAGTTTAGGAAAGAGTTACATGAAGATCTGTGGTAATTGCAAAGCATAGCCACCAGATGACGCTTGGAAACCAATGATATGCATGTTCCTGGGTAACTTTGGATTCCATTATACAACTATATAGTTCTTCCCGGCTTGCCTTAAATTACACTAAAATAGAGATGAAGAAGAGAAACAGAGATACAGCATGCTGATATTGATGAAAATTTGTAATAAGTCATACCTCTTCTAAAAAGTCAGAATGTTAACAATTCTGTTACATCTGCTGTTCATAATGTAAAATGAAGGGCTTAAATATATAACTTGCTTTCTTCTTAGAAGAGGCAAGTGGCAACTAAAAGACAAGTAGGAACTCCCTGAAATTCAGGAAAACACTGTATATAACATTTGGCAGGTATTGGGGGAGGGAAATGAATTCTGAGACTAAGCATCAAGTAAAACCAATGTTAGTAGCCAAGAGGAAACAGAGAGAGGTCATAATTAAACGAACTTAAAAATCATTCAGCAGAATCAAACTATGGGACTGTGGTCGTAACTTGAATGTGTAAATTGTCTGTAAGGTGTCATCATCCACACTCTTCAAAAGATGCCAACAAAGAAAAAAAAATAAAAACTTTAAATGTATAGATTCTGGTGGCCCTGAGCAAAATCCTATATGTTGTCCGTGATGAGCCTAACAGAGGAGTGAAAGTAGGGTCCACAGCCAAAGGCAGTCAGTGTCTGTGTCCTCGCTGGACTCCTTAAGGAAAGACGAGCAAGGGCTGGTACCTTACACGATGGCTTAATGGCAGGATTTCACTGCTTGTTATGTGATATTGTTTTATCTCGTGGAAATACAGTAAAGTTTAAAGGAGGCACAGTTAGTACTAAAGATAGTTTAGAAACAGAAGCCATGTAAAAATGAAACTAAAAATTCATGTCTAGGAAAAACTAAAACTCATAAAGATAAATATAAAATATAATAAACCAAATTTATAATCTCTGTATTCATCAGCCTGAAAATACTGATGTCCGTGAATCAGAATTTGGGGCAAATGTTTTGAGGGGGCTTCAAAGATGTACTTTTTAAGTATATATTTTATCTTTAGTTCTATATTATTTTATTTCTTTAATCATTTTTCACTAGTGATAATTGTATCTGAATTAAAAAAAAAACATTAAATCACATGACTAGGATACTGTTTTCATTGTCCTCACTCTTGTTTAGTGGATTCAGAATTGGAAATCAAAAATGCCTTTATGCTGTGGCTTTTTAACAAAAAAAAAAAAATTTCTAGGCTTCATGATTA
Source organism: Prionailurus viverrinus (assembly GCF_022837055.1). Classification (NCBI taxonomy): domain Eukaryota; kingdom Metazoa; phylum Chordata; class Mammalia; order Carnivora; family Felidae; genus Prionailurus; species Prionailurus viverrinus. The sequence goes on from NC_062567.1 coordinate 98,812,589, forward strand.
ATTTTTTTTAAAAAGGAGAGAAGTAGGCAGGAGAGTGGATAATTGACAAACTTTCATTTCCTGAAATATAACTACACATTCCATACATCTAGTAAAGACATAAATTTGAAAAGACTTCATTTTTTTTTGTCATAACTTCATTGGATTGTAACCAAAATGGCAGATCTTTTTATTCTTCCTTAAAATATTGACAGAGAACCATAACTTATTTTCCATTAAGGAAACCCCACAGAGAACCCTTACCTCAAATTTGCTGGTTTTCATTTTTTTCTTGGAGTTGTTTCTTCAGGTGATCATCCTATTGATATGGTGAGGACAGGAGGGGACACGGAGTGAGTCAGGATGTACTCCTCCCACTGTGCGGAGAAGGGATTACAGTAAACACCTGCACAAAGTGAATAGTGGTTACAACAGCTGGCGGTATTAAACACTGGGGAGAAAGCGTTGTAAAAGCATTATCTCTTATGGTCTCAGTAACCCTATGAAGTAAGGGCTGTTTGAGCCCCATTTTACAGATGAGGAAACCAACACTTAGGAAAGAAACTATAATGATTTGTTCGAGATGATGCAACTAGTAAGATGTAGAGTTAATATTTGAACCCAGGTCTGGATGAATCCAGCATCTGACCTTTTAACTCCCATACTCTTTTCCTTTAAGTAGCCGTATGAGAAGCCAAGGACAGTCATTCATTCATTTACTGGTAGACATGTACGCCACTGCCTTCAGGAAGAATTTCACAGTTCTGGCAGTTTTTAAGAGTGAGCATAAAGTGAAATGAGAAACATGCTCCAAGACAAACTTGGGCAGAGAAGTAGATCAGAAATCAGATTAAATACCTTGATGTGGAGTACTAGGCCACTCATGATCTGGCCCTTAGCTACGTCCACATCATTCCATACTAGTCCCCCCAACCCCTTGATCTCCACCCTCCTACCACCCAAACCCTTGAACACACATAGCTCTTTCATCGAGGGTTTTGCATTTGTTCTTGTTTTCTGGACCTCTTTTCCTTGGTCTTTGCTTGCATAGCACTTCTCAGCCACCTGGTCTTATCTCCAAATAGCACCTCCCCATGGAAGCCTTCCAGGATGCCCTATCTGTGTAGAGCAGCCTCCCTTCAGTTACTCTATTTCACTGCCTCATGCCTTTATTTCTGGCACTTAACACATGCCAAAAGAGCAAGAAATTCATTTTCCTTCTTTCCTTTTCACCTGAATGGGTATTCCTTCCCAATACCCGGCACAGTTCCTGGTATCTTTTAGGCTTAAGAAGTATTTTTGAATATTTATGAACATTTAGAACTAATTGAGCAAAGTACTAAAGAGATAGATAATTTGGTCATGGGATACCAGAAATTTACATGCATGCAGCCAACATAAGCCACTCTAAACTTCTAAGAAAAAGAGCAAGAAAATTAAATGACACTTAAAAAAGGGTTTTATTTTTGACTGAGATAAGCAAAAAAGTAAAAGATTGTGAGGATGTTGATCTGGCAAAAGAATTGAATTTCCAGTAGGGAGATTGTCTTTCATATTTTAAAAATTTTTGGCAAAAATATCCATTTTCCTCAAAATCTGTGGATTTTTTATTGTTATGATCTTAAGGCATTTTTTTTTACTCTTTCCTTTGTGAAATGACATATTCTTAATTATTAAGATAATAGAACCATTCTATTTTCAAAAACTATTTGATTAAATTATTGTTTCTCTGCGAGTACATTCACAGCCCTTCTCTCTATAAATTTAGTCACAGTAATTGACTCCCCTTGTCACCAGGCTCATGTGCTCTTTAGCACGTAACTGAGTTCCTTTTTGCACAAAGCACTATCTTCATATTAAACATGGCTCTATAATAACATTATCCTCAAAGCCATATTAAATGTGGCTCTATGATAACATATATGTGGGATAGTTGACATTAATAATTACCCAAATTGGATGTTAACCTCATATGGTATAGTTTGAAAATTAATCTTCAATTATATTTAAAGGCTGGTGCTTGCAGGTTAGCTAGCTTTATCAGGCTTCTGTAAGTCTTAGCTTATTACTAGAAATACTGTTTTGGTTTTAAAACCATAAGCATAAAGGGTACAGGAGAGTGATAATTAATATTCTTCTATAGGGAAGTATAATGCTGTGGTTGAAATTCAGTAACAGTACCTAATAATTATAGATATAAGGTAAGCAGTAATATAGCTGGATATATGCCAAATGCTTGGCAATAATTTTAGTTGACACCCAATCTCAGCACCTTAGCTTTCATAAATTACATGGGTATTGAGCTTGGATATTTTAGGTTGGATGGAAAAACCAAATGGCTTTTCAGTGTGTCACAGTTGCAATGATGGTAACTGAATATTACCCAGGTATTACTCAGACGTGTGTGCAATAGGAAAAGAAACCCTTCATTTCCCCATCTGAGGGCAATGGCCCAGCATGTGAGTGAAGATCTTTGGAAGCAGAAATAAATTCTTAGACTGAACCTTCAGCCCAACCACAGTAATTCATCTTCTTGAAACCTGAGATTTTTCAAACCAGTTCGGCTAGAATGGGAAGCAAAAAGGCCATATATTCCTACTGAAAGATATAAAACTATGAGGGAGAAAACAATGATAGTAAACAATTCCAAGCTAATATGACTCTATTGTGTGTGTGTGTGCGCGCGCGCGCACGTGCACGCGTTTACTTACTTCTTTGAAAATTTGGTAGATATTTTGCTCGACGATGCTGGTGATACAACTGGACACAAAGATGGCCGCAGTGTGAAAATTATAGTCTCCATAAGCAAGGGCTACGGCCGAGCAAAGGTATGTTTTTAATCTTAAATTCTAAATATTCCTAAAGGATGAACATGACCATGAATCAAATGTATCTTATATTGGATATTTGTCCTGGTAAATATGCTATCAGCAGTGTGTATCTTGTCATTCACTTAATATGTCATAAAAGCATGAAAGTTAGGGACTCAAAAGAAATTACATCATTATATAGGTAGAAATATGTCTCAATATCTCATGTTCATTCACTGATGACAATAGTGATTGTCAACCACTCTCATTTCTATCGCTTCAGAAAAGAATCATTATTTTCTTTGACATAAACATCTTGTCTAACATTCTTTTGGTGTCATCTGTAAAATACAGGGGATATTTATGATGTGTAGTAACACGTTGCCAGGGTTGTCAATATAGTTTTTGTACAAAGAAGAGACTATATGCTAGATGAATATTCTAGACACTAGAAAGATGTATTTACTGAACTTAGTATGAAAATTCTATTGATGCTACTACCGATGTGTCATTTATAAGCAAAGTCTTAGAAGATAAGGCAAATATTTTAATTTTTCTGGGATCAATTATTGCTATCAAATTGACAATGTCCTTGTGACTCAAGTCTTTTTTGAAAACTATAAATATTATTTCAAGTTGAGTTTGTAGTCGAGTGACCAAGAATACAAATCTGCAAGTATCTGAATTTGTTCCCATCAAACAGAAAAGTCCTTTGGAATTTTAAAATAGTTGAAATATTGAAGTTTAAAAAGTAAGATAGCACTTGTGAATTTTTACACTGAGAAAATATTCCAAGAATTCCAATGCCATAAACTTTCTTCTTGAGCTGTAGATTTTTGCTTGATTTTCCCAAGTGGGTCTTCATGTGAAAGATTCTAATAGTCCCAGTGAAGCTTAAGCTATCTCTAATTTGAAAGCAGCTACTTACAAAGCATTTTGTATGAACACATTTGTTTTGACTGGGTTATAATACTACTAGAAAGCAAGTTTTCTATTTTAACATAATTCTAAAAGGCAATGTTTTTGAACATTGAAAGGAATTGTTTTAGTCTTCTTGGGCTGCCATAACAAAATACCATAGACTGGCTGTATTACAGATCAAAAATTTATTTTCACACCATGGTAAAGTCCAAGACCAAGGGGCTAGCTAATTTGGTTTCTAGTGAGGACTCTTTCATCAGATAGCCATCTCTCAATATGTCTTTACATGTCTTTTCCTCAGTGTGTGTACTTGGGGAGAGGGAAAGTTGGGTGTCTCCCTCTCCCCACCCCCCGCCACTTATGAGGTCACTAATGCCATCATGAGAGCGCCATTCTACTGACTTAACCTGATTACCTTCTAACGGCTTCATTTCCAAATATCACACAGGATTGTGTCTTTAACATGTGGATTTGGGAAAGACACAAATACTCAGTCCATAAGAGTAGTAAAAAAAAAAAAAAATCACAATGGTTTGTTGTGAATTTCTTAACCTTTTCTGAAAAAGGTATTGACTTCTAACTTGGATTATATCTAAATAGTGGTAATAATCATTTACCCTTATAGAGGCAAATGTTATAGATGAAGAAATCAAGGCTTCTTGATGAGATGGCTAGGTGACTTACCTAAAGTCACATTTCTTAAGTGAGGTGGTAGATATTGTGCATTGTAGAATCCTTATCTTCTGATATCTGATTCAGTTGTTATTCTACCGCCTCTTGAGGATAATACAGTCGGTGACTAGAACCAAGATTGTAACATAGCAACTAGCTAATTATATCTACTGAAGTCATGATCACTATTTTATGTAACCATTTCCAGTCATCATAAAAGAGGCCCCACTCAGACTATAAATCTGGAATTGTTTATTTGTCCAATATATGTAAAAAGTCCTCAAAATCCCATCCCACAAAAAAAGATAATAGGGGCACCTGGGTGGCTCAGTCACTTGAGTGTCCGACTTAGGCTCAGGTCACGATCTCACAGGCTGTGAGTTCGAGCCCCGCATCGGGCTCTGTGCTGACAGCTCACAGCCTGGAGCCTGCTTTGGATTCTGTGTCTCCCTTTCTCTCTGCCCCTCCCCTGCTCGTGTTCTGTCTCTCTCTCTCTCTCTGTCAAAAATAAATACACATTAAAAATTTTTTTTCAAAAGAAGATACTAAATTTGGGACCATTCTTTGCTCGATAAAATGGCTCCTGTAGGATTCCCTGACATGTTCTTGTAGTAAATTTTTTGATAAATTCAAAGTGGAAACTGTTTTTGTAAATATGTGAAGGCCATGCTACTGTGGATAACTTAGTTTTAAAAGCTGGATTTGATATCATCTAAGTCAATACGTGAAAACAACCTGAATTTCAGACTTAACAAAGATCAGGCCACAAAATTAGTAGGAGGAAGTTGTAGGTCTCATATGAAATCGTTCTCTTGCCTCTCGATCACCATTTCCCTTCTACCAAGCTGCATCTACTCAAGAATGCACCCGCTGCATTAAAGCAAAAGACTATTTTCCCTTTTACCAAACAGGTCATGAATTAGTTTCCCATACCACTTCATCTCATCTCTTTCTTTCTTGTTTTTGTTACTATTGATGTTACTTTGTTTGTTTGTTTGTTTAGTTAGTTTGTTGGGGTGTGTTTTATTTTATATAATATACCATGCAGGTCTGTTACAATAAGACCTATAGGCTTAATAAACATTTTAGTCCTTAGTAGTAGTACATTAATATGTTTTAGTAGGAAATGTAGTAATAAGACATATGACTGGGTTTTATTGGGTTCTCTTTGTTCTTATTTAGGATCAGAAGTCTCAGGCCTATTTGATAGGATCCATTGGTGTTAGTGGAAAAACCAAGTGGGATGTCTTAGATGGTGTAATCAGACGTCTCTTTAAGGTAAGTTGTACAAAATTTCCTGATACTAAGTTTCACATCTGTTTTATTTTACATGCTTTCCTTAGCTTTAATAACGTGGACTTTGCTTTTCCTACCTCCCTTTCAAATAGTAAGGAAAGCTTTCTCGTTGTGCTGTGTGATATTAATAATTCTTTTATTGCCCATTTCAAAAATCTTGACAGCTAGCTTCATATCCCCAGGAGTTTTGTATTTGTAGTAAATGAGTTGAATCTCTGTTTTGACTTCCTTTTTTGTGTGTATCATTTTAGGAATATGTGTTCCGAATTGATACATCCACTAGCCTTGGTCTGAGCTCGGACTGCATTGCTAGCTACTGTATAGGAGATTTAATTAGATCCCATAGCCTAGAAGTGCCTGAACTGCTGCCTTGTGGATATCTTGTTGGAGATAATAACGTCATTACTGTGAACCTGAAAGGTAAAAAGAAAAATGAAAAGAAAAACACAACTGTATCTTTTAGCCAACGTTTCTTTCTCCTTTCTTTTTTTCTTTCTTTCTTTCTTTCTTTCTTTCTTTCTTTCTTTCTTTCTTTCTCTTTCTTTCTTTCTTTCTTTATTTCTTTCTTCCTCTTTGTTTGCAATTTCACTTCAAGTTTTTGTTACTTGAAAGCTCTCTTAACCACATCAATGGTTTTAATATGAAACGAGACATACTTATTTTTAAAACACTAAAATCTTACTAAAACACTAAAACCCTACTAAAAACACCAAAATTGAAGTAAATGAAATTCTTTGAGTTCTGGGATGTGAAATTTTGAAGATTCTCTAAGACTCAAGAAGAGGAATGTGATGAGGGAATTTCAAATTTCTAGGTTTTCTCCAGTACCATCTTTCATTTAGGGAGGATTCAAAGAATTCATTGCATATCCCAAAGTAATATATTCATCACTGTATCTTTGATTTTAAAATATGTGTGTGTACCCAATAAATACCCACTGGGGATAGAGAATAGATGTTAAGAATCGGGGATGAGAAATTCTGTTTGCTTTGGATGATGTGATTAATTATAGGCAAATGGAATATCTAAAGTATACTTGTCTCCATAATTCCTTGCTCATATATGTTAAAGAGCCAGAGCCCATCTACATAAATTGGATTAATAGAGGAATTTGCCAATATTTGATTTTGTGATTAAGGTGCTTGGGTTAGTAAAAGGAGATACTGTTGCTCTGCTTCTTAATTCCTTGCCAAATATCACAATTCTATTCTTCAAAAGCTTAAGTGGTTGTACAGCTAGGATTTGTAATGAGAGATAGGAGAAAACAAAGAGAAGGGAAAAATAGAAAGAAAAGGGAAGAATGTACACATATGCTTTAATATTTACATTTATTCTTAACAAAACTATCACCTTCAAAGGCAAGGAAAATATTATGATAGAAATGATAGTAATTCTTCCATTTCTGTCTGGAAACCTACTTGGGAAACATGAAGTAGACAATAGAGCTAAGCCTGAACCAAAGGAAACAGCTAACTTTCTTTGGGATGTTCACTCTGCCTTATTACTGATGTGTTTGTTTATGGGGGGGGGGGGGCTAAAACGGCAGCACATGGTTGTGAGATAGAAATATCAAGGGAAGAATTTTACAAGGCCTGCATCCCTGAAACTAATAACTCTGTTGTCAGCGCTGTATTTTAAATCCCAGCTTATGTAGAACAATAAGGCATGCTATTCCCTTTGTTTCTTCCTTCAGGGGTAGAAGAAAACAGTTTGGACAGTTTTGTTTTTGATACACTGATTCCTAAACCAATTACCCAAAGGTACTTTAACTTGTTGATGGAGCATCACAGAATTATACTCTCGGGACCTAGTGGTACTGGAAAGACCTATTTAGCAAACAAACTTGCTGAATATGTAATAACCAAATCTGGAAGGAAAAAAACAGAGGATGCAATTGCCATTTTTAATGTGGACCACAAGTCAAGTAAGGTAAGTCACAAACTCCTAAGAGAACTGTCATTGCTTACTTATGGATTTAAGTGTCTTAAGCAATTAAGCTATAAGATTGTGTGAGACCCATTACCCAATTTGAACATGGAGACATATCTATCTCTGACTAAAACTGAAATCTGATGGATGACGTCACCCTGTTTCATGAATTTGAGCAAGACTGATACTCAGTAGCATTCACTTCTCAGGCAACTTCACAAGCATTGGGAATATACAGAAGAAAATGATGGTCTCTATTGTCCGATTTCTCTTAGACATCCATTTAAGAGGTGTTGGAGTAGAAAGAGATCCATGCAGAGTTCTATAGAAGCAAGAGGGAAGAATAACTCTTCTGTAAGAATTAAAGCTTTATAAAAAGTTAACTTGACCTGGATCTTAACAAATAGGTGGGAATAAACTGGGGTATTATAACAAAGGGGATATGGGTATGATTAGAATAGTCTAAGCAGAAATTCTGGGAACAGCAATTTGCTTACATTATATTTCTATTAGAATTTCTGCTTAGGAACCTTAGGAAATTGAACGATATTTCATGTTGCCATCAACTAAGTTCTAATGTACCATAATAATCAGCTTGAACACTCTCAGCTATTAAATAGGCATGAGGAAGCTATAAAACCTAGCCAGTAATTTCATATATTATGAATAGAATAAGGAATCCTAAACAGAAAATTGTTAATGTTTAACATATTCCTGACATTATAATATTTTTGCCTGTAATAATTAATTACTTCCTCAATCAATTTAACCTAAGCATCTCTTAGGAAACTGTATCTGTTATAAGCAATAACTTGATGGAATCCACATGATATTGGGTCATGTTATTTTTCCAAAGATAACCTGGTTAGATGATCCAAACTGACCCAGTCTCTCAGAAGCTTCAGCCCTACAAATTTTCAGAAATAAACACACGAAAGCAACCCAAACCCACTAGATTCTTGAAATAAACCAGACGTATAGCTTAGTAAACAAAACATTCTTAATGGTATGAATAGCTATATACTAACAAACTGGACAACCTAAGAGAAATGGAAAAGCTTTTAGAAACATACAACTTGCTACAACTGAACCAGGAAGAAATGGCAAATCTGAATAGACCAATTACTAGTAAAGGGATTGAATCAATCATCAAAAATCTCCCAAAGAAGAAAAGCTCAGGACCAGATGACTTCACATGTGAATTTTATCAATCATTTAAAGAACACCAATACAAACTCTGCTGAAAATCTGAAGATGAGGGAACATTCCAGAACTCATTCTATGAGGCCAGCATTATCCTGACACCACTAGAAAAGAAAACTACAGGCAATATCCCTGATGAATATAAACGTAAAAATTCTCAATAAAAATACTGGCAAATCAGGGGTGCCTGGGTGGCTCATTCAGCTGAGCGTCCAGCTCTTGGTTTCAGCTCAGGTCATGATCTCACAATTTATGAGTTCGAGCCTCCTGTCGGGCTCTGCACTGTCAGTGCTTGGAATTACCTTTCTCTCCCTCTCTCTCTGCCTCTCCCCTTTTTTCTCTCTCTCACAAAATAAATAAACTTAAAAAAATACTAGCAAATCAAATTCAGTAGCACCTTAAAAGGATTATTCCCCATGATCCAATGGGATTTACACCTAGGATACAAAGATAGTTCAGCATATAGAAATTAATTAATGTGATGTGTCACATTCATAGAATGAAAGAGAACAGATCATATGATCATCTCAATAGATGCAAAGAAAGCATATGACAAAGTACAACATCCATTCATGATAAAAACTTTTAACAAATTAGGCATCAAAGAAAAACATCTTAACATAATAAAGGCCATACAGACAAGCCAATGGTTAACCTCATACTCAGTGGTAAAATTTGAAAGCTTTTCCTTTAAGATCAAGACCAAGACAAAGATGCCCACCCTCATCACTTCTATTTAACATAGTACGAGGTATCCTAGCTAGAACAATTAGGCAAAAAAAAGAAGGGGAAGAATAAAAGGTGTCAGAATTGGAAAGGAAGAAGTAAAATCATCTCTATGTGCAGGTGACATTTTATATATAGAAAATCCTAAAGACACACCAAAAAACTGTTAGATCTAATCAATGAATTTAGTGGTTGCAAGATATAAAATTAACACACAGAAATCAGTTATGTTTCTATATGCTAACAATGGATTTTTGGAAAAAGAAATAAAGAAGTTGATCTCATTTATATTAGCATCAAAAACAATAAAATACTTAGAAATAACTTTAAGGAGATAAAATATCTCTGCTCTGAGAACTACAGTGCATTGATGAAAGAAATTGAAGAAGACACAAATAAATGGATAGGTATCTCATGTTCATGGATTAGAAGAATTAGTATTATTAAGGTATCAATAGTAGCATAAGCCATTATAGATTCAATGTAATCTCTATCAAGATTCAAATGCATTTTTTATAGAAGTCAAAAAAAAAAACCCCACTCATAAAATGTATATGGAACCACAAAAGACTCTGAATAGCCAAAGAAATCCTGAGAAAGAAAAACAAAGCAGGAGCCACCACACTTCCTAATTTCATCTCTACTCTATAGTCATTAAAACAGTATGGAAGTGGCACAGCAACAGACATGTAGAATTGACAGACACAATGAAACAGAATCAAAAGCCTGAAAATAAATCCAAGCATATACCATTATCTAATGCTGGATAAGGGAACCAAGAATACTCAATGGAGAAAAGACAGTTTCTGCAGTAAATGGTGCTGGGATAATTAGATATTCACATGCAAAAGAATGAAACTGGGCACATATTTACATTACTCACAAAATTAACTTGCAGTGCATTCAAGATATAAAAGTAAGACCTGAAACCATGAAACTCCTGGAAGAAAACATAGAAATAAAGCTCCTTAACATGGATCTTGATAATGATTTTTTGGTTAAGACACCTAAAGTACAAGCAACAAAATAAAAAAATAAACAGGTGGCAATATATCAAGCTCAAAACGTCTGTACAGCAAAAGAAACAAAGTGAAAAGGCAACCTACAGAATGGGAGAAAATGTTTACAAACCATCTATACCTGATAAGGGCTTAATATCCAAAATATGGAAAAAACTAATACAACTCAATAGCAACAAGACATTTGACCCAATTAAAAAGAGGACAAGGGACCTGAATGGATATTCTCCATAAAAGATATACAAAAGGCCCAACAGGTACATGAAAAGATGCCCAATATCACTAACCTCTAGGGAAATGAAAATTAAAACCACAAAAAGGTATCACCTCATGCCTGTTAGAATGGACATCATCAGAAAGACAAGACGTGATAAATACTAGTGTGGAAGTAGAGAAAAGGGAACCCTTGTACACTCCTGGTGGGATTGCTAATTGGTATAGTCCCTATGGAAAATAGTACAGAGGATCCTCAAAAAGTTAAAAATACTGCCATATGAGCCAGCAGCTCCACTTCTGGGAATATATGCAAAGGAAATGAAAACACCAACCCAGAAACGTATCTGCACCTTCCCATGTCCATAGCAGCATTATTTACAATAGCCAAGACATGAAAACAACTCAAGTGTCCATGGAAGGATAGATGGATTTAAAAAATGGTATATTTGATGGAATTCTAATAATATAGTGGAATATTATTCATCCATAAAAAAATGAAGAAATCCTACCATTTGCTACAACATAGATGGACCCTGAAGTCACTATGCTAAGTGAAATAAGTCAGAGAAAGACAAATATGTATGATCTCACTTATATGTGGAATCTCAAAACAAAACAAAAAAAATTACCTGAGGTAGAGTATGGAGAGATGGAAATTGTAGGAAAATGGTTAAAAGGTACAAACTTCCACTTACAGGGTAAATAAATACTAGTGTTGTTATATACAACATGATGACCACGGCTAACCCTGCTGTATGATATATAGGAGAGTTGTTAAGGGAGTAAATTCTAAGAATTCTCATCACAAGAAAAATTTTGTTCTTTTTTTCTTTTCTTTTTATCAGATCTATCTGAGAAGGTGGATGTTAGCTGAACCTGTTGTAATCATTTTGCAATATGTATAAACCAAAACATCATGCTATTCATCTTAAACTTATACAGTGATGTATGTTAATTCTTTCTCAACAAAAATGTTCTTAACGAAGTAGTTTTTTAAGTCCCTATCACTGACCACCTGTGGAATATACAGCAGATTGTTGAATTTCCTTTGCCATGGTTTTCCCAACTGTAATATGGTCATGGCAAAAGCTAAGTGTCTGTGTGTCTGTGTGTGTGAGAGAAAAAGGGAGAGAAAGAGGGGAGCAAGGAGAGAGAGAGTGGAGGGGAGGGAGAGAGAGGGGGTAAGGGAGAAAAGGATTGAGAGAGCAGGGGAGGGACAAAAGGAAGAAGAGAGAGAGAAATAACAGTACAGGTAGCAAACACAATCAGTATAAGGGTTGCCTGTAATTATTAATTATATAATTAATGTAAATAGCTTTCAATAAATATTTCTTTCACAAGTACAGACCCATACAGACACCAGCCCCCAAACACACACATAGACCTTTGTTGAAAATTATCTTGTATGTACTTCTCACAGAGAACAGTGATGTACATAAAACATGCTGGGATCTCTTAAAGTTAAATAAACGTTATAGCACATGAATTCTGAATATTTCCTTGGAACTCAGCACCATTCGAATTGTGGTTGAACCACCCATTTTCATTTCAACTAAGGAGAGACATGTAATCTGCAGCAGAATATTTGGCCCTTCTCTCAGCAGAAGTAGGAAGAGCTCAGTTGTTTGTTTGCTCCAGTCTACGTTTTTAATGCTTCCTGTGAATCTTGGGTCTCCTCAGAACTTTACTTAGAAAACATTTACCACCAGTATTTTTCTTTTCAGCCAGAATGATGAGAGGATTATGTCCCTTAGCCATCTTCAGTGTGTTCTTTGGATTTCCCCCAACGTTGTTGTGATAGAACTCTTGAGAAGTTTCTTTATGAAAGGCAAACAAACAAACAAATAGTTGTAAAAGGAGAAGAACAGAGTTATTACAACTTCTTTTGATAAAATTGCGGATCACTTAAAATCAAGTTTTTAATCAACTGGAGTGATTTGGGCTTCATTAGGATGTAGTTTAACATGGCATAATATAGTCAGTTAATTTATACTAATAAAATGTATGCTTCTAAAATTACTTACACTTAATTTGCACTTATAAAATTTGCCTCACACCCAAACCCACTATTATATATAGGTTCTTTTTATTTCAGTTTAAAAAAAAAAGGCTAGTGTTTGGGGATGTTCTTAATAATATTATATAAATCTTTAAAAAAAATTGACCAAATATTACCAACACTCTTGTTTTCTTCTTGTTCTGAATAAAATCACTTGTGTCATTAATGGGTCAGTTTAATGTTTCTCATTACAATATAATGAAAAATCATCGCCGAGAGCATTGGAACAGAATGAATGATGCTAGGAAACAATAATAGGAAAAACCCGTGGACAAATCAGGTGGTATTTGGCACCAAGAAAGCACAAAATACAACTAACAAATGTTTATTGTTTCTTTCTGTTTGTAAGATATGAATGAGCTGTGGGCAGCGCTGGATACAATTCTTGCTAGAGAATTTAGCCAATTCTTGCCAAGTTACCAGAGAATCCACAGTGGTTTTTGTTTGCTTTGCTTTGCTTTTTTGTGAGGTGGGGGTGGTGGGAAGGCTATAAAGGACTAGGGATGACTAGCTGAGACTGAGGGACAGCTGCTAGCAGTGTGGAGTTACTAAAGTAACATGTGAATGAGGCATGAAATAATAGACCCCATCTCTGAAAAATGAAGCCGTGTAATGGCTGACGTGCATTATGCTTTGCTGCAGATAACACGGAAGAGACAAAGCCAAAAGGCACTTGCGGATTAAAAAAAAATCGAACAATAAAACCATCAAATGGAAAAAATCTTTTCATGTGCTCGGTACCTACCTCTGCATCTTACATTCTGTCCTCTTCCCATTGTCCCAGCCCTCCCTCAAACTGCCAGCTGGAATATTTTGATCGAGAGCGGTACACATAAACAATTAACACTTTGTGACATTTGATATAGCGGACCCAGAAGGCTAGAGATGGATTTAGTAAATAATACGTGGCCAGCTGAGAACACTTGGAATGTTAGGTAGGAAAAGATCAGAAAACTGGACTTGGCACATTCATTTTTGATGTGTCTGGAGTCAAAACAAGAGAAAGCAATGATCAACAGTTTTTATTATAACTGCAGGTTTCCATGTGTATTTTCAAAGTATGAGATTCATCTCATTATCAGTGTCCATCTGGTAGATATACCTGTTTTCCTTTGCTTAATTAGATCTTGGACATGAAACTTTTAATGCTAATGCATCAATACTTCAATCTCACATTTAAACCCAATTAAGCTACAGCGGGGATCATAAAGTGATTTCAAAGGGGTCTGAGAAAAACTTTTAAGTTATATGACAAAATTATTTGTGTATGTGTATTTCCACTCGCAACTGGTCTACAGCTTTCATTAGGTACCCAAAGAGGTCTACTACCTTTCTCAAGATGAGAGAATTATAATAGAATCTAATGGCCCTTCTTTTCCAAAATCACTCAGTGATGTCTTAATTACCAAGTTCATTGCCCTTGGCATCTTTTCTCTCTCTCTGGTTTTTGCTGATGTATAGCAAATTGCTGTAGGTAATCTTCCCTTTCTAGAAATCCCTCTAATTTTCATGATTTATAATTCTCTCCTGGTTTTCTTCTTTCCCTCTAGTAAGCTCTTTAAAAGTCTCATTCACTGACTGTTTTCCTTCACCTACCAGTAAATGAAAATATACCCCAACATTCTATTCTCTCCCACTTCTGTTTTCCCCTGGATGACTCTCCTGGTTTCAACTTGTGTTGACTCCAGTTGGACACTGTTAGCCATGCCGACTCTTCCAAATAGTAGGCCTTTCTCTTAGCTTACACATATGTTTCTGTCAGCATACGAGGTGCGCATATTTAGAAAACCCAGTTTCAGCTCTGAAAAATATTAAATCCATCTTTTTCCATCCATCTCCAGTACCACCACCCTCCCACCCAAATTAACACTATCACTTGGATGACTGCAATTGTCTTCTAATTGCTTGATTCAGAAGTTCTATTAAATTTTCCTTTTCTCGGGGCGCCTGGGTGGCGCAGCCGGTTAAGCGTCCGACTTCAGCCAGGTCACTATCTCGCGGTCCGTGGGTTCGAGCCCCGCGTCGGGCTCTGGGCTGATGGCTCAGAGCCTGGAGCCTGTTTCCGATTCTGTGTCTCCCTCTCTCTCTGCCCCTCCCCCGTTCATGCTCTGTCTCTCTCTGTCCCAATAATAAATAAACGTTGAAAAAAAATTAAAAAAAAAATTTCCTTTTCTCTTTATGCATTTATCCCTTCACCTCATGGAAACCAGAATATTTTTCCACTGTTGAAGTCTGACTGCATTAAAATCCTGCAATGTTTTCCCACTGCTTTCCATACTAGATCAAAAATCTTCCCACACTTCTACTATCCCTACTGAATCCCATAGTGTCTCTTGGCTTCAACAATTTTGTTATTCTCTTTGACTGGTTTCTATTCCTCCTTTACACTATACTTAACCATACTTTGAAATCATGATCCTGGCTACATTGTTCAGAACCCCAGACAAACATTCAATGTTTCTTTGTTGCCGACGGGAAAAGTCCGGTAACCTTTCAAATCATTCAGGTAGCAAACTCTTCTTTCCAATTTACTTACCATTATTCATATACGCAAAACATATTCTACTAGTTCTTTCCTGCTTGGATAGTACGTGTGTGTGTGTGTGTGTGTGTGTGTGCGCGCGCGCACGCGCTTCAGCCTTTGATTATTCTTCTCCCTCTAATTGGAAAGCTCTTCTTCCATTTTTAAGTATCAAAACATTACCTCA
The DNA here is from genome assembly GCF_022837055.1 of Prionailurus viverrinus. NCBI lineage: Eukaryota > Metazoa > Chordata > Mammalia > Carnivora > Felidae > Prionailurus > Prionailurus viverrinus. Next base: position 98,828,127 of record NC_062567.1, read on the forward strand.
TATTAAAAATAAAAGGTTAATATCAAATAATACTACTACCAGGAAGTCTTTCCTAGCAGTACAAGTAAGGCTTACATGCTCTGAACAAAATCTTATGTGTATGCTTTTTTGATATATTTTTACTGTGAATTTGTTTTGTTTTGTTTTGTTTTGTTTTTATACACACACATGTGTAACCCTCTATTCTAGGCAATAGGCTCTTGAATGTTTTTCCCATTTCTAATTAATCATCATCTCCTTCATGTTTGTGTTTCCTTTGATAAATAAACTGCCCTTTCCCCACTGAAAAGAACATGTCAATGGTTCTCATTTGTTTATATAGTAAGATCCAAATTTTTCTGCACAGACTCAAAGTTTTTCTATTTTCTTTTTCATTGCAACCATCAGTACCATGTACCATTTCTCTTGCAACAACAGAACACTTATTTCCCCAAGCACATCATATGCTCATACCGTCCAGCTTTCACTCCTTATTATTTGGACTTCAATAATTTGTCCCCATGTACCCTGTTGCTTCCTGAACAACAAGCCTGGATCAGGTGCCTCTCTTAAATGTCCCTGTAGTGTTTTGTGCATTTCGTTAACCACACTGTGTTTTTGATTTACTTGTTGACCTGCCTTTCTGCTTATCAACTCTGAATTCCTGGAATGCAGAGATTATCTTGGAATCCTTAGTGCCAGAGTACCTGGAACATAATAGGTGCTTGCTAAAGCTATTTTGAAAGGATAGATTAACTACATACTTTTCATTTGGAAGCCCATTCATTGTTCAAAATTCATCTCGAATTCTACCTTGCTCTGGAGTCCACCAGGATCCCCCAGTTGGAATTAATCCTTTTTCCTTCTACAGGCCACATCCCTCCTTTAACCTTTCTCATGGGATGTTTTACATTTCATTTTGTGAATTTATTAGTTGTGGCTGTTTCTACCACCCTCCCAAGTTCCAGCATACCTCTTCTGGGAAGTTTTCCTTGATACCCACTACCTAGGCAAAATCTCCTCCCCTGACCTCTCACAGCTCCTAATACACTAGTACCTTGTTTTCAAATGATTTATCATATTTAAATTTTAGTACCTAACGTGACATTCTTAAAGCCTACGAGGAAGACTTTTTTAACCTCTATGCTCAAAAAAGTACTTGATTCAGTTCATAATTCATGTTAAACTAACTTGAGCAGTGATTCATTATTTTTGTATACCCCAGGGGTTTGTCTAGGACTAAGAACGTAATAGAGAGGCAGTCAATATTTTATAAATCAATGAATGACTTAATATAGTTAGATTATTGATATAAATTCCATTTTTGTCTTTTAAGGTAAATGAAATTGTCCAGACCATTCATTAGTTTGAACATTTTTTTCTGTATTCTCTGATTTAGGCAATATTTATTCAATGTGATTGGCTCAATATAAGATTAATCGTGGATTAGTTTTCCTAACAAATTTTATATTTAAACTTAAATGAATATATTACTAAATGCCTCAGAATCCTGGCTATTGCTTGTATCCTTTTCTCCTTTCTTTTCAAGTTTATTTTTATTTATTTTCAGAGAAATAGAGAGCAAGTGGGGGAGGGACAGAGTGAGAGGGAGACAGAATCCCAAGCAGGCTCCACACCGTCAGCACAAAGCCCAATCTGGGCCTTCAACTTACAAACCATAAGATCAAGACCTGACCCAAAATCAAGAGTTGGACACTTAACTGACTCAGCCCCCCCGGGTGCCCTTATCCTTTTCTGCTTTTAGTTCTGAAAATGGTATTACAGACAGAGAGAGGTGGCATCTAGGGTGAGGAGTTCAGATATTTACTGGCAGGCAAAAATTGGAATCATGGAATTGTTTTTTAACCCTGAGCAAGATTTACAAATTGAAAATGTCATTGTAAATATGTAAATATTATGGAAATGCTCTTACTGATTAGGATAATTCTAAGAAAACTAATTATGTTCCTGGTCTACCCATCTGTGAGAGCAGTCAAACAGTAAACCGGTTATCATATTTAGATTAAAAGCTATCAGAAAGGAATAATACCTGTTAAAAAACTCAAGAAGTTCAAGAAATGCTGATGTCAAGTGACCCAGTGAAATATAAAAATTTTTGTCTTTGTTTAAAATCACGGAAGTTTCATGCAGATTATAGATAAGTAAATAACCACACTTTTGGCTAAGTCCTGGGGCCGTGCTTTCATGCATCCTATCAAAATAAATTGGAATTAAAATAGTTGAAGTATTAGCACAAACTTAGCTGTGCCATTTTGGATTTATTCTAGCTTTGAAATTACAAGGTTTGCTTAAATCCACTTTTATCATTTTAATACCAAAAGCAAGAATGGTATTTGTCTTGATGTTTGTGGTTTATTGTAAGAGCTCATATCCAGAATTCTCTCTCTCTCTCTCTCTCTCTCTCTCCCTCACTCTTATTTATTTGTTTGTTTGTTTGTTTGTTTTGCTCTTTCTTAAGGGGAGACAACAACTGGAAAACATGCTTTTGTGTTTACAGTTTTATATTTGCTGCAGGCGTTGTGTATTGGCTTTTGTCTTTGCTCGTTTCTTTATAAAATATATCCTTTCAGCATCATATGTTTTTTTGTTTTGTAGAATAAAGTTTTATGTCACTGGAATGAGCTATGGGTTTTTAAAAGATACTGGATGGAAGACAAAGTGTGCTCTTCCTAAACGATGAATTGCTTACCACTGATATAAATTTGTCATTGATATTTGTTTTCTTTTTTTTTTTTCCCAAGGAGTTGCAACAGTATCTAGCTAACCTGGCTGAACAGTGCAGTGCTGATAATAATGGTGTAGAACTCCCTGTTGTAATAATTCTTGATAATCTTCATCATGTGGGCTCTTTGAGTGATATCTTCAATGGTTTTCTCAACTGTAAATACAACAAATGGTATGCTTATGAAAGGTTTGAATGATGAAATGATAATAAAATTTGCCTTCTTATGCCTTTAAACCTTTTAAAACCCATGGTTTTCAGTGGATGCTATTAATGTGAGAAGCTTCATTAATATTATAATGCATTTTTAAAAACTCCCTGCGCATTTTTTCAAACGTCTGTTTATTCCTTCAACACTTAGTCCCAGGCAACTTTTATGGAAACATGTTTTACTTGATGGTGTTAGCTTCTACAGATATGCTGAAGGTCTGGGAGACCAGTATCCATGACAGAATGGATCGAGGAAATGAAGAACTAAAATGAAGCTTTAGGGCTCTGGTTTCATTTTTACTCCATATCAAAGTTTCAATTCATCCTTCCCATAAAGATAAACTTAATGCATTCAGATATATCTCTTTCCATTAATGAGTCTAATTTTTAACTATTTACTCTGAAAGTAAAAGGTTGAAGTCGGATATAAAAAAATCTGAAAACCCACTAAAGATTCACTATAGTATGGCCTCTAAAGAAAGGGTATACAAGAGCAAGCTAAACATTAGTTTTAATGGTGCAAATATCCCAATTAATCTCTGCTAGAGATTTTTTAAATGCTAAAAATAGATCAGCATAAGCACTGAAACAAGAATGCAAATTTTCTCATGTTATTAAGAAACTTTAAAATATCTATGAAATAATAAAAAAAGGAAAAATTAATGCATTTGATTATAATCGTAAGAGTCATAAGATATCATAGTGAAATGAGGCTACTGTGATTATTCTAACCTTTTTATCTTATAGATGAGTAAACTCAGATTCAGAAAGGTAAAAGAATTCTCCTAGGATGCCAGACCTGAAATTAGACTCCCAAATCCAAATTTCCGCTCAATGATCTTTGTTATTTTTCAACCTAACATAACAGTATTACCCTTTTAAAGCCTAATGTTAAAATGGAATAATCCATATTTACCTAAATTTTTTCTTAAGGCAATTTAATGTACTAATCTCTTTTACCTTCAGTACATCTGCACATTTTATTTTATTTTCCAGTCCATATATTATTGGAACAATGAATCAGGGAGTTTCTTCATCACCAAATCTAGAGTTGCATCACAATTTCAGGTAAAGATAAACCGAATGTTTTACTTTTATTATTATTATTTATTTTATTTTTTTTGTAGCATCTCTTTCTCTTTGCTTTCGGTTAGTGTTCTTCCATTTGTACATTGACAACTGCTGCCCATGGTGACCTGTGGTGTGAAAATAATTCTCACTTCTTCTGACATTCTTTCTCGAGCAGACGTTTTGTAATCCTCAACCATAATCAGAAGTGTTTCTTTAAAAACGAGAGAGAGAGAGAGAGAGAGAGAGAGAGAGAGAGAAAAGAAAAGGAAAGAAATGTTTGTCCTGCTCGCATTGTCACCAGCTAAAGTAGAGCATTTTTCTTCTAAGTGTGAGGAATGTGAAGAGAGTTCCTATTTCAGGATTTGTGATTCTCCTACAGAAGACGACTCGGCGTGTATACTCCCACTCACTTCTGACACACAAGAGTTTCCCTTTAGCTCAAAAAGAAAAGTTAGTTGCTTTATATGCCTCTAATGCTAATGGATCTGTAACCCCTTTGAGCATTAAAGTGAGCCACCAATTAAAATAGGAACATTCTTAATTTTAATTGGAAAGAGAATGCTGTGGGCTTAAAACTTAATTTATTTAAAGATTTATGATTTTTTTTTTCCTTTTTGTAGGTGGGTGCTATGCGCAAACCACACAGAACCAGTGAAAGGATTTTTAAGCAGATATCTTCGAAGAAAACTGATAGAGATAGAAATTGAAAGGAATATACGCAATAACGACTTAGTCAAAATTATAGATTGGATTCCTAAGACATGGCATCATCTCAACAGTTTTTTGGAAACACACAGTTCTTCTGATGTTACCATTGGTGAGTTCCAAAATTGCAATATGCCATTTTCCAGGAACTAAGAGTACGGTGCTGAAGATGGCCAGATTGGATGGTAGAAAATAACAAGTGAAGCTAATTTTTTCAGGCTTCCAAAGATTTAAGTTTTCTCTTTCCCTTCTGAAAGTTTGCCTTCTTCTAAGCTTTATATCTCTGATTACATTCATTTTGGCTGACAATTATGGTTTCCTAAGATTTGACTGAAATCAAATAAGTTTAACATAGACAACTATTTAAAAATCAGATAATCATTTGAAATAAATTGTTATCTGTTTCAAGTCCTTTCTTATGCTAAAAACAAATTTTATTTTATTTTTTTATTTAAAATTTTTTTTAACATTTATTCATTTTTGAAAGGCAGAGAGAGAGAGAGAGAGAGAGAGAGAGAGAGAGAGACAGCATGAATGGGGGAGGGGCAGAAAGAGAGGAAGACACAGAAACAGAAACAGGCTCCAGGCTCTGAGCTATCAGCACAGAGCCTGACGCGGGACTTGAACTCATGGACTGCGAGATCATGACCTGAGCCGAAGACAGCCACTTAACCGACTGAGCCACCCAGCCACCCCTAAAAACAAATTTTAATCAGTGATTCACATCAAATATAGTTGTGAGAGAAGATTTTAGTTAGAAACACTTTAGGTGTTTTATGGATAATTGAAGTTGTTTTATATTTTTCATTGAGATAAAACTGAATTACTTCCTGTTAGTTGACATAAAGATGTTTATTTTTCTATTCCTCCTTAAAGTGCATGTATAAAAGTCTCTTTCCCATACTGATGGATCATAAAGATGCAGTCAATAAGATACAATGTAAATGAGAAGAAGAATTTAACATTTGAGATCAGAAGACCAAAGCTGAGTCCCGTTTCTGCAAATAATGACATATTTTATATTTGGCAGTTTATTTCAGCTCAGTTTCATTATCTGTAAAATGGGGCATGGGGTTTGGATTATGACATGTAAGGTTTCTCCAACTCTAATATATTATATTTTAGATTAAGATTTTAGGGTCAAAGGAAGGGGAATTCAGAAGAGTGAGTCATCAGTAAAATGTACTTTGATAATAATCAAGCTGGGCAAGACTATAATTTCTTAAGAATCCTGCAAGGCATATTATTACTTCCCAAAAAATGATGTCTGAATATTTATGTGTTCAGGTTGTTAAATGTAATGCTTCTCAAAAATGGTTTGTTTTCTTCTTCTTAGGTCCCCGACTTTTCCTTCCTTGCCCTATGGATGTCGAAGCTTCTAGAGTTTGGTTCATGGATCTCTGGAACTATTCTTTGGTTCCTTACATTCTGGAAGCAGTGAGAGAAGGTCTTCAGGTATAGCACTCAATTTTCTTTACTGTTTAAAAACAAACAAATAATATCATCCTTTTGAAAGCCAAAAACACTTTTTTCTCTCAGTATATATACAGAAAACTGAAGGCATGAACTACATAAAAATACTGGGAAAATTCTGAAGATCAGCTAATATATCGCACTTTATTTATCTATGTGTTCTCTTCTGAGAATAAATATGTAGAAGAAAGAGAAAACACTTATTCCAACGACCACCCATTTAAAGCCAAATTTATTGCCATGGATAATAGCAGTTAGTTGATAGCCAGTTAATTGGACAGTGCTACATCTTATAAGACAGGCATGTTTACATGGGTCTTGAACACTTATTCTTTTATCATGTAATTTGTAACAAATAGTTTTTGCTTACAGGTTCCCTGTTTTTAGCATGTTTCATTTTTTGGAGCCCTTTAACGTCACTTGTAAGATCCTTTACTATCTTGAGGGAGTGCTCTAAATTCTAAGGCAGTTGACTTTTTAAAACCTATGGTAGGGAAGGGCCTGGATGGCTCAGTCGGTAAAGTGTCTGACTTTGGCTCAGTCTTGATCTCACAGTTTATGGGTTCAAGCCCTGTGTCCGGCTCTGTGCTGACATCTCAGCACCTGGAGCCTGCTTCAGGAGATTCTGTGTCTCCTTCTCTCTGCCCCTCCCCCACTCATGCTCACTCACTCTCTCAAAAAGTAAACAAACACTAAAAAAATTAGAAGTAAAATAAATGAAAACTATGGTAGGATCGAAAAGAATGAAATCTTGCCATTTGCAGTGTCCTTCCCCTTTCTTTCCCAGCATGCTCTCCTCACCTAGTATAACAGTCTGGCAGCATTTGGAACCATCATGATGGTTCTGGTGAACATGATAAATATTATGTGGATGAGGATGTTCAGAGATAATAACCCTAGAGAATGCTATCAACTGGTTTGCAGATTTAAATAATCCATTTTCGTATTTTAAGAGTATGAGCCAATCTAGCCCCAGTAAATGGTTTCAACAAAATAAAAGACTATACCAAAGGTTTCTGTTTTTTAAGTATAATACATCACTTTTCTGGATACCTCTAAAACTATTAGGCTAAGATATGAGTCTCTCAATTTCAATCATTTATGCAAAAAAAAATTATATGAAAATGTATAATATTCTAGAAGTCATAATTATGAAAACTAATATCTAAATGAATTATATGCTTTCTTCAGATAGTTTCAGTATTAATAAGCTATCATCCAAGTCTTTATATATAAAATTCTCTTTATTTTGTACTTGCTAATACATATAAAGAAAAAGAAGCTTTTACAAACTCAAAAACATTAATACCTAAGAATACTGAGCTTCCTTAGATATCATTTTTGAAAAGGGCATAAGTTCTAGGGTGCCTGGGTGGTTCAATCAGTTAAGCATCTGACTCTTGGTTTCTGCTCAGGTCATGATCTCAGGGTTTATGGATCTGAGCCCCATGTTAGGCTCCGTGCAGACAATGCAGAGCCTGCTTGGGATTCTCTGTCTCCGTCTCTCTCTGCCCCTCCCCCACTCATGGTGTCTCTCTCTCTCTCTCTCTCTCTCTCTCTCTCTCTCTCTCAAAATAAATAAACTTAAAAAAAGTACATAAGTTCTTTTTTTAATATTTTAATCAGTATTATTTATAAAACACTATTCTGAAAATTATAATTTTATACAGCTTCCATTTAGGCAAACGTATGACCATTTGAGTCATGTGTTTCCCAGACTAAAACTGGGAGATATTTCAAAATTACTATTTTTTTAAGTTCACTTATTTTGAGAGAGAGACAAGCGTGCATACGCACAAGTAGGGGAGGGGCAGGGAGAGAGAATCATAAGCAGGCTCAGCACTGTCAGTTAAGAGCCAATGTGGGCTTAAACTCATCAATCTACATTCAATCATGACCTGAGACAAAATCAAGAGTCGGTCACTTAACCAACTGAGCCACCCAGGCACCCCTCAAAATTATTTTTGAAGAGGGATAGAAATGTCTTGTTTCTTGCTGTGGGTGTAGATGTTTAGTAATAGGTTAGTGTGAATACTAAATCAACCATGATGCAGGGAGTGTAGAGGGGGAAATCTAACACAATGGAGAGATAAGAAATCCAGAAATCCATTGGCAGATGATATTCCTGGGGTGGTCCACATATATGTTTTCTGTAAGAGCAGGAAGAAAGGGAATCGCGTGTGTTATAAACCATTTCCTTGGATTCAAAACCTTGAATTAGAACAAGAGGTGAAAAAACAAAGCCTGACTGCAAAGATGAAAATCTGAGTTGAGAGGAGTGGAAAAATTTCTTTTTAAATGAATGCTTTGATGAGGAACCATATGGGGATACTCTCTGCCAGATGTTCTAGTTGGAAAAAAAAAAAAACCTCTGGTGATAACAATGGATTCTGATTTTTATTCTGGTGATTCTACCTTTCTTGAAATGTGAACAATCTACTTATAGTATTCTAAATACTTAACTATATCTGCTTTCCATTACTTTTATATAGTATCTATTTTACTCTGAAATATAGAATTGGACCTATTTAGCATTTTATTTTATTTATTTATTTATTTTAATATAAAAACATTTCTTTTTTTTTTTTTACTTTTTTTTTTTTTTGAGAGACAGAGACAGAGCACAAGTTGGGGAGGGGCAGAGAGAGAAGGAGACACAGAATCCAAAGCAGGCTCCAGGCTCTGAGCTGTCAGCACAGAGCCTGACGTGGGGCTCGAACTCACAAACCATGAGATCATGACCTGAGCCGAAGTCGGACACTTAACTGACTGAGCCACCCAGGCACCCCAATATTTAGCATTTTATTAGCCACCTCCAATTTTGCTCTCCTTGGTGATTCATTAAAAGGTTGGCATCAGTTGATTCTAGACTTTCATATTCTTTTTATAACATATATTTTCCAAGAAATGTAAATTTTCGTTCAATTAGCTTAACTTGCATAGCATGCTTTGTCTTACAGATCTATGAAGCAGGTTTTTAACTAGAGAAAACTTTTGCTCCAAAACAAGAGAACTATATAAAAAAAAAAAAAATCTAGGATTGCTACTCCTGCCATCATCTCCCAGGAAATACACAGATATCAGGACCTGGCCTCCTCTCTCTCTCTCTCTCTCTCAAGTCAAGGCTGACACAACCCTGCATAGTTCCTCCAGGAGAAACCCAAAAGATAATTCGAAGGCAATCCATGTGTCTTTTATGGTGTCAGTGTCCACCATTTTGCTCTTGTCTAACTGAACCACAATAAGCCATAGAGAACAGCTCACAGTATGCTATCTGGGACCAAATATGCACCTGGTAACCAGGATTGCCCTCAGTCGAGCAGGTCAAGGAGAAAGGGAAGTAGATCAAAGAACAAGTTTGCCCATGTTACTGCTGTCTCCTCTTCATTTTAGCTTGTCTTTCTGTCCCCCTGCGGCCTTGTGATTGTTTACAAAGTCCCCTCTAATAGTTTCATTTTTTCTTCCAGCTTGAAAAACTTTTAGCATATCTTGTACTCGTCTTCTCCCCTCGAATCCACTGCCAGTACTTTAACAAGGCTTTATTATCTCTTTCATACTGACTCTGCTTCCACTTGAGTCCTTCCATTTCCCATTTTTCTCTTCTTTTACCACTGACCTTATAAATATATATCTAAAAAGAGTTTTTACGGGAACAACGAAATTATTGGGGGAAATTAATCCAAAGAAAATGGCTATCAGAGAAAGGATCCTTATTTTCAAAGAAAGTTTGAGTAGAATGAGGTTGACAGAGAAAAAGTCTCTTATTTGGTTTATCATCTTCCCAAAGTGCACTTTAGTAGAGAACTCTGTTTACTGTCTAGCATGCCTTGTTTCAGTTCTCCCTCACTGGAACATTCCTTTCTCAGCTGTGAGTTTTCTTTTGGTTAATAAAATTACTAATAAAGATAAATGTGCGCCGTGATATTTATATGTGTTTTACATAAACCTCCCTCACCCTGTCTCCCAAATGGTGACCACCTAGCCCAAATGGTCAGCCTTCATTTTGTTTCTCCTTCAAGTTTCAAGAGAGATATGTACACAGATGTGTATTTATAATCTGAAAAGTTGTATACAGACACAGTCCGCTTGAAAGGCCCCTAAGAACTCAGGGTGCAAAGGAATCAGTAAGTTAGTGTCACCTGTTTTACTGAATAGAAATATATTTTATATTTATTAAATATGTAACCATTTTTTAGATGTATGGGAAACGGGCACCTTGGGAAGACCCCTCAAAGTGGGTGCTTGACACATACCCATGGAGCTCAGCGTCTCTGCCTCAGGATGGTCCAGCATTACTTCAGTTGCGACCAGAAGATGTTGGGTACGAAGGCTGCATAGCCACTAAGGAAGCCACAACCTCAAAGCACATTCCACAAAGTGACACGGAAGGGGATCCTCTGGTAAGAAACTGACGTGTGATCCTTTAATATAAGTTTAATTACAGTGTGTGGTCATCACTATTTAGTCATTTGTACCAAGGATATAGTTATCTTAGGTAGGATTTGGTACTGTCCTGATATAGGTATTTAGTTTTAACTCTGCTTTGGCCTGCTTTCATTGGGTGAAATTCTTAAAGGCCAACCTTGAATGCTTAAAAATCAAGAAACACTAAAACTAGGCCGTATTCTTTGACCCTAATTTTTATCTTATTAGGTGTAAAACTGTGTAAATAAATTAATAAATCTTCAACATTACAGACTCAATTCACTAGGTATTTAAGAGGACACTGAATTTTGTGTTTAAATTTTAAAAAAAGAAAATAATGTAACATACACTTGGAGAACTAAAGAATATTTTACATATATCAACTAGTTTGACTAAATTTAGAATTAGTCTTTTGTTGCCTGTGGTAAAGAATAAACTGACTTGGAAATCAAAGGGGACTTATTCTCCCTGATTCTCCCTGTCCTGCTTAATTTGCAATTGTGTGTAGCTTAATAAAGATGAGTAAAACTCCAAAGTATGAGTACTCTGAAAATATTAAGTAAAGGGTATTATTAGGAAAATATTTTATCTTTATGTATTTATTTTTTTATGTTTGTAGATGCATTTGTATAGATTGGTATCAAATGTAGTGTGTTTATTAGCTTGCCATTCTAAAGAAATCACTGGACTTGCACATTCCATACAGGAAGAAAAGATACTGAAAAAAAAAAGCCATTTTGCTACTTAGAACAAATGAACAAAAAAGAAAATGATTAAAAGTCATAACCTATGATTATACCCAAGAACATAAAATGACTTGATATTTTCTGGAATATTCCTATACCCTCAACCCCAATACATATACAACGTTATCATCCCAGATGACCATTCTTAACATTTTGGGGGTTACATGTGAACAGCCTCAGAGATTTTTAAGATCTTTTCCCCAGCAAAGTGCACTCACACACAGGAAAATTTGCATACTATTTCAAAGGCTTCCATAGAGTCATGGAAGTACACTTATAGACCTGCTTAGAGTCTGGGGGACTCCTATATAGGACTTCCTATATTGGACTTTTGCTCTAGACCATCAAATCCTTAAGGGCCTAGACTTGTATTTTTATTACAGGTAGCTGGCCCTTTAGCTTGTACATAGCTTGAAATCAACAGTGGTAGAGGGATTGGTTTGGATGCAACATAATTGTGAGCATACACTAATTGCTTACAGAATGGTTAACATTTAACAGTAAATATAAGCTTTAGAGTACAAGTATGGGTTATCATATATGAATTTTTTTTTATTACTTCTAGTCTTACCTTTGTAGTGTTGATAGACTGTGTCTGCAGTAGGGAGAGGTTTTATAGCGTTTGTATTGACAATTATACTGTAGAGTAAGTTATGCCCTCAGCTTTCCCAATTCCCACACTCCTCATCAGCTAAACCCTGCAATCTTCCCTGGCTCTAAGTGCTCTTGTCTTCTAGTGTGGAAAAGAGGTCCAGAATCTCCCATACTGAGGGAAAATTAGGGTTAAAAAAATCTGATTCTTAAACAGCTGCTCAACTAAATATCTTAAGAAACAGGGATTATGAAATGTTAAATAGAAGACTTATCTAAAAGTAAATCTTGGATCAGGCATATTCTGATAAAAAAATAAATATCCTCTTGGTCTGCTTTTATTTTGTTGTAGTTCTATAATTACTAACATCAAGTAAAATATATTTGTGGTCCAATCTAAATAAAAAGTATTTGGGAAAAAATCCACTATTTAATGTCAGAAATACATATTTGGATATGAACAAGGATTCAGGTTTTTGATGCATCTCCCAGTATTTGATTCATTATCAATAAACTCATTCATAGTTCCGTAAGTGTTAATAAGTATGTACTCAGGGCTAAGACCTGGTGGTCAGGACAAAAATAAAATATCATTTCTGATCCCAAGAAGCTCACAGTCCATTAGTGGAGAGAGATGTCTACTTATATAAATTATAGTTAATAGTAGTCACATGCTAGGTGAAGTTGTGAGTCCATTGAGGAAGTGATTAGAAGAAAGCTTCACAGAGAAGGAGATACTTGAGCTGCATCTGGAAGGATGAATAGAAGTTCATCCTTGGCTGGAGAACATCCAAGATTAAGGTTGGCTGGAGAACATCCAAGATCAAGGAAGCAGCAGGGGAACTGTGAAACAGTATAATAAAAATGATGAGTTTAGGAAGCTATATGCAGATTGGTGAGATTAGAACAAAAGGGGCAAGAACAATTGAAGCTACAAAAGTCTGCAATTGCTACATTATGCCCAAGGCTTTTTTATCTTTGAAGGAATCACACAGATAATGAGGCATTACCAAAGGTGTTTGGGCAGGGCACTTAATTTACCTCAGCTAGATTTGCAAATTATAAAGATCACTTTGGTAACAGAACAGAGGACAGATTAAAAGAGAGAGGCTGGAGGCTGGGAGCCCAGCAGATTTGTAAATAGCAGGGGTGATAAGGACCTGACCAAGGACAAGACATAGGAGAGGAGGGAAATTCTTGTGCAGAAAATAATGATTTATCCCCATGACTATTGGTTCAGATGTAACCTTGCCCCCTCTTGTAATCTCCTTTGACCCGAACTGTGAGAAAGCAAAGTAAATCCCTTGTGTACATTTATTATGGATCTGAGACTTGGAACTTATTCTAACAAAATGTATTTACTATATGGCACAATTTTCATAGATTAAGACTTTAATAACACTTCTGTTATATCATAAAACGTTTATAGCATTCAGCATTCAAGCGATTTGAAACATTTATGAGTGAGATAGAATAATAACCCTTTAAACAGACTTCATTTACAATTTCTACTCTTAGTAAATCAGGAGGACGCTCAACACACAATTGCGTTTCACAAATTCTCTTTACTCAAATGCTTGAACATACAGCTGGCGACTAATGTGGGAGGAATTGACACCAGAAAGGAGAGAGACAGTATGAATGTGAATGGAGGTTAGGGTGTGTGGGTGAGAGAGAGAGAGGGAGAGAGGGAGACAGAGAAAGGAAGCGTTGATGGAGATTTGGCTTTTTGCCTTATTGGGTTTGAGAGATTGTCACTACTTTCAAATCTGTATGTAGCTGATTGAATAAATTCAGAGAGTTAGACTAACAATTATGTTGAAAAATGTTGTCCTGAAGAATATGAAAATGACTTTAAAATGTGCTATAAACTGTGAACTTCTTGGTGAGAAAGGCATACTTGCTGTAATTGGTGATTATCAGTTTATCATTTATTTCAAAAGCATTTATTGAACACACATTTTACACTGAGCCCGCAAGCATGCATAGCCTAACGTATCACTAAGGAATCCTTTTTTTAGTTTTTTGTTTGTTTGTTTGTTTGTTTGGATCAGATTCTCTATTTCTCTAGGTTGGAAAAAAAAAAGAACAACTTTGATGACTTTATAAAATAATAACATTAGTCTGCATTAAACAACAGAAAGATGATTACAATTTATAGAATCCCTCGACAAGAAAACAAGTCCACTCCTTTCATGAAGACAGGTGCCAGTTTTTCTGCGCTTTCTCAAATGGTTGCACAATCCATCCACAATTTGCTTTTAAACAATTTTTCTTTTGTCTCCAAAGTGGGTCTGCAGATCTTACCACAAGCCAAGCAAGGTGGCTGCCTTTTATTTTGTAAGACATGGAAACGCTAGCTGTCTTTCTCCCCAGGTGCTTTCACGCATATGCCCCTTTTACTGGAACACATATTACCATTGTCCTATCAGCTGGGAGACCTGAGACAGCTGCTGCTGTTCCAGAAGGCGGCTCTTGTTTTCAGTGGCGTAGCAATCATATTTTAGCCAGAAATTGCAACAACGTCAGAAACTTGACAGGGATTCTTTCCTTCTCCCTCTTCCAACACTCATGGTCGGCTTCATTCACTCACCTCCTTGGAGGTCAGCTCCTGAACAGCAGATGGTGTGCTTGAGTGCGGCAGCTGGCTTCATTCCCCTCCGTCCCCTCCTTCTCTCGGGGGAGCGCGAGTGGGCGCCAGTGTGCGCGTCTGCGTGTGTATGAACATTCACGACTTTCCGTTGCCATTCAACGCTTTCTGCTTCTCCCCGCCAAAAAGCTAGGCAGCTTGGCGAACTCTCCAGCAAAGAGCCCAGATGTCCAGCTGTGATAGGGTTTCCTTCCCAGTCGCCCTGCTGGAGCAGTATTCATTCACGACCCCAAATAAAAGAGCTGTCTCGAGGCCCTGTTTTGTCCTTATGGTTTGGTGGCGTAGCCGTGTTTGGGAGAAACCGTGTAGGAGCTGGAGGCAACTAATAAAAATCTCAGATTGTTTTCCCGTTTCACTTGGACGGGATGAGACGGTGCCTCCGTGTGGCTCAGGGCCGTGTGTTTTGTGGGGCTGGCTCGCTCACTGCATCACTGCCTACATCGATGTCTCTTTTTCTTTCTTCAGATGAATATGCTAATGAAACTCCAAGAAGCAGCCAATTACTCGGGCACACAAAGCTGTGACAGCGATAGCACCAGCCACCAAGAAGACATTTTAGACTCATCTCTCGAATCTACTCTCTAGAGGGTGAAAAAAGTTAGGGGAAGAGACTCATGCTTTTTCCAAATGTGTAAAAAGTAAAGTATTTTCACTAAACCACTGCCAGTATGAAAGCACCCTGTCAGGGGCCCTGACCCAGAGTTGTGGTCTCCAAGGAGGCAGCTGAACCGAGTCTGAACCGCCAAGATGCTAAATTGAGATGGGAGCTTAACTTTATTTTGTTTCTAGGCATTTTTATATCCGTGGAGTGACGTACGGCTCCACTGCTCAACTGGAAAGGACCCTAATGACAGGGCAACCGAATAGATTGCACACGGGATAGCCAAACTGGACTTTATTTTTCTCCTCTTTAAACGTTTACAGTGCAGACCTTTTTTTGTCCCCTCCTTTCCGTTTCCTCTGACGGGCCGTCCTCCCCAGGCAGGGCCCCTTCTCCGTCCAGCCTCCTTTGTGCCACATGGTGCTGGTCCCAGGGCTCCAGTAGTGTTCGTGTGGTGCGCTCACCCCATTGCAAAATGCAGCCGCGAGGCCAGCCCTCCGTCAGCACAAAGGGAATTGTGCTACCGCCAGGAAAACACTACTGCGGCGAGCTGGATATGTGCCAATGTGATTCCTAACTGCCACGTTCACACGATGTGCTCCGCCCACTTTTCCGTGTATGAGTCACAGGTTTTATAAGGTTGTTTTTACCACAGTGGTCTTTGTAAACCACCTGCCCACTCCCTTAACAAGAGTTTTATACCAGTTAATAGTCGACACTGACAAAAGGCTTTTTTAGGGCTTCGTTCGTTTGAGCCTTTTCAGTGAAAGAAGGAACATTTCCTATGGTGCTGTCTCACTGCCTTAAAACAGATTTCTACAACAGTTTAACAGCTGGTTTAAATCCTAAACCACTGGTAATTTCCACTGTCTTTTCATTTACAACCAAGCAATGCCAGTTAATACAATAGCCTCATCTCTATATATCTTTTTTTTTTTTTTTTGGAAGAATTGGTTAGGAGAAAAAAAAAATCAGTATTTTTACCTGGGGTGTTTAGATTGCCCTTTCTCCAAAATGTTCAAGTAACCCGGAAACCCTCTCTGACCGTCACTTAAAAGCGAAGACATGTGGCTGAACTCCATCCAGTTATAGGCAAGAGAGTTTTAGAAGGAGGGAGATTTGGAGATGCAACATGAGCACAACTGTCTGGCTTTCCTCCCCGATTCCTTTTCTTCTTATTACTGTTACTCTTAGTTTTGAGCATGTTGTTTCGATTGCTATTGTCGTACACGAGAAATTCAGCATTAAAGAACACTGAAGCAGTGTAGTCACTGTGGAAGAGGAAGCGTTTATACTGTAAAAGAAGGTTAGATTTGCACAGTCTACTGGGTAGGTATTGTAAATAATCATTTTAAAAACTCGCACAAATCCAAACAG
Source organism: Prionailurus viverrinus (assembly GCF_022837055.1). Lineage (NCBI taxonomy): Eukaryota > Metazoa > Chordata > Mammalia > Carnivora > Felidae > Prionailurus > Prionailurus viverrinus. The sequence continues at coordinate 98,844,698 of NC_062567.1, forward strand.
ACACACACGAAAATGTTTCTTATCCCGTTGGTGTTAAGCGGTGTTTCGCTTGCTGAGATTTCCTGTACATTGCGAACAAATACAGAATGCAAACCCTCGAAGCTGTTATTATCCGGCGTGTTTGTCCTGTACTTACGGTTGTTATGACTATGCAGGAGCTATCAGTGCTAGAGTGAGCATGCTTCAAAACTGTTCATGAAGCCAATACGTATTTGGAAAAGAAAAATGTCCAAAAGTGCATCTGTTGTGGCAGGCTTTAAAGAGAGTGCATGAAAACTGATGGGAATCATTGGAGAAGTTACCACCATCCACAGGACGGGTCTTTAAGTTTTTAGAACCGAAGGGCTAGGCCATGGTGTAGGCTTGTTCTATGCACGTGAAAATATGTTGCTTTCAGGAGGTGCAATTGGTGCTACTCTCTGTGACCACCCGTGGGTCAGTTGCTCTAGAACAATAACAACACAAGACATCTGTGCAGTTTTCAGAGTGTCTCTAAGTCTCTAGGTCCTACCCGGTGCTATTGCCCTAAGGGAAATCTGAACCGAATTTATGCACATAGAATTGTCACCCTGACTTTGAAGCCTCAAACATGGATCAAAGCTGTTTTGAAACATCACTATATGTAGCTGGATGAGTGACTAGTTGCCCTTGTATAATACGTGATCTAAAACAATTGCTAATCTTTCCCTGCCATTTTGAGAAACACAGTCCAAACATGATCATAAACAGAAATCCCTGCAATACATCCCAGTAGGTTCACCTAGTTTACAACTTAAACTAGTTTGTGAAACATTTGTCTGTAAACATTTTATATTTTGTACATTTTTGATGTAACATATCATGTAAATAGGCAGAAACAGTGAAATAAATCATCTGAAAAGTTTTGTAGTCTTTGTAAAGCCCCGACAATAAGTACTTGGTGTCAATGGACTTAACTGGATGATGTATTTTCTATTGGTTTATTGTTCCTCTAGCTTGTAAACCAGCTTGCATATATTTTTTTGCAAACGTGCACCCTGTATCTGTCTAAATTATTACTTTGCCATTAAAGTGGAATTATTTATTGACAACGAGGTGTGGTGTCTGTGTATGGAGAAAAACTGAATAACCATGTGCCAAAAGTGTCAAGCCTTCAAACGTTGCTTGTGCTATTAATACGCCATCAACAGGGATGTGTGTAAATTTTCATTTTTTATATCTTACAGAAAGAACCACATAGGTTTTAATAAATAAACTGAGGGTACTAGAAATAAACTGAGGGTACTAGAAATATTTTTTAATGAAATTTATTCAGTGAGTATTTTTAGAAAACTGTGACTAGTGTAAATGTTTGATTATAAAATAAGAATTGATATAAAATAGAATATTGATATTACCTAAATCAACTTAAGTGTTTCTTTGTTTATATTTCATTAAATCCTCGATTTTCTAAAATACTTATTTTGAGAGAGAGAGAGCATGTGGAAGGGGCAGAGAGAGAGGGTGGCTCTCTCTACACCTGGGTGGCTTGGTTGGTTAAGCGTCCAATTCTTAGGCAAACCATAAGAGACTCTTTTTTTTTTTTTAAGTTTACTTTTGAGGAGGAGGGTGGCAGAGGGAGAAAGACAGAGAGACAGAGAATCCAAAACAGGCTCTGCGCTGTCAACGGAGAGCTGGCTGTGGAGCTCCAACTCATGAACTGTGAGATCATGACCTGAGCCGAAATCAAGAGTCAGCCACTTAACCAACTGAGCCGCGCAGATGCCCAACTATTAGAGACTGTTAAATTCAGGGAACAGAGTGTTGCTAGAGAGGTGTTGGGTGGGGGGTTGGGCTAAATGGGTGATGGGCATTAAAGAGGGCACTTTTTGGAATGCGCACTGGGTGTTGTATGTAAGTGAGGAATCACTAAATTCTATAGCTGAAATCATTACTACACTGTATGTTCACCAATTTTGATTTAGATAAAAAAATAAATACTCTCAAAAAGAACAAAAAGAAAAGAAAAGCATCCAACTCTTGATTTTGGCTCAGGGTCATGATCTTACGGTTTTGTGGGTTCAAGCCCTGCATCGGGCTTTGCAAACTGACCGCGTGGAGCCTATTTGGGATTCTCCCTCTCCTCTCTCTCTGCCCCTCCCCTGCTCATGCTCTCTCTGTCTCTCAATAAACTTTAAGAAACTCAAAACCCTACTTATATTGGGGCACCTGGGTGGCTCAGTTGAGCGTCCCACTTTGGCTCAGGTCATGATCTCGCAGTTCATGAGCTCGAGCTCCACAGCAGGCTTGTGCTGATAGCTCAGAGCCTAGAGCCTGCTTCAGATTCTGTGTGTGTGTGCCTCTGCCCTTTCCCCGCCCCCCCCCCCCCCCACCTCCCCATCTCTGTCTCTAAAAAATAGATACACATTAAAAATTTTTACAAAAACCTACTTATATCATCCAAATATACATTATATTTACTGGAGTTGGAACCTAAGGTATTTTGAAAAAAAATTCTAATATAAAGGGAGTTTTTATAATCTCAATTAAAAAATTAGGCACCCCCCAAAAAAATTATTCTGCTTTAACATATTTTAGAAATAAAAGTTTAAAAGAGGATTTAATGAAGGGCACCAGAGGGGCTCAGTTGGTTAAGTGTCTAACCCTTGATTTCGGCTCAGGTCATGATCTCACAGTTCGTGAGATCTCACAATTCTCTCTCTCCCTCTCTCCCTCTCTCTGCCCCTTCGCATCTCACTCTCACTCACTCTCTCTCTCTAAAAATAAACTTAAAAAGAAAAGCATTTATCTTTTAATTTAATTTCCTCATGTAGAAAAGAGAGAGAGTAAGGATACCAACCTGTAGGGCTGTTGGAGGACTGAGTTAAGATCTGTAAAGCACTTAGAATAATGTCTACATTCATGAAACTTGGAATAAATGTTAGCTGCTGCAATGACATGGCCATGATAAGAATTGTATCAGTAGTATAACATATTCTCAGGATTCAGTTTGTAAACTGGTAATATTAGAGTCTTGCTAAAAATATGTCTTCCATCCAATTTTCTCACCTATAAAGTGGGATAATTATAGTATCTATTCATAAGATTGTTTTCAGACACGGATAGAATGAATGATCACATGAATTATATTTGAATTCAGAGAAATTCAAATGTCTTCATTTCAGCCTTTTGGATTTTCACATTTAAAAGGCCCTATGTTTTTATAAGAAATAAGCCACCTTAAAAATGTCTAGTTCTATGTCTTTGATCAGTGAAGATGTTTAAAAAAGAAGTTTCCGTTGTGTTTTGCTTTATTGGGTTGTAGGGTGGCACCAAGTAAACTATGTCATTACAGAGTGCAATATTATTTTTAGTTTAGTGGAAATGATCTGGATAATGATGCAGAGGATTTCTTCGTGAAGTATCCGTTATCTCTTAGGTAGGAGTTCATCAATAAGAAAGCATATTCATAGAAATTAAACATAAGACATTCTGAACTATTATCTTAGTAGAGGAAAATGAAAGTTGTCAAGCTGTTTTCCATAAAATTGTAAAAAATAATGATAAACTTTTCCTTTGTCACTGGAACTTTTAACAATTCACCTTAATATTTTAGAATAGCATGATATTAAGTTGATGAACAATGGAGTAAATTATTTTTTACATTGATTATATGTTAAAATACTGTTAATATATTGGGTTATATTAAGTATAGTAATATAAGTAATTCACCTGATTCTCTTTACCTTTTTAACGTGGCTGCTAGAAAATTTACCATTAAATATATGTTGCCCGTGTTTGTGACACACATATTTCTATTCCTGTCGGATAGCACCAGTATTGAAAGACTGATCTTTATAAAATGTAAACGTGATCACACACCCCCTCTCTTTTATATTTCATGTTAACGAATAGGATTCCAATATCAAAGGACAATTCCTTTCTCAACTTGGATTTTGCTTCTCCCTGAGCTGCCTTTTTCACACATCCAGTGCCCCTATTTTTGTTCTGTTCTCTGTTATTGTAACCTAATTACAGACCTGGAAGTAATCACTGAGACAATAACCACAGCTTTCCAGACAATTTACCTATGAGCATGTGTCAGAGTTTTATTATAATCTTGCTACATGGGAAAAACCTCTAGTGGGCCAATTTAAAAGTTTCTCTCCTTCACCCTTGATTGTCGGGTGGAGGCAGGAGTGACTGGTTTCCCAAGACCAATATTTATGCCATAAATAAACAATTATGGAAATTGCGAAACAAATTACCAGAGTTCTGAGCTATTCAAATAAGGAGATTGCTAATTATATCAAGCGATAACATTTTGTCCCAGACTAGGTTTGAAACAATATTTCTTTTACAGTGATTTACTTCCTTTTACCCCAAGGCCTTTACACAGTCTCCAATCCCATTACCTTAGATAAGCCTTTCTGGTCCTCCAGACTAAGTCAAGACTCTGATTTATTTGCTTTCCTAGAAATTATATATAATCATCTTACATAATATATATATTTTACAGGCTTATGCCACTTATCATGCAATCTCAGGGCTTAGAATATAGCAATATAGTGTATTCTGAATGCATACATATTGAAAAAACTATTTATGTACATGGAGATAGCAACGGAACTTTAGCTTTTGTAAAACAAAAACACTGAACCCAAGAAGAGCCACTATTACAGGTGAGGAGCTTCCTGGAAAGCCATATAAATTAAAATCTATGACCAAGAAGGGTGCCTGGGTGGCTCAGTTGGGTGTGCGACTTCAGCTCGGGTCATGATCTCACACTCATGAGTTCGAGCCCCGCGTCAGGCTCCGTGCTGACAGCTCTGAGCCTGGAGCCTGCTTCGGATTCTGTGTCTCCCTCTCTCTCCACCCCTCCCCTGCTCATGCTCTCTCTCTGTCTCAAAAATAAATAAAAAACATTTAAAACAATTTTTAAAAAAAGCTGTGACCAAGGAAGGAAGTGGATAACCTGAGGGTGTGTGTAACCCCGTACAGACAAAATACTGCCTCCCACTTAGGATTTGTTTTCCCTTTAGATGTAATGTACTACCATACTTTCTACCAAGTTTTCTTTTTCTTTCAGCTTTTCAAGTTCTTTGAAGATGACTTAGTTATATATAGTACAATTTAAGCGTGTGGGTTTTGGGGAAATGGATAAAACTTTTGGAAGTGTAGTGCTAGAGCCTAGAAGACAAGTGGAGGCTGAAAAGATCAAAATAGGAATTCTTCACATATAAATGAGAAGTGGAGTTGTGAATTTCATTCTGGGATGTTTTCCCACAGGAAAGATGTTGACCAAGTCAAGAAGACTGGGAATAAAACTTGAGAGGTGTGGTGGACATCTTTATAGTTCACTTGGCCTTTATTTTCCAATTTGCATAATATATCTATGCCCATTTAATGTGACATTTATAAAGAAGGGGTATAATGTAATGGAAAGACCATTAATTTGAAGTCAGAAATCTGTATCCTTGTGATGTTTTGTGATTTGTCCAGGAAGAATCAACTAACCCATCATCTGTGTTCATCTAGGTTTTATCCCCTAAAGATGGTAATAGATAATTAAATACACGTAATGTAACAGAAGTCATTCTAGACATCATTGCGATACAAATGATGTGTATTTATCAGTTCCCAAAAACCATATTCCCAGGGAATAGTAGAAAATCTAGAAGTCTAGTCATAGTCCATCCATGAACACTTGAGTCCTTGTATTTTCAATAGCTGTATTCAGTGTGTCAATTTGAGGCAGCTGGGTATAAGATGTCCAAGGTATAGAAGCTGGACCAAATTCCCAAATGGTGGAATGATCATTTGCCTAACATGAGCACCTCTCCAAAGGTGAGTTGCCCAGTTCCCAAATGGCTGTCCTGGTAAACTGCTTTCATTCCCTTGTCTAGCCCTTCTGTGAGTTACCACTGGTTGTACGGACTGGTAATCTCTGTAGTTGGTTTCTGGTGGGCTAGAAACTCTGAGAGTGATGGGGAAATGCAACCAGGAGCCTGGTATTGGTTGAACTATGAAGGTCAAAAGCAAGCACAATGAACAGCCAGAGTCAGGCTCAAAGTGATTGGAGATAAATCCTCCAGTCTGGCCACCGGAAGCTAGAGGAGGGTGTTTTCCATACCAGTGGTTTCTCAGAGGAGGGAAATACACATGGACTATGTTTGCTGGGAGGCCTCATATTCTGGACTCTTGCAGCACCTATGATAGAAATATGAGAGCCACATACACAATTTAAAATTTTCAGTAGCCATATAATATTAGAAAAGTGAAATTGATTATAACAATGTACTTTATTATCCTAACATATCAAAAAATATTATCATTTCATCATATAATCAAGCTGAATGTTATTTTATTTTATTATTTTAATTTAAATGTTTATTTTTGACAGAGAGAAAACCACAATGCGAGTGGGGTGGGGGGTGTGCAGAGAGTGAGGGAGACACAGAATCTGAAGCAGGCTCCAGCCTCTGAGATGTCAGCACAGAGCCCAAGGCGGCCTCGAACTCAGGAATGGTGAGATCATGACCTGAGCGGAAGTCGGATGCTCAACTGATTGAGCCACCCAGTTGAGCCATTCAGCCTCAAGCTGAAATGTTTTAAAGAAGATGTTTAATATATTTTGCATTTTCTTTTATTTTTTAACTAAGTCTTCAAAATCCAGCATGTATTTTATACTTATAACGCATGTCAATTTGGACACAATCTTTATCAGAAGAACCGGATTTGTAAGAATTCAAAAATGTACAGTTAAAAAGTAGATTCACATAGGCAACTTATTCCAAACAGAGTTAACATAAATTGAGCATCAGTTTTAAGGTTCGATTTTTGATAATTACCATTAAGTTAAAAATTAAGTTCTAGGGTGCGTGGGTGGCTCAGTTAAGCGTCTGACTTAGGCTCAGGTCATGATTGCACAGCTTGTGGGTTCAAGTCCCACACTGGGGTCTACGCTGACAGCTCAGAGCCTGGAGCCTGCTTCGGATTCTGTGTCTCCCTCTCTCTCTCTGCCCCTCCCCCATTTGCTCTCTCTCTCTCTCTCTCTCAAAAATAAATAAAAACAGTTAAAAATTAAAAAAAATTAAGTTCCAAATTGCTATACATATTTCTTATTCTGCAATCCCACAATAAAGGATGCCTACTCATCCTACATTTGGATAAAGAAGGAACTTTCCTCAAATTGTTTTGTTTTGTGGTTTTTTTTTTTTTTTGGCCTGTTAGGAAATGATTCTCTTCTTGAGATTAAAAACAAACAAAAAAAGAAAGTGTAACCAAAGACATTTTTAATAGTAGAATGGCCCCCAAAGCGAGATCCGAACTTCACTGCAAAACTATCAATAATATTGACATATATAAATGCAGAGAATGTTTTAAGAGATTAGAGACAGAATAAGAGAAATATCTACAAATACATGAAACATGGGTTTGTGTACTAAATATGAAAGAGAAGCAGATTAAAGCAGTGCTTTCCCTGATCTGCATAAAATATCCCTCAGGGCGATTCACTTTCCTTGCCCACATTCACTGTTCACCAAACAACATTCTAATTGCTAATCTGGTTTCCTAGAAACCCTGAAACCTGTATAAGTATTTCTCAAATATTACGTGGGTTTTTTTTCCCCCTTATATATTGAAGTTCAGTGATTATTTCTTTCCTTGACTACATTTTTTTAAAGTTCTGCTCCTAGAAATTTAGTTCATCTGCAGAAGCCACAGAGCAGACTATAAAGAATATTCCGCAAGTAGTCCTCTTGCTAATGTAGCACAGTAATTAGCCTTTTCTTTTTTTAAATAGTGTGCTCTTCAGCTGTTTGCTTTTTTTTCAGCATCAACCAAGAGTTTTATTAACGAGCTTAAAAAAAAAAAAAAATGTCCGTCATACTGGTGGCACATTCAGAAATTTGAAATTATTTTTTTTTTATTTTTTTAAACGTTTATTTATTTTTGAGACAGAGAGAGGCAGAGCATAACTGGGGGAGGGTCAGAGAGAGGGAGACACAGAATCCGAAACAGGCTCCAGGCTCTGAGCTGTCAGCACAGAGCCTGACGCGGGGCTCGAACCCACGGACTGCGAGATCATGACCTGAGCCGAAGTCGGTCGCTCAACTGACTGAGCCACCCAGGTGCCCCCAGAAATTTGAAATTATTAGCCCAAGCACACATTGGGGTTGAAGTAAAATGAATTGACGATTCTACCAAATAAAATTATAACTGGTACTAATGTATTAACTGTCAGCCTGAAAATAAAATGCCATTGGCATAAGACACGAGTGAAGAGGAAAGTTTCTGGGTGACCAGCTGGCATGAGAATGATTCCTGGGTTGCTCCTGCAGGACACCATGGATTTGCAGTCTGCTCTGGAAATTTCCTCCTCACAGAATGAATTGCAAAAGATATGCAGGACCTTCAGAGAACTAGAAAATAGACCATGTGCAAACAGATGAAAACATTTTTCCAGCCAAGCAAATATTGATACTGCTAGAACCCGACCTGCAGTTACTGTGTGACCATTAATTTCAAAGAAAGGTCAAGTTGCAGATTTTAACATCAGTAAGGCAAAAGTGGGACAGGAGTTTGAACATTGTAAGTTTGAACATTCTATAGAAAAATGCCATAAGCAATTTTACATTGTTACCTTTCATTGAGAAATCAACCCAGGGGTTAATTTGAAGGGGGGAAAAAAAGATTTTGTGGCCAAAGAAATTGTAACTTCTGTAACGTTATGATGTAATAATAATATCATAGAGATATACCTACAAAGTAGTGTATCCAATTTTTAGAAAGTATTAAAAAATTATGTTAAATAACTTCATATAACTCTTCCAATAAACCTAAAGAACAAGTGGAATCCTAGAGTAAACTCTACTGTGCAAAGGAGAACAAGTTAATTAAATGCATGCCTTGTTTAATATGCATAGGACGCTAACAGGAAAATGCCAAAAGAAACAACGATAGTGTGACAGTTATATTTTATGTAAGTTTTAGCACTTCCAAACAGATACCAAGAATCCTCTGTGTTCTCTGAAGTTATGATATTTGTTTTATTTAATGAACATCCATTATCTTATGACTCCGCTGCATAAACAAATGGCTAATTTTGAAGGCACTGTAAGTGCCAATGAAAGGAAATGTTTCTCCTTGCCCCACATTTTGCCCTTAGGCCATAGGGAAGAGACATTTCACCTGGGAAGAGCAGTAGAAGGACACTGCATCTTCCACCCCCCCCCCCAAGGGTGAGGGGCTTGTGCAAATAAAGTCCTAATATTCTGGAAAGGAAGAGTGAGGTGTGGCAGGCTGGGGGGTGGGGGGGCGCTAAGCCAGAGCCCAAAGAAGTTGCATTTGTAAAAATCTCACATGAAGATTATGACTCGGGTTACCCTTAAAACTTCTCCAAGGCCCTAACCTGCTCTTAAAAGCCCTACCCTTCACTTGAACTTGCCCAGAGCAAGAGTAATTTATGTGAATAAGACACGCAACTGTTCACATTTATCTACCAGAGGGCAGACCAGTCACTTAAATCCGCTTGTGTGCAAATCCAGTTTACCAGCTTTCAAGCAGTAAGCATCCTTGGGCAGAGTCTCTGAAAGCAGTGGGAAACACATACTGGGGAGATGCTGAATCTCCCCCAGCTTTTTCACCCACAGCTGAGTGAGTCCAACTGTCTTTTGTCTTCAAGTTGGTTGTGTCAGGGGGAGCATAGTTGGGAAATCTTGGTAGCATCTTTAATAGAACTCACATAGGCCCACTTTTAACTATAACAGAAAAATTTGGAAAGAAAAGGAAGTAGTAAGATCGTTGAAGCTAGATAGCTATCATGTCTTTTCAGTCGTATCTGTCCCTTTGCGTCCTTGAACAGTGCCTTGAACACACTAGGTGTTAACTACACTGAATAAATGAGAGTCTTCTAAGGGCTGCAAGAGAAGGTACTTACTGATTAATCATATTTACATTTAAGAAACAGTTTAGCCAAAGAATGTTGTTACTGGGTCATGAAACGAGAACAAATTTATTCCCAGAGCCACTTGGAATAATCTTCCAAAATTTGTTTGCCGAAAGAGAAACTACCTCTTATGGAGTTTCTAAACTTTCCCATATTCAGTACTTGGTATTCAAGCTAGAAAACTTTAGGTATGCAAATAGTCACCATTTATTTATTATTTTTTAATTAAAAATTGTTTAGTGTTTATTTATTTTAGAGAGAGAGCACATGCGAGTGGGGGAAGGGCATGACTTTCCTTTGTGCTGACAGCGGAGAGTCTGATGTGGGGCTCGAACTCATGAACCATGAGACCATGGCCTGAGCTGAAATCGGATGCTTAACCGACTGAACCACGCAGGTGTCCCTGGTTGCCATGTATTTAAAGACACATCCTCGTATCCTCGATCAAGAATAAATAAAACTGATTTGTTTAGGGGGACATTAAAGGGTTTTCAGGACACAAGTATCCCCAGTTCATTCTTAGGAAAAAAAAATGTTAAGGAAATTTCCCATCCTTTTGATTTACCTCAGTGACCTAACATTTACCTCAATGACTGAATATACAGAAAATATCCACAAAGCCAATAAATTGTCTCTATTAATGCACTCATGCATTTCTTCTAATGCTTTCACCCATTAGCCAAAATGTGGACAATTTTATTTGCATTTCAAGTCGAAAGATTATTTCTTTTGAATGCCTTTAAGTAATGAGCATGAGAAGCACCGTGCATAGTTTGTTATATTAGAAGATGGAGGAAAGCTAGACCCCCTTCCATCTGAACTGGCTCAGCTCACCTTAGTTACACCAGAGCTTGCAAACTAATGCCTGTTTGATTGATGTGTACTAACTGATCTACTCACAATTTTTAAAATAATTTTTAAAATAATTTTAAAATAATTTTTAAAATAATTTTAATTGCTTTCTATATTACTTTCCTGTTGCTGGCTAACCACATAGATAGCAACCTAAAACATCACCCATTTTTTAGCTCACAGTCTGTAAGTCATAAGTCAACCGGGCTCCATTGAGTTCTCTGCTCAGGGTCTCACAAGACCAAAATGAAAGTGTTGGCTAGAAGGAGCTCTTGCTTGAAAACTCCAGGGAAGAATTCATTTCCAAGCTTATTCAGGTCTCTGGCAGGATTCAGTTCCTTGTGGTTAAAGGACCAAAGTCCCCATTTTCTTCCTGGCTGACAACCTGGGACTAATCTCAGCATCTATAGGCTTCTCAGTCCTTGGATTCAGCCTTCTATAGTTTAAAGGCTACCAAAAGCCTGTGGTATCTTTCTATTGCTTTCTTCCTTGGATAGTATGTGATGATATTAGGCCTACCTAGATAATCAGCCTTCTGCCACAAGATGTAAAAGTCATGGGAGTAATACCTCATCATAGTAATGGATACCACCCACATTCTAAGGGAAATTATACACATGTAATTATACACGTGGAAGAGGGTCATCAGGGGTCATTCTTAGAACTATGCCTACCACACTTACCAAACTTCAACATCAGGGTATAGATATCCACATATCTGATTCCCCTTAAAATCATAATTTCTAGCAACATTGGGCCACATTCCACTGTTACGACTGACTACACTTGATAAGTGACGATGTCTTTCAGAGGAGCATTCTCCAATGGATTGTACCAGCCCCTATTAGTGCACGTCCACCTGGTTCACCCTGTACATATTTTAGTTTTCAACAATTGCATTACACAATAAGTAACACTGCAGCGCAACATTTCTGACAGAGTGCATAGTCATACCTCTTCAAGCCTAAATTTATCCAGGAAACTAATCATCTCAATGCTATCTGCATTTTAAAGATAATGAGACCATCTCAAGCTACACACTAATGTTCCGTTTGCCTCTCAAGACTGATTCTTGTAATAACATCCCAATAACTTAGTAATTCTGAGCATGTTCTATCTTTGGGGCTGATAAGTGAATAATATTGCACAAATGAAGTGCTACCACTGAGTTAGCCCATGCAAAGGACACAAATGCACTCTCAGTGGACAAATGTATTCCCGTGTAATCATGCCAGCAGCAGAAAATGGAATCTGTCATAAAAAATAAATTATCCAGGAGTCAGACCATGTTCACACAGCTCGGCACTAAATTTCATTTTCCTTGTTCTTCAGCTGAGAGTCTAAATAAACACTTACGAAACAGTCTGAAAGATCGCATTGTTAGTCAAAGTTGGATTCTATAGCCTCTGAATTCAGATGTATGAAACCGTGGCAGTTGGGAGGCCTGCTGCTTCTCATGTGCTGGTTTCTCTGTGATCACGCCCTCAGTCAGATTTTCCGGTTTCAGAAGGCATACAGGTGCAGAGAGAGGTGGTGCAAAGCGAGTTGGGGGTGAGTGTGGAGGGAGGTTGGGGTCAATGAGCGTTAAAGTAATGGGATTAGCTACAGTTGTGAGCAAGATTGTGGAGGTTCGACATGTCAAGGTAAGAAGTTTGGAAATCATTCTATAGTGAACAGGGATCTCATTTAGAGTACCAAGACAGTACAGCAGTTAGAAGCATAACCTTTGGGGGGCACCTGGGTGGCTCAATAGGTTAGGTGTCCAACTCTTTTTTTTTTTTTTTTTAGTATTTATTTCTGAGAGAGAGAGACACACACAGAGTGTGAGCAGCGGAGGGGCACAGAGAGAGAGAGACAGGATCTGAAGTAGGCTCCAGGCTCTGAGCTGTCAGCACAGAGCCCGATGTGGGGCTTGAACCCATGAACCATGAGACCATGACCTGAGCTGAAGTCTGATGCCTAACCAACTGAGCTACCCTGGTGCCCCTAGCATCCAACTCTTGATCTCACCTCTGGTCTTGATCTCAGGATCGTGAGCTCAAGCCTTGTGTTGGGTTCTGCACTGGATGTGGAGCCTACTTAAAAATAAGCAAGTAAATAATAAACAAATAAATAAATAAATGCTAGATTTAAAAAAAGAAATAGCAGCAGCAGCAGCAGCATAGCCTTTGAAGCCAGATTGTGTGGATTCAAATGACTCGGGACAAACTATTTTTATACTGTGTCTTAATATTTATATGAAATATTAATGAAAGTATTAATACTATACAATTATATTAACAGTATTAATATTAATATTTCATATAGACATTCAGCTAAGCTACTTTCAAATTCTTGACTATGTGAGCAAATAAACGCTTGTTGTTTTAAGGTACTAAATTTCATGGGTAATTTGTGATGCAAAAAGTTGCTTTAGTAATATTTTGGAAAGCCAACATTTGACAGGTATTCAAAAAAAAAAAAGGTACAGCTGTGCTGGCTATTACAGCAGCTGCCAGCCACATATGGCTATTTAAATTTAAATTAGATAAAATTAAATAAAATTTAATATTCAATTTGCCGGTCACATTAGCTACATTTTAAGTAACTCGATAGCCACATGTGGTCAGTGGCTATTGTATCAGATAGTGCAGATATAGGAAATTTTCATGAGCTCAGAGGGTTCTACTAGATAGTGTTACTCTGGAGCAATGAGGCTCAAATTGGAACCTGCAAAGACTTAGGAAAACATGAATATATTTTGTTACTTTTATTTGGATTTAAATATATGAAATGTTTGGCATGATGATTATTTTTTAAGAAATAAACACCTTCTGAATCATTTAGACAACCATCTTAAAACCAAATACTGTAAATGAATTTCTGTGCTTCATTAAGACCTTGAATTTGGATGTTTATAATGGAGTTCCAAGCAGGCAGTGCTGCTCTAAATGTTGAGGGCTATTGATAAAAGAACTAAGTCAAAGCCATTTTATAACAATGGGTGCATAGCATGTTGGTAACGTTAACCCATCATGTCAACCATGCTGAAATAAAGGTTAGTCATGGGAAAACTGGTTCATCGTCATAACACTTTGAGCATTCAGTGATTTACTTTGAGCAAAACAACATTCTCTTCATATATTTATTACCTTAATTTGACTATTATTGATTATATAGTTTTTTTATATTTGTAACTGGATAGTGGTTATGAATACACAGTTTTATTCTTATCCATTATTTTGTCTTATTGTAGAAAAAAAATTATTCTGATCATACCAGAATTCCATGATATTTTTCTCATTTAAAAGTGATGCCTACATAATTCAGATCTGAGGGGAAAAATCCTAGAGCTATTTTATCTATCTCGGTTTGCAATTCCCTATTTCTGCGTATCTCAGTTTCAATTTTTCTTCAACTTTTTATTCAAATTCTAGTTAGTTAAATAGGATCATAGTGGTTTCAGGAGTAGACTTTAGTGGTTTATCACTTACATATGACACTCCATGCTCATCACAAGTGCCCTCCTTAATCCCCATCACCCATCTAGCCCATCCGCCCCACCTCTCCTCCATCAACCCTCGGTTTGTTCTCTATCATTTAGAGTCTCTTAAGATTTGTTTCCTTCTCTCTTTTTTCCCCCTTCCCCTATGTTCGTCCGACTTGTTTCTTAAATTCCACGTGTAAGTGAAATCATATGGTATTTGTGTGGAACCACAAAAGACCCTAAATAGCCAAAGCAATTTTACTTCAAGCTGTATTACAAACCTGTAATCATTAAGACAGTATGGTACAGGGGCGCCTGGGTGGCGCAGTCGGTTAAGCGTCCGACTTCAGCCAGGTCACGATCTCGCGGTCTGTGAGTTCGAGCCCCGCGTCAGGCTCTGGGCTGATGGCTCGGAGCCTGGAGCCTGTTTCCGATTCTGTGTCTCCCTCTCTCTCTGCCCCTCCCCCGTTCATGCTCTGTCTCTCTCTGTCCCAAAAATAAATAAAAAAACGTTGAAAAAAATTAAAAAAAAAAAGACAGTATGGTACAGACACAAAAACAGACACATAGATCAATGGAACAGAATAGAGAACCCAGAAATGGACCCACAACTATGTGGTCAACTCATCTTCCACAAACCAGGAATGAATATCCAATGGAAAAACGATAGGCTCTTCAACAAATGGTGTTGGGAAAACTGGATGGCAACATGCAGAAGAATGAAACTTCCTTACACGATGCACAAAAATACAATCAAAATGAATGAAAGACTTCAGTGTAAATTCTTAAGCAAAAGATTTTGATTAGCCTAGCTGGAATCATGTATCCTCCCTTGTCCAGTGAGCTATGATCAAGACAGCAGGTTCACAGTAATAAAACATTTCTATCCAGCCAACTCATATTAATGGGGGTTCTTCACAAAGAAGGTAAGTTGGGGAGATAGCCCCACATTGCCATCAACAGGGTTATTAACCATTAGGTATGAGGATACTGCCTAAAAAAAGAAATCTCGTTTTCCTTCCAGTAAGCAGATTTTAAGCTGGGACTTAAAGGAAAAAAACTGCCTAAATCTGAATGTCTCTGCAAAGCAGATTCCCCCACCCCCCACCCCCACAGTAGCAAGCCCACGAGGGAGGAATTTTTAAATGGGGAACCTCTCCTTGTACTTCACAGCATATCCAGTAGGTGGCCCTGCCTATGCTTTCCCTAATGCATGTAAATACCAGTGTTTCTTTGATGATGCATTTCAAGAGCTCTGTGAGACACCTAAAAAGTTATGCAGAACAGGCTTCTAAAGAGAGAAAGGCTTTTGATGAATGCACTAGAATTATATTGAGTAATCGGCACACTTTTTGTTATGTTGATTGTGTCTTGGTTTTTATTGAACTGAATGAAAAATAGGTCTGAATTTCTCCCTCAGGTATGCACATGCCATTCTTTCCAATAGCTCACAGAGCTGGGTCAATCCTTGCTGGGTAAAACAGACTGGACTTGGGACATGCTGTCTTCTCCAGTGTTCTCTTTTTCCTACCTGTGCAATGATGGCCTCCCTTTGTTATTGATGGGAGCAAACAAACTTGCTTTAGTAACTGCTGTTCTGAATTTCTCTGCTCCTGCTTACTCTGTCCTCTTCTCCCTCAAATCCATTTACAAAAGTCTCTGTCACCTCCTTCCACTCTGCCTTGTCAGCTCCCCCACATTACCCTATTTTTCATTCCTATGTAGTTAATTTCCCTTCAATTACACTTAAAACCCAAACCTGTGTTTCACTTAGCCTCTGAGAAGTCTCTCCAGGTTTTTCCTCTTGAATGTTGCAATTAACTTTTTTTAGTAGGTGCTACTGACTTTCCACTGTCGTCCATTGCCATGGTAATGCTATCTTTGTGATAGGTTTACTCAAAGAAGAAACAGGACCTGGCTTCATAAGTTTGAGTAGGGGAAGTTCCCATTTTCTCACTAAATTATTTCCTGATGCTACAGAATAAATTGCATCCCCTTGAAATGTATTATATTTCCCATAGGGGCAGTTTCATGACTGGGGATGTCACATGTGACAATGGACACTTAGTTACATATAAGACATTTGCATCAGAGCCACTGTCATGTTCCTACCTATTCTATAACTTAGAGCAAATATACCTGATTCTTTGAGAACTCCAGTAAAAAATGAAATCTTACTGTGCTTTCTAGAGCAGCTCTCTCCTTTCAGTTTTTTTTTTTTTTAATAAAACTATTTTGTCTGTGTGTCCAAACATTCATCACTAGGACACTCAATGGTCAGGTTAAGGTACTTAGCATAATGCCTTCTACCTATATAATAATTTAAAGTAATAAAATTAGGTGGCAATTCTCTAAATGGGCACAATTGTATCATACTTATTTCTAGTACAAAGGTGTCTCCCATTCCTTAAAACATTGTCAAAAACGAAACTCCACACACTGAGCAAAACAAAAGCAAAAGATGAGTTTGTTGCAAGGGTTTCAATCTAAAGACTCAAGGCTATGGGAACAATGAGTTCTTAGTTGCTTACAGCTGGAGTCTTCACAGGGCAAATGCGGAAGTTGTTTGGCTTTTCTAGCTGATTGGTTACCCTAGTTGTCTTCTTCCTCATTTGGACGAGGCTGGTTGCGTCTGGGAAATAAGGACGTCCAGTGCTGGTACAGACTTGGCGTTCAGGGACTGGCAGGTGTCCTCCGCTGATTTCTAAAAAGAGCTGTAAATTCCTGCAACTTAGGTAAGGCTAAATTTTATTTTCTTTAATGCCTGCATTGGCTGCCTCCATTTTATTCCCAGTATAAATGACTCTGTGTTAGTTTGTTTCTACAACATTAAAAATTAAAACTCTACTCATGTGTAGAGTTGGATCACTGGGTAATGAAGGACCTATTGAAATTTTATATTGTTAAAAAACTAAAATTCAACAGAGTAAACCCTAAGGATTTTGTTGGCTTCATTCAATGATTCACGAACTGGGTAGCATCCAATCTAGCAGATAGGAAGGAGTTCTAAGGAACTGTACAAAAGAAAGACTTTTATAGGCAGAAGGTAAGTGTGAACAAGGAAGTTATGGTAGACAAGCGAGTTGGTCACTGCAAGGTCATTTTCCATTAGGGGATTGTAGAGGTATATGAGGCAGATTACCTAACTAGTGCAGATCAGGTGATTCAGGTATGACTGGTTTAAGATTTTATTTCTGGGAGAGCTGAAACTGATTAAGTTAAGCCTTGGTATGGTGATATGGGGCATAAAGGGCTCCATTTTTTGGCCTGTTGTCTTGTTTTTAACAATATGCTTACTAAAATAAATATAAATTAAGAATGGCAAATAATATTTTTCTTGACATTTTAGAACACAGAAGTTTTATTTTAAAAAGCCATATCTTTTGATTGTTGGTTTCTTTTTTTTTTTTTTTTCAACGTTTATTTATTTTTGGGACAGAGAGAGACAGAGCATGAACGGGGGAGGGGCAGAGAGAGAGGGAGACACAGAATCGGAAACAGGCTCCAGGCTCCGAGCCATCAGCCCAGAGCCCGACTCGGGGCTCGAACTCCCGGACCTCGAGATCGTGACCTGGCTGAAGTCGGATGCTTAACCGACTGTGCCACCCAGGCGCCCCTGTTGGTTTCTTTTTTAAAAAACTATCCAAAGAAGTTTATACAGATAATTTGCCCATAGTCAATATTCAAAATCCTTTCATTGATCTTTTAGTGATATTCACATCTGTGGTCATGCGTTTCAAAATAATCTCTGAAAGATTGGAATTATTAGTAAGGTATGTTAATAGTTAATGGGAGTTTCTAGAATGCCTTTTGGCAATGAATATACTTTTACATTTTGCAGTTGAACTGACAATTTCTCGAAGTTACAAATTCAAAAACCACATTTTTCTTTGGCCTTTAAGCTATTTTTCACAAATTGTATGTCATTTATAGATCTAAAAATTGTATTTGAGAAAGAGCAGTCACCTTTACTCTTTTGCTTATTCTTTAATTAAAATTGATTAGCTCAAGTCTATGATTTAAACTCTCTTGAACAATCAATTCCTTGAGCAACTTAGTTAATTAAATTCCCTTAAGTATTTTAAACAGAATTTATAAGTCTAATATCTTCAATTTGTTGTAAGCACTGACCTGAAAAACAGCATTTGAAGATGTCAGAAATGATCTACCTGCTCCGTGCCTGAGTTTGAAACTTATTTGTTTATATTTCGGTTGATTAATTTAACAAACACTTTATATAATGCTTAGTCTCTCTCAGGCTGTCCTGCCAAGATGATCTTATTGTCAGCAGATCTCTTACTCTGAAGGTTACCATATAAACAATTCACTCCTCTTCCCCTGGAAGGCAGGGGACAGGACAGTGGAATTATCTACTGGAGCTTCTGTAGATGAGAAGGGGAAACCAAGGGAAAGACATTCCCTAACTCACTTGGTCAGCAGACACAATTGCCCAAACTTCCAGTTTTGTATGCTTGTTCCTTTTTGGGCTTAACCATTAAAACTATTCTTAAACAGGTCTGTGACTTTCTCCATCAGTGGAGAACATCAGCCTGTGATGTCAAAGACAATTGAACCTGACGGAGTTCTAGAGACAAGGGAGACATTATTCAAGGCTATTACAATAGGAGTCAAGGTTATTGCAATAGGAGAGAGGGAATGAACTAAATTTCACTGAAACAAAAGGTGGGAGAGTTTTTAAGCACTGGAGTGAGCTAGGGGGAAAGTAGTGGAGAATCCTAGATGTCAATGTGATTAGGCCATCTGAATTTGCTAATTGGTGCTTATAAAGTTAGGCCCTAGTCCTCTCACAGAGAGTGGGAGACTGAGACCTTTCTTTCTGTCTTTCCTTCCTTCCTTATTTCCTTTCTTTCTTTCTTTCCTTTTTTTTTTTTTTTTTTTTGAGACCATCTTTCTTGATGATTACATTTCAAAAAGGTGGTTCGCAGGTCTGAGGATGGCATTTCTGGGTTGTAGAAAATTTATATCTCAAACAGTCAGAGAAAGAATGAAGTAAATGCTCTAAGAAAAGTGATGTCAGGAGCCTATAGTTAGGAAGAAAACTGTCTAAAATTTAGTTAAGGTGGATGTATTGGTTTTGCAATCAGAAGATTCAGAAATGGATGAAAACGGGCGCTAAATCAAATCTGAGTCAATCTGTATCCAGGCAGAAAGAATGAGGAACAGGCAGCTTGTTCTCTTGTCCAGGCTAATATTTGGGAGTGCCTAAGAGCTCTTTGTACAATAGATCACCTCAGAGCTATTCTATTCTTTAATGTGCTTAAAGTTATAACTATATCCTTCTGTTTCTTCCTCCCATTTCTCAAATGCTACTTCATCCTTTTTTAGGAGGTACTGAGAGAAGTGAATAAGAACAGAAATGTATATTGATAGTCATGATACTGATATATTTAGCGAGTATTATAAAGGGTGCCAATTTGTTTCTTGACTGTAGTGTAATTGTAAATGAACTAAGTTCTATGTTCTGAGAAAAGGGGGAACAATTCATATTAAGGATAATTCATGCCTGGAGAGTTTAATTTTTTTGAAAAAAAATTTATTCAGTCTTCTTCATGATATACCAAGCTTTTGTACCAACTTGAAATTTAATCTTTCAGTTCTTTTATGGCAGCTAAACCTACCAAGGACAAAGTCACTGGTTTTGATTTAATGAAAGCAGTGGGTATCTCACAGAAGGTGAGACAAGGTGGATTCTATTCATAAGGGAGGAAATTAAATTTTCAAATTTTGATTGATTCTGGAATCCACACTTTTTTTGTGATAAGTTGATAAGATACTTTAACTGAAGAAACACTGAATTTAATAAAGTGCAAGTGTAAGTATGCTAATTGAAAAAAGTTAGAAAGTGTTAGAAAATCAATTCATTTTGTAAGTGCACTGATAAAGAAGGCTCTGCAAGGGGATTTATGTAAATGTAATGAATTAAAGCATTTATCTTGCAAACTTGATAAACAGCAGTAGGCACTTTCGAGGGGGGAAATAATTAGTTCCTCAGCTCTCATGTGTACCCAAATCATTGTTACAATTATATTTGTTTATTACTTCAAAATGACTTTTTCTTTCAATGCAACACAGACTTAGAAATCTATAATCACATCATTTTTCCCTAATAATTTTTGTTTATATTTAATGTAGGGGATGCATTCCCATCTTTAATAATGTTGTTGGCCCTTTTGTGTCTCTCTCCTTAAGAAGACACAATAATGCTGAGAGTTAACTAATTGTAGGAAAGATCATTTTATAAACAACCGTTCCTCTTTAGCCCTCTACTACATTGTCTAAATTGGAATTGATGATTTTATTTTTTTAGAGTGAAAATAAGGTCTGTTGCTTCCCTTAAAATTTCCAATGTCTCTCCATTATCGTGCATAAAGTTCCCATAAGGCATTTTATATTCAGCTCCTGCAAACTAATCCAAATTCATCCCACACTAATTGCCTCCACCTTGAACTTTGCATTTCAGTCAAATAAACTCTTAGGTCCCTTCTAGAAGTTGTTGATCCTATTGGTGCACTGCTTCTCCATAGAATTCTGACTACTATAGCTCCAAAGATTTTGGCCATGTGAAGCTGAAATGATGTCACCGTTTCTGCCATGGTAACTAGGGCAGGAGGTGGCTGGTAGGAAGAATTAGGAGGTCAGGTTTGACATATTAACTTTGAGATATGGGTTTGACATCCTAGTAGAGATGCCTGGTGAGATGTTCCATACACAATATGTTGTTCTGTGGAGTAATCATGATGTGGAAATGTGGGGGTTTGGAGTGAATGGTCAAGAGAGAATTCTTGAGGGGTACCTGGGTGGTTCAGCTGGTTAAGCATCAGATTCTTGATTTCAGTTCATTTCATGATCCCACGGTCGTGAGTTCGAGCTCTGCATTGGGCTCCCCACCGAGTGTAGAGCCTGCTTAAGATTCTCTCTCTCCCTCTGCATCTGTCCATCCCCCTTTCTCTCTTTGACAAACACACAATTGATTGTATACTTTCAAGTTGGGATGGATTTAGGAATAGTGTAAGTCTCTAAAGAATTTTGAAAGCAAGGTTTCCAGGACCTTGAGGGGGCTAGATATTTTTAGGAAAAGGTCATTTATCACTGTCTAATAAAAGCTTAGTCATGAGACTCTTCAGATGTTTATCTGGGGGCCATATGCTTGGAGGATGATTGTTATCACATATCTTGGGGGGTAGTGAAAAAGGAATTTTCCAAAGGAATTTTTATGTTAAAGTAGACTTATAGGATCTTGGAGGTAGGACTAATATTAAGCTAAGACTGCCTTTTGCCATTAGCAAAGTATTAAAATCAATGTAGTTGAGTTCCCAGAGGAAGGTCACTCTACCTGTCTCAAGGACATGTCAGTGGCCTGTAAGTTATTGTAAGTAAATTTATGTTTTTTTTTTTAATTTCTTTTGCCTTTGTTCTCCACGTCAATCACATCTGGATATTATGAAATCAGACCATCTTCAACGAATAGGACTCCGTGTAACTAATTCAAAACATTAAAGGAAACTAAAATAACAAAAAGATAATCTGTTTTACTTACTTGGTCATCTTAAACTTTTAAGTAATGTTCAGTTACATATTTCTTCTTGACCTTCTAAAAGAAACAGGTGATTTTCCCCCATATCTTCAAATGTATATTTGAATGCTTTTCAAACAACTGCTCCCTTTCAAATAGCCTTTTAAAGTTTGTTTATTTGTGAGTTCAAGGCCCTCCTTCTTCTGTGAATCACAAAGGAAGCCCTAGTGTGTTTCAGTGTGGGAGGCAGATGGGTAACAGGAGATACTGTGCATGAGAGAAAACCTATAAAATTTTTGTGAAGTAAATGCCAGCTTCTAGATGACATGACATCTGAGATTTAAATCCAAATTGGCAAGTTGTCACAGTGTAGATGGTATGGGGAGCCATGCTACTGGATGAGATCATGTTGGGAATGAGTAAGGGAGAAAAGAGAGGAGTCCAAGGACAGAGCCCTGGGGCACGCTCACATTTAGAGTTCAGGAGAGGCAAATATACTTAATAAGAGAGTATAGAAAGATAGGAAGAATTCCAGGTAGATACCAAGAGACAAAGGTATTTTATAAAGAAAAGATCATCAGTGGTATTGAATACTACTGACATTTCCTCTTGCACATCTCAGTAGTAATTCATATTCATCCTCAGCTCTGCTAAGTTGGGCATGAAGGGTGCAAGAATATGCTACCTCAAAATAAGCCTCCTGTCATTTGGATTGTTTTGAGTTAAAGGCAATTGAGGAGAGAGGCAGAAAAAGCTTTTTACCTTCCCCTAACTATCTAAGAATAGAGTATGCGTTTTCCCCTTTGTAAAGATAATTTCTGTTTGTAAAGAAAATCTGCTTATCAGGAAGGGAGCTACTCATGGAGACAACTTTTATTACCTGAAAGACTTACCTGTATACTATTTTTTTTTTTGCAACTCTTACTTACCATACTTTCCTCCCTTCCCTTTCCCATAACTTGTCTTCCTTGCCCAAAACCCCCAATCTCGTCTTCCTTTGTTCAGCCTAGGTAGAATATAAACATCAGTCATCTGGCTGCCTCCTTGAGCCACATGTTTCCTTGTGAAGTTTTGCGCGTATTTACTTAAGATCATATTTTCTCTTATTAATCTGTCTTTTCGGAGTTTGATTCATGGGCCCCACCCATTGAACATAGGAGTATCAAGGGAAAAGATTTTCCTCCCCCACAGGCGCTTTTTCCCTATTGCCATATTTCTGTGAAGGGAACCATAAGCAATGCAGTTACTCAAGACAATAACCTAGGAATTATTCTTGATTCCTACTCCTTTCTATCTTCAACTCCTATTCATTACTGAGCTTTGTTGACTTTATCTTTTAGATTCCTCATGAATCCACTATTTCTATTCCCATTTAGACTGGTGTAATAACCTCTGCTCTACTGGTAGCCCCTCAGATTGGTTCTCCACAAGATTCTTTGGAAATACAAATCTAATCTCCAGTGACGCCCTCAATAACCTTCAATAGTCTGCGGTGCTTTTAAGATTAAGACAAAACTTTTTAACATGAACTACCTATACCTCTAGCTTTATCTCATCACACTTCATTCCTTGTTCACTCAGCTCCTATCCCACTGGCCTTGTTTGAGTTTTTCCCACTCACCCTTTTCTTTTTCTTTCTTTAAATTTCAAGTTTTTATTTAGATTCTAGTTAGTTAACGTATATGGTAAAATTGGTTTCAGGTGGAGAATTTAGTGATTCATCAGTTACATGTAACACCCAGCACTCGTCACAAGTGCTCTCTTTAGTACCCATCACCCATTTAGCCTATCCCCCTGCCCACCTCCCTTCATCAACTCTGTTTGTTCTCTATAGTTAAGAATCTCTTCCTGTTTCCTTCCCAATCTCTTTTTTATTTTCCCTTCCCCCTATGTTTATCAGTTTTGTTTCATAAATTCCACATATGAGTAAAACATATGCTATTTGTCCCACTTACCTTTTTCTTACTAGGTTTTTGCACATGCTGATCCCTGTGTTCAGAACACTTCTCACATCTCCTTGTTAATTCATTTTCATTATTCATCTCAGCATACATCTAACTACTTCAGTTAGCCTTTCTTGAGTGCCCCAACCAGTTTAAAATTCCCCACTTTGTATTTTCTTAGCACCATAGCCATTACATACTTCAGCAGCATTGTAGGCTTCTTGATAATGGTTTACATAGCCTCAATAAATACAGGGTTGCAACCACCTTTTTGCTCTCCATTTTTTCTGATTGGTACATAGTAGGCACTCAAATATTCATTGAATGAATAAAGATTGAATGCTTTCATCCAGGATATAATTGTTTCTTTATTCTTCTTTTCTGCCACCAGACCTTTAGGTCCTGGAAAGGAAATCATTGTGTTCACTGAACTTAATCACGTAAGCTCAGCAGTCTACCAGTAAAGATAGGCTAGGTTTTGCTGCAGTAATAAATATTCCCAAATGATAGAAGCTTAACACAACAAAAGTTTGTTTCTCTCTTGTTTAGTAAATAGCCCTAATGACTATAGCATATGGGTTCTAGTGTATATATGGGCTAGGCACAAAGAAATCAGTTGACCAATAATTCACAGAAAAATCAGAGGAGAATTAATTATTTAGGTAACAATCTAAGGATGACTTTCATCACTTTGATACTATAAAAGGTAATCACTTAAGGACATGTCCAGTAGGTAACACAGCCATGTGGGTAAGTGCACAGGAGTGCAAAACCAGCACTTGGAAAATTATAGCTTTCAAGGAACTGCTAGAACCCAAGGAAAGAACTTTAGGAGTTACTCTAGACTTCCAGACAGCTCTAAATTGCATGTTGACAGCAATGTGAGTTATGCTGGCTAAAAATAAATAACAGTCCTTGGTCTTCTTGTTCTCTGCTCTTCATGGGTTATTAGACAAAACAGGAAATTAAACATAGGAACCAACCCAATGTTTTCACTTGACTGGATTCATCACACCAAAATGATTTTACCAAATAAGATTTGTTTTATTGTTGCTGTTGTTGTTGTTTTGAAATATTTGTGGGTAATACAAAATTCTCAGTGTAGACAGAATATTCCTAAGTGCTAAGAGACAAGAGGAAAGATACAGCATAGTAGTCCTCACTTTTAAAATACCACAAAAGTGGGGCACCTGGGTGGCTCAGTTGGTTAAGCCACTGACTTCAGCTCAGGTCATGATCTTGCACTCTCTGAGTTCAAGCCCCACATCGGGCTCTATGCTGACAGCTCAGAGCCTGGAGCCTGCTTCAGATTCTGTGTCTCCTCCTCTCTCTGCCCCTCTGCCTCTCGTGCTGTCTCTCTGTCTCTCTCAAAAATAAATAAATATTAAAAAATTTTTTAAATAAAATAAGATACCATGAAAGTACCAGAGAAAATGGTTATTTGCAGGTAACTTGTAGACAAAGTAGAGTGCTATGATTAGCACAAGAAAGGTAAAAAAAATTAGTGCCAGGGGAAGAAAACAATTAAATTATAGCCAGAGTTTAAATTAATGGTTGCCAGATCTACACCATCATTTCTTTTGTTGTTATTGGTTGAAGCTAAAAACATACTTTTTAATTACGGTCACATATTTACTCAGATTGTGTTTAAATCAAAGAAGATTCATACACATATTAAAGCCCTTATATGATACCATATTTGCTTGTTTTTCTGTTTTCCTACAAAAGTATGAAATACTGATGGGTGTATTCTCCTTTATCTCTCTGTATATAATTTTCAAATAAATAAATGAACACTTGAGTGGAAAAAATGAGAAGGAAGTTTAGAACAGTAGATAAATTTCAATTTCTTCACAATTTGCCTAGTTCTGAACTAGTCCTAACTATCATTACATATGTTTGCATTCTGATACAGACCCACATCAGAATCAGGAAGTTTTTCTTGCGAACTGAGAGAGCCAGAAGGTATTTTAACTCTTATTTTTTAAAATTAATGCTGTTGGATCCTGGTGGAGATAGAGAGGATTGGGAGCCACAATAGACAGCGAGAGAGGCAGAGATAAGAGTGAAGAGAGAAATAAGCCAGAAAATTAGTGTTGAAGATTCACAATGAGGAAATAGATATTTCCAGTGAGTAAGCACCTCCCGTTTGATATCACTGTTAGGTTTATATAACTAAGTACAGAAGAGGCTTCCAGGTGTAGTCACACAGGAAGTTGAGTCATGGCACGTTAAAACTGAAAGCAGTAAAAATTATTATCAAAAGCCAACTTCATCTCCTATTACCATTTCTTCTGTCCAAATCCTTGTACTTGGAATGAAGAACTTCTCTAAATTTTAAAGCTTGTTTTAACTTTTAAGACAACAGGATGTGAGCATTTTACATTACATGAAAGAGAAAGAGCTCAAATAGAACACACTTTAATTTTTTTTCTTTGAATACATTTTCCACTTGTATAAAGAAAAACTAAACCTTAAGAATAGATTTGAAAAGTTGTTCTTATAAACTAGCCAGTGTCAGTTATGTTTCTTTGATTACAAGCAAGCAGAACTTGATTTTGGTTATCCTGAGCAACAACAAATGTATTGGGTAGCTACCGGGCAGCAGGGCATTCACTCAAAAGAGAAGCCAAACAACCAGGAGTCTTAAAAAATAGATCAGAGGATAGTTCCAATATTTTGGGTTGCAAGAAGAAACAATAAGATTATTTTGGACATTGCTGTTGAGATAAATCAGAGCTCAACAATTTTTAAAAATAATGTTTGAGGTAATTTCAGACTTACAATTTTAGAAAATTGGCAAAAATAGGACAGAATTTCCATACATCTCTTCCTTATAGCTCTGTACCATACTGCAACTATTAAAACCAGAAAGTGAACACTGGTGTAGTCTTAACTGAACGAGATACCTTATTTGAATTTGACCGGTTTTTCCATTGATGTTGTGTGTCTATTCCAGAATTCCATTCAGAATCCCATTTTATTTTAAAATGAAAAAAAATAACATTTTATTTCTCCTTAGTGTCCTCCAGTTTATAAGTTCCTTTGTCTTTTCCTATCTTTTATAAGTCTTTCCTTGTCCTTCATGATCTTGACACTTTTGAAAGTTATCAATTAGTGATTTGTCGAATATTCTTGAATTCATGGATGTCTGAAATTTTCTCATAATTGAATTGAAGTTATATTTTTGAAGTATACCACAGAAATGATATGTGTCCTCCTCAATACATCGTATCATGGAGTTCGTGATGTTGATATGTTTGATTACTAGGGATGCTGACCTTGATTGCTCACCTAAGGTGGTTTCCGTTGGATTCCTCCACTGTAAAATTACTGTCATTTCCTTTGTAATTAATAAATATCTTCAGGAGTTACTCTGAGACAAATCCACTTTCTCTTCAAAATTTTGACCAATAATTATAGCATCTATCAGTTGATCTTATCTGCAAAATGTTATTACTTTGGTGTCTGTCAATGGTGATTTCATATTTCTCTCTATGTTACTCATTGAAATTTTGTGTTCAAGGGCTATCTTTTTTCCTAATGTGTTTATTTAATTGTATTTATTTGTATAAATATGGACTTGTGGATTTTTTATTATTCCACAAATATTTATTTTATTGAAGTATATTTGACATACAATATCGTAATAGTTTTAGGTGTTGATAATAGTGATTCAATATTTTATACATTATTAAAGGATCCCCATGATAAGTCTGGTCACCATCTGTTACTATGCAAGATTATTACAATACTATCGACTATATATTTTCCTATGCTATACATTATATCCCCATAACTTATTTATAACTATATCCCCATAACTTATTTATATTATAAGTTTTTACTTCTTAATCCTCTTCACCTATTTTGCCCACCTCCCTAAACTCTTATTCTGGGAACCATCAGTTTGTTTCTAATATCTGTGAATCTGTTTCTGTTTTGTTTTGTTTTGTAGATTCCATATATAAATGAAATCAAATAGTGTTTGTCCTTCTTTGTTTGCTGTGTTTCACTTAGAATAATATCATCTAGATTCATCCATGTTGTCAAAAATGTGAAGATTTCCTATTTTTTATGGCTGAGTAATAGTTTAATTTTTATATATACCACATTTGTTTTATCCACTCATCCATCAATAGACACTTAAGTTGCTTCTATATCTTGGCTATTGTAAATAATGCTGCAATGAACATAGGGGTGCATAAGTCTCTTAAAGTTGAGGTTTCATTTTCTTTAGATAAATATTCTTAAGTGGAATTGTTGGATCATATGGTAGTTCTCCTTTTAACATATTGGGGATATTGATTTTTTTTATGGGTTATAATCTAATGTGTGTGTGTGTGGCCTCAAATATTTGGGCTTAGGCCATCAGAAACTTACTTGGATTGGTGCCTATGTTTTTGACAAGTCTCTATCTTTTTTTTTAAACACTTTCATACTATCTGTTAACATGTATTTTTCAGGTTCGTCTTATATTTTCACTGCCCCAGTCCTGAAACCAACTATTTCTTCAAGGATCCTTGGTTCCTTTTATTGAAGGGAGTGTTTAGAAACCAGATCTGGGTGGGGCACCTGGGTGACTCAGTCAGTTAAAGAGTCAGACTCTTGATTTCTACTCAGGTCATGATGTCACAGTTGCTGAGATTGAGACCCATGTTGGGTTTTGCACTGACAGCACATAGCCTACTTGGGATTTTCTTCATCTTGCTCTTTCTTTCCCTCCCGTGATCACATGCATTCTCTCTCTCTCTCAAAATAAATAAACCAAAAAATAAAGAAACCAGGGGCCCTTGGGTGGCTCAGTTGGTTAAGCTTCCGACTTCAGCTCAGGCCACGATCTCGCGGTCCGTGAGTTGGAGCCCCGCGTCCGGCTCTGGGCTGATGGCTCAGAGCCTGGAGCCTGCTTCCGATTCTGTGTCTCCGTCTCTCTCTGCCCCTCCCCTGTTCATGCTCTGTTTCTCTCTGTCTCAAAAATAAATAAACGCTAAAAAAAAAAAAAAAAAAAAAAAATTAAAGAAACCAGATCTGGGCATTATGTGTGCTCATTGTTACCGATATATCATTGCTTTCCACCTATTTTCAGACAGAGGTAAGGAACACATGTATGAATACTAATTCAGGCACACTCAAATATTTATGTATCTATCACTTGGACATATATTAAAGACCATGAGTTTTCACTGAGATATTGAATTTTTAATCCAACAAAAGCTTCATTTTTGGCTTTCATCCTTTGCTTTTTATCTTTGTACTCCAACAGTGACAAACCTGGCTCTTACTACCTACCATATGTTTACTTATTTGTTTAAATCTAGTATACTTAAGAATTGTTTCTGAATTTCTCATATCTCTGTAAGAACCATTTTTATCACTGGATCACAGCACTTATACACAGTTTTTTTGGCCTTGAAGTATCCCAAGTTATATACGTAAGTTCTTTTTTTCCTACCTCTCTCCTACTGCAAATAAATGTGGTTGCTCTTCATATGACTCATATAATAGAGTTCATTTGTTGGTGTTTATATTCTATTTTGGGTTCCTCCCCAACCTCACTGGTTTTCATTTGTCTCTTTTTTGAGTATGTGAAACATTACTATGGATCTATACATCAGAGCTATACCAAAAAATACCCTCAGAGAAATGTGATTTAGTCCTGTTCCTGCTACCCTGTTGCTTTCCCGCCCCCCCTTGTTGCCATCCCTTTCCCTCACTCTTTATAGGTAATCAGTTCTTCTTAGTTTCTGGTTTGACCTTCCAGTACTGATTTTGCACAAATGAGCTTATAAATGTGTATTTTCTTAGATCCCCTGTTATCTTATGCTTTGTGTTTTTCACTTAACAGCATATCTTTGAAATCATTCCATATCAGTTTGTAGATGTATTCCTAATGCTTATATTACAGCTATACAGGACTTGGATCATGTGGATGTGCTAGAGTGTACTCAACCACTTTCCTATGTATGGATGGATGTTTATGTTGTTTCAGTATTCTGTTCCTACAAACAATGAATGACCTGATGCATATGTTTTTATTCTTGGTGGTGTCTTTTTACAGCAGATTTCTAAAAGTGTGATTGCTAGGTTGAAAGATGTATGCATATGCAGTTGTGTTGCGTATTGCTAAATTTCTCTCCAGAAGGGCTGTTACGTATTTGCATTCCTACCTGGCAATTTCCTGTGACGGTCTCACTGACAGAATGTTCTATTGTATTTTTTTTTGCAGTGTGATATATGAAAAATGATATTTTAGCATTGTCTTAATTTGCGATTCTTTCATTATGTGTGAGTTTGAACTTTTTTTCCTTGTGTTCGAGGAGAATTTGTGTGTGTGTGTGTGTGTGTGTGTGTGTGTGTGTGTGTTGACAATTGTCTGTTCATATCTTTGTGACATTTTTATTGGGTTGTAATTTTTCTCTCAATTTTAAGAGTTATTTATATGCTAGGGACATTAGCTGTTTGATATACATTGTGAATAATTTCTCTCAGTTTTCTTTATACTTCATTTATGGTGTTTTTTTTTTCATGCAAATTAGAAAAAAAAAAGAAAACAACTACAGTCAAGTTTACCTATCTTATTGCCTCTGGATTTTGAGACACAGTCAGAAAGCCTTTGCTTATAATGAGGTTAAAGAGAAATTCATCTTTGTTTTCTCTTATTATTTTTTCGGTTTCATTGTTCAATTATATTCCTGATTCATTTGTTGTTTATTCTTGTTTATGGTGTGAGATATGGATCTAATTTTATTTTTTTTCCAAATGACCCCTTACTTGACCCAGCACTATTTATTTCAGAATGTCAAGCTTCACAGCGCTATCTTTGTCATATTTTAAGTTTCCATTTGTGTTTGTGTCCAGTTATAGACTTTCTATTCTAATCTACTGATCTATTTGTCTAGAAATGTACAGTAACACACTCTTAATTATAGAGACTCTATAAGAGTATGTTTTAATATCTACTAGGCTAGCCCTCTCCTCATAAATTTTCTTTAGCCATATTTTCCAGATTATTCCTGCGTGTTTGTTTTTCCATATGGATTTTAATAGCATATTATCTAACTGCAAAAATAGCTTATTTGCATTTTTATTTGGATTGCATTAATTTTATTAATCAACTGACATCTTTATTTTGAGGCATTCTATTCAAGAACAGGACATGTCTTTCCATTTTTCATATCTACTCTATGACTTTTGGGAGTATTTTATAGTTTTCCTCATAGAAATTTTATACATTTGGTATTAGATCTATTCCTGAGTAGTCTATTTTATTTGATGCTCTTTTAAATGTAATTTTCCCTCTACCTTTATGCTTAACTTTATTACATGTGTATATGAAGGATATTGATTTTTCATGTTAATATGTTGTTTCTTCACTGAATTATCTAATTGTTTGAGTTAGTTTTATCTGATTCTCTAGGGATTTTCAAGTGCACTATTTATCTGCAAGTAAAGATAGTATTCTTATTTTTATCCTTTTGTTGACTTCTCTTGTGTAATTATTTTGGCTAATAATTCTAGTACAATATCAACTAATAGAAGAGATAGTAGAAATGCATGTAGTATTTTCCCATTTAAATAAGATAATAGCTTAAGTACGGTATACACACACACACACACACACACACACATTTTGAAAAAACATGTATGTGCAAATTCTTACTTGGGTTTTTTAAAAAATTTTTTTAAATAATGGGTGTTGAATTTTCCCGAAGGTATTTGTAGCACTTATGAATATAATTGTAATTTTCCCCTAGAAAAAATATAATATCTGAAATTAATAGATTTTTTAAAATTAAGCCAACTTTGCATTCCTAGAATGAATCCTACTTGGTGATAGTGTATTATTTTCTTAGCCCTAATCTCCAATATTTAGGATGTGATTCTAATATTTGGGCCTTTAAGGAAAAGATTAAATTAAAATGAGCTCACAAGGAGGATTGGCCTATCTCTTCTGTCACTAGACCCTCTTCCTTATCTCTCTGACCTCATATGCTACTCTGCTTACTCACTTCACTCCAGCTATACTGGCTTCCCACCTATTCATTGAATACATGGGAACATGCATTTCTCAGCACTTTTGTAATTGCCATTCTGTGTTCATGGAGACATCTCCCCCCATACACACAGGAGCATGGCTTGCTTTTTTACTCTGTGGTAGGCTCAGTAATGGCCCCCAAAGATATCTGGTTTCTAATCCTTGGGACCTGCAAATGTTCTCTTACAAGGCAATGGAATTTTTCAGATGTGATTAAATTCAGGATCTGGAGATGGAAGGATTATCCTGAATTATCCAAATGGGTCCTAAGTATAATCATGAGTGTGCTTATAAGACGATGCAGAGGGAAATGAGATGCAGAAAAAGCAATGTGATCATGAAAGCCACATACTGTATTTCTGGCTTGAGAGATGGAGGAAGGAGCTCTGAGCCAAGGAACGTAATCTAGAAAGTGGAAAAGGTCAGAAAACAAATTCTTGTTAGGGGCCCCAGAGGAAGCATGGCCCTACTGATACCATGATTTCCTCCCAGTGAAACTGATTTCAGACTTCTGACCATCAGAAATATGAGAGTAAATGTATATTGTTTTAAGCCACTCGATGTGTGATAATTTGTTACAACGGCGATAGGAAACATATACCAGTATTTGCTTAAATGTCACCTTGTCACTGAGCTCCTCTCTGGCAGCCTAATTGAAAACTGCAACCTCCATACCCCCTCTGTATTCATTTTCCTGGATTTTAATTTTCTCTGTAGCCCTTGCCATCCTATTAAATAATTTACCTGTTGTTTTGGTTGTTTCTGTCTTTCCCCAATGAAGGTATGTTATATGAGGGAAGACTTCGGTCTGCTTGGTTCACTGCTTTGCGTGCAGCACCCAAATAGTATCTAGGAAATAGAATTTTCATTCAGGAAATTACATTGAACAGATGTATATCTCTTAGCACTGGGTGTGTGCAAAAGAAAAGGAACACAAATCAAGAATTTATCAAAGATATAGTAGACTCTGAACTTGAGAGTGTGGCAGTCCTGAATGGCCTAAAATGAAAGAGGGAATTTGCCTACAGGAGGATTGGATGGATGGATGGATGGATGGATGGATGGGTGGATAGATGGTTAGATGGATAGATAAATCCTATTCTGTTTCTCTGGAGAACCCAAGTGTGTGTGTGTGTGTGTGTGTGTGTGTGTGTGTGAGGGCGGGGGGTGTAAAATAGATCTGGGAGATTTGTTATAAGGACTTTTATCATGTGACTGAGGTTGAGAAGTCCCAAGATCTGTATTTAGCAAGCTGGAGACCCAGAAGACTGATCATGTAAGTTACATCTGAGTCAAAGTCCTAAGAACCAAGAGAACCAATGTTTCATCTCTACCATCAGGCCAAAGTAGTACCTTTTTACACAGCTTTTTTCTTCTATTTAAGTCTTCAACTGATTGGATGAAAGCCATCCACCTTAGGGAAGGCAATCTCTTTTACTCTATCTGCTGACTCAAATGTTAATCTTATTAAAAAGCACACAGAGATACTCAGAAGAATGTTTGCCCAAGTGTCCAGACGTCCATTTTTTGGTCCTTTGTTTTTTTGAAAATTCAAAACTATGCATTGTATGCAGCGTTGGATATTGTGACCACAATCTTCCCAGTATTAAGAAAATCTAAAGACCTTAACGCAGCTTTATGTGGAGTACAAACTATGATTGGTTTAAAAGTGGGTGTTTCAGAAAACCTTGTATTTAATTGAAATATATTTAAAAACAGATGCAAAATATACTCAGTATTTTTGTTTGGGTTGATGAAAATTTGCTTACACTAAAATGGATAAAATTACATGTTAGTGAAAAGCTTTTTAAAAAAGTTGACACATAAAATTAACCATCACAGGTCCATCTCTTTTCAAACTGGTACCCATACACATCTCCTTAAACCATACTTAATCTTCAAATAGAGACAATGACAAGGTCATAAATCTGACTAACATGATACAACTATTCTATCTCCTACATCTGCTTTACCCAGTCTACTGATTCAAATGCTAATCTCATTCAAGAACTCTCACAGACACACCAGAATTATGTTTGACCTAATGTCTGGGCATCCAGTGGCCTTGGCAAGTTGACACACAATATTAATCATCACAGGGTATAATAAACTCTCTGAATGTAGTGGACTAAGATGGGGGTGGGGGACTGGATGTGCTCAAAACTAAAGGTCTCCACTTTTCCTTCTTTAACCATTTTGTCGGGACTCCTTACAGAAAGATTAGCTCCAGATGGGGAGGATTAGGATACATTCTTTGGGGGCAAAAGCAAAAGAAGCAAAATAAATCCTTGTAGCTCCATTTATTTTTTATGAGAATGTGATGGGAGAAGTACATAATTTCCGTAACGGAAGAGCCCAGCATGCAAGTTCTCTTTTGAAGTAGCAGAGAGAGGAACAACTGCATTCCTTTCAGGACTGGTGCAGAACTCCTTCTAGGGAGAGAAGAGTCATGTTTGGTTATAAATATGAGGATGAGGCCCTTTGGGCATGAACAGCTTTTTTGCAATAAAACAGAGGGCCAGCTAAATTGTTCTGCAACAGAAATTATCTAAAACATTGGGTGGGAGCTACGGCCGAGTGAGTTTGGTTTGAGGAAAAAGGGGGCAATATGGTGCAAAGCTAAAATCCTAGTAAAAAAAAATGATCACTGCAAATTCCCTGGATAAGCTCAATGACTTTTAGGGCTAGAGATGTCTAATAGTCAATGTTGTTTTTCCTGTGCAGTTAAGTAAACCTACCTCTCCCACTATTGTCTCTAAATTCTTAAGTAAAAACTGAAATATTTGTCATCTTGGGCTGGAGGAATTGGGGAGAATAAATGTATCAGTCTGTGACTAGAAGAGGTTGTGGGGTATAGAACAAAGTATTATATACATGGTAGACATAATTTGGAATGGAGATTGACAAGCAAGCTGAAATAATATGGAGAAATGTATCTTGCCCTCCACATCTCTACCCAAATAATCATAAGGGATTTGAGGAATTCAAGCCAATGTCCTACAAATAATTAAAGATCTAACCACCACAACCAGCTGGACAAATTAAGCATTTCTAGATGTTTAGACTACAAGAAACATTCCTATTGCAGTTCTGTATTTGGCTTTCTAAAAACATGGTTGGCCTAGATAGGAAGCCACACCTGGGGTGAAAGTCAAAAGGATTATGAAATCTTGCGTGGGATATTTTGGTCCACATTCCTTTCTTTCCTCTTAAAAACTAAGCTCTGGCACATTTGTTCTGGGTTGTTTTCTCTTCCTTTCTGTGGCTCTGTGTACATGCTGTTGCTTTTGTATTTGTGCTCAGTGCTGTGTTCTCTGAAACTTGTATCAGTCAGAGCCTTCCTTTCAAAACAGAACTGACGTGGAGAAGATCTGGAAGTCCACATTGGGTCTCACTTGGAGATGTGCTTGGAAATCAAACAATCAATGCAAACCATGTTATTAATCAAAATAGGCTCAAAGGATATTTGCCTGGCAGCACTGGAGAGCAGTAATAAAATTATATAAATGCCTGTGGGTAGTTACAGATGAAAAAAATATTTCTTTACTTGTACAACGAGAGATAAATGGTAAAGCACATTAGGGTTTGAAGGGCCCTTTTGGAGAAGAGCTGTCAGAGTGGCCATTTACATACCTCAGCTGGTTGTCAGAGTCTTCTGTGCATCCTAATAGCTCCTCTGCTGTGACTGCCAGGGACTGTCATTCACATCTCATAAAATAAGCTAAGAGTCGGCATCTCTTCATTGTTTCAAACTGGAGGCTAAACATTCTTCAAGGCAGTAACACCTGGAAATGAGAACTAAGTTATGCCTAGGATTTGGAACACAGCTGGGTCTTAGTTTTTTTGAGTCTTTCATTGGTTCATTCATTTATCCAACAGATTTTTCCTGAATTCATCATAGGTACACACTTCTGCAGGATACAAACGTGACTTAGATGCATATTCTTATATAAAGGAACTTCCAATTCAAAATGAGAGAAACAGTATGTACACATATAGTCAAAAGTGCCACAGGTCAGAAGTTAAATGTTATGAAACTATCATTAGGTGTATTATTTTAATGACTGTCCTTATTTTGTCTTTAGGGACTGCCATGGATAAGGCACTATAGATAAGAGGTCTATGCTTCCTGCCCCCAATTTTTCACCTTTTACTGATTCCTCAACCCACTGTGGTCTGACATTCACCCTCACCAACCCATAAGAAATGTTCTTTACAAACATCACCAATGACCTCCTAATGCTAAAACCTTCAGTAGATCTTCACTCTTCAAGCAACTTGATGTTCATATCTTCACTTCTTCCTTTATTTTCTGCTCGGTCAGTAGTTACAAGATGGACAAACCTTTCCATCAATAAACTGGTTTCACCCTCAGCTTCCAAATTGGGCCTGTCCTAGTTTTCCCCCCTGGCTTACTGACTTCTTTTTTCTAGCTCTCTCCACTGGTTCTTCTCCCTAGGTCTGAGATGACAATGAAAGTGTCTCCCCAGTTTTTATCTTGGCATCCTTTCCTCCTCTCTACTCTTTCCTGCTCCCCTTTCCTTGGAAAACCTCACACATGAACACAGCTTCTTCTATCCGCTTTATGCTGTGGACTTCCAGATTTCTACCTTTAGTAGTAACATTTTTGTGTATTCTCTATTTCTAAATTTCCCAGTGAGTACAATCTCCTAGATAATTCTCAGGCATCCCAAACTCTTAGTTTTAAAATTAAACTCATTAAATTCTTTCTATCTGTACTCCCCATCTGCCCCAATCTGCTCCAATCCTATCTCCCTTATCTCCAAATGATTCTACCATAGTGACAGCAATGGTTAAGCCAGAAAGCTAGGAGTCATACTTCCTTTGTTCTGCTTGACTCTTGTCAAATCGTTAATATCATCTGAACCCACCACATCTTCGTCTACAGAGTTAATCATGGCCCTCGTTATATTTCACTTAAACTTTTGAAATAGCTCCGAGTGAGTCTTTTTATTTCTTAGCTTCTCCTCCAACCTGCCCTTCACACTGGTAGCAGAATTATCTGTGAGAAATTTCAAATAGTTGAAGTGGCTGCCAAGTGGTTACCTATGTCCCTATGTCCTGGTGTTTTTTTCCAGAACAATATAGATCAATAAGGAGGGAAGAATAAAACTATACCAAAACAACACCTTCAGCATAATTTACAGAGAATAATAAACTTATTTATAATAAGTAAATTCTAAGAAAGCCAAAACAGTAAATCCAAGTTGAGATTTCTAACACTGCCATTCAGTACCTCCTACCCCAAGGCCTTGCGGTAAGCAAAGGAGGCCATGAACCCTTATGGAGGGAGAAGATGGGAACTAGAGTTAGCCTAGAGTTGATCCAAAGCTACTGCGGGAAATATCAATTCCCCCTAGGAGGTCTGAAAATACTAAACTTTTGCCCAATAGATCCGAGTGTAGTCCACAGGAAGGAGTTTGAACATTTGTGAGATTTTGGGGGGCAGTCTTTGAAAGGTATAGCTTCTGGGGAGAAAAAGGCAAAAGGGAAGGTAGAAGTGCCACTTGGCGATTAAGTGGTGTCTTAGTTTGTTCAGGCTGCTATGACAAAATCCCATAAACTGGGTGGCTTATACACAACAGACATTTCATGTTTATCGTTCCGGAGACTGGAAATCTGAGCTCAGAGGGACAGCATGGTTGGGTTAGGGCCCTCTTCCAGGTCACAGACTTCTTATTTTATCCTTTCATGGTGGAAGAGGTAACATCTGTCTCTCGGGGGTCTCTTTTATAAGGGCAAGAATCCCATTCATGAGAGCTTTACCCTCATGATCTAATCACCTCCCCAAAGCACCACCTCCTAATTCCATCACTTTGGGGTTTAAGATTTTAACATTGGTATTCTGTGGGGGACACAAATATTCAGTCTAAAGCAACATGTGTAAAAATTTCCCCTCCAAAATAGCTATCTTTTTCATCAGATTTTCAGAAACATCCATCAGCCAAAACAGCTTAAGAACCTTTGCTTTTGATAGAGGTAGGGAAGGTCTGTCAAGATATGTCAGTGCCTTGGGAAAAGAACTATTAGAAAAACACCATATGTGCTTTGGAAGGAAGTGAATCAGTGGGAGCATTTATTTCAGATGGTCAGGCAAA
Source organism: Prionailurus viverrinus (assembly GCF_022837055.1). Lineage (NCBI taxonomy): Eukaryota > Metazoa > Chordata > Mammalia > Carnivora > Felidae > Prionailurus > Prionailurus viverrinus. Next base: position 98,882,557 of record NC_062567.1, read on the forward strand.
GAATAAATATATCCACGATAATTAGACTAAAGGTTTATCAGTGAGGACTGATACTGTGTAGATTACCAGATTAAGTCTAGATTATTCTGCCTGGAGAATGATGAACAATGAGGAAATAATTTCAAGATACAAGAAAAATACTGAGAGATGATTTATTTCTGAGCTAGACTAAATGATGGAAGGCTGACAGTAGGCATCCTATATTATTATACAGAAAGTACATAATAGCATCAGCTATTGGACTATAGCCACAAGGACAGACTGGGCTATTTGTGGTATCCTACCAGGGAATGAAATTTACCCAAAAGATGAATCAAACATAGCATATTTGTTTTTGAGTTTTTGTTTATTTGTTTGACTCCATGTGGAAAGTGCTCATTAATCTACCTAATAGCAGGGTTACTATTATTTCACAACAATATTTTGTAGATACCAGAGGCTTGGCTATAGAATTTCCATATCTAGTTTCATTATTATCATCATTATTATCAGGGCTAACATTTATTTGCTCCGTGTTTCTTACTGTAATATGAAGTTAAATGCACTATCATATTTAATCCGTAACAAAAGTCCTCACGTGATATATGCTATTATATCAGTTTCGGAGAAAGGAAAACTGAGTCTGAGAATAAGTAGTTCAGTTCCCACAGGGAGTACACACCTAGGTCTGTGTTATGCTGAGACCCATTCTGCTATGTTTCTGGCAGTTTATTTCCATTTTACTTCTGAGGGAGCATTGGACAAGAGACTTAGCATTAAGAGAACTTGGCATCATCTCTTGCCTGGAAACAGTGATTCAGAATGATGTATACTCTAAAAAAGAATGAAAAACGTTGATGAGGATTTGCATCAAACCTCAAAAACATTGCAAAGTAGCACAACAGAGCAGTCCCAGGGGAAATTGCAAAGGGAGGGGGAAAGAATATGGAGACTTCGAGAAAAGGAGAGAAAGGAGGATGGAGAAAATAGAAAAAGGAGAGTCAGTGAGCAGGGACTGAAAACGTCTAAGAACAGGAACATGCTGCTTCCCCTTCGTCTCCACCCACAGAAGCACTTGTGCTGAACTGTGTGAAAATCTGTGAAGGATTGAGGAAAAACCCACATTTTATTATCATCTCTTCTAAGTTATTTATTGAGAATTATTATAGAAATCAAGAAAACCATTTCCTTTCCTATATAGTTTTCTGCAGTTTCCTAGCTTTTGGACCTTTTACTTCATAAATTTTTGTTGATTTATGAACTCTCCAAAGCATAATTGTTTAAGCATAATTTTTAACTTCTGGCTTAAACTGTTTTTCCTACATATTTTGTGTGTAACTTCTAAAAATCATTTCCTTTAATATTTAATCAGTACAAATAGAATAAAGGAATTTACATATTCCAGAATTATAGATCATTCATTCCCTTGTCAATGAGTTTTAAATAATAGAATTTTCTATCCCTGGCAATTGGCTAACAATAATAATGGCAGCTTCTGAGTGCTGACAATGTATCAAGCACTGTGCTCAGAGTTTAACATGTATTAACTCATTTAATGAGCAAATCAGCAGTACAATCCTGTGGGGAACATTGTGGTAGAGAAGGCTGGTTGCCTACAAATCTACTTTTCCTTTTCTCTTTTGCATCCAAACGTTATCTAAGTGACACAGCCCTCGCTAAAGGACTCAATTTCCAAGCCCACCTTGCACCTTCACGCACCCACAGGAATGAGTACTGACCTGTAGGGTGTGCACAGATCTGCTGTGTGAAACTTTAGGCCATTGGGAGATCCTTCTTTGTGAACCCACCCTCTACCCCCACTTCCTCTTTTTGAACTCTTTGAAATGCAGCGATGATTGCTAATGGTTCAGTAGCTAGTATGGGCCATGGTAGCCTGAGGATAGAAGCCAGTGCTGAGCATAAGTGAACAGACAGATCAAAGAATCCTGGGTTCTGGATAACTTTCTGGAGCCATTGTACCAGTTGTAAACTGCTTATATCTGTACTTCTTGTACGAGAGAGATTTAGCCATCGATGTTTAAGCCATTGTTGTTTGGGAGAGTTTTTTACATGCTGTCCCACAGGATTATTAATTGCTATGCAGGTATTGTTATCTCAGTTTTATGGAAGAAGAATCTTATAGCTTAACCATGTTATGAGGCTTTTATAGTATTTGGGTTCAAACTAGAGTCTGTTTGACTCTAGAATCCAACAATTTGCTACTAGATTAATATTGATAGTATTAATTTTATTAATAAAATTAATTTTAATGTCAATACCCACATCATGTACAATTCAACAGCATTCTTTTCAAACCAGTAATAGTACTTTATGCAGGGGTAGAGACCATAGCTAATCAAGCCAAGGTCGTGAATACCTTTCCCAAGGAAGTTGGACTTATTTCAGTAGCCACAATCTGTTGGTGCCTTTGGCTATTCCTCAGCCCATGCCACAAGCTGCTTAGTAATCACAGAGAAACCTGGATTAGGGTGTGCACAACTGCTCACCACCAGTGAGAAACAACATAGAGTACTGCCCATGAGGCACTGCATATGTGTGTGTTCAACAAAAGATATGTATTCTAGACATGTCAATCAGTTCACCTGCTGCAATCTACTCTTCTTTCTTACATATCCTCGACTGTAACCACAGCCATTTACTTCAAGACCCTCTCTGCCCTACTCCTGCTCCAGAGGCTAATTCGACTATGGCAGCACTTAATATTAGCCAAGCCCTCCGTAGATCAGGCTAAGTCAATTAGATTGTCCATTCTAACAAGAGAGACCGTAGCCTTCCTTGTAACAGCCTAATGGTTGTGTAATTTCCAGATTCGAAGTCATCTGTATTTCGTGTCTATGTAAAACTTACAAATAGCCGAAAGAAACTTCTTAGGCAGAAGAATGAAACACACATATAAAAGAAGGGGTTTAGACAACACACAGTTGTGCTAGTTGAAAGTTCATAGCACCACTTTCATGATTACCTTCCATTTATTCTCAAGATTCCAACCTCTGCTTCATTTCTCAGAAGCCTTCACTATACAGTCAAAATCAACTGAGCTTTGCATCTAATATTTCTACTCTGTACAATTTTACTACTTTTAAAGTATTTTCAATAATTGGCTAATGTCTCATTTTTCTGCTGCTTAGACAGTGCCTGGAACATAGAGGTTACTCAATATATATGTGTTAGAGACACTATGACCTGAGAGAATGAGGTAGTTCTCTTAATCCATGACGTTCTTGTCATGGTCCCAGTTAGATATAATTGTACTTTGGTTTCTATTTCTGAGTGTCCAATAAATTACAATGTTTATGATTATCATAATAACCCTACTTTCTCTTTCTGTTTTGGCTTAATATATATCTGTTTCTTGAAAACAAAGGAAATATAATTAGAGAAAATGTGTATAAAATAAATAGGCAGTTAGGTAAACAAAGAAGGGAAAGACCAAAAATTTAGAGAGTGGAAATTGCATCATGTGAAATAGTAGAGATATTTGGTTCATTCATTAATACATGTTTAAAATGAGTGTAATTATGATTCCTATGATAACATCATATCAAACTTCCATTTAACCAGCCATTAAAGAATATCCTTTGACTCCACACTATTTTTAATAAATGGTGACATTCAAATTGAAGAATGGTGTAGATTTTCTTCATTGATCTTTTTTTTTCTTATCCCAATGAGGGAGAGGTATAAGAATTAGCAGTGCCAGAAATAAGTGAAGAAAACTTATAGGAATTGATGTTTATTAGAAAGTTCACATGGGTGACTGGCATGCCCATGAGAACCTCCTGACTGAGGAAAATAATGGTTTAAAAGCCTCTGTTCAACCTAGCAAGTTAAATGTGAATTTCCGTTATATTTTGCAAATTCATTTAGATATAAATGATAAGTAATAAAAAATCATAGATCAGGGTGGCAGACAGGGAATAAACAGGTTTGTGTCTAGCACTTTGGAAGAAGAGGTTGACTAGAACAATTTAAGCTAAGAGATGCCACACCATTGCTTTTCTTGAAATCATGCTTCATAGGTAACAGATGGCACAAAATCAATAGCTGATTAGAGAATAACACTTGGCATTCTATCTTGTGGGTGGGAGGAAAAGGGTGTTTAAATTTTAAGGAAAAAACAGCTCATAAGCAAGATTGGCATACAAAGACTGAGAAGAATGCTAAAGGAAAGAATCACTTTCTTTCCATTTAATGTCCAGAAAAGAAGTGAGCAGAAATCTGTTTGTCACAGCTTAAGTCAAAATGATAATTTCCTATGGGCTTATTTCCTAGAGCTTATTGTTTAATTTCAAATTATTGGTACTACTGGGGCCACATTCCCTCTTTCCTTGGGTAAACTTACATGACCATTTCTTGATGTGATTTTATATACGGAAAAAAAAAATCAAGGACTGAGGAGACAAATGGTGCTCAAGCCCCATCAAGGGACCTTATTGTCATTTCACTAGCCATCTTGTTATACTAAATTATACGTCTTCAGGGGAAAAGTTCCATGAACTCTTGTCTGTCTTCCTCTTCTCGTCTCAGGTTATTCATGCTGAGTTTATGTAGACCCGCTCTCTCTGGTGTGTTGTGTCCCTTCCTCTTCTACCTTTCATCATTGCCAGATAGCAAATATAGAAGAGAATGTTCAGAAATAGTGATAGATGGCCTGTGGACTTGCTTGTGTGTGTGTGTGTGTGTGTGTGTGTGTGTGTGTGTAGAGAGAGACAGAGACAGAGAGAGACAGAGATTGAGTTATGGACAAGGTTTGAAGTTAGTTGATACTAAGACTAAAATTCAGCAAAACCCAGGAGTTTATATAAGAACCTTGAGTTTTTGAAGGTGTATATGGCAAATTAGCACAGACTTTATAAAGGAAATATTCGTTACCTCTGGAAAAATGCAAAATCAGATTTTCAGTCTAAGAAATGTGGCAGGCAGCCAGACATTTGTCTGTAAAAGTACAAATGAGATGTTCATCTTGAACCAAGATTGGGGAGAACAAATGGACAAGAAATACATGGGTGTGTGTTTGTCATTACTGCCATTCCGTTTTCTTCAGAAAAGCTTTTATGACAAAATTTCTAATGCTGTTAATCTTACAGGCAGAGGACCAGAATGAGGGAAGTCATTACAAGTTACTAGAGCCAGATGGGGGTCCAGGGCCAGCCCCTCTGAAGATCTTTAGCTTTTGTTGGAAGGACCAAAAACAATGTTTATCATTTTGAAGTTGAAACTGTCCTGCTTATAGGTCTTCTATTAATGGCCTCAGGTATGAGATCTGAGCCCATCTGTAGTTAAGAAAGGTAATAGAAACTCCCTAAAAGTACCTGAAGCTACATCTTAGTGTGGGATAGGTTCTAAAGTTAAATTTAAAGTGAAATTCTCATATATCCAAATTTAGGCAAAAGTAGTTTTGGATTTTTATGTCACTCAATTTAGGTTATGTTGTCCTGCAGTAATAAGGCCCCCAAATTTCAACCATTTAAACACAAAGATTTATTTCTTTTTCATGTTAGATATTGGTTAGATTTACTTGCAGGTTGATTCTATGGGTCTCCTTCATTCTGGGATTCAGATTTCAGGAACAGCTCACTTCTGGTACATGTTATTTTCATGGTAGAAGATGAAAGAGCCAAGGGGAAACCATTTGATGACTCTTTAAATTCAGTTATAAAAAATTTCACCCCTGCTTGTGTGCCACTGGCCACAGTAAGTCACATGGCCAAGGATGAAGATGATGACAGTGGGAACTATATCGCTTCCACTGGGAAAGATGTGGCAAGTCACGTGCACTGAGTGGGGGTGTGTGATGCTATTATTGGGAGTTGCAGAGAACAACAGGGAACAGAATGGAAATCTGTAGCACAAATGGGATCAACACAATCGAAGCACAATGTCCCTTTGGAAGGTGTCACTTTGGCGATATATGATGTCTTAGTATCGAGTGATGTAAGATGCCTTAGTTCCTCCATATGTGTACCTGATGAAGCAGTTGTATTTGGGGAAGTGGAGCATGAGCCTTAACACAAGAGCCACACCCACTTCTCTGGGAGAAGTGCTGGTTTTGGGGAGGCAATTGGGAACCAAGACTGACTAATTTATGGGAGATTCACCTTTCTCACTTTATATTGATTCCAGGACTAATCTCCATTGATTGGAACAGCAGCAGAAAACTTCCACACTATTGAATTTGTTTTCCTTTTCCTGTCTCCTCATTCTTGGTCCACGTTACTGCTTCTCTGTCTTACCATTTCTGAAGCCAGAAATGTGGGACTCATCTTTGCTACTTCCTTCTTCCTTATTCTTCATTTCCATCTATTTTCCTCTATAAATAAGCATTTTTATCCCTCTCCTCTCCCACTAAATTGGTGCACAGTGCCGTCATCTTCCTGGACTAAGCAAAAGTCTACTTCATGGTCTCTCTGCTTCCACTCTTAACAATCAATTCTCCACACAGCATGGAGAGAGGTTTTCTTAGGTAAATGCTGTGATAACATCTCCTTGCTTAAAACCCTCAGTGATCCCCTATCACTCTTAGAGTATGGTCTGAGCTCCTTAATGCCACCAACAAAGCCCTCCTGATTTGACCCCTCCCAGCCTCATGTCAGACTTTTCTTTGCCATTGCTTTCTCTAGCTTGGTCACAGTGGCTTTTATTCCATTTTTCAAGGTCTTTCTACTGCCTCTTTCTTCACAGTTTCACACCCAGTGTTCCCTATGGCTTGATCAAGATTTTCCTTACCCTTTCCACCTGCTGCCCCCACTTAGCTGATTTATATTAATTGAGAAAAACATAGGTTAAAAGTCAGTTCCTTAGAAAAACTTCCTTCCTTGCCAGCTACAATGCCCTTGGATAATTCTTATGATTTTCTTCTCTAGGACTTATGCAAGAAATATGCATTTAAATGATTTTTGAAACCTACTGGATATATGAGTATGGTTATTTTTTGCCATGATTTAAAATAAAATAAAAGGAGTCCCTCAAAATCTACCTTCAAACCTTTCCCCTCTTGGATATAAAGCTCTTGTATGGACTCCCCAAAGAATTTGTCCTGAATATTGCAGGTTCCTCAAAACAAATATTTACTGGATGCCCAGATATAAACTTGTATCATTATATTTATTTCAAAATAAATCTTTTAACAGAGCAGTTTAAAAACAATTAAGACATGGTAGTCAGCACAAATAATTTCTAAACAGGCATTTTCTGTTCTCCTGATAGTGCTTACGTGCTCGGGAACAGGGGAAAAATTAAAACAGATTTAACGTAGTAGCATTACAGCATCTCCTTGGCTTGTCACTGAGTTATAAAAAGGAATCTTCTGGGTACATTCTGAGTTGTCTAAGGAATCAAGTGGAAAGAGACTCTTGACTGAGAGTCTCTAGGTATATGGCTCCATTGTGTTCCTTTTCTAATCAGTAGTCACTTTTTTATAGGCTTCTTGTAAAGTATGAATTTATATCAATCAATAGTAATATAATTTATGGGAATTTTGGATATACCTACATTTTGTTTCCCAAAGCAAGAGCCCATTCATTCCTCAGGTTTAATTGCTAACAAAAACACTTTTAATAACACACACTGGAAATACGGTGTGAACTGGCATGAATTAATGCTCATACCCTCTTTCTCCACATCCCCCTCATTTTTGTTTGTTTTTAATGAAAAGAACTATCAAGAAATATTGTTCTTCACTGTTCCCGTGAATATGGGAAACAAGTTCAAAAGAAGTTCTTTCCCAACACAGAAGTAGCAATATTTCTTTTTAAAAAAATTTTTTTAAATGTTTATTTATTTTTGAGAGAGAGGGAGAGACAGAGTGTGAGCAGGGGAGGGGCAGAGAGAGAGAGAGAGAGAGACCCAGAATCAGAAGCAGGCTCTGAGCTGTCAGCACAGCCCGACGTTGAGTCTCGAACTCACGAACCACGAGATCCTGACCTGAGCCGAAGTTGGATGCTCAGCGGACTGAACCACCCAGGCGCCGCACAATTAGCAATATTTCTGAACAAACTTTTTGACTTCTGAGAAATCACTGTATACCAAGATATGACCATAAAACCAAGGTAAAGCATACCAGAAAATTACATCTTTAAGACCTGAAACTGCAAGTTCTGAAGTAGAGTTCACTGCAGGAAAGTTGACGAATTAGTCATTTTAGGACATGCCCAGCAGACACTTAGTGAAGAGGTTTCATAGCCAAACTATATTGCCATTGTATTTGAAAATTATTATCCCCAATATTTACTTCTTATGGTAAAAGACTCACAGCATATGCTTTCTTCCCCCTCAAATAGAATATTCCGCTGATTTTCTTTCTAAGTACACAAGTCAAATGTTCTTGTAACAGAAAGTGACTAAAGCCTGCGAAATCTTTAATTGGTGCTTAAATTCAAGCAGCTGTCTTTCTGCAGATAGGCTGGGCCTGGGAGAACCTGACTAATGTAATGTTCAGGCTTTGTTCAAAGCAGCCTCCCCCACTCTATCTCTGGAGCTGAGATTTGCATGTTTTCCCAAGTTAGCTTCCTCTTTTAGAAACCAAAGTGTGTGTGAGAAGCTTCTAATATAAAATGCCCATCTTGTTTCCTAAGCTGAAGTCAGTCTTGGCTGAAATATTATTGCTTGAGTTTGTACCTGTAAGCTGATGGTGGACAGGGTTTAGCCCTTAAGCCCAACAGATTTTAGAAATTTGGACGCTTACTGCTGTGTCACCCTCACTTTCACTGTAGAACAATCATAAGAAAGTGCTTCCTAGCACTTCCTTTTTTTTTTTTTTTCATTTTGACAGGCTTTCAAATTATTATGTAAACCATGCTTTTGTTGTCTTTGAGCTCTAAACCACATTGATTTAGGAAAGGGTTTCATGTAATCATAGGAATGAAAGGGGTTTATTCCATCATGCTGGCCTGAAGTGAGATTTCAAATTACTCTGCTGGACTAATAAAGTGTCGCCTGCTTTAAAGATGCTCAGGGAGCCAATTTTAACCCCTTAAACCACAGACAGGATCAGCAGTATCAGCTCCACCCGATAGCTTTTTAAAATGCAAATTACCTGACCTCTAGAATCTCCAGTGCTGGCTGCATTTGTGTTTTAACCAGTATTGTGAGTGATTCTCTTGTCTGCTTAAATTTGGGATGGATGGAGCTGCACAACAGATCAGCTATACATGGTGGATAGGTCAGAGTGTAGACTGTAGAGTTTAGATCATCTGAGTTCAAATCCTTTTTGGGGGTCTGAAGTTTTCCTATATGCACTAACATTGTATACATTGCCAAAATGTTCTGCTCTGATGGATCTTTTCTTTTTATTGAATCTTGGTAACCAAAAGGGGCAATTTTCTCCTTTGGAAAGCATTTCTTAATAAGCTGCTGCAATCAAAAGCCAAGCAAAATGAAAAGTGGCAATGAAATATAATGCATTCTAAAGTAACAGTTATTAATAAATTCTTTGCTGAGATACATGTATCTACTCTTTTAGAAAAAGAAAATCGTTTGAAAACAGGACCTATTATTTGTTAATGGCATATAACTATCAACATGATTCACAACTAGTTGGGACAAAGCAGTTAAACCACTGCAATTGATAATCACAAATTTTAGAGAGTGATTATATCTATATAATATAAAATTTGTGATCACACACACACACACACACATATATATATATATATATATATATATATATATATATATATTCATGCTGCAAGAGTATTTGTAAACTTATGGCAAGCAATGTGGTTTTGGAGAAGAAAAAATTTGACATAATTTTGGTTAACTTGGTATACTGGTGTTTGCATATGAACATTTTTTTATTTAAGTTTCAAGTGGAAAAATAAAAATAAACATATCATCTATATCTTTGCCCAAGCCACAAAGAAGAAAAACAAAAAACAAAAAAACCCAAACACAACAACATGTTAGTAGATCAAAGAACTGAGTTGTGCAATATTCCCCCATAAAAGGTGTGTGTTTGGGGGTGGGGGGGGCGGGATCCCTTAAATGAAATAAATGAAGTAAGCTTTAAATAAAGTTAGCCTGCTATGACTTGTTCCATTTTGTCACAGCACTTAAACAATTAGTTTGGAAATTTTTGAATCAGAACCACATAAATTCTGACTGTAGGTCAGGTAATACTCAGAATATAGATACCATGTAAACAGTGAGGGCATTTCTCTTCTCACTGATGTTGCTCTAGCACCTAGGACAGCGTCTGGCACAGAATGGAATTACAACAAATATTTGTTGAAAAATGAATGAAAAATCTGTCCCTGTTTTCTTTTTAAAAATAGAAAATCGTCATTTGCCACATTTCAGATTTCCTGCATCATTCCCAATCTCTGTAATTCTAGTTTTTAATATTTATAATATTTCAAGGGCATGCACACAAAAGCATACAGTATGAACATCAGTGGGCTTACCGTCAAGATGATGAAATAAAACATTACAGATATTTTTGAAATTGAACTAACCACTGGGTTGAATGTTTTTTTTAATCTAATTCATCTTTTAAAAATATTTTTACCAAATAATATGAACACATAAACATATATAAGTTATTTGGTTTGATTTGAATGTTTTATAATTTTATATAATTTGCATCAAATTATACAGGCCTCAGGCAACTTCGTTTTATTTTCTCTCTTTCAACATTGTATTTGTGAGATTTATCTGTGTTTATAAGATGGCTCTACTTTATTAATTTTTACAACTATGTGCTATCCCATTGTTTGGGTACTCCAAATATGCTTCTCCTCTGATAGATTGGACTTCAGTTTTCTGCTGTTATAAACAATGCTGAAAAAACATTCTTGTCTCTGTATTCCAATGATAAGTGTGTGAAGGTTTCACAGGCATTTTTAAATTTATATTATTGCTAAATTACTCTCCAAATAAATTGCACCAATCCATACCTCTATGAGCACTACGTAAATGTCTCTACTCTCTTAAAAACTTGTATAATCTTCAGGTGGCTTAAAATTCACTAAACCCTTTTTAAATTTTTATTTCGCATTTTCAGAAAAACTGAGTAACCCTTAATTTACTTATTGAACATTGTGGATTTCCCATCTTTATTGTCTGTCCATATTATATGCTCAGTTCTCTATTTTATCTTCATTTTCTCATTAATTTGAAAGTTTTAAAAACATTTTTTGGTAATAATGCATTATCAGATGAATCATTGCGTATGCTTTCCCCTGTACTGTTGTCATTTCCATTTCTTACAGTGTCTTGGATGTGCAGAGACTTATCATTGTTAATGTAATCCAATTTATTAGTCTTTTACTTTATTCCTTCTGCTTTTTGCTTCCTGTTTACTCAAAAGCTTGAAAAATGTTTTGTCTTTTATCAGAAACATTGCAGGGGCGCCTGGGTGTCTCAGTTGGTTAAGTACCCAACTCTTGATCTCAGCTCAGGTCTTCATCTTAGGGACATGAGTTAAGCTCCATGTTGGGCTCCATGCTGGGCATGAAGCCCACTTTAAAAGACAAAAAGCAAATAAACAAAAACTGAGGCACCTGGATGGCTCAGTCAGTTAAGCATCTGACTTTGGCTTAGATCATGATCTCATGGTTTGGGAGTTCGAGCCCTGCATTGAGCTGTCTGCTGTCAGCACAGAGCCCACTTTGGATCCTCTGTCCCCCAATCTCTTCATCTCCGTCCCTTACTTATACTCTCCTTCTCAAAAATAAACAAACATTTTTAAAAATTAAAAAAAACAAAAAGAAACATTTCAGTGTTTTACTTTATACAATTAAATATTCTATTTTAAAGCTATATTCCTATACAGTATGTAGGAATATAATTACTACTTTTTCCTTACGGATGAATTATTGTGTCAAGATCATAACACATCCTTGGCTCACTACTTACTAATGACACTTCTACCATTTATAATTTGTGAAAATATGAATACATGTTTCTAGACTATTCTGTTGGTTTTCATTTAGCCATATCCCTACAACAATGGCACATTGGCTTAATGTCTCTAATTAGGTCTTGATAAGTAGTAGGGCAAGACCCCCAACTCTTGTTTATTTTCCTTCTCAGGTTTGTCTTGACTATTCTTGGCTTTTTACTCTCTGACATTAATTTAGAATTAGCTTATTAGGTTTTGTGGAAAGCCTTGTAATTTCGATTATAATTTCATTAAATTTATAGACTGATATTGGAAAAATTATTTGCTTTATGATACTGAGAATCCTTCTCCATTTACAATATCTCTCCACTTACTTGGTATTCTTAAATGTCAGTCAATAAAATATTTTCAGTTTTCTCAAATAGGTCTTAAACATCTTTGCTGGGTATTCTTATATACTTTATGTTGGCTTTTTACTAATGTACATATCTTTTTAAGGAATTGAAAAGTTTTGTGTTTCTTTGTGGTATATAAAATTATTTTATATGCAAATTTTGTATTCAGATTATTAGCAGGAATGGTTTTGTTCTTCCATTTTTTATTTTTTGTTAATTCTCCTAGACTTTCTTTTTTCATTCTAGATTTTCTATGCAATCATGTAATCTAAATGCAATTTTATATGCAATCATATAATCTTTAAATAAGTTTCCTCCCAATCCTTAATACCATCATCATTAGCACATTTATCATGCTTCTCCTTCTTCTCATTTTAGTATGATGGGTAAAATCTCTAATATAACTTTGAGATGAAATGGCTGTGATAGATTGATACAAAATGATCCCCAATGAACAAATTCTTCTCTGTACTCACACCTTTGTGTAATCTCCCACACTGAATCTGGCCTAGTATTTAGCTTAATTTAGATTTTTTTTTAATATTTATACTTTTTGACAGAGACAGAGAGAGAGAGAGAGGGAGAGAGAGAGAGAGAGAGAGAGAGAGAGAGAGAGAGAGAGCGTGCATGAGTGTGGGAGGGGCAGAGAGAGAGGGAGACACAAAATCCAGAGCAGGCTCCAGGCTTTGAGCTGTCAGCACCGAGCCCGAGGTGGCCCGAAATCACAAGCTATGAGATCATGACCTGAGCCAAAGTCGGACTGAGCCACCTAGGCATCCCAGCTTAATTTAAGCTATAGAATATTGTAGATACAGTGGCATCTGAGTTCAAAAGCCTACACTTGAAAGCTTGCAGTTTCTGCTTTTGTCCCCTGAGATTTCTGAGATGCGATGTAAAGGAGCCTGAGCAATTCCACTGAAGAGGTCACATGGAGAGAAGGACACTAAGGAGTGAAAGCCTATCCAGGGAGAAAGTGCCTACAAGTAGCGAGAGAGGACCCTGCTATCCCAGGGTAGGAACTGGGCATGTGAGTGAGACCATTTTGAGTTCTTCCTGCCAAACTAAAGCCATATTAGCAAACCCAGCTGGGACTTAGGTGGAGGAGACAAATCATCCCACCTGAGCTCTGCCCAGTCAATTCACAGAACCCTGAAGATGAGCAAATCATTGTTTTCATAAAGCACAAAGTTGCGGGGCCATTTGTTCACAACAACAGGTAACTGTTACGGTGGTAATGGTGAGATTCTTCTCTTCTCGTGACTTTAAAGAAAATCTTTCTCCTGTTTTACTTCTAAGCATAATGTTTTCTGTAGTTTTCTGGCAGGTACCCTCCAACAGGTTAAATAAGTTTCCGTTTCATCATAGTTTTCAAAAAGTTAATTTTTTCCAAATCTCTTTCTCATTTCTGTTGCAATTATGTTTTTTCCTTTCGTCTATTAGCATAATTAGTTACATTTTCATATATTAAATAATCTTTGCATGTGTATGGTAAATCAAATTTTATGATATTTTTATGTACCTTGCTTCATTTTCTTTGACAATATTTTGTTTAGGATTATATTATCTATGCTCATAAATAAAATTCTTGCATTGTTTTTCTCCTCAGTTGTTTGTATCTAGACTTGTATTAAGGTTTTATTGTCCCCATACAGTGATTGTTAATATGGGCATCCTTTGTTATCAATGTCTAATATGTATCTGGATATATGTTAACCTGAACATTCTTGCATATTCTATTTCAATATTTAAATGGTACACAAAATGCATTCTCAGGCCACCCAGAGCCCTTAGTCAAGTTCCTCCACATACCACTAAAACCTTGATATAAGGCTTTTTGTATAATAGAAAGCATCTAAAACCATTTATTCCATTATTTTAACTGTTAAACAATGATTCAATATCAGATGGAAATGACATTTGTAATGTATACATTCTAATAATGCATACATACATTGTATGTTCTATAATATAAATAATCAACAAAATAGTAGGTTACAGATAACTAATTCCAACCAGATCCAGGTTGATACTATGCTAAGTTGCTCAGTATAAGCAAACCATAGTACCCAGGGAATATATGGGAATATGTAGCAGTTGTGCAGAGTCATTTAATGTAATAGGAGATCAAAATACTATCCTCGGGAGACAATCCAGTATAAAATGAAGCCACATTGCCTTCTATGGCCTTGTGTAGTGTATAAATTCAATACTTTTTCTGGTATACAAATATGGATTTTTTTTGTAGGGAGTTTCAATTCAGGTAGTAAATTTGGGCAAAAATTTGCAATTTATCGTTTTGAATATTCATATCAGGAAAAATTGTGTAGTGAGGTATACTTGTAAAGCTCTGGCTTGTTTAATAACTTTAAACACACAGCATTTTCACATTTGAATATTTTGAATTTATTCTAATTTCTATTATTTTTTTAATTTATCAGCTGCTTAAAAAGCTATTCATACTTTTCAAATGTGTGTGTGTTTTTTAATGTGTTTCCTAAGTTATTTAAAAATAATGTATACCTAAATGAAGTTCTTCATCATTAAGAATTTAATCTATATGATACTTATTTTTGGTATTTGTTTGAAAATCATTTTACTGTTTGGTGCATTATAAGTTTTTTTGTACATGTATCATGTGAGTTTACAAAAACTGTGGAGTCTTTAATTCTTGGCATGGATAGTTCTCTATATGTGTCATCAGACCAAATTTGTTAATAGATATGTTCAAATCTTTTATATTCTTATTGACTGTTTATCTGCTGAATATTCCAATTCCTGGAGGAGGTATTTAGATATTTCTGTCTATGATAGCAGAATTTCTAATTTTTCTAGATAATTATCTCAACTGTATTCTGAGATTTCTTCTTAGGTATATGCTGATTTTAAATTGTCATATTTACCAGTTAAGTATTATTTTTATTACTACATAGAGACCATTTTTTATCTCCTAATTGTGCTTTCTATCTTAAAGCGTATTGTGCTTGTCATCAATGCGGTCATGTCAGCTCTCTTCAGGCTAACATGTTCACGGTATTTTAACATCTTTTTAAAATTTTGTATCTTACTCTTTTTGCCAACCATTCATTTTTATTGGTCACAATTAGGTTCTAAATAATCTCCCTTGGATAAGTTCTCCTCTCTTCAGGAGTTTTAATTTTCAGCAAAGCTAATATAGAACCTGTAAGACCCTCTTTTTTTACTCAAATGATTCTTTCAACATACTACTAAATCTTACTCCTGAGAGAGTTTCTTATTCCCCATTTGGTGGCCCTAATCTTAATTTTGCCCCTAACTCCAGGACTAACCCTGTGATCTAACCTCTAACCCCATAGCAAAACCTCACTGGGGCAATCATTGCCATTATATATACATATGCATACACATATATACATATATATATATGCATAAATATATATATAGGAGGACATATATGGATATGTTTATATACACATATATACATATATATACACATATATACATATATACACATATATACATATATATACATATATATATGTCTCCTAGATGTATGTATGTATGTATATGTGTATATGTGTGTGTATGTACATACACACACACATAGGTGTTCTTCAGTAATCATTACTTAAGACACTGGGTTTTTTAGATGAACATGAAACAATTCCATTCTTTGTAGGTCTGTATGTCCTTTTAACACTGTATTCCCCTTTTACAAAACTCTACAAAGTCTACACATCCATTTTAATTGTTTTTTTCTTAAAATTTAACATTCTCATTACTTGGGACCTGCACAATAATATATATTTGCATCTGGGTTATAAGTGTAATTAATGATTTTTGGTCCAATTGGTTTCTCATATGACTCACCAGCACCTCCCACACTGTTTTCCTTCCTTGAATATCATAGCCACTGTTTTCCATAGTAAATTGATTTACATATTTATCTAGATGTTTTTCTCCTCCCTCATCACATTTAGTTTCAGTTCCTCTTGATTAGTTTATCTAGCCTCTGGGCAAACACATTCTCCAAGGAAAAAACAGAGCTTGATAAAGCTTGGAAAATACGATGAAAATAAGGAAGGCATTCTAGGTAAAATGGATGGTGCAGAGGTAGAAACATAAATATGTGACTAGAGGACATTATGTGAATAATTGCAGTATTTATGAAAGAACACTAGGAGCTTAGGTAGAAATGGTAGGTATAGGCCACCAAAATAGCCTTGAATTTCAACTTAGAAAGTTGAGATTTATCCTGTAGATTTAAAAGTTTTATCTGAAGTTAAGCAGTGTTGCTCAATGACATCTAAATAAATTGCTGTGCAAATGGCATGTAAAAGACATAAGGGATAAAAACCAGAGACACAGGTTTGCATAAAAATCCGGACTGCTATTCTAGAGAAAATGAATAATAAGTGAGGAATTGAGAGGTACCAGAGTGGCTTAGTGGGTTAAGCATTCGGCTCAGTTCATGATCTTATGGTTTGTGAATTCATGCACCCGCCCCCCCAAAACCCCACACCAGGCTCTGCACTGACAGCGCAGAGGCTGCTTTGGATTCTCTATCTTCCTCTCTCTTTCTGCCCCCCCCCCCCACTGGGCTCTCTCTTTCTCAAAAATAAATAATACACATTTTTTAAAAAGTGAAAAAGGGATAATGAGGAAAATGGACAAGACTAAAGTGAAACAGATAAGAAGGAAGAGACTTTGGTAAGATTTTTAAGCTTTTCAACTTTGGGGGAAAATAGTATCACAGAGACACATAGGAGGTTACATAGGAAAAGTAATCAGAGGTTAAAGGATGAACTTATATGTGTTACACATGGTGAATTAGAGGCATATTCAAGTAGACTTGGATGAGAAATCTATTAAACAAAGATGCTTTGTACCAGATAGAGTTTGAGAGACAAACTCAGGGTTTTCTGTATTAGGAAGCACAGATGTGTGATAGTCTAAGAAGGATGCCAAATCACATTTTCAGTTGCAAGTGATGGAAACCTAACACAAATTAGTTTAAGAAATAAAGAACATTTACTGGAAGGGGACTGGAATGGTTTGCAATATGAAGGAACAACTTACGGACTTGAGCACTTCTGGAGGTTTAAGGAATAAAAACCGGGGCTTGGCCACAATCAAAACTTTTCCTTTCTCCCTCTCTACCAACCTGGGTCTCTCTTTGACTATCTCTCTTTGATGGTTTCTTTCTATAATAGACAAGTGTTTTCCTTGTTGTAAAAATTAGGGATTATGGGATAGTTTTGGAAGCATATTATTAGAGACTTTTTCTAAAGATGAACTTCTAGCCTTGGGTCCATAAAATCTGGCAAAGGGCTGATTGATTTGGTTTGGGTCATGAACCTATTTCTGGGCTACTTACTGTGGTCAAGAGCAAAGGACACTATGACCAACATTTATCATTGTGAACAGGAAGGTGGAATGCATCATTATGGAAAGTGATGGGGGTGGGGCGACATGATGTCTACTGGAAAAAAAAAACTACAGAGGGCTCAACTTGCACTATTTTATGATACGATAATGATTAAAACATATATTTACCTCTTTATCACTGTGCAGGATGTTAATACCAATGCATGCTACACTAGGTAACTGGCAGAAACATCAATAATAATTAAAAGAAAACAAAATGAAAAGCTGATGAACTGACACAGAAGTAAAAAAGAATGTAAATGAAATGGCTACATACTGTGTCTTAGAGCACATCTATATGCCGCTTAACCAAGTAAGGATATCATCAAAGGCATTGTCTTTTCTTTGAAATAATTAGGATCAAACATAGGGAGACATCAAAGAAGAGGTTTCAGGATGAGCAAAAGAAAGTCTGCCTTAGGAAGAAAATTGCTTGTTATATAGCATTAGAGTAGGATGAAGTCAAAAGCATGAAAACAATAATCCATCAACCTATGATAGCTTGGCTCTGAACAAGTCAGAAAGCCAATGATCTAAGTTAGACTCATCTGTAACGAAAGCCATGAAGCAATTGATGTCTATGAAAAGCAGAAATCATGGAGAAGATTAAAGGCAGTTAGAATAGAAAAAAAAAAGAAACACATTGGAGAGAGAAACAGAAATGGAACTATTGAGTCACCATTATGTCAGGGCATGAGATATTTGAGTTAATTGAGGTGCTGCTGAAGTTGTTTTTATACATTGAACAACATCTCTGTTCTCCATAAGGTCTGACTATATGGCAGCTGGGATTGCTTCCTTTAGTTCTTACTTTTTCCCATGTGTCCTTAGAATAGACCTTAGTAATGACATTTTACTTGTCATTGTTTTTCAAACAATCTAGGGTTTGGGGAGGCTAAGAAACAAAAGTAAATTCTCCACCTGAGTTCCGAACAACTGAGGTATATGGATGAAAGAGTAAAGCAGCATTATTGATAAGACTGATATTGTGGATGGTGGCTTAGAACTGAAGGAAGGTGGAATATCTAATACAGAACCAGAGAATTAGATAGACTTAGCCACATGCAACCCTGGCTTTAGGGCTAGGCATTCATGCTTAGGGTGTGAACATAGAGAAGCAAAGCAAGTATGTGTATCCTGCAAACACTGTGGTTCCAAAGAGAAAGAGAAGGTGAAGTGAGTGAACTGCAAAACAAACAATAATTTTAAGTCATCATTTACACCTTGGGAGAAGTGAGTCATGGAACAGAGAAAGGCTAGAAATGTTACCCTATTGGAGTCTCCTCCATGAGAATGGGAACACCAGAAGAATGAAAAAGTATCCTCCCCACCCTCTCCCAAATAAAACACATTTATTTACTCTGTTTTAGTCTTATAATTTTTTGTAAGTCCTAACTCTGTCTTGTATTTTTGACATGAGCAATTGTCAGAATATATCGTATTATTTTGTAGATATAAAGACTGAAAGACTAAGTCTAACAAAGTATTAATTTCTTTTTCATATCTTCAAAATAGGCATAATTCACTAGGTAATGAGGAGAAAAGTAGATCATTGCTTGGAAAGAAAACAAAAAGATGGTGGTGGTGCTAGCAGAATAGAAGAACTGCTTTTGCTATGTGGGCTTTGGAAAGTTTAAGAGCATCAAAACGTAATGGTCTTGGGAAGGTCTATTATGAAGGAGAGGGCAAGCCCATGGGCAAGCAGGCCAGAGTGTCTTCCTGAGTTCCACTGTGCTCATGCATGGAGTTTTCAGAGGATGAACTGAACCTAGATAGATCATAGGTAGTAAAGTACAGATGGGTAAGTTGGAGAGATATCCCCAGTTCTGAATTTTCCTCCTTTGGAAAATTCACTTAAATGTGATAAATTTGGGGCTAACTCTTCCTTACCAAAAGCTACCCAAAGATCCCTTTCCTCTAAGGCCAAGACTCAACCAAGGGATGGGTGCTAACAGACTTTTGAGTGGGTAACAATTTGTACACAAACTTCAGGTGGTGTGGAAATTTATGAGAGAACCATTGAGAGGTAATGTTTCAGTAGAGTCTTGTATTCACGCAATGCCAAGTGGCTAACAACTGTAAGTTGCTTCTTTGATTGTGATATTTCTAGATTCACTGAAGCTTGGTGCTTCTTCCACCTAACCAATACTGTGTTTTAATAATTTTTGAAAATGTGATTAGATGGTGAGATCACCTCTGAAAGAAGCCTAGCTTCAATGGAATAACCTCAGTGATGTAGTGTTTCCATCTCAGATGTTTTTGGCAATTGTTAATAGGCAAGTCTTGGCACAGGTGGTTAATACTGACCATAATGGCTTAAGTTTCAATTCCCTTCCAGTGAATTCAAATCAAATGTCAAATTCATGGAGAAGAAATTGAAAAAATTCCAAAGGGTGGAAAAGATGAATTAAGATCTAGGGGCACCTGGGTAGCTCAGTCAGTTAAGCATCAAACTCTGGCTCAGATCATGATCTTGTAGTTCATGAGTCCAAGCCCTGTGTCAGCCTCTGTGCTGACAGCTCAGAGACTGAAGCCTGCTTCAGATTCTGTGTGTGTCTCTCTTTCTGCCCCTTCCTCTCTCTCTCAAAAATAAATAAATATTAAAAAGGTTTTAAATCTAAATTAACGTTCTGCAGGATTTGAGGGTGTTGAGTTGTATGAAACAAAGATTGTGTTTTTTAAAATTTTTTTCAGTGACAATAAAATTGTTAAGTAATTGTTGTATCCTAACAGAATAATTGGGTACAGTTTGCTTCCCAGAAATTATCTGGTACTTATTGAAGACGAAGTTGTGACCACTCTAGAAAAGAAATACTGCTAGAAAACATTAAATTTTTAAGAGAGAAGAAAATGTTTGTCACTTTTTAAAACAAGACAAAGTGATTTTTACTTGTATTTTCCTTTGCTGATCAATTTAGGACTCTAGTTCTTTGGTGTGACTCATGGTCTTTGTTTTAGAAATGTACTGTTTAGATATTGTTGGGATCTTGGGAATTTTCTTGGAGGAGCTATTCCTAACAACTACATCGAGATAAAAAATCATTATATACTTTCTTCAATAACTTTCATTTTGATGACGTTAAATATTTCTTAAAAGATTTCTTTCCCGCCAATATGACCCAATAACGTTTTCCCAAAGGGGCTCTCTCAAGAATTTCAAGAGGGTCTGGGGAAGTATCTGTTATGCATCGGTTCTAGTTTATATGAAAGAATATTAGATATTAGTCTCCTATGTAAAAACTAATCATGGAATATTTACGTTTATCTTGCTATCTTGAGAATTTAAAATTCCTAGTTTCTAAAATATCAGTCTTCAGGTATACAAAGTTGAACTGACGTAAATGAGGATACCTGGCTGATTAATAATGCATAACACTGGCCTCTTGATGTATGTAAAGCATTCTCCCTGATGAAACTTCTCGTTAATGTCAGTTGAGAAGGTATTTAGTGCTCAGACCTCTATTCTTTAAAGTTGAGAGGGTCTTTATTTGGGCGAAAAAAAATCAAAGCATATCTTTGCCGCATTGTTGTGCTATCTTGGCTGCCAGGTGAGGTAATTTTGCTAAGAGGATGCTGATTCAGAGTCCTGCTTTCTTTCCTCACTCTTCCAAGAGTAGTGATTTTTCATAAGCCCAAATAGAAGACTGAGATAGGTGGATGGGTTATCAACCTCTACTTGTTGTACTTTCATTCGTTCATCAAGCAGTTGTGAATGTTTTGTTTTGTTTTAAGATAGAGCAAGATCAAAATACCACAGCCTTATTACTAATAAGTTGAAATAGAAAATGTGCTTCAGATGTGTATCTACAATCAGACTTCCACATATTTTTCCTTCAAAATAAAATCCATACACTCAGAAATGCAGACATCTCGGAGGCAGATGCCTCATTGACAGAGGCAGAGCCTGCTTTCAGAAAGCAGAGAAACTGTGCATCTTGAGGTGAAGCTGCTAGAAAGAAATCTTGGGGCAGGGATTGACAGGCTCGGTTTCTTCCCTCTAATTAACCAATTAGATGTGTCACTATCCTCCTTGGGAAGGAGCGGGCTCCATGTGCTTCCATGTTTTTTCTCTACTAGTTGTGCATTTTCCTTCATTTGTCTGAAATGTATGAGATAGAGACTTGACTTCACCTCCTCATCTCTGCCCTTTTCCAAGTATGTGTTCCAAGTCGACAATTCATTAGGTGTTGTGAGAGATGAAGGTAGGAAACTCAGATTCTCTGCCCCTAAAGCAATCTGGTATAGAAGGGAACTTGATGCCCAAAGTGCAAAGTGTGAAAGAGACATATGTTATTACTTCTGGCATAAGAGGGACATCAAGGTAGGGAGAGCTTTTAAGCTGGACTTTGAAAGATAAGTAGGATTTAGTCAGGAAGACATGACCAGAAAGGCATTAAAAAATAGGAACAAACACAAAGTAATAAAAAAATCAGACAATAGTTGAATTAAAAAAAAAAAAAGATGGATGAGGGGTGCCCGGATGGCTCAGTTGGTTAAGCATCCTACTTCAGCTCAGGTCATGATATCATAGTGCATGAATTCAAACCCCGCATCAGGCTCTTTTCTGTCAGCACAGAACCCACTTTGGATCCACTGTTCCCCTATCTCTCTGTTCCTCCCTCACTCTTTCTATCTTTCAAAAATAAATAAACATTAAAAAATAGTTGAGAAGATGGATGCAAAGCACTTTGAAGGAAAAATAAGTTATGCAACAGAAATGGGAGAATAAGATTATATATATCTATATATAGATATAGATAGATAGATATAGATAGATATAGATAGATATATATATATCTGCACACACAATAAGAGTGAGTTTTAGAATGTTGGTATGCTGGATTTCATACTTCTGGATTCAACTATTTAAGAACTACTCACAAAATTTCATGGCAATTCTAAATGGCGTTATGTCTACCTCATAGGTTTGTTCTGAATTTCACAAGTGTGTATGCATGTAACACTACTTAAAATAAATATTGATTGTGTGGCCTATGAACTTAGGGTTCAGATCATTTAGCTAAAGACCAAACCCACAAATCACTTCCAGAATAATGGTTGATGTGAAAATAGTTTAAAATAGTCTACTATCCTCAAACCAGAAAGTTAAGATTTTGTGCCCTCAAAAGGCTCTAAGAATACTGAGTCTCTCTCTGCAAAATTTTAAATTGTGGCAGATGAGAATGAGGAAAATAGAACACCATATTGAACTTTCTTCAGTTCTCAAACACACACTTTTGTTTCAATCTCAAACCCTAGCTTTCTGCCTGGAGTGCTTTTACTTTAACTGTTTCATGACCACCTCCTACTCCTCATTCATGTCAAAACTCAAACAATACTTGCTTAGAAAATCCCTCCTTGAATACTCTGAAGTTGTTTCCCTCCTATCTTAGACACCGTGTTACAGCATCATGTTTTATTGTCAATCAGAGCACTTGGGAAATTACCATCTTTCATCGTCAACTAATATTTTTTTTTCTGTCTTCTTCCTCTATGCAGAAATTCTTTGGGGTTAGGTAATGTTTTGTTTCCCTGTATACTACTTTATTCCTGGCACACAGAAGAATTCCTATGAATCAACATATTATCAATAAATATTTGTTGGATGAATGAATAAATGATTGAATGTATGAATGGGCCATCTACTTGCAGAACTGACAGGTGTAAATCCTACACCTTGACTACTTTGGGAGCAGTAAGTTCATTTTTGATACATCCTTATGGATAAAATGAATCCTAGAGTAATTATCCTACATGGTTCATTTTGTTTTCAAAGAAAGATGTTGAAGTAAACAAAAAGGTTAAAGAAAAAGCATTTCTATTGTTCTCACTCTTTGGTAATTTTCCCATTTTTGTCTGTCAGAGCCTTGCTTTGCTTTGGCAGAGGTAGTTCCTAGTATATATAAAGAACTGATGGTTGATGGCTATATCAAGAAGCACCTGGATATAGAAAAAGCCAACCAATGAGTTGCTTTCCCAATGATGCCATGCAACCAATGAGGCGAGTGATTGCTCTAAGCGGCCACATTTCCTTGATTCATCAGGGCATAACTGCTGTCCTGTGCCCTTGCTGTAGAGTATCATCTCCTGAGAAAGATACCAGAGAGTGGATAAAACTCAAGGAAAAGAGTAACAACAAATAAACAAAAAAGTTGAGCTGAACCTTCTAAAAATTTGTACTGCTGTCTTATCTCTTGAAACAGTTGTGAAAAACATGAGACCTTTTAATGGAACTTTTAGGCCCGTGTTATGTATCTCTGCATACCCGAATTCCTATGACAGTAAGGCCGATTCCAAGTGGAAAAACAAACAATCAAAAACAGATGGACCTGAAAAAAACTGAGCAACCCAACATTTTTTACTATTTTGTTAGTCATTTCGAATTTTATAGTAAGCATTCATTATTTTTAAGTTAATTTATTTTTGAGAGAGACAGAGACAGAATGAGTGGGGTCAGGGCAGAGAGAGAAGAGAGAGAAAATCCCACGCAGGCTCTACACCGCCAGCACAGAGACTGATGTGGGGCTGGAACTCACAATTGTGAGATCATGACCTGAGCCAAAACTAAGAACCAGTGGACTAATTGACTGAGCCACCCAGGCGCCCCTATAATAAGCATTTGTTTAAAAGAGCCCAAACACCCACATTAATCCTCAATAGATGAATTCCCAATCATATCGTTTTCTGATGCTTTTCCCACTATACTAAGAAGTTGAAGACAATTGTGATTCAGAAGCTACAAGTAAAAAATATTTGAAACTAAACTTTCATCAGGAAAGACCTTTATATATGCCGAGCGCAAAAATGTTTCTGTTTTAACAAAGCATATTTTTAGGAAACAAATAGTAGTCATTTTAAAACATTTTCTGATGCCTTAAGTTTTTAGAATTTTCTTTTTGGCCACTATAATTGAAGATTATTAACTCAAGGTTATTGGGTAACTATTGTTCTAAATTCTCAAAAATAATGTTTGTGCTCTAATCAAATGTTACACACTATCCTAATATGACATGGCGTGAATTCATATACCTCAGAAAAAATATTATATATGTAATTATATGTATAATCTGTTACTTAGATATTGGCAAGGAATAATAAGTGTTGGAAGAAAAAGAAATAAATTTTAATGTAAGATGCCTGAAGAGTTTCAAATTTAATTTCTATGTCAAAGGACACTAAAATATTTATTCTTGGAATATAATAAACAAGGATTCTACATGGAAGCTTAAATGTTTCAAAAGCCATAAAGGATAATACAAAATACAAAATAAAAAAGTGTTTTTGGCCAATGCAATTTTAGGAACCAGTGATGGAATTACAAGTGTTTATAATTGGCATAATGTGTTATTTCACCATTTACTATTTTTCTGTAATAAAGGGAGATGACAAAGCATGGTTTCCAAAGAATGAATTTATTGCATTCATAGAAGCACTCGATTACAAAATGTTTGCTAAATCCAAGTACATGGAGAGCTAAAGTCAGCTTTTAGTTGTTCATACTCAGTATCCATAATAATCTTTGAGATCAATTGCAATTGTGATTCCTAAGCAAGAAGGGTTTGCTGGGAAATGCAGTTTAGATGAGAAGTCTAGAAATCAATATGCTAGCATTAAATCAGGTCTCGTCTCTTTCCTGAGATTTTGTTTTCTTTTTTCCTAAACTTGTGGTTTTCCCCTTGGCTTATGATCTCACTGCATTCGCACTTTGGTTTTTTTTGTTTGTTTGTTTTGTTTTTGTAGAAAACAATAGTATTGTTCGAAGAAACACTGGTATGCGCATGGAGCCCTCCTGATTCAGTTATGCAAGCTTTAGAATGTCAGCCTGCTCTCAGCTCTAAAATTGTATTTGCCTCGCTGCGTTATTTCTTTTTCGCAAGGGCCCTCGTGCCTTGGGATCCGGCCCCAAGATGGAAGTTTTGAAAGAGCTAATCATGAATCATAATGGTCGGAGGAGTTCGGAAGAAATGGATGAGAACCTATAACAGCACCTTAGTGTTACCATAGAAAAGAAGTGGTCTTTGGGTGTTTGGTTTGATGTCTGATTCCTCCATTGACTGGTGACAAAACAGTCAGTAGAGCTAGAGTGTAGAAAAAGGAAGTTTTGCCCATAAAATCTTGACCGCTTCAGGGAAGAAAGTGCATTTCCTTTAGTATTCATGGGAAGGAACTCTGGCTTGCTCTAAGACTGGTTGTTATTTTACGGTTCATTAATCACTGAGGGTAAAGGGCTCTGGAGGAGCGGAGGGAAGCGGGGGTCAGCCAGCCAGCAGACAGCCCACGGTAATGACAGTGTTGTGGAGGTCTCCGGCTGAGGGCAGCCAGCCCAGGCACAGGGACTGTTATGATTAGTCACCGTAACCGGTTTGGCTCCGTGTGCCCTCTGCTTTCAAAGAAAGCAACGCTTAAACTTTCAAGTCCCCTGATGTAAGCATCCAATGCAAATAGATTTCTCAAAGTTACAACAGCTGAGAGGGATTGAAGAGATAACGAGTGTATCAAAAGGTACAATAATGTTCCTTTTTCTTCAAACAATTGCCAGTTGATCTGCAAAAACGTTGCAGATTTGACAGAATAATTATCACTTGTTCAATATTAAACATGCAGTTATTGTACCACAGGTATATTCTTTTAGTTTCCCAATTTTTTCTTCTTTCTCTTATTCCTCCCTGAACTCAATCTGCAGTAAACATTATATAAACTTGATTTGCAGAGCTCTTATGGTCAGAAATCCTGGCCAAAATATTGGGACTGTAACTCGATCAATATAATAGTTGAGTATTATTTACAAAAACAATTAAAAAAATCTAACACTTTCTTTGTAAAAGCCTTAAAAGAAACGCATTTCTTCTTTCAGGTAAAAATTCTTTATAAATACCAGGAAAGTGCCCAGAATTGAATGCTTTTCAAATAATATCAGACATTTTCTGATATATGAAGGTTTTATTTAAAGGCTTTGGTGATAGTTTTCATGTTATAAATTTTGCCATCAATAATTTCTATTGTTCTGTGTCCTTATATAAAGAGCATTATATTAATAGAAAACTCAGTATTACACATATTTGAGATTTTAGTTGAGAATGCATCATCTTTCATTTAGCACTGAATAGGAAGCTTGCTTTTGCATTTCACAATTAGAAGTTTTGCTAAAGAAAATGGATTATTCAAAGTGAATTGTTAAGACAATGTGTCTTTTAATTTTTTTTTTAAACATTAAATTTAAGGGAGCAGAGGGAAAGAGAGAATTCGATATAGGCTCCACGCTCAGCATGGAGTCCAATGTGAGGCTCGATCTCACAATCCTGGGATCATGACCTGCTTCAAAATCAAGAGTCAGACACTCAACTGACTGAGCCACCCAGATGTTTCACCAAGAAAATGTTTTAAAAGAACTAAAATATACTGAATATTGTGTTTGGAAACATAAAATATAGAAGTATGCATTTACTTATGAATAATTGAATTCCTAACTATAAACCCTTTATAATGTATTTTAAATACTTATAATGGACACTGTTAACCTTTTGCAGTCATTCATTATGTTTGAAGGAGATAATTTTTTGATACATGGTAACATAGCATCCCTCTTTGGATTAATTTTTTTCCTAATTGAGCATTCAATAAGTCTATGGAGAGACACATTTAAAACTTATTTTGATGTTTATCTTCCCCGAGGGAAATTGTTTAACTATGACAGTGATAGGATATATTATCTGGTCTTTGCTTCATTTTTTTAGACATTCTTTTATTCCTACCATTTTAGAATAATGCTCCATTAGTCAGCTTGGCATAGATTGATAACAAAGAGCCTCCAAATCTCAAAGGCTTACAACAATAAATAATTTTTAAAATCACATGACATGTTGCCTTCACTTCGGCTGTGACTCTATTTCACATCTTCAATCCAGGACAAAGTTGGAACAACAGACCTTAAGATCTTAGTACATGAAGCTCATTTGACAGAAAAAAACAAAGGAAATGAGAAATGGCAGAGCCTCATGAAGGATCTTAATATTTTGCTCAAAAATGCCATGTGTCAGTTTCACTTACATTGGCCAAAACAAATAAGATGGCCTGATGTGGGGTAGAGAGCATCTTTTTTTTTTTTTTAATTGAAGTGCAGTTGACATATATTATTAGTTTCAGGCGTACAACATAGTTATTTGACAATTATGTACAGCACAAAATGCTCACCATGATAAGTATAGTTACCATCTGTCACCATACAAGGTTATTACAATATTATTGACTATATTTCTTTTGCTGTCATTTTCATCCCTGTGACTTACTTATTTTATTGGTCTTTGCTTTCTTTTTAATTTTTTTTTTTACATTTTTATTTATTTTTGAGAGACAGAGAGAGACAGAGCACAAGTAGGGGAGGGGAAGAGAGAGAAGGAGACACAGAATCCAAAGCAGGCTCCAGGTTCTGAGCTGTCAGCACAGAGCCCGATGCGGGGCTCAAACTCATGAACCATGAGATCACGTCCTGAGCTGAAGTCAGACACTTAACCGACTGAGCCACTCAGGCGCCCCTTGGTCTTTGCTTTCTAGTTCTCCTATAATACTATATGGATCCTAGAGGACTCCCTCTTAGGCAGCCTCAAGCCTTCAATCAGATCTTCTACCTGCCAGAACTCTGATCAACCACAAAGGCACATGTATCTGATAGAAGGGAATTTGCGAACTTTAAAGTTTGAAACTTCATAGATACAATGAGGGGCTTAATAAACCAAGAGACATGCAGATTTACTTAGGAGATGAAGATTACATACACCAAAAAGTGGCACTTAGACCAACCTACAGCAAAGCTGGTCAGTAGAATCAAGCTGCTTCCAGATGTAAATCAACTCATTTAGTAGAATTCTTATTCTTGGTTGGAAGAGTTTTGTTTGTTTGTTTGTTTGTTTTTGTCTGAGCTACCCTTTGCTTCTCCTGTCTCCCTGACAACTATTCAAATTGTTTGCTCATGTCTGGGTTAATTCTTATATAACAGACCATAACAAACATTAGTGTCTTCCAAGTTT
This sequence comes from Prionailurus viverrinus, assembly GCF_022837055.1. Taxonomy (NCBI): domain Eukaryota; kingdom Metazoa; phylum Chordata; class Mammalia; order Carnivora; family Felidae; genus Prionailurus; species Prionailurus viverrinus. The sequence goes on from NC_062567.1 coordinate 98,911,218, forward strand.
TGCCTAGAGTAATAGAAAAATCCAGCAGATAAATTATGGGTAAGGGAGACCTTACATTTGTAAAAGGTTTCACCACAGGAATTCTTTAAATATTGTACTTCTCTAATGCAATTGAAATAATTCAATTAACTTTAAAAAAGACTTTCAGAAAGATATCCATATTTAGTTTTAGTTAATGCTTGTCATGTAGCTATTAACACAGTGGTAATGTTTTGAAATTACATGAAAACTGAGGAAGCTTTCCAAGTCCTCTCAATGTTTATAATTTGTCAGGTTTAGAAATTTTGTGGAATTAGTCAAAAATATTTGTGGAGTATTTATCATATAAAAGGAATTGGCAGATTGAAAACATATATATGCATATACATATACACTAACATTAACATTTGGTTTCTTGTAAAATATACATATATTTACTTTCATTTCATTTTTGAAAATAATTATGAAAAATCATTGAAAATCCACAGGACTGGAGATTTGTACGTGTGAAAACTTTTTCAAGAATAGTACAGTAGAGGTTTTAGGTATCTTAAAGAAGAATAAATTAATGTTGATTTTTGGCAAAAAATTTAGAGTAGATGATTAAATGTTTTTCCTACCAGCTAAGATTTTGTTTGGTTGCAAGTAACAGAAATTGGACTACCGCTACTTAACCTAACAACATTTTATTTTATTTATTCTTTGCAAAAAGACGTCTCAGTCTAGACATTTATGCTAACTCAATGATGCTGAGTGATCTGGGTCCTTCTGTTTCTCATCCCTCATTTGTAGCTTTCTTCCTCGTATTCCTCAGATTGCTGTTCTGCTTCCAGGCATCACGACTGCAGAAGGTGTTTGCCCGCCATGTGGATTCCTTTTCATCCAGAAAACAAAAGCAGAAATTATCTTCTGCTTGCATCTCAAGAGCCAAGACAATATGACATAACTATCTTCCAGATACACGTTACTGCTTCTCACCTAGTGCTCACAAATTGACCATTATTACATCTCTGCTTTGCTTTGACCAAACTTTAGTCTGGCTTCTGTCTTCTCCACAGGGTCCTGAACATCAGTTCCACCCCTAAACAAGCACTAAAATGCTGAACACACTCCCCCTATCAGCTTAGGCGGCAAAGTAGCTGACCACAGCAAGACAGGTACTCTGTCAAACTGCACAAAATAGGTGATCTCCCTCCTTTTGCCAACTTCTTCCTTACTGCTTACCCCTCCCTCTATAAGCAAAGCTTTTCTCTTTTTGATTTTGAAATGCTTCTAGATTTCTGAGATCAGGGAGCTTTTTCTAATGGAATAGTCTTTCTTCTAAATAAAGTCTCTTCTTATCTAAGCCTGGGTTTGTTTTTATGACACTTGGCTTTCTAGTTTGGGTGAGTAGAGAGAAAGAAAGGTAGTGATATTGGGTATTATATTGACCATGTAAAGTATCTACTGAAGTTTGTAAGTACTTAGCAGTGTTAAAGCAGAAGCTGGCCTGTTTGCCAGCATTGTTACATAAGGAAATCATTCATACATTGAAAAGAGGCTTGGCCCAGATGATCTGAGTGTTCCTCTCCAACTCTAGCAGAGTACAATTCTAAGCATGATTCACATAAACCCCAAAATCAGCTTTCAGGCAGAGATCATATCTAATTCTAATCAATTGAGAAAATATTTAGGAACAATACAATTTAAATTGGATTTTAATCATGTGTATAATTTTAATAGTTGAGACAACAGCGGTGCATATTTAGTCAGGAATATATTCAGGATTTATAGTTCATTGCCATGAAGCTGTCTGGATCCTGTATTTAACCACCAATGATTTTCCAAGCGCCTAGCTTTTATGAGGATAATAACTACATTCAAGGTTCTCATACAGGCCAATATTTGACCCCCAAATATACTTTTTTTGGTTTAAAATATTGCACTTATTCCCATTTTAGTTTAGTCTAGTCTTGGAGAGAAGATAAAACAAGTATGCAGTTTTCTCTCCTTCAAGGAAGCAATGTGATAAAACTATATCTTGAGCTCATTGAAAGTAATTTAAGTCATCTAAAAGTGTCAAATATCTAATAAAATTTGGAACTAGGATAAGAAAAAAAATCCTTCACTAATTCTCTGGAAAAATAATCCTGTTTTATGTATGCTGAAAGGTGTTAATGCAACTTTCAGGCAGAAGATATATATGGTTCTGTGTCTTAGCAGAAATGAATGCAATATTTGTGAAAAAAATAGAGATTGTTAAAAAATACATTGGGAAAACTTGAAAAATATTATTTTTCTCAACACTTACCTCACTTAACTTCATAAGCACTTTTCAGTCACATTAGCTTATTTGATTGCTTTCTGATTGGTTAAAAACTATCACAATTTTATCATATACTTGAGAGTCTATATTGACATGTCATTTTAGTAAAAAAGGGGACAGAAAATCGCTTTGGTAGTTTTTGCTTAAGATTTTAATCCTATTGTAATATTTTTCTACTTGCTTTTAAATAGACTTTCATATTTTCTGGCTTCCAAAAGCAAATATTTTTGGGCATATACTCTACGAAACATTTCTGCTTGGTTCTAGGAATGAAATACTTGTGTCCAACTTGTATTTATGAAAATTGTTAGTAGAAAATTTATGTTGTTGAGTCATGTAGTAGAATATATTTTTCTCATCAGAAACATGAAGCTCCTTTTATTGATTTGTTTATCTTTAGAAAAGTTAAAAAAAATAGAGCAAGGTACAATAAGTAATATAACATAAACCAGTATGCCCACTACACAAAATTGGCCAATATGGACATGTTCTGCTTTCTGCATAAATATGAATCTGATTTCTATCCACTTATTCATCTTTTGTATATTTTAATGTATTTTTTTCTTTGAGTATCTCACACAATTTTTGTTAAACTTACTCCCAATAGGTACTAAAGGTAAATAGAAATTTCTTTGCTACTGTGAATGTTCATGTCTAGTATAGCACTTACTAATTTGTCATTGCTTATTTATAAGAATTCTAATGATTTTGGTATGTTGATCTTATATCCAGCAAACTTACTAAACTCAGATTGTCTAAGATTGTCTAAGGTTGTCTTAGATGTTCTATATAAATGACTCTTCTGTAACTCCTTTTTAAATTTGTATGCTTCATATTTATTTTTCTTGAATTAAATATTGGCCAGGACATCCCATGCAAAGTTCAATAATTGAATGATGATAAAACACTTGTTTTATTTCTGACATTAGTAGGAATGACTCTTACATTTTACTTGTAGGGATAATATTCCTAAAGATTTTTCATAGTACTTTATTAGGTGCCCTCCTACTCCTAAATTGCTTTTTAAATAAATGGGTGCTGAATTTTCTAAATGATTTTTTTTTCTGCACCTATTTTTCTCCATCATATGATCTATCAGTTTAACAGAGCCATAGTTTATATTGAACTGCTATTTTTTTTTAATATACCAACCTTGCATTCCTGGAATAAACATTCATGGTATTTTTGAGTTCTTTTAAAGTCCACACTGAGTTGACTTTGATTTGTATATTTTCTTTTGATTTCTTCATGTATTTTGAAAGGTTAGATTTAACTGTTATACTCTTGCCTAATTCCTATGTATTCTATTTTAGATTCATAAAATGGGTAAGGTATTTTTCCATAATTGTTTGTTTCTAAAATAATTTGGTAGTATAAGGATTACTAATAACTTTAATATCTGGCAAAACTGACAGGTACAATGTTCTGGATCTACTGCCTATTTTAGAGAAAGGTTTTTAGTTTATTATTTTTTTTTCCAACCAGTTCAGTTTATTCATGGCTGCTGGTCTAGTCCACTTTTTGACTTATTAAATCAATTTTAGTAACTTATTTTTATACAAAATTGGCTATTTCAGCTATCTGTTCCAATATGTTCACATAAAGTTATTTGTAATATTATCTTGTGATAGAACAATAATCTCTAATGGACTATTACCATTTTGTTTCTTAAAATTGCTAATACTGTTTATTTGTACCCTCTTTTTTATTACTATTATATATATATATATATATATATTTTTTTTTTTTCCCGTAATCAATGTTGTTACTGGAACCCATGCCTAAGCCTGTCGTGCGTGTAATTTTGTAGCTGTAGTAATTATTTCAGGAATGGACACCTGCCCTAATATGTGACCGTGGCAAAGGGGGAGAGGTTTTCGGGACCCCTTGGAAAATATGGGCTTTCCCTCAAGAGATAGATACAAAAAGAGGTGACTTGTTTCTTCTGAGCATTTTTGGGCAGATTTGTGGTTCCAAACTGCTCTAATCCTATTCATATCATCCCAATCAGAAAAGGCACTGAAACAGGATGAAATAGTCAAGCAAATATCAGGGAGATTTAGATTCAGCTACTAAATTAAACCAACAATCCTATCTCTGAGCTTTCAGATAAGTGAGGCAAAAAAATTTCTTACTGTTTATGGCACTTGGAAAAAGTTTTGTTTATTTAAATCCTAACTCTTGGACCTCTATTATTTCTTTTCTGTTATGTCCTTTAGCTTCCCTCTATTTTTTTTTCCCTTAGCAATCTTTGTTACAGTTTCCACATAGTTGCTTCTATACCATAATGTACATTCAGAAGTTGGTCAGTAAATGTTTTCCATGGGAAAGAAGAGAGCCACCATTTTTCTTCCTCCCTAACTCCATATTTGTAAGTTCTCCATCAAAATTCTCCGTCAATGTCCCTCAAGGCCACTGGCTGTTCTCCTTGCCCAGTGACACCACTATGGGTAGCCAACAACATCTCTAGTTTGGGTGATCACAGGCCCCCAGAACTAGACTCCTTGACTGGCCACCCTCCTTCATGTTACAAACGGCACAACTAGACAGATTGTCCTAAACTGCAAATCTCTGCTACTTTTCTGCTTATAATCCTTTAAAGGCTGAATTGTCAGGAAATTTGTTGCAAATAAGAGCAACCAGCTGTGGCTAAGACTATCTTACAGGCACATTCTTCTCTGATTGACTGAGTTCAACCCCTCATAGGACCCTAACTTTCCAGGGTTTGGAGGAGGGAATATCTCTATGCCTTCCTTTTGGGAATTCTACCAAAAGGAAGAATGTTCATATAAGGCAATGTCAAATTGACAAATGAAAATCAACAGTGGTCCTCAAATTCTCCAGTCCAAACTGCACAACATGACTTATAAAAGAAATAAATTGAGCTGCCCATGTTTTTGTTTCTTTGGAAATGTTCTTCTGGCTCTCATTCACCTTCCAGTTCTCAGCTTAGAATTTGCTTCCTTTCACTGGAAGCTTTCCTAAAACCCTCATGTCCAGGTTGGGAGTTCTTGTATATTCTCATGGAACAAGTTGTACCTACACCATCTTTATTATTTTAGACATAATTCTACATCTCCTTCACTGGACTTCACACTCTCCTTTATTTCTTCCTTGCACATAAAATGATGCATAGCACAACTACACACTCATTAAACATGTATTGAATAAATAAATAATGTATATGCGAGCATTCAGTGGAATTCCTAGAAAATAGTATTCAGTGATGCTCTTTCTTCCTTCTTTTGTTTTTCTCCTTCCTAAGGTTGAAGTTGAGATCTGTTGCCAACATGAACACAAACCCTGATGTACTAAAGGTGAACCTGGGACAGGAATTTTGACAGCCTTTAAAACTGACCACAATAATAATTTAATCCCAGTAATGCCTGTTAGGATTTTACTTTCCATCTAACCAGCAACCCTGGGTGTGAGGTCCAGCGTATACCTAGGATGCTTAATATCTTGCACGGTGTGGTAGCCTGTATTCTTTGCGATTAGAGTTGCGTCTTCGTGTGTTGGTGGAGACACATGCCAACTGTGTAGATTTCCTTGACTTTACCGTCTTGACCCCAACATGCCTTGCATGATGGATTTACAAATGATGGTCATTTTCTATTACTTGGTGATAATTGTCTACATAAAATAATTTGGATATTTTTTTTTTAGTCAGAAACTATTATTTTCAAAATAGAACTTCACTCTGTAACTTTGAGAGGCAGGCTATATGGTGAAAATTACCTCATCTATTTATTCAGTTGATCTTATGTTAATTTGCATGCTGGGGGACCTACTAAGTTTTAGGCACTGGAATAGGCACAAATGGTACTGAGGTAAGTAAGGGTCAATCCCTTTCTTGAGGGAGACAGACACATAAACCATTCATCCTAAAACAAGCAAACAAAACAATGGATAAAGTGGAAGTACTGAGGAGAGGTATCCCTGGGTAAAGGCAACAGTAGAAATTCTGTGTTCTTGATAGTCAAAGAGCGATAAGGCATAACAGAGTTTAATTGAAACACTAAGTCTTTCCTTGTTAAGTTCTCTAGTGCAAAAGAGGTCAGCTGTGGAGAATTAGTTCAAACAAATGTCAGCTGTATTCTACCCACGAAAATCAGACAATTGTGAAAGCTTTTACTCAGAGGTATCTAGAAAACAGAACATTTAAAATCATAGTAACTGTGGACATAATTTCTAAAATAATTATTATAGATATTACTTATGAGCCATTAGGCATTAAGTAGAGGAGTTAGGGAGAGTTTCCTAAGAATGACTCAAGATCCATGTGTTCCTTACTAAAAAAATTTAAAAAAGGCATAAAAACATAAAAGAGTGGCTTGTGTTAATAGATACACAGTTACTAACAAGAGAATGACTTATAGGCCAGGAAGCGTTTATTTCCTTTTTAATTTTTTTTTAATTGAAGTATAATGCGCCCCTTTAATACGTGTTCATGTGTCTGCCGGTCCACACATCCAGCCCTTGCACACACAGCATTCAGTCAAGGTCTCTGGCAACACGCGTATCCAAAAGCCCACTGCAAACTTCCAACCACCTCTTTGGTGGATGGCGCCTTCAAGGAGGTGAAGCTTTCCAGCTACAGAGAGATTGGTCCTCTTTCTGTCTGTTTGCATCGTGGAGATTATCACTTTCAGAGAGCATGCTGAGGACTTCTCCGAGCTGGGCTGGGAGGTGCTGGGGGTCTCTGTCTACTGAATTCACCCACCTGTCTTGGATAAACATTTCAGAGAAGGAAGGAGGTTTGGGCCTCCTGAACATGCCTCTGCCGGCAGATATAACCATAAGCTTACCCCAAGATTATGGCATGCAGAAGGAAGATGAGGGCATTGCCTACCAGGCCTCTTTATTATCCCCAGCAAGGGTGCCCTTGGCCAGATCACTGTCAATGATTTGCCTGTGGGGTTCCATGGACAAAATTCTGGGACTGGCCCAGACCTTTCAGTACTCAGGTGACCATAGGGAAATCTGTCCCACTGGATAGAAGCCAGGCAGCACCACAATCAATCATGACGTGGTCAACAGCTAGTAATACTTCTCCAAACACAGCTAGGCTGACAGGTGGAGAGCTTGGGCTCTAGGCCCCCACCTCTGCCCCTACGTGGATACCGCTGCTGACCCAGGAAAGGCTAGATCTGCCCCTTCAAACCCTGACCCAGGAAGGCTGGGCCAAGGCCTTCTCTTTCTTCTAGCTGGGAGCTGGTGAGTGGTGACCCCCGCCCTCAAGCCCACTTAGCTAGGCACAGGCCTAGAGGTGACCAATGAAAAATTAGGACAGACATAATTGCTATCCAGCCAGCTAGAAGTGCAATGAACATGTAGTGTTAGTTTAGTTTTAGGTGTACAATATAGTGATTCAGCAATTCTATACATATCTTAGTGCTCATCAAGCTAAGAGTACTTTTTTTTTAAGTTTATTTATTTATTTTTAAAAAACGAATGAGAATATAAGAGGGAAGGAACAGAGAGAGACAGGGAGAGAGAGAGAATCCCAAGCAGGCTCTGCACTGTCAGCACAGAACCCAATGCAGAGCTCAAATTCACAAACCATGAGATAATGACCTGAGCCGAAATCAAGTTGGTTGCTCAACCCACTGAGCCACCCAGGTGCCCACGGTAAGTGTACTCTTAAACTCCTTTATCTATTTCACCCCTCCCCCTACTCATTTTCTCTCTGGCAACCACCAGTTCTCATTATTTAAGAATCTATTTTCTTTTGTCTCTGTCTCTGTCTCTCTCTCTCTCTCTCTCGTTTGTTTCTTTCTTTCTTAAAGTACACATGAGTAAAATCGTATAGTATTTGTCTTTCTCTCACTGACTTATTTCACTTAGGATTAATAGTGATATATATGTATGTACATATGTACATGTGTATATACACATATACATACACACACACACACACACACCTCACATCTTTATCCATTTATCTATGGATGGACACTTGGGCTGCTTCCATATCTTGGCTATTATAAATAATACTGCAATAAACATAGGGATACATGGATCTTTTCAAATTAGTGTTTTCATTTTATTTGTGTAAATACCCAGCAGTGAGATTACTGGATTACATGGTAATTATATTCTTAATTTTTTGAGGGGCCTCCATCCTGTTTTCCATAGTAACTGTACCAATTTCCATTCCCACCAACAGTGAATGAGGGTTCCTTTATTTCCATATCTTTGTCAACCCTTGTTAGTTATTGTCTTTTTGATTCTAGTCATTGTGACAGGTGAAAGGTGATACCTCATTGTGGTTTTGATTTACATTTCCTTGGTGATGAATGACCTTGATCATCTTTTCAACTGTCTGTTGGCTATACGTCTTCTTTGGAAAAATGTCTATTCAGGTCCTCTGTCCATTGTTTATCTATTTATTTTATTTTATTTTTTATTTTTTTCAATATATGAAGTTTATTGTCAAATTGGTTTCCATACAACACCCAGTGCTCCTCCCAAAAGGTGCCCTCCTCAATACCCATCACCCACCCTCCCCTCCCTCCCACCCCCCATCAACCCTCAGTTTGTTCTCAGTTTTTAACAGTCTCTTATGCTTTGGCTCTCTCCCACTCTAACCTCTTTTTGTTTTTCCTTCCCCTCCCCCATGGGTTTCTGTTAAGTTTCTCAGGATCCACATAAGAGTGAAACCATATGGTATCTGTCTTTCTCTGTATGGCTTATTTCACTTAGCATCACACTCTCCAGTTCCATCCATGTCGCTACAAAGGGCCGTATTTCATTCTTTCTCATTGCCACGTAGTACTCCATTGTGTATATAAACCACAATTTTTTTATCCATTCATCAGTTGATGGACATTTAGCCTCTTTCCATAATTTGGCTATTGTTGAGAGTGCTGCTATAAACATTGGGGTACAAGTGCCATGAAAAGATGCTCAACGTCGCTCCTCATCAGGGAAATACAAATCAAAACCACACTCAGCTATCACCTCACTCCAGTCAGAGTGGCCAAAATGAACAAATCAGGAGACTATAGATGCTGGAGAGGATGTGGAGAAACGGGAACCCTCTTGCACTGTTGGTGGGAATGCAAATTGGTGCAGCCACTCTGGAAAACAGTGTGGAAGTTCCTCAAAAAATTAAAAATAGACCTACCCTATGACCCAGGAATAGCACTGCTAGGAATTTACCCAAGGGATACAGGAGTTCTGCCCATTTTTTAATTGAATTAATATTATTTTTGGTGTTGAGTTGTATAATTTTTTTATATTTTTTTAATATTAACCCCTTATCAGATATTTCATTTGCAAATACTTTCTTCCATTCAGTAGGCTGCCTTTTTGTTTTGTTGATGGTTTCCTTACATACAAAACAATTTTTAAATTATGGTAGAATTGTAGAATCTTTCAGTATATAGAGTTTAAACATTACTCTATGTTGTCAATATTTTATAACATTTCCATGAATGCCATAGTAAACTGTATTATTTATCTATAATTCCTCCTTTCTTTTCCTCCCTAGCATGATTCATTGTGAGCCTAGTATACTTCCTTGTGCCATTGTCTTTGGCTTGGCCATGTGACTTCATTTGGTAATGAAATGAAGGTGCATTGAGAATATACCAACCCTGAGTTGAAGCCACAAGAAACATTAAATACTTTTGCTCGCTTTTCTTGGAGTCTTCCATCTGAAATAAAAAGCACTTGACCTGAGTACATATTTAGTAGACTAGAATGAGAAAAATGTGGTCCTGAATCTAATCTTCAGTGTGAAATAGAGCTTTCCCAGCCAACCTACAGACCTGTAAGCATGAATTAAATGCTTGTTGCTCTAAGCCATGGAGATTTGGGGATAGTTATACAGCGTATGTCAACAGAAACATGACAAATACATATAGCTATTTCACTGCCTCTCAAATATATCTTTGTATGAGGATGATGAAAAGTATTAAGCTGGTCCTAGATACTGTTTTAGACACATAACATAATTATCTTATTAATAGTATAGCTTAGTGATTAAAATATCAGTTCATTTTTCAGCTTCATCACTTAACTACCTGTGTGTCCTTGGGAAAGTTAACTTAATATTTTAGTGTCTAGTTTCCTTGTTGATAAATAGAAAAATAATAACAGATTTTATCTCACTAGTTCTTTTATGGATTATATGAGATTTAAGGAAAAAAAGAAAAATTGCTGGATACATAATAAGTATTCACCAAATGTGAGCTAGTATTATCTTAATACTCTGTCATAGACCAATGAGGCAAGTTTTATTAAACAGATCATAAAGATTAAAAATTGAAGATTTGTAATAATAACTATTCTTGCATGGTTTTGAACTCAGGTTTATTTTATTATAAAGTCCACACTTACTGCACAGACTTGTGAGTTAGAAATCTTTTTATCCTACAGATTCTACATTTAATAAAATATCTTAAGGCTTTCTTTTTTGTGTCAAGTTGCTTTTGGACAAATGTATCTAATTATATCAAATTAATCTAAAATATGTGGAAAAATCTAAAAAATGAGGAATAATTCCTATGAGAAAATGTAAAAGGAAGAATATTTGATCTGAGGAGAAAAGGAGAAGAGGAAATTTGGGATCTCTTTCTGATTATATAAAGCATTTTAAGAAGTTGTGTTTTTTAAACATAAAAAGGTAAAGAGTATCATAAACCCCAGTATACCCATAACCCGATTTTAATAATTATTAATATTTTCAAAGTATTTTAAAATATAAATGCTAATCACAAGATGTGAAAAGACAAGTTAATTCTACTTTGCTAGGGATAAAAAAAAAAAGTGAGTTGTCTATTGCCATATAGCAAATTGACCCAAAGCTTAGTGGCTTAAAAGAACACAATTATTGGGGTGCCTGGGTGGCACAGTCGGTTAAGCATCCGACTTCATCCAGGTCATGATCTCGCGGTCCGTGAGTTCGAGCCCCGCGTCAGGCTCTGGGCTGATGGCTCAGAGCCTGGAGCCTATTTCCGATTCTGTGTCTCCCTCTCTCTCTGCCCCTCCCCCGTTCATGCTCTGTCTCTCTCAGTCCCAAAAATAAATAAACGTTGAAAAAAAAATTAAAAAAAAAAAAGAACACAATTATTATCTTAAAATTTCTCTGTTTCTAGAAGCTGAGCACAACTTCACTGGGTGCCACTCCTAAAGGTCTCTCTTGATGTTTTAATTAGGCTGTCAGTTGTGGTCTTATCTGAAGGCTCAAGTGGGAGAAGATTTACTTCCAAACTCAGTAATATAGTTGTTGGTAAGATTCAGTTCCTCACAGGATTTAGTTGTTTGATGGCTTGTTGGCAGAAGAATTTCTTCATTGTTGTTGACAGGATTTAGTTCCTTAACATTTGTTGAGCAGAGACCTTCTTCATCTCCTCTCCATAGGGCAGCTCACAATGTGGCAAATGGCTCCCCTGGGAACAAATGAGTGAGAAAGCAAGAGAGAACAAGCAACAAAGTAGAGACCATAGTCTTTTCTACAACTTTATCTCATAAATGACATTCTTATTAATTTCAGTATATTCTACTTGTTAGAAGGAAGTCAGTAAGCCTAGCCCATACTCAAGTGACGCAAGGGTGTGAATACCAGGAAGTTGGCTGTTGGCAGCCATCTTGGAGGCTGCCTTCCCCAGGTTAGGTATAACTTTAAAGCAGAAGATGCCTAAAACACCAAGTCTATAAATATAGGAAGTGGAAATTAATAAAAATTCTTCTCTGACTTATACAAATGTGTGTTTAACAGGTGGCAACAGGATTCTGGCCCTGGTTGGGGGATCCACATTCACAAAGCTCTTTATGAGGATATCATTTTTTGTCTTAAATCAACTAGGCCAGTGTTTTTCTATTAGGTATCCTTGAAATCCTTGGATGTTGAGAAATGCTTTCTTGATTTTCTGCTTTTAGAAACATGAAGCTAATATGGTTTATAAAATCTATCCTTCTAGGCCATTTAAACAGTCAAATCTTAAAAAAATGTTAAATAAATCCTTGAATGAGTGAATAAATGAAACTCATTTGCCTATCAGGCATGCTGATATGACAGGTGTCATTTAGGATTCTTAGCTCTGACATTAGTTATCTGAAAAAGGAGGTTCTTCTTGAATGAAAACAAAATATGTTGCCTTGTACTTTCTTACAAATTTTCCATGGACTGCAATATCTAGGAATTGACTTTGTATTAATGTTTTTTTTTCCTCTAAAATAAACACTAATATTCTATTTGCATTCCTATAAGTTCTCCTTAAAATTGTATTGATATTTTGGTTACATTTAACTGACTTAAAGATTTTCTAAGAACAGTGAAAGGAAAAATTTTACATCCAGGCTTCAGTTATGTTTTCCCAGTGATTGATGACATTGTGAAGTTAGATTTTTACTTTTCCTGTGCAAAATCAATTTTTCAACTAGAGTAACCTGCAACTGTAATGACTTTGGAAAAATCTTTCTGGTTTCATGCTGAGATTCCATTAGCTGCATTTAGAGATAGCTATATACACAGATGCACAGTACTGATGGAATGCTGTTTTTCTGTAGTTGCCCCAAACCATTCAGTGGCATAAAGTTTGAACAAGTGTCCTAAAATGACAGCCTTTGTAGAGCTTTAAGTCTGGAACAAATGTTGTGGTGTCAATTAATGCAGTTGTCTTCAAATCCATAAGCTTATTATTCCAGAGTAAATGGTTTACTTGGGTAACTTCCAGAAATAATAAGCTTCCAGTACCCAGTGAATTCTCCCACTAAAAATGTCCCTAAAATATCTATGGTTGAGAGGAAGCCAATTCTTCATTGTTTTTTTTGGAAAATCAACAATGCCAATGCAAAATACATGTATCACATTTCATAAATTAGAAGGAAGTTAGTGTTAAATTTTATTTGAAATTTACCAAATTTTAGCAGTAATAATTTTATTCATATTGCCACATACTCTGGTGTGAATTAGTTCATTTAACAACTGCAGCTGTGTCAATCAAAGATTTTACTAGTAGCATTGATAGTAACATTTATAATTGTCATGAAAGAAAATTGAGAAGTAAAATCTCAAATCTCTGTAGTTACAATACAGTATTTTATATAAATGTTTTTCATCTCTTTTCAAGACTCTCTCTCTTTGGTTGCATCCTCTTTCAGTAGCATGTGTTTAAAAGAAAATACGTTTTTTGATCAATTAATCCCCTTGTTTACATCTTGTTTACATAATGACAATAATTCTACTAATTTTTTCCACAAAAGTTCTTAAAATCACCAATATTCTCCATCCCATATATTCACAGACTTAGAATGTTTAAAAATTTGGGGGCACTTGGGTAGCTCAGTTGGTTAAGTGTCACACTCTTATTTTCAGCCCAGGTCATGATCTCACAGTTACTCAGATCGAACCCCATGTTGATTTTAGGATTCTCTGTCCCTCTCTCTGCCCATCTCCTGTTTATGTTTTCTCTCTCAAAATAAATAAACATTAAAAAAATTGTTCTGAAGATGACAAAAGGGAATTCAACTTAGTATCTCTGGGGGTGGGGAATGGCAGTGAATAAGTCTTGCACAAAGCATGCAACATGAAAGAAAATTTGTGAAGAAATGTTAAAATATCCAGAGGTGAGAGCAGAGAGAGAATAGTGTATGACCTTGCATTATCCATCCAACTGTATAGCAGGGCCGCACAAAATGCCATTGAAGTTTCCCACTGGATACAACTCCATCATATTACCTATTAGGGTGGTGACAGGCTTTCTACTTAGGTTGCCCTTGTGAGAAACCCCTTAGAGTATTAAATTCAGACTTGGACAGCACGATACTAGAGAAATAGAAAGACTGAAGGGGGTTTTAAGAAAACAACACATTGTAGGAAATATCATAGGATCATAGGGCTGAGAGAGACCCAGAAAGGTCATCTAATCTCTCAGCCTGCCTCTGGGCATGATTGCATTTAAACGATTGAATCTCCTTCGAGAAAGGAAATGGTACAAGATTTCTACTGTTTTTAATATTCCAGATGCGTATTTGGGACATTTTACCTAAACTCATCAGACTAACTTTTTTTTGTTAAATAAAAAAAAATTGCAGTGAAGTGCACATATTTTATGTTTAAAGCTCCACGAGTGTTTATAAATGAATACACTAGTGGAATTACAAACCAGATCAAAACATGTACATTCTCAGCCTTCCAGAAGCCTCCTTGAATCTAGTACAAGTCAATAGCTCCCCCATATAAACACACTGAAAGTAACTACCATTTTATTTCTATTACTACTAATTAGTTTTCCTATTTTTGAACTTCATGTAAATATAATTACTTTTGTTAGTCTTTGTTTCTGGGTTGTTTGGTTCAACATAATGTAATTCTGTCCTTAAGGAAGGAATTTGCTTTGTTGTTACTGTTCTAGGACATTCTGTTAAATGAATATAGCACAATTTACTTATCCATCCTATCGTTGATGGGTATTTATTTTTCCATTTTGTCTACTATGATTAAAGTTGTTTTGAGCATTCCTGTATATGTCATTTGGTACAACTATCTATGTGTTTCTATTGGGTAAATACATAGGAGTGGGATTGCTAGATCACAGGTTATGCATATGATTAATTTCAGCAGTATTACCAAACTCTTTCTCAATTTATATTTTCACTATCAGTGCATAAGAATTTCTGTTCTTTCAGTCTTACCACTACTTGGCATTGTAAGTTATTTTTAAATTGTAACCATCTTGGTAGTATGCATTGATATCTCATTGACGTTCTAACTTGCACTTTCTTGATGACTAATGAAGTTGAGTATCCTTTTATATCCTTACTGTATATTTTGATAGTCTCTTTTTAAATACCTACTCATGACTTCTGCTATTTCTAATTGTGCATTTAAAAATCATATATATATATATATATATATGTACGTGTGTATGTGTATGTGCATGTATAATTTTAGATCTGAGTCTATCTTTGATATAGGACATCCAGATTTGCCCTGGGGGTTACTCCATGAGAGTCAATTTAAAAAAGAAAGAAAAGGGGGGAGTGGGAGAGAAGGGAAAATGGGTGATGGGCGTTGAGGAGGGCACTTGTTGGAATGAGCACTGGGTGTTGTATGGAAGCCAATTTGACAATAAATTATATTTAAAAAAATAGACCTGACAACCAAAGTCAAAAAAAAAATAAAAAAGAGAAAAAGGAAAGAAAAAGAGAATGTAGGATTGCATGAGAACACATTTCTAAGGAAGGCCTGAAATTGATGTATATCACTTCTATACACATTTCATTGGTCACATTTTAATTTAGCTACAAGAGTACCATTAGTTCCAGAAAAACATAACCTTATTGGTTAACCTTGATATAGAGACTGTAAGTTGTTTGAATACCTAGTCAGTCTCTGGCTGGTAGTGAAAAATATTCTGCAGAAAAATTTTTAGCAAGCAAGGTATATTAGTGCCATGATTAAATCAACCTAACTTGGTAACTGGAATCCAAAACCATGTCTGTGTTTACCATTCATTGCTGCTTTTAATCATATGTAATATATACTTTTTAATGAATGCATTTCATCTAACATTTTGTTATATTGAACAAATATTATATAAATTCTTGTTATATTGATTTCTCAGTCTTTTATAGAATCCCAGAGTTGAAAAAGACCACAGAGGTCATCTGGTACAATCCTTATCCATGCATGAATCCCCTCCAGCTGGTTAAACTAATTTTTAATTCCAAAGCTATTCTCCAAGCTTCTAGTCATTTCATCAGCAAACTTAATTAACAGGGACTCTATTCAATCTATTGACTCATGAGGCCAGCTTAACAAAATTAATAAATATATAATTTGGCTGACTGCACAGAGAGGTGAAAGATGTGGGAGTAATGTGCATTACTTCAATGCCTATAATTCCTTTCATAACATTACGAAGCAATATTAGATAATCTTCAATTCACTTTGCCATTAAAAAAAATGTGTCGTTACAACAGCATGCTGCTGGGAGATGAAAAATAAAATATTGTCTTGTAAGTTAAAATGTGCTAGATGGTGAATTAACATTTCAGATGAACCATAGTAAGCAAAAAACAATTCAGTAACTTTATGACTTTTCTCTTGAAAAAATGTACCATTTTTAGAAAAGTTACTATGCTTATCGATGATCATTGGCCAAGCTGCCAATCGTAGGTCGTACTGTTTATATAAACTATAATATGAAAAGTATGCCCTGGGGTCGTATAGTTCACTGACAATTATTCTTCACCAGTTTATTCATATTCAAATCTCAACAAAGAGGAAAATAAAAATTTGGATATGTATTATGTAACATTTGAAATTTAAATATAGTAACAAAGATCCCATTGAAAATATCTGAACTCCAGTTATACAGTGGGTTGGATAACTTTATTTTTTTTTAAGTTTATTTATTTTGAAAGAGAAAGAGTATCTCAATCAGGCTCTGCACTATCAGTGCAGAGCCTGAAGTGGGGCTTAAACTCATGAACATGAGATCATGACCTGAGCTGAAATCAACATTTGGGCACTTAATCAACTGAGCCACCCGGGCACCCCACTTAATTTCATATTAATGAATATATCTTATATGAGCATCATGACGGTTTTCAGAAGTCATACCATATCCAGTGAAGATCACTGACTGATCAATTGCATGTGAAAACTTGTTTCCTTGCAGAGGCACAATAGGACCCATGCTATGATTGATAATATCTGTTACAATTTACCAATAGTGTAAATTGGGATTATGAAAAAGTAATTTCACCAATTTTTAAACTTTGTATTGTTAAAGTATATTTTTGATGGCTTCCAAGTGGCTTTTTCAGACACAAAAGATTATTCAGTGGTCAATTTTGGTTTTAAAAGCTATATTTTATTTATAAAAAAGCTAGGGGAAAAAAGAAGCTAGATCTTCCTTAAGGATTTAATCTTAGTTTATAAATATTGTTATTTTGTTTGTAAGTCTAGTAATTGTGAACAATCACTTGTAAGAAGACATTTGATTAGTATGTTATCACTTTTATAAACTTGGAAAGTTAAATGCTTTTAAACATTTTAAGTTATAAGGCACCTGGGTGGCTCAGTCAGTTGAGTGTCTAACTTCAGCTCAGGTCATGATCTTGCAGTTCATGAATTCTAGCCCTACATCTGGCTCGCTGATGTTAGCCTGTCAGCACAGAGCCCACTTCAGATCTTAGGTCCCCCTCTCTCTGCCCCTCCCCTGGTTGTGCTCTCCCCAAAATAAATAAATATAAAAAGAAAATACTTTAAGTTATAATTATAAACTTTAAAATATCAACTAAGAGATTGAGAGATAAATCTTGAGACATAAGTCTTAAGAGATAAATTCATTCCAAATAATTTAGGAGTGTGTCCACAGGACAAGTTTTTTAGGGTTGCCTTTTTAGTTGATATTATTTATCAACCAGAGTCTAATCCAGGGATATATCATCCAGGTGCTCAAAAGTAAGGGGATTTTTGTTGTTGTTTGGCATTCTTTTGACTGCTTCAGTGAAACCCCTTCTGAGAGCTGTTTGCTACTGAGAACGATAGTCAGGTAGCACAAAATGGAGGACTTCAGTCTTAATATTGTCAATTTACAAGTCAGATTAGAGTCTCTAATCTTCAGTGAGGTAAGACTATGCCACCAGTTGGATATAACTAATGTGTTTCCTCAGTCATTCAGTTCTGAATTGTGTATACTTTTCTTTCTTATCTGTTGGAACCATAATTTCTACAGATAATAAGCATATTAACTAACATTAGATATTCTTCACAGATATATTTGTACCTTACATTCACAACTGTTAAAGTCATCCTACTGAGATAAAATCAATTATGGGGATTAAAAGGTAAAAACATCCACTTATAACACAAATAAGTCATGAGGATGTAATATGCAGCATGGAGAATATAAATAATAATATTGTAACAACGTTGTATGGTGACAGATGATAGCTACATTTATTGTGGTTATCATTTCATAATGTATATAAATAATGAAGTATGTTACTATGTTGCCTCACCGAAACTAATGTGATATTGTATGTTAACTACAATTCAGTAAAAAAAGTTTAAACTAAAACCCAATATGTACTAATTTTACATACAATTATCTGATGTATTCATTTCATATTATATGCACAAAGGTTGGGGTGGGGGGAGGTAGGGAGTCGGGATACAGAAATGAAGTCACTCTTGATCACCAAACACCTCCCAGTTACTATTTTTAGATTTGGCTGGTATTTCATCTCTCTTATTGTTCTAGCTATATCTTGCAATGGACTTTCTTAAAGTAGTAGGAGTTTTCTACCAAGCAGCAATAACAGCTAGAATACATCCAGAAAAGACACCTCCTTGTCTATTCAGGGAAGGCATCATACCAAAGCACAGTTTGAATAAAGAAGACTGAAGAAGTCTATTCTATGCAGCCAATTCTCTGGTGACTTGGCTTAAACCAGGGGTGGATTTTAGAGCACTTGGACTCATGCTTCCCAAACTAGAGTACCTTCCAGATGATACTCGTTTCTACATGACATTGACATGACAATGAGTTTCTACAGGATACTGTTGTTTTCTGTAGGATAACCACAATGCATTTCACTTCAATGCAAATTTTCCATGAGTATTTAGAGAAAAATGGTTTTGAAAGCATATAGCCTTTAAAAGTATTTTAATACATGCTCATATGCAGTCAGTAGAATCCTACTTTATTGTGTCAGCCAATCTCATAGATGTTTTTTAGCAGTGAGTGGTTTTGTGATACTAGGGAATTCTATGGTATAGCTGTTATCAGTGTGAACAGGGTGCACTAGTGTAGATTAAACAAAGTCTACTAATGTATGGCAGGGATGTTCTGGGAAGATTTCTTGCTGAAGTGAGAAAGCTAGAAGGGTGATCTTGAAAATCTCTTTTGTAAATGTTATCACCTTATGAAATCTTAAGTTCATAAGGTTCAAACCTTTAGATCACCTTAAGTTTTGGTTTTAACTACCTAAAAATAAAACAACTTGACTCTCAAAAATCCATTCTTCTTCCTGATTGTAGATCAGATCTTTTGGTCACATGTTGTATTGCTTGTTCTACTTTCTCATCAATAAGAGTATCAAATAGTCTGCGACTTGTGATTCGGTTGCATTCATAATTTTTCATTCACAACACTTCGTTTAAAACCTGTTAACTTAAAACAATAATTCAGAGATTTAGAAAGTTGAAGAAACTTAGAAGTATGAGAATGAATCTGCTAAAATGTGTAACAACACCGTAAGTTTAAGGAACATTAAAGTTTTAAGACAACAGCAAAGAAGATGCTATCATCATTCCAATTATAACAGGTGACATGATGATAAGTGGCAATAAACAATTAATAAAAAGTAGGATGTGTTTACATGTTTACTTAAAATATGGATACCAAAGGGGTGCTTTGGTGGCTCAGTCAGTTAAATGTCCAACTCTTGGTATTGGCTTAGGTCATGATCTCTGGTCATGGGATCGAGTCCTACATTGGGGTCTGTGCTGAGCATGGAGCCTGCTTAGGATTCTCAACCTCTCTCTCTCTCTCTCTCTCTCCCTCTCCCTCTCCCTCTCCCTCTCCCTCTCTCTCTCCCTCTCCCCCCTCCCCCTCCCTCTCCCTCTCCCTCTCCCCCTCTCCCCTGCTCATGCTTGAACTCTCTCCCAAAATAAATAAATGCTTAAAATATCAATACAAAGATGAAAATAAATCATCCTCCTGAGAAAAAAATTATATAAATTATGTCTTTTTGTAGTATATAAATGATAATCTGGACAATTTCAATAAAAACCATCAGAAGATTTTACAGATAAAGAGAGAAACATACTGTTCATAGAACACAATAAAATAACTTAATAAAAATAGCAAATAAAAAATTGCTTAAAACTTCTTGCCATTTTGTCCACTAAATTTTATTGTTTAATATATTAATTTTAAGAAGTTACATGATATATATCACAACTTAAAGAATTTTTAACAATTATAAAGTGTCAATGATTTTAAAATGCTTCTTAATTTCAAATATACCAATATATTAATATAAACTATATATAGTTTCTTATGGGAGGAAAAATCATTTTTAGAATTCAACATGAGATCTCAAAATATTGAAAAGGAAAGAAAACATTGCCTATTATAAAAATATGATACTTAATGTGGGTTTTTCTTAATTCAGTCTTATTTCTGGAGTTGATAGATATGCCTGCAAGCATCTTTAATGAAACAGATAAGAAATTTTTTAAAAATTACTTTATGAAAAGATAAAATCTTTGTGTTTTAAAATAAACACACAAATGTATATTATGTAATAGAGTACAAAAAGATTGTAAGCATGATACACCTAGAGTTCTTTTGAAAAGACTTTGAGAATTCCTGATTGTAAATAATGAGTAAATTTTTCATCATTTTAGAAATTATTTAAAATAATGATCTTTTAACGTGTTTTGAGTGGTGGCTAGTTAAACATTATTATATTCCCTGATGAGTGAAAATTTGTCTGAATGAGTGAGAGGAATGGCTTTATAAGCATGCATGTATCCTCTTAGTTTCTGATTTTCATTAATTCAGCAAGTATTTAGTACCTCTATGCCAAATAGTATAGTGAAGACTAAAATCGTAGTTCTCCCTATACTACCTGGTGCTGAAGGTACATTGATGCAGGGTTCTTATTGCAAGGTATATAACATATCACAATGAGAGAATCAAGGGCATAAAATGTATCATTTAAAAAATTATGGGATAAAGGGTATAATGCAAAAAGAATAAGGTGGTGAGGATATGATAGAAAATACTCTGGTTCTCTCCAGAAGGTGAAATACCCTTGGCTTGCAGTGCTGTTGGTATCTTGAAGGCACAGAGATATAAGAAAACATGACCTATTTAGTCTGATACTTTAGTCTAGCTAAAGATGGAGAGCTAGAAAGTAGCATTGGCACAAAAACAGACATTCAGATCAATGGAACAGAATAGAGAACCCAGAAGTGGATCCACAAACGTATGGACAACTAATCTTTGACAAAGCAGGAAAGAATATCCAATGGAATAAAGACAGTCTCTTCAGCAAGTGGTGCCAGGAAAACTGGACAGCCACATGCAAAGAAATGAACCTGGACCACTTTCTTACACTATACACAAAAATAAGCTCAAAATGGATGAAAGACCTAAATGTAAGACAGGAAGCCATCAAAATCCTCAAGGAGAAAGAAGGCAAGGACTTCTTTGACCTTGGCCACAGCAACTTCTTACTCAACATGTCTCTGGAGGCAAGGGAAACAAAAGCAAAAATGAACTATTGAGACCTCATCAAAATAAAAACTTCTGCACAGCGAAGGAAACAATCAGCAAAACTAAAAGGCAACCGACGGAATAGGAGAAGATATTTGCAAACAACATATCAGATAAAGGGTTAATACCAAAATCTATAAAGAACTTATCAAGCTCAACACCGAAAAAACAAATAATCCAGTGAAGAAATGGACAAAAGACTTGAAGAGACACTTCTCCAAAGAAGACATCCAGATGGCCAACTGACACATGAAAAAACGCTCAACATGACTCATCATCAGGGACATATAAATCAAAACCACAATGAGGTACCACCTCACCCCTGTCAGAATGGCTAACATTAACAACTCAGGCAACAAAAGACGTTGGTGAGGATGCGGGAAAAGAGGATCTCTTTTGCACTGCTGATGGGAATGCAAACTGGTGCAGCCACTCTGGAAAACAGTATGGAGTTCCGCAAAAAACTAAAAATAGAACTACCATATGACCCAGCAATTGTACTACTAGGTATTTATCCAAGGGATACAGGTATGCTGTTTTGAAGGGGCACATATACCCCAATGTTTATAGCAGCACTATCAACAATAGCCAAATTAGGGAAAGAGCCTGGATGGATGAATGGATAGAGAAGATGTGATATATATGTGTATACACACACACACACACACACACACACACACACACACACACACACACAATGGAGTATTACTCAGCAATCAAAAAGAATGAAACCTTGCCATTTGCAACTACATGGATGGAACTCTAGAGGGTGTTATGCTAAGCAAAATTAGAGAAAGACGGATATCATATGACTTCACTCATATGAGGACTTTAAGAGACAAAACAGATGAACATAAGGGAAGGGAAACAAAAATAATATAAAAACAGAGAGGGGGACAAAACATAAGAGACTCTTAAATATGGAGAACAAACAGAGGGTTGCTGGAGGGCTGTGGGCTAAATGGGTAAGGGGCATTAAGGAATCTACTCCTGAAATCGTTGTACTATATGGTAACTTGGATGTAAAAAGAAGAAGGAGAAGGAGGAGAAAGAGAAGAATGGCCCCCAAAGATGGTCACATCCTAATCCCTGGAATCTTCAAATATGTAACCTTACATGACAAAAGGGGTTTTGCAGATGTAATTAAATTAAGGGTCTTGAGATGGAGAGGTTATCCTGGATTATCTGGGTGGCCTAATTACATTGGGCCTTTTACTTGAAAGAGGGAGGTAGTAGATCAAAATGAGAGAGAGATTTGAAAGTGCTACATTGCTGGCTGTGCAAATGGAGTAAGAGGCCATGGACTAAGGAATGCAGGAAGCCTTTAGAAACTGGACAAGGCAAGGGAACTTTTCTAGCGATTCTCCCGTAGAGCATCCAGAAGGAACACAGCCCTGCTAACACTTTGATTTTAGTCCGTTTAGTCCATTTTGGTCCATGTATTATGTAAGATAATACATTTCTGTTGTTCTAAAAAAATAATAAAAAGAAGAAATAAAAAAAAATAAGACAGAAAATTGGATTGTTAAACAAAAAGAAGAAGAGAAAAAGAGAGTAGTGTTACAGGGATAATCACAAGCCAGGTTAAGTTTTACAACCATGTCAGTGAATTGTGACTTAACAATGTAGCCTTAACAGGGCTAAAAGAAGTGTAGTAAAAGATAACAATGGAGATGATCAGATATTGCAGGTGCTTTCAAGATCTGTTAATACTAAAATTGGCCCATGCACCAACAGGTCTTTGTTTAAAGAATAGATGAAGTGTTCTTTTGTGAAGTAGATTACCCCCCTTCTTTTTTATCATTCCATTTAACAGATGAGGAAACAGACTTCAAGAAATTAAATAACATATCCATATTCACATAATTATAAAAAGATGAATCTGGTATTTAGTGGGTTAGAAATCCAGAACCTGAGTCCAGAGCCTCTGCTCTAATATTCCCACTCAACTGCACACCCTAACCAGAATCATTGGTATCATCTGAAATTTCTTTGGAAATACAAAATTTTAGGCTTACCCCAGCCCTGCATTTTTACATCTTCAGGGAAATTACATGCACACAAAAGTTTGAGACCCACTGCACGCCGCTTCTGCATCTAAGACGCGTTTGGGTGGAGGTAATTCTGGGTTCATAGAATACCTTATGTTCCTATGGCTTTTGTTAAGATTTTTTAGTCAAGGTCAGAGGTTACATCCAAGCAATATCAATAAATCTGGATGAATATAAGAAAATTCATCCTGAATATTTTGTTTCCACCCTAAAATGATTGTCATGCTTCTGCTTTATCCTCTTAAGTAGAGACACCAAAATTGGAAGTTCTGTAGACTTCACAGATCCAAATGAAAAAATACAGCGTTGCTGTGTAGATGTAGAGATGTAGATGTAGAGATAGTGCTGGATGTAGAGAGGTCTGTGAGGTGGTACATGGACACAGTGTTTCATAGCAGCGACTGAGAACATGA
This sequence comes from Prionailurus viverrinus, assembly GCF_022837055.1. Lineage (NCBI taxonomy): Eukaryota > Metazoa > Chordata > Mammalia > Carnivora > Felidae > Prionailurus > Prionailurus viverrinus. Next base: position 98,935,219 of record NC_062567.1, read on the forward strand.
CTCCATGTCCAGTTGTCTCTCAATCCTCTGATCAACTAAGATCAAGCGTTTTTGAGACTTCGTCCTAACGCTTTTCTACTACTCTCTCTTTTACAAAGGGAAAAATAGCTTTTGACAGACAAATATAACAAAGTAGGTTTTTAACCATTGTTTTGTTTTTATTGCACTTTTACTTATAATTATTTTCTGTGTATAGTTTTAAAGTGTGGTAGATTTGAAACTGCCTTTAATATACATTTTAAGTAAACAATTATCAATTTTAAAGAAAGTGAGACAATAACAGTAGAGTTGATACACGGAGAGGGCAAAAACGATGATGAATGTGTGTTAATACTGAAGTGTAAGACCACTGATGTCTAGGATCATCAGCGTTCAAAAAAACATACTAAACACACAAACGTAAGACAGAATTTAGTCTCCAAGAGTTTTAAGCAAGTTTAAGAATTCTTTTCAATGTCTTTTATTTCTTCCCTTTGTTTACAGTAGGGTATAAGCTGAATGCCCTTCTAACAGGGTCTGGGTCGTCATATGACTCTCTGCTCTTCCTTCCACCAAGATGACACCTGGCTGGAAGCGGAACACAGTGCACTTGGTTGAGATCAGGACACATATTTCCTTTTGACAGGAGCACAGATTTTCCCCTCTCTGAGAGGATCCCTAAAGACAGCAGCTAGTGACTGCTCAGCCTCACCTCTACCACATCCCTGACCTTGTCCCTTTTGGAAGAGGGCTAAGAAATTCAGGAATGAGACAAAGCTAGAGGATATACTATAGAAAAGATCCTTACAATAGAAAAAGTGCTAAAGAAAAATTGATGAGATATATTATCATTGTTGTAAGAAGAAAATTATCTTCCCCATATTTAAGTACCAAATAGAATAAGGGAGAGAATTTGGACTCTGATTTATAATTTTTTTCTTAATCTAAAACTTATTTAAATAACAACTAACTCCTATTTATAGCCACAGAGATCTATAAATCACTATATTTTTTAATGCTGAGGAAAAGAAAAGATTACTTCTAAGTGCTTCAAATCCCAGCAGTGTTTTTAATGAACCAAGCTTGATTTTAATCAATACTTAAGCTATGAGGGTTTTTTTTTTTATTTTTTTTATGGTGTTGCTTTTAGATTTGTGTGCTTGCAAAGAGATAATAGCAAATGTCATGCCTGGAAAAAGGAAGTGACTTTTTTGCTGCAAATCAATAAGAAGCATTGTTCGGCTAAGTAGGACAGATAAAAATGAAAACAAATGCCATTTCCCAATCTTATAAGAAATCGCCATTGTGATGCGTCCTGTGCAGGTGGGCACTGGAACATGTAGACTCTGAGCCTGGAGCTTTAGGATGTTTGCAGAAATCTTTTCCAGGTTAACATGAATCTAGTGGAATGCATTCCAGAGCTAAACCTGTCTTTAATTGTTAATCTCTTTTATTTGTAGACCATTTTATTGTGTACCCAGTGCTTTTACCTCACATTACATTGTTTAGATCTTACAAAGATCCCCACAATCTGGTAAAGTGGGGTTTATTATACTCATCCCACAGATGGAAAATTGGAGATGCAAAGATATTAAGTCATTAGCCCAAGGTCATAGATACTGGTATACTGCCATACAAATGGCAGACCCCAACGAGTACATAATTCATGTGCAATGTGAGGAGAGAGAATGTGTCCTTAAATTTCCTAGCCAAAATTTTCTCAAAGGTTATGTTGGAGAGTAGGGACTAATAACAATTGCACTTAGTTTCACATATAAAACTAATTAGATGTAAATTAATGTTTTTAAGTCAACCTAATCATTATTAATTTATTCAACTAATATTTATTGTATGCTGACTACTTGCTAGACGCAGTTCTGACGTTGAGAATAGGGCAGAAACCAAGACAACAGCAGTCCCTAAGCTTGAGAAATTTAGTCTAACCAACTACGAGTAAGCATTTTCCTTGAAAATTTGTAGCTAGTTTTCTATTGAAAACTAAGCATAATCGCTTGGCATAATACATTCATATTTAAAATGAATAGATTTACTCTCTACTTTTAAGCAACTCTACTTTTAAGAATTTGTCATAAATAATCAGATATACACACATAAAGATGTATACACTAGATGTGCTCACAATTTTATAGTAACAAAAATTTGAAATACGTGCATCAGTATAGGATTGTTAAATGTGATACAATCTCACAGTAAATATTATTTCATTATTATAAATTATTCTCTTGATTGATGGTTATGGATATTAAAAATTGCCCATAAGTGATAATTATTTGTAACAAATAAGTTAGAGTATGTAACTTTTGTTTTATAAAATTTATGTAATGTTCTTAGTATGTGTAAACATAACGGATTTTCTGAAAAAATAACCAAATGTTAGCTATTATCTCTGAATTGCTAGATTTCTTGTTTTTGCTTTCCTTTTAAGCTTTTGGTATTATTTCATTTTTTGGTAATAAGTATATTGTATTTTATGATTAACAATAATACCATTTTACTTAAATGTAATTCATTAAATACCAAATATTTAAAGAGCATGCAGTCTTGCAACGAAAAATAATTTTAGGGGAATTTTGGAACATATCTTTATGATCTAAATATGCAGTATTTCTTGCTTATAATGCCTTGTTCAATTTTTCAGATGATTTTGTTACTTGAATTTGGAGTCCATTAGATTATAGCATATATTTTATGTTAGAAGTTTATATTGTTATTCTTTTATTTGAACTTGGTTATTCCATGGACTGCATTATATTCTCTTCTTATGGTTAGTTTCTGACTATCAACATTTTCTACATGGAATAAAAAGGACAACTTCTCTTTTCAACTACCATCAGAACCATGCTAAAACCTCTGTGAGGATTTTTGATTCAGTGTTTATATTTCTTTTCAAGTAGCATTTTCCCACAATTTCAGGTACAATTTATTCCACTTTCTGAGGCCTGGCCTTAATGTATACAAAAAAAAATCAGTTTTGTTTTGCCTGAGATGAATGCAGAAAAGAAAATAATCTGTTTATTTAATGACTTGACTAATATAACACAAAAATCCTGAAGCTTTTATTCCTCCTTTGGGAATCTGAGTTTGGAAACGTTGTTTTAACCTTCTACTCAGTAGAAACTTCTGTAAAATCTCATGTACAGTCTTTAGATTGCCAAAGGTGAAGGCTTGGTGCTGTTCTTGACATGAATGAACAGATGATCTTTATTGACATGGTACAACATATCACCAAAGATTGTCTACTATATCAATGCCAGGGGCTGGAAAAGGGGGACATAAATAACATTGGAGAAGTCATAATTTTGAGCTCTCAACCTCAGGACTCTGGTCTGTAAAGCTCTTTAATCTCTGTGTTGAGAAAAACACAGAGGAGGAAATAAATGTGTGGTTTGAATTCCCAACTTCTAAAATAGGGAGTGATGCCCATTTCATATTTTGACTTGGTCCAAAGGATCTCTGTTTTGAGGCCAACTTTTCCACATATTATATGTGCTTTAAATGGGAACTAGCAATTATGACTTGTCTTGGTCAGAGCCATTTAACCTCATATATACATGTAATTACCTTTTTAGAATGACATTGCCAACATTTTGTACACAGGGATGGTGATATTGACTTGTTCATGGTGGCTGCTGGAGCCTGATGAGGAAGGCTTTGAGGGCCAGCAGGAGCTCATTGGCAGAGTACTAAAATCCATCAGTGATGTCTTCCATCTGCAAAAACACCCCGCATTTGCCCTCTGTTGAAGTTGCCAACTGGCAGTCTACATTCTGGAAAGTTACACGAACCAGGCTTCCTTGCCTGGTTTAGAAGAGAAATCCTTAAGAATTAAAGTATTAGTGAAAAGTATTATTTTAGGGAGAAAAAAGAGGCCATTTGCTGTGGGGATTAAGAGAACAAGACTCAAAAAAAGAGAGAAAGGAAGGAAGGAAGGAAAGAAAGAAAGAAAAGAAAAGAAAGAGAGAGAGAGAAAGGAAAAAAGAGGACTCCAACCTAGGTCTATCTAATCTGTGTGACTTGAACAAGCCATTAGAATTCTCTGGGTTGCTGTTTCTTCATTGGCAAATTGGGATGGTAATTGTCTTTCCTCAGAAGATTGTTGTGAGGATATTTTCAACCTTTCACTCTGAGCCATGTACTTTGTGCTACACATTATATTTGTCTTTAGTGAATAAACTGAGTTCTAATGGATAAAATAGATCTGATGGATTAAAAGTTTAGTGGTTGAACTAGATTTTAGTAGAGTAGCAAGAGTGGTAAATGGTCTTTTACATTGATAAGTCCAAGTTTGTCAGCCTTGGACAATTTTGGCCAAAGTTACATTAATATCATCTCTGTAGCAGTGAGCACAACTAGTGCATAGATTTTGATTATGAGGGCTCTTGGGAGACATGACTGATTCTAGGACAACTCAATAAATACATATGAGCTGGAGCATCTTGTAATTCCAGTAAGTAAGGCAGTATTAGCACACACACACAATGTGATGGGAGTATGTCAAAGTGACACAGGAGCCAACTGTTCCATGATTTTGGTGACTTTTTTTTTTGTTCTATGTCTGCCTATGTCTGAGATCTATAATTACTTTTAAATTATTCATCATCATGGCTTATATTTTTCATAGCTTTGACTCTTTGAGAGCTTTTGCAAATTTCATCAGAATCTCTCTGCAGGCCTCATCCTTAAAGAATAATCTGGTTGATCTGCAACTTGACCTTCTGGTTCAAGGAATGCTTTGGGGGCAGGGCTTTTTGCTGCATAGACCAGTGGCCATCCTATAGTTTGGTAGTCAATGACATAGCCAACATGACTGTAGGCAACAGGACAGTAAGGGATATTCATACCAAATAATTCTGAAGAAATTTCAGATTGATTCCTGTCCCCTTAGAAGATACGTACAGCTATCCTGTGGGTCAGAAAATGAAGGAACTTTTTCGGGCAGTTACCTTTAGTTAAGTGGAATAAATAAGCCCACCAACCCAATCAAGGAGGGACACAGGGACCCAGAGCACAGTGAAACAAGGCTTTGATCAATGTTCTTCCAAGAGTGAGTGTCTGATGGACAGGCACACTCAGGGCAGTTACCACAGACAATTTATCTCCTAGTGTGCATGTCCATCCCCGGATTCCTCATTGGTTGAGTACTACAGAGGTTACAGCCCTATCTGGAGGTCACCTATGCCCATGTAAGGCAAAAAGTAGTCTGACTGGAACAAATGTACATTCCCTGAGGTGACACAGAGACTTTCATTCCCTCCTTCATTTGTTCTTTGGTGCATGCTCATTGCAAATCCCGCAAAAGTAAGCCCAAAAAATGAAGAGGGAAAGAACCAGGAAGTGAAGTGTCTAAGGGTTTGGGACTCCATTCTTGGGGGGAGTGGAAAGGGTCGTACATATTTCCAATAGGTTGTAAACCTACGGTTTACTAGATAGCACAGCTTTTATTTGGTATTTCTGAAAATGAATCATCATTCTTATTTCTCATATTAAGGATGGGGCCATTGTAGGGGTGCCTGGGTGGCTTGGTGGGTTGGGTGTCTGGGTGGGTCATCTCAGGTCCTAATCTCGCAGTTAGTGAGTTCAAGCCCTGTGTCTGTCTGTGTGCTGACAGCTGGGAGCCTGGAGCCTGCTTCAGATTCTGTGTCTCCCTCTCTCTCTCTGTCCCTCCCGTGCTCAAGCTCTATCTCTGTCTCTGTCTCTCTCAAAAACAAACAAACATTAAAAATTTTTCTAAAAAAAAAAAAAAAAAAAGGATGGGAGCATTGTAGGCTATACTCCTGAATGACACTTGCCTATGCCACTACCTTCAGCAGAAGGCAACAATGGACCTGAACATTTTCTTCAGAATGGCCTGTGGGCCATTGCAAGTGATGTGGTTTTGGAGTGGTGGGGGTCTGGAGCTGATGGTCAAGAAAGAATTCTGGAAATGTCATTGGTGCAACAAGGTGATTTTATTAAAGCCTGGGGAAAGGACCCATGGGCAGAAGAAGCTGCACTGGGGTTGCAGTGGGTGACTGATTATATACCTTCAGATTGGGAGGGGGTTAGGCATAGTGTAAGTCTCTAAGGAGTTTTGGAAGCAAGGTTTCCAGGACCTTTAGGGAGCTAGCTGTTGTTAGGAAAATAATTTGTTTATTGTTTTTGTTTAGTAAAAACTCAGGCATGAGACACTTAAGATGTATGTCGGTGGGCCATAAGCTTGGGATATGATTGCCAGTCTATATCTTGGTGGGGCGTGGGGGGGGCGCAGATAGAAATAAGGGAAGTTTCTGAAGGAATTTTTATATGTTAAAGTAGATTTACAGGATCCTGGAGGGTCAGGATAACGTTAAGCTAAGATTCCCTTTTACCCATAGCAAAGTGTCATCATCATCGAGGCAGCTGAGCTCCTAGAGGAAGGCCAGTCTGCCTCTTTCAAGGACTTGTCAATGGGCTGTAGACAGGGAATTTAATTTTTCGTTTGCCTTTGTTTCCCATATCAGCAAGTGCACTGGTTATTTTTTTATCTCTCTCCTACCTTTGCCATTCCTCCCAAGACTAGAAATAAGTTAATAATACAGTAATAAAGTGTTTGTAAAGTTTGTTAAGAATTAGGGCCAAACTATGCATACAAGGCAGTTTTGTGATAGGTGCACAAGGAAGCTTGGAAACCACATATTCCTTAGAAAACCCTAGTGACGGAAGAACCAGTAGGCTCTGAGCATGGGACTTTTATTCCTGGAGTGAGATATGCCATTAGAGGCGTGTGGTTTTCTCCTCTTTTTTACCTAGATGTTTTTTAGAGGTCCTATTGTGCAGTCACATTCCTTTCATTCAGATTCTTTTCGATCATTAGGAGTTCATCAGTGGTCTTCCTTAACTCCATAATAGTCCCCCAGCCAAGAGGTTAAGGCTTCTAAATACAGCACTGTGGTTTATTCTGCTTATTTAATTTCCATCATTAATAAGTTGCCATTTTTATGATTGCAAATTTTTCTTTTATTTCATGCCTTTCAGTTTGAGTTTGATTCCCTCTGTTTACTATGTGTAACTAACTAAATGTGTAACTAACATTTTTTGGTGTGCACTGGGGGAATTTTTATGATGTTTTAACTAAAAACATAAATATAATAAAAACATTTGACTCCATTACTACGTATTATAATTATTGGGATTTCGTTAAACTGTGTTGTACAAATATGACTTCTAAAGAATTCTCTGTAATAGAGATTGGTTTCCTTCAGAATTTGTATCAAAGAACATCAAAATCGAGTCTAATATTAGAAAGGAACTCACAAAAGAAGGCCAGAAATTGTAATTTTCTACCAACTCCATCTAAGGTATACTCTGTTAAATAAAGCATAAAATTTACTGGCAAACGTAATGCTATAAGATTCTATATATACTCAGGGTATTTTTGACTAGTTTTTCTTCTTATTTTTTATAGTTAAAATTCAAATGCTAAAAGCGCATTTGCATTTTTTTTAATTTAAAAGGTATACTGGTTAAATTTTACACACTGTGATGATAAAGTTTATTTTTCACCTTGATGTGACCATGGAGACTTGAATATCTTCTTTTTATTTCTTCTCTGAGATAAATTCTATTTCATCAAAGCTCAAAGGTAATAAAGACCCCAAGCACTGCAGTACTTATTATTTCTTTAAGTGTAGAATTGGCAACAATTCCAATTCCAGTTTGAAATACACACACACACACACACACACACACACACACACACACACTATATATATATATATATATATATATATATATATAGTCCAGCAAGTTGTATCACATATGAATTTACTCATGTGGATTGTTTATTGAAAACAGGTAATAATTGCTGTTACTGTTATTATTAAAGATGAGTACTTGGAACCACATTAATGATCTTATATTACATAGGGCTTTTCCAAAGTCTTAATGGATGTGTTTTGCTTTTTTTAATAAATAGAATATTTAAATGCATAAAATTTGAATAGATGAGCTGCTTGAATACTATTCTTTCTAAAACAGAATTCTTTCTCAAGTTGTCTCTATTAGTCCCTCATTATCTCTGACAGCTAATATTTACTTTGTATCCTCAAGCACTTGGCCAAGAGATAGAAACCATATTAGGCTCAACCCAGCTAAAGGTCTAGTTCTAAAATAGGAAACTGTTGTCAGTTTTATCAATTCCCACTTGGCTATCTGAGTCATGTCCTACTTGTGTTTCCAACGCGACCAACATCATTCAGATCCTTGCACCCTTCTTTCCTAAAGTTTCAGTAGCTCTTTGAACTATTAGTTCAATAGCCTTGAACTATTCAAGGCATCCTACTCATGGCTTCCAAATTAACATATTCAAGCACATTTTCCAATCATGTAACTTTCTTACACATGAAAAGTACTATGAATAGTAGTAGTTTAATTAATGTAGTCATTTAATTAAGTCATTTAATTTAACTCAATGATTATTTAATAAAGAGATACGGTAAGTACTTACTAAATTAAGGAATTGTGTTTGGTCTTGCTAATATAAAGATGAATAAAAGAACATTCTTGGCTTTGAGATGTTTACAGATTCCTGGGGAAAAAATATGTAGTATCTACTATGTATAATTTATAGAAATTAAATCCATAATGTATGGCTATATTGATATGCCTGTGTGTATATTTAAATACACATATAGACATTATGAAGTGACACAGAGTTAGGATATGTAGAGTGGGTATAAACCTGAGTCCACAGATGATTCTTACATTTAAATAAAAGAAATGATTTTTAAAAAATTAAAAAATAAAAATTAAAAATAAACCTGGGTCCAAAATAACATTGTACCTCATCTAAACATTCGATTTCCAATCTGAGCTTTCATGCTACTCACATGACAGAACTGTAATAACAGGTTGAAATCTGTCCCCTTTACTAGGGTTGTGGATAATTCTGGAAGCTTATGTACTATCTCTGCTATAGACTCAATGTGTCTCCCCAAAATTGCTATGTAGAAACCTCATTCCCACTGTGATAGTATTCACAGGTGGGGCCTTTGGAATGTGATTAGGTCATGAGGGCATTGCTCCTATGAATAGGATTAGTGCGCCTGTAAAGAGATCCCAGGGGAGACAGCTGGAAATCATGATTGGCAAACCAGCGCCAAGGCCCATAAGGACAGTAGGACCAGAAGGAGTCTGATGGGAACTACCATTTCAATCTCCTCATCAGTGACATAGGTCTGGAAAGCTCTGGCTCTAGGAATATGATCTGGTAAACTAGGGCAGGGCCTATCCAACAGGCCAGGAGGGCCCGACTGAAGGCAGGTGTGTGGGTGAAAACTATGTAGGTGCCTGCCTGATGACTCAGCATTCAGGCTCCTTAAGATCAGTCCTGGGTCTGGGGTAGGTAGAAGTAGGTCATGTTGCAAGCAGGGGCTTCTGGGGGCCACACCTGGTGTGGTCTGCCTACAAGTTTCTATTTTACAAAAAGGAAAGAAAATATAGACACCCCAGACAGCTTCCTTGCTCTTTTTGTGTGAGGACATGGTGAACAATTGGCCATCTATGAACTTGGAAGCGGGCTCTCCCCAGATGCTAAATGTGACTGCATCTTGATCTTGGACTTCCCAGCCTCCAGAAATATGAGAAACGGTCACCTAGTCTATGGTATTTTTGTTACAGCAGTCTGAAGGGACTAAATAATTCCTGTAGAGGGGGTGCATATGGTCTTATGTGTTGTCTCAGTATGCAGGTATTCACTTAATTGACCCGTCTGGTCCACACAAGTCTCTTAAAACATGCTTTATTCTTGTTTACCTGGCCACATCAGGTCTGATCTGACAGTCTTCTAATTTTTTCTTGTTACTCCTAATTCTGTGTCTATTCTCTTCAACCTACCTTTCTCAAAGAGTTTGTTTGTGCTTAAAATTCTCTCCTTCCCCCTAAAGTGACTACAAAGCTTTTACAAATCGCCGCTAAGTGACTTCTCTTTTGCTTTGCTTTCCACTCCCTGAGTAGGAACTGAACAGCCCAATCACATGAGTAGAAAGGCCGTGGGGAAGCAATGTGTGAGGGCAGAGCAGGAGCCGAGAAGCAGAGGGTGAAAGAGGAAATTAGCAAGGGGGAAATTATTTATAATTTCAAAAATATTGTTCTACCCTGCATGGTAGACATTAGAGATGTAACCGCATACTGGTCCCTGTGTACTACAGCAGAAGTTGTAACCCTGTCATGTCACCTACAACACTTTTCAGAGCCATGGGCAGAAATGGCATGTGCCATAATGCAGAGGCCCTCAGATATTTCCAATAATGCCAAATATTAACAGTATTTATGCATTTCCATCTAATTACATTAAACTCAATACTGATAGCTGAGGTCTCATATTCTAGACACCTGTTAAAGAAACTTTTTCAGAAATCTGTAATCTGATACAGAACTGAAGCCTTTTATTTTTAAACCAATATCCACCCTGGTGTATTATAAAATATTGGTCAGTTAACCATGAGCGGAACTCTACGATCTTGATGCTCACTATTGCTTTCTAATCTGCTAATACAGATGATGATAGTAAGGATGATAATTCTTTTAACTTCTTTATTGAGTATTTTGTTCCAGCCATAAATAAAATAATTTTATGTGAATTACCTTATTTGACTCTAATAATGATACTGGTATACTTTTATTATATTGATTTTATATGTGAAAAATTAAGGCCTCAAGGGGTAAAATAACTTATGCAAAATTACAGTTAATTATCTGAACTCTACTTTTAGACCCCAGCAATTATGTCAAGTTTTGGGGAGGCCGTGGAGGGACAAATGGACATAGTTTATATATATCTCAATCATGGAGTGTTGCATATTGAGAATAGGTAATGCATCTTAATCTTTCAGCATGTTGACTGGACCTACAAACAATTCAAGCAACGTTATTAAATTTTTCTTGAAATGATTTGGGAGTAACTATATGTGGAATAATAGTTGTGCAAAGATTTTATTTCAGGTATAAATAATGTAGCATAGGTGGCGTTGAGGCATTACATCTCACATATTACTAGTGACCAGTGATGTGATTAATCATGGTGTTGCTGCCATGGACAAGAATATTGTTTGACTCTCTTTTTACCTTCTAACAACCTCAGTTACCTTTTTTCTTCATACATGCTTTGTGATCCTTTTTGCCTTCCTTCTTTTTATAATGTAATCTTTCTCTCTCTCCCTCTATCTCTGTGTCTCCCCATCCTTTTTGCTTCAGATTGTCCAGCAATTTTCCTTTGTTTCTCTTTCTCTGTATCGCCGGTCTCCTAGCCTGTTAGAATTGGTGGTAGCATTGCATTTGGGAGCATGCTCAGGATTTTTTTTATTTTTCACGTAGAGCCTTAAGGATTGACTTTTCCCACCAAGATGTTAATTGGACAATATAAATTTTAACAGATGAAAATAGGTGGGAACACTCTTCTGGCCCTAAAATTCTGAAAATTCAGGAGGAAATACTTCAATTTATGTGTAGGAAAATTGTTTTTCATTGTGGAATCATTTTTCTAAAAATTACATTCACATCGAGATATGTTTCATAATAATAATTGCTATTATGATGATAATGATGATGATGGAGATTATGTTACTTCTTGAGAACAGCTATGTGCCTCTTCCTTGTGTTTCTAACATCCAGCAGAGTGATTGGCACATGGTAGGTGCTTCAACAAGTATTGAAGAAAAGAATACATGATAATTAACTATAACTGCAACAATTACATAAGTATTAAAATATAATAATAATTACAGCGTGTGAATCTGTACTCCTTTTTTGGGCAATATACCTGTTGACAATGCTCAAACTCGGGTCTTATCTAGTGTGGGAGACTTGTGGATAGAAATCCGTACATACATGTACCTCATAAATGCATCCCAAACCTAATTTAATCAGTAACTTAAATACTTGCCTCCTTCTGGAAGCCCAACGTTGATGGCACTATGCACAAATCCATAGGACTCTCCAAAGAAGCCCAACACAGCTGCTTCATTGTCTGAGAATGTCCCAGGATTAAAGCTTTGGGGACTTTCTTTTCTGTTTGCAGGCATGTTTTAGCTGGCCTACTTGAAATATTGTTAAGAGGCTTAGGAAATCCATAATTATTATCTGAGAATTCTATGTTTATATTTTTGGTTATAGCAAAGAGACATTAAAAATTTGGCTTATAAAGGACTCTGAATGCCAGATTATTAATATTTTACAAAACCGAAGATCAAATCCAGAAGCAAAGGAGTTTATTACCCTTACTAAAATAAAATTACTAATGTGCAAATATGAGAAAGGTCATTGTGTTTGATACTTGCATTATGCATAAAGAAATAACGCTTCTTTTGAAGTGCTTATTATAATGATTTGCCATGGGACTGAGTTATGAAATCACTGTGTATAATTAAAATACAGTCTTTGTGTCCTATAGTAACACACTAGAGGTTTAATACGACCTAGGACACACCTTTGGCTATTGTGAACATACTTTATGTTTAGAGAAGAAAAAGGAATTACCTATCTATGCACAGATGAGTAATCTCGTAATAAAACATAATTGCCATGAGACAGTTGACATCTCAATACGATCTGATTTCTTCCTATCTGGTACAAGATTATTCCATGGGCTTTACCATGGGAGTGTTACATTAGAAGGTTATAGAAAAAAAAAAACAAAAAACATAGAGTGGTATTGTGATCTGATCTACAAACTTAGAGTCCGAGCACAAGAATTCACATTCTGATTTTCTTTCTTCTCCTTCTGATGAAACTGGGCAGATATCAACCTTCCTGAGGCAACAATTTCTCATCTTTAAATGGTAGAAACAGTATCTGCTCACCTAACACACACACACACACACACACACACACACACACACACACACAAATACTTCTGGACTGAAATAAGAGAAATAAATTGTAAAGTGACATAAAATGCTGGTTAAACATCACAAGTACTAATTTTCATTATTACAAAGGACTAATAAGAGGGAGACATTCTCTGTGACCGCACTAAGGTAAACATGGCTCCTAAGATACTTGCTGACTTCTCTATGACTCTTGCAGAATCTGTTACAGTTCTGAACGATATTTGTCCAAACGTGATTTTTTTTAAAGTTTATTTATTTATTTTGGGAGCGAGAGACAGATGCAGAGAAATCGCACGAGCAGAGGAGGGGCAGAGAGACAGAGGGAGAGAGAGAAACCTAAGCAGGTTCGCAATGTCACCACAGAGCCCTATGTGGGGCTTGATCTCAGGAAATGTGAGATCATGAGCTGAGTTGAAATTAAGAGTCTGTTGCTTACCCGAATGAGTCCCCCAGGCGCTCCTGTGAAAATGTGGCTTTAGTTTTAGTTCTTAATCTGATGTTTTCAATTTTTTGTGTATGCCACTCTTTGGGAACCGGGCAGATTTCCCAAGCATTTTACCATTTACCTTTTAGCATCTATGCAAGAGACTTATGTGTGCTATTTTTGAAAGGTTTCTGAGGTAATACTTGGACTAATTTTATCCTTTCTATTGATTATTTTCGTTGGTTCAGTTAAGAAGTTGCCACATTACTTAGTGAGTCCAAAACTGAGTATCCTGTTTGTGTATCTGTAATAGGTAATGGATAATAATTATCAGCTCAAGGCCAGCAGTATTCACTTGAGAGTAAAAATTATATTGATTTTCTGACTTGATTAAAAATACCTTCTTCAGAAAACGTTAGGACAATTTCTTCTACTTCTTCTTTCTCTTTGTAACTGTCATATCTCAGTTCCACAAATTCAGAGTAAAAATGAGCTTAGAGTCATATTGAGGACAATTATCTCAATATTATATGTTTAGTTATTTAAATCATTTCTGTACTTGAGAAGATGTGGAATCATTTCTGTACTTGTGTACTTGAGAAATCATTTCTGTACTTTCTTAATGAAATTATTTTCTATATGTTTTAATGAAATAAACCTTTATATCCTGTGCAGGCACAACTAGAGTATTTAACAAAATATCTGGAGAATATGGATTTAGCAGTCCTGGATTACCAGCTGCGTAACCTGGGGGAGTTAGCTAACCTCTCTGACCTTCAGTTTTCTCTTGCGTAAAGTAAGAGAAGTAATAATACCTTATCTAGTCACACAGATTTGTGGCAGAGAACAAATGATGCTTATACATTGTATGTAGATGTACTATAAAGTATTACATATGATACATACTTTTTTTTTAAATATGAAATTTATTGTCAACTTGGTTTCAACACCCAGTGCTCATCCCAACAGGTGCCCTCCTCAATGCCCATCAGCCACCTTCCCCTCCCTCCCATCCCCCATCAACCCTCAGTTTGTTCTCAGTTTTTAAGAGTCTCTTATGTTTTGGCTCCTTCCCTCTCTAACCTTGTTTTTTTTTCCTTCCCCTCCCCCATGGGTTTCTGTTAAGTTTCTCAGGATCCACATAAGAGTGAAAACATATCATATCTGTCTTTCTCTGTATGACTTATAACAGTGGGTATCTTTATCACACTACAAACACTTAAATACATTTCAATATGAAATACATTTCAATATTTTGAAATGCCTTTGTTGAAAGAAAGGCTACCAATTTCTGGCTATCATTTTTGTTTCTATACCTCTGTATAAGTAAGCATCATTTGATCTCCTGTCTTCACTTCTTGTAGTCTTACTGGTTGAGATTTTCTGCAATTCACTAATCCATCTGGCCCTGACTGTCTCCAGAATCGTATGTCTCATTGTGGATAACTGTTAACAACATTCATCCAATCACTCATGCCCGAAATAGTTCCTCCTCTTTAACTTACCAAGGTTTGTTAAAGTCACCACTCAAAGAAAAACAAAGTTATCTCTCAAAGATTTCCCAAATCTTTTTATAGACACTGTATGTGTTCAGGTCTCTTCTACTTGGACTGTTAAAATAGCTTCCTCACCTCAGGCCAAATGCATCCTCCACCATTCTGCTGGAGTGATCTTTCTAAAACACTTTGACTTTGCTTTCTCACGCTTTGTAATTTCTTGATGGGTTCATGTACTCTATAGGACAAAGTACGGATTCCATATTATGGCAAACATTTTTAATACTGTTTTCCCATCTGCACTTCACTCTAGGAATCCAGACCTGGTGGGATTTCCAGAACAGGGTATGAATTCCCCAGTTTTGTATCTGCGTATGCATCCTTTCCTTGAAATAGTCCCCCCTCCTTTTCATCCCTCATTGCCTGGGAAATTGTGTGCCTCAAACATAACTTCTTCTCTGGAGTTTTATCTGTGCCAAGAGGCTCTTGGAGGCCTATGCTTCTTTGTGATTTTATGGATTCTTTTACATTTCAGGATAAAAGCCCTTAAGTCAATTGTAATACAATTATTTTTCTCACATTTGCCTTCCTCTCTAGGCTGAGCTTATTTTTCTCTGATCTTTTTCTCTACTAAAAAATAAAAATGCTCATTACATGTTTACTGGGAGAATGAAAAATGGCAATGCAGTTTAGCTTTTCATTTCTTATCACTTCCAAAACACTAAGATAAGGAGAAGGCAAGGAAAATCTCGGGAAGAAGGGAATCAGGGTAGGCTGCCTCTTACCCTGTTTGTTTCCTGCTTCAAAAGAGATTCTTTTTGGCTCAGGCTGTTTGTGACAAGTTAGGGCCTGTTCTTTGTTCCTCTCTCTCTTTTTTAAAAAGCATATTTGTAGACATTATTGTCTAATGAATAATATATCCAAATAAATATCTGTGAGGGTTCAGGTTAGCAAATGGCTTGTCCTAGAAACATTAAAAACTAGTGATTCTGACAAGCGACACATCATTTTTGAACAATAGACTCTATTTCTCTAAAGATTTTGCAGTGAAGTTCACAGTTAACACAAGCATTAGATAAAAACATTTTAAAGGAAATAATATGTAAAATTTTTTATGCTAGATCATTTGCCTGACATTATATCTATTTTTAAGACTAAAAACAAACATCTGAGTAATAAATTAATAAGATTTAAAAGCAGCATATTGTTATCAGAGAGCCCTGAAGTACAGGGTATGATCATATTCCAGAAGCCCACGATTCATGATGACAGGGAGCTAGTATATCATATCGTCATGGCAACAGGATGTCTTCTTAGGTTTAAATTTGTTTGTGTTGCAGATCCATAACTTTAAAAGCTTATCCAAAGCTTTTAAAGAACAACTTGTATCACTTCCATGGTTCATGCTGTATGCTAAAAATTCATGGCTATTTTGCAAATGGTAATTTGAATGTTCTTTACTTTTGTTCTTTTTGTCTACAAAATGCACAGTTATCAGACTAAAATGGTTATGCTTGACTGTTTTGTTTTTTTTTTGTCACTCACGTTGTTTCAATATAGAAATGTAGGGGTAATGATTTTCCTCCCCATATTTGCTGTACAGAGACTCTGGATTTATGTTTTTAGATGTAAGTACATATATTTCTTCACTGAGGCAACAATGATGAAAAGCAAACAGCTATTTTAACGTGCTGAATATTCTGAACTATTATTAATAAGCCTCATGTGTTGTTCAAAAAAGCCAGACCCATGCAACACTCTCAATTCTTTCTGACTGGCAAAAGCACTTCTTTTGCCCAGAGATTCTCTGTAAACAGTGAAGATAAACAATGATCAATGGTCCTGTTCACTGCCTAGCAAAATGTCCTTGACACCCCTCCCATCACAGCACAATGTGGACAGCTGGGTCCTCATTTAAAAGCTGGGAACAGAACCCGGGAAGTGGGAACCACAAAGGGTGAGAAGGAAAGAGGAAGGGAGGATGGAGGGAGGAGAGAAAGAGAGAGAGAGAGAGAGAGAGAGAGATAGAGAGAGAGAGACCAAAATGAGAGATCTGCTTATGGTTGCCTTTGCAATTGTTAACCCGTTAAGAGTTAGGGATGGAAATTTCCCACATCAATATGCATTGCATTATTCCCTCCATTGAAGCAGATTGTTTTTGTAAGTTACCTTTGTCTTTAAAGAAGCATACAGATGAGGGTGATGGAGGGAATGCGAAGTAGAGAAGGTGCTCTGTGATGGAATTAATACTGAATTAAAAGGAAAGGCATCTGCAGAATAAAATAAGCTGGGAACTAAACTCTTCAATGTGCTGTTTTCTTTTTTCCATTGCCAGTTGTTTGTCTCAGTGTATACATACATGGGTGATGAAAAAGACAAGGTGCAAGACATCCAGTAGGTTTTTGAAATGGATCTCAGGTTTTTTTTTTTTTATCATGTTACTATTTTTGTTGCATGATTTTTTTTCTGCTTCTTCCTGGGTATGACATAGATGACAATAGTTAAAATCTTCGAGTTATGTCCATTTATCTACTATTAGTTGGCCAAATGGAATGACTTTCATGAAGTCCATTCTAGTATTTGTAATTTGATTTTAAAAACTCAATTAGTGGGTCTGATTGTCATTAGTATTCATAACTCCTTCTGAAGATCTTAGCCATATGCTTTAGGAAAGAAAATGGGAAGTATTCTACCAGATAAGAATTGAGAAGCAACCCTTTGTTTCGTCACCAATAATTAGTCATTCACCTCTAATGTTAGGAAATTGACTAAGCTTCTAACATCCCTGGTGAGGATGCCTATTGCAGAAACATAGACAATAACATTTAAATATCAAGCCAGATGTTCAAGAGCAGGATTTACTCTGGTCCTGGGTGCAGATTAGACATTTCTTTTTTAGTTTGTTCATGCCTGGGATTTATGACTATTATACACATTCAGTAGATCCCTGGTGGCCTGAGAGAGTGAGGATTTATTCTAAACTTGTAGCTTGTCCTAAGAAAATTGCTTTTGGTGATGGAAAGGGCATGTTTTTTTTTCCTTCTTCACATATTTCTTTTGGTAGTGTCATAATATTAAGAAGCCATCCTTAGAGCATTTCTCAAAGAGCTGGGATTTTATATGGGCTGGAGAAAAGGTCCAATCTTTGTAAAGTATAGCTGGATCCCACTCTGTTTCTTCTCTCTCCCCCAACCACACTTGCACTAAGGGAAGACCAAGTTCAAACTCATCTGAGGGAGAGAAAATTAGTCCCAGATAAAGAGACCATTTCACTTCCATCAGAGACTGAATTTATGAGAAGTATTCAATCAAGATGTAGTTGGTTGAATGGTGCTTCCTGCCCTTTGCCTAAAAGATACACACTTGTCACACCCTTGGAAACAATTAATGTTACCTTACTTAGAAAAAGGATTTTTGCACATGTGATTAAGTTAATGATCTTGAGGTGAGATTGTCCTAGATTATCCTAGTGAGCCCTAAATCCGACGATAAGTGTCTATAGAAGAGAAAGACAGAGGGAGATTTGAGAGAGCCAAACGGGGGGGGGGAAGTGATGTGACACATAGGCAGAGATTGGAGTGATACAGCCACAAGTCTAGAAATGCCAAGTGCCACCAGAAACTGAAAGAGGCTAGGAACAGAAGAGTCTTTCTTAGAGTCTCTGGAGGGAGCACACCCCTGCTGATTCCTTGATTTCAGGCTTATAGCCTCCATAAAGGTGAGAGAATAAATTTCTGTCTTGTTTGATGACACCAAGTTTGTGGCGATTTGTTACAGCAGCCACAGGAAACTAATCCGTAGAGGACCATGGGATGAAATATGTGATGTACATGCAATATTTGAGTATGTGGTAGGTGTGGCTTCGCCAGCATCCCTCCACTCACCCATACCCCTTGTCAGCCTGTGCAGAGACCTGAGAGAGAACGAGCTAGTTGGAAACTGAGGAAGCCATCTCACTGGCTTTGAATTATTTGTTTCCTTCTATAAACACTCTCTTTTGGCTCTTAGGCATCATCCCATTCCAAATCCACCCACTTCAGCATCAGTGGCTTTATTTCTCGTGTATATCCTTCCTTCTGCCTTCCCCTCTTTGCTCTCGTTATCAATCCCAGATTTAGGTTGATAAAATGTATTTTCTTTCAGGTAAAATGTTGTGTCTCTTAAAACCTCTGAAGGTTGTTTTTGTTTGTTTATTTGTTTGTTGTTTTTAATCAAGGCTCTTGCAACTGCTGGCCCTTGCTGGAGAAAATTCTAGTTTAAGAACTGCTCATAGCATAGAGGAATGCCAATCAAATGGAATATACAGAAAAAGGATGGCTGACAAATGTAAGCTCTCCTGTTTTTAGTGATGTGTGTATTTTTTGTCCTCTTGTGATTATCAATATCCTTTATGTAATATATGTAAGCTAGTACCTGCCGTCCTCCTAAAAATCATAGCAGACTGATTTAGACAGTAACTGCTGAGTTTGTTTCTTTCCAGCATTTTTAAGTTGAAAAATGTTGAGAGATTCTGGTCATAAATAATAGAAGTTTTTTGACTTGTCCTAATAGCAACAAATAAAATTTCCCGAGCATTTTAGAAAATAATTGACTTAGACGAGATAGAGTGCTTATGCACATTTGCTTTCACAGCCAGGGGACAAAGATAGCACTGTAACTGCAGTGGTTTAAAAGGCTGGACAAAGCTGTTAGCTCTTCTGGCTTCATCTTCTTCATTCTACCACAATCTGATATATAAAAATGTAGTGACAAAGATTAGACTTTTATATGTGGTAGCTGATGAAACTGACTTTTTCTAACTATATATTTTTGATGGTGTGTATAGAGCATGGAGACTGATGGCTAAAGATGGAGAAAAGAATTGAGAAAAGAGTAGAGATGGTTAAAATGTCAGCAGATAATGAGAATATGTCACTATTATGCCTCCCGTGGGAGTACCAAGTAAAAATCCCATTTATCAACGATGCAATTCTTACGCAATTGTTCTGTTACATAATAGTTGGGAATTGTATTCATAACCCAAAGCAATTCTAAGTCTAAGCAGGAATCTGTGTAATAAGTAAGCTCATGATCTTTGGAATCAGATAGGATTAAAATTCTGGCTCTGAAACCGATGTTCAGATTTGTGTGTCATCTGACTTATTTGTGCCTCCTTTTACACATTTTCATTGGGTACAATACATCAAAGAGTGGTGGAAATTAAAGGAGGCAGCAGCAAATAGAGCAATGGTTGTCATGTCATAAGTGCTCAAAAAATGTGTATTATTGCTATTTCTCTCTATCAAACCCTGGAAATTCTCAACCATCTTACATAAATGCATAAAAGATGAAATGGAATATGTAAATTAATGCGTTAAGCATTTTCTGCCCTGCTCAAGGTCTTAACACTAATTTAAGGAAGCATTAAACCCTGGAAAGGGGACTGACTAAAACACAAAGAAAGAAAGTAGTTGTCTATGGAGTGACTATGAATTTAAACACTAATAAATAAAAATAGGAAATGAATGAAAGTCAACTTAGAAAGCTAACAGCATGAAAGAATCCTTTTTCAACAGAGATCTTAACTTTACAACAGTTATACTCTACTCCAAGATAAAACATAAAAGTATAGTGAATTATGGCACTTCCCCATAATATCTGTTTTTAATCTTTATTTTTTATGAAATACTAGGATAATCAGAGACAGGAGGAGGAAGAGAGGAAAGAGAAAAAGCAATCAGCAGAATTTCATGGCTCAATGATGGGACATGTTAGAGATGTACTCCTAATAAAAATACTAGGAGGCAAATTCCATTCTCTTCATAAATGAAGGAATTGTGGCATTGAGAGGTTAAATTGCCTGCCTCCTATCCTCAGATTATAAGTGGTTTCAAAAAAAGTGCTGTCCACTTTATGAGAGCGTAGGGTTGAGTTGATAATAATGAATAGGAAATCTGGGGGACAGTTTCACCTGGAAGAACTGGCCTTTTTCTTTCTTTTATGCCCTGAATTTAGTCATCTTAATGTTCTTATTTATAAGCATTCTAGGTGGTATTATGGGGAAGAAAACACTCAATATATGCTTCTACAGGAAGGAAAAGAAGATGAGGAGGAACCCTCTTCTCTCCCTTGGATTAAAATTCCTATGTAACTAACTCAGTGGATGGGACATTACCTCATCAAGGCTCATCTCAGATGTCTGCTCAGATATCCTGTTATTTTGTATAATTCAGGAATTTAGGCAAGTAGGCCAACAGGTCTCATTTTCACATGAAGCAAGAGATTTCGGGCTTTCAAAATCTATGCTGTTAGCAAAAATTACCATTTTTGGGAGGCAGTAAAATAGTTTGCCATTAAAGAGTGCAGAAAATAATTTGAAACCTTGTTCTTGGTGGATACCCTAAAGCAATGGGGTTCTGAAACTGTGTTTCCCCTGCCAAGGCAGCATCAACATCACTTGGTACTAGTCAGAATTGCAGATTTTCGGACCCATCTCCAGAATCAGAAACTCTGGAGGTGGGGCCCAGCAATCTGTGCTTTAACAAACCTTCCAGGCGATTCTGATTCAAGCTAAAATTTGAGAAGCACTGACCTAGAATTGCAAATGAGGATTTCAAGGGAGGGAAGGAGATGAAGAGAGATCCACAAATCCTGCTGCAGAGGTTCTTTTTAAGGAAGAATGTGAAAGGGTGATGGAAAGACAAAGAGAAAGGTCATCTCTTATAAACGTCTTTTGGAAATGACTTAGACATATGTTCAGGGCTCCAAAGGTAGACTTTTGCCTTCGCAACACCTTGTAGTGGAGGAACTCAGAGGACTAGGATGGAAAGATATAATTCAAAATACAAAGAGAATTTCAAAAAAGGCTTGCACCCACATTCTTCTTCCTAATGCAAACAAGAACAGAAATCTTGGAATCTTGGAAGCATTGCAAAGCCGGTGGAATGAGCATAAATTGCTCCTATCTCCAGACCCTTTCAAGGGGCCTCTGAGTTAGCGCTGCAGATGTCTGTGCTGTGATGTGGCTGGACTGTGCTCCTGAGGACTGCCCTCTCACCTGAGGATGAAATCTGTTCCTCTGCTATTCTGCCAGATGTGGCTGTGCAACTCGGTCTCCTTTGTCATTGTTTTGTGAGTTGTTGTTCAGAGCCACCTTATTTCCATTGTTCAACACCCATCAGGGCACTTTGAAATAAATGCTGACTACCTGTGCCCTCTGAGATTTCATGTTGGCTTTGAAGGTCACAGATGTCACTACAGATGTGATAGAATAGAATCATGGAAACAGCTGGAGTCTTTGAAGTCTTCTAATCTGAACTCCTCACATTTCAGATGAGGAAATGAAAGTATGGAGAAATTAAATGACTATTCAAGGCCACACAATAACAGAGGGAAAGCAACTCCATATTTTCTGGTCTTAATTTACTCAACAACTACTGATTAAGCATCTTTTACGTGGTAGGCAGTAGGGGAGAACAATGACGAATGAGGACTCTTGTCATCTAGTGGACAAGCTAGAGAAGAAAAGCAATTATGTGGAATATAATAATTTTAATAATAAAGTAAGCCTGTGATGCTATATGACAGCATAAGTGGGACACCTAAGTCATCCTTGAAGAATGTTAATGACTGCTGTGGACCAGTGACAGTTCCATGCCTTCCCTGCCTTTCCTTTTGGATTGGGAGTATCTTTTGCCCTCATCTTATGCTTGCCTCACCATTGAAGGTTGAGTGTTGGTGGGGGACAGATAAGCAAAGAACCTTGTTGGTTCACAGGTCTGCAGATTGAGAGGAACTGTGCTCCAGGAGCTGCATTCGAGGCTGGTTTAACCATTACATGGTACAGCTTCCTGAGATTTGTAGAATAAATGCCCAGTCATCAATAAAATACAGCAGAAGTGACATACAAGGACTTATAACGTTAGTTCATTAGAAACCTACTGTTTTGATCTGGACTTCTGGCACCTCACTGTGCTTGAGATGCTCCCTCTTGGAACCCAGTGTCCATGCTGTGAGAACCGAAGCCCCATGGAGTGGCCACAGTAGACAGCGCTCATTGAGCTCCCTGCCCACAGCCGACATCAGCTGCAGCCATGTGTGTAAGTCAGGCTGGACGTCTAGCCTAGTGAAGTCTCCAGGTAACTGCTGCCCTGGACCAACATCTGCCTGCAGCCGCATAGGAAACCTTGAACAAAAACTTACCAGCTGTGCCTGCTCAACCTATAATACTGAGAGCAGTACCAGTAACTCCTTTTGAGCTCCCAAGTTTGCTATATGACAGCAAACTGTTTTGTTTCTTAAATTCCACCTATGAGTGAAATCATATGTTATTTGTCTTCCTCTGACTTATTTCACTTAGCTTAATACATACCAACTCCATCCGCATCATTGCAAATGTCAAGATTTCATTTTTTTGATGGCGGAGTAATATTCCATTATGTATGTATGTGTGTGTATGCACACACATGCATACCACATCTTCTTTATCCTTACATCGGTCGGTGGACATTTGGGCTCTATCCATAGTTTGGCTATTATTGATAATGCTGCTGTAAATATTGGGGTGCCTGTCCCCTTTGAATCTGTATTTTTGTATCCTTTGGGTAAATACCTAATAGTACAATTGCTGGATAGTAGGGTATTTTTATAAATGGCAGCCTCTAACAGTGTGGTAAAATTCAGAGGAAATGGAAGGTCCTATGATAGTGGTTGGGAAATGTTCAAACCACCCACAAAGAGAAGGCCAAGATAGGAAATCTGCCTGGTGCCTTTTTTAAAAATAGCAACTTTCTTGAGATATAAATGATGTATACTAAAATTCACCTTTTTAAGGTTAATAATCCAGTATCTTTCCACAAAAGTGTGTATCCATCACCGCTGTCTAATTTTAAAACTTTTCTTTAGCCCTTTCAGAGACACCCTGTACCCTGTAGCCACCACTCCCCATCATCCTCTAGCCCCTTAGTCTCTTTTTTTCACCTGTTTTAGGAAAGGGAATATTACCTTCCCTTTTTCTTCTTCAAACGATTAACAGGTATTTAAGAGCTATCAGAATGTAAGTGCCCTGAATACAGAGATTGAATCTGATTTAATTACAATTGTGTCCACCATAGCAATCACATAGTAATGACACTCAAAACATATTTGTTGCATGCATAGATGTGTCCTGTAAGTGATCTCTCTTACTGTGACTAAGAAAGTAGGTTTTTGTAATTCCTCAGAATGAAAGCCTTTGTTGAAACCCTCATTGGAAAAGAGTTTCTCTCCCATAGTGTGTAGGTAGGACCAAATTATACCCTTACTTCCCCATCTCCTCTGCAACATGCATCAACAGTTACCCCAGAAATGTAAATTTCTTGTTTCTTTACCAATGAAGCTATGTAAGGGTGTTGGGGTTAGGAGCTGCAAAGGACGCATTTTCCTCTACTATGAATAGCATCGATGTTGTTATGAACTGAATTGCATGTGTTATGTACCCCCCCTTCCCCCTGCCTGCCTTACATGTACTCCATTTTGTTGAAGCCCTAACCCTCAATGTGACTGTTTTTGGAGATAGGGCCTTTAAAGAGAGAATTAAAGTTAAATGACATCATAAGGATGGGACTCTAGTCCAACATGACTTGTGTCCTTATAAGAAGAAATCTACAGAGACAAAGCCAAATGAGAACCATGTCTGTGAGCTATAATGGCTTCCCCATGTAGCCAGAAATATTCAGGATGCAGCCTCATCCTTTAGCCTGCAGATAGAGTTTGAACTAGCCCTTGTGTTTCTCACAGGGAAGATCATAGATTTTCCTCTCTGCTGCTCCATTATTGCATATGAGTTAAAAGGAAAATATTGCATGCTGATTATTTAAAACATGCTTTTCATTAAAAAGTAAATACTTACTGTGCATCCTAGGATAAGTTTAAAACTTCATATAATCCACACAACCTGAAGAACAGGTTTGTTTTGAATAAAGGCATTAAAATTCCTTTGGTAAAATGTGAATTTAAAAACTGAAAAATAGCCACAAGACAATGTGAATAAAGTATGTCATCCTTACAATACAAGCTTTATAGAATTTTGAAATAATAATTTCCTCTTATGGTAAAACTTAGTAAACACACAATGTACCCAAGCTTATATAATAAGTGTGGAGACAGTGAGAATGTGAAAAACACAGTAAACAGAGAGGCAAAGTGGAAGGCAGAAACACATTACTGAGGCAGAGATTCAGATGGAATTACGATGAGTAAATGCTGGGCTTGTATCTTTTTAGCTGTCAGTGTTTCAACATTTAGTGCGTTATTTTAGCAATATAGCATACATATCTCAAAAGTGACATGAGCCACTATTTACTTACAGATCTATAATTCTGGGAACTAGAAGGATGAACAATAATTGCCTTTGTGTACCAAAGCTGTCAACTTTCAGAGGTGCAAAGCATGCTAAAATGTCTTTTCCTAAGTTCCTCATAGTAAAGTTTTGCCAAAGTTGGAAATAATTGCTGTGAAATCCTAACTCTGGTAAGACATTCTGGGAAAGAATATGAGATTCGACAGAAATGGAGTGGGGCCGTTGCAATTCCTATCCTGCAGGGAGATAGCATAAATTCTATTCCCAGATAAGGATATAGGGACTGAAGCTTCCAATGACTTGATGAGGGTGACCCCATAATAAGAAGTAGAGAATTCAACCCAAGGCATATCTAATCTCAAAGTCAAGATATTTTCCCATGATACTTGCCATATGGCCAGAATGTTCTGAGACTTCTGAGGGCTTACTAAATTGTCAAAGGGCTCCTGAATAAAAGCATGTAGTAGGTATTGAGATTCTCCCTTAATCCACTAATTTGGGAACAGATTAAATAGTCACACTAAAACATAGAAGATATGCACCATAAAAGCTTATTGTCCTCCTCATCATTAAGGAAATACAAATCAAAACCACCTGTCACAATGGCTAACATTAACAACTCAGGCAACAACAGATGTTGGCGAGGATGCAGAAAAAGAGGATCTCTTTTGCACTGTTGGTGGGAATGTAAACTGGTGCAGCCACTCTGGAAACAGTATGGAAGTTCCTAAAAAAATTAAAAATAGAACTACCCTACAACCCAGCAACTGCACTATTAGCATTTATCCACGGGATACAGGTGTGCTGTTTTGAAGGGACACATGCACCCCCATGTTTATAGCAGCACTATCAACAATAGCCAAAGTATGGAAAGAGCCCAAATGTCCATCGATGGATGAATGGTTAAAGAAGATGTGGTATATATATACAATGGAGTATTACTCGGCAATCAAAAAGAATGAAATCTTGCCATTTGCAACTACATGGATGGAACGAGAAAGTTATTATGCTAAGCAAAATTAGTCGAAGACAAATATCATATGACTTCACTTACATATGAGGAATTTAAGACACAACACTGATGAACATAAGAGAAGGGAAGCAAAAATAATATAAAAACAAGGAGGGGGACAAAATATAAGAGACTTTAAATATAGAGAACACACTGAAGGTTGCTGCAGGGGTTGTGGGAGGAGAGATGGGCTAAATGGGTAAGGGGCATTAAGGAATCTATCCCTGAAATCATTGTTGCACCATATGCTAACTGACTTGGATGTAAATTAAAAAATAAACAAATTAAAAAAATTCTTGTTCTCTCCAGGATGATGACTGTAAACCACTTGCAAAACAACCAAATATCAAGCATGTATCTGAAGAATCTTGTATACAGAAAATACTCTGCACTAAATAGGGCAGTTCTTTTTTTTTAATTTTTTTTCAACGTTTATTTATTTTTGGAACAGAGAGAGACAGAGCATGAACGGGGGAGGGGCAGAGAGAGAGGGAGACACAGAATCGGAAACAGGCTCCAGGCTCTGAGCCATCAGCCCAGAGCCTGACGCAGGGCTCGAACTCCTAGACCGCGAGATCGTGACCTGGCTGAAGTCGGATGCTTAACCCACTGCGCCACTCAGGCGCCCCTAAATAGGGCAGTTCTAATCTATTTAAATAGACTCAACTGATCAGAGACTCAATAAATCCACATCCATTTTCTTCTCAAGAGACTTAATTTGAGGAAGAAAGAGCACCATGAGTTTTGTTTTTTGTTGTTTTTTTTTTTGAAGTGAGGGCCCAAACAGTTTCAAAACATTGGTTTTGTGTATTTCTTGATGTTCCTTGGCAGCATGGGCCTCATATTCCCAGCGGGCTGGTTAAGGAGAAATACTGAAATCTTTTTCATGAGGAGTAAAACCAGGAGTTTCAGAAATTATAGCTTAACATAAATACCAAAATAGATTATCAAACATTGTGCTATCACCAAAGTTAGTGTTATGTCGTAGCACCATTAGTGAAGACAGAGTTGTGTTGACTAATGTGAATAAAGACATGATTATTGATTTTATTTTTTTTTATTCGGCTTAATTCTTATCATCTGCACTCTCCCAGTACATTAAAAAGACAGATATGGTAGCTATTCCCTTGTTCCCTTCTTGGGCTTATGATTAGATGAGAGAACTAAATTCCATTTGATTAAAGCAAGTTTCATTACATGGAGCTGATTCACTAGTTGATACCCAATAAGATCACAGCATAGATAAATATCAGTGGCTCTGAATCAACCTGAGTCACATTTCAGGTGACAATTCACAGAAATATTCTCTATCTTATTTGATAGTTTTGTGATAACCTGGTGAAATGAATCAAAACTGGCTACTACATTTGTAGAATATAATAACGACGTAGTCACAAAATATAACAGAATTCAAAAGAAGAAGAAAAATCAGTGAGTAGGTACTAGTAGTAAAGATAATAATTTACAGTAGGAAAGAAATAGCTTAGAGAAAGAGTAGAGCATTTTTTAGATCCCGACATAAATATAGCTATTACTGTGGTTCTCTGGTGAACAACTAATCCTTTTTACCAATCTACTAAAATATGCCTGAATTGTCACATGTAGCACTTGGAAAATAATCCTTCCATTTTAATTTCCATTAGTCAAAATCTTTATGTTGCAGAGGAAGCGAATTTTTACCTTGATCCTCTTAGGGTTTTTCGTCTGGGCCTGAGAATTAAACTGGCAAATGACAGATTAACAGAAGAAAAGCACACACATTTATATTAAGTTTTATGGGACATGGGGTGATCATAAAGAATGAAGACAAAGAAATGGCAAAACCTACTTGCTTTTAATATTAGGTCAAACAAAGATAATTGTGAGGAAGCTAAAGGCAGATAAGAATTATTTTAACCAGGCATATAAAATTCTCTATCTCAACTTCTTGTTCCTAATAAGAATGCCCCTTTGCTTCTGGTATAGGCAGGACATCTTTCATATTGGAATTTCACCTGCTTTTAAGAAAAAGATGGGAGGCCAGAGTGATTCTCTTGTATTTGGTGTTTTTCAAGTGCCTTTAACTCACAGTAGTCAGTAGGAAAAGCAGCATATTTTGGGGTGACACGTTCTGAACTCCTTCACTGTATAGTTTATGTGCATATTTGATCATTACATTTTAAAGACATGTTGAGAAGCTAAACAGGATTTGTACAAGAGTGACAGTGACATAATGATTAAAGGGCTGAAAAGTCAGTCTTACATGGAAAGGTTAGAAGAATTGGCATTTAGCCTGGAGAGGCGTAATATGATTACTATCTTCAAATAGATGCAGTTTTTGTGTGTGTGTAACATTGTGGTAGACTACAAAAATTGGTTACCCTGTGGAGAGAATTTATTACCTATTCAGTACATAGTTTTTGAAAGCTACCAAGTGCCAGGCTCTGGATTAGGTAAATAAGTCATTTTCTTTCCTTTAAGAATTTCACAGTATAGGATGCTATACTGATATAGACGAGAATAGTTGTATTCCTTAGGGTAAAGGCTAAATTGCCTTATCAATGAGATCCTCAAATATTGTTATTCAAATATGCTGGGATTCAAATGTTTTAAAACTTCATAATCTAGCCAGTCACAGCTAGGTGAGGCAGACTAACTCAACCTAGGAGGTGGTAGGGAACATGTCCTTCGATTCTATCCCTCCTCCCTCAAAGGTAGTGTATGGTTGAAGCTAGGTCATTACCCACTCGTGGAAGTTGATAAAAACAACAAATGGATGGCATCAATTGCATTCAAAGTAAGTGAGGAGGCAGTTGCCAGTAAGCTCACATTCCATTGTTGTGACTTTGGTCATACGACCATACCTTGCAAGGGCATATTGTTTCGAGCTGGGTAACCACATGCTCAGCTACAATCCTATTATTATGGAAGAAGGAGAAAAGGATGTTAGGAAACAACTAGCAGTTTTCCATAGATAAGAAATATTATCATAAATATTAGCATATCAGTATTTCCATTCTTAAAAATCATGTGGAGAGCAGCTAACAATGCTCCTGGATAATTAAGATATACTTTACCTGAAGTCCCAATCTACCTATACCAGAAGCAGAGTTGATCTTGTCTATACTATGCATAAAAGTGTTCGGGTTATTTTTGACCACTTCTGACAATTTGTTTCTAAACTCTTTTTGGCCTCTGAGAATTACTGTCTATAGAATTGTAGAGAATACCTAAAATTTCTTAAATTCTATAAGTGAAAAGTACGACCAGAGTGAATTCAGTCCTGGATCTCTCTCTTCATCTGCCTGCTATGAGGCTTCTGGTCCTAGAGACACTTCTTTTCCCAGCCAATGAAGGGGACTATAACCAAGTTGTTCTGCTTTTGTAGACAAAGCATTTGGGTCACCATATTCTCTCTCAACATCTAATAAAATTCAAGCACGGAATTTTATTGAAATCTCTCTACAATGGATACTCTTCATCTACATTTTTTTTTTTGGCATTTAGTTTAAATGGGTATTTTCTTCAAAATCCTATCTGATCCTGACATCATAGGCAGTACATTGGCAAGGTCTCATATGATTTAATAACACTGTCAGACTCAGAATTAATTTAGTTCAATTCTTACAGCTCAAATTCCACAAGCACTGTAACAAACAATTTTATAATGCATGGCAAGCCTATTAAAATAATCAATCCAAAAAACCAGACTCTCAAAAATCCTTCTAATGAAATTGTTTGTAATTTATTTACAAGAAGATATTATTTCAAATAGAATAAATCATATCCTACATCATCTTGTAAGTACTGTATTTTTTTTTGTGGAGTGACATATATGTCCTACCGGTGGCTCCATCTTATAACAATAATTGGAGACAGGAATTCTTTGAAAAAAAAGTTTTTTAAATGTTATTAGATCAGATAAATGGACAAATACTTATTAGTAGGTCGAATTTTTATTTATTTTTTTTTTATTTATTATTTTTTTTTTAAAAAACGTTTATTTATTTTTGGGACAGAGAGAGAGCATGAACAGGCAAGGGGCAGAGAGAGAGGGAGACACAGAATCGGAAACAGGCTCCAGGCTCTGAGCCATCAGCCCAGAGCCTGACGCGGGGCTCGAACTCATAGACCTGCGAGATCGTGACCTGGCTGAAGTCGGACGCTTAACCGACTGCGCCACCCAGGCACCCCAGTAGGTCGAATTTTTAACTCGCATTTGTTCATGTCTAAAACACAGTGATTAAAGATATATATTCACTTAATAGACTTTTGCGTGAAATGTCCAGTTAATTTAGTTAAATAATCACTCTTCTTAAAAAAGTCCAGTAAGCTCAAACAAAATTAGTTTGACTACTTTTTGAACTGGCTGAATAATCAAGTAGTCATTTGGAGCAAGATGTTCCTATCAATTGTGTGTATAATTAAAAGTCAGTATATCTTATAGTCTCAGTTCCACTAACTCCTAACTAATAAAGTTATGATTTACATGATCTTAAGGAATTGAAACTTAAATTATATATTACAAAATATAGTCAATATCTAGTCAATTAGATTTCTGTGGCTAAAATATGGCCTCCTGAAACTTTACATATTCCAAAATTATAGCCTTAGCACTTGCAAAGCTATTTTAAATAATCACAGAGGAAAAGAAAACTTAATGTACTAGGTACAGCTAGACCTATGCACAGAGAAAAATTCCTCCTGCCCTTTTATGCTCAATTGAAGTGAGTCTTTTCAAATTTGTTTGGCTATTGTTTAATGCAACTATAACAAATTTCTAAGTAACTGACTCAAACCTGTTACTATAGTATCTACAATATCTGATTGCTGATCAACTTTTTTCCCATCTTTTTGATTTCCTGACAGTTGCCTAGAATAATGCCAGTATGATTGGGATAAGATTCAGCATTTTAATGTTGAACTTCATTGCTATGAGTATTATAAGTAACTACGTTCTTATGTTTATGATAGTGTAGATAATGGAAGTATGGAAAAGCTACCACATCTGGACTGCAACAGGACATTTAAGAGGATTTATCATGAAAACCTCATGTTTAAACTTTGAGTATCAGCAAAAAGAAGAAGTAACTTACTAAATGAGAAAACAAATTATAACAATTGCTAATCAGAAAGGAAGTATCCACTGGTAGGCTTGAGGGTATATGATCCAGTATTGTTACTCACAGATAGGGGATTTATATAGGCATATTCATAAAATTGTGGTGATACAAGATATAGATTTATAAATGCAATGTATTTTTATATCAAGATGTCAAATGCCATGGCAGTTTTTTGGGCTGAATCAAATAAATCAAGTCCAGGACTTCAACTTTTTTTGTAACATCACCCCTTTCCCCATTGAAAGAAGGACAGTGAGATTGAGATATGGCTCTGAACCAAAAAATGACAGAAAAGACTTTGAAATCTAAGTGAAATTATCCAAATTGGTATAATATCTCAAATCAGCCTGGGCAAGATGACTATTTTCATTAGTCAGTTTATGACCAGAATTTTGATTTCCTATGTATCTTTTTAAAAAAAAATGTTTATTTATTTGAGAGAGAGAGAGAGAGAAGTGTGAGCTGGGGAGGGGCAGAGAGAGGGACACACACAGACACACAGATTCTGAAACAGGCTCCAGGCCCTGAGCCATCAGCACAGAGCCCGAAGGGGACTCGAACTCAGGAGCCCTAAGGTCATGACCTGAGCTGACCTTGATTTCCTATGTGCATGCCTATAGTAAATCACACAGTGAAGAGACAAAAAGAAGGATTGAAGCCACTAGGGATGTTCATGTTACAGAAGAGAAGATTTAGGAGAGACAAAAAAAAGTTTTCTTCAGTGTCACAGGATTAGAGACAAAGCTTACTCTACATGGCTCCAAGGGTATAAACAGGAAACCAAGGGTTAGACAGATTTAACTTTGATTTAAAGGTGAATTTTGTAAAAGAGTTGTCCTGTGCCAAGATAGAGTCACTGAAGAGTAATGGATTCCTAATTTGGGCGTATTCAAGAATAAGCTAGACCATTATTGGGTAAATGTATAATTTTAGAAGTTCAGCTATTAAACAAATAAGATAAAATGATGGATGATATCCTTTCCAAGACTCTAACATCCATCCTACATATTTTATAAGATTTTTCTGGAGATTAACTGACGTAATAAACATAGAAGTACTTATGAAAAACTTATGTTTTGAGGGAAGAAGTTTAAGTCTTTAATTTTAATAGTTCAAGTTCCAAGTTATACAGAAGCAATTTAATATAAACTTAATTTTTTCGAAAAAGTAGCTGAAATTAAAATTTAATAATTATCAATCTTATGACGTAATTGAAAATGTTGATAGAGCCTTCTACAATTAAAAAAAAACTTGTAAATTCTTTTTATAAGATATAATAAGATGAAAATAAGACAAAATGGAAAGCTATTTTACTAGATACAAGCAGTTAATATCTATATTATATAAAGAGCTCACATAAATATACATTTTAAAATTCTGAGTGAGAAACATGGAAATAATAGAACAATTTTCACAGAAGAGTAAACAAATATTAAATATAACTGCATGGAAATAATTATAGTAACAAATGTTGATTCAACCTTGAGAATAATTCTACACCTATTAAATTAATAATATTATAAAGATGATTTTATCCAAGTACAGATGAATTTATTGGGAAGGTTATACATATAAACTCTTCACAAGGAATTTGCAAATTCTTACAATTTCTTTGTGAGACAATATTATAACATGATCTTTCATTTGGTATTGGAAGATAGTTCTTCACAGGACTCTCTCATTTCTGTACATCTTGTGAACAGAAGCACAGATGGCTTTTTTTGTGGATAATCTTTTTAAGATTGTTTTATAGCAAATAGCCTTGGAAGATAGGGATAGTGCCTTTTTACTATTGAGTATAATAGAAATAATATCGCCCCCTGAGGCAAAAGGCAGCTGCACTTATCAGCCATTATAAGAAATTTGGATTATTAAGAAAACTGAGGGTTCTTCTCCTGTAACACAGCCCATTACATATGTAGGTGTTACCTGCCTTTTTTTATGTCACCCTGAGGGAACTGGGGCTTGAGGAACTGACACATGAAAATTTATGATATTCTGGGTATTTCTGTTTCGGTGAGTAATAAAGTATCATAGGTCTCTGATCCAGGAGTCTTCGTGTGTTCTGCCAGCATCCATGAAACTATGGCAGTCTAACCTGTTTGTTTGGAAATCTCATTTCTTGGCTTTTGGCATAGAGACAATGCAGTGTGATTTAGAAGGAGCCTAAACTTTAGAATCAGACCATCCATATTCAAGTTTGATCTCTGCCACTAGATAAATCATAAAACCTATCCAAATCCCAATTTCCTCATTTCCAAAATAGAGGATAAAAATGCTTAATTTTTAATGTTTATGAAAACATTAAGTGAGAAAATGAAAGCCACGTGCTGATACTTTTCCTGCCACATATAAGAAATATAATTAGGGGCGCCTGGGTGGCTGAGTTGATTAAGCCTCTGACTTCTACTCAGGTCATGATCTCACCGTTCGTGAGTTCAAGCCCCGCAATGCGCTCTGTGCTGACAGCTCAACGCTCGGAGCCTGCATTAGATCCTGTGTCTCCCTTTCTGCCCACTGCTGGTTGCGCTCTGTCTCTGTCTCTCAAAAATGAATAAATGTTAAAAAAAATAAAAACAAATATAATTAATGCTTATCTCTTGTCTTTCCCTCCCTCTACCATCCATCATAATTGTTATCCAACATTTCAATACCGTGACAAATAAATGCCCTATCAATAGAAAATAATTGGTTGCTGTCTGTGTAATTGTAATTCAGCTTAAGGATATCAATCAGCAGAAGATGAACTTGTACTCTATTAATAAATGGCATTTATTGCATATTAGTCTCTTTTTTACCGACAAGATCTGGAGGTCTGCTGCTTGGCAAGTAAGACCATATTTTGGTCATGTAATACGTAATATGTTAAATATGTAATATGTTAAAAGCTTTCTTACCAGTAATGCATCAAGTTCTGAAATGTTCCTATACTGTGTTAAGACCAACTGCAAAAGTGTCTGGAGAGACACATGTAACTTGACAATCCTATCAGGCAACATCTTAGTAAATCTATCCTAACCAGGCTAAGTAAGGATAGGAAAGAAGGTTGCATTTGCTTATTTGTGGGTTTTGTTTGTTTTTTGTTTTGTTTTGTTTTGATTTGTTTTTGCCTGAGGTATTTCCTATCTCCTCAGGTCTCTGACATTACTCTCAAATTATGAGGCAAAATTTTCAGCAAAATTATCTGAAGTACTTATTCTTTCTCATCACGTCTGCAAGACCTGGGTATCTTTCAAATGACTCTTCCATCTGTTTCTTCTTCTAATGCCAGGACCTCCATCCTCTTCCTTAGAGTTATATTTCCTTTTGAACACTAATTACTGCCTGGGACGTGGCTCAAGTTTGCCTCCCTCCCTCTGACTTGGTGACTGTGCCACGCCAGATTCTCTCTAGAGCAGGGAGGTCATGTGAGTTCTGCTGCCCTGTTTCCTCGGCAACCTTTAATTTGGTTCCATCTGGGTCTCGCTGACTCCCAGAATTCCATGTTGTCACAGCCCAATTTACATCATTTCCCCTCTAGGCTGGGGCATGTTATATTGGGGGAGAGCAGTGAAAACAGGAAGAAAAAAAAATCCAACCACAGGATAGTGGCTGAGTCAATTATGCTACATGTACCTTTTGATAGATCATTGTTGTTTTTCTTAGTCTTTTGCTATATTACAGAAAAATGTTAAAAGGACATGCCATATTGTACACATGCACGTAAATTGGCAGAATAAATTTTTAGTAGTTGGGATGGATGGATTGAACAGTATCTGCATTTTTGTTTTCAGTCATTGTCAAGTTGCCTCCACAGGGGTTGCACCATTTTACTCCCACTAGCAATATATTAGAGGAATTATTTTCTCACAAACTGGCTAAGAGATTTGCTATAAATTTTAGATTTTTGCTCTATATAGGTTAAAATTATATCTTGGTATAGTTTTTAGTTTGCTGTTTTGTTTTTAATTATGAGAGAGGTTGATGATGCTTTCCTATGTTTAAGAGACTTTTAGCCTATAAATGTTAAGTTCATATTTTTTGCTCATTTTTCTAATGAGTGTTGTTTTTTTTAACTTGTTAATCCACCAGGAACTTCTTATCTATTCTTTCTGTGAGATATATAATTTGAAGTTTTGTTTGTGATTTGCTTTTGCTTATAGTGTTTTTCATACAAAAGAGCTTTTAATGACTTCTGGAATTGAGGTCATACTTTGGAAGGTTTTCTCTACTCCAAGACTATGAAGGAATGTGCCCGTATTTTTTTTCTAGTATTTACATGGCCTTGTTTTCTCTTCTAGACTTAGGTTACCATCTGTTCTGTTGCTCTGTAACAATGTGATAATTTACTTCTGACTCAATTTGGGTTCTCAATAAGGAGTCAGTTCATAGTGTAGAATACAGACGTAATAAAATGAATTTGAGTTAATAAAGTTATGGTTTTAAATTCATTTAATATTGGAAAAATAAGAAAGACTCCAACATATTATAAAAGTGAAACAAATGATTTCTGTTGACCATTTCTGGACAACTTGTGGAAAAAGTAAGGGTATCTTTGGAATATATATATATATATATATATATATATATATATATGACTACATTTCCTGTCTTTCAAAGTAGGTTGTTTTTGATTTTTTTTTTGTTTTTTCTGGGAAAGACATGGCAGGCTATTTTCAGACAAGAAAGGCCCAGAGTGCTTAATTATCTCCAGTTGTATTCCCAGTGAGGCCTAGAGGAGCATGGTCAAAAGCACAGCACACTAGGTATATATCTCCCCATCAGTTGCTATTTACCTCTTAGCTTCAGTTTCCTCACAGGCAAACTATGGAAAAACGATGCCTTCTTCATAGCACTGAGAGGATTAAATGAGATGAAACAAGTACAGTGCCTGGCATATACATATCGTATATTATTCAATAAATAGCTCTTATTCGATATTGAAGCCATTTTATTTTAGATGACTCCATATTTTTAAAAGATGGAAATATTAATAACATACACATTTGGTTCACCCAAAGTAAAGGCAGCGTTGAGGATATATGACAACATAAATCTTCAAATGTATTGTCTCATATCACTGATTGAAAATGGCAACTTTAGTCTATTAGATGAGGCCTTGGAGATACTCATCTTCAAAGTTTTTGGAGAATAACCTTGCAAGAACTCACTGGCTGGTGACAGTAATTCAGTTAGTTCTACATCTTTCTAGTGGAATCTAGAGTAACATATACAAAACCAGGTGATAAATTTTGAAAAAGTCCCTGGTATGGCAGTGCCGTGCATTTTAAGTGTACATCAAGCCTTCTGGAGACAGTTTGAGATGGATGTTCAGTGTGTTGGTGTCACATTTTTAGACATGTTCGCAAGGTCTCATTTTTTTTTTTTGTCTCTTCATTCTTGCATTTCAGCAGCTGGAAATGGCTGTGCTGCTTCAGAACCCTGTGATATCTTTTTACTATACATTTAGATTTTTAAATGCCATTGTCACTTGCTGAATGCATTTGTAAGAAATGTGCAAATCGGCAAGTCTTTTTGAAGTGTATTTTGGCTAAATTATCTTTACTTAATGAATAGTTCCAAAACAAAAGGCACGGGTGATAATCATTATCCTTCTTTTGTTCTTGCTACCTTGGCAAAACTACAGGAGCCAATAGG
The DNA here is from genome assembly GCF_022837055.1 of Prionailurus viverrinus. Classification (NCBI taxonomy): domain Eukaryota; kingdom Metazoa; phylum Chordata; class Mammalia; order Carnivora; family Felidae; genus Prionailurus; species Prionailurus viverrinus. The sequence goes on from NC_062567.1 coordinate 98,972,053, forward strand.
AAACAGACAATTGTTCTAATTTATGAATAGTAATGAATTTTTGTTACTGTGGCTTCTAGAATTTGGCTTTGTTCACGCTACTGTTGGAGAGCTAGAGCTGTTGAAATATAAGTGGTATAGTAATGAAAATGCATTCACAAATATGCATAAATAACACCTTGCTCAGCCAGTAGCCAATTATTTTCTGTTGATAGAGCACTCATTTCAGTGGTGGTATTGAAATGTTGAATAGCAATAAAATTAACATTATTAAATGTCCCTATGTAATTATAAAAGTGTTTGTGAACTGTTACCATAAGAAATACAGAATGCAGCATTCAGCTTTAACATTCCTGAGTTGAGTGGATTTTTAAAAAATCATGAACTGCTATGATCCTTCATTTCCTCCTGTGTTTAACATGGATAGTAGTACCTACCTCATTAGATGATTATGAGAATAAAATGAGAATTTGCATCTAAAGCTAGAAATACAGTGTCTAGTTTATAGGAAGCACACAATTCTAGTTATTCAAATACAGACAGAAAAAAAAGAATGCATGCTTGTGTTATAGGCACAGATACCTGATTTGTATCTCCATATGTGTGTCTTCATAAGAATTTATTTTAGACGTGACACTTATTGACATACTTTTATAGTTGTAGATTAAGTGGTTGATTTAATTAAAACATCATCAAAATAAAAACCATATATATTTACAACCAGATTTTTGTTCTGAAGGTCTGTTTATAAATCTATTTGTACAGTGGCTCAAGATTTACAAAAGATAATTTAAGCTTATAGTTCTTTGTTTAAAAAAATTTTTTTAATGTTTGTTTATTTTTGAGAGAGAGACAGAGACAGAGACAGAGCACGAGCTAGGGAGGGGTAGAGAGAGACAGAGACACAGAATCCAAAGCAGGGTCCAGGCTCTGAGCTGTCAGCACAGAATCCAACGTGGGGCTTGAATCCACAAACTGTGAGATCATGACCTGAGCTGAAATCAAGAGTCAGGCGCTCAACTGACTGAGCCGCCCAGGCACCCCAAACTTGATGTTCTTTAAGTTTATCTTAGACTTGTGCTATCCAGTGAGATAGCCACTTGCCACTTACAGTTATTTAAATTTAGACATAAATTAATTAAAATTTAATAATATTTTAAAATATTTATTTGCAAAATAATATTCGATATTTATAACTCTATTAAAATTAGCAATTTCTTTAGTCATCCTAGCCATAATTTACAACCCTTAATAGTCACACGTGGTAAGTGGTTATTGTAGTAGACCACGAAGATACAGAATATTTCCATCATTGCAGAAAGTTCTATTGGCCGGTGTTCCCTTGCAGAATTTACAGATCTACTTCTATATAGATGGAGAAAGAGACTCTGGCCTTCTGTGGCTTGAAACATTTTTATAACCAGACCCTTCTGCAGTCTTAAATTTAAGGTTTTGAACGAATTCCCAACCTTCTCCTGCCTTAACATTATACTAATTGGCATCTGGCATTAATGCTATTACCTTAATTCAGTGATCCGCAATCTTGGGAGTACATGAGAACCACGTGGAGGGATTTAAAAAATCTAGATAGCCAGGCCACGTACTACATCACAGGCTAATTAAATTAGAATCTCTGATGAGGGGCAAGCAGAAATCAATATTTTTAATGCCCTCACAATGAATTCAACATCTGGTGAAGTCTGTCAACTATGGATCTAGCCACACAGATCTGGTTTTCCCATTTCCCATCGCTTGGTAATTATGTGTTGTAAAGGCTGGTAGCTCTTTCCATACATTGCATGATTTACTCTTTTTTTTTTAAAGGTAATACTTCCTATTATTACTTCTTTCAGTACATGCAACATTATTTTCTCACAGATTGCTGAGTTTTATCTTTTCTATTTTCATTCCAAATCAGAAGTCTTCTTTTCCAAGAACTTTTCACATTCTCACTGCTTTTGTATTTCTCAAAGTTGGTAAGCATAAGTTCCTAAAATATGTAAAACCAATTCTAAATAGGAAAAAGCTCTCCAGAATAGGTGGAGGAAAATGAAATAACCTTATACTATCCTTCCTCCAAATGCTTATAAAGAGTTATGGTACTTTTGCCCTTGAATGCAGCTTTTTAACATGCACAAAACTTCTTTATTTAAAAGTTCATGAGTATAGGAGCTTCTGTATTGACATTCTTCCAACCAAAATAATTTTCTAGGAACAAGTTTTAAAGTACCTCATTATTTTGGGAAGACTCATGGTGCAAGAAAGAGTTTATATTGAGAACTTTAGGCAAATGCTAGCATATTCTTAAAATAACAGGTGAGGAAAATCTGTGGATGGTGATAATTGAGAAATACACTTGTTAAATAATATTTTAAGCCCATGTGCCACTAAAAATTGTATTTTTTTCATTTACCAAAATAAACTCATATGTCAGAAACTGCTAGATGTTGCCCACTATCTATTCATTTCTTGCATAATAATAACACTTATAGTTGAGCATATTAAGATTTTTTTAATGAGAGAATGGGAAAAAAATGAAAACTTTATATATTTAAAGGACCAAATATCATATATATATATTAGAGACAGAGAGAGAGAGAGAGAGAGAGGATGAATGCTGAATTATTATGGGGGTGAATGAATATAATAGTTTAAATATTGGTTCAGCTCAGTAGCAGAGAACAAAGATAATAGTGGCTTGATCAAAAAGGAATTTTTTTCTCTTTCATGTGAAAGCCTAGGAACTCAGTCCTGGCTAGCATGGTAATTCCACAAATATCAAATATCCAGGCTCCTTCTATTCCGTTGCCCTTTCATCTTACAGCTTCCATCTCATGGTACAATATGGATTTTGCTAGTCAGAGAAAAGGAGAATAAAAATGGAAAACAGAGGGCGTATTCGCTTCCTTTCTGGTCATGATTTGGAACTCGTACATGACAACCCCATTCACATTTTATTGGCCAAAACTTAGTCTTGAGGCCACATGTAGCTGTGAGGAAGTGAGGGAATGTTATCTTACATTAAGCAGATTTGTGCCCAACCAAAACTCCTACTATTATGTAAGAAGGAAGAGTGGATTTGAGAGCACATTAGTCTCCACAATAACACATTCAAACATCCAGACACATAGTCCTCCCTCTATCTTATGCTTGCTCCCTGCACCCCTCCTCAAATGTGACAACCATTTATTGAACTCAGCTCAAAACCCAGGATTTCTTGAGAATGTATAGCCTTTCTCTTCAGATTTCACACCACAATTTCAAATAAAGATTTCTCCATGGTGGTTTGGAGTCTGGCTTTTTGTTAGGAAGAACCCACACAGAGTTAATTAGAAGGAAGAAAGCATCAAGTGTTCCTGTTTAGACATCTTCTGAAAATATTATTGTCCTGTTTGAGCTGCTATTTTATATTTCTCTAAAAAATGAAAGTTATAAAGACTGACAGTGAAATACCACTAAGGGTTCCATTGTCAAATTATATTCACAAAATCCAGAGATCTGACCCTGTATCAAACTTTTCTATAACTCAAAGGAAATCGAGGTGAAATACGGTGAAGTTTGCGACTAATAGCAATTTTCTATGCCTTTTCTTAAAACGTTAGTATCCACCCTGCCCCAGATTTAGTATAAATCTAGGTGATGCATGTAGGGCATTGCTGACACAAAGAGAGATGTGATGGTCATAAAATTCTTAATTTTATACTTTGTTAATTATGTAGCTGGCATGGCATTTTATAGCTGGCCATGCCTCATAAATTCATAAATTCCAGGTTTGTTTACCATTAACAATCTGAATGATCAAGATAGATTCTGTTAAAAGCATCTAGAGATAAGAACTCTCCATTACCTTTCTACCTGGAACTACTAGTAAGATGTTTAATTAAAATGCTTATTTAGAGATTTAATCAGGTCATTTTTCCCAAATAAAGATGGCTTTACATAAGGGGAAAAAGTAATAGATCAAAGTGTGTACAAATGTAGAATGGCTCCAAAATTGGTTCAGAGACTTTGTCATAATATCAGGGACTCAAGTTCTTTACCCCTTTCTGCTCTGCCATTTCAGTGTGTTGGCTTCTGTCCATAAGTTTGTTTCCTCATGATCACTAGAAGGCTGCCATATTCTCTTTTTACGAAGAACAAAAATGTTTCTCAGGAACCTATCAACAAACTTAACCATGGTTTTCATTAATGAAGATTGAGTCATATGCCCATGGTCTACTTTAGAGATGTGGAGTGACTATGTCGCATTTTTCACCTCTATAATGTGGAAAGTAGGATCTACCAGCAAAGAACAGGACAGAGAAGGGAATGTCTATTTAAGCAACTGAAAAGTGTCCTCCTCCGCACCTTATAAATGTCATTTCTAATGTGAAATATAAAGAGCAAGACTGTTATCATTTTTTTTAACTCTGCATGTCTTCCTAGCCCAGAGCTTATCTCTTATACTGAACTTTGATGAAATTTCATTTAAAATTGCCATTGACTGGAAAAATTGAAGGCTACCCATGAGAACTCACTCGTGGAATTAACTCAGAAGATCCTTAAATCAAATTAATCTCTAAGCAGAGATAGAAAGCAAGTCTCAAAGATGGTTAAGAAGGATTTTTGAATTAGTGCTACTATATTGTCCTTATTAGTAATTCACCACCACTATGAGCAGGTCTATAATTTAAAAATCATGCTGACGTATGTAAGCCTACACATATTATGTGAAAAATACAAACCCTAGGTGGTGTTATTGTCATTATGCTTTAGGATAGTGCCTTATGATTTAGGATAATGATATGTACCTTTTAAGTAGGCCATATGAAAACATTATTCTCTTACCACTTAAAAAATATTTTAACTTTCTGTTTTCTTCTTCATTAGTGTTTGTAACACCCCTTAACTTGATTCATGCTCAGTATACTCAGTAACATTTGCTCATATTAAAAGAAAAACTGTATTACCCTCTTTGCTCTATAATTGGAACTCCCACCTCCATGAGGAAATTTTGGATGAGTATAATGGGGAGATATAGCTGAAAACCAGTATCTGGTATAATAGTAATTCCTTAGCACACTGTTATTTTGACAAAATTCTCAAATTGACAAAATTGTTAACTGAATTAATTCTACCTGGTTGTTTTCAAATAAATGATTGCTTAGTCTTGGGAAGTATTTTCATTTCATTATTGAATGCTGCCCCAAGATTGAGGGTTTCTCACAGATTGGTAGAAGATGAGAGAGCTCTAGTTCATAGGCTGTGAGTAATTTATTGGAAGTAAGGAAGTACCACTACCTTAATGCAGCTATAATGGGTGGAAATTCAGAAGCAAGAAATAGTACAGTGGAGGGAGGGATGAGTTCTGAGCATATGGAGTCTTTGGGAAAGCTGGAGAGAAGGCAGTTGTTAAGATTCGGTGAGAAAGAAGAAGATATCAATACTGGATTTGGGGAAAGTAGAGTAAGGGAAGATTCAGGAAAGGAACATATTGGTGGGACAAATATTGAGACGGTTAAAGTCTATGTGATATAGAACGGGAAGATAGAAGCATTAAATGATGGACAAGATCTGTCTTATCTTCCCAGCTTTGTTTCATATGTTTATTATTTTGTCCTTTAAACACCTATAGCACTTTGCGCATGTAAAGTGCGCATGATTCTCTTTTGCTGCTTTAAACCACCACACCTACTCTTGGAGCTCACTGCATAAAAAGGAAAACCGATGTCCCATCTTGAGCTGCCTTAGATCTGAACTCACTTTGCAAGTTTACAAATCGGATCATGTCATATTTTTGCATAAATGGCGACATTGGCTTTCCATTGGTCCTATGAGAAAAACCGAAATTCAGAAAGGGACCTATAAGATTCTGCATGACTTAATTCTGCCTATCTCCCCAACCTTATCACTCCCTGTTTCTATAAGCTTCTCTCTTCCCCTTTCTTTGCCCCTGGTTCACTGGCTTGTTATCTTTTCTTCAAGGCCTATTTCAGGGTCTTTGTGCATGGTCTTTCTTCTCTTCCTTTGTGCCTCTTCTCCTCCTCTTTCAGACTTCAGCTCAATATTCACCTCCTCCTTTCACAGCACTTAACAGAATTGGTAAACACATATTTGTGTAACATTATTATCTATCTCCATTGGAACCAGGCTTGAATATATTTCCAGGAATCGTAAAAGTTTGGACACGTCTAGCAAGCAGTAAGAGATTTAGTAAAAACATATTTGCAAAGGCCAGAGAGTATCCTTAGAGAAAACTCATTTTAAGCAATACATTCCCAATGGAGGAGGGATAAAGCAACACTTCTCCAAAGAGGCACATCTGAATTACATGGAGGTGGGTATCCTTAGCTGTCGTGTAGACTGATACACCCTTCTCCAGAGATGTGGCCCAGTGAAAGCACACATTAAAGTAGTTTAGCTATTGTTTGTCCATGATGGAAAGATGGTGTATATTTCAGGGGTGGGAAGTAGAAAAGATCCAATACCTCCTCTCCATTCTGCAATCTCAGTTTCTTATTATACTGAAGAAAATAAAGAGCAATCAGCAAATAATTTCCATCACATCTGCCATTACATATCTACTATTACCATGGATTAAATGCACTTGCCCTTATAGAAGACTAACTCTCTTGTTTTCTCACTTGATTTTTATCCCTCCCCTTTACCTAAGAATATTTCTCCATTAATTTCCCTTTCTCTGTCCAGTATTTTCATTTTTTCCCCATTTTACTGGGTCAGTCCCATAGAAATAAAACACGCTGTGATAGCAATCATGTTATAAACAAAGCAACTTCCTTGACACAGTATTTATCTGTAACTGTCCCTCTACCCTGCCATTCTCCAAAATCGTATTCAACAAAACTCTATGAAAAGGTCTATAGTCTGTCAAATTTTTCTCCTCACATTTTTCCTTGAATTTTCTTTAATTAGTATCTCACCCATGCTATCCCTCCAAAACACATAAATGTTACTAAAGACCTCCAAATTGCTAAATCCAGTCAACTTCATCTTGTGAAAAATCTTGAAGAGAATCTGACACTTGATTATCCCTTCCTTCTCAAAACAGGTTTTTCATACAGCTTTCAAAACACTATAGTTCTCTTTTCTTGCTGACTTTTCCTCTGAGTCTTTTTTATTGGTTTCTTTACATTACCCTGACCCCACAATGCTGCAATGCCACAGAGCTCAGTTGAACTTGTATAGCTATGCCCACTCTCTAGAAGGACCTTATACAGCCTCATGGCCTTCAAAAAGTCTGAAATCCACCAAAGATTTCCAAATATATATACTTAGGGACATATTCATGTAAACTACTTGCCTTTCAACACCTGGATATCTAATAGATACCGCAGACTTAATAAGTAAAAAATCATACTACTAATGTTCTTCTCTCTTTCCCCAACCTGCTTCTACCATGCAGTTCAGCAGCTGCGGAGGCCCCTTTAAGATGTAGGTCAGGTCAGGTCACTCCTTTGCTTAAGACTTTTCAACTGCTTTCTTATCTTACCTCGAGTAAAATCCAGCTTACTTATAGTGGCTTATAGACACCTGAATCAATCATCTCCTGCCTTTTACTTTTCTGGCCTCGTGTCCTACCACTATGTACTGTGTTTCCCCCAATTTCATATTTGTCTGTGTGGCATCCACTAACCACAGGGACAAATTAATGGCCAAGCCTGCTTATAACCCTCTGTAATCCAGTTTTCACAGGCACCTGAAAATTGTATTGCAAACCCTCCAGCCATTCCTGAGCCCATATTTCCTGAGCCTCCTATACCTAACTTGCAAAGCAAGCCAATATTTCTCCTGCCCCAAACCAAATGAGGGCCAGACATCAGAAAACTACAGACAGCCCCAACGTTCCAAAATCTGCTAGAAGTATTGAAACTAGCCAATCCTAAGCTGTTTACCCTTCCCTGTCTGACCTTTCACACAGAAATCCCAGTGACAGCTGTGTTCTGTGCTTTCCCCTCACTCAAGCCTCCACCTCCTGATCAACACTAGTCTTCCCAGTGTGGCTTTGTGTGGTGTAGCATGTCGTTTTCCCTGGAACTGTCAGCAATGAATTCTTTCACTGATACTTTCCAATCTGTGTCATCACTAGGTCACCTTAATAAATTAAGACCCAGGCACAAATCACATGGTTACCTCACTTACTCCCCTCCGGCCTCATTGGCCAATCTTTTTACTCTTCCTCAAATAAACCAAGCACTCTCCCTTCTCAGGTCCTTTGTCCTGCTCTTTCATTTGCCTGGAATTCTCCTCTCACATTTATTCACATGGTTCAGTACTTCTTTTCTTTCAGGATTTGCTCAAATGTCATCTTATCAGCAAGGCCTTCACCGAGTCCCCCTTAAAGTTAGCCCTTCCCCTTCACCCCACCCCAACCCTAAGTTGACACTATCCTCCTTAGTATTCTTTGTTTTCCCATAAAATGTCATCTGAAGTATCTCCTATTTGCTTTTCTAGAAACATAGCCAGAACATAAGCTCCATGAGGAAAAGAGATTTGTTCACAATATATCTCCAGGGTCTAGAACAGTATTTGGAATAAAATAGGTTTTCAGGAAATATTTATTGGTTGGGTGAATGAATGAATGAGTGAATGGAGTATGGCCACTTCCAGGTCAGTTTAAGACGCTATGAACAATAAGTGATCGGAAACTAAATATTAACCCTTGTCCCTGTATGCCTGCTGTAATGATCCCATCTTGTCCCTATTCCTCATCAACCATAGGTAAACACATGCTTCAATCCAATATGGGAGGAGATTGAATACATTTAAAAGTGAAAGAGAAAAGCTAATTACATAGAAAAGGATTCCCATGATAAAGTAATAACTAAAGCAACAAAATACAGCAAAAAAGGGAGACAAATAGTCCCCTGGGGCTACCCTTGGCTGGCTGATCGAGTGGCGGTAGCATTCAGTTAAGACCCCAAGGGGCCCAGGTGACATGAAGACACTAGAAATTAACTGGCATTCTATTTGTTCCAGTATCTTGCAACAGGATATTGAATTGAGTTATGTTCAGAAATGTTACATAAAATGGAAACAAAAATCTGACACAAGTCCTGATGCTACATAGTATGTTGAGGGCTTTCCTTTCACAGATGGTGCCAGCTTCTCTGTCACATAGAGAAACATAAACTACTCAGATGTTTTCTTTCTAATATTCATATACACTGGGTAGTATACCATGTTATACTTCCTCTTCTTTCTAGGTGGCAACAAATTGATCATCATATGATTTCTTTATTTTTTCATTCAGATATAAAATTTAATTTCTGGATTAATTCTCCCTCCTTTTGTCATGCAAATCTTTCCCAAGATTGAGAACTCATTCTGGCCCCCAAAATATACATTTTTACATATTATTTCCAGCCATATACTTTATATATAAACATTGAGTGATTCTATACATGAATATGCAGATAGGCTTTTTAATGGTTGTGGTCTTTGGTGGTTTCTCAGCTGGGTTACTAAAACCTAAAACCAAGGCAAGTGATTACTGCTATCTCTTTAGTTAATCTGGCGTTTACAGAGTACAATTTTTCATACTTGACCTTTAAAAAAATTCATTAAATGAAAATTTATTAAATGTTGTGTAGGCCTTGTTAGATACCATTTTTTAAAAATGTTTATTTTTGAGAGAGAGACAGAGAGAGAGCACACATGCGTACAAGCAGGGGAGGGGCAGAGAGAGGAAGAGAGAATCCCAAGCAGGATCTGGCTGTCAGCATGTGGAGCCTGAAGCAGGACTTGGTCTCATAGACCCTGAGATCATGACCTCAGCCAAAATCAAGAGTTGGGTGCTTCAGTGACTGAGCCACCCAGGCACCCCTTTAGGTAACCTTTTACGGCAGAAAGAATAAAACCATGTACATCTATACTGTTATCCAGTTGATACGGTTGTTAGTGTTATAAAACTACATCATTTAGAAACTCAAATACAAGTATGAACACAAATGACTGATTGTCAAGTAGAAACATCAAATTAATGTGACAGGTGGTTACAGCCAAGCTATTTCTCCCTTCAACTGTCTTGTTTGTTTTTCATTCCCTACTTTCACTTCCTAATTTTGAGATTGGTTGGCTCTCTTCTCAACCATCTCTACCATTTTTCTTTTTTAATACTCTTTAATATAGCTAATAGGAGAATATTTCTACATCAGTGTACTAAACATGTATGTTCCTGCTAAAAATCCTCTGCAGGTGCCCCATTGTCAGTAAAATAAAGCCCATTCCCTGGTATGGAACCCAGGCCCTCCCAGTTTCACTCCCCGGAGCTTTTATCTCTTGCTTTTATCCTTCCTCTGCCTTGCTCTTTCCTCAAATCATGATGTGTGTCGAACTTTCTACATGATCTGAACTTTTTTAGAAAACTTCTGTGTTTTGCTCAAGCTGTTTTCTCTGACTAAAAGGTGTGGATGCTGTTCTTCTTTTAAAATGGTCACCTCTTGGGGCGCCTGGGTGGCGCAGTCGGTTAAGCGTCCGACTTCAGCCAGGTCACGATCTCGCGGTCCGTGAGTTCGAGCCCCGCGTCAGGCTCTGGGCTGATGGCTCAGAGCCTGGAGCCTGTTTCCGATTCTGTGTCTCCCTCTCTCTCTGCCCCTCCCCTGTTCATGCTCTGTCTCTCTCTGTCCCAAAAATAAATAAAAAAACGTTGAGAGAAAAAAAAATAAAAAAAAAAATAAAATGGTCACCTCTTTTAAAGGGGTGCCTGGGTGGCTCAGTCGGTTGAGGTCCGACTTTGGCTCAGGTCATGATCTCATGGTCCATGAGTCCAAGCCCCCTGTCGGGCTGTGTGCTGACAGCTCGGAGCCCGGAGCCTGCTTCAGATTCTGTGTCTCCCTCTCTCTCTGACCCTCCCCCGTTCATGCTCTGTCTGTCTCTGTCTCAAAAATAAATAAACGTTAAAAAAAATTAAAAAATAAATAAATAAAATGGCCACCTCTTTCATGTAGTCTTCCTCCCTACCACTAGTTAGAATTAGCTGTCTATAATTTTTACCTGTAGTGTTTTCATAGCACTTACAACATTCATTATTTCATTTTAATTGCTTATTTCAATTGCTTATCACATTTCACATTAAACTACATGTTTGAAGCCAGACTATTTTCCATCCGTAGCCAGTTTTGATCCTTGAATATAAAAGACCCTTAAATATTTAGCAAATCAGAAAGGATATAGTTATATTTAATATAATGAAGTTAAATAATCTTTCCTGTCTTCATGAGCATCCATATGTTTGATTTATTTTTTACTCTTTTCCTGTCTTTGAAGCAGCCTGGCTAGGAACTAGCACATACATCTCGCTGACAGGCCTTCTGTCAACATTTTCTCAGAGAGATCTCATTTTGAATTTTTAATGTCTCGGTCTAGTGTAGTATTGAGTAATACTACATTTTTAAATGCAGAGATCATAAGAATAGGTGATTAATAATAATTAATTACTTGGTAAATTGCCAGGTAAATTGATAAATGTAAACACACTCCCCACAGATGATTGCCTCATTTTTTTTTTTATGTCTCTTATTGTGGCCTCAGTTTCCTCTTCCGAAATATGACATAGGTGATCCCTTCCAACCTGTGTGTCCTGCTCGAGTAGTATTGTCTGTCTAGACCTGGTTCAATTTTGCCACTTTTATTTTCATATTCCAAAGTTGATTAAAAACGGAGTAAACAATCATGATAGAAACATTGTTTTCATTAAAACAATGATCATAGTATTAACTATCCAGCCCCTTTTGCTGGAGGACAACAGATGGACTCTCTGGTGGGCACACAGTTCCACACCCATCCTGAATGAGCGAGCCAGCTTGCCAGAATCGCCTCTCATCTGTCTTGAGAACTGATTGAAATTATGGATGGGAAACGGTTTAGTAAGGCCTAACGCACTCGCCACATCTAGGAGATCATTATTATTACTGTTGTCATCAGCTTTGTAGTGTGATTATATGGCCGTGCCCTTTTTGTTTTAAACAAATTTACTAGCACTTATACATGTGAATGAGTTTTCGCCTCTTCAAATAATATTTAGGAAGGTATTCACTTACTACAACAATGCTGTTATTCCTCAAACATGATGTAGAATCCATTCAAAAATAGAGAGTCATCGATAGTGGTCCCACGGTGACTTTAAACAAAACTAGTTATCTGTATGGCATAATTGTACACATTAAAGCTACATAATGCTAAATACATAATTCTGGACAATTAGAAATTTAATGAAGAACGAAGTAGAGATCGGGAACTTAACTTCACAATAAAAGAGACTATGACTTTTTTTTTTTTTGTCTTCTGACATGGTGCAGTAAGAACTAACTATACAATACAACCTATGAAATAGTCTCACCATGAGTTTGAACCTGAGTCTGATCAGCGTCTAGCTCTAAATACCAAATTAGAGGAGAAACACAAGAGAAAGAAATATTAAATGGTAAGGAGGAGATAAGTTAGCAAAATCCACAATTCAGATGATTCTATAGGACAAATAATCCATTTTCTTTGACTAATCAAAAGGAGAAGGGAAAAAGAAAGAGGACCTAGGAATTGTGAGAGATTGAAAGAAATTTAAGTGACAGATCAAACAAGTGCTAAATTTAGTTGAACTTGTGTGGACACTAAATTTAAACAAATCAACTATTAAAAGACATTTATGAGACAATTGAGGACAGTTGAACACTGATGGGATATTTGATAGTATCAACAAATCAATTTTGTTTTGAATTTACATGTAATAATATAAATGGTTTATTGTTATATTATGAAAAGGTGTACATTTTTTAGCAGTACATACAGAAATATTTACTAATGAATCTTACATTGTTTAGAATATGCCTTTGTATGCTCTAACAGTGTAGAATGAAAAAGGGAAGTAAAAGAGGAGAGAAGAATACAGAATATGATAATTGAAGAAGAAGAACTATGGGTCAATTGTTACTAATTATACTATTCCCTCGAATTTTGTATAGATTTGAAAATTTTCATAGTAAAAAGTTTAAAATAAACACACAAAGTAGGCATATAAAGAGAAGAGGAGTGAGAATATTTCTGGACTTCACAATATCCCAGATTGCCTCCTGCCCTTGCGTTGCATGAGATATCCTCAAATGTGTCTCTTGAAATTAAATTCGCACCGAGGTTCTATTTGCCTCGGTGAATCCCTAATGAATACATTGAGCCAGCCAAAAAGAATGCTCATGAGCTTCCTTAGTAATCATATTAGAGAACTAAAAATGTTTCAGTCCAGGAGCACCTGGGTGGCTCAATAGGTTAGGCGGCCGACTTCAGCTCAGGTCATGATCTTGTGGTTTGTGAGTTCTAGTCCCGCATCAGCCTGTCTGCTGTCAGAACAGAGCCCGCTTTGGATCCTCTGTCCCCCTCCCCCTCTCCCTCTGCTCCTTCCCTGCTCATGCTCTCTCTCTCTCAAAAATGAATAAACAGTTAAAAAATGTTTCACTCTATTTTAAAAATACTCTATAAAAAGTAATGCTTTATATAAATATCACTGTTTCCATTAAAGTGTCAATCATAGTCTTAGATACATATTGGGCATATTTATAATCTAAAATGGAATTAAATAAAATTGAGACTATTGGAGCATCACTAAGAGAAAAAGAAAAAGCTAGAAATACTCAAATCAGTGATTCTCAACCAAGGATGACTTTGCCCACCAGGAGACATTTTGCAATGTCTATAGACATTTTTGATCATCACAACTTTGGGGAATGAGTGGGAAGAACCAGGGCAGGGGCGGGGTGGGGGGGCACTACTGGTATCTAATGGATAAAGGACAAGGATGCTGCTAAACATCCTGCAATGTACAGGCCAGCCTCCTTCCCTGCCCCCACATACAACCAAGAATTACCCAGTTCAAACTCACTAGTTAAGTGATATTACTTTAAGTGTGAAGCAGCCAGACACTCCTCGAATTTCTTCATTTATTTTAACACCTCTTAATGTGTCGATCACTGCATACATTATGTACATCATACATGAAAATATAGAAAAAAAATCTATTTTTGTTTTAATTAAGTTTGGAAAACAGATAAACTGTAACCCTGAAGAAGATAGTCAATAATGATTATTTTTCTAGCAAATCAAAAACTGCTATCTGCTACCTTTAAAATTATATCTTTTCACACATTTGGAGTCACTAATCTTTGCTCACTTGATGAGTTATAAGTAGTAATTTTTTATCTGTCCAAGTTATAGGTAATTACTATATTGATTTTCAGCTGACCTAGGACATGATTTATCAAAAGTGTGAAAATGTGTATTTTAGATGTTTCTAGTTGGAGCTTTATTTCATTTTGCAGTCTCTAGACAAATACTATACTAATCATCTAAAGACTATCAAAGTTGCTTCAGTTATCTCTTATAATAACAGTATAATTTTCATTCATAATTAGCACAGAAAATGTACTGTTAAGAAAGCAGCTTCTTGTCTCTGTGGCATCTTAAAGATTTAATTTAGAAGATAAATTTCTTATTTAAAAAACCAATATGTTTTTAAATATTAAAACAAAAGGAAAAGAAGAACTAATATTCTTTCCCTTACTACCTATTATTGTATAAATAATACATGTCACCTTTTAGCGGGGATGGGAATACTGTTACTTAAGATACTTAAAAAAAACTTTATAAAAATATGCCATGAATTTAAAGACCTACCTAAAGGATATTTTACTCTTATAACCACTCTTATGATTTTCTTGTAATTCTTTTCCCAGACTGATCCTTGTAGACATGTGGTTATATGTGAGCATGCTCTTATATTTTAGATATGTCTTTTGTAAATGATATTGCTACATTTTACTTTCTTATCCTATCTTTCTCTTTCAACTGCTGAATTTAGTTTATTTTAAAATAAATGGTATATTAATACCTGCGACCACTTCTTCCATCTCATTGTGTAGATTCTTCTTGTGTGTTTTCCCTTTATTTAGGTATTTCCTCCTTATTTATTGCTTTCTTTTTTTTTTAATTAAGATTTTTGTTTTTATTTTTTTTTCATGTTTATTTACAATTTTTTGAGAGAGAGACAGAGAAAGACTGTGCACCCTTACTAACAAGAGAGGGGCAGAGAGAGAGGTAGACAGGATCTGAAGTGGGCTCTGTGCTGACAGCAGAGAGCCCAATGTGGGATTCGAACTGACAAACCATGAGATCATGACCTGAGCTGCAAGCAGATGCTTAGCCGACCGAGCCACCCAGGCACCCCAAGGTTTTAGTTTTAAATTCTATTTTGCCCCCTAATTAATTTTGGGAAAACACTTCCTATTTCTGTTATTTATTCATCCTGATTTTCACATGCATGCTTAAAATCTGCTGTTAATACCTCCATGATATTCTTGGACCTTAGAAAATTTTACAGTCACCCCAGTCTTACATGCCATTAATTACAAAACTATAATCCTAACTTCCATTTTTTACCACAATCTAAGTGACTTAAATAACAGAAATTTGTTGTCTCAAAGTTTTGGATTCTAGATATCCAGAATCAAGGTTTGGTCAGATTGGTTCTTCCTGAGGGCCGGGAGAGGAGGATCTGTTTCAGCCACTCTGCTTGGCTTGTAGAGGTCATCCTTTCCCTATGTTTCTTTGTATCACCTTCCCTCTATGCATGTCATTATGTCCAAATTTCCTCCTTTTGTAAAGACTCCAGTCAGATTAGGGCCCACCCCATGACCTCGTTATGACCTTGATTATGTCTGTAAAGACCTTATGTCAAAGTAGTGTCAAGTTCTGAGTGACTAGAGGTTAATGATGACTTTAATATGTGAATGCTAGTGGACACAGTTCAACCCATAACACTACCCAAATTTGGCATTATCATGATGAAAACGATCAACTTTTGTTGTTAATGTTTCTTTAAATTTATTCATGGTCATTTTCTTTGCTCTAAAATGAAATGTTAGATTCTAAGATGTTTCTGGATCTGTTTCCTTGCTTTCCCCCAAACAAGTGGTTTTAATGAGGTTTTATTTGTAATAAAGTACTCACCTTTATCTGAAAATGTCTGTAATTTTGCCCTAGCTCTTGAATGATTGTTTATTTGTGGACTTGATTCTGTGTTGACAGTTAATTTATTTTGGAAGTTTGAAGGTTTTGTTTTGTCTTTTGGCTTCCTTTGTTGCTATGGGAAGTCTTTTTTATTCCTATGTGCATATTACATCTTTTCCCCATAATTACTTGGAAATCCCCCCATTTTTATCATGTTTTTTACAAAATGAAATGTTTATTATATATATCTCTATATATTATATATATTATATATATTATCTGTATATATTATCTATATAATATATATATTATCTATGTATATTATATTTATTATATATATAGAGAGAGAGAGAGAAAGAGAGAAGAAGGGAGGGAGAGAGAGAGACACCATGGGGGAAGGGCAGAGAGCGGGGGGGGGGGGGGGAGATAGAGGATCTGAAGCAGGCTCTGCACTGTCAGCACCCAGCCAGATGCTGGGACCGAACTTATGAACTGTGAGATCATGACCTGAGCCAAAGTCAAACACTTAAGCAGCTGACCCACCCACGTGGCCCTGAAATCCTCCCCTTTTTAAAGTGAATTTTGAGTGTAACAAGTTTAGGTTTCGATTCATTTTTATGCATTCAGCTTGGGATTGGTTGAGCTCCCTGTACCTTAAGAATCATATCTCTTTAAATTCTAAAAGCGTTCACACATTATTTCTTTGAGATTTTGTTTTTCCTTGTTTCTTTGTATTCTGCTCTTTAAACTGGAAGACATGTCTCATCCTCTCTCATGTTTTTTCTTCTTTGTTTTATATCTATCTCTATTTTTCTGTGATTTTTGAAAATATTTCTTAGTTTTTTTTTGCGAATGTATTTCTGTATTTGTAGGTATGTGTTGAGTTGTATCTAAGGTACGGATTTGTTTGCTAAGGTTTTTTAAGAAAATTCAGTTTTACATAAATGTTCATCTTTGCAGGGCTCAAGACAAGTGTGCAAATAGAAACCTATATATTATATCTCTACATATTTAAAACACTATAGGCCATTAAATAAAATAAGTTCTATCTTCCAGTCTTAACAAATAAACCTTCATAATGATGTGAAAGGCCAAGTTTTGAATTTAGAATGCTTGGACTCTTCATTTTCTGTGCTACAAAGAAAGCCATCTTCTGGCCCTAGGGCCCCCGGCCTGTGTCCTGCTCTCCTTCTCTGCCCATAATCGCATCCATCCCATAATATGGGGGAATCCCCTGAGGCATGTGTTGACATGGCATCCATGCATCCAGGCTCCATCCCTGGCCCTATTCACAGCTTTCCCTTAGACACCCCTCCAGCCTAGTGATATGAATACCAGTTGCTAAATCTGCTCTTAGGATGATCAACACAAAGTGTGGGACAGGTTAAAGCCACAGACATGGAATTTGGCTTCCTGTGTACCGGGAGGATGATCTAGAAGAAAAGGATGAGAGACTCCAACTGGGCAGGTCTCCTTGAATCCATATTCCCTACACTTTGAAGATGGGTGTGGCAGAAAAAGAACCATTTCAGGCTCTTCAAAGTGCTGTACTCAGGCATAGGCCTCTCATGCATAGACCTAGAACCATTATTCCTGGAAAATAGAAGCATCCTTATCAAGACCTTAAACAATCAGGAGCTTTTTCCGAGCCCACCACTTTACTAAAAGTAATCTGCTTGTGGATAATAAATACAACACATATAGCCAATATATATTTAATAATTTCTATTTGCAAGGCCCCAAGCTTGTGTTTTTTATATATTTTCTCATTAACATCTCTTGATTTAACCACTTCCTATCTATTTTTACCATCACTGATTCATTCAAGCCTTTACTATTTTTTCCTGTACTGCTGGAATAGTTCTCTGAGGGGTCTCTCTGTTGTATCTATTCACAATTTATTTTCTGGCTCTTTGTTGACTTTAAGATGATAGTCCAACACCTAGTGTGATTTGCAGAGGCATTTGTGATATCATCCTTTACCATCTTTCCTACCTTAAATCCTTTCAGCCCATCCTTACATCTTCCAGCTATATCAACACATTTGTAGTTCCTCAGATATCCTTTTCTATTTCCTGACCCCCATCTCTTTCCTTTCTCTGCCTTTTTCACATTTCTCTATGTGTTATTTGTTCTATGAAGACTTTCCTTGATAAGCTGATGGAATTCTTTGTGTCCCCACTGTATGCCGAGAGATTGGGGAGTGTTTAAAATGGATTATATCTGGGGTGCCTGGGTGGCTCAGTCGGTTAAGCAACTGACTTCCGCTCAGGTCATGAACTCATGGTTTGTGAGTTCGAGCCCCACATCGGGCTCTGTGCAGACAGCTCAGAGCCTAGAGCCTGCTTCGGATTCTTTGTTTCTCTCTCTCTCTCTCTCTCTCTCTCTCTCTCTCTCTGTCGCTTAAAAATAAATAAACATTAAAAAAATGGATTACATCTATTGCCTCACATGTTTTCCCCCTGCTGGACTATGGGCAACTTGTTTTGATGGACTATGGCCTCAGATGTTAGTACTTTGTGATGTACATACCAAATAGTAGTATTTTCTGAACAAGTAAATAAATAGCAATACAATTCGATCTTGCTGGCTGATTAATCCTAAGATAGATCATTATAGCCTGTTTTGTTTTTTGTTTCTTGTTTTTTGTTTTTGCTTTTGGTTTTTTTTTTCTTCTTTCTGTTTGAGTCTACCTTGCAGGATAGTGTAGGGAAATGCAAGGTGCAGGAAAAAGCAACTGGTTATGAGGAGGACTGAGTTCCTTAGGGTTTCTTACATCATACAGACCTGGCAGGAGCTTTGTAGCTGAGTCAATTCCTCCAGGTACCCTTTGTGGCATAACTTTAAAATCCAGGTTCTTTCTCAAGAGAATGTGGTTTGTTTGTTTGTTTGTTCCAAATTATCTGTCTTTAATATTAGGAAAGAAATCAGACATATTATAGCAGAAGAGAGAAATGCTACCTCTTATCAGTCTGGTTCAGAGAAGGCCTTAGGCAAATCTTCCCAGGAACAAGACAGTTTTCATTGTTTTCCATTATTGTTCCTTATTACTGTTATTATTATTGGTATATAATGTATAATGATGTGAGTGACTTTTGCTATGTGCTATGGCATATGCCGTTTCATTGTAAACGTTAGAAGTCTTAGTTTTTATGGATTAAAGCCTATCTGAGGGGAAACGGTGTATGAATGATAGCTGTAGCCAAAGAAGCTATAGAAATAAATGTAAAACTCTATTGAAATTTTAAAAAATGATTCACTTACCTATTGTTTCCTCTATTATGTATTTTATTAGTAAACTCAATACTCAACCAAATATCATATCATTACATTCTTGTCAAGACTCATAAGACCATTCCGATGACTTCTCCACACAGCTTTATAATGGCCAATTCTAGACTCTTCTGGAAGGATTTTTGATGGCTTGGAAGATAGATGCTAATCACCAGAAATCTTCTGTTTTCTGCTAGCTGCCAGCCCAGGAATGTCAGGTGATAAAACTTGGTTTAGCGTCAGAATCTGATACTTAAAGATGCCTGTTACTTGGCTTGGGCAAAGTCTCAGTCTTTACAAGTTAATAAACATGTTTACCCAATTCAGCCCTTCTGTATTTTATAAATCTGGTTGTAATTGTATCCAAATCAACTTTAAGTTTAGAAAATGCCTATGAGTCAGAAATATGAGATGTGAATGTTTAAAGGTGACTTTCCTGTAACACAGTGTGTTAAACATTCTCCCTCTTCATACTCCACCCCCTTCTGCTCCTTCCTTTTCCACTCCAGGAGACTGTGTGTTCTGTCTGTTACAAGCACTTTCATATTCTTATGTTTACGAGCTCACTGGAGAAGGCTTCATCAAGGCATTATTATGTATGGTGCTATTCTAGACGCTGGCATAAATGAGATGAACTAGGTACAGGCAACATTCTTAACTCATTCATGGTCTTAAAAAAAAAGGCAGTTATGAACCCAAACAATTATAGTGTGCGCATTAAGCACAAACTGCAGGGAAGCATGAGATTTTAAGGGCACTTACAGGAAGGAAGTAGCAGTGGGGTTACTGAAAGCAGGAAACGAATTACAATTAAAGCAGATGCTGTGAACAAAAGTTTGAGCTAGAGCTCTATAATGTTTAGGTTGATTGCTCATTGCTCAAGTTTCAAGTACAAGGTAAAGAGGGATGGGATTTGAAGGTAACATTTGTGTGCATAGATGGAACTAATGTGGGTCACTACGCAGGTTGTGTGAGCCAAATAACCCAGGTAGGTCAGCTTAACTCCTCTCTTCAGTGGCCAAAGGGGAGTTGGGTTAGGGGTAAAGGAGAGAGTGAACATAAACGAGTAGTGATTCTGAAATATAATCACTTAAATGCCATCTGTTACGAATTACTGCTTGTCCTCTTATATGTGTTAGAAGAAAAATGTGCACTTTATGAAATGGCATCTTCTAATGGTCAATGGTAAATTAGTTTCTAGATATAATACCTTATTACGCCAAAATACTGGAAATAGTACAGAGGTGAGAGTCGATTACAGAGTATGGCTGAACTGAAGAAGAATGAAAAGCAATAAATATGTTAAGATACAGTCTTCATGACTATGAAGGGGGGCTGCTTCATTACAGTGGGAGCCGCTGGAGGAGAAGCCAAGATTCTTTGTTAGCTTGTTATGATAGGCAAAATAACACCTTATTGCTCTGAAATGGATTTGCTATTTTAGATCTGCTTTGGAAATACTTATGAGATATTGAATTTGTTATTTCTTTGACTAAAAATCTTAATGGCATATGCTATTTTATTTTTATTTTTTGACATATGCTACTTTAAAAGCAATTTCATTTAAATAACGATAACAATAATAATTAAAAAAAAAAACAAAGCATCAACGTTCAGCACTACCACCTTCTCTGAAGAGTAAATATATTACTTCAAACTGCATTTTTAAAACAAAATTTTGTCTAAAATCCATTCATTCATTCATTCGCCTAAAATTCATGTTTGAACTTGCAAAAGCTTGTTCACTGTTGAAATCTTCATCTACTCAGAATCAGTGTTTATTTTCCTCCAGATTTCATATAAATCCAAAATTGAAATAAAAAAAATCAAAAGGAAAATAATTACTTTTTAAAATTATACATTTATATATATTTTTTTTGTATTGTGAAGCCATATGGAGTACACCCTCAGATCTGTTCTAAGAAAAAAAAAAAAAACAGCCGCTTTTTCCTGTCCTAGTCATGTGCTGGGGATAAATGCATTCTGAAAAGGACTAGGATAAATGCATTCTGAAAAGGATGAGATTGTGAACTCAGAGGGATCCTAAGAATTTGAGGTATGGTAATAGGGGTATTATTATTTATTTTGAATAGCAAATGTAGTAGACTGTAGTTAGCCTGCAGAGTGTGATACCCATAGAAACTCATTCACAGCCATGTGTTTACATGTCCAGGTACTTGCACTTCTAAGCTTTTTATATTCAAGTGTGAAAGACTTAGTTTCCAGTTAGAGGCTGATAAGAGAGATTCATTTTCCCTTTCTTCTCTTTTGGGCTTGTTGTTTTATCTTATATCTGGGAGTAGGCTTGTGTTTTGTTCCTGAAATCATCCTACACCTGTGATTACATGTAAGCTTCCTTTAATAAGCAAGAATGCAAAGTCTGAAGCTTAACTTTGCCTTCTAGACCCAGATTTCCAACTGGTGGTTTTGATGCATTAATGAATCGAGAAATTAACTTTGTGGGTTTGACTAGCACTTTTCTAGAATGGACTCTAGTAGAAAATACCAGAGGGTAATACAAATGTTAAAGTAGGCAGTTAGTTACGTTCTGGAAGGATGTCTGGAGGCCAGTGAAGAGGAAATCCTGGCCAGCTATAAGGAAGTCAGAGAGGCCTGTCCTGGCAGCACTTTGAAACAAAACCACAAGAAACTGGATCAAACCAGACAGACCCAAGATGGCTGACAAAGTAGGTCAGAGTTCACATTATTCCTTCATTACACTACATTAACATGCTAAAATTATGTCCCTAAGGTGCCCTGACAGGAAACCCCTGACCAAATAAGGAAGAAACACCTGTATCCCTGCTTCAGAGAAATCCCCGCCTCAAGTAATGACTGTTCCATCTGCTTATTAACAACTGTCAATAAAAGATAAGCTCCAGGGGGAGCAGCTCTTTCTTGAGCTCACCAGGTCTCACATCTTGAGAGAATACTTTCTCTTTAATCAACATTCCTTCTTGTACTGCTTGTCCCTGTGTTATGTCTGCCCTTGAATTCATTCTCATGATAAGACCAAGAGCCTTTAGCCATATCTTTTAGATGGGCTGGTTTGAGGCCTCAGACTCAAGGTGCTCCCCTGGCAACACAAATAGGGTGGGTTTCATGTTATTCAATTTCTGTTTCAGTTATACATACAAACGAATGGAAAAGATTTCTAGATTCTCCCTAGATACCTATTCTTCTCTTCTTAAATAATAAATAACTACATTTGAACTACATTTCCCAGCTACCCTGTAGCTGTATGGGCTTAAAGTTTTGAAGGGTACCATAATATGCCACCGCAAAATTGACTCTTTGGCATATGGATGCATTTTGGGCTGAGAGCCATTGAACATCAGCACAGGCAGGAGAAGCTCTAAAAATGGGCCACACATTTTCTCCCTGTAAGGGTATTTATATTCGTAAAAGTTGTCTCCCTCTCCCATACCAGGAAGTGGAGGACTGTTAACAATTTATGAATGGAAAAGGTGCCCACTTAAATGTGTATGCCAAATCTTAATAAATCATTTGTTGACCATGCTTATCTGTCACCTTCCCATAACTTAAATCCCCTGCTGCCCCTAACATCTTTTCCTTTGTTTAGGCTAAGATGGTGCATAAGCCTGAGTTCTAACCAGCCCCTTGGGTTGCACATTGATGGGTGCTTCCATGTGCATTAATGTGTATGTTGGAAAACCCAAGGTGGATAGAGGAAAAAGATTATTTTCCTCTCCTACAACCTAATTGTGGCTAACAGGATATAAATGGAAGTGAGGTGTGCCACTTTTAGGTTGTGTCTTTGAGGGAAGGAAAAGCAACCTCCTCCTTTCTCTCCACTTTAGCTACAGTGCACACATATTGATGCCAGCTGGAGAAGCCAAACCACTAGATAGAAATCTCACACTGAGAATGGCCAGACAAGAAGAGCGAATGAGCCCAGATCCCTGATTATTATGGAGCCTTTACATCAGCCCGTGACTCTAGCTAACTTCTAATTAAGAGATAAACGATTCTCTTGTTGAAGCTTTTATTATTTTGGATTCTAACCATGATTGAATTGATGTATCAATTAGTACAGATCATGGTATCTGGGAGTGGAGCTGTAGAAACAACACCTAAAAATATTATACTGGCTCAGTGATTAGGAGGGATGGAGGGAAGATGCAAATGTTGGGCTGGAAAGCTGTTGACAATACCTACATTGTAATAAAACATTTGCCAAATTACTTGGAGAGATCCTGGATGTAAGACTATGTGCCAACCAAACCATTAATACTTTTATTACTTATAGGCTGTGTAGGCGCCCCAGGGCAGGCTGCTCCAACATGGGTCACTTTGGCATGGATATTATTTTGAGCTAAAAGTAATAAAAACCCAGTAGATGCAGGAAGAGCTCTTTTCCTGGTCCTCAACTGCCTAAATTTACATTGGCAAGGACAGCCTGTACCAGGCAATCAACAGAGACTTTCCTTTACCTAAGAAACATATCTGCTAAAAGGGCAACCTTTGTTTTTCATAATATCTCCTTTTACCTTCCTGCTAATGGACCTTCTCCCTTATGTATCCTCAAACCCTTCCCCTTCTTTAGCTCATATCAGCTTCCTGTTGCCTCATTGTCTTTGGAATTTCATGTTTGTGCAGATTGCCTGCAGGTACTCTTATTAAATTTTATTTTCTCCTGTTAATCTGTATCATGTCAATTTAATTCTAAGTCCAGCTGGAAGGACCTTGTAGGGCAGAGGAAGGTCTTTCTCCCCAATAACTGTTTATATTTTTTTAATTAAAAAAATTTTTTTTTCATCACTTGACAGGTCCTACCAGAGAGGTGAACTCAAGTTATAATTGGCCACTTGCAAAGAGAAAAAGAAGAGAATGAAGCTCTGGGAAGGCAGGTTTTCTGTTTCTTTGGCCTGCAATCTAAATTGAGAGTCTTATAATGCAGGGCCTTATAAATCAGTTCTGACAGGAAACAATGCCATTTGTGCCCAAACTGAGGCAGTGATAAAATGAGTCTCTAAATCAAGAAACAGTCTTTGCAGGAGATAAGACTGGACAAACCGTTAAGACTATCAGACAGTGGGAGCCAGCCCAGTGGGAAACATTAGATTAAAGATGTTGCCTTCCTACTGAAGCCAATTGTTTTATTTGGCCTGAAGGTAGTCACTATTAAATTGAGCAAGAGAGTGATTGACAGGGCACAGAAGCAAGTAAACAAAAGACCAGAATTGTCAGGCTAAAAAGCAGTGTACTGATGAGAACTTTGTCTTTATTTACTTGCAACCGGAACTGCTAGAAATAAAGAATCTGTTGACCTTCTTAAGTTTTTCATTTCATTGTGTTACCAAAGAAATTCTTGACCTTCTAAAGTTTTTCATTGCGTTGTGTTACCAAAGGAATTGTGGACCAAGCTTGCGAAATTCTATTAGCGTTCACCCCTTAAAACAAACTTTATCTCCCTAAACCTGTCCAACCGGCAGGAAGCAGCCTTCTGACATTTTGAAGTTCCTAAGTTGGGAATACTCTGTGATGTGTACCTCTCATGTGGCCATGAAAATAATGGACAAGCCAAGTCAAACATTGGCAAGATAATGACCAAGAGGGTATGCCCCAGAAAATGGAACCGAAGACTACCAGATAGTTTAACGCAGAAAATTACTGCCATGATAGTGAGTTCAGTTACTGTGGTGTTCTCCTTACTCTTCCCTTTTCAGAATTGAGTTCAGTGTGTTGATCTTGTTCCTATTTACTATTGTGTATTAGTCTGGCAAGTGGGGCAGAAACTCAATTTTGATTAATAGATTGTCAGTTCATGCAAAGCCACTCCCAGTTTTGATGGGAGTGCACATCACCCAGAGATGCCAGACTTAGAACAGGATGCAGGACTTACACGAGACTTTGGGGTTGTCTGTCTTGGAGAGTGGAAGGGAAGGAGGATGCTCTAAGATGAATGGGAAGGAAAACGTGACCTGGATCGACTAGGATGGCCAAGACTGAAGTAGACTCACTATCTGTTCTTTTCTGTTGCAGAGAAAAGTCACTTGCCACCAAAATTCATGTTCCCATTCATAGTACACACTTGGTCTTGGGAAAGGGATGCCCATTTAGGGATTACATTTTCTAGCCCCTCTGATACCCGATGGGATCACATAACTACTTGCCAAAGAATGCAAGTCCACTTGACTTGTGGAGTCTGTCCTTTCTTGATCAGGTTGTTTAAGACACAGGAATACTTCTGTCTCGTGCACTCTCTCATGACTGGAAAGGAAAGGACAATCCTTCCCTCACCCCCAGCCATCGAATCCATGTATTGAAGATGACAGGGCATCAGCCTGAGTTTCTGAACAAATGCTAAACACAACATGAGGAAGAAATTTTTGTTGTGTTTGACCTATTTTGCATTTAGAGAGGCCTGTCTTTTTTTGTTTTTAAGTAGCAGCTAGACTTACCCTAAGATACCTTTTTACATGTAGTCAAATAGTAATAGTAATAGTACTTTGGCACATGGCCATCCAGCTCAAGTCTGTATTTTCCAGTCTTTTTTGCATCTGGATGTGACTACATGACTAAGTCTTGCCAGTCGGACATGAGCTAAAGTGGTATATGTAACTTCTGTGGCATGTCCTTTAAGAGAAGAAGTATATCCTCCTTTTTATTTTTTTCTTTCCCCTAATAGAGTCTGGGCATGCTGATGGGAAGTGAAACACCCAGGAGCACCTGGGTGGTTCAGTCTGTTAAGTATCTGCCCCTTGATTTTGGCTCAGGTCATGATCTTATGGTTCATGAGATCTAGCCCTGTGTTGCGCTCTGTGCTGACAGTGTGGAGCCTGCTTGGGATTCTCTCTCTCCCTTTCTCTCTGCCCCTCCTTCACTTACACTGTCTCTCTCAAAATAAATAAACATTAAAAGAAAGAAAGAAAGAAAGAAAAGAAAGAAAGAAAGAAAGAAAGAAAGAAAGAAAGAAAGAAAACATTTTAAAAAGAAGTGAAATACCCATCGTTCACAAAAAGCAGTCTGATCAGGAAGATAGGACACCAAGATAAAACAGTGTAGGCCTAGGTTGCCTGTTTGGAATTTCACATGGGAGAGGAACTTTTCTCTTATTTAAATCATTGTTATATGAGAAGTCTCTCTGCTACAGCATATGAACAGATAGCTTACCTTATGCATATACATGTGTATGATTGACAATAAAACTTATTTTTGCGGGTTGCAGTTTTAAAAAATTTACATAGTTCCATTGTATTAGTAATTCCATGAATACTCTTTTAATCTAATGTCCATTTATTTCTCCTATGCCTCTCTTCTTTATGGCGCCTCAGTAGTTAAAGGGCTCATAAACTCAGTGCCTCTCTATGGTAATTGTGCTGTCAACCTCCCCTAGAAATGACATTTGTAGTCATGTAGGAGAGGTAAAATAATTTCTCCTTAAACCTTCTAGGTTCGTGGCTGAGACCCCCTGTAATGAAAAGCAGATTAACAGGAGAAAAACAGGAGTTTAATAACATGTATACGTCCTGTATAAATGGGAGAGACCCAGGAAGACAGAGTAACTCCCTGAAATGGCCCAAGCCACCACCTTATGTGTCCTCTCCAGCAGACAAAAGAGGATGTTTGTGAGGGCTGGGCGGGCACTTTTGGGGAGTTGCCAGGAAACGCATAATAAACAAAGGTATGGTTGTTATGCAGATTTAAGTAGTTGCCTTTTCCATTAAAAGCGTTTGTAGAGATTTGGTCGTCCTTTTCCTTGTTGAGAGAGGAAGTAGGCCTTGCAAATGGTGATTTCCCTTATAAACGTTAATGTCTCTTACAAAAAGGTATCTTAGTTTTCGGAGCTTTTCTTGTATCTGCAGTTTCTCAAAAATAACCAGCTCAAAATAATCCTTATGCCTAAGTGGCATATTTTGGCATGGTAAATTTTGCTCCCTTTTATCAATTTCTCCAAATGCAAAATGCTTTGAGCTCTCTGGTATGCAGATTTCCAAAGGTTTGGCTAAGGGAGTTAGGTATCCTATCTATTATGCCTAAGAATTGGACAGATTGGATATAGGAAGCCATGGGGAGAGTCACAGGATGACTCAGCTGTTTCCTATCCTGGGAATCTTGTTGATTGAAGAATAAGGTTTAGGACTTTTGAATTTTAATTTTATGTATTTATTTAAATTTTTTTAATGTTTATTTTTGAGAGAGAGAGAGATACAGAGTGCGAGTATGGAGAGGAGCAGAAAGAGAGGGAGATGCACAATACGTAGTGGGCTCTGAGCTGTCAGCAGAGTCCAGTGAAGGGCTTGAACCCGCAAACCATGAGATCATGACCTGAGCCAAAGTCAGATGCTTAACCGACTGAGCCACCCAGGTGCCCCTTGAATTTTAATTTTTGTTCATATCAATAAAGTGCCCAGTCCTTTTTGAATAGGAATAATGTAAAAATTGATGAAGGAATTAAATGAGCAGTGTTACTGATGCATATAAAGAGGAAGTAAGGTAAAAATCAACAGAAAAAAATGAAAAATGTGTGACTACATGAAGTTACATTTTTTGATAATTTATGATTTATTTCTATTTCTCATATAACCCAGATGATTAGCTGTCTTACTAAACAGAGGTCAAATTAATGTGGTTTAGGTTTTCTTTCTTTTTTTTTTTTTAAATTATAATGTTAACAATACATCAACCAATATTTTTTTTTAAATTTCCTTTTTTTAAAAGGCAGCAGCTCTGGACCTTTTTGGAGATAGATATCAAAGACTAATAAAGGATAAGTATAGTAGTTTATAAAATAAGCACAAAAATCAATCAGTTCACTTACTCTTTTTCCTTAATATTTACTTACCTTCCACCAACAACAAAAGAGATGTAGAATCTTAAAGTCAATACTGTTGACTCACTTGTACTTGTGTTTTACTCCTGGGAGACTGGCTAAGTGACTATTTACAAGGTTGGGAAGCATGTATGTTCTGCTATATTATTGGGAACAGGATCTTGCAAGCATGAAGTCATTCCATTGGGAGATAGGGACTTGTGTCTCTTGGATCTACCACTATTAAGTTATATAAAAGGGCAAATTGTTGCAATATTTGGACCTCCATTTCATCATCTCTGCAATGAGGAGCTTATGCTAGATGAGCCCTACAACTCCTTTGTGTTCAAATTATGCCTTAAAGGAAATAAAATGTAATTAAAAAAAGAAAGTGACACATCATAATAACAGAACTGAATTTGAAGGAAAGGAATGGATTTAGATGTATTTATTTTACGTGTGTTAAACAACCCCAAGTATAGCACAGGACTTCACATTGTCTCTTAGAAACATTCTCATGGCTCTCGATTTCTTCAGATTGTTGTGGAGTCTCACCTCCATCTCGGCTCAACAGCATATGACTGTTAAAATTTTATCCCCCAGATGGCAGCACAGCATTCTAAGTTTAGAATGGTCTGGTCCAGGGCTCTGGCAAAAAGCAATACAAGCTTGTCTCTGGCACATTTATGTGCCACGTTTCTTCCTTTTGGAGGAAATATGCTACGATTCTGATGTTAGGAGACTTGAGTGATCAGAGACAAATAGCTCATTTTGAAGTGAACACAGCACCTATCCAATTGCATGTTTGTGTGGTTCCACTTCTGATAAACAGTACAGAAGACAATCACACAAAGTAAACTAATGAAATGATGGGAGTTAAAAATATATATACATATTAGGTTGAAGAAATGACCTGAATTTTTAATTTTTCTTTACATGTTATTTTATCAGAGTTTGGACATATTTACTAAATGTAATAGGATTAAATAACTGCTCAGCCATTACTTTTAAAGGACACAATTGAAATGGATAGGATCTTTTATCACCTCGGCTGCAAGCTGCTTATGCTATGACAGTTGCTAAGACTTGCTTAGGAGACAGATAGAAACAAACAAACAATATAGCTTCACAAGGTGAGCATGAAAGAAGTCAGGGGAAGATCCCTATCTCTGTTTTATGATTCAAAAGCCAGTGGAATCAATTGGATTGAAACAATATCTGGTCATTTGTATGATGGCCAAAGAGATTAGCATGAATCCTTTAAGTTTCCAGTATATAGGGAGGAAATTAAACCTTATACATTCATAATACTAAAACAATGCTCATTGGTAACACCATGAAAGTAGCATAAATAAAGATGGGAAAACAAAGTGTAAAAAGGCTATAGAGGACCATCTATGTAAATGTAAAACATGATCCTATTTGTATGTTTTAGAGATTCCTTTACCTTTAGGTTCAATGAAGGCTTCTTTCCAAATAGAAGGGAAGCAAGGAAAAAGGAAAATGTAGGCCCAAACATGTATGTTAAAGACGTTTCACATTGGGCTAGTTAGGAAATACTGCTTAATCAAACAATATGCGATGTCACTGAAGAGTTTTTACACAAGACAGGGACAGTCAGATTTATTCTATAAACACAGAGTTCTGGTAGCACTATGAAAGAGAAGTTGAATGTAGAAGGAACTAGAGACAGGGAGATCAGAGATGAGCAAGGAAACACAGTCCAGAAGAATAGGAGCAGCCATCATCATAGCTTGCAAATAATGATTGGTTGGCTTGCCAACAAATTTAAAAATTGCATGATCTACACAAAGGCCCTTTAGTAGCCTGCATATTTTTACATGTTTTTCCCATCAGGATGCAGATTCCCTCCCCTTCTCCTGTCCACATAGCATTCAGATGCCAGGTTTAAATATTCTACATAGAGGGGCCCCTGGGTGGCTCAGTCAGTTAAGCAACTGACTTTGGCTCCGGTTGGTCATGAACGTAAGGCCTGTGGGTTGGAGACTCTTGTCCTGCTCTGTGTTGACAGCTCAGAGCCTGGAGCCTGTTGGTTAAGCATTGGAATTCAGCTCAGGTTATGATCTCACAGTTGGTGGGTTCGAGCCCTGTGTGGGGCTCTGTGTTGACAGCTCAGAGCCTGGAGCCTGCTTCGGATTCTGTATCTCCCTCTCTCTCTGCCCCTCCCCGACATGTGCTCTGTCTCTCTAGAATAAATTAGCATTAAAAAAAATTGTAGGCAGAATTAGCTATATTTATCAACAGGTGTCTCCTTCCTGCCCCACCAACACTTTATACCCAAACACTGGAGAAACCTTATCTTTTCTTCATAATTGCAGTTTGTTTGCAGGAAGATTGAACTGGTTGAGGCTTATAAGAGCAAACGTTTTTTCTCCCTTTAATTGTTTTTGATGCCGCCATCAGTGATAAACTTGAGCAGCCAGCAGAGGGCGTGTTAGATGGAGAGAGTACAGTGTCTGCCTTGCCCATTTTTTTCTGCCTTGTTTTCCCTTTCCACCTGCCTCTGATTTGTTTCTTTCCCTCTATCATCAACTTCTTTCTTCCCCCCCCCTTCCTTCTTCCTAAATTGAATCAAAATATTTGAAAACTTTCCTCTCCTTCCCTCTTCTCACCACTAAGACCAGAGGGGTCTTCATTTGGCTAATGGGTCTCACTGTTCTGAACAAACATTGTGATCTGAAATAAAACAACAGGCAGTCCAGATGGGATAGTGGTTCTTGCTCCCTGTTGCAATCATGGAAGAATTGCCTGACTTACTGAGTAGAAACAGTATAATTTGAACTCCTGAATCTTCACTAGAATGAATTCAATTATAAGTCTCAGGAAGAAAAGCCACAAATGGCCTCCACATGAAGCTCTCTGTAGGAATTTTTCCAACTCCCAGCTTTGATCAGAAGACTGTAGTTACAAGAAAAGTTTTATTCAATGAGAAAAGAACCAGGAAATAGCAGACCTTCTGGAAACCAAGCTCACGATCTATCTCTGTGGTCTCTTGGTTACTCTCCTGGGACATCTGTCTGCTTACCCACTTCAACAAACTGGCTCTATTTACTTCCACCTGCATGTGAACAAAGGAGTATGCTCCAAGCTCCTAAATCGACGTGTCCTCAGTTCCGGAGGTCAGCAGCAAGAGGTGGGAAACTGGTTAAACAAGAGTGAGGTACTGTCACCCTTGGGCAAATTAACTTGAGTCCTGGAGTCATAAGACATGGCTCATAGAGACTATATTAGTTATGGTGTGATATTGCCATGATAAAAAAAATAAAAATAAATCAAGGGATTTTGTGACGTCAGCCTCTTTTCTGGTATCAGAGCTCTCCCCTGGGTCTTCTGCAATGGGAAAACCAGTAAGTGAAGACAGAGAGCAGGTAGAGGATCCCCTGGAAGGGCTTTTAGGCCGGAGGCTTGGAAGTGACATTTATCACTTCCACCTCCTTTTCATTGCCAGAGCTCAGTCACAGGACCCATCTAAGTGCAAGGGAGGCTGGGAAATTCAGTCTACCACGAGTCTAGGAGTAAAGGAAATGTAATTATCTTTCCCACAGGGACCCGTCTTCGTTGGTCAGCAGGGAAGTTGTCAGAAAAACAGTGCTGGGCAGATACCCCGAAGACGTCTTCTATTATGAGACAATTGTCTGGCTTTTCCTGGGGCTACAGCAATGCTTCAGTCAGCCTGCTCAGTTTCTGTAGCCTTGTCTGAATTACTTGTTTCAACCGAATGATGTTATTTTCTTACAGCATTCAAGAGAATTAAAAAAATGACTTTACTTCCTCTCACTGCTACTCATCTAGGTTCTCAGATTGTTTATTGGTAATCTCTATTTCTTTTTAATGTCATCTCGAGGGGAGAAAATCCTATTTCAGCCAAGAGATTTCATTCTGTAATTACATCACAAAGGATCACTTTATAAGGAAGGCATTGACTTTGAATTTCTGTCAGCTTCAATTTCCGTAGATGGAAAACTATGGAATATATACCATAAACAACAATCTTTTTTTTTAAGGCTTTGCAACCAGGAATATTTCAGCTCTCTAAGTCAGCTGACAAGCTTAGGACCTGGTGCTCATCAATCCTGTGCCTGAATAGTTCAACAAACACTTTGTTCATAGAACACAAAATGGGTATGATATTTCAGACCATAGGGAACAGAGCTGTCTCGCAAAATGAGGTTCCGTTGTTTCAATATATCAGATTCCCTCCCAACCCCCAACTAATCTAGCAAGGCTGGCTCCAATTGCTATGTGTGCTAAACTTCAAGAAATCTATAACAATCAAACCTTTAAATTACCTCTTCTGTTTAACACAGATCTGCCAGGGAATGCACTGTGGGAGTGTAGAAGGAATCCTAGCTGTTAAGAACCATGTTGCAGAAATGTGATTTTCACTATTACTACCACACCAGTAGTAAAAATTTAGGAAATGAGCCTTTTCGTCTCTAGTTACCCATCTCTGCTGCTAAAGCCAAAAAGAGGTCCCATTGGTATGAAATCTCTTGAAGTCCAGAGTGCACTGTAGAAGCATATAGAACTGCACACTTGTGAGCCTAAAGCTACTGAATGCACATGTTGCTATGTAGACAGAAAGCTAATCCCTAGATTGTCTTTAAAGGATCCAAATTCCACATCAAGGCAATATGCCTAGGCTTATGCATTTTCTAAGCCACTTAACACATTTTAGAATAAATATATCAGATTTTATAGACCAGAGACACCTGACTAGAGACAACTTGTTACATTGATGCAAGGCTGAAAATTGATATTACGGGTTTGTTTTGAATTATAAACAATATGTTTAAAGGCGCCACAAATCCTACCTCCCCATTCATTAAACCAGGAACCTGGGAGACATCCTTTTCTCATCTCCCCTACCAATCAATTATGAAGGCCTACTGAAGTCTACTTTCTAAAACTCACCTGAACAAATCACCTTTTCTTCCAGCTGTCCTGCTATCACCTCATCCAGTCTCCAACATTTCTTACCCAAGAGCCTTCTACTTGCTACTCAAAGTGAGGACCTCAGGTCATTAGCTTCAGCATCACTCAGGGGCATAGATATAAGAAATCTCAGCCCCCACCAGAACCTATATATTAACTGCATTTCGGCATAGTCCCAAAATAATCTATATGCGTGCTACATTTTTTAAAGTTTTTAAATTTTTTAATGCTTATTTATTTTTGAGAGAGAGAGAGAGAGAGATAGAAAGAGAGCAAGGGAGGGGCAGAGAGAGAGGGAGACACAGAATCCATAGCAGGCTCCAGGCTCTGAGCTGTTACCACAGAGCCCCATGTGGGGCTTGAACTCACAAACCGTGAGATCATGATGCAAGCTGAAGTCTGACGCTTAATTGACGGAGCCACCAAAGTGCCCCTACGTGCATTTTAAGAAACACTGACATATTTTCATTCCTCTGACTTTATTTATCTTCATTCCATTCTGAATACCAAAGCCAGAGCAATCATTATAAAACTTAAATATGATCATGTCAGTATCTTGTTAAAACCCTTCAATTTCTTCTCCTTGTCCTTTGACTAAAATACAAAACCTTCAAATTGAATTATAAAGCCCCTCATGACCTAGATCCTGATTATTCCTCCCATCCCGACCCCAGCTTCATCTCAATAACACTTTCCCTTCACATACTACACTGTAGCCATCTTTGTTCCAAATATGGCCTTCTCTGTCGCTAATGGGGTCTTTGCACCTGCTGTTCCCTAGTCTGGGATATTCTTTCCCTCACACTGGTCAACCTCAGTCCTTTAGAATTCAATTTAAATGTCAGTTTAGTAGGAACCCTACCCTCAGACCACCTAGGTCTCAAAGCGTCATTTCTTGCTTTGTCATAATTCTCAATATTGTATCAACTTGTTGAATACATAGACTTCCAAATAAACTTTAATTTCCATGGGGACAAGGACCAGGTCTGTCTTGTGCAGAACAGTATCCCTAGTGCTTAGGACAGCAACTGGCACATGGCAGTTGTGAAAGAGCAACCAAATAAAATACCTTCTCAAAAAGATGAATGGGCAGCTTTCCACATCCTTAAGAATAACTGTCTTCCAAAATTATGAGATGCTGTCATGGGGAAGATAAATCAGATGTATTCTGATGGGCTCCAGAGGGCAGAAAGATATAAGCAGGGCCCATGAATGACTATACCACTATATCCTAGCATTTTGTTGGAGCCAAAATATCTGTTGACTAGATGAACCAAAACTAGTATGTAAAAGTTTTAGGAAGAGAGAAATCATTAAAGTAGTCACTCAGTATCATTTGCCAGGTAGTAGTCATGGAATGGATTGTTTTGTGAGGAAGTTCAGATTGTATGACTGTTCAAAGGCAGGATATGGAATAAAAAATTCCTATCTTAAGAAAGTATTTGAGGGGCGCCTGGGTGGTGCAGTCGGTTAAGCGTCCGACTTCAGCCAGGTCACGATCTCGCGGTGCGGGAGTTCGAGCCCCGCGTCGGGCTCTGGGCTGATGATGGCTCAGAGCCTGGAGCCTGTTTCCGATTCTGTGTCTCCCTCTCTCTCTGCCCCTCCCCCGTTCATGCTCTGTCTCTCTCTGTCCCAAAAATAAATAAAAAAAAAACGTTGGAAAAAAAAAAAGAAAGCATTTGAAGTAGATAATCTCTCAGATCCTTTGCAACATTAACAATTATGTTAATCATAAGTGCTAGCCTTAATTTTTTAAAACAATGTAACTCATACTTGTGAATGATGGTGTTACTAGTTTTATGCAGAGACTGGTAGTAAGGGGTGTTACTTGGCATAATCAAAAGGACATTGACAAAAGGACAAATATTTCCCTATTTGGTTGTCATTAGTCATCAGACTTCACCATTAGAGAGTCATTCGTTAGAAAATGTTCCTTCTCCAGGCACCAACACTAAGAATGCAAATGCCACAAGGAGAGGCAACATATTTAACTATTATTCATAATTTTTATCTTTATTTGATTTATTTTATGGTGACCCATTCTTATAGTTGAGAGTAAGCAGTAGAGTGGATAGGGATAGTGTGGTAACATTCGGAAGGCAAGAGGCTCTGGATATTATTATTTATTTAGTCTCAGCTAAAATATTTCTCCATCAGAGATTATCTCAGATACCTCCATCTAAATGATATGTTTCTCCATGGGATTCTCTCTTGTATCAACTTTCGTTCAATGAAGATGTATTTATCGAGTTCCTGTTATGTGCTAAGCACTGTTCAAGGTACTTTGGATACATCATTTAATCAGAGACAAAAACAGACACACATAACCACCCTTGTGAACTTCGCATCTTAGTGATGTGTGTTCCAAGGACCAGGAATGTCGACATCACCTGGAAACTTGTATGAAATATAAAATGTGGATATTTCCCAGACCTACTGGATTATATTCCGCCTTTTAACGAGATGCTCGGATTACACAAACATCTGGATGTTTCAGTTTGAGAAATACTTTTCTGGTGTACTTGCCCTTTATTTTGGACTATTTTCACATGTTTAAGTAACATCTGTTTAATGCTTAAAGCCTGTTTGGCCCACTAGACTAGAAGCTGTACGAAGTCAGGGACGAGTGGGCAAAGATGGATGAGATAGGGAAATGTCAGTAACAAACTTCATCTGTTATTCAGCTCTAACAAGGCACAGACTTGGCTCTGCCCAGACTTCTCTTTTCATTCTCGCTGGCTAATTCACTTACTGCCCAACGGGCAGGGCAACTGAAACCTTTGCAGGAGAATCAGCTAACACTTGTGAGTTCTTTCCCACCTTCTGTTGCAGCTCCATCATCTCTTGCATTTTTAAAACTTGCATGAGAAAAAATTTACTAGCGGGGTGCCTGGCTGGCTCTGTGGGAAGAGCATGCGACTCTTGATCTTGGGGTTGTGAGTTCGAGCCCCATGTTGGGTGTAAAGCTTAAATATGCTTAAAAATATGCTAAAAGGTAAATATGCTTAAAAAATTACTAGCATAAGAACATTTGCAATAAAAAATGATGGTGTTAATTGCTGTGGATAAAAAAAAAAAGGACTTCTGTGGTTTGTGTTATATGCAAAATCAATCTGGTAGTCTTGCCTCTTTGTTCATCCCTACAAATCTCATCTAAGAGTTTCTTTTCTATTCTAGTTTTGTAACATATCTCTTTAGCGTGGACAGTAGGCTTTGGTGGCTGATAGGGTTGCCCCTACGTTGTACCTTCTGTAACCCATACTTCATAGGAGTTGGCAAACTTTGTCCCATGGGCAAATTCTGACAGGCTGTCATTCCCCATCCATTTTTATGTGACCAGTGACTCTTTTTCATACTTTTAAATTGTTGGAAAAAATCAGAAGAGTGATATTTCATGACACGTGAAAATTATAGGAAATTCAAATTTCAGTGTCCATAAATAAAGTTTTATTGGAACACAGCCATGCTCATTCATTTGCATATTGTCTTAGGGCTGCTTTCATGCTATACTGACAAAGATGAGTAATTGAAACAGAGACCATATGGCTGCAAAACCTAAAATATTTACTATCTGGGCCTTCACAAGAAAAAAATTGCCAACTTCTGCTCTATCGTACTATTGTCCAGTGGAAATATAATAAGCCACCTGTGGCATTTAAACTTTTATGATAAGTACCTTGAAATGTTTTTAAAAAGGTAAAATTAATTTTAAAAATATATTTTAGTCACATATATCCCAATCATTATCATCTCAATATAAAATCGATATTAAAATTATTGAGATGTTTTACAATCCTTTTTTGTGCTAAGTCTGCAAAAACCCAGTGCATATTTTATGCTTTTGGGACAGCATAATTCTAACTCACCACTTCTGGGACAGCATAATTTGAACCTCACCACATTACAAGTGCTAATAGGCCCGTATGGCTGGAGGCTCTATTTGCAGCCCTAGAGTATGTAGTTAAAAGTTGAATCATTTACCTTAATTATAGGACAGGATTAAAAATTATTATAATATTAAAATTAAATATCATTGATATACATATGGTAGACAAAGTTCATACCTCATAGCTTAACGCAGCACTACTCTAACCTATCAGGGAGGCAAAACATCATGGGCCCATGGTAAATAGCATCCTAAAAGCGAAGTATCCAGATTATCTGATTCTCAAGTTTGCATAACAGAAGAGAATTTTTTCCCTAAAGTTTCTGAAGTGAGGCATAAAATTTTGGTAGGATAGAATCTCTTTGCCAGGGGAAAAGGAGATAGACAATCTGTGGTTTAGAGTTTTCTGAATGCTCTGTAGAAATGAGTGGGGGGGGGGGAGAGAGAGAGAGAGAGAGAGAGAGAGAGAGAAATCATCTAAAAAGTGCAGTTGTAGCCTATTGCTTAGGGTAATCCATTTTAAATAGACCACTGAAATGCCCACCTGCTATTAAAAAAATGTTTGAATTGAACCCCTTGAAAATAGGACACTGAGGGTATTTTAAATATAGGCCACCCTTTACAAAGAAAACTATTTTTACAGCCTCCTATAAGGCAGTGTGGCTTGCTTTCATGTCTGGAATTTCTTTGCTATTTAGCACGCAGAACAGCACCTGACAGCCTTCCCAGCTACTAAAGGAAGGCCTCCGCCTTCATCCTTCCTTCACTTACCATCTGTTCTTTTTCAGAACCACAGGGCCTCAGCTGTGCTGTGGAAATTGACAAAGGTAATGACTTCCAGCGCGGCTTCTGTTTCCTAGCACTAGGTAGCTCCAATTACCTTTCACTGTCTCAATTTACCCACCTGTTAAATGGGGATAATGATGATCAAATGAGGGGCACTGGGGAAGCAGGGATTAGAAGTGTTTGCCTAGAGGAAAAGAACATGGTGTTAGTATGGTAGAAAAACAGAAAATGTCCTTTGCTATTTAGCAACTCATATGCTTCCCTGCTCCAAGAGATCTAACCTCCCTTAATTAAGTTTGGCAACAAATGGGCATCTCCTTCAGGTAAAACCTGCTTCATAACAAATATAAGAGGATTTGACAAGGCGCTGGGACAGTTCCCAGTTCAGGGCAGGGCAGTAGAAGATAATTCAATGAAAGAGATATAAGGTCTGAGAAGCAAAGGATAGCTCCTGATTTTACACAGCAACAAAACATGTTTCGCAGCAGGCAAAAATGGGCATCAGACAAGAGGATTTTCGTAAGGAAAATGTGCTCACACCTGAAGAGGATTTGAGGTTTTTGTTTGTTTGATGTGCCCTATTCTGTGCTGACAAAATACATTCTTTTGTATATTATTCTTTGTGGTTCTTTGCTCTTATGGCCCTGAGCCCTATAATGATGTATCATTTCTGCTGAGGGCCGGGTGTGCCTGATGATGGATGAGAGGTCCCACAGTGAAGGAGATCCATCATCCGCTACACTTGAGTTAATTGAAGTGACTCTGCCTGTGGCCAGTTGTCTGAAAGCACACTTTAAAAAAGAACCTGGATGTGGCGTGACATGTACTTTATTTCTGGAATGTGGCTGACCCCCAATAAAGACCTTAAGTAAACCGAAGTAAAAACCTGTAACCAAGTGGCAAACTAAAATAAGAAACAAAACCATGAGGAGGTGACCTGTGACGATGTTTGGACATTCGACTGAATTCCGGAAAAGAGCAAAATGTGAGCCTGAAAAGTGTTCATTTCTCCTAACTGGACTGTAGAGCTGTCGAATATGTCAGAAAGAGCCCCTTTGGGAAACTTCTGAGTTTTATAATGTAACCAATGAATGAGTTTTCATAGAGCGTGATCGATGAAGAGATTT
Organism: Prionailurus viverrinus; assembly: GCF_022837055.1. Classification (NCBI taxonomy): domain Eukaryota; kingdom Metazoa; phylum Chordata; class Mammalia; order Carnivora; family Felidae; genus Prionailurus; species Prionailurus viverrinus. The sequence goes on from NC_062567.1 coordinate 99,010,826, forward strand.
TCATGTATCAGAGTGATTACATAATAAAAACCAGAGATAGTCCTCAGAGTTTTCCAATTTGGTATGTAAAATTTAAACCTTGCTCATTTGAGATCAGCAAAACTTGACATAGAAGAAATATAATAAGCCTAGGGGGGAAAAAAAGCTTCTAGTTGAGGTTACATTACTCTGTAGGTAGGTAGCCTTGAGGCATTCATTTTCCCCATCCGAGCCTCTGTTTCCCTTTTTCCGTGAGTGGGAATTGAACCTGATGTGTTCCCAGGCTGCGTGGTGTGGTATTGGAACCGCCCACCACGTGTGGCTCTTGAGCTCTTCACATGTAGTTACTGAGAGACTACCTTTTAAATTGTATTTAATTTTAATTCATTTAAATTCAAATTTCAAAACGAATGCAGCATAAATCTGTTTGAATATTGATTACTTATTAAAATAAAACCTGTTTAAATATTGTATTAAAATTCATTTCTCCTGTTTCTTTTGACTTTTTCTTTAAGATGGCTGTTAGAAATGTTAAAATTGCCAATGTGGCTCTCTGAGTTCTTTTGGACAGTGTTGTTCTAGAGGAATAATTTCCATTCGTATCCTACTTTCATGGACATTCATAAAAATGGCTATATCTGTTCCATAAAAATATTAATGAGCTATATTTGTTCTCCTTTCTAGAAATGTAGATTTTTTTTAAATTTTTTCCACTTTAAACATCAAAGCAGTTTTCATGAAAGGAAACCCATATGTTAGATGAACAGGAGTAAAAATATCACTTTCCTTAGGAATATAAACTCTTTGGGACACCGGGGTGGCTCAGTTGGTTAAGCAAGCGTCCAGCTTGGGCTCAGGTCATGATCTCATGGTTCATGAGTTCGAGCCCCATGTCGGGCTCTGTACTGACAGCTCAGAGCCTGGAGCCTGCTTTGGATTCTGTGTCTCCCTCTCTCTCTGCCCCTCCTTTGCTTGCTCACTCTTCCTCTCTCTCTCTCTCTCTCTCTCTCTCTCTCTCTCTCAAAAATAAACACTAAAAAATTTTTAAAAAGTAATACAAGCTCTTTACATTTACCATTAATCAAGGTCTCCTCTGAACCACCACGAGGGACACTTATCTCAGATTTTACTTCTCTCCTTTTAGGAACATGCTTCTGACACATCTTTTAGAGATTCAAGACTACCTTCAGGAGAGTTGCTAAGTGTAATAGTCCTCTCTTTGTTGAAGGAAAAAAAAGCGACGAAGGTTGGCCCATTCTCGTAATTTGGGGAGCATAAGTTTTCTGGATTTTGAAAAAAAAGATAGATATGCTTTTTATTCATCAGCAGGGAGGATTCTGGTGCTGCTGGGTCTTCAAGAGGAGTGTCTCAAACTTTTCTGCGCAGTCTCTGACACTTAAAGGCCAGGGCCATCCAGCCCATCTCAGAGGCGAAAGCTGCCAGTTCCAAGTTTCATTGGCCATCTTCTTCTGGATGCCATATTCATGGCGAGGGATTAAGATCCGCATGTCATGATGCCCTAAAGATAGTACAGAAGAAAATGCATTTAGACAGATGGTTCCACGTGGGCTGTAGCTTTCCAGAATAGCTGAGATTGATATCGAGGCTGAAATCAGGCATGCTTATCAAATGGTTATACTTATCAATTCAGATATTATTGAAGATAATACTGCCATATGAAAATACTTTCTTGGCCACCTAGAAGTTTGCCCTCAGAAAACATCCGTATTCCAGACATCTTATAATTGATCATCCAAATTGGAAGCTTTGCCCCTTTCGTTCAGAATAGTATACTCTATTTTTGAAGGTTGAGACTACTTTCTTATTTTATTTTTTTGTTTCATCTTCATGCTGAAAAAAACTGGGACTTTTAGGATTCTGTGGCTGCCCCCGAATAGTATCTAATCAGCATCCTTCAAAGCTCTCTGTTTTGTCTTTATCTGGTTTTTTGAGGGAGAGAAGCCTAGCTTCTTTTCTGCATCTATTTCTTACTGCTAATCATTGTAATTTCAACTAAGTTCCTCAAAGACCAAGAGATTTCCTTCACCCTACCTGCTTTTGAAGAGCTTCTGAAGGTTAATCACTCAACAGTGGAACGGCATTGCTATACCTGACTGCTTTTATATCTTTCATTCATGTATATTTTATTTTTCTGGAAGGAGAAAAGGTAGGAAATGGTTCATTGAACTGAGAGTGTTTTCTAATTTCTACCCCCTCCCCTTCTAAGAATGATAATTACTAAAAATATCTTTTTCTAGGACAAGATGTTTGTGTATTCACGACGTTAGGACTCTCCTCTATTTGCTGCTGACTTCCGTCTGAGGCATTTGAGCACGGACTATCTCTTGAAGAGGAAATCATTTTTCACAGGCAAGTCAGAATGACAGACCTTGCAAATAAAGATGTTGTGTTGATACAGATATGAAAACCAAAGCCTACCCGCAGCCACAATTAGGTGTCTAGTTAGCAGAGTATCTACCAGTCTTCTTGAAAGCTGGCCATCTTTCATCTAAATATAGAAGATGAAAAATTATTGGTGGGACAGACCATCTTTTTAGACATAGCATACAATTAAGGCTTCCATAGTGTGGCTCAAATGGAGAAAATATCTTGATATTTTAATTTTCTTAATCTGGTATAATTTGCCGGTTTACTGTCTGACATTTTCTAACATCTAGTGAGCGGGAAAATCCATACATATTTTATTTTTAAAAAATACTTATTTTTTTTAACTCTGAATCATTCTCAGAAAGTGCATTCTGAAGTTCTTCATAATATTTTTAAGAGGAAAGGCCATAGAGTAAAACATGTCAATTCTCTTCTGAGGCTACTGTGAAGTTTATTGCTATGACTGCTATGACTATTATCTCTCCTCTCCTCTCCTCTCCTCTCCTCTCCTCTCCTCTCCTCTCCTCTCCTCTCCTCTCCTCTCCCCTCCCCTCCCCTCCCCTCCCCTCTCCTTCTTCCCCTCCCTCTCTTTCTTTCTCTCTCCCTCTCCCTTTTTTTTTCTCCCTCTCTCCTTCCCTCCGCTCTCTCAGGATTACTGATGCTAATATTATTTCTTTCCCATACTGCATAATTGTGCATATGCACCTCGTCACCTCCTTTTAGTTTAGATATGATCTATCAGACACGTTACATAGCAATAAATAAAACAAATAATTCTCATAAGTCACAATAAAAGCCCATTAGCAACTACTGGAAATGAAAGGAATACTCAGCTGTTTACACTGTAAAATCACTCCTCAGTACCAGCACTTCAAGTACAAAATGAGAAGTGAAGTGGGAAAATTTGGGCTTTGAACCAAAGAACATTTTGCCTGCATTTAATTTTTTTCATTGGACCGGGGAGCAGTGCTTTTTTTGTTGGTAGGAAAAAAAAAAATGTACGTGCTTCTTACAGAAAGTGGAATAATTATATGTGGTTTCACCAATTATGGTCTTCACTCTTGGTTCCCTGTATGAAAATATTCTAAAAGGAGAAAGCTCACGTTATTACAAAGTCATGGCTTAAACTTGAGTGTGATCATTTTATTTAACAGCCTTGGATAAAATCTGGCTAACAAAGGGAATTTTTAAAGCAAAATGATTTCTAGGTCTTGTTGCATGACCACAATCACAATGATTTGTTCATTGTTTATAATTAATCCCTTATAATAAATTAGCTTATTGAATAAATTCTTCTAGAGGTTCTAGTGTGTGAATAATGGCTAGTTACTTCCTTGAAATAAATTGTCACCTATTTCCAAGGCATATTAATGGAGGGCACATCAGACAACATAGGTTAGGTGATTCTGCGCTAGCAACAATTACAAAGTATTAGTGACTTAAAAAAACAAAAAAGATGTATATCTTTTTCATGCTACATATCTGTGGCAGGACCGCTGTGGCTACACTCCATATTGTCTTTATTATAGGATCCATGATGAGGTAGCCCCTCCTTGGAACACTGCCCACTGACTGAGTTGACAAAGACATTAGAGAACACACAAACCACGCACTCACCCTTAAAGTTTGGTTCAGAAGTGACACCCATCACCCCACTCACATTTCATTGGCCCCAATGAATCACATGGCCAGTTTGTTAAGCAGGGTGGGGATAGAACATCCTTCTGCAAGAAAGAGCTCTGGAAGGAGGCATCAAATATGTGTGGACAGAAATAAAATCTACCTCAGAGATTACATATCTTCCTCAACGAGGGGAATGGGAATTAAAAAAAAATAGCTGGTTCCTTTATGGTTTTACAAACTAATTTATCTTGTAATTTTTCACCTTACATACCGAATTGCCTCAATTGCATGTACCAATAGGAAATCAGCATGCTTATATTTGTAAAACCTAAATTAGAACAAAAGTGTACATAATATCCAAATGCTTAGAGTAGGAAAAAGGCAAGTTGTAAGGTAAAGGGAGGGATGGGATCTGACTGTCCCTCCATTAGGATTAAAATTAAAATAAGATTGTTATTGGCCAATTTACCAAATAAAAACTTGGCACATTTCTGTGCCAGAGAAACTAAAAGTTTGGCACAATTATTCATTTTTAATGAACTGTGCTATAGTTCAATATTCTTTTGGGTTAAAATATGGATTATTTATTTAATAACATTTATTTTGAAGAGCTATAAATAGGGAAACAAATTCATAGGAGTTTCTAATCCTTTGCCCTTAATATTTGGTTTAACAATTGTGAAAGGCTCTATGAAGAATTTATACACTTTAATAGACATTTGTTAATAAATCACCAGTATGTTTTGACACAGCAATGCCCAACATTGGGAACTTTTAGAGAAATTTACTCACAATTGGAGGAACATATTCATATACTCTCTATTTCTGCATCTGGAGATCATGTTATGTAATTTGGCATTAATATTCTTATCCCAGGCAATCTGTATGAGGATACTCCTGGGAAACTCCCTCCTTAGTTCTGGATTCATTAAATCATCACTCATTTCTTTATCTTCTTGGAATCAGAGCATAATGTTAAAGTTTAGCTATAGGTAATCATTTTTTACTACTTGATGAAGTAGGGACTTTTGTTCAGAAATTCAGCACTAGTAAAAGGTAATTTCATAATTACTTGGTAAGAATTAGCCAATGTTTATAAGTGCTAGACTTGAAGGTTAAAGTCATTCCTCAGGTGTATGGAAAGAGCACCTCACTGGGGAGAAGCTCAGAGGTTCTGAGAATTTGAATCAGAGCCAAAAAAAAAATTGAAGAGTACACCTAAATTGACAAGTTGCATCACATGGACTTCATTCTCTGGCTGTAATGTTTGTGTTCCTGTGTATCTTATTATGTATTTATGGAGCATGGCTAGGATGTTTGGTGATTTATAACAGCATAGATGAAACACAAATCTTTACTCTCAAGAGCTCAGAAACCAAAAACCAAAAACTATAAAAACTCCTAAAAACAAAACACACCAGCGAATATGCAGTATCGTAGGAGGAAAACGGTGCCCGTATTTATTTACTTTTAACTTTTAAATCTCTATTAAATCATCTCTGTGCAAAATATACACTGTCATGCTTTCTTTCTGGCTTATCTTCATTGCAGAGTTGTGGAAAGGACAGATAACTGTTTCTTTTCTCCACAATGTTCAAGGTTATCAAAGCAGGACCTCATCTTGTTATCCCCAATATTAGATTTAGAAATTGACTTTTATTAGAACAGTTACTGCTTATCTTATTTTGCATGAAATAAAACTCTGAGTTTTTAAACCGTCATGCCAGTTTACAAATATCTCACCTGCAGTAGCTAATGTGTCTCTAATATAATGGGCGAATATTTTGCTATCTTCCGTGTTTTGGTTTGAATTGTGTCATTTTATATATGAATGCAAGATCAAATGAGATGCCACAATGAAGGTTTAGAGTTGAATATTCAAAACAGGCTAAGTAAAGAGGAAGGCCTTGCAGATAAGGATGAAGAACAGATTTCAGATTGTGGAGTGCAATAAAGTATTATGGATGCCACCCTAACTCTACCAGAGGGACTTGGGAGTTTTCATGTTATGCATATTAGTATTTTGTCCTTGTGTTTGAAACCAATTTTTTACTATCAAATTCAGGAAATGAAAAATGAATCTCACTGTATAAGTATGTGAAGCATAATGTAGTATGGACACGAGTGTGATTTTTGAGGTTCAAATACTTCCTTAGTTCTTTGAGAAGTTAATAGTTAATATATACAATTACAAATTTTTTAATATGTATGTTTATTTATTTGAGAGAGAGCATGCATGCATGAGAGAGAACAAGCAGGAAGGGGCAGAGAAAGAGAGGGGACACAGAATCTGAAGCAGGCTCCAAGGTCTGGGATATGGGACTCAAACTCTTGAACCATGAGATCATGACCTGACCTGAAGTTTGACGTTTAACTGACTTAGCAGCCCATGTGCCCCTAATTTTTTTTTTTTTGAGAGAGAGAGAGAGAGAGAGAGAGAAAGAGAGAGAGAGAGAGAGCATGCACATGGGTGAGGGAGAGACAGAGAGAGAATCCTAAGTATGCTCCATGCCTGACAGGGGAGGGGCAGAGAAAGAGAAGGGACACAGATTCCGAAACAGGCTGCAGTCTCGATGCAGGGCTTGAACTGTGAGATCATGACCTGAACCAAAGTCTGATGTTTAACTGACTTAGCTGCCCAGCTGTCCCCAAAAATATTTTTTTTTTGTTTTTGAGAGAGAGAGAGAGAGAGAGAGAGAGAGAGAGAGAGAGAGAGAGAGAGCATGCGCATGGGCAAAGGAGAGACAGAGAGAGAATCCTAAGCAGGTTCCATTCCCAGCTCAAAGCCCAATGTAGAGCTTGATCTCAGGACCATGAGATCATGACCTGAGCCAAAATCAAGAGTCAGCGGTTTAATCAGAGAAATTAATATGTATAAAACACTTGACATATAATAAGTAGCCACTTACTAGTTATGTCATTGAGCAACTGTTTTGGCATCTCTGAGCTTTCCTTTTTATATCTATTAAATTGGATTAATGGTCACTTCTCAAGATTGCTATCAGGATTAAATGACTATTGACAATGCCTAGTGATATTTCTCACAGTTTGTAGGTATTACATTAAATCCAATTGTCATTGGTTATGAATTTTTGAGTTATTCAACTCACTTTCAAAACTAGATTGAGGGTCAGAAGTTCTGGTTTTGTATTTCAACTCGGTCACTTGCCAGTTTCACTTTCTTGGGAAAAAGATGTAACCACCTCATTTAAAATATGAAGATAATAGTCTCAAAGCTTTATTATGAAGTCTAAACAAGGTCATGCTATATGAATAATGGCCAAAGAATTCTCCCACAACTGTGGATTGAGTACTTGCTGTATGATGTTACTCTTTTAGGTTTAGGAGACACAAGAATAAGTAAATTAGATGTGATTTTTGACCTTAAGTCATGCTATAATAGGCGATCATTGATGTATGTTGAATTTGACCCTACTAATTCGTTCTTTCTTTCATTAAACAAGTAATATTTTAGTACTTTTGATTTGTACCTCTAATCCTAGGTTTAAGCTCAAGGAAACTTTCAGTAGGTCATGGCCATGTCTGCCTAGCAAAACGACCCTAGACTAGAAAGATTTTATGTAATGTGGAAAACCTCTCTGTTTGAAAACTCTGGGATGCAAAATCCTATTTCCTGTGACATTTATGGAAATTGCACATTGAGAAAAACCATCCTGTTGGCTTCAGGTAACTGATCGTTAGGGCACTTGTTAATTGATTATCATGGTGATGATGTTACTTTTCAAGAATAATTTAAAAAATGATAAAAATTTAAGATGGAAGCTATTTGATGCTCCTCTGAACTGGCTGGACCCTGGATGCTGCACTAACTGTTCAAGCCTACCCAGGGATAAGAGAACTTTAAAATCTAATCCTTAGTTCTAACTGGCTAAGGCACATTATCTTTCTCTCCTACATAAAAAACTGTTTCCTAGCTTAGTATGGGGTTTAGGGGGCTATTCTTGCTGATTTATTTATTAATATAAGATAGCTTGGTCTTCCATAGGAATGTATAGAACTTGGATTGGATCCCTTGTATATGCCTCACTCTTTTACCAGTAGGCATCCAAGGATTTATTTCCTGGATAAAAATTGGAAGTGCAGTATATCCTCCTTTCAAATTCCAGTTCTGTTTTTTAACCAGGCGTGTGATTTTGGACAAGCCTCTTCATTTCTGGTAACCTTAGATTGTTTTTTTTTTTCATCTGTAAAATGGTAGAAAATAAAAGTAAAAGTTTCCAGTCGCTTAACACAGTGACTAGTACAGATTAAAGATGCAACAAATGTTAGCTATATGGTCCTGATTCCAGGAAAAGTAGGAAAATAAGATATAGGTCATTTGAGGGAGAGATAGCTATTCTCAGTCAGAATACATAGTTAGAAATAATGGCATTTGTATGGTTTAGTGTTAATCACTCTAGGTCATAAGAATTTCCAAACTGATGATACAGAAGGTACTTGGTCTCCCACACTGTGCCTGTGCCAGAGCATTAGCTCTGTATAATTTCAGGAGACACCATTCATGTTACGGATCGAGCAAATGATGCCTTCCCAGAGTTGGCAGTGCTCGGTCTGGGTGGCTGTGCATCGTAGCCCTGCCCATAATAGCACTGAGTGCAGAATTTCACAACTGCACACCTCGTTGCAGAAACTAACAAAAGTATTTTGACTGACTCAGGAAAATATTGCTGGCAAAGATATTAGTTTATGTAGACTCAAATGCTTTCTATCCCACAGAAATGTCCACATGTGAGAGTACAGGCATTTATATTTCCAGTAGAGAGTATACAAATTGTCTTTGAATATACTTAAAAATGCGATCACTTCATGATTAACAAGAGAAAAAAAAATATTTCCTGAAGGATAGTAAAACACAAAAGTCCTGAAAATTTTTATTTTTTTCAAGAAAAGGAAATTATAAATATATTTTTTAAGTTTATTTTTATTTTTGAGAGAGACAGGGACAGTGTGAATAGGGGAGGGGCAGAGAGAGAATCCTAAGCAGCCTCCACACCAACAGCAGAGAGCCCAATGTGGGGTTCATGCTCACAAAACTGTGTGATCATGACTTGAACAGAAACCTAGATTCAGACCCTTAACCAACTGAGCCACCCAGGCACCCCCAAAAAAGGAAATTGATTAACATGGGTTGATGAGTTGCCATGAACAGTTGACTCTTCCTTATGAGTAAAGAAATATCCAATTCTTGAAAAATAAAATGAATTCACATTTGTTTTGTTGCTTTATGAGCATCAATTTATATGATACGTCTTTTTCCTCTCCTTGAATTTTATACAGGCAATATATTTCACCACATAACTGAAAAGGTATTGTACTTTTACAATCGTAATATATAGACCAGAAAGTAGTATTTAAACTGAGATTCAGCATTTCTCTCTTGCTTACATAATGTATATATTTGTAAGTTTGTTTTTGAGAGAGAGAGAGAGAGAGAGCATGCGCACATGAGCAGCAGAGGTGGGGAGAGAGAGAGAATCCTAAGCAGGCTCTGCACTATTAGCATGGGGCCTGATGCAGGGCTAGAACTCACAAACCGTGAGATCATGACCTGAGCCGAAATCAAGAGTCGAATGCTCAACCTACTGAGCCACCAGGCGCCCCAGCTTACAAATTTTTATCCTGAAGCATAAGCACAGCTCCATGGACTGATAGGTTATATGAGAATGGGAAGCTGCAGTTTTACATTGAGAACTGATTGAACAATAAGCTCGGTTAATGTAGAAAACCTGTCCTGGAAGCCTTCACTCAAACATTCCCTCATCACTGTATTGCTCTGGCCATAATTTATTGTTTTTTCATGTGTGTTCTACTGGCATTTTATGTATGCATTTATTATATTATCTATACCGTTTATTACTTGTGTGTCTTTCTCTTTCAGTGTGTTGCGAGCTTGTTCTTATTTTGAACTTTTTCTCTTTAAAATTCATTATTCCCAAATTTAGTGCTGTTACACCAGCTAGGTTCTTAAAAATGGTTGATGAATTGAATAGTAAACAATACTGATACTGCTTCTATAATTTAGGAATTTTCTAGATATAATAACCTTTCAGGGACAAAATATAATTATTATTAGCTCCATTTTACAGATGAAGAATGTGAGAGAATTTTATGGGCTTCACCAAGGTGTACTGCATCTAGGTTCATATGGTTAGGAAGTACAGATTTGGGACTCAGATTTAGACATTCTGTCTCTCAGGCCTTTTCCTCTGAGTAACTGAAATATAAGAGCTCTCAATTGATAAAAATATTCATATTTGAATTGGAAAATATGGGTAAAGTTTAAATGGTTTTTAGAGGAGAGCATCAGATAAAATATTATGACAAATAGAACAAAAACTAAAGAGATTTAAATGGCAAAGTGGTATGGATTTAGATCAATCTGTTGTTTTCAAAGAGGAACACTTCTAAATTTGGGGTGAAATTATTACATTGTTTTAGTTAATTGTTTATATACTCCCTTCATTTTTATAGAGGAAGAAAAAAATGATTTATTTAACAACTTCCTTAACATTTTCTGACATGTTCCCATGTTGAAATATTACTGGATCATGGAATTAGAAGACAATGTATTCCTTCACTAGATTATATCTTTGGATAGTTCAAGAGTTTCTAATAGATAATAAAAACGGGTCTTAGTGGATACCATGAAAGTGCAGAAAGATTTTGTACACATATGTAATATGCATTTTTCTGGGAAGAAGTTTATAACTTTGTTGAGATTCACAAAATTGTTCATGATCATGAAGAGGTCTTGTAGAGGAAAGTGCTTTGGCATAAAAACTGTTTGGATCCTATTTTCAGGTTCTTGCATGTAAGTTGCTTACCTTAGGGCTGATTTGCCATTTGCAGATTCTTGCATTTAAGTTGCTTACCTTATGGGGCCAATGAGGAAATTAGATGATACAGCATAAGTAAAGAACTGGTTTTGGAAGGTGTATGATACACGCAATCCAGAGTCGTTCTCAATGTCATTCATTGCCTGGGGAATAAATTCCAAATTCCTCAGCTTGGTATCCAAGAACATGCAGGATGTTTATCAAACCCCCTTTTCTGGCTTCCTTTTCCCACACTCTGTTCTCTAGTCAGACTGGATTGTTCAATCACAAGGACCATATCTGCCTTCTCACGCCTCTGGGTTCTTGTTAATGCATCCACCATGTCCAAAATCCATCCTGCCAATTTCTCTTACCTGTATTTTGCCCACATGTTAAGGCCCAATTCAAGGACTCCTACCTCAATAAAACCTTTTCTAATTTCTCTGTGAAGAACTATTTTTTTCTTTTTTTTAATTCTCTCAATTTCATAGCACTTTGTAACCTCTCATAATTTTGAATATATTTTATTTAACAAAAAGGATATATGTGTATCCCTTAATTTATCTTAGGCTATTTTCCTTGGGTTTGAGTTTGCTTAAAACCCAGAAGAACCTGAATATATATTTGTGGAATTACTGAATGATTCTGGTCAACTCCATTCCTAGGCAGAAATAAATCTCTGATTTTCTAAGCATGTGTATACATCTATATTATCCTATAGTGAGCACTTACTGTAAGTCCTTTATGAAAGACATAAAATTCAAATTCAAGAAATAAAATATTTCCTTTTCCTTCAGAAGAAACTATAATGGAATTCATGTAGCACCTAAGTCAGCATCTGAGCCTGCACATACATAGAGTCCTAAGATAATTCAGATTTGCATGCTAAAAAAAAAAGACATCAGAGTATGTTTTATAAAGTTAGTTAACCTTGCCTTCAAAGTAATAAGACTTCCATTAATATTAACTACAGAACCTATAATTGTTTTCCTCCTTTTACTTTTGGCCCATTAAAATGAGTCTTTTGTGAAATAACTTTTGTTTCAGAACTGGCTGTCCTGACTTCCTAATCAAATTACCACCCACTCCCTTCCTTGCAAGCTACATCTCCCTGATCTACTTCGATTCCCAACCCTCTTTGTTTGCATTAGCTGAATATTTCAAGAGAAAATGTTCCAGGCAACACTATTGTAGAATATTAAGAAGAAATATCTTGCCAGTGGGAAGCCATTGCTATTTTAACCTCTCATAATTCCACATAGAAAGGACAAAAGTTCAAGAGTTTTCTTTCAGTTAAATAGAAACCTGTAAAATTATGACCTATTTATAATTAGTTTTAATAGTGTGTATTGATTATTGGATACTCTATAGATATATTAGATATGGACCTTTCACTTTTATAAAGGGTCTTCACTTTTGTGTAGCCAGAAACTCAACTTTAACTATATCCCTATCTTCCAGAGGTCAACACTTGGTAAAGAATTATCTGTCATAGTAGCTAATCACCTTTAGTTTAGTTTTTTTCCCTTTCCACCAAAATGTTTTATGAAAAAGAGAGAGAGAAATACAGAGTGGGGCATGGGGAAGACAGGAAAAATTGTGTTGGGGATAGCACTCAGTGATCTTAGGTAGAATAAATTCCTTGCCTGTGATGAAACCAATCAATCTCAGGAACATTGAGAAACTTATTTATTGATCATAAGGAACATTGCAAGGAAAAAGATATTAGGAGAGATTAAAGTTATCACCAAATAGTTCTAGAAATTGGCTTCACTCTCTTGAGTTGCTGCACATTGTCTTTATCCATTTATCGAAACACTGCTTCCAAATACAGATAAGGTTGTAGGAAATAGAAAAAAAAACACACACATACATACAACACACACACACACACACACACACACACACACACACACACACAAATCCCCAAGAACCTTTAAATGGGCAATAAAATACTTTGATAAGAATTCCTCTAAATCTTTATATTAAGACAATGGTTTGTTTAAAAGAAGATGAGATTTTGATAAACCTTGATAAACCTTGATTTCACCGCATTAATCAAGTAGCCTCTGTCTGAAAAAGTGAAGGCTGTACTAGGATATTTTTAGAACCATTTTATCATACATTTCATGCCTTTACAGCATGTAGTTGCTAATTTTCCTAATAAGGTCACCTTTCAGTAAATGGCATGTGTTCTCAAATTCATGTGGGGGTACTTGCCTAAAAATAAGGCCAATTCGTGTGAACTAAGGATCCTTATATTATCTCACCTGTCTTTCTTATTTCAGTATTACCAAATCAGAGGAAGAAAGTGGCTTTGTCATCACTTATTCATATTAATTTCTGTGTCATTCTCTGTATAGTCCAATAAAAGAAGTAAGTGATATAGGAACTAGCTTGCTTAGGTTTCTTGCCTTTAGAGATCTTCAAAGGTAAAGACAATCCCCACCGCCCCCCCCCCCCCACACACACCCAATTCTTCTGTATTGATAAATAGCAGGGCAGCACAGCCTCTCCCTAGAAAAGGAGCTCAATAAATCTTGTTATTTGGTGACTGGAGACACATAGTCAAATGGGGAAAGATTAAAGAAATGTTCTTACCTTTTCAACTCAAGGGCAGGCAAAGTGAGAAGGTAGGTCTTGTAATCTAGCTGATGAGGAAGGTGGTAGGAATCAAAGGCTCTTTCATTTGGAGAGCTGACAAAATGTGTTCCTAGCATTTTAACCTCAACTGTGCCCTAATATATGGACTTCGTTATTTTGCTAAGCAGCAGGAGGGACTGGTGATGACTTTCTTCGAATGTCTTGGCTAAGGTCTTCCACCGACTTGTAATTTTCATCCCTATGTGAGTCTCTTAATAAAAATCCTAAACCTTTTACCTCTGAACAGTCAAAAAACATATTTCACTCTGAAAAGTGTTACGGTTTCAAAGAAACTTTCTACTGAAGATAATGAGTGTTCTAGAGCGCTAATTGAAACAGCAGGAGAGAATGGTTACTTCCAAATATCCCAGGGGAGTCCTGTGTGCCAAGGTAATGACATGAATAAGCTAGACCAATGGACTTTGGTTTCTTAAGCCATAGGTCGACTACAGAAATTTTAAGGAAGAATACTTTTTCATATCATAAAAATGTAATAAACACCATTCATAAATTAATATTAAAAATCTGTTCTACCCAGATGAAAGGACTCTACCATATGTTAGTGTTTCATTTGTTTAGAATCTGAGGTATAAATACTCTTATTTTGATGCACAAGTTTTCTTCGATATGAAATAATTAGTGGATTCTTCTGATTTAATTCATATTTTAAATATCTGAGTGATACACAAAAAACCTATTTTGGTCTGAATTGATTCATCTGTGAATCATTACTTACTGAACACATACTAGAAAGAAAACAGTGAGGTTGCAAAGATGGATTAGACGTGAATCTTGATCTCAAGAATTTACAAATCAGAGGATAAAATATGTACGTACAAACTATAGAGAAAGTATAAGATGATATATGCCATATAAAAACACAAAGTGCTACTTATTCCAATGTATTTGGTCAAAACTTTGATGAAAACGTATTATCTAGATTTTCTTGACTTGTAAATAAACCTCGCTAAACATTATTGGCTATTTGACGTTGGAAAATTTACAATTCCTCTTCCTAAATATTACTCCTCATTACACAACAATATAGAAAGCAACGAAAGTGAAATGAATTATTTGTAACCGTACAACAATACATGTAGCAATAATCATGCTGAGAGTAACTAGGTTCTGCTTAGATAATTGAGGTATTTCTATATTGTATCTTAGGTACTCTAAAATAATAAATAACACATTTCCCATTCAATTTTAAGACAATATAATAAGATCACAAATTTGAGTGGGTCTTAGTGTTTTGAGGACCTGAATTATTTGTCATTATAAGAACAAAATAATTAATAATTTGAAATTATTGTCAATTAAAAATAACTTACTTAATACACAAACTGATTGCCAGTATTTCCATTGCTTTCAAGGAACATGGTATTTACCAAGGGGGGAAAAATTTTTTTTTTTAACTTCCTTCACTAAGGACAATTAACATAAAAGAAATTAAACCCAAATAAAATTAGCACACAGAAGTGAATTTGTGATAGAGTAGGAATTAAAGTGAAAGCACTTGGGTTCAAGTCCCCACTGTGTGCAGTAGACAAGTCAATCAGCACATTGAAATCTACAAACCTAGTTCACAAGGTTGATAGCATTAACCAAAAGAGAGTTGAGAAAAGTACATAGCAAACATTGATTGTTTTGTATTTATCATTATTATTTCTCTGAAATTATTGTGCATTTAATATTATGCTTATTTTTATGCCTAAATGGAGTCTACTTTTCAAATGGGTAATGGCCTCTGAGTATTGTCTTCTTTACAGGAGAGAAATCACCTGTCCTCCTCCAGTTTGCTGGTTATTCTCAATTAACTCTGGAAGAGACAGTTTTTAGATTCTCATGTATTATATTAGTTTACTAGGGCTGTTAGACTACCGCAGACTAGGTAATATTTTTATTACCAGAAGTTTTATTTTCTCATGATCAAATTGTCTGCAGGGTTGGTTCCTTCTGAGGGTTGGGAAGAAAGAATCTATTTAAGGAGTCTCTCAATGGCTTGTAGACGGCCAACTTCTCCCTGTGTCTTCACATGGTTTTCACTCCTTACATATCCATGTCCACATTTTCTCTTCTTACTAGGACACTAAATTGGATTAGAGCCTACCACAATGACCTCATTTTAAATTAATCATGGTATTAAAGACACTATCTCCAAATACAGTTACATTCTGAAGCACTGGGACTAGGTCTTCAACACATAATTTTTGAGGAAGGGGACACAATTAGGCCCATAGCATGTATTATGATGGATTGAGAGAAATTTATATAATTTCTGTGGCAAAGATCGGCACACGGCATTAGATAAGATCTAGAAATCAGATTAAAATATGACTATATACATATATATATATGTATTTCTTACTTGAAAATATTCTGTTGTGTTCTACCTGGTGAAGTGGAATTATTGTTACAAAATAGGTTCCTTCAATGATCCAAGGAAAGAAAGGTGTCTATTCAAATAGGAAACATATCAGCAGGCATCTAATGCCAGTCTAGTGCCCTCTGGAGATGCTCTATATTGGCTTGCAGTCTATTTTCTTCTAACCATATGGTTTTGCGCAGATGATTTAGCACAAAAATAACCTTCTTCAGTGAATAGTGGTACCGTGTGCAGAAAGCATGCCCTTCCTTTTTTAACCACTCACAGAGATGTAACCCCCACAGGAAAGGCATCTGTCCTCCAGCAACAGTTCAGAATATGGAGGTTATAGATTTGACAACTCACTGAAATGTCACAAAGAATCATTTTCTAAACAGAAATTTGCCATTTCTGTATATTGAAGTTCAGAACTTCACAATGAGACACAAGTGTTTTCTAAATATGTGGGGTTGAATTTAAATATAATTTTTTTAGCATTTTAATAAATATTTTTTTCTGCTGATCCATTAAGCCAATGCAAAATGATATAGCCTACTACTTTTCCCCCTTTTTCTTCTTTTATTTGTTCTTTACTTAAAGAACAGAGACTTGTGGGTGAGTAAATACTTTCAGTATTTAACACTATGCTGCCACAAGAAATTATACATAATAGTGCTGTATGGTCCTAAGTCTGTTTCTGGCTTTATTGCATAATTCCTTTGAGACTAGAAGAAAATGCAGTATTTTTCAAACCATACAATTTATGTTTGTAAAATGAAGGCAGGGATTGTAAATTATGGCAAATAGCTAATACAGAGACAAAATGTTAGAACCAACAATGAAAACCAAGTCAGCTCCCTGTGGGCTCATTTCTATGTGACAGGAAAAAAGATCCTGGTTAATACGGGTTCTGTTCAATTGCTCACCAAATATGTTGTGCTAGGCGTTATTCTATATTCTTAGGATACACCAATGAATAAAACAAAGACCTTTATCATTGCAGATTTTATATTTTTGTAGGAGAATATCTGCAATAAACAACAAACATAAAAAGATATATAAATTACATAGTTATTTTAGAATGTGCAATAAGGAAAGAGAAGAGAAAGTTAAGGCTAACAGGATGTTGTGTTGGGGATGAGGGTTTGAATTTTAAATGGGTGGTCAGGATAGGGACTCAAAGGTTATTGTAAGTCAGATCATTTTCTGATAGAAAAAAATAGTGTCTGAAACAAATCATTTTATTAAGTCTCCTTCCTTAAAGACAGAATCAACTTTCAGAGTAAGGTATGAAAAATTTTGCAAAGTATGTCTAGTGTTTAAGATATTTTACTAAATAGTGTGTGTCTTCCTCTGTTAAATAAATGGTAATGCTTTACTTCTGTAGTTTTCCATTGTCCCCAAGAAACCTGGTTTGAACTAGCTAGCTAACTAGTTTCCCATTCCCTTCTCCGAACTTTAAACCTGTGCCTCACATTTCAGTTCCATATCTTTAGATGTGAGAATGCCACTGATACTGCAACATCACAAGGCATTTGTTTCTTCCAGGCAACTCTCTGTAGTCTTTATTCATTTTTGTCTAGATGCCGTGTGACATGAAAGGGAAAGAAGGCCAACGTTCAAAATAAAAATTATCAATGGTAATGTGTTATTGGAACACCCCAAGGCGCATATTCTCCCAGGTTAATTTGCTGTTAGCAGTGCTGATGTCACCAATTCACGGTTTTGTGGCTAGGTCTTAAAAGAAAGTACCTAAGCCCATGAAATGCTAGCAAAAGGGCAAAATTGTGTTTTTAACAAGAGAGGCAAAAGAAGATAGAGAATCACAGAAGCAGAGAGGGTACCTTTAAAATATACAATGCTCTATGAAGCTGGCAAAACATTATGAGACATCTAATTTCAGCTGTCAAAGGGGCTCACATTGATTTTTAGGTTCATTATATGCACTCTTAGGGTCCTCTAAAAGGAGTCTTATTTATTTGGCTCTTATATAACCTATCTTTCTCAGGAGAAAGTTAATAGTACTTTCTAGTAGGAAAATAGCACCTTAGTTTGGACTGGAATCGTTGAGAGTCCATTTTACTTCTGTTTAGATTCAAGAAAATGAAAAGGCTTTGACTTTTTCAGAGTAAAGAAGTCAACAGAAGTCCAGGAACCCTAAATCACTGCTCTAAGTGCTAGCCATTTTTGTCTAACTGTGCATGCTTTTGTTAGTTAGTGTCTGATCTATCTATTTTCTGCCTCCCCAGCCCTGATTGCTCAAAACTACTTCTGGGAATAAACAGAATATCATGACTCGGGTAAAAATAGCTCTTTTGTACAAAAGCATTTAAAAATTGGCCAAAAATTAAACCCAGACCCTGATCAAAAGAATCTGTTTAGAAAACATAATGTGTACTTATGGATGACTCAGTTCTGTTGTTGCAAAATATTCTTTTCTTAAAATACCTTGGCAGTAGTTTATTAAAACAAGCCATTTTACTATCTTACTTTCACAATATGGCATAGTTATTCTAATGGTACTCATAAGTGGAAAATGTAATTGTTTTCCTTTGGGCATTATATTTTCTTTTGTCATTTTATATTAAGTCTATTTATTGCAGAATGAGGGGTTTGTCTTTAGAGCTCTTGTAATGAGTTTAATGGGTAATTTCAACTTCTGATGTGGTGTGCAGCATAATCCCAAATGTTAGACTCTAGAATCTAATCATGCTTTCACTGGCCTAATTGTCTAAAGATACAACAACGGGTCAAGTAATATTTTATAGTTTAATTAATTACAACAGAGACAGAACAATTTTGTAAAGTTCCAAAAAATGATTGATTTTCTGCAATCAACGAAACCCTCACAATGGTGGGAGTATGAGCAACCATTGTGTTTATTAAGTCAAAATTTTGAATCTGTGAATCCCGATACATAGCTGGAACAGGGCAGTTCTGGGGTTTGCATTACATCTCTCAGATCCCCGGAAGTCTGTTTCACATGTTCTGCAATATTACCCACTTGTGTGGATTCTGAACAGATTTCATGAGATTGAGAGGAAGGATAGATGATGCAGAGAAATATCTTGGAATTTCTTCTTTGCATGTCCTGGAAATCTTTCAAGGCATCTAACTTGAGGGAGTCAGTCTCAATTCCACAGACACAATAGGACCTCTTTCAAATGCACAGCAATTCTAGAATGTCAGAGGAGACATCTTGGGGATGATATTTTGGTTCTTTGAACTCAGTAACTCCTGGGACAAGGATGATATGCAGAAATCTTGTTAAAGGAAGAAAAAATAGGCAGTGTGGAAGAAGTAATAAGCAAAGTCCAAAAATTGATAACTGAAAAATAAGCCTAAACTTTTCTTAGGGAGGCACACTTAAACAACCTCTTACCCATACTATTGAAAACCATCCTATTCCAGAGGCTGGTCTAGAAGAGGTCAAAGAACCATTTGTAGCATCCAGATGCCTGGACCAATATAAGATGTCTTTTTCCTTCCCAGTGTTTAAAACTCCAAATGAAACTTTGTATCATGATAAAAATGATTTTATTTGTGCTTTGCAGACACGTAAGAAAAAAAGTATGGGAACCAATGCACCTATAATGTGTGAAGTGCTCTTATATATGTTACCTAATTTCACCACACATAAACTCCATGACTTAAGTACAATTTCCTCCAGCTTAGAAATGAAGAAACTGAGGTTCAAGTGTCATGTGGCTTTGCCAGTGACAGAACAAAGAAGTGGTGCAGGTAACCATGAACCTGGTTATGAAGCTTGTACTTTGGCAACTTCAAAATGCTGGTACTGTGCTTGGAACTTGAGTTAGATTACGTTATTTATGTCTTACAGCAAGTTGTGACACTGACATCACTGTCTTATTATTATCCCATTCTAATAATCACTTTCCAGAAATGGAGACAATTTCAGAGATGTTTTGAGACTGGTTCCCAAAATTCAGGGACTCATCAGAATTGAATGGCACATTTTTAAAACTTGACTCAAGGGATCCATGCCTAGATATTCTTATTTAATCAGTCTTTCCTGAGGTATTTAGAATTTTTTTAACTTTCTCATGTGATTCTAACAAGCCACTAGGGTTTGGAAATACTGACTAGTGGGCACTTAATAGTTGGAGGAGTAGGGATTTGAACTCTCGTGTATCTATGCTCTACCATGGTGTGAAGCTGAGATATAGGTCATGTTTGTATGTTATTATCAGTTTATTGACACTGTGTAACTTAGTGTTGACACTGATGCTCTGTAAGTATTTACCACCTGGTGGTTAATGGACACACATACAATTCATGTCCCGTTATTTATTGTTGTCTAACAATCTTACTACAAATGTATCAGCTTAACATAACACATCTGGGGAATTCTACTTCCAAGAAGATAGAGTAGATGTAACTTTTCCTATCCCTTCTGCTAAGTAAAAGTAAAATCCTGGATATTGTATATAAAGCAGACAGAAGAAAACTGAAAGATGGAAAGAAGAAGGTAGACTGGCTAGGGAACTCAGGACCTAAAAATTGACATGGTTGTGACTTTTCTGGGTTTTTTTCCTCTCTCTCTCTTTTAAAGATGCCCTTACTTATTTTCCAATATGATAATTTATAATTTAATAATATTTATATTTTTAAAAAACAGTTTATTGAGATATAACTTACCATACAATTCATCCATTTAAAATGTAAAATTCATTGGTTTTAAGTATAATCACAGTTAAGGGCACCCATCACCACAATTTTAGAACACTTTCATTGCCACAAAGAGAAACACCATATTGTAATTTAACTGTCATCCGCAACTTCCCTACCTCTTAACTTCTAAGAAACCATTATTATACTCTTTTTATCTACAGACTTACCTAGCTTGAGTATTTCATATAAATGAAATCATATAACAAGTGACTGTTTTCCCTGGCTTCCTTCACTTAGCATTGTATTGTCAAGGTTCATATATGTTGTGATATGTATCAGGACTTTATTATTTTGTATGGCTGAATTGTATTCCCTTGTATGGATATGTTTATCCATCTATTTGTTGACTAACATTTGGATTGTTTCCACCTTTGGCTAACATGAGCAGGACTACTGGGAACATTCATATATTAGCTTTCATTTGAACACATGTTTTAAATTTGGGGGTGTGATACATGCCTAGGAGTAGAATTTCTGGGTCATAGGCTAATTTGATGTTTAATTTTTTTGAGGAACTAGCAAGCATACACTTTATATCCTAACAACTTATGGTTCCACTTCTCCACATCATCACCAACACTTGTTTTTACCTATTATTGTTAGTATTATTATTCTTACAGCTATATTAGTTGGTGTGAGTGCTATCTTATTATTGGTTTGATATTTATTTCCCTGATGATTGATGATGAACATTTTTTATGTGCCTGTTGTCCCATTACTATATATATGGGAAAACTTTTATTTTTTTTTTTTTTAATTTTTTTTTTAACGTTTATTTATTTTTGAGACAGAGAGAGACAGAGCATGAATGGGGGAGGGGCAGAGAGAGGGAGACACAGAATCTGAAACAGGCTCCAGGCTCTGAGCCATCAGCCCAGAGCCCGACGCAGGGCTCGAACTCACGGACCGCGAGATCGTGACCTGAGCTGAAGTCGGACGCTTAACCGACTGAGCCACCCAGGCGCCCCTATATGGGAAAACTTTTAATCAAGTTCTTTGCCTATTTTTGTAACTTGGTTGTTTGTCTTGTTTTTTGTGTTGTAAGAATTCTTCATGTGTCTGAATACTAGAATTTCGCTGGATATATTATTTGGAATCAAACTGGAAATTGACAACAGAAAAATGACAGGAAAATTTCCAACACCTGAAAAACTGAATAGCACATTTCTAAATAATCCTTTGATCGAAGAGAATGTCACAAGGAAAATCTAAAAATATACACTGAACTGAATGAAATGAAAAGACAACATATTAAAATTTGTAAAGTGCAGTTAAATCAGTGCCAACAGGGAAACCTACAGCATTAAGGAAATATATTAGAAAAGAGTAGAAGTTCCAAACCAAGAAGGTAAACTTCCCTCCTATAGAACCTAAAAAAAGAAAAGAAAAATAAGCCCAGAAGTAAGCATAAGGAAGGAAATAAAGATGAGAGTAGAAATCAATAGAACGGATTGAAAAAATCAACAACACAAAGGACTGGTTCTTTAAAAAGATCAATAAGATAGGCAAATCTTGAGCAAAACTGACAAAAAAACAAAAACAAAAACAAAAACAGAAAAAACCAAGGAACCAAAGAAGACACAAATTACTGGCATCAGGAATGAAACAGGGTATATCACTATAGATCCTGAAGACATTAAACAAATAATAGGGGAATGCCACGAACAACTCCATACATACATATTTGAAAATAGACACATTTAAAAAAAAATACAAACTGCCACAATTCACTCAATAGGAAATATGGAACTAGAACAGCCCTATAAATGTTAAGAAAATCGGGCGCCTGGGTGGCTCAGTCGGTTGATCGTCGGACTTCCGCTCAGGTCATGATCTCGCAGTTCAGGAGTTCAAGCCCCGAGCCCCGTGTGGGGCTCTGTGCCAACAGCTCCGAGCCTGGAGCCTGCTTTGGATTCTGTGTCTCCCTCTCTCTCTGCCCCTTCCCCACTCATGCTCTCTCTCTCTCTGTGTCTCAAAAGTGAATAAATGTTAAAAAAAAATTAAATATTAAGGAAATTGAGTTCACAATTTAAAATAAAAAGAAAATCTAGTCCCAAATGGTTTCACTGGAGAATTCTACCAAACTATTGAAGAAAAATTAACACCAGTTCAAAACACCTTCCAGAAAATAGAAAAAAGAAGGATCGTTCCCAATTCATTGTGTGAGCTAGTATTACTTTGGTACCAAAACTGGACAATGACACATAAGAAAAGGAAATTATAAACTGATATCCCTCATGAATTAGATATACAATTCCTTGAGAAAGTATTGGCAGGTAGTATTTAGTCATAAATAATTATCCATCATGATCATTTGGCTTTTTACAGGATGCAAGGCTGTTACAATATTTGGAAATAAATAAATATAATCCTGCATATTACCAAGCTAAAGGAAAAGCCACATGATCACATCAGTCATTTCAGAAAAAAATTTTGACAAAATTCAGCACTCATTTATGATAAAATCTTTCAGAAAACTAGCAATAAAGGAGAGCTTCCTCAACTTGATAAACAACATCTACAAAAATCCTGCACTAAAATTATACTTCACAAAGAAAGACTGAATGCTTTCTTCTTAATTTCAAGAATGAAGCAAAGATGTCTGTTCTCATCACTCTTATTTAGCACAGTACAGGAAATTTTAGCCAGTACAAGAAGAGAAGGAAATTAAAAAACATGCAGATTAAAAAAAAAACCAAAAAAACTAAAACTGTCTTACCTTATAAATGACATCAAAGTCTACATACATTATTCCAAGAATTCTTAAACAACAACAATTTAATCAACATCATAGGATACAGGATAAATGTACAAAACTCTATTTTATTTCTAAATGCTAGCAAACACAGGGACAGAATTCCTAAAACAAACAAACAAAAAGAATGACTTAGGTATAAATCATGTACAGGACTCATGATGAAAATGACACAATGCTGATTAAAAAAATCATAGAATCTAAACAAATGGAGAAGCATATTGTCTTCATAGATTGGAAGGTTCACATAGTAAAGATGTCAGTTCTCTCCAAATTGATATACAGATTTAATGTGATACTTACAAAAATCCCATCATGACATTTCATAGAAATAGACAAGATTATTCTAAATTTATGTAAAAGGCAATGGACCTAAAACAGGTAATCAGTTTTGTAAAAGGTGAATAATGAGGAGAAATCAGCCTACTAGATTTTAAGACTTAATATATAACTCTAGGACAAGAGGACAACATAAGGTTCCTTATAGTGATGCGAGTTTTTGTACCTTGATTGATCAATGTCAGTATCCTGTTTGAGATATTATACTGTAGTTTTTGCAACAATTTCCATTAGGGAAAACTGAGGTAAGGATGTCTCTGTAGCACTTCATACAACTGCATGGGAATCTGCAACTGTCTCAAAATTAAAAGTTTAATAAAAATATTTGCATTAATTATCTTACATTTTCTGTGGGTTAGAGCTCTACATATGGCTTAAGTTGGTCCTCTATAAGGCCATAGTCAAACTGTCAGGCACGGCTGCATTCTTATATAAAAGATTGATAAATGTGCTTTCAAACTCAGATAGTAATTGGCAACATTCACTTTTTGTGGATTGTTAGGCTAAAGGCTCCAGTTTCTTGTTGGCAGTTAGAGGCCACTTTCAGTTCCTTGCCAATATGGCCACTTGCTTTATTAAAGCCAGTGAGAGAGGGTGACTCTTAGCTGGACAGGTGTCATAACTTAATGTAAGATAATCATAGAAGTGACCTTCCATCCCCTTTGCTATATTCTATTGGTTAGAAATAATTTACAGTATCATCACACTGAAGGAGAGGTGATTGTACAAGGTTATGAATACCAGAAGACAGGCATGATTGGAACTATCTTAGAGTCCTGCATATATGTTTATATACAATCCTTTCAAAAATCATAGGTTTTGATGTAATTGGGAATGTGTTTCTTTCTTCTTAAGTACTTGGCAACTGTACAGGATGATTTAAAGTATTACCACCTATGTTCTACATTTAGAACATCTACAGTAGAGTGTGGAACTGAAGGAGGCTAAAATATTTTTATCATAGGAAATAAAATGTATAAAAGCAGGGTGGGAAATACTGCATCTTATTTACATTGGATATTTGTAGCTTTTGGCACCTCTTTTAGACTTATAGAGAACTCGTTATGTTGCTATGTTTGTCACTTCGTAATCTGGACAAGTTAATGTTGTATCCCCAAAAAGCAACATTATCACATGGAAAAGGTTTATCCTTTGGAAGAAACTTTTCTACCGCATCTTACCTTTGTAGCAAATACTGTCCATTTTAGGGGTGCCTGGCTGGCTCCTTTGGTGAATGATCTCAGGATTGTAAATTCAAGCCTCATGTTGGGTGTACAGATTACTTAAAAATAAAATCTTTAAACAAAATTGTCTTTTTAGAAAACTCAGTTGCCTTAAGAAGCTTAGAAATCTCTTCAAAATAGAAAAAAAATATTCCAAATTATTATTATTTTCTTTTTGTAGAGTGAATCTATTCAAGTTCCTGGTGACCTAGCAAATATTCAAAGTACAATTCATCAGTCAAGTCCTAAATTTTAGGTTTTTGTGAAGATTTGGATTTGTAACTTATCTTTATATACTATAAAATATTTCCTTTTTAGAAAATTATGATGTGACATTTTTCATTCCTCCTATACCTCTTGGGTACTCCAAGATTTCTTAAATATTCCTTATGGGGCATCTGAGAAACATTTTCAAATACTTATTAGTGTTGAAATAATGTAGATCACCTGGAAATAATAAAACAAAAACTATCATCATCATTATAACATTAATAATTCACAAAAATAGTAACTGGTATCTGAATAGCTCTAATCTCTTTAACAGAAAATGTGGAGATCAGAAATGAACAACTCCTTCTGCTTTTCTTTTTCCCAAAAAAGAAAAAAGAAAGGTTTTCCTTCCTCTAGTACATTTGGAAAAAGAGAGATTTGTCTCATATCCCTGATGAGTCACTCTCCATATGGCCCTTGCTTCTGTGTGTTGCCTGATCTAACCATGCACACTGAATTTTCAGGCTGCTTTGCACCCAGCTGATCACTGGCCCCTTTTGCCTTATTCCCCATGATACTGCTAAACCAAGAGTGCCGTAGGAACCACCTTCTACTAAAATTTAAGAGGGGTCTGTAGCCCAGTACTGAACAAAGAACAACTTATGTCCATTGTTATAATCAGGGTTTTTACGAGTCTTATTAGCTTTCTCTCTGTTGGAGAATATATCCTTGACCAGGATTCTTATTCTTATCTGGCCTCTGGTCTTTGTCATGATGCTGGGCCTCCACTCTGTGGCCTTGCCCATCTCTGCAAAATTTCCTCCTGCATCCAGACATGTTTTATTATTATTATTATTATTATTATTATGCACAGCACTCAGCTGTCCTCCTAAAACATATTCACAAAGCCTTAACTTTCCTAATTCTAAAAGCATTGGTTAGATGTTTTTCTAGATAAGACTAATTCTTATCTAGAATTTTCCCTCCAGCTTTGTAATGATAACCACTACCCTTCATTGAGACATAAAATGCTGATAAATATTATTTATTGAGCTCTTTAATCATGCTATGGACCACTTTATGTATTTCACACTCTATATATTTTGAGTCATTTAAGTTTCAAAATAACTCCCTTATTATTCCATTTTAAAATACAGTGATTGTGAGAAGAGGCTATATGCTTTAAAAGCATGTGTATCCTAACAACACTACTGGAGAAAACATTAATTGTCCCCAGGTTTCAAGAGTGGGGAACTCCTATATACGGAGTTCCATAATTTCTCTTGTAAGTAGGACAGCCAAGTATTTCTGGCTACAGAATCTCCCAAATTAATCATGATACCTCACTACAAACAAACCTGGATTCCTAAAAAGAAAAAAAAATGTATACTTTTATGATATTATCTGTTGTGGTACCTAGAATACTGTCTACCCTATACCCCAAGATGTCTATATCCTAGTTCCAGGAACCTATGAGTAAGATTACAGGACAAAGGGAAATTAAGCTCATAGAAGGAATGATTTGCTAATCAACTGGCCCTAAAATAGAGAGATTATCCTTGATTATTCAGTAGACTCAATGTAATTAATAGGGTCTTTTAGGAAGAAGGAGAGAAAGGAGTCAATGTCAGAGTGATTCTATGTAAGCAACACTTGATTGGCCATTACTAGCTTTGAAAATGGGAGGAAGATATGAACCAAGGAATGCAGGCAGCCTCAAGAAGATGGAAAACATGAGACAATAGAATCTTCTCTAGAGTCTCCAGAAAGGAGCAGAGCCCTGTTGACACCTTGATTTAGCCCAATGAGACCCATTTTTGGACTTCTGAACTTCAGAACTGTAAGATAACACTTTTGCATTACTTTAAGCCACAAAGCCTGTGGCAATTTATTGTAGCAGCAATGGGAAACTAATACATCTGTTTGACTTGTTATTATCTCTTATTTCCTGTTTCCAGTTTGAAAATTACGCTTTATTGATGTCTCAATTGATATATGATATTGATACTATTCCTCTTTCACCATTTTCCCTCTCCTTGACACTTTCAAGTAGAGAACTTGTATTTTTTTTTTCTTTTTGATCCTAACAAATTCCAGTGCTCATTTTACTTGCCATTAGCAAAACAAAACAAAACAACTCAGTCTTCCTTGACATTTAGGCTTCCAAATTTTATTTTAGCCAAAGGCAATAGAAGGTATGGCTACCAAGGGCTCTTTAGATGGAATGAAGCTTAGAGGAGGTGAAACATAAAGACTGTGCAAGATTTTAAGGTATACGTTATCTAGGTATAAAGGGGAGGGAAACAGAGTAGAGTCAAGGCACCCAGGTGCCACAACATAATCTAATACACAAAATGCTCAAAGTGGAAGATCACTGGAACAAAGTAAGAGAGTAAGGTATGAGAGATGGGGAAATATCATAGTATGTCAGATTGTATAGAGGTATGGTTGCACTTTGAGAAAACTTGGATTTTATCTTGGAGGCCATGGGGAATCTGGGGAATGTTTAACCTAAGAGGAACTTGACCACAGTGGAGTTTGGAAAGCAAATGGTGGTGGCAGTGCGGTGAATGAAATTATGCAGCAAGCCTAGAGGCAGGCAATTGTGTCAAGAGGCTTTTGAAGTACACTAGGAAAAGAATAACGGTAGGTACAACATATACTGGTGTCCTTTGGGGAGGTGGAAAGAAGTAAAGAGATTTGAAAGACTTCAAGAAGACAGAATCAATAGTATTCAACGACGAAATGTGGAGTGTGAGAAAGTGAAAGAAGTCATGTTGCTGGTGTGGAGCAATAGAATGTATGGTGTGTTCACCAATCTGGGAACGCAATAGGTTTGAGATAGAAGATGTGGTGTTCAGTTTCAGTTGAGTTTGAGTTACTCTGGATCATTCTATTGGAAATGTGAATCACTGTCACTTTCTTCTGGATTTTTACTCTGTGTTCGTATGGAGTATCTGTAAATTTCAGGACCTACTCCTTGCAAACTGATAAATGACCTGTCTTCCTTTGACATGTATTGTGTCAGCCTCTGCCAAGTAATGTGTGGTCATGTGCATACCTCTTTCGCTAATTCAGTTCCAATTTTTTTTTATTTAGCAAATTAACAAAATAATTAAACATTGAAACCGCATGAAAACATAGTGGGAAACCACATGCAGGCTTGATATTTAATAAAGAAGTAATAGTACAAATTAAAGTTTAGGAAATAAGAAAATGATACAACTGAAGCAAATGTAATAGACAATGATACCACAAAGCCTGTAAGAAGTCACTGTGACATTTGGGACAATTGGTGTAAAGGTTTTGTTGACTGCTTCAATATTGTAGTTTGGCCGCAACAAAAACCCGTGAACAATTTAATAATGTCAGATCAATGACAATAGAACCTGTTAATCTCAATCTACTTACTGTTTTGCTTATTGAACTGACTGGGGTTATTATTTGTACCTCACAAAGTAAAAATGAATTATTGAACTTGCTCTAGTATTAAAGGCTCATTGTTAGTACCTATTGAGGATTACCTATGAACATCTGATACTATGCTAAATGCGGTAGGAAATTAAGAAAATTAGAAGATGGAACCCCTGTCCCAAGGGAGCTTACATATCTTTTAGGAGAGGAAAGGTTAACAAGCACAGGAAACCATTAAAATAAAAAAAAAAAAGAATCAATTATCTATGTATCTTATATATGGAGAATTCAATAAATGCTAGCTAAATTCATCTGTTAACATTTTATTTTATTATTACAGCAATTCTAAAGAGCAAACGTTTATTTGCTTTATGGAAATAGAACAACTGTTGAAAAAAATCTCGTATGTATTACATGAAAGTTTCTAAAAAGTAAAGATAATATGCTATTTAGGTAACTAACCAAAGTATCAAGAAAGTATATCTACTAATTGCTGATTGTTACATTTTAGTATGTAACTTTTGTATAATTCAAGAATATCCTGTAACAATGAGAGCATGTACTTAAGCTAATATGATTTTAATTGAGGCTTGGGGGCCTTTGAAAATGTGCCTCTGTAAACAGCCCCAGGAACAATGACTTCCTACAAGGGGAAAGATGGATATTTTGAGTCTGGGAGAGGCTGTCTAGCATGTTAGTCTCTGCACTGCAGAGAAAATCCCTGGCATGCTTTAAAAAAGACTGATTTTTAATGTAAAGGCACATTTAACCATAGCTTTGAAAGTCTAAAAATTGTCTGTGAGGGTTTGCTTCTTGGTGGATTGGAAATCTACTAGTATTAGTAGGCAAGAGGTCACTGAATAACAGAAATCAAACTTTTCAAGTGATCTGATGCAAAATTTGATGGGACATACCAAAGTACTACATTTCTAAGAGCACAGCATTGAAGCCCCACTAACAGAAATAAGACTAACAAAATACATTCTTATGAACATATTATTGTGGTCATGGTTCCTCCATCTTCTAGTAAAAGTTAACCAACGCTGTAGACATTTCAAAAAAAAAACCCTGAGCTTACAAAAACATTACCATCTAGAAAAAAACTTGGTGGCATGGGCCATAATGTTCAGTGATTCTAGGTTCATGCACACCCACAGTAAAACAAGGTATGTGCTTTATTCCTTATCATTCAAGTTGTATTTCTGTACATTTGTAGTATATTGATAAAATGTCCTAACAGCCCACAAGACAGATTCCTTTTGTGTCTTCTCTCAATTGGTTTTACAGTGCTAATTTCTGAAGCGTTCCCCCTCTTTTTTAACTTGATTCCATTTTCATTAATTTTCCTCTCTGTCACCACAGTACACTCTTTAAAATGCAATCCAAATCATGTCACCTACTGCTTCAAATCCTTCTATCAACACTATTACCATGAGGCTAAATCCAACACCAGAAGCTGTGAACTGAATAGGGCAAATTACTTGGACGAGCAGGCAGGGAATGTATGCTAGCTCCCACACTGGCCTCTACACTGCCCCCCCCCGCCGCCCCCCCCCCCCAAACAAGAGATGTGGTGGAACCAACCACGTGGGATAGCAGTTGGGGGGTGGCAGTTTCTAGGGCACGTTTGTTATACCAAGAGTCCAGATTAAGCTGGTTAGTTTTAAAAATGCACAGTATAGTTGAAATTTTGCCCAATGTTTTATTTTTATATCTTATGCACTTATATTTATTTATAATTTCTACTCAAATTCAGGAAGAGTTAAGTTTGCACATAATAATTTACAAATGACTATTAAAATGAAGACATAATGAAAGATAAACAATATGTGAAAAAGAAGATGTCATTTCAGTTACCTTTTTGTCGATGTACATGGACTCCTCCCTGTTTCGCCTATCCTGTGTATTAACATGACTTCTTCAAGGATATTTTTTCCTTCTCATTTCCCCTAATTTTTGTCTTTAGGATTGGCATCCGTTTGTATTTTATTCCTATTTACTTCATTTTTTTTAAGTTTATTTATTTGGAGACAGAGAGAGACAGAGCAAGTGGGGGAGGGGCAAGAGAAAAAGGGAGAGAGGGAGTATTACAAGCAGGCTCCGCGCTGTCAGTGCAGAGCCTGACACAAGGTTCAGACCCACAAACTGTGAGATCATGACCTGAGCTGAAACCAAGAATCTGACACTTAGAGGACTGAGCCACCCAGGCGCCCCTAGTTCTGTTTACTTCTAATTTCCTCTGTACATCTTCTTTTTAAATCTGGGAGTCCACATTCTTCCATGAATATGTAAATAAGTGTCATTACTCTCCACAGATACTGTATCTCTTTATTTTTCCTCTTCACAAAGTCACTACAACTCACAATCTCATAAAAAGAGTTCACAATTCTCAGGAAAGAACCTAGGAACTTTCCTTTAATAAAATTCATGCCCTTGACTCATAGCACTTCCTTTGCTATGTTGAAGTCACCTGTCTACTGACCAGAGAAGGTTTTAATTCTTTCCTCACTGATTTCAACCTTTGCTTCATAATCCTTTACTCTAGCCTGTGTTTTGACCCTGTATCTGAAACTACTAATTACCTTACAATTATGTAGATTTCCAATATGCACTCTTCATTTCCTCTTTTGAATAAAGAACCCCTTTATATTTATAGTGCATTGGCAACCAGCCAGGGACTACATATCTAACCTTCTTTGCAATTGTTCCTTTCTGCCATCTTCCTCAATGTGCCATGTGACCAAGGTCTGGCCAATGGGCTATGAGATAAGAACTGTACTGCTTCCAGATCAACTGCTTACCCTACACTTCCCTTTTACTGCTTCTTGAAGACTATTTAGAAAAGGAAAACAGCCTAGGGATGGTAGAAGAACAAAACAGAGAGAAGCAGAATTTCTGGATTACTTTGTGGAGCTAACTGCCTACCCACACCTGCCTACATTTGAACTGTAACTTTAGGGAGCAGTATACTTGTTTGTATAAGTATATTTTGGGATGTGTTGGAAAAGCAGCTTAGCCTGTACACAACCTAACAAAACATCTTGAAGATAATGCTGAAATCTCTGAGAGCATATTCCCTCTGTCCAAAGACTACCATTTCTTTTTCTGTCTCAGCCACCTACATATCTTAGTAGTCTCTGTACTCCAAGAAGTAAAATATCAAAATCTCTTCTCTGGTTCTGATCTTCTATGCACATTGGTCTTTGTATACTCTAACTTACTTCCAAGCACGGTCTGCTCAGACTCGCTTAGTGTAGACTGACTTGCTTCTTTATCTACCTGGATGCCAATTTAAGATGCCAAAAGAATAGTCAAGGAGGAAAAACGGGAGCATCTGTTTGGAAAAGAAGAAGAAGAAGAAGAAGAAGAAGAAGAAGCAGCAGCAGCAGGAGGTATTTGCCAATGTCATATGCTACTGAAAAGTCAAGTAAGATGAGATGTGCCTGTTATAGGAAGGTTGTAGATGGATGTAGAAAGCTTGGGGGTGTGGTGCATATACTCTGAGGATTTACTTGGAGGAATAAGGAGACACAAATGATGTTAATTCTAGAGAGCTGGAAATGTAGGGGAAGAGAAAGCAAGAGATAACAAATGTTACTTTATCACATTTCAGGTGGGAAATTCTCTTGTCCTCCTTACTCTGTAGCTCCATTTTTGTTTCCTCTGGTTTTCTCCAACACTTTCTTTTGTCTTACTTTTCCACATAGTGCCATGTGTCCTGGCATCTTTTCCAACATTCTCTCCCCAAAAATCACCACTGATCGAATCCCCAAGCACTCTGATCTGCATAGACGTCATCTGCCTTAGCCATTCCACATTCTTCTTACTTTATTCTTTTTGCCTAGATTTTTAAAAAGTGGGCTTAATTTCCCTATTGACAGAAACAGTATCTACTAACTATAAAAACTTGGGAATGCACATAAAGTCATTAGAGTGACTCATAACTTTCAAAACAACCACTGATAAGGTTATTATGAATTGTTTAGGGTTTCTTAGTGATCTCTTATATGATCTATTTTCAGAAATGTTTCCCTGGTTATAAAAATTTTGTTTTTTTTATTTTTAAGGTAAAAATATATAAGCTCAATCCTACCAAGTACATTGTTAAAATACTTCATATCATTTTTTATTTAATATAAGAAATAATAATGTGTGTTAAATCTGCCCATGATATGGTACATCTGTAAAGTAACATTGGGCTACTACAGATATTATTTTATGTATTTTGTTGCCATTTAAAGAGGACAGGATATTCTTTCATATTGCCTTCATTTATGTTACACTTCATTTATAAAATACTTTGTTCATTTAGTGCATCTTATCATAAATTATACATTGCTTATTATGAATGATGTTACCCTGGTGTTTCAAAATTCTGTTTGCTTATGTGGATTTTCCCATTCTAACTTTTTACATGCCATTTTCGATTGTTTCCTTTCATCCACTTATACATTAATTCCCTTATATAATATTTATTCTTGTGTCAATTTTGTGTGTTGCACTAAAGATATCATCGTGTATAGGACAGGCCCTGTGCTTGCCTTTACAGGGCTTATAGCATGGTGGGTGATACAAACAAGTAAATGGGTGATTATAACACAATTGATAAGCATGGTAATTGGGAAATGCTGTGTGCTGTGAAACCATACAATGTGTCTCTGAATTAGAAGTAAAAGAAGTAAAAGACTGGGCTGCCTGAGTGGCTCAGTAGGTTAAGCACCTGACTCTTGGTTTCAGCTCAAGTCATGGTTTCATGGTTACATGAGTTCGAGCCCCACATCAGACTCTTAGGATCTTCTCTCTCCTTCTCTTTCTGCCCCTCCACCTCTCACACTGTCTCTGTTTTTCTCAAAATAAATACATACACTTAAAAAAAAAAGTGAAAGACTAATGAAAGATTTCTGGAATGGTTACAAGGGGAAGAACTCAGTGCAACAGGTAAGGAATAAAACAGTGAACACTAGACAGGTTGAAATGACCCTTTCAATTGTATGGAAAAGGTTGGGCTTTATCCTAAACACACACACACACACACACACACACACACACACACACCCCACAAAAAAAAACACAAAAAAAACCCATGAATCAACGGATTCATTCAAATAAATGAAATTATGAAAACAGCACTTTAGGAGAGATCATTCTAGTCTCAATGTGGAGTTCGACTTGGAGAAATCCAAGAGGAGCAGTCAGGAAAACTATAGGAGGCTATTTAAGTAATCTAGGAGAGAGGTAATTATCACCTAAGTTAGGTGGTAGCTCTGGGAATAGAGAGAACTGAAGCATTTGAGAGACATCTAGGAGGGAATGTTTCATCTAAATGAGGAGTCTATCAGTAGTTAAATGTATGAGTCTGGAGCTCAGGAGACAGATCTAAGTAGGAGATCAAGATTTGAGTCATAAACCTGTGTGATAGATATTAACTGGATGGATGGATGGATAAGCTCATCCAAGGAAGGTGTGTAGAATAAAATCTCCAGACAAAATCCCAGAGAATGACAGCATTTCAGGATTTAAGACAGTGATTCTCAAGGCAGAGAAAGGAATGGCAGTGGTGAGGTGAGTTGGGGGTTCTCAGGGATAAGAGAATGCCCAGGGAAAGAGTAGAGAATCTATAGTTTTAAAATAAACAACACATTATTCCTTTGTCTTCTTTCCAGTCATATTTCATTTATTTTTGACATTTCAAACATTATTCTTAAAAATAATAAGTGAAAATAATAAGTGAAAATTTTAGGCTAAACACAGGAGGTAGGTAGGTTTTAAAGAGCTAGGCAATAGAACAAACTTAGCCAGAGAAGTTTGGAGAAGAGAGCGAAGGACTGAGTAGCTAATGGAGGTGATTAAATATTTGAGGGCAGAATTTGGCTGTGAAAAGAGGAGAGTGGTAATGAGGTAGCTGAGAGGCGAGGCAGGATTGAATCAGGGAGGTGCATCCCAGAAATGGAAATACCTGAGTATGTAACTACCGAAGAGAAGTATTCACTAGAGGGAAATAAAGTATAATCTATAATACAAGTCACTGTGAAAGAAGAAAAGGAATCTCAGAGCACATATGCGCATTGTCTGTAGACAAAAATTGTAACATGTCTTCCACTGTAACTGGAGGGAAGAAAAAAAAGGCGATCAAGTTATATGTGGGTTTTAGGTTTGGTGACAAAAAGTTTAGAATTAGGGGGGCCTGGGTGGCTCAGTCAGTTAAACGTCTGACTCTTGATTTTAGCTCAGGTCATGATCTCAGCATCCTGAGATCAAGCCCCATGTTGGGCTCCACACTAAGTTTGGAGCCTGCTTGAGATTCTCTCTGCCTCTCCCCAACTCGCGTGTGCTCCTAAGCACATGCTCTGTCTCTCTAAAATAATAATAAAAAATGTATGCAATTAAATTTCACTCTTCCATTTTATCTTAGAGATTCCACCTTTTTATAGAGAAATTTAAAATATTTTTCATTGTTCTCAAACCTGTTATGTTGTCTTAATTTTATTTAAGTAGTCCCCCTTATCTGCAGTTTCAGTTACTCAAGGTCAACCAGGGTCTGGAAGCAAATGATCATCCTTCTTATAAATCCTCACAAGGTCAATAGTAGCCTAAGCCATAGTCACAATGCCTAAATCATTCATCTCACTTCATATCATGATATAGGAATTTTATCATCTCACATCATCACAAGATGGAGAGTGAGTACAGTACAATAAAATATTTTGAGAGAGAAAGACCACATTCACGTAACTTTTATTACAGCATATTGTTATAATTGTTCTATTTTATTATTAGCTATTGCTGTTAATATCTTACTGTGCCTAATTTATAAATTAAACTTTATCACAGGCATATATGTATAGGAAATAAACATAGTACATACAGAGTTCAATACTATATGTGATTTCAGGCATCCACTAGGGGTCTTGGAACGTATCTCCCATAAATAAGGAGGGACCACTATGTATATATGTGTTTACATATATGTATGAGCATTTGTGTCTGTATAAACAAATGTATTTATCAAAGTATCCATGATGGTGTATGTATGTATGTGGCAGAAATATATATACTTGCATGTGTAAATGTCTGTAGGTTCCAGATAGCTTGAAAGTTAAGAATAAATAAAAATAAATAAATAAGATCATGCGTTTCTAATCCTGGCCTCACTATTTACTAGGTTTGTGACTTTGGGCAAGATACCTCATTTCCTTAAACTTTGCTTCTTCATCTGTGATAATGAAATAAGGAAAATACTACTACTATATATTTCATACGATAATTTGAGGATTAAATAAGATAAGCCACACACATAGAAAGCAGGGCACATAATACTCTCTATGTTAAAAATGTTATTATTTTTTATTTTTACCCTTTCTATATAAATATATATATTTTTTAATTTTTTTTAATGTTTATTTTCAAGAGAGACGGAACATGAGTGGGGGAGGGGCAGAGAGAGACAGAGACAGAATCCAAAGTAGGGTCCAGGCTGTGATCTGTCAGCACAGAGCCAGCCATGGGGTTCGAACCCAGGAACTGTGAGTTCATGACCCAAGAAGAAGTCGGAGGCTTAACTGACTGAGCCACCCAGGCACCCATCTATATTTTATATTTTATTGCTTCCTTTTATTTTTCACTTCCTATTATATATCTTTGCTTTATGAAGACTCACTTGTTATTTTATTTTTTTAATGTTTATTTATTTTCGAGAGACAGAGAGAGACAGAACATGGCGGGGGGGGGGGGGGGAAGGGGCAGGGAAAGAGGGAGACAGAATCTGAAACAGGCTGTAGGCTCTGAGCTGTCCGTACAGAGCCCAACGCAGGTCTGGAACTCACAAGCCACAAGGTCATGACCTGAGCCAAAACTCAACTGACTGAGCCACCCAGGCACCCCTCATTTGTTTTTTATATTATGCATATATTTTGAAATTAGTATCCTATTTGTAATTCAGATTGTAAAAATAATCTTAATTCTATCTATCTATCTGTCTATCTATCTGTCTATCTATCTATCTATCTATCATCTATCATTCTCCATGTTGAATGAATAAAGCTTCTGTTATCTTCTACATCATCCTCTGCCTGGTTTAAGATTATACGCCCAGCTTTTAAAAATGTTAAAAAAATATCTTTCAATAAAAACTCTGTAAGGTTAATATTTCGCAAACACATTT
Source organism: Prionailurus viverrinus (assembly GCF_022837055.1). Classification (NCBI taxonomy): domain Eukaryota; kingdom Metazoa; phylum Chordata; class Mammalia; order Carnivora; family Felidae; genus Prionailurus; species Prionailurus viverrinus. The sequence goes on from NC_062567.1 coordinate 99,047,454, forward strand.
GCCACACTTTTAGTTATATCTCTGTATTTTCTGTACATTTAACTCTTTTCAATGCCTATCACTAGTTTTCCTCCCCAAATTTACCATCCTTGATCTTGTTTGTTTCATCTGTCAATTACCTATGACTTGCTTTAGACACACTTTTTCAAAATAGTTTATTTTATGAGACCTTGTCTAGCTCTTGCCTTCACATTTGGAGGGCAGCTAGGCAGAATGTGGAAATTATGGGTCACAATCTTTCCTTTCAACCTCTAGGGGTGTTGTTCCCTTGTGCTCTGGCATTTGGTGTTTGAAAAGAATGTTGGGCCAGTCTTACATTTTGCTTTTTTTGTGTTTGGAGCATTCTTTATGCTTAGAATTCGCTAATGTCACCAAGCTATTTTTTGTTGTGTAAATGTTGTTATTAATTTGCTTAGGACATGACTAGTCTCTCAATCTCCAAATATTGATTATTTTTTAAAATTGGATAATTTTCTAGAATTCCTCTTTGATTATTGTTACAATGGACTTACTCTGCTTTCTTTTGGAACTCTATCATATATTAGCTGCATTTCCATTTGACTTGCCATTATTCTCATTTTCTCTGTCAGTGTACTCTCTGCCCTTTTCTTCTGGATTCCTCAGTTTCTTCTCAGTCTTGTCCAGTAAATTGTTAATTAAGTTTTCTGTGATGTCAAGTCTGCTAATTATTGATTCAGACTAAAGTGTTTTTTAATTCAATAAGTGTACTGTTTATCAACAGTTTTTCCTCATCTTTGTCATCTGTTTCTATTTCATATGGGCATTGTTTCACTGATTTGTTTGTTTCTGTTTTTCTTTCTACTCCTTAAGAAGAGTGTGAACCTACTGAATCAGGCACTGTTGTCCTTTTCTTGCATTGAAACCCTTTCTTACATGCTTTTTGTTATTTTTTTTCTTTTTTATCTTTTTGGTTTCTTGTTTTAAAAAATAAATGTACATTTAAGATAGTTTTATAATTATAAATTGCTCTGGGTTTCATTACAAATTCTCACAATTCTCTATCTAAATCCTTCACAAAGGACCCCATCAAGTTGCCAGTGTTTTAATCTGCCTCCTGAAAATCTTAATAGAATGTCTCACTTTTCACACAAAATTAACATGCCCAGACTAGACTAAGAATCACCTTCTTCCCCTTCTGAACTCCCACAACAACTATGCTATCATTCTGCCAGTCATTCAGGTTTAATTGGAGTATCTTTTACTTTTCTTTTTGGCCCTTTCGTAAGGACGGTTTCCTGTATTACAATGGTTCGTGTGGTGTTTCCTTCACATTTGTGCTGTTCTTTCTCATGTCACAAGTTAATAACTATTTTAATAACTATTTGGTCTTGTCCTGCTTCAAAGCAACCTGTGTAATATTATCAAATTATTCAACTTGAATCGTGCATTCTTTAGAAGCTTTTTATAACTCTTTTTGCTTACTGAATTAAGTACCCCTTCCTCCCCATGCAGTCAAGACTTGTCAATATTGATCCAACCTACATGTAAAGACCTATCTTCCACCAGTTAATGTGTACTACATTCTAGATTGATCTACTGGTCTGCAAGAATGTCTGTGGCTACCCACCTACATTCCCAAAGAAGGCATTCCTTTCCCAGTTCATATTTTATTCTATGAACTTATTGAGGTTCTATTATGAGGTAAGAAGGCCTAGTTATTAGAAATTAAAATGTAAATATAATGTATCTTAACTAACAGACAATTCTGACATATATAGCTCATACTCTAACATAATGATAGCCCAAATCAAGTGCAGTGAGAGCACAGAATAAAAGGAAGAATGCTTCCAGGGAATTTGGATAGGCTTCACAGAGAAGGTGATTTTAGAGCAGTAATAGGAAACATGAATTTGAGTTTACTATTCAGAGAAGAGTGAAATGGTATTCCATAAAGTAGAGATAATGTGAGAAGAGTAACAAAAAAAAGAAAGTATAATTTATGATATATTTGGGGCAAGATATATACTCTAGCATACTCATCTTTGAAGTATTTACAAGGTTTAGAACATGATCAGGAATGTATTATGTGCTCAAATAGGTATTTGTTGAATAAATGAATGAAAGACTGCCAGATGAAAATATTAAAGGTACATAATGGAAGATAGGATTGGAAACAAAATATGAAGCTGTATTGTAAACGGGTGAATGCTAGCTCAGAAGTTTGGGCTTTATCTTATGAGTAATTGGGAATCAGAGACTTTTGCACATGGAATTGAATGTTAAAGTGAAAGTTTCAGCCATCATTTCAACAATATATGTACCATACCAGGTACTGAACTAAGCAGTAAGACAGACCATCCTATAGAATTTTCAAAAACAAGAACTGGCCACAAGCCAGCTTAGCCACTCTTGAATTGGTCGAAAGGATATCAAGTAAACATAAGTTTCATTGAGTGGAGACTGTTATGTGAGTCTCTGTTCCATCCATAATAAGGAGAGTTGGGGGGGGGGGTTGCTTTTCCTTCACCTCAAGTCAAAAAGTTGTGTTTTAAGACCACTCCAGTATATTCATAGGCACTTTCTGCAATGTGGAGAGAGGTCATAGACAGAGTGGGCAGATAGCTGACTCCCACTTTCAAATTCTAAAAGCAGAAAAACAACTGGATAAGTAATCTAATAGCTAAAGGAGAAGCTATTTCTTGTTGTAGCAAAAATGATTGAATGCTTGAGTGTTTTCCAGGGGCCCCAGATAGGTCAGGAACTAAAGGAAGCCTATGGGTATTATCTTAGATCTTGTGTAAAGGGCTGCCTGCAGGAGCAAACAGACATCACTTTCTGGAATCTGGATTATGTGGGATGTAGAAGGAATAATTGAGCACTCAGTATAAAGATGCTTTTGTTTGGATTTAGGGAACTGCCAGGGAGAGATCATCAGTGATTGAGCAATCTCCAGAGAGCCCATGGAAGCACTAATGAGGGAGAGAGTCTGTTCTGAACAGCTGCCAGGCCCACTGAATGCAGCTCAGGACAATAAGTTCTGCTATGCCCTCCATTCTGCTCTGTCCTTCCTGGACTTAACTCTGCGGTGTTCAGAAACTAATGTTTTCAAGCTGGGCCGAGGAAAGGATAAACTCAACCATCTCCCTCTCTTTATTGTGAGCTCCCTTCTCCTCTCTGCACCAATCCCCCACCCCTTACCCCCTCAATGGAAGGATACATGTCTATGTTAAATCAAGTTGTACTTAGTATTTTACTTATAAAACTGGGATAGTAACTTTGTTTAAAAGTGGCCATTTCCTTAGAAGGACCAAAAAAAATCATGAGACTGATTTTTCATCCAGTGGAAAGAAAACAACTAAATACAAGGACAATGTGAAACTAAAATAAACTTGTTTTATGATCACATCTTATGAGTCATACTTACCCACTATATGGTTACATAGAGAAATTTTATGAACTTAGCTGTGTTTGAGAAATATCTTCCACATGCTGAAGAGTAATAATCTGAAGTAGGATAGATGAATCAGGAAGACCATCTCTTTCTGTCAAAGTTCTTCTTTATCATCAAGTTATCACCTCATGCATTAAGTCATGAGTGCTTTTCTTCCACTGCCTTAATCTGATCGCTTATCAATTTATTCAGTAGGTATTTATTGAGCGAATACTATGTTTCAGCTATTGATGTGATGCTTAGAATGAATCAAGGAATTAAACTAGTAAAAGTCCCTATCCAGATGGGGTTTATATTCTATTTGGTAGAGATGGACATGATACCTGAGTACCTTTCACAGTACACTAGAAGATAATAAGCATAATACCATAAAGAAAACAAGAGAGTAGGATAAAAGAATTTGAAAAAGATGTATTGGCGATAGTACCTTCATTTTAAATACAAAAGCCATTAGGCCTCCTTTAGAAGATAAGATTTGAGTGGGTCTTGGGAGATGTGAGAAAGTTAGGCGTGTGGATATATGGAGGAAAGAACCAGTACCCAAGGCTTAATATGGGGTAGAGTTTGGTGATTTGTGAAACAGTAAGGATCCTTTGCGGCTGAAGAGAGCAAGCTGGAGGATTGTAGTAGATGAGGTCAAAGATATAATAGCAGCCAGATTGTGTAGGACCTTGAAGCTCATTGCAAGGACTTTGACATTTATATTCAGTGAGACGGGAAGTCATTAGAAAAGCTCGGCAGAGGAGTGACATAATCTGACTCATGTTATAAAAGAATTGTTCCTTTGATCTTTGGTAGCCTTTATTGTTCATAGGACATTTACCATAGCTGATTTTTTTTTGCAGTGTGGTTATTTGTGTGTAAGTCTTCTCTTCCAAATTATGAATTCACAAATGAAAGAGTCTAGGTCTTACTCAGCTTTGAATTACTTATAGTGAGAAGCCAGTACTTTGCATGTAAATGACACTCAATCCACATTTGTCAGAACACAGTTTTACATTCCTTTAGGCAAGTGATACTGATATTGTCTGACATTCAAAGAATTATTTCATCTATTAGAATATCTTATTATTCTGGACTCATTATTCTCTTATGCCAAATAGCATAAAATTGACTATAAAATTGCATTTTCTATATGTTTGACTCTAGTATACAGCTCAGGTCATTCTACTCTATCCTGTTATTCTATGTGATCATGAACTGTTTCTTTCTCTATCATAGCAAACTGTTTAATCATACGTGGATTTGATTTTTTAATTTGTTATTTTCCTTCTTTATTTTCTGGGTCTTCTATACAGCCCTATCTCCCTACATATCTTTTTCACTGTTAAATCCTTAGTGTCTAATTCACTGTTTGACGCATAGTAAGTACTCATAGACATTCTTGAGTGCATAAAAGAATCAAAAGTGTCCTGTTATCATAACACTCTTACAACTAGAAAGGTTCACCCAATCTAATGTGAATCATCCAGGTTTATTTCCATATGTCTCCTGGCTAGCTTCAGATGTGTAGGGTAAATCATGGCATTTCCATTACTTCTGAAGAAGAAACAAATAATGAAAGAAAAAAGGAAGAAGAAAGAAAGGGAGAAGAGAAAGAAAGAAAAAAAGGAGTGAGAAAGGAATGGAGGGAAGGAGGGAGGAAATGAGGGAGAAAGGGAGGGAGGTGAAGGAGAGCAGAATTTCCCACTCCAAAATATATCTCTGTAGCATATAAGGGTTATTTTAAACTAGGATATGGGAGAAGCTCTGAAAACTAAGTAGAAGTGACCCTTTTGTAGGAGACATTTACATTTATAAGAGAATCTTCCTTTGTAAGGGTGTCTCCCTTTCTGTACCAGGAAGAGAAGAATGACTAAATCTCTAGAAATTCTATCAGTGGAGAAGACTGCTGGCTTAAATTTGCATGATGATCATACCTTGCTTGCTGTGCTTTGCCCAATAACCTCCGACGATCAGGCCTCCCACCCCCACAACATCTTTTGTCATTAACTGAGCTTGTTATTTAAGGTGGTGGCTTGGGCCATTTGGGGGAATTACTGTTTCCTGAGTATTTCGCATGTATACAGGAGGTATACATGTTATTAAACTTGTTTGTTTTTCTCCTGTTAATCTCTCTTTATTACAGGGGGCAAGAGAGGGGTGGATCTTAGCCAAGAACCTAGAAGGGTAGAAGGAAAATTATTTCTCATTCCCCTCCAAGGAAAAGAGGGAAAAAGGAAGGAAAGCAAATTTCTCATTGCTGTTGAGGCGAATTTTCTACCCATATCCTTTTAAGTTCCCCACGTTATCCTCTGTATACAATATTGCTTTGTACCTCACCATTTTTAATGGTTAAACAGTGAAAGGTACATTATGAAATAATACTTTCTGACTTGCTTGACATTGAGTGATCAAAAAAAAAAATCATTTCCCAGTGGGATTCTTATTCTGTAATAAAGAATAAAAAAACTACAGCTGCTTGTCAAAGAGTTGGTAAGATTTACCCAGTCTCTTTTACATATTAGGCAGCAAACATGTAGAACATAACAGCTGAGAACCTAGTGATTAATGTAGCTGACTGTGGAAATCAACTCCAGTGAACTTGCTTCATTGTAGAAAGCTTCTAGACCAGAACCTAATAGGCACTTTGGTGTTTTCATCCAGTCAGCCTGCTGTGTGCAAGATGAATGCAGGTTTAGATAGATTCATTACATTTGGAATGTTCTAATTCAGAGAGCTCCAAATTTAAGATTTGAACAATTTATGTTCATATGACTTTATAGATAGTCAGAGATGGTAAGGCACTATTTCTAGGGAGATAAAAGGAGACTTTAAGAAATCAGGTATTCTAGGTCCCTTATCATTAAAACTCCTAACATAAAGAAGGCACCATGGCCATTATTTTGATTGCAATGGAGAATGCAGGATTTCCAAAAACATCAAAGAACTGAAATCTTATCCTGCCGACATCTTCTTGTAAGGTGTCAAATACATGTTATCTGTGGTTCTTTTCAGAATCTTACATGATAAATATAGCATTGGCCTTGCCCAAGAGGTAGGGAAGGAATCCTGCAGCAAAGCATAACAGAAAGGCAGAAATAGAGGTCAACAGACCTGCTTTTCCCTGAGAAAGTATAATCCAACCTTTATGAACTAAATTATCCAGACACTGATCATTTGCTCTATTAGGTATACATTAAAATTAAAAAGAAAAAAGAAGGAAAATAATAAAATAAGCCTTTTTACTGAGTCTTTATCAACAATTTTGTTGACATGAATCAACAATTCCTTTTCATGATATTATCTTGTTATTGGTCTGAATGATTTTTGTCTATCTTGCTCAAACTCTATTATTGGTAACACTTACTTGACTGTATTTGATTCATTAAGACACTAGCTTCTTTTTATGTCTTGTCTTTGTGTCAGATGCTAAGGAGTAAGTTCTCATTGGTTAGAGCATTTATCCTGTAATCAGGCAACCTGGGTTTCAAAGTTGAGTTAAATTCTGACATGTCCTAACACCTTCTCTTGATTTTAATGTTGATAAATCATTAATTGTTCTGAGCCTCAGCTTTGTCATCTGTAAAGTAAGAATAAGTATAAAACTATCTTTAATAGTGGTTATAAATATAGAAGAGGAAGTAAAGGTGACACCTCTTTTTAAACCATTAAAAAAAAAAACAAACAAACAACCTACAGATGTGTAGGGTGATGTTATGTTACCAAATGGCCAAAACTTAAGCCCATATTATTTGTGATTTCCCATCTTTTTGTTTTCTGGTTTACTTTTAAAATGGATCCTTGCTATAGTGGGTTGACTAAGGCACCCCAAAAGATGTATGTCCAGGTCCTAATCTTTAAAATTCATGAATGTGAACTTATTTAGAAAAGGGTCTTCTTAGAAATAATTAAGGGTCTTGAGATGAAATCATCCTGAATTGGGTTTGGGCTCTACATCCAGTGGCAGGTGTCCTTATAAGAGAAAGATAGAGGGAGATTGGAAATACAGATACACACAAGGACAAAGTGAAATTCGGAAGCAGGGATTGGAGTTCCGTAGTGGCAAACCAAGACATGCCAAGGATTGTTGACAGGTGCCAGAAGCTAGAACCAAAGCATGGAACAGACTTTTCCTCAGAGCCTCAAAAGAAGCTAACTCTTCACTCACCTTAATTTTGAGCTTCAGGCATCCAAAACTGTGACAGAATAAGTTTCTGTTATTTTAAACAAATTACTCACTTTGTGGTAATTTGTTACGGCAGCTCTAGCAAACTAATACAATTGCATTAGGGCATTTCTAGAGTAACCACCCTAGACTCTTTCTGAGCTTACTAAATGTATTCTGCCTTCAACATTAATGATAATTAGGGGGAAAAATTCCAAGATGCTTTTCAAACTACATTCAACACTTGCACTAACGGTTATGAACCTGTTAGACGAGAAAGATTGCATTGTGATTATATTGAAATTTGTTCTCTTTCTTTCAAAAATCAAGTAGGTTAAGTTTCAGTTCTTATTTGAGGTGCAAATTTATATTTCATATTTGAGGTGCAAAGTTATATCTCATTATTGCAGTTTAGGCAAAAATTATTTGAAGAAATTTCAGTACCTTTTCAACCTCTTGTAAAGTAACAGTCAATATCTTTAGAGTTTCAGTTTTGATATGCATAGCTATCCCACATACTGTGTTTTATTTACTTGGGACTATTTTATTGGCAAAAATAATTTTGAAAAATATATTCTTTGGATCAATTATCTTAGTAATAGACTTAATTATTAAATGTAATTTGCAAGAGATTTAACATTTAATTGTCAAAACATTTGATACATAGTAATGAGTAAAATGTATAGCCTGTTCATTTTTTTTAATATAATACTTACATTTTCTCATAAAGTGAAGGAAAAATATTTTTACATCTTCCATAACAAGCCATGCTCCTGATTCTGTGTTTACTCTTACAAAATAATAATAATAATAATAATAATAATAATAATAACAACAACAAATTAGGTGGAAAAAGTAAAAGGGGATCAGCTCTTTTATGAATCACATTTTTTGTATTCCTTTTCTTTTGGACGTGGATAGATAGCTCTTGCTGGCCTGATATCATTTATTTTTAGCCCCGTACTAAATTAGAGAAGGAAGTAGGGGAGCAATCCAAAATGTTAGTGAGGAGATACTCAGCAAAAACACTACAAAGGTTCTCTTGTTCTCCTTCTGGATCAGAGGAGGCTTTGTGAGTGAACCATTGTACAGATGAAGAAACAAATACTCTCAAAGACTCCTGCAAATGAATCTGTTTGAATCTTGTCAACTTGCAGGAGCTCTACAGAAGATGCCCTGGCCTGCCCTTGGGCCTGCCCTCTTCTTGTGGTTACCAAGGATTCGGCGAGTGGTTCTTGACCTATCTGTGCCACGTAGCCCTTTGGTAGTTGGAGGAAACTTAAGGACCCCTCTTCTGAGTTATGTTCTTTTTAGTTTTGTGTTTTGTCTGTTTTTTGACTTTTCATTTTGGAATAATTATAATCAGGAATCAGGAATAATCAGGAAGTTCCAAAAATAATGCATGGAATCTGTACATGTTTCATCCAGCTTTCCACAGTGGCAACAACTTTTATGACTGCAGCACAATATAAAAACCAGGACACTGACATTGGTACAATGTTAACTAGATTATACAGTTTACTAAATTGTCATAGGCTTTTCGCATGCAATTAATTTTGTGTGTATATGTGTCTATCTCTGTAGATGTATCATAATTTTGTCAGGATTGTTGACTTTGAATTTATTGCCTCATACTACATTTCTCATATCAGATCAAAATTTATCATACATCTATGTCTTATGCCACATATTATCATAGTACGTTTCTAACATCATCTCTATAATTATCTCAGATCTACAAACACTGATAGAAAGATAGGAGAAAGCAAAAAAAAGAATTAAACATAGACTAAATATTTTCTCATAAATAAAGTGAAGCCCACCTGTATGTATAGAACACTTGATAGGTACAAAGTTGTTTTGATAGGAACTGGGAGATTGTCTTCCAAAACAGGAAAATTCAGCTCCCATGGCAAAAAGCCATTAGAAATAATCCACCAAAGAGAAGGAGAGAGTATCATTAGTTTATTGTAAGAATCTTCCATTTTTTCATGATATTTAGAAGTTTAGAAGTCAAAGAATGTTACTTTGATTGAAGACTTGAATTTAAGACCCAATCTCAACTGTATGGCCTAAGGTAAATCACTTAACCTCTTGGAGACTCAGTTTATATAGCTGTAAAAGAGGAAACCAGTGGCTCTAAAAATACTATGAACACAAAATAATTTTTTTTCATAGGCTGTGACAGTTATGTATTCAGCAAAACTATAAAGTAAGAAACTTCCTCTTGGAGATTTCATGTCCCTTTGCATTGTGGCTCTCATTGGATTGCTTGCTGTTCTGACATCCCTCCTTCAAAGTGCCTTACCATTTTAACCTGTTTAGTTTCCCTTGTTTTGAAGCATTATATGCTCTTGGCGAGTATTCCCAAATCAATTTGACTACAGATCCTGCAACCCCTTTCAGCAAAATCTATCAGCAAGTCACTTTGGGAAATGTTTTCCTCTGTCACTTTTCCTCTGGCATCTTGACATTTTTATGTATCTCTCCTACCGTATCTTCTTTTAGGAAAAGATATTTGATAAATCTATTCATTTTATTCTAATGGGGGAGCTAATGTTTCTATGTGCAGTTAACTTAGTAGATTTTTAAAAATCATGAATCAAAAACCACTTTTTGATAATCTCTAAATCATAGAGGAAATATATTAATGGAGCAAACTTGTTTTCCACGATCAGTATTTTATGTCATAGGACCTGCAAGATTTTGATTGGATAGACATTATCTTCTCTCACATTATACAAGAGTCTAGTGTTATTCTACCACTTTTATTTATATCTATTGATATATTTTTCCTATGTAGTTATCTTAGAAAGCATTTCACTTGCATTTTTGACATTAAAAAATATCTGACTCCATTTAATTTTTCAGCTAACAAAAATCTACTTTCATGCCTGAGCAGGCATGGAAAAAGACAAGTCAGACATTTTCATACTGGCAAATATTATTTTCTTTCTTAGCTTTCCTAGTAGCAAGGATTGTCACTTAACGCTGGTGACATTCTTGACTTGAAATTGAGCTTCTCCTCCCATATTTTACATTCACTTCTGTGTTTTCCATCTGATGGATTGATCTGACATCTATCATAGTGGCCTCCTGTCAGTTCCTCCACTACATTATCCCTGTAAAGCTCTTATACATACTTTACATCCTGTCATTCTCACAACTATAATGATCTTCTAAAAATCTGACTTTCTAGCCTCAGCATAGATGCTCTCACTCCTGATAGAAACGACTATAATCGCTGTGACAACCAGAAGGTACACAAGATCGTCATCAACTCTTGAGATATAAAACACCCCATATTGATCTGACACTTTATCTTTCTTCCATTATCTCCCTAGTTCCTCAAACCATTCTGAGAGCTATCCATGGCAGGTAACGTTATTCTTTACAACTTTTTGGAGGCATAGAGAAATTAAATGACTCACGTATCACACCAAAAACCTGGTTCTAGTCAGTTCTCCTGTGTTCCAAGCAAGAGGTTTTCAATGGACTGTCTTTGTAGTGCCCCAGCTCATATGAGACCAGTCATGCTTCAGGTGTTTGAGAATACATTTCAGGTCCTAAAATGTTCATGCCATCTCAAGGCAATATGCTGTACAACTTCAACAGCACAATATGCATCTTCCCCAACCTGCCAGTGAGTTCTCATTTTTGTTCAGATTATTAGTCTACATGCTTACATGACCTGCTCCTCCCTCCCTTAATTTCCACATTGCCTACTGCTTTTATCCTCACTGATTCTATGTATACCCTCCCATACTGGCCTTCTTGATATTTTTTAAACTTAGTGGGCTATTGTACTGGCTATTTCCTCTCCCGGAATCATTCTTCTCTGAGGTATGAACCACTCAGATATTCAAATGTTTCCTTTTCAGTGAGGCCTGCATTGTTTACCATTTCTTTCAGAATGGTAACCCTCCTCCCTCCTTCCATCCTTCTTAGCATGCTTTATTTTCTTCCATTGTACTGACCATTTTTAATATACTTATGTGATACATGTATTGTGTGTTATCTGTATCCCTCAACTGGAAGGTAAGCTTTTGGTGGGGACTTTGGTCTCTTTTGTCTGTTGCTGTATCTGTTGGAAAGGAAAGATTTTCTCTACTCTTCAATATTCTTCTAGCTGGTCTAACAGTTAAATTGACCTAAGACGGATTAACAGGAGAAAACAAGGAAACAAACAAACAAAGTTTATTATGTGCACATGGAGACCCAAGATTGAAATTGAGATCCGAAGCAATGATGAATGCAGGCAGTTTTACACGTTTTAGACAAAGAAACATAAATCTGTGAGCAATTGACAAGAAAAAGAAAAATATGAATGTCTGAGAGCTTCAATTAGGAAGGAATTCTAGAATTTGGGCTGAGGTAGTAAATTAAACAAACAAACAAACAAAAAACAAAAAAAACCCACCAAAATAAAAACAACAGCAACAACAACAAGAAACAAGGTTTGTTTATACATAGTTTTTAGCTCTGAATTTCCTATGTCTGACAATAAGGATGTCTCTCTCCCCCTGGTACAGGGAACCCACCTTTCACATGGCAGATTTATTTCCTACTTTCTGGATGCGAAGGGGGTCAGAGTGTTCTTTTTGTACTAGCTTCTTCTTAAGTAGTTTTAACTCAAAATAATCCGTATGCCAAAGTGGCACCTTTGGGGGCAGCATGTCCTTGGCCCCCACATATCCACAGCATTTACTGGGCTCAATAAATAACAGTTGAATAAGTGAACACACACTCTGCCAGGCTCTCTATATGTTTGCAGAGACCGCCTCCCCTCAGAAGTAGGCTTTGGGATATTGCCTGCATTTCTTAAGTTAGAGGGGTAATAACCCTGAGCTCCCTCAAAGGAGATTGTAGCAGAGCAAAAAGCTCACTTTTGCAGCTTGAGGGAAATCCAATTTAAAGAGCCACCATATTCCATAATAGAATATAGTTTGATAAAAGATTTTGAAAATAATTTAAAAGCTTCCTGGTCAGCATTACTTTTATCAGCTGATATATCTCTATACTGTCACTCTTCTTTTCAGCTTTGAAATTGTAAAATGTTTTTTTCCTCTGGCTACAAGTCTGAGGAAAACAGTATCTAAATGCTATTCCCTTGAAAATAGAGTGAGCAAGCTATGGAGAAACCCACAGGCAGCATTCTAATTTTTACATTTTTCAGTAAATAAAATGATTGTCTTCATTCATGGGACTAGTTTGCAAATACCTAGCTTTCTCCAGTTAGACAGTTATGTGTAAATGCTTTTGGCTTGTGTGTGTGTGTGTGTGTGTGTGTGTGTGTGTGTGTGTGTGTCTACCTATGTTTGGTGAATTGGTCGTTTAGGACCTTAGTGATTATTTCAGTGCCTGGATGAGCATTTTGGCTGTTTTCACCCTGAAAGGGTATAAACTATGTTCAGAGAGATGTGCTTCACTTCTTACATATTATGAAATATTCAAGGTCTACTAACCATCACAGAACGGCATTTCCAATTGGAAATCCTGGACAATGATTACTTCAAAACAAATGGGAAATATTTTAAAGACTCTGCTTCTTCTTTTAAGTGTTGGCTCTGAGAGGAAAAAAAAAAAAAAGATAGTCACTTAGGTGTTATCCTAACAAGCCCATCCAAAAGATTCCTCTTTCATCAACTTCTACCTTGTTTCCTTAAGATGTTGAATGGAGACAAAGGGAACTTTATTTCAGTGTGGATCTCCCAGAGGAAATGTTAATTGAGGGCAATGGTATTGTGTAGCAATTCTCTGGCTCTGTCAACTGTTCAAATTTGTTGATTTACTTGGAAAATGAGAATTGGGAAGGTGTGTTTGTGGATAAGCACTTGCATTTTTTTCAGATTGTGTTGGGCACTGTAAATGGAGGTGAGGAAGTCAAAGAATTTTTTTTTTTTAAAAGGCAGAGGCATGTCTCAGGAGGACTATCTGGTACAATAAGTGACATGCTAATTTTTTCTCTATTACATTTTTATTCTCCTTGAAGTTTATCATCGAGTAAAGGAAACAACAGCTTACTCACTCCGGTTTTTCATGAAGCCTAAGAACAAATACATCTCTCTCTCTCTCTCTCTCTCTCTCTCTCTCTCTCTCGGCAAAGCAAAAAGGAAAATTGACTTTATTTCAAGATGTATATCAAGTGGAGTAACAGTGTACTGTTTGAGACAAACATTAGGTGCACTCTTTCAAGCTATTTCACAGCATAGCCCATTTCTTGAAAAATCAGGTGAAGTTAGTCAAATAATAAAGAGAATGTCCTCAATTTTAAAGTCAATTATAGTGGATCTGAAGCAGTTTCTGCAAGTATAGTAAGTTAGTAGAGTTTTGGATTTGGCCCCTAGAACATGACGTTACTTTGGAGAATAAGACTGATGTGCTGAGCTAACAAATTCACATTTCTGTGGGAGCATCTGGTATGTGCATACAGTGACTGCACACTCACAAGATTGGTAGCATAGGGTGGGGCAGGTGGAGGAGTTTTGGGGAGAGCAATTCTTACTCCTAGTACATGAAAACAAAAGGACAGTCCTTGGTTTTTAAATAAGAGCTGTAAAACTATTTCTGTAGGGGGTTAAATAGTAAATATTTTAAGCTTTGCTGGCCACGGAGTCTGTCACCATTACTCAACTCTATCAACACTATACTGTGAAGGCTGTGTTTCAACAGAACATTATTTCTGGACTGGTGAGCCTGGGTTGCTCAGTCGGTTAAGCGTCCAACTCTTGATTTCAGCTCAGGTCATGATTTCTTGTTTCGTGGGATCAAGCCCCTTGTTGGACTCTGTGCTAACAACACAGAGATTGCTTGGGATTTTCTTTCTCTCTGCTCTCTCTGACCATTCCCCTGCTCGCTCTCTCTCTCTCTCTCTCTCTCTCTCTCTCTCTCACTTTCTCTCTCTCAAAATAAATAAATAAACATTTAAAAAACATTTATGGACATTGAAACTTGTATTTTATATATAATTCTCAGGTGTCATGAAAAAGCCTCCCTTTTTTTTCAGCCATTCAACACTGAACAACCCATTCTTAGCTCATGGGTTGTGTAAAACCCAGGATTAGGCCACAAGATGAGCCATGGGTTGTTGACTTCTATCTCAGGGCAACAACTGATACATGCAAAAACTAGTAAAGGATCCGATACATTTTTTAAAAATATTTTTTAATGTTTATTCATTTTTGAGAGAGGCAGAACCTGAGAGGGGGAGGGACAGAGAGAGAGGGAGACACAGAATCCAAAGCAGGCTCCAGGCTCTGAGCTGTCAGCACAAAGCCCGACACACGGCTCAAACTCATAAACCATGATATCAAGACCTGAGCCGAAGTCGGATACTTAATTGACTGAACCACCCAGGCCTTTTGTGGATTACTTTACCACGAAAACCATGAAACTGGCCTTTTGTGGATTACTTTAATCACTGATGACCATGGAATTAGCTCTTAATATACAGAGGAACATTCTTCCTCTATACATTTAACAACTTTTCTTACAGGAGGTAAATGTTTCTTACAGGAAGTAAAGAGAATTATATCTAGTTTCTTATATTCATGCCCCTCATTTCAAGCATAAGTTCCTTCACCACCTCTAACACTTGTCTTCACTATTTAGTGCTTTCTGTGTCCTAGGCAGTATGGTAAATTCTTCAGAAATGTCATTTTTTAAAATATTTTCGAAAACTCTTTAGAAACGCTTTTACAATTCTCAGTTTGGAGATGATGAAATTGTCTTACATGGGTTGTATAACATACTCAAAGCCACACTGCTGGCAAGGGGTAGATCTGGATTATGAAACAGGGCTTTCTACTTTCCAAACCCATATTTATGCTATATTTTTTTCCTATAGACATTAGTACAGTATTAGCAAATCTATGGGTCTCTAAGGACTCTGGTGAGCCTCAGACTGATTGACCATATGCATTCATTAAAGTTTTTGATTTCTACCATGCAATAGGCGCTGGGGTTAGACTGGTAAATAAGTATAATTCCTATATCAAAAAAGTTTTAGTCTGGCAGAAGAGACAGATACCTAAATAGTAAAATATAATTCCCCACTCTAGCAAAGGTAGGTATAAAAAGTAGATACAGAAATTTAGATCCAGTAGTGATTAATTTAACTGAGGAGAATGGAGAACTCTGGAGATACTTGACAAAATTTTGTGAGATTGACCAGGACCTTGTAGGACTGAAGCATGAATGAGTGATTTCTGCTTCCTAGACTGATATGTTTAATAGCTGTAGTTCCTAATATTCCTAGTTAAGGCAGCGTTTGGAGCTGTAATATTTGTTCCAATTCTTTTGTGAGAATTGGATTGTTTTCTGGATGTGCATTTTAGAGAATAAGCTAATGTTTCCTGCCCAAATAAGATAAAACACCAAAAGCTTTCCAAACCAAATAACGTATTAACTCTCTTTGGCAGAAATCAATTAGAACACCAAATGAGTAATTGCTTATACTTCTGAAAAGCATCATAAACTATAATGGAAAGAACAAGAGGGCTAAAAATAAAATACCAGAGGCAGTTTCTTCATCCATTTGATAATTTATTCAGGCAAATATTTATGGTAAGTTTCCATTAGAAGCCAGTGACAGTTTTGGATGATGGAGATATAGCAGTGAATAAATTTAAGAAATCCTTGATTACTAGAGCTTACATCTAAGATAAGACATAGAACACATAAACACAAAATAAGAATTTAAAGAATAAAAGTGCACTGAACATAAAAAAGAAACTATTGTAATGGAACAGTAAGTGAACTAGGAGAGGAACACTTTCTTTTTTTAAATATAATTTGTTGTCAAATTGGCTAACATACAGTATGTTATAATGTGCTCTTGGCTTTGGGAGTAGATTAGGACAGGAACACTTTTAAGAGGACAGCCAGAGAAGGCTGTTCTGAGGAAATGATATTTCCACTGAGATTTCAATGGATATTAGAAGTCAGCTATGGAAAACTTGGAGCCAGAGAATTCTGGGCTAAGGTCATATCAGATATAAGAGAAGGAGCTTCGTGGTATATTCTGGAATCAGGAAGAAGTCTTGCTTAATGGAATATACTTACTAAAAGAGGAGATGGTTATGAACTGAGGAAGAAGGAAATATAAATCTTTAACAAACATTTTTAATAGTTTTATCTTCATTCTCATTGCACTGGGAATTTATGAAAGGGTTTCACACAGTGAAGTGATATTTGATTTGTAATTTGTAAACTCTGCTGTTATGTAGAACATGAAATGCAGTTGGGCAAAGGTAAAAGTCTATTGCAGTTGATTATTAGTTCTTATTATGGGTAGAATCTTTGTGCCAATTGACTGGGGTAAAAATGGTAACGATTTTTATGCTTCCAAATGAGTCTAAGTGTTTTCTTGAATTTTGGGGTACAGAGAATTGGTCAATTGGCAAACAAATTTGCATATTGGCAAATGGACCGATTTGCACATTTGGGCCATTAACATGTACAAGAAGGTGGACCTACGTGTGTCATAACTGAAACCTCACTGAAGTGTTTATTGAAGCCTATCACCAAGATTCTAGTCAAAATCTGACTTAAAAATATTTGTTGGATGTCTTCTTTGGGCAAAGCACTTTGTTTGGGCCAGGAGGAATATGAAACTGACATAATTCCCACCCTTAAGAGTGTGATCTACTGCCCAGGGAGCCAATCTTAAAGAATCAGATTTTCACAGTGCTTATGTAACCCTTATGAGTGCACCGCTGTTGTCCATGTTGCTGGCAAATCCCCCATTTTCTTTTCTTGATAAATGAAACATTTGGCTGGCCCGCTGTAATTAATGGTCCATTTCCAATAGTGTCTTTTGCTGTGATGAGTGTCACTTTAGTGTGGTTTAAGATCCTTCTCTTGCCACAATTAAAGTTACTCCTTTATTGCCACAATTCAAGTTTCTACATAAGTCCTATTCTTACAATGTCTATTAGCTGAGTCCCTGGTGAATAATTGCGTCCCTGGTGATAAAGTAAGTGTTTGAATGAATGATTCTAGAGGTTAGGTAATAATACTCAACATGTATTGTATGCTCACTAAAGGTCCATCACTGTACGAAATGGTTTTGCAACTCTTATTTTCTACTTCTTATAAATAAGGAGACTGAGGCACAGAGAATATAAGTAATTTTCCCCAGGTCTCACCTGACTCAGCAGCCTGCACTGAGCTGGGACCTCTGTCCTTTGTCCCCACAGACCTGAATTTGGAAAAATTCCTGAATGAAAGGCAAAGAGGCCTACCTTTGCGGCTATGACTTCACTTATACTCCCTCCCAGTCTAGGCTCCCTCACAGCAGGACCACGCCAGCTTCCCTAGGCACATCTCTTGCTCATGCTTCTGTGCCTGTGAACGAGGACATGCTCCATGAGCACGTAACCTGTGTGGTTGCACAGGATGCCACACACAGAAGGGCCCCCTGCTTCACTGAATGCTGTGCCATTGTGGTCTAAGAAGTCTTCATGATTTTATCTTTGAACTTGTGTTCATTTGGTGAAGTTCCAAGGAACAAGTGAGCATGAACATGAAGAAAGAGAATAAATATCATCTGTGTCTGACTTTGCTTGCTGCTCTGCTTGCCCAATAGATGCCCCATGAGTACAGCAAGTATGGTGGACCCACAGTGTATTGAAGGTCAGTGCAACTCCAAACAAAGTACATGTATTAAGTCTACAACTGAGGCAGAAGGGGCACAGGCAGGCAATCTGAAAGGCCTCACTTTCCTATTGAAACTGAACTGGTTTTAAATGCAAAAGGAAGAAAATGGCATTGTAGGAAACTCAAAATACCAAGGAATACTATCATATCTCTTGTTACTTGTATTATTTCCCTGTATATTAGCCAACTAATAATACAGGAAAGGATGACATAGAAAGAAAGGGAAAGTTAGGGACAGCCCATAGGTCCTTTTTCTTTCAGTTCTTCTCTTCTGTAAGCAAAGTAGAGAGTAGTGGAATGTGTTGGTATCAAAGAGTGAACTAGGGGCACCTGGATGGCTCGGTCAGTTAAGTATCCGACTTTGGCTCAGGTTATGATCTCGTGGTTTGTGGGCTCGAGCCCTGCGCTGGGCCCTGTGCTGACCGCTCAGAATCTGGAGCCTGCTTCAGATTCTGTGTCTCCCTCTCTCTCTGCCCCTCCCCCTGTCTCTGTCTTGCTCTCAAAAATAAATAACCATTTAACAAAATGTTAAAAAAAGTGAGCTAGAATTGACAGGTTTTTGAAGCACTTTTATTGTTTGGTAAGAACAATATATACACACATATGAACCATGAAATATGAATCGTGTGATTCCACACTCAAGTTAAATGCTCTTATATTTTCGTTTAAAACTCATATTGCAAAAAAGTTCAAGATGAATGGCACAATTGATGCTTATAATTTAAAATTTTAATGGTTTTCTTCTTAGAGCAACGTTAAGTAGCAAACAAGAAACATGATAAGAAGTGGAGGAAAGGCCATGGGAGACAGGAAAAGGTGTGTATTTTAATGCCTTTTAACACCACTTTCCTCCCTACTTTTTGAACAAAGGTCTGATCTCATGTTTTCATGCTGTGCTGGGCCCTATAAATTACGTAGCTCTGCCTAGCACATACTGTTCCTATGGTCAACACACCAGACTTCCCTGGCATACCTGGCAAACAGCTAAGCAAACTCCAAATCTGTCTCGGGTGTCACCTGTGCAATGAGTCTTTTTGTATCTCTTAGAGATAGAAATTAGGTGTTTCATTTTCTGTCAACTCACAGTAATTAGCACCTCCTTACTTGCTCAGATTCACGTGTTCCACAAATATTTGTAGCCTACCATATCACAGGTGCATTTTGTACCTTCTTTGATGGCAATGTCCTTCTCTTGTATTTGCCTTCCTATCTTTTCTGCTAAATAGAATGTCCGTGTAGATATTTACTGTGTCACATCAGGTTTTTTTTTTCCAACAGGCATTCTGTTGAGTGCCTACTACATATCAACCACTGTGCTTCATTAATGCTTTTTTTTTTATCCCCAGGCACAAGCAGTGTCTGAACAGAAATTGATAATAAATATTTTGTAGGCAACCAAATTGATGAAATAAATAGGAGCCATAGATGTAGTTGAGTAAATAGCCAAGTATCAGCATGAAATTGAGTAGAAAGAATAAATCCAGGGGCACCTGGGAGGCTGAGTCAGGCTCAGGTCATGATCTCACAGTTGTCAAGTTTGAGCCCCACGTTGGGCTCTGCATTGACAGTGTGAGCCTGCTTTGTATTCTCTGTATCCTTCTTTTTCTGCCCCTCCCCTGCTTGCACTCTCTCTCTGTCTCCCAAAAATAAATACATAAACATTTAAAAAAAGAATAAACCTAAATTAAAGAAATGCATTCTTCCATGATGATTTTATCAGTTTTCTTGCATCTACATTTCTTAGTTCACTGCCAGAGAATGCAAATAGGCTTCTGGATGAGTCACATTAGAGTCATCTATGGTTCATTATATGGCAAAACTGGAACATCAATGACAGACTCCTGGATGGCAATGTCTACCATCAGGGAAGCCAGCCTGCTGCCTTTGAACTTCACTGAACTAGATATGGGCAAAGAACAGATGACAGGAAGAAGTTACTAATACATAAAAAGGGGGGAAACAGTCCTTAGGACATCCAGGGGCATCACTTGAGGCAATGCAGCATAGCTGTGAAATCTTCTGGGGAGAACAACAGGGTACTCAGTAAGCCAATATACATGATCAGTGTGAGCACAATCTTTCTTTATTTTTTTGTATCAAAGTGTCCAAAAATGGATGAAAAGAGGCAGAACCACAGGCATTAAGTTGTCTTGAATTCAGGCATTGTGATTGCAACCCAAAAGAATTTCTTGTAGTCTTCGTGGGAAAACTATCACAGGAAGAAGAAAAAGCAATGTCGAGTAAGATGGATGGTGGAAGGTGAGTTTAAAGAGTTATGCCAATGTCAGTTAATTATGTCAGTGTTCCTAAAATATTTACCTGTATTCTGAAGTCAGGGAAGGAGTTAGCAGAAGGTTTTAAATAGAATTCAGTGGTTATGCTGGCAAAAGGACAAAGTGATGGAGTGCAGTTTGCACTGAATGAGTTGGAATAAGCCAAGTGGATATCTTGGGAATAGCATTTTAAGCAGAGAAAACAGGAAGTACAGTTAGGAAACTGCAGGGTGGGTGAAGTGGCTGAAACAAAGTCATTAAAGAGAAAATTTGTGGGAAATAAAAATTACGGAGGTCTTCCAAATGGGCCAGATCATACAAGAGCTCATAAGTTATGGTTGGGACTTGGCTTTTTATTCTAATTGTGATGGGAAACCACTGGAGTGTTTGGAACATGTGAGTTTTCTATTTGAGAAGGATCACTTTGCCTACTATCAATAGACTCAAAAGTAGAAGCACAGAGGTCAGTGAGATGATAAGCTACAATAATAACTTATATCGAGATGTTCATCATGGAAAGTAATAAGATTCTATGGGGCGCCTGGGTGGCGCAGTCGGTTAAGCGTCCGACTTCAGCCAGGTCACGATCTCGCGGTCCGTGAGTTCGAGCCCCGCGTCAGGCTCTGGGCTGGCTGATGGCTCAGAGCCTGGAGCCTGTTTCCGATTCTGTGTCTCCCTCTCTCTCTGCCCCTCCCCCCGTTCATGCTCTGTCTCTCTCTGTCCCAAAAATAAATAAACGTTGAAAAAAAAATTAAAAAAAAAAAGAAAGTAATAAGATTCTAGATATATCTTTAAAGTAAACCTGACAGGGTTTACTGACAATTAAATGTGGCATCTAAGAGAAAAAGAGTATAATTTCAAAGTGAGGTGAATGTGGGGGTCAGGATGGGAAATGGGGCAGCTGTGGGGTAGGGGCAACCCAATGGTAGTGAGACAATTTCAAAGTTCAGTTTTTTTATATGTTAAGTTTGAAAAACATATTGGATAACCCAGCATTCCTGTCAGCTATGGAGTTGTATATGATTTGGAGATGAAATTCTAGACGAAGGAGATCAATTAGAGAGTGTAAGGGTAAAAGAGCACACTCTCCCCCACCCCAGGAGGGTAATGTGTTTTAAGTCTATTAAGTACCAGAATGGACTCATACTTAAATTATATTATTTAATCCCCATCATAACCCTGTAAAGGAAAGTAATATCCTCATGTTACAAACAAGGAACCTGAGATGCGGCAAGATTAACAATTATCGAGTGGCGAATTCGTCATCATAAAATTGGCTTCCATCATGACACCTAATAATCTTCTCAACAGTGAAGGAAAGTAGCAGTTATGGGGTACAGCTGGGGATGAAATGAAATGTGATGACCAGAAAGAACATTCAAGTTCCAAGTTTGGGGGATGCTCACCCATCCCCATGGGAATGTATTCAGAGTGTGAGTCCATGCAGGGGTATATAGAATAAAGGTGGGCTATTCCTGGGTTTTCCATATGGATGTGCCTCCTGACTGAAGTGAGTGTTTCCCAACTTCTCAATGGATATTTACTTTGAAGAATAAAGCAATAATCAGCTAGACAAAAACTGAAGGGCATAGCATGGGCTATGCAGCTCAAAATTAGGTACGTCATCTCTTCATATAACTCTTCTCATTTTGCCAATGGAATATTTGTAGCATTGTTTTATTAATTTCTGCCTCTTCTACCAGAACTTAACATGTCTGAAGACAAGCTCTTTTTCTGCTTTAGCTACCATTATTACCTTAGCCTGCAACACAGTGACTGATACGTTTTAAGCACTTAGGTCATGTTTATTAAATGTATCAGCCAGTAAACAAAAGACTACTGCAAAATTCACTTGCATCTCTTGAGGCGGTATGACTCTGCCTTTCTCTGGTGTTGCCTTTCCTTATGAAGGAAGACCACGTATGATTTCTTTTCAAATGTTCTATGATATTCAAGGCAGTGGCCTGAAGAAAATTGAGAGTAAATTTTAATTCAAGGATGGTGAGTAATAGTCTCTCTAGAAACAAATTTAAGAAGCCCTTTATGTGTATTTTTAAATACATGTTTAATTTGCACCATGAGCTTGACTCCTTCATTTCAAGCCCCCTCTTCTTCTTCTTCTTTTTTTTTAATTTTTAAACATTTATTTATTAATAAAAACAAAAAGAAAGAAATGTTTATTTCTGAGAAACAGAGGCAGAGCCTGAGTGGGGGAAGGGCGGAGAGAGAGGGAGACACAGAATCCGAAGCAGGCTCCAGGCTCTGAGCCCTTAGCCACAAAGCCTGACATAGGGATTGAACCCACCAACCACGAGATCATGAGCCAGAGCCGAAGCTGGACACTCAAACCCACTGAGCCATCTGGGAACCCCTCAATTCCCCCTTTCTTAAAAAAGGGCTTGGCTCAAGCCTCACAGGATAGATAGGCTTGGTAAACATTTGTTAAATGCATGACCAAATCCTGATAGGATTATGTGTTGATTTAAAGCTCTGAAAAGCAAAAAGCTGCGAAGTGTTATAATGGGTTAAAAAAAATTCACCGACTATCACCGGTCTTATGTTAGTTTTCATACTGTTCTTTGCCTTGTAAAGACAATCTTAGCACTTATTCAGGTACTTCTATTGACCTGTCTGAAAGTTCTTTGATGTGTGAAATTCTCTTAGCCATAAAATAAAGCAAAAGTTTGAATATAAGTTATTCAAAGAAAGACCATAACTGTGATAGGACAGCATGGGCCTTGCAGAATTTTTTAGTAAAGTGAAAAAAGGCTTTTCAAAGCCCAGCAGTTGCTACTATGTATTTGACCCACTGTTTCAGCCTGCAATTTCAGATGTTGTGGAAACCTGGATGGAATATAACACGACCAAAAGAGCAGTGTTCTTTTCCTGAACCTTGCCTCTTGCTGGTAGAATATAAAGTATAATAGCAAAGAAAATTTTAGGCTGAGACTTGAGCTTCAAAAGACAAAACATAGAGGTTGTTTCTTAGCAGGAATGAAACATATACATTTCAATGAGAAAATGGGAAGTCAGAGGTCACAATTGCTGTGGAACACATCTCATGATAGAATCAATATCAAAATGATCACTAAAGGTACTGTGGAGGGCACAGAAGGCCAGAACAATAATGCTTCAGGACTCTGAAAAAAGGCGAGGCAGGAAAAGCTTTCTGTCTGTCAGGTAAATGTGCTTTTATTTTTATTTATTTATTTTTTTAATATCCTCAAATGTAAAACATCACACTCTAACAGCTGCAAAAAGTTTTTTAATAAAAATTTTTAAAATGGGTATAGAAATACAAATACTCTTTTTTTAAATCAAGTAGTATGTTCCTAACAAACAGTCATTAGGAAACTTTCTTTTTATTTTATTTTATTTTATTTTATTTTATTTTATTTTATTTTATTTTATTTTATTTAAAAAAAACCTTAATTCCAGTATAGTTAACATACAGTGTTTTATATTAGTTTCAGGTGTACAATATAGTAATTCAACGATTTTATTCATTAGTTTTCACCATAATAAGTACACTCCTTAATCACTATCACCTATTTCCCCTACTCCCCCCTGCATCTCCCTTCTGGTAACCATTGGTTCTCTATATTTAAGAGTATGGTATTTCATTTCTTCGGGTTTTGTTGTTGTTGTTGTTTTGTTTTTGAGGGGCATGTCCCTTTTTTCTTTCTTTGTATTGTTTTGTAAATTCTACGTATGAGTGAAATCACACAGTATTTGCCTATCTCTGACTGACTTATTTCACTTAGCATTTTTCTTGCCTTCTTTGTTGAAGATTAATTGACTATATAAATGTGGATTTATTTCTAGGGTTTCTATTCTGTTTCATTGACCTGTGTGTCTCTCTTTGTGCCTCTGCCATACTGTTTTGGTTACTACAGCTTTGTAGTATATGGAAACAGTCTGTTTTAGGGAATCAACTTTCACGACTGATGAGGTTGACTTTGTGTGGGGTATTGGAGAATAAGGAGGAAGAATTAAGTATGTGAGGCAAGACTGATTTGGTCAATTGGTTAATTGGCAATGCCATTCAGTGAATTAGGAAAGACAGAAAAATGAATGGATTCTGGTGAAAGAGTAAGCTTTTCTGGGGCATGTTCTGTCTGAGATATCTGTTTTGTTCACTACTAAATAACCAATGCTTAGCAGAGACCTGGCACCTAGCAGCTGCTAAACAAGTATTTGTTGAATGAACAAATGAATGAATGCATGCATGGATGAATGAATAAATGAATAAATGAATGAAATAGAACCATTAGAGATAGAGTTGGAGAAATTTGGTTTGGAAACAGTATTGGAAATCACCAGTATTCAGGTTGTAAATTAAAGGAATTTAAAAAGAATGAGCATAGAAAGAAGTCATAAGACTGAATGACAGACTTTTGAGGTAACATATCTTTTTTTATAGATAACAAATTATCTCTAGCTTCTAGAGTTGGGCAAACACCTATTAAGCCCTCATCTAAGAACTTTCTGGAAATGGTGCCCATGCAAACAAAAGATTGTACATGGAGTCAATACTGTGCACTGAGTCAAGGGCAAGTAATAGAAAAAACCGAGATAAATAATTTGAGCTCCTATTGATACTGTGTTGTTACAGCTTTTACAGCCATCTCATTTAATCCCCACATGAACTTGGTGGGGAGACGCAGGGCAGATATTAAGCTGGCATTCACTATCTATATCTGTCCTTATTGGTCACACTTCTGTGCTGATTGGCTGGAACTTGTGCCTTACTAATTATTAACTGTTTTAATATCACCCTTGAAGATAGACATTATTGGTCACATTTGACAAGCAAGAAAAATGAGGCTCAAAGACTGAAAGTCCAAGGTCACGCAACTTATAATTCTTTTAGTTGATTGTGAACTGGCTGGACATTTACGCAATTAAAGCACAAAAGCTTCCCTCAGCTTCCTTCTCTGTTTCTCCCATTCCAAATGGAAGAGAAGACATTTGTTTACTGAGAGTCAAGAACTCTTTGTTTCTGGAGATTGTGGCCTCTGTCACATTCACCTCCTGAATGAGTGTGCATTTAATAGACCAGCGGTTCTTAACAGTTGGAACTCCCCATGAAAATATCATGGGTTTGGCTATTTCTGTGTAGACTTGTAGAGACTTCCTGAATCCTGGCTGTTTCATCTTCTTACTTTAGTTTTTAAGTCACTGAATCTAAAGAATACGACTAAAACCTGCCTTCTTTGTTCTACCTTGTTCTGACTCCTTATAGCTGCCCTCAAAGCGGCACAAAACACATTTTAAACACGTGGTCTCTTTAAGATAATATAAGATAATACATTTTATGTAACAAATAGTACGAAGCAGACTTTGTTGTCCATGCTGTTTGATGAAGTCTAGATGTCATAAGTTTTAAGTGTATAGACAATCATGAAAGTGGTGTGTCAGTAAAATACTGAAGAGCATAGTTAAATGGGATCTGGAATTACTCTGTCAAGGAATGTTCAGGTACAGATGACAGCTACCTAAAGGGATTCATTTAGGTAATTTAAATTGCTTGCATATTGTGTATAAAACATTCTATCTTCTTTAATAGTGAGCAACAAGTTGAAAGACTAATGGAGGAGACAAGACTGAAAAATGTTCATTTCCAAGGGATCCTTTGATTAGCCTCATCTGAAATTTACCCTTTATATTTAGTATCCTTAAAAGTAAACAAAGAGTTTTTTCATTAGTTCTAATGTAACACTTCTAACGTGTTTCAAATACCTTTTGCCGAAACTCTTTTCAAGCTTTAATTAAGGGTATTTTTGAACAGTTAAAATCAAATAACACAAACATTTCAGAGTTATGTTCCTTTTCAAGGACTCCTAGGAATACCTTTTTAAAAGTTTCTGCCAAAAAGTCAGCTGTAAAGGCAATAACAGTATCGCAGACTCACAATTTTAATTAACATTGCATTAATTAACGGCACATAGATTAAAGTCCAAGAACATGTATGCCTGTGTCTTTGGGTGAGGGTATATTAGTGCAAGTTTCTCAATGTGTTCGTTGTTTTAATTATTTCAGAGATATTTAGCATCTACTTACTTGGATCTTATGAATACAGAGACTCTCCGGAGAAAGTGTGAAAGTATCTCTAACGTCAGGCTCAGTTGTGCATATAAATGGTGATTTTAGGGGCAGAGGAAGGTAGAAACTTCTGAGTTGGCATCATCTACTCTGTCTCCCCACCATACACAGACCCAATCATTCAGAGGCCTAATAGATTCTACTAAATAAATGATTTCACATTTTGTTCCTCCTCCTGAACTCTATCTAATTTAATTTCGGTTATTATCTTTGGTTTTGACTGCTGTCAGTTTCTTTTCACTCGATTCTTTAGTCTGCTACCAGAATTACTTCTGTTATACATATTTTTGTTTCTGATACTCAGCCCTCAATACTATATATATATATATATATATATATATATATATATATATATTTTTTTTTTTTTTTTTTTTTTTCATTTCAATGAGGGCACCAAATTCCCCTACCTACAGGATTGCTTTTGATGGCTATTCGGCCACTGCTGACCAGTCAATTTCTGCCTGTCATCCCCTCTCAGCCCCCAGCACGGTGATTTATTTGTTCAGGGGCGGGACCATAAGCCAAGTTGGTACAATCAGATTGGTTCTTAGAATATGTGGTCGAGCTAGAGAAGAAACACTCTCTAGAGCCTGGGACGATGGGGCCCGGGTGCAGTTGGTAGCTGTTTGGACACCTGACAGAACTGTTTGTGATTCAGAAGAGAGCTATGGAAAATTGACATTGTTTTCTTTTGGATTAGTACTTGGCAAGAATGTAGCTCTAACTCTCTGGCAGTTTTATTGCCACCAGATGGAGCCTGAGATAAAAGCAACATGGAGGAAAGCAAAGATGTCAGAGAGTGAGTCCTGGGGACAGGGTGTGAACTCCTAGGTCAACCAGCCCCTGAAACTACTCCCATGAGACATGTCCCTTGCAACCAAATGGATCCTAACTGCTCTACCCTTAGGCTGAGGTGTTAACAAGTTAGCAGAATATTCAAATTCCTTCACAGTGGGGCTCCAATCACTCTTTCAGGACCACCTCTGTGCTTAATAGGGGTACCATCCAGCGCTCAGGAAGACTGCACTATTTACCATTTTCCCATCCTCTAATAATGTTTGCCTTTGTGTACTTGGTATACTACTCATCTTTTGACCTGCTCAAATATTACCTTTTCTAATAACATTTTCCCTAATGCTCCAAGGAGGAATTATCTACTCTCTTTGATTCCCAAAGGTTTTTGCTCATAGTTCTATCACTGTGCTTAAAATTCCTCTGTTTCTTGTTATTCTTCCCTCCTTACCGCTCCATTATTGCAAAAGCAGCACCTCATTCATTTTTCTATCTCTACTTTCTGGTACAGTAACTGGGAAAACCTGGTGTGGTGTTCTGTATTTGATGGGTATATATAAGTAAATGTCCAAAATATCCAAAATTACCACTTCACTTTAGGAGTTTTGCCACTGAATGTCCCATGAAAATGCAAACAAGAACCTGAAGAATACAAATTTAACAATCCATAGTCTTTTGGATTTATTTTAAAAATTTGTCAGCTATCTCAGCTGGTTCACTAGAGCCCTAGGCTTTCCCGAAACTGATTATCAATCAGAATCATCAGGAAGGCAAATTTAAACATTGTACCTTAATCTCAGTCATCTGGATTCATTTACCTAGGGTGGAGCCCAGAAATGTGTATATTTTTAAAGATACCTAGATGATACTGATTCTCAGACATGTACTAATACATGTAGAACATGGCACTTTAAATTGAGAAGCTTTGGGGCACCTGGGTGGCTTGCTCAGTTACAGGATGAACTCTTGATTTCAGCTCAGGTCATGATCTCACGGTTCATTTCCTGAGTTTGAGCCTGGCATTGGGCTCACTGCCGTCAGTGTGCAGACCCTGCTAGGGATTCTCTGTCTCCTCTCTCTGCCCTGCCCCTGCTTGTGCTCTCTCTCCCTCTCTCAAAAAGTAAATAGATAAACAAACAAACAAACAAACTTCAAACAAAAATAAGTTCAGAAGTTTAGATGGTGGAGGAGGGAGGATAAAGAAAATCTTGAAACATAAATTGACTTGGAGTCAAGGAAGGGTTGCAGAGACTCCACACTTGGCCCTTGGAGGGAAAGAAGGATCCATGAGGAAGTGAGGGTGGAGAGGACAAAGTGACATTGGTGTCAAAGATAGACCGTGGCTTGCGTCTCATTTTTCCACCTCAAATTGCTTTTTTATTTTGCCAAAAATAGTCCTTTTTCATAAATTTCAAAATATAACATGATTATTGTGTGGTTGGGTTTAGAGAAGTAGCTTAGTGATCATTTAAATTAATTTGTTTACCAGTGTTTCCTATACATTATAAACCGAGCTGATCACATATTTCATCCGTAGAGAGAACCCTTGATGTTCTTTTTGGTTTTTGGGTTTTTTTTTTTATTTCACTTCATCTATAAAATGGAATCTCTGTGTTATAAAAGACATCAGAGGTTACAGGAATGCTATCAGAGTGGCAGAAAGAAAAGTCACTGAGTCTCTAATAATCTGTTGATAGCTTCAGACCTGAGAACATTTCATGAATTAGGTTAAATGTGCTAACATTTGGAAGAAACTGGAGGATTAATTTTTAAGCTCATTAGTTCTGCAAATGGCTAAGAAATAATGCCCAACTGCTAAAAATAGATCAATTTCTTTTTCCTGAAGGCTTTAAGTGGCATGTTTATTACTTCTGCACTTAGTACTTTTCTTCCTTGGATTTTCATTTATGTGTATCTGGTGTTTTTTGTCTCTTTAAAACATTTCTGAAATTGCCTGAACACAACCCTGCTATAGAAATGCTGGCAAAAGCAAATGTGAACTCTCCCATCTGTAGCTCTCTACCTTTAAAAGCAGTATCATGATTGACTTAGTTACCTTTTGAGGGAGAAATAAATATTCTTTTCTAATTCATAAAATTTTTCATGACTGTGAGTTTGAGGAATTAAAAGACAAAATTCTAAGCAATTAATTATTGCTAATTATGGACGGCAGTAGACTATGTGCATTATGACTTATGAAGATAGCAATTGAGAACAAAAGGACATATTAAATAAACATATACTGAAAAAAATGTAGGCTATTTGGGGACATAGATGCCCCACACCAGCTTATTTTCGTTCATACTCACCGTTATACCCATTTAAATGATTTTAAATTAGTATTTTATTATAAAAGTATTAGAGTAATTGGAAACTGTGCTTATCTAATAAGATTACTGACATAATACTTTCTGAAGCTAGAATTATTGATTTGTGATATATATTTAAGTAGTGAGAAAAGCTCTAAATTGCAGATTAAACTGCTTTTAACCCAGCATTCCTTTACCCCAAATTATAGTTGTTTCATATAAATTTCTCCCCCCTACTTTACTGGGATGTAATTGACATATAGCATTGTGTAAGTCTAAACTAGGCAACATGATTTTTTGAGATACATATATATGATGAAATGATTACAATAAGACCAGTTACATCCATCACCTCACATAATTACTTGGTGTGTATGTGGTAAGAGCATTTGAGATTTACTCTCCTAGCAAACTCTAAGTGTATTATGCAGTTTTGTTAATTGTAGTCACCATGTTGCACATTAGCTCTCCAGAAATTATTCATCTTAAGACTGAAAATGTATGCTCTTTGCCCAACATCTCCCCATTTTCCTCAGTCCTTAGTTCCTGGCTACCGCCATTCTACTCTTTGAATCTATGGTTTCAGCTTTTTGAGATTCCACATGTAAGTAAGATCATGTAGTTTTTGTCTTTCTCTGTCTTACTTGTTACACTTAGGATAATCTGCTCAATGTCTACCTTTTTTGTTGCAAACAGCAACAAAAGGGCATATATTTCCTTTTAATAACCAAGTGATGTTCCATTATATATATATATATATATATATATATATATATATATATATATATATATCTCCCCATATTCTTTATCCATTCATTCATTCATTCAACACTTAGGTTGTTTACATGTCTTGGCTATTATGAATAATAATGTAGTAAACATGGGGGTGCACATATCTCTTTGATATAGTGATTTCAGTTCTTTTGGAA
This sequence comes from Prionailurus viverrinus, assembly GCF_022837055.1. Lineage (NCBI taxonomy): Eukaryota > Metazoa > Chordata > Mammalia > Carnivora > Felidae > Prionailurus > Prionailurus viverrinus. The sequence goes on from NC_062567.1 coordinate 99,078,080, forward strand.
ATAATCCTAGAAGTGGGATTGCTGGATTATATGGTAGTTCTGTTTTTAATGTTTTGAGGAATTTCCATAATTTTTTCCATATGGCTGTACCACTTTACATTCCCTTGCATGGTACACAAGTGTTTCCTTTTTTCTGCATCCTTGCCAACACTTGTTATCTCTTATATCTGATAAAAGCCATTCTAATAGCTGTGAGGTGATATCTCACTGTGGTTTTGATTTGCATTTCCCTGATGATTAGTGATGTTGAGCATCTTTTCATATGTCTTTTGGACATGTGTATGTCTTCTTTGGACAAATATCTGTTCAGATCCTTTGCTCTCTCTCTCTCTCTTATTTTTTTCCCTATTGAGTTGTAGGAGTTCTTTATATATTTTGGATTTTAACCAGGTACATATGATTTGCAAATATTTTAATGGCATCAATTGTAATGTCTTTTCTTTCATTTATCATTTTACTTGACTCCTCTCTCTTTTTTGTTGGATAGTTTATCTATAGTTCTGTCAATTTAATCTTTTCAAAAAAAAAACCTCCTAGTTTCACTGAGTTTTTTAAACTGTCCTTTTCCTCTCTATTTAATTTATTTTGCTTTGGTTTTTTGTTATTTCCTTTTTTCTGCTATGTCAGACTCCGTTTTTTCTTCTTTTTCTAGTTTCTTGAAGTGTAAAGTTAAGTTGTTTGAAGTTTTCTTTTCGTTTTTTTAAAAACTTTTTTTTCAACATTTATTTATTTTTGGGACAGAGAGAGACAGAGCATGAACGGGGGAGGGGCAGAGAGAGAGGGAGACACAGAATCGGAAACAGGCTCCAGGCTCTGAGCCATCAGCCCAGAGCCTGACGCGGGGCTCGAACTCACGGACCGCGAGATCGTGACCTGGCTGAAGTCAGACGCTTAACCGACTGCGCCACCCAGGCGCCCCTCTTTTCGTTTTTTAAATGTAGGTATTTACTGCTGTAAACTTCCTTCTTAAAATTGCTTTTGCTATGTATCTCTTAAGGTTTGATATGGTGTGTTTCCATTTTTGTATGTCTCAATATACTTTCTGATTTATTTTCTGATTTCTTCTTTGGCTCACTGGTTATTTAGGAGTATGTTGTTTAATTTCCACATATTTGTGAAATTTCTAATTTTCTTCCTGTTCTTGATTTTTGGTTTCATGCCATTGTGTTCCGAGCAGATGCTTGATATAAAATCAATTTTCTTAAACATGTTAAGACTTTCTTTATGGCCCAACATCTGATTTATCCTGGAAAACATTCCATATGTACTAGGGAAGAATGTGTACCCTGATGCTTAGGAATGAAATGTTCTGTATATGTCTATTAGGTCCATTTGGTCTGTAGTGTTAATCAAGTCTGCTATTCCCTTATTGATTTTCTGTCTGGATGATATATCTAATTTTAAAAGTGGGGTAATAAATCCTATTATTGTTGTTATTATTATACTGCTACTTATTTCTCCCTTCAGTTCTACTGATATTTGCCTTCTGTAAAGCTATTGTTGGGTCTGCAGTGGGGCCAATGTTTGGCAAGCTTATTACTAGGCTGTTGGGTATACATGGATCCTGCCTGGCCCCTAGGTGGGAGGGACTACCTCCAGGACCTTATACAATAGGGCGGTGCTAGGACAGGATCCACTTCAGAGTCTGCAGTTGGGTCCTTATACAGCAGACCTGTCACCAGATATGTGGCTCGTGTCAGGTATCTGGGAGGGCTTTGCAACACTGGAAGTTGCTGAAGTCTGCGTCTGGGGCTGGCAGACCTTTTCCTGACCTGGGGCCAGGAGGGGCTGGAGTAGAGCTCTTTCAGATCTTTAGCCCAGAAGAGAGTGTCTCCCACCAGTCCCCTGCCAGCAGGACCGCTCATAGACTGTAGTGGTTTAGTATAACTCAGTGATATTATTTCCACAAAATAACACTTCACTGGACTAAATACAGCATTAACAAAATAGTATGTGGTTCTAATTGCTGTAAGTTTTACTTGAGACCCAATGCCAACATGGGATAGTGAATTTTCTCTCTCTCCTTGTTTTCCCTACGTATTTGCCATGTATATTCTGGCCTGTATAATCCAGTTCAGTTTGAAGAGGGAACGTACATCTTCATTTTCTAGTTAAGTAGATGGCATATCTAGTTAAGTGGATAAATAAATGAGTATATAAACACATGAATGGAATGAAGGTTATACAGCAATCATGGAAATATTGCTGGATATTCTTTTATGACAGTCAATAAAAGGACTACAGTACTGATCAATGGAGCTCTTGAATTGCTCTTTTGGTAAGGGAAAAATTTAACCCTGGTGCTGAAAGCCTGGCTTAAGCTGTATCCCTTGAACTCTGCCTTGATATTGAGCCCACATGATGAACTTAAGTTGATTAAATCTAGGATGCTATGTGTTAAGTCATGAAAATGCTGGCTTTCAGAAAAGATAATAAATTATTTTTAGAAGAGAAATCAGGTTATTTGAGAGAGTGAAGTAGGGGTGGGGGATAAAGAGGATACTTCCGTTGAACAAGGTATTTGGAAAAGTATATTAAGAAAAAAATGGCAGTATATATATCTAGGTCTGCCATACCTATATGACCATAACTGATTATATCCAGATTTCAAATAGGTTTGAATTCTTTTTTCTTATTTTCTTATTGAATTCTTATTGAATTCTTATTTTCTTTCCTTTTATTTTTATATTTAACTTTTTCAATGTTTTTCTTTTACAATCAGTAAAGAATAAAATTGAATTAAAAATACGTGAATAAAAACGAACTAATGTTTGGTAAATAGTTAAGAATAACTGCCTGAGAGCTAACAAGTTCTTTCCTGTATTTAGAATACTCTCTTTTAGTTTTAACCACAGAAATGACAACATACAGGCTTAGGATGGAAAAAAATATCATTGGGGCATTTCACCTGAAAAATGATTGAGTACCTTTACTCTTTATATCAATTAAATATAAATGGCTAAAGTATTTCCCACTTAGTTATGACTCTAGAAAATAAATGTTCAGGTAAACATTTCCTAAACTTGTTCAATGAAACATTAATATCTTGAAAATTTGCTCACAGGCATTCCTTAGAACAAGGGTTTTATAATCCACTTGGTCTGGGAAATTAACTTCAACAAATTAAACAGCCTTATTTTACAGATAGTTTCTCAGAGCCATTTCATGTAACAATGTGCTTTGTGATTCTCCAGGAGGAGACACAACTTGTAATGTTTCCTAAACCTTCACCAAGAATTCCCATTAACACATGGCATAATACAGTTTTGGGAAAAACATGATGGCAGATGTCTGCTGCTACATTCAAGTGGGACATAATGCTCTTCAGTGTTTGGTTATCTCTAATTTTACATTCACATTGTTTTGTTCACCTTTCATAATTTATCTCTATCCTCAAACGCAAAATGATCTTGCATTGCTTTCTTTTTATTTTTGAGAGATGGAACCAACATATCTTTTTTTACGAGAAAGATTTGTTGTTATGAATTGTATTCTGTTACAATAAGAAATCTAGAGAATTTATTCATTTGTTAGTTTATTTTTGATTATAAAATTTTCAAGTAAAAAACCATAAAGAATTAAATAGTGAATAGTTGTGTAAGCAGCTTCAACAAATAAAACATTACAAGAAATGTTTCCTTAGACTCCTCCTACTTCATATCTACTATGTCTAAGACGTGGGCATCTTGAATTTCAAAACTTAAAATACAGGTTTTTATATATTTACAGGTCTTTATATATTTTTATATATTTTACTTTTACTTAATGCTTTATGTGAATGGTATGACACTATATGTGTTTATCTGTCCTACAATTTTCCCCCTCCATGATGTGTCTGTGAGTTCTATATTAATGCTTTCAAGGCCACCATGATCGATCAAACAAACAAACAAAAATTTGGGGTGACTAACAAACTCAGTTTCCTGATGTGGAAGTCTTTGACTGGTTAAGGCTTGATTATTTGACCTAATATATCATTAATTAGGATAAATGTCCCATTTGTTCCTGAGACACAACTATTTTCCAATTTTTGAATGCTGTTTTCTACATGCCTATGATACATGGGCATGTTTTTATCCTTTTGGTTCAAATAAATCCACACATTTATTCTGTTTGGTGATCTCTCAACGAAGAGAGATGTTTGAAAATTTTCTGCATCCAAGTACTTATAATTTCCTCACTTTAACTTAGCTTTGCCAATTTCTTCTTGTAATTCTTTCATTTTTTGCTTTATATCCTTCATAGTTTGTGTTATTAGGTGTAAAATAATTTAGAATTATGGTATTATGTCTTCCTGGGGAATTTAACTTCTTAATCGTGATATTGTATCCCCCTTTATCTTTACCACGCCTTTCTTCTATTTACCTTTATTTTATTTGATAGTAATATAGCTATACTTAATTTTCACAAACTTCAATTAAAAAAAAATTTTTTAATGTTTATTTATTTTTGAGAGAAAGAGTGAGACAGAGTGTGAGCGGGGGAGGGCCAGAGAGAGGGAGATACAGAATCAGGAGGAGGCTCCAGTCTCCGAGTTGTCAGCACAGAGCCCAATGCAGGGCTCGAACCACGAACTGTGAGAACATGACCTGAGCCGAAGTCGGACGCCCAACTGACTGAGCTGCCCAGGCGCCCCACAAACTTTAATTTTTAATATATTTATAGGTCTTTATGTTTTAGATATGTCTCTTTAAACAATATAGCTAGAATATTTTAACAATCTGAACATACCTATTTTTTAACTGATAAATTTCATTATTTTATATTTATTGTATTTATGAATATACTTGCCCTTATTTCTATTAGTGACTTCTAGCTTTCAATTTGTCCTGCTTTTTTCTCCTTTTTTCAAGTATTAGAGTGCCTTTCTTTGGAACGTTTCAGATATGTGTTCCTGTGCTTATTTGGAAGTTATACCTCAATTATTTTCTTTAGCAGTCACCCTTAAACATTTAATTTAACATGCATATTTAACACAATCTAAAGTTAATGAATATCTCTATACTGCTTCTGAGCAATTCATTATGCTTTGACTTCCATTACTTCCTTCCAATTTACGTAGTATTATTTTCCAGTATTTTAGTTCCACTAGATCAATCTTGTTTTTCACCTCCCAGATTGTTACTAATGTTGTTGCATTAAGCAGTCATCATTTGCTTAGATTCACCCACACATTTATGATTTTCTTTGATTCACCATTTGCTTAGATTCACTATTACTTCTTTCATTGTACTTTTTCCCTTTTGGTTCAGTTTCTTCCAGAAGTTCCCTTATTGAAGGTCTATTGGTGGTAAATGCTCAGTTTTTGTTTTTCTGATATGTCATCACTTCACCTCCTTTCCAGGTGTAAGTTTATGATCATACATCCTTCTAAATTAACAGTTCTGAACAGTTCAGAAGTGTGTATCAGTATCCCATTCTCTTCTGGCCTCTGTTCTTCCTGCTGAAAAGTCTGCTTTAGTCTATTTGTTCTTCCTACGATGTCTCTCGATTGTGACAGAGACAGTTAACCATTGGGTTCCTGAGTCATCTTGGACTCAACAAGCTGCAACCTAACGCCCAATCCTCTATACATTAAGAGACAAATCAATGCTGCCTCATTCTTCTGAAACACTGTGGGTTTAGAAGGGATTTAACCCCGAGAACTCTGGAAAATTTTGTTAATAGCCCTTTCCACTTTCAGTTCTACCTGTTGCTTCTCACACCATTGACAGTGAGAGAGTTGAAAGATCTTTGGATGAAAAACCTCAGAGCAGGTGAGGTATGGTCTCTCCATTGGACATTAGCCTGGGAATGAATATCTCTCTGAAAATTTGAAAATCAGGCCACCAAGATTCCTTGACCCTGTGACTATTAAAAAAGCCTGGAAAAGAATCCATCTTTTTTTTTTTTAACCTAGGGCATGATTTGCTGGCTGCATCAAGAGTGGGCCAAGCTACATTAAAATGCCCCTTTAAAGGAACTGGATGTGAAACCAGAAGGTTTGGGAGCCATTGAAAGGAATTGACAGGGCTTCTCTGTTGTGCACTACATACAGAAGTTGGGTGTTTACTTTCTGAGTCGTTAGAACATGTTAGATTCTGTGCAGATGGAGAAACGATAATGCGATTTCTTATGAGTGCTAACCTGGGGGGAAGAGTACAGACCTAAATTGATAACACAAGATTATTTTGAACCTGGACTCCTCAAGCTTCCTCCTGTTGTTTCAAGAGCAGTGTGTTTTAAGTGTGTGTGTGGGTGGAGGTGTGTAGAGAGGACCAGGGATGTCTCACAACTTCCATTTCCTTTCAGTCCGTCCTGTATGATCTCTAGCTCTCAAGTGACTAAATTGGCTTTTCCTGGCTTTTCTCAGTAATTCATGTGCCATTCAGGGAATCCAGGTGGTTTCCAAGAAAACCATATATTGCCTGACCCGTGTAGGTAATATTTTTACCACTGTGACTATCCTTAGGTCCAAGGTAACACTACCTCATCGAGAAGCATCTCCTCTTTGGAAGGGGATTTAGACCCCAGAAGCGAGCCTCAGTGAACTGACAAACTTTATGTTGTTTGGGAGCAGAATGCTTTCTCCTGCTGCCATTATCCTCATATATCTCCCCTCAGAAAAGTGGTGGTTCTGACTCAGCCTACTGCCTGCCAGGCAAGCCATCCTAACAAGACTTTTCCTCAGCATCACTCACCTTTGGCCAACCAGGGTCTCTTACGTGCCTTGTCTCCACGCCTCACTGGCACAAATGACACAGCCTTACATTTCAGGGTAGGGCTCTCACCTGTTTCTTGGGTTCCCTGTGCACTGCTTCTCTTTAGCTTGAGCCTTTGTTTTTAATTGAGCAACCATTTTCTTCCCATTATCTGGATTTGATTTTATCATTTGTTCACAGATCTCCTCCTCACTCCCAGAGCATCTGTCGTGTCTACCTGTCCACTCGGATCCTTCCAATCTCCATTAGCTCATTTGTTTAAATTGTTTGCCTGTATTTATTTGTGTATCACATTGTTTTGGGGAGAGGGAATAAGGAATGATTCACTAATTTCCATAAAAATATTTTTTTCTTTGTTTTCCATGTTTCCTATGTGTATTGTTGTCTGAAACACACGAGTCTCCAATTTTTTTTCAGTAGTTTAAATAAACAACATTATTCTCAGAGTGAAAGACTTCTTTAACATGAAGCTGCATGAAATGATATTGATAAATGGCCTGTCAGCTCTGTGGGTAGGGCAAAGGCATGAGTTTTATCGTGGACATCAAGAAAAAGAAATGGAAATTAGGCCTAAAGTCAAATCAGTGTTAAAGCCAACCAAAGCAATTGACTGAATGGAAGCATTTTATAGGACCTGCATTAATAAATAAAGTAGATATTGATGTAGCTTTAAGAGATCTGAAATGGAACTCTTTGAAAATTAAAAATACATCTTGAAGCATTTTGTCCTTTCCCCTCCTCTCCCGCACTGATGAATACCCGACTGGAACTTTGTGGCACATTTACGGAGTAAAACTGGAAGTCATGAATTATTATGCACAATGTTCTTAACCGCACATAGTCTCTGTCACCAGAACCATTGTCACCCACCCCCACATCTTGTCTCTCCATCCAAAACAGAGAATATTTGTGCTGTGAGACATGTTGTATTGAATTACAGGGAAGAAATATGAAGAATATCCAACTCTCGACATCCAAAACTGAAGCACTAAAATTGCACATTAAATGTATTGTTCAGATGAAAAACACCACATTTTCCTTTGATTCTTACAATAGTTTATGCTGCTTGGAAATTATGGGCTGGCATTTCAAAGTAACATTTTAGAAGAGGAGAATGGATATTTTAGAAGAAGATTTCTTTGGCATAAACTGTGTCAGAATGGATTTTTTTTTCAAATGGTGAAAATCCCTATAAGGTTGGAGTCTTTGAAGGCAGAAGGACAAGATGGAAAATATTATGTGACTTAAATACATCTTTCTGTGTCTTAACTCCCAATTGTTTCTTTATGAATGACCTCAGAAGGACTGATTTTACTGCTACCGAAAACTGTCTGAAGATGAGAAGCCATTTCAGTAAGAAAAGCAGAGAGTAAACAAAGCTAAGATACTGAAGTGAATGCCATGAATCCTGAATAGAACACATGGCTAAACTGATTTGTTCCATTTTATTAAGTTACAATGAAGTAGAAGTTTGTGGGACTCTACTGTACATAGAGGTCAAAGTGGTATGTGTTTTTATCAAAATGAATTCTAATTGTTCAGCTGTATGAAGGTGAATCCTGGCAATATAGCACAGTGGTTAGAAGAGAATGAGCTTTGGTCAGACTGAAACTGGCTTCAAATCCCAACCCTGTCAATTGCTAGTTAAGTGCTGGCTAATTACTTAATCTAAGTCTTATGTCCCACATTTGTCTGTGTCACGGGATAATTGTTTATTATATGAAGAGTGAGAAGTACATAAGGTATCATCAAAATTAAGTAAAATTCGGGGTGCCTGGGTGGCTCAGTTGGTTAAGCATCAGACTTCAGCTCAGGTCATGATCTCGCAGTTCACGGGTTTGAGCCCTGCAGCAGGCTCTGTGCTGACAGCTCAGAGCCTGGATTCTGCTTGATGGATTCTGTGTCTCCCTCTCTCTTTGCCCCTCTCCCACTCATACTCTGTCTCTCTCTCTCTTTCTGAAAAATAAACAAAACATTAAAAAAAATTTTAAAAATTAAGTAAAATGAAAGAACTCAGTGCAATGTCTGGCATGCATATATTAAGTTCTTAGTAGATGCTACTTTTTATTATTATTATAAGACAAAAAGATTGTTATATAGGAAGTAGGCAAATTCTGATTTTCAACTTTTCCAATTTTTTATAGCAAATTAAAGTAGGCTCCTCCTACCTGTGGGGGCTATGTTTCGAGACCCCCAGTGGATGCCTGAAAACAACGGATAGTACCAAACCCTATATATATATATATATATATATATATATATATATATGTATATATAGGTATATATAGGTATATAGATAGATAGATAGATATAGGTATATATAGGTATATATATAGGTATATATATAGGTATGTGTATATATAGGTATATATATAGGTATATATCATAGGTATATATGTGGGTATATATATGTATAGGAAAAACATAGTTATATATGTATATATATTATACATATATATTATATGTATATTATGTTATGCATATATTATATATATTATTATATATATTATATTATAAATATATTATACATATATATTATATGTATATAACTATGTTTTTCCTATACATATATATACCTATGATCAGTTTAATTTATATATTAGGCACATTCAGCAATTAACAATAATAAAATAGAATGATTATGACAATATACTCTAATAAAATCACACATTCTATGTGAATGTGGTCTGTTTCTCAAAATATCTTACTGTGCTGTGCTTATTCTTCTTGTGATGATATGAGACGATAAAGTGCCTGTGTGATGAGATGAAGTAAGTGAATGATGTAGGTATTGTGATGTTGCGTTAGGCTGCTACTGACCTTCTGATGATATGTCAAAGGAGGATCATGTGCTTCGGACTGTGGTTGACAGTGCATAACTGAGACCATAGAAAGCAAAGACTCAGATAAGGGAGGACAATTCTAATACTATTAATAACTTCGTAGATGAAAGTTACCACAAACTGTAAGGAACTGTGGCAAAAAAAAATTTTAACTTTTTTGCATTATCTCAGCTCTACTTTACCCACTTCCCTGATTATTCATAAGCTTTGAAAACTTCTTCCAAAAGTAAGTACTTGTCAGTCTTCTTAATGGCCTCCAAGGAGAGAGATGTCAGGAAATTCACTTGAAGACTATCTTGATGTTTAAGCCTGCTGAGTTTCTGTCTCTACAATTTGACATTCAGTGGAAGCAATAAATGGTGATCATATCATCAAGAAATTAGATTCACCCTTCAAAACATTTTAGTGACCCATTCGTTTCACATTTCTCTGTGGAAAGATTTATACATTTATACTCAGAATGGTTTTGTGTGTGTGAGCACGTGTGCACATGTATGTGTGTAAGTTGAGAATGCCAAGTCTGAATCTTTCACAGGTCTGAAGTGGAGTCTTCTCATGGCATAGCCATGTGTTTGTAGAATTGTACTAAGTTTACCATTTAGTCAAATAGCATAATGCATTTACCTATGTGCTACCATATTAAACAAATTCCATACTTTTCTTTATTTAATTGCCTACACATATGGAGAGACTTATCTGAAAGACTGTCTTTAATGGGATAAAAAGTCCTACTATTCTGGATTTTCAGTTCTCCCTAAATTGGCCAGGGCTGTTGATTACAAATATGAGAAATGAACTTCAACAAGATTATGAATGGAAGAAATTTATTATGAGAAAGATAGGACAGAGACACTTCATGAACCCAAAGGTGGAGAAGTACTGAAGTTTCAAAAAGAGGGATTGCAATTAGCAATTAGATAGCCTTTAGAACTCTTGTAGCCTACCTCTCTATACCTGTTGTATTATTTTAGCCTTAAAGGCTATTTCTTTTTTCTTTCTTTCTTTCTTTCTTTCTTTCTTTCTTTCTCCTATGTGTTTTGTGGAAAATGGCTGGCTTATATTTGCTTATTCATGTTTAAACGATAAAAAGAAGAAAATCAGCTTACATTGAACTAGAATTCTTTATTTTTTAAAAATCTATGTTCTCAGGGGGAGAGAAACTCAGGAGGAAGACGTTTGGGTCAAGTATGCAACAAGAGTTCAATAAAGTTTGGACATAGAGGTAAGGTTATGTACTATAAACATGATTCCCTAGTTGCTTCCCTATCATGTTTTTGAGGAGGTAAATTACAGGGTCATAATGAGCTATGTTGATACCATAAAGGAAGTCCACTACTCTTTCTCATCCCAGTGTCTGAAGAAGAGCTCTGCGTCTCAGAACTTTATATGAGGTGTAATCATTTCACATCTGCTTTGCACCTCTCCCCCCAAGTTTTCTTCTCTGTATGTGTGGCAGTCTCTCATCATAGTTGTTTCTTCTGAAAAATATTCTTTTTTACTTTGACTACTTCCAAAATTAACCGTGATTACATTGAATCATATTTCTGTGTTCTATTGGCACTATATTTATAACCGAATATTCTGCCCTTCATAATTTTAGTAAGATATTGTTCATTCTAGTATTTATGACCTTCATAAATAATATCCCTGTCTCAGCTTTTAGAGCATTACTAAATATGTCGTCCTGAATGGATGTACACATACTCAGCCATAATGCACCAGGTTGTACCATTTACATTTATCAAACAAAAGCCAAGATATAATAGATATCAGTGCGTGTGTGCACGTGTGCATGAGTGTGTTTGGTCGGAAATAATGCAGCATAATGGTATGTGGGAGCTGTCAAGCATGCAAGAAATGTAGCCTTTCTCTTGAGAGAAATAGGGGGGAGATAGAACTATACTCACATCTCTTACGATCTTGAGGAACTTGCATAGATTTTAAAACACATAAGAATCAAGTGAAATGAGTATAATTGTCTATTGCAATGTCTATTTGAGCTCAGTTTCACAAGTTTGAGGTTTTCATGCTTAGACTACTATTAATTTGCTTGGCACACTATTTTCCTAGACTATAAAAAGGTTCCTACTGTCTACTTCAATCAGCTCTCTATTTAACAGAGCTGGCAGTCAATGCGCAGCTTGAGCTAGTGAGACTCCCAAGAGGACTCTTAAGGACATCTGTTGCTAATCTCCATTCCCTCAATTTTCCGAAGATTCTCTCCCTTCCCCCCCTCTCTCTTAGCAAATAGTATTACTTACAGCATTCCTGAGAAATGAAGCTTATCTGACATGCTTGCTTCATTTTTAGTCTATGTTCTTGCTCTTATCACTTCCTACATCTGATGAGACATTACTCCAAAAAAATCTTTCAATCTTTTTTCACTTTGACCTAATATGAACAAACTCCTCCCCTCTACAAATACATTCCTATTTGATGCTTTAAGTTACTGCTCTTTTCCCCCTCCCTTCTCCACCAGACATCTTAACATAAATGTCTACACACAGCCCCCACTTCCTCACTACCCACATTTTATCTTTTTTAAGTAGGTTCTATGCCCAACATGGGGCTTAAACTCACAACCCTGAGATCAAGAGTCACATCCTCTATACTGACTGAGCCAACCAGATACCCCCACACTACCCACATAATTGAGCTCTTACAATGCAATTTCTACACACACTACTCCTATTTTTTTGTATCAGCTGACTACTATCATAATTTTCTAATGTGTATGACATAGGTAAAATGCATATCAATTTTATAAAAATATTATTTTGGGAAAAAATAACTTTCCACCAGGGTGAGTTAAAAGTATGTTTATAATAAAATTATTAATTTAATTACAATAAACTATAAAAATAAAATCCAATAAGAAATCAAAATTTCTGACTAGATTGTAGTAGTCTATTAAAGACTTAAAAATAAAAATATAATTTAAAACAAATATAACGGGAGCAATAAATACTGATACTTAACAGGGTTATAATACTTAAATTGAAAGAGACCTGGGAGGATTAAAAGTTTCCCACTCTGTCCCCTGCATACCCTCAGTACCCACAGCTGTTCCTCTCAAACCCCTCTTGAACTTGACCACTAAATGTTCCTTCCAATAAAAATATAATATTAGATTAAGAGGTATATACAGTGTGATGATCTTAAATAGGGGTTTGTGTAGTTTGTTATTTTTTTAAACCACTTTATTGAAGTTTGATTGACATACAAAAAGGTATGAATGTTTAATGCACATAATTTAGTGAGTTTTAAGATAAGTGCATGCCTGCAAAACCATCATTATAATCTATTCCATTAATATATCCATCATTTTTAAATTTTTCTCCCATAATTTTTATTTTATTACTATTATTATTATTAACACTTAGCAGTAGATCTACCCTCTAGCAAATTTTCAAGTACGTAATATGCTATTTTTACCTGAAGCTTCTATGCTTTAGAGTAGATCTCTATGACTATTTATGTTGTATAACTAAAATTTTAAAATCTGACTAATATCTCCCCATTTCCATCCTTTCCCAGCCCCTGGAAGCCACCATTCTACTCTGCTTCTGTATGACTAGTTTAGAGTCCTCTTGTAAGTGGTATCATGTAGCATTTGCCCTTCTGTGCAAATCTTATCTCACTTACCATAATGTCCTTCAAATTCATCCATGTGTCACAAGTGACAGAATTTCCCTTTTTATCAAGGCTGAATAATATTCCATTGCATGTACCACATTTGATCCATTCATCCTTTGATGAACGTTTACGTTGTTTTTATGTCATGACTATCATGAATACTATTGCAGTAAACACAGTAATGCAGACATCTGCTCGAGATCCTGATTTCAGTTCCTTTGGCAATGACACTCAGAAGTGGAATTGCTGGCATTATCAACAATAACCAAACTATGGAGAGAGCCCAAATGTCCATTGACTGATGAATGGATAAAGATGTGATATATATATATATATATATATATATATATATATATATATATATATACATACACACACACACACACACACACATAGATATAGATATAGATATAGATATAGATATAGATATAGATATAGATATAGATATAGATATAGATATAATGGAATATTACTGGGCTGTCAAAGAGGATGAAATCTTGCCATTTCATCCTCTAGAATGTATTACGGAGCTAGAATGTATTATGCTAAGTGAAATAAGTTGATCAGAGAAAGACAGATACCATATGATTTTACTCATATGTGGAATTTAAGAAATGAAACAGATGAACATATGGTGGGTGGGAGGTGAGTAGAAGAAAGAGGAAAACAAACCACAAGATACTCTTAATGATAGAGAACAAACTGAGGGTTGATGGAGGGAGGTGGATGGGGGGATGGGCTAGATGGGTGATGGGTATTAAGGAAGGGACTTGTTATGATGAGCACTGGGTGTTGTAAGCGAATCACTGAATTCTACTCCTCAAACCAATGTTGTACTGTATGTTAACTGAAATTAAAAAAAAAAAAAAAAGAAGTAGAGTTGCTTGATCACATGGTAGTTCTATTTTTAATCTTGAGGAAAACCTCCATACTGTTTTTCATAATAGTTGCATGAATTTACATTCCTAGCAAGGGTTCCTTTTTCTCCACATCCTCAGCAATATTTATTATCTTTTGAGGGATTTTTTTTTTGACAATAGTCATCCCAGCAGGTGTGAGGTGATATCTCATTGTGGTTTTGATTTGCATTTTTCTGATGATTAGTGATGTTGAGCACATTTTCATCTACCTGTTGGCCATTTATATGTCTTTGGAGAGATGTCTTCAGTTCCTTTGATCACTTTACAATAAGATGATGATGATGATGATGATGATGATGGTGATTTGTTGGGTTGTATGAATTTCTTATATTTTGGATATTAACTCTTTATTAGATATGTAGTTTGTAAGTATTTTCCTCCATTCCACAGGTTGCCTTTTCACTGTGTTGATTGTTTCCGTTGCCGTGCAGAAGATTTTTACTTTGATGTAGCCTCATTTGTTTATTTTTGCTTTTGTTGCCTATGGTTTTGGTGTTATATCCAAGAAATCACTGCCCAGACCAGTATCCAGAAGCTTTGCTCCTATGTTTTTCTCTAGGAGTTTTATGGTTTTATTTTATTTTACTCTACTATTTGGTTTGGGGTCTCTTGAGAATATAAAGTATCTGTAATGTTTCCCTACCTGAAAGTAGTGGAATTAGATGTAATTTATTTATTCTTAATTTTTAAAAATTATGTAATACTTGATGCATGCAAATATAGGCTAAAAAGAGGATACACTTACATATAGGGAGAATAAAACATGTTGAACCATTTGATTCCAACCTCATACATGTTACTCCATGGAATTATCTTATGGGCACCTACATATCTGGGTTCTAAGAATAAGACATATTAAAAATAGATTTGATTAAGTCAGACTGAGAAAGACAAATACCATATGATTTTACTCATATATGGAATCTAAGAAAAAAAACAAGGAATAAACAGACAAAAAGCAGAATCAAGAGAAAAAACTGATGGTCGACAGTGGGGTAATGGGCAAAATGAGTGAAAGGGAGTCAGAAACAGGCTTTCAGTTATAGAATGAATAAGTCACAGGAATAAAAAGTATGGCTTAGGGAATATAGTCAATGACATTGTAATAGCATTGTATGTTGACCGATGGTAGCTATACTTGTGAGTGTAGCATGACATATAGAGATGGTGAACAACTATGTTGTGCTATGTAATGTAATCTGAAACTAACGTAACATTGTATGTCAACTATAGTCAAATAAAAAAATTAAAATAACTAAATAATGAAATAATATTAAAATAGATTTCATGAATCTTGGCTACTTTTGACACTGTGAACGTACGCAAGGAAAATGGTTAGAAATTTTGTGTGTTACCGACTTAATTTAATTTTTGAACATAGCAATTGTAGCTATTCAGCTCTATGAGCAACTCATGATTTTTCTTGGCATCCAGCAGACTGTTTTTGAATTTCTATTTCAAAAATGTTCTGAAAAATATTCAGTGACCTCATGGACCAGTGGTATGAAGTATGTATTGGAATAGGTTTTTGTCTGGACTTGTTTTTAATAAAATCTTCAAGTGGTGTCCCTTACATCTCAGAAAAGCTCAGAGGAATATTTTGGTTTGTGGTATAATGATAAAATGAAACACTGTCCCCTGTACACTTTAGGGAGCAATCGTATATTGGTCGTAAAATATAGTTTCTCTGCCTTCACAAATACATTTTTGATGTAACCTCTTTGTTGATTTTCATTACACTTGTGGGTAATTTGTTGGGGATTTCTTTCTAAGCCTATGTTCATACAATTAGAACTTTACAAGACAATTAATTCCAATGCAAACAACTTTAACATTAATTTACATTCTGTAACATTAGTAACATATTTTATTCTGTAACCCTAGTAACATTTTTCTTTTGTTACGGGGTTACTCAAATATAGTTGAGTAACATGATTATATTGTCCAGATAACTGCAAATGTCTGTATTAGTAATGTTATCAATCTCACACTCTGGGGAAATGTAGTGGTAATGTCTTTATTCCACTGTTAACATTGGTTGTTTATCAGGTAGGGCAATGAAAATCTTTGGGCAACTTCTAGAGCCCCAAAAGGTATAGAAGACAGAAGAAAGGAAAAAAGAAAGAAAAAAGAAAAACCGATAACATTTCTAGCGTTTGTTTTTCCTCCTCTAACACTTCTGAACACCTAGTTCCAATTTTTATCTATTTGGGGAAAGGCCAATCAAGATTAAGCTTCCTCATTTTTAGGGTGAGGATAAAAAGGCCCTGAATACCATTATAAAATTTACTCATCTTCAATCTAATCATTTTACTCCCTTTGTTTAGCTAATATATGCACATTGTAGATATTAAGTAAGTAAATGCTGATTTCACCACTTTTGCTTCCTTGTGATTTGTGTCCATTGAGCTCAAGCCTTGCATTTTATCATTGCTTTTGCTGTGTTAAATTTTGGGACAATCTGACTATCATAATTTATTGATAATTTCATAAGAAGTTATCTTTTCAACTCATTGGTATTGTCATTTAAAAAAATCAGATAAAATTAGGGTGAAATTCAACCATTGGATGTCATGAATCATGTATTTCAAGATTTGCCTCCAAGTTTAGAAACTATGTGCTTCACTTGGATCTACTGGGAATAATTATTTCATGCGAATCTTCTTTATATGTCAGGCAAGACATGGAACAGCTTGTTTCTCTTAGTATACAACTTCACAAAGTTTTTGTTTCTTCAATAGGAAGGAAAGAGATCATTAAAATTTTCATAATAAATTGCTTCAATTTAATTGATTGATATTGTTTACAACTTAACTTCTATCCTTGTTATATTAATCATAAAACTCTTATTAAACTCCTCAAGGAAACAGTATAAATTGTAATATTTATATGAAACATGAACTTAATAAGCAAGATTTAAGCTTTGCTGCAGTCAAGTAATCATTTTCTTAGTGTAAATAAATGACAAGTGCTACTATAGATCTTAAAGAGAAAATGTCATTACAGAATCATCCCTGATATAACATTTGCCAAGCTGCTTTCCCAAAATATTTCCCACAGAAGGATCTTTCTTTCACATCCTGGTCTTAGATCAGTCCAACAGTTTCCTTTTCAATAAAGATGAGGATTTCTTGGAAATTTGGGGAATTATGATTAGACAAATATAGTGTTGATACAAAGGAAACAATAAATATCTTTCTATAATTAGATAAAGAATGAGTGAAATAAGTCATACAGAGAAAGACAGATACCATATGTTTTCACTCTTATGTGGATCCTGAGAAACTTAACAGAAGTCCATGGGGGAGGGGAAGGAAAAAAAAAGAGGTTAGAGTGGGAGAGAGCCAAAGCATAAGACACTCTTAAAAACTGAGAACAGGGGCGCCTGGGTGGCGCAGTCGGTTAAGCGTCCTACTTCAGCCAGGTCACGATCTCGCGGTCTGTGAGTTCGAGCCCCGCGTCAGGCTCTGGGCTGATGGCTCAGAGCCTGGAGCCTGTTTCCGATTCTGTGTCTCCCTCTCTCTCTGCCCCTCCCCCGTTCATGCTCTGTCTCTCTCTGTCCCAAAAATAAAAATAAAAATGAAAAATGAAAAAAAAATAATAAAAAAAATTAAAAAAAAAACTGAGAACAAACTGAGGGTTGATGGGGGTGGGAGGGAGGGGAGGGTGGGTGATGGGTATTGAGGAGGGCACGTTTTGGGATGAGCACTGGGTGTTGTATGGAAACCAATTTGACAATAAATTTCATATTAAAAAAAGAAACTAGTAAAAAAAAAGAATGAATACTGCTTTAGACTTTAACATTGTGCACATATTAGCATTTTAGTTTAGTTTAGTTTAGTTTAGTTTAGCTTTGTTAAAAAGGATATAAATAAAGGGAGGCAGTTGAGTAAAAACAGTCACATTGACTGTTTGCAGGCAGCTCTAACCCGAGAGGAAAGTAAATAGGGCACATGTACAAAGGCTTACATTTTATGTACGAAGAAGGAGAAGATCCCTTTCTTTTCGGCACATTAAACATGTTTGGCCCAGGGCAAGGCAAGAGGGTTATACACTTGGTCTGTTTCTTCATAACCAGAGGTCCTGCTATTTCACCTCTATGGCAGTTTTCTAGGCTATGTCTTTACCATTCTTGAAATGAAAAGGAAAGATTTCTGATGTACCCTAAAAGCAGGATGATTGTTTTTTTTTTCCAGGAATATGGTGTATTATCAGCTTGATGTGCGATTGGAGAAACCGAAGGGGTCACTTCTTAGTGCAAAGGAGAGTAAGTGCACCTAAGTCTGTACAAAGAAGCACTGTTTTCAACATTGATAGAGATGTTCAGTAACTCATAAATCTCCAGGAAATATTTCCATCTGAAATGGGTGTTTCATCTCTTTCTATTTTGTTACTTTAGCTCAATATTTTCAGAATGGTGCATGTTATTAACTCTCTGTTCATCATCATTGTCTTTATGAAGCTTTCCTCTAGTGGAAATCTCATTTTGTTTTTCTATTCAGTCAGATGAAGGGGCATCCTGCCTAAACAGCACGCAACTACTGGATGTCTGTTCTGCACCAGATGAACTCTTGGTATGATTCCTAACCGGTACAATTTTAATATATAAGAGAGACAGTACAAAAAGATCCTGAAGACCTTGCAAACATGTAAGATAGTTTATGCAAATTATGCAAGCTCTATCTATTTTTAAGTGTTGTATTGTGTGGTATAAATATATGACCATATGTTACAAAACCAAAATCAGTACCCTTGTTCCAATAAATTATTTTTGTTTCATTACTGAGTATAAGGAACTGTCTGGAAAAAGTAGTTTAAGTGCTGCAATAATGGGATTTTCAGGATGTTTTAAGAGTTTATGGGAAGAACAAACATATTTGAAATTAGATTTGTCCCTCAAAACCTATGATATAAATGTATTTTGGAAATTCAAACGCAACCAAGAATGACAAAAACTGGAATTTTACTCCTCAGGACTTTAACAGTGTGTTAGTGAAAAATTTTTCATGGATCAACATTTGAAAAACTGGTCTTGGAAGTAATGCAAAATAAGTTTATAGATACAATAAGCTGGATTGCTTAAGCAAAGTGGATTTTGGGGAACAGGAAGGATTAGAAGACATGTTGGGTTGGGGGAATGAAATCTTTGAAGAAATAGAATTCAGGAAGAATCTAACACATGATGAATGTCGAACCATTGAAGTAAAAAGTACGTACTGCTGATTAGAGGACCTGAGGAATCATCATCAGCAAAATGAAACCAGGATTATGGCAGGCTTGAAAGATCAGACAGAATCTGGGCATGATGGATTATCTGGATTATTTATACACTCTGATTGCAGTCAGGCATAGAGTCAATTTTAAGATGATTATGATGACTATATTCCTTTAGAGGTTTATAATGACAGGTTAGTGTATTTTGTGGTGACTATACCTTGATAGTGTCCTAAAATTTGAGTTTCCTTTTTAAAAATCATTTAAAATATACAGAAATAACTTCTCCTATCCTTTCTCCTCGTTCTTCTCTCTCCTAGTCTCTTTCTCTCTCTCTCTTTCTTTCCACATACACATATATACCCCGTATATGCATATACATACACACATATATGGTATTCAAACATACTGAGTACACAAAAATCAATTGATACTTTTGCAGTGTTTCTTTTATTTCCTGGGTGATACTGTCGTTGTCCCCTTGTCCTTATGCCCTAAAAGTGTTTTTGAATAATAAAACAAAAACAAATCCCACCCTAATTGTTGGAAGGTGGTGGGAAGAAACTCATATGTATTAAGCAAAAACTACTTGATAATCACTAATCTGGATCCTAATATGCACACATCTATTTAATCTTCTAAGAAATCACAGTAAAGGATTATCTCCATGTTACAGATGAGAGTATTGAAAATCGAAGAGGTCAATCAACTTGCCCAAGAGCACACAGTAGGCTAATGAGAGAGGCTGGATTTGAGCTCAGGTTTTTCTGGCTCCAAAACCGTCATTCACTTGTCTGTATAATTCTTTTTTTTTTTTCCCAAGAGTAACATTATTGTAATCTTATTTTATTTTATTTTATTTTATTTTATTTTATTTTATTTTATTTTATGTAATTTATTGTCAAGTTGGGTAACATACAGTGTATACAGTGTGCTCTTGGTTTTGGGGGTAGATTCCCATGATTCATTCCTTACATACAACACCCAGTGCTCCTCCCAGCAAGTCCCCTCCTCAATGCCCATCACCCACTTTCCCCTCTCCTCCACCCCTCTTCCCCATGAACTCCCAGTTTGTTCTCTATATTTAAGAGTCTCTTATGGTTTACCTCCCTCCCTGTCTGTTTGTAAATATTTTTTCTCATTCCCTTCCCCCATGGTCTTCTGTTAAGTGTCTTAAGTTTCACATATGAGTGAAAACATATGATATAATTCTTTACTCAAACAAAATATTGCCACCATAGAGTTGGTGATCTAGAAGATTAATTTTTTCTTTTCAATACCGCAGTTGTTTGCTTAATTTAGTGAAGTGTGTGTTTCTATTTTACCTTTAAGTTATGGACCATGAAACAGTCACCTTCAATGATTTTAATGGGAAAAAACCACAACAAATTATTAGAGTATTTGTTCATAAGAAGCTGTAAGATAGGTTAGGAATCATGGATCTCACCACTACTGTTTGTAGTCAACGGAGAAAATAAACTGCAGGCAGTTTTCCTGATAATAAAAAGTGAAAGCAGTGATATTGGTAGGACAAAAAAAAAAAGTTAACAAAATAGAATTAGCTGTTTTTTTTTTCTTTATGACTGTCTGCCATCTACATTCTTATTGCTAATGCTGTCCTGTTATCTGAACAGTGGTAGGCACCAACAGGGAAATCCCCATCTAATCATACGTTAGTCTTATAACACAGACCCTAATCTGTGAATTTTCTGAGTAGTAAATGCTTCCCTCATCTGCTTTGTCCCTGTCTATGAATCAGACACTCTGAGTCACCTGATATTTTATTAAGGAAAAGAAAAAAAAAAACCTAACCTTTGCACAACCCTTTTGTTCTGTGCAGTAGTTATCATTCTTGCCTGATTCGCCTACTCCAATTACTTCTATTGCTTTTGTTGAAGAAATTATATATCACCTAGTGTTTGTTCACCCTTGCTCTCTGGGAAGCCCTACTTGAAGCACATCACTTGAAGTGATGGCTTGTTTATTCCTGTACTTAACCCTAGGAGGGCAGTTCTCTTACCATTCCTGATTTGTAGACGTGGAACTGGTTGTGGAGTAGGGATTTGAACCTGGGCACTCTGACTATCAGGGCCAAACAATTAAACAGAACATTGTATCACTCAGTGTCAACAAGGAATTTGAGTCTCATTTTCATTATTGTTAAAATGTAGAAAATATTTTCCAACTTTCTGAATTAAGATTAAATTAGATATTTTATTACGATGATTACCATAGAGGCTGACACAAGGTATTTTCACAGGAATAGCAGTTTCTATTAATTGCATTTTATTTAACGATACATTAAACTTAGTGATTAAACATAAGTGAAATATGAATTATATATTATCATCTTCACTGTTTTTATTTTTGTTCTGACATGCCTGTCTCCTATTATATATAGGTACAGAACAAGCTTTGTTCTTATTGATTTTGTACTCAAGATGAATAGTGTCTAAAACTTAGCAGTTAGTTAACATATGTTGAACCAATAAGAGATGTGAAAATTGCTTAAGTAATGCCATGTGTTTTGAAAGCTACTTTTGGAATTACTTTATACTTTCCATATTATAGCTAAACCCTTATAGAATGTAAGTATTTAAAGCCCCTTAAAATTCCTTAAGAGGGGATATACCATGTGTTTTATAATGAGGGATGAAGAATGGCAAATTTGGATTATTAAATTAATAAGGAAAAATACTAGAAGATTGAAAAGCATACAAAAATGTTTCTGGTGACATTTCCTACAATAGATCTGCCTGACAGTGGAAACTTCAGAAACTTTCAGATAAAACCTAGATATTTATTTCACGGTGTTTGCAAAGAAAGGTCCGTTTTGTCTAATTATAAACAGCATGAATGTGTTTTCTGAGAGTATTATAAATCAGGGAAGGTACTTGCAGATGATGGGATATATTTAAAAAACTCTGATGTACTAGTAGCTTAACTATATATATATATATATACATACACAATATATATAAATTATATATACACATATATTTATACATATATTTATAATATATAAATTGCATATATACATATATTTATACATATATATACATTATACATATTTATAAATATATTTACACATACATGTATAATTTATATATTTATACATGTATATTTGTATAAATATACATGTATAAATATATAAATTGTGTATATATATACATATATACACATATATTTATAGATAGATAGATAGATAGATGCCAAATAATTCAAATGTCAGCTTTATGAACTTACAGGTCTAGAATGAAATCAGTGAAGAATTTCTAAAGCCTATGGGAAGACATTGGAATGCTGACACAGTATTGAAATTAGTAAGTAAATTCAGAAGCACCTGATTTCTTTTTTCTTTCATTATCTTTTAATCATTTGTTTGTTTTTCCTCATTCTTAGTCTCACTCAAGTATGGAATTTCTCTTCAGTTCATCCTCCTGTTCCATCCATCATTCATGTATTTTCTTAATTTCTTGTTCTTTCCAGGTTCCATAGTAGAAATGGCATTTGCTCACTTGCACAATCATTTGAAAAATATGTATTGAATGTCCACTAAGCAGATAGATTTTGGAATGAGACACTTATGGGTTCAAATCCTGATTCAACCACACAGCAGCTGTATGATTTTTCTTTTCTCGTGATCTAATTATCAAATCCCTGAAGTTGGGAGAAACAAACCACTGCCACACGTGAAGAAGGCCACTTGAAATAAATCTCAGAAATAGGCAGAAAGCACACAAACAAACAGAAATGTAAGAATGTGTTCTACAAACTGTACAACACAATATAAACGTTTGCAGGAAGAGGAGAGAGATTCGCCCAGTTTTCAGGGATATGTGACATTTCCTACTTCAAACCACTGTTGAAAGTCTGGGTCAAAGATTGCACTAAGTAAGAAAGTGAGAACTCTCAGAAGTGAAATAAGAATGTTCTATGGGAAATTAAGGTGTTCATAATATTCAGAGTATGTAAGTCAGAATTTAGGAATGGAAACCTTGTGGAACATTAGAAGTCTCTTATACAAGGTGGATTAGCGAACATAGCATTGTAGTCAATATAAAGTGTGTTCCTATGTTTCCATTTCTCAAGCTCATGATTCCTCTTGATTTAATTCGATGAATCAAATTCATATAAATGGGGATTAGTGTGACATGTGGACTCCTGCAGGAGTAAGATGGGGATTTAAGAAGGGTGGCTTTGTTCGTAAAGTGCACGAGAACATCCAGGAATGGAAGAACTGAACCAATCTGAGAAGTGAATATTGAACTTGTTTACTGTTTACCTTAAATCATGAAATAATATTCAGTCCATTTGAAAAATGGACCTCAGAGATACCTCTCTTTCAAAAAAAAATTATTATTACAAACAAGCCTGACTCCCTTCCCTCCTTTATCCCTCTGCCCTCTCTCCCTCCTTCTCAAATGTTTCAGCATGAAGACAGAGAAGTTCAATAATCATTAATTTTACAAAGGCTATTTGAACAATGCTAATACTTTGAACAAATAGCATAATATATACTCATCTTTTTATGAGGAAACTTTAAAGAATTTACTGAAATCCAGGAAAACACAATGACTCAATTTCACAGCTAATGCACACATATTTATAGTTGGTCACATCTTTTAATGTGAATCCCTCTATTTGCCTGAAGGCAACAGAACCTGTCAGGAAGGACCTATTAATAATTCCTTGATGCCCTGAGAGTATCTTGCACTTTTACGTTGCTTTTTTTTTTTTTTGGTTCTGTGCTCAGACTGATCCGGAATATATGACTCCTTAGCATGCTCTTTATACCAACAGGGACAACGCCTTTGCATAGGTAGAGAAAATACATGATTTTTTTTTAACGTTTATCTATTTTTGAGAGAGAGAGAGAGCAAGAGCATGTGCATGAGTGGGGGACAGGCAGAGAGTGAGGGAGTTGCAGACTCCAAAGCAGGCTCCAGGCTCTGAGCTGTCAGCACAGAGCCCAATGCAGAGCTTGAAACCGCAAACTGTGAGATCATGACCTGGGCAGAAGTTGGATGCTTATATCATTTTATATACTATATTATATTATATTATATTATATTATATTATATTATATTATATTATATTATATTTTATATGTATACATACATACATATATATATACACACATACATATATACACACACAGTGGAATATTACTTGGTGATAAGAAAAGAATGAAATATGCCATTTGCGGGGTGCCTGGGTGGTTCAGTTAGGCGTCTGACCGATTCAGGTCATGATCTCGCAGTTTGTGGGTTCGAGCCCTCATCCAGCCCCTCTGCTTACAGCTCAGAGCCTGGAGCCTGCTTCAGATTCTGTGTCTCCTCCTGTCTCTGCCCCTACCATGCTCATGCTCTGTCTCTCTCTGTCTCTCAATAATAAATACACGTTAAAAAAAAATTTAAAAAGATAGAAATATGCCATTTGCCATTTGCAACAACATGGATGGAAATAGAGTGTATTATGCTAAGCGAAATAAGTCAGAGAGACAAATGTTATATGATTTCATTCATATGTGGAATATACGATACAAAACAGATGAATATAAGGGAAGAGAAGCAAAATGATATAAAAACAGAGAGGGAGACAAACCATAAGAGACTGAATTACAGAGAACAAACTGAGGGTTGCTGGCAGGGTGTTGGGTGGGGGATGGGCTAAATGGGCAAGGGGCATTAAGGAGGACACTTATTGGGATGAGCAATGGGTGTTGTATGTAAAGGATGAATCACTAAATTCTATTCCTGAAATCATTATTAACTAACTTGGATTTAAATTTAAAAAAGAAAGAAAGAAAGAAAGAAGGAAGGGAGGGAGGGAGGAAGGAAGGAAGGAAAGAAAGAAAGAAAGAAAGAAAGAAAGAAAGAAAGAAAGAAATTAGGCTTAAAGAATGGGCAAGGACCATATTAAGTGGGACTTCATAGGTTGCAGTAATTTTTACCTGTGTCCTAAAGGCTGTAGAAAATTATTAAACAGTTTAAACAAGAATAAATAAATAAATAATCTCTTTTGCACATAATAGAGTAGATTAGCACACAAACTCTGGAGCTACCTCCAACTCCTGCTGGAGTTTGAATCCCAGTTTAGCTACTTATCAGCTGTGTTATCTTAGAAATGTGTTTCAACCTCTCAAGGCTCAGTCATTTTTTTCAGTGGTAACAACATATTCATGTATGAATATCTTGCAAATATTGAAATAATTGACTCAAATAGATTTTTGAAACTTACCTATTTATCATGTATAAAAACCAAGTTTCGCTAGAATGAAGTTGGTGGTGGCAAAAGATTTATAGTTAGGAATTAAGGTCATATGAAATATTATAAAATTAACTTCCGGGGAAGGAGACCTACCTCCTACCAGTTTCCTTTTATTTAAAACAAACAAACAAAATAAACAACAGTTCATCTGTTTCATTTTAATGACAAAGTCAATATTTGGTAATTTGTGATATATTTAATAGGTTCTAATTCTTTTCATTAGTCAACAGTTTAGGGGCAGTTCATTAGGTTTTGATAATGAGTTCAGACTCTTGGTCATGCTTTTAGTTTTGAAACTTTCGATCTCTCAGTTGCAGAAAAATTCTGGCACATTGAATACTCTTTTGTTTGTGTTTTTAGACAAAAATGCATTAAAATGATACACAAACATTCTTAAAACCTATAGATTTGCATACTGGAGTGTATTTCCCCTGTTGATAATGTATTTCTTGGAATATATATTTTTTATGGAATATGTCCTGTGATATACAAATATTCTTTGAATAACATCTTCAACAATCTCTTAAAGTTTCAGTGGAAATGCACCAAATATGTGGTTTCATTGATATTAATTATATTTGCAAACATTCATTTATAATTTTTTCTCATGAAAGTCAAATTTTTTGAGTGTCGCAAATTGACGCAGTTTGATTAGTCTCTGTGGGACCAAAGGAGTGTATTCTGGGGCTTCAGTCATGCTGGGACCAGAACTCTCTCTGGGGAGAAAATTAGTTTGACTTATGTAGGAAATTTCATAAAGAAGAACTTGTTATTCAAAAAAAGATTTTGTTTAGAAATAGTGCTTCATAAAACCAGAGAGCGGGTTGTTTACCAAGAAATGGAATTTAGGGAGATAATTTATGTCTACAAAGTGAACAAAGATATGTATTTCCTGTCCTCATTCTTTCACTCTTTACTTCTTTACCACGTTATCTGATTTTCTACTTATATTAATAAAACAATCAAGTCCAACAATGCAAATTAGATTGCCAGGGACAAAAATGTGATTTTAATTAAATTTGAACTTTTGGTCCACTTCATTCTCTTAGGATTTGAATAATCAAAATTCCTTTTTTAAAAAATATTTATTTATTTATTTATTTTGAGAGAGAGGTAGCGAGTGGGGAGGGGCCAGAGAGAGAGGGAGAGAGACGATCCTAAGCAGGCTCTGCACTGTCAGCACAGAGCCCAATGGGAGCTGGAGCTCCATCCCGCAAATTGTGAGATCATGACCTGAGCTGAAACCAAGAGTCAGATGCTTTACTGACTGAGCCACCCATGCACTCTAATTAGTGTTCCTTTTTGGTGACAATTCTCTTGTGCATTGACAGCTGACATGTCTCAAACTTGCCATTTTCTCCAAGTCCTTTGAGAGTTTTCAAGTGTATGTTAAGATATTATTTCTGTCATCACCAGTAATAGGCAAGAGAGGTCCTAATGGCAACTTCACATTAGCCCTATCTTTAGCCTGTTGGTAAGGCGCAGTTCAAACAATAGCTGCAAAGTCAGATTTTTGTAAGTGTCCCATTTACTAGCTGCATGGTCTTAAGACAATTCCCACTCAGTTTTCTCAATCAGCAATACTGTTAATACCTCTTAGGGCTATGATGAAGATGATGTGAACAGACATATGTAAAAGGACATATATAAAGACTTAGCCCTGTTCTGACTTGTAGTGATATTCAAGAAATGTATTTATATTCTTCCTCTTTTTCCATTTCCTTTCCTTTCCCTCTGTCAAACTTATGAAGTTCTTACTAAAATAAATTGTATTGATCATCAATATTCTCTATTTGGCAGAAAATTTCATACATGTCTTCTCCAACTTTCCTTGGAATATACTTTCCATTCTGTGTTGAAAGGGAAAAGAAACATGATCCAGTTGGGAATCATGATAAATTATTTCATGTTCATGTTAGTGAGGGGAAATTCATAAACTCACTCAGAATGCATTTATTTCTGAGCATGATTTAAAAATATTTAATAGCTTTCAGTCAATTGTATTGGGCAAATGCCTCCTAGTTGTTTTGATAGCAACTCACGTCAATTTTTTTCCTGCCACTTATTATGACTTAATAGTGGACTTGTCTCAATAATGTGTTTATTTAGAATGCTTACTTGATAATGCTATTTAAATGGTAATGATACATTTTCATATAGCCTGTTGGTATGTAGGCATGAGGAAATTCAGGAGAACATATGTATAATAGTAAAGAAAAAGCAGGCTGATGGTATAGATTTTTCTCTGATTAAGGCAAATTAGTGGGAGGGAAAGGAACCTCCTTCATTCACATTTAAAATTCATTTGATCTCAGTACCCAGGTTCACCTAAAAGCCAAAAATGTGAGAAAAAAATAAGGAAACTAGCTCTAGCATACTTCTATTTAAAATGCCATAGGGGCACCTGGGTGGCTCAGTCAGTTAAGCGTCCGACCTCGGCTCAGGTCACGATCTCACTGTCCATGAGTTCGAGCCCCGCGTCGGGCTCTGTGCTTACTGCTCAGAACCTGGAGCCTGTTTCAGATTCTGTGTCTGCCTCTCTCTCTGACACTCCCCCATTCATGCTCTGTCTCTCCCTGTCTCAAAAATAAATAAAACATTAAAAAAATTAAAAAAAAATAAAATGCCATCAGGACCCATCCCTCCATAGATCCTTTAGAAACACAAAGATGAATTAATGTATTCTTTATTAATTCACTCACTCAGTAGCCCCAACTATGTGCCTGACATTTTGGGATACTTAGGATACATAATATCCCACGCAGAATATAATCCCTGGCCTTATGGAGTTTACGTTTTATAGGAAGATTTGGTTAGAAAAGCAATAGGTATTAAACATAGTAAGTAAGATATATACTTTGCTTAAGGGTGATACATGCTTTGAATAAAAAAAAAATCAAGTAAGGGGGCATTCAAATACTGTGAAAGAGGGTGTGTTGCATTTGCCCCACTGATGTTAATTTAACATTACACCAAACAGAAGGTCAGAAAATTAGACCAGAAATAGGAGAACACTATTCAAATACAATGACAAAATGGTTGGTTAGTGTATCAATTTTCTCAGGTGAAAACAGGTAGAAATTTATTAAAGCTGTTCAAAGTATCTTCTGGAGAGCCAATGACTAAACATGAACAATGCCCAACAATGCCATGTGAAGTGTTGTAGAGAAGAAATCACTGTCATCCCCATCCTGCACAAATAGCATGGTTTTGAGTCAACACAGTTTGTGCCAACAATGCCAATAATGGCCACACCACACACTTGTACCATGGCTACTCTCAAAGGGTCTTACCCCTTCACCATGTCACTCAGTAAAAGATGGATTCCCTACATGCCTACATCCTATTTTTTCTTATAGAGACACTTCTTGTTCCTTTTAGTTGCCTCACATAGGTGTGTCTAATTGGCAGAATCTAAGTCACCCGATGCCGTAACAGTAGGGGAACCTGGCACAATGAGTCCTAGGATTGACTTTAGAAGAATAAGACTCAGAGTATGGGAAATTCCCCAAATACCCAAAAGATATTCCAATGATTTGGGGGAAACCAAGCATGACAAATATACAAGGAATCATTGATTAGCTTCAGAGTCATGTAATCTTTTTTTTAATGCTTTACCTTACCTTTAATTATTATTTTTCCCTCTCAGACAGATTCATAAGAGTGTAGCTCTGTGTCTTTCAATAGCAGGGTTTGGGAATATTTTAGGCTTTCAAGCAACATGGATTTTTCTTTCACATAGGTTAAAGACAGAAAATCCGTTGATATTGCTGATAATGGTTTTCATGGTGATTGTATTTGAATACCTAATAAAAGGTGAGAGAAGCTTCTTGACGACTACAAACACTTGTAGTTTTAAACACAAAACTCTAAGGGTGCCTGGGTGGCTTAGTTGGTTAAACATCTGACTCTTGATTTCAGCTCAGGTCATGATCTTATGGTTCATGAGACTGAGCCCTGCGTCGGGCTCTACCCTGACAGTGTGGAACCTCTGTGGGCTTCTCTCTCTCCCTCTCTTTGTCCCTCCCCCACTCACAGTCTATCTCTCTCTCCAAATAAAAAAATAAACACAAAACTCTAAATTTTGACATGCTGTGGGAATTTGGTACTCTAATTCAGTAATCTCTCTTTTAATACGTTTATTCCTTCCTAGAAACAGGTTAAAAAATATATTCCTCTCTCCCTACAGATGGTTAAGATTAGATGATGATTGAGTGAAATATTGTCTTTGAAAACATATATGCAACAACTGTAAAAATCACAGTTGTAGAGTTATACACATATGCACATCAGTGTAGGTATTTTAGTTGTGATTTATGAAGTATATATTTGCATTTATGGATGAAATATTTTTCTTCTTAGTTTTTTCCCCTCCTTCCTTAACTTAAATCTAATTTTAATTGTTCTCATCTATACTTATCAAGAATTCTTAAATATATATTATTCATTTAGATACTCTATGTATATTTTTAAAGAAGTCAAGTGCACATAAATAATGGGTTGTTTCATTACTTTTTTTTTTACCTCATTTAAGCAAAATGTAACTGAGCCAAAAACTGTAGTGAAATATCTTTCCCAAAGAAAGATGATTTCAGAACAGAGTTTTCATCATTTAGGTCATCATTAAAGAAAGGCAAATGATGAGGCTAAAACAGGAGTCAGAATGGAAGGGTGGCATGAGCAAGCATGTTGAAGAAGTGCTGGTAAATTGCATTAGAGGGAGGAAGAAACTGGCATAAAGTGAACACACCGAAGGATGGAGGGCATGGGTTTATTAGAGACAAATTCTTCTTTCAGCATCATTTCTGTATGGAAACCATTGAGGGGTGCTAACGTTCCCTGCGCTCACCCCTTTACTGTCTGGTTTATTCAGTCCATACACCTGACTGTGTAGGAAGGAAGAATTCCAATTGTGGCCCTTCTGAGATTGTGAAGCAAATGTTACTTACTTCCATGAGCTTATTACTGGGTGTTTCTATGCAAAGCTGGCAGAAAATTGGGCCACGCATGAGCTCCTTTTGAATTAGTCAGCCAGACTACAACTTACCACAATTGAAAAGACTTCATAACAGTTGCCAAGGATGTTTGAACAAGCCAGATTTCCACAGCTTCCCACAGGGGAATTCTGACACATTTTTCACTTCCTAAATCAATCAGTGGCCTTGTTGTTTTGCTAACTTTACCAATGGCAGGGCTACTGTCCCCAGAGATACTGAGAGCCAGGCCGAGGGAGCTGGGCAATCTGCAGAAATATGTACCGCAGCCAGGACTGTGAAGCTGCATGAGTTTTCCCTTGAGCTGAGAAACTTCAAACACTATCATGATGCAATGCCTTGGACCATAAGCAAAGGGATTGTCAAAATAAAGCATTCTTGTATGTTTGGCAGTATAACAGATGCAACACGCAGAGAGATTAATCTGATCATTATCCAAAGAATAGAGCAGAAGGTAGAGCCTGGCTAGCACACCTTTAAGTATGTCAAACACAACAAAACAAAACAGTCTATTTGGAACACACTTTATGTTTTTTTACTGCTTTCTCACATGTATTAGTTCGTTTGACTATAACAGCCTTGCGAGACTAGACAGTGGAGCATGTGGCTGAACACAGGATTGGGAACCCTAAAATGTGGATCTAAGCCATAATTAAATGTGTGTGTCACTAGCATCTGGGTGCCATGTGTACAAGATAATGTGAGGATAAATAAATGATGAGTGAGCAAGTGCTTTGTAATGGCCCTGCAGAGAGAAAGCAGTTATATTATTATTAAGTGGACAATACCCTAGTAAACAGGATTGTGGACTATTATTTATATGACCTAGAACATCTGTAAAGATTCCCAGAAATAGATGAAGAAGGAAACCCAGTTAAAAACCAGACCCCTGTGGTTAAGCAAGTTGAGGATTTGGACTATTCTTATTTGGGCTTTATAGGAAAAGATGACCCTTGAAACCTGGAAAAATCTAGGACATCTGGATTACATAAGCAATTCTTTGAAAGGCCGCTATTAGTCTTGGTCAGATAACACTAGAGGAAAGTTTTTATAATTCTGTTGTATGTGGAACGAACAGTACCTGTCCAGGTACTGAAAATTGAATGATGTTCCTTATCTGTAGAAGCAGGGATAGATAGCAGTTTTGACATGACTCTGAAGCTATGGACATAAGTAGAAAGAGAGAGATTATTATCCAACAGACAGTAATTTTATTTTCAGTCTCTAGAGCAGTTTGTCTCAATTTCCCATGAAAATATTAAATGTGTATGCATGCATATGCACACACATCACAAATGCAAAAAAAAAAATGCTTACTATAGGGCAGGGCTCAGGAATTTGGATGAAAATTGTGAGCAGCACTATTGAAGCCGGTCTAATTTTAAATTCCCTCTTGCAGCTGCAGCATCCTGCCCTAGTCTCTATGAATACAACACATTGATTTAAATAAAAATAGTTATCTGCATCATGCTTCCCTTTACCAGCTGCAGGACTTTCATAAGCCTTTGATTTACTCTCTATCAGAGGTATAGAAATAAAGTCATTTAAGATTAAAATAGTAATGTCTCTTACTCCCGTCCCTAGATACTGTCAAATTTAACCTAAAGTCAATTAATGTGACTGGTTTGGTATTTCACAATGGGATGAATCTGGTCCTTTCTGTAAAGTAGGGAGGAAATCTTTTTGAACAGGGCCCTTTTCTCTGTTGTTCACAGGTTTTGTCCTAAAGTTGATTGCATACTCGGTGCCTTTTGTAGTAGTTCCTGAAAACCCCATGGTCTTTCCTCTCCTTTTGTGCTTGTAAAGTTTCTCCCTCTTTCTCCTATGCATTATCGGAAAACCTCTCTTGACAATACTTTTCATCTCTTACCTGCTCCCTTACCCAGAGGGTACACAAAGCGGGTGTCCCTCCTTTGTGCTTTCAAAGTGCTACGAGCCTCACTCTGTGGAAGCCTTTCTTTAGATCTCAGTATGAACAGAGGACCTATCTGTATTTCTCCCATCATTGTATCTCTAGCACAGACAGCACAGTACATGCTTAATAAAAATAATTGCAAAAATGGAAGATAGAAATGAGTACACTGCCTACTTTCTTGCTTGCCTTTTCTAGTGCCTAATGCTGTGCTAGCAGAAAATATGTGCTTGGTAAGAAATACGCATTGAAGGGGCACCTGGGTGGCTCAGTTGGTTAAGTGGGCGACCTCGGCTCGGGTTATGATCTCGTGGTGCGTGGAGGTGCGTGGATTTGAGCCTCGCATTGGGCTCTGTGCTGACAGCTCAGAGCCTGGAGCCTGCTTCAGAATCTGTATTTCCCTCTCTCTCTGCCCTTCCCCCATTCCCGCTCTCTCTCTCTCTGTCTCTCTCTCTCAAAATTAAATAAATATTAAAAAATTTAAAAAAAAGAGAAAGAAATATACATTGAAGAAGCAAATCCAGTGTGTTATAGTGTTTTTTACTGGTTTGTGTTGACCACAAGAGGAAGAGCACTGTGAGGGCAGAAGAGAAAATACTCCCTTCATTAGTTTCATTGCCACTAGAATAAACTCAACAATACCTAGCGTGGTTAAAGCCCATCTCATTTCAAAGCTTGCTCACCTATCTGCTTTCACCTCTTGCCTCTTGCCAGAGTTGTGCTCTGTACCCCAGACCACTCCCTACTGCATAACTGCAGACCTAATGTATCCAGCCCTCTTTTCGCCAGGCCATTACATGTTTTACTTCTATCAGAAATATCTTTCATAACCTCTTCACCTTGCTTCCTCAAATTTCAGGTCTTGGGATCAACTTCACTCTTTCAGACTACTCTTCCCTAACATACCGGGTTCTTTTTGGCCTACTGAGCTCACCCTACTTCAGCCTCCATGTTTGGTTATAAATTATGACATTCCTGGTCTTTTAAATCCTTTTCTACTGTATGAATTTGAAGGTCATTTCATTTAAGATAAAACTCAAGTTTCTTAAATATGGAACACAAGGTCCTGGGGAATCAAACCACTATTTGTCATTCCAACCTCACCTCAACCTTAGGGTCAGTCACTATAATGTACCTCACGGTTGAAAGCTTCTTTAGCCTTCCCTCAAAATTCTTTCTCATCTTTCAGCCCTCTCTCAGAGCATAGAACCTCTTCAGTTAACCCACTGACTAATTAATTCCTAGTTCAAAATATTTGTTTCACAAATGAATGACCTATCACTGTGCAGCTAAGTATAATGATCAACACAAACAAGATGTAGCCATATGATATTGTTAAATCATAATGCTTTTGCAAATTATTCAGTAACTATATGCTTTTTTTTTTAAAAAAAGGTCTAATACTCTGAAGATGCATCATAGATCTATGTGCATGTATGTGACTTCTCTCTGCCTTCCTATCAGGCTCTAACAGTTAAGACCCAGGGGTTTGTTGGGTTGTTCTTGCCTCACTTATGTCAATTAAAGCCTTCAACAAGGAAATCAAGGTATTACAGAAGGGAAAATGTTGTTTAGCCCACTACAGCTGAGAGTGCATCAGTTTAATCCTCATATCAATACATAATCACTGCAGGGTTACATTATTCACCCGTACAAATTGTGCAAGCTAGATCCTCATTGTTTTAATTAAGCTCCAGAGCCATTCCAATTAAGGCAGCTATAGAAAGATGTGAAGGGAGAGAAAAGTGGAAGGACATTTGAGTGTGAACAAGAAAAGAAGTGATGGGGAAACTGAACAATCAATTTTATGTTACATAACAAAATCAGTTTAAGAAGTCAGATCGTAAGAACTGGCTGTCTCAGATTTTTATACGGCACCTAGCATAGTCTTTATATATGCCTTAACGATCTGAGTCCTTCCTGTGCCCACGGATCCTCTACAGGAAGAACTAAGAGCTGCTTCGTGAGCCTGCTGTGCAGATACACGAAATATTAGGAATAGAAATTAAAATGTTACACAGAAGGCAATGGTGAGTCAGTGAAGGGATTTAAAAGAAGAGATGAATAATGTGTGATTATTTCATGTGAGTTTTAAGCTGATTGAATTCAGGGGTAATTAATAATGCCTCAAAAAAAGATTTGGAAATATCATGGACTCTGTCTCCTACAGATATAAAAAATTGATGATATTAAATATTCAGTTCAACCACATATTAAACTCTTGCTGTATGTCAATTCAACTACAAGATTTCTGTATTTTTATGTCACCTGCCCATAACTATCTAAGACTCGGGTTGGTATTATTACCATCTCAGAGGTGAGGAAATTAGTAACTGCTCCCATATCACATACATATTAGATGTCAGAGCTAGAATTTGAACCCAGGACGGTTGCACCCCACAGACCAGGAAATTACCTTTCCACTTAGCACATATTATTTATTTATTTCTGACAATAATCCTGTTGAGACAATGTCATTATTCGCATTCTGTAGATTAGAAGATTAAAGCCTGGAAGAGGTCAGTGACTAATGGCCAGTCAATGGTAGAGCCAGGACTTGAACCCTTCTCTTCTTCAATCCTGTGCACAATCTTTTTTTTTTTTTTTCCTACTAGATTAGCTCTGATGTGGTAATCCTATACCATCCTCTGGTAACTCGGTGGGTAGGAAGCAAACAATCATTTCACTTTTATATAATTGAGAATGTAACAGTCAAATGGGTAAGTAAACAAGGTAGTTGGAAATTGTGGCTACACATAATAAAGATTTCTTAGAAAGCTCACTCATACAAGTTTACATTTCAATTTAATTTTGCCATTTGGAAATTATTTCCCTTTATTATCTATGCATTTGAAATAACTTGGTGCCAAGAACTATTGATCAAGTTGCTGAAATTCTGAATTGATTTATCGATTGATTAATTTATGGCAATCCAGCCTATCCTGACTGAAAAAATCTTCCCAACTCTGCCACATTCTAGCTAAATAACGTTGGATAAATTCTTTAATCTTTTCTGTACTTCAACATTCTTGCCTGCACAGTGGGGTTAATCATAATGCTGATCTTATAGAGGAATTGTGGAATGAAACTAGTTAATAGATTTATGGTTCTTAGAACAGGGTCAGTACAAAGTAAAAACTCTTCTGTTGCTTGAATCTCCCATTATCTCAGCTGCATATAGATAAAAAAGCTAGAACACTTTGTATGGTCAAAGAAGTTAACCAGGCTCTCTTCAAAGTAGTCATTTCAAAGCTTCTGCTGAATTTTTGGACCTGTAAAGGGAAGCCCTGACCTGAGTTGACAGCAATGGCAATGGTGAGCAAAACTTCTCTGCATTAGGAAATGGGAAGGATTGTTGGTAGTGTCATTACTGGATTTATATCTGTATGTTTTTGCTTTTATCATGAAAAAGATGATAAAGGAGGAATGAGCTACATGGAATCACTGAATCTCATAGTGGTTAAGGACAAGAAATCATCATCATCATCATCATCATCAAAGATGTTTTTGTTCCTCTGATGCAATACCATTTTCATCTCCTCCAAGACTTTCAGTCACATGGAAACCTTTGTAAGTATTGTTTTCTTTTTTCTTTGTTTTGGTGTTTGCCTTTGATTTTTATTCTATGGTTGCAATGATTTTTTGGAAGTCACAGAATGGAGTTGAGGACAATGCCATAGCAGAGATAAAGGAACATAACTAGAAGAGTCAGAAATAGGAGCCAGAGAAAAATGTTGTAGAACATCATCTATGGCCTAACAATAATATATTCATAGTTGATACCAGTGTTAGTCACCAACATCCCATAATATTATCAGAAACTATTAAGATTATTTATTCAAAAGAGATTTAAAAAAACAAAAAAAGTAAAAGATACCAATGGCATCAAACACCTACACTCTCCATTCCTCCATCCTTTGTCCAAGGAAGGATGACTTTCATGAATCTGGCCTGCCTCCCACAGGGATGGATGAGGATTCTAGACCATGATTAAATCTTGGAAGTTTCCATCTTTCTGCTCTGAAAATAGTAGACTCTCCAAAATTAAGGAATGAATATTGGGTCAACTCAAATAGCCCCTGTCTGTAATTGTTCACAATTTTTATTTCACTTTCAACACAAATAGCACCTGTCTCTCCTTCCACTAGAAGATAATGCATTTCTCTTAGGCTGTTTATTTTAAAACAAAAGACTAATGTTTCCTGCTGGTTTATGTCCTCCACAGTTCCAACAGAGGAGAGGGGTCTGATATCTGTTGGTTCAACATTTTTATTTTTTATATAAAGAAATAAATTTATTGAGGTAAAATATTTTCTAAGTGGACTATGATCAAAAAATGATTTTTTTTAATTCATAAAACATTTAATCCAAATATAGCATTTACTTATTCTAAAAGAAGAAAAGTCACATGCAAAAGAAAACTTACATGTTCAGAGTAAAACTTACTTCGCCCCTTTTAGGGCAATGTTAGATAATAAAAAACATAATTTCAATAAGTGTATTCTTTAGTAAAATTAAAATATTACCCTCTTATCCCTTTTTCTCTCTTCCTTTTCTCAAATATGGTTTTGGTGAAGGTATCGGACTGTTCACAGGATGCAGCATAGGAATTCTAGCCAATTTCTTCTGACTGTCAAGGGGCAACTGACAATTGTGTGACATCTGCATTATTTTATTTAATCTTCAAGAGCCCTGCGGAGATGATGAAATTGAAGTTTAAGGTGGGTATTTTTCTCAAGTCACAAGCTGATGAGGATAGAACTAGGCTCTCCACCCAGAGCCACATCTGCATTACTACAATGATGATGCCTACAACAATAGCTTCCCATGAATTAAGTACTGATTACATAATAGCTACTGTATTAGGTAATTATATTATTTTATCTTCAGATCAACTTTGGAGTTGAAGTCATTGCTCTCACTTTAGCGTACTAGATACTTTCCTCATTTGAACCTTATAGCTAGGGAAACTTGGGGTCATACAGCCACAGCCAGTAAGTGGTAGTGCTGTGAATTGAATCTGTATCCCTTGGTTGCCAAAGTTTTCCTTTTACTGCAATCTACATCTCTCTGCCTACCTTCTGTTCTTATTCCTTAGGTTCTAAAATCCTCCTTGGAAGTTTTTGCTACTCTCTCTTGTTTTCTGCTGCTTCCTATCTGTTCATGCCACCATCTATGAGGTCCTTGCTCCGCTAATAATGCTCCATTAGGAATGGTGCTTCCACTGAGAAATTCCAGCTTTATCAGACTATCATAAAATTTCTGGCCCTTATTTAATTACGTCTGTTTTAAGCCAGTGCAAAATGGCATTTATAATGTCTTAAAGAAGAAATTAGATTATTTTACCATAGTTAGAGTGGAAGGAATTTAAAGTCCAACAACTCAAAGTTGAACACATCAGATTCTCCTAGCCTCCCAAAGAATTGCAAGTCTCATTCTCTGAAATTTTGAGATATTACTTCATTTCTCAGGAATCTCTCCCCTCAAAAGTTGGGGTGCTGATTACCTTCCTTTTTTCGTAAATCTTGATGCTACTAATATCGTAAATGTGCTAACATTGGTATCATCTTACTTCATAATTATGCTTGTGCTGCTTGAAGTGATATAAAGTTCCACTTTAAAATAGGAAGCAGGACAAAAGTCATTTTACCCTCACATATTTAATAAAGAAATACGAAGTATCCACTATTGTAAGGATGAATCAAGTGCCCTGTCTTAAAGAGACTTTCCTTATTGCAGGTGAGGTAGTTATATACAAATAACTATAAGATAAGATACAAATGATGAGTGTAAGAAATGAAAAAAAGTGCGATTGGAATTCATAGAACTCAGAGAACATTTATAAAGTGGTGATGGAGAGTAGGAAGAACTGTTTTGAGGAGATAGTGTTTCAACTGGTTACATGGGATTTGTATTAATAGTGGATATACAGGAAGGGCATTATTGGCACAAGATATGAGCTGATC
This sequence comes from Prionailurus viverrinus, assembly GCF_022837055.1. NCBI lineage: Eukaryota > Metazoa > Chordata > Mammalia > Carnivora > Felidae > Prionailurus > Prionailurus viverrinus. The sequence goes on from NC_062567.1 coordinate 99,116,539, forward strand.
AATAGGAGAAATAAATCAAAGGGTATATATAGGAAGCTGTATTTTGCTGTTACTGGAAACTGAGGTGCATAAGAGGAAGTAATGAGGATAAAACTAGAAAAAATACATTTGTGAAATATTGAATACCAGGCAAGGACATTTGGGTTTGTTCACAATTTATTGGAGAGTCATTGAAGCTTTTGAACAAAGGACATATATGATCAGAACTGAGCTTCAGGGATGTTAGTCTGACAATAAGGTCTAGAGTGGATTGGAATAAGGAAAGTTGAAATAAGGAAAGTTAGGACACTAGGACAATGCTTTGGGGAGAAGGTAAAGAGAATCAGAACAAGTGCAGATTATGTGAAGGAAATGCAGATCAGAATGAGATCCAATAGCACTTGGTTATCGATTAGATATTGAAGGTAAAGAAGGAATAAAATATGACTTAATCCTAGGATCAGTAGCAGAATTAAGGAAACCAGAAAAGTGAACAGGATTAGGGAAAGGAGTTGGGCTTGATATATACTGACTCCAAGGCTCAAGTAGAATGTCCAAGTGGAAAAACCCAAGAGAAATTGGAAATGTAGTCTGGTTTATGAATTTCTTTGGGAGAAGAACACAGAGAATTTTCTCTTTTTAGAGTATTTAAAAATGTATTTTTAGGCAAGCATGCACTTGCCGGTTCAAGATATTCTGGGAATAAAAATGTTTAGAATATGGGACAGAAGTGCTTTAAAATTGTATTAGATAGCTGATAAATCCGATTGGAAAATATTTTAGAGATTCGTTCAATGTATGTTTTCTGTTTCTAAGTCAAAGACATCTATTCTCTTAAATAGCTTTTGGGAGACAATTCCAACTCATGTTTAAAATCGGAATGGTCAAGAAATGACCACAATAACTCTTACAAGCTAATGTAATTTGTTGTAATTTAAAACTATTTATACTCATTTTTAGAGACATTTTCTATTAAATTTCACATTTTTCTCAAATCTTATTCATTACTATCATCTGCAGATCCACTTTTGTAATATTTGTATTTTAATCTTGAATTCAAACTTACAGAGATGTATTGCCAGGAATTTCCCATTTATTCCTTGACACGTTTAAAAGATTTTCAATTATCTTCTGTTTCATTGTATTTATAATGTACATCAGTATAACATTACCTTGATGTCTGGTTGAAATAATTTGATGGTTCAGTAATTTAGTGAAGATATTCATGACGGAACACAGAAAATCTATTTCAACCTTTTTGTGGTCTCAAATGTTTGGAGGCAAAAAGCAAGGATTACTTAGGAACCACTGAAGTGGCATTTGGGGAATGTTTTTCTTCTTATTTAGATGTGGTTTTAGGCATAGATAGGAAACTCCTGGGGGTGATTTAAGTGTTTAGTATACTGGGCTCCTCCTGCTCTATACTTAGTTTTATGGGGTAAGTGTCATTCTGCATTAGGCAAAAAGAGTAGCAATTTTATCTGGAAACTAATTGTAAAATGTATATCTGCATATGAAGGAAATCATCTAGAATCTATTAAATCTATTTAAAATCTATTAATAATTTAACCTTAGACATAATTCTACTTTATCATAGATTGTATCTGTTCTCTTGACATCATGTGAAACAATGTTCATCCTGTCCCTTCATTAGACTTTCTCTTCACTTAACTTCAATAATATTGAATGGTGATGGTTTTGCTCCTATGACTCGGAATCACCTTGTGAACATTTGGTTGACTTTCCTTTTCATCCTAAATACAACTCAGAGGAAGTTTATCATTTCAAATGATTCCATCCACTCTGCTAGTGATTCTCTAATTTTCTACCTTGGATAAAGATTTAGTCATCTTTGACTCTTTTATATTTCAGTTGTAGTCACATCCTGTCTAATCTGTATCATAAATAATCTCTGTGTACTCCTCACTGACTCCATTGGTACAGTCATCATTTTCTGGATTTTTGAAATCAACTTCTAATTGACCCTCTTACTGTGTCGCTCGTATCTACCTTGCTATGCCAGAGTCTAAGACGTGTATCTGTAGCATACACTGAGTTCTTCCAGAGCTTTCTTAACATGCCAGCCAATGCTCTGGCTGTGCTTGCCATAAAATATTTCTCAGAGCAACCCAAATCCTCTCCCCCTAGCAATAGGTATTCTTTGTTGATGAAGGTATACCTTGGTCCTATTGTCCCTATTCCTTTTCTCATGATCTTCCATATTTCCGGGAAATACTTCTACTGCCTTCTCTGCCTAGTAAATTCTTACCAATTTTTAAAAGCTTAGCACAGATATCACCTCCTGTAGTTTTCCTTGATTCTTCTTCCAGAAATAAGAGGAAATTGCTTATGTACTTGACTGCTTGTAAAAGACTGAAAGCTTCTCATGGATATATGTGCCGCATTTCCCTATGTTTCTGATGCCAAGTATAGTACCGGAAATTACCAGACTCCCAATAATTGTCTGAATCACTATTGTGTCATATTGAGAGGCATAGAAAAGCCAACCATCTCTAAGGAAGAATGGAGAATCAATTCTAAGAGTATTACAATCTACTGAACTTTAATTTTGTTTCACAGAATTATTATTTGTAAGACAAATGTCATTAAAAGGGTATAGAAAGTAGAGCAGCAGCCCTTCTGAAGTGAAAGCTGGCCTTGGGCAGGTTACACTATTGGTATGTTTTAGGGGAAACAATTTTCTTGAGCAGCTAGCCAGTATGGACAAATGAGGATAGGGGTGAAAACAGCACATGAGTATTAGTGACAGAGTATGGCCTTTAAGAGTCTAGTAATAAACTCAGTTTACTGCGGTTTGGGACAGACAGAGTGCCCGTAGCTACCCATTGGACAAGATCAGGCCTCTTTGTACTCAGGTATCTCCCTTCCCTGTACCATCACTACTCTTATTTCTCCCTTATTCCTCCTCTTATATTCACATTCTTCTTCTAGATTAAAAAAGAAATGGGGGGGGGGGGGGGCGCCTGGGTGGCTCAGTCGGTTAAGCGTCCGACTTCAGCTCAGGTCATGATCTCGCGGTCCGTGAGTTCGAGCCCCGCGTCGGGCTCTGGGCTGATGGCTCAGAGCCTGGAGCCTGCTTCCGGTTCTGTGTCTCCCTCTCTCTCTGCCCCTCCCCCGTTCATGCTCTGTCTCTCTCTGTCTCAAAAATAAATAAACGTTAAAAAAAATTTTTTTAAATAAAAAAAAAAAAAAAGAAATGTGGGGGGGGGGGTAGGAGGAGACTAAGATTAAGAACAACAACTCATAAGAAAGAATTTCTTGAAATTTACACATGCCTGTTCTCAGATGCCTGTTTATTGTATACAGAAAGGAATGCTAGCTATATTACCAAGTAAATTCCAAAATCTCAGTGGTTGAACACAGCGGAGGTCTGCTTCTTGCCCACATAAGTTCCAATTGGCAGTCTGTGTGTTGGAGTGAGGGTGGAGTGAAGGTGTGGAGTGTGTGTAGTAGAGAGGATTTCTACTCCAGACATTCATTCAGGAATCCAGGCTGATAGAGACTCTACTTTGTTCAGCATAGAACTCAGTTAAATGGCCATTTCTAACTCTAATGCAGTCTGTAAAATGAATGCTAGCGTGTGCCCAGAAGAACAAAAGAATTGGGTCCCTGAACAACTAGCCAATCTCTGCACACTACATACAAGTAATGCTACCGAGAGTTAGCAAGAAGAAAATTTTAGCTGTTACATTAATATGGATGCATATATGTGTGTGCATTCATATCAAAAGCCACAAAAGCCATGTTAGGGTATTCTTTAATACCCTTAGCAATAACTAATTGCATATTTTTTTCAAATGTCTCCATATGACATCAACTGTGCTTCAGTAAATTCATTTTATAGTTTAGAGGCAGTGACTAGAATATTACATATTTATTTTTTGTTTATTTTCTAAAAGCAGAGCAGCGAGAACCTTAAATCACACTTGCCCCAGCATTCAGAAGTAGAGATTTGTGGAGGGAAGTAATTTATGTGTCATATAAATAACCTTATTTCTGGTTTGAGACAACTGAGGCAGCATAAAAAAAACAATACATTCTAGTGAGTGCTGGAGCACTGAAGAGTAAATAACAGATTTGCTTGATGTTTGCATAGTTAGAGCTATAATTTCTACAATAATGAGACTTATTTTACAGAAAAATTAAGCCAAATGTTGAAATAAAAAAGACAGTTATGTCCAAGTATAATGAATAATCTGTCAGATTAGCTCATTTCTGTTTGTCTGCAAAGCATTTTCAGACGTACCATCCTCATAATTACTCAACTTCAACCCTGGGCAATTTACAAACTCTGGTTAGAAGAACCGGAATCCAACATTGCAGTTGATGAAATACAGTCCCCAAATTATTTTTCTTAGTGTTAAGAAATGACACTAATATATAAGGGCTTCACTGTTTTTGTTTTGTTTTGTTTTGTTTTATATGGTCCCAGGACTAATTTATTGTAAGCTACTTCCCCACAAATCACACTTACTTAACTATAGTTGTACAGGATTTCGGGTTTGTTTATTTCACCTCTGTGACAGATCAGCAGTGTGATTCAGGCCTCATGTCAGGGGGCCAGTGCCCTGTGTGCTCCAGTACTTGATGAAAGATGCTCTCCCTTGAAGTGGACTTTACTGTTCATGCCTTTACTGTTCATGATTCTCTCTACATTCAATATGCCAAGTTCAAGTTAACCTGTGCCCCAGGTAAAACGGTAATTGCATTTGATGCCTGGAGGGGTGAACATCAATTAGTTACAAGTGTTCAAAGGGTTCCTGACTGGCAGGTTACATTATTCTTGTATGATGATTTCCAATTGCTTTGAAGGCATTTTTAATGTCAACAGGTAGCAAAACTTTTAATTTTGCCGCTTATCTCTGCCACTACTCCATTAAAACCTTAGATTTATCTATCTTATCTAACAAAGCCTGCTACTGGCCTCTCTGGATTCAAAATTTGATTTCTTTCTTTTTCCTCTCCTTTTATTTTCACTGACATTAGTAATATAACTATGTAGGGAAAGAACTTTAATCACTTACAAGAAAGGGCTCAAAAAGTCAAAGTGATTTACTGAAGCTCCTCAAATTTTCATGTATATACAGATCACCTGAGGATTATGTGAAAATGCGTGTTATGATTTAGTAGATCTGGGGATCACCAGAGTCTACATTTCTTATAAAATACCAGATAATGCTGATGTTGCAGGTCTGTGGATCAAAATTTGAGAGACAAGGAATAATATTTCAGTAGTATGCAAGACTAAAAGTTAGCCACAAGGCTAAGACCTAGCCACAAATTTAGGTCTCTCATTTTCTGATTAGTAGAATAGAGTCTAATATATTGTTTAAAAATATCTTTGGGTCCAGTAGTAGCTACTCATAGTTGCTGGATCTTAACCATTGGGAATAAACAAACTCTAGTAGGAAGAGCCAGCAGTCCCAGGAAACCTGGCCTGTGGATCCATATTCCTAAATTCTGGAGAAAAATGGAGTGAATAAGAAATTTGGCATCACAATTTGCTTTGCAGTTGTCTGATTGCAGAGCCCTCCCAAAATGGGTCTAGCTGAACATATCTACAATTTAGCAGAATGTCTGGTACTTATTTATTTCTCAGTAAATGTTGAATGAACAAAATTGTGCAGTAACCTCAAATTGTTAAGAGATGTTGACAACTGATGCCCTACATAAGTTTGATTAAGTTCATCTTCCTGTTAGACATATTCTCCCCTATGTAACTGTATTAAATGAAAGATGTGCTCTTCCCTCGATAGTCTGAATGGGTTTGCTGAAAGGCCCTCACTATACAAACGTATTAGTAATCATGTCTGTTCAGAAAATAATTCAACAAAGAAATCACCCGGTAGAAGGTGGAGAGGATAACTCAATTAGTGATAAGAAATTAACACATAGGAGAAGGCACTGTAGAGACTGAGACAATAAGAAAGAAATTCTGCCTAAATTAAAAACTAGGCAAAAAGCATTGTGTCTGACATGCATTAAAGAGTAAGTGAAGGAACAAACAGTTACTATCTTTCTCCAAAATAGTTGATCTATGTTTGTAGGGGGAAAAAACTCATTTGCTCTACAATCGAGAAGGCAAAGAATTTTAACCATAGGAATAATATATATAGTGTAGTGTTTGTTGTGTCAGTGCTGGAAATGAGAAAGGCAGCCACAGGTAGTATGAAAGAAAGATGTTTTGCACACAGCTGCATTTGTCCAGGGCTTCAGTAAAAACTGTGTGTTTCATCATGACAGGTTCAATCAGCTGAAGCTGATAAAGGACAATGAACTTTGAGAGGCTCTGGGACACTAGCTCCTTACTAAAACTAAATGAAGCCTTTCCTGAACAATCAACAATGGGACCAGTTTTAATTAACTGTTTTCAAACATATAAACTCATGCAAGTCATAACTGGAATGCAAATTTTTACTCCTTAATTGGCATAACCACCATGAACTCACTCCTTCTAATACTTAAAAGCTCCTGAAACTTCCCTTTATCCAGAAAGTTAATAGACTATTGCCATAGACCAAATGTTTGCTCCCCCTAAATTCACATGTCGAAATCCTAACCTCGGGGTACCTGGGTGGCTCTCCATTAAGTGTTGGACTTTGGCTCAGGTCATGGTCCCACAGTTTGTGAGATCAATCCCTCACCATGCTCTGTGCTGACATCATGAAGCCTGCTTGGGGTTCTCGCTCTGTGTGTGTGTGTGTGTGTGTGTGTGTGTGTGTGTCACCCTCTCTGCCCCTCCCCCACTCTTTCTCTCAAAATGAATAAACTTGAAAGGAGAAAGAAAGAAAGAAAGAAAGAAAGAAAGAAAGAAAGAAAGACAGAAATCCCAACCTTTAACTTGATGGTATTAGGAGGTGGGGCCTTTGGTAGGTATTTAGGTCATGAGAACGGAATCCTAATGAATGGAATTAGTTGTCTTGTAAAAGAGATGACTGGAGAGCTCCCTCACTCCTTCCACCATGTAAAGACACAGAGAGAAGTCCGCAATCTACAAGCAGGAGAGGCCTTTCACCACCACCTGCCTACGCTGGTCCTCTGATCTCGGCCCTATCAGACTGTGAGGAACAAGTTTCTGTTGTATGTAAGCCACACAGTCCAATGTATTCTGTTATAGAAGCCTGGACAGACTAAGATACTAGCACTAACTAGTAGTAACTAGTAGCACTAGTATTCATGGTGCCAGATAATGTGGTTACATATTTTGGATAAGATAGATTTGTCTCAACTATGTTATATCTATCTCTATATAAATATATATGCTTTCAGATAAAACTGAAACATCTCACACCATGGGAGATGTTAGATAAGGTATTTTCATTCATTCAACAAACAGTTATCGAATGCCTAATGTGTGTGTGTATAAAGAGACATTTATAAGGATAAGTAAATTATACTGTACTACACAGTTTAATATATTAAATAGAGTCTGGAGAAAATTTTCGTCAGAAAAGGGGGATGAGAAGTGCTGGGAATGTGGGTTGGGGCAAATTGCAATAACCAATCAGGTACTTAAAGAAGGTCTGGTTGAGAAGGAGCCACTGGAATAAAAACTGAAGGTGAGGGAATGAGCCATGTACAAACCCAAGATCAGAGGTCCAAGTAAGTGAAACCTCAAGGACTTAGGGGAAGGATGCCTGGGGTCTTGGAAAAGGGTAGCATGGTAGCAGAGTGAGCTATGGGAGAACTGATAGGGGATGGGATTAGAAAATAAGGTTGGAGGATGAGCAGCAGATCCTGAAGAAAAATAAATCAGAGAAGGGATTTAAATCAGAAGGGGATTGCTGCACGTGTCTGTGTGTATGTGCATAGGGAGGTGCATTATAAATTAGGTGGTGATTATATGTAATTTAAAAATCTTTGGTCTTAAATTTGAGTAAAATGGGAAGTTTTGAGAGGCATGTGAGCAGTAGAAAAACATGACCTCATGTCTTGTTGATACCACAGAATCAATTTAGCCATTGTGTTAGGAACAAACTGAAATGGAGTGCTATGAAAACAGGGGCCAGAGTACTATTGAAATATCTGGGTAGAAGGGGAGCTGGGTGGCTCTGTCTGTTGAATCTCCAACTCTTGATTTCAGCTCAGGTCTTCTCATGGTTCGTGAGTTTGAGACCCACGCCAGGCTCCGCACTGACAGCACAGAGACAGCTTGAGATTTTCCCTCTCCTTCTCTCTCTTCCCCTCCCCTGCTCTCTCTCTCTCTCAAAAATAAATAAGTAAACTTAAAAAAGTCTGGGAGAGAGAAAACTGTGACTTAAACTAAGGGCATGACAATAGAGATGGTGAGATGTAATTGGATTCTGGATATGTTTTGAAGTCAGAAGTAGAAATATTTGCTGATGAATCCAATGTGGGATACGAAAACAATGAGAGAGGTCGATTATGACTCCAAGATTTTGGGGCTTAGCAAACGGAAGGTCTAGGATGGAGATATAAATGTGGAGGTCATCAGCTTTCAGAGAGTATTTAAAGGCAGGAGACTGGATAAGCTAATCTTTTTTTCAATCTTGACATAAAACAGAAGAGGCTCAAACAATGAGTCTTGTGATAGTTCAATATCAAGAAGTCGGGGATATATGAACAGGAACCAGCAAAGGAAGATGAGAGGGACCAGTTAGTACTGTAGAAGAGAGAATAATTTTAGTAATTTTCAGAGATAAATTACTTCCAGTCATACGCAGGAGAAATCTGTAGTAATTCAAAAGTGAAAATAAGTGAGAAGAAAGGAAAGAATGTTTCCAGAACTCTATGTATCACTGTACAGACTAGGAAAGGGCTACTTAGAAATGTGAAGGAATATCATCATTATTATTAACAATGAAAGAGAAAACAAATGTCATTTAAGTTACACATTTTATTTCATCTTCACAAAAATGGCAATATTGTTATTCACATTTTTATGGAAAATGAAGAGGGGAAAAGGTAAGTAACATTATCAAGGTCATTCAGGTACAAAAGAATTGAAGAGATGGGAGTTAAAACTGGAATTTAGACACCAAATGGAATATGAGGATATAACTTTGAATTTAGAACATGCACTTTTTTTATTTTTAAAAATAGTTTAAAGTTTATTTATTTTGAGAGAGAGAGAGAGAGCGAGCAAGCGTGCACAAGCCAGGTGGGGGTGGGGGAGGTGGCAAGAGAGACAGAGACAGAGAATCCCAAGCAGGCTCCACTCTGTCAGCGCAGAGCCCAACCCAGGGCTTAACCCCATGACTGTGAGATCATGGCCTGAGCCGAAATTGCATCCAACACTTAACCCACTGAGCCACCCAGGCGTCCTTAGAACATACATTTTAATGAATTTAAAATTGTTAGTATAGCATACATTCAGCAGAGTGTGTTACATGTAAGTACAGTTTAAAGAATTATTAAAAAGCAAATATTAGGATAATTACCACTAAGGACATGAAATTGAATATCATGAACTCTAGAAACTTTCCAAGTGCCTCTTTGAGGTCAATACCTTCCAATTCATCCTAGAGGTAACCACTACCCTGGTTTCTTTGTTGTTGTAATTAACTCTTTATTGTTCTAAATAATTGTGCTATCTAAGAGCCCTTAAGCTATAATTATTTTGTTTCCTTTTGAATATTACAGAAACAATGTCACATTCTTTTTAGTGTTTGGGGATGAGCACTACAACTGGATAAAACATAGCTATTAGTTCTAAGACAAAATGTTATCAATGTGACTTAGTTGTTTGTTCCAGTAAATCTTTACTCAGAAAAATAGAACTATAAACCAATGAATAACACCATTGCTTGCTTCAGAAATTTTATGCAAAAAAAAAAAAATCTGTGAAATAACTGCTCAAGACAATTATGGATTTTCACTTGGCTACATTTATTAAGCTGGAAATATGTATCACAGACTTTACAAAATCCAGTTAATTCCCTGACACAAAAGCCTCACCTTAAACTACTTGTTTCAAAACGTCAAGATCTTATAAATATCCCTCTTTCCAACTCCCACCTTCTGAATCACTGTTAAGATGTTACTAAGATAGTTTGGCTATTGTTGAAAGTGTTGCTATAAACATTGAGGTACAAGTGCCCCTATGCATCAGCACTCCTGTATCCCTTGGGTAAATTCCTAGCTGTGCTATTGCTGGGTCAATGAAATATGGCCTTTTGTAGCAACATGGAAGGAACTGGAGAGTGTTATGCTAAGTGAAATAAGTCATACAGAGAAAGACACATACCATATGTTTTCACTCTTATGTGGATTCCTGAGAAATTTAACAGAAGACCATGGGGGAGGGGAAGGGGAAAAAAAAAGTTAGAGAGTGAGGGAGCCAAACCATAAGAGAATCTTAAAAACTGAGAACAATCTGAGGGTTGATGGTGGGTGGGTGATGGGTATTGAGGAGGGCACCTGTTGGGATGAGCACTGGGTGTTGGATGGAAACCAATTTGACAATAAATTTCATATTTAAAAAAAAAGTTACTAAGGTGGTGTTTTCCCTTATTGCAGTGATTCTAGGCAATTTAGCTTTTCTTTATTAATGAACGGTCTCATGATGTTTTGGAGAATTCACCAAACTTGGGGAATTTTTGGGGAGTCCCACTGAGATCCACTCAAGACTTCCTCATCATCATTGTCGGAAAGGCTTAACTCAGAGATTGTGTGCTCCACAGAGGTCCTCTGAGCCTCTCAGCGGTCTATGGAATTAGTTTCTCAGTGGGTCTCAGCACTGATTTCTCTGAGTTCCAAATATTGTTTATTTTGTTTTTCAGAAAGTAAGGGATTTTAGGGGACGTTTTTGTTTTCTGATCAAATTTGAAATCTCTTATTTTTGGTGGAAATCTATTTTGTGCTACAAACACTACTTTCTGTGTTAACTCTCCTGTGAAATTGACATTGTAAATCTGTAGAAAAGATTTCCTAAGGAGAAAATGAGCATAAGCTCTGCTTCAATAAGTATGCCTTACTTATTGAGTAACTTTCCTCAATTATGAGGACCTTCCTCAATTGATTTTATTAACTAATCTGTTTAGTTCTATCTGTCTTGATTTGAGAAATTTGTTGGGCTCTTGACTGGTAGGGAATCTGTTGGCTAATTTCTGAGGACACTTTTGTTTTTGTATGGGCATCACACTTAATGACTGTTGCAATTCTCATGGGCCATTTACATGTAGGTCTTGAATCCACAGGGAACTAGTTTTTATGTAAAGTGTGATGTAAATATTTAATTTCATTCTTCTTCCATATGTATGAATAATTTTCCCGGAACATTTATAGAAAAGTCTTTTTCCCACTGATAAGCAATGTCATTTCTGTCATGTATTATGTCTCTACATGTGTGGATCAGTTTCCTGTCTTCCTGTTAAGTTCCTTTTAAGTCTTAAGCCTAAGACTATCATCACACTGTTGCAATTTTATTTTTATAACAAGCCTTGATACATGCTAGTGCAATTAATACCAATTTGTTCTTCTTTATGAATATCTTGGCCATTTAGACCTTTTCACTATTTTAGGCAATAAAGAATAAGCCTGTCAAGTTCAACCAAAAAGTAAGGATTTTGTTTAGGATGGCATTGAACCCATAACATAATATGGAGAAAAGTGACATTTTTCAATAGTCCAGGTTTTCTTGTCACGGGCATGGTATATATCCCTATTTAAGTCTTCTTTAAAGCCTCTCAATTAAATTTTATAATTATATTTTATTTATAAAAGCATTATCTATATTTATAGATATATCATAGGAATTTTGCATTTCTGATTACATTATACATGGTATTTTTTTTTAAATTTCAGATTCTAACTAGCTGTTGGTGGTTTGTAGAAAAGCAATAGGTGTTTATATTTTTATTTTCCTCTTGTCCTCCTGCTAATCTCTTATTAATTCTAACAATTTACTTGTATATTCTTTTGATAATACAGATCACAATTATGAAATACAGATACCATCCCTAAACAGTAAGAGTTTTGTCTTTTCCATACAATCTTGAGTCTATTTATTTTTTTTGCTCTGCTGTATAATGAAGGCCTCCTAACTAAATGTTGAGTGGAAATATTGATGATAGAATTAATTTCTAGTCCTTTTATAAAGGAAAAGCTCTCAGTATCTCACTAACTTGCTCTAATTTTCATGAGGATACCATTTAGCAGGTAAAGGGAGGTCCTTTCTATTCAAGTTTTCTAAGAGTATTATTTTTAAAATCATGAATGTAAGCTTTTATCCACTTGTCTGTTCATAACTCCACAAAGAAACTTGGTATCATCCTCCCTGCTCTTTTTCTCAGATTCCTACCATTATTCTATCTCTTGTTCTCTATCTTCAAAATATCCATAATTTACCTACTTCTCACGATCCCTTATGCCACTACCATTGTTGAAGTCATCATTGTACGTCACCTGGTCATTCACAAAGTCTCCATTCTAACAGTGCTCTCTGCCTCACCTTGTGCACCCTTGTGCACCCTTGTGGGTCAATTTTTTGTTATGTAAATTAACCAGACCACAAGACTTGTCAAAACCTTCTAATTGCTGTCCCGCTCACTCAGGGTAATAGTCCTTAATTAATATGACTGTTAATTAAGACTCTTTAGGAATTCCTTTTCCCCTCCCTGTCCCATGTGTAAGTTCTCATATTTATTTTCTTACATTCTTCCTTGGCTCTCTAGGTGCCAGCACAAAAGGGTTTGTTCTGTTCCATGGATCTACCAGGCTTGTTCTTAGGTCGGCGCTGTGCGCTCATTGATCTACTATTTCGAACGCTGTTTCATCTATCTGCATGCCTGATGTTCTAATTTCCTTACATTTTGTTAGTTATAATTAATCCACTGCACATCAACAACAACATTTATAATTATTTTTAATACTGCTTTATTTTGGGTTATATTAAATTACTTTAACTAATATAAATCATATTGTAATGGACATCAACGAATATCACTTTTTTCCATATTTAAATTATTTCCTGAAGACAATCTCAAAAAAGAGTTATTATCCCACTATATGCATATATTTGTTGTTTTGGTATATCATCCCAAATATAAATTCAAAGAGATCATGCCCGTGTATGATGAAGGCTCTGCCCAGCTAAATTTTATAATTTTTAATTATTGCTGATAGATTTTTTGTTGTTATTTTGATTTGTGTCTGATTAGTTCTATGAATGAGCACTTTCCCACAGGTCTGTTTATTGTTTGTATTTGTGCTGTTGGAAAGTGTGTTCATTTGCCCATTTGTCTTTTGAGATACGTTTTCTCCTATTAATTTTAAGAAACTTTCTGTATAATAAAGAGATTGACCTTTGATCTATCGTGTTTGCTACCACTATTTTTCCTACTCCTTTTGGCTTTTAATCCCAGTTTTTGTTTTTACCTGCAAAACTGTGTAGATACTTTTCTCTGAGATTTTTCCTCTTGCTTCGAGATTAAGAACATTTTTACCCAAAAAATATTTAATAGGCAGTATCTTTTTATAGCTTGACTAAAGTTTAGTGTTTACATTTAAGTACTTAGTTCAAATTCAATCTGTTTCATATATACTATTATAAGAACCACACTGAAGCTTTTCTATATTGCTAACTATATAATTCCAAATCCATTTATTAACTGCCTTTCCATTGATCAGAGTTGCCTTTTTTATATTTATTAACTTATTAACTGTGTTAAGATCTTAAATGTGATTGTAATTTTTTTCTTCAAAGTAAGCCAATATATTTATGGTCTCTAGACTATCTTTATAATAAGGCATATTATATTTTGAGATATGACTCCTTCCCTATTAAATAACAAATTCATAGTAAGCAAATTTTGAGGTTATTAGTATGTACTTTTGTTCTGAAGGATAGATATCCTCATTCGTTAATAGTTGCTGAATGGAAAAAAGATCAAATCACTTAGTTTGTCTTTGAAACTATAGTAAGTTAGATTGAAACATAAAGACCTCTCTCACAATTAGAGCTTTTGAAATGGAATTAACCATCTCAGGAAGCATTGAGATCACCTTTACCAGATGTTTTTAAAGAAAGTAGTTAAATAAGAACTCATTACCAATTGGACAATTTTCATAAAGCTATACTAGAGGACTCCAAGGTCCATTTCAAACTTAAGATTCCATTTTTCTTTTATCTACCTATGAAAATGCTTTTTGTTCACAATGTAAGACTTAGAGTGTAGGAATATTTTGGTTAACTTTTGTGTAGCTCCTAAACTATAGAACAAATCAATTGTTTCATTTAATTCTATTTGAATGACCAAATTTGCATAGATTCTCATCAAGCTTAATGTCTATACTAACTCAACTCTTTCTCAGTAGACAACAAAGTCCTAGGGAATCAATCCATACCTAAGAGAAACACAGATTTCTTTGGAGGTTCCCAAGGTAGTTTTAGAAGTTGACTAAAACAATTAGCTGGACTTATCCAATAGGGGCTTCATAAACTTACAGAGAGAGTGTATATATGCACTCTAAGGAGGATAATAATGATGAATCCATAAAGCCATACATAAGTTGCATTGAAAGCAAAATTATGTCTCATCTATTTAGATAAGTGAGAAAAAAAATCTAATATTGAATTATAGAATATTTTAAGTAAACATTTATAAAGCAATAAATAAAACAATAAAATATGATTCTGATGAAGAAAAAGTACATTTTCTCCAAGATAAATTGCCTCAACAAATAGATTATCATAAATTATAATTAACGTAGGTATTACATTTTAGTGGATGCATTTAGGATTAAAATGTTTGATTTCCCTCATAGCTTGAAAAATATTGATGGGACTATAAGCTATTAATATGCCTATTAGTCTATTTTCTGTGATAACCTAAACATTAGTCTGAGCCCTAAATAATTAAAAAAAAAATAAGTAGGTGTTTCTCATTGATGAAATTGTAACACACCATTACCTTTCCTATAAAGCAAAAAGAATGCAATAGAAACACACATCACAGAAAAGGTAAGAATCTTTGGTTTTTAAGATGACTCTGAGAAGAGGTTCAACCATGAAATTCCTGCATCCCTGACTCCAAGAAACTTTGTAGACAGGTCACAAGAAATTGCACATTTGGGTACCTACTATTCTGCTACATGTCTGCAGACATACATCATCTGCACCAATGATATGGTACAGATGGTTCACAGTACCTACAACAAACACAGAGGAATTCGTAATGTGTGATCATCATTTCAAAAATTTTGCATTTATTTCCTTCTCTGGAGGAATCGTTTAGTATGATGTGTCTAGTAAAGATTATTTTCACTGTAAAACACACAAACATAGACACAAATGTAGAATGGTTCCACACATTTGAAAAAATAATCCTTATTTTCAAATAAATTGGCATCAAAATGTAGGTTAAAAATAATAAATAGTGTTTTAACATGAAGATTTTCCTGTTTTGCAGTGTATCCAGCTATTACATGAGAATGATAATAAACCCACGCTGGTGGATATTTAAAAAGTTAATAAGGATATAGCATAAATGCTATGTTAAATTGCAATTCACATGTTTATTATTGTTCCTTAGAGTATAACGAAATGAGATACACTTATGTTCAATTTGACACATGTATAAACTTGTGGTAGGCAGCGTAGAGAGGGTGTGATGGTATTGCTGACATGGAAGAGACGGATGTGAGGTTAACCAGTCATCAGATTGGCTGTGACGATGGAACAGATGGGTAGAGGAGACACATTCTGGGCTGGAGGCAGGACATGGTTGAGAAAGAGTGGTGGAGGGGGGTGGGTAGACAGGTTTAAGCAGTAATCCATGTTTCAGGTTCCCCAAGACCAAATATATTCCTTATACACATAACCGAAACTTCCCCATTTCATTCTTTTAAGTAGCCCAATATTCTACCACTTAGAGACATCCTCACTTGAGTTCAGGAGCTTTTAGAACATATTCATTTTCCAACTGTCTTCTAAATATGTTGTGCCCTATATCTAGGCCTTTGAAAATGCACTTCTCTCTGCCTGGAATGCACATGTTCTCGCCCTTTCCTGCACAGTATAGACTTTATCTGACAGCTTGTACTTACCCTGCAAACCCACCTGAAAATAATTTCTTCTGTGGCGTCTTCCTCAAATCCTCCAGTATGGTGAGCTGCTCTTCTCTTGGGAGTTTTCACAATGCTTCGTTTTGTGTTTCGTAATGCACTTACCTGACCATATATCATAATTTGTCTATACTGCCTAAAACACTGTGGAGCTACCTAGAAACAAGGACTGTATCTTACCCATGTTGGATTTCCTAAAATCTTGCATGTATGGTATTTCTGACAGTCGTTTTTGCCTGAGGTGATGGATATAATAGTTTTTGTATCATAACTTGCTAAAAATAACTTGGGGACAGAATCATAGCTGAAGGAGTAAGAAGGGGCAGTCAGAGGTAATGAGAAATCTTTGGCAATGTCAGTTCTAGAAAGACACCTGGAAGCAAGACTCCAGGAGCCTCCAAATGAGAGGACAGGTTTCCATGTGGTGGAAGTGGTTACAGACTTGGGGCAAATTGAAAAAAAAAAAAACAAACAGCTTCTTTCTCGGTTCTGCCCAGGTCAAGTTCTGAGAAGAAGGCCCTCAAATTCAAATTGTTTTGTTTTTTTTTCTTTATAAGTTGCACCCCCCCCAAAAAAAAGCCATCAAGACACATGATTGTAGACGTTATTGATTTCTGTTATTTCTGCGTTCTTACTGTTTTTACTCTCCAGGAGTTTAATTAATGTGCTAAGTTTAGTTTTTAAGTTTTCATGCTTCTTACACTGCATTTTCCTTTTCCAAGGAAATTCTATAGAAAAAAAAATTCTGTACAAATTTTAAAGCAAAATCTTACTTATCTCACCACTAATTTGAAATAAAAAAAGAGTATTTTTATCAAATCTGAACTGTGTAGCAGATCAGTCCTAAGCTGTATCTGACTGAGGAGGGAAAAATCATACAAAGATGTCAAAACATAGGGTCTGCTCCTAAGGAGCTCTCAGGGGCATGGGAAAGTAATGCATTTATAGCATTTTATAGGCAAAAAGATAATTTCCTATTTCGAGTCTACCTCACTTTC
The DNA here is from genome assembly GCF_022837055.1 of Prionailurus viverrinus. NCBI lineage: Eukaryota > Metazoa > Chordata > Mammalia > Carnivora > Felidae > Prionailurus > Prionailurus viverrinus. The sequence goes on from NC_062567.1 coordinate 99,133,563, forward strand.
TTTCTGCAACTTATTTCTTATCATTATCGTTTACTTTTTCACAGATGAGGAAACTAAAGGTAAGGGTTTAAATGACAGTTGTGGTCACAGCTATTAAGTGGAAGAACATGGGCTTCAAGAAACAGGTTTCTGACTACAGTTCCCATATCCTTTGAACAGCACCCTACTTTGTTCTTTTGCAAGACCTCTAATCAGACTGATTAAGCCTGATCTCGTGAAGCCCAATTTATCATTGGAGACAGGTGCATTTCCAATGTTTTTATAGAACTCCTGGTATGTATGTATGCACAAAATCAAGTTAAGAACCAACAGGTTTAAGTGATAATATTGGGAAGTGAGATGAGAAGGTGACTTTATAAAGGAATCAATTCTTCAGCTGAATTTTGAAGAACAAGTAAATGCTAGTTTAAGAAGGACTGGGGAGATTACCCCCATGCAGAGAGGACAAAGCATATATGTGCACAGAGGTAGGAAGAGCCAGGATGCATTTGGGAAATTTAGAACTGCACAAAAGGCTGAAATAGAAAATAAAGAAGTGGAAGGAGCTGAGCCATTGAAAGACAGACATTAGCTCCTAAGGAGGTTGACAGAATCTGAAAATAAATCTGGCCTTTTGTTTAGGAAGTGGGAACCCTACAGAAATGTGATATGACTGAATTTGTGTTTTGAGAAGTTTGTTTAGCCAGCACAATAGATTGTTTGGAGGGATGACAGGGATTGTTTGAAGACACAGACACAAGGAAGCCATCACAGTCACCCAGGGGAAAAGGAAAGAAAGTTTCAAACACAGTATGGCAGTACAAATGGAAGGAGGGGGATATGAAAGATTTAGACAAGTAAATATCTATAAAACTTAATTGGTTGAGATGGGAAAGAAAGCAGAATCTATGAAAATTATCAGAATTGTGGTTTGGGGAACCAAAATAGGTGATGCTGCTACTTACTGAGAGAAAAATTTTGAAATCTGAAGAAAAGACACAGTGAGTTTAGGCTGGCATATGTTGGATGTATTGTATCTCTGAGCACTGAACAGTATAACCCAGGATTAAGGATCACATCTGTGAAGCTAACATGACTTGCCTTTCAAGCCCTGCTCACCACCTATCACCTGCATGACCTTAAGCAAATTATGTATTTAATGTCTTAAAATATTATGTTCATGACCAGTAAAAATGGATTTAAAATAACTGCCTTAAAGTTTGTTTTGAAGATTAAGTATGATAACACATGTAATTATTTAGGGTCTATCTGACCAACTGAACTGACTCCTATTTGAGAAGAGGGGTTATGTCTCTTTTGTTTAATTCTGTATCTCAGTACTTAGAACTGTGTCTGGGACACAGTAGGTACTCAATAAATACTGAGTCAGTTGAACGGCCAAATGCAGAGAGACTCTGGTATAATAGGTGCTCAGTAAATTGTTGGCATAGGTATCATATGTGAGATTGGAGTTTAGCAAAGAGGTTTGGGAAATAAAATGTATTTGTGTAATTTATTCTAGCTATGGGTTGAAAGTGGGCCACGCTAGAGTATATACCCACCGTTTCCCTGAGGAGTGGAAATTTTAAGGAACCACTGAAGAAAAAGCAATTCATGCCGCCATGACTCTCAACTTTGCTCAGCTATTTTTTTTTTAAGCTGAGCAATATAATACTCTTAATATCAGAACTGGTTCCTGCAGGCACCCCCTCATCTGTAACACAAGATTAAGTTTGGTGGCTTCTCCAATGGTGTGCATTGGTCAGTCAAGTGTAGCATCAACTTAACACTAGAGATCTTCCTTTGGACAGCCTTCCTTTGTCCATTCATCTTCTGTGTTGGGGAGTTCCGGCACATTCAAGAGGGTCATTGACTTTGGTGGTGGCATTTAGAACATGGACAGGAGCGGCTGCTCCTTCTATGCATTCCTGTATATAGCAAGCTGTAGGTGTTCACTTTGTCTGGATACATTTCACAACTAACTTCTATGCTGCTGCTATTAAAACACGAAACAACTGTGGCATCTTTAGATGGGAAAATCTAATTTTTTTCATTCTATTCTGGATTTAAGTTTCTAATTAGACTCGGAGAGGTGACAACACTGTGGGTGTGTGAAGTTGCCTTCCTGCCAGCTGAGTGTTTCTCCTTTTTTGCTTGTGTGGCAGAGAAGGTTGTACTTTGCTTTGTTAACACTGTGTGACAGATGCTTTCTCAGGCTTTTTGTCAACAACGGGCCATTTGGTGTACACTCAACTGTTCTTCAATCAGATGACAGAAATGTCTTAGGGTGGTTCTCTGATCACAACCAAAATAGCTTTTCTGTGTATCTGAGAGATAGCAAAAATAACAATAATTTTCCAAATGTATAACATTTTAGGACATGAAGAAGGCAAGGAGGGTTAGAACGGAAGCCTGTTAAGGTGTCCTTTGTTGTGATTGAATAAGTTAATAGCACCTAAAGTTGAAGAAACACCTGCAAGATGCAAGATGTTAGGTCCATCACCACAAGCTGATGGTGGCCTGAACTAAATGGGGACAGTGGGATTAGGGGAGCTATTCATTACCTGACTTGGTGCTAGATTGGGGGTAATCAACAAGAGGGAGAATCAGTGATGGCCACTTCTAATAATTTTAAGTGCCTCATTTGTATGCTGTATGTACTTTATCCTTTGTAACAGTCTTAATATCTGTTATTTCTTCTTTTTTTTTAATTTTTTTTTTCAAAGTTTATTCATTTTTGGGACAGAGAGAGAGACAGAACATGAACGGGGGAGGGGCAGAGAGAGAGGGAGACACAGAATCGGAAACAGGCTCCAGGCTCTGAGCCATCAGCCCAGAGCCCCACGCGGGGCTCGAACTCCCGGACCGCGAGATCGTGACCTGGCTGAAGTCGGACGCTTAACCGACTGCGCCACCCAGGCGCCCCTCTGTTATTTCTTCTTAAAATGTATTCTTCGCTATTGGATTGGAACTGAACGAAGGCAGGGGCAACATCTGTCTTGCATATCAGGGTATCTTTACCAGCTGGTGGAGTGAATAAATGTCATTTTCTAAGACATGAACCACAGAGAAAGGAGCATATTGAAGTTGGGTGAAGAAATGATAGTTATGGGCAGATGTGAAATATTCAGATGGAGCTGAGCTGAGTTTGGGACAGCACTCTAGACTCTGGAGAGAGTTCTCTGGTGAACATTTAGATTAGGGAACTATCAACGCTTACACAGGAATTGCAACTATTAGAGGATTTGCTATCTTTGGAGAATTTGTAGGGAGTGAGAGGGCACGACAGTACTCTGGGAACAAAAACACTAAGACTTAAGGAGAGAGAACAGTCCACTTCTCTTGAAAGGCGTTAAGTAAACTGAAGAATTAAAAGCAACCTTTGGGTTAAGTGTCAAAGATCTCATTGATTACCTTGCTAAGAGCAGATTCTATGGGATTTTGGCAATGAAAATAAGTTTGTAACAGATAATCTGGCTTCTGCCACTGTCTATTTTGAAATGGCTATTTTCTTTTGTGCTAATTGAGAATATTTGTCTTTCTCTCTCCAAAATGGCTTAGAGTTTACCCTTTTGGGACAAAGCTGTGACTGTGTTTTTCTCCTGCTCTGTATGTTCCCTTTATATAGGTTCACTTGAGCTTGTTTGAGGCACTTCAATGGTGAGACACATTTTCTCCAAGTTTCCAGTAAATTTGGTAGAAAGAGAAAAGTGTCTACGCTGACCTGGAAATGAGTTTTGTGGCTGTTGTGAAACTTTGGGTTACAATATTGTAGATAGCCTTGACTTCAGAAGCTCAGTGTTTTTCTGTCTAAATTTTCATGCTGCCATAGGTGAAAGCCCTATAAATCTTTCCCAAATTGTGTAGGCAAGAGACAGAGGAGTGGGCAGAAGTAATAATCCACCACCATGCCAGTCACATCTGAACTAAAATAAAACACTTCTTAGTAACCCTGACCTTTAAAACACCCATCATCTCCACAACTATGTTCAAAATAAATCTACCACCAAATGTCCTGTATATGCAGCTGGAGAAACTGATGCAGGGAATAATGAAGTCCATATGAAAGAACTAACAAAATGTGGTGAGATAGTCAAGGCAAAGATTTACTGGAAAAGATCTCTGAAGGGCAATTATCTTTGCCTTCATATGCAGCAGGTCATGCATTGGACAGGAATTGGGTCATCTTCTGATGCCAGCAAAGGGCCTAGTCCCTACACTGCAGTGTGAGAGCACTGAGTTCCCTTTGCTTCCTGGGATATTGCTGAATTGAATGCTGGCTGCCATTGTAGCAGATAGAACCTGAATTATTTGTAGGACTTCAATTATCATGTGCATACCATGGAGCTTGAGCAAGAGATTATTTGACTCCTAATGTTGTAAATTTGATTTTTTTTTTCTGAACACCTGCTAAAGGACTAACTAAATCATTTGACAGTGTGAAATCCAGGCCTACCTCTGAGATATTGTGGGTTCAATTCCAGACTACTGCAATAAAGTGAGTCGAATGAGTTTTTTGGTTTCCCAGTGCATATAAAAGTTATGTTTACATTTTCCCAGTGCATATAAAAGTTATGTTTACATTCTACTGTACTCTATTAAGTATGCAATATAATTATGTCTTAAAGAGTACACATCTTAAGTAAAAAAAAAATGCTAGTCATCATCTGAGCTTTCAGTGAGTTATAATCACTGGTCACAGATCACCATAACAAATATAATAATAATGAAAAAGATGAAATCTTGTGAGAATTAACAAACTGTGGCACAGAGACATGAAGTGAGCAAATGCTGTTGGAAAATGCTCAACACAGGGTTGCCACAAGATTTCAATTTGTAAGAAGTGTGATAAAGCAAGGCACAGCAAAACAAGGTATCCTGTATATCACACTGAAAGTTGATAGTGGCTATATTTATCCTCCTGAAGCCCTGTTCCCCAAGAAGTCTGCTTCAGTCTGTAGAGGCAGAAATGAATTTTTTTAAGTTTTTATTTGTAATTTCAGTTACTTAACATACAGTAATATTAGTTTCAGATGTACAATATAGTGAGTTAACACATTCATACAACACCCAGTGCTCATCACAACAAATACACTCCTTAATTCTTGTCACCTATTATATCCATCCCCCAAAACCTCCCCTCTGGTAACCATCAATTTGTTCTCTATAGTTAAGAGTCTTTACCTTGGTTTGCCCCTCTCTCTGTTTTTTCCCCTTTTGATCATTTTTTTCCCTTAAATTCTACATATGAATGAAATCATATGGTATCAGTCTTTCTCTGACTTATTTCCCTTAGCATTACACTCTCTAGATCCATCCATGTTGTTGCAAATTGCAAGATTTCATATCTATCTATCTATCTATCTATCTATCTATCTATCTATCTATCTCGTCATCTTCTTTATCCATTAATCAGTTAATGGGTATTTGGGCTGTTTCCATAACTTGACTATTGTAAGTAATGCTGCTATAAACACTGGGGTGTATGTATACCTTTGAGTTAGTATTTTTGTATCCGTTTAGTAAATTATCTAGTAGTGCAATTGCTGGGTTACAGGGTAGTTCTGGTTTTAACTTTTTGAGGAATGTCCATAATGTTTTCCACAGTGGCTGCTCCAATTTGCATTCCCACCAACAGTGTAAGAGGGTTCCTCTTTCTCCACATCCTCGCCCACACCTGTTGTTTCCTATGTTGTTGATTTTAGCCACAGAAATGAATTTCTTAATGAAGGTTTTACAACAGTTGACTTTTTCCAGGCTAAAGGATGAGTATTTGTAGGTTACACATACTAATCAGAGTATTGATTACAATGTTAAAGGATTTTAGATTTTTTAATGGTACATTTGTCTCACATTTTAAGGCTCTTAGTGGTGAAATTGTTATATGCAATCATCACGCTTTTACCCAGAGAAGTCCCGACTGCATTTTCTCTAACAGTCTCACAGACTATCTTCACAAACAAGTCAAATAATTAATATGTAGGAAAACCAAACTGTCCTCCTACTACAAAAAGTAGGACAGAATTAGGGCAGACAGTTTTGGGAGGGAACTTATGAATTTTATCTTGCCTTTTGAAAGAAAAGTAAAATCTCTATATATAACATCTTCTTGATCCTTTCCTAAAGTAAAAAAAAAAAAAATGAGCTACTCAGGTTAAAATTAGGGAAATAAATTAATAACATGTGCATTAATTAATATGTGCCTTATTTCTGTGGATCTTTTAAAGCAGTAGCAAAGCAAAAAATAGATTTCATACCTCTGGTATCAACAGTATCAATGAACTTGGGAAGAAAATGTAATTTATAATGGAATACCCATGATATATAAAAATGAATATAAATTTGATGTGTACAATATGAAGATAATGAATACAAATTTATTATTCTATCATCACCAGTGTTTACTTCACTTATTTACTTTGAGATATTGTAGATTCTGGGTCTGGAGGTCTCTCTTGTCCAGCAAGAGAGCAGGATGCAGGATTGAAAATGCAAGAGAGGCTACTGTCCGGGAGGAGACAGGAGCCCAGAGTAAGTGTCCTTGCTCTGTTTTTATTAGGATCAGAAGGCTTACAAGCATGACGGACATGCACAAAGAGACAATGAAACCATGAACATTAACTCATGTACATGGAGAAAAGGGGGTTTTGAAGAAGTGTGGTATTAGAGGTTTGGGTCAATACAAAACAAGATTCCAGTGCTGGCTGGGAGGTTGTTGACAGCAAACATGAGGCCCCACCTCTGTTTACCTAAACTGGCCTAAGGGACAAGAAACACAAAGCATGCTACTCACCGTCAACAAAACATCTTTCTTTTGGTAATTAGTTCTGCTCTAGGCAACTCTGCCCCACTGTGGTCTGTAGCCCTATTTACCTGTTTGCCTAATTCATTCCAAAAGCTGCTTTCTGCTATTGTCCTACACCTTTGTCCTATACTGGGGGCCTTTGCTCCATTTGCCTAATCCTATTTACCTAACCTTGGATGTTTTCATTCAGAGGTTTCCTATTCCTATATCTTTGTCCTATACTGGGGGCCTTTGCTCCATTTGCCTAATCTTATTTACCTAACCTTGGATGTTTTCATTCAGAGGTTTCCTATTCCTATATCTTTGTCCTATACTGGGGGCCTTTTCCCCATGTACCTAATCTTATTTACCTAATCTTGTTTACCCAAACTTGGGTGTGTACATCCTATGGCTTTCTAATTCTTAATGCCTTGTTAACCCATTGGTGCAAGCTCAGGGAATTTCTAAGCTTATTCCCCACAGGATATAGGATAATAAAATCATAGGTTTGGGGGAAAAAAAGGAAATATATTTCTAAGTTGAAAATGATTTTGGGGGTGCCTGGGTGACTCAGTCGGTTAACTGTCCAACTTGATTTTGGCTCAGGTCATGATCTCATGGTTCATGGAATTGAGCCCTGGGTAGAGCTCTTTGCTGACAGCATGGATCCTGCTTGGGATTCTCTCTCTCTCTCTCTCTCTCTCTCTCTCTGCTCCTCCCCTGCTTGTGTTCTCTCTCTTGCTATCTCTCTCAAAATAAATATATATATATTTTTAAATAAAATGATCTTTAAAGTAATCTTTAAAATGATCTTTAGGAATATAGGAAGTTTGGTAAGTTCCTCTTTAGAAATGCCTTCAGAATCAGACTCACTCATGAAATTCAGAATTTATATGTAGTAATATATTTTGCATCCTACATTCCATAATTTCTCTTATGATCTTTATTTACTTGTTGCATTAATTATGTGCATGCCTATGTTTACAAGTAGATTTTAAGCTCCTTTAAGGGTACAAACCACGTTTCACTGAAATTTACATCTTCCACATAATCTGGGGAAATGTTTTCTATTTGATCATTTCTACTTTTTAACTTTTTTTAATGTTTATTTTTTTGAGAGAGAGAGAGACAGACAGAGCACAAGTATAGGAGGGACAGAGAGAGACAGAGACACAGAATCCAAAGAAGCCTCCAGGATCTGAGCTGTCAGAACAGTGCCCAACACAGGGCTTGAACCCATGAACTGTGAGATCATGACCTGAGCCGAAGTTGGACACTTAACCGGACTGAGCCATCAAGGTGCGCTGACCATTTTTATTTTTAAAATAGTTAGGACAGGGGTGCCTGGGTGGGTGGCTCAGTCGGTTGAGCATCCAACTTTGGCTCAGGTCATGATCTCATGGCTCGTGAGTTCAAGCCCCCGGTTGGGCTCTGTGCTGACAGCTCAGAGCCTGGAGCCTGCTTCAAATTGTGTCTCCCTCTCTCTCTGCCCCTCCCCCACTCATGCTCTGTCTCTCTCTCTCTCTCTCTCTCTCTCTGTCAAAAATAAATAAACATTAAAAAAATTACAAAAATAAAAAATAAATTAAAATACTTAGGACATATGAGAACTCATGTGGATATAAGGACAAAGCACACAAAGAAAGAGAAATGTGGGAAGGTTGGGTCACACTCTATAGTTCCAAACAGGCTGTTTTCCTAGGCAACCCAAATAAGCAACAGTTGTTTTCCTGAAAGGATTATGTTGCTTATAGTTGCTACTATGAGTTCAACAAGGAGAGGGAACTCTTAGTTAATTAATTGTTAATTATTGTAACAGATTATTTAAAATGTTCATACAGAGCAGGAAATAGAAACACTTTCTAGAAGGTTTAAGTGACATTGACACTGAACTACAACAGGTCTTCAGTTTTCAAGTGGAGAAAGAGGCAGGAAACAGGAAACAAGAGAAAAGGAAGGAAAGAAAGAAAGAAAAAAACAACACCTTTAGAAATAGTTGGCAAAGAAGTGCTAGACTTTTGTCATTGCAGTTTGTCACCAAACTCCTTAAAAGCATCAGAGTAGTCAGTGGGTATCAATGTTTATTTTTAATTTTAATTTTTTTACATTAAACAAATTAATTCGTTCTGTTTTCAAAACCATTAAACTTGTTTATTTTTAAAGAAGATAGAAAATATCTGGGCTTGTATCAGTTTGCTTAGCTCTGTTATAGCAGATTGAAAATGGATTATGAACTTGTCCATTCATGAACAACCAAATATCCTATTCTTGGCTGAAATGACAGCTTTGGTTAATTCTGTTGCAGGCATTTACACTTCTGTGGGCAGTGCACCATGGCCCAAGGTGTTCATGAGAGAAGCTTCCAGAATGTCCTACTCTTAATACTCACAGTATTATAAGGACTTGCGCTATTAAAAAGTATAGGTTTCTTTTCACTAAGGATCATTTCCTCTCTTGCTTACCTCTCTTAACATTTTGCTGATGTAAACCAAAAGGACCAGTAGTCCACACCACGAATACTGAATGAATGGTTTTGCCTGGAAATGTCATTGTTTCCAATTTCCAACGTCTCTCAGAATTCTTCACCCTCTACCCTTGAAATGTTCTCTTGCTTTCACTTTATATGTCAACAGCTCAACCTCCCTAATCAATCTCTCTTGTCTCTGCCACTGCAGAAACTGCAATGGTAGGAGTGGTGGATATAAGATTGGAGCTTTAATTTTCAATTCCATATGCTCTTTGACCGTGTCCTGTGGAAGCTGTGAGATTTCAGTGTCCCATTTTTTAAGCAAGCATTTGTTGTCAATAAGTCTGGCAGATGGCCACAACACCTGGGGCAATTAAGCCCCAGGGATGGATGAGTAGTTTCTAAGGTGAGCAGAATTTTCCATCTGCTCAAATGGCACTTTAGGGGTTTGAGCAAGCCCGTGCTGGTTGTCTGGGGTATGTGCCTCATACAAGCCCACCTTTTGGTCCCCCAGATACTTCCTGGCTATCCCTCTAAAAAATAGGAAAAGCTAGAAAATAAATATTTAGTCTATTTTACATCTGCTGGGAGTGGATCACTTTGCTCCTTTGGGTTTGTCTTTAAGAAGCAAGATCAAACGGTTTTCATGAAATTCCACTTGCATTTTAAATGCATGACTTATTTTGGCTTATTCTGTTGTAGAATATTCCAAAATCAAAATTAAATGCTAAAGAATAAATTAGCCCATTTAAAAGATATTAGTGTGCCACATAACAGATGTGGCTACCAACATTCTAAGTCAGGCCTTCCCCTCCAAATTTCCCACCATCCCTTTCACCTGTGCAACCCTCTAATTAACATTGTATGATTAAATCATCCCAAATCAGTGTTTAGGAAGATAGTAATTGAAACCTAGGTTATTGTTTTGAAAGTTTGTTTCTTAGAATAAAGCCACAGAAATCTTTTGTGAATTGGGCAGTTTGTTTGTTTGTTTTCTGTTTGAGGGTGTGCAGTAAGTTGGCTTATCCAAGGAAGCTCTTACATCCCTGCAAACTTTAGTCACATTGCCATGTAAAGTCATTGCCAAGTTTTCAAAAACGAGTCTGGACTGCTATTCCAATTCACCAGTGTTCCGCCCCCGTGGCAGATGGTGTTCGCTTATGGAGGGGACACAGCTGAAACTGCACAGTGGAGGTGTCATTCCATTGCTAAGGTTTTAGATTTTGTTGCTCTGAAGAACTCATATGCCAGAGAGTTACAGGTCCTCGGTCTTCTTTGCTCTGTATCACTGGCTGGTGTCCACCTTTCTCCCCATTTCCTCTAGACCTCAGCATCATTTCTGGACCACAGATCTTCCCTTTCTGAGTTTTTTTTTTTTTTTTTTTTTTTTGGTAAGCACATTGAGTTCTATGATTTGCTGGTAATTCCTGAATATTCAGTTTGGCCCTGAATCTCAGTGCCTTTCTGAAGGAACTATCTGGACAACCTTGTGGCAGTAGTTGGAGAATCCTCTAAATGTGGAGACCCAACCTGTCAAAAAGTTGAAGTGGCATGAAGGACAAAAAGAGCATGGCTCTCGAGTTGAGACAGACCAGATTTGAACTTGGCTATGCCACTTGTTGTCAGTGTAGGTTCAGGGCATATACTTGACCTATGTTATTTATAAAATGGAAATAATAATTCTGTAGAAACCTCACAGGATTTGGAGGATTAAATGAAATTCAATCTTTATGTTTGATACAATAAGTGATAACAATTTGTGTTTTTCTTCCTGCTAATTTGTTAATAGTTGTAAACTTCCAACATTGGAATTATCTTTCATTTTTCATCTCTTTACCTTCTAAATCAAATGTATTGCCATGTTTTATTAATTATTGTGCCTCTCTTTTTCTGTGTCCATGGCTGCATTTGTTATTAATTCAGACCATCATTGCTTACCAGGAATACTGCTATATTTTATGTTCAGAATTCTTTACCTTTCCCTATCCCATCTAATATAACTAAAATTTCTTTCCATTTAGTAAACATTATTTTGAATCTACTACTTTCCATAGAGATTGTTAGGCTATATCCTAAGTGGGGTTGCTAGACTCTTTTGGAAGGCACCATTAGTTAAGACTTGGGCTCTGGAGCCAGATTGCTTGGATTCAAATGCCAGCTCAACCATTTATTGGCTATTTAACTTTGGGCAATATCTCTTTTTAGTATCTCGTATCTTGGCTTCTCATCTCTAATAAGAATATAATAATAGTATCTCATTTCATAATGATGGCTATAAGAAATAAAGGAGATAATGAATAAAAACTTCCTAATATGTAGGAAGCACTCATAATTTTTATTTTTTATTATTAATAATCTTCATATATTTGTTTCAGCCTTGGCCTCCCATTTTGAACACCTACAATGACCACCTCTTCACGTTATATGAAATTGATGCATGTGTATTTGAGTTCTCCATTAACTTCCTTTTAATCAATTGATACCAAGTTCTTTGACGCCTGCCTAAATAAAGTACATTCAGCCTGCATACATACTCATTTGTCTTCTTTCCTCTGTTATTCCTAGACTTCCAATCACCAACATGATTGGTCCACAATAGAGATTCTCTGTCTCACTCAAACCATTACGCATATTCATGGATCTTCATTTTGGCCTGATGTATAGAATATGATGACTGATTCGTACATTTACCTCATTCCTACTTTTTTACTTTTTAATTTTTGATAATGTCACATATTCTGCTTAGCACTTGCTTTTCAAGAATCTTGTCCTTACTCAATGCTCCTAAACTGACCACTCTTGTATTCCTTCTGCCTTTAGAACAATTATGTTCTGTTTGTACTATGTTGAATCTATTACTCCATATGCCTGCTTAAATCTTTCTGCTCCAACCACATTGGTCTCCTGCTGTTCCTGAAGCATGTCAAGCATTAATCCTTCTTAAGGCCATTGCACTTGCTTTCCTTCCCCTTTAACTGAAAATAATGCTTTTCTTTAGCTATCTGCATGGTTTATGCTCTTACCTTACTCAGGGCTCTGCTCAAATATCACCACCACAGAGAACTCCTCATCACTTTTACATGGTTTTATTTTTCATTGTAGCATTTCTTTCTTTTTTTTTAAAAATTATTTTTCAAGTTTATTTATTTTTGAGAGAGAGAGTCAGAGCATGAGGGGGAGAAAGACAGAGAGAGAGGAAGACACAGAATCCAAAGCGGGCTCCAGGCTCCGAACTGTCAGCACAGAGCCCGACATGGGGCTCAAACTCATGAGCCATGAGATCATGACCTTAGCCGAAGTTGTACGCTCAACCAACTGAGCCACCCAGGTGCCCCTTATTTTTCATTCTAGCATTTGATAGAGGTAGCTCTGATGTTTATTTGTTTATTGTCCTTTTCCCCCACTAGGGGGAAGGGCCACTGACTGGTTTGTTCACTGTTCTATGCCCAGCTCCTAGCATAGTGCCCTTTATATAGTAGACTCTTAATTAAAATTTTTGATGGAGGAATGAATAAATTGTAACCAGGTATCCCCTACCAAAAATAAAATCCTAAGTGCTTAAAATGTTAAGACAATATCTTTGATTTTGTAACATACCACCATGTACTGTGATACAGAGGAAACCATACTAGTTTTTGGATAAAACTGGCCTAAATCCCCAAATTCTCAAATATTAACTGAGTGGATCACAGTAAATATCTCTCTGAGCTTCAAAATCTTTATGTGTAAAATATAATAATACCCACTGTGATAATTAACTTTATGTCAACTTGCCAAGGACATAGTGCCTAGTTGTTTGGTCAAACATCAATCCAGATGCTGCTAGGAAAGCATGTTTTAGATGCGATTAACGTTTAGATAAGTAGACTTTGAGGAAAGCAGATTACCTTCTGTAATGTGGGCAGGCCTCATCCAATCTGTTGAAGGCCTTAAGAGAAATGACTATTGTTTCCTGAAAGAGAAACAATTTTGCCTCAAGACTGCAACATAAAAACCCCACCTCAGCTTCCAGTGGGGAGATTTTGCTCTCAACATTGCAACATCAACCCTTCCCTAGATCTTCAGCCTGCTGGCTGGCTCTGAAAATTTCGGATTTAGCCCTAATTGTATGAGCCATTTCCTCAAAATCTCATCCTCTTCTCTCTTTCTCTCTCTACCTCATATCCCAGGTGTGCGATGTGTAGGCAATGTGTGTGCCTGCATGTGCACACTTATATACCTATATACTACATTGTATTGGTTCTTTTTCTCAGGAGAACACTGACTGATAAACCTACCTTGCCTGACTGAAGTTAGGATTAAATGAGGTATGTGTTTAAAAGTCTTTAATGTGTTTACAAGAGCAGCAATCATTATGTGGTCAGTAAATTCTTTTGGCGGGTTAACATGTCAGTCACATAGTAGGTGGTCAGTAAATATATGATGAATGAATGAATGAACAAATTAATGCCAGAAATTGGATGACCTCTGAACAAATATTATTCTAGATAGTTGCAAAAGCTCATGTGATTTGGTCACCATTAATCATTCCTGAACAGTCTTTGAGGCTGAATGTATAGCACATTGCATTCTCTGTGAAGATGTAAGGAAGCTTATCCATATGCAACATCATTCACTGAGAGTAAGTGAGTATTTCTTTTATAATGGCAAAAGTACTATTTGAGATTGAAAGGAATGTGGATGCCAAATCATTCCATGAATTTGCCATGGCTTTGAGATAAACGTCATTTTCTATATCCAAAAACACTCTGTAAGAGTGTTTTGAACACTAGTTGGCTAATTGGGGCAATATTCTTTGAGGAAAAAATATATATACATATATATACACATACATATGATATGTACATATCAGAAAAATGTTAAGTATTTTGTGTTAGATGGAAATGGGAGGTGGTAAGGGATTTTTAAAATGTTTAAGCATCTGGAAATTAGATACACAAAATTTAAGAATATGTTAATTCAGATGGTGTTCTAATGAAAACATATTATGCTCTAAGAATTTAGAAGATTGAAATAGTCACTGTTGAAATTTAGCAGATTCCCATGAATTGTAAAGGTATTTAGCAGTATGTGGACTTAGAGGCTTATCAGATGCCTTCACACTTGGGGTCTCACAGAAGGTATCAACTACAAGTCTAAGAGATAGGCCCACAGGTCAAGCAAGGATGACAGAGCTAACCCCAGGACAGTGGTAGGAGTCTTTGGTTCAACCAAGGACACTCACCAAAGCCTGTGCTCTAGAGAGACATTTAGGGAGTAGATGAGAGGAAGAGGAGATGATTCAAAGATCCAAAATGAGATGCTGGAAAGCAAGTTGTCAACCCTCGACTTTGCATTGATTCTCATCTAGAGTCCTTCAAAAGAAAATGGTATTTTCAAACTCCATGGACACTCTTACTGTGGTGGAAATATCCTGAAAGTTGGCAGTAATTATAATCATCATCAAGCCTTAAATTAGGACAATTTTATAACCTACTAACTCTACCTTTCCAATCTCCCCGATTTGATAGCTGGGGATAAAAGCCCAAATGAGACTGTTTTTGTTAATTAAGATAGGAAAGTGTCTAAAATAAGAAAACATCCTTGCCACTTTTAAATATGCTTGCATTATAAATCTACTCACTGAAATAACAAGCTTCTCAAACATTATTAAATACTTACTTAAAAATTCATTTTTAGTACTTACATATTATATTGTGTTTTGTTTATTTCAGCAGATGCTAAAGTAAGCCTGCCAGTTCCATGGGAATTTTAGCAACAAGACAGAGGAGATATCTAGTTCTTTTCTAAGTATTTGAATTCAGGCCAACTATAGGGTATTAGCAGCTAGATGTGTTTAAGCTGTCAGATTTTTTTTTCCTTTTTTTTTAATGGAAGTTCTACAGATTGGAACATCAATGCATTAGAGATATTTGGGGGGAAGAAAAAACACATTAAAGAAATCATAGGCAATTTATAGACTTGCCCATCAAATCCTAGGTTCCCTAAGGGACATAAAATGTCTTATGGCTATAAAGTGTGGCTAAGTAAAGTGACATATCGGACATTAATTGAATTCCCTGTCTTAAAGAAGAGAGATCTGTGCTAGAGCAATGGAACTTGTGAAAACAAAACATTATTAAGCTGAACTGTAATTAAAATTCACACTAAAGTTTGTGCCCTATGCCATAAGTACTCAGGAGTTGTCCCCAACATTGTCTCTTGGTGTCATCGGTGTTCCTTTGACTTGTGGTGGGCATGTGGCTGGGAAGCCAGCATAAGTTAAGAGCACACATCACCTGGAAGTAGATGGATAATAACAAGAGTGCACGTGAAGGGGGAGGGCGCAGAAGGAGGGCTGAGACAGCCATCCACTGAGACTTGCTGCTATATAGGGAAGAGCTCAAGGACCAGCAGAGTGATTTAGAAAAAGCCACTGAGGGACCGGTTCTAATCCAAGGGATCTATAATCTGAGGGATCCGGCTTCCATGCTTGCCCTACTATATCATCATTTTTCACTAAGCAAAATGAAATTTGTTACAAATGACTGTTCTGTTGATGTATACAGGTCTGAAGTGACTTCAATCTGATAATACTATTAAATAAGCTGTGAGACACCACTCAACATGTGTATCTTTTACTAGAAATTCAAATAGTTGCCACCAAAGCTTTCAGCAGAGGGGAGGAAACTTTCCCTCACCCCCTGTCTCTTTAGTTTCTATCTCTAAGTTACACTGTTCTGTGCATGGTGGCCTCTTGGGCCTTTTTATAAAGCCTTGTCATCAAAGCTAAAAATATCTGCCAAATTGGATTTAAAGAAGAACAGTGCATGTGCGTACTGATTTTTTGCTTGTTTGTTTTCAATTTTGCTAAATTGCAGATACATAATTCTCTGCACAACTGAGCACTGTGCTCTTTCATATATGTTTCCCCTATCAGAAATTTAAAAATATACATATATATTTTCCAAATTAGCTTTCACCAAAACATAATTTTATTAATATATTTTTAAGTTTAAGGTGATGGAAACCTACCTTCAAAAATCTGTCACTAAAGATTACAGACATTATGTTAGACAGGCAGCCAACATGTTGGCCACAGGTTTTATTGTCCAAATCTGCTCAATGAAACCCCACACCAACCTTGGTCATTATGAAATAAGGCTGCAGATATTTTCAGAGAATCTAGAGGCCACAAAATCTGCATGTCATATGCATACATTTGCATGTGAAACTAAAGAGGACTTAACTTCAAGTGGGAAAACTAAGTGACTTCCTGAACTTAATACTTTTGTTTCATCTCAGTGGTCATGTCTTAACATAAGAAATTTACAACTGGTTGTGCCATGATGCTTGGGAAAAGTGGGGTAGAAGTAATCATAGCAACTAGCAGGAAATCAAGCTTCAGATGATGGACAAATGGACAGCAAAGTTCTCTGTTGTTCTGTTTGTCTCCTTTTTCTACAGGGTTAATAAGGTTAAATTTTTTTAATTTTATTTATTTTTGATAGAGAGAGAGAGAGAGAAAGAATAAGTGAGGGAGGGACACACAGAGAGAGACAAAGAGAGAGAGAGAGAATCCCAAGCAGGTTCTGTGCTATCAGCACAAAGTCCAATGCAGAGACTTGAACCTATAAACTGTGAGATCATGACTTGACCTCAAATCAAGAGTCAGAGGCTTAACTGGTGGAGTTACCGAGGTGCCCCTAAATTTGTAATTATATACTCTAATTAATCTGGTAGCCATAGTTCCATACTAGCTAGTGGTAAAGAAAGAACTGAACAAATCTTTTTGACTCCTATTATTTTGATATTTCTTTTCTATCATACTGTCTTAACATGATAACCTTAGCTACAATAAAGTATAGAATTTGAAGACAATCCACATCATTTTGTAAGTACTTAATAGATCTTCCTCTTTCTAACCCAACAAAAGACATCTGAGTGATGTTCGTGGAAGCTGAAAATAGCTAATATCTTATTCATAAAATTCGATTTCTGAGGAAAATACATCAGGAAAAGATTTGCTCTAGCTTTTCCAGGATGCAAACCCAATCATATCAGTTCAACATACAAAAACAATTAAATAAAACTCTTACTTCCCTTGGGCCCAAGGTCATTTCTATATCTATTATTCTTGTAATATTATTGATTTTCAGTTATTTTTAGCTTAGCCAAACCAAGTAATATTGACATATACTAAATATAATTCTTTTTTAATGTTTATATATTTTGAGAGAGAGAGAGTGAGAGAGAGAGAGAGTGCAAATGGGCTAGGGACAAAAAGAGAAGGAGAGAGAGAATCCCAAGCAGGCTCCAAGCTGTCAGCACAGAGCCCAATGAACAGTTCGATCCCATGAACTGTGAAATCATGACCTGAGCCAAAATCAAGAGTCACATGCTTATCCGACTGAGCCACCCAGGCGCCCCACTAAATATACTTCTTAATCATTACGATGATTAAAAATAACACATCAACAGGTTTTCCAAATAGTGCTTTACACTCCTTCTTTATAATCGTATAATTTTCAACTATTAATTTAACATACATTTATTGAGAATAAGCTACGCTCTAGGCATTGTAAAAAGCTTTGAGTGTACAAAAATAGCAGAATCCCCTCCCTGAGTAGCTCAAATATCTTAGTGCTTAAAAGGAATTGTAGAAGAGCTTTTAATTCAGTTTGTCACAATATTCTTCACAGCTGCTGTCACCCATTTCATGGAAAGGCTGGTGGCAAAACCCCTATAGGGGAATCGGAGGGCCTGAGTTAGAACCTGCATGCTGAATAACCTTGGGTTAGTCAGTGACCAGTGAAATTCTTAAGCTTGTTTATTAATTTATAAAATAGGATGGTAATAACACCTATCACTTAGGGTTATTTTAAGAATGAAATGAATTGATAACATGTCAAGTGGCTAATAGAGTGGCTTGCATGGAGTCCATATCACAAATAGTAGCTATTTTCAAGGAATTAACATTTAAATAAGCACTCATTCTGCTTTCAACAGTTCTAATGTCACAAAGTTCTGAAATCTGCCTCCTTGCAAATTCCAGCCATTGGAACTCATTATGCTCACTGGAGCAGATAAGTTTAATTCTTTCTTACACATGAACACCCTTAAGATATTGAAACAGTTTCTACCCATCTTCATTTTTTCCCAGTTGAACATCTGCAGTGAACTTTTATTGTTACTTAACTATTTTTTCTTAAGTGTAACGAATATATTAGAACCTTCCAAACCATTTATGCCAGAGTGGGAATCAGCATAGGATAGAACATTTTGTACCTAATTTAAATCTGTTTAGTAATTAAAATCAGAAAATAACCTCTCTTAGTTTTTCTTATAAGATAAACTCCCTTAAACTTTCACTGGGGCAGTAGTCTCCTAGCCTGTCATCTCTATTGCTGCCATTCCAGTTTCGATCCTATCCTCTCTCACTTGGGTTATTCCATAGTTTCTAGTCTCCCTTACCAGCAATTAACTACATTCTTATTCCAGAGAGACCTTCACAAAATACCAATATGACTAAAACCACTGTTAGCTTTGTGTGACACACAAAATGAACTCAAAACTTGTTTTGCATATTTTGTAGAGTCTTTATCCTCTTACCTCTTTATTTCTTGCTAAACTGACTTCTCAGTTCATTCCCTCTGCCCTACCCCACCTCGTTATACACCTGCTATGTTGAGCAACTTGGAGCTCCTGGAATGTGCTCTATCTATATTTTAAGGCTCAATTTTTTTCTATTCCTTGTATATCTTTTTGAAAATTGGCACTAAGCTTTCCAGACTCAGTTCTTTTCTGCTCTGATGTCATTCTGCTATGACTTTCTCCTCTCCTGAGTTTATTTAAGCTCTGTATTTTATAATGATTTATGTCACAGCCTGTAGCACTTTGTTATCTCTATAAGTGTTTATATCTTTCTTTCTTCACACACTAAGACATATTTACAGAACTACCAGTCATGAACTCTTCCAAGGAAAACAGTTTTCCCTTCATCCCTGCTATATAAAGATCTGTGAGTTGGACCACAATTCTGTTCTTCTGGTAAGGACTTCCATCCAGGAATGTTTAGCCAACATGAAGGCAGTTAGTCTAAAGAATGCAAAGGATCCAAAATGACCTATAACTTATGACCAATGGCATACCAGCTATGAACATTTGAGTGACTGATCAGGTTCTCTGGGCAAACCTAATTACAAAGAGCTGAGTCCTAAATTGGAGGTGAAAGAATTTCTGGGAGTACTTTCACAAGTCCATGTCTCCATGTCTGATTACCTGTCTACATCTGTACCCACATACTCTGCCTCCCCATCTTTACTACAGATGTACCTGCTGACAGTGCTTGTGTAAGGGCAACCCTCCCTTGATACACTCCATCCTACCTCTCTCATGTATTCAAGAATATCAGTCTCATGATTCTCTTTTTCTCTTACCTTATAACTCTCCACTCTAATAAATCATTCTCATCAACTACAAATATCCTATAACTTCTTCTATTGGAAAACATATGTATATGTTTTTTCTTGACTCTATCTCTCCTTCTTGCTACTGACCTGTTTTTCTTCTCCCTTCAATGGCAAAATTTCTGGGATAAAGTCATCTCCCATAGATGTAATAACAGCGTTCTCTAATTCCCTGAGCCCACTCAAATCAAGCTTTTACTCTACTACTGCAGGGGTACCCTTTGGTCCTTCTCTTGCTTGATGACTCAGAGGTTTTATTCTACTGGTCAACCCCTCTCCCATGAAACACTTTGTCCACCTGTCCTTCAGAAGATCATACTTGTCCAGGTTTCCCTCTATCTCACTGACTCTCCTTGGGAGCCAGCCTCTCCAGCTGTTTTTCTCATTGTTTCCATGCATTAAGTCAATTCTCTTTTTCTGTCTAGACTCTTCTTATTAGTATTTTCATTCAGCTAGGTAGTTTTATATAACATCTATACACTGATAGTTCACACATTTTAATCTCCAGTTCATACTACTTCCCTTAACTGTAGATTCCAAATGTCTCTTAGACATATACCACTTATGTCTCCCAACATCTGCATTTACCCCTCCACGATACACTTTTATTAATGCAGTAGCCAGAGCAATGCTCTTATAACATTAGTCACAGGATGTTCCCCTTCCTCTGTGACCCTCTCGCACAATACACAAGTCAGAATCCCTGCTATGACCTAAAGGTCACTACGTACTCTGGTCTCCCTCCTCCCTGTTATCTCCCTGACTTCATTTTCTATTGTCCTCCTTGGTCACAGGGCTCCCATCAAACATGCTCCTGACTCAGAGGTTTTACACAGGTTCTTACCTCTGTCTGTAATTCTCTTCCCTTAAATTTTCCTTGACTTAACTTTATTCCCCTCACAACTTTGCTCAAAGGTTACTTTATTCATGAGGACACCCATGACCCCGTATTTAAGACTGAACTACCTCCTCACCCACTGTGGTCAATGCCTTCTTCCCTGCTTTGTTTCCTACTACAATGCTTAATCAGATATATCCTTTTATTTATTTACTCAAACTCTTTTTTATCAATATAGTCTCCTAGACTTTAAGCTTCAAGAGGACAGGGATTAGTACCTAATTTTCTGCCTGCTATATCTGACCAATACAGTCTTAATAGTCCCCTCAGCTTGACTAAACTTTAGACAAGTTAATTTCTGACTATAAGCCCCTGACCTCCTTTTTCTTAGAGCATTTGCTTTATAAAACTTGCAATAGTAAATTTTTTCTCTGCTTCTTTGTGATGTAAATTTTCTTCCAGCCAGTTTTACAACCCATGCACAGGATGTCTTTCTCACAGACCTGAGAGACATCCCTTTCAAATGTAATCATCAAGAAAAATTGAACTCCAATCTCCCCAGCTCTGTGGGAGGGTGGGAGCCTAAGGTCAGTAAGCACCAATTAGCAAACATTGGTGACCTAGTCACATTGACTGAAGTCCCCTTTAACTTTCTCTAGTACTTTTCTACCAGCTCACTCCAAGTGCTTAAAAACTCTCCTGTCTTTTGTTTTGATGGGGGTGAGTGCAGCTCTGTGTTGAAGTCCTCTCCCCCACAGCAGTAACTTGAATAACTGTCTTGCCATATTCAATGAATCCAGTGTAACTTCTTCTTCACATCCCTCTTATTTCTCTTTAACATTCCATATACTGTGCCTGCACATAGTATATAGTTAAGAACTGTTTGTCAAGTAAATAAATGGATGCAAATCCTCATAAAAACAAAACCTTTGAAATGGTAGGAGGGAAACATAAAAGATAGACTCTCATAGGCAGAGAGAAAAGGAAGGAGAATATGCTTAGGAAACAGAAAAAAAGAAGGAAGGAGGTGGGGAGAGAGCAAAGCACAGGTGACCTCTGGGCTGTTTCTGTCAGTTTCAGGTTCATACATATAAAATATATTACAAATGCACTAAAGACATTATCAGAAATTATTATATATTATGTGTATACAATTATATTTACAATATACTGAAAGGATATATTACATATAATGATATAAAAATAAATATATCCTTACATAAACCTGCTTTTTCTTAAGTTTAATTGAGTGAATTTCCTGAATCTCTGATACTAGCTGTTAGATGTGACCAATTAGAACTCTC
The DNA here is from genome assembly GCF_022837055.1 of Prionailurus viverrinus. Classification (NCBI taxonomy): domain Eukaryota; kingdom Metazoa; phylum Chordata; class Mammalia; order Carnivora; family Felidae; genus Prionailurus; species Prionailurus viverrinus. The sequence goes on from NC_062567.1 coordinate 99,155,383, forward strand.
CATTAGATTGTGATCTCTTATAAAAGACCCCATCTTTGAATTTGGTGTCCCTGGCATTGTACCTACTATGTATCAGGTATTCACTGGCCAATTTTAAAACAAAAATGTAAGCATATCAATATCTTACTGTTCCATCATCCTCATAAGTAGGTCTTCCAACAGTTTATGATGACATTTTAGGCAAAATATATTTTATGTGGTCAAGATTGGAAAGAAAGTTAGTTATATGACTATCTTACCTTTGGATAACAATAATAACTTTCAATACCAGTGGAAACGAATAAAATTCTTTTGGAGTTTAATGATTGTTAATTGAGGCCCTCACCAATTTCTGGTTGTTAGTAATCAGACTTAAGGCAATGTAGAAAAACCTCTAGGACCACTAATATGAGTAAAACATTTAGATTCCACGTTCCGGTTTTATTATCACTTTGCCAACATAGGATGGCTGATTTTGCTGGAAAACCCAATCAGAGAGCTCTCTGAAAGGAAGCAGCCAATAAATGTATAGTAAAGAGATGCATTTCCCCTTTGTTTGAATGACCCCTCTACCCAGTGGTTCTTCCTAGTTCTAATCTTCAGACCAGACACTTTCTCACAGCTGGCTGAAACATCTTAATTTACTATTGTCTTCATAGGGCAGGAGATCTTGTTCCCGTCTCAAATATATTTTTGACTTAGGAGGCAGAAAGTTGTTGTGCATAGCTTCATAGTTCAGTCTTTTGCCATTTAACTTTGATGAACTCTGTGTCAATTCACAGCAAAACAGGATTTTTCCCATCCCTCAGAATACGAAAGTCTCTCCTGACCTTTAAAGCAAAAACAAAAAGTATCTAAAGGATTCTTAAGTCCCCCATGCTAATTATCTTAGCAATTTGGTTGAACAGGAAGATAGATTTTATACTTCTGTGTATCGATCTATTTCATCTGAACAACCTTTTGTGTGAAATAATTCTTTTTGCAAGCAGTCAATTGAGATACGAGGAAAACATCTATCTTTGACTTTAATTCAGGGGTTTTTTTGGGGACCAGGCTAAAGGGATGTGTATTGAATGATTCATGATAAGACCAAAGACATGGAATTTGCTTCTTTTTCTAAAGTACAAATGTCAAAGTCAAATGGAGATTGTTAAGGCAGTCTTCAGCCATAGGGCTCTAAAAAACAGTGATCTCTCCAATTCTCAACAGGTTAGACCTGACCTAGCTAAATGCTAACTACGAGCCAACCACAGACTACATGAAGAGGAGCCTGAGGGGATATGTTGTTCTGTAAAGGGGTCAAATGCATGGTTCAAATCAGTCTCACAGCATCTTCATTTCTTAGAAGAGGGAATTATCTGTATTGAATGCTAGAGATGGTCCAATGGGACTACAACGTGCTTTATTCTGCTCCTATTACGTAAAAGGATTTAGGGAAGGTTGGAAACAAAATACATATAAACCACCCACATGGGTGCGTGCATACACATTCGTTTAATCATCTAATGATCTGCTTTCATTTGACAAAGGCAAACTCTTCAGTGCTAAAGATTGAATGACCTCTCAAGAGACCATCTTTGGAACATTATTTATTAACGTTACAGTGAGATGCTCAAATATTTCATGTTTTTCTTACTCTATGGGAAATGCGATCAAATGGTAGCAATAAAAAATGGAATTTTACTGATCCTCACTCCAGGCTCATATTGTTCCTACTTGTTTTGCTTTAGCTCTTAATTATTTTTTGGCACTTTTTATTGCATATTCACATTTAGCTAGGGCCTAGAACCTGCTGAGACATGTTACATCTTCCTTCTCCTAGGAGGCTTCCTTCTGACATTTCACATGAACTATTTAGATGTCTTTTTAAAACACTTTTCAATCTGGGGGGAAATTATGAGGAGGCCAATTCATAGTGGTTTGCTTTAAGATCTCAATAAACAAATATCCTAGAAAATATTGCTTTTAAAAGAAGTTTAAAATGTCTTATTTATTGCAGTTACTCTTAGGGGGAATTGGATTGACCTGAAATAACTACTATTTAACAATTATTTAACAATTATTATTATTATAACTTGTACTACTGAGGAAAATGTGGTGATTAGGCTTAGAATATTATTTGTGGTTCTGATTAGTATTTTGGAAATTACTAAGTAGATTTGAACAAGGAATGAGGCTTCAGAGGCCAATCTGCAGACATTTTTAGGACCATAGAGGACCACATTGACCAAATATTGTCGATATTTAAATTTAAATTTAAATTTAAATACTTCTATACTAAACACATACATAGAAATACATAAAGAGAAACTCTGATGGAGTGTAACATTGGTGCAGAAAGTGAAGTCTGATAAATTCCTTACTAAAATTATTTTCCTTTACTAATAAACCAGGGGATGGTGGCGATAACACGACATTTATCTAGTAGTTTATTTGATCATTTGTTCACTGAACAAAGGTCTAATATAGATCCTTCTATATGCCAACCACCATATCAGACCTTGGTATTTAAAAATAAATAAGACTGCTTAAGGAAGTTCAGGCTTGCTAAGAAAGGTGGAATGTGTTGTGGGAAATATACAGCAATGTTATTAGTACTGAAATAAGTAAACGGCCTGGTCATAGAAATGAGAGCTGTCTCAAAAATGTTCAAGGACTCCCAATTGCGTTTAGCATAGTTAAAACTGCCCAGCATGGCCTTTCTCTACCAAACTACTTCCTATACTTTTCCTCCTGGACACTTTGCTCCAACTGCCTGGGTCTTTCAGGCTCTTGATCATTTCAGGACTTTTCTTAACTTAAGGCTTCTGTCTAGTCTCCTGCCTCCACCTGGGCTGCTCCGGTACTGCTCTCTTCATGACTGTACTCTCATCCTTCAGTAAGGAGTGAGACTCATAGCACATTGTGGTTTCCTCCCCATCCCTGACTGCCTTATGTAAGCAGGCTTCCCTGATCAATTTCTACTCTTTTTCTTTGGGTATAAGCTTTATTAACACAATTCATAATAGCATACTATGCTATTTACTTATTTGCTTATTTATTTGTATTCATACCCTCTCCATCCTAAGTTGTAAACCTGATGAAAGCCACTTTATGAAAAGTTTTAGCAGGCACGGGAGCTCAATAAGATATTTTAAGAATAACTGTGAAAGGAACAAATTGGGAAATTTTTCAGATATGATAATATTTTTCTTCTTTATCAATTCCAAGATTTCAGAGTTTTCAAATATTTCTTTGTTTTTTTCTTTTCATCCTTGAGAAAGTTCTTCCAACCAAATGAAATGGAGCTAAAACCTGGGCTAGCACCAAAATACTAAGAAAGTTCTCAGAAAGATCTGTCTGTCGATCTACCTGTATCTCCACTGGGGGCACACTCGGAAGGATATTAAACCATAATCATCTCTTTCTAAGCATTGTTGAACAACAAATGATTGTCAAAGGACTCCCTGCCACACTGCAAGTGAGAAAGTGCCACAGAGGAGAGAAAGATGGTTAGCGTGAATCCCTCCAGTCACTTTGAAATAAGTGAGAACAGACCACTTCTATCTGACCATTATTTACCTTTGATCCTTCACCTCTTGAAAATTCCAACCATCACAGTTGCATTCTTTCCCAGAGCAGGAAATATGATCCACCAGATTTATATTTCTCTCTTTCCATGTGGAATAAGGGAAGGAAGGAGTGCTGAGAAGTCATATTCTTTTCAGAGTATGTCTAGCAACACTTTTGCACTTGATGAAATGCCAATGAAAGCTAACTGTGCTACATTGTGCATCTATTTGTGCATTCTATTTTCAAATCCACCTGTCCTTCCATCGCAATACAGCTATGTCTGGTATTACCGTGAAAAATCTGGATTTGATATAAATACATACAGAAATTTCCAACATCAAAATATTTAAAATAATCTATGTGAAATTTTTAGGAAGAAGATACGGTGATTATTGCAAAGATTTTTCAGGCTAGGTTAGAACAGAGAAAAGCACAAAACTGCATTTAGTATTCGCAACAAATCCTTAGTGACTAACGTGTGAGAATTTGGCAGGTAAGGAAGGTCATCTCTCAGACTAGTAAGTCCACAGACTAGACAGAAATAAATATGAAGTGTACCAAATCACACTGTCTCCTGTTTTAGACCCCTGACCTCAAAGGGCAGGTCTTTTCCATGTACAGATATTCCATCCCTGATGATAATTGGAAACTTCAGTTTACTTGTCATCGTGTAACAAAACATCTAGAGTATTGATTTGAAAAAAAAAATCTAGATATTTAGGCATTATTTTGTCTAAATCTCTATTTAAACTGTACGGAAATAGTGTTTTAGAATTTTTTTCTGATGAAATAGATATTGATAAATTCCCAATATCTTTCTACCTGTTAAAACCTGTCTGAAATTTCAGAAAACATTAAAAATTATGAAGTGTGTATGTCCTAATTAAATAGGTTATGCTCTTGGCACTTTGTGTGTAAGTTTAGTCTGTTACTTCACCGTCCTTTATATTTTATTATATGAACCTAAAGTGCAATTTCCTTATGCTCTTACTTTTCTCTCTTTTATGGTAAGTAGCTTCATAGTTCTTTATAAAAATCCAATCATCTCACTTGTCCATATAAACCATTTTCTCAGAAGAGGCTATTTGCTTTGAGAGCTCACATCATTCTTGAAAGATTCTGCTTGTTTGTCCCTTGTGGTTAGAAATAAACTGTTGTACTTCTTAGAAAACAAAACTACTGAAATTCTAGCTTGTAAATCAATCAGTAGAACACAATGACTTTCCAACCTGAGTGGTAATTTCAGCATAGCTCATTAGATGAGGTATGTAGCATCTGGATAACTGAAATGAAACCCCAAATAACAAAGCAGTTGAAGTTCAGTAAAATTTTAGAGAAAATTGTGTAAGTTGTCTTAGAAGGAACAGAATGCATTTCTGCCCTTAAGCACTCCATTTTTACATCAGCATAGCAGAATAGAGCCAGCTAGTGAACTAAAAATCAAAAATGGGTCATGGTGCTAGTTTTAAAAATCAGCATGTTATTGGAATATAAAAACAGTTGTATAAATTCTAGAAGCCACGGAATATTTGTTTCTAGAAATAAAAAGAACTCCTTGGCCACTGAACTGTCTTTTCTGAAAGCAAAATGTGGATACATTTATGAATCTCCTTTCTTATGTTTGTTTGAAAACATGACGCTACAAATGTACAATTTTTCTAAAGAGACTTAAAAATAAAAAGAAATAGATTCTGCTAGAGAAGTATGAGTTGGATGACACTAAGATTTCAGGCCCAAAATGGGGGGAGTGAAATGCACAATACAGATTATCTGCTGAAAATGAGAGACCTGGTATCAAGGACTTTGCTAAAAGTGGTTGGTTGCCATGGAAACAAGAAGTAAACGTAGATACTAATGGGGAAGAAAATACCATGTAGTGGTATCAGATAGAATCAGAGGGGCAGGGATTTTATTTTCCTTCTAATTTAGAAGGGGAAAAGAAATGAAGAGCGAAGTTGTCTAGGACAGATCAGAATCCAACTGAAACAGATTGAGGAGTCAGTGTATTACTTTAGGCTTATGGGTGAGGGTAGCCTACCCCAAGTGACTAGTGATGGGCTCTCAAAGCCACCCTCCAGAAGGAGGGGAAGAAACAAGGTTGAACAGTTGGATCCCAGGTTTGCCATGACTCTGGATTTAATACAGATAACCAAATATGTAGGTTTTGGATTTAATGGAAACAGTAATCAAATACATACATTTGTAATCAAATACATATATGTGTCTTAAATTTTTTTCAAAAGGAGTTATATATTTTTTGATTCTAGGATACCAGTGGATGAAAGATACATCAAATTAATCACTTTTTAAGAAACTAAATGTACATTTTACTCTTAATGCATCACATACACATCTTATTTAAGAAACTATAAAATGTGAAAATCTAGGATTTATTTGATGGTTGACAGAAGTTCTTTAAACACACATAATACAAACTAAAGCAAAATATAACCTGTAATCTAGACTAACATCAGTAAGTTTCACATACTGGGGTGCCTGAGAGGCTCAGTCAGTGGGGTGTTGGACTCTTGATTTCCGCTCAGGTCATGATCCCAGGGTTGTGGGATCGAGGCCCACCTCGGGCTCTGTGCTGAGGAGCGTGGAGCCTGTTTGAATTCCAGCTCACAGTTTTCTTGCAAAAGCATGAACCCTGTCTCAGGGGGTTGTCATCCAAGAGGGAGTATGTGGGCGCTTTTCAGCAGCAGCAGTAGAAACAATAAAATGATAATCATAACTATTATTCATTTGGCATTTGTCATACACCTTTCTTTGTATTTCATCTGAATGATCTCATCTCATTTAAAAATGTTTATTCATTTTTGAGAGAGAAAAAGAGCACAAGTGGGTGAGGGGCAGAGAGGGGGGAGGACAGAGGATCTGAACCAGGCTCTGCTCTGACAGCAGAGAGCCAAATGCAGGGCTGGAGCTCATGAGCTATGAGATCATGACCTGAGCCAAAGGTAGACACTCAATTGACTGAGCCACACAGGCGCCCCTCATCTCGTTTAATTCTTAAAAATAAACTTGTGAGATCTGTGCTTTGAATCTTCGCATTTCAGAGGAGGTTTAGAAAAATCAAGTACCTCATCCAAGGACAAATGTCTAGTTAGCAGAAGAAACAGGACTCCCTTTCTGGTCTGGCTGATGTCAGTGTCAAGGCTCCTAATGCTTTGCTGTCTTGATGCTTCCAAGTGACACAACCCAAACTCCTAAGAAACTTGGCCTTCAAAACTGCCAGTGACTGAAGTTCTAGAAGAGCTTCCTAGTTCTAGAAACCAGTGGATGTCAGCCTGAGAGATGGGCCCTGTGAAGAATGGAATAAAATCATACACATGAAAACATACATATGTATTTCTATACAAAATTAATGACAGAGGAAGATTACATATTTATCTAGATAAATGCCTCGCAAAATGATTAGCCAAATTCAACACTCACTCTATCCCCCCCCCCCCCAAACAAACATACAACAAAAACTAGTACAAACATGAAAGATTGTTGAGCTGGAAATAAAATAAAGCAATATGTGTGTGTGTTTCCAAACACTCTTTTTTCCTCTGAACTATAGACCTTTATCTATATGTTTATCTCTTTATCTCAGTAATACATGGTCTTGACTATTGTGCCTTTTGTTGTCTTGAAATCAGTTAGCACAAGCACTCCAATTTTGTCCTGCCCTTTAAAGTTGTTTTGACACTTCTAGATCCTTTAAATTTCCAGGTAACATTTAGAATCAGCTTGTCAATTTCTATAAAAAACTCCTGGAACTTCTGTTGAGAGTGCAGTATTTATTCATACATATGTGAGCATATATATGAATTTATTTATTTACTTAATGTAGAAAATAAATTTGGGGAGAACCCATATCTTAAATATTATGTCTTCTAATCCATAACCATGATAAGTATCTTCACTTATTTAATTTCTCTGACCGGTCTTTTGTAGCTTTCAAGATACAACTTATGCACATTTTGTTAATTCATGCTAGTCATTTCATATTTATTAGAACTTGTTGCTTATTGTTTATTAAAAATCATAAATGGCACTTTTAATATTTTGTTAGTATGCGGAAATACAATTGAATTTTGTATACTGCCTTATATTCTGTGTTCTCACTGATTTATTTGTTTCTAGTAACTTTCTTACAGATGTCCTAGGGTTTTCTTCAAATTTGATAATGTTCCTTACAAATTAAAGCAATTTTACTTTATTTCATTTCTTTCTTTTGCTTTATTTCACTAGCTAGAACCCACAAAACAATGTTCAATAGAAATGGTGAGAAGAAAACTCCTTGTCTTATTCCTGATCTTGGGGGAATAGCATTCAGTATTTTGCATTTAAATATGATGTCAGCACCAGGTTTTCATAGATATCCCCCATTAGACTGAAGAAGTTTCTTACATTCCTGGTTTACTAAGAAGAAACTTAACAGGAACCCATGGGGGAGGGGAAGAAAAAAAAAAAAGAGGTTAGAGTGGGAGGGAGAGAGCCAAAGCATAAGAGACTGTTAAAAACTGAGAACAAACTGAGGGTTGATGGGGGGTGGGAGGGAGGAGTGGGTGGGTGATGGGTATTGAGGAGGGCACCTTTTGGGATGAGCACTGGGTGTTGTATGGAAACCAATTAGACAATAAATTTCATATATTAAAAAAAAAAAGAAGAGATACAACTATATAGCTATCTACATGTAAGTAACACTGAATTAAAAGAATGGAAAATCTGAATTGCCTGCCATGGAAAGGTAAAAGCACAAAGGACCGAATTGTAAGAGTGCTTTTCATAGCATGTAGTCAATAAATGCTTTATGTTGATTCAAAAAAAAAAATTTATCCTAAGCAGTTATTAAATTTTATCAAATGATTTTTTAGTATATGATCATTTTTGGAAGGTCATATGACTTTTAATTTTTTGAAGTTCTTATATGGTCTTGAATCCCTGTAAGAAATCTATTTGGATAAAATCTCTTTTTTGTATTTTTCTTAGTTTAGCTTGCCAATAATTTTTAAAGAGTTTTGTATATATGTTCAGGAGGATATATTGGTCTCTTGCCTTCTTTTCTTACAATAGTTGTTAGATTTTTGTATCACAATAATGCTGACCTCATAAAATGAGTCAGAACATACATATCCTTTCGTCTTCTCTTTTCTGGAAGTTTGTGTAGAATTGGTATTATTTCTTCCTAATGTTTCGTGGAAGTCACCATTGAAGGTAGATAAGCCTGGACTTTTTCATTGTGGGTAGGTTGTTTTGTTTTTGTTTTTGTTTTAAACTCTGAATCTAATTTATTTAAGAGATATAGGGTCATAGAGGTGATCTATTTAGTCTTGAACAAACATTGGTAGTTGTGTCTTTCAAAGATTTTATTCTTTTCACTTAAGTTGTCAATCTGCCACAAAGTGGATGACAATATTTTCTATTATCTTTTTTAAATGTTTATAGGATTTTTAGGGATCATCACCCTTTCATTTCTGGTATCATAATTTATACCTTTTCCTTTTTTTTTTTTTTTATTAATCTGGCTAGAGGGACATTGATTTTATTACTCTTTCAAATAAATAACTTTTGGGGGCACCTGGGTGGCTCAGTCAGTTAAGCGTCTAACTCTTGGTTTTAGCTCAGGTCATGATCTCATGGTTCGTGGGTTCGAACCCCGCGTCGGGCTCCATGCTGACAGTGCAGAACCTGCTTCAAATTCTCTCTCTCCCTCTCTCTCAAAAATCTCTTTCTCCCCCACTCATTCTCTCTCTCTCTCTCTCAAAATAAATAAATAAACTTAAAAAAAAAAACATAAAGAAACAACTTCTGGCTTTATTTTGTTGTTGTTTTGTGTTTTCTATTTTATTTCTTCTTCTTGCTTTAAATTTAATTTTTTATTCTCTTTCTATATTGTAAATGTGGAAAGTTAGATTACGAGTCTTAGACCTTTCATATTTTTCATACAAGTGTTTATTGATGTATGTTTTTCACTGTTATTTTAGCTGAATTGAATAAATGTTGGTATCTGTGTTCTAAATCACCCAGTTCAACATAACTTCTGATTTACCTTATGATTTTTTTCTTTGATCCACATTTTATTTATGTCTTTTGTTTAGTTTCCAGGTACTTGGAAATTTTACAGAAATGTTTCAGTTTTTGATTCCCAGCTTAATTCCATGTGGTGAGAGAATGGCTTCTAAGGTAATAACTACCTGAGGACTCTCCCTGATGTCCTGGGTGTTATATATCTCTCCACTGTGACTGGTGGAAAAGCAAACCATTCCCAATCTTGTAAGAGTTCTAGAAAATGTTCAGCTTATTGCTTTTCAGTTGGCCTTTCCTGATCAGAAGTAGTTTCTTTCAGGCATGTACCAGTCATTACTCATCAAGGCTTAATAGGAATCTCTGCAGAATTCCAGAATTCTCTATTTGTGGGGCACCTCTCCTGCCCCTCATGTCTGGCCTCTTAAATTTCTAATGGCCTATCCTTTAACTCATATTTCTAAGCTCAATTCAGCAAGACTTATGGGTCCTTATGGGGGTACCCATATATATCAGCTTTCTATTTCTTCAGTAACATTTCCACAAAATGGATTGAAACAGCCAAAATATATTTTCTTACAGTTCTGGAAGTCAGATGTCCAAAATGGATCTCACCAGGCTATAATAAAGGTAGCAGCAGGGCTTAAGTCCTTTCTGGAAGCTGTACAGTTGCACACCAAGAAACATTTTATGAAATATTTTGCCGTTTAAAGATAAAGAAACACAGTCAGCTACATTTCAGAAAAGTCACATAGTTAAATGACTATAAATGAGGCTTTCAAATTTATTTTCTGTAATAATGAAGGTCAAAGATGTAAGTGTCCAGAGATATGTGTGTGTGTGTGTGTGTGTGTGTGTGTGTGTCTTTGGTTAGGGATGGGAAGTGCAATCTACAAATCTTTTCTCATCTAAATAATTTCTGAAGATCAAATGAAAGCCAAAAGTATGCCATAAATATACTATTGGTGAAAAGTTCTTTTAGGTTTTTTTAGGAATCTGAATGAAGAACAAAAAATAAGAATTAATAGGAATATTGACATAAAATATGGCTTGAGGGTCTTTCCTAACTTAGTTTTACCATTTAAATAAGAATAGCACTGATTAGCAAAGAGTAGAAAGTTTCTGGATGATTTTTGTCTACTTCAACTTTTGGAGGTATATTTCACAAAGTTTAGATGATAATATGTATTACTCTTATAATATTCCTATGGACTGAATGTATCCCCATAAAATTCATGTGTTGACACACTTTCTTCCATTATGATGGTATTAGGAAGTGGTATTAGAAGGTTAGGTCTTTGGAAGGTAATTAGGTTGAGATGAGGTTATGAGGATAGATCCCCCACAATGAAATTAGTGCCCTTATAGGAAGAGGAAGAAACAGCAGAGCAGTGAGAAGGCAGCCATTTGTAATCCAGAAAAAGGGCTTTCACCGGGAATCAGATCAGTTGGCACCTTGGTCTTCCTGCCAGAACTGTGAGAAATAAATGTCTGTGGTTGGAGCTACCCATTCTATTGTATTCTATCCTAGCAGCTCAAGCTGATGAAGAGAAATATGAAAATAGAAATTTAAAAATAAATATGTGCAACTGTGGTATGAAAAATCACAGTTATGATTAAAATAGGCACATAAAATAATTAAAAGGATAGTCACTAAAATATTATCTTGGGACAATTTATCCCTAGGTGTTTCTTTTTCTTTTATTTCCCAAGTTATCCCTCTTACCCAGGTTTACTTTTGTAACAGAAAATGTTTTTTAAAGTGTAATTTAAAATTTCAAAAGTAATTAACCAGTTTTGAAACATATGCAATAAACATTGAAAAACAAATATTATTATCTATAGGATATAAAGCATGTGCTGTGGTCGACAGCATAAATTATGTAAGCTCTGGGAATTAAAGAAAACAGTAAAATCAGGATATTTCATAAAGTCAATGTAAAATCAAGTAATAATGTTTTATATTGTCATAGCATATAAGTGAAAATAATTTTCGGTATTATCATTTTAAAGGCCTAAAATGTACAATGCTGAAAAGTAAAATTTACATGAAAAACATGAGCTATAGCAATAATTTGGTCTATAAATGTCAGATGACAAAACCTAGGGAAATATAAAGGAGAAAAAAACTAAAAAGTTCAGAGTTTTGTTACATCAGGAACTAGAATATGAAGTAGCATTTGTAGATTGCTTTGGAATTCAGAGCAAATGGATATTTGGTCAATTATGGAGGAACTTTAGATATCTTTTTATATCATTGAAAAGTTCTTGAAAAGGAAATTATATATGTTAAATCTCTTTGAAAATCATGAATTATTATTTTTGAATTAGGACCTGTTAGTATTAGGCTTTTCAAAACAGATTTGGCTGTATGTAAGAAAGAAATATCTGTTAGTATATGATGTCCAGAAATTGAATAGATTGCTGCCTAGGAAAGTCAGTTCTCTCAGTTCCTGAAAGTGTTTAAAACTAAACTTGGACTACATTGGGTGGGAACGTTGTAGAAGAGACTTAGCTTTGATTGACAAAGTAAAGCAGATAATCTTGATAACTGTCAGATTACCAAGTGTGAAATTTCAGAGTGGTATATTCTAACCACTGGTATGTTGGACTTGGCTTGCACCAATTCATGAGGGCTTGCTGTTAGCAGCTATCCCTGACCCAACTCTGTATTCAGTGGCATCATGTTGGCATCTTGAAATCAGCCATAGTGGAATTAAAAATCAATAAATATGGCACAAAAACAGACACATAGACCAATGGAATAGAATAGAAACCCCAGAACTAGACCCACAAACGTATGGCCAACTCATCTTTGACAAAGCAGGAAAGAACATCCAATGGAAAAAAGACAGCCTCTTTAACAAATGGTGCTGGGAGAACTGGACAGCAACATGCAGAAGGTTGAAACTAGACCACTTTCTCACACCATTCACAAAAATAAACTCAAAATGGATAAAGGACCTAAATGTGAGACAGGAAACCATCAAAACCTTAGAGGAGAAAGCAGAAAAAGACCTCTCTGACCTCAGCCGTAGCAATCTCTTACTCGACACATCCCCAAAGGCAAGGGAATTAAAAGCAAAAGTGAATTACTGGGACCTTATGAAGATAAAAAGCTTCTGCACAGCAAAGGAAACAACCAACAAAACTAAAAGGCAACCAACGGAATGGGAAAAGATATTCGCAAATGACATATCGGACAAAGGGCTAGTATCCAAAATCTATAAAGAGCTCACCAAACTCCACACCTGAAAAACAAATAACCCAGTGAAGAAATGGGCAGAAAACATGAATAGACACTTCTCTAAAGAAGACATCCGGATGGCCAACAGGCACATGAAAAGATGTTCAGCGTCGCTCCTTATCAGGGAAATACAAATCAAAACCACACTCAGGTATCACCTCACGCCAGTCAGAGTGGCCAAAATGAACAAATCAGGAGACTATAGATGCTGGAGAGGATGTGGAGAAACGGGAACCCTCTTGCACTGTTGGTGGGAATGCAAATTGGTGCAGCCGCTCTGGAAAGCAGTGTGGAGGTTCCTCGGAAAATTAAAAATAGACCTACCCTATGGCCCAGCAATAGCACTGCTAGGAATTTATCCAAGGGATACAGGAGTACTGATGCATAGGGCCACTTGTACCCCAATGTTCATAGCAGCACTCTCAACAATAGCCAAATTATGGAAAGAGCCTAAATGTCCATCAACTGATGAATGGATAAAGAAATTGTGGTTTATATACACAATGGAATATTACGTGGCAATGAGAAAAAATGAAATATGGCCTTTTGTAGCAACGTGGATGGAACTGGAGAGTGTGATGCTAAGTGAAATAAGCCATACAGAGAAAGACAGATACCATATGGTTTCACTCTTATGTGGATCCTGAGAAACTTAACAGGAACCCATGGGGGAGGGGAAGGAAAAAAAAAAAAAGAGGTTAGAATGGGAGAGAGCCAAAGCATAAGAGACTGTTAAAAACTGAGAACAAACTGAGGGTTGATGGGGGGTGGGAGGGAGGAGAGGGTGGGTGATGGGTATTGAGGAGGGCACCTTTTGGGATGAGCACTGGGTGTTGTATGGAAACAAATTTGTCAATAAATTTCATAAAAAAAAAATCAATAAATATTTTCCAATCAGGGCTTTCTCTCTGACTACAGATCCAGTGGCTAAACTTTTAAACCACAGCTTTCAACAAAATTTAAGCTTGTATAATATTTCCATTTGTATATCTATCTAATATTTGGGGATTAGGATAAAATGTGATTCTTTTCTATAATAAAATAAACAGTATTTTCCCAAGGCCAGGTTAAGTCACTTATAAGCCCTAAATCCTGAAAAGATTGCAGCATCCAACAGTACCAAATTATAAAAGTATGTGCAAGGAAATCCAACTAAGGTCTGTCTCATGTCCATGAACAAGAAAGAATTTGATACTTTAAAAAAAAATCCCATTAAAAAAAACTTTCTGTAACTTTATTAGTGACCAAAATATCTGGTTGGGTTGTCTATTAAGTAATCTAGTATAGGTCTCCCCTTTATGTGTTCATTCTATTAAATGCTATCCTTTATTGTACACTAGGAATTAAAGAGATATTTGGAAAGAGAAGACAGACCTAGCATTCGTTTTCCATTTTATGATATGGATGATTAGATGAATGGATGGATGGATGGATGGATGGATAGATGGATGGATAGATAGATAGATAGATAGATGGCATGGATGATTGGAATAGGTGGATGGATGGATAGATGGATGGATGTATGGATGGATGGATGGATGGATGGATGCATACCTACAATAGATCATAGATAAATAGATATTGTGTCCTTTAATTTCATTCTACAAATAACACTGTAAGAAAGGTATTATTTTCCCCATTTTTATATTTAAAGAGACTCAAAGAGCTTAAGTAAATTATCCTTGTATTTAGAGCTTTGATTGTATTTCATTTGATTAAATGCAACTCTTCTTGTATATATTGCATAAACACACACTGCACTGAGTGTGGCCCTTTATGCCTTATGCCTAGGGGCATGTGGTGACTGACTAATACACAGAAGAAGGTAGAGCTGAATTGGCAAATTGATGTGATAACACGTTTAATTTTCCATGCCATTTTATGTACACATATGACACAGAAGGCCTTGAAGGGAGGCTCTCCCCTTTACTTATTATTATTTGGTCCATGCTCTATCCTACTTCTAGTCCCATTTGTGATAGCTAGAAATACCCAGAATGCACTTTTAAATGAATGAATGAGTGATTAATAATTTTCTGATGAGATTGCTTTATAACACTGTTCTGTATTTATTATGTAGCTAGAAGAAGTAGATCCACATACATTACCCCATTTACTCTGACAACTGAATAGAGTTTATTCAACTTATGGATGGAGGAAAATGCTTTGCTTAAATTTATTCAAATGGTAAATGGCAGGGACAGAATTATAGAGCAAGACAACCTCTCTGTCATGCTCTGCACACACACTTTTATTTTGGTAAACCATGAACAAGTTCCTTTGAAATTTTGTTAAAACTCGATTATATAATTTTACACCAAAATTATTACTTCAGCAATGAATAAAATGACTAGAATCTTATTATCTCTTCATTTTAATGAATTCAGATATATCTGTATGCTCAGTTTCCTCAATTAATGTGATAATATTTTAAAAGTTAAGTGCAGATGAGCACAGAATTTAAAATGGGGGAAAAGAAGGACTTAAAAAACACATTTTGGCACCTTCTGAGAAACTGATAGACTTCAAAAATCCAAATAGCTATTTGAATTTTTTGAAGTGGATTCCAGGCTGATATTCTTTTTTTTTTCCTCCATTTTATATCAGTCTTATTTTGAATTGGGCCATAAGGTTTTTGAGTTGAAGTCTGATTGCAGTCAATTCTGGTTTATCTGCAAATGTTTTATTTACTTTTAAAATTTCATACAGTTCCTTTCCTTTCACTCTGAGGCTGGTCCAGTCTTGATGAGAGAAGGTCTCCCTTGGGAGATCAAGATAAGGGGAAAAAGAATTCAAACATGAGCACCTGCGCAAATGTTTTACTAAATCAGTATCTCAAAATCGTTTAAAAACTAACATGCTTCCATTATTCTATAAAATTAGGAGTATGCGAGTTTATTGAATAAATGATGGGGTGTTTACAACATAGACTATTACATAGCTGTCTAAAAGAATGAAGCGGACTCAGATGACCTGGCATGATTTGCAATTTTCACAAGCTATTGCTGAGTAAAGATCACACACACAGAAGTGTGATAATTATTTTGAATATACTCTTATAAATAAGGTAAAATAGCCTATGCAAACTCATCTGTGTATATATCGCTGGCTCTAAGCACATGGAAAATGCAAATTTTTACACTCAGGTGATTTAGACACATTACCTAGGACTTCGGGTTACAGTTGTGGTGAAGAGATCTGGAGGGATGGAACGGAGAGAAGCAATAAGGAGGAGGCAAGTACATACAAGAAAATAGCACCAAATTGTATCTATGATCACATTTATGTAAAATTACATGCGTGTGCATAAATATGTATGTGCATTAGAGATAGTAGTCGTACAAAAAAAAGTTTTATATTTACCGACTACAAAGGAAAAAAAGTGTGAGAATATTAGCACATGAAAATATTTATCAATGGTTTTCTCACGCTTCTGTGGGGATGCAAATAAGGAGTATATGTGTGACATAGTATTTAGTTTTGCCTTTATGTCATGCCATGTGTATTATTTAAACCATGAGTTTTAAATATAGCAGCAGGTGAAGCAGTCAAAGCTAAAAAGAAAAAAAATTAAATATATTCTTATATTCGTATATACATCATTCTTATGATCAAAAGAGCAGTGAGAAATAATTATTTTTCTAGGCAGTTTTTCATGCATAGAGTTCATAAGTATAGAACTGACTGCATTTTGACATAATATGATTTTTGCAGTCAAAAGAAATCTATTTATATCATAAAAGAATATGCATTAATACATGAACATTTTCTGTATCTCCTATAACTTTTTTCAGTTGTTTGATAGTTTCTTTTCAGTTGGATGTACTTTTCAAAGAAACTAATTGGTAACATATCCTTTACCAAGCTTTGAAATGATCATCAAATGCAAGAACATGAATATGAGTCATAAAATATTAGTTTTATATTATTGAATGCACTCTAATTATCTCTGTGTTCGCTTCTTTGCTGGAAGCATGTTTTTCTCCTTTCACAGTCATTAATTTTCACAAGTATGAATTTAAACCATCTCAAAATTATTTTCTTTTGGTATTCCACACTTCCCACCAGTAGGGTAAGTCCAATTTAGTGATGTTGGAGAAAAATATGGATTAATTAGTTTTTGGATAAATACGGTAACATCACATTTAATTTTCAAAGCAATAAATGAGACAGATATCTGTAGTGACAATGAAAACATATTCTATCTATAGTACTATTTTTCTTTCTGTGAGTACTTATTTAAGGCCTGTAGATATCATCACACCAAAATAAATATGCACTGGCTAATTTCTATCATGGAAAGCAAAATATGAACTACAGCTTCTCTTGTAAGTAAGAGTGTACAAATTTGTGGGACATTCGTAGCATAGAATATTTATATCTTCATAACTAAAAATTTATTGTTCCATTTTGTAAAAGAATGTGAACTTGAGGTTCCAGTTCTACCAAATAATATGTATCCATATTAGTTCCTAAGAAGAACATAACTTATTAAAATAAAATAAAAGATTCAAGTGAAAGAATATTAAAAAAAATGTTCAGGAGTTTAGATACATTGTATTACGTTAGGATGCATGATACTACAAAACTAGTTTCTACTTTGATCCACTGATTCTATCAAGTAGCAAGCACTTGTTTCCATAAATTGATATATATATATATATATATATATATATTTTTAATCTCAGAGTCCCAAACTATCATGAACAATAAATATAAGCAGTGCTTTGTTCCTGGTACTGTATTAGGAAGGAATCTTTTTTTTTCAGTTCTTTAATGTTTGTATTCATTTTTTTGAGAGACAGAGAGAGACAGGGTATGAGTGGAGTAGGGGCAGAGAGAGGGAGACACAGAATCGGAAGCAGGCTCCAGGCTCTGAGCTGTCAGCGCAGAGCCTGATGCGGGGCTCGAACTCATGAACCATGAAATCAAGACCTGAGCTGAAATGGAATGCTCAACCAAATGAGCCACCCAGATGCCCCAAGAGAGAATCTTAAATAGGGGTGCCTGAGTCAGTCCTGGAAATGAAACATATACCTCAATAATAATGTAAATATTGAACTTATGATTAGATAAGTGTCCCTTATATACTGGGGGTCCCTGGTGCCTCATCACAGGGATAAGAACCCCTTCCTATCTTCTCACAGGGAAAG
This sequence comes from Prionailurus viverrinus, assembly GCF_022837055.1. Lineage (NCBI taxonomy): Eukaryota > Metazoa > Chordata > Mammalia > Carnivora > Felidae > Prionailurus > Prionailurus viverrinus. The sequence continues at coordinate 99,173,332 of NC_062567.1, forward strand.
ACTCCCTGGTGTAGCAAGTGAGTACAGGCTTGGCAATCAAAGGGTCTGACAGTAAATCCTTGTTAACACTAATTCAAGGACAAGACTTGGGAAAGTGTCATAATCTGATTCAGTCTCTCTCTCTGTCTCTCTCTCTCTCTTTTCTTCCCAGTGACATAGGAGAAAATACCATCTACCCACCTGGTTGCTAGGATTATTAAACAATGTAATGTATCTGCAAATAAACATGTTATTTTTTTCATCTTAACTAAACCCTTTCTCTACTCCATTTTCATGTCTACAACTTTCTTCTTTCTCTGTTCCCCTATAGAGCAATGCCCTTTGAAAGAGATTGCTATAGTTAGAATACTCTATTACTCTCCATTAAAAAAAAAAACTCACTGCACTAAACCTTGCACCCCTCCACAGAAACCACTCTTGTCATATCCGCAGTGATATCCACATTGCTAAATCCAAAAGTCAATGCTCAATCTTGCCACAGTTGATTTCTTTTTCTCATGGAAATGCTTTTATTTATGTAGCTGTCATGACACCAAGTTCTCATGACTTCTTTCTATTGTTACAGGCTGCTTCTTAGTATCTTGTGATGTTCCTTCTCATCTCGTCAATTTCTTAATTTTAGAGTGCCTCCAAGCTCACCTTTTGGGACTCTTGCTCCATCCACCTAAGCTCTTCATGACCACAGCTAATGACATGGTTTTAAATAGTTTATATGCTGATGATTGCCAAGTGCTTCCTTTCTAGTCTGTACTCCTTCCTGAACTCTGTGGACTTATATATTCAACTGCCCTCTGGACATCTCTAGTTGGGTATTTAATATAAATTTTAAAATCAACTAGGCCAAAATGGAACTCCTAATCTCCCCCATGATGCTTCATTTATCCAGAGTATTCCCCATCTCAATTCATGACCACAGCATCCATCCAGCCCTTTACGCCCCAAACCTTGAAGTCATCATTTATACTTCTAATGAATTGGAAATCCTTTCAGTTCCCACTTTAAAAATGGTCGGGGCACCTGGGTGGCTCTGTTGGTTAAGCATCCAACTTTGGGTCAGGTCACGATCTCACTGCTCTGTGAGTTTGAGCCCCACGTCAGGCTCTGTGCTGACAGCTCAGAGTCTTGGAGCCTCCTTTGGATTCTGTGTCTTCCTCTCTCTCAACCCTTCCCCCACTCACACTCTGTCTCTCTCCCGCTCTCAAAAATAATAAAACAAACATTTTTTAAAAATATCCAAAATAGACATGTCCTCACTTCTGCTGCTATCACTCTAGTCCAAGCCACCATTTTTCTCTCCTGGATTATTGCTATATCCTCCTGAGTGGTCTCTGTTCCTACTCATGCCCTCCTATGTTTCCTTCAATCCGGAAATGCAGTCATATTTTTGAAACTATATAAGTCACATCATGTTTTTGATCTGCTGTGATCCCTTCCATGACTCCCCTATCACTCAAAGTAAAAAGCAAAATTCTTAAAATGATCCTCAAATCCCACCTAAATCTGGTCTGACAGTAATTTTTAAAGCTTCTTTGTAAATATTCATCCCTTTCCTTATTTATCTCCAGCTACTGGCTTCTTTGCAGTTTAGAGAATATCTTTAGCATGTTGCTACATAAGACCTCTGTAATCTTGGTTTCATTTCCTAGAATACTTTTTCTTTAGGTATCAGCATAGCTTGCTCCTTTTTCTCCTTTACATCTTTGTTCCCTGACCTCACTCTTTAAAATGCAAATCTCAACACTTCTTATCTCTTTCCTCTACTTGATTTATTTTGGTTGCATTCATCACCATGTTATACACTGCATCATTACTTCCCCAAGGAGAATGAGAATATAAGCTCCATCAGGATAAGGATCCTGGTCTGTTGTGTTCACTGCTATATCCCCAGAACAATGTCTGTTGTATAAGGGATCAATAAATATTTATTCATGGAATGAATTAATGAATAAGAAAGCACTTTGTGAAATATAAAGCACAATAAAAACAAAGCTTATCATATTTTTCCTAGTATTACAGGAAACACCATTAAAATGACTAAGCATCCATCTGAGTTGAACAATCAGCTCTGGAACTTATAAACATTGCTTTGGAGAGTACACAGGTATCAGAGACATAACTACCCTATCTGCTACATACACATTCAATTTTATATACAATATGCATATTATTTATCTTATGTACTATGTTTATACTCAGTTGTTAACAGTCTGCCCTGCTTTTAGGTTATAAGCATTTTGAGAGTGAAGACCATAAAAAATAGGCCAGGTCAATGTCATATGACAATGCGGGTAGGTGTTTATTTGTCTCTTGTGTCCCACTGAGTAGAAATATATTAACAGAAAACATTATGAACTGAAAACAATAATTATAATAATTAAATTAAAGCTTACAGCAGCCTTAGATGAAGATACAGGTGAGTTTCCTGCAAAGCCTATGTTATGCTGCTTACTTTATGAAAATGAAAACTAACCATCCTTGACAAGAAACAGCACTGGTAATGACAGAGACTTTGTGTAGTGATAGTACTCTGAGTGATAATGGCAGTACCCAGCAGCCAAATCCATATTTGTATTGACTGATTCTTATCCACTGTTACATGACTCTACGCTTTTTTCAGGCATTATGTACTGAATCTTAAATACCTTGGACGAGTCAAGAGGTAAGTTTTGAGCGACAGGCTTCCTCTTATATCCTATATTTACATTGGAAAGCTAGAACAGAAAACTTTCTTGGCCGAAGATGAGCTATCACACAATATTCTGAAATACAGGGTGATGAAATAACTGTTTTAAGAATGTGGCAAGAAACATAGATGCACACTATTTTTTTCTGTACCATTGTAATGACAGCAACCTTAACGGTGACTTTGTATTGGATGCCTTTCATAAACCACTTAGGCTGTACATGAGAAAAAAGAAGGGGGGCAGAAATTAAACATGGTGACATCCCCTCTCTCCATCTCAACATTGGTGTCTCAGTTCTGGACTCATATTTCCAAGGGTAGTGTCACTGTCTCCTCGTTGTTTTCCCTGATTCTGGGTGCAATTCTTCCCATCCTCCATGATGCCATGACAGCGATTTTCCTAAAACATGAAACTGGGTTCGTTTTCCTCTGCTTTAAGTCTTTAAACATCTCTACATATACAGCAGCATTTATTGAAAGGGTCATATGGTTCTTATCCTTTGTTTTATTGTTGTGTTGTATCACACTGATTGATCTGCAAATATTGAACCACCCTTGCAGCCCAGGAGTAAATCCTACTTGATCGTGGTGAATGATTCTTTTAATAGACTGCTGGATTCGATTAGCTAGTATTTTATTGAGAAGTTTTACATCCATGTTCATCAGGGGTATTGACCTGTAGTTCTCTTTTTTAGTGGAGCCTTTGGTATTGGTGTCAGGTGATGCTGGCCTTGTAGAATGAACTTGGAAGTTTTCCTTTGATTTCTGTTTTTTTGGAACAGTTTGACAAGAATAGGTATTAACTCTTCTTTAAATGTTTGGTAGAATTTTCCTGTGAAGTCATCTGATTTTGGTCTTTGGTTTGCTAGGAGTTTCTTGATTACTGATTCATTTTCCCCACTGGTTATCAGTCTAGTCAAGTTCTCTATTTCTTCTTGTTTCAGTTTTGGTAGTTTATATGTTTCTAGGAATCTACACATTTCTTGTAGGTTGACCAATTTGTTGGCATTTAGTTTTTCATGATATTTTCTTGTAATTATTTGTCTCTTTCTGCTGTTGATTCATATATGGTCAGTATAAGGCTTCTAGAAGCCTACCTCTCCATCTGAAGGTATGGATATGGTCAGTATAAGGCTTCTAGAACCTTACCTCTCCATCTGAAGGTAAGGAGGAGGAGGACCTTATTTACCTAGATGCTAGGAAGATATTTTATATGCTGTTTACTCTTCACAAAATCCCTATAAATTATTCGTCTCTTTTTCTAACAAATGAGGCTCAGATAAGTTATTTAGTATGTTCAAAATCACTCAGCTCCTTAGTGGTGGGTCAGAGCTGTGAGCTTGTTTGACTTCAAAGTTCATGTTCTTCCCTCTATGATCATACGTTACAGCTGAGCCTAGATGAATCTGCTTGGAGGTCCCTAGCTGCTTCTTGAGATTTATATGCCCCTATGACTTAATGCAGTTTGCTCTCACTGTCTGAAGTGCTGTCTCCCCTTGATCACTTGAAAGTCATTATTCATCCCTCAAACAGCTAACACACTGTTTTTTCTCTGAAGCCCTCCCCGCTATCTTTCCTGCCTAGAGGCGTTTAGGTAATAAACTCCCTCTACAGCCTTCAGTGGATCGTATATATAACTCTATTGCAACATCTTAAATTATCACATTAATGATTAAAGTTTGTATATCTGACCCGATTTTTTGAACTATAATTTCACTTAGGGCAAGTATCATGAATTGTTCTTTATACATTTTATACACTTTATAAAAGTAATTTTAAGTAATCTAAGACATTATAATTAAAGGTTAAGAAACATACTTTAGAAACAATTACATTTTGTATGTTTTGTGCATTGCACCACCTGCTGTTGAGAGATATTTATCTCTACTTCATCATGGAAACCCCTGTCATTTTTTGTTTGTTTGTTTGTTTGTTTGTTTGTTTTTTAACCAACTCACTTGGCATCTCTGAATTGAATTCTTTGAGGATCCATTTTCCTGCTGTTCTATGCTAACCAGTATTTCCCTTATATTGTTCCGTGTGGCTACTTTTTGCTTATGGGGCTAATGACAGGCCTGAGATTTGTTGGTCTTTCTGTGGTGCTAAGGCTCGCTGTTAAGTCTGGGTTCACAAGAGAATAAGGGATGGTGCTATTTCAGTTAACATAGGAATTTCTATAAAAATGGGGAGAATAAGTAACCATTACTGAAGGTTTCCTGTTGTTCATGTGAATGACATCTTTGAGATGGTCAAGACAGAAATGTTTAATGTCCCTGGTTGGTTATATTCTGTTATCTGTTACTTGGCCGAAAGGATGATGATTTTAGAAGGAACATCCTGGTTCTGGTTTTTTCTAACCTCGTTGGCCTCTCTTGGTCTAGCTTACCCTAAATCTATATATATCCATTATCTTTTTTTTTTTTCATAAAAAGGAATCTTTAATTTCCTAATATCTAGGCAAAAGAAATGAACAGATTCTCCTGCCCCTGTGATGTAGAGCAAGAAGGAATAGTGTTATGAGAAAGACCACCCCCTATGAATAGTAAACTTAGATTGTGATCTTTTTTTTTAAAGTTTTTAATGTTTATTTACTTTTGGGAGAGAGAGAGACAGAGACAGAGACAGAGAGACACAGAGCATGAGCAGGGGAGGGGCAGAAAGAGAAGGAGACACAGAATCCAAAGCAGCTCCAGGCTCTGAGCTGTCAGCCCTGAGCCCGATGTGGGGCTTGAACCCACCACGAACCCATGAGATCATGACCTGAGCCCAAGTCACATGCTTAAGCCACCTAGGCGTCCTGGTGATCTCTCTCTCTCTCTCTCTCTCTCTCTCTTTTTTTTGTACCTCATGTTTAAAAACTCACTCTATAGCTGCTGATAAAAGGATAACATATTTAATGCAAAAGTGAAATTTACATTCTAATTTCTGCTATATAAAAGGAAAAGAAAACTATTTAAGGATCACATAGACATATTTGTAGTTTGGAGTATAATGCATGCATCTAAGAAATAATCTATAATAGTGTATGAGTACTTGCTATAAGCCTGACATTATGGCAGGTATTTTAATTACTAAAATAAATATGATTAATTTCTTCCCTCAACAATCTGGATTGTGGCTGATGAAACAGACATATACATAGATAATTATAACACAGTGTAGAGAGAATTGAAGAACACTATCATGTTGTAATGCAGATCAACACTCCCAGAATAATTTAAAAAACAACTAACCCAGAGGCACCTGAGTGGCTCCGGGGGTTAAGCGCCTGACTTTAGCTCAGGTCATGATTCATGGTTCATGAGTTCAAGCCCCGCATCAGGCTTTGTGCTGACATCTCAGAGGCTGGACCCCGCTTTGGATTTTGTGTCTCCCTCTTTCTCTGTCTTCTCTCTCTCTCAAAAATAAATAAACTTTAAAAAATTAAAAAAAAACTAACTCTATTATACTCCAACTTTAAACCCTTGCATATTTTTCTATTGTATAATGGATAAAAGTCATCATTATGAGATCTTTTGTGATATAGTTCCTGAATAATTTTCTAAAATTTTTCTTTTTAAAAAGTTTTTATTTACATGCCAGTTAGTTAACATATACATAGTTTCAGATGTATAATAGAGTGATTCAACACTTCCATACATCACCCAGTGCTCATCACAAGTGCCCTCAATACCCATCATCTATTTAACCTATCCCCCAAACACCTCTTTCTGGTAACCATTAGTTCGTTCTCTATAGTTAAGAGTGTTTTGCTTGGTTTGCCTTTCTCTCTCATTTTTTTCCCTTTGCTTGTTTCTTAAATTACACATGAGTGAAATTATATGGTATTTGTTTTAGTGATTGACTTATTTCGCTTAGTGTAATACTCTCTAGCTCCATCCACATCATTGCAAATGGCAAGGTTTACCCTTCTTTATGGTTGAATAATATTCCATTATATAAATATTCTATTATATATAATATATAAGTTATAAAATATTCCATTATGTAAATATTCTTTATCCATTTATCAATTGATAGACATTTAAGCTGCTTTAATGTCTAAGTTATTGCAAGTAATGCCGCAGTAAACATCAGGGTGCATGCATCTTTTTAAATTGCTGCTTTTATACTCTTGGGTAAATACTTATGGTGCCATTGCTAGACTGCAGTGTAGTTCTAGTGTTAAATTTTTGAGGAAATTTCATAATGTTTTCCACAGGGGCTGCACCAGTTTGCATTCCCACCAACATTGCAAGAGGGTTCCCCTTTTTTCCAAGTCCTTGCCAACCCCTGTTGTTTCTTGTGTTGTTGATTTTAGCCATTCTGACAAGTGTGAGGTGATATCTTATTGTAGTTTTATTTGCATTTCCCTCTTGTTCAGTGATGTTGAGCACCTTTTCACGTGTCTGTTGGTCATCTGTATGTCTTTTTTGGAAAAAAATCTGTCTTCTACCCATTTTTAATTAGATTATTTGCTTTGGCATGTTGAGTTGTATAAGTTCTTTATATATTTTGGATACTAACCCTTTATCAGGTGTATTATTGCAAATATCTTCTTCTATTCTGTAGGTTGCCTTTTACTTTTGTTGATGTTTTTTTGTTTTTTTGTTTTTTTGGGTTTTTTTTGCTGTGCAGAAGCTTTTTATTGTTGTGTAGTCTTAATACTTTAGTTTTGTTTTTGTTTCCGTTGCCTCAGGAGACCTATCTAGGAAAAGTTGCTATAGCCAATGTCAGAAAAATTATGGCCTGTGCTTTCTTCAAGGACTTGTATTAATTTAGTTCCCTTACATAGACCTTTAATCATTTTGAGTTTATTTTTATGTATGGTGAAATAGAGCCATCCATTTTAGTTCTTCTCCATGATGTTGTGCAGTTTTCCCAACACCGTTTGTTGCAGAGAGAGTCTTTTTCGCATTGGATATCCTTTCCTGCTCTGGAAAGATTAACTGACCATATAATTGTGGGTTCATTTTTCAGTTTTCTATTCTGTTCTATGGATCTATGTGTCTACTTTTGTGCCAGTACTATACTGTTTTGACTGCTACAGTTTTGTAATATAACTTGAAATCTGTAATTTTGATGCCTCCTGCTTTGCTTTTCCTTTTCATGATTGCTTTGGCTATTTGAGGCCTTGTGTGGTTCTATACAAATTTTAGGATTGTTTGTTCTATGAAAACTGCTGTTGGTATTTTGATAGGGATTGCATTAAATGTGTATATTGCTTTGGGTGGTATTGGCATTTTAATAATATTGGTTCTTCCAATCCATGAGCATGGAATGTCTTTCCACTGTTTTGTGTCATCTTCAATTTCTTTTATTAGTGTTTTATAGTTTTCAGAGTACAGGTCTTTCACCTCTTTGGTTAAGTTTATTCCAATGTATCTTATTGTTTTGGTGCAATTACAAATGGGATTGATTCTTTAGTCTCTCTCTGCTGTTTCGTTATTGGTGTGTAGAAATGCAACAGATTTGTATACGCTGACTTTGTATCCTACGGCTTCACTGAGTTCCTTGATCAGTTCTAGCAGTGTTTTGGTGGAGTCTTTCAGGTTTTCTATATAGTGTATCATGTCATTTGCAAATAGCGAAAGTTAGGGGCACCTTGGTGACTCGGTTAAGTATCTGACTCTTGGTTTTGGCTTAGGTCATGATCTCACAGTTCGTGCGTTGGAGCTCTGTGTTGGGCTCTGCACTGACAGCACAGAGCCTGCTTAGGATTTCTCTCTCCCTCACTCTCTGCCCCTCCCCACCTTGCTCTCTCTCTCTCTCTCTCAAAAAAAAAAAAAGTAAATAAACGTAAAAATCAAATTTAATTCCTCAACCAACTAGCCAACTTCTATGTTCTTGCTATCTATATGTGACTAGTGGGTAAAGTACTAAAAAATGCAAAACATTTCTGTCATTGGAGAAATTTCTTTTGGGCAGTGCTGACATATAGCACACAATCAGTATTGCTCTTAAATGCTGATACTTCCCAAAACTTTTAGAAACCTTCAGATGTTTTAAAAGTATGCAACATTAGAGTTTTAAGAATTGTTACTTTGTATAGAAAAGAAGCTCAGCATGTGGTGAAGTAACCATATATTTGTGGTTACCTTCTCTTTTCATTGCCGAAAGCCATGTTTTAATAACACAGACCTGCTATCTAGTCATATATATGCCTATTGATGTGCATACTGCTTTGATTGGCAAAATGAGACCTGATGCCCAAGGAGTATTGTTAGTTGATATTAATCATTTATAACCATTTATTGTTTAAGAGATACTTGGCTGTATAAAATTTAATGTGTTTTAAACATAAATTTAATGTTAGGGTAACAGGTTTCTGACATACATAACAAGTTTCATATTCATTCTGCTAAATGGATTAAAATGAATATTTAACCCATCAGAATAATCTGTAAACAAAGTGTGTTTAAGATACCAAGATAATTGCGATTGTAAGTAGAGAAAAGAGATAAACTATTAAACCTTAAGCGAATCTTGAAAAAACATTTATATACTTTGAGGCAAGTATTCACTAAGCAAGTATTTTTATTTCATGATGTACTTAAAGCTAATACCATGTCTAAGTGTGGGCGTGCGTCTATAAAAATAAAAACAGGGGATGCCTGGGTGGCTCAGTCAGTAAGCAACCAACCTTGATTTGAGCTCAGGTCACGATCTCATGGGTTCGTGGGTTCAGGCCTACATTGGTCTCTCCACTGACTGCAGAGCCTGCCTGGGATTCTTTCTCCCTCTCTCTCTGCCTCTCCCCCACTCAATCTCTATCTCTCTCTCAAAATAAACAAATAAATATTTATTTACTTTTTAATTAAAAAAAATTTTTTAACGTTTATTTATTTTTGAGACAGAGAGAGACAGAGCATGAATGGGGGAGGGTCAGAGAGAGGGAGACACAGAATCTGAAACAGGCTCCAGGCTCTGAGCTGTCAGCACAGAGCCCGACGCAGGGCTCGAACTCACGGACCGCGAGATCATGACACGAGCTGAATTCGACCGCTTAACCTACTGAGCCACCCAGGTGCCCCTACTTTTTACTTTTTTTTTAATGTTTATTTTTGAGAGAGAGAGAGAGAGAGAGAGAGAGAGAGAGAATGTGAACAGAAGAGGGGCAGAAAGAGAGGAGACACAGAATCCCAAGCAGGCTCCAGGCTCTTGAGCTGTCAGCACAGAGCCTGATATGGGGCTCGAACCCATGAACGCAAGATCATGACCTGAGCCGAAGTTGGACGCTTAACCGACTGAGCCACCCAGGTGCCCCAAAATAAATATTTAAAAAACAAAGAAACAAAAAGCAGGGAAAGGAGGTAAATTTTGATAAAAATGACTCAAATTTTGGATCATAGCAAATGTCTGAACATCCCCAAGGGGTTCTTATTTACCGAGAAAATAAGATTTGAAAATATGTTAAGTTTGAAACACTCATTCTTCTTTGTAAGGTGTTGTTACAGATCAAGTTAAAGCAATATTTGTCCTAAGTTATTTATATGAATATCATTTGAAGGATCCCTAGTAGAAAAGTGATGACAGAGTTGAGTGTCCTTTTGTTATGAAACAAAGAAGGTAAAACAAAATAGAGTACTTTGAAGCATTGAAACTTAATTTTAAGAATATAGTCCTTCTTGCTCTGGTAGTTTTTAAATCTGAAGTAGCTGTTAATAAGGTCATCCTAAACCTGATACAAACTTTAATGTTGAATGTAGCACTTACAATTTGCTTATACTCTTATTACACATTAGAAAAACCAAAAGGGTACACTTGTATATATTTTAAACATCCAGGTTGACTATCTAGAATTTTTTAAGTGACTTTTATTTTGTTTTTATTCAAAGAGAATGTATTCTATGGTAACTTTTAAAGAAAATCATGATGGGTATTTATTGAGCCATTGTATAATTTTTATTCTATTTTTAAAGCATTCATAATAATCTAGTCTCCTGTACCTATTCCCTGTCTCTGAATTAGGAACAATAGTGAACCTATTTTTTTCCTTCCTCTGTTTTTCTTCTTTTTTTTTTTTTTGCATGAAGCTTAATGAACACCTACTCTGTGCCATAAATGTGGTAGATGTAGGGTCATTGGAAGTAAGTCAAATGGAGATGTTCTTTACCTTGTTAGAATTTATAGCATGTAAGCTACAAATTAAAAATTTATGATGTGGTACAGATGTAATTCTCACTTCATATTATAATATAGAGGCAAATTAAGATCATAACTAATATAAGTTACAACTGCCAGAGTAATCCACTAATACTATCTAACTTGGATTCTCCACTATATCATTTAGTTTGCTATTATCTGCAACTAAGAAAACAACAACAAGCCAATTTGCTTTAAAAAATAAAAGGTAAAATTACCTGCATAATAAAAAGTTCAAAGGATGGATGTGGTTCCATCAAGACTGTTACCTCTGCTTCACCCCTGCTGGCGTCCTTCATGCTCCTGGCCTCAGAGCTGCACGTCACACAACCAGAGAAGAAACTGTCTCAGAAACCCTGATCAGTCTTTATAATTCTCAGCAATCTAAATTGGATCAAATATGCACCAGTTATGGTGTCAATCCCAACAAAATTCAGGGCACAACAGCAAGGCAGGGAGTTTGACAAGGGTACTCTGTTAACTAGAAGTTAACAAGGGTACTCTGGCAGAAGAAAGAGGCAATGGAAGGTGGGGGAGAAAATGAGATCCATTCTTTTAGGCATATCTTGTGCTACGCTGAACGTCAAATAATACAGGCTATCCTATCTCTAAAGGTGGAGAAATAAAGGGCAGTACTTTTATAAAAGTCTTGGTTTTATGGTCCTTCTTTTATAGGGGAAAAAAAGCGTTTATAAAATGTTCTATTACCTTCTATCCAGAAAATCGTTCACCCTTTTTTCAACTTACTTATTTTTCCTCCTTACTTCCCAGGTGAGCATTGCATGTAGAGAGATTCTGGCATGGAGCTGTTAAAATATTAACCCAAATTCAAAACCAGCTGATCCTAGTGCCTTTAATGATTGCATAGGTTGTGATATATGGTTCAACATGCCACTCCCATATCTCTATGCAGACCCAAAATGAAGATATACAGACAGTGCCTCGCGTATGGTAAGTAAACAATTTACATTGGCTGCTTTTTTTTTTTTTTAATTTTTTTTTTCAACGTTTTTTAATTTATTTTTGGGACAGAGAGAGACAGAGCATGAACAGGGGAGGGGCAGAGAGTAAGGGAGACACAGAATCGGAAACAGGCTCCAGGCTCTGAGCCGTCAGCCCAGAGCCCGACGCGGGGCTCGAACTCACGGACCGCGAGATCGTGACCTGGCTGAAGTCGGACGCCTAACCGACTGCGCCACCCAGTCGCCCCCATTGGCTGCTTTTGATACTGCTGTCGTTGCCCTTGTTTGGTCGTTTAGTGACTGCTTGACTTTGAATAACATACTTAATAACTATGTGGCTCAGTTCCTTCACCTCAAAAATTAGACATTTGAGGCCCTGTTATGTAATTCAAAAATATCGCAATGGGCATAAATTGGGATAATGTATATAAGTCACATGGGTAAATAATACACAAATACGATGTAGTCATATTATCTATTGATTAACAGAGCTATACAATTAACACACATTAGTAAACATGTTTTGGATATATCAAAGACTATATATTAGAAAGTAGCATAAGTAGTTAAAAAATAATTGCCTCAAATATCACTCTGATGAGGGAATGATCTATTCCCTTCAATCGGACTCAAAAAGTATTCACGTGGTAGCACTAGATGGTTAAGGCTGGGTGAAATTCAGAATATTTCCAATGTAAAATATTCCAGTCAGGGAGCACAAAAGCACTTTTTATTACACATCAGCAAGAGCAGTAGGAGGTCAGTGCTCAGTGATGGACTGGGACAGGGAGAATTATTCTAGTTGACAATTTGTTCCTAGGTCAGATGCCATATGGGCCTACTGACATTTGAAAATGTAGCTGTCCCCCCCCCCCCCCCCCCACATAGCTTTTTCTTTTTTGGCATCGAAGTGTTATGTTCATCTCCCTAAAGAAGCAACAAGGAAATGAACTGTAACAGATACTGTTTATTTCTGGAATGAACCCCCTCAAGTCCTAAAGAACGGCCTGGGATTAGAGGAATCACTGATATTCTTAAGAGATTTCATCTCTCTGCTGAGGGAAGGAGCAGACATCATGATGGCTGTTGTAAATAACAACTATGATTTTAATATCACACTGCTTTGTTGAAGTGATTTGAGTTCTTTGCAGAGATAACACACAAATTTTGACTAAATAAATCCATAGAGATAAATGTAGTTCTAAAAAATATTAAATGAAAGACCTGAGAAAAGGCTAATTTCATGTTCCTCAGATGACAGCCTTAGATCAGATGGTTAATGTGTTTAATTGATCTTTGATGAGAACCCTGAGGCATAAATCCAATTAAGACTTACATGGATATATGCACAAAAGTCAAATAAATCTACTCTATATTTTATCAACATGAGGAACTCTTCTGGAATTTTAAAATCGGAATGTAGAGACTTGAATATCTTTAGGTTACCTAATTATGAATTGATTAAAATAATTTTATAATAATGCCACTGCTTGTCACATATACAGAACGCTAGTCTATCTGGTTATAAAAGGTACAGTTAAAATTAAAAGTATTCTACAAAAATTCATCAGGAAGATGATACATCCAAATTGGTCCCCTTTTTCTTCATATTTTTTTCATGACAATTGAATTATTTTCCTTTATTTTCTGTCACGTATGAATATAATACCATTAATTTATTGTTAAGGAAGTGATGTCTTTAATAGAGAGAGATGAAGGGATTTAAGATTCAAAGTTGAAATACTGGACGTAATTCAATCATCTAGTAAATACCATACCAGGACCAGGTATTCAAGCCCTCCGTTTTCTCTTCTACTACATGTTACCATGCATAGAATGAGCCTAGAAATAATTTAAATCAGCTTTCTACTCAATATATGAATCCAGATTATAGTAGCTCAAAAAAAAAGACCATTTCTTCTCTGATTAAATAGAAATTAGCACACTGTCACCCATTTCATTTTTAGATAGTTCTAAATTGTTAAGTTCTTTCTAATATTAAGTTGACAGTTGCCTTTGGACAACTTTCATTCATTGCTTCTGCATTTATGATCAAGTACAGAAAAGAACACATCTTTCTTTCAAAAGATAAGTCAGCTCTTATAACACCTCCACCCCCCTCAACCTGATGTCTTCTTTTTCAAGTCAAAACAGTTCCATCAATCATTCTTTATGCATTGAATGCAGTGGGTCCTCAAGGCTCACCTGTTGAAATGAATTTAAATGAATGGAATTATTTATAAAGTTGTCACCCTGATTTCTTAAGTGGAATTCTTTAATTACCCACCTGAGATTTTGCACCTGGTGCAACAGCAAACAAAAACGAAACAAAACAAAAAAATCTCCCCTCCCCCATACATACACAGAAACATAAATCTAATACAGTTTGACTATAGTTTATCCTAAAATAATGAGGTTCTAAATGACCTTGGTTCTCGGTTTATTACTAAGGTGTATAAATGTTGTTCTTGCCTGATATCTTTGTGACCATGAATGTACATTAGCCAGATGACTTCTATTTATAGAGATGTTTTGACATGAAACAGAAAGGATCCAGCTATGAAGTGAACCCAGGATCATGTCTCCCTTCAATTCACCAGCTATATTACGTTTGATACCTTTTAATATTCACTACATAAAAATTCCCTACAGTTAAAGACCATTGTAAGAGACATATCCCACAAGGGTTTCCTGGTCTCTATTTTGCTTCTGGAAACCCAGGTTCTTATCTGACACGAACTAATAATAGAACCTAGCCAGCTTGCTTGCTTCCAGTTTAATCCCCAATTTATCCTTCATATTGAAAATAGAGTTATCTTTAGAATATGTACACCTTCTTATATTTTTGTGATAAGTAGAACTTGTATTAGGCTTACTTAAAAATAAATTGGTGAGTTTACCTAGGGCATCCATCAGGCCAAAGACTAGAGGGATTGTATAGCTAATGGAAAGTTGTTAAAAGTTTTAGAGCAGGAACAAAAAACACAAAAATTTTGACCTCAGGAGATAATTCCAGTAGTGCCTGACAGAAAAAAAATTTACTAAAGGTAAACTGGAAGTCAATGAAATAAAAAATTTTCACTTTGTTCTTTCTATTTCTGTAGACTAGGGCAAATAATATGAAAAAGTTAATCCTCTATTTGTTAGCCTACGAAAGAGGAGTGATTCCACTATCTTACAAAATAAAAAATACATGAATTCATGTGCTATTTCAAAAAATGTGTTATACCTTCAAAGAAAATATACAGTAAAAAAATTATGATGAAAATATAACAAAATACTAATTCTTAATATCATATAAAGATAACACAGGTGGTAATTTCAACACCATGCCTTCTCAAATACTCTTTAGAATTAAAAATAATAAAAATGTAAGAATGATGTCCATATTAGTACATTGATTAAGGCATGTGATGTTTAACATGCATAACCCATAATAGGCAGTGATAGGCAGATGGGAAGTTATAGGGTCTGTACATGAATGTAATAGAAAATAACCAAGATAATGAAACATCAGCTATACAGCTTTTATAATTGCTATTCATTTATTAATCCCATCAGTTTAATTTAAAGCAACACACAACACTATAAGAAAACCAATTCATAGTTACCATGGTAAATTCAAACACAGAGAGAAATCCAGCTGTAAATCACTATTCCAAACATTCAGTTATTAACTCAATCGGCTTCAGTTAAAGGACCAACTACTGTATTACACAGGCAATTAATAATTACAGTGAAATAGCTAAGTGTTTTGCACACTTTTTCATTATTATGTGTCAGGAAATACTTTGATAGTATTATCCACATAACATCACCCACCACAGGGTCACCAGAACTTCAAATAATTTCTTATTGCTAGAATAATGAAATATATGAATTTATAATATAAATAAAAGTAAGAATTACAAACTATTAACCTATTATATCATTAAATATATTTTCTATACAGGGATACAGCAACTGAAAAAAATAATGTCTATTCTCTTACCTCTCTTAGTCACAGTGAATACTATTACATACAAACGAACCCATTATTGAAGGTGAAAAACAGCAGTAATTCAAATTTTATGACTAGATTAAGGAAGAAAAACATAAACTTGTATTAATCAGTATAAATTCATTGATTTTCTTTACTTAAAGGTGCCAATATCAACATGACCCAGAGTTATCTGCACACTCCATGCAGTGGATACATACGTGTGTGTGTGTGTGTGTGTGTGTGTGTGCGCGCGCGCATATGTTGTCTATAAACTCAGGGAGCAGAAGAGATGAGGCAGATATTGAACATCATTAGAAGATAAACACCTTGAAGACAGGTGTTTCTGTCCATTTTTATCACTGTTTTATCCCCAGTGAGACACAAAGTAGATTCATGTAAGATAGATCTGTTCAACAAATGAAAAGAAAATGGTACCCAATCAAAAAAGTATATTCCTGGAGTAGGAGTGCTGCTTCCATTTGGGGTTTGGACTTCATCAGTGAAAATAATTTTATTTTATTTATTAAATTAAAAAATATATATTTATTTTTGAGAGAGAGACAGACAGAGCCTAAGTGGGAGAGGGACAGAAAGAGCAGAGACACAGAACCTGAAGCAGGTTCAAGATGAATTAGATCTCATGATCCAGTTGGAGTAGGTAGACTATTAGCTGCCTTGGGGGGCACACTAGGATCCTGATCTGAGAGAGTTGTGACGTAAGAACATGGGTCTAAAAGGGATGGTGAAACCTGCAAAACTTGAGACTGTAAAGCTAGCCACGCATAGATCATTTTAAAAACCTGTTTTATTTAAACACTTTTAACAATCTATGGGGGGGGTAGAAATGGTATGAGAATTGATTTGATGAATGAAAAGTTTTCTTTGGTGACACTGTGGATAACAAGAGAAAAGAGACTGAGGCAATCTGAAAAATTAGAAGCAAATATTTTCAGAAGCATAGATAAGCGTTTTTGAGAGATAAGCCAAAAAATGTTGAAAGCTTGACTTCAGTAGAAGAAGTGGAAATGCAGGAAAGATGATAACCAAGAGAGTTAATAAGCAGATATAATCAATAGTACTTGGTCATCATTGGAGGTTGGTGACAAGGAAGAGTCTGGAAGGAATAATAGTATTCACAGAATCGGGGTGAACAATAGGGGTGGTAACAGAAGAGATTAAGTTTTGGAGAAAAAAAATGATATTCACTTTTGGACACTAGATATAAGTTGCTAAATTGCAAGTAAAAATTTCCATAAATCAGGTAAATGTGTAGCTTTGGAACTAAAAAAAAAAGTCTAGGCTAGAGATAACATTTGAAAATGATCACCGTAAATAATAACCAAAGCTATGGGAGAGATGAAGCTATACTGGAAGAGAGATGGGATGTAGAAAAATTGTTAAGAGATATTTGTTCACAAAGTGGCATGCAATTGACTTGTCCCTTCCTTCAGATTCCCTTCTTACTGTAGGATATCCTGAACAACAGGATCCTTACTACAGGAGGATATCCTTCCCTCACTATGGATTCAAATTGGAAATGGATTTGAAAAGTCAAAATGTTTGAAATGATCACTGAATTCATTTTTTTTATTTAAAAAAAAAATTTTTTAACGTTTATTTTTGAGACAGAGAGAGACAGAGCATGAATGCGGGAGGGTCAGAGAGAGAGAGGGAGACACAGATTCTGAAGCAGGCTCCAGGCTCTGCACTGTCAGCACAGAGCCCGACACGGGGCTTGAACTCACGGAGGTGAGATCATGACCTGGGCCAAAGTCGGACACTTAACCGACTGAGCCACCCAGGCGCCCCAGAATTCATTTTTTTATTTTTATTTTTATTTTTATTTTTATTTTTATTTTTTTTCAACGTTTATTTATTTTTTGGGGGACAGAGAGAGACAGAGCATGAACGGGGGAGGGGCAGAGAGAGAGGGAGACACAGAATCGGAAACAGGCTCCAGGCTCTGAGCCATCAGCCCAGAGCCCGACGCGGGGCTCAAACTCACAGACCGCGAGATCGTGACCTGGCTGAAGTTGGACGCTTAACCGACTGCGCCACCCAGGCGCCCCCAGAACTCATTTTTTTAAATATTTGTTTAATATGAGATTCTCCATTCTCCACACAGAGTATATGAGTTAAACAGTTATAACTACAATAAAGAGAAAGTCAAAACCAAAGTAGTTTAAAAAAATGTATCAATTCACATCACCAAAAGACTAGTTGTAGAAAAGGCTTTCTGATGCTGTGACTAGTGTTGTCATCAAGGACAAGGTGTTTTCCATTAATAGGCTTTGTTTGACCCTGGCTTCATCCTGACACTGGCTTCCCAAATGGCTCCTCATGGTGGAAGGTGGCTACCAGTAGCAAACAAGATATCTGCTTCCAGGCTCTCATGAGAGGGGTAAAAAGAGAAGCTTTCTCTACCTCTTTCTTATGAGTGAGTGGGTCTGTATCTCTCTCAGAAGCCTCCAACTAACCTCTGAGGAGAGGTTAGTATCACTGGCCAGCATTATACTACTTGATGGAAATTACTGCTGCACAGATCAGAACCACTGGTAGAGGTGAGGCATGAAGCCCAGTTCCCTTGGCCATACGGATATTGTGCTCATTGCATACAAAACTGAAGATCTGTTAGGAAAAGTACAAAGCAGGGTGGTTGTTCAGGGGGTCAGTATCAGTAATGCCTGCTGCAAGGTGCTTCAGTTCTACACTATAAATATTCATAATATTAATAGTTTCAGAGAAATATATCAAGAAAAGTATGAGGCACTTTAAATGAATGATCACATTTAATTGTCACAACACGGTTCCAGTGACATTTTACAATTGAATAAATGGAAGTTCTTAGACATTATGTAATTTACTTGTAGTCTAACAAAAGCAGGTCTTGATTCCAGCTGTCTGTCTCCTAAGATATTTGTCGTGACATTTCACTCAGTCTCAAGGAAAATTCTTTGTCTTTCTGCCTCATTTCCCTTTTGTTGATAAAGATATTGTTTCTTTCCAAACAATTGACCAAGTGCCGCTTCGTGACCTCAGATCTTTAGGTGTCTGAAGAGTGTCGCTCATATAAGAAAACTCTTCTTATTGTGACCTCCCTATCCTTGAGTTCCAGGAAAGAACCATAAAGTCACATACTCAAAAACAATGTAGATTCCTAGAGTCTCTTGTACACAACAGGATATATGCAGCAGTTATGCTGAGAAGCAGGAATGGAATAATTCTCTCACAGTTCCTGCTTTATAGAGGTGCTCAGAAAGAGGGACAAGGCTGAAGCTTTCTGCTGGCAATCTATTAGTATCACAAATTAGAGCCAACAAGGTAAATGAAAATTTAAACTTAGGCTGCCTCATGAAAGCAGGTCTAGGTTAGCAAGGCTGCTTGGGGAGTCCAGCCTTTAAAAGTCATAAGGTAGCCCTAAAGTGTTATTTTTCTTCATTGGCTCTGTATTAGGCAAAGTGAAGAAAATCTCTTTATATCTGGCCTGGGAAATATGAGTATAGAGCTTCTTTTATGAATCATGTCTCTTCATCAAAACTTTTTCATACTAGATCAAAGAGATCTAAGAAATGAACAGATATGCGATCAAAGCCTTTATTTGAAGATGCTTATTATATACTAATTTAATAAATGCTTCATTTAATTCTTTATATTACTTGATCAAAAGTCTATATATCAAAACTTTGGGTTAAAAAATAATTTCGGTTTTGGTTACAATTTTAATCAGGGTTATTGGGTAATTTAGGAAGTGATGATGGGAAAATTTCAATCATTAAGAATGTATGTGGCTGGGAAGGAAGTAAAATGCAAGGTAAACCAAAGTTAGAGAGGAAGATGATTAACCATTTTCTCTTTGAATAAGCTATTTTAATATAATCTATTTTCTAACAGAAATTATGTTTACTCATTTACCTTAAAATATGTTTAGTACATGCATGGAGCTATCCACAGAAGGAGAAGTGAATCCAGCCATAAAGTGGCTGAGAGTGGAACAGGGAAATAAGATTTGCATTTAAATAACTGAAATGCCATATATGTCATATAGAAGGTGCCATCCAAAGTGGTGGTATTAACAAGGGAAAAATATTACATGCGATTGAATAATCAGGGAAGATTTGGTGAGCAGGTAGCCCTTGGGCTGAATTTGAGGATTTAGGCTTGCAGAGAAGAAAATGACAGATCTTTGCAGAGAGAAAGGACAGCACAATAATCAAAATACAAAAGCATGGGTATGAAAAACTCCAGACTGGTAGATCAGTTTGACGAGGGGAGACTCCTGCAGATCAGTGCCTGGGTCTTCATTTCTTCTTGGAGGATGACACTGGCCTTATCTAAGATTAAAATGTTACTAGTTTGGGGCTTAAAAGGTGGTGAGTATGTTCCCAATCCTTAGTGTTCCCTCCCACAGACACATGCATAAAATCAACCCAGGCTTTTGATCTGAAGCATGAAAGATCTGTCCAGATTGGCACCGAGTCTGTCCAGATTGGCAGTGAGGCTTGGCTGGGACTAGTTGAAAGTGCGAGAGTCTGGTGGGAGGGGGTAGGTGATCTGGCCATGGTGTCTCTGAAAGTGTGCTTTATCTTTCTTTTACTGGATTCTATTTGCTCTATCCAGTATTTTTAAATGTTGCATTTGAACATAAAGATTAGTTGAAAGGACAAAAATTGCACAGCTTCATGGAGGGACCTTGAATATCCTAAGAAAGAATTGGGATTAAGAAGAAATTTGTAGGTCTATAATGTTTTTGGGAAAGGGAATGAATACAACGAGATTTCTGAAAAAGAAAGGTTTATGACTCATTTGCCTCTCATTCTTTAGTATCGAAGTATAGCCTTGCAGAAACCAGATGCTTACTAAGACTTTTCATTTTTAATTGTTAGACATATCGATGAACAAGATGAAGTGAATGAGGAAAGACCGATGACTAAAAAAATTTTTAAATGTTTATTTTTTTTTGAGAGTGAGAGAAAGAGAGAGAGGGGGATGGAGGGGCAGATAGATAAGGAGACACAGAATCCTTAGCAGGCTCCAGACTCTGGGCTGTCAGCACAGATTGCAACGCCAGGCTCGAATTCATGGACTGCAAGACCATGACGTGAGCTGAAGTTGGACGTTCAACCGACTGAGCCACCCAGACACCCAACTGAAGACATTATTTAAGGGTGGAAAGGGACCAGCAGGAACCTAACTGGGCCATGACTAGGGCGGTGACCTTGGCAATAGGAAGGGGCTATGACTAGTAAATGTTTTGAAGATAGAACTGACAAGAATTGAAAACTGATACTACATGGCAATGAGAAAGAATGAAATATGGCCCTTTGTAGCAACATGGATGGAACTGGAGAGTGTTATGCTAAGTGAAATAAGCCATGCAGAGAAAGAGAGATACCATATGGTTTCACTCTTATGTGGATCCTGAGAAACTTAACAGAAACCCATGGGGGAGGGGAAGAAAAAAAAAGAGGTTAGAGAGGAAGAGAGCCAAAGCATAAGAGACTCTTAAAAACTGAGAACAAACTGAGGGTTGATGGGGGGTGGGAGGGAGGGGAGGGTGGGTGATGAGTATTGAGGAGGGCACCTTTTGGGATGAGCACTGGGTGTTGTATGGAAACCAATTTGACAATAAACTTCATATATTGAAAAAAAAACTGATAGGGGATTAGAGTCAACGAAGAGATCAAAGATGATTCCTAATTGTAAACCTGAAGTTTGTGAATTTGATGGTACAAAGAATACATATATAAGGAAGGCAAAAGGAATACTTTGAAGATGAAAAGTTTGGTTTTGAACATGTGTTTACAGTGACATGTATTTTATATATTTGAGAATAAGTAGTTGTACAGGTAAGCCTGACTTTTGCAGGAGGCAAAGACCAGAGATAAATAATACTAGGGAGACATCTGAGTTAAGGTAATTGAGAAAGGAGAGATTAAATAGAAGATGAGAGCCCAAGACATATTTTGAGGAATCTTTATTTAGGGGAATTTGAAGAAAATCTGGAGTTTTTATAGATATGATATCAAGAAGCTATTTTGTTCAATGACAACATTAGACATTAATGTGATAATAGGAAGCAGAAGTATAGCGACCGTCCTTGAACTCCTTCAGGTCAAGGAAAAAGAAATTGAAATTCAACTTTAAATACCAAAATGCAAGTCCACAAAAGTGCCATGTTTGGCTGGCTTACTACTCTATTCAGGATCTTGGACCCTGTAGTTGCTCCATAAATATATAAAGATATTTTAATTAAATGGATTAAATAGCTTAAAAGTCCATAATTTATGGTGGAATGGTTATTTTCTCTGTTATTTTTTAATTTTCTTTTAAAAACTATAGGTATAGTTTGGGACACCTGGGTGGCTCAGTTGGTTGAGTGTCTGACTTTGACTCAGGTCATGATCTCACAGTTCTTGAGTTCCAGCCTCACGTCAGGCTCGGTGCTGACAATTCAGAGCCAGGAGCCTGCTTCAGATTCTGTCTCCTTCTCTCTCTCTCTCGCTGCTCCCTCCCCCACTTGTACTCTGTCTCTCTCTCTCTCAAAAATAAATAAACATTACAAATTTTTTTACTTAGAGGTATAATATATGCTTATAAAAATTTCAAACCAAAAAGTAGAAAGTAGATAGGAAATTACTATGAATATTTTAGATGTATATTTTAGACATTTTTATATGCTATATATATGTGTGTGTGTGTGTGTGTGTGTGTTCATAATGGAATTTGCTCTTTATCCTTCACAATGTATTATGGGAAATTTATCATATTAGTACATGTACATCTACCTTATTATTTTTAATAGCTAAGTATAATGTTTCATAATATGATGTGTAATTATTACTTTTGCCACACCACTACTAACAGGCACTTAAGTAATATGCATTTTTCCCCATATTTAGCAATGATGATGCATTGCATTTTCTTATGTAAATGTATGTGCACAGGTGTGAAAAAATTTGTAAGATGGATTCCTTTTAGTTCAAGAGTGTATTAATTTCAAACTTGTTAGTTATTGCCAAATTTCCTTCAAACAGGCAATATAACCTCTTTACAAATATTCAAGCAAACATATAAAGCAATTCAACCATAACTTGTTTGCTCATTGCTATATTGACAATAAAGACTTAAGTTCTTAAGCATAATTTTTACTTTAAATATTAAAAAGAATACTTCCTGTGTGAAATCTACAGCAACGAACAAGTATTTCCTGTAGTGAAAACATGCGACTGTTTTTCTCCTTTGGTCCCCATATCATGATTCCACTAAATACACATGTTCATTGGAAGAATTGGGCTGACTGCAGGTGAGTTATGTAGTACAGGTGTGAGAACTCTACCAGGAACAACAAACCCACTTGGTCTAGGGGACAGTCACGTAATAAAAATATGTGAAATTGGCATGTGTGACACAATTAGAATTCTGAACAGGAAGAATCATATACCTAATATAGCAAGGATATCCAAATTTAATTTACTCTGATAATTTAATGTAATATTATGGTAATTCTCATATAAATATATGTTTTAAAACTATGTCATAGACATATTCTAATTTAATGTTATTTAAATATACATTTTTAAAATATGCCCATCAAGAAAACACATCTGTGGGGCAGATTTTACCAAGCCCAATCTTAGTTTTGATTTAGTTCCTCATGCTGATGCTTGCGCCCAAATTGGGTCTGACTGAATAATTCACACCTTATTCCGTTATCTGGAAGACCTTCACCACCAGAGAGGAGGGAGGTTCTGTAAAACTTACATGTCTATAAAAGCGTAATGGGAACACCTCTGAAAACGTAATACTTGTCCTATATATTATGTATCTATGAAACAGTTTTATTAGAAAACATATATGTTTATTACTCTACTTAAATGAATTTCATAACCTCCCTGTAAGTTAAAATTTTATAGATCAGAAACTGAAGAGGCCCAGATAAGCAACTTGCTCCAAGTTTATATGCAAGTATGGCCTGGTAGGCCTCCACCTTAAACTGAACTGTAGATCTAGTGACTCTAAGATACCACACAGTTATTCTGTAAGTACCCGAGCTGGTTTCTAGAGTGAAATTCTCTGGGGAAATCTCAGATCATACCTCAAGCTCCTCTGTGATGCATGTTTAGGCATCGGGAAATCAAAAGGGCCTAAGTGGTTCAGGCCGTGTCACTCTGGGACACAGATGGTTGACATATAACCTTTCAGGGTAATTTGTTGCCTCAGTAGGAGCGTTGGAGTGTTATTCAATGCTACCAGCTAGGAAAAACAAGCTGCAAATAGCAAGGACTCAACATTTAAACTGCGTATTTCTGTGGAAAGTGAGAAATAACAACCAACTCACTGGGAACACAAAAGCGACAATGTAGATCTGAGAATGTCAGGGTTCTTTGGAAGGGCAGTTTTAGAATCGTGTCACTGTGACGAGAGATTAGCATTTTTCATGGACATAAAAATCAAAGAAATTAGAACCAGCTCAGTTAAGATGCCCAACACTTACATTGTAGAAAATAACATTTAAATAACTTTAAGCATATGTCTAACATCTTATTTATATCATCTCAACAACTGTGCCACTTCTGTTTATTCCAGCTTTGCAAGTAACTTCAAGCCATTAATTCCCCAACATCTAGAAAATCAGTGTTGCTTCACATAGGAGGGTCTCACATCTCTCATATTCTCCTTTCCATCCACGTGGACTTCATACCTTGCCATGTCACCAAAATAAGAGGAAACAGCAAATACCTGCAGTAAATTTAAAAAGTAGAATAAAAATTCATTTCATTGGTCTTAGACTTGTTAAGTAATTGTCTTTAGGGCCAACCTCTTTTATTTTTAAACATAATATATACTCCTTTAAAATCTGACACACAACAGAGGTATATTTAGTCACCATATGGTAACTGCTATAACAAGTCATTCCAAAATCTCACTGGCTTAATACAATAAGGTTATATTATCTTTCTTATATCACAGCCTATGGTGAATTAGTCGGGAGAGAAAAGGCTATGCTTCATGTAGTTAGGGACCTGGGCTCTTTGTGTCTCTGTCCATATCATCCGTGGAGGCTTTTGAGTCCTCCAGTAGGTACATTATATGCAGGCAACTGATCAGCTGACCAGCTGACCAGCATGGAGGTCAGCTTAGGAGATGTCTGTGCTCCAGGCCTGAAGATGGCGTACATTGCTTTTACCTGTGGCAAACCACTGGCCACAAAACCAAATCATGTGCCCTCATATAAAATTTCAAGAACAGTTAGAAATAGTTTTAAAGTATGCCAAGGAAGAAACTAGAACTTAGACCTCAGTTTGTGTTAGCCATCTCCATCACATGTAACTACTTGACTAGTATTTCTCAAAAGTCTATCTCAATTTCAACTAGCACTTTATTTCAACTAGCACTACTTTCAACTAGCACTTTCAACTAGCTTTACTTTCAACTAGCACTAATAAACATAAAAACAAAAAATTATTGAGTAAAAAGAAGGGACTCTACTCAAAAATGTACAGCTATTTTTTCTATGTCTATTGTAAAATATCTGCTAGGTTCTCTATGAAAAGCAACCTCCTTTGTATCCTTTGTTGCTCATTTTAATAAATAAGATAAAATACAAACTAAAAATATTTTTAAATAACTAGAGGATGGTTATGTAAATTGTGATTTATCCAAACCAAATATGATTTGATCATAATCAAATTAGCATATAGTAATATGTTATGCAAGATATTTGGGAAAAGAATAAGATCGGGAAATTATCCTGATATATTTTTGATTAGTTGATTGAGATATAACCGATATACACCAAATATATTTGAAGTGTATGGATTGATTAATGTTGACATAATATGTATGCATGAAACTATCACTATAATTAAAACAACAGATAAATCCATTAGCCTCAAAAATTTTCTCTTGCTCATTTATAATCCCTACCTACTGCTCCCCATCTCCAAGTAGCCACTCATCTGCTATCTTTGTAGCTTTCATTTTACATAAATAGAATTATAAAGATGTGTATTTTTTGTCTGCTTTCTTTCACTTAGCATAATCTGAGATTCATCCATATTTTGGTAGGCATCATTACTTTTTTTGTTGTTGCTAAAGAGTATTGGTATGGATATACCACAGTTTATTTTTTCACCTATTAGTGGACATCTGGGTTGTTTCCCATTCTGGGTTATTACAATAAACTGCTATCAACATTCACGTAAAAGTCCTCATGCAGATTTATGCTTTTTTTCTCTTGAGGAAATACCTAGAAGTAGAAGGTCTGGATCATATGCTAGGTGTTATGTATAACTTTTTAAATGAAAATTTCCAAATGGCTTTTCAATGTACATAATTGTAGCATTTTATATTCTCACGAGCAGGTTATGAGTTTCCAGTTTACTCACATCTTCACCAACTTTTGGTGTAACCATTCTTTTTAATTTCAGCCATGCCAGTAAGTTCGTAGTGGTATTTCACTTTGGTTAGATTTGCATTTCCTTAATAACTAATAATTTTGGGTATCTTTCCATGTTCATATTGGCCATGCAAATGTCTTCTTAGGTGGTGTCTCTATGCAAACATCATGCCTATTTTTCCATTGAGTTTTGAGAGGTAGCCCTTTCCTCTCAGCTTTTGGTGCCCACTCTATCCTCTGTAATAAAGGAGGTGGCTTATTACCTGGGACCATCACCCTCTGGGCCTATGTTGGCAGCAGCAGCCCTGTGGGCCTCTGAGTCACCCTAGAAATTATTATTTCTTTTTGTCAAAGGATAACACATGTCCATAGCCAAGTAGCTCTGTTGGCCCATTTCCTGCCTGTAGGGTCCTGGAATTCTGGCAGCCTTCTTTATTTCATCCCATCTCTGTCCCCTTCCATCCAAGCTGGCAGTATTTCTGATTAAGTGATTGATTGGATATATGAGTTGCATGTCTAATCTCTACAGCAAAAGTTTGTACAGCCACTGGGGCCCAATTTCAGAGCCCATTATCTGGATAGGCTGAGAATCTTCCAAGTCATCAAGTTCTCGTTCCATTTTGCTTAACACTTCCTCTTTTAACTTATTTCTTTTCTACCACATTGGCCATAAGCAGGAAGGAGAAACCAGGCTGCATCTTCGAAACTTGTTCCTCAGCTGATTTTACCACTTGATCACTTAAAGTTCTACTTTCTATCCAATGGCAGAAAATAATGCAGCCAAAATTTTTGCTACTTCACAAAATAATATGTCTATCTGTGCATTTAAATATATATAGTAGATAAGTGCTATCATACTGTCTTATTCTTTCCCTTCCTAATACATTTCAAACACTGTCCTGTTTTGACTCACATATACACACATAAGCACATGCATGTATATAATTCTTTTTAATGTTTGCGTGTTAGTTTTATAATATGTAGGTTTACGTTCTTCTCCATCCCTTAATAGTTCTGTGCTCTTAGAACAAGTTACTTAGTTTTTCCCTACCCCAATTTCCCTATCTAAAAACACTGATGCTGGTAAAATATCTACCTCATAGGTTGCTTATAAGAATTGAATTATAATCCTATGGAGCCATTAACACAATATTTGGCAGATAGTGAGCACTAAATAATTGTTACCTATCAATATTTCCAAGGTTTTATGCCAGTGCTTATGCCCTAACCCTGTGACCAGAAATCCTGGACAAGAGCAATTCCTTTTGGCTGTTAAGAATGAGGTATTTCTTGCACATACTCTCTAGGCTCTTGTTAAGTCCTCATATACGTGGCACTTTAGCCACTCAGGTGATCATAAAATTTACCATGGACGATGTGGAAAAGCAATCACATTCTGGATTACAAGGCTGTCACTTCTCACTGTCCTTGCTGTTTCCCGCTCTATCCATTGTCTGATCAGCCCCCTTCTACATGGCACCTCTGAAACTGACAGCCTCTGACACATTGCCCAGAAACATCTTGCTGTGAAATAGCTATGCCACTTCTCAGTGGTCCTGATATTCAGGGCCTGTAATATGACATCCTTAAAGGTTTCCACCCTCAAGGCAGGAAAAAAAAAATCTTCAATTCAAAATGAAATTGTATTTAATTCAGTTAATTTTATTTTTGGCGAAGGAGATAAAGATTGACAGGAGATCAGAGTGTAAGATTTGTACAATCCCAGAAGGTGGTAAACCATTGCTTTGAAGAGCAGGTTAGGGAGCAACTTATTCTCATTTAAAATTTATTACTAAAAATTTGATTAGTCATTAGATTTATCAATTCGATTCATCAATTTTCAGCCAAGTAAATTGTCAGTGAAGTGGAACTATATAGTGTGTGAACCCTAATCTGATAATTTAATCTATAATCAAGATGTGCATTTCTTAAACCATCTCCAGTTCAAATTCTCTAGTGAGATTCTTTTGGGCAGGCATGGAAAATAACTTCATGTCAGTTAATTTTCAGTTTCCATGTATCAAATCACAATGGTGTTTAAGTTTGCAACATCAATTTTGAGAAAACAGAATTCAAGGATTCCACATCATTGTATTTGTTATGCGTACACAACTGGCACTTATTTTTGAGAAATAAAATGAGATTTTGCTCTATTTTTGAAACTGGGTACAAGCCAATGTAAGCTTAAAGATGTAGCATGTTCCTTGGCTTTTCAGCCATTTTTTTTTAGAGAAGTTTGCTTTTGGTGGCTGCATGAACGTGTCTCCCTTTGCTCCACAGCGGCAGTTAAAAATCCATTCGAAGGTTTTAAGCAAAGTTCACTTGATTGTAGGTCAGTACCCGGTGGATAAATCACAAAATTGCTTCAAATAACGTACGTGATTTGCTTTTTCCCTGCTGAGGAGAAGCTCTAAACTGAGAGAGCATGAAGTAAGGATTGTTTCCTCACCCCTAAGGTTAATGCCCCTGTCACAGCTGAAGTCCCCGTCAAGGAAACACAGAGAAGTAGCTTAAAAATGCAACTGTTTTCATCAATCTGCCACAGGCAGCAGAAAACAAATGATTGTGGTTCCTATCTTCGCCAGTGGCAGAGCATTTGTTAAAGTACAAAGATAAGAGAAGAGAAAGGGACAAGAAATCCCTTGGCAGAGAGCATGAATGAAATATGCCACCACAAGTGCAGGGCCTTTCAAAAATAATCTCTTGTAATCACTGAGGCCTGTTACGGTGGCAAAGTGGAATGTTTTGGTGAATGTGTTAGGTGAAAATTCCCTTCATAGTATTAGGCTATTGACCCCCTGCTTCGAGAATAATCTTTCTCAAGCACCATTTTCATCATGTCATCCCTACTCAAGGACCCTTATGGAAGAGCGCCCTGGTTTCTACCATTTTAAGTCCAAACTCTTCGCCCTGGCATCCCCAGTGGCTCTCTCCAACTGATTCTTGCCTCTAATAGTACCTCTATTGTACTGCAAACAGGCCCTCTCCAGTCCATTCAAATATATTGGCTTGCTTTCCTTTGCATAATTTTTTTTCCAGAAACTAACTTTTTTTTTCTCCTCATTCTTTTCCAGCCTTGAATGTTCTCTTTATTCTCAATGTGCATATTCCAAATATACTCGTGCATATACTTCCATTCCATGCCTGTTGAATTCTCTAAGATTAGCTTAGAAATTGGCTTCCCTCAGGATGTCTTCTCTGGCCATACTCCTATTTATTTTCATCCTGTATCCCTCTCAACTCATATTTTGCACTACTTTTATTTTTAAGTTTGTTTACTTATTTTGAGATAGAGAGCACAAGAAGGGGAGGGGCTGAGAGAGAGGTAGAGAGAATCCCAAGCAGGCTCTATGTTGTCATTACAGAGACTGATGTGGGGCTCAAATCGATGAAATGTGAAATCATGACCTGAGCCCAAACTAAGAGTCAGATGCTTAATCAATTGAGCCACCTGGGCTTGGGCTTTTATATAAATATATATTTAAATACATAAATATATATATATATATATATTTAAATACATAAATATATATTTAAATACATAAATATATATATATATTTAAATACAGAAATATATATTTTAAATATATATTCTGAACCGTGAATTCCACTTCTACAAATTTGCTGCCCCAAACTGGAGTCAAAATGTAACAATGGTAGCATGTTTCATGTTTATTTTACCAACGACTTGATCATCATTAATTTTTTTATTTATTCAATAAATCTTTATACTTATTATGTGTCAAGAATATTGCTGAATTCTGAATCCAAAAATAGTTAATTTAAGACCAGTATGTTGTACAAGTGCAGAAGTTCATGTAAAACTTTCTGAAAAAAAGCAGCCTCATCTTAACCTATATGTGACTATATTTGGGACAAACTATGAATTTCTGGGAAAGAGGAAGCAAGATCAAGAATATCATTAATATAAAGTAATAAAAAATTTTATGGGATGTCAGAATATAAATGTGATTCTTAAAAACCTCAACCCTAACTTTTTGCTAGCACAATCATTTTTTTTTTCCTCATGGGCAGGTTTGCTGAATGCAAGTTTATTTTTAAAATTTGATTCCTATAAATAAATGCCATGCCAGGTATTGCATGTTATAGAATTATTTAGAATTTACCTGGTGGTCTCAGAAACTAAATAAAGGTTATTACCTTCCATGGGTCATAGAATTTAGAAATGCAGTCACTTACTCAATAAGCTTTTCTCATTATCTTCAACCTTTCACTAACATTTCTGGCTATTAATCACTTCCTCTTCATTAAACTCTCTCTAGCATCAAAGTACAATATTCCAAGATTCATCTCTTACCTCCTGATAATTTAGTATCTTTTTTTCCTCGTCATTCCTTGTAAATATAGAGAATTTCCATGTTTTAGTACTTGCTCATTGCTTTTCTCTCTGTATTTTCACCCATGTATGTTCTATGAAAATGGTACTATTCCTTTTCCTAGATCATCCTCAAGAGAAGAGAAAGCGTTCAATGAAACTGATGAGAATTTGAGACATCAAATGGGCCACAGTTATGGGATGAGGTCACCGCATTGCAGCTTTCCCTTTTGCTCAGCTCTACTGCCAGCCTTCATGGGATGAGGAGCACTGGGTAAAGTCTAGATGTTTGGAGGCAGTTGTCATCCTTGTACTATTCTACCTCTGCCTCCTCTGAGAATGTAAAGAGATGGATAAGTTAATCCAACATTCACTCTTTAGGTGCCGCCATCTTGCTTTCAAGTGCTTCTGTGACTCTGTATCTTGTTCATTACCTGGATCTTTGCTGATGCTGTTCCTGAAGCACCAAGGCTAATTTATCTTCACTTGGAGGAGGCCTTTTCCTCTCTTGTTTCTCTTCCTTTGCATAGCAAACTGTCTAGGCAATCTGAGGACCAGATTCTTAGACCACCATTATATATATTATGTAATATATAATGTAATACAAAAGTGCAGCTGATATTATAGTATTGAGAAATAAATACTTTAGAACAAAAAAAAAGGCTTAACATGTGACAAGTCAGAGTTTCAATGTATAGACTTTTTAGTCTGTATGTATGGTTGGATCCAATTATTTTTATTAACATGTATTAATCCTTTATTTTTTTTCCCTTTTAATTTGTTTTGTTATCTTCAGGCCAACTTCAAAAATAGTTAAGTCTCGTATGAGCCACAGAACATAACTATATGAGGTTTGGGGCTTAAATGTTAGTTTTATATATTTAAGGTGATAACTCTACTTTGGAAGCTATGTTGGTCAGAGTTCTCCAGAGAAACAGAACCAACAGATATGTGTGTGTGTGTGTGTGTGTGTGTGTGAGAGAGAGAGAGAGAGAGAGAGAGAGAGAGAGATTGATGGATTGATTTTAAGGCATTGGTTTGTGCGATTAAGGAGACTGACAGGTCAGAAATCTATAGGAAGTTCAAGTCAGCTGAAGACTCAGGGAAAATCCATTTTGCAGTTCAAGTCCAAGGCAGTCTGCTGGCAAAATTCCTTCTTCTATGTTCTATTACAGTCTTCCACCTTACAGAGGGCAAGCTTCTTTACTCATATTTAAATGTTAATCTCTACCAAAAAACATCCTCCCAGAAACATTCAGAATGTTTTACCACTCATTGGAGCATCAAGGTCCATCTAAGCTGACACATGAAATTAAAGTCAAAAGTCAAAAGACAGAAGTCAAAAGTTCATCTTTGCCTTACTTTAGACCTTCTTAAAACTTAAGGAGGGAAGTGAGTCAAAGGCTAATTTTTTTTAATTCATATGACTTGACTAGACTGGTGAATCAGCATCCCCACTACTGCCAGCCCATCACAACCACCATGTACTCTAATATTGGCTCCGCATTATTCACTAAAATGTTCCTAATTCTGTTTATTTTTGAGAGGGAGGGAGGGAGGGAGAGAGAGAGAAACAGAGTGCGAGTGGGGAGGAGCAGAGAGGGAGGAAGACACAGAATCTGAAACAGGCTCCAGGGTCTGAGCTATCAGCACAGAGCCTGACCTGGGATTTGAACTCATGAATCATGAGATCATGACCTGAGCTGAAGTTGGATTCGTAAATGACTGAGCCACCCAGTCACCCCTAATTCTGAATATTCAGCAAATACTAAAACCTAAGTGTCCATTGGCAAATGAATGGATAAATAAAACATGCCCCCCCACACACATACATACACACACACAAATATTATTCAACCATAAAAAAGAAAGAAACCCTGCCTTTTGTGACAACTTAGGTGGATCTTGAGGGCATTATAGTAAGTGAAATAAGTCAGATAGGAAGACCATATTATCTCCCTTATATGTGAAATCTAAAAAAAGAAAAAAAAGAAAAAAAAAAGATTGCTGGCTATCAGAGGTGAGGGGTGGGTATGTGTGAAATGGGTAAAGGAGGTACAAATGCTCAGTTATAAAATAAGTAAGTCCTAGGGATATAATGTACAGCATAATGGCTACAGTTAATACTGCTTTATATATTTGAATATTGCTAATAGAGTAAGTTCTCATCACAAGATGAGTACAAATGCTCAATTATAAAATAAGTAAGTCCTAGGGATATAATGTACAGAATAATGGCTACAGTTAATACTGCTTTATATATTTGAATATTGGTAATAGAGTAAGTTCTCATCACAAGATAAGAAAATTATAACTATCTGTGGTGATGGATGTTAACTAAACTTACTGTGGTAATCATTTTGCAATACATACGTGTAGGAAATCATTGTGTTGTACACCTAAAATAAATATAATGTATCTCAGTAAACAGCAACAACAAATATATACTGACTATTTATTGGGTTCTTTGCATTGGTCCTGGCCATAGCACAGCAGCCTGTTTGTAGACCTTGCATCCTATTGAGGGCCATAGACAACAGTAATTAAATAAATGAACATTAACATATACTATATTATATATTACCTTTATAAAAGCCACTATGAAGAAAAGTTAAGCAGGATTTTGAGTAGAGAATGGTAGAGAAATTATTTTAGACAGTGTGGTGAGGGAAGTCTCTGTGAAGGTGATACTTCTGCTTCAAGCATGAACCGAAAGAAGTGTTGGGACGAACGAGGCAGGTATATGGGAAAAATATGTTCTATTCAGAGAAACTAGCAATTGAGAAGTCCTGAAATGGTTTAAACTTTTTATATTCTAGGAATAACAGAGGCCCATGCGACCAGAACAGAGTGAAAGATAGAGAAGAGGTAAGAAATGAGGTCAGAGGTAGTTAGCAACAGGTTGTGGTTGGGGATTTCAGGGATCTGAGACGTACATACAAACAGGTTACTAAGATGATTTTATTAATGGACAGAGAGAAAAGGAATTTTGGACCTTACTTTATAAGCCAAAGTTTTCAAATGTAAATTCATGCCTGGACTTGTCAGATAAGGAAAATGTGTGAGGCACGTTGATGGAAACTTTGGTGACCTGGAGAATAAAGGCCTTGTCATAGGTGGGCTTCTGGTACCAAGTTCTAACTAGTTATCATCATACCGGGAATTCAGCTCACAAGTTGCATGTTTGACACTTCTGATAAAAGGGCTTGGTATGCTAATCATTAGGAACATGTGTTTATTAAATCTCTTTTCTGTGCCAGGCATTGTAGAAGTAGCTTTCATGCATGTTATCTCATTAAATCCTATTATATTATATCATGGGTATTTTGATATGCACTTTCAAAGAACATAGCCATGATGAAGGCAGTGCCTAACTTATAAAATCTTCAGCAACCATGGCAATCAATTGGAGGTCTGGATTGACCAATGCCTTGTCATACAGTTAAGTCAGAAAGATGTGTATAAACGGGACTCATCAAGTTTGTCTGAGCCACCATGGTTTGATAGCTATCAGGTAACAGAGATATATCTTTTAGCATAAATTTCAAAGTTGCTTTCTAAGAACTAACTATATACTTTCAACTTCTCATATATGCCAAGGTTATTAAATAACTGGGAATAAGAGGGTTGTTTCCAGATGGATTTCCTTCTTGCAAGCTATGCTATGAGCTCTACTCCTAGAAGGTAAAGGGCTAGGGATATTGATCTATCACCAAAAGCCTAGGAGGAAAGAATGGTTTCTACAGGATTAACCAAGAAAACATTTGTCTCCTGAACCTGAATCCCATTTGGAAAATCTCACAAGTCAGAGATGGCTGATTTGATGGCAGGAGGTAAGTAGAAGCTGCTACTGAAGTATTATCTGATTATAGAAAAGAATGCAGGGACCAATTGTATCTGTATAAATGAGTGCAGCAGCATGGATTATTCTTGATCTTGTACAAAGAGGAAGAAAATTAATATTGCTAGATATCTACTGACTAAAGAAGCACTAAAAATTGAGCTGGTACTACATCATTTGTGTCAAGGGAAATGCAAGTAAAGGGGTCCCAGCAAAGGCAGATTTCGGAAGAACAAATATTCCAGGAGAGAGTCAGTTTAATCATTGGCCAGGGTCATAGAACTTGAAACTAGTTTATGACATTAGCAATCAAGTAAGAATTTCACAACTCCCTTATAGTTCTCCCCTTGTGTTCCCCAACCTAGGAAAGTGTCAGCTTCCCTCATGACAATGATGATGTATAGAACACACAAATGAGTGTTGATTATCAACAATAACATAAAGAAATATTAATGGTTAATCATCTTTAAATCAAACCACTACAGTTTAACTCATATATAACTTGTCTTTGCCTGAAATAAAAAAGTCTCCCAGACTTCCACAGACATTCTTTAAACCCAGGAATTGGGAAACTTTTTGTGTAAAAGGCTAACTATTAACTGCTTTACACTTTTCAAGCCAGATGGTCTCTGTCCCAACTTTTCAACTCTGCCATTTTCAGTATGAATGTCTCAAAAGACAATGCATAAGTGAAGGAGAGTAGCTATGTTCCAAAAAACATTTATTTACAAAAATAGGCAATGGGCTGAATTTGTTCTGTGGGCCATGCTTTGCCAATGTTTGCCCTAAGTGGTGGAAGCAACCATATTCTTGTCATATGTGAGTTGTCTCATTATGATATCCCATAAATAGTGAGTAGTCTGATTGCTGAGTAACCAGAAGT
Source organism: Prionailurus viverrinus (assembly GCF_022837055.1). Taxonomy (NCBI): domain Eukaryota; kingdom Metazoa; phylum Chordata; class Mammalia; order Carnivora; family Felidae; genus Prionailurus; species Prionailurus viverrinus. The sequence continues at coordinate 99,208,542 of NC_062567.1, forward strand.
CATAGCTACTTAGTTTAGCAGTAACTAAAACCTTTACTTGTCCAAACTGTGCTTTTTTCCCCCTCATTTCAAGTGCAAGAATTTAAACTTTTTATTACCACTAGATTAATTTTACCTTTTCTCCATAATATTTGGTGACACGTACTACTTTCTGTGATTTCATTCACTTGACTTTTCCACTAACTAAACCTGATGTTGTTCTCTTATCCAATAAGATAAATTGCCATTTGAATCAATAATATACCTGTAGATCAGTGTACCTTTAGATTTCTTATATAAACAATCCTAGTGGATCAGTTGATAGTCAAACATCCATGAAGCTTTATAATCTGGTAAGTAGGTTAAGGGACAGAAAGGATCATTGTATCCAATAAAATCTTGTCATGCCTTAAGATTTCAAGTTTCATTTCAAGGACTTTGTTATTAGATTTTCTAAAAACAAAGACATAAACAACAGTTGCACTTGAGGTAAAAAATTAAGCATAAGAAATAAATTTAATCCCTATCATTTGTAACATTGCCTGTCCTAACTTTATTAGTTTATTAGGCATTAGGTATGATAATCTTATGAGGCATTTGTTTGTTTTTTTTTAATGATTTTTTTAAACTTTATTTATTTTGAGGGAGAGAGAGGGAGAGCACAGATGGGGGAGGAAGAAATAGAAGGGGAGAGAGAGAGAATCCCAAGCAGGCTCCTCACTGTCAGCCCAGAGCCCAATGAGGGGCTTAAACTCACGAAACATGAAATCATGCATGACCTGAGCCAAAATCAAGAGCCGGACGCTTAACCCACTAATGGGTTAAGGCACCCCACTAATGAGGTATTTCATTAATTGATTTTCAGGATGTGACTCAAAGTATAACTGTGTATTACACATCTTGATGGATGTAAGAGTAAAATGACTTTGGAAGTACACCAAGCAGATAACAGCAATTATGGAATCAATCATTGACAGAATATTTAAGTAAATTATTGGAATAGAAGATTATTTGATCAGAAAGTAAATTTATAATATGATGTTATTCTTGATTGCAGAGAGATAAAAATAGATAATAAAGCAAATATAATGAAGGTTAAGTTAATTATTTAAGGGGGGAATCTATAAGTTTGGAAGTTTTGTACTTTTTGTTGTTATTGTTTTGATATTACTAATATTTGAGTTAGAGTGAAAATGCCTTCATTTCATTCTCATAAATAGGTGTTAGGTATAAAGCCCACATTCTGGAACTTCAAAAGAGAGGGTTTTTTCCTCCAGTACTATGGAAGATTAAAAAAGAATAGTCTTCTCTCCATAAAATTTTCAGAAATATTCTGTAAAATACAACATTTCAGATGCACACCTAAATTCACATGAAATTAATGGAAAATACTCAGACTCCAAAATCAAAGAAGTTAGAAAACCAGAGTTCTCAATTGAAACTGAGGCTGTATCTGCCCCAAGAGTCTCTACAGATCTCAGAAATCTAGAATTTAGGACTGTAAAAGCCACTCAGAGTAGAACAAAAGAAGAAGAAAGAAAAGAAGAAAGAAAAGAAAGAAAAAAGGAGAGCCATTAACATGGTGGAGAAGTAGGGTGACCTAAGTTTGCCTCCTCCCTCAACATAGCTAGATAAATATCAAATCATTGTGAACACCAAGGAAATTGATATGAGGACTGAAAGAACAAAGCTGCACATCTACACATAGAAACCCGACCACCTAATGGAAGGTAGGAGCTGCAGAGAGTTGATTTGGGGGAGAAAACAGCCATGGGTACTGAAGAGGGGAGGGAGTCCTGACCAGAGAGAGGAACAAGAGTGAAAGGGTGAAAAATTGTAAAAACACCCGCAGAGGATTGCACAAGAAAACTCTTCCCCAAAACCATTGATGGAGAAAGGAGAGGGGTTTAATGCCATGAGTTTTTTATAAGCAGCAGAGTGAAAAGTCTGAAGTTTTAGAGGTAGAGTAGAAAGAAACAGAGAACATCACCAGAAACACCAACCCGACAGGTAACACGATGGCACTAAATTTATATCTATCAATAATCACTCCGATGTAAATGGACTAATGCTCCAATCAAATGACATAGGGCATCAGAATGGATAAAAAAAAAACAAGACCCATCTATATGCTGCCTACAAGAGATTCATTTTAGACCTAAAGACACCTGCAAATTGAAAGTAAGTGGATGGAGAACCATCTATCATGCTCACGGATGTCAAAAGAAAGTTGGAGTAGCCATACTTAAACAGAAAAACTAGATTTTAAATCAAAGACTGTAAAAAGAGATGAAGAAGGGCATTACATTATAATTAAAGGGCCTATAAATCAAGGAGTTCTAACAATTGTACATATTTATGCCCCCAACTTGGAGGACCCAAATATATAAATCAATTGATAGCAAACATAAAGAAACTCATTGACAATTACACAATAATAGTAGGTGAATTTAACACCCCACTTACAACAATGGATGGATCATCTAAGCAGAAAATCAACAAGGAAACAATGATTTTGAATGACACAGTGGACTATATGAAATTAACAGACATATTCAGGGGGCACCCTGGGTGGCTCAGGTGGTTATACGTCCAACTTCAGCTCAGGCCATGATTTCACAGTTCATGAGCTCAAGACCCATACTGGGCTCTGTGCTGACAATTCAGAGCCAGGAGCCTGCTTTAGATTCTGTGTGTCTCTCTCTCTCTGCCCCTTTCCTGCTCTCTGTTTCTCTCTCTCTCAAAAATAAATAAAGGTTAAAAAAATTTAAAAAACATATATTCACAACATTTCATCCTAAAGCAGCAGAATACACATTCTTTTTAAGTGCACATGGAACATTTTCTAGAATCACACACTGGGTCACAAATCAGACCTCAACAAGTACAAAAAGACTGAGATTATACCATGAATATTTTCAGACCACAACACTATGAAACTCAAACCACAAGAAAAAGTTTGGAAAGACTACAAATACATGAAAGTTAAAGAACATCTTGCTAAAGAATAAATGGGTTAACCAAGAAATTAAAGAAGAAATAAAAAATTATATGGAAGCAAATGAAAATGAAAACACAATTCAAAACCTTTGGGATACAGCAAAGGCAGTCCTAAGAGAGAAGTATAATGCAAAACAGGTCTACCTCAAGAAGCAAGAAAAGTCTCAAATACACAACCTAACCTTACCCATAAAGGATCTAAAAAAATAATAACAAATAAAGTTTGAAGCTAGCAGAATAAGGAAAATAATGATTAGAGAAGAAATAAACAATTTAGAAACGAACACCACCACCACCACCAACAACAACAAAAACAGTAGAACAGACCAATAAAATTAAGAGCTGGTTCTTTTAAAGAATTAATAAAATTTTTAACCCCCTAGACAAAAAGAAAAGAGAAGGACCCAAATAAATAAAGGCATGAAAGAAAGAGGATAGATCACAACCAACACCACAGAAATACAAACAATTATAAGAGAATCTTATGAAAAAAATATATACCATCAAACTGGGCAATCTGGAAGAAATGGACAAATTACTAAAAACATATAAACCACTCAAAGTGAAACAGGAAGAAATAGGTAATTTGAACAGACCCACAACCAGCAAAGAATTTGAAACAGTAATCAAAAATCTCCCAACAAACTGAAGCCCAGGACAAGATGCATTTCCAGGGAAATTCTACCAGACGTTTAAAGAAGAGTTGATACCTATTCTTCTCAAATTATTCCAAAAAATAGAAATGAAAGTAAAACTTCCAAACTCATTCTATGAGGCCAGTATTACCTTGATTCCAAAACCAGACAAACATCCTACCAAAAAGCAGAATTACAGGCCAATATCCCTGATGAACACAGATGTCAAAATTCTCAATAAGATACTGGCAAATCAAATCCAACAGTACATTAAGATAATCATGATCAAATGGGATTTATTTCTGGGATGCAGGGGTGGTTCAATATTTGCAAATGAACCAATGTGATATGTCACATTAACAATAGGAAAGATAAGAGCCATATGATCCTCTCCAATAGATGCAGAAAAAGTATTGACAAAATACAGCTTCCATTCTTGATAAAAATTCTCAACAAAGTAGGTACAGATGGAACATACCTCAACATCATAAAGGCCATATATGAAAGACCCACAGCTAATATCCTCAAAGAGGAAAAAATGAGAGCTTTTACTTTATGCTCAGGAACAGGACAGGGATGTCCACTCTCATTTTTACTATTTAACATAGTACTGGTGTCTTAGCCTCAGCAATCAGACAACAAAAATAAATAAAAGGCATCCAAATCTGCAAGGAAGAATCCAATTTTTACTATTTGCAGATGACATGATACTCTGTGTAGAAAACCTGAAAGCCTCCACCAAAAAATTGCTAGAACTAAGACATGAATTCAGCAAAGTGGCAGTATATAAAATCAACATACAGAAATCTGTTGCATTTCTATACACCAATAATGAAGCAGCAGAAAGAAAAATGAACAAATTGATCCTGTAAACAATTATCCCACAAACCATGATACCTAGGAATAAACTTAGCCAACTAGGTAAAAGATAGGTACCCTGGAACCTACAGAAAATGGATGAAAGACCTAAATGTAAAACAGGAAGCCATCAAAATCCTAGAGGAGAACACAGGCAGCAACCTCTTTGACCTGAGCTGGAACAACTTCTTACTATATACATCTCCAGAGACGAGAAAAACAAAGGCAAAAATGAACTTTTGGGACTTTATTATGACAACAAACCTCTGTACAGCAAAGGAAACAACAAACTAAAAGGCAGCCTATGGAATGGGAGAAGGTATTTGCAAATGACGTATTTGACAAAGGGTTAGTATCTAAAATCTATAAAGAACTTATCACACTCAACACCCAAAAAACAAATAATCCAGTTAAGAAATGGGCAGAAAAAATGAATAGACACTTTTCCAAAGAAGACATCCAGATGACTGACAGACATGTGAAAAGATGCTCAATATCACTCATCATCAGTGAAATACAAACCAAAATCATGGTGAGATACCATCTCACACAAGTCAGAATGGCTAAAATTAACAACACAAGAAGCAACAGATGTTGGTGAAGATGCAGAGAAAGGGGAACTCTCTCGAACTGTTGATGGGAATGCAAACTGGTACATCCGCTCTGGAGAACAGCATGGAGGGTCCTCAAAAAGTTAAAAATAGAACTATCCTATAATCCAGCAATCGCACTACTAGGTATTTACCAAAAGGATGCAAAAATATAGATTCAAAGGGGTACATGCACCCTCCTGTTTATAGCAACATTATCAACAATAGCCAAACCATGGAGAGAGCCCAAATGTCCACTGATTGATGAATGGATAAAGATGTGGATTACTCAGCCATCAAAAAGAATGAAACCTTGTCATTTGCAGTGACACGGATGGAGCATATATTATGCTAAGCCAAATACGTTAGAGAAAGACAAATACTATATGATTTCACTGATATGTGGAATTAAAAAAAAACCCAAAACAGATAAACCTATGGGAAGAGGGGAAAAGAGAGAGGGAAACAAACCATAAGAGACTCTTAACAATAGAGAATAAACTGAGGGTTGATGGAGGGAAGTGGGTGGGGGATGGGATAAATGGGTGAGGAACATTAAGGAGGGCACTTGTTATGATGAGTACTGGGTGTTGTATGTAAGTGATGAATCACTGAATTCTATTCCTGAACCCAATATTGTACTGTATGTTAACTAACTACAATTTTTAAAAAAAATTTAGAGAGAATGAAAAGACTTAGGCCCAGGATAAATAATTGCGGATCCACACAAACCTGGGACCCTTAAAAGACTACATACAGCCAGTGAAAAGGAAGTCTGAAAATGAATCTACTTATTGCGCTAAGGAGATAACGAGGAAATAAGTCTGTGGTGATCTTCAACCTGGAATAAAGTAAGCTCCTGAGAATTAAAATTCATAATACTGCTCTTCTACAAGTTTGAGGTCTGCATTGATATTATATGTAAGGTTCAGAAAATAAGATAAATAAATAAATTGCAGTGGTCTTAAGTTCATAGCTCCCAGAGTTATGTGACAGAAGTAAGAGCCATTTTTTTTTTTGAGAGACATACCTTCCTGCTGGGTCTCAAGGAATTTATACAGTTAAAGCCACATGAAACATGGATTCACAAACCAAATTACAGAGCACATAAGGAAATAAACCACCTTGAGTGAAAGTCATCAGAAGCAACAGTCAGTATAATTAAACTTGTAAGAATATATTTTCATTGGAAATCTCAGAAAAAGAGTATAAAACATGTATTAGATATAAACAGAAAAAGAAACTACAAATTAAGCAAGTTGTATCTGAAAAGAACAAAAGAGAATTTGTAGCAGTGAAAGCTATAATTTTTTAAATTAAAACTCAATGCATAATGAAAGTGTAGGCAAACTAGCTGAAAATAGAATTAGTGAACTGGAAAATTAATTTGAAAAACTTACATAGAATATAACAAAATAAAACATACACCAATTAAGAAAATAAATTATTCTCAAGTATATATAAAACAGTATGCTCTCTAAAACAATTGCTCTCTCAATAAACCCCTTTAGATACAAATAACAACAACAACAAAAGTTTAAAAAGAGCAACTGGAAATTTTAAAATACACTACAAAGAAGCAGTACTAAAAAATTTAAAAATAATTTGAATTATACTAACATTATATATCAAACCTATGAAAAAATAGCTGAAGTGAGGTATGGAAGAAACACACCTTAACCATTTGCATTGGATAAAATTATCAGGCTAAACATCTAGCTAAAGATCTTAGAGAGAAAACAATAAAATACATCTAAATAAAGCATAATAACTGAAAAAATAAAGATAAAAGCAAATATTAGGAAATATCAATAAACCATAACTTTGTTTAAAAATAAAAAAGACTGACAGACAATATTTAACAAGAGTAATCAAGGAAAAAATGAAAAGACGTGAATAAATATTACTAATTCTTTAAAAAATATAATTACAGAGGCCTGGGTGGCTCAGTTGGTTAAGCGTCCAGTTTTGGCTCATGATCTCACGGTTTGTGGGTTCAAGCCTGGCATCTGGCTCTGTGCTGACAGCTCAGAGCCTGGAGCTGTTTCGATTCTGTGTCTCCCTCTCTCTCTGTTCCTCCCCCACTCGCACTCTGTCTCCCACTGTCTCAAAAATAAATAAACATTAAAAAAATTGAAAAAAATATAATTACAGATAAGCTAGAAAATAAAATCAAACATTAGAGAAAACTCTACATCCTTAAATTTGAAAATACATAAAACAATAAATTTCCTAAAACAAAGTAGCTTATTTAATAATGACTCCAAAAGAAATAGAAAATCTGGATAAATTGTAGATCAAGAAAATTTAATCAGATTAATGTGTAGCTATAAATATGCCAATCAAATACTTTAACTATTAAACTACTGGTCTTATATTATTTTACAGACAAATTCTAAAAACTACCCCAAATACAGAAAGTCCTAATGGTGTAAATTGGATAAAAAGGAGTAATATTCCCAAATTCTCCTTTGAGACTAGTGTGATCTTGATGATGTTTAAATAGTCAAGGACATAAGAGAAGAAAATTATAAGTATATCTAATTTGAAAAGACATACAAAAATCCAAAATGAGAATGATTAAATCCTTTCTAACTATATATGAGACTAATGTATCAAAGTACTTATGCCAGCAATGAAAAAATTATTTTAAATTAGATAATTTGTCAATGTAATTCTCCACTCTGATCGAAGGAAATAACAATATAGCCATCTCAACAGACTCAAGAAAAACATTTGATGAATTTTAACATTCATTAATAGTAATCATTAATGATAAGTAATCATAAACTTCTATTAAACTGGGAAGAGATTATAAGTCCCTTACTCTGATAAAGACAGACTACTTATAATTACAAAGCCTCATTGGCAAAATTTATAAGCATTTCCTTTAGAGTCAGGAGTAGGCTGATGAGTTCCATTGTCACCATTTTAATTCTACCTGGGACTGAAATTTCTGGTGATCATGAAAATAAAAGAGGAGTAGTAAAGGAGAACAAAGATTTTAAATGATAAATATATATATAATCATTCATGGATTATTTGTTATCCACATAAAAGGCTCAAAAGAACCTAAAAAAATATTAGAAAAATAGGAATATAGCAAGATGCCCTGACACAAGTTTGGTAAAGAATAAATGGCTTTTCTATGCAATTTTCAAAAATACATAATTTTAAAATTTCACTTGTATTAGGAACAAGAATGTAAAATCCTAGCTATAAATGCAAATTATGCTTGAGATCTCTATGGAAAAAGTAACACTTTATTTAAATTAATTAAAATTGTCTAAAAGAATAGTAGAGAGATATATCACATTAATGGCAGTCCTCATTATCTTAGAAATGACAGTTTCTTCACTACAATCCAAATCAAAATTCTGATTGGGTTTTTCATGAGCTTGACAAGCTAAATTAAATGTGTGTGCGTGTCTGTGTGTGTGTGTGTGTGTGTGTGTGGAAGAGCGGATGGGCCAAAAATAGACAACTCAATCTTGAAAAAGAATAAAAGGAGATGAGAATTTCCAGATTCCAAGATTTATTATCATATACTTATAAGATACCAAGACTTATGAGTAAATCATAAGCATGCATCTATGAAAATTTGATTTATGACAGCAGAAGCGTTACAGATTGAGAAGAAAGGGTGAACTATTTAGTAAAAAGTGGTGGTTAGTCAATTAGTTAATCAGATGGAAAATGAAGCACAGTTATCTTCCCCACCTTGCAACACACACACATACACTCCAATTACAGATTGATTAAAAATATAAATATGAAAAAATGTGTAGAAAAATGCTACAATGGCTTTTGTTGGAAAAGGATATGTCAGGGCAAAAAAAAAAAAAAAGAAAAAAAAAACCAAACCAAACAAAAACCAGTAACCATGAAAAAAAAAAAAGACAGTGAAACTTACTGCATTAAGATTAAAAACTTCTTGATATGTGATGATTACAAGGCAGGCACAGGGAAAATATGTTGCAATGCCTGTAAGTGACAGAGGATTGGTGCACAGACTATATGAGAACCATTTCCAGGTTAATAATAAGAAGACACAATCTAGTTGAAACATGGCAAAAATGGGTCTTGATGGAAGAGATAAACGCCAAAACACAAAATATTATAGGAAGATTGTCAATTGCACTAAAGAGAATTCAAGCTGAAACCGTAATCGTATATAATGTTATACCACATTGGCCAAAACATAATTTAATGATTCAAAGAGATAAATACATGAAAACTGTACTACTAACACAAATGTATTTGGTACAGCCTCCTCTGAGAGAAAGTGGACTGTACATTAGATGGTAAGTAAAAACTGAAAATAGCCTATGATATTCCACTTCCAGGTATATAGAAGAACTCGTCACACAAGGAGACATGCATAGTAGCTATGTTATAACAGCCAAAAAGAAGCATAGTATGTTCATTTAATACTATATAGAAGGGCAAGTAAATGACTCAGAGCAACGTATGTTCACATTGATGAATTTCACAAACTATATTGAATAAAAATATTATTTCATAAAGATAGTAAAAATAAAGGGATAGTAAGAATAAAGTGTGCCCGAGAAAACAGGTAAACTATTTTGGTTAATGTTTCCTTCCAAAGGAAGAGAGAGTGAAATAAGAGAGGGTTACGTTGTATACTTAGGCTGGTGCATTCACTATCTTGTTCATGTATTTTCTCTTGTCTGAAATTGTCCAGAGTAAAAAGTAAAAAAAAAGAAGATACAATGCTTAAATATTTTAATCCTTTTTTTCCTTTACACTCATATGACCCATCAGTCTATGCCACCATTTTTGATTTTCATCCCCAGAAAAATCTTGACTGAATTCCTTCTGGAGTACTTACTCCACTACATAGATGTTCAGTCTGTATATCTCTATCCTTCCTTTCTAATTCTTCTCTTGTTCCTGATTCACAACGCTTCTTGAGCAATTAGTGTGAAGGAGAAAGTGTCGTCTTTGCTATACAATAAACACTAAAGAGCACTGTAAAATTTTTCTCATTTATTTCCATAAGTTTCAGAGGCTGTTTGGTATCAAGAATGGATCCAGGGTGCCTGGGTGGCGCAGTCGGTTAAGCGTCCGACTTCAGCCAGGTCACGATCTCTCAGTCCGTGAGTTCAAGCCCCGCGTCGGGCTCTGGGCTGATGGCTCGGAGCCTGGAGCCTGTTTCCGATTCTGTGTCTCCCTCTCTCTCTGACCCTCCCCCGTTCATGCTCTGTCTCTCTCTGTCCCAAAAATAAAAATAAACGTTGAAAAAAAATTTTTTTTTTAAAAAAAGAATGGATCCATCCTTACAGCTCTGGAAGCTGTTTGGCTCTTCAGAGAAATACGCTGAAGCCCAAAAGCTATTCCGTGAAAACATAATTAGGGAAGTCCTGTTCAATCATTCACTGTCATTAAGTGAATTAAAGCTTGTATGAACAGTACATCCTGCCCGATTTAATTGAGGAGAGTAAGTATATTCACTGACGTAAGCAACAAATGAAATTTGCATGGCGCAGGGATTTAGATGTGATATGGTTTCCTTTCAAACTATGTATGTAGGGGCACCTGGATGGCTCAGTCAATTGAGCATTTTGATTTTGGCTCAAGTCATGATCACTTGGTTGTGAGACTGAGCCCTGCGTTGGGCTCCCTGCTGAGTGTGGAGCCTGCTTGGAATTCTCTCTCCCCCCTCCCTCTCTCTCTGCATCTCTCTGTCTGTCTCTCTCACACACAAAATAAATAATAAAAAATAAACAATGTAAAAAAGATAACAAAATAAAAGATGTGTGTAAAGAGAGAAGCAATTACAAATCATGGAAGTGAAAATAGGACATAAATAGGCTAAACAGGGCGATTTGGCATTTGTATTTTTACTAGTAATCTAAAAAGGCATTAATGTGGCTACATAGAAACATTATCTAAACTACAAACAAGAAACCTTAAACAAGCATCTGTGAGAGAGTAGGGACACTAAACTAAGGATATAATGAAGGGGAGATTATCCATCATGCGTGACTCTTAAAAGATGCCAAAAAAACCTCTCCTTTGAAATGAAGCTTTTAAAAGAATTATAAAACTTGTGTGTAATACAATGACAGCATAGGGCCCAACATGGGCTTAGAGAATACTGTCATTGTACAATCATAGTAGTACTTGGTACAACTCAGCTATGTAGTGTGTATGTAGTGGTTAGGTTGTCATAAAATTATTAAACAGCTGTTACATATGAGAAAGTAATACACTTTCATGCTTGAGAAGCAGAAGCAAAAAAGGATAAAGCGTGCTGTGGCACAAGGTAGAATGACGTGGCCCAGTAGGGTAGCTAAAGGAAGCAAACCTACCGGTTTGCTGCTAACAATACAAAAATAAGTAGATCACACTATGGGCAAAGAGGCAAAGTTACGCAGGGTGGTAGGTCCTGTAAACCAGATGTGTCTATGACCGAAAGTGCACTCTTAATGGCAGAATATTGGAAAAGAATATTCCCTATACATTTTAATGATTTTTTTTGTTTTTGTTTTTGTTTTTTTTGAGAGAGAGACAGAGACAGAGAACAAGTTGGGGAGGAGCAAAGAGAGAGGGAGACACAGAATCAGAAGCAGGATCCAAGCTCTGAGCTGTCAGCACAGAGTCTGACGCAGGTCTCGAACTCGTGAACTGCGAGATCATGACCTGAGCCAAAGTCAGATGCTTAACCTACTGCACCACTCAGGCGCCTCTCCTTAGGCATTTTAACTTGAGGACCAGAAATTATTTTTCACATCTAATATGTGCATATAAAGTGTGTGTATGTATATATATATATATACACACACATATATGTATATATATACACATATATATGTATGTATATATATGTACACATATATATACATACACACACATATATATGTATATGTGTATACACACACACACACACACACACATATATATATATATATATAAACTCAGATTAATAACCATGACAGAAGAAAGAAAATATGTAATTAAATTATACTTGAATTGAAGTAGTTACAAATAAGCACCTCTCATTATAGATTTTTTGTAGAGTATAAGAGAAATAGTTACCTTTAACTCCCAAATATGGATGCCCTTGAGATCTGTGTAAATTCCCTGCGAAAGAAAAACATTTATAGAGTCATCCTAAAACACTGTAACAGAAAACATTTAAAAATATATTTATTGAGAAGTTAAGAATATATTAATATATGTGCATTAATCGTGGTGGTCCGTGAACACACTGCAAGATTTTGGAAAGTGGATTTGAATGGAAAGTGTCTTCTGTGTAAGAACAGTCCCCATGTAAAAGCATAAAGACAAGAATGAGTGTAGGGTTTACAGGCAACTCTCAAGAAAGCAGCCTGACTGAGATCAAAAAAGTATTTTGTAGTCTTAGGAAATGGTGTTGGATAACTGAGTTAGATTGAGATTCCTGAGAGCTTTGAATTCCTGGATGAGGAATTTCAGTGTTATCAGACAGAAGAGAGGAAGACATCCAATTATATGAATTGACCTGATTAGAATGGTGTTTTAGGAAGCTTAACCTCTCTCTAAGTGTGTAAGGGCTATTTGAAATGGAAAATTGGAAACTCGAGAGAAATAGGAGGTATTTGCATTAACCTATATAAGAAGTGATTAGGGCCTGAGCTGCAGGTGGTAATGGGAAATGGCTAATTCTACTCACATACACAGTTATTTTTAAATTTATTCACTCATTTATTCATTCAGTTACTATATATTGAATGTTTACAATGGGCCAAGTTCTGTGCTAGCCACAAGAGATACAGCAATGACAAAGGAAGTCAACATCCCTATTCTGGAAAAATTTACAGCCAAAGACTAGGGAAGAACAAAAAATAAGTAACTTTGTATAGTGTTAAGAACTGTGAAATAATGAAGTAGGATGATAGGATCAGAAGTAATGGAGATACTGGTTAGTTGCGATTGGATGTGTGGTTAGAAAAGGCCTCAGAAGAGGTTACATTTGAGTTGGGTCCTGAATAAAGTAAGGAAATGATCCTGAGCAAAGAACATCCTAGATAAAGGAATATGAAGATGCTGAGCCAGAAGCATTCCTGGTAGGGAGATTCACTACATACAAACAGCATATTAGCTTCAAAGAATCTTTTTTAAAATTTGTTACCAACCACTTTGCCAGTTTGTTTGATTCCAAACTGTACTTATTATTGGGGCTGTTTTTCCTTAAACACCTATTGGTGTGTTAGACACTTTACATCAAAGTCCCAATCATTTTGCAAGTTCTGTCTCTTTTTTGTGTGCATAAGATAAAACATGTGAATACAAGTAAAAATGTCATTGTCTGGCATATACACTGACTCATAATAGTAAATTTGCATTCAGTAAATGAAATGCCAGGTGTTATTCTGAGAGTTCCTTGAGACTGGCTCGGTGATACATCTGCTCAGTTCCACTGGCATTGCCACTACACTGTGTCAATCATTCTCACCTCATCATGCAAAACCTCCCCAATCAGTCTCACTGTTTTCTGCCGCCTTCTGGGTTCATCTCATTTCACAACCCCTACTGGAGTAATCACCTTGAAAAGCAGTTTTGTCTGGTTGCTTCTCTGATCAATAACTGATTCTACATTGGTTATGGAATAAAGTTAACACTTTCTTGTATGCGATTCAAGTCTCTTTTTCCAGTTGCACCCCAATCTACTTTTTGAAATTCTTATCTCCCCATTAGCCCATCTTGAAATTTCCTACCCATTATCTGTGCACTGTGTCCTATACCATCTAAAATAATACTTCCCTCCCCCTAGTGTAAGTCTAACTGATGTTACTCATATTTCAAAGCCTATGTTGTTTTAATGGTTTTTCACTGACACCACACAGCTCACAATTCTCTCTTCCTTCCCGATTTCTATAACATCTGTTGTGTGTGCTACTAATGTGAGATACCTTGAACTATCTATTGCCTATCTATCTACCCCATAATGTGATATATATCACATTATACGTAGGTATTTGTTTATATTATAATTTTTCTAGTTAGAATATATGCATGTATGTCAATTATATTGTGAGCTTCTAAAGGTAAGTACAATTTACTTCTTTTATTTCTATTGACACCAGAAGAACTGTCAGCTCATAAGAAATATTCAACATGTATGTTGACTGATTAAACAGCTACATGTATATTACAAACAAGCACAATTCGTGAACTTGCTAATAGATTTATTTTTACTCCAAATAGTCAGGCTTGACTTGTTCCAGAATACGTTTCCATTTTCCCCTCTTATCCCACACATATTTCATAAAATGTGCTTTGCATGCATTCTCTCTCTCTCTCTGTATATACATATATATGTGCACATACACATAAGCATTTGTAAGTACATATATACATACCACATATGCAGATATATATAACATATATAGGATGTGAAATACATATGACACAATGTTGGCTTGACAACATAAAATCACATTTACTACTGTTGCATAGGTGATCATTAGGGTTTTTTTTTTCATTTTTAAAATGTATTTTTATACTCTATTGCTGTATGCTAAATACATATATGTTTAGAATATAACATCTTTCTGATAATTAAACTGTCATTATATAGGAAATCTTTTTATCTCTAGTCATGGTTTAGGTTAATAGTCTATTTTTTCTTTTTTTAAATTGAAGTATAGTTGACACCATTGTTAACCTTCATTCCTGAGAATTAAATAAACCAAGAGCTGTCAAATAGGACCCATTACCTATTTTTGTAAATGAAGTTTTATTGCAACACAGCCACACCCATTTATTTATATATTGTCTATAGTTGCTTTCCTCCTAAGAAGAGAAGTTGGCTAGATGCGTTACGGAGTATGTGGCACACAAAGCCAAAAATATTTACCATGGCCCTTTACAGGAAGAGTTTGCAGACACTTGTTACAAAATAAAAGAAGATGCATGCTTTTGGTTTGCATCGTTCTTGAGACGCAGGTGTCAAAGATCAGTCGATATTCTTCTGTTTGGCTTTATTTGCATTTTGTACTAAGACACATTCACTCAAAGGGACATTATTTGCCAATCATTCTTTTGTTGTTCAAGGCACTCAATTTAAGATACAGTGATCTTGAAAATGTGAAAGCTATTACAAGGACATGTCAGAAGGTGTAGAAGTTGAGCTTAATTCAGTATTATTTTCTTTCAAAGTTCCTTTGATTATGCAAGGCCTAATTAGCAAGCTAAATCATAACACGAAGAATGTGTTTGCTTTGCAAAATCAAATCAATTGCACAATTTATGTTCTCTGCAGCTGCTACTTCCCATTTTTATAGAAGCAGATCCATTCCAGCTGTGGATGTGAGCAGAGCTGCCTCCAACTCATTGATAGTGGAAATATTTCATACTCATCAGTGTGACGTGATTCCAACGACCAAAGCTTGTAAGCAAATGTCTTTAAAAAAATTTACAAGCCCAGTATTTTGGAACTGAAAAATAACTAAATTGTAATATATCGTAGGTGTTTAGTAAGCCTGAGGAAATAGAGTAATATTAGAGTAATATTCTATTATGTATTAATTTCATATTACATATTACAATGTACACATTACACATCAATATCAACGTTCAGTCTATTAATATGAGGGTTTGAATTCTATGAATCTTTTTATGCATCTCAAACTGACACATTAAATTATTGATTTATGACAAATTCTAAAAATATAATATTGAAAATATTTTTATTCCTTTACTTAAACAACTAAGGAGATACATACCTCATTGTAAAGAGACAACCAGAGTCTTGTTAATGAGTTAACAAGTGAACTCATTTGACATTCTCAATAAATTTCATTGACCTTATCACATTCAAGCATATATCTGTGCAATGTCTAAGGTATGGGTTTTGGCTCAATGTTTACTTACCAATATCTAGTTTGCTTAATAAATCCCCGACAATTAGTCATATTCTTATTTTTCTACTTCTATCAACAATTTTATTGTTATTCCCATTATTTTGGGAATAGAGCACAGTGATTATTAAACAATCCCAGAATTGTAAGAAAGTAAATTCTTGCCACAGAAAAGTAATACATAAGAACTACATGTGGTGAAATGTAAATGGAATCGCACAGTAGCTTGGATAATAAATGTAATGTATCCCTGTGCATGGACCAAGATTCTGAAGTCACTTCCATTAACTTTTCCTATGTGTTGAGAAGCTAGACGAAAGCTGAGATTTTAACCAAAGTTATTTTTCATACAATAGCACGAACACATTCTGCATTTTTATGGTTAAACCCTTGGTAATTTGCATTTCATGTTTCTAAATTTTTACTTTTACTGTAGTAAGGGTAGAATTGATTTTGAAAAGGACAAAGGGATAAAAGAAGAGCATACTGTCACTGTAATAACATATAATACTATTTAAAAGTCTAATAGATTTGGAATTTGTACATTAGCATGACATTTTTATTTGTTCATGTGGCAGTTACTTTTGAGCCGACATATTCGTTTAAAACTTAATTTAGGAAAGAATATTCATGTGGCATGTCTTGTAATGCCATTAGCACCAGTTGAGGAAATGTTCCTGAACTTCTCTCAGGATCTGAGTCATGCAGGAAGTGTTGTGTATATGAATAAGGGAAACATTTGATGAGGGTGTCTAGGAGTAGGAAAAATCCAATGGTTTTGATTTATATTTCATAAAGTGTATTTTTTTTTTTTTTATTAAATTTTTTTTTTTTCAACATTTATTTATTTTTGGGACAGAGAGAGACAGAGCATGAACGGGGGAGGGGCAGAGAGAGAGAGAGGGAGACACAGAATCGGAAACAGGCTCCAGGCTCTGAGCCATCAGCCCAGAGCCTGACGCGGGGCTCGAACTCCTGGACCGCGAGATCGTGACCTGGCTGAAGTCGGACGTTTAACCGACTGCGCCACCCAGGCGCCCCAAAGTGTATTTTTATAGTTACATCATAAAAGATAAAAACAATAAGTTTCCAGGGTGCCTGCATGGCTCAGTTGGTTGTGTGTCCAACTTCGGCTCAGGTCATGATCTCATAGTTTGTGGGTTCAAGCCCTGCGTTGGGCTCTGTGCTCACAGCTCAGAGCCTGGAGCCTGCTTCAGATCTGTCTCCTTCTCTCTCTGCCCCTCCCTACTTGTGTTCTGTCTCTCTGTCTCTCAAAAATAAATAAATGTAAAAAAAAATTTTAAATAATAAGTTTCCATGGTTGAATAATTCTTGAAAACCATTACATATTATTTTCCTTGAAAATTTAGCATTCCTTTCTGTATTAGAGGCTCTGAAAAATCCTAATTCAGGGTTCCTACATTTTTTTTGCTTTGTTTTGTTTTACTTTACCCTTCATTCTCTGTCTTTTTTTTTTTAATGACAAAATGCTTTCTTAAAATAACAGCTGTTGCCATTCTATGGAAAAAAATGATCCAGAAAACATATTGGGAAAGATGGAAATAGGTCTTAAAAAAAAAAAAAACAGATGAAAACACACATGGAGATATGAAAACCTCATAGGGTACCAGCCAGTCTCTCGCCAGATTCATTGGCACAGTAGGTGCCAATTCTAGGTTCCCTCAGGTGTTCTCTGGTTAAAAAGTGACCCTGCAAAAGAAGACTTTCAGAAGAAGCTGAGTGCGTAACAGTGGTTCTCAAGCTTCTTAAGATGGGTACTTTACGACTGGCAGGCACCTTTCAAGGAGTGCCTAGCTGTCCTCTACAATTCTCTTTGGGAATTTCTATCTGCTAAGAGTTACATGTTTCCCAAATGCCATATCCCTTGTTAAGCCATAACCCATAATCACAACATTTAACAAGAAAAAGACTATAAAACACAATTCTTTCCAAACCAGAGGGTCTTCGGCTCTTTGGCAATTACATTGAAAAAATATGGAGACCGATACATGTGTCTAATCCTGTGTTAAGGATGGAGATTAAAAAAATGATAAAGTAAAAGTCTCAAAGGAGTAAAAGGTTAGCGTAAGGTATAGTCATATATGCAAATAACCACAACAAAGTATGATAAATGCTGTGGGAGTGGAAAGAGTAAAGAGTCATAGGATGCCAGGGGTGAGAGAGAGAATACATTCCGCTTGCGGAAGACATGTAGAAGACAATTTCAAAGAATGGGTGACATTTAATCAGAAATAATTTAATAGTGAAAAATAATATAATGGAAATAATTCACCCCATGGGGGAAAATGCACTAAGAAAGCTGTTGCCTGGTCTAGAACCATATCTTAGGCTGGGTCACAAACCACCAGAAACAACCATATCAGGTCACTTTGCTATGTATCTCTAGCTACGACCCTGAGTAGTAATAGCTACTGGTATGGCCATTTAACAAACATTTTTGAGAGTTTCTTATGTGCAATGCATACTTAGTAAGTAGCAGGGATACACCCATGAGCAAGACACAAACCTCAGGTTTAAGATTCCAACAGTAATCAGGAACACGACAGGGATGTCCACTCTCACCACTGTTGTTTAACATAGTGTTGCTGGTTCTAGCATCAACAATCAGACAACAAAAGGAAATCAAAGGAATCAAAATTGGCAAATATGAAGTTAAGCTTTCACTTTTTGCAGATGGCATGATATTATACATGGAAAATCCGATAGACTCCACCAAAAGTCTGCTAGAACTGATACATGAATTCAGCAAAGTCGCAGGATACAAAATCAATGTACAGAAATCAGCTGCATTCTTACACACTAATAATGAAGCAACAGAAAGACAAATAAAGAAACTGATCCCATTCACAATTGCACCAAGAAGCATAAAATACCTAGGAATAAACCTAACCAAAGATGTAAAGGATCTGTATGCTGAAAACTATAGAAAGCTTCTAAAGGAAATTGAAAAAGATATAAAGAAATGGAAAAACATTCCGTGTTCATGGATTGGAAGAATAAATATTGTCAAAATGTCAATACTACCCAAAGCTATCTACACATTCAATGCAATCCCAATCAAAATTGCACCAGCATTCTTCTCGAAACTAGAACAAGCAATCCTAAAATTCATATGGAACCACAAAAGGCCCCGAATAGCCAAAGGAATTTTGAAGAAGAAGACCAAAGCAGGAGGCATCACAATCCCAGACTTTAGCCTCTACTACAAAGCGTTAATCATCAAGACAGCATGGTATTGGCACAAAAACAAACACGTAGACCAATGGAATAGAATAGAAACCCCAGAACTAGACCCACAAAAGTATGGCCAACTCATCTTTGACAAAGCAGGAAAGAACATCCAATGGAAAAAAGACAGCCTCTTTAACAAATGGTGCTGGGAAAACAGTACAGCAACATGCAGAAGGATGAAACTAGACCACTTTCTTACACCATTCACAAAAACAAACTCAAAATGGATAAAGGACCTGAATGTGAGACAGGAAACCATCAAAACCCTAGAGGAGAAAGCAGGAAAAAACCTCTCTGACCTCAGCCACAGCAATGTCTTACTTGACACATACCCAAAGGCAAGGGAATTAAAAGCAAAAATGAACTATTGGGACCTTATGAAGATAAAAAGCTTATGAACAGCAAAGAAACAATCAACAAAACTAAAAGGCAACCAACGGAATGGGAAAAGATATTTGCAAATGACACATCAGACAAAGAGCTAGTATCCAAAATCTATAAAGAGCTCACCAAACTCCACACCTGAAAAACAAATAATCCAGTGAAGAAATGGGCAGAAGACATGAATAGACACTTCTCTAAAGAAGACATCCAGATGGCCAAGAGGCACATGAAAAGATGTTCAACATCGCTCCTCATCAGGAAGTACAAATCAAAACCACACTCAGATATCACCTCACGCCAGTCAGAGTGGCCAAAATGAACAAATCAGGAGACTATAGATACTGGAGAGGATGTGGAGAAATGGGAACCCTCTTGCACTGTTGGTGGGAATGCAAACTGGTGCAGCTACTCTGGAAAACAGTGTGGAGGTTCCTCAGAAAATTAAAAATAGACCTACCCTATGACCCAGCAATAGCACTGCTAGGAATTTATCCAAGGGATACAGGAGTGCTGATGCATAGGGGCACGTGTACCCCAATGTTTATAGCAGCACTCTCAACAATAGCCAAATTATGGAAAGAGCCTAAATGTCAATCAACTGATGAATGGATAAAGAAATTGTGGTTTATATACACAATTGAATACTATGTGGCAATGAGAAAAAATGAAATTTGGCCTTTTGTAGCAACGTGGATGGAACTGGAGAGTGTTATGCTAAGTGAAATAAGTCATACAGAGAAAGACAGTTACCGTATGTTTTCACTCTTATGTGGATCCTGAGAAGCTTAACAGAAGTCCATGGGGGAGGGGAAGAAAAAAAATGGGTTAGAGAGGGAGAGAGCCAAAGCATAAGAGACTTAAAAACTGAGAAGAAACTGAGGGTTGATGGGGGGTGGGAGGAAGTGGAGGGTAGGTGATGTGCACTGAGGAGGGCACCTGTTGGGATGAGCACTGGGTGTTGAATGGAAACCAATTTGACAATAAATTTCATATTAAAAATAAATAAATAAATAAATAAATAAATAAATAAAATTAAAGAGCTGGGGAATTAAAAAAACAAAGATTCCAACAGTATAATGGAAAAACATGCAAAATAGGCAATTAAAGCAAGTATTTAAAAATAAATGTTTGCAAAACACTGCCTAGGTTGGTAAATCAATTGTAAATAAATTGTATTTATAAAGAATTTATGCTGAAATAGAGTGGCAAACAAAACTTTCTGATCATTGCCCTCAGGAATTTATAGTGTAAACTTTGATAAGGCTCTGATTCTAGTCATGTTTGTATATGTGTGTATGTATGTTTATATATATACATATATACATATATATATGATGTACAAATGCAAAGTTACCTCCTTTGTAAAGTAATCCCATAGCAAGCCTCAAATGCTATATAAGCAATGGTACAGGTTTAAGACTTCAAAGATGGAGCATTGTAAGTATTCAATGCATATTGTGCACATGAATCCATATACTTCTGCATTACCTGTAAAGCTCTAGTTCAATCACCATTGGAGAATTTTTCTCAATGTGCCATTTATGTTTTGTATATTTTCTGGTATTACTAGATTCCTTTATTAAGAATTAGGGATTAAACAGATAGGTAGAGAGAATTTCTTTATGTTATTGTCTCTTCCCTTTAAACTTTTGTACATGTTTAAATGTTAATAATACATTCTCTTTTCTGTTTCTTTCATGAGTAAAATCTGGACTCATGTCATGGCTTAAATGCAGCCTATGCTGGCAAGCTATACATATTAAGGTAACGTAACATTTAAAATTGAGCATTTATCCTTAAACTCAGTAATATATACATGTGGATAATTCTGGAAAAAAATGAAAAACACACACACTCAAATACACCATCTTTCTTCAGAGGAGCACTTGTTTCCCCTAGAAGCACAAACTGTTCAAAATGAATCTGTTACGGTTGAGTTCATCTTTGTAAAAATTCAATTTATAAACAATGACTCATTTATTCCTTTGATTCTTAACATGATAAAACTTCCCTGAGAGTTTTACTGTCACTGCGTAATTGAGATATGATATCTGCGTTGTTGGAAATCTTACTCTTAAAGTTATAGAAACAACATGTGATATGTCACGATGCATACTCTCAGGTAGCAGGAGCATTCCATGTAGATGTTAACAAGTGTGGAAGATGATACATCATCCATGCCAAGTTCTTAGCAGTAAATGTAGCTGCCTTCCAGGCTGGCTAGACTGCCCTCCCCCAACACATACACACACTTCTATTCAACAGAAATCAGAGATGATTTCTGAAAAAAAAATTTTTATATCATTTCTTTAAAAAAATAATGTCAATTTCTTCATAATCATCTACCTGTTAGTAAAGGAGTAAGATGTGTCACTCAAAAACTACTACAGTACTAAGAAGAGAGTATGTGGTACATCTTAATTTATTTTGCTTGTATTTTGAATTTTCAAAAGACAGTGAAAACAATAAAGACAACTTTTTCCTGGATTCCAGTGAGAAAACGGAGATGAAATGATAGTTTATTACCAGATGGAATCATTGAAAATATAGGAAGAGAATTTGTTAAAAATTTTCATGACACTACATACTAACAAAAAGTTCTAGGTCCCAGTACTCTATACACTGCATACATATTACACACATTTGTTCAGATGCCTCTGTTAATTACTGAAATGTAAATGTAGTCATATCTGAAGAGTCGAAGAGAGCTTTTTCAGTACCGAAAACTTCATCCTTTCAAAAAGTCTGCTTCCTTATCTTTGTGATTTTTTTTCACATTAGTTTGTTATTTTTTTTCACACTACTTTGTTATTTGATTTACCAAGCAGTGACCATCCTCTCTAGCGCCTTTCATCACATTCTTTCAGACAGTGATTTTATAAGATACAAGGATTCATGCTGAACATCAGAGACAGCTCTAGAGCAGCTGTTGCCTCTTAAATCTCCTCTTGTTTTCTGATTGTGAAAATTCAAAGTTAAAAGTAGCCCATTGCATCTTTAAGCAATATTCTAGTAACACATTCACAAACACACAGAATTATAGACTTCTATTTCCGTCAGGCTTCTAACTGATCTACTTTAGTACTCACTGTGATCCTGCAAGCACCTAGACTAGTAACTGGCCCATAGTTCATGCTATTATTTGTTGAACAAGGGAATTTGTGAAATGTGTAAGTGACTTTTAGATCAAGAACAAAGATGATATAAGTGCATTAATTAGGGAAGGTGATATAAAGTTAACTGATAACAGAAAGCATAACTGTTTATCTTTACATTTATCTTCTATAACTAGAATGTTCTCAAAATGGAAAGGAAAGAACAAATATTAAAAAGGAAATTAATCTTTGCACATGTCAGGATAGATCAGTCTATTCTGGAGTGAAATTAGAGCCTATAATTCCGCAGTCCAATGTAGGTCTGGGACTCTCTTTGGCAGGAAACAGCTTTACAGGCTCTTTTCGTCTTGTGTTGCTGATATTTTAATTACATGGTGCCCAAGTTCACTATAGTAAGGAAGGGTGGGGAATTATATAGGGATTTTATAGCCAGAGTTATAAGGTAAAAACAAATACATGGATGAATAGATGATAGATAGATAGATAAATGGTTCAAGAGATAGGTGGATAGATAGTTGATAGATGGATGGATAGATAGATAGATAGATAGATAAATAATGTTTCTCCACATCAGTCACATGGTTTAAACAGAGCCTCGAGGGAGGCTGGGGAATTTGTCAAACAGTATGCCTAGGAAGAGGAAATGGTGTGGTAAGCACTTTGGACTGTTTTCGACACGGTGCTCAAGGTAGATAGCCACGTTAACTGAAATCAAATCCCTAGTCCAAATTAATGGAACATTGTATTATATAAGGAATTTACATGTTTAGTTGTAGAATCATTATGAGTAATCACATTTACATTTTGGGAAAAAAAGAAGTGATGCTGAAAGAATTGAGGTGGGAAAAGTTTCCTCATATTTTGTTTTTAACAATTAAAAAAATTTCAAAGTGGCAAACATAGATTTTCTGTAAAGTTCTAGATGAGATGATTAAACATAGTTTATGAACCTCCCAACAGTAAGAGGTGGTAGCTGGCAGGCCCACCTGAGCTCACTAAGAAATCAGCATAGGTGGTGGCATAATTATGTTTGCAAATGTGACCTAAGAAGGCTGACATGGACATGGATGGAGTGGATAAAATATTTAAGGTTAGAGAACTGAACAGGGAGAGAAAACCACTGTCCAACGTTCATATGAAAAGAAAACAGGGGTGTTGGTAGACTTTAAACTCAAGGTAAGTCAACAATGTGAAAGCAGAATAAAGTGGTTAATTTGTTTTAGACTATACAGATAGATAAAATTTGCTAATAGGTAAAAAGGTAATAGATAAAATTAAAGAGTAATTAGTTGTTTATTAGCTACTATCAGGTCAAAATGGGATTCTACTTAATTTTTGACACTTGACAAAGAGGAAAAGGGCATAATCACTATGCCCTTTGATTATATTTCCTGACTCCTGCTTTCCACATTTTGTTTTCTTCTGTGGTATTGCGACAGTGTCTTAGGTAGGCTTGTTACTTCCAGCTCCAACTCTTTCCAACCTAAGCTCCACACTGGGAGCGATATTTCTAAAGTATATAATCTAATTAGGTTATTCCCTTATTTAGAGTCCTTCACTTGTTCTACTTTTCTTTTTGTAGGATAAATTTTAAATTCCTTAGAAAGATGTGCAAATTATGGAACAGTGCACTATTATTTAAACAGTAGACTATGATTACTTAGTGGTTCCAAAATAAATTTCCTCTTTTGTGATGAACATTTCTAAAGAAACAATTTAAAAAGAATTTACTAGAATCAAAATAGCCAAATAAATCACACATAGTATAAATACCTATAATTTTGTGGAACGTGATACACACACACACACACACAAATTTATCACGTAAATATATTTCTCACTACTCACTGCGATAAAAAAAAAAACACAAAAAACAATTACTTTGAATGCCCCTGGCATAGTGGTTCAAAGCGTGAACTCTGGGGCAAGATAACCCGAGCTCCAAATTCAGTTCTGCAATGTACTAATTGTGTAACTTTGGGCAAATTACTTAATACCACTGTGCTTCAGTTTTCACATTGTAACTAGGCAAAGAATAATATTTACCTTTGTGATTATTTTGAACATTAATAAGTATATATATTGTATGAAAAAGTACCTGATTCAAAGTATGTATTCAGTCAATGTTAACCCTATTGTTTGGACATTACGAGGCTACATTGTTTTAGTTAGTTTTGTTTTGCTTTTAAATCTGGCTCCTACTCTAGTCTATGTCTTTACCTTACTTGCCTTTCCCTACTCACATACTTTACTACAGCCTATTTGAATTACTTAACGTTACTTAACGTAGAATCTCACAAGATTTTCTCTGAAGAAACTGGGGAAGAGAGAAGTAACATGCTTTGCCCAGATTCATGGAGGCAATTACTCTGGTGTCCTTGAGGCCAACATTCATGCATCTAAACACAATGTCGCATAGCCCATATTGCCTCCACTTTACTCATAATTCCAGCTATCTAAACAGCCATCATTCTTCCTTGTCTTTGTTGTGCATCTCTGACTAAAATTCCCAACTATTTCATTGTATATCTGTCTTTCACATTGGATTGTCCTTCCTATACTTGAAATGTTTTTCTCTCAAAAATTGTTTTGGAAAAGTTCTACGCAGCATTCTAGACTCTGCTCACAAGCATCCCTCTCTAAATGCAACTTCTAAATGCAGACACAATTAGTTACTATTTCCTATTAGTTACTTGTACTCCAAAAGTACTTTGTGATTTCCTTTAACAGTGTTTCAATTCCTGTTATGAGATGTCAAGGAACAGGTCACTACAGTCAAGTTTGGGAAATGCTACACACTATGACTTCTAATCCTTCGGAAAATCACAAAATATATTAACAATTTAAAGTTCACAGAAGACTTGAAGGAAAGACGTCAATTTTTCTTTTGTTTTCCAGATTTGAAAAGTAAACTTTGAACCATTATTTTGGTGTAATGCTTATTAAGGAACCTCTTTTGAAGATGCTGCACAGTTAGTATTTATTCCCCTAAATTGGGATTCTGTTCAATGCCTACATTGAGTGTTGTAGTGGATCTTTGCTATTTTGGGTATCCAATGTTGGAATACATTTCCTGTTTTGGAATAACCCTTAAATATTTGGGAAACAGGATTTTGCTCACCACCATGAAAACAAAAGGAGTTCTGTCATCTATTGAGGTCTGATGTCTTATTACCTATTTTTATCTGGGAATTTGATACCTGAGGGAAAATTAGAAAGGTACAGGATATTTATTGCTGCTTTTGGCAAATTCTGTGACTGCCAGTGTCCAGTAGCATTGGAGCCATTGTTTTCCTGTTTTACATAGCTTTTACTGCACCAGAAAACAGCCACAAACATCTCAGTGGCATAAAACCAAAGCATTTGCCTCTTACTTGTGAGTTACATGTTAATTGGGGCTCTGCTGATCTAGACTGTACATGGCTGGACTTGGCTCCAAGCCATGCCTAGTGTTTAGAATTTCTCCCTATCACTTACATTCTTCTGAGACAGTGGGATACCTGGCACATGCATGTCGGAGGCACATTCCAAGTGTTTGCTATTATCATGCCCACTGACATCCCATTGGCCACAGGAAGCCACATGGCTAAGCCCAAAATCAAGAGACTAGGGAAATACATTTTTTCTACCAAGAGACCACAGCAAGGATGTGAGTGTATAATGTTATCATAATGGAATGGAGAATTGAGAGCATAATGTAATCTGCCACATGTTCTATGCATATGTTTACATGGCTGACACTTAGTTGAGCCTTAAGTTCTTTGGTTCCTGCTGTAGAGTGTTTCTCCAGTCTTCCTATTAATTCGGTGAGCATCTTGATACCCTTTACCAAACGGTGACGTTTCAAATTATGTGGCATCATATGGGCATGTGTGAGAGAGTCTTTGGCCAAAAAGATGAAATCCTCAGGTGATGTCAGGAGGCAATGTCCCACCCTGTACCTTAGTAAATCCAAATCCTGATTTATGAATCTTCTCCATGATACTTACATTCTCCCATCAAACATTTATTATAGGAAACCTTGATCATTACATAGAATATAATTTTTTAGGAATATAATTTAAAAATAATGAATGTCTTTATTAGGATGTAACTATTTCAGGTTTTTATTCCAAATTCCTTCTGTGTACTATCTTTTCAACCAATATTGTCACCAAAATACTCACTTTCATAATTATGGTTGAAAGTAATGATATGTATGATTTTTTTCTCCTAGTAGGGACCAAATTTGGCAAAGGTGGGGGTCTCCAAATAATTACACTGGTAAGTATGAAATAGTTGAGTTTTAGCTAGCAGTAACGACTTTTTCCACAGATGTAATATTCTTCCAGATCACTAAATGTAACTGGTACCTAGTTTCTTAATTAATATTAATTTTTAATATATAAGAGCGTACTTCCACTTGAGGGCAGACAATACATATTAGATATCAAAAGAATGCTAGTCAACAACAGAATAACACACCCAAGACCTGGAATGAAGAAAATTTCCAGTATATGTGGGAAAAACAAGTAAGCCTGATGATTAGTCAGTATGAATTTTTCTCAGTGTTCTCCCTTTTCGTTAGAAATTTGAGCATGCAGGGTAATGCACCTGCACTTCTGTGACTGCTAGAGAGAATTAAGTGAAAGCACTACTGTCTATCCAAAAAGAAAATAGCATTTTAAACTACCTTGTAATGCAAGATAATGAGCTGATATGATTACAGGCTAATAGACTCCATTACAGCACACAATGCCACTCTGGGGTCAGTCTGATATTCCTCTTCTCTCACTCCAGAGGCCACTCTGCTACTATCTTGTCTCCCTGTTTTTACTTTTAGTGTGTAGATTTACTGCTATGTTGTGTGTTTAATTTTGTTAGAAGAAAAAAAAACGCTTGGTAAATTCTGGTCTAAGCTGGTATTGGATGTCTGAAAAGTAAGTATAAAATCAATGCTTTGTAAGCTCCAGGAAAGAATATCGACTAGTAAGGAGATGCATGGCTGAGACACACAGTCAGTGACCTACACTCATCACCAGCTGCCACAAAACAGTACTGCTTCTTCAAATTCCAGTTCTTTTTCCTGAAAGGAGTAATTTCTGTGGCAGATTCGATGTGCCATGGAAGCTAAATCAGTTAAGGTTTGGGCTTATTGAATGTAACTAAAAACCTAAATATAGCAGATGAAACAAAGTAAAGTTTATTTTTCTGTCAGGAAAGATGATTTGGAGAGTAGACCTTAATTTTCGCTTATATCTCATCATCCAGAGATTAGCCACCTGACCAATCCTCCCTGCAAGGTATTAATTTTTTAATTGGAAATATTGCCACATTCAACTAAATAGTAAAGACAAAAGGACAAATGGGTATAATAGCACACTTAGTCACATATCAAGTCCAATAACAACGGTCCTGGAAGCGAATGGTAAGAGAATACCTCATGTTAAGACAGACAAACATAACCAGCAATTGGAATACAATCTCATTTAATAAGAAGAGTAGAGTACTCCAGGTGACTGTAGAGCAGAGTACTTTGAACTGTCAAAGAATAATTATACCATACAGAGTTAAACAGGCAAAGAGGACGTTATTTAAGAGGATTGCAAGAGGTCAAAGAGATGGAACTAAACTCCATTGGAACAGAAGGTAGGAAACTTGCAAGCACTCTCTGGTGAGTTAAGGAGAAAGTACTGAAAGGCCTTGGTTTGAGGGGAGCTCAATCAGTTTGATCAGGCCATCTGTGTTTGCCAACTGGTGCTTATGGAAGTCAGGCTTCTACCCTCCACAGAGACCAGGAGACAGCAAGCTATCTTGAGTACATTTTGAAGGGATGATTCCCCCTTCCTTCCTTCCTTCCTTCCTTCCTTTCTCTTTTCTTTCTTTCTCTTTCTTCCTTCCCTCTTCCCTTCCTTCCTTCCTTTCTCTTTTCTTTCCATTTCTTCTTTCCCTCTCTCTTTCCTTCCTTCCTTCCTTCCTTCCTTCCTCCTACCCTTACTTTTCTTTCTTTCTTTCTTTCCTTCCTTCCTTCCTTCCTTCCTTCCTTCCTTCCTTCCTTCCTTTTAGAGAGAAACTATACAAGCAAGCAGAGCAGAGGGGCAGGGAGCAGAGAGAGAACCTTAAGCAGGTCCCACACCCAACATGGAGACCAAGATGGGGCTCCTTCACGACCCTGGGATTATGACCCAAGCAGAAATCAAGAGCCCTGTGCTCAACTGACTGAGCCACCCAGGCACCCCTGATTCCCAGTTTCTTGAAAAAGAATTCCTAGCTTATAAAAATGGCAACAGGCTGGGAGAAGATTTATATCTCAAAGGGTAGATACTATAAGAAAAAAGAAGTATGGTGGCTTATTATAGTCGGGAAGAAACTGGTCTAAAGTTTAGTCAAGCTAAGAGGAATGGGAATGTTAAGGACCTCTTGGTTAATCTCATTAATGTTGTTCAGGAACTCTAGACTATGAGGATGACAAAAAGTAGAGTAAACTTAAGTCAGTTTTTAATTTTTTTTCTTAAATTCTCTAGTCAATATACCCCCTTGTTGCCTGCACCTCAGGGCAGACTACTCACACATCCCTCTTTTTCCCCAGGCTTTGCTATGTCACTACAGGTGAAATTAATTTTGTGGACCAGTCAATAAGAACTTAAAATACATGTATTTAATGTTCTGAAAGACAAATTTGAAGTCATGGTATATATTAAAATGAACAAGAAATTAGGAAACAAAAGTTGGCAGAAATGAAATAAGAAAAATGTATATGAAGAAAAAGCACTTAGGCATATTGGAAATTAAAATTATATTCACTGAATTAAATATTTGATCATGCTCAATTGTAGAGAATTAGTGAACTGAAGAGAATAGTACCAGATATTCAGCACGTATGGAAAGAAAAGTTAAGTGATTTGAAAGATAGCTTGAAAAGCTCAAACAATTTGAGCTTTTTGAATACAAGAATGGGGGGAGATAGTAAAGAAGCAATATTTAAGTGGCAAATACAGCACATGTTCCAAAATTAAAGACAAAGTTTCTCAGATTAAGTGTTTATTGTAAGTAAGGACCAATAAACATCATAAAATCACATCTAAATATATTACATTGGAACCTGAGAACATTGGAGATACAGAGACAAATTTTGGAAAGTTAACAAAGTAAATTTAGGTTAACGGCAAATAAAACACATTAGATGATCAACAAATATAAAGAAATTAGTTTAAAAGGATGAGGGACAATAAATGTAAAACTAAAATATTGTAGCTTGATAAACTATAAATTATGAGCATGAGCAAACTAAAGGTATTTTATAGTCATACCAGATTTAAGAAAGTTTACTTAAAAAAAAGTACTTAAGGATTTTTTTTGAAAAGCAAGTAAAACCAGCAAGCAAGAATGTTGAACATATACATTAATACAATATTTTGTATATGAATTATAAAATAATGATAATTTTGTACTTAAGTGTAGCTGAAGTTTTCTACTACAATTGCAAAGCTAATTTTGTTCTTTTACACTATAAAATGTAAAATAACTTTAAATGCATTACCACTTATAATTTACAATTAAACAGGAATGTTTCAAAAGGATAACAAAAAATCAGAAACACAATATGTAGCTCCAAAAGCAGCAGATGAAAAGCGGGATGGAGGAGGGTGACAAAATTTTATGAAGTCACCAAAAGGCAGAACGGGTAAATACAAAATTAATCATAATATAAGTGAGTCTTAAACTCATGTATTAGAAAATTGGTAGAAATGATAAGATTAAAAATTCAATGCCATTTTACTTGTGTTCATAGAAAAATCAAGAGAATTTATGTAAACAATTAAAACTACAGGAAAATTAAGCAAAATATTTTTAGATAAAAAGCTTAAAATATAAAATTTAATAATTATTCTCTATACTTATCCTTAAAATATTAAAAATACTATTCATACAATCTTAAGTTGCATTGAAATAAATATAGCAATGTATGCAAGATTGTATACGTTTTAAAACATTGAGAAACATAAAACAATACTACACTAAATGGAAATTATAAAATGCTTATGGACAGAAAGACTCAATACCTTGAACATATCAAATTGTCCTCAATAATGTATAAATTCAATGCAACTCCAATCAAAATTCCAGTAAAGATTTTCAAAGAACAGAACAAGCTGACCCAAAAAAGCATAGATATGTACAAAAGACAAAGAACAGCTAAGGTAATTTTGAAAAATAACAAAGTGTCATGATTTTCTTCCTGTAAAATATCAAAATATACTATTATAATGTCATAGTAATTAAGACAAGTTAGTATAGACAAATATAGTGAAGGAACAGAATAGTTAGCTCAGAAACAGACTCTCATTATATGGAAAGGTGAAAGAATGAATCACTGAAAAATAATGCCAAGGTAAATTGGTCACCCAAATGAAAAAGAAAAAAAAAAAAAACATTAGATTCTGATCATGTTATATACATATGCATATGCACACACACACACACACACACACACACACCACAATTTCTAACTGACTTAAATCTTTGAGAAAATCTTGAAAGTTTTAGGAAAAAAAGAGAATATATTCATGACTTCAAGATAAGGTTTTATTTCTTTTAGAAAATGCTCCAATAATACACATCATTTTAAAAGCTGAATATTTTAATTAAAATGAAGGACTTTTATATCACAAAGAACACCCTGAATGAAAAGAGAGGCCATAAGTAGGAGAAGATATTTGAAATGCACAAAACCAGTAAAATAATAGTATCCAGAATGAATATAAATATTGTCAAATTATAAACATGCATGCTCCCAAAATAATAACATTGGGAAAGAGACAACTAAAAAATCCTGACAATCTGTAGAGCAAAAACCAATTGACCAAGAAACTGTAAAAGTATAAAAAGAAGCTAAACCAAAAAGTAAACCATTGCAGTCATCCAATTGACTATGTTCAAAATGCTATGAAAAACAAGTACTAATTAGGAAATATTCATGAGAAATACCCTCATAGCGGATGGGTGTGTCCACTGGTAAGCAATTTCAAAGAGTAAATTGATAAATTGGGAAATTGAAGAAACACATATCTTCCTACTCAGCAATTCCATTTATAGGTATATTCCTGTGAGAAATTCTTGAATGTATGCGTATATAATTAAAGCATGTTTATAGTAATAAAAACTGGAAACATCCAAAATATCCATTACTGGAAGATTGAATAAGTCAATTTTAATATGTTTATATATAGGGATATCAAACAGCATTTGATATGAATGAATTAGAGTTAAATATGTCAATATGAATACATTTCAAAAACATAAGATTGAACAAAAGAAACAAATTACAAAGTGGTAAGTATAATGTAATATTTATATAAAGATTGAGAATATGCCAAACAAATGTATGTCTCACTTATGGATTAATTCATATGTAAAATAGTATAAAATACTGGAGAAGTTTCTAAAATTCCATTTGAGAGGAAAAACACCAATTAAGAAGGATGATACAAAAAGCTTTAAGCATATTTATCATTATTGTGGGTTGTGCTTTGTTCCCCCAAAATCCATACTTTAAAATCCTAACTTCTAGTACCTCAGAATTTGACCTTATAAGGAAATAGTAGAAATAGGGTTGCTGCAAATGTAATTACTTAAGAGGAGTTCATACTGAATAGGGTGGTCCTCTAATGCAATATATCTAGCAACCTTATACTGGGAAAATTCGGACACACACACACACACACACACACACACACAATACCATGTGAAGACTGGCTGCCATTACCTAAGGAACTACCAGAGCTAGAAGAGGGACCTGGAACAGATCCTTCCCTAGTGACTTCACAGGGAGCATGGCCCTTCCAGCACCTTGATTGCAGATTTCTGGCCTCTGGAACTGTGAGGTAACAAATTTCTGTTGTTGAAGTGACTCAGTTTGTGGTACCTTGTTAGGCAGCCCTAACAAACTAATATAGTCACTTTTTTTTATTTCTTGAAATTTATCTATAGCACATACTACAAACATTTAAAAATTGATAAAAGTAAGTGATAATTATAAAGGCATGCCATATTATTCTCTATGCTCTTCTATGAACTTGAAAATGACATGAGTTTAATAAATAAAAGTAGGGGCGCCTGGGTGGCGCAGTCGGTTAAGCGTCCGACTTCAGCCAGGTCACGATCTCGCGGTCTGGAGTTCGAGCCCCGCATCAGGCTCTGGGCTGATGGCTCAGAGCCTGGAGCCTGTTTCCGATTCTGTGTCTCCCTCTCTCTGCCCCTCCCCCGTTCATGCTCTGTCTCTTTCTGTCCCCAAAATAAATAAACGTTGAAAAAAAAATTTTAAAATAAATAAATAAATAAATAAATAAAAGTAGATTGTAATCCTCAAAAACATAATTACTAAAATAGAAAAGGTGGGGCGTCTGGGTGGCTCAGTCGGTTAAGCATCAGACTCTTCATTTCAGCTCAGTTCATGATCTCATGGTTGCAAGATTGAGCCCGGAGTTGGGCTCTGTGCAGAGCCTACTGGGATTCTCTCTCTCTCTCTGTCCCTCTCTTTCTGCCCCTCCCTGCTTGTGCTTTCTCTGTCTCAAAACAAATAAAGAAATAAACTTATTAAAAAGGCATTTAACTAAGGAAGCTATAACGTGAATATTAAGAAATCAGTTTTATGGACAGCAAGAAATAAGTCCTAAACAGTACTAAATACTGGAATTAGTACACCAAAAATCATTACAATTAAGAAAATTATTCTTTAACTTTAAAAAGCAAAACTCTGAAGGGGTGCCTGGGTGCCTCAGTCGGTTGGGCATCCGACTTCAGCTCAGGTCATGATCTCACAGTTTGTGGGTTCGAGCCCCGCGTCGGCCTCTGTGCTGGCAGATCGGAGCCTGGAGCCTGCTTCGGATTCTGTGTCTCCCTCTCTCTCTGCCCCTCCCCTGCTCATGCTCTGTCTCTCTTTGTCTCAAAAAGAAATAAAAAACATTAAAAAAAAGCAAAACTCTGAAAAATCCAATTAATAAAAAGCTTTATAAGCAGAAAACATGTTAAGAAGACATTGATATTGTCAAAATATACAGAGATGATTTTTTAAAGATTGATGATACAGTTATCAAAGTCATATACTAATATATTTAAATATATTTGGAAGGAGAATCTTTTAAAAATTAAAAGTCACCTGATATATATCCAAGAGAAAAATCCTAAAATCCTAATGTACACATGTGGAAAATATATATCATATAACTCATAAAGGAGGAAGTATACAATTTGAAAAATGATCGAAGTTCCACATCACATAAATACAAATTAAAATCATGAAATGTATTGTCACGTACCACTCTACTTCAAAGAAATCCAAACATCCAGGCATAGCAAGTGCAGGTGTTGTAATTGCATGGACCACTGCAAGAAAATGAAAGATGATAGAGGCTTTTGACATTTCCAAAGTAGAAACATCACTCTGAGCAAGTCCTTAGCACATTGTTCTGTATATGCTCCTTTACCTTTCTCTCCTACTAGACTGAGAACATCTTGAAAGCAACAATTTTGTTTTCGATTTGATATTCTTCAGCACTTAAAAAAAGAAAAAAGAAAAAATACATATGGAAATGCATAATGGTGGCAATATTATAGGTAAAAATTAAGTCTATTACATGGTTAGGAAAGAAATAATTTTGCAATATTTATCAAAATCCTTCCAAACATTCTCTTCTGCAATAAATCCATTTCTTGAAAACCAGTCTAAAGAAATAATCAGACACTTTTCCAAAGAAGACATCCAGATAGCAAACAGACACATGAAAAGATGCTCAACACTGCTTGTCATCAGGGAAATACAAATCAATACCACAATGAGATACCACCTCACACTGGTCAGAGTGGTTAAAATTAACAACTCAGGAAATAGCAGATGTTGGCAAGGATGTGGAGAAAAGGAAACCCTCTTGCATTGTTGGTGGGAATGCAAACTGGTGCAGCCACCCTGGAAAACAGTGTGGAGTTTCCTCAAAAGCTTCAAAATAGAATTACCCTATGACCCAGCAAGTGCCCTCCTAGAAATTTATCCAAAGGATACAGGAGTGCTGATTCGTAGGAGCACACGCACCCCAATGTTTATGGCAGCACTATCAACAATAGCCAAATTATGGAAAGAGTCCAAATGTCATCAGCTGATGAGTGGATTAAGAAGGTGTGGTGGTGGTGGTGTGTGTGTGTATAAATATATATATATATATATATATATGGAAGCAATGGAATACTTGGCGATCAAAAAGAATGAAATCTTACCATTTGCAACAAAGTGGATGGAACTGGAAGGTACTATGTTAAGCGAAATTAGTCAGAGAAAGACAGATACCACATGATTTCACTTATATGTGGAACTTGAGATACTTAACAGATGCTCATAGGGGAAGGGTAGGAAAAATAAAAACAGAGAGGGAAGCAAACCATAAGAGACTCATAAATACAGAGAACAAACTGAGAGTTGATGGGGGTGGTGAAAATGGGTTATGGGCATTAATAAGGCGGGCATTTGTTTGGATGAGCACTGGGTGTTATATGTAAGTGATGAATCACTGGATTCCATTCCCAAAGCCAAGACTACACTGTATGTTAACTAACTTGTGAATAAATAAAATAATAATAATAATAATAAAGAAATAATCAGAAAACATAGGATTTTATCAAATATGCTCACTTGTAATAGTAAAAAACCAGAAATCACCTAAATGTTCAGCAACTAGAGGATTTTGTAAATTATATCACACATGTTACTCAATCCTTTAAATAAACCTGATCAAGAGATTTAATAAGGTAGAAAACTCACAGTACATCATGACTCAGTTTCCCCAATTTTATAAAGAGAATAACTATGTAAACAAAAATCAGAGAAGGGGAACACATACCAACATATGAAGAATGCATATCTTAAAGTGGTGGACTAATGCTCCATTTTTATTCTCTTATTGATATCGTTGTGCATTTTCCAATTTTTTTAAATCGTGTATTGTATTACAATCATGAAGCACACTTTTAAGATTTTTTTCCTTTTCATTACTGTTAACCTTTGTCTTGTTGCAAACTGGTTTGATTCAACAAGTATTAGAAAACCTACATTGCACTTGGCAAAAAAAAAAATGTTAAGGAAAATCAATATGACAAGAACCCATGAGACAACGTGCTTGCAATCTAGTTAACATAAAGGCAAAAAGGTATCAAAAGTAATTTTAAGGGCTTATCATCTCTTGCCTGATCTATTATAACAGATTCATACATCTCTTGCCTCCTGCTATACTGCTCTTCAGTTTATCTTCTGCACTGTTGCCAGAATGCTCTGTCAGAAACACAGATTTCATCCTGCCCTTGTCTTCCTAAACTTATTTGGTTCCCCTTTGCCTGAAGCACTCATTCTCAACCATGACTGCGCATTAGAATCACCCTGGTAAGCTTTAAAAAATGTCCGGTGCCAGCCTTTCCTCCCCACTGTGATGCTGAGTTTCTGATTTAATTATTCTTGAGTGGGGCCCAGGCAGCAACATTTTTTAAAGCTCCCTAAGATTAAGTACCTTATGATGGCATATAATGATTGTGGCTATCTTTCTAGTTCCATTTCTTACCCGTTCTCTAAGCAGACTCGGGATTGTAGGCTGTCTCTTGAATATGACATACTATTTCACAACTGTGTGTTTATCTATGATTCTCCTTCTCCCTGGAATGAACTTCCTTTCCTTATGAAGTGGAATTCCCCTAGTCACCCTTGTCACTCTTTAAAATTCTATTGAAACAGTCCCTTGCTAAGTAAACCTTCTCTGATACCCTAAGGCAGTTAGATGCCCCTACCCACTTTGTTTTAAAGAAGCCCAAACACAGCCAGACCTGGAGAGATTAGGTGCTGCTGCAGGGTGACTCATTAAAGAAATAGAATGTGACAGGATTTTGACATTTTAAATGTAGAACCATCACGTGATAGAGACCTTGGTACACTATTTGGTGAATGTCCCTTTAGGCTGTCTCCTCACACTAGAGGGAAAGCTTCTTAAAGGTGAGGATTTTATCATGTTCCTCTTTTTAATTCTTAGCACTTAGTTCAATGTCAGGCAGTTTCTAGGTATTCAAACAATGTTGTTGCATGTAAACATAAGAAATAACTAATCTGGTGTATGATAAATGCCAAATATATGGCACAAAACAAATATGGTAGGGATTCAAAACAGAGCAAGTTTCCTGAACCAACTTTTCACTGCATCACAGTGCATGGGAAGCTTTGGGTTCATGCAGACCAGAGTGCTTCTTGCTAGCTGTGTGTGTGAACAACTCACCTAACCTTTCTAAGCCTCCACTTCTCCAAGTGTAAGGAAAATCATCTCTGTTTCATTGGGTTGTCTATAGCCCATAATATGCCTGAGAGATACAAGTGGTGAAGGAATATTGGTTCCTACCCCTCTCCTTCATTGTTTACACTATTATAATCGATAGTTTCTCAAGAAGATATTTGCTCCTAGGAAGCAGAGAGGACTTTGGTGCTATTTCATAGATAGAACAGTGCTGAGTGCAAACCATGTTCTCAATAGATCGTTTTTTAATTAAAGGAGAAATTATATAAAGCTAAAGGCTGGGTTATATTGCATATATGAAAATGTAGCAAGATGGTGAGAAGCCTACTGAAAATAAAAGAGGTGAAGCATTAACAAAGTAGAAAGTAAAGTTATTAAGGCAGGGGTGCTAGAAGTCAACTCGGTGAAGTAGATGTCTCAGGTAAGGCATTCAACAGAAGAGGGACTAGAAAGTGAGCTTCAGTTTTGAAATTTTATATAATGGGGAGGCATAGAAGCATTGGAGAAGAGCATGACACGTTCTTCAGCTCAAGATTCAGAATTGTTCCCCAGATTTGAACAGAGTAAAATAGAAAAGTTGTTTGAGAATAGAAGTTGATTTTAAGCATTTTGTGATTTTATTTTTTTATTTCTATTTTCTAAATGTCTTTAAATTCAAGTTAGCTACTATACTAGTATTGCTTCAGGAATAGAACCCAGTGATTCATCACTTACATATAACACCCAGTGCTCATCCCAACAAGTGCCCTCCTTAATGCCCATCACCCATTTAGCCCATCCTTCCACCCAACACCATTCCAGCAACCCTCCACTTGTTCTTTAAGAGTCTCTTATGACTTGCCTCCCTCTCTGTTCTTATCTAACTTTTCCTACCATTACCCTTTGTTTATCTGTTTTGTTTCTCAAATTCCATATGTGAGTGAAATCATATATTGGTCTTTCTCTGACTGACTTATTTCGCTTAGCATAACATACTCCAATTCTATCCATGTTGTTGCAAATGGCAAGATTTTATTCTTTTTGATCACTGAGTAATATTCTATTGTAGATATATGTCACATCTTCTTTATTCATCAGCCGATAGACATTTGGGCTCTTTTCATAATTTGGCTATTGTTGATAGCACTGCTATAAACATTGGGATGTATAATACACCTTTGAATCAGCATTTTTGTATCCTTTGGGTAAATACCTACCCTTTCGTGCTTAGTAAATAATAAATATTATTATTGCTAATCACAGATGTGAAATAGTCCTGAAGTAGAGTAACATCAAAAGAAATAAACATGAAGCGTGGTATGCAATTATTATTACTTGAGAAATCAATAGATAATTATAGATAAAGACATAAAGAGCATGCATATTAATAAATACAATACAATTGAAAATGAAATCAAAAATTGAGAACCTGAGAAATCAGAAATTTTATATTCAGCATTATACAGGTGGTCATGCATGGTATGTCCAAATATAAAAGCCCAGTAGGCATTTGGAGAGGTGGGACCGGATGGACTCATAATTATACAATTGTTGCAGACATGATAGGTTACAAGATTAGAGCAGATGAAGACATTCTGGCTCAAAATATGAAAAGGCACTGAAAAGGCAAGGCAAGGATAAAAAGAACAAAGAAAAAGAAGACCAAAGTTGCCTCCTTCAGAACAAGCTTGTGTTAGGAGCCCAAGAAAAAACATACAATCTTGTATGTGAAACAATCTTGTATGTTACGTATAACTTTAATGTTTTGCTTTGTTTTGTTAACAAGGAACAAGATTCAAGGAAAAGTTAAGTCCTCTTTGGATCTATTTAAGGCAATCATTTTATTTTATTTTTTTTCTTCTGTTAAAATAATTTTATTGAGACCTAATTCATATAGTTCACTCTTTCAAAGTATACAATTCAGTGGTTTTATTATATTCACAAAATGCATATTAATCACTGATATCTAATTCTGGAACATTTTTATCACCCCCTAAATAAACTCTATACACAATAGAATCATACCCTATGTCCCTTTTCCTCAGCTCCTACTTTCTGTCTCTATAGATTTGCCTATTCTAGACATTTCATATCAATAGGATCATATAGTATTTAGTCTTTTGTGGCTTCTTTGACTTAGCATGATGTTACCAAGTTTTATCCATGTTGTAGCATGTATCAGAACATTATTCCTTTTTCATGGTTGAATAATCTATTGTATTGATATACATATATATATATATATATACATATACACACACACATTTTCTTTATCCATTCATCAGTTTGTGGACATTTCAATTTTTTGGTTATTATGAAGAATGCTGTTATGAACATTCCTGTACAAATTTTTCTGTGGATGTATGTATTCATTCACCTGGGTTATATACCAAGGAGTGTAATAATTGGAGTATTTGGTAATTTTATGCTTAACATTTTGAGTAAATGCCAAACTTTTTTAAAAAATGTTCATTCATTTTTGAGAAAGAAAGAGAGACAGAGCATGAGTGGGGGGAGGGGCAGAAAGAGAGACGCAGAATCCAAAGCAGGCTCCAGGCTCTGAACTGTCAGCACAGAGCCTGACGTGGGGCTCAAACTCATGAACACGAGATCATGACCTGAGCCAAAGTTGGACGCTTAACCAATTGAGCCATTCAGGCACCCGCAAACTGGTTTTCAAAGTAGCTGCACTATCTTACATTTCCACCAGCAATATTGGAGCATTCCAATTTCTTCACATTCTCACCAAAACTTGTGTCTTTTTGATTGTGGCCATCTCCTAGTGAACATCTCCTTGTGGATTTTATTAGCATTTCCCTAATTACTAATGATGTTGAGCACCTTTGTATGTCCTCAGCGGCCACTTGTATATCTTCTTTGAAGAAGTATCTATTCAAATCCTTTGCCCATTTTAAAATCAAGCTGTCTCTTTATTGTCGAATTCTAAGAGTTCTTTATATATTCTTCATACTAGACCCTTATCAGACATATGGTTTGCCAATATTTTCTCCCACTCTGTAGGTTGTGTTTTCATTTTCTTGATGGTGTCCTTTGAAGCCCAAAGCTTTAAATTTTGATTAAGTCCACTTTATTTTTTCATTGATTGCTTATGCATTTGGTACCATATCTAAGAAATATTTGTCTAGTCCAAATTTATGAAGCATTACACCCAAGCTTTCACCCAAGAGCTTTATAGCTTTCATTCCTACACGTAGCCAGGGGTGTGTTTGCCTCTGAAGTGGGTGCAGCATTTAGAATGTAAATATTCACTCACTTCATTTGTTAGTATGGTACTCCTACATTTAACTGTGCCTGACTTTCCCCCATCTGAAGAGTATCTGTTCTACAATCTTTGGAGAACAAATCTTCCCCCTTCGGCCAGGATTGGAGAGGGAAAGACATCCAGCTGCAGGGAGTAGGGGTGGAATTGAGGCACTACCAACTTGAGCAAACTGTTAATGAATGCTTCTCTTCGTAGCCCCTCTTCCACCATTGCCTCACAGGCACCAGGTGTGAGGTGTTACTCATTAAGATTTTCAGGTGTTAACTTCTATAGTATAAATTGGGCTGTTTTCGAGTTTTCTCTGTAATTGCTTTGGGATCCAGCGCTCTGAGGACTGGTGAGTAAGTTGGTTCTTTTCTATTTACTTTTCAGCTTTAAAAAATCATGCTGTTTTATTGTTTGGAAGCAAGGAATACCATTCTTTCACTGGGAGAAGTGTCTTTATTAATTTGTCTCTTTCTTGTGTCAAAACCTCAGAAAAAGCCAAATTTAAATAATCAAATCAATAGTATTTAGTAAGTTTATTGTGCATATAAGAACAGTTCATGAACTGGAAGCTTCCAAAAATAAAAACTGATGTAAAGCTTAGGGGCATGAAGTTACAGGATGGATTATAAAGTGAAAATGAGGAAGTTGTTTTAATCTTTACATGGTTATCAGTGGGGGTTTCTAGATGGCAAGGGATTGGTTAAAAGTGATTATCTCCTACCATTTTTAGGAAGATGATTTAAATGTTTTTTTTATGATGGTTAGAAGTATTTATAAGAAATAACTTGAGTTTTGCTTATGTTCATGAAATAAGCTCAATTTAGTTTTTACTTATATGTGTGGCTTAAATATTTTTGTCTGCTCAGGGAATTCTCAAGTCTGGTCTCCATTTTGTACTTAACACTTGAAGCAAAGTCAAGCTGTGCTACGTGATTCCCCCCCCCCCCCCACTTTAGTTCTGTCTACTTAATAATTGGTATCAGTTTCTCTACCATTTTCTTACTATGTTTTCTGACATTGTGGTTTCCAAAGTGGTGGTGAATCATTTAAAAAAAATTGTCTTTATGGAAATCTTAGTGATAGAGGTTGTCTTAGAAACTCCTAGTCAGAGACCGTTTTGAACCAGAAACTATTGATTTTGTTTAGAAAACTGTGTGAGCTGATGGGACGAAAAAAAAAACAAAAACTGAAGTCGGGGACGCTGGTTTTGGATATTCTTTTCCTGAAGAGAGAAAGCCTTTCACCACATTAAAAAAAATTTTTTTATTCATTTATTTATGAGAGACAGAGACAGAGCATGAGCTGGGAAGGGGCAGAGAGAGAGGGAGACACAGAATCTGAAACAGGCTCCAGGCTCTGAGCTGTCAGCACAGAGCCCGACGTGGGGCTCAAACTCATGAACCGTGAGATCATGACCTGAGCCGAAGTCGGATCCTTAACCGACCGAGCCACCTGGGTGCCCCTCACCACATTTTTTAAAAGTGACTTTTCCCATCACCTGAGGCTTATTTCAGTATATCCAGGTAAGCACACCAAACAGGTGTTTAATGAATGTGCTTAGGCAGCTACTTTTTTGAGTGCTTCTCTTACAGCAAAACTCCTTAAAAGAAATGTCTACACGGTTTACCCTGCTCACTCCCCGGGGAATAGCACTCAACTCTATGTGTCTAAAATAGGATCAATAAGATGATGGATCCAAAACTTATAATTCTTCTTTAAGTTTGCACGTATTTAACCAACTACCACTTGGAAGCCTAGTGGGTCTGAAAAAAAAAAAATCTTAATTAAATCCACCTACTTCATCTTTTCCAGACAGAAAATGTTGTTTCTGTCTCCACAAATGACTCCCATTTGCCTTGCTTCTCAGATCCAAGTCCTAAGAGCCTTTCATTTTTTATTGAAGTATTTTAGACATAACACCATAATAGTTTCAGGTGTACAACATAATTTCATATTTGCATATATTGGGAAATAATTAACATAATAAGTCTAGCTAACATACAGCGCCATATATAGCAAATGAACCCCTTTCATGTAAAACCTGGGCACTTTCGAATGGTTGCTTCTGCCCTGGGCCCTGGAGTGAGTGTGTGCCATTGAGTCTGCGCTACCTTTAAGAGGTGTGCCTCCATTTCCCACAGCCCCAAGGGTCTCATGACCGTAACCCCCACTGGATTTCAAACTATACATTGTGGGCGCTCAGCTCTCAGGTGCAGGTTTTAAAAGTTGGGGTGCTTGATGTGGGATATGAAAACTTAGCTCTTCAAAGAGAAGATCCAGCTTTTAAGTTCCTTCCTAATTATGGGTCAATGTGCTGGGTGGAGGCAATGGGGGGGGGTGAGTTTATAGCAAAACTGTCTCAGCCCTTTCTATCCACCTTGACGTGGTTTTATTTTCAGTTGCCCAATAGGAAGGAGTTGCTCCACTAGTTTTCAGGGGTTTTTGTTGGTCTGTGTGCGGAGGAAATCGTTGGTATGTGTCTGTGGGAGATGAATTTAGGACCTTCATACACTGCCATCTTGAACCAGAACCTAAGGCAATGATTTTAGAAGATAATTTGTTAAAATGGTTTCCCATCATGTGTGTTTGCTGCTTGAGCATGAGACTTTGTAAGATTATTTCTGTTCCACTTCCCAAAACCACATACCAATTGTGTGTAGTCGTATGGGTAAAAGAATGACATTTCTTAAGTTTATCTCTGATAAAAAGGTTATAATTACATAGACGTTTTACCGAATAATTTATAGATACTATGTGGTAAATTTCATGTTGTATACATGAAATTAAATGGCAGCAGTGTTGCTTTAATCTAAAGTAAGCCGATTTTAAAAGCATCGTTTTTCAGCATGCTTCCATCTGTGCCTTTGATCTGGATGAACTGATGGGCATTCTATCCCTTACAAATTAATGTCCAATTAAAAGCTGCTCCTGGAAATAGGGATGTTGGTCATTTTCATCAGGAACCATGAAATAGCAAATTTCTTTTAGTATTTGAATGTGATAGAAATTCATAGATTTCCAAACTTAGAGAATTTTTTAAATAAAATTCAAAGCCAACAAAACAACTAGATAAATTACTTTTATGGTAACTTAAACAGAAATCTTTTCTGTGCACATTTTCGTGCCAACCCTGAAAATGAAATGCCTAGACGTTTCCTAGAGGAAGAGATACTCTAGTCTATTTCCTTTCTTTTTTTTCTAGAAGGCTGTATCCTTTTAAAAATGAAATACCTTGTAAACACCCCAATATTACACATTGTTTTTTAAACTAACAAAAAAGGGCAATGGAAAATTCCAAGCCTGCAGATTACACAACTCAGACTGTGTCCAAAAATTTCTTAAATAATAGAAAATGAAAAGCTAGAGGTAGCAAGATAATTTTTTTTTCAAATTGTGCAGTGTGTGCAGCCCCCGTTGCGTGAAAAATGGGCTGGAAGCTACTTTTGACAAACACAAGGACTCGTGCTTAAATGCCGGAAGACTTTGCTGGTCTCCCTACAGTAATGTAGTTAGCTGACAGATGTTAAACAAAGCTCTCTTACTCGGGGACTTCTTACTGATAGGCTTCATAAATACCTTTTCCCCCCAAAACAAAAGA
This sequence comes from Prionailurus viverrinus, assembly GCF_022837055.1. Taxonomy (NCBI): domain Eukaryota; kingdom Metazoa; phylum Chordata; class Mammalia; order Carnivora; family Felidae; genus Prionailurus; species Prionailurus viverrinus. The sequence continues at coordinate 99,252,369 of NC_062567.1, forward strand.
CAGAGAAAAACATGGAAGATTGTTTTGCAATTGATAGGTGATAATGCTGCCAGTCCTAATCCCAGATCCTTGAGAGTGTTGGTCCTTCAACTATCAAAGTGGAATCCTAGGACTTTAACATACACACAAGTCACTGGTGAATCAGTTAACTAGATAACTGCCTAAATTTTGAGACTGAAGACTCCTGTAGCAAGATCCCATTGTAAAATGTTAGAGAATTAAGGCAAAATAAATCCTAATGATTTTAATTAAACCTCTATTTTCATTATTAAGTGAACAGATAGATGCCTGCAGGCAGTAACCTTTTTTTAAAAATTGAGGTATAATTGACATTAGTTTAAGGTATACAACATAATGATTCAATATAGTATATGTTGTGAAAGGACAATTAGTCTAAACACCCATCACCGTACATAATTGCAGTTTTTTCTTGTGATAAGAACTTTTAAGATCTATCTCTTTCAAATGAGCAATATATTATCATTAACTGTAGTTGCCATGATATATATTACATACCCATGACTTATGGTTTAACTGGAAGTCTGTACCTCTTGAACCCCTTCACCCATTTTGCTCACCCCTCTATCTCCTGCCTCTTGCATCATCCCCAATCTGCTTTTTAAAGATTGTACATATAAGTGAGATGATATATGTCTTTCTAGGACTTATTTCACTCAGCATAATCCTTTCAAGATCCATCCATGTTGTTACGTATGGCAAGATTTTATTCTATTTTATGGATGAGTAATATTCCATTATATGTATATCCTACAACTTGTGTATCCATTCATCCATTGATGGACACTTAGGTGGTTTCCATGTCTTGGCTCTTGTAAAATAATGCTGCAATGAATATGAGGGTGCATATATCTTTATGAATTATATTTGTTTTATTTGGATAAATACCCAGAACTACAAGATCATGTGATAATTCTATTTTCAGTTTTTTGAGGAATCTCAATACTGTTTATCAGAATTGTGCACCATTTCTAGAAATGTAAATGGATGCAACAAGGGTTCTCTTTTCCACATCCCCACTAACACTTGTTATGTATTGCTTTCTATAATAACCATTCTAACAGGCATGAGGTGATACTTTATTTTGGTTTGATTTGCATTTCCCTGTGTGCGATATTGAACATCTTTTCGTGGGTCTGTTGGCCATCCCATCTTTGGGAAAAGGTTTACTCAGATCTCATTTTTTGACTACGATTGTTTGGGATTTTTGTTCTTGAGTTGTATGAGTGCTTTACATATCACAAAGTATTCTTCTAAGTTCCATAGCTATGAGATTTCTGAGAGATTCCCATCAACCCTCTCTGTGTTGGTACCTTCCAGTTCTTACGACACATGGCCCTCTTATATATGTCCAAATTAATGTCAGTGTTTAATGGGATCCTACTTTCAAAGTGCTGTCACAGGGATCCAAAACCTGTCTCCCTCACACCTTTCCCAGAGAAGGTAATGTCATAGAGTAAGTTCTACTTTTAGCCAAGTGAAAAGGAACAATGATTTCCTCTTTCTTAAGAAAGAAGCCATCTGGATGGAGGATGGAAGGAGTGAGGAAGAAAGCTGTCCTCGCTTCCTCATGGCTTTTGGAGCCCACTGCACTGAGGCCTGTAAGAGGAGCCCTGATGTGTCACTTGCCTCCCACACATCCCCAAATGGTTTTCTTAAATTTGCAAAGCAGACATCTTTCATTTAATTTTCCAAGAAATGAAGTTTGAAGTCAGCTATAAGCAGTCTTGGGTGGCTGCTTTTTGTTTGAAGAAAAACAATCTAGAATTTTTGTCTTTGAAAATATAGTCTATTATTTTTAAGTCTTTTGCTTATGTCTCAAGAAACTGGACCCCTGAGCAAACCTAAAGTGAATTGAGGCTGAACTAGTTAAATATTAGAATGTGTGGAAACACTTCTTCTTTATTTTACGTTGCTGATTTTATTAGCAAATGCCATAAATTTCCAATAGAGAAAAAATAGCAATAGGAGAAAGAGTCTATAGTAAAACTTGTACAATTCTGTAAATTTAGTGTTTGGCAAAAGGCTTGCTGGTACAATTCCTATTTGAAAAATCTGAGAGAAGACAATCAGGCTTGGAAAAATAAACAAAATATCTCAGTAGAGTCAGAGTCTGCTAGCCTTGATTCCATAATGTGGAAGCAAGAGTAAGAGCACATACTGGAGTCGAGGTTGAAATAATTGATCTATATCCTCAAGTTAACACTGTTGAATATTTACTAAAGGTCTTAACATCCCCAAAAGCCATATTGATTTTTTTCCAGAAAATTTCTAATTATTTCCAATAAGACTGAAGTGACAAGGTAGCAATAATGCAAAGACAAGACTGTTTTCCCTTCCTTAACGACCCCTAAATCTTAAGTGAGATTTAAGAGCAGTAACTCCCTGCTTAGCCTCACACTCTCCTTGTAACTCTGTAACCTGAACTCATTCCCACTAAGGACTATAAAGACACTGCTTTTACTGCTTCCCTACATTGCCCATCCAGAGTCTCACACTAGAAAAAGAAAAATTTCAAAGAATCATAGCAGTTTTGAGTACCCACCCCCCAAAAACAACACAAGGTAAAGGGGAAGTAGAGAATCTAATTTGGGTAAAGCAAGCTGAGAGGGACAGTCCTTCCTATCCTATCCCTGAAGAAAGATAGTAGCTACTATGGGGCACCTGGGTGGCTCAGTCAGATAAGGACCTGACTTCAGCTAAGGTCATGATCTCGTGGCTCATGAGTTTCAGCCCTGCATAGGGCTCTGTGGTGACAGCTCAGAGCCTGGAGCCTGTTTTGGATTCTGTGTCTCCTTCTCTTTCTGCCCCTCCTCCCTCCCTCCCCACCCCTCGGAAAAATAAACAAACATAAAAAAAAAAGATAGTAGCTACAATGAACCAAGATCTTCAAATTCTATTGTAGACTATGCTTATTAGTTGAGCTTTGTGAGCAAAGGGTTTAAAAAGTCCAGTATACATGAGGATGATCTCTGGTCTCTTCTCTGGTGGCAATTTCTGAAAAGATGATGGAGAAATCCAATAGGGATAGAGAAGGTTTTTTGCTTTGAGAAGCCAAGCTCTTTTGTCTGTCTTTCCTCTTCTACCTTTTCTTCCTATCCCCCCAACTTCTCTTCCTTGATTCCCATACTGTCTCCAAAATAGAATGGCTCTTGAAGTTTGTCTCTAGGCCTTGGGGAGGAATGCTCTGGTTAGTTTTCACCCCCCTCTGTTTATTTTTTAAGGGGAAGGCAAACAAGTTCATTCGGGCAAGTCTGTTTCACTAAGGAATTGCTTTAAGATTTGAAGATAGAGCCTCAGCTTGGAATAAAAACCCTTCTGTGCATACTTTACCCATGAATGTTTTTTACTTGGGAACCTCATTTAGAAGTGGGGTTGATCTGGAACAAGCGTAAATAGCATAACTCAACTTTAGCTTCCACCTGATGACATTTGTACCTGACTCTTGTTTTGAGCTATCTCTAATTTGCCTTTGTTTATTAACATTATTCCAATTTACTAACCTTATTTGGCTCATTCATATGACCAAAATAATGAATTGAATTGAGAGAATATAAAATAATCCTACTTATGATGAAATTGCAACCTAGTTGAGAAGATTGAACATACAGATATATATATAATATATATATATAAATATATATATAGCAATAGTATTAATAAGTAGCATGAAAGTAGAAAACAAAACATAAAAACTTAGTCACTCTGAGTAAAAAATTTTTTCCACTTAGGGTTATTAAAGAAGTTTATATAGAAAGGGTGGGTTTTGAGCAGTCTTGATAAATGAGTAGAAGGCCAGTAGTGGCTTACACTAACAGTTATTCCTTGTATGAGAATGATAAAGAAAAGCAGGAAATGCTGAAATCCTGGCCATTCTCAAGAATGGGAGAATAGTTAAGTTTGAGAATACTTAAATGGTGAGAATTAGAACTCAAAACTTGGAATAGGATCAGACTGTGAAGAGCTTAAATTCTAATCGGAGCTCCTTACAGTTTAATCTGAAGGAAGTGAGGGTCTACTTAAGGTTTTGGAATAGGGATTCAAATTAATAATACAGAATGGCTTATTTGGTAATGATAGGCTTGCTACTTCTTCCAAAGCCAGACTTACATCCCCTCTGTCCATTAAAAGAGCCCCTTTATTTGCCTCAAATCTGTCAATTCTACCAGAATGATCTCAGCATAACACAAAGTGGACCTTGCCCTGTCCAAACCTTTCAATGGCGCCTTAATGGTTATGGGATAAAGGAAACATGATTTCATATGACTTTGCAGACCTTTCATGCCTGGAAGCCTGCTTCTGCTTCAGGGTAATATCCTGTCATTGTGCATATGAAGAGTTAATGACTATTTGGATGAGAAACTGAAGAGAATTTTAAAATGTGAAACTGGCTTAAATAAATTATAATATAAGGAAGGGAATTTGAAGTTTACTTTATCTTGAATGACTTAGAAAATGTTGATAATCATTATAAAATTAAACCAGAAGAAAGGCAGCTGGGTTAGTTAGGAAAGAGATAATCATTTTGCATTTCAACTTAGTGAGAAACCTGCAAAACTATCAGGTTAAAAACTTGGCACATGCAATTGATAGATGGGACTCAGAACTCAGCTGGGGGTAAAAGTAGAGCTAGAAATTCAATTTTGAGAATTTTAGGCATAATGGTGAAAGTAGAAGCCACACAAATTATTAAAATTGACAAGAAAATTATGTAGAAATAAAGAGAAACTAGAAATGCATTGAACATTTTATAATGTGCACAATTAGTAAGTGGGTGTAAGAGACTCCCAGAAAAAGAGACTCCTTATCAGGAAAGGTTCCTTTGAGTCTTTCGAATACTACACAGGTGCACGCATACACACACACACACACACACACACACACACACACACACACCACACACGCCTCCATGCATGCACTCACTAGCACATACATACTACTCCACTTTTTATCTCCATATTCTGCTTTTTCTTCCTAGGACTTTTCACCATCACTGATTTATCCTTAATGTATGTAATAGATATCTCCCCTCATGATAGCAAGACTTTGTTTCATTCCCACTTTATATTTCCTCCTTGAACAGTGTTCATCACATGGCAAAATTTTAATAGCTCTTTGTTAAAATAGCTGAATAAAAAATGAATGCATAAATTCACATTATTCTGGGCCATTTTCTAGCACTTCTTACCATTTCTTAGCATTTGGGAATGGAGAAAATAAGTGATTCACTCAGGATTTGAAACGAAGGAATTCTGGGAGCTATCAGACACATTGTTGAAGAGATGGATCAAGGAACCCAACTAAGAAAGAAGCAAGTAAGGCAAGAATGGGATTATAGGCTTAGAAAGTATACACTAGCATTTGCAGGCATATAGAAGCCAGAGGAGACATTGTGGTAAGGATAAGAAATGTTAAATTCTAGATCCTGACTTAGCTCATGCTTCCTTCCTTCAGGGATTTATTTTTTATCCACTTCTATGACTTCAATTGTCATCTAAATGAAATATGTTGAGTGGCTCTAAAATAAGAATTCAATGAAAGTAAGCTATTTTCTTTTATGTATTTGTTTATATGCAGAGGTCTCCCACTCAGGTTTTCTGACATTGCTAGATAGCTCCAGATTTATCATTGTAATTCTGACCTCCAGTATCTCAGGTATAACTTGTTCAAAATAGAATTTATCAATCCTTTTCAAAGAAAAGCTTTTGTTTCCCTATGCCACAGTAAATGCCATCATATACCCAGTCTTGCAAGTTAAAGCCTTTAGAATCCTCAATCACCCTCCCTTTCAGACAGAGCGCCATCTACTCACCATATCCTGCCAAATCCTGTTCAAAGATCTAACACTGCAACCCTTCTAGTTTAGAGACCTACCATTACACTCCTAACCTGTTTTGTTCCACTTAACAGCTGTTGATAAAACTACACCATCTTCCACATTGTTGGTATTGCTATTTTTCTAAAACCACAACTAAGTCAACAACATTCAATATATCTGATGGCTCCTAACTGACCACAAAATGAAACCATTGATTGACTATGGGTGCATTGTGCCAGATGCCTGGAGTACAGTGATGAACAAAGCATTTCTGATCTGCCTTTCCTATCCTGGCTCCCCTTAATTCTTCAAGCTCATCTACAAGCATGATGTTATTACCATCCAAGAGTATTTCAAGACTTTTCATAGTTTACTGTCTTTGCACGTGCTGATTCCACTGTCTAGGAAATACTACCTATTGAAGTTCAGATGAAAAACTTTTCGAATGCTATTCCTTTTGTAAAATATGCATGCCCGAGGCCAAGGAATTTTCTCTTACCTGTCCTAGGACTTTGCTGTTTTTCTATTTTAGTAGTGAATAGTTGATCTTTCTTTTCCCTTTTTGCAACTTCTTATAGAAATGTATATGCCAAAGTATAATACAATGCTTGACATATCATACACACCGAATGAATGGGAAGCAGTACTGGGAAACATTTGAACACTCTGGAGATTGGGTACAGTTAGTGGAAGTTACAAGCACAGAGTTTGTAGGGAAACATGTAATTTGAATTCTTAAGTCATTACTTTTTTTTAGAACTTGAGCAAGTAATTTAATCTTTTTCTTTTTAAAATTATTATAGTAGAACACTTCAAGCATATACAGAACCAAAGAGAATAATAGTATTATGAATTTTCCTCCTGTATTCCTTACCTACTGTCAGTTATTATTAACACACGTCAAATCTTATTTTATCCATACTCCATACTTCCTCCTTCTTTCTGAACTACTTTGAAGCAAATTTCAAACTTGATCAACTTTAATCCATACTTTATCCTGTATCAGTAAAAGACAAAAATTTCCTAAGATCAGCAAATATCTAGTCAGTTCAAAAATTTCCCCATTATCTCGAAATAGCACATGTGTTTTCTAAACAGCTGGTGTGTGTAAACTGGTATCCTAATTTCCACATTGCACATGTTGATATATCTTTTAAATATGTTTTAATATGTTTGCTCTTTTTATCTCCTTTCTGATATTTAGCCATTGAAGAAACCAATTTCTTGTTTGCCTGTAGAGCAGTGTTTCCCGAATATTAATGTACCTATGAATCACCTGAGAATCTTACTAAAATGCAGATTCTGAGTCAGTAGATGTGGGTTGAAGCCTAAGAGTCTGCATTTCTTTTTTTTTTAATTTTTTTTAATGTTTATTTTTAAGAGACAGAGATAGAGAATGAGCAGAGGAAGAACAGAGAGCGAGGGAAACACAGAATCTGAAGCAGGCTCCAGTCTGTGAGCTGTCAGCACAGAGCCCAACATGGGGCACGAACCGAACCGATGAAAGGCAAGATAGATCATGACCTGAGCTGCTGTCAGTTGCTTAACCGAGTCACCCGGGCACCCCCTAAGAGTCTGCATTTTTAACAAGCGCAATGTAAGGCCAGCTGCTGGCCCGTGGGACACACTTGAGAAACAAGACCATAGAGTATCGCCCACTGGGGACTTCGCTAATTTCATCTTCATGATGAAGATGACCTTCGGTTCAGGTCATGATCTCGGGGTTCATGGGTTCGTGCCCCGTGTGCCCCACGTCAGGCTCTGTGCTGATAGCTCAGAGACTGGAACCTGTTTCAGACTATGTGTCTCCCTTTCTCTCTGTTCCTCCCCTGCTCATTCTGTCTCTGTCTCTCAAAAATAAACATCAAAAAAAAATTAAAAAACAAGAAATGCAGACTCTTAGGCTTCAACCCACATCTAGTGACTCAGAATCTGCATTTTAGTAAGATTCATAGGTACATTAATATTCGGGAAGCACTGCTCTACAGGCAAACAAGAAATTGGTTTCTTCAATGGCTAAATATCAGGGAGGAAATAAAAAGCAAACTTATTTTTTTTTTTTAACGTTTATTTATTTTTGAGACAGAGACAGAGCATGAACGGGGGGAGGGTCAGAGAGAGAGGGAGACACAGAATCGGAAACAGGCTCCAGGCTCTGAGCCATCAGCCCAGAGCCTGACGCGGGGCTCGAACTCACGGACCGCGAGATCGTGACCTGGCTGAAGTCGGACGCTTAACCGACTGAGCCACCCAGGCGCCCCAAAAAGCAAACTTATTAAAACATATTTAAAAGATGTATCAACATGTGCAATGTGGAAATTAGGATACCAGTTTGCACACACCAGCTATTTAGAAAACACATGTGCTATTTGCAGATAATGGGGAAATTTGCCATGTTAATTAGCCATGTTCTTTGTGGTATCTTGTAAATTGGTAGTTACATCTAGAATCATGGTCATCAATCTTGGCCACACAAGGCATTACCATGGACCTTTGCAAAGTTTTCATGTCTAAGCCATACGTACTCCAGACAAGATATTTAGGATGAAAATCCTCAATTCTTCTTACCAATTTTTAGAACAAGGAGTTATTTCCCTACATCTTCCAAAAGATTTTATTTAGATGTACTTATTTGAACACATTAGACAAATAGATAAAATATATTAATATATGTATATATATAAAATAGCCAGAATTCTTTTTTTAATTTTTATTTTTTTGAGCAAGAACAGGGGAGGGGCAGGAGAGAGGGAGAGAGAAAATCGAAAGCAGGCTCTACAGTATCAGTGAACCGTGAGATCATGACTGGAGCAGAAATCAAGAGTTGGTTATTTAAGCAACTGAGCCACCCAGTTGCCCCTAACTGGAATTCTTAATAGAGAAAGAATATTGTATTTTGCATCGTAACTATTGATGAACCATTTAAATGTAAAATAGTTGCTCTTTGTGGTGGTTTTGAGGGGAGTTCTTTCCCTTTTTATTTTGGTGTTCTGTATCTGTTTGGAATGTGTAAAAACACAAGAGCATGGGGCACATGGATGGCTCAGTTAATTGAGTGTCAGACTCTTGATTTCTGCTCCAGTCATGATCTCAAGGTTCCTGTGATCAAGCCTGGCATTGGGCTCTGAGCTGATAGTGCAGAGCCTGCTTGGGATTCTTTCTCTACCTTTCTCTGCCCCTCCCCCACTCTCACTAGTGCATGCTCTCTCTCTCTCTCTCTCTCTCTCTCTCTCTCTCTCTCTCTCAGAATAAATGTTAAAAACAAAAAACTCGCAAGAGTATCCATGAAGATGTGCTGTTGTCAAAAAATGTGCCTTTGTCAGTAATAAGTACACCTTGACACTTAGCACTGAGTTCTCTGCCCATGGTCTTCCTCATGCCTGGGTTCTGCCTCTCAGGCTGCAAAGACCTTGTCCCCTTTGCAAATGGAGGGGCCCCTGAGCAGTGCCAGAGTGGGTGTCGTTCTCTGCAGCAGCTCACAAGATGAGGAAGTTCTTTTCTGTGTCCCCTAAAGCTCCCTTCACTTGTCTCAGTGAATGTTAGGAGACACCAGAAGATTCTTTGTCTTCTGAAACAATGCTATCTTCAGCTCAGCAAAATTCCTGAGGCCAGAAAATAGTGGGCCTTGCTCACTACTGGCTAGCAACAGAAGAGCGGAAAATATAGAGAACAAATTAAACCAACCAAAATATTTTTCTGTTAGAGTTACCACTGACAGGAATCTCTGGTCTAATTTCTCACTTTTCTCATGTAGCGTTAAAGAACACATGTACATTAAAATCTAGCACTAAACTTTACCTAGTAGAGACACAATTAGAGATTTTATGGATATGGATGGATAAAGCTATATGTGGGCCGCTGGAAATTTTCAGTTAATCTGAAAACTTTTAGAAACTATTTTCTTGTATGCATTTGTCCATAGTACCTTTAAAGATTCTAATCTGAAATCTGTCTAGTAATCAGAAAGTTATTACTTAAGCAGTATGCTTCAAATGAGAAGAATCCCTTTATGAGCTGGTATGCAACATATATACAGTCACTGTATTTTGTATATATAAAATACAAATATAAATACAAATTTAAATAATCAATTTCAAGTGGGTTTTTTGTTGTTACAGTTTACAGTGGGATTCAAAACAAAACAAAACAAAACCCTATACCAGGCCAGGAAACTTGGAAACATTTGTGTAAACTAGTCCGGTTTTTTTCAAACCCAGAGGCTTAAAATAGGGTGAAAGCTAAAAGTGCTGCCAGAAAACAAACTGTACTTTAGGGTTGGCTGGTGGCTAATTGGTTCCAACTGCTGTTACTGATTTATATCCATTTTTCCTTCACCATGGTATCATGGAATATATTGAGGTGTGGGTTACTTAAAAGTATGGTGGTATTATAGTTACTATGATTAACAGAATACTTCATAAATTACAAAATACAGTGACTGTATATATGTTGCATACCAGCTCATAAACTTGATCCTTACAATACTCCTGTGAGACAGGTACTACTATAATACTCCTACTGAGACTGAAACTGAGGTTCAAAAAATAAAGACACCTAGAAGAAAATCAATTGGAAAGTAGAACTCAAGGTGTGTCTGTGTGTGCGCGTGTGTCTGTGTGTGCGCGTGTGTCTGTGTGTGTGCGCGTGTGTCTGTGTGTGTGCGCGTGTGTCTGTGTGTGCGCGCGTGTGTCTGTGTGTGCGCGCGTGTGCGTGTGTGTGTGTGTGTGTGTGTGTGTGTGTGTGTATTTTAATCCATAGACTAAATCCAGATGGAATTTGGTCTGGGAGGCATAATTATGATTAGGACTAATCATATCTATGATTAAATACTCAAGAAAAATGACTTGCTAATGATGTATAATAGACTAAATAACTGCATTTAGATATCACACTGAAATTTTAAAGCACCTTTACTCCTTTAATCTCCTTTCAGCCTCCCAAGAAATCTGTAAGTTAATTCTTCAGGGCCCAAATGACAGATGAATAAACAGAGGTCCAGTGAAATTGCAGAACTCCTCTAAAATTGCTAGTTAACGTTGTGATAAAATTGGAAAAATATTCCATATTTCTGATTCCCCAGAATGATCCTTGGCACTAGAACCACTTCATACATAAATATTTACGTAGTATAAATTTGACCAACAAAACCCTATTTCGTGACCTATATCCATCTCAGGACTACAAAGCTACTTAAACCTCCATGGGGGGAAATAAGCATAGGAGAAAATAAATTTTCTTTTAAAAACAACAACAAAAAACCCAGTTATGTTTGCAATTTAGAATCAAATCTGCTCCCGTGTTTTATATAGACCACTACGACCTTTGTCTCGCTCATTGGTTTCATCCTTTGGCCCACTATTTAGCCATAAAGCAAATTATAAAATAAACATTTGGTGCAGATGAAAATGGATGTATTGTTTGCAAAGGTAAAGATCTTGACCTGCTTACAAACTACCTTGAGAAACATCCTACATCATTAAGATTTTGGCTGTTATCAATGTTATGCTTTCAGAGTTGTCTGTCTCTCAGATACATTTTGCACAGATACAATGAACATATTGTGCATTTGAGTCCCTGGGGCCTCCAGAGCCACACAGCTGTGAAAAGCTCCTCTCTTGAATTGAGTTGGGCTCAAGTAGGAAGGTTTATTGAGGCCCTTATTGGAGATGATTCAGGAGGGAAGTAGTTTTCAGCCCAATTACCACCAACTGAGTTGCGAAATCCATCTTGATACCTTTTATCCAAGGAAGAAGATTTGGATATCTGCTGCTCCTTGGAAGTTGGCAAGAAGGGCTCAGATATTGAAAAAGCAAAATATTTAACTAGGTCTCACCCTAAAATTTGAGGCATTTTTGATGGAAGAAGAAAGTAACTGCATTGCTTACAGTGACACCAAAGACTCAATGTGAATCAAATATGTTTTGATGATTCTGAAAGTCTGCTGGATGCTTCAGACAGCCTATCAGCAAGCTAGCCATATGAATAACCAGGGGTGACTTCAGAACTGCCGGTTTCCCAACCAGGGAAGACTTCCAAAGAGCCATAAGCCACTGGAAATGTGTCTGTCACAATTTAGCAGCTGAATGTAATGCTGGCTTTCCAGCTTAGGAAAAAAAAAATGAGTAAAATGCTTCAACATTGCACTGGAGTTCTCCCTATATTCAATTAAACTGTTACATTATTTAGTGGCTAGAAGTTATAATCACTAGGTATGAATATAAAAAAGTACAAGTCACGAGGAAACAAGGATCCTAAACTTCAGACGCAAATAATGTCATTGAAATACAGCAGTGTTAGGGTACTTAAGACTGCCCTAAACCTTCTTAGTCCCTTCAAGGTCTTAGTTCCTGAATAATGAAACTCAGGCAGAAGAAAGGTGCTGAAAATATCATGCATACAGGCACGACATAAATATGTCTATGCTCCCAGGGCTGTTTGCATGTTAACAGAGACTAAAATACCTTAAGTCAAAATAATGACACTCAAGGGAATTACCTTCAGGCACCAGTGAGCAGGAGAAGGAAGTATATTTCACTGGTCCCTATTCAGCACCTCAGAAATCATATAAGGTGAACAGATGATTTACTCAGCTTCATGTAAGTTTGGTCCCAAAATTAGGGCTATATTGATCTGCTCACCTAGAATGCAATAACTTCTTTCATGCCAATAATAATAAAGTGATAACAAAATTATTAACACTGTATTTGCTGCTACATTATTTTATTCTCAATAACCTTGAGTTATGCAAAACACTTAGGTTGACTGCCCCCCGCCTCCCACCGGCCTTTTTAGAAAAGGCAGACTCTGGGAATCTGTATTCCTAATAAGTCTTAGGAATTAGAGGGGACTTTGGGGCTCTAGATGCAAAGTATTCCTTGGTTATGGTAGGGGATTCCAGAGACATGCATGACCTAGCCAAAAAAAAAAAAAATTTGTATTGAATGGAAAGGGAGAATAGTAGCTATTGCTGCACTGGCAAGTGCTATGAGTGTGGCATGTGGAGGAAAGCAAGTACAGACAATAGCGAACGGGTTAAAATGAAAGGAATTAATACAACTAAAAGATGTAATAAAATGAAGGAAAGTTAAAAAGGGTGAAACTGTCCCCAATTATTGCAGTAGCACGTTTCTATTGTTAGAAAAGGGGAGAAAAATGGCTTATGATTGTTGTCACTTAAGCTGGTTTCCTGACCCAAGCTCACGGAGACACAGACTTTACCTTGTGAAAATGAGAGTTTTCCAAAAAACACATTCTTGACCAAAGTACCTTGTAAGCTGCTGCCAAATGACAAGAGAGGCGGAGTCCACAAAGTGATTTCTCCAGACTCACGTCAAGTGTTTGCCTAGGAACCTGTCGATTTGATTGTTGACTTGATTATTAACTCCATTTTATAATAAACTCTTCTACTGTCCACCAAAAAGGTAGATCTGCGTATCTAAGTAAAATTGAGGAAAAGGAGGAATTTTCAGAATAGCTAGAGGAAGCACTAGAAGTAAGGATTAGAAATAAAATGCCGAGCAGAATGAATAGTTGGGAGTACTCAGAGGTCTTTCTATATTTTTTTGATATCACGCTTTGTAATTTTCTACCATATTCCTAACAAATAGAAAATATTAGAATGAGTCACATTTTTAAATTTTGATAAGATCATGGAAGAGATTCAAATAATGGAGGCTCCGATTCCATTTTTCCAATGTGCTTTTAGGAGGGCTAGAGTGTTTGGATAGCATCATTAAGAACTGTAGCAATATGTTGCATACAGACTGAACAAAATTTAGGTATGAGGAAGAAGATCCATTAGGAAATAGTATCACATGAGCTAAGATGCGATCTTCTAGTTTTACCTCCACACATATCTCAAATTTAGGGTAAACTTTAGACCTCCATTAAATGACGGCCTAATTGGTTAACACAATTATTGATATTGCTCATGTTCTGTTACTCATGCCAGACTCTTAAGGGAATGATATTAGTTTAAGACAGAATAATAAAAGGAGTTATGAAGGTTAATGGAACCAAGGGTAGCAAAGAAGGAAGATGTTAGTTCTGGCACACCAGCTGCGTATTTCAAGCACATGAGCATCTGTCTCCTGTCGGTAGCCCTATTACTATTAAATTTGTCAAGACAACAGCGCCTAATAGAGCTTTTTTTTTTTTTTTCCTCCAGGAGAAGGGCATTTCTTGTTGAAATGAAAGAAAGAAAGTTGAAAGAAAGAAGTTGAAAGAAAGTTCTTGAGTTCATGGGAAACTCCTACTTTGAAACCTAGTTTCCTTTATAGACCTTAGACATTTCCTTTGTTTTCAAGTCTAACTGCAAAACCTCAACAAATCCGAATATAGCTACCCAGACAAAGCCAGTAAGAATATCCTCTAGAAGGGATTGCTCAATTAGAGAAGGGGCAGAAGACCAGTATGAACAGGCTTTAAGTTGCTGAGGGCTGATGAAAGACAGCATAGCTAGAGAGCACATCTCAAATACAGTCAGTGAGGAAATCAAATACTATAGCCATTGGTAAAACTGGGAATCAGGACCCAGGTCCCCGAACTGTCTGTAAGATAGAGAAACCAGCCCCCACCAACCCTGAAATCCATCACATTCCCTTCAGCCCTAGTAATGGAATACTAGGATAGATCAGTTGCCTTTGTAATTATTCCCCTCCATTACTGACTTGGTGATTAAAAATCCCCATATAATCTGTATACTGTTAGAAGAAAGTACTCCCCTACTAACTGATAAATCGTGAAATATTAGAGGCCTGATCTAATAGTTGTGCTGGAATTAGCTATTGTCAAGCAAAAATGTTGACTATACTTCCTTAGAGTTGAGCTATTGCTGGGAAGAAACTGTCCAGGCAAGAGTTTTATTTTACAGCCCTGTGGATTGAGGGATATGTTACTGAGCTCCAATCAATGGAATGTAGGTAGTAGTGACATATTCTACTTGTCCTGTCCCTTAAAAAGAAGATGAACAACCTATCTCACATATGTGATCTTTACTCTAATTTCCTTCCTCAACAAAATTGTCATTGTCCAGGGAAAATGGAAACTATGTATAGAAGACAGCAAACTGCTTTCAGCTGGATTTCTGATTGAATAGAAAATCCCCCACTTCAGCCCCCTACAATTTTAGGAAATTTGCAAATGGGCCAATTCTTGATCTGTCTTTCATCTAATGCTTGCTAAATGCAGCCTATAGCAACTCGTAACACTCTATTTCTGTCCTCATTCCTAAGAGACAAAGGCATGGGGTCTCCTGCCCTGCCTTCCAAATTATTGTGTGACAATGTAACCCAATGTTTTGTCATTATGTAACATGAATCAGCTTTTCAGACACCAATATCCATTTCCTTGTTACCCATTATCCAATTACTGAGTCAATGCTACATAGTTTTGTTTAGTCTTATGACACCAAACCACTTACAGCAATTTCTCTAAGTACAAGAAAACACTTACAAGTATAACAGAGAAATCCTGGAGTCTTAGGTTGAACACAATTACATGGTTTCTCAACCAGGTAGAAATCAAGTGATAGCAGGAAAGGAGGGAATACTACTTTATATAGTCTTTCTGAGAACCAGGATGACAGAGGTTTTGCTATCCTCCTGTGGTCACCCTGGGAATCAATATGGAAACCCAGAGATCAGGAGTCATAAGAGTAAGTGGTAGGTATCCAGAATGTTTCAATGGCACAGGTCTGAAAGCATCACATGAGCAGCCCCACGTAGATGCAAGGGACTTGCGTGGAAGAGATGACTGGGAAACCTACTTCCAAGCTGTGCAGCTACTGTTCAAAAACCAGCTATGCCATAGTTAGTACCTAGTCACCCCTGCCATATTCTGTGGCCATCCCCATAAAAAAATGTCAATGATAGCAAGAAACACAACAATCAAAATAATAAAAGTAATCACTTATTGAGCATGTATTACATGCCAGGCTCTTAAAAAGATCTGTGCTGATCATCAAACTAATCTGGATATAACAAATATCCCTATTTTGTCACAAAGGACTCAAAACTCAGAGTGTTTTGTATTTTGGCCAAGCTCCTTTGATACTATCACACTCCTATTTTGCACTCAGATTTTCGTAAGTCAAAGTGGTGCTCTTTCAGCTCAATATCTCTCTATACCTTATCTAACAATAATTTGCAAGTTCCGTGGCAAATAGATGGTTAAAACTGGAAATAGAAATTAGTGTAACTCTTAGAAATTAAGAAGGAAAAATCTTTTTATGCAATGTCTTCTTAAGC
Source organism: Prionailurus viverrinus (assembly GCF_022837055.1). Classification (NCBI taxonomy): domain Eukaryota; kingdom Metazoa; phylum Chordata; class Mammalia; order Carnivora; family Felidae; genus Prionailurus; species Prionailurus viverrinus. The sequence continues at coordinate 99,268,452 of NC_062567.1, forward strand.
TATTTTTCTATTTTACAGCAACAAAATTCAACAGCTTTCATATATAGTTAGAAAAAATTGCAGTCTCCTATTTTACTGATCCGAATTTAAGTGAAAATATTTTGGAAAGCAATTCTTTTGACCCAATAACTTATTCTTATGCAGTTATTCTAAGCCAAAAAACATTAAGTATAGAAAAGGCATTAAGCAAATGGTTTTTTCTAGCTTTATTTATACAAATTAAAGATAGGAGGCAATGTAAACATTTAACAATACCAAATGGATAAACCTCCTCTGGATGCAGTCTTACACACTGTAAAAATTGCTGTTAATATCCATTGAGAATCCTATAATATAGAAAGTACTTGTCGCTATGACAAATTAAAAAATGGTATACTAAATTGTTGATATAATAGGCACATAACTCTTTGTTTTGTCTTTTATTGACTTTATGTAATGTATACAAAACCAGAAACACCAAGAATTAACTGTAGATATTTTTATATGATGGGAAAATAATTGTGTTTGTCTTTATTTCTTTACTTGGGTATTCTTTTTTTTTTTTTCCTCACAGTCTCTTGCATGGATGATTTTTATAATGGAAAATATCTGACCTTTTATTTCAACGAGTGCAGCAGAGAATTACATTTATAAAAGTAAGAGTGATTAATGCAATTATCATCTGTAATCAGCACTCTGGATATCACACCTTCCATGACCTACTCAATAAATGCACAATCATAAATGTCTATAATATGCTAAGTAGCTTCTTAAACCCCATCAAATTATGTAGACCTATATATTTCATTTTAAACTAGTGATGTTACTTTTTCTACAGAGAAAATTAAAGTTCTGAGCTTTTAAATTATGATAGTAGGGCATTATTATTTGTCTCATCCCTATTATCCTCTCACTTGAGATTTTTAACACGGGTACTCAGGAAATGTATATACTTTGTTCCACCCTAGCCCTCTAACAAAGCCAAAGACTTCTTTCTGATAGGGTTTCATATTTGATGACCTATAGTAGATAGTTTTTATTTAGCAGTCTCTGATGCAGATAATTTCTGGCCAATTTATTCTAAAGGGAGGGCAGAATTCCATGTTTTATAGGAAAAGATGTGCCTAATTGAAGTACTCCAACACCATTACTCATTCTAAGAATCTTTATCCCGTGAACCACTATGCATTTACATTTGATTTTGTTACTTTATAACTATCAACTCCACCTCCATCATGGAGAAAGCATTGATAAGAGAAGCTAATTTCAAAGTATGTTAGGAGATCCTGACCATTTGGACCTAATATTTTCCATTTCCACTATCTCTTTAAATTATTGTAGATCAAGTTCCTAATTCACATTTGACTTTAGTCAAACTTGTTTTCAATCCTGCTACCATAAAAAGAACAAGCCAAATTCTCTTTAATAATGGAACATTATTTAATATACCAAAAGTGGAACTATGATCCTTCCTTCAATTAATATACAATGGTTCAATTCAATCCACTAAAAATTGACATTTATTTATGTTGTTGTTGTTTTTTTCCCCAAACCCAAACATCTCAGGGGCTACCTCCTTCTAGAAGTCTTCCCTGACTCCACAGCTTAGGTCAGCTGCCTCTCTTTTGGGGGTTCTCCCAGTCAGGGAGAAGACCCACCTAAATGGTAAATTAGCATAGGACTAAAATGCTGGCCACTCAACATGGCTTCCACTGTAACCATTATTGACACAGACATAAGTCACATACCAAGGAAAATGGCCATTATATTAGATTCATGAAAATCCCAGCATCTATGATCATGTCTATCTATATGATCCTCTGAAAAGTGTTACTGGGACTAAAATCACATAAGCAATTTGTCATGCCTGTTCTCATTGAGAAAACAATCAATCCTGAGGCCTTTAAGCTTTAAATGTGTGGTACCCAATAATGTATTCCTATTATTTCCTCATCAGGCTTGTCACACATGACTAATCACCTGTACACATGGAAACGATATAGTCCTAACCTCAGGTCATATAAATTATACATATAAAATATACAAACTGCAGAATCCTAGAAGAGGAGACAACTGTGATATCTGATGGACTAAAAGAGTTTAAGACTCAAAGATAAGCTTGATCAGTCTTTTGTTTGTTGAGTTTAATCATCTGCATGTCTTTATTCCTTTTCCTGTTGAAAAGAGATCTTAGGCACACAAGGTCAAGGGCCCTGAAATTAGGCTAAACTCTGGCTTCAGATCCATGAAAACATTAAGTACTCTAGGGGATGCGATGGCGGATGAGAAGAGGTTGGATAAATATCATCTAATGAGACTCTTGCATTCTCTAAAAACATTAACAATGTAATGATCACGATTGCGAGGTACATTGTCTGGGCTTGTTTACCAAAATTATTAACGAGCTAACTCTGAAAATCTCCCCTTTTGGCACAGAAGGGGTAAAGTTTTTTAAATATGAAATATGTCTGACAAGAGAAAGCCCACCAAGTCATCCAGGAGCTCTGAGGAGTTTTTCAGTGTGCTGTAATACTTCTCTCTCAGGGAGCTAGCCAGAGCACTGTATTTTCTTCAGAATCTCTAACCCACTTAAGACTCTGTTTTCTGGGCCTGGCCTTTTGTTTGTTTGCCTTAAGCCTGGACCTGATTTAGTTAGACAAGCAGCCCCAGCCAGATTCTTGTCATTCATAATCACTTCCTGACTCTTTTGTTTTTATTAATATTATTAGACTCTTCCTGACACCCTGGGAAGATACTGTCAATTACTGTCTTCCTCCTAGATAAACATTTAGATCCCAAGATACTTCAAGTTGGAATATTCATAGTATTTAAATATATTTAAAGCTCACACCACAAGTTTGCAATGTAAAAGAAATATATGGAGAGTCCTCTTACAAAGCACAAAGGCTAAAAGAAAAGAATAAGTATTAGGCAGTGGACTGAGAGAGCCAGATCTAGGTCCTAACTCTCACAAAGGCTTATTGTGTAATCACAGGTGAGTAAATCATCTAACCTTTCAACTTTAATTTCTTGTACTATCCAGATGGGGTGTTGGATCAGATGATCTCATTAGCTTTAAAATTGTACTAAACTGTCTTAAAGTACCACCTGAATTATGAGCACCTAGCCTTAATACAAATGACCCACTACATAAAGCAGTCTCTAATTCCACTGTGAACTAACTATGCCACCCACACAAAAAGATGTAGGCTCTTGCTCCGAATGCAGACCATTGTAGTTCAGTGTTAATGAGACATTGGTTAATTTTCTAATCTTTTTATGCACATTAATTTTGCACCTTTAAAAGGTGTGATAATTGTTCCTTTTTTCACAGAGTTCTTTAAAGATTCAAAAGATAATACCTAGTCTGGTGCTAGTATATCTGAAGAAGAGGACAAATAAGACTTTTGACATTTAGATAGAATTCAATTGCCTCTAGGCCATTGACTATTCTGGTCCCAAACCATGAGAGACATTGAACAAGTCAAACTGGTCATTAGACAAATAATCTATTTTCCCTCTACTTGCCACGGTCTTTAGCAAGGCTATAAATTAATCTCTAGCAGAGCCCATGCTCACAATTGAATTCACTGGAGTATCTGGTGTTTGGTCCAGTATTTAGCACATAACATGGTTTGATGTTTCATGGAAGCCATGTGGATTTGGCAATACTTAAGAAAGAATACATTAAGAAAATCCTATAGGCCAGTTAGAAGGCTATGATAGAAATAGAATAGAAATGTTTATAACTTGAAACATATTATTAGCAGTGAAGATAGAATGATGTGGATGTACCTGAGAGACATTTATAAGGTAGAAATACTAGATGATTAAGTGGATGTGAGTGGAAGGGGGAGAGAGTCTACCAGGTTTTTAGTTTGAATTCGGTAGAAGACTGTGTCATTTACAGAGTGAGTAGAGGTTTTGTACATATTAAATTGGAGATGGCTGTGAGCTATCCAAATGTCAAACAGATGGTTGAATATGAGAGTCTTGAAATCAGAAGCAATGTGAAAGCTCTAGAAATAAAGCATTCAGATGACAACTGAAGTCATAGAAGTGCCTAGTATTCCATAGATGAAAGGATACCGAATGAGAAGGGTCTAGAAGAAGACCCTGGTAGTTGCTAACACTTAACGGTAAAGTTCAGAAGGAAAGGCCAATAATGAGACCAATGAATAACAGAGATACAGGAACGAAATTTGGAAAGGTGGTATCATGAAGATCAAGGGTAGAAAGTATTTCTGATAGAAGGGAGTAATCAGCTGTACCAAATGCCACTGAGTCATGAAGATAATGAGATTTGGAGACCTCCATTAGATTTACTGACATGGAGCTCACTGGCAAATTCAGTAAGAGCAGTTCCCATGGAATGGAAAGAGGAGGAGCTGAATTGGAACCTACTGAAAAGTAAGAAGGGAAGATGTTGAGACACTGAGCACAAACAACTTTGTTTTTCTTTTTATTTTCTTTTTCTTTTTTTTGTTGTTAAGTTTGATAATGAGAAAATAGAGTAGTGAGTGGAAAAGACCACAGTGATAAATGAGGGAATTTTTTGGTCTATTTGCTTTTAAATGGAGGTGAAACGTGATCACGTTAAAATGCAAATTGGAAGGAGTTGGTAGAAAAGTCAGGTTTGAAAATACCAAAAGAAAGAGATAAGGGCAACTGTGACATTTTTGAGAAGAGCAAGCAGATGGGATTCCAAACACAAAAGAGTTGTCTCATTTCTCCCATTGTAATTAGAAAGAAAGAGGGAAAACAGGAGCCATAGGTAAAAAGTTCAATAAGCATTAGTTGAGGTAGTTCTCATTCAATGGAAGTAGCTAAGTGAGGATGAAAAGAAGAATTCAGAGATTTGAGGTGAGTAAATGTGTGTGTATACACACACACACACACACACACACACACACACACACACACACACGAGAGAGAGAGAGAGAGAGAGAGAGAGAGAGAGAGAGAGAAACCATTAAAGAGAATAAGAACTCTACAGAAGAAAAGGAAAACCAAAGACCTTCCATGAAGAAAACAAAAAACAGAAACAAAACAAAAATGGCAATCATTAAGAGTGGGGGCAAAAAAACAAATCATCATTAAAATAAATAAGGCTGGTCAGTAGAAGCAGATGCATATCCCATTTCATCACAAGTTGCACCATAAACAGATTGTTTCATCCCAGTGTTGTTTTCTAAAACTCCCACTACGTTATCTTTTCTAACTTCTCCATTTAACTCCAGAAAATACTGGACTCTGTCTCCTTTGCCTAGAAGGTTTCTCCTTTCTTTGTTCCATTTGTGAACCTAAGTTTTACTCTAGTCATGGCTCATGAGCTATAGTGTCCTGCTAGTAAAAATACCTGCTTCAAAATATATTTTGCAATGAAATAAGCATTATCAATCAGGACTGTTCCAAGCAGATTATAAACCCAATTCTTTATCTCTTTTACTGGAGTCTGCTTTAGCTTCGGCTCCAATGAGTCAGAATTTTAAAACCTTTTCAATGCTCATGCCATTTTCTTATGTATCTGAAGATGAATCTTTTAGCAGATTTACATTTTGCAAATATTTTCTCTCATTCTATACATACCAGCACTCACATGTTCGTTGCAGCACTATTCGTAATAGCCAAGATAAGAAAACAACCTAAATGCCCATTGACAGATAAGTGGAATACTACCAGCCTTTAAAAAGAATGAAATTTTCAAAATGCAACCATATAAGTGAACCTCAAGGACGTTATGCTAAGTGAAAAAGCCAGTCACAGAAAGACAAATAGTGGATGATTCCATTTATATGAGATACCTAAGACAGTCAAATTCATAGAACCAAAGAGCAGAATGGTGATTGCCAGGAGCCTAAAGGTTGGGGTTATCGGGGAATTACCAAACAGCATAAAGATTCAGTTCAGAAAGTTGAATATTGGATATCTGCTGTACAATATCGTGCCTACAGTCAACACAATTGTATTGTGCACTTAAGAATTAAAGAACGTGGGGGCACCTGGGTGACTCAGTTGGTTGAGCATCTGACTTCAGGTCAAGATCTCCTGGCTCATGAGTTCGAGCCCCACATTGGGCTCACCACTGTCAGCACAGAGCCTGCTTCAGATCCCCTGTTCCCCACTCTCTGCCCCTCCCCTGTTTGCACTCTCTCAAAAATAAGAAAACATTAAAAAAAATTAACATTGAGGAGGGCACCTGTTGGGATGAGCACTGGGTGTATGGAAACCAATTGGACAATAAATTTCATATTAAAAATAATTATTTTTTAAAAATTTAAGAGGGTGTATCTTAAGTATTCTTAGCACGAATAGATTCTAACAAAAAAAATTTAAAACTATACCATTTCCATATTAACAGTATTGTAGATTATTTGCAAACTACAGAGAACACAGAAACCCCACTTATCTCCTCACTTTAAAATAATCTCAAATAACTTGATACTTAGCCTAATGGTGCTTTTTGGCATGCACATGCCTGATATTTCAAATGGACCATAGCAATATGGTCCATTTTATGTTTTTTTAAACAACATGTTACTACAGCTATATTTGATATTACAATTAAGTCAGTCATTGTAAGTCTTATTTTAGAGGCACTTTAGGTTATCAAGACATAACTATAATGTACAAATTGATAAGGTATGAATAAAATGAGAGGAATGAACAATAATGGAAAAATAAATTATTAGTTCAGAAAAAAAACACAGAGAGGAAGTACCCTTCGAAGAGGGTCATGAGAATTTTCAGTCCTATGAAAGAAGCTTCATTATTTCCCTAGTTTTATCAGTAAGAAAAGTGAGCTACAGATGATTACTAATTTTTCTGGAGTCACACAGCTAATGTGTGATCTGGCCAAGATTTAAATCCTGGCAATCTGGAGGCAGGCCCATGTTCTTAAAATCGCCATGGTGATACTTTTCCCTTTCGCCAACCTGACTTTATCGAGCAGAAGGTGTGCACAAAGGCAAGGCAATAAAAATTCGTAATCTACTTAAGGAAGAGCCAGATGTATTCTCTAGTAGAAATAGAGGGTCAGTGGGGGGGTGGGTAATGGAAGAGGAGAGACTGCAAGTGCGGGTTGCAGATAGATTATAAAAAGCCTTAATACCATATTAAGGCAGACAATAGGGAGCTACTGAAGATTTTTAAGCAGAAAGAAGACATGGTTTTCTGTGTGCACCTCCAGTTTGTAGTATTGGCATCCCCAATTTTAAAGTTAGAAACTGCTTTTTAATTTTTTCTTCATGTCCTTATATTTTTAGTTTGTTTTTAGAGAGGACAAAATATCGACAGGAACATGAACAGTAATTGCAGCTTAGATGGAACAGGAAAGTCTGAATCTAACTTCATGGGAAAGTTGGAAAACTGTCAGACAGGTGGGGTGCAGCTTTGTCTGAATGGAAATGGCTTCACAGCTTTTGCCCCCACCTGGCAGAGCCTTCTCCTTCCTGTTACTTGTGTTGCCCAGGTAGCCGTGGTCACCCTGTAGAAACCCAAGAAGGTGGAGGCCAATAAGACATGAGATTTGAAGTCTAAGTGAATACAGCCAATAACGTGAAATGTAAATTTACTATGGGAGACAATAGCTCTGATTAGTGAAAACCTTTTCTGGTTACTTGGCCATGGTCATTTTTTACTGCTTTATGACTACATCACACATATTCTTTGCTTTCGTCTTCACTCTTTGAGAAATAAACAATGATTTTACCAAAACAATAACAGAATTTGAAATCAAGCATATAATTTAAGGGGTCTCTTCACAGCCCTTCTCCTTCCTCCAAATACTGCTTATCCTCCTGGGAATCTGTCTTTTGGCTTTCCATGATACTAGATATCATATAGAGCAAGTGTTTTGGAACTAGGTCTTTATTTTCAATCAATATTTGTAATTTTTTCCTACCTCTCTCCAAAAAAACCCCAAAACTAAACAATAGCAACAAAAAACAACCCACATTTTCCTAGAGCTACTAAGTGTTAAATAGACCTGGTTGGACCTTGATTTTTTTTTTTTTTTTTTTTTTTTTTTTTGCTTTTTCTAAGTAGGAGTGCCAGGGAAAATCAGAATGATGAAAATCTGTGAAAAAAGGACTAAAAGGATAGTGCTGAATCATTTTCAGAACACTGGTAATAGGACTGGTTCATGTGCTATTTTAGCAAATACACACTGAAGGGACAGATCATGTTTTCTCACTGGCAAATTAGACCATTTCCTTTCTTAGTTAACTATAAACAACCAGCCAAACTTGGAGCTGCCTTTATGTTGCAGCTGAAATTTGCAAAGCTATGGACTCTGCTATTCTGCTTCTTAGGGACCAAAGGTAATTAGTCACGGTTTACCAAAATGTCTCACAAACAGAATACTAAGGTGAATAAATATGCCCCCACACTTAGGAACCTTAAACAGAACAAACAAAAAGATGAAGCTTTGATCTGTTGGGTAGATTAACAGCTAGAATTGAGGGTTGATTTCTAGGGCTGAGGTCCGCCACTCCCATTTAACCTGTTTCTAAGAAACTCTGTTTAAACCAGAAAGGTCCTAAGCAAACATGTCTATCTGTTCACTTAGTCCCTCTCTTGAATCTCTTTGTTCTACACATCACCCACTTCATCACCAGCTGCCTCTATTTTGCTTTTTTTTTTTTTAAATCTAATTCACATAAAGGTAAGTGTAAGTTGATTTTGGAGGATGATAGCTTATTCCCAAAAAACAGTTCTCTAATGATGAACTTTAGTTACTGTTTCAAGGTCCACGAATCTCAGCAGTTCTTTCATGTCTCCCTGAATGATCATTCTGCAGCAAGACTTGAATCTTGAGAGCTGAGGCATTGGATCTAAAGTGCCTAGACTTGAATCCCAGGTCCGCTGCATGAATTTGCTCAGACGCAGTTATGAAAACCGGCTTGGGCACCATACTTCCTATGGGTGGTTTTAGTTTCCTCATCTCTGCAGGTGAGATGATAGTAACAATGCTTACCTTAAAGGATGGATGGAGAATTAAAGGAGTTAATAAATGTAAAGTGCTTAAAACCATTTGGTTATAGCAAGCACTCAGTTGTTAACTATTGTTCATGGACCTCTACACGTTTTTCTCAGTTTTTCTAAAGGAAGAAAAGATGGTTGGTGTCAATTTTGGTATTTGTTCTTAAGGATCATTATTACAAAGTAAGAATATATGTTAAAGTTTGGATTTATGATTTGTGGCTCCAAGTAGTTGCAATTCCCTCTACCAAACTTAGTGTTTTTACCGAGCCACCCTTCTTACGAAGGTGGGGGAAGCCGCAGGAGAGTTGTTGTTCTGAAATAGTAGAAATAGGCTTCAGTTTGTGAAACGTATTTCAAATACTGGCTCTGCCACTTAAAGTCTAGGCTGTTTGCTAAATTCTTATTAGTCCTCTGTGAGGTGAAGGTACCAGTTGTCTGTTTTGTTGGGTCATGGTAGTATATGGAGGAAAACACTCCTTCTTAATCAAATGCCATATTATTATTTTTTTTTTCTGAAATTTATTGACAAATTGGTTTCCATACAACACCCAGTGCTCATCCCAAAAGGTGCCCTCCTCAATACCCATCACCCACCCTCTCCTCCCTCCCACCCCCCATCAACCCTCAGTTTGTTCTCAGTTTTTAACAGTCTCTTATGCTTTGGCTCTCTCCCATTCTAACCTCTTTTTTTTTTTTCCTTCCCCTCCCCCATGGGTTCCTGTTAAGTTTCTCAGGATCCACATAAGAGTGAAACCATATGGTATCTGTCTTTCTCTGTATGGCTTATTTCACTTAGCATCACACTCTCCAGTTCCATCCACGTTGCTACAAAAGGCCATATTTCATTTTTTCTCGTTGCCACGTAATATTCCATTGTGTATATAAACCACAATTTCTTTATCCATTCATCAGTTGATGGACATTTAGGCTCTTTCCATAATTTGGCTATTGTTGAGAGTGCTGCTATGAACATTGGGGTACAAGTGGCCCTATGCATCAGTACTCCTGTATCCCTTGGATAAATTCCTAGCAGTGCTATTGCTGGGCCATAGGGTAGGTCTATTTTTAATTTTCCGAGGAACCTCCACACTGCTTTCCAGAGCGGCTGCACCAATTTGCATTCCCACCAACAGTGCAAGAGGGTTCCCGTTTCTCCACATCCTCTCCAGCATCTATAGTCTCCTGATTTGTTCATTTTGGCCACTCTGACTGGCGTGAGGTGATACCTGAGTGTGGTTTTGATTTGTATTTCCCTGATAAGGAGCGACGCTGAACATCTTTTCATGTGCCTGTTGGCCATCCGGATGTCTTCTTTAGAGAAGTGTCTATTCATGTTTTCTGCCCATTTCTTCACTGGGTTATTTGTTTTTCGGGTGTGGAGTTTGGTGAGCTCTTTATAGATTTTGGATACTAGCCCTTTGTCCGATATGTCATTTGCGAATATCTTTTCCCATTCCGTTGGTTGCCTTTTAGTTTTGTTGGTTGTTTCCTTTGCTGTGCAGAAGTTTTTATCTTCATAAGGTCCCAGTAATTCACTTTTGCTTTTAATTCCCTTGCCTTTGGGGATGTGTCGAGTAAGAGATTGCTACGGCTGAGGTCAGAGAGGTCTTTTCCTGCTTTCTCCTCTAAGGTTTTGATGGTTTCCTGTCTCACATTTAGGTCCTTTATCCATTTTGAGTTTATTTTTGTGAATGGTGTGAGAAAGTGGTCTAGTTTCAACCTTCTGCATGTTGCTGTCCAGTTCTCCCAGCACCATTTGTTAAAGAGGCTGTCTTTTTTCCATTGGATGTTCTTTCCTGCTTTGTCAAAGATGAGTTGGCCATACGTTTGTGGGTCTAGTTCTGGGGTTTCTATTCTATTCCATTGGTCTATGTGTCTGTTTTGGTGCCAATACCATGCTGTCTTGATGATTAACGCTTTGTAGTAGAGGCTAAAGTCTGGGATTGTGATGCCTCCTGCTTTGGTCTTCTTCTTCAAAATTCCTTTGGCTATTCGGGGCCTTTTGTGGTTCCATATGAATTTTAGGATTGCTTGTTCTAGTTTCGAGAAGAATGCTGGTGCAATTTTGATTGGGATTGCATTGAATGTGTAGATAGCTTTGGGTAGTATTGACATTTTGACAATATTTATTTTTCCAATCCATGAGCAGGGAATGTCTTTCCATTTCTTTAAATCTTCTTCAATTTCCTTCATAAGCTTTCTATAGTTTTCAGCATACAGATCCTTTACATCTTTGGTTAGATTTATTCCTAGGTATTTTATGCTTCTTGGTGCAATTGTGAATGGGATCAGTTTCCTTATTTGTCTTTCTGTTGCTTCATTGTTAGTGTATAAGAATGCAACTGATTTCTGTACATTGATTTTGTAGCCTGCGACTTTGCTGAATTCCTGTATCAGTTCTAGCAGACTTTTGGTGGAGTCTATCGGATTTTCCATGTATAATATCATGTCATCTGCAAAAAGCGAAAGCTTGACTTCATCTTTGCCAATTTTGATGCCTTTGATTTCCTTTTGTTGTCTGATTGCTGATGCTAGAACTTCCAGCACTATGTTAAACAGCAGTGGTGAGAGTGGGCATCCTTGTCGTGTTCCTGATCTCAGGGAAAAAGCTCTCAGTTTTTCCCCGTTGAGGATGATGTTAGCTGTGGGCTTTTCATAAATGGCTTTTATGATCTTTAAGTATGTTCCTTCTATCCGGACTTTCTCAAGGGTTTTTATTAAGAAAGGGTGCTGGATTTTGTCGAAGGCCTTTTCTGCATCGATTGACAGGATCATATGGTTCTTCTCTCTTTTTTTGTTAATGTGATGTATCACGTTGATTGATTTGCGAATGTTGAACCAGCCCTGCATCCCAGGAATGAATCCCACTTGATCATGGTGAATAATTCTTTTTATATGCCGTTGAATTCGATTTGCTAGTATCTTATTGAGAATTTTTGCATCCATATTCATCAGGGATATTGGCCTGTAGTTCTCTTTTTTGACTGGGTCTCTGTCTGGTTTAGGAATCAAAGTAATACTGGCTTCATAGAATGAGTCTGGAAGTTTTCCTTCCCTTTCTATTTCTTGGAATAGCTTGAGAAGGATAGGTATTATCTCTGCTTTAAACGTCTGGTAGAACTCCCCTGGGAAGCCATCTGGTCCTGGACTCTTATTTGTTGGGAGATTTTTGATAACCGATTCAATTTCTTCGCTGGTTATGGGTCTGTTCAAGCTTTCTATTTCCTCCTGATTGAGTTTTGGAAGAGTGTGGGTGTTCAGGAATTTGTCCATTTCTTCCAGGTTGTCCAATTTGTTGGCATATAAGTTTTCATAGTATTCCCTGATAATTGTTTGTATCTCTGAGGGATTGGTTGTAATAATTCCATTTTCATTCATGATTTTATCTATTTGGGTCATCTCCCTTTTCTTTTTGAGAAGCCTGGCTAGAGGTTTGTCAATTTTGTTTATTTTTTCAAAAAACCAACTCTTGGTTTCGTTGATCTGCTCTACAGTTTTTTTAGTTTCTATATTGTTTATTTCTGCTCTGATCTTTATTATTTCTCTTCTTCTGCTGGGCTTAGGCTGCCTTTGCTGTTCTGCTTCTAGTTCCTTTAGGTGTGCTGTTAGATTTTGTATTTGGGATTTTTCTTGTTTCTTGAGATAGGCCTGGATTACAATGTATTTTCCTCTCAGGACTGCCTTTGCTGCGTCCCAAAGCGTTTGGATTGTTGTATTTTCATTTTCGTTTGTTTCCATATATTTTTTAATTTCTTCTCTAATTGCCTGGTTGACCCACTCATTCATTAGTAGGGTGTTCTTTAACCTCCATGCTTTTGGAGGTTTTCCAGACTTTTTTCTGTGGTTGATTTCAATCTTCATAGCATTGTGGTCTGAAAGTAAGCATGGTATAATTTCAATTCTTGTAAACTTATGAAGGGCTGTTTTGTGACCCAGTATATGATCTATCTTGGAGAATGTTCCATGTGCACTCGAGAAGAAAGTATATTCTGTTGCTTTGGGATGCAGAGTTCTAAATATATCTGTCAAGTCCATCTGATCCAATGTCTCATTCAGGGCCCTTGTTTTTTATTGACCGTGTGTCTAGATGATCTATCCATTTCTGTAAGTGGGGTGTTAAAGTCCCCTGCAATTACCACATTCTTCTCAATAAGGTTGCTTATGTTTATGAGTAATTGTTTTATATATTTGGGGGCTCCGGTATTCGGTGCATAGACATTTATAATTGTTAGCTCTTCCTGATGGATAGACCCTGTAACTATTATATAATGTCCTTCTTCATCTCTTGTTACAGCCTTTAATTTAATTTAATTGTCTGATATAAGTATGGCTACTCCAGCTTTCTTTTGGCTTCCAGTCGCATGATAAATAGTTCTCCATCCCCTCACTCTCAATCTAAAGGTGTCCTCAGGTCTAAAATGAGTCTCTTGTAGACAGCAAATAGATGGGTCTTGTTTTTTTATCCATTCTGATACCCTATGTCTTTTGGTTGGCGCATTTAATCCATTTACATTCAGTGTTATTATAGAAAGATACGGGTTTAGAGTCATTGTGATGTCTGTATGTTTTATGCTTGTAGTGATGTCTCTGGGACTTTGTCTCACAGGGTCCCCCTTAGGATCTCTTGTAGGGCTGGTTTAGTGGTGACAAATTCCTTCAGTTTTTGTTTGTTTGGGAAGACCTTTATCTCTCCTTCTATTCTAAATGACAGACTTGCTGGATAAAGGATTCTTGGCTGCATATTTTTTCTGTCTAGCACCCTGAAAATCTCGTGCCAATTCTTTCTGGCCTGCCAAGTTTCAAAAGAGAGATCAGTCACGAGTCTTATAGGTCTCCCTTTATATGTGAGGGCACGTTTACCCCTTGCTGCTTTCAGAATTTTCTCTTTATCCTTGTATTTTGCCAGTTTCACTATGATATGTCGTGCAGAAGATTGATCCAAGTTACGTCTGAAGGGAGTTCTCTGTGCCTCTTGGATTTCAATGCCTTTTTCCTTCCCCAGTTCAGGGAAGTTCTCAGCTATGATTTCTTCAAGTACCCCTTCAGCACCTTTCCCTCTCTCTTCCTCCTCTGGGATACCAATTATGCGTATATTATTTCTTTTTAGTGTATCACTTAGTTCTCTAATTTTCCCCTCATACTCCTGGATTTTTTTATCTCTCTTTTTCTCAGCTTCCTCTTTTTCCATAACTTTATCTTCTAGTTCACCTATTCTCTCCTCTGCCTCTTCAAGCCGAGCTGTGGTGGTTTCCATTTTGTTATGCATTTCGTTTAAAGCGTTTTTCAGCTCCTCGTGACTGTTCCTTAGTCCCTGGATCTCTGTAGCAAGAGATTCTCTGCTGTCCTGTATACTGTGTTCAAGCCCAGCGATTAATTTTATGACTATTATTCTAAATTCACTTTCTGTTATATTATTTAAATCCTTTTTGATCAGCTCATTAGCTGTTGTTATTTCCTGGAGATTCTTCTGAGGGGAGTTCTTCTGCTTGGTCATTTTGGATAGTCCCTGGCGTGGTGAGGATCTGCAGGGCACTTCCCCTGTGCTGTGGTGTATAACTGGAGTTGGTGGGCGGGGCCGCAGTCAGACCTGATGTCTGCCCCCAGCCCACCGCTGGGGCCACAGTCAGACTGGTGTGTGCCTTCTCTTCCCCTCTCCCAGGGGCGGGATTCACTGTGGGGTGGTGTGGCTCGTCTGGGCTACTTGCACCCTGCCAGGCTTGTGATGCTGGGGATCTGGCGTATTAGCTGGGGTGGGTAGGCAAGGTGCTCGGGGGCAGGAGGGGCAGGCTTAGATCGCTTCTCCCTAGGGGATCCACTTCAGGAGGGGCCCTGTGGCTGCGGGAGGGAGTCAGATCTGCTGCCGGAGGTTTGGCTCCGCCGAAGCGCAGAGTTGGGTGTTTGCGCGGAGCGAGCAAGTTCCCTGGCAGGAACCGGTTCCCTTTGGGATTTCGGCTGGGGGATGGGCGGGGGAGATGGCGCTGGCGAGCGCCTTTGTTCCCCACCAAACTGAGCTCTGTTGTCAGGGGGCTCAGCAGCTCTCCCTCCCTTTGTCCTCCAGCCTTCCCGCTTTCCGAGCAGAGCTGTTAACTTATGACCTCCCAGACGCTAAGTCGCGCTTGCTGTCGGAACACAGTCCCTCCGGCCCCTCCGCTTTTGCAAGCCAGACTCGGGGGCTCTGCCTGGCCGGCGAGCCGCCCCTCCGCCCCGGCTCCCTCCCGCCAGTCCGTGGAGCGCGCACCACCTTGCCGCCCTTCCTACCCTCTTCCGTGGGCCTCTCGTCTGCGTTTGGCTCCGGCGACTCTGTTCTGCTAATCCTCTGGCGGTTTTCTGGGTTATTTAGGCAGGTGTAGATGGAATCTAAGTGATCAGCAGGACGTGCGGTGAGCCCAGCATCCTCCTAAGCCGCCATCTTGCCGCAACTCCCTCAAATGCCATATTAAAGGGGAAAAAGGAGGCTTGTGTGGGGTACAGGTTTAGCCTTGGTAGGAATTACATTCGTCTTCATTTCTACTTCCTGTTAAATATCCGATGCTACCAAGTGATCCATTAAGTGTTGATCTTAGTTAAATGGTGGGCACAGGATTCATATCCCTTTGGAAGGGGTACTTTGGTGGCCCAGCTGGCTGAAAATCCAACTTAATTTTGGCTCGGGTCATGATCTCACAGTTTGTGAGTTTGATTCCCGTGTTGGGCTCTGTACTGACCATACGGAGCTTGCTTGGGATATTCTCTCTCTCTCTCTCTCTCTCTCTCTCTCTCTCTAAAAAATAAATAAACATTTAAAAAATTTAATATCCCTTGAAGGCTAATCAGGCAATGTGCAGCACTGACTAACTTTCTCTGCAGATATCTCCCTTGGCTTCTGTAAGATTTCTGATTTTCCTCCTACTTTATTGTCCACTCTTTCTAGAATGCTTATTATAGGCTTCTATCTTTTTAACAATTCCATTTGAAATCCAAATTATTCAGTATTCTTTGCTTGCTCCGATGCTATTAGTACTCTACATTTCTTTTGGATGAGATTAATAGCTTCAACCAGCACTTATAAGGGGGTTACTCCCAACACACAACTGTCAAGTTCAGCCTTGTCTCCTGTACTTTCAACCAACTAGCTACTTGTTGTAAACCTTCATGTGATGTCTCACAATCATCTGAAACTTGATCATCCCGTACTGAACCTAAAACATATCCAAAGAAAAGATGTTTTTTTTCTATTCTGTTTTCAAAAATGGCACTACTATCTACCTGATTGTTCAAGCCAAAAGCCTAAGAAACATCTTAGAAAAGTGTGTTGTACGTAGCTTCCGTTATCACCTCTAATGTATTCTTCTTCTTTAATAGTATGTCTCAAACCCATTCCCATGTTATGTTGTTTTATTTTTTTAAGTTTATTTATTCATTTTGAGAGAGATAGAGAATATCCCAAGCAGGCTTCACACTGTCAACACAGAGCTTGACATGAGGTTCCAACCACGAACCTTCAGATCCTGACCTGAGTCAAACCCAAGAGTTGGAGGCTTAACCAACTGAACCACTCAGGCACACATCCTCCCCTATTTTAATTTAGTCCCTTAGAGTTTCTTGATTGAGTGTAACAGCCTTAAAGTATTCTATGGTGAATATCTCACCCCCTAGTCTTTACTCACATTGTGATCATAGTCCTCTCTTTAAAAAGTCTTTAAGAGGGGCACCTGGGTGGCTTAGTCAGTTGGGTGTCCGACTTCGGCTCAGGTCACGATCTCGCAGTCCATGAGTTCGAGCCCCGTGTTGGGCTCTGGGCTGATGGCTCAGAGCCTGGAGCCTGCTTCCTATTCTGTGTCTCTCTCTCTCTCTGCCCCTCCCCCGTTCATGCTCTCTCTCTGTCTCAAAAATAAGTAAAATTTTAAAAAAAGTCTTTAAGATTGAACTTGGCTTTCTCCTGCTTAAGAACTGTAATGCCTTGACCCTCCCCTCACTGCACACAGAGTTGTAATGGCTTCCCACAACTTTTAGAAATACATTTGAAAATATATAGACTAGTCCATGGGCACTTCACATTCTGCCTCTGCCTCTTAGTTTTTTCACTGGAGTGTGCATGCAGTATCCACATTTATCACTCTGAGGTCAGAGGGCAGTTTGTGACAGATCTTTTACCCATCAAGAATTCTTTCTGTTCAAAGAATTACACTTGAAATGCTCCTTCTATTGCGCCAAATTATTTCCAGACACAAAGGAATGAGGCAGAGATAGCTATCTACTATTTCGGAGCTATTTGCTATGAATCCAGAAGGTTTGGTGACTTGCTGTTTAAATAACAAGTTAAACAATTAGTTGGAATCTATAAGCTGGTTCAAGCTGTGTGGAGTAGAGGGTACCTGAGTTAATTAATCTTTTCAGACCTTAAACACTCAGAGTATAGGAATCCTATCTTACAGATTATGTATCCCTAGGGCTTAATACAATGCCCAGTCCATATTAGGCACTAATTATCATTTAGAGAATAAGAAAATGCAATGGGGCAAGACATGACGCGTAGGTGCTTGACCCTGGACTGACTTCCTACATTCCTGCTTTATGATTGAATTAAGTGTGGTAGATGAGAAGAGGAAAGGAGTTTTAAACATTTTGTATTGAGATGGAATTTATACATAGTAAATAGTTATTAAATGGACAATATGATGTGTTTTGGCAAATGTATGCACCAGTATAAATACCACTCCAATCGAGATAGAGAAAATTACCATCTCTGTTTTTGTTTTTGTTTTTGTTTTTTCCCCACGCTCCCTTTCAGGCAACCCCCCACCCAAAAGCCAACTTTGTTTATTTCGAACACCATAAATGAATTTGCTTGTTCTTGGGTTTCATAGAAGTATAACCAATGCAATGTATACATTTTTGTGTTTGGTTTCCTTTAGTCATTTTAAAGAGTAAAATCACGTTAAAGATGCATCCGTGACATTGAAAGAATCAACAGTAAGTTATTTGTTGATTAATAACTTCTCATTGCATGCATATAAATAGACCAAAATTTACTTATAATTGACCTATTGATGGACATTTCTAACTCTTGTAGAGGTCTTAAATATTTTTCACTAAATATATTCCCTTTTTGGATGATATTATGAATGGTTTTGGTTTCTAAATTTGATAATCCCACTGTTCCTCATTTATAAAACTACAATTGAAATTTATACGTTGTCCTTGTGAAATACAACCTGGATAATTTGCTTGATGTAGCATTTCTCTTTTGGTAGATTTATGTGAACTTATAACGAACACAAAATTATGTTGTCTATGAAAAAACACATTTTTCCTTTCAATCTTAATTTTCTTTTACCCATCTTACTACACTGGATGGAAATTCCATTGTAATATTGTTAAAAGTGGTGAGGGAGAGACCAGCTTGTTGGAACCTTTAGAAAGTAAAGTATTTAATTAATAGGATGCTTACTGTAGTCTTCTCTCATAAGTAATCTTTATCAGACTGAAGAATTTCCCTTTTGTTCCTATTTTGCTGAGAATTTTTACCACGAGTGGGCATGGAATTTGATCAAATACTGTTTTTGCACCTATTGAAGTGACAATATAATTTTTTAATGTTTCCTAGAATTTACCATTGAAGTCATTTATGCCTAATGTTTTATTTGTGGGAAAGTTTTACATTTTGAATTCAAGTTATTAAGAGTAGTACCGTTCAAGATCTTTGCTATTTGCTTCATTTTGGTAACCTATGTCTTTTAAGGAACTTCTCCATTCCATCAGAGCAGTCACATTGATTGGCATAAAATCGTTCGTAACATTCCTTTATTCTTTGAATGCTTGTAGAATTTATAGTAATTATTCCTCTCTATTCCTAAGATTGACAATTGATAATTTATTTTTTGTTCATTGTGGTTGCAATGTCATCAATTTTGTTTCTCTTTTCCAAACACGGGGTTTTGGTTCCATGGATTGTTTTCTCTACTTTCTATTTCATAATTTTCTATTGTTAATCTTACTTTCTTTCTTACTTTGGGCTTAATTTCATTATTTTCTAAAGATTGTCAAGGTGGAAACTTGGGTCAAAGATTTTAGAACTTGTAAGTCTGTACATTTTCTCTAAGAACCATATAGAAGCTGCACTAGGCTTTGTTCAACTATGAAGGCTGATTTCTGCCTTGAATTTGGTATATCAAGGTTTCTTCGCAAATGCTGCTGTTTCTAATCCCACAGAGAAATATGATTTACATTTTGTCTTTATTATTGTCATTTTTACCATGGGGAAAAAAGGTCTGTCAAACCCTGTACATCATACCTGGTAGAAGTCTATTTACTGTCATTTTTGTTTTTGTTTCAGAGTAGATGCTCAGAATAGACTGAGGTTTTGCTGATATCCAGTTTAAAAACATTCATACTCTTAGTATCATTCCCCATTTCCCCAAATTACCCCTTTGTAAAATGTTGATAAACTAATCCTGAAAGATCTCAGAAAAAAAATTACCTTAAAAGTGGTAAATACAAGAGATTTAGCTCTTCCAGAAAAGAAAAAAAAAGAGCTAACCATTTTAATTATTTTATCTATAAAAGTTGCTAATGTGTTAAATTCCAAGGTAGGGTGATACAGGGTATTTCTTTGGCATCTTTTTATTTGAGCTTTAAAAAATATGTCTGAAATAATAATAAAATGTGCTAGACAGTGATTGTGTAAAAGTATAAGTGTAAAATACCTTAAAAGAAGAAGGCTGGAGAATGAGGGAACATTTTATTCCATCATAAGATTCATTTATCAGAGAGTATATCCTTTTAGGTAATTTTTAAAAATCTTTTCATGAATGACAGCTATTACTTCAATTCTAGAACATGTATACTTCAATATCAAATTGCCATGGACCCCCAAAGGGCCACCTTTTATTATTAGAGATTAATCGTGTCAGATCACCCTACTGTGAGAAGCTAAAGCCATGCCCACTCGATGGTTTTATTTCAATAGATCTCATTTTCTTTTTCTGACTGCTACTTGACTCTCTGGCTGCATTAGAAAAAGACATGGTTAAAGGAGTCCCATTATGGAGAGAAATCAGGAAAAAGCTTTGCTACAAGGCAAGAACTAATTCACTATTCTGTAGGGGCTGATATTCATCTATCCTTCAATAAAAGCTAATGGCTCAATAGGCCCAATGCACTCAGCTAATCTCAGTAGAAGTTGATGCTTGGGAACTAGGATTCAATCAAGGATCATGCATAAGTGCTATTACTGCAAATAAAAATACACTAATATCTACTTGATATCAAATAGGACTAAATTTTTAAAAATCTAACCAATTGGCTTTAGCCTCATCAATATTTAATAGACATTTGAAATGTTATAGTTTTCGGATGAAGTACCACTGAATATCAACTTAGGTATTATACCAAGGTATGATATCTACTAATTAGAAAATAAATAAGTAAATCTCTGGCCTGGAAATCAGCCTTTTTTTTCCCAAGGTCCTTTAAAGGATTAGAAATGTTTAAGTAATGCCAGTGAAAAACAACTCAATGACTGCTGTTTACTGTATAGCATTCAGACATACTGATAAGCTTTCCCATGTAAAGTATTTTTGTGAAACATCCCCAAGAGTAAGTGAAATTTCCCCTGAGTAGTGTATTGGCTAACAGCACTGCCATGCTATACATATCAAGTCCTACAAACAAAGAGAAAATCATAGAAAGGAAAGAAAGCAAGTGGAAGAAATAAGCAGCACAAAATTTGGAGACAATTAAAGTTGTTGAAGAGCAACTGTTACTGGTTGGGAATAGTATGCCCCTAGGGTGAGTATGTGTGATGAGTGCAAAAAAAAAAAAAAAAAAAAAAAGAAAAAGAAAAAAAGGCCCTTTATGAAATACCTTCTCTCCACTCAGTTCCTATTTCTTTAATGGTTCATTTTGGTAAGTGAAAAACACAAGAAATCATGTTAAATTGCCTGCAATTGCATGAGGATATAGCAGTTGAAAATTTTTGATTTACCAAATGCTCTTAATATAAAAATCGTATGCTACTGTTTATATTATTTCAAACACAGTATCTGCCTTTAGTTTTAATTGGGATGATGATCTGCATCTAAAGGTTGACTTGTAAAAGTGATGCCTGTGCTTAGGATAGGTTACATGTAACCCTGTTTATGCACAGGCATGTGCGGTTTTATATAAAACATATGCATTCAACTTATACTTGCTTGCCATCCTGACAGATGTTTGAGTATTCTCTGCCATTGGAGTATTGTTATGTATGTCGAATTTTTGACAGTCTTATTATGAAACAATTGGAGTTTTGGTCTAAGCAAATAGAAAGTGTACCCACCACTACAAGTTATTTCTCCTTAATATAATAAGATATAGATCAAACCCTAAGAGTTGTATTACATATCAGATACCCATTATGAAAACACACAATTAGGACTTCAGTTTGCTTATCACAAAAATGAGTGTGACCTATACGAACTTTTATATCTCTAATAGTTTTAATATTCTATGAATATGTGACTGTGACATTGTTCATTATAAAGGCTAGAAGTAGGCATGCTTTCTTTACCCAAGGAAGTGCTATCCAAAAGTTCTCAGATTACTGGTTTCGTCACTAGGCAGTCGTGACCTTTGAGAGATTTAGAATCATCAGGAACAATTGATCTTTTATTTTTTAAGGTTAAAATGCATGCTCATTCCCTGTAAAGAATGGATTTTGACATTCTGTACAGCTTTGTTTATTTGAAAAGGGGATATAAAACTGGGGTGGTTCATTTGCAACTACGTGGATGGAACTGGAGGGTATTATGCTAAGTGAAATTAGTCAGAGAAAGACAAAAATCATATGACTTCACTCATATGAGGACTTTAAGAGACAAAACAGATGAACATAAGGCAAGGGAAACAAAAATAAAAACAGGGAGGGGGAAAAAACAGAAGAGACGCATAAATATGGAGAACTAAGGGTTACTGGAGGGGATGTGAGAGGGGGGATGGGCTAAACGGGTAAGGGGCACTAAGGAATCTACTCCTGAAATCATTGTTGCACTATATGCTAACTAATTTGTATGTAAATTTAAAAAATAAAAAAAAAATTAAAAAAATTATTATGCAGAAAAGTAAAAAAAAAAAACAAAAACACCAAACTGGTGTGGTTTGAAAATGGTAGCTATTTGGTTTAGAGGCACATCTTTACTTATTTGTGAATCCTAAAATAAAGCTAAGCAATTTCACAGTAGTTGATTAACAGTATCTAATATTTATAGAATAATAAATACGTGGCAATAAATGCTCTAACATATGAACTTCTGTAATCCCAACAACAATTTTTTGAGATCACTATTGTATTATGTTTGTTTGACAAATGATTCACAGAGATTAAGTAATTTGCACAAGGTATATCAAGTCGAGGATTCAACCCAGGCGTTCTGGCTCTGCAGGCTGCACTTGAAATCAATACGGTATAGTCTATCTATGGAAAAAAAAAATTGAACACTGTCAACAATAGTCCCAGGTCTTTGGTTTTATTTTTTTATCACAAAATTGGATAACATGGATCATGCTAGCAGTCTGTGGCAGCTGAGTTTTCCTGCTTAGAGGAAAGATCCCCACGCCAAAGCTATCAGGGTCTTTCCTTTCCTGGCCTTGATTTATTTATGTACTTGTTCAACTATTGACCAGTGATGTAGTTGGCTTGCGCTACTAAAACAAAATGCCACAAGGGTGGCTTAAACTACATTTTCTCACCGTTCCAGAGGCTAGAAGTCTGAGATCAGGATACCTGCGTGCTTGTGTCTGGTAAGAGCCCTCTTTCTGATCTGGGGACAGCTGCCTTCTCAGTGTATCCTCATGTGGCAGATGGAGGAAGCTCTGGTTATACCTTCCTTTCTGAAAAGGGTATTAATACCATCAGTTGGTTTCACCCTTATGACCTCATCTAAACCTAATTACTTCCCAAAGTTTCTACCCTCTAATAAATCATTTGGGGGGAGAGGGGTGGGCTTCCACCTGTGAATCTGCGGGGACACACATTCTGTCCATTACAAGTAAACCTTGCTCTAGGCACTGAGGATACAGAAGTAAACAAAGCAGACAAAAAGCCTTGGCCACATTGGGGTGCCTGGTTGACTCAGTCGGTTAAGCATCTGACTTCGGCTCAGGTCATGATCTCATGGTCTCTGAGTTCGAGCCCCACATTGGTCTCTGTGCTGACAGCTCAGAGCCCAGAGCCTGCTTGAGATTCTGGGTCTCCCTCTCTCTCTCTCTGTCCTTCCCGGTTCATGCTCTGTCTCTCTCTGTCTCAAAAATAAATAAACATTAAAAAAAAGTCCACATGAAACTTAAAGTCCCATGGGGAAGCTGGATAATAATCAAGATAAAAAGGGGTGCCTCGTTGGCTCAATTAGTTAAGCGTCCAACTTCGGCCTTAGGTCATGATCCTGCAGTTTGTGAGTTGCAGCCCTATGCCGGGCCCTGTACTGACAGCGCAGAGCCTGAAGCCTGATTCAGATTCTGTGTCTCCCTCTCTCTCTGCCCCTCCCCTGCTCACGCTCAGTCTCTGTCAAAAATAAACATTAAAAATATTTTTTTTTAAATGAAAAGATTAACAAAAGTGCTAAGTGAGATAAAAGGCAGGCAGGAAGGCTAAGATGTCAAGGGTGTTGCAGTTTTGGATACGGTGGTTAAAGTCTTCTGAGAAGGTGACTCAGTCTGAATGAGCCAAGCTGGGGGAAGAGCCAATGCAAAAACTTGCAATGAGGGAAAGCAGAGCTGGGTTATTAAAAAAAAAAAAAAAAAGGTGATAAAGCAGCGATTGGGATTGGTATGATTCAGGGAGAAAGTGTAAGAGGTTAGGTTAGAGATGGAAAGGGGCCCTGACCATTTAGGTCCTTGTAATTCATAGCAAAAACTTCAGATTTTATTCTGAATGAGATGGAAAGTGTAGGAATTTGAGTGGAAGAGGGACGTGATCTAACTTCCATCTTAACACGATCATTCTGGCTGCACTGCTGAAAATAAACTGGAGAGGGGAACCAGAGCTGAGGCAGTGAGACCAGTTAGAAGCTTATTACCTGTCAAATTATTAAAAGAGATTAGGCAAATGGGTGCTAATCACGTCTCATCTGACTTGAGCAAATGTTTCGTTGTGGCACAGAGAAAATTTGAATGTTATTTTAATGTTAATTTGGGAAGACTTCCAAGAAAGCTGGCAAAGTGTGCAAAGCATTGATCTCTTTCAAAGAAGAAAAACAACCTTAAGCTGGATGTAAACTATATAGATACTAAAACAGTGGCAACAAAGCCATGCTTAAAATTCTAAAGGCTCTGCTAGCTGATACACAATCTATGGATGAAGTCTTCAACAATTCAACAAAGAGTACCCGTACTCTTGAATATGACGAAGAATTTAGAAGGTGTAGAGTCCTACTAAATTCTCTAGTTTGGGGGTTAATAGTTGTGTATTCATTCTTATTCTGTAGAATGGGGAGGGTCGTAAGGCTGAGAAAGAGATCTACTGATTACACAAAAATAATCTTGGTAACTTATTTAAAAAGAAAGGGAAGAGATTGCAGCTATTAATGGGTCAAAGGAAAAACTAGGAAACAGTAGTGCGGGGACATTTGGGGTCTACAAATCTATTCTGTGAATAGATTCAATAGCAAAACCCTCTGAGATATTGAGATTCACATTAGAAGAAACTTTTTCCAAGGTGGTATTCACTCCTGAAAGCCCAGACATGGAGATCTCATTCTGACCTCACATTTCATTTGACTATATATGCAAATAGGAGATGGAATTCAATAAATTTGTAGGAAAAGTTGACAAGAAGTTGGCTGCCTAATGTCTTTTCCCCTCAATACCTCTTTCTCCCAATAGCTGAAAAAGCTGAGCTATTGGATGAAGAAAAAAAATAACATCAAGCCCTCCCATTTAAGATACCGAAGTGATGCCATGATTAGTGGTTACAAAGTCAAAGAAAATCTCTGCACACTATGTAGGGGCAAATATTGGCCCTACAGATTATTTATATTATTTATACTAAAAACAAAAATATTAAAAACAAAAATATTTTATATTAAAAACAAAAATAAAGAAGCATTAAATCAACTCAAAAGTTCTCACAACCAAATGAAAAAATAAACATGTACAAAGCATAGGTAAACTCAGATTTTGGAATTTTGGGAAAGAATTGCTTTGTCCTTTTAGGTAAATTAGAGAGTTCAATGGTAAGCTATAAAATCTCAAATTATCAATTGGACAGGGCTCCTGGCCCGCCCAGTTGGGAGAGCATGTGACTCTTGATGTTAGGGTCATGAGTCTGAGCCCCACATTGGGGTAGAATTTACTTAAAATATTTTTTTATCAATTGGAAAAGAAGCTACCAGAACTAATGAATTAGATAATCCAAAAAAATTGAAAAAGAACAAAACTGTATTATTAGTGTTCATTCTATAGCATGCCTGACAGACTTGAGTATAGATAGATACTGCAAGCCAGGGAAAAGAAATTGAAAATACGATCAGTGGAAAAATTGTACTAGACAAAATAGGTAAGGAGGGTTTTACTCAGTCATTGCAATAGGGGAGAAAGATCAGAATGTAGTCTGAACTCAACTCTGCTGATAAAAGAGGCAGGAGAATTTTTAAGTGCAGAGCGTGGGGATCATAGCCATCTTTTTTATCTTTATGACAAGAGATGGTTTTACAATTTAGAGCAAGTCAAGGTAGGCTCCTACCCTTTCACAGAAGCTGGGAGATATGGGGGTCTTCTCTCCCCTGACAATTAGGGATGACTGTCAGATCTTTAAGAAAAACAGTAGGAGGTTATAAAACCAGCAAGATGCTTCTAAAAAGAGGTAAATCTGAAAGAAAATGAAAATTTATAATGAAAAGATTTCTGATATTAATGCTCTAAGAAGAGAGGGGAGAAACCTTTGTGGTTAGGCCATTTAGATTCTGTAAGGCAGATGTGAGATCAGAGACAGGAAGAAGCCGGTCTGAAGATGAGTCAAGGTGAGGGAAACGTGAAGGTTGTCTTGGTCAATATAGATGTGAAAATAGTTGATATGGAAGGCCAGACAAAGAAGATTGAATGCATAAAAAAGTACAGAAAATACTTTCAAAGTCTAGTAAAAGAATAATTCTTGAAATCGAAGAACACGTGAACCACTAGATGTGGTTCATGTTCTAGGGAAATTTAACTCCACAGCTTATCTTGATAAAAATAACTAAGTGTTGAGGACAAAAAAAGAAAATCCCACAAGTTCCAGGGGGGGAAAAGCATACTAAAGTTTCAAAGTGGGAGAAATACTTAGCCAGGCCACCTTTAGATGTCAGATATCAGCAAGTATGGTTCAATGTCATTCAAGTATTTTCAGAGACTGGTCAGATTGCAGAGGGCAACAAATTCCAAGTTAAGAAATACTATCATTTTTTCCCCATATGTAGTTTTTTTTTTATAGCTTCGTTGAAGTATAAATGATTTTTAATAAACTGTACACACTAAAATATAAATTTTAACATACGTGTACATCTATGAAACCATTCCCACAGTTAAAATAACCATTCCACAAACTCCTAAAGTTTCCCCGTGCTCTTCTGTAGTCCAGATTTTCCACTACCCCCATCTCCAAATAACCACTGATCTGCCTTCTGTCATTAAGTTATTTTGCATTTTCTAGGATCTTACATAAACGGAACCATACATTATACCATCCTGTGCATGAGTGTATAACGTATGTTCATCTGAGAGAAGGGAATGTGGCTTCTTTCACTTGGCAGATTAGTTTGGAGAAACTCATTAGGAGTCTCAGTTCTTTTTAATTACTGAAAAGTATTCCATTGTGTGATTATACCACAATTTGATTCACCTATTGGTTGTCACTTGGATTGTTTCTAGCTTTTAGTTAAAAGCTTCTAGATTTTCATAAAGAATTCCCAACAAATCTCCTGTGAACATTGGTGCACAAGTCTGTGTGAAAATAGGCTTCAATTTCTTTAGAGTGGAAATGCTTTAACGTAAGGTAGTTGTCTGTTTAATGTTGTGAGAATCTGTTCCCACCAGCAGCCTAAGAGAGTTCGAGTTGCTCTTGATACTTGCAAACACTTGTTATGGACAGTCTTTTTAATTTTAGCAATACAAGTGGGTGTTTTATGATATCACGTTGTGGTTTCAATTTGTACTTCACTGATGACTAACGATCTTGAAAATCTTTTCTTATGTTTACTTTCCGTTAGTAAATCTTTTTTGGTGGAATGTTTGTCAAAATCTTTTGTCTGAATCTTTCGTTTACAATAGGATGTGAGTTTTTATTATTCAGTTGTAGAAATTATATATTCTGGACTTAAGTTCTTCATCAGTTATGTATTTGCCACTGTTGTCTCCTCCTCCGGGGCTTGACTTTTCACTGCCTTAACTGGGTATTGGAGAGTAGAAGTGTGTAATTTTGATTAAAGTTATCAGTTTTTTTGTAGCTCATATTTTAGTTGTTTTTTTCTCCTAAGGAACCTTTCCTACCATCATCACAAAATTTCTTGCCACTGTTTTCTAATAGAATGTTTGTAGTATTAGTTTTAGACCTTAAATTTAGATCGATGGTCTTTTTCAAGTACATTATTGTATATGTCTTTTTTTTTTTAACGTTTATTTATTTTGAGACAGAGAGAGCCAGAGCATGAACGGGGAAGGGTCAGAGAGAGAGGGAGACACAGAATCTGAAACAGGCTCCAGGCTCTGAGCTGTCAGCACAGAGCCCAACGCAGGGCTCGAACTCACAGACCATGAGATCATGACCTGAGCGGAAGCTGGACGCTTAACCGACTGAGCCACCCAGGCGCCCCCATTATTGTATATGTCTTAAAGTAAGGGCCCAGATTTATTACATTGTATATGGATACCTAATTGGTCCAGCACAATTTTTTGAAAAGATTATTCTTCCTGACTGAAAATAGCTTTTGCACCTTTGTTAAAAATCAATTTGGCAATATATACATGGATCTTTGTCTAGACTCTCCATTCTCATTTCGTTATTCTATACATCTGTTTTTCAACCATATTACACTGTTCAGGTTATTGTGGTTTAATAAGTCCTGAAATCTAGTACTGTAACTCCCCCCAACTTTCTTCTTTTCCAAATAGTTTGTATGCTATAGGACATGAGCATTTTCACGTAAATTTTAGAATCATCTGGGCAAGTTCTACCCAAAAAAGAAGCCTTCTGGGACATTGATTGTGATTGTGTTGAATTATGTATCAAATTGTGGAAAATCAACTCTTAACACCAATCAGTCTTTGCATCTATGATCATGGCATATCTCCTTTTTGTAATATGTATATCCTTTTAAATTTCTCTTGGCAATGCTTTGTGTTTTCCCTGTGAAAGAATTGGAAATGGCTTTAAAATAGGAATTTTGATAAAATATCAGTTACATTTTAATTCCATTCATTTTGAAATTTTAATCATCAGTTGTTAATAGTATACGGAAATAGATTTTTTTATATTGACCTTATATCCTCCAACTTTGCTTTCTTTGTGGATTCCTTAGGCATTTTTTCCTCTGCTTAATTATAGTTGACAATTGAAGGTTGTATATATTTAAGGTGTACAACCTGAGGATTTGATATATGTATACATGTGAAATAGTCACCACACTCTATTTTATGTCAACTATCCCTAGCTGGATGTTCTAGAATTAAGCATACTACATTCTCTCTCACTCCCACTTTGAAGATTCATCTCATACATTAGCACATTAAGATCTTAAGTTCCACACAAACATGGAGAGATTTTTAGAACTACATTTTCTAAATATATTTGACTACAAAAACTTTTTGAAGAACGACTTTTAATATTGTCCAAACTATAGTAACATTCCCGAAAATGGCTGCCTTAGGTCATTTCATCAAAAAATTGGCATTAACAAATGAGTGTTTAGGGGAGATTAACACAGTGGCTGTGAACAGAATGGATTGGAAGCCAGGAGAGTTTACGACAAGAAGGCCATTGAGATGGCCATTGCAATAAGCCGGGCAGGAAGAGATGAGAGCCTAGAGAGTGATAAAGAATTGATAAAATGTCTTTCCTACTTCCCTTTGCCTGAAATGCCCTGTTCTCTCCTTTTCCAACATGGATCTTAAGAACTGTTTTTAACTATAACAAGGAAGAGAGGGTGGTAGTATTGACTATTTCACAAATTATAATCACTGTTTTTCCCTTATTTCTGCAATATTTTCACCTTCTTTATTTGAATTGACATGCAGCTTGTTACCGACAGATTGGCTAGTTAAAATGGATATAATAATTTTTTTAACTTTATTCTTGAAAGAGAGAGAAAGCACTAATGGGGGAGGGGCAGGGAATGGGAGGGAGAGAGAGAGAGAATCCCAAGCAGGCTACACATTGTCAGTGCAGTGCTCGATGTGGGGCTTGAACCCACAAACTGTGAGACTATGACCTGAGTGGAAGTTGGACACTTAACTGAGCCACCCAGGTGCCTCTGGATATAATAATTTTTTAAGCTTTAAAAAAAATGTTTATATAGAGAGGGAGAGCATGCACACGCATATAGGTGGGAGTTGGGGAGAGGCAGAGAGAGGGGGAGAGAGAGAATCCCAAGCAGGCTCCATCTTATCAGTGCAGAAGCCAACACAGGATTTGGTCTCACTAACCATGAGATCATGACCTGAGCAGAAATCAAGAGCCAGACATTTAACCACTGAGTCACCCAGGTGCCCAGGATATAATAATTTTTTTAATGCTTATTTATTTTTGACAGAATGAGTGAGGAAGAGGCAGAGAGAGAGAGAGAGAGAGAGAGAGAGAGAGAGAGAGAGAGAGAGAGGCAAGAGTGTGAGCGGGGGAGGAGCAGAGACAGAGGGACACAGAACCCAAAGCAGGATCCAGGCTCTGAGCGGTTGGCACAGAGCCCAGCATGGGGCTCGAACTCGGGAACCATGAGATTGTGACCTGAGCCAATGTTGGACGCTTCACCGACTGAGCCACCCAGGTGCCCCATCAGACTCCCTAATATTAAGAATCATTGTTGGTAGGCTCAGCCTCCATATGCCACCCCTAAAAATTAATGTTTTATAACCTGGGAGAAACCCCACTTCTTCACAAAGAATTCCTAGACCTTGCTCTCCTATATTAACTCTCTCATCTCTGAATTACCTTGGCATTTATTTGCTATATTATTGTAATATATTCTGCCTTGCTATTTTTTTCTTTTATATATTCTTCCTACATATTGCAATTATAGTCCAAGGAAGGAATCGTTCCTTAGATAATTGGTAGCCCTCCTCACAGCAGCATCTATGGACCTATTACTTCATTGGTTACAAGATAAGCAATAACTGATTATATTTAAATATTCTACTTTCCTTAATTTTCTGTTTGATAAATAAATTGTGAATATTTTTTTTTAATTTTAAATGGTTATTTTTGAGAGAGAGCTTGAGAGGGGAAGGGCAGAAAGAAAGGGGGACACAGAATCTGAAGCAGGCTCCAAGCTCAGAGGTGTCAGCGCGGAGCCCAACAGGGGCTCGAACCCACAAACCATGTGATCCTGTCCTGAGCCGAACTCAGATACTTAACCGACTGAGCCACACAGGTGCCCCAGAAACTGTGAATTTTAATGATCTGTGTACATTGGAGAGAAATGGGATGGAATAGGGTAGTTTCTCATGGGATGGTAAGTTTTTAGCTTTTAAATATAAACTTTAAAGGGAACATATACACAGTTATATTAGTAGGAAATTATTCTTGTGAACTTGCCATTAAATTTGTTATGTCTCAATATTAAGCAGGATAACGAAAAATCCGTAGCCAAATCAATTCAGCATTGGAGCTTGTATGGAAAGGAAACATACATATACTTCATTTTCTTTTGGGTAGGCAAAAATGAATTCATAACAAGCATTTAAGTTGCCTACCTATTCTTTTTTTTTCCAAGTAAACTTTTAAGTAAAAATTACAGGTAACGATAGCATTTTATTAGACTCTTGCTTAGAAAGAATTGTAGGTTAAAATAAAAATATACATGTGGTATAGTGATGGAGAATAATCCCTAGAGTCCATGGAGTTAATGAAATTTGGTTTGAATCACAGCTTCTGTTGTGTTAGCTAAGTGATCTTGGGCAAATCACTCTATAACTGTCCATCAATATCTTCATATGTTGAAAATAATAGCACTTTCTATAGAAAATTACTATGAGGCCCATAATATAAAAGTTGTAAATAGATGATAGTAATAGTTGTACGTAGATAATAGTTGTAAACCATAAAGCAAATATGTTCTATTTTTTTTATAATTCATTATAAGGTAACAGGATATGTAAGCAAAATAACTTTTGATAAACAGAAATGAAACATCTGAATTTTACAACAATTAGTTTTAAAGATATTTAGGACAATAAGAATTCAGTTTCACTAAATTTACTCCACATTGAGAGGAAATACAGTAGACCTCATTATGTTTTAAATTTTCAGGAAAAAAACAGTTTGAATAACCTATTATCACAAAGTTTTGTTCCAGTGGGTTTTCTAGAAATTTTACAGTTGTGGGTTTTACATGGTAGTTTATGTTCCATTTTGAGTTAGCCTTTTATGTGAGGCAAGGTGCCTGTTGAAGTTCATTTTCTTACGTATGGATATTCAGAGAGTTGAAACAACTATCTTCTCTCCAATGAATTGCTTTTGCACCTTTGTTGACAACTAGTAGTTCATATATGTGTGGGACTATTTGACTTTCCATTTTGTTCCATTGATCTCTGCTTATCTTTATACCCGTGTTGCACGGTTTTGTTTATTGTAGCTTCATAAACAATTTAGGGAATGTGAGTCCTTGAATTCTTTCAAACTTACTGGCTATCCTAGATTCTTTGCATTTCTGTATAATCTTTAGAATTAATTTGCCAATCTCTACAAAATCCATCTCTTCCATTTTTATTAGAATTGAGGTAAATTTATAGGTCAGTCAGGGGAGACCTGACATCTTAAAAATTCTTCATCTTCTAACCCGCTTAGAAGGCATATCTATCTATCTAGGTCTTTAATTTCTCTCAGCAGTCCTTTAAAGTTTTCAGATCTCTTACAGTTTTTGTCAGGTTTATTCTTAGGCATTCATGTTCTGATGCTATTGTAAACAGTATTGATCTTTAAATTTCAACCATTTGGAAACTGGTTGTATATAGTTTCTTAAAAAATTAAACATACTTCTGACATAGGATCTATTTAGCTATTTCCTTTCTAGGTGTTTACTCAAGTGAAATGAAAGCCTATATCCTAAAATGATGAGACAAAAATATTCACAGCAGCTTTATATGTAAGAGTCAAAAGCTAGAAACAACTCAAATAATCATCATAAGGTTAATGAATAAACAAGCTGCGGTACATATGTACAATAAAATAGTACTTAACAACTAAAAGGAATGAACTATTGAGGCATAGCTAGAACATGAATGAATCTAGAGTTAAATGGAAGAACTCAAAAGTGAAGTCTACATTATTCCATTTATATAAGATGATGTAAAATACTAACTAACCTGTAGTGAAATGGAACAAATCAGTGACTTTCAGATGGCTGCCTTCTTATTGTACTTGTAAGCCCTTTACTCTGTGCCTACAAACATTCCAGGGATCTCAGTCATTTTGAATTAGAGCCTCACTTTATGACCTAATCTAACTTTAACTCCCTCCTTAAAGGCTCTAACTCCAAACAGTCACCTTGGGTGTTAGGTTGTCAACATATGAATTTTGGGGGGACACGATTCAGTCCATAACATTCCACCCTCTGCATCCCCCAACTTATTTCCCTCTCTCATGCAAAATATATTCACCCCCTCCCGACAGTCACCAAATTACTAACCCATTCCATTCCAGCATCAACTGTAAGTCTAAAGCCTAAATATCTAAATCAGGTATGAGTGAGACTGTTTGATACTGAGGCAAAATTTCTCTCTGTGTATGTGCTTCCAAAATACAATGGTGGGACTGGGATGGAATAGGCCTTCCATTCCAAAAGGGAGAAACTGAAAAGTTTCTGGGCCCAGTGGGGAGGCTGCATCAACCGCATGGCCCTAGGCTGAAGTTCCACCCCCACAATTCTGGGCAGCAGCTTTATATCTGGGGCACTGGGAGGTGGCAGCCTGGCCTGCTGAAAGCAAGTGGGAGACAGCTTCAGCCTTAGAGCAGGAAACAGCCTTGTCCCTCTCCCAACCCAGACCTGTGCATTCTAGATCTCAGGTAGGAGTGGCAGACCTGCTGATTTCTGAGTCCCCTTCAAGGTCATTCTTCCCTTTTCTTGAAGGAGAATGCACTTTCACAGCCAAATATTTACTGTCGCACCCTGTAGAATCCAAAATGTCCAATAGCTTTCCATTTTGCTCATCTTTGTTCACTTTAGTCCCGTTGTCAGTGTTTGCACTGGTATAGTGACATCTCTATACCTGGTTTCTGCTGAGATGGTCCATAAGCCATACCCATGATCTCTTCATCAAATGATTTTCCATTGTATCCTTGCCTTTCTCTCCAGAACCTACTTTGACCTGGGAATTTTTCCAGTCTTCAAGTTCTGGTTTATTTTTACTTAAGGGTTCCTTAAATTTCGGTTTCACATTTTACCATATGTGTTAAGGAGAAACCAGACAACACCTTCCACGCTTTGCTTGGAAATATCCTTAACTTGGGGCACCTGGTGGCTCGGTCAGTTAAGCCTCAGACTTGATTTCGGCTTCAGGTCACGATTTCATGGTTAGGTTCATGGGATCAAGCCCCACATCAGGCTCCATGCTGATAGCACAGAGCCTGCTTGGGATTCTCTTTCTCCCTCTCTCTCCACTCACCCCTACTCATTCATTCTCTCTCTCTCTCTCTCTCTCTCTCTCTCTCTCTCTCTCTCAAAATAAACCTAAAAAAAATATCCTCAAATAAATATCCAAGAAATTATAAGTATATAAGGTATATCACTTCTTAAAATTTTTTTTTCAACGTTTATTTATTTTTTGGGGGACAGAGAGAGACAGAGCATGAACGGGGGAGGGGTAGAGAGAGAGGGAGACACACAATCGGAAACAGGCTCCAGGCTCTGAGCCATCAGCCCAGAGCCTGACGCGGGGCTCGAACTCACGGACTGCGAGTTCGTGACCTGGCTGAAGTCAGACGCTTAACCCACTGAGCCACCCAGGCGCCCCATAAGGCATATCACTTCTAACTTCTACTTTCCACAGAATACTAGAGCACAATCCAGCCAAGTAATTTGCCACTTTATAACAGGATTGGCTTTCCTCCAGTTGCCAATAACTCCGAGACCTCACCAGCATCACCCTTAATATCCATATTCCTACCAAAAATATCTTCAAGTCAATCTTGGCTTTTTTCAACATAAACCTCAAAATCCTGAGAAACTTAACAGAGGACATGGGGGAGGGGAAGAGGAAAAAAAGAGTTGGAGGGAGGCAAACCATAAGAGACTCTTAAATACTGAGAACAAACTGAGGGTGGGGGAGAGGGGAAATTGCGTGATGGGCATTGAGGAGGGCACCTGTTGGAATGAGCACTGGGTGTTGTACGGAAACCAATTTGACAATAAATTATATTTAAAACAATTCTTCAACTTCTACCCATTACCTACCTCCAAAATCACTTTGACATTTTTAGGTATTGTTACAGCAGTACCCCACTTCTTGTTACCAAAATCTATGTTAGGGTTTCTCCAGAGAGGACCAATAGGATGTGTATATATACAGATTTATTATTTTTTTAAAAAGATGGTTGCATGGGATTCTAGAGTCTGGAAAGTACAAAATGTGTATTTTAGGTCCTAAGACTCAAGACCCAGAAGGGACGATGGTACAGATGGAGACTGAAGGCAGTCCATTAAATTTCTTCTTGCTTGGGAGGCTGATTTATTTGTTCTATTAGGTCCTTCACCTGATTGGATGAGTCCCATCCACATTATAGAGATAAATCTGCTTTACCTGAAATTCACCAATTTAAATGCTAATTTCATTCAAAAACACTACCCTCCAAGTTGATGCGCAAAATTACCATCTCAAGGTTATATTATGTTCATTTTCTTGATTGTGGTGGTAGTTTTAAGGGTGCATATGAATGTTATAACTTAGCCAACTGTATACTTGAAATATTTGTAGTTTTTATATGTCAAATATACTTCAATCAAGCTATTAAAATATTAGAAACAAATGATAAGACTATTATACATGCATGTATGAAATCATAGTTTATTGATCAAGACCTATTAGGTGATTTTCTTTTTAAGAAGGAATCAATGAAGTACCTTGTTGGCAAGCAAAGGTAATTAGAAACAAGTGTTTAATAAAAACCTCTACAAGAAAAGTTAGTAAGTTTGCATCTAACTTTGTATTTACTTTTTATCAAATGATAGATCTTATTAAAATAAACATCCAAAATTCAATGAAATAAGAAAAGGTAAAATATTACTGGCTCATCGCTATGGGTCTATTTTAATTAAATGTGTGTGTTCCTGTACTATGTTAACCTAAAGCTTTGAAAAATTGTGTTTTAGGTCTGTGGCTAACTGAGCTATTTCTATTCAGTTTGCACAACTGGTAGTTTTCCATGATAATTTTTTAACAAAAGGTAGCAAGGTTGATAGAGAATCTAACATCTGGCACCATAGATCAACACGAATGCAAGGTAGACTTGGTGAACATCTTTGAGAATTAAGTTGTTAAATTTTGATATTTTAAAAACTCGCAACTGGTTGTTTCTCCCAAGTTGTTTTACATAGGAGTTTAACCTGCTGTTTATCACTTAATATAGCAATATACCACCCAACTGTTAGTCTTTAATTGGTATGAAGTAATTACTTAGCCAAATGGCAGGTCTGAATTGTATAGTGTAATAACTAATGAATATGCCTTCATGTAGTCTGAAGAATTCAATTAGTAAATAAAATTAATTTGGGAAAAAAATCCATGGTTTGGGGAGCCATCTGCATCTGACTTCAAACAATAAACATGATTTCTTATACGTACTCTAATTTTCCCTTTGAATGGTCTTTTTATAGTTCTAACATATTACTTGTATACTTCTTATTATTTAAGTCACCCACCTACCTAGAAATGGAATAACCACTCTTTATAAGCAGAAGGTATTCATATAGAAGAACAAATTATGTGAATGAGGTATATGTATGTTATTAATAAATGGAGCACAAGACACCCTCTTCTTCTGTAGGTACTACCTACTTTGCTTTTTAAATGTCATCCATATTTATCAGACCGCATGGTTCTTGACATTTAGATTTTTTTTTATCAAATTGTAACTGAAGCTTTGACAACAAGAGCTAATTATCAAGAGTCTGAAAGTAACTTCATTTTTTTTCAAGCAGCAGGCTACAGTAAATGTGTGAATTATCAATCATTTGTGATACTCTGTAGTTTGAGAAATGTTACTATCATAATGTATTTAAAGCACTTATCAGTTCTTAGAAGTTTCTGTGGCAAGTTTCAGTAGTTAAGTTGAATTTATTAGATGAGTTCTTCTGTCTGTCTTTCCAAGTCATCTATGTACATTATACTGAGGAATTGTTTTGAAAATCTTCCACAAAACAAAAAGTCTACTTTGAAAGATGAATTTAATAGAGATATTTATTTCCCCATGGAAAAGTGCATTAAAACAAATGTTATAATGTCTATTGATTATTCAAATTAATCTTTAAAAGTCACATTTCTAAATGGATTAATGATTAGTCAACATTATATAAACTTTAATATCTCTACTAGGTATGTTAACACATTATTTATCAGCAGTAGTAAAATTGTTGTCCTGCTGTTACACCACTTAGGATAATATGTATCAACCAACCTATGTTAATAAATCTCAGGGACCATTGTGTGTGTACAGAAAATATTTACTAGGAAATTTTGAATAAAAATGGTGAATTTATCAAGAATTGTGAACCATCTTAGGTTTTTACCCTCCATTAAGGTAACAAGTTAGCCTGCCACAGTTTTAAAAGTGCTACTATAAGACCTAAGACTTCTGGACCAATGACTAATAACAGTTTATTTCTCAATAGCAGTAGACAGAGTATCAGTTTGCTTTGGTTTTCTGAGCCTCAATTCTCACAGGGAAACATACAGGGGACCAGTTGACACTTGAATACAAAGTAGGTTGCATTATAGGATAAGAACCCTAAGCTTGGGGAACCCAAATACTGTATAATGGGCAGAAAATGTACTGACCTTTGTTCTGGAAAGAGACAGTATCTTTTAATATTCTTTGCTGCTATGGAAAATATATTCAGGAAAAAAAGACAGTGCCTCTGATCTCAAGACATGCAAAACCATCAAAAACCTGTGAAGAATTATCTCCCAATGGTATTCTCTTGTGTTTGTACCTTTAAGTAGTAAACTTCTCTAATGGATATTGATCATGTGACTGATGCAAAAAAAAAAAATAAGGCTTAGTATATTGAAACCTCGGGGATTAAACTAATTCATCAATTAACTTAATATAATTTAGGCATTATATGTAAAAATCATCATATTTCTATATCAAGGGAAAGTTTATTGTTCTGAACAGTACATAGACTAGTAGTTGTTCCTTAATTTAATAATTCTGGTTTCTGTCACATATTTCCTTGTCGGGGAGCCTGGATGGCTCAGTCAGTTAAAAATCTGACTTCAGCTCAGATCATGTTCTCAGGGTTTGTGGGTTCAAGCCCCACATTGGGCTCTGTGCTCACAGCTCAGACCTTGGAGCCAGCTTCAGATTCTGTGTCTCCCTCTTTCTCTACCCCTCCCTGCTTGTACTCTGTCTCTCTCTGTTTCAAAAATAAACATTAAAAATATTTTTAAGCCAGTTAATTTTTCTTATTGAAGTTGTTATTAACACAAATTTTTGTGTTAATACTGAAACTTGAGGGTTGAAAGTGGTTAGCTATATTTAACACAATGGATAAAACACAATTGAAACATCCACAACCATCTGTCTCTCTGTTAATGAACAACTCTTCTTAAAGAGTCTGCTAAAAACCTTTAAGCTGATTAAAGTATCTTAAATGCGAATCTTCAGAGGAACATTTTATTAACTTTAAAATAATTCTGAGCAGCAACTATGCACTAAGAAAAATGTAGCTGCAAAGGAATTATACTAAAACCAAGCATATGTGAATATAAATAAGATGTGAGGAAAAGCTCAGGTAGACAATGGAATGAAAATCAGAGCCTGAAAATGACCAATATTTGGTATTTGGGGGACATTCCTTGAGTATGGTTTAATATTGTGCTATGGATGGGACAGTTAGCTCTTTTAGACAGTCCAGAATCTTCTCTTTGTTAACTAAAGACATGGTGGTTGTCCTAAGTTTTTGCCCTAACGTTCAGTATTCTCCTGCTTTATTCTTGTGTGTAAAATAGGGGACCCACCAGTAGGAACCATTAGGAATATCAGCACTGAGATAGAAAGCCATCTTTAGGGAGTGTGTTCAAGCCAAGCACACTGCTGAATGTGCTGGATATCAAGGAGAACAACTCACCACAACTCACCATGGGATGCTTGGTCAAAGTCATTGCCCGATAAGTGCAGTCTTTTTCTAATGGACTTAACTCAGTTGGATACGCTCTTGTAATGTTCAGTGAGCTATGCACAAAGATTTAAATAGAAAACTCTTGATTCTTTTCCCCAGTGTTGTATATTCTTGCCTCCCTTGTCATAGATTAAAAATAGAAGTGCAGATTTACTTCCAGGCCTCTGTTCTAATCATCTACATGTCTGTTTTTCTGCCAGTACCATACTGTTTTGATTACTACAGTTTTATAGAGTATATCGTGAAATCTGGGATTGTGATGCTTGTAGATTTGTTCTTAAGAGATGATTGATTCTGAGGGTAATGAACATGATATGGTCATTTGAGTTATTTTTTAACCTGAATCAAATTGTGACTTTTTATTTCTATTTTCCTTGAGTCTAATGCACATTGAAGTCATGGAAACTATGAATAGGCTCCAGTGACCACTGCTGAGATGGCTTCCCACACATGCTCACTTCTCCCTATCCTAATAGAATACACTCTCATTACCTAACATACTGAGTGTAGATCATCTCCTCAAGGAAAAAGAGTTTCCCTGATACACAAGCATAGGATTATTATGACTTATGTATACAGTTTACTTTATGGTTAATGTAATGATAAGTACATACAATATTGCATGTGCTATATAACATAACATCTGTTGTAATTTCCAAAACCTCCTTTGTAGGAATTACTGGAAATGTTACTTGTGGCTGAAGTAAATTATGTCCATGTCAAACTTCTAGCATTCAAGGGCTCTTCTACATCAATATCTTTTCTCCAGAAACACACCTAATGTTAGTTGGAGAGGATTCCGTCTCTAGATCTGAAATTATTCAAAATCTTATTTTAAGTAGGGAAGACTTGGAGACTGAATTTATATAACTCTGGGTAACGATTTTCAATTGTGTGTTTAATTGCCCCAAAAGTAACTAGTTTTCCCTTTTCAATATAATTTTCAAAATGTCCGCTCCAATCTCTCTTCCCCCATCCACCACATAAAAAGTTTTGTTGGACATTCCATACAACACTATAACTTTCTTTTTCCTATTGGAATACTTTCCCTATATTAAAAAACAAATCACTGCAGGAGACCTCCTTTTCTCTAAATCTGTAACCTATTTATGCAGCTGCAATCCACAGGGGCAGAGGTAAGGTGGAGGGTAGGTTTTTTTGTTTGTGTTTTTGTTTTGTTTTGTTTTTTTAATCTCTTCTCTGAACATTTTTAAGGAGGGATTATCTCATGGAGGTCCAACTTAAATTCTTACTATGTGCACAAAAGTGTGATTTCCTGTGAATCACTCCATTTTACATTTCTTCTGGTTTTAGCACTATCTCCTCACCCTCATAGCACTGTTTTTAATTATTTGAGGATCTTTGGTACTTAGGTCCTAATTTTTTTTAGGTTAGTACATTAAAGTAACATTTTGCTGTACAACTTTTTTGTAGATGTCAAGGAAAGTAGGGAAAATAACAAATCTACCAATGATAAAAATTACTTGGCTATTTAAGATGAAATTGAAGGTGTAATTTTAACATTAGCACTCTATGCACTTGATAAGTTCGCAACCTAAGACCAGCTAATGCAAATTCCTTACATGTTTTTACCTTTGACCTAATTTGGTAATTTTTAATATTTTTGTCTAATCATCTGTTAAAATTAAAAAGGGAGTAATATATCTTAATGGAAACATAGGCTCAGGAATTAGACAAATTGAACTCAAAGCTTGATTCTCACATCATTATGTGTGCAAACTTGGGAAAATTGTCATGTCTTCCAAGCCTCAGTTTCAATATCTGTAAATTAGGACAATAATACCTAGTTTGGATAGATTTTGAGATTTGTGTCATTATGGGAAACAATACAAAGTACATTCTTTGCTCTCAGTAAATACTTAAGAAAGGAAATTTGATATGAAAATGGATTTTTCCCATTCCCTTGCATATTGCATATTCTTTCTTTTGACATTTGGTAATCAGTCCCTTAAGAATCCAAGTTATCTTTAATATAAAGGGATATGTCATTATTTCACCCAGGCTTTTTTTTCTGTCATATTAATATTATCCATGGTTTAAGTTTCCTTTCTTTTCCGTTGAATCTCGGTGTGTGTGTGTGTGTGTGTGTGTGTGTGTGTGTGTGTGTGCGCGCGCGCGCGCGCACGTGCACATGTAAGCATTCACGCACACACAAATAAAATAAAACATCTGGATAAAAGACATAGCAAATGAAATATCATTTTCTGTGGGAAATAGGGCAGCTGGGGGGCAGTTACTGTAACCATATGTAATTCTGCACAGTATATAGTTTTATAATATGACATTAATGCATAATAGTATGTCATACTTTACTATTAAAGTGATATTTAAGCTAAGAGGAAATGCTGGCTTTGTTTTCCTGTAACTCTTTGGCTTTGAAAATGTTGAATTTCTTAACAATATTAACTACCTTTAAATTGATGCAGTGACTATCTTTGCTCTCCCTATAGCCTTTGCACCATCTATCAATCTTTTAAATCAGGAGACAAAATCGTGTTACTTTATTATATTCTGCCTCTTGATGTCCCAGTTGAAACACTAATTTTAAACTTCTCACCAGGAAGACTGTTACTTAAAAAGAAAAAAGACATGATATTCTATAGTGGAAACTGAAGTTTATCATAGTGATAACAAGTATTCTACAGCAATAATTTCCTTTATTTAGATTGCATGTGGTCATAAACAAGGAATTGATTCTACACAAGCCTTCTTATCGTTCCTATGGGTCCAGGGAAGCGTTGTAAAGTAGGTACTATAGTAAAAAAAATTTCCTATGCCGTGTGTGTCTCATAAGATATTGCAGTTTTGTAATCTCCAAGGAGCCTTTAAAAAATAGATTTTCTTTATGGCAGGCTTACTATGCAATTCTTTTTTGATTAGAGTTTACTTTTCTTTCCCCAATCTTTCAAAGGCAGCAACACCTGAGTTCACAAAAAAGTGTCATGGTTATTCTTCATTATGTAATGTTTATAGACAATAAGCTTTTTATTCTCATTTTATGACTAAATGATAGATGTTCAAAGCAAGACTGCTATGTAGCCCATATGCACAGTTTTAAATCATGCCAGATGTTCCAAATATTAGAATTTATGACAATTTTTGAACTAGAAGAAAAAGAACCACAGCCATTAGCTCCTGCTCCAGCATTCTGTCCATCTGATGAAGTAACATTTGAGCAGTATAGACCTTCTGGATTCTTCATGTGCTTCTGTTGATAGGTATCACCGTCCTTCTTAAACATTTTAAATATCAAGGTATTTTGATAGGAAGTTAAATATACATTACACCTTGATTTTTTTTAGAATTTTTTAATTAGAAAGTATACGGAAAAATTTAATAAAACCTTTGCATGCAAGTGAAAAAACTGCATGTAATGGAGATTCACATGTCCATTTTGATAGGTATAAAGTAGGGGAAGAAATACCC
Organism: Prionailurus viverrinus; assembly: GCF_022837055.1. Classification (NCBI taxonomy): domain Eukaryota; kingdom Metazoa; phylum Chordata; class Mammalia; order Carnivora; family Felidae; genus Prionailurus; species Prionailurus viverrinus. Next base: position 99,310,397 of record NC_062567.1, read on the forward strand.
ACAAATTGCCAAAACTACCTTAGATTAATATCATGTAAAGGTTTCATATTTGATATTGAACAATTCTGTTTTTAAAGTTGTGTTTATTCACCTGATTCTTTTTTTACATGTCATTTTTTATTGGAATATACTTAACCATACATTATATTAGTCTCAGGTATACAACACAATGATTCAACAATTCTATACAGTATTCACCACGGTAAGTGTAGTCCTCATCTGTCACCAATGGTATTACCAACTTATTGACTATATTTGCTATGCTGTACTTTTCATCTCTCTGACTCATTTATTTTATAACTAGAAGTCTGTACCTCTTGATTCCGTTTATCTATTTCACCTCTTCTCCCACCCACCTCTTCTCTGGCAACCACCAGTTTGTTTTCTGTATTCAAGGGTCTGGTTTTTGTCTCTTTGTTCATTTGTTTTATTTTTTTAGATTCCACATATGACTGAAAACATACGATATTTTTCCTTCTCTGTCTGACTTATTTCACTTAACATTGTATTCTCTAGATCCATCCATGTTGTTGCAGATGGCATGATCTCATTCTTTTTTATGGATGAGTAATAACGAAACCACAATGAGATATCAGATTATATCTGTCAGAATGACTAAACTCAATGAAAAAGTGTTGGTAAGGATGTAGGAAAAAGGGACCCCCCTCTGCACATTGGTGGGAATGGAAATTGGTACAGCCACTGGGAAAGCAGTATTGAGGTTCCTCAAAAAATTAAAATTACTGTACGATTCAGTAATTCCACTACTGTGTATTTACCCAAAGGGGGGGGAACACTAATTCAAGAAGATGTACACATCCCTATGTTTACTGCAGCATTACTTAAAATAGTAAAGATATGGAACGAATCCCATTGTTCATTGGTAGATAAATGGATAAAAAATATATAGTGTATATATACAATGGAATGATATACCAGATTCTTTTTTTTTAACATTTTTTTTTATTTATTTTTGGGACAGAGAGAGACAGAGCATGAACAGGGGAGAGGCAGAGAGAGAGGGAGACACAGAATCGGAAACAGGCTCCAGGCTCCGGGCCATCAGCCCAGAGCCTGACGCGGGGCTCGAACCCACGGACCGCGAGATCGTGACCTGGCTGAAGTCGGACGCTTAACCGACTGCGCCACCCAGGCGCCCCTACCAGATTCTTACCTGGCATGTTAAGGTCTCTAAATCTACAGTTATTCATATACTTTACTTCCCATACTCTTTCTTGTCTTAATTCCATAATTCTCCTTTACCTCCACATTTCTGAGCACCTAATAGTGCCCTATTCTAGTTGATGCTCTATTCCATCTCTGGACTAATCTTGACAACCCGGGGATTTCTGTTGATGCTGAAAATAATTCCTCTCTCTGTGATAAATATGTAATTTAATGAGAAGCAAGAGAATAAGTCCAAAGCGAAAAGATTTGAGTGTCATGGTCAAAATGATTTTTTTCTTTTTCTGATTCTGAGGCTCTCTTAGTTTGTTTGGTTGACAAAGAAATCTGGAGACAATACAAGAAGAGATCCAGTTTGTTATATAAATGACTCCATCGTTTAAGTTGATTTTTATTTTACTTTCAAACATTAAATAATTAAACCAGAATGCAAAGTTTAAGCTGATCCACTAATGCTCTATATTCCCTACAATGATCATCATTACATATCTTTACTATGGGTATAAAACTAGATGATTTCTTCTCTAGCTTAATGTGAATATTTAGTATATAGTTTACAAGTGATCATTACTCATGGAAAAAGTCTACTTGGTGAAACTGAGCAGCTTCCAAAGTGGTACTATTAATGGTTACTTCAGACCAACTCATCTCAAAAAAAAAAAAGTTGACTGATCTGTAACTGTAATTTTCCCAACAAAATTAACTGGTGGTAGCCACTTAAATTTCTGGAGAGTTTTGCTTTTTGAAGGTAAAACATTCTCTCAGCCGCCAAAGTTCAGCTTTATGCCAAGACAGTAAAGTACTAAATTAAATGCCATTCTCATTTTAAACAATTGAGAAGAAAAGCCAGCTCTTACTGAGTAAATTAAACAAAAGACTTTGACATCAGAGGATCACTGAGGAAAATGCCCAAACAAAAGTATGTTCAATGTAACTCAGTAAATCCGTGAAAAGCCCCGACCGAAGACAAAAACATATTGTAGTATTTTAATATACTGTGGGATTTTTTCAATTTACATAAACTGGATTGAAAAGGGTTGGAAGTGTAGGAGTTTTTATGCAATAGCTTATCTACAAAAGCAACCAATAGAAGACTTACACATCTTTGTAAAACTTACCTTTCCACAAACCTTCATGATTGTACAGATCCAGGCTACTCAAGGAGATTGTAGTTCACAGAAACCCTTGATTTGACTTGACTCTGCAGAACGAAGGAGATGCTGCCATAGCCTAGCTGGTGATCAAACAGTCCTCTTTGTCCTGACTCACAACCAGGTGTCCATGGCAATGCAATTAGCACAGCATCCTTTGAGATAAAGGAATGAAGAAGTAGGCTATGTAGCTTCAACGTTTTTGCCGTATGCAGTCTCTCTCTCTCTCTCTCTCTCTCTCTCTCTCTCTCTCTCTCTCTCTGTCATCTCCTATCTGAGAATCAATGAGTAGAACTAAATTAGCAGATAGATCACCTCAAAAAATGTACAATTATCCTGGAACCATTAATCAGTCTTGACACGAGCCTTAACCTTGCACTGAATTTCAGAACCAAAGAATGGGATTTGAGGGAAATGGACTAAAGACATGCTATCATCTATTCCCTGAATTCTCAAAAGATTTAACCTCCTATTAAATAAAGTCATCAAGTAGTAATTTATTTTGTTCCAGGGAGAATATAATAATTACCTATCATAAAAGTTTTCCATCTCTTACATCATTTGCAGATCACCTTTTCTCTCTTTCTAGAACATGGTCTATAAATTTTTTTAACAGTACTTAAAGACAACACTGAATAGCAGAAATTTCAGTGAAATGCAGAATGAGAAGTCTAGATACCTGTTCTGGCTCTGATACTCAAAAGCACTATAACCCTTTTTACAAGGCACTTCATCCCTTTTGGCCTCTGTTTTCTCAATTGAAACAGAAGCAAGTCAAACCAGGTAGCTTCTACTACTTTTCCTAGTTTCAAATCTTCATATTTTTTTTTTACTCATATTATCTCTGATATAGGGGGATAGCATTTGTCTGTCATTTACCTATTGTTTCTTGGCTCCAACCCCACCACTCAAAACTCTTGCTCTCTGATGCTCAGAGCCAGGGCTCTGTAAGACCCATTTTTTCTTTTCCCATCTGGTTTCCTGATAGATTGTCTCAAGAGAAGGAACTGGAGGAAGACTGTGAGGCTGAAGGAAGGATATGGGACTTGCTTTTTCTGTTTGTTTTTGTTCATGAGCGAGGTCTGGCAATCCTACTTTGCCTTAGCATTGATTCCAATTTCCAACCTCTTTTAAAACTCCTTCTTTTGCAGCCCTCTATGTTTAGCCGTATATTTTCCCTGTATTGAATCCCTCATTGTGCTTTCTGATGTTCTGTCTGGAGCTAGACTGGTACTTAGAGCATGGTACAATGGATATAGCCATAGGTATCAAGAGGACAGGAGACATGTCTATCTTCATCTCATTCAGTACTGCAATCATGGTCTGAAACATAGTAAGCTCTCAATACATTCGGAGTAAAGATAGACTTTTAAAGACAGGTGACCTTGATTCAAACCCTAGCCTTACCACTTATAAGTTCTGTCATCCTGGGAAAATTTCCTAACATTTTTGACCCTCAATTACATAATCTAAAGAACAGAAAAATACAAATTGTGTTAGTAATTCCTGATTACTTCAAAAACTGACTTAAAGGATTGGGTTTTTCTTGCAAACCTTAGTATCCCCAACATCCAACAGGTTACCTGGCTCATGGTTGATATTCGATAAATTTGTGCTGAATGAAAGGGTGAAATTTGCGTGTAATTAAAAAAAAGTTACAATTAGCCAGAATAGGGTAGATACTTTAAAAGTTTTGTCTATACCATCTTAATATATTTTTTAAGAGTAGGTATTTCCCAAAGAATAAAAGGTATGTGGGCCAGGACCATATTTTCCCCAGTACCGTGTTTTTCATGCATATCATTGCACCTGGGAGCATCAGTGTTTACGAATAGTTGAATGAAGACTGTTGCTAATAGAGCTCAACCACAGTAAGTGCCACATCTTCATCCTGGGTGCAATCATCTCCTTTTTTTTATTACTCTAGCTGCTCTCTGTATGACATGGCAAACTTGTATGTAAGAGATTTGCTGCCTGTGTTCAAAACCAATTTCCACAAATTACTAGCTGTTAACTGCTCAGTTCCACAGCTTTCTCATATGTGAAAGGTACTATTACAACTTCCAATCCCATAGAGTTGTTTCGAGGATTAAATAAATTACTACATCAAAAGCTTTTAGAGCATTGCCTAATATTTAGTAATCACTAAACAATACCAGCTATTGTTCTAGAGCTAATTCAGAGCTGCTAAAGTCTGACACTTGTAATAGGTAAAGTATAGATTATAAACAAGCCAATTACTGAGTTAAGTATACTCTAGAAAACTAGTTGTTGAGAGCATTCTTTTGATCTTAATAAGATTCTCAGTTTTTATGAATAAAAACTCATTTATCAAAGTGTGGTGAAAGGATAAAACATAACCTTAGCAATATCAGGTTCAAATGAAACCCTGGAGAATAGGACATAGTGTGCAAATCCAAGAAGAAAAAATAGGAAATTAAAATTCTCATTTTGCTATATTTTAGACAAATGATATCATTCTTGGGGACTACTATCAATGCTGTCCCTGAACCCTGTAACTATTTCACAGATACACTCTCAAAATTATTTTTGAGCGCTTACTAGAGTCCTTAATTTTGCTAGTGAACACACCAAGTTGTGTCATAATCCAACAGAAATCCACACTGGAAACCTGGCAGCCTTTTTCGTTTTCACCTTGTATACCTAACTGGTCCCTAAGGGTTAAACAAATGAACCAAAGATGCTGTCTGTGCACTGGCCCCTAGATTCTTTATTTCTTCACTGCAGGCTGAGACCTGTTAGTTCAAAAGCCTGCTAGCACCAAACTCAAATTTTCACACATCTGATTATTTTTAAAATAGCCCGACCAAGCAGTTTTTAGTCATTTAGAGCCTAGTGCTCTACATACCCCACAGACCTCACCCTACATCGGCTGGCCTCTGATGTAGTTCAAAGACCCCAAGCTGCTAAAGTCCTTCAGAATTCTCTAAATCAGACTCTATGACTGAGCTGGTGAGAGACCTCACCCATACACATAAGACCCCTCTCAGATTTCCGTCTTACTTGAGAGGTTGCTTGCTCTGAGTCTCATCTCATCTCATCTGAGTCTTACGAGCTTCTGGGTGGTCTTGTGCTGGGAAGAATTTCCCCTCTCATGTGACTCCGCCCACATGTCTTGTTGCGTGTTACTACATCTCACCATCATCTTTTTCCTTAATCGGCTCTCAGATCTCAATCTCTCCCTCTCTCTCTCCCCCCTCTCTCTTTTTAACATTTCTAGGACGCCCCCTTTAGTTTTTACCCTGGTCACAAGTGCTATTATTTAAGACTTAACACCTTTAGCCTCATCTTTTAAAATACGCTCAGAACTGGTTTCTCCACTTCCGTTTCATCCTCGTATTATTGTCAGAATGACCTTCGCAAACATAAACCTGATCATTTTAGGTACTATTTAAAGTCTTTCATTAGCTGACTAAATACCGTGGCTTTGTTGAACTGAAATGGGCAATACAAATGTCTATTTCTAAACTTCTAAAGTAAATAACATCTGCATATAAATATACATGATAACTAAAACTATAAAATGCAAAAGTTATAAATGATGTGAAAACATGCAGAATGACCATTTTAAAGGAGACAAATTATTGTTAGTCTGTGATATGTAAAAAGACCTTCAAAGAAATTTTCAAAGATGCTACTAAAATAACATATTAGATTTAAAATTATGTGAAGTATATTACAGTGATTTTCAAATAGGTGTCTGTTATATCAGTGTTCATGAAGAGAATTGTCACTCATTTATAAAAGGGTTCAAAAGGCGCAGGATTTTAAAAGGTAGCAGAAAAAAAATGGAAGTCTATCTTCCAAATGTGCAAATTTACATGCTCATTGTAGCAAAAGTTATGAGTTAGGTTGAATTCATTTGTCAGGTTGGATTCATTTGTCATTTAAGAATTCATAAATCAATCGTGAAAATGTAGACAAATTATCTTGTGAAATTATTAATTCTCTTTTACCAGATAATTTTCTAATATCTGGAATGTTATGTATGTTACAAAGGTCAAATTCCAAAGCTGTCCTTCAATGTTCACCCATCTCTTTTAACATCCAATTTCTGATTTTGTATTCTTTACCAAGCTCTGTTGTTGTTGATAGAAAAACAAATAGAGGGGTGCCTGATGGCTTAGTTGGTTAAGCGTCCAACTTCAGCTCAGGTCATGATCTCACAGTTGTGAGTTCGAGCCCCGCATCGGGCTCTGTGCTGACGGCTCAGAGCCTGGAGCCTGCTTTGGATTCTGTGTCTCCCTCTGTCTCTGCTCCCCACCCCCACTGATGCTCTGTCTCTCTCTATCAAAAAATGAATAAATGTTAAATTTTTTTTAAAGAAAAACAAATAGAAAAGATCCCTTATCTACAGCAGTTTATATTCTTTTACAGGGGGAAAAACTTATCAACAAATAATTCTGTGGCTAAGTGAAAATGACTATAGAGAGTTTTGTTTATACAAGACACAGGTATGGTTTAAAGGAGTCAACCCCCTTTGGATAATCAACCCCCTTCTAGTGACTGGAGAGAAAGGTTGTAAAGAAGAAAAATTTGGCCCAAATCTTACAGGGAAATTCATTAAGACAATTTGATTGCAAAGCTGCTGCCAACTAGAGATTAGCCTGTCCCTTGGCCTTAATTAGTAAATAACTTGACATAGAGTGAAAAGTATCATCTCTAATAGGTGTATGCCATTTTACTTCTCCATAAAACAGTATGTAAAATTCTCACAATTTATAATTTAAAGGAGAAAAATATATGCACTGAAGGGACTAAATATGATGGAAATCAACTGTGCCTCCATTTCCTCATTTGTAAAATAGGAATGCAAAGCCATATATAACATAAGGTTATGGAAAGGATTATTACCAAAGCAAAGGGCTTAAGAGAGTGCCTGCCACACAGTAAACTCTAGTTAAAATCATTTGTTATCATTAACATCCTCCTCATGGTTCCAGTATTCGGAATGCTCACACATATTTTGGAATGACTCTTTAAAGGAGACAAAAGAGACTGACAGTATTTTTCGTGTTCTGTTACTTCTATTATATTTCTTGTTATCTTAGTATAGAAGTAATAGTAATTTACTATAGGATATATGATAAAATGATTTTATTTGCAACACATTACTTAAAGGTTAAGTTAAGGTGGTCTGAGATGGTTTGTATCCAACTTATAACATCCTGAATGAAGGGGGCTAAGATGGCATCCAGAAATAAGTCGCTCCTATGACTTCTAGCCCTAGTAGGTAGAGTGAGAAGAAAAAAATGGTTTGAAAGGTGTTAAGCTAGGGTCACCTGGCTGTGTCGATTGGTAGAGCATTTGGCTCTTGATCTTGGCTGAGGTCATGAGTTCCAGCCCCACATTGGGCATAGATTTTACTTTAAAAAAAAAAAAAAAAGTACTGAGCCAGAAGCTAGTCTGTGAAAAGCCCTTCCAAACTTAGAGCTCATATGTGAGAAAAACCTGACAAATGCTTTTCCAAGTTAGATGAAGATTCTAAAAATCTATGTAATATTCACAACAATGGGTTGCAAATCTAAAACATTTCTAAACTATCAATAAAAAAATTCAATCTACTCTGATAGTTTTTTTTTTTAGTTTTCTTTTAATCTCTCTATAGAAAATGATTTACAGAATTGTTTTCATAAGAAGATGCAATCAAGAAGCTTGCAGCCAAAATTTGTAGAGAATCAGTATTATAAAGGTAGTGTTATTTAATGAATGTAAATACTGCTTTATGTCCTCATTTTGGGGATATTTGCAGTCCTAATCAGCTTTTAACAAGTTGTACTTTATTTCAATTCCTTTTCTCTCTCTCAGTAAGTAACCGTGTTGTGCCAATTTTTACTCACAATTTTGTATTATTTTTTAAATATAAAAGGGCCCTCAAATTGTCTTAGTCCGGGGCGCCTGGGTGGCTCAATTGGTTGAGCGACCGACTTCGGCTCAGGTCATGATCTCACAGCTTGTGAGTTCAAGCCCTGTGTCGGGCTCTGTGCTGACAGCTCGGAGCCTGGAGCCTGCTTCGGATTCTGTGTCTCCCTCTCTCTCTGCCCCTCCCCCACTTGCACTCTGTCTCTCTCTCTCTCGCTCTCAAAAATAAATAAACCTTAAAAATAATAAATAAATTGTCTTAGTCCTGGGCCTCTCTGCTGAATGCTGTTTTTACAGCTGATTTACAGAAGAGGAAACTGAGGCACAGAGCCAAGAGTCACATGGTTAGCAAGTGACAAGGCAGGATTACTGCTATGAAGGGATAAATGTGATGAGAAATATAAGAATAACAACTGGGAATAAGGAACCCAGGGAACACAGATCCAATGTCCAATAATGGGGGGAAAAAAGAAAAGAACAAATAATTCAATTATATGAATTCAAGGCCAGAGAGTCATGTCTTTGCATCCTGAGCAGGTTGATAGAGGGAGCAGAGAGCCACAGAAGTTGGCAGACTGAGCGAGGACGTGCTCTAAGGACACTTTTGGAGGAGGTGGAGGTGCAAAGCCAAGCCAGGAAAGGGAGGCAAAGAGAGGGAATAAGAACAAGATGAGGATGAAAGGAAAAAGAGAGAAAATAAAGCTTTTGGTTTGACTGAACAATCTGCTAGGGTTCTGCCTCCAAAGAATAGACGCCTACTTGCAAGTTTGTTTTTGAGTAATATTGTGTGAGGAACATATGTGAAGCATCTAGTGAAAATTTAATATTTGGCTCTCTTAATGTTATTTCACAGTTAAAAATATATATAAAATAAACTTGAATACAAGAGAGATGAAATGAAAAGAGTAGTTGTTCCAGGTCTAAGTAAAAATCACATAAGGTTATTCAAAATTTTATAATATGTTACAGAATAAGATCATCATAGCCTAATTGGAGTTTTAAGTTAAAGCTCAGAACTTTTGAGGGACCTTTACATTAAGATAGTAAGAAATAGATTTAAATAATGAAGGGTCCGCTAATCAAGTAATTATATGGCCACAGAGCACCACCAAGACGAAGAAAATCTGATGACATGAAATCTTTTATCTAGATCAGTTAAGTAAGTGGTCAACTATTTCCATTTTTTTTTTTTTCTATCCTAAATCGGCTGATACAGGGTACCTTAATTGAAGGCTGAGCCATTAACCAGAAAGCTGTTTGTAATATTGGCAATTTTTCTCTCATTTATTCACTCATTCATTCAAAAAACATTCAATACCACTTGCACTACACAAACAATGGATAGCAAAACCAGGCACAATTTTTGGCCTCAAGGAATTTACATAGTAATAGACGTTAAATAGTTACATAAATGAAATGAATGTATGACTGCATTGTGAGATCAATGTTCTAAGAGAAAGTAACTGAACGAGTAAGGTGTGTCTATCTAAAGCAAATGATGGAGAGAGAATATTCTAGTAGAGTGAGCCAATCCCTTTAAGGTCATTGTGCCTTAGCCTAATAACAAAGTAATTTAAAGGTGAAGAATGGATTGAAAAGGAAAAAAAAAAGTAGATGTGATGAGGAAAAAGTAGCTGCAGGGCGCCTGGGTGTCTCAGTCGGTTAACCGGCCGACTTCAGCTCAGGTCATGATCTCACAGTCCGTGAGTTCGAGCCCCGCGTCGGGCTCTGTGCTGACAGCTCAGAGCCTGGAGCCTGTTTCAGATTCTGTGTCTCCCTCTCTCTCTGACCCTCCCCTGTTCATGCTCTGTCTCTAAAATAAAAAAAATAAAAGAACAAGAAAAATTAGCTGCAGGTGGTAAGTGAGGTAGGACAGAAGAGAAAGGGCGGCAGCTTAGATTAGGTGGTAATGTTGGAGATTGACAGAAATGGAAATATTCAAGAAATATTTAAAAGATGAAATATTTTAAAAATTATGGATAAATTGGAGGCGATAGGTGTTGAAAAGGTGAGCAGTGTCAGAAATGACTTTCAGATTTTCAGTTCACGCTTCTGGCTAGATGTTTCACGTACTAAGATGGAAACACACCAGAAAGGTAGGGTGAAAGGATGGTGGAGATAAGGAAAGATTATTTTAGCGGATTACTCTGGACTATGCCAAAGATCTACTGCTAATACAACATTACTCTAGGACTCAAGGCTCTACACTAAGCCGGTTACCTCTAATGATAAATGACCATATAGGCATAAATCACTTAGTAGTAAGGTGTATTTCATCATCTTCACAGATAATTCTATAACAGGACCAAGGGAAGTGTAACAGCACAGATTACATTCTGTTCTTTAATTGGATGGTTTCTTCTGGCTCATATAATTGTTAATTTGGTAGCAGAATGGAAACAGAATATGGAAACATATATGCAAGAACAAAGTTGGCCTTTTAAAAATCTATGCTAAGTGTGTTTTTCTTTACATTATTCCTAGGTAGCCTTCCTGGAAGATGTAGTCCGTTTACTGTAATCAGTTTATTGATCTCCTTTCCCAACATAATTTAAATAGAGTAAGACATTTCCACTTAACAAAAAAAAACCAAAATCTAGTTATTTTTCATACTTGGCTACAAAGTTGTTTATTTGTAAAGAGAGCCACGAGAAGAAAAATATCCTTACATAATACAAAACTACATTTTTATACAAGCCTCACTTTTTTGATGCTTAATGGCATATAAAACATGAGAATTATTTATTTCTGTTTAATATTCAATAGAATTCAGCTTCTGTCAAAAGACAATGTATTTGTTAACATGTTCTGAATATAATTCCAGCTATTATAGCACCATGACTTTGCAAATTTATTTTAGTTCTATAAGTGTGGGTTCTAAGAACAGATTCTGAATACACGTCAAGATTCTGATTGAATCACTTTATTTCCTACAGTGTTAAAAACTCAATGGCTCATGGTGTTTTAACAATGAGAGCTAATTTCAGATGAGATCATCAAGGCCCAGAGAAATGAAGCAAGCCTTGTACAGCCACATAGGAAGTTCCTGACCCGATCAGGTCACTGATTGTTCTATGTACTATGCCCTGCTTCTCCACTAACATTGGCTCCTGAAGCCATTTTATTTAACACTCACTAGATGCTACATAAATTCCTTGATAGAATCCCCAATGTTCATTCTCCTCTAATCATCCCACTTTTATAAAGGATGGGGCTAAGCCATAAAGAGATTAATACTTTACCCCAATAAACTATATTCCAACCTAGGAGGTCTGACATGTGCATCAGCACAGTTGACCAATATACTCACCTGCCTTTTTAGAGATGCTCCTGAAAAAACTAAACCTGAAAATGCTGCCTGTTTTCTAATAATTTATTTTATATAAAACGTGAAAACATGAGTCCTCAATTCCATTAACGTGAATAATTAAAACATGTTCGAGGATATTTTTCATTATTAAAATATCAGAAACTCCCACAAAACCTCAGCCAATAATCTCCTAAACTTAACATACTTACCTCTTCATAAATTAACATTTTTGATATTCTTTAGAGGAATTCTTACTACTATGACTGTTGAGCCAAGTGTAAAGTCAGCATCGAACTTCCTAATAGCCTTTAGAGTAGAAGAATTTAATTCATCAAAGGTTCCAGTCTGGTTAGTTTCCTTCTTTTTCATAGTCGAAAAGTGGTAAAGTAGAAAAGAAAGCCAAAAAGGCTTAGAAGCTTATCATAATGTACTTATTTGATTTGCATTCTATTTCACTTTTTCTTTTAAAGACTTTGGTTTAGACATCATTTTTATTGCTGCAGGTATGTATAGAAGAAAACATTTTGAATGAACCAAATTAAAAACCCCTGATGTTTCTTGAGATTTTTCCACCATAATATTCTCTACAGACCTTGAACCTCTGTTAGAACCATAGAAAGGATGTGGTAAAAGAGAAAAATAACTGTTGAACTAGGTGCTAGGTATTTTCACATAAGTTATCTCATTTTTTCCCACAGCTCTAAGACATGCATGCGTTTTCTTCATTTTACCAATAAGGAAACTAAGGCACAAAGAGGGGAAAATATAACACACAGCCAATTATAAGCAAATGGAGGATCCAGAACCTGGAATGTGCATATAACTGAAGCTTTCCCTACTACTTGGAGCCACATAGTCTGCAGATGTATAGATAGTTTCTAAAATTTTCCAGGAAAAGAAAAGTCAGGAAATTTTAGATTAAGGGATCAAGAGCGTTTTGCAAGAAAGTGTGTGGAAGGGAGAGATGTGGAGGCATCATGGGTATAAGAGAACAGTTGGGGAAAGAAACAGACAGAGACACATCACACTGTGGGTAATGGGGAGTGTGAAAAGGATAGCCAAGAGGGAACCGAAAGGAGAGGGAAGAGAAAAACATTTTCTAGGAGTTACTCTGTGGCATAGGTGAGACATAGGGAATATCTAATGATAAGATGTTAAAAATTACCTTCACAATTCATTGAGTATATTTAAAGTCTGAGCCAAGATTTAATTTTTTTCTGATAGAATGGTGTTACTAATTTTAATGTAATTTTGCCTACACTATGGACCATGTGGGCCATCAGTTTTATTAGTGTCACATATTAATGATCTATACTGATAATAAACTTATTCATAGGCATTCCCCCATTTACCTCCTGTCTTTTCTTTCCCCTTTCTGTGTCCCATAGGGAAAGAGAGAGAAGAAGATAAAGGCTACCCTAGACTTAGAAACACATGTATAGTATTTTCTTACACTATAGAAATTGGTGGAAATACAACAGATAAGCATTTTGGCTAAACTGAAGAAAGTTGACTTTTCATATAGTTTGAATTGTTTAAGTATTACTAAAAGTAAGGTTATTAGCTACTACCATATGGATCTGACTGGATATGGAAAATATGCTTCTCTCCTTCCCAAAAATTCTTTTCAGACATTCATCTTTCTACTACTATTTCCTTTTCCTCAACTTTCCATGCCCATTACCTATTCATCTGTGTATCTTTCGTCGGTCAGTTTCTTGATGTTATTCATCTATCCACTTAACAAAAAGGAATAAGTAGCTACTACGTGCCAAATTGCACGTGAAGAATTCCCTCCTACTCCTAGACCATTTCTATGCTGCTCTATGAACTGGTTATCTCGTATTTACCAACAGAGTAACTATAGAGTGAATTTTAGAGTCCCTTCCTTCCCCTAATGCTGAACTATCTACTATCTCATCATAGAGAGATGGTTAAACAGCTTTGGCCCAAGAAGATAGGTTGTATTTTTAAGCAGAAAATATAAAGTGGCTTTTAGGAAGTTACTCCTTTTCAAATCAAACAGCTTCCCTAGACTCAGACTTAAAATTGGCCTAGAAATTTGAAGAGAGCTTTTCAGTTTAAAAGAAAAATGTAGAAGATTGAGGAACCCTTCTCAAATTGTAGATTGCACGGGGGGAATAAAAATATTTGTGTTAAATGAGTTCTCCAAATGCCCTTATTCTCGGCCACATCTGATTTAGTGTGCTGGAGATCAGAATACATAGCCTGCCCCACCATCCTTGTAAGATATGTCACAGTACTAACAACAATCCATTCTTAAAGAGCAAGTGTGTTTGCTTACATATAGCAGCAGACGATTGTAGATACCTTAGGAAAAAATATGAAAGCATAATAGAGCCTTTAAATGAGATAAGCAGGACTTTGATTTACAATTTTGAAAATATATCTGCAAATATTTAACATTGTACTTACGGAGACTTTATGTAATCTTTTCAAGTGTTCATAGAGCATTTTTAAAATATTGACCCAATAGTTAAAAAATAAGAGCTTATACTAAGGTAGAGAAAACCATTAAGAAAATTTCCCAAGGTAGAAATTTGACTAGCTGCATTCTCTGACCATAGTAACATAACACTAAAGTACAATTTCTAAATTTTGCTGGCAAATAATTACAAAAACTTAAAAATTGTCTTAATTCTCAGTAGCAGAAAAAGGAATTCAAATTACACCAACACATTATTCATAGTTTAGTTTTAAAACATTGCATGTGAAAATTTGGACAATAGTGAATGTCAAGTTAATAGTGAAATTTGTTAAAAACGCTGTTCAATTGAATTTTATGCAGTCATGGAAATGTTTTCTTCACTGTTCTGTATGGTGGCCACTAACCAGATGTCACCATTTATAGCTTGAAATATGACTGATGTATCTAAAGAACTGAATTTTATGAGGAAAATTCACAGTAAAAAATGCCTATGGAAATTAAACATGAATAGAAACAAGCTAAGACTGGACTCCAAAAGTTTTTTTAAGAAAATTAAATTTAAAATTGATTACTTGAATAAGATGTGCATTGGAATTTATAAGCAAATCCAAACTCAGGTGGGGTATTTATATTTTTTTTAATGTTTATTTTTTTTGAGAAAGAGACTATATGAGTGGGAGAGGGGCGGGGGGGGGGGTGGTGGTGTAGAATCCGGAGCTGGCTCCAGGCTCTGAGCTGTCAGCACAGAGCCCGACACGGGGCTCAAACTCAGGGAGTGTGAGATCATGACCTGAGATAAAGTCATATGCTAAACCAACTGAGCCACCCAGGTGCCCCTCAGGTGGTATATTTAAAACAAGAGAAGCCACTAGTGTCACACATCAGGAATGTAAAACACATTGTAACCAAAATGAAAAAAAAAATTATTTTAAAAGGAAACAAAGGAGAATCTCTTCTAACATACTGGGAAAATCTCAACAAATGTAGCAATTGTCTCAAAGTACAAAAATTGATTTGAAAATGCGTTTACATCATTTAACCATTAAAACAAGTACCTAAAATGTGTACCAGACCACGTTTTTTAAATAGGTAGTTATTGGATATGTTCCAGAGAATTGACAAAGATTAACTCCTCCCAGGATTATTTTTGAAAGCTACAACTGTTTTTATATATATATATATATATATATATATATATATATATATATATATATATATATTTAAAATGTTATACAAAGGAGAAACCATATTTTGATATAATGAATAAAAGAAAAATTCCTTTTAAAAAGTCTTAGAGAATTTCAAAACAGCAGAAATGCCACAAACAAGTTGTATTTGTCCAGGAAAGCAAGGATGACAAGGCTTTAAAAAATATCTTTGTTAAATCCATCATACGAAGCAGTTTAAGACACTTTAAAAAAAAACTATAATTATCTCACTTCATTTGATGAAATTTAACATCTATTTCCTATTCTCAAAAGCACTTAGAAGCGAGTGTTTCCTAAAACATACTTCTCAGAACATGAGTGAAAATTATACATTTGGGCCAACAATAGGCATCAGTTTTGACCATTGAATTCTATAGAAGTACTGTCCAGTACAACTTAGAGCAATAGTAGCAATGTCCTCTGTACTGTCCAATATTGTAGGCACTAGTCAAATGTGGCTATTGACAAATTGAAATATGACTTAATGATATTACAGGGTTGAATTTTTAATTGTATTTAATTTTAACCAATTTAAATATAAATTTAAAAACCACATGTAGCTACTGGTTACTATATTTAAAAGTGCAATCCCAGACACAAACCACTTAAACCAGAAATGTATTTATGGAGTGCCAACTAAGTACCCTGAACTATGCTCAAACGATAGAAGAGTGGTTGAATAGACCTCAGTCTTTCCATCATGACCTTAACATTCAATTTACTTAATGTAAGCAACATTATCATTAAGAATACTCACAGATCTCATTTTGCCATGTTGACATTCTGAAAAAATTATGCAGAATTTAAGGAAAAAATGTAATATAAATGCACTTCTACTTTTTTATAAATATAATTCCACCAGCGTGAAAGCTCCTCGAAGTCTGGGACTTTCTTTTCTTCATTACTGTATATCCTTGCTTACAATGGACTATGGGAATTAAATCTTTGAGAGAAAGAGATAAGGGAAAAAAAGGACAGAGAGGAAGGACAAGTATATACTTTTTCTATCAAATCTTACAATGTTGGATTATGGCATTGATAGTAAATTATGTGATTGCATTAATAAGATAAATAATGTAAGAACAGATAAAAGGGGATTTCCTTACCTCTGAGCTATGTATAAGACTCTAACAGGTTCACATAAGATAGCTCCAAACATTTGATAAGATGTGCTGGAGATGTTGAAGAATCTTTTAACATTTTTATAAAGGCAAATATAGTTCAAGATTTCCTATGGCTGGGAGACTTGGGTGTCTCAGTTGGTTAAGCGTTTGGCTCTTGATTTCAGCTCAGGTCATGATCCCAGGGTCATAGGATCCAGCCCCACAGCAGGCTCTGTGCTGACAGTGCAGAGCCTGCTTGGGATTCGTTCATTCTCTCTCTCTCTCTCTCTCTCTCTCTCAAAATAAATACATAAACTTAAAAAAAAGACTTTCTATTGCTATTAATGCAATTTTATGTTATTCTAGCCAATTCATTTACAAATCAAAGGCAAAGATAATATATTAAATATTATTGTTGATAGAATTTAAAGAGTTTTATATTCAAGAAAGTTACTAAATAATGAATTGGGGAAAAGAATGGAAGTCAAAATAAATAAGTCACTTGAGAGGGTTGGCAATCCAGGTAGACAAAATGGTCTAGAAACCATGAAGATCAAATTGAATGCAAATCCATGATCCTGAAACCATAGTATAAGAAAAAAGGATGTGCTTTAGAGTTAGACTGGTCTGAATTCCAGTCCTTTCTGTGCCAAGTACTGACTTTATGACCTTTAGATTCACTATGTATAAATTTTCACGATGATACTTCACTAAAATGGTATGGCTCTTAAAATATTAACATAAAGCACCAACATTGAGTCTGATCCATAGTTAGTATTTAATAAATGAAAATTCCAACACCGATACTCTCTTTCCCTGCTTAGTATCTCCCTACCCTTTGTGTGTGTGTGTGTGTGTGTGTAAAATGATTTACCTCATATAGAGATGGCATTTTTGCATTACTGCACCAGAACAGTTTTTTTTCACATGTTCCCCAAATTTTACTAATAGCACACTGAAAACAGATTTTGCTAACGTATTAACTGTATTTGTTGACATAGTAGGCATTTCAGTTCCCTAGAATCTCTTCTTGATGAAAGTTGCTTTCTTGAAATTGTAGGCAATAAAGTGGGAATCTTTCTTGCTCTTTAAAGACCAGTTGTGAATAAATTACAAACAAGATCATATTTTGTTTTATAGAATTTTCAGCTAATTCAGAGGAAGTTTTTCCATGCAACCTACCTCCTCCAACCTTCTGTGAAATGATTATATTCATATGTGTTGTTTCTCAGCAAGTTTCTATCTATACTGAATCCTTTTGAAGAATTTCCATTTTGACCTTCACTGACTCTAGCGTTATTCCCACACAGTCCTTGATTGATCACAGGGAAAAGTAGGTTGGGATGGAAAAATGAAAGATGAGGTAGGACAAAGAGAACATTTCGGCCCAATTTTTACTTATACTCATGTGCCAAAAATGGAATGAAAAATTTAAAGTACCAAAGATTCATTTTTAAAGTAGATTTTAATGGGATAAGAGGAATTGTATGGTAATTTCTCATTAAGATGTAAAGAAAGTAAAGCTGAATGTTAAAAGTGACACTGGGTAGTCCCTTATAAGCTCCTTTCTGAGGATGACAGGAGGAAAAAAACAATATCTCTCATTTTCAATTTTGAGATGCTCTGTTTCATTTCACTCTAGATTGAGTTTTGTTTTAAGAATGACAATATGGCCTAGCTTCATAGTGCATTTCTTCCAAAAATGATGCACTAAAACAACATTGCAGTATTGATTCATTCTACATGGTTGATGCTGTGATTGTATAATTAGAAGAACTGTGAAGAAAGCTTTCACACCTCTGCCCTGATTGAAGAAATAAACAGCTCCATGGGATGAGTCTTTAAAACATTAGATGATTTAAAAAATAAGTGTTGTGTTGATGAATCATACAGCCCATAATAATTCAGGTTACATTTGTCCTTTGGTTACACAGAAGGATACTTGAGTGAACACTGTCTTAGAGAAAGGAAGGCTTAGATATTTCTTAACTTACCATAGTTAAGAGCAGAAGTTAATAATGAATGTTAAAAATAGTTCTCAAGGTTTAGTGTGTATATAAATCAACTGGGGTCTTAGAAAATTTATGCTCCCAGGGTCCACACCATGATGTTGGTTTTAATAGGCAAGATTTGGGCTTAGGAATCTGCATTCTGAATAAACCCCCAGGTTGTGGTCTCAAGACCACATTTTGTGAAACACTGGAGTAGAACACAGCCTTCTTATGAATCAATTCAAGAAAGGGGTATGCATCTGTAATTCACCTATAACAGGCATAAATCTTTGTCTTTACATATCCAGACACAACTTTTAAATCCCCCCTCCCAGATTTAAAGATACTACAATAAGACACAGTAAACAACCCAAAATAATGGTGTTTTTGCTTATTTGTTGTTGTTTTTTAAAGTACTGGGGAACAATCTGATGACACATAGACCATTGAGGACATAGAATTATTCAATCAAAACAATCCTGAGAATTGAGTCCTTATTCAGAAATCCAGGAAACCTGAAATAATGAACTAATAAGAGATGCTATCAGCTTCTGCTGTACCAGAATGGAAATCATACAAATACAAAGAAAAAAAACCAGAATATCATAGTCTGGAGGGGATTGTTTCAGTTCCAACATGTAAAGAGCTTGGAAGTTCTCACTCTTGCCCATACAACAAAAAAATGTTGACACACAGAAAATCAGGGACTTTCCTTGAATTCATTAGAGACATAGGTTGTAGATCAAGCTAACACTCTCAAACCTGGGAAGACATCTGCATATTGAGGGTCCTCTTCTATACTTATTTGGAGCAGAAGAAAGGAATCCTAAACTAACTGGTAGAACACTTAAAGTGTAATTTTGGCAATTGCTAGAGGCTGAGTGTGGACTAGCATAAGAATAAGAAACTCCTAGAACTGCAATCCTTAGGGGGATCTTCACTCTCTTGTGGGATTTACCACCAAGAATGCCAGTAGGTTTGGCATATTGAAAATCTGAGGAAGATCCCTTCCTGGATCTGGTGGGGGAGGGGAAGAGTCATCATGATGAAATATACTTAATATCTACTCCATAGCAAAGGTCTGCTCTCCAGGAAACAATAATTTGTAAGCCTTATCTCCTCTGGAAGAAGGGCAAATGGAAAGAGTACTCCACATGCAAGAACAGATAGGTTATGTAAACAGAGATGAAAGCTTCTAAAAAACAATAAAAAGGAAATGCTACCTTCAACACTACAGAAACTGAAATGCAGGATACCCTTGATAGACACATGGGTATGTTAGAATGGCCAAGGAGGGGCATCTGGGTAACTCAGTTGGTTAAACATCTCACTTTGGCTTAGATCATGATCTCACAATTTTTGAGTTCCAGCCCCATATTGGGCTCTGTGCTAACATCTAAGAACCTGGGTCTGCTTCATATTCTGTCTCCTGCTCTCTCTGCCCCTCCCTTTCTCTCTCTCTTTCTCTCAAAAATAAACAAACAAAAAAAAATGGCCAAGGAAAACACTCAGTGAGCTTGAAAAAGAAGTCAGTAGAAACTTAACAAACTGATCTATAAAGACAAACAACAAAAATACAGACCAGAACATTCAAAGACTATGGAACAATTTCAAAAAATCTAATATACATATTATTGGAATATAAGGAGAAGAAAGAGAAGGGTTATAAGAAATAATTGACTCAATATTGCCAAGAACTTTTCAAAATTAATGAGCAATTCCAAGCCACAGATCTAGGAAACTCAAAGAAAAACAAGCAGGACAAAAATAAAAGCACAAATAAAAACCCATCAATGCATGTAATTTTGAAATTGCAGAAACACAAAGAAAAAGTCTTCAGTAAAGCCACAGAAGAAAAAAAATACTTTACCTATAGATAAAAATGAGAATCACAGTGGACTTCTTGTCAAGCAAGAATAGAGTGAAATATGTAAACGATGAAAAAAAAATAACCCACAAACCTAGAATCTTATACACAGCAAAATTATCCTTCAAAGGTGAAAGAGAAATAGACTTTCTCATGCAAACTAAAACAGGGAAATCAGCACTAACAGAAATTTCCCTGCAAGAAGTGTTGAAAATTGTTGTTTAGGCAAAAGGAAAATGATATAGGTCAGAATATTGGATGCATATGTAAAAAATAGCACAAAAAGAATAAAGGTTTAAAAATATTTCTTTTTCTTATCTAAAATAAAACAGGTGAATTAAATTAACAAGAGTGACAATGTTTTGTGTGATTTTAATATATGGGTAAGTAGCAGTACTCCAAGAGATGGGAAAGAAGTATTGGGAATATGTTATTATAAGTTGCCTGTACTATATGTGAAGAGTATAGAGTTTTTTGAAAAGAGTTTAGCTAAAAAAGTATATTTTTCTAGGGCAGCTACTAAAAATTTTTTTAAGTATAATATGTTAAGAAATGAAATGGATTAAAAAAGTGCTAAATTAAGGAGGCAGAAAAAGAGGGAGCAAAAGAAAGCTGTTACAAACATAATAGATATTAATCCAACTAAAGCAATAATCACTTAAATTATGAAAGATGTAAATGTACTAATGTAAAGACAGGGAATTTCCAAATGGATAAAAATGCGTGACCTAATTATATGTTGTCTATCGGAAACCTTTAAATATAGAGACCCAGGTTAAAAGTAAAGAAGAAAGATATGCCATATCAACACTAAGCAAAAGAAAGCTGAAGTAGCTATATAACAATCTCACTAAGAAGACTTCAAATCAAAGAGAATTATGAGGGATAAAGATTGGCATTACATAATGATAAAGAGGTCAGTTGTCCAAGAAGGCATAGTAATTCTTAAATGTATATTCACTTAGCAGAGCATCAAAATTTGTTAGACAAAAACTGATTGAACTTGAGATCAGTGGAAATAGTGAAGTAGGGACCTCTGAAAAATCTCACCTTAATAAAAGTACAACAACCTCCTAAAAATTGTAAAGTTTGTCAGTACCAACTTTTCCAGGACTTTGGAAACTAACTAAAAGCCTGACGAAACCCAGGAAGCATTTATTCCGGAAAAAAATAGTTAAATCTTGTAAAAACTGAGCTTTGTGTCACTTTAACTTGCCCCAATCCCATCTTTCTCTCCAACTAGACAGAAGTCTTTAAAACATAACAACCCAAATTCCCAGTACAGTCTGGAAGCCACCTGTGGGAACAGGATGTGCTAGAACTCAGGACATCTGGGTTGCTCCTTTGGTTAAACATCTGATTTTGGCTCAGGTCATGATCCTATCATTCATGAGTCTGAGCCCCGCGTCGAACTCTGTGCTGACAGCTCAGAGCCTGGAGCCCGTTTCAAATTCATTCATTCATTCATTCTCTGTCTCTCCCCCCCCCCCCCAAATAAAAAACATTTAAAAAAAAGAATGTAGCTAGAGTTCTTTGAAAGTCTTATTTCAAAAGAGTTGTCATTATTTAACCTCTCTGGTGTTTCCTGGGAAGACCCCATTTGCAAGGCTATTTATATTTGACTGACAAGATACATACCCAGAACCAGAAAATTCTTCCCCCAGAGCAGTGTGTTGAAAATAATTACATCAAGCATTGTAACTTCCTAGCTGTCTGAGGGGGGGTAGATAACAGTGAGAGCAAACAATAGAATAATGGCAATGTGATAAGTAAATTGTGGGGGAAAATGATATACACATAAGTGCCTTTAAAAGTTCCAGCATAGTCCTAGGAATCTAGAAAGTCACATGCTTGCTGTGGACATGCTCAGGAAAGACCTGTGTAGGTGATAAGGTCTCCACTCCAGGTGACATTAAATCTCTGGGAAAGCATAAAGAGAAGGCCAAGAAAGAGATGCCTACTGCTTTACTGACTATGGAAGGCATGCCTCAATATGCACCAAGAACCTTGGCAAAGGCTGGAAGGTTTACTGGTTTTAGACATTTAAGAAAGTCTGTTTAATATTAACTGACCAAGGACTAGTGAGATAGAGACAGAGTGGCCACAGACCATAAAGAATACAGACATTATAGAATTAGTTTAGAAATATCACAAAACAAATACATTGAGAAGCAACAACAGCAAACCCTGGAGAAAGGAGAGAAAATGATTTCCAGACTTGCCATATGATTTTTGGATGTCAGGGTTTCAATATGAAATGATGAGATAATGCATAGCAGCAGGAAAGTATGGCTCATTAAATACTAAAAAAAAAAAAAAAAAAAAAAAAATCAACAGGAACTGCTCCTGAGGAAGCCCAGACGGTGAAATTGCCAAAGATTTGAATTCAGCTATTTTAAATATGTTCAAAGAGCTAAAGGAAATCATGTCTAAATTGCTAAGTATGATAATGGGAGTACCTATGTATATATAATTTGCCATATCAACAAAAATACAGGATCTGTATGTATAATAGCAAAAGGTGAATATTTGTAACTAATGATGTTAGAACAATTGGGTATCCATATGCAATAAGTAAGGTGAACCTAGACAAAAACCTCACATCTTTTACAATATAGCCCAAAATTATTCTTAGGCTCTAAAATGCCAAACTATACACATTCTAGAGGAATGTGATCATTTGTTATAGCAGCCACGGTAAACTAATGAACGCTATTACGAGAATGCAAAGATTTGTAAAGTATATCTCCAGAATATATATGAAAAATATTTAGCCATTCTAACTGGTGTGAGGTGATATCTCATTGTGGTTTTGATTTGCATTTCCATGATGGCTATGATGTTTGTCTTCTTTGGAAAAATGTCTATTCACATCTTCTGCCCATTTTTTTAAAATGGATTATTTGCTCTTTGGTCATTGAGTTTTATAAGTTCTTTATATATTTTTGGGTACTAAACCTTTATTAGATATATCATTTGCGGGGTGCCTGGGTGGCGCAGTCGGTTAAGCGTCCGACTTCAGCCAGGTCACGATCTCGCGGTCTGTGAGTTCGAGCCCCGCGTCAGCCTCTGGGCTGATGGCTCAGAGCCTGGAGCTTGTTTCCGATTCTGTGTCTCCCTCTCTCTCTGCCCCTCCCCCGTTCATGCTCTGTCTCTCTCTGTCCCAAAAAAATAAATAAACGTTGAAAAAAAATAGATATATCATTTGCAAAAACAAACAAAAAAACCAAAACAAAACAAAAAAACACTCCAAAACTTAGGGAACTCAAGAGTAGGAAAACAGACTGCCCACTTTAAAAATAAGCAAAAGATTTGAACCAGATACCTTACCAAAGACAACATAAGTGTGGCAAATAGCAGATGAAAAGATGTTCAATGTTATACAATTTTGGTGAAATGCAAATTAAAATAATAAAATATTATATATCTATTAGAATGGCTAAAATTCTTTTTTAAAAAAAATTCTAATTGCTGGTAAGGATGTAGAGCAACAATTCTCAGTCATTACCGGGGGGGGGGAGGGGAGGGGGGCAAAATGGCACACTCACTTTGAAAGAGAGTTTGGCAGTTTGGAGTTTTACCCTGTGTGTCTCAGTAGGTTAAGCGTCTGACAGCCCAGGTCATGATCTCGCGCTTTGTGGGTTTGAGCCCTGTGTCGGGCTCTGTGCTGACAGCTTGGAGCCTGCTTCAGATTCTGTCTCTGTCTCTGTCTGTCTCTCTGCCCCTCTCCTGCTTGCACTCTGTCTCTCTGTCTCCCAAAAATAAATAAATATTTAATTTTTTTTTTTTTAAGATGTGAAACAGCTTCAGTGATTGGAGCAGGGAAATAAGGTATGGCTTGTGTAACAGCAAACAGCTTTTTGCCTAAACATTCTACTCTGGTTGATAAAGTTGGCTCCCACAGGCTTATGGGTTAACAGTTGTGAACCCACAATATATTATAATTGAACAATTAAGTAAATGGAAGGAGATGGTGGGAGTCTGTTTTCTCATTGTTGCAGTGGAGGTTACTTGGAAACAAGGAGAAAAGGTAGAATGACTCATGTGGTTATGGATTTGAGCAGAGACCTCAGTATCAACTCATATCATGCTTAATGTCAATACAGATATTTGCATGTAGACATACTTATAGATAGGTGATAATACACAGATGAGTATACCCACATATTTTCTTGCTCTTTCAGCTAAAAGCGCCTTTCTACGAATAGTAGAAATTGTTAAGATTTCTAAACTTGCTTTCAAAATTCAAGACCTCTTCTTTGCCATCTTGATCTGTACCTGATTATTTTCTGATATCCACACTCAATGAAAAATCTTACAGTGGAGTCTATTCATTCATTTGTTCATTTACTCATCAAGTTTTTACTACCTATCCAATGAGCCAAGAATATTCTTGACATAAAATAATGTCATTGACGTCATAGACTAATGAGGGAAAAATTCAATAAATATGTTTACTATACAGCTTTGTCTTCAATATGATATATACATCTAAAATAAGTAGAATTATTATTATTATTATTATTATTATCATTATTATTATATTACCGTGCAACAGAATTGCAGAACAACAAAAAATAGTAGTTCTGACCTGGTGTTTGACAGCTGCCTATAGTAGGGAACATCTAGTCCGATCATTGCAGTGATTCATTAATCCAATTATATACTCAATTCAACAAATACTTTTTGGCCCCTAATATGCAATAAATATATATAGCCTGTCAAGGCTTAGAAATATCCATTCATTCCCTTATTCAACATTTATTGAGGGGCAACTACACAACTATCTTTGGAAATTTCCAAGATGAATTACACCTATTTCCTGTCTTGAAATAGGTGAGTATAATGGGAAAGAAGTACAATTAAAAAACAATTTAAATACGCTGTGGCAGAATGTGCACAAAGCATTATGGAGCTATAGGGCATATCACTTAACTTAGCCTGAACACCAAGGAGGATTCTTGTTACATGCCTTTTCTGAGCTGCAAAACTAAAAGTTCGAGAAGGTAGTTAGGCTCCAGAAGCAGACAGTAAGAATATAAGAATATACTGCAGAAAGAGTACGAACAATGGGAAAAGAAACAAAATAGAATATGCAGGGAGCTATAAGCTCTTTAGTGTGGCCCTTACTTCAGGGACAGGGCAGGAATGGTTGGTGATGAGGCTGGAGAAAGAAGAAGCAAGATCATAGAGATGCTTAAGTCACGTTGTAGATACTTTAATTTTATACTATGGGGATAGTACATGGGTTTTAAACTGAAATGATTTGGTCAGATGTAGAAGTAAATTATGTATTCCTCTCCTTGAAAATCTTATGGTCTCAGAAATCAAATTTCTCTTTAAAGGATTGCCCTCGGTTCTTGAAGAAATCCAGGGTATAGGGATAAAGAAACAAATGCTTGACATCATACCAATGCTAAGGAGATACCACAGTCTCAAGGAAGAAAAATTGCATGAGAATTATCTTAGTATTCTTTCTCTCTCTCTTTGTCTCTCTTTCTCTTTCTTTCTCTCTTTCTTTCGCTCTCTTACTGTCTCTTAAACAGGAAACTTGGGACTGTGAATTCTTGAGTTCTGAGGCTGATCTTTAGAAATATCTATTTTAAGGACTGAAACATTTAAAGAGCAGGACATCTCTATAACAGGTTGGCATGTGTAGGAGGAGTATATTTTGTATACTCTGAACAATCTGAGCAGGATCACTCAAGTGGTCACAAGAAAAGGATGATCATAATTGAAATTAACCTTTTGGTTTCTTCTTAAGGATGTGCCTTTTGGTTGGCATTATAAAATGTTTAACACATGAAAGCACCTTCTTTTGATGTTGCTACAGTGATCACAGAAAAATATAACTCTCCTTGCGGTGAACTAAATGAAGCAAATTACAGTGAGGGCTACAAAGAAGAAAATTACATGTTGTCATCCATCGAGGCAATAGAGTAATAATTTTAATAAAAACTTTCCCTATTTTGTCAGTCACTTTCCTTCTGTGCTGGATGACTAACCATCCCAAGGGTCTAGATGGGCTCACATTAAAAGTTTTGTTCTCAGGCAAAAGTTTATGGAGAGCTATCATTGAATTTAACATTCCCACTCATTTGTCAAAAAGTATAATGAAAGTGACACATAATAAACTGGAAGCTGTTGAGAAGATAGAGAAGATAATTTGGAAAAATCTGACCATTCGCTAGATCTCAGATTTCATGTGCCACAAAATAAACTATGAAGATGATTTAACAAAAGCTCCAGTCTCCATCTTGGTCAGTCTCAAGAGGGAAAGTACCATCTACATTTTTAATGGCCTCAACAGACATTTCTGGTGCACCCAAAAGTTTGAGAGTCAGAATGAAAAAAATTACCTGTATCAATTGGGAAAACTGATTTTAAAATTTTAGAGTGTGAACAAGAATGTTTCTTCGGTGCATGGTTGAACATATACATTTCTAGCATGCTAAATTCTCTTTACAGTATGTGTTTCACCTAGAATTTACAAAGATGAACAGAGAGTAACTAATGTGTTTAAACACTCAATACAATAAGAAAGAAGCTAATAAAAAGTGAAAATTACTGTAGTCTCGTCTGAGAATGCCAAACGCAAATCAGGCAGGCTTTTTGGGACAGAAATGAGATGTGGCTTTGCAAATACTTTGAAAATAGTAAGTTAAATGGGAAAAAAAATCAAGTACTTATATATTGAAGTAATCTATTTTCCAAGTATGTAGAAACAAAACATACAAAAAGTTATTTTTTATTTTTTTAACGTTTATTTACTTTTGAGAGACAGTGTGAACAGGGGAGCAGTACAGAGACAGGGATATATAAAATATGAAGCAGGCTCCAGGCTCTGAGCTGTCAGCACAGAGTCTGATGCGGAGCTCAAACTTAGGAACCGCAAGATCATGACCTGTGCTGAAGTTGGATGCTTAACCAACTGAGCCACCCAGGTGTCCTCAAAAGGTGCAAAAATTTATGTTCATTGGGAAAAAATTCAGAAGAGTAATTGCCTCTAAAACCAGATTTTGATAATCTGCAACCATTGGTAGTCTTTTTGTTTTTGTTTTTCTTTAAACCTATATAATATGGAAAAAATTTAAAAAGCTATACTGTAAACAAAAACATGGTTCAAGGTTTTAGTTGTTGGCTCAAAGAAAGCTGACTGTCTATGTGCAGTACAGACATTTAACATTGATTATATATGTCATTCAGTGTTTTTGGAAACCATTCTTTCCCAGTATTTAAACTTTTCTAAGTAACACTGTGAAATTTCCACCTGTCTCCTCAGAAATAGTCCATAACATTAAGTAACTCAGAGAACTTAAGGAAAGTATGCATTAACCTGTGACATCTGGTTTGTTTAATGACCCCATAAATGCCATGAGCCTATCACCTTAAACTGATGAGGTTTACATAACCCTACATGAGCTATCAGGGCATTGCAAAAGGGACCAGGGGGACTAGAAGGCACAGATTTTCACAGTTAACTCCCGCTCAGCTCAAAAAGCCAGTGTCCTGACAGATTTTTTTAGATAAATGCTTCCTCGGGGCTATTGCAAACTTCTTGCCTCTGCTCTTCTGATTCAGTGGCTCATCTCTCATATACAGTGGATAACTTTTTGAGTGCACAGAAACAAAATACGGAGTTCAAAACTTTGCTAAAATCGTGGACTGTCAGAATGATTTCCCTCACCAGGCCAGCAAAGTCGATCATTTTGTGTTGAAGTGAAATGCAGCCAGCCCTGTGTTTCTACTAGAGTAACCAGTAGGAAGATACACTGGACACTATATTTACTACTGCTAAGGTAAAAAGTAGAGTGGATCAAAGCATCAGTTTAATGTTAGAACTGGGTTCAAATTCTGACCCTAATATGCATTCTCCATGTAACCTTAGCTATGGTGTCTAAGACTTTTTCCTCATCCAAAAATGTTGATTTATGTATCTTGATGAATTTTTGTGATGATTGTTATAATTCATTTAATACCTGTGAGTAAAAAATCTGTAGCCAGAATCATTTATTCCAGATATATTTACTAATTACCTCCTTGGTATATTAGGGATGGCAGGTCTTATCAGAGTTCCTTCTGAGCACCTGTGAAATTTTGAGGCTCCCTTTACAAGACCCTGAGGATCATATAGTTTATATTTAAGTGCAACTAATCTTTAAAGAATGGGGAAGGGAAAAGGAGTCAAACTGTGTCACATGCAAAGATTTCCAGGAAGTTATGGGAGAAAATAAATTTATAGTAGCAAAAGATGACAAAAGTAGGTCACCTTTTCAACTATACTGAAACCCACAGAAAAAAAAGTAGAGAAGAGGGAATGTTAGAATTTTTCAGAATTAGAGTACTGTTTCTTGTTTTGCCTTTCCAGGCAGTTATAAGATCCAAAAAGAAGTGAGGCCGTTGATGGTGTTGTAAGAAAGCAATTCAAGTCACACAAAAGAAATATTGAAAGTGGAATATTAGAGTTTAAAATGTTGAATTAGAACAGTTGAGAAAAATGAGCAGTTTCTAGTATTTGACCATGGGTATGGATGATTTGAGTAAACAAGAGTTGCTGGTTCTTGAGTTAAGGAGATCAAGACATTTTAAGGGAAATCAAGAAGACTAGGTGTTTATTCACATAGATGTCAAAGTCACTTAAGTTTGAGGTTAGAGATGTATAGACACTCTGAGTCAGTCCACTGCATCCTTCAATGGCTATAGATTTCACCAGGTTGGTAAATAAGAGTATTGAGGAGCGACAGCAAGATTATATATATTCTAATGAGCATCGCAAATCTCAAAAGAAAAGGTATAACTTGATAATGAGGAACAGAAGCTAAGTGAATGCTGACACCACCACTGTCAACATGACCGTCAACACCATGTTGATCAGTGATGGGACGAACTGAGCTGAATGGACCCAATAATACAGGAGAAAATTAACAGCCAAGGAAAGCTAGTGGAATAAGCAAATGGTGAAATAGTTGAGCATGTAGGAAAGTTTGTTTACCACAAAAGGGCCATTTCATAGGCCAGAGAGAAGAGTTAGAAGGGAAAGGAACAATTTTTTTAAATGGATTAAAAAAGAAGATCTATAGAATGTACAGGAAAAGGTTACAAGAGAATATAGGTATCAGGAAAGGAGGCATTTGAGATGGTATCTCAGGATGTGGTATGTAGAAGAATGGCTTAATTTCTAGGATCCCAAAAGAATACTGGTTTTTTCAGTTTCTGAAGTCCGGGTGGTTCCGGTGGCTTGCTTATTTGCAGACAGTGTATTATATTAGATCTCCCAGTGCCTACTAGCCATGCAACTTCATTAAAGTTACTTGATCTCCTTAGGTCTTGATTTAATAATCTGTAAGATGATCAAGTCCACAGGTCCACCCTAAAGCTGTAGGATTGAAAGACACAATGTATAAAGTATTGTGATTTAGACATAGCACAAAATAAACTAAATGTGTATGGCTCTATTTTTGTCTGTAAAATAATGTGGTGGTGTAGACTGGCCACCTTTGCAAAGGAAAGCAAGGTAGTGATAGAGAGGGAAAGGGTACAAAGGAGATTATTTTCCAAGACTGCTGCCTTTATAGCTACAAAACAAACCACCCTGAATTTAGTGACATTAATAAAAACAATAAAAATTTTTTTTTCTCTCCTAGTTCTAAGGCTTATTGCCCTCAGGGAGGCTTCTCTCTCTTAGACTACCTCATGTAACTAAAGTCAGGTAGTGACTATAAAATTAATTTTTTGTTTCCTAAGTTTTTTTTTTTCAACGTTTATTTATTTTTGGGACAGAGAGAGACAGAGCATGAACGGGGGAGGGGCAGAGAGAGAGGGAGACACAGAATCAGAAACAGGCTCCAGGCTCTGAGCCATCAGCCCAGAGCCTGACGCGGGGCTCGAACTCAAGGACCGCGAGATCGTGACCTGGCTGAAGTCGGACGCTTAACCGACTGCGCCACCCAGGTGCCCCGTTTCCTAAGTTTTATATATACAAAATTATCACAAAGATCTTAGAAAGTTCCCATATACCCCACACCCAATTTCCACTACTGTTAACCTCTTACATTAATATGGTACATTTCTCAAAACTAATGAATTGATAATTGTACATTATTATTAACTGAAGTGCATAATTAATTTAAATATTCTGTTTTTCTCTAAGGTCCTTTTGTTCCAGGATCTCATCCCAGATACCACATTACATTAGGCATAATTGTTACATCTCCTTGAACTCTTCTTGGCTGCAAAAGTTTCTCAGACATTCTTTGCTTTTGATGACTGTGTCAGTTTAAGGATTGTTGATCAGGTATTTTGTATAATGGTCCTTAGTTGGGGTTTATCCAAGGTCTTTCTTACTCTTGATGTTACCTGTATTCCTTTCTATTACTGCCACAATAAATTACCATAAACTTAGAAGCTTAAACAACCAAAAGTTATTTTTACATTTCTATAAGTTACAAATCCAACCTGGGTCTCACTAAGCTAAAATCAAAATATTAGAGGAGCTGCATTCTTTTCCAGAGTCCCTAGCATAGTGCAGCTTGTCTTGCCTTTCCAAGTTCTGGAAAGGTTTTACAGGCTGCTGGCATTCCTGGTCTCTGGGCTCCCTCCATCCACCCGACAGGCAGCATACTGTATCTCTCCATACCTTAGTTTCATACTCGAATGTCCCTCAGACATTCCTCTTCTCTTTCTTTCATATTTAAGTACCCTTGTGATTACATTAGGCTCATCTGAATGATAAAGGATAGTCTTCCTATCTTAATGTCAACTGATTAGCAACTCTAATTTCATCTGCAAACCTTAATTTGTCCCCTTGTTATAAACTATAACATATTCACATGTTCTGGGGTATAGAACAGACATTTTTGAGATCATTCTGTCTAGCATATTAATCTTGATTAATGAGGTGGTATTTTTTTTCTCCTTTTCCATAATCTACTCTCTGAAAGAAAGTCACAAGGCACAATCCACTCGGTATAAGGAGTGGGGAAATGATTCTCTACCTCCACAAGGGCAGAGAATCTACATAAAATATTTGGAAACTTTTATCTGTTTTCTCCCTTTAAAGTGTTAAACATTATTCATCATTATGACATCATGGATATTTATTTTATACTTTGGATTATCATCCAATTCTATTTAGTTTGCTTTGTTTCTCAAGGTTTTCCAGCTAGGGTTTTGGAAGCTCTTGAAGGGTGACACTTGCTTCCCCTTGGCATACCCTCATAATTA
The DNA here is from genome assembly GCF_022837055.1 of Prionailurus viverrinus. Classification (NCBI taxonomy): domain Eukaryota; kingdom Metazoa; phylum Chordata; class Mammalia; order Carnivora; family Felidae; genus Prionailurus; species Prionailurus viverrinus. The sequence continues at coordinate 99,341,767 of NC_062567.1, forward strand.
TGGAGGGGGTTTTGTTGTTTTTTATTTGTTGGGTTTTGTTTCGTTATTGCCTGTTTTGAGCACATTCTTACTTACAAGTTGCTCTAGGTTTGTTTCGTATGCTTCCTGCTCCATTCCAAGAATTAGTCATTTTTCTAAGGAGCTCCCGCTCCTCTTATTGAAGGCCAGACTCTGGGTGCTAGGAGTGTTTGTTGCTATTAGGGTGCCATTGCTTCTAGGACCTCTGAGCTGGAGCATGGTGCATGAAGAGCAATATGTGTGCACTAGCCTATGCATATGAAGATATTTATAAGTATTTTTATAATTACCTGTATGTATATTAAGCTATGAGTTGATACTGACATCTTCAAGTCTAGTTACGTGGATCTTCTAACATCCTCCCTTTGCTTATCTGTAGCTTCCCGCTTCAATATTGAGAAGCTTTACTCCACCACCCCCTTTTATTTCCTTAATTGTTCAATTTCATCATACATATAAAGTGCAGTTGGAATTGTCAGCCCATGGGAATAAACTTGAACAACTAGAGTACATTTCTTAAAGCACAGCTCCTTTTGCCTCTAGTCTAATATACTCCACTAATTTCCAAAGTTACTTAAGTTATCAATTTGTTCTCTCACCCCATTCAGTGAGGTTGTGTCATATTTGTAATACAGGTAGATTTTTTTTGTCACATTAAGCATTTCATCCTGCGATTCCCCTAAACCCTGGAATTACAAACATTTGCCTACATTGAGGTTCACTGTTTGTGCTATAAAGTTCTGTGAGTTTCAGCAAATGCTCAGTGTCCTGTATTTACCATTAGAATATCAATCACATCAATTTGACCACCCTAAAAACGGACCTGTTTTTCACTCAACTCTTAACCCTTGAACTCCTCACAACGAATGATATGTCTACCCTTTCTGGTTTTTCCTTCCCAGAATGTTATCTAATTGGTAATATATAGTATGTAACTTTCTAAGACTGGTTTATATTACTAGCAACATGAATTTAAGATTTATATTACTGAGTGGCCCAATGGCTCATTTCTTTTCTTGCTAAGTGTTATTTCATCATATGGATATACCACAATTTATCCATTCACCTATTGTAGGACATTTTGGCTGCTTCCAGTTTTGGTGATTATGAATAAATTTACTAGAAAGATTTATCTGCAGGTTTTGTGTAGGCATAGGTTTTCATATCAGTTGGGTAAATAGATAGGAACACAACTGCAGCATTGTATGGTAAGGCTATGTTCAGCTTTGTAAGAAACTCTCAAACTATCTTCTCAATTCATGATACCATTTTGAAAGTTCCTGCTGTTCTGTGTCTTTACAAATATAAGTATTCTCAATGTTTTTAGATCTGGGCCAGTCTATTAGATATGTAGTATTCTTTCATGGTTGTTTTAATTTGTAGTTCCTTAATGGCAAATGATGCTGAGACTTTCTTTACATACTTACATTGAGATTTTTATATCTTCTTTGATGAGGTGTCTTTTCAGACCTCTTGCTCATTTTTTATTGAGTCATCTGTTTTCTTATTGCTGAGTATTAATAATTCTTTGTTATTTTGGAAATGAGTTGTTTCATTTTGTTTTTTGTGAGTTTTTTTTTTCAGACATATGTTCTGCAAATATTCTCTCCCAGTCTTTGGCTTGTCTTTTCATTCTCTTAATAGTGTTCATATGCAGAGAATAAATTTATTTTTATTTTAATGAAGTACTACTTTGCAATTTTTATCCCATGAATTATGCTATTGGTATTATACTTTAAAACTCCTTGCCAACCCAAGGCCATGTAGATTTGTTCTAGGTTTCCATCAGAAATGTCATTGTTTTCAAATTCACATCTAGGTCTATGATCCACTTTGAGTTAAATTTGTATGAGGTATAAGGTAACGTCTGGGGCGCCTGGGTGGCTCAGTTGGTTAAACATCCAACTTCAGCTCAGGTCATGATCTCGCACTCTGTGAGTTCGAGCCCCATGTCGGGCTATGCTGACAGCTCAGAGCCTGGAGCCTGCTTCGGATTCTGTGTCTCCCCCTCTCTCTGTCCCTCCCCTGTCTGTGCTCTCTGTCTCTCAAAAAATGAATAAATGTTAAAAAAAAATTTTTTAAGGTAACGTTTTTTGCATATGGACTTCCAATTGCTTCAGCACCATTTGTTTAAAAGACCATTATTAGTCCTTTGAATGACACTAATACCTGTTGTCAAAGATCAGTTCACTATATCTGTATCTATTTTTAGGTTCTCTATCTGTTCCATTGATGTATATATCTTTGTCTTCAATTATCAAACCATATTGATTATGCTAACCTTATAATAATAGTTCTTGAAATCAAGTGGTATGAGTCCTCCAACTTTATCCTTCATCAGTATTATTTCAGGTATTCTATGTCCTTTTCCTTTCTGTATAAACTTCAGAAGAATTTTGCTTCTAAGAAATAACTTTCTGGGAACTTAACGGAGATTACATTGAATCTACATATCAAGTTGTGAATAAGTGAAGTTTTAACAATCTATATTACCCAGTAATTCTAGTAATTCAGGGGTGGGAGAGGACATCTTTCTGATCTTAAGGGAAAAAATGTTGAGCTTCTTAAAAATAATCATGATGTTAGTTGTAGGGTTTTTATATCAATTCTTTATGTGAGGAATATAAAGAAGTTCAATTCATAGCTTGTCAAAGTCGTTTTGTTTTGTTTTGTTTTCATTGTCTACTGGTTGATACTTGTGGATTGGGATCTCAGCCAGGGGTTGTCACAGGAACACATACATGTAACCTCTCCAACTGGCCTGGGCTTCCTCACATCTCAGTAGCTGATTGCTAAGGAGAGCCGGATGGAGGCTATCTCAACTTGAATGGCCTACCCTTAGAGGGCATGTAATGTCATGCCTTCTATTTATTATATGCAAGTCACTAAAGTTAGTCAGTAGCCAAGGAAAAAGGGACTAAACTCCATCTGTTAGTGGAAGATTATCAAAGAAATTGTGGAAACATTTAAAAACTCTCCACAATGACTCACATCTCAAAGCTGGAAACATTAGCATGAGTCCTTTCTGTGAAATAAAAATACTGGCTAATGGACTGACTAGTCATGTCTGATTTTAGTTGTGTTTCTGGGGCCTCTCAGCACAGGTGTCTATGTTAGTCTCTGTCCATACGTTTCAAGTCAGATGAGCACTAGGAAAGCAAACAAGAACAGGGCTTAGCCCTTAGAAGTGATGGCACTCTACACAAATACAAGAGAAAGAGAGGTAATGGAAGAAAAATTCAAGGACCAAGGAAGACTCCTTGGGAGTTTCGAATTCTGGTATCATCTATGTGTTTCCTTCTCCTAAAGAAATACTAATGTATGATGCATACTAATTTTTTAAATTGGAAGTGAATTAGTCTCTCAACTGTGTGACTGTTGGACAAAGTTGTTATTTAATTGATGTTTCTGATTGCATCAAGTTGATACAATCAAGGTACAGTCTGATAGGCTGAAAATGAATATCTAAAATAACTAATCTTTCATATTTCAAATGTATTCTTGTACCTATTTTGTCCTAAAATTTTATGATTTATCCTCTGTTATGACAACTTAGCACGGGTTGATACAGCTAGATTTAATGTTGCTTTGTTTTAACTGGTGATTTATTTTCTGCTTAAAACAGTATTCTTTAAAATAGAAGTATCACAAAATTTGGAACATAGAAAATAAAAGTCCCACATAGATCTTCTGCTGGAGAAAACTAATATTAACTCATTGGTGTACAATCTATGTGTTTTAATGCACATAGAAATAGTTATAAAGACCCCACTTTTACAGTCCAAAAAAACCCTCTACATACTTACTTCATTGTAGGAAAATTTGTATATGTGCAAAATAGGAGTCTTAAAAACATAATCCTATTTGATTAATGTACATAGAACCATACAATAAATAGAATATATAGAATATTTCCATCATACCAGTATCCAAGTAAATTTTTGTCCCCATATTCTGATTTTTACTAATATACAAAAGATTGCCTATTCTTGAATTCATATAAAAGATAGCAAACAATATGCATATTTTATTTTCTTTCTCTCAAATAATGTTTTTGAAATTCATGTCTGTTGTGTGTATCAGTAGCTCAGATTTTCTTACTGTTGAGAAGCATTCTATTTCATGAATATAAAATAATTTTTATCCATCATTCTAATAATGGATATATGAGTTGTTTCCAAGTTTTGGCTATTATAAGTAATAGCAAAAATTGCTGTCAAGCATTTTCCAAAGTGATGATACCATTTTACCCTTTACCTGCAATATATGAGTGTTCTCTTGCCCCATATCCATGGCAACTTTTTATATTGGCAGTCTTTATTTCAACTGTGGTAAAGTACATATAACATAAAATTTACCATAAGTGACCTTGAGTACATTCACAGTGTTGTGCAACCACCACCGCTCTATTTCCAGAATGTTTTCACCACTTGAAATCCCAGTCCCATTAAGCAGTTACTTCCAATCTTTGTCTACCCCCCAAACCTTTTATAATTTCTGTCCCAATCTCCCTCCATTCTCTTTCCTGAACTCCAAGTATGTAAAGATAAGACTCCTAATAGCGCCTGATAAGCTACTGAGGCTGTATTCCTGTTTTTTAATCTTTTTTTGCAGGGAGGTATTCTGATGGAATTTTTTTTTAATTAATTTGTCTTTAAGACCCTTGATTATTTGGCCTCCATTCTGCTAAGTCCACTACTTAAATTTTTCAGATATAATATTCAGTGCTAGGATTTTTATTTGATTCTTATTTATGTTTCTCATTCCTCTGCTGAGAGGTTTATCTATTTACTCATGATATCCATTTTTTATTTAAGTCCTTCAATGTTTATAATAATTACATTAACATCTTTGCCTGCTAATTGGAACATGTGGGTCATTTTGAGCATCTGTTTCTATTACCTGCTTTTGTTTTATCTTGCGCCATCTATTCTTCCCTACACTTCTAAAAACATTTTTAATGTTTCTATTTTATTTTTGAAAGAAATAGAATGGGAGCAGGGGGTGGGGGTCAGAGAGAGGGAGACACAGAATCTGAAGCAGGCTCCAGGCTCAGCTGTCAGCACAGAGCCCGATGCGGGGTTTGAACTCAAGAACCTCGAGATCAGGACATGAGACGAAGTCGGACACTTAACCGACTTAGCCACGCAGGTGCCCCCTAAAAATATTTTTCAATGATGTTCTGAACATTGTGGTTGATGTTATAGAAAATCTGAATGCTGTCTTCCTTAAACAGTATCAGATTTAGTTGAGTCAGGCAGATCAATAACTACCAAATAATTCATTTTAACTTGTCAGAATGTTGTGTGAGTGTTTTGTTTTATTTTTTCTCATTTGTTTGTAAGTTCTACAGCTCACAGCCAAGGACAAATGGACAACCACTAAGCAGAGTTCTTCGCCCCCTTCTTTGTGCAGTTTTTTTCTCTTTTGTGCCTTGCCGAGACAATTCCAGTGACATCAGCAGCTTCTCAGATATCTGCCCCTCAGCTTAGCCAGGCTTCTGTACTCTGTTTTGTCTCCCTCTCCTTGTGGCGTAGTTGAGAAAGGTACTACAGACAGAAAGCAAGGAGACCTGGTATGTCTCCTTTCTCTGGACAGTCAGACCTACATATAGCCTGTGTCTGATGTGTGTAAGCAGTTGTCTTAAAATTCTGTCCACTTTTGTAGTTTTTGTCAGAGAAAAAGCAAGTCTAGTGTTCATTACTACATAATGGGTAAGAGAAGTCTTGACTTAAGGACCTTTTATTATTTAACAACCACACTGTATTATAAAATGACAATAATTGATATTTATAAAAATATTTTCCCTACCCTTACAATATTTTTGTTCCAGGGTGATAGGTATTTTTAAAGCTTTGTTGTATATTTTTTCATAATATTTCTATGATAGATATTGTTGGTTAAGTATAAATTTAGGAAAGTAATTAGAACCTCCTTGAAGGGCAGTAATTATATTCAGCAGTAAAATGGTAAAAAAGAGTTATTAAATATTGGAGTGGTATGTTAAAATGATTAGGATGATAACAGGGGAAGTAGTGTTATAGAAGACAATATAAAAAAAAAATACTGAAGGAGACCTTACAATGAGGAAGTTTACTGCAAGCTCTAAGTAACATAATGGTGTGGGAATTGAGAAAATTTGAAGGTAATAGATGAGATGGCCCTAGTGGCTCAGTGTGTGTGTGTGTCTGTGTGTGTGTGTGTGTGCGTGTGCGTGTGTGCACGCGCGCACGTATAATGTGTGAATTTATTTACCACACTTCATTTTGAAAACTTGTTTTACCTAAAGGTTATAGAGATGCGGATAATATCATGGAATAAAAACAGATTACTAAATCAAGAGTAAGGAAGAATTTAGGTCAAAACATTAAAATTCATAAATTTGGCTATGAGATTCCTAGTAAGCAAAGGAAAGAAGAAAAGTGAGGGGCATCTGGGTGGCTCAGTTGATTAAGCATCCAACTTCAGCCTAGGTCATGATCTTGCTGTTCTGAGTTTGAGCCCCACATCGGGCTCTGTGCTGACAGCTCAGGGTCTGGAGCCTGTTTCAGATCCTGTGTCTCCCCCTCTCCAACCTTTCCCCACTCACTGTCCATCTCTTTCTCTCTCAAAAATAAACAAACTCTAAAAAAACTAAAAAAAGAAACAAGGGAACACAATATCCATAATGCTGAAAGAAAATGTACATGTTCAGGAGGACACTGCTAGTGTTTTGGTTCTAAAGCAAAAGGCAAGTTTTATAATGGGCTCTTATAGAGGTACCACATTTAAGCATTGATATTAAAGAGAAGGGTACAGTTTGTTCAAATAACATAAGTACATCTTCTGACACTCAGGAATACTGTTCTTTCCTTTACATTGTTCATCTATTGCATCAAAAATACATTGGTAAATATATGATTTATTATAAAAATATTGGGTAGTATGGTGTCCTTGATCTTGATCTGTAATAATGGTCCTTAATATTACTTGTAAATATACTTCAGCTTTTTTTTTTCATATTCAGCTGTATTCATTCTCTTCTATTTGTAAATCTGTATATCATGTCAATGAAGGGATGGATGGATGTATAGATTAGGAGGATGAAAAGCATTCAAATCCTAAATAATGACTTCTGTGTTCGAAACAAAAAATGTATTTCTTGCAATGACAAATGTCATTTACCAGTATGCCATTTGACCAAATGGGAGATTTAGGAACAGTAATCTTCCATGAAGATACTGGACGAAAGCTTATAATTGACCTTTTTGATATTTATTATAGTTCAGTCTTTCTGCTTCCTAGCTTTCTTTAAACTCTGAAACGTTGGGACTATGCTAATCTCAACAGGAACTTTATAGCTTTGCCTTCCCAATATAAGAACATATTTGCATAGCATGAACTTTATATTGACTCTTATGATTCCTCAATAAATGTCTTTGATATATTTAAAAATGAATAAAATCCATCTCACACGAAACTGAGATGGAAAATTAAAGACAAATTTTGATTTTTGTTAATTCTAACCTTAAAAGGCACCATCTTAGTAGAACTAAAAAAAGTTTTAAAACTTGCAGCTTCCACATTTCTTGCTCATGATCTCTAAATGAGTAATCTTACACTGGGAAGTAGTGATGAACATTGATTTTAATTATTTTGTTCACATATGTCTTTTATCACCCATCACACATGAAGATGAGTTAGTTCAGTTTATGGAGAAAATTAAATGACAGCTGAAGTTCAAAACACCACAAAGAGATTAAGTAAAAAAGGAAATGGCAGATATTATTAATCGCAGACAAGTTTTCACCAACCTTTTTATGTGCAAGTTTCTATTTTTAAAATGTGCTTCAAATGACCTCATTCTCATAATTGTAGAAACTAATTGAAAAAGCAAACTATAAAGCAGTTTATGTCATGAAAAACTGACTAGACAAGACACATGGGAGAGACACAGGAGTTATGATGTAAGACTGCAGTTGACGCTGTTCCTGGTTAGACTAAATAAATGTGATTTTTGAACTATTTTTTTCTCAAACTCTGATAGAATGATTCTATGAATACGTTTCATACAACATAAGCAATAATTGAATGTATGGCAAATTACTCTGTTGAGGATTTTTTTAACTCTATTGGTGGATATTTTATTTGACTTGGATATCTCTAGAGTGATAAGTATATTTTGGCCCCTTGATTAACTAGGTTGTAAGCAAGATTGATAAAATTATGAAACAACTCATATGTTCCATTTTCTGGAATATTATATGGACTTTTCATTTAAAATAATTGAAAAATTTATTTGTTAAATGATTTATGGACATTGCTTGCCTGATTATAATTCTTTAGTAAATTCTTTGTTTAGACATGAACTTGGTGGGGGGACGTTAATTCATAAATTGGGTTTTATATTCAGTTTTGGTCATTTATGTTTTCCTAGAAAATTACCAATTTAATAAACCTTTAAAATGTGTATCGGCATAGAATAGTATTTTTTTATGTTTATTTATTTTTGAGATAGGGAGGCAGAGAGAGAGGAAGAGAGAGAATCCTAGGCAGGCTCTGCACTGTCTGCACAGACCCTGACAGAGGGCTCAAACTCACAGACCTGTGAGAGTATGACCTGAGCCAAAACCAAGAGTCAGATACTTAAGCAACTGAGTCATGCAGGTGCCCCTAGAATAGTATTTCTAAAAAAAAAAAAAAAAAAAAAAAAGAAAGAAAAAGAAAGAAAGAAAAAAAAAGAAAAAGAAAAAAAGAAAAAAGAAAAAGAAAGAAAAGAAAAAAATCAAAGATACTGGATTCAGGAATTATTAACAGATGTACCAGGAAGGGCACCTGGGTGGCTCAGTTGGTTGAGCATCCGACTTAGGCTCAGGTCATGATCTCACGACTTGTGAGTTCAAGCCCCACATCAGGCTCTGGGCTGACAGCACAGAGCCTGGAGCCTGCTTCAGATTTTCTGTCTCCCTCTCTCCCTCTCTCTGCCCTTCCTCGCTTGTGCTGTCTCTATCTCTCTCTCTAAAAAATAAACAAACATGAAAAAAATTGAAAAAACCCGGATGTACCAAGAAATAGATATTTTTAATAAATTTGCATATGCGTCTAATTAGAAATCAGCAATATGTCTTAACCTTTATTTTATTCTGAAAAATCCCATAGTCAGAGTGTCTCCTTACTTTTGTTTAATCTTGTATTTCCCAAACATTCTTGAACATTGACACTTCTTCCACCATACAAAAGCATTCTTATACACATACTACAAAGCAAAGCTTTGTGCCACAGTGGCTATGCTTAGAAACACTAGCATACAGATATGAAAAGTTATCTCCCATAGTTATCTCTTATGCATTGCTTTTATAATTGTAAGACATTAAATATTTCAAACTATATACAAACATAAATGTGCATAAATTTAGTGAAAATATTGATTTCTCACCCTCCATTTATGCTTCGTTTTTACAGAATTCTAAATAAATGATTATTTGCTTTTCTTTCTTAAATAGTAATATATTAAACATATAAATTCCTAGCTGTGGATTTTAATATATAATTTACATTGTCTTATTTACAGTTTTTCCAAATTCTCTGTTGTAGTTCCTGATTTGAAATAATAATTGAGACTGTTTCTTTTCTTAGCCGTGCATGAATATGTCTCACATAAACTTTTTAAAATTAATATCCAGTTTGTTACACTATAATTAGAGATTACACCTGTATACATGTGACTTAAAAAAATTGAGTACAGTAACACACAAAGTTACATTGGTTTCAGGTGTACAGCTTAGTGATTTGACAAGTTTACATTGTGCTATGTTCACCAAAAGTATAGCTGACATGTGTCCCATTACATCACTATTACAGTATCATTGACTGTATTCCTTATGTTCTATTTTTATTCCTGTGACTTCTGCCATAACTGGAGGCCTATATCTCCCTCTCCCCTTCACCTCTTTTAATCAGCCTCCCACCCTTCTCCCCTCTGGCAATCATTAAATCTCTGTATTTATAGTACTGATTCTTCTTTTTTTATTATTCACTTTTTAAGATTCCATTTGTAAGTAGAATCTCATACTATTTGTCTTCTCAGACTGATTTATTTCACTTAGCATAATACCTTCAATTCCCTCAGAGCATGATCTCATTCTTTTTAATGGCAGTGTAATATTCCACTGTGTATACTTTAGTTTCCTTATCCATCCGTCTACTGATGGACATCTTATGTTGATTCCATGTCTTGGCTATAGTAAGTATACTGGAATATACATAGAGACACATATATATTTTCAAGTTAGTGTTTTTGGCTTCCCTGGGTAAATACCCAAAAGTGGAATTGGCAAATCATATGGTATTTCTACTTTTAACTTTTTGAGGAAACTCCATAGTATTTTCCCCAGCGGCTATGCCAGTTTATGTTTCCATCAACAGTTCACAAAGTTCCTTTTTCTCCACATCCTTACCAGCACTTGTTGTTTCTTGTCTTCTTGGATTTTAGCTGTTCTAATGGGTGTGAAGTGATATCTCATTGTGGTTTTTGTTTGTATTTCTCTGATGATGAGTGGATGCTGAACATCTTTTCTTGGTCTCTTGGCCATCTTTCTTGGTCTTCTTTGGAAAAATGTCTACTCAAGTCCTCTACCCATTTTTTTTAATAGGACTGTTTGGTTTTGATGTTGAGTTACAGAAGTTCTTTATCTTTATCTTTGGGTACTGTCTCTTTATAGGATATGCCATTTGCCAATATTTTCTTCCATTCAGTAGGTTGCCTTGTTTTCTTCATGATTTCCTTTGCTGTGTAAAGCTTTTTATTTTGATGTGTTCCCAATAGTTTATTTTTGCTTTTACTTCCCTTGCTTTAAAAGACATATCTAAAAAAAGTTTGTATGGCTGATGTCATAAGATAAATTACTGCCTGTGTTTTCTTCTGGGATTTTTATGGTTTCATGTCTCAGATTTAGGTCTTTAATCCATATCACATTTATTTTTGTGTATGGCGTTAGAAAGTAGTTGAGTTCCATTCTTTTGTATTTAGCTGTCCAGTTTTGTCAGCACCATTTGTTGAAAAGACTGTCTTTTCCCCCATTACATATTCTTGCCTTCTTTGCTATAGATTGTTTGATGATACAAATGGGAGTTTATTTCTGGACTTTCTATTCTGTTCTGCTGATCTATGTGTCTCTTTATGCCAGTACCATACTGTTTTAATTACTACAGCTTGTAGTAAACCTTGAAATCTGGAATTACGGTACCTCCAGCTTTGATACTCATTCTCAGGATTACTTTGGCTATTCAGGATCTTCTGTGTTTCCTTATAAATGTTAGTATTATTTGCTCTAGTTCTGTGAAAAATGTTATTGGTATTTTGGTAGGGATTGCATTGAATCTGTAGATTGCTTTGGGTAGTAAGGACATGTTGACAATATTAATTCTTCCCAGCCATGAGCATGGAAGATCTTTCCATTTGTTTTATCTTGAGTCTCTTTTATTAGCGTTTTATAGTTTTCAGAGGACCAGTCTTCCACCTCTTTGATTAAGTTTATTCCTAGGATATTCTTTTCAGTACACTTGTAAATGGTGTTTTTTTTTCTTTCTATGACTTTGTGGTTAGTTATGGAAAACTACCAATTTGGGGATATTAATTTGGTATCATACCATTTTATAACTTCATTTTTGTACTGCTAGTAGTTTTGGTAGTGTCTTTAGGATTTCTATGTATAGTATGTTGTGTTGTCTGTTAGTGACAATTTAACTTTTTTTAACCCATATGAATGTCTCTTACTTCTTTTCTTGAAGTTGCTAGGACTTCTAGTACTAGCTTAATAGAAGTGGCTAGAATGGGTCTTGTTCCTGACCTTATAGGGAATGCTGTCAGTTTTCACCATTGAGGAGGATGTCATCTGCAGATGTTTTATATATGGCCTTTATTATGTTGGGGTATGTTCTCTCTAGCCCCATTTTGTTGAGATTTTTCACCATGAATGGATGCTGAATCTACTCAGATGCTTTTCGTACATCTATTGAGATGATCATATGATTTTTATCTTTTTATTGATGTAGTCATTGATTGATTTGCAAATATTGAACTCTCTTTGCATTCCAGGAAGAAATCACGCCTAATCATGGTGAATGACCTTTTAAATGTATTCTTGGATGCAATTTGATACTATTTTGTTGATGATTTTTGCATCTATTTTTATTGGGGATATTGGCCTATAGTTTTCTTTTTTGGTCTGATTGTGGTATCAGGGTAATGCTGGACTTGAGGAATGTATTTAGAAGCTTTCCTTCATCTTCGATTTTTTGGAATAGTTTGAGGAGAATAGGTATAAACTCTTCTTTAAATGTATGGTAGAATTGACTTGTGGATCCATCTGGTCCTTGACTTTTATTATTTGGTGTTTTTGGATTGCCAATTGAATTTTATAACTTGTAGTCTGTCCAGATTTTCTGTTTTTCCTGGCTCAGTTTTGGAAAATTATGTATTTTTAGGAAATTATCCATTTCTTCCAGGTTATCCAATTTGGTCACATGTAATTTTTTAGAGTGTTCTCATATAATACTTTGTATTTGTATGATGTCAATTGTTATTTCTCCTCTCTCATTTGTGATTTTATTGTGTCCTTTCTCTTTTCTTCTTGATGAATCCAAGGTTTTTTAATTTTGTGTATCTTTTCAAAGAATCAGCTCTTGGTTTCACTTTTTTTTTTAGTCTAAATCACTTATTTTTGTTCTGATCTTTATTATATCCTTCCTTCTTGTCTTGGGCTTTGTTCTTTTTCTAGTTTCTTTAGGTATAAGGTTAGATTGTTTGCACTGTTTTTTTTTTTTTTTCATCTTTCTTGATGTAGGCCTGTGTTGCTATATACTTTCCTCTTAGAACTGTTTTCATGGTATCCCAGAGATTTTTGGATGTTGTGTTTTCATTTTCATATGTCTTCATTAACTTGTTTCTTCTTTGATTGTTTCATGACCCATTTGTTGTTTAGTATCATATTGTTCGGTGTTCGTGTGTTTATATTTCTTTCAGTTTTTTTCTTGTGCTTTATTTCTACGTTCATACCATTGTGGTCAGAAATGATGCATGGTATGTTTTCAATCTCCTTGAATTTACTGAGGCTTGTTTTATGGCCTAATATGTGATTATTCTAGAGACTGTTCCATATGCACTTGAAAAGAATGTGTATTCTGTTTGGGGATGGAATGTTTTGTATATATCTGTTTTGTCCATCTGGCCCAATGTGTCAGTCAAAGACATTGTGTCCTTATTAATTTTTGTCTGGATAATCTATCCAGCAATGTAAGTGGAGTGTTAACGTCTCCTACTATAATTGTATTACCATCAGTTTATCACTTTATGTCAGTTACTATTTGCTTTATGTATTTAGGTTTTTCAGTGTTAGGTATGTAGATATTTGTCATTGTTATATCTTTGTGTTGGACTGATCCTTTTAGCATTATGTAATCCACTTCTTTGCCTCTTGCTATGGTCTTTTAGTCTATTTTGTTTGATATAACTGTTGTTATCCTGGCTTTTTTGCCCTTCCCTTTGCATGGTGAGTGTTTTTCCAACCCTTTAATTTCAGTCTGTATGTGTCTTTAAGTCTGAGGTGCATATCTTGTAGGCAGCATATAGATGGTTCTTGTTTTTGTAATCCATTCAGCCACTTTGTGCCTTTTGGAGCATTTCAATCATCTACCTTTAAAGTAATTATCAATAGATATGTACTTGTTGCCATTTTAAAAATTTGTTTTCCAGTTGTTTTTGTAGTCCTTCTTCCTTTCTTCTTCTGTTGCTCTCTTTGTGATTGATTATTGTGGTGTTTTACTTTTATTTGCCTTCCTCATTATTTCGTACATATCAATCATAGGTTTTGGGTTTGTGATAACCAGGAGATTCATATATCACATTTTAAGTAAATAGCAATCTATATTAATATGATGGTCTTTTAAGTTGAAATACATTCTTAGAAAAGAAAATACGGTCTTTTTCTTTTCCCCCTTCTCTTCCCTTTTTACCCTTCTTCACATTTTATATATATGTTCTCATACTTTACATCTTTTTATTCATATTTTTCTTATGTCTAATTATTCCATTACTTTCCACTTAAAGGAGTCCCTTTAACATTCTTTATAAGATTGATTTAATTGTGATGAACTCCTTTATCTTTTGTTTGTCTGGGAAACTCTTTATCTCTCTTTCAATGCTGAAGGATAGTGGTGCCTGATGTAGTACTCTCAATTGCAGGTTTTTTCCTTGCAGCACTTTGAATACAGCATGCCACGTCCTTCTAGCTTGCAAAGTTTCTGATGAAAAACCAGCTGCTATCCTTAAAGTTTTTCCATTGTAGGTAACTTTTTATTTCTCTTGTTCCTTTTAGGATTCTCTTTTTATCTTTAAGCTTTGACATTTTGATGATTATGTGCCATGATGTGGGCCTCTTTGGGTTCATCTTCTTTGTAACTCTCTGTGCTTTTGGACTTGGATATCTATTTTTTCCCCCTAGGTCAAAGAAGTTTTCAGTTACTACTTTTTCTAATAAGTTATCTACACCTTTGTCTCTCTTCTTATTCTTCTCCTTCTTCTCCTCCTTCTTCTTCCCCTATACTGGGAATATTCACTTGATATAGTCCAAGAGATCTCTTAATCTATCTTAATTTTTAAAAATTATTTTCTCTTTTTGTTGTTCAGCTTGTGTGTTTTCCACTACCCTGCCTTCCAGATCAGTGATAGTTCTTTGCATCCTCTAATCTGTTGATTCCCTCTAGTATGTTTTTTTTTCTATTTTAATTATTGTGTTCAACTCTCTTTTTTTTTAATATTTCCTCTTTATTGAAAGTCCCACTGAGTTTTTCCACTCTTTTTCTCCAGCCTGGTGACTATCTTTACAATCATTACTTGAAATTCTTTATGGGACATATTGCTTATCTCTGTTTCATTTAGCTCTTTTTCCAGGTTTTTTTCTTGTTCTCTCTTTTGGAAGTATTCCTCTGTGTCCCCATTTTTGCTTGACTGTCAGTGTTTGTTTCTATGGATTAATTGAAATGGCCACTTGCCCTAAAGTTGAAGGAGTGATTGGGTATGGCGTTTCCTATGCAGACTGTGTGTAGTTGGTGACTTTTCCTGGGTGGCTGGAGCTATGGCTATGTATGCTAGTTACTCTTCTAAACCATGGCATGTGTCTCTCTTGCTCTTCTCTTGACATTGTCTCTATCTTTGGCTGTTAAGTAGCCAGCCCTCCATTCCTCAGGAGGGATTGTTCTATAGATAGGTGTAATTTGGTGTGTTCATGGAGGTGGTGAATTCAGATTCTTCCTACACTGCGGTCTTGAACTAGAACCATAAATCTGACTTACAGATACTTACTGGAGTATTCTGTTTAGCCTGGTATATAATAAAGTTTGTAAATGTTTGCAAAAAATACATAGTCTTTTTTTGTAAATTAGAATACTTAATATGAATCAGTTTATTATATTAATAATGTATTCATTAAATAGTATTCATGCAGCATTCATTCACAAAAGCACATGAAAATGCCAATTTTGTGGCTGTTCCAGGTAAAAACACTAAAAAAAAAGCATAAAAGAATTAAAAGTAATTGGAAAGAAATATTATCATTAATAATAATCACATTAAACTTCCACCTGATGGATTTATCTGTTTTGCCCAATGGGTCTGCCTAAATTTTGAATTTTATTTTGACCAATTCAACTAGTCAAATTCTCTCTAATTTTTGTTGAATTTATGAGTTTTTTTAATTTAGATTGAGTGAGTCACTTAGGCATTCAGCATATATTCCAGACATTTTTCTGGGTACTATGGATACATTAATTGATAAAAAAAAAAAATGCAGAAGTCCCAGCTCTCACTGAGCTCATGATCCTATCTTTGATGCTCTAATATTTCCAACTAAAATATATTGAAATGTATGTATTAGTAATATACCTATTCAGTATAAGATGTTAACTTTTAATATTTGCCCCTTTGCTTCCTTAAATTTTTACTTGCCTGGTAAAATCTTACCTATACTTCAAACATTTTTTTACTTATTTCTCCCATTTCTTTGTCGATTATCTGTTATGTAAAGAATTTACCATTCTTTTATAACTTAGATAGTATTTTCTGTTCTGGGTTTTGTTTTCTGTTTAGTTCTGTGCTCAATTTATTGGTATACAGCCTAGAGCAGGCAGCTTTCTGATCTCTGGGGATAAGGCAATGTGAATTATATTCAAGTTTCCCATTTTTCTGGAATTTACCTTCATGTAGGGAGAGACAGATCATATTTTAGAAATTAGTAAGTGCTATAAAGATAATAAAACAGTTGAATGAAATGGGATCAGTGGAGGTCTCTGTCAGGAGGTGGCATTTGCTACTATCTGAATGAAGATCCAGTTAAGCAGAGATTTAAGAAAATAGTGTTCTAGAAAAAGGGAAGAGCAGGTGCAAAAGACGTAGGAATTTAAAGAAAGCCATTGTAGCTGAATTTCATGGAGCAGGTAAGAGCGAGGTTAGAGGGCACGTAGAAGCTAGATAACTAAAGCCTTTGGAGTTGTGCAGAGAGTTAAGTATGTCACATAATATTAAAATAAGACTGTTCCCACCATGAAGCCTGTCCTCAAAATTGAGAATAATTAGCAGAAAGTAACCTGTCATTCTAGGTACAGAACTTGTATGCAGAACATGCAAAAGAAGCATCCCAAATTGGTTCTGTTCATGTTAATCCATCTACCAACACAATATTATATAATAAAAAGCTAAGAATTCTTTAGAGAAAGCAATTGCTGGGAAGAGAGTAAGGAATTCTGTGAAAAGAGCTCTGGTTTCCTCCTCCCTCCCCAAAGGCAAAGACGTTTCCGTTTCCTCCTGGCTAAGAAAGAAAGTTTACAAGAGCAAGTTCAGAAAGACTGCCTGACAAGAGTCCTGGGATTGGAAAGGCACTGCCACTGGTGCCCATAACATACCTGAAAAGTACCTGATGGCCAGAGTTTGGCTGGGGAGATCTGGCCTGACAGAGATGAGGGAGATATGCTGGAGACAGACTGAGGTTCAGAGTTGAGCAAGTAAGGATGCCATGGGTCTTCCCGTGGAGCATTTCTGAGGAAGATAGCTGGGTCAGTCAGCCTGACGGGAACTGACAACCTCAGTTAACTGCATTGGTGTGCGCTTTCTTACTGAAAGCACAACAGAGAGAAGGCCAAAACTGGTCACCAGAGGAAGCACTTCTCACATCAGGATGTGAGAATCCATGACAGGGAGTCCAAAAAGCCCACACAAGTGCTGCACAAGCAGAAAGAACAAAGGAAATGATATTTCCATACCTCATACAAATATGGTTCCGGGTTGCTGGACTACAATAGTATCTGCCACATGAGGTTGTGCGTTCTGTAATTTCTTTCTCTTGTTGAGGCCTGAGAGAAAGGGGCGGGAGGGAAAGAGAACACTTGCAACTTAGCCCCTTTCTATTTGGTAGTTTGTGTCAGGCATCAGTGAGGGAAGAGGGAAAGAATCTTTGAAAGGACAAAATAAATCAACAGATGAAAGGGGAATTTATGGATTAGAAAAATGAAGCTTTTAGTTAGCATCTGAGTGACTGTACAAAATCTAGATGGTATTCAGGAGCCAGGAGTATGAAAAAAATGTATTTTAATAATTATATTCCTACAAGTTTGCTTTGTTCAGTAAATTGCGAGCACTTCAATATTCATACAAGTATTTTAAAATCTAGATCCATTTACTTTCATAAGTGACAAGTTTAGTCTTATTTGCTGCATATATTTAGTCTCTTTGTTGACGTTATCTCAGAAATATATTAATATTTTAAATTATTTATTTTCCTATTAAGAATAATGTTTAATCTTTACATTATTTTTGACCATAGGAATTTTTAGACTAAATCCTTCTGTGTCTCAACATAAATCCTTTTAAAATCATAATATCTTTGTTCTTCCATTCTTAATGTCATTTATCTCTCAGTTGATTGAAATACCTCTTTAATTTTTTTTAAGTAGATTAGCCTCTTAATGTCTGAGAATGACTTCGTATTTCCCCTGTAGAGAATTGACAATTTGGTTGGATAAGTATTTTCCAAATGTGCAATCTTTTTTTTTTTTTTACTTTAAATCTCTTTTTTTTTTTCTTTCCCTGTTCATAATTGCACAGATGTCTGCTGAAAATCTGATTGGGGTTCTAAGGGTATTTGTAGAGTTTTGTTTTTCCCTCATCCTTGTTATTAGCAGACTTTGTCTAAAATTAGGTCTCGTTTTCTTAGTTAAAATTGCTATGGAAAGAAGTTTAAATACTTTAGTTGGGTCAAAAATATTTTCTTCTTGAATTTATTTGATCTCTACTTCAAATCCATCTACCCTGTTTATCATTCTGAGTGGTGTATTCTATATAAGTTTAAAGTACATCTTGAATGAGCTGGTCTCAAGAACACACATCCCCTGCTTTGAATGTGCAGTGGAAAGGGTGTCATGAGTATCTTCCACCTTGCTCCTCCAGCATTTAGATCCTCATAGAAGAAGCTCATTCTGTGTGCATACAAACATAAAATCACTGAAGCTTCTAAAGACTGACTCTTTCCAGCATTGATACAGATTTTCTTCTTTTGTTTCTTCGTTTTGGCTGTTTCTGTGAAAATCTGGGAGAGTTGTATCTATCGTATTCTACTAACAAGCAACAAGATTATCCAGACCTCGAAAAGCACTTATTTGAAACAAAAACAAACAAACAAAACAACAGAAAACCCTAAAGCACTTATTTGAAACAATGTTATATGTTACTCTTAGAGAAATGTCTCTATCCATCTTATGGAATGTAATGCCTAAGATAAATTTATGTAAGTAAAATTATTGGCTCAAACTTATTAACATTGAAATCTTTTGTTTTTTCTAATTCCAGTATTAGTTAACATAAGGTGTTATATTAGTTCCAGGTGTACAATAATGATGAACAATTCTATACTGAGTGCTCATCTTGATAAATGTGCTCCTAATCTCTTTCGCCCATCTCCCTGCCCTCCTCCCTCGCCCCGTGCCCTTAACATTGAAATATTTTGATGCATATTATCAAAATATATTTCAGAAATGTAATGTCAAATTAAAAGTCCTCTATTAGTAGATAGTATGTTTTTGTGTGTTTGTTTTGATAGTCTAAAAATTGTATCTCAATAGTCCAGCCAATTCAAATTTTGTTCCTTCAGGTCTTTGATCTTTTTTAAAGAAGGTTTCAATAAGTCACTTATAAAGTGCAATCAGTTCTTTGTATATTAAGTATACTAATGTCACATTATATTATTTACAGTAGGTTCACCACTACAGCAAATAGACCCTTAAAATAATATCATTTATTGATATGCAAATTTTACTTTACATAGTTGCAATTATTCTACATATGATTTTAACAGTGGTCAACACATAAAAATCTTTAAATGTTCCATCTTTGTCAAGAATTCCCTTTTTGGAGAGGGCAAATATTTTGTTCAGTTTTTCTTTGAACCAAAGAATTTTAAGTCATTTTAAAAAAAAGAAATTTCATGTGAATTGTAGGATTAAGGATGTGCTAAAAAAAAAGTCACATTTTCCATTAGACTAAAATTCAGAACCAAAATTTACCCGATCCATATAAGAAAAACTGAACAAATAAAATGAATTTCCAAAATCAAGAACCAAACTCAAATAAAACTTAAAAAGTTCTTTTATACTACATTATTTATTTTAAGTTGATTTTTTTCTCTGTAAATCTCCATGAAAACAGGGTCCACTTCTGTTTTATCACCAAATTATCCTAAATCTTGGCATAGTATCTGCCATGTTAAAATATTTGTTGGGATGCCTGGGTGACTCAGTCAGTTAAGCGTCCAGCTTTGGCTCAAGTCATGATCTCATGGTTTGTGAATTTGAGCACCAATTTGGGCTTTGTGCTGACAGCTCAGAGCCTGGAGCCTGCTTCGGATTGTTTCCCTCTCCATGTTTTCTTTCTCCGTCTCAAAAATAAAATAAACATTAAAAATAATAAAATATTTGTTAAATGTAACAAGAAATCTTAAAGTTGTATCTGTGTGGTGTGCGCATGTATGCGTGCATTAATAATGCATTCAAAAAGTGCACAGGTGACATGTTCCATGAGAACTGTATTAACATGGAAAAAACCTTGGTTTTCTATGAAATTCTTTTTTTTAACTTTTTCCTTATTAATTTAGAATAATAATTGTTTTTTAATAGGAAATTTATTGTCAAATCGGTTTCCATACAACACCCAGTGCTCATCCCAACAGGTGCCCCCCCAATGCCCCTCATCCACTTTCCCCTCCCTCCCATCCCCCATCAACCCTCAGTTTATTCTCAGTTTTTAAGAGTCTCTTATGGTTTGCCTCCCTCCCTTTTTTTTCCCCTTCCCCTCCCCCATGGTCTTCTGTTAAGTTTCTCAGGCTCCACCTAAGAGTGAAAACATATGGTATCTGTCTTTCTCTGTAGGACTTATTTCACCTAGCATCACACTCTCCAGTTCCAACCACATTGCTACAAAAGGCCATATTTCATTCTTTGTCGTTACCAAGTAGTATTCCATTGTGTATATAAACCACAACTTCTTTATCCATTCATCAATTGATGGACATTTAGGCTCTTTACATAATTTGGCTATTGTTGAGAGTGCTGCTATAAACATTGGGGTACAAGTGCCCCTATGCATCAGCACTCCTGTATCCCTTGGGTAAATTCCTAGCAGTGCTATTGCTGGGTCATAGGGTAGATTTATTTTTAATTTTTTGAGGAACCTCCACACTGTTTTCCAGAGTAGCTGCACCAGTTTGCATTCCCACCAACAGTGCAAGAGGGTTCCCATTTCTCCACATCCTCTCCAGCATCTATAGTCTCCTGATTTGTTCATTTTAGCCACTCTGATTGGCATGAAGTGGTATCTGAGTGTGGTTTTGATTTGTATTTCCCTGATGAGGAGCGACGTTGAGCATCTTTTCATGTGCCTGTTGGCCATCTGGATATCTTCTTTAGAGAAGTGTGTATTAATGTGTTCTGTCCGTTTCTTCACTGGATTATTTGTCTTGGGTGTGGAGTTTGGTGAGTTCTTTATAGATTTTGGATACTAGCTCTTTGTCTGATATGTCATTTGCAAATATCTTTTCCCATTCCATTGGTTGCCTTTTAGTTTCATTGATCGTTTCCTTTGCAGTGAAGAAGCTTTTTATCTTGATGAGGTCCCAATACTTCATTTTTTCTTTTAATTCCCTTGCCTTTGGAGATGTGTAAGGTAAGAAATTGCTGCGACTGAGGTCAGAGAGGATTTTTCCTGCTTTCTCCTCTAGGGTTTCGATGGTCTCCTGTCTGACATTCAGGTCCTTTATCTGTTTTGAGTTTATTTTTTTTGTGAATGGTGTAAGAAAGACGTCTAGTTTCATCCTTCTGCATGTTGCTGTCCAGTTATCCCAGCACCATTTGTTAAAGAGACTGTCTTTTTTCCATTGGATGTTCTTTCCTGCTTTGTCAAAGATTAGTTGGCCATAATTGTGTGGGTCTAATTCTGGAGTCTCTACTCTATTCCATTGGTCTATGTGTCTGTTTTTGTGCCAATACCATGCTGTCTTGATGATTACAGCTTTGTAGTAGAGGCTAAAGTCTGGGATTATGATGCCTCCTGCTTTGGTCTTCTTCTTCAATATTACTTTGGCTATTCGGGGTCTTTTGTGGTTCTGTAAAAATTTTGGATAGCTTGTTCTAGCTTCAAGAAGAATTCTGGTGCAATTTTGATTGGGATTGCATTGGATGTGTAGATTTCTTTGGGTAATACTGAGATCTTTAACAATATTTATTCTTCTAATCCATGAGCATGGAATGTTTTTCCATTTCTTTATATCTTCTTCAATTTCCTTCATAAGCTTTCTAAGTTTTCAGCATACAGATCTTTTTACATCATTGGTTAGGTTTATTCCTAGGCATTTAATGATTCTTGGTGTGGTTGTGAATGAGATCAGTTTCTTTATTTGTCTTTCTGTTGCTTCATTATTAGTGGATAAGAATGCAACTGATTTCTGTATGTTAATTATGTATCCTGCGATTTTGCTGAATATATGTATTAGTTCTAGCAGACTTTTGGTGCAGTCTATCAGGTTTTCCATGTATAATACCATGTCATCTGCAAAAGGTGAAAGCTTGACTTGATCTTTGCCAATTTGGATGCCTTTGATTTCCTTTTGTTGTCTGATTGCTGATGCTGGCACTTCCAACACTATGTTAAACAACAGCGGTGAGAGTGGACATCCCTGTCGTGTTCCTGATCTTGGGGGAAAAGCTCTCAGTTTTTCCCCACTGAGGATGAGATTAGCTGTGGGCTTCTCATAAATGGCTTTTATGATGTTTAAGTATGTTTCTTCTATCCTGACTTTCTCAAGGGTTTTTATTAAGAAAGAATGCTGAATTTTGTCAAATGCTTTTTCTGCATCGATTGACAGTTTCATATAGTTCTAATCTTTTCTTTTATTAATGTGATGTATCACATTGATTGATTTGCGAATGTTGAACCAGCCCTGTGGCCTAGGAATGAATCCTACTTGATCATAGTGAATAATTCTTTTTATATGCTGTTGAATTCAATTTGCTAGTATCTTGTTTAGAATTTTGCATCCATATTCATCAGGGATATTGGCCTGTAGTTTTTTTTGTTTGTTTGTTTGTTTGTTTGTTTGTTTGTTTGTTTTTTTGCTGTGTCTCTGGTTTGGGAATCAAAGTAATACTGGCTTCATAGAATGAGTCTGGAAGTTTTTCTTACCTTTCTATTTTTTGGAACAGCTTGAGAAGGATAGGTATTATCTCTGCTTTAAATGTCTGGTAGAATATTCCCAGGGAAGCCATCTGGTCCTGGACTCTTATTTGTTGGGAGATTTTTGATAACTGATTCAATTTCTTTGCTGGTTATGAGTCTGTTCAAGTTTTCTATTTCTTCCTGTTTGAGTTTGGAAGTGTGTGGGTGCTTAGGAATTTGTCCCTTTCTTCTAGATTGTCCAGTTTGTTGGCATATGATTTTTTATAGTATTCCCTGATAATTGCTTGTATCTCTGAGGGATTGGTTGTAATAATTCCATTTTCATTCATGATTTTATCTATTTGGGTCATCTCCCTTTTTTTTTTTAATTTTTTTTTAACGTTTATTTTTGAGACAGAGAGAGAGAGAGCATGAACGGGGGAGGGGCTGAGAGAGAGGGAGACACCGAATCGGAAACAGGCTCCAGGCTCTGAGCCATCAGCCCAGAGCCTGACGCGGGGCTCGAACTCACAGACCGCGAGATCGTGACCTGGCTGAAGTAGGACGCTTAACCGACTGCACCACCCAGGCACCCCGATCTCCCTTTTTTTTGAGAAGCCTGGCTAGAGGTTTATCAATTTTGTTTATTTTTTCCAAAAAAAAAAAATAACTCTTGGTTTCGTTGATCTGCTCTACAGTTTTTTTTTTTTTAGATTCTATATTGTTTATTTCTGCTCTTATCTTTATTATTTCTCTTCTTCTTCTGGGTTTAGGCTGCCTTTGCTGTTCTGCTTCTATTTCCTTAGGTGTGTTATTAAATTTTGTATTTGGGATTTTTCTTGTTTCTTGAGATAGACCTGGATTGCAATGTATTTTCCTCTCAGGACTGCCTTCGCTGCATCCCAAAGCATTTGGATTGTTGTATTTTCATTTTCATTTGTTTCCATATATTTTTTAATTTCTTCTCTAATTGCCTGGTTGACCCACTCATTCTTTAGTAGGATGTTCTTTAACCTCCATGCTTTTGGAGGTTTTCTAGACTTTTTCCTGTGGTTGAGTTCATGCTTCATAGCATTGTGGTCTGAAAGTGTGCATGGTATGATCTCAATTATTTTATACTTACGAAGTGCTGTTTTGTGACCCAGAATGTGATCTATCTTGGAGAATGTTCCATGTGCACTCAAGAAGAAAGTATATTCTGTTGCTTTGGCATACAGAGTTCTAAATATATCTGTCAAGTCCATCTGATCCAATGTATCATTCAGGGCCCTTGTTTCTTTATTGTTCCTTTGTCTGGATGATCTATCCATTGTTGTAAGTGGGGTATTAAAGTTCCCTGAAATTATCACATACTTATTTATAAGGTTGCTTTTTTTGTGATTGTTTTATATATTTGGGGGCTTCTGTATTCAGTGCACAGACATTTATAATTGTTAGCTCTTCCTGATGGATAGGCCCTGTAATTATTATATAATGCTATTCTTCATCTCTTGTTACGACTTTTAATTTAAAGTCTAATTTGTCTGATATAAGTATGGCTACTCCAGCTTTCTTTTGACTTCCAATAGCATGATTGATAGTTCTCCATCCCCTCACTTTCGATCTGAAGGTGTCCTCAGGTCTAAAATGAGTCTCTTGTAGACAGCAAATAGATGGGTCTTATTTTTTTATCCATTCTGATACCCTATGTCTTTTGGTTGGAGCATTTAGTCCATTTACATTCAGTATTATTATGGAAAGATATGGGTTTAGAGTCATTGTGATGTCTGTAGTTTTCATGCTTGTAGTGATGTCTCTGGCACTTTGTGGTCCTTGAAACATTTCACTCACAGAATCCTCTTTCAGATCTCTGGTAGGGCTGGTTTAGTGGTGATGAATTCCTTCAGTATTTGTTTGGCGAAACCTTTATCTCTCCTTCTATTCTGAATGATAGACTTGCTGGATAAAGGATTCTTGACTGTATATTTTTTCTGTTCATCACATTGAAGATTTTCTGCCATTCCTTTCTGGCCTGCCAAGTTTCAGTAGATAGGTCTGTCACTACTCTCATGTGTCTACCTTTGTAAGTAAGAGCCTGTTTATCCCTAGCTGCTTTCAGAATTGCATCTTTATCCTTGTATTTTGCCAGTTTCACTAAGATATGTCGTGCGGAAGATCGATTCAAGTTACATCTGAAGGGAGTTCTCTGTGAATCTTGGATTTCTATGCCTTTTTCCTTCCCCAGACCAGGGAAGTTCTCAGCTATGATTTATTCAAGTTTACCTTCAGTACCTTTCTCTCTCTTCTTCTTCATCTGGAATTCCTATGATTCAGATATTTTTTCGTTTGATTGCATCACTTAGTTCTCTGATATTCCCCTCATACTCCTGGATTTTTTCTCTCTTGTTCTCAGCTTCCTCTTTTTCCATAATTTTACCTTCTAATTCACCTATTCTCTCTTCTGCCTCTTCAATCCATGCTATGGCCGCCTCCATTTTATTTTGCACCTCATTTATAGCATTTTTTAGTTCCTTGTGACTATTTCTTAGTCCCTTGATTTCTGTAGCAATAGATTCTCTGCTGTCCTCTATGCTTTTTTCAAGCCCAGCGATTAATTTTATGACTATTATTCTAAATTCTTAACATCCAGAATGTTAAGTCCTGCTGGCTGTCAGAACTCATGGGGTCCAGCCCCTCCACTTTTGCAAGCCAGACTTTGGGGGCTCTGTCTTGCCTGGGGGCTGCCCCTCCACCACCCCAGCTCTCTCACACCAGTCCGTGTAGCATGCACTGCCTCTCTGCCCTTTCTACCGTTTTCCGTGGGCCTTTTCTCTATGCCTGGCTCCAGAGAGTCTGTTCTGCTGGTCTCCTGGAAGTTTTCTGGGTTATTTAGGCAGATGTGGGTGGAATCTAAGCAATCAGCAGGATGAGGTGAGCCCAGCGTCCTCCTATGCTGCCATCTTCGACTTAATCTAATAATTGTTTTTAAAGTACACTAGATGTTAAATGTTCTTAAAATTTTTTTTTTTTTTTTGGTCTATATGAAAACAAGAGTGGACTGCAATCACTCCAAATTCCCAGCTCATTGTCATTCCATATCCTCACAATGTTCCTCGAAGATAATGTCCTTGCTTGAACTGAGGCTAAGGGAAGGTGAGAACCTCAGGCGCCCCCAGTCCCTGAGCTCTGCCCAGATCCACACACCATGCCCAAGCCAGATAGTCCAGCAGGGGCAAACTGGGGCAGAGTTTTGACCTTGAGCTGAGGTCCTAAGAGCCCGGGGGGTTGGCTCCCTTTCTATCTGCGAGGGTGGGTGAAGATGGGCAGGTGGGGAAGGGCTGTGGGGCTCCCCAGTCCCTCCCTTGGGCCAGAAACCTCAGGGTCTCAGACCTGCTCACCCCGGATGCCTTGCAGTGGCGGGGAATGGGCTGGTTTCTCCTTCAGTGTTGGCCTCAGCCTCTCGGAGTGGCGGTTGGCAGCTGAAGGGGTCGAGACAGTGGCACCTGGATGATTTTCTATAAAATTCTTGAGTTGTGAACTAGTTTGTTCAAAACTTTTACCTGTTATTCCACTGCCTTTTTGCAATTTTTATATACAGTATAAATTGAAAGCTATTATCCGTTTGACCGAAGTTTAAATTTTTTTTTTAACATTTATTTATTTTTGAGACAGAGAGAGACAGAGCATGAACAGGGGAGGGGCAGAGAGAGAGGGAGACACAGAATCGGAAACAGGCTCCAGGCTCTGAGCTGTCAGCACAGAGCCCGATGCAGGGCTTGAACTCACAGACCGTGAGATCATGACTTGAGCCGAAGTCGGACGCTTAACTGACCGAGCCAGCCAGGCGCCCCCAAAGTTTATAGGCTTTGATCCTCCTCTATTTTTGAAATCCAAAACTTTTACAGAGACCTGTCTGATGTGGATCTTATTTGACTCATTATGGGGGAGCATAGTGGTTTGCTTTTATCCACAGACCTAGTTCCTATTTTAATTAAAACAAATTTTCTTATTTCTATTTTTAATATTGTTTCTGTTCTTATTTATTCCTCACTCAAGTTTAGAATTTTTAGTTTACTTTCCATTTTCATTACTTCTTTTTCATTTACTTTCCACTTTCATATTCATTAGTTCTGTCTCTATCATTTCCATTTCTTAGATTTTAAATTAATAATTATGATTATAAAAGGAAAGAAAATGTAGGAGAAGCAGCACTAAGTCTTTGCCACTGGAAAATAAAAAGTCTTTAAAAATCACTTCTTATGCCAAGGAGAAATAAAAATTATATTGCAAAACTTCTCAATAACAATTATTTATCAGCGTCTATGCGATGCTCCTAAAGTAGTACTGAGAATAAAATTCATAGCATTGAATGCCTATATCAATAAAGATGAAAAAAATGAATTAAAATTTTATTCAAAAAATAAGAAAATAGGAGTGCTTGGGTGGCTCAGTTGGTTTAGCATCCAACTCTTGATTTCATAGGTTTGTGAGTTCGAGCCCTATGCCGGGCTCTGTACTGACCATGTGGATCCTGCTTGGGATTCTCTCTCTTTCCCTCTCTCTCTCTCTCTCTGCCCCTCCCCTGCTTTCTCTCTCTCTCTATTTTTCTCAAAATAAACTTTAAAAAAAGTCAGAAGGTAGGCTAATACGATAAATGAAAAAAGTAAAATAAAGGAATTAATACAGGTAAGAGCATAAAAGAATAAAAACAAAAAAAAAAGTGGTGGAATATTGAAACAAATATGCATTTTTCAATGGGCAAAAAAACACATCTAACAGTATTTAAAAAAAAAAGATGGAAGAGTTAGTGTGACTTCAGACCACAATCCTGACAAGAACCAACTTGTGGTTTACAAATACTGAAGGGAGAATTCTCCCCTTGACCTAGTGCAGAGATAGACACATTGACTTGACTCCTTCTGCATGGTGGGGTTTATTAAAAAAAAAGAAAGAAAAAAAAATACTGCAACATGAAATTTAGCGATACTCATAGCAGCTAACTATTAATAAGTAATTCTGAAAGCATAGAGATGAAACATAACTTTCTTAAAAACCATAATTATCAAAATGACACCAGTAGAGAGCAACAAATTGAAGCACCACACTGTCACAGGAAAAATTGACCTGATATTGACTGCACAAATTAAAAAATCTTGTTTATGAATACTCATGGGAAAAATCTTAAAGTGCTAAGAAATAGCACATTAATAAAATAATAAAATGTGGTTCATTTAAAGGAGGCACAATTTGTTCCTTGGTAGGGACCCATTAATATAATTAATTATATTAGTATATTGTGTTACTAGTTGTAACAAAATTGCATGTGTTTGGTTTTTTCTGTGTATATGTCCCAAAAAGTAACTGGACAAGATTCAACCTCCATTCTTGATTAAAATTTTGGTTCAATAAAATAGGAAATGATGGATATATTTTTAGCATAGCATACACTTTTGTCTTTTGGTTTTTGTTTGAAATAATAATTTTCTTCCCTGAGCAAGATTTGCCTGTGGGTTGAGTGTGCTTCTCTGTTCTGCTGATTTTGGACTTGACTATACAGCTGGCTTTGACCAATAAAACAAGGTAAAAGTACTGGTCTTCCATTATCAGCAGATACTTGAAAAAAATACATGTTTATACTCATTTCTTGAACTTTTGAGCTTCTTACAAAAACAGTATATTTCAAAGTAGTGCACATTCATTTCCTTAATTCCCATTTCTTTCACATGGTTCTTAGTATGAGAAAACACGTAAAGTAAACTTGAACCTACAGCCTGGAGCTAAGCCAACCTGTGATCAGAGGAGGCAGTCAAAGCCATAGTCAGCCCATCAATCCGAGAAGGAGAAATTAGTGCTTACCAGGAAGATCATTTAATTTTAGGTTCTTTTTTCAAAATGTTGACTAATATATTGATCACATGTTAAAGGCATTTCTTCAAAGTCTGAAACAAGTATGCCACTATTATCATTTAATGGGGTACTAAGCTGTTAGCCAATGACTTTAGATAAAAGAATGCATTTAGAGGAATAGGAATAAAAATTTAAGAATCTTATGGATAATGTGAATATATTCCCAAAAACTAAAGAGGGTTAGTGGCAAACCACAAATAGTAAGAGAATATAATAAAATGAAAAGATGAATATACAGAAATGAATTAATAAATAACCAATTAAAATATGTGACAGAGAAAATCCTATTTTCCATTGTAACAATAAGAACAACAACAAAAAGCAAGAAAATACCTGGGTACAAACTTTTTAATATTGTCCAAAAATTGTATGAAGAAAAATGTTAAAGTCCAAAAAGACAGAATAGATTAAAACAAGAACAAAAAAACCTATTTTTATTGTTCTTGGATATGAAAACTCATCGTCATAAAAATGCCATTTCTTCCCAAGTTATAAATTTGCATGACTTCTATAAAAATATCTATAAGCATATTTTTATGTTGTAAAATCCATATATAAAGTACACAAGAATTACAAGGAAACCCCACAAAAAAAGAGGAATATTAGGGTATATAGCCCTACCAGAAATTAAAACATTTCCAAATACATGGGGAAATAGGGACTTTTTACTAAGTATTGTTGTGAACAGTCTTTAATAAGAGATAAAAGGAGATCTGTATCTCACACCATACCACAAAATAAGTTGCAGGGATAAAAATGTGGAAACTTAAACTTCCATGTGCTCAAAGAAGTCATTGGTAAGTTGTTTTATAACCAGAGAAAAGGAAAAATTTTGATTATGACTCAAAACATTACTAGATTTGAGTACATTAAAACTTTCATTCTAGGAAATACTAAAAATATACAAATTATAATTACATACTGGGAAATACTTGAGACTTATACACAAAAAGCTAATTTTTCTAATTTATGAACAAACTGTTCAGAAAGGAAGAAATAAAAATGGTCCTAAACATGTGAATAGATGGTCAAGTTTATATATAATAATAAAAATAAATATTAAAATTATATTTCTTAGCTCTTTGGCAAAAATCCATAAATTTGACAATAAACTGTTATATGAAAACAATAATACTTACACATTTGCCAAAGAGAATGCAAAATGACAACATTTCTAGTGAAGAATGTGTCAAGTTCTAGAAAAATTGTAGGCATTTACCAATTCACTCAATAGTCCCCTTCTAGGAGTCTATTCCTAATATAGATCAGCAAAATCATGAAATCACTTATGCACAAAGTTATTCTTCGTGGTGTTATTTGTAGTGGCAAATTATTGGAAATGACTCAAATGTCTATCAGCCTGGCATTGATTGGATAAATTATGGTTTGTCTACACAATCAATACAATGCAGCTACAAAATGGAATGAGGAATATTTCTATAAATTGAAATGTAACAATCTCCAAAATAAAATGTGAAATGAAAAAAGCAAAATGTGAAACAATATAGTAGACTCTCTTTTGTGTAAGAAATATATGAATGTATGTGTGCATATTTTCTTATATTTACCAAGAAAACAATTACTAGATCAGTAAACTAAAGACACAATAAAAATAGATACCTGTAGAAGAACTGAGGAGATTGAATAAACTCTTTTGTGGAAAAAAAACCACACAATATAGTTGCTATATTATTTTTGTTACATTATGTTATGATACTGTTTTTGTTACAATCTTCCACTTCTGAACTAAGCATGAGATGACTGGATAAAATAAAAGGCATGTCTCCTTCATTTAGGTGAAATTTTGGCATCCTTTCTAAGTCATAGTGCCATTCTTTTTTTTTTTTTTTTAATTTTTTTTTCAACATTTATTTATTTTTGGGACAGAGAGAGACAGAGCATGAACGGGGGAGGGGCAGAGAGAGAGGGAGACACAGAATCGGAAACAGGCTCCAGGCTCTGAGCCATCAGCCCAGAGCCTGACGCGGGGCTCGAACTCACGGGCCGCGAGATTGTGACCTGGCTGAAGTCGGACGCTTAACCGACTGCGCCACCCAGGCGCCCCAGTGCCATTCTTTTTAAGTTTGTTTATTTTGAGATAGAGCACAGGACCTGGGGAGGGACAGAGAGAGTGGAGGAGAGAGAGAATCGCAAGCAGGCTCTTACCGTCAATGCAGAGCCGGATGCAAAGACTGAAACTCAGGAATTTGACTTGAGTCCAAACCAAAAGTCAGACGCTTAACCAACTAAGCCACTGGGCACCCCTGCCAGTTTGTTTTTAATGGAAATTTTGTTGGCTTTGTGATTATTGGAAACTTTTAACAGGATCTAACAGTGAATTAACTATTAGTCCTATTTTTTCCACATAGTATTTTTTTTAATCTTTTCATAGGCATCTTTAAAAAATGGAAAGTTTGCATTACTACACACAAATGAAATTCTAATTATTTTATTTTTATGGTACATTTTAATATCTGACATGATACTCTCAGTGCCTTTTTAAGATGGCTTAGCTAATCTTATTTATCTAATTTAGTTAATATTCCAGGTCATACATGCAAAAATAAAATTTCCTCATTTGAGATTTTGCTTCAAATTGCTTAAGCCCCTAATCATTGGAAAAGACTTTGGAGATTTATATTATTTGTTTATTACTATAGAGGCTCATGACAGGCCTATTCATTTTGGATTTCTTTTATAATGTTTATATTTTCATCATTTTTACAATATAGTTTCATATATCTCTTGTTAAAACTTTTCTGAATATTTAATGTTTTCTGCACCATTTTGTACAAACTGGCTGTATAGTTGTAGTATAGGACAGCTATTTATTTTGGTACGATTATTTTGTACCTAAGCACTTTGCTTACTCATTAGTTGTCACAGATAGAAAAAACATGTTTGCTGTAATTATTTGACTATGATGTCAGGTTTCCAAACGTTATAGCCAACATAGCTGATTTGTGGCTTATGGTTTAAAAATCATGCTATAGTGAGAATTCTTTCAGAGTTTCATTTAAATATGCTGATATGCTGATTATTCTTCATAGTAAGAGAAAACATATCCTTTACTGCCAGGGATTTTCTATGATATCCTATTTTTAGTTCCCACATGAAAAAGTAGAAGTTGCAACAGATCTCTTAGTAACACATTCCAGTAATAAATAACTCTCATTATTAGGAAATGTCTTTTACCTCGCTTAAGTTTCTAGTGTTTCAATTCAAAGCAACGACTTACACTATACTGTCTCTAGTGAATTGAAATAGTTCATCATCAACATTTTGCTATATTTCTGTGTTCATTTTTCTTCATGTGAACATTATTTCTCCTTTTTAAGTCATTCTCATATGCTTCGAAACTATTCAATAAATTACACATCTTTATAAATACATCATGGACTAAATTTCAATTATTGTTATTACTTCCCATCCCCTTATAAAACCACACATATCGTGCCTGCTAAGGTTTCAAGTGTCTTTTGGCCTGAGGCTTTAAAATATTTAGTAATAATTTTTACCTTTATCATATTAAAAATGCTAACCAAAAAAGATTACTCTAATTTTACTTTAAGTAATCATTAGGTGAAAGAAAATTCTTGGGAAATGAGATTTCTGATGAAAAACAAATACACTTAGAAAACTACTTTAGCCACATAAAATTATTTTTTTTTTTAAGCATTCTGCACGGGGAGGTTTTATTTTCCAGCTCTGTATATTTAAATGAGTTTAGATAACTAATGACAGATTATTAGTCAAAGGTAAATGTGAATACTGTAAAATATTTATGAAATACAATGGACTTTGTTAAATGCATAATATCAGTAGTTAAATACATAGTAAGGCAATAAAAATACTAAATATGTGAAATATTTTTCAATTTACATCCAAAACTTACATGGCTTGACATTTTTACTTTAGATAAGAGGAAAGGATATTTTTATTTAAAAAAATTTTTTCGAGACAAAGATTGGGTAGCCCAAAAGATATTAAAAATGAGGACTACAATGATATTACCTGTACACATACTTGGAACATTGTTTTTCAGAAACAGTACTCAAGACTTGATACAGAAAAGTAATTTTGTTTTTTTTTAATTAAAGTATATATTTTTTCATGTTTATTTATTTGAGAGAGACCGCATGAGTAGGAGAGGGGCAGAGAGATAGGGAGACAGAATCTGAAGCAAAGCCCCATGTGGGGCTCTAACTCACAAACCATGAGATCATGACCCCAGCTGAAGTGCATGCTCAACCGACTTAGCCACCCAGGCACTCCTCAGCTTAGTATATTTTTAATGAGAAGAAGATTCTGAAAGTGTCAACGAAAGTCCTAGTTTCATATTAATTTTTTTATTGCAAAATTAATTTGTAAAAAAGCTAGAAATTATGAATGCCTAGGTCATATAATCTGACTAATTTTCAATTTAAACCAATGGAAATAAAAATGGCTTTTTCTCTTGATAGTTGTCTAGATACATCGATTTTGCTTCAAGGGCTGTCTTTATCAGTAGAAACATAAAATGATTATAAATTCTTACACTGATCCTGTATAATACAGATTACTCAAGTCTATGTCTGTGATGGACAACTATTCCTTCTTCACTGATTGTCAATGACCTAAGCCGAAAACACATAAATCAAGAATTATGTTTTGAATTTCTAAATACTGTCTACTGCGATTGCCCATCATAATCAAAATCAGAAATCTTTCAAGTGCCACTAAATAGGGCTTTTGTTTTATAAAATCCAATAGACCACTCAGAATGGCTGAACCAATTTTTCTCCCTTATGAGGGGACCACTGGTCTGATTCAGTCATTACAAAACAGTTCTTCCTCTATTTATATGGCCTAAGCAAAAGTGAGTTGAAATATTAGATGGAAAAAAATGGATATCACTGGTAGAAACCAGAAAGAGATATTTAACTCATTAGCTTTGATTTTTATTTTCCTGATTAACTTGGACTTTTCAATGAATGTATAGTGTGTTTGTTATTCAATGATACGGAGAAGAACAACTGATGGTTGACTCTACTGTGAGGCTTAAAAGCTCTTTCACAAAGAGTGTGCCATTCCATTTTTGAAACAAGAAAGTAAAAAATTGGTAAATGAAATAAAATCTGATAGAGGAAGTAAATTCAACATTGTTTTGCTCATTCCCACATAAAAGAGCTTTATTCTCTGAGCCTTATCTACTATGACAATAGAAGGAAAGAAAGAAGGAGATGGTGTTTATCTGTGACATGGTATTTTATGTGGTCACTGTATATTCATTTGTTCAATACAAATTTATTGAGTTCCTAATAGGTGACAATTACTGATTATAGACATTTGGGATACAGTGATAACAACACAGATAAGCTCTTTGCTTCCATGAGGTTTACAATCTGGAAAGAGAAGACAAAATGTAAATTTATAAACTAGAAAATGTGCCATGTAAATGAACTAATAATTTTGCTAAGATACGGTAGCTTGTAACAGATGAATATCCATCAGAACCAAAAGAGAAGCCTGATTTAAAAAAAAAAAGTTTAAAGTATTATAAGCTTTAGAGCACTACTGAGTAGTTAGAGGACACAATCTCTGAGAAACAGTGTTGTTAGATTAAGCAAACCAATATTTTACAGTTACTTATTTCCATCAGATTCTACACAAAGGACAGGAGACTCGTGATCACAGAATGGATCCAGGGAAAAGGCCTCTACTAATACTTAGAGAAGGACCATAGCTTTTGGAAGCTATATGAGGATAGAAAATAATAATAATAATAATAATAACAACAACAACAACAACAACAGACCATGATTTCAATAAGATAGATTACACAGAGAACTATATCAATTCTATGTCAGTTTTCATTGAAGATATTTGACAAATTTTAAAGCTACATGAGGCAAAAGATTAATAAAGCAAGGAAAAACTGCACAAAGAAAAATTTTGAGTAGTCTGAACATGTAAAAAAAATACCAGGATTAGGGTTTAGAACTCACCAGTAAACACACCACGTGTATTTGGAGGGCCACATATCAAGGAGCTTACCACCTATATGTTTTATTTTAGTAGATTTATGGTTTCAGGTCTTACATTCAGTCATTAATCTACTTTGAGTTAACTTTTGTGTATGTTCAAGTTTCATTCTGTTGTATATGGCTGTTCATTTTTCTGAGCACCATTTATAGAATACCCTGTAATTTCCCTATTGTACATTCTTGGCTTTTTTATTGTAAATTAATTGACCATATAGGCATAGGTTTATGTCTGGATTCTTTCAATTCCACTGATCTTTGTCTCTGTTTTTATGCCAGTACCATCCTGTTTTGATTATGATAGCTTTGTAATAGAGTTTGAAATCCAGGACCATGAGATCTCCAGCTTTGTTGTTGCTGTTCTTTGTTCTCCTTTCTTTTTCTTTCTTTCCCTCCTCCTCCTCCTCCTCCTCCTCCTCCTCCTCCTCCTCCTCCTCCATCTTTCTTCTTCTTCTTCTCCAGCCTTCTTCTTCTTCTTCTTCTTCTTCTTCTTCTTCTTCTTCTTCTTCTTCTTAAGATTGACTTGGTTAGTTGAAGTCTTCTCAGGTTCTATACAAATTTTGATTGACTTTGTCTTTGAAAAATTCCATTGCATATTTTTTGAGTATAGTTGATACACAATGTTGTATTAGTTTCACATATACAACTTAGTGATTTGACCACTTTATATATTATACTATGTCCACCACAAATATAGCTACCACCTGTCCCATTATATCACTATTACAATATCACTGACTACATTTATTATGGTCTGATTTTTATTCCTATGACTTACTCCATAAGTGGAGGCCTGTATCTCCCTCTGTCTTCACACATTTTGCCCAACCTCCCTTCTGGCAACCATCAGTTTGTTCTCTGTATTTATATTTCTGATTCTGCTTTTTTGTTCATTCTTTTTATATTCCATTTATGAGTGGAATAATGTGGTAATTGTCCTTCTCAGTCTGACTTATTTCCCTTAGCATGGTACCTTCAATTCCCTCAAAGTCACAGTCTCATCCTTTTATATGGCTATGTAATATTCCATTGTGTATATATACCCCAGTTTCCTTATCCATTCATCTACTGATGGACACTTAGGTTGCTTGCTTCCATGTCTTGGCTATAGTAAATAATACTGTGATAAACATAGGGGGACATATATATTTTCAAATTAGTATTTGTGGTTTCCCTGGGTAAATACTCAAAAGTGGAATTAGTGGATCATATAGTATTTCTTTTTTTAATTTTTTGAGGAAACTCCATACTGTTTTCCACAGTGGCTATACCAGTTTATGTTTCCACCAGCAGTGCACAGGGTTCCTTTTCGCTACATCCTCACCAGCACTTGTTGTTTCTTGTTTTCTTAGGTTTTAGCCATTCTAATAGATGTGAGTTGATATTTCTTGTGGTTTTGATCTGAATTTCCTTCATGATGAGTTCTGTTGATCGTCTTTTCATGGTCTCTTGGCCATCTCTCTTGGTCTTCTTTGGAAAGTTGTCTACTTAGGTCCTCTATCCATTTAAAACAAAAATTCTTTAATGTTTATTTTTAATAGAGACAGAGCATGAGCAAGGGAGGGGCAGAGAGAAAGAGGGAGACACAGAATCTGAAGCAGGCTCCAGGCTCTGAGCTCCAAGCTGTCAGCCCAGAGCCCGATGCAGGTCTTAAACTTCGGAACCATGAAATCATGACTTGAGCCAAAGTTGGACGCTTAACCAACTGAGCCACCCGGGAGCCCTGCTGCCCATTTTTTGATAGGATTGCTTGGTTTCTTGGTGTTGAGTTGTATAAGTTCTTTAAACAGTTTGGATACTAACCCTTTATAGGAAATGTCATTTGTCAATATCTTCTCCCATTCAGTAGCTTGTCTTTTATTTTCTTGATGATTTCCTTCACTGTTCAAAAAGCTTTTTATTTTGAGATAATAGTTTATTTTTACTTTCATTTTCCTTGCCTTAGGAGACCTACCTAGAAAATGTTGCTATGGCTGATGTCATAAAATAAATTACTGTCTATGTTCTCTTCTATGATTTTTGTGGTTTCAGTTTTCACATTTAGTTCTTTAATCCATTTTGGTTTATTTTTGTATAGGGTTATGGTAGTCCAGTCTCATTCTTTTGCGTGTAGCTATCCAGTTTTCCCAGCATCATTTGTTGAAAACACTGTCTTTTCCCCATTACAAATTTTTTAAATTTTTTAACGTTTATTTATTTTATTTTTGAGAGACAGACACAGAGTGCAAGATGGGAAGGGGCAGAGAGAGAGGGAGACACAGAATCTGAAGTAGATTCCAGCCTCCAAGCTGTCAGCACAGAGCCTGACGTGGGGCTCTAACTCACAAACCGTGAGATGATTAGGTGAGCTGAAGTCGGCCACTTAACCAACTGAGCCATACAGGCGCACCTCCCCCCATTATATATGCTTGCCTCCTTTGCCATAGATTAATTGATCATACACATGTGGGTTTAGCTCTGGGTTCTATATTCTGTTCCATTGATCTTTGTGTCTATTTTTGTGCCAGTACCATACTATTTTAATTACTACAGCTTTGTAGTACACCTTGAAATCTGGAATTGTGGTACTTCTAACTTTGATCTTCATTCTCAGGATTAATTTGGCTATTCAAGATTTTCTATGTTTCCATACAAATGTTAGTATTATTTGTTCTAGTTCTGTGAAAAATGCTGTTGGCGTTTTGATAGGGATTGCACTGAATCTGTAGATTGCTTTGGGTAATCAGGACATTTTGACAGTATTAATTCTTCTAAGCCATGTGCATAGCATATCTTTCCATTTGTGTCATCTTCAATTTTTTTATTAATGTTTTATAGTTCTCAGAGTACCAGTCTATCACCTTTTTTGGTTAAGTTTATTCCTGGGGACTCTCTTGTTTTTGGTGCAGTTCTAAATGGTGGGTTTTTCTTTTTAATTTCTCTTTTTACACCTTTGTGGTTAATATGTAGAAACACTGCCAATTTCTGGGTATTCGTTTGGTATTATACTACTTTCTGAATTCATTTTTTTTTACTTCTAGTAGCTTTTTTGGTGGAGTCTTTAAGATTTCTATGTATGGTATCATGTTGTCTGCAAATAGTAACAATTTAAATTATTTTTTACCTATATGGATGCCTCTTATTTATTTTCTTGTCTGATCACTGTTGCTAGGACTTCTAGTACGAGGTTTAATAAAAAATGGCAAGATTGGACCTTGTTCCTGACCTTTGAGAGAAAGCCCTCAGTTTTCACTATTGAGGATGATGTTACTTTTGGGTGTTTCATGTATTATTACTGGGGCTGATGTGTGCTTGAGGACCATGGGTTTTCTGAGGTTGTATGTTTCCT
Source organism: Prionailurus viverrinus (assembly GCF_022837055.1). Lineage (NCBI taxonomy): Eukaryota > Metazoa > Chordata > Mammalia > Carnivora > Felidae > Prionailurus > Prionailurus viverrinus. The sequence goes on from NC_062567.1 coordinate 99,379,751, forward strand.
GTGATGACTCACCATTTATATCTGGATTCACCAGTTACACTGTAAAGATCCTCCTGTTATGGCATCTAAACCCATCCCTTATGGCATCCAGACCCTGCTCCAGTTTGGGCTTTTAAGGTGGAAAGGAAGAGGGTTCTCAGCCCTCTTAAACTGCGGCTTTTTTTTTTTTAACCCTAGCATGAGTAGCTCTGGTGTAAGCATGTGGACACTGGGATCACTAATGTTGCAAGTTCAGAGACAACTGGACTCACTAGTTTTGGTGTCCAGACCCTGTTCATTCTAGGCTTTTAAGGTAAGGTGGAAACATGAACCATGTTGTTCTCCAGTCTCTCCAGGAGAGCTTTCCTGCAGTTCCCCTGCCACTTGGCAGACTTGTAGTGCTGTCTCTTTTTTACGCTTATATCTCTTTAAACCATGGCTTATTTTCCTTGCCCAAGACAGAGACTGATCTGTCCTGGTCACTTAGTGCTATTCCTCCCCACTGCTGTTTGCATATTGGGGATGAGAATTCCTTTTTTTTACTGTGTCCCTTTCTTTCTTGCTATTCTCTTGCCATTCTATCTTCCGTTAGTCATTTAGCTGTTTATTTAGCCCTAGGTTCTTCTTCAAGAGTATTTGTTCTGTTAATAGGTGTAATTTTCTGTGTTTTGTGGGGTGGATGAGTTCAGTGTATTTCTGCACCATCGTCTTTAATGGGAACTCCATGCCACTGGAATTTTGTTAGAAATTGCATTGAATCATTAGACTGCTATGGGTAGTAGGGACATTTTAACAATATTAATTCTTGTAATTCATAAACATGAAATATCATCTCATTTGTGTTTTCAATTTCTTTCATTAATGGCTGTTTTCAGTGCACAGATCTTTGACTTAGTTAAATTTATTTCTAGGTATTTTATTTTTTGATGGAATTGTACATGAGATTGTTTTCTTCATTTCTTTCTGACACTTCATTATTAGCATATAGAAATGTAACAGGTTTTTTGTATATTGATTTGGTACCTTGCAACTTTACTGAATTTGTTGATTAGTTATAACAGTGTTTTGAAGGAGTGTTTAGGGTGTTCTTTTTATGTCATCTGAAGATAATGACAGTTTTCTTTCTTTCCAATTTGGATAGCATTTCTTCTCCTCTTTGTTTTTCTTTCAACTGCTGTAGCTAAGACTTCGAATAGTTGGTTGAATAAGTGGCAAGAGTAGGCCTTGTCTTGTTCTTAATTTTAGAGGAAAAGCTTTCAGGTTTTCAACTTTGAAGATGATGTTGGCTGTGGGCTTACCGCCTTTGTTATGTTGAGGTATGTTCCCTCTACACTCATCTTATTATTTTGGGGTATGTTTCCTCTATACTCATTTTGTTGAGAGTTTTTAAATCATAAATCATGATGAATTTTGTCAAATTCTTTTTCTGCATCTATTGAGAGGATCATATAATTTTTTATCCTTCATTTTGTTAATGTGGTATCTCATGATGACTGATTTGCCAATGTAGAACCACACTTGGATCTTTGGAATAAACTCCACTTGAGCATGGTGTATGATATTATTGATGTAATATTGAATTCACTTTGCTAATATTTTTGACAGTTTTTGCATCTATGTTCATCAGGAATATTCACCTGTAATTTTCTTGTGGATTCCTTGCCTTGTTTTGTTATCAGGGTGATATTGGCCTCATAATAGAAGTTTGGAACGATTTGCTCTCAGTTTGGAAGTTTGCAAAGGACTGGTATTAATTCTTCTTTGAATGTTGAGTAGAATTCACCAGCGAACCCATCTGGTCTTGGGCTTTTGTTTGTTGAAAGGGTTTTGATTTCTGATTGAATCTCCTTACTAGTAATCCATCTATTTGTATTTTCTATTTTGTCTTGATTCAATCTTGGTAGGTTGTATGTTTCTAGGAACTTATCCATTTTTTTTTCTTGGTTGTCCAATTTGTTGGCATATAATTTTCTTAATAGTCTCTTATGATTCTTTGTTTTTCTGTAGTATCAATTATAACATTTCCTCTTTAATTTATAATTTTATTTGAGCTCTCTTGCTTTTTTTTTCTTGGCGAGTCTAAAGGTTTGTTAATTGTTTTTATCTTTCAAAAACCAGTTCTTGGATGTATATATTATATTGTCTTTTAAGTCTCTATTTCATTTATTTCTGCTGTGGTCTTGTTATTTTCTTTATTGTGCTATCTTTTGGGCTTTGCTTGTACTTCTCTTTTCCTAGTCCCTAGAGGTGTTTTTGTTTTTGTTTTCAAGATTATTGTCCTTTCTCAAGGTTAGCGTTTATCACAATGAACTTCTGTCTTAGAACTGCTTTTGCTGTCTCCAAGGAGTTTTTAACATGTTATATTTCCATTTTCATTGTTTCAAGGTATTTTTTCTCTTTTGATTTATCCTTTGACCCATTGTTGCTCAGTAGCAAGTTGTTTAATTTCCACATATATAATAATTTTCCAGTTTTCTTCTTGTAATAGATTTCTAGTTTCATACCATGGTGATCAGAAAAGAATCTTGATATGCGTTCAATTTTAAATGTATTAATACTCAATCCATGGCCTAATACATGATCTACCTGGAGAATATTCCATGCACACTTGAGAATAATGTGTATTCTATTGCTTTCAGATGGAATATTTTGTATATACAGTAAACCATTGGATTGTGAGTAACTTGTTGTGCGAGTGTTACCCACTCTATATCTTTTGATTGAAAACTTAGTCTATTTACATTTAAAGTAATTATTGATAGGTATGCACTTATTGCCATTTTAAAAATCATTTCCTGACTGTTTTATACTTCCTCCTTGTTCCTTCTCTTGCTTTCTTTAGTGGTTCGATGATTTTCTTTAGTTGTATGCTTAGATTCCTTTCTCTTCATCTTTTGTGTACCTACTGTAGGTTTTTGATTTGTGGTTGCCATGAGGCTATGTATAACAACATATATTTGTAGCAGTCTATCTTAAGTTGACAATAACAGGTTTGAAGGTATTCTAAAACTCTACATTTTTAGTATCCCCAACTCCTGCATTTTACTATCATTTGTTCTTTTAACAGTTTCTTTCTTTCTGTTGTTTTGTGGACTGAATGCATAAAATAGCTATGTTCATATAAACTGAAAATTATGGTAGTTATGTACATATGTATCTTTGAAGGTAAAATGGAGCTCTCAGTTGACCTGAAATGTGAATACAGCAGGAGTGAAAAATAAACCTTTGTTGTCTTATGTCTCTGAGTCATGTTCCTGTGAGTTACTGACATGAGACCTGACCTTATCTGTTATATTTCCCAAAGTGACCTAACCATATTTCTACTCTCCACCCTGTATACTGCTTCAGACATGCTAGCCTTCTTGATGTTCTGAAACAAGCCAGGTCCATTTCCAACTTCAGACCTTTAAATTGGAAATATCAAAGTTGAAATTCACTCCCATCTGACATCTGTGTGGATCAATCCCTCACATCTTCCACATCTATGTCAAAAGCGGTCTCCTCAATAAGACCTCTCCTTACTGACTGACCCATTTAACACTTCAACTTCTACATAACCCGTCTCCTTCTACCTGGCTTAGTTAATTACATATAATTTATCACCATCTAATATATATTTGCTCATTTCTTAAAATTTTGTTTCACTAGAACATGAGAGCAAGCCTTTTTCTTTAGTTTGTTTTTTGTTTTTTTTAGAGAGTAGTTTTAGGTTCACAATAAAATTAGTAGAAGGGTAAGAGATTTCCCAAATACATTCCATCCCCACACATGCCCAGACTTTTTCATTATCAACATCCCTCACCAGAATGGCACATTTGTTAAAATTGATGAAATTACATTGACACATCAAAATCACCGAAGTCCTTAATTTATATTACAGTTCACACATCAAAATCACCCAAGTCCATAGTTTACATTACAGTTCACTCTTGGGGTGTACATTCTGTGGATTTCAACAAAGGTGTAATAACACGTATCCATTATGGTATCATATAGAGTATTTTAACTGCCCTGAAAGTCTTCTGTGTTCTGCCTATTGATCTCTCCCAACCCCAACCTCTGGAACCACTGTTCTTTTTATTATGTCCATAGTTTTACATTTGTCAGAATGTCATATATTGGAATTAGACACTTCGGAATCTTTCAGATTGGTTTCTTTGACTTAGTTCTATGTACTTAAATTTCCTGTGTGTTTTTTCATGGCTTGAAAAAACAAGCCATGAAAGTTTTTTGTTTTTCTTAGCACTGAACGATATTCCATTGTCTAGATGTACCATGGTTTTTTTAGCCATCCACCTGCTAAAGGATATCTTCATTGTTTCCAAGTTTTGGCAATGATAAATCTGCCATAAACATTTTAGTGCAGGTTTTTCTGTGAAACATAAATATTGAACTCCTTTGGGTAAATATTAAGAAGTGTGATTGCTAAATCATATGGTAATAATATGGTCAGTTTTTAAAGAACTACCAAAATTCCTTCCAAAGTGGCTGTACGATTTTACATTCTTACCAGCAATGAGTGAGAGTTCCTGTTGCTCTGTATCCTCGCCAGTATTTGGTATTGTCCGTGTTATGAATTTTGGCCATTCTAATAAGTTTCTAGTGGTATTTCATCATTTTAATTTGATATATGATGTGGAGCATATGCTTGTTGGCGATGTTGCTATATCTTTTTCGGTGAGGTATTTGTTAAGATCTTTGGCCCCATTATTTAACTGGGTTGTGTACTGAGTTGTAAGTGTTCTTTATATATTTAGGATAACAGTCCTTCATCAGATGTTTCTTCTACAAATAGTTTCTTCTAGTTTGTGGCTTGTCTTTTCATTATCTTGACGGTATCTTTCAAAAAGTAGAATGTTAAAATTTTAATGAAGTCCATTTTATTCATCAGGTTTTTTTTTCATGGATCATACTTTCTGGTGTTGTGTTTAAAAAGTCATTGCCAAACCTGAGGTCATCTGGACTTTTTAGGTGTTATTTTCTACGGATTTTATAGTTTTGTATTTTACATCTATGTCTGTGATCTATTTTGAGTTAATTTTTGTGAAGGATTTAAGGTCTATATTTACATTTGTATTTTTTGAATATAGATGTCCAGATATTCCTGCTGGGCTTTTTGTCTGTTTTTAAGCTGATAAATGCCCATTGCCTAGAAAAGTTCTTAGTGCATAGTAGGCTCTCAAAAAAAATTTTTTTTTAATTTTTTTTCAACGTTTATTTATTTGTGGGACAGAGAGAGACAGAGCATGAACGGGGGAGGGGCAGAGAGAGAGGGAGACACAGAATCGGAAACAGGCTCCAGGCTCTGAGCCATCAGCCCAGAGCCTGAGGTGGGGCTCGAACTCATGGAGCGCGAGATCGTGACCTGGCTGAAGTCGGATGCTTAACCGACTGCGCCACCCAGGCGCCCCTCAAAAAATTTTTTAAACAAAAGAATATACCTTATGTGTGTATATCACAACAATTAAAATAAAACTTCATTTGGATTAAGAAATATTTTCTTTTCAAATATGATTATTTATGAGAAGATTATTTAGTGCCAGGAATTTATTTACTCATGGGTTAATTTCTTGAGTTTGTTTTTATCTAATTGAAACCAGAAACTTTGGGGCGCCTGGGTGGCGTAGTCGGTTAAGCGTCCGACTTCAGCCAGGTCACGATCTCACGGTCCGTGAGTTCGAGCCCCGCGTCAGGCTCTGGGCTGATGGCTCAGAGCTTGGAGCCTGTTTCCAATTCTGTGTCTCCTTCTCTCTCTGCCCCTCCCCCGTTCATGCTCTGTCTCTCTCTGTCCCCCCAAAAAATAAATAAACATTGAAAAAAAAATAATAAAGAAACCAGAAACTTTGAAGGGGTAAGAGATTCAATTAATAAATGAGAATGAAAATAATTGGAAGAGGGAAAGAAAGGAGAATGAAAGCCAGTGTGTCCGGATTAATAAGAAATCAAATACTTGAGTCCTGAAGGTCTTTGCGGCCAATATATGCCGAAGACTAACTGCTATCCCTGCCTTCTAGAAAATAAATGTGACTTTGAGAATCTCATCAAACTCTGATCAATGAGTTAGATCTTAGAACCAGATTCTATTTGTTTTAGACAGACAACATAATATAGCATTCATTTGATTTACTGTTTTAGAGCAAATTCTTTTTCATTAGGGAAACACTGAATTCTTACTATTTCCCGAAAAACTGCTGAAAATTTTCACTTTAATTATGGCATTTAATCTCCATCGAAATCTTATAAGAGACAGCACCAAGTTAGACATCAGCTCGGTTTTGACTATGAAGCACAGATAGTTTTGTCACATAGATTATATCCACAATAGGACATTAGGTGGATCCCCAATAGGACATTGAGGACTACTTTGGTTACTAGGGAAAGGAGTGGAAGAAACCTTGTTAAGTGCCAAAATGTATGCCTAAAAACGTATAAACCTATTGTTATTCCAATTTTTTGCATAGGGAATAGGCCAATCTGTAGTTGGCCAATGTCATAAAGGGAGAACCAAAATTCATATCTAGATTTTTCTGTCTTCTCGTGTAGTATATTGTAAACATTAAGGTGCATAGGATTCACTTGGTCATATTGTTGAAACTCAAGCTTTTATTCCAGAGGTCTTAAATGTGTCTGGGATTCTTTGTTTCTAACACACTTCCAAGTGATGCAAATGCTGCTGCTTATGTTCCACGTTTTGAGCAGCAATATCCTAAAGAGAATTGAATGTGAGATAATGAAAGGGTGATAAATGCAAGATTAGACTGTTGAAATATTTGGAATAATTATAGAAAGAGTAACTGAGGTCTCATTTTTTTCTACTACAAGGTGTCAAATCCCAGGGCGAAGCAAGTACTTCTATTATACCTTTACTAACAGAAACCATCACCAGGTGAACAAAAATAAGGGGATAATGAAAATAATCATAGCATGTCATACTCCAGTCGGGCAGTAGGGGGCGTGGTGGGAAAGCCCTTGAGTTTTAGGTAGGTTTTTGCATATGGTCTCTGTATCAGTTAAAATTGGATTTGGCCATGCCTTTCCCCACTAGACGAAGGTGGTTACTGAGGAGAAAGGTAAAATACAAAGAAATATAAATTTCCTTATTTTTTGTAGAAATTAATCATGATTGGGTGAGATTGCTTAAATCATGTTGAAAGTTTGAACGATTTTATGTATTTGGCTAGATATCCCCTCCACCACACACATACACTCCTGCCTGGTAACTCCTTAGGAAATATCAAGTAGGTGCTCAGGAGATCAAATACAGATCAAATACAAATCAGATCAAATACAGATCAAGCAAATAATTTCCCCCTCCATACCGGGGCTATACTGTGAGTTCAATTTTGCAACTTTAGTATATAAATGTTTGGAATATAACCCATTCATGACCTACTGTAAATGCTTTAAAAATTTTTGTTATTTTCTTTCTTAATTAGAACGATATCTGTTTGATAATAGTGACAGTGTTTTAGAGTATTATTTAGAGTAATTTACTAATTTTATGAGCAATTTTACATTCATTGGTACTTCAGCGAACCTGGCTTTAAAAATTCTGTGTTTAGTTGCCTTTAATGGTTACTTAATAATCATAATTTTTAAGAAGCATATATAATAATACTTATATATGTAATAATAATATAATTATATAAGTATATATAAGTATAAATATATATAATAATATAATACTTAATAATAAGCATAAGCTTTTTAGGAAGCATATATAAATTTGGGGCATCTGGGTGGCTCATTCACTTAAGTGTTTGACTCTTGGTTTCGGCTCAGGTCATGATCTCGTGGGTTTGTGGGTTCAAGCCCCGCATCCAGCCCCCATGCTGACAGTTCAGAGTTTACTTGGGATTATTTCTTTCCCTCCCTCCCTCCCTTTCTCTCTCTCTCTCTCTCTCTCTCTCTCTCTCAATAAATAAATAAATAAATAAATAAATAAATAAATAAACTTTTTTAAAAAAGAAGCATATATAAAATTTTGGAAAAAATGGAAAAAATAAAAGAAACCATACAAATAGCAAAATCGTGTTTGGATTGTTTTTAAACAATCCAAGTCCAAATAAGGATTTTATTTATAGCTGCTATAATTGAGTTATAAAACTGAAAAAAATCATTTTCCTCTACTGGTTTTTATAGTCAAATCCACAAAGCCATTATTTTTATTTTTAATTATGGTCTTTTCAGGTTTTTGCCTTCCATCCTTTTGAAATGTATATAGTTCACTGTGTCAGTTTTCTTTTTTTAAAAAAAAATTTTTTTAACGTTTTTTATTTATTTTTGAGACAGGGAGAGACAGAGCATGAACAGGGAAGGGTCAGAGAGAGGGAGACACAGAATCCAAAACAGGCTCCAGGCTCTGAGCTGTCAGCACAGAGCCCGACGCGGGGCTCAAACTCACAGGACCCCGAGATCATGACCTGAGCCGAAGTCGGCCGCTTAACTGACTGAGCCACCCAGGCACCCCGTAGTTCACTGTGTCAGTTTTCACCCCAGGGTGAGTCTCATTTTCTATAACTTCTGAAAACTTATGAACTTCTTCACGAGTTCTTAAAATACTATTTTCTTTCGACTTGCCATATGAAAATTGTGAAACTTAGTAATACTAATAAGCCTATTTCTATGGAAATGGTCTAGATATTATCAAATCAGTCTTGCTAGATGCTGAACAATTCATGAACTGCTTGTTGAAATTCAATAAGCAGTTTATGAATACTTGAATTGAGAGATTCTATTTAAAAAAAAATCAGAAACCGGTAAGTTCCACTGGTGACCACTGGTAACAATCCAAATTCAAACTGGTTATGAAACATCTCAGTTTTTAAACTCCTCTTGAGTGGGCTCGTGGCAGTGAGAATAGACAACGTGTGACTACCAGGTAATGAAACTCATTTTCTGGGCTGGTTTGTAAAACAGGCTCTCTGAACAATTTCAGGCGAGGAGTTCCAAAAGTGTTGCAAGCTGTGGTAGCATCCCTATAATTAATGTACAGTCTCCCAGGGCGATTTCTTAGAAGGTCAGAACTCATTCTGGTGTTTGTTAGCAATCGTCCTTGTTATTTTCCTATCACACCTTTTAGGCTGGCGGAAGGCACTTTGCACCTGGAAGAATGCCTTTCAAAGGCCCTTGGAAAGGATGGCGCAGGGAGCCTCGTCCACATCAGAAGTGTAGGAAAAGAAAATACAGTCACATCCTTTGTACTATCAGTGTGCATCCTTACTCTGCCACGGATACATTTTTAATTGCTGTCCTTAAAACCTTGATCCAAAAGTCTTAGAAGTAAACAGCTCTCTACCATTATCCTATTACAAGTGAACAGTCTCTCAATCCTGACCTAATTTTTAGAAAGAAAAAAAAAAAAGCATTTAAAAGCCATTCTGAAATGTAGTTTCTACCAACGTTTTCCTGTGGGTGATCTTACTAGCCCGTGAAATATTTGTAATCACAGAACTTAAAATATGGAACTGCAAGTATGTCAGCACAGTGTGTAATGTGCGCGCTTGCACGATATCTAGCACTCTCGGTGAGCTGATTTCTAGAACTGTAGCTGCACCAGCTGTCCCGGGAGCTGAAGCTGCCAGTCCACCCTCCTACCTCCCTTGGAGGAGACTAGGTGGTAGCAACAATCCATGTGGGCGGAAACTGAGGAAATGGAAGAATAAAGTAGAGGAGGAGGGAAGGTGGCTCACGCACGGCTGTGATGGAATAAATGACACAGCTTGAATTCAACAGTGCTTCTGTTCCTGTTTTTAGACCGATGATGTGCAAAGCCCCCCCTTTTTTTTTCCCCTCCTCCTTTTTAAATTAGCAAAGATAATCCTTACTAAGCACCTGGCTGCCTTGCTCCTAGACCGCGTCGGTGTCTGTCTCCTTTCATCTGTCATTTTAATGCAAAATATGAATGCAGTTTCACTGCTTTAAGAGATTCACTGGGAGCCTACTGATATTTTTCCAAGGACAAGAACACTTAAAAATACATCTTTTATCAGAGCCTCAAGTGTTAGAATAATAGAGGAGTGACGACAGGAATAAGCAAATGGCTTAGGGGAAAATCATAATCTACTTTCTAAAAGTAGCAGTTTTTAAGAATCCTATTGCTAACACGAGCCATAATTAAATTGTTACATAATTAAAATGAAATAATAGAGTATGATAACTAAGCGTTAGGCTTTCAGTTTTTCTGTTTCCAAAGGGGTGAAGGATACAGGAAGTCACATGACTGGGCTGAAATGAATAGTCCAATCACACAAACATATTTTTTGGATAAATATTGAAAAGTTTGTTACATCAACATATCAGCATGACCTTTTCTTCAACAACACAAATGTTTAACTCCCCTTTGGCTGATCATGTGAATTCAGCCCAACCACCCGGCTTGTACCTGGCTGCATGCAATTAGCTGTAAACACACAATTCCCAAGATAGACTGCTTCAGGTTGGGTGGAAAATCTGCGGTTAGTGTTTCTTAAAGGCAGACAGATTGGTTATTGCTGTATCAAGGCCTGAGAGTCCTCCCAGACAGGAATGTGTCTAGCAGTGTTAATTTCTGAATCTAGCTACTTCATAGGATAACCTTTTATCAGACACTATTTTGGTGGAGTATGTACACAAAGTAAGATGAGACGATGTGAACGCTTTAAAAGCTCCAGTTCTTTTGGGTCCTGAAGACAGTCATCAAAGTGGAAATTGGGCCAAGTCTACACCCACGGCCTGTACCAGGGATCAGAAGCACCAGTGATTTCATGTGCCCACTTTTCTTTAGTGTATGTGAACACTTACATACAAAAAGAAAGACAATAGGGCACCTGGGTGGCTCGGTCGGTTAAGCAGCTGACTGCAGCTCAGGTCATGATCTCCCTGTTGGTCGGTTCCAGCCCCGCAACATGATGGGCTCTGTGCTGACAGCTGAGAGCCTGGAGCCTGACTTGGATTCTGTGTCTCCCTCTCTCTCTGCACCCCCACCCCACTCATGCTCTGTCCCCCTCTCTCTCTCTGAAAAATATTTTTAAAAAAATTTTTTAAAGAGGTGCAATAGATATACAGAAAAGAGGACAGGTAAATATAAATGTAGAAAAGATGTCAAGTTGCACACACACCTAATTCTTCTAGGACCCTTTGTTACAGAAAAGACCATCAGAGTGTAAAGTTGATGGAATTAAGAAATAATTATGCATGGGAGAAAATGTCCAACTATGTGGACATTTCAGAATGCTTGTGGGAGTTTTCCATTCAAGTGTAGGTGTAGACACCACCTTATTTCATTTTTGATACGTGTTTTTACAAGTACTACATTTAAAGCATGCTCTAAAGTCTGTGCTACAGAGCTAATGTGAAAATAGCCTAAATCTAAAATTATATTCCTGTTACTGTTTCTGCATGCATCTACTTCTGAAAACACTTAGACTGCTTAATAACCTAAAAATTTATATTGAGAAATCTCATGAATAAAATATTCACTGGGATTTCTATTTAACAATGTGTGAGATAATGGATCCCAGTATCATATTTGTTATAAAATTGTAGCTTCACCTTTGACAAAGAATTTTACAAATACAGAATAAAGTTCTTTGATATACATTATCACTTTAGCTATAGTGGACACTGTCAGATTATCATAAATTCTGACAAAAGTTAACTCCATTGAAGATCTGATTCTTCATATAAAGGATTATAGTTAAAGTGTTAAACTCTGGATGGATTATCTCAGATTCATAGAAAATACATTTCCATTTTCAGAGAAGTCAACTATTTCAAAGACTACCTAAATACTTTCACCACTTTTAGTAAGATTGTGTGTGTGTGTGTGTGTGTGTGTGTGAAGTAGTATATACTATGGATTAAGATCTTTGGACTTTTAATTCTGGCTGACCTGGTTTTCATTATATGGTCTATCACTTTCTAGGCCTAGACAAATTATAAAGTCAAAGTCTTGTCTTTCAGATTTATTAAAAAGAGATGGCAATTTATCTCATAGAATTTTTTGTGGGGATTTAAATGATACAAATAAATTGTTTAGGACAGAACCTGGTCTATATGAGATGCTGCTTTTATTATAAATCAAAAATAAAGTTCAAATTACAATGGATTAAATTGCAATCTCAGTAGATAACATCAGATTGATTGTGACTGTCGTACAGAATATCATTGTACTATGTTGGGAAATTAACATATGCCTCTTAATAACCTGTGCCAAAATTTTCAGGGTGGCCAGGTACCAGTATTATTAAACATTGAAGGAATATATTTACCTGACAAATACACGACTTGAACTAGCTGACCTCCAGTATCAACACAGGTATTGACCCAAAATCAGGAGGTTTAACCAGTTCACATTCAAAAAGAAACTAAGGTAATGTCAGATGTAAGGAAAACAGCGCCAAAAAGAAAACCATCTCATTTCAATGGAATAAACATGCCCGAGGTATTTAAGATGAGGTCTTATCCTCCACCAATAAAGAATGTAAAGAGACGGAGTGAAAAGGAGAGGTTAGGCATTACATAATTCAGCAATTCATATTGAAAGTTTTCATCTTCAGGTCAGTAGATCAAATATGATCTCAGGCAGTGCAGAAGATTCTAAATATACCGGTTGTTCCTGCTGTGGAAAAGGCTATATAATTAAGCTCTCATCCCACCCAGGTCCACACCAGACTCAGCTCACCCAGGAATGAGTCACTGCTCTGATGGGCTGATTGCTCTGGGCAGAGCCAAAGTAGTGATTAAATAGCTCAGAGCTTTGGAGCTTCAGGGAACCTCTGCTTTAATTCTCCTTCAAGCTTAAATTAAGACTGATTCTGGAGGATATCCAGTGATTGCTAGGGATTTAAGAGGATGGTCTTCTGCAAACCATCCACAGGAACTGATGCCAACAGGCTCTTCACTGAACAGATGAAGTGCGGGTTGGGGAGCTCTTGGGCTAATTTGTTTCTCATATATGATGAATGTTTTCAAATATAAATTATTAACTGTGCTTTCAAACTGACTGCATAAAATGAGTTTTCAGTTAACCTACACTCCAAATGGCCTGCAACAAATAAACTACAGGCGTGAAAACATTTCTTTACTCAACATATGACTGAGTGTAAAACATTACTTCCCCTCCCCGCCCCCACCCCTCACCCCAGCTCTACATTACCCTACTTTTATTTTGTCACATGAGAAGACGTTATTATAAGGATCCAAAAAGACCCTTTGTAAACTGCTCTAAATAATCTATTTTAATTGGCCCAGAAGGTTATAGCGGATACTGATTAGTTTCAGTGGTTGAACATGCTGCTGCTGCTAAGATCCGTGGCTTAAGTTTTGCACATCTAGGTTATCCATAGATTATTCATGCATCGTGTATCCAAGTTATCCATGGATATTTGTGCTTTGCCTAGCCAACTGTGCATGGAGAATAATTTAGTTCCACACCCACATATGTGCACATTCGCTGTGATAGGAATTTTAAAACATCTACCTATTTAATACGTGAGAAGGATTGTATTCAACCCATCGCCACTCTTCATTGCTCCAAATGAATATATTTAGGGAAGCTATGAGGATAAAATGCATTTATGTATGAAGAGACTCCTGTATAGATTTGATTCTGGACTTCTAGAGGCTTCTCATCAAAGATAAAAGGGCTGAACTTACAGAGTATATATTATTATCATGGTAAATAAGTTCCTTAAAAAATGTATTTGAACAAGCTGGATCTCATTTTCAGTTATAAGTAACTGGAAATACTTTTCCTCCGCTGGAAAGAAGAATATGATAAAAAAAATAGTTCATCATGCTTAAAATTTCCCATTCTGAGGCTGTACTCTCTCACACATTCATAGTTGCTATTTTTCAACTAGGATTCAAGAGGCCTTAAACAGTAAAGTCAATAATGAAAGTCTTAGAGTTGAATTCAGATCATGATTCATACTCTGAACTTCACATCCCAGCTCTTTCATTTGGGACAAATATTCAACTCCTCTCAGCCTTGTTTTTTGTCTGTTTTTGTTTTTGTTTGTAATTGGGTCAAATAGTTTGTAAACTGATAAGTTTACATGGTAATTTTAAAAAGAAATTAGAAGTACTCCCTGAATTCCCTCATTATGCCTAGCAAGGTCTTAGACACTCAGTAGGTGAGTACTGTTTGTAAAACCACATGGTCTCTCTCCTTTTTTTTTTTTGAACAATTGAGATTAACTGACATGAAAACATGTTTCAGGTGTACACCATAGTGATTTAATATTTGTATATGTTGCAAAATGATCACTGTAAGTCCAGTTAATATCTGTTACCATACATAGCTAGAATTTTCTTGTGATGAGGACTTTTTTTTTTTATTTTTTTCTTTCAACGTTTATTTATTGTTGCGACAGAGAGAGACAGAGCATGAACGGGGGAGGGGCAGAGAGAGAGGGAGACACAGAATCGGAAACAGGCTCCAGGCTCTGAGCCATCAGCCCAGAGCCCGACGCGGGGCTCGAACTCCCGGACAGCGAGATCGTGACCTGGCTGAAGTCGGACGCTTAACCCACTGCGCCACCCAGGCACCCCGTGATGAGGACTTCTAAGAACTACTCTCTGAGCAACTTTCAAATATAAAATACACTGTTATTAACTATAGTCACCATGCTGTACTTATTTTTTTACAATTCATTTTTAACCTTTGACCCCTTTCATCCATTTTGCTCCCCATTCTTTGAGCCTCTGGCAACCACCAGTCTGCTCTCTGTATCCATAAGCTTTTGTTTTGTTTTGATTCCACATGTAAGTGAGATCATATGGTATATATCTTTCTCTGACTTACTTCACTGAGCATAATGTCCTCAAGGTCCATCCATGTTGCAAATAGCAAGATTTAATTCTTTTTTATGGCTTAATAATGTTCCAACTCGGCAATCAAACAGAATGAAGTCTTTCCATTTGCATTGTGAACAGAACTAGAGTGTATTATGCTAAGCAAAATCAGTGAAAGAAAGTCAAATACATGATTTCACTGATAAGTGGAATTTAAGAAACAAAACAGATGAACAGAGGGAAAAGGAAGGAAAATAAGATAAAAAGATGGAGGCAAACCATAAAAGACTCTTAAATACACAAAAAACAGAGGGTTGATGGTGGGGGGCACAGGGCAGGCAGGGGAAAGGGGAAAATGGGTAATGGGCATTAAGGAGGGCACTTGTTGGGATGAGCACTGGGTGTTATATGTAAGTGATGAATCACTAAATTCTACCCCTGAAACCAATACTACACTATACGTTAACTTGGATTTAAATTTAAAAAAAAAAAAAAGGAACCTTAAAAAAATAAAAATTAAATAAAATTTTAAAAGGCTGCATAATCCATTGCATTATATGTATACATACATAATACACATACCACCACCACTATATACATATATATGAATGTATGTATATACATACACTATACATATGACATCATCTTTATCCATTCATCCACTAATGGATACTTAAGTTGTTTCTGTATCTTAGCTGTTACAAAGAATGCTACACTGGATATAAGGATGCATATATCTTTTCTAGTTAGTGTTTTCATTTTTCTTTGAATAAATACTCAGATCGGGAACTGCTAGATCAATGACGGTTTTATATATTTTTTAAGTACCTCACTACTGTTTTCCATAGTGACTGCACCAATTTATATTCCCATCAACAGTGTACAAGGGCTCCTACATCCTCACTGGATAGTTTTGTAACTTGTCTATTTAATAATAGCCTTTCTAACAGGTTTGAGGTTTTACCTTGTGGTTTGATTTGCATTTCCCTGATGATTAGTGATGTTGAGCATCTTTTCATGTACCTCTTGTCCATTTATATGTCTTCTTTGGGTAAATGTCTATTCAGAACTTATGCCCATTAATGCAATTGTTTGTTTGTTTTTTTGCTATTGTATTGTATGAGTTCTTTATAAATTTTGAATACTAACCCCATATCAAATATTTTCTCCCATTCAGTATGATGTTTTTTTCATTTTGTTGATGGTTTCTTTTGTGGGCAGAAGGTTTTCAATTTTATATAGTTTCTTGTTTCTTTTTGCTTTTGTTTCTATTGCTTTTGGTGCCAGATTCAAACAATGATCACTAAGACCAATGTCAAGAAGTTTACCATCTATGTTTTCTCCTAGGAGTTTTCTGGCTTCAGGTCTTCCATTTAGGTCTTTAATCAATTTTGCGTTAAGTTTTGTGTATGGTGTGAGATAGAGGTCCAGTATCATTGTTTCGCATGTGGCTGTCAAGTTTTCCAAGTACCATTTATTGAAGAAACTATTCTTCCCCATTATCTACTTTTGGCTTTTTTTCTAAAAAAATTAGTTGCCCACATATGTGTAGATTTATTTCTGAATTCTCTGTTGTGTTTCTTTGATCTATGTGTCTGTTTTTATGCTTCTGCCATACTGTTTGATTACTTTAGATTTGTAATACAGTTTAAGATTAGGGGACTTGAAGTTTCCTGCTTTATTATTTTTAAGAGAGTGCTTTTTAAAAAATATTTCTGTGAAAAATGCCATTGGAATTTTCATAAGGATTGCATTGAATCTGCAGATTGCTTTGGGTAGTATGGACATTTTAACAGCATTAATTCTTTCAGTCGGTGACCACGTATCTTTTTATTTGTGTCATCTTCAATTTCTTTCATCTAAATTTTATAGTTTTCAGTGTACAAGTCTTTCACCTCTTTATTTAAATTTATTCCTAATTTTTAAATTGAAATTATAAATGAGATTGGGTTCTTAATTTTTCGGACAGTTCATTATTAGAAATGTATAGAGGGTGCCTGGGTGGCTCAGTCAGTTGAGCATCCAACTCTTGATTTTGGCTCATGTCATGATTTCACAATTGTTGAGATCGAGCCCAGCATCAGGCTCCACGTGGAGCCTGCTTAAGATTCTCTTTTGGGGCACATGGGTGGCTCAGGGGATTAAGTTTCTGGCTTTGGCTCAGGTCATGATCTTGTGGTTTGTGAGTTTGAGCCCCGTGTCAGGCTCTGTGCTCACGGCTCAGAGCCTGGAACCAGTTTCGGATTCTGTCTCTCCTTCTCTCTCTGCCCCTCCCTCACTCAAGCTCACTCTTGCTCTCTCTCTCCCTCTCTTTCTCTCTCTCTCAAAAATGAATAATTGTTAAAAAAAATTAAAAACATTCTCTCCCTCTCTGCTCCTCTCCCACTCGTGCTCGCTCGCTCTCTCTCTCTCTCTCTCTCTCAAAATAAACAAACATTAAAGAAATAAATGTATAGGAAAATAACAAATTTTTGTATATTGATTTTGTGTCCTGAAACTTTCCTGAATTTGTAGATTAGTTATAACAGTTTAAGTGAAATCTTTAGTGTTCTCTATATATCAAATCATACTATCTGAAAATAGTAACAGTCTTTTTCCTTTCCAGTGTTGATGTCTTTTATTGTGTTTTATTTCTTTTTCTTGCCTAATCATTGTGGCTAAGACTTAGGATACTTTGTTTAATAAAAATGACAGAAGTTGGCATTTTTGTTATGTTTCTCAGAGGAAAGATTTTAGCTTTTCACCATTGAATGTGATGTTAGTTGTAGGATTGTGTCATATATGACCTTTGTTATGTTGAGGTTTATTCCTTCTCTATCCACTTTGCTGAGTTTTTACCATAAATACATACAGAATTTCATCAAATGCTTTTTCTGCATCTACTGAGATGATCATATGATTTTTGTGTTTCATTTTGTTAATGTTATGTATCACATTGATTGATTTGAGGATGTTGAATCATCCTTGCATCTTTGACATAAATCTGCTTGGTCATGGTGAATGAACTTTGTAATGTATTGTTGAATTTAGATTGCTGATGTTTTGTGGAGAATTTTTGTATCTATGTTCACCAGGGATATTGAACTGTGATTGTTTTTGTTTTGTTTTGTTTTGGTTTTCTTTTTCTCTCGTGGTGTCCTCATCTGTTTTTAGGATTAGGGTATACTGGCCTCCTAAAGTTAGTTTGCAAGCATTCCCTTTATTTTTTTGGAAAGGTTTGAGAAGGATTGGTATTAATTCTAGGAATGTTTAATAGAATTCACCAGTGAAGTTGTCTGCTCCTGGACCTTTGTTTATTGGAAAGTATTTGATTACTGATCCAATCTCCTTACTAGTAATTTACCTGTTCATATTTTGAATTTCTTAATGATTCAGTCTTGGTGGGTTACATGTTTCTAGGAATTTACCTATTTCTTCTAGATTGTTCAATTTGTGGCATGTATTTGTTTATACTAGTCCCATAATCCCTTGTATTTGGGGTACCATTTCCTCCTTCATCTATTTTTTTCTCTTTGGGTGCTCCCTCACTCTCTCTCTCTCTTTCTTGAACCTAGATGAAGGTTTGTCAACTTTATCATTTCAAAGAACCAGTTCTTAGTTTCACCAATCTTGGGGTTTTCTTTCTTTGTGTGTTTAGTCTCTATTTCATTTATTTCTACTTTGAACTTTGTTATTTATTTCCTTCTCCTAACATTGAGTTTGACTTGTTTTAGTTCTTTGAGGTTTAAATGTATATTGTTGACATTCTTTTTGTTTCTTGAGATAGGCATTTATCACCATGAATTTCCCTCTTAGAACTGTTTTTACTGTATCTCATAAATTTTGGTATGTTGAATTTGTATTTTCATTTGTCTCAAAGTATTTTGTTGTTTTGTTTTATTTCTTCATTTACCCATTGACGTTCAGGAACCCATGTGGTTGATTTCCACGTATTTGTGACTTCTCTAGTTTTCTTCTTATATACCATTGTGGTGAGCAAGGTGCTCCCCATAATTTCAATCTTAAATTTATTAAGACTTTATTGTGGCTTAACCTGTGATCTATCCCGTGCATTTGAAAAGAAGGTATGTTCTTTTACTTTTGGATGGAATGTTCTATATTCAGAATCTGTTAAATCCACCTGGTGTACTGTGTGATTTAAAGCCAATGTTTTCTTATTAATACTCTGTTTGGATGATCTATTCATTGATATAAGTAAGTTTATTTATCTTTCTAAGCTACATGTTTAAATTTACTAATCACCTCTTAAACTCATCCTTACTTTAAATAACGATCAAAGTAGATGCATATAACCAGCTACCATAAAGGATACAAGATAAAATAATTTTGGTAAGAAAGCTAAAGGAAAAATTGTGTCACTGGTTAATGGCAGTTATGCATTGATCTCCTTTATCTCCTGTATTTATATAAAGCCTTTAAAATTTTATAACTAATAGTTCACTTTTTGAGGTCCAATGCATGACAGCCCCTCAAAAAGCTAAAAAATAAAAACCAACATCCAATGACCTTTCCATTAAAACTCAAGAACAAATTTTCTACTCTCCTCATCTCAGTCAATACCAGATTAATTTCTTTTTTATCACATACAACAGTATTACAAATCAATTTTATGAGTGAACTTGCATGATCAATTATTGTTTCTGTCCCCTTATGTTATTTAAATAAAAAATAATCTTAATTGGGGGCGCCTGGGTGGCGCAGTCGGTTAAGCGTCCGACTTCAGCCAGGTCACGATCTCGCGGTCCGTGGGTTCGAGCCCCGCATTGGGCTCTGGGCTGATGGCTCAGAGCCTGGAGCCTGTTTCCGATTCTGTGTCTCCCTCTCTCTCTGCCCCTCCCTGTCTCCCCTGCCCCTCCCCTGCTCTGTCTCTCTCTGTCCCAAAAATAAATAAACGTTGAAAAAAAAAAATTAAAAAAAAAAAAATCTTAATTGGTACAAATTTATTTATTAAAAGGATTTATTAAAATTTTTTCCTAAAATGTTTACCCCTCTTAGAGCTACAAAATGAAAAAGAACATAGTGATTATTTTTCTGTTCATGTCTAATCAGATCATATAATGTGGAAATAATGTTAATGTGTGTATCACATCTGGAGTGCAATACAAAACGCATAACCATATAGAGGATTTATCATTTATTAAAGTACACAAATAAATTGAAATGTAGCTGTGTATATACGGCTTAAATTTAGTAAGTTATTCAGTTCATAACAAAAAATACAAAATATCAACTTTACCCAATTAAGTAACATAATGCAATACGGGTACATTAATTTCTTTAATTTGGGACTTTAAGTTTTATTTCTTTGTAATCTTTATTGATTTACAGTTTTTTCATATCATTTTTCTTCTTTATTTATTCTCTTCTGTAACTTGTTCAGATATCTGACTCTCCAGCAAAAACCCTATCTCCCTCAACTGGTATTCCCATTTAGCCACATATTATATTTTAACTAGTACAGAAGAATAATGTTTATTATAACAAACAGTTATATAAATAATGGTACAAATGTAAAGTATTATGTAAATATTAAGGTTCTTTGAAAGAATAGTAACATAGGAAATATTTTTAAAACAAACTAAAAGCACCAAAGCATGATTTAAAATTTATCGAACCATAAATAGAATTCCCATTTTATATAGGAATACATACATATGGAAATACTGAAGATTAATACACCAAAATCGTATTCTATATGCCGAGGCTTGAGAGCTAGAAAGTGAGATTAGAGATAATATTGCCTTCTTCTTTATAGTTTTCCCCAAATTTTCTATACTGAATATGTGTTATTTTTACAACTATCATGTGTTAGATCACGTTTTAAAATATATTTTGAATATTTTTTTCAACTAACAGAATTTAATGTAAACTTTTTAAAAGCCATTGCCCTTACTTCATTCATATCCTATCTGATCTTCCCAGAGACAATCATGTACCTTTCATTACTCTACCAGGAATGGAAAAGTATAGCTATGATACTTGTTTACTATTACAAGTTAAGGAAAATTAATTACTCCATCTTCTTCTAATTGTCTCCAATTTAAGATTACATATATTAAGCAGGAGAAACTAAAGTAAAAAGAAATCTAGTCTGACAACTTCAGAGCATTTCAATATGAAGATAACATTAATAAAATTTTGTTCGTGGAAGAGTTACTGGTCTCCAGCTTTACGCCAAAACAAAACAAAACAAAGCAAAACAAAACAAAACAAAGCAAAACAAAAAACACCAAACTTTTTCTTTTTTTTTTTTTTAACAGAGTTGATAGAGCACAATATACAATTATATTTTCATGTTACCTTTTAAACTTTAATATGAGCTTTAAATCAGTGTGCAGAACTTTTTCAATGTTTATATATTCTTTCCTTTCTGAAAGTAATAAATGTTGAAAGTTTCTGTAAAATATAAGTACTGCTTGATACGGTGATAAAACAAAGCTACAAAGAGCATATCCCACAGACCAGACCCAATTGAGCATGAGCTTTAGCTGTAATCTTAGCTGACATTTATCTAAGATGGTCTTCTACTTTGTCATTACACTATTACAGGTACAAGTTTGGCCCATAAATCAGAGGTTCTCTAATTCTGTCTGAAAAATCAAGGTTGATTTATTTAAATTTATCTGGAATCCCAAGGCCATTCATTAGAGGATGGATTATTAAATAGAGATGTATGGCTCTCTGCAAGGTAGCCGACATTGCACTTTGGTCTATAAAAGCTCTATACTTGATCCAGTCTTTTAACTTACCCAGGTTCTCTATTTCAGAAGAGAAGGTATTTAAAAAAAAAAGTCTTAACTTTATTGAAAAGCCTCAACCGATCCTGTTTTACTCCTAGAACAGTTCTCTTAAACTGACCTGGGATAACTTTCTCAGAGATTATTATTTTTAAAATGAAATCTTCCATACAAGGATTCTACCCAGGATGTTTAAAGATGGTTTTATCTCTATTTTGTACATAAAGATTCTGAATAATTAGGTAAATTTTCTAGTCCATTGTATGGCTCGCTGCCAGATTGCTGTCTCCCAATTTACCATTCTAATAGTACTTTCTCATTCAGCATGTCTGGATATGAGGACAATGACATATATGCATATGTATTAAATTACTGCCATCCCTTATTAAATTTACATCTCTAAGTATTTGATTCTCAAAACAAAAATTGGGGTCCTTTCAATAGCAACAGAAACAGACCAAGGATGACAAAACTCTAACTTTATCTTAAAAAACCATAAACAAATCTGAGATTGAGTAACTGTTTGGTTATATATTTTTATGCTTGATATATTCTCATTTGAAATTTTAATCCAAATTTAAAATCTCTCATTACACAAAATTTTATATAAAGAGTAATCATAGTTTCTCTGCACATAATTTAGTGCTTTAGTAAAACAAATTTTATTAACTTCCAAGTCTCCAGAAAGTATTTTTTTTAACCTCTAATTGTATGTTTAAAAATTCAGTGCATAATTTTCTCTTTTGAAGTAAAATCCATTTAAAACTTACTTGCCAAGGTTACCGACTACAGCAAATATTTTGGCAAAATAAATATCTTTTTTAATCTAACATTATCTAAAGGATAAAAATTCCAGAACTTACAAGGATAACCTCTATCATGAATTTCTTTTATTAAAATCTTAATAAATAATAAAGGTTAATAAAAATTTCAGAATTATGGCAGTTGCACAAGTCTTTCATAAATGTTACAGAAACTTGATGTCTATACTTTGTAAAGCGCCATTTTAGGACCTACCCTTTGATCCCCTCCAATGTGAGGTGATAAAATGAACACACCCATGGATGAAGAAAAACACACAAAGCTTCTAGGCTTCTGTTTTGAACTAGTGTTTGCTTGTGTCCAGGATGGGTGGGGAGGAAGGACAAGAAATAAAATTTGGGGCTTTGGTCATGGCAATGCTGCAGAAAGATCAGTAGAAAAAGAACATGTTCTTTTTTCTCTCTGTCTCTGTCCTGGGGCAATAGTGCCTGCTGACACTGGTCTGAGATTTGCTACGAGTACAGTTTGAAGTCCTATGTATTTAAGAATTTGATTAAAACAGATAAAAATAATGAATTTAAGCAATGCTTCCCTACCTCTCCTTTTCTAATTTGACTGGACTGATTAATTAAAATCTAAAGAGGGTCATCTTCTAATGTTTTATTTGGGGAGAGGATAAAACTAAAGCTTTTTCTTACTCTAGGTAGTAAAGAGTGAATTGACCCTGGTTTCCTGGACTCCAGATATTGATCCTAGAACTCATTTGCTCTTTATTCCTTCAGCTTTTTCGAGCTGTCATGGCCTTTCTACTTTGTCTGACAAATAGTTGATACATTAAGGGCAAATGAGCTCACTGGGTAATATAAAGTAAAAAATCAACCTCTCACAGCACACCATTTATTAAACGAACTGTCCTTCACTCTGAAGGTAATCTTGAACTAATAGATGAAATCACCCAAACTCATTTATGCCCCATCCACAAAATAATCTGTTATTACTGGTCCAGAAAAATATTAAAGGGCTTATCAACAACAGCAAAAAGAAGCCATCGTTCACAAAAAATTAGTGTGAGAAAAAAAAGATGAAGTAAAAATCAGAATTTTTTGGCTGAAGAAATACTCCAAACCTTGAAGCAGAGGACAACTGGTACATAACATCAATACAAATTAAACCTAATTGAATAATCATTGCAGATAAGGTTCACCACAATGAACTGGGCATTCAAAAACTGAAAATAGAAGTGGAACACTATTCATTAAATTAATTAAAGAAAAACAGAAAGTCAACTCAAATAAATGTTAAGATAAAAAGTGCCTAAGCAAGGTAAATATGACTGAAAGTACGGTGATAGATACAGAGAATGTAAAGTCAAAAAGGAAACAGAAATAAATTCCAAAAGAAATAAAATATTTTTAAAAAGATAGAGAACACAGGCATAGGAGATCCAACATACATACAATTAGAATTGAAAGACCTAAAAACAAAACAATGATAGAACTAAATATTTTCATTTTTCTGAAATCAAAGTAGACTTGATCTCTCCACTAAAATAATCCCTCTTTGTACCTAGAAAAATTAACCAGGTGGCGTCAAGGCCAAAGTATATCAAAGTAAAATTATTAGGAAAAAAACTGTGTTTCCAGACCAAAAAAAGTCACTTCTGAAAGAAATTGGTATAAATCAAACTTGTTTTGAGAAATGTCCGTTCAAAGCCTTTCCTATTGTTGAAACTAGGTTAGTTCTCTTATTATTGAGTTATGAGTTTTTTAGAAAGTCTATTATTAAAAAAATGTTATCATACACGTTTTCAAATATTTTCTCCTAGTTTATAGCTTGCATTTTCACATATAGTTGTTAAACATTTGAAATGTGGCCAGTACGACTAGGGAAACGAAATTAAATTTTTTTTAATTTAGTTAATTTAAATACAAAGATAAAACAAGATAGAGGAATGCCTAATGAGCACTTAAAAACATCTTTAGTACCATTAATCATTTGAGAAATGCAAAATAAACTATGAGATACCACTGTGGTATCTCACTAGAATAGCTAGAATAGCTTACATGGAAGAAGCAGGCAATATCAGGTGTCTCTGCAAATGTAGAACAACTGGAAATCCCACATATTGCTGGTATAAATTCCACTTTAGAACATACCTTGGCAGTTTCATGTAAAGGTAAACACACCCTTACCAGATGATCCAGCAATCCTACTCCTAGCTACATAACCAAGAGAAATGAAAATTGATGTCCCCTCAAAGACTTGTGAGTGTGGGAAAGATTTGTTCATAATGTCCACAAACTAAAATAACCCAAATGTCCATCAACTGGTGAATGGATAAACACATTGTGGCAAATCTATGTAAAAGAAGCGAACTGATTATTCACAACAATAAGGATGAATGTTAACAGCATATACTAAGTAAAAGAAGCCTGAAACAAACAAAAAATCATATATAACTTCAACTGCATAAAATTTCATAAAAGACAAATTTAATAACAATTATTAGGTTGGGATGGATATGTGGAGGGGATTTACTGTAAAAGAGCATGATATAACTTGGGGTGATGGAAATATTCTATATCTTGATTGTGATAGCAGTTATTTGAGGACATACGTTTGTCTCAAGACTTACCATGCAATTCACTTAAAGTTGATAAATTTTATTCTTTGTAAAGTGTATCTCAAGCTGATTATAATACTAGAAACAAATGACTGTAAAAATAGTACTTATAAAAACCTATAGAATTCAGCAAAACTGCTGCTTTTCAGAAATCTTATAGCTTAAATATATTGGGAAGGTAGGAAGCACCGAAATGAGTGTGCTCAACGTCTAAATTTTTTTTAATTGCTATAAAATACACCTGCAAGAAATGAAACAAAATATAACAAAAGAGAAATTTAGATCATGCTATGTATAAAAACAAATGTAATGAGGAGGACATTACAACAGCTAAGAACAAAAGCATAGGCAAACTTGGCAAGATCAATTAGGTTTTCAGTGGTGAGTTTACTGGGGCTTATTGCATTATTAAATTTGTTAAAATTAATGACCAAACAAAAGTGTGCCAAGTACTGACAATGATGAGTATGTTCAATGAACCAGAGGTTATTTTTTATCTAATTCTGTGCATCTGAAGTATAATGGAGAAAAACACTGTTTTGGAAAACCTTGATGCTTTTCTTTACAAACTCAAATACAAATAACCTAATATATTGATTCTGGAACAATGTTGAGGCTCAAGGCACGAACCCCTTGAACAATTGAAAGTCCAGGTGTAACTTTTGAATCCCCCCAAACTTGACTACTAAGAGTCTACTGTTAACCAGAAGCCTTACCGATAACATAAAGTCAGTGAACACATATTTTGTACATTATATGTATTAATACTGAATTCTTATAAAGCTAGAGAAAAATGTGAAGAAAATAATAAGAAAGAGAAAATATATTTACAGTACTATACTGTATTTTTTTAAATCTTTTAAATGTTTATTTTTGAGAGAGAGAAAGAATGCGAGCAGGGGACAGACAGAGAGAGAGGGAGGCACAGAATCCAAAGCAGGCTCCGGGCTCTGAACTGAGAGCACAGAGCCCAACTCAGGGCTTGACCCCACAAACCGTGAGATCATGACCTGAGCCAGAGTCAGACCCTTGACCGACTGAGCCACCAAAGTGACCCTATACTGTATTTATTTTTTAAAAATGTCTGTAAGTGACCCAGGTAGTTCAAACCTGTGCTGTTCAAGGCTCAACTGCATTACTTTTTAGATACGTATGTGTATTAAGATATTACATTTGAGTTTTCTATTTTTAAACTTTCCAAATTTCAAGAGAATATATTTTTAAAGGAATATCAAGATTAATAACCATATTAATTTTTAACCGTTTCATTAAATTTTTGAAATAGGACAAACAGGATGCCTGTTTGTATGTGATTACAAATAAGTACTGTAAAATATTTCTGCCTGGGAAAGTGCGCTGTAGCATGCATATATATATCTATATATGTATATATATGTGTATATATATCTATATATGTATATGTGTATATATATATATATATATATACACACACACACACACACACACATACATACACCTATATATCCACACACATATATATGCATATACATATATACATACAATGTATTGTATATGCTACTTTATAATATATTGCATATACAAAGTACATAAATATTTTTGCACCTTAACTGTTCATTATAATAGTAGGAAATATTTTTTTAACGATTGCTGATATAAGTACTCCTCTATACCACTGCAGAAAAATGTGGCATATAGAGAAGAAAGGTTTATGAAGAAAGATAAACTATTTATGAAGAAAAACCATTGGAGAATATCAGTATTAGCCAATTTGCTTTTTCAGTTCATGGGATAACAGAAACATAATCTGATTGCATCCCTTATATTTTTGAGAAATGTAATTTAACCATTCGTGTATTGGCCACCTTCGACAGTTTCATAAGAGTTTGCAGGAGTCAAATTAAAAAAAGTTTTATAGACCTGCACTGGCACTTATATATAAATATGGCTTTAAAACTTCCTAGTTATCATTTAATCATTAAATAATAGATATATCTGAATAGAACTATCCCTGTGTCTCCCTACTTAAAATTATACTTCTATCCTCCTTTTTATATGAAAATAAGTTTCCTCTATTCTATAGCCTCTCCGTGCAAAAAGCACCAGCATGAATTTCCATTGGAAATAGTCACTTTGTGTGCTTAAATATTGCTACTCTAAGAAGCCAATAAGAATCCCAAATGAGCTGTAATGCAACGCTGTAGATACAACCCTATATACAAAACCTTAGGGACTAAAGCTCAAGAGAAGTTTAATTCTTGTTCACTTACCAGTTCAAGGGGTGAGTCCTGACCTTCAGAGAGTTTTTCTGTTAAGCAGTAATTAGGGGACCATGGATTCATTCATCTATGATCTTACTGTAATGTGGATTCTCGTTATTATTTGTATCCAGGTATTGGAGGGGGAAACAGTGTGGGGAGTTGGCCCACACGTTTTTAAAGCCTTGTCCCAGATAAGGCACATAGCCCTTAAACTTCATCCCATTGGCTACATCTCCACGGTATGTTCACAACTAACTGCAAGGCTGGGCAGGGGGTCGGGGGGTGGGGGTGGTGGTGGCGGGGCGGTGCGTGTAGCCAATTTGTGTGCCCATGAAGAAA
Source organism: Prionailurus viverrinus (assembly GCF_022837055.1). Classification (NCBI taxonomy): domain Eukaryota; kingdom Metazoa; phylum Chordata; class Mammalia; order Carnivora; family Felidae; genus Prionailurus; species Prionailurus viverrinus. The sequence continues at coordinate 99,407,209 of NC_062567.1, forward strand.
AGCAAATAGATTTCTATAAGAAATTAATTTGATGCTGTATTTTAACACCTGAATGATGAAAAGTGGAAAAGCTAAGTTCCAGGGATGGAATATATACATACAATGGTGTCATAACAAGAAGATGAATGAAGAATGATTATACCTGGGTGCTATGGTATCTCTACCTTTAACTGAGTAAATAGGCAAATCATTTTGTGAAATTCCACTTTGAGCTTTGTGACTGGATTATCTCTAAGATTAGCTACAGTTCTAAAATACTATAATTATACTTTTGACAGTTTCAGAGCAGTTGAGTGAGACTTAAATGTACAAAGTTCCAGCAAATTGAAAAAAGGTGAAAAATAATTTCTGATATGAATATTAAGGTTCATATGGCTGATTTTTATTACATATCAGAGTTAAGCTATTCTTTTTATAAGAATTAAAGTAAAAGTCAGTGAGTAATTATATACCAATTGATTTTAATCACAGTTTTTCAAAAATTACATATATATTTTTTTTTACCATTGTGTGCTGACACCATCATTTCTGGCCCATTGTGAGTACTGAATAAACGTATGCTAAATGAATGCATGACTAAATGGATAAAATAAATTAAAATGAAATTTAACTCTGACAGCCTAAATTTGTGTCAAAAATATCCCTTATAAACTATCTCCATGGTTAATAAAAAGAATGTACAAACAGAATATACATAAGGAAAATGGCTCCTGTAGAATTCCTGTAGCTCCTGTAAACACAGTGCTCTCTCTTTTTTGGAGCATGTTGTAAGCAAAATTTATATTGGTCTAATCATCAAATGAACTCTAGCAAAAATCTAAAAAGTGTAATTTCACAACTGGGAGTGGTAAGTGTATAGACACAATGTAGTTCATGTGAAAAAGACTGCATTTTCAATAACCTATTACTTACAAGAATTTATATTTATGGAAGAATTTCCTAGGGGAAGGAACTAGAGAAGAAATGTAATATGTAAATGTAGAGAGGATTTAGACAGTGAAGCTGGCAGAAAGCTTCAAAGGCTATAGGATAGACACATTTGGTCCTTTCATGCTTTTTTTAATGTTTGTTCATTTTTTTGAGAGAGGGAGTAAGAGAGACAGAGTTCGAGTAGGGGAGGGGCAGAGAGAGAGGGAGACACAGAATCTGAAGCAGGCTCCAGGCTCTGAGCTGTCAGCACAGAGTCTGATGCGGCTCGAACCCATGAACCATGAGACCATGACCTGAGCCGAAGTTGGATGCCCAACCGACTGAGCACCCAGGCGCCCCAAGTCCTTTCATATTCTTGAATATAACTGTCATCCATTCCCCTACCAACTTAGAGGAGAGTTTCCCTTTCTCCAGTGCTTATGGGAGAGAACATTTTACTTGCTTTCAGGTAAATGTAAGGCAAATTCCCTCCACATTTGTATAATCCTTGCATTTGTCCATTTCTTCAACAAATATTTTTGATTATATATATTTTCTTACAGTTTTCTTTTTTTAAAGATATAATTGGCATATAACATACTAGTTTCATGTATACTGGATGGTTGTATATATGAAATGACCACCATGATTAATCAAGTTCACATCCACCACTATACATGGTTACAGATTTTTTTCTTGTGATGAAAGCTTTTAAGATCTACTCTCAGTGACTTTCAATTACACAACAGGATTATGAACTATAGTCGCCATGCTATATATTGTATCCTCATGACTTATTTTATAACTGGAGGTTTGTAGTTTTTGATCCCCTTTACCCATTCTTCCCAACTCCCCATGACCCCCACCTCTGGCAACTACCAGTCTATTCTCTGTGTTCATAAACTCAGATATTTTGTGTGTGTTTGTTTTCTGTAATCCACATAAATGATAATATGGTATTTGTCTTTTTGTCTTTCTGAGTTATTTCAGTTAGCATAAAGCCCTCAAGTTCCACCTATGTTGTCACAGATGGTAAGATTTCATTCCTTTTCATGGCTGAATAACATCCATTGTGTGTGTGTGTGTGTGTGTGTGTGTGTGTGTGTGTGTGTGTGTGTACGCGCACGAGCACATGTCACATTTTCTTTATCCATTCATTCATGGACACTTAGGTTGTTACTATGTTTTGGCTATTGTAAATAATGTTGCAGTGAACAGGGGTACAGATATTTTTTTTTGGTAGTGCTTTTGTTTTATTTGGATAAATACCCAGAAGTAGAAGTGTTGAATCATAGGACAATTCTTTTTTAAATTTTCTGAGGAACCTCCATATTGTTTTCCATAGTGGCTGAACCATTTTAAACTCCTACCAAAAGTGTACATCCTCACTGTTACTTGTTATTTCTTGTTATTTTGACAAGTCATTTTAACAGGCGTGAAGTCATATCTCATGTGGTTATAATTTGCATTTCCCTAATGATTACTGATACTGAGCACTGTTTCATGTACCTGTTGGCTATCTGTATGTCATTTTTGGAAAAATGTCTCTTTAGATCTTTTCATTTTTTATTTATTTTTTAAGTATTTATTTTACTTTTTAAAAATTTATATCCAAGGTAGTTAGTATATAGTGCAACAATGATTTCAGGAGTAGAATCTTTAATGTCTCTTACCCATTTAGCCCATCCCTCCTTCCACAACCCCTCCAGTAACCCTCTGTTCGTTCTCCATATTTAAGAGTCTCTTATGTTTTGTCCCCCTCCTTGTTTTTATATTATTTTTATTTCCCTTGCCTTATGTTCATCTGTTCTGTGTCTTAAAGTCCTCAAATGAGTGAAGTCATATAATATTTGTCTTTCTCTGACTAATTTCACTTAGCATAATATCCTCTAGTTCCATCCACGTAGTTGCAAATGGCAAGATTTCAATCTTTTTGATTGGTGAGTAATACTCCATTGTGTGTGTGTGTGTGTGTGTGTGTGTGTGTGTGTGTATGTATTCCAAGTATATTCCATACTTTGGCTGTTGTTGATAATGCTGCTATAAACATGGGGGTGCATGTGCCCCTTCAAAACAGCATACCTGTATCCCTTGCATAAATACCTAGTAGTGCAATTGCTGGGTCGTAGGGTAGTTCCATTTTTAATTTTTTGAGGGACCTCAATACTGTTTTCCAGAGTGGCTGCACCAGCTTGCATTCCCACCAGCAGTACAAAAGAGATCCTTTTCTCTGCATCTTCGCCAATGTCTGTTTTTGCCTGAGTTGTTAAAGTTAGCCATTCTGACAGGTGTGAGGTGGTATCTCATTGTGGTTTTGATTTGTAATCCTTGATGATGAGTGATGTGGAGCATTTTTTCATGTGTCAGTTGGCCATCTGGATGTCTTCTTTGGAGGAGTGTCTCTTAATGTCTTTTGTCCATTTCTTCACTGGATTATTTTCTTGGGGGTGTTGAGTTTGATAAGTTCTTTATAGATTTTGGATACTAACCCTTTATCTGGTGTGTCATTTGCAAATATCTTCTCCCATTCTGCCGGTTGCTTTTTAGTTTTGCTGATTGTTTCCTTCACTGTGCAGAAGCTTTTTATTTTGATGAGGTCTCAATAGTTCATTTTTGTTTTTGTTTCCCTTGCCTCTGGGGACATGTTGAGTAAGAAGTTGCTGCTGCCAGGGTCAAAGAGGTTTTTGCCTGCTTTCTCCTTGAGGATTTTGATGGCTTCCTGTCTGATGTTTAAGTCTTTCATCCATTTTGAGTTTATTTTTGTATATGGTGTAAGAAAGTGGTCCAGGTTCATTCTTCTGCATGTCACTCTCCAGTTTTCCCAGCACCACTTGCTGAAGAGATTGTCTTTATTCCATTGGATATTCTTTCCTGCTTTGCCAAAGATTAGTTGGCCATACGTTTGTGGGTCCATTTCTGGGTTCTCTATTTTGTTCCATTGATCTGAGTGTCTGTTTTTGTGCCAGATCTTCTCATTTCTTAATTGTATTGTTTGATGGTTTTTTTTGTTTGTTTGTTTGCTATTGAGTTGCATGAGTTCCTTATAATTTTTGTATATTAACCTCTTATCAGATACATGGTATGCAAATATTTTCTCCCCTTTGGTAGGTTGCCTTTTTATTTTGGTGATGTCTTCTTTGCTGTGCAGAAGTTTTTTAGGTTATGCCACCCCACTTGTATATTCTTAGCTTTTTTTCTCATGGATTAATTGACTGTATATGCATGGGATTATTTATGGGCTCCTTATTTTCTTCCATTTGTGTGTCTAATTTTATGCCAATACCATACTGTTTTGATTACTGGAGCTCTGTAATATGATGCCTCCAGCTTTGTTATACTTTTTGAACACTGCTTTGGTTATTTAGGGTTTTTTTATGGGGCCATCTTCACCGACTATTTATCAAACATTTTCTGTGAGCAAAGCACAGCTCTAGTTCTGAGTACATACTAGTGAGATAAAGAATCATACCTCCACACTCTAAGTGTGGTAAAGAAAAAAAAAAGAATCATACCTGCTCTTGTGCAATGTATAATCTCCAATGATAAATCCCACATTATTGTATTAGATTGAGTAAAAGGATTCGTCAATTATAATAAAGCAAAACATTAGAAAACTAAAATAAAAAGATTAGTTTCATGTAAAGGGTTTAAAGAAGTGAGGTAATGGAGGATTAAACCCTTTTCCTCTGCTTTTCAGTATCCATAAAGGTGTAGAATTTCTAGGAAAAATATTACAGATCTAAAATAGAGACTTATTGGAAGATAGGTATTGTGAATTCTATTCATTCATTTATTCAGTCTGAAAATATTGAGTTGTTACTATGTGCCACACACACAAAGATTAATATGGTAATCTCTAGGTCAGAAACATAATTTGAATACAATGTAACAATTATAATAAGAGAAACACAGTGTTATGAACTGGAAGGGCCACTTACTACAAGCAAGCATATGTTTTAATTTTAAAAACCTTGGACACAGAAGAAAAAATTCCAAGGAGGATCGCTGTATAAAATATATATGGTACAGAAAAGAGGCTATATTTGAACTAGAGATTCAAATCTCACAGCTCGCTATAAACTTGGATACATGACATTAACTTTCTGAGCCTCAATTTCCTCATAGTATCAAGGAATTATACCTACTGCAAAGAGTTGTTGCAAGGATTTAAAATATAGGCCAAGGATCTGATGCATGGTAGATCTTCTATAAATGGTCACCAGTTTTAGGATTAAATGTGGAGTCTTATAAACTCAAGTAAGAGTAGTCAAGGATATTCCAGATTAAAAAAAAAAACACAAACAGCAAAGCTCTAATAATAGAATGACTTTATATTAGGCTTCTAGGGAACAATTGAGAAAATGGTAGGAGGTGGGATGAATAGAGAAAAGATTAGTAGAGAATGACTCTAGAGAGGTAAAGTCTATGAAGGACTAGTATGATATGATACAGAATCAGATTTTTTGTTACAGGAAATAACTCTGGTGGCAACTTGAGTGTGAACTGGAGATGGAGCAAAATGGCAGATCACATGCAAAACACAGGAGCCACCTGGGTGGCTCAGTTAGCTAAGCGTCCAACTCTTGGTATCAGCTCAGGTCATGATCTCATTGTTTGTGGGATCGAGCCCCACGTTAGGCTCTGTACTGACAGAGCAGAGCCTGCTTGGGATTCTCTCTTCCTCTCTCTCAGCCTCTCCCCCACTTGCACGCACGCGTGCACTCTCCCTCTCTCTTCAAAATAAATGAACATTTTTTTAAAACAAAAAGGTCGTGCAGAAAACATTTGGAGACCTGTCCATCCATTCCACCTATGTACCAGGCACAACAATAGGTGATATTAATACACAAATGAAGAAATATCTACCTTCAAGTCCAGAAGAGAAATTATGAGGATTGACATAGTGGAAGCAAAGGGAATGAAGTGTGAATAATAGATTTGGGAGAACTTTGGAGTTAATTCAAAGAAATCCATAACCCCATGGATGTGAGATATGAGGGACAGAGAATGATCAGTATGATTCTCAACTTTCTGATTGAATCACCTGGGGAGGCTAGAGGCAGGCTAGCACTAAGTGAAGAACAGAGTCTCTAGAAGAAAGACTGCTTGGGTTCAAATCCCACCTTCATCATTTTGTAACTGACATAACGTGGGCAAGTGACTTCTCTGCTTACTAGCAATATGCTTGCGATAGAACAGGGGAGACTTGAAGCTCAGTAAGGTGGAAAATTTTTCCAGTTAAAACTTGTTATAATAAATATAAAACTTGAGGCAAAAATATAAACAATGTATGTGGGGAGGTTTGGCTGCTGTCCTGCCCAATGCAGGAGCCACTAGCTACATGTGGCTAATAGAGCTTAACTTAAATTTTAAAAATTTAGCTCTTTAGTCACACAAGTTGTACTTTGAGTGCTCATAGTTACATGTGCCTAGAGGCTACCATATTAGACAACAATTACACAAAATATTTACATCATGACAGATCAATTGGACAGTGCGAGTTTCCTCAGGAAATGAAAACAAGATTAGAATATTTTAAAGAGAGGCTGGAGGAAGAGGGATGTTCCTGGACCTTTTAGAGTGACTTTAGTGTGCAGACATATTTTTGTTCTCTGGGAATGCTTACTAAATCCCCACTCCACTGAAGAGAAACTTAAAGTTGCCATAGCATTCAGTTTTAGTCTAGCCTCTTGACAGTTTGTCCAATGGGTCACTAAACAAAGTGGTTATTTGATAGCAAGGAACAATATTCATCAGCTCAAAAATCACAGTCTTTGATTAAGTCATTGCTGATACTGCTATACCACACACAAGAACCCAATTTTCCAGTAAGACCACCACCTGCAACTCAGTAACATACCACAAAGGGTGCAGCCAATTAGATACCTGAAATGAAGCCTATGGCATTGTACACCTTTTATAATGGCACATGGAAGACACATATATTCTAGATCTAGATGTGTTTTCTCTGCTCATCATCTTATACCAGCACAAATATTCACAGACTTGTGACAAGCCTTATTCACTCTTCTGGTATGAGGATACCATTGCTTTAAGGAAACTGTGTTATGGAAAATGAAATTCAAAATTGTGATTCATGGACCTTATCAGTTAACTAATCATCACAAAGCAGCTGGTATTATACAATGATGAAATTTCTGTTAAAAAAAATCTCCAGCATAGGGATTCAAATCTTTTTTAGGTTTGGATTCTATCTTATGCCTACAGGATGTGTTAAATGGTCTGTACGCATGTTGTCTTTCTCTCATAGCCAGAACTCATGTGTTAGGCCTCCTCTCATGGAGTTTGCCAATGGTGTCTGCCCCTAGGAAGATAAATGATCCGTTTGTTTGTTTGTTTTATGTGACTGAAACATTATCTCTACATATTAAAAGCTTATACTGCTATTTGGGCACTTGAGGTTCTGCGTGTCACTTGGTGAGCTGTCTGAAACTGAAGGTTACAGAGTTGCCATGGGCAATGGATCTGCTTTAAGGAAAACTGGGTTACAATTCCCCCACTACAGGAATTTCAGGCTCTATATGCTTCTCTATATATCCTCTTTCATACTTATTACACTTTAACATTATATAAAATTTACTTATTAATATTTAGTGTTTATTATACATCACTTCATTCTTGAATGTAAGTGCTTAGGGACAGAGATATTTGTATATCCAAAGTATTGCACTGTGTAGAACAGTGCATAAAATATATCAGTTGTTAAACAAATATATATTGAGTAAATTGAATCATGAGTGGAACCAGAGGCTCCCCTAATGTCACCTGTTCAGTGATACTAAGCAATGGAAGACTATTGTAATCCATTACAAATAGGATCACTGTGAGGCTCAGATCTCACAAAAACATTCTGCGTCATCCTTACAAGTTGAAACAAAAAAACATAGGTCAGGTTCTGGCTAAAGGCAAAAGTAATAATAAATTGGTAATGGGGTTAAAAAGCCATAAATATCAACCGTGGCCCCAAGGAAGAAGATGACTGTGCCTACAAAAAAAAAGAGGGTATCGTCTGTGCTTGCATGTTCCCTTTTATCCCTTTCTTTCGCTAGTGTTTGTAGATCATTTTTATTGAGATAGGATAGTAATAGACTTAAGGAAATAAAAGGTGTCACCTAGAAGTCTTAGACTTAGATACCTAGACTCTGGGAGCTGTCTGCAGTAACTGATGAGATTTTGGATTATTTGCATTTCTGGAGGGAATTGGATGTGCTTGCAATTTTAGGTTAAGCTACCATCAGCACTGAACCCTCCTTCCACTGGTAAAAGAGGAAACAACATATATTTGTTCCATTTTTCATTATGGAAACAGAGAAATGACACCTAGCAGATGGAAAGGTACATGGAGGTACCTAAGTTCAGCCTTCACTGTTGTATCTGCAATGAATGCTATAAAGATAATAGGATGATTGGTATTTGTTAAAGTTAGCTCTGACTATGCCCATACATAGGAATATCCTATTTTTTTATTTAGTAAGCACACACATATAGGTCTAATTATGGGCCAAGTCCACCTCTCAGTGTTTTATAAATATTAACTCATTTAGGAACTTTTAGTAATCATTGGTGCTCTTTGTTGAATATTCTGGACTCAGTAAGATTGTACTTCCTGACATCTTCTGGTAACCAAGTAACCAGTTTTGGCTAGTGAGTTCTAAGTAGAAATGATATGTGTCACTTTCAGGCCTTACCCACTAGTTGCCAATATCATACCCTCCAGCCTTCTTTTAATGGCCATTTACAATGCTCCAGAGATTATCTCCTCCCTCAGTCTGGATATAGAAGTCAGGATGTGGGGTGCCTGGGTGGCGCAGTGGGTTAAGCGTCCGACTTCAGCCAGGTCACGATCTCGCGGTCTGCGAGTTCGAGCCCTGCGTCAGGCTCTGGGCTGATGGCTCGGAGCCTGGAGCCTGTTTCCGATTCTGTGTCTCCCTCTCTCTCTGCCCCTCCCCCGTTCATGCTCTGTCTCTCTCTGTCCCAAAAATAAATTAAAAAAAAATGTTGAAAAAAAAATTAAAAAAAAAGTCAGGATGACAAAAACATGGAGCTGTAACCTAGCCAACCCATAATAAACATGTTCCATGAGCATAAAATGAATTCTTTGTTTTAAGTTAGATTTGGAGGAGTTATTACTGGATCGTAGCTTTCCCTAACCTAGTACCAACCCCTGTGAGGTATAGGTATGGTTTATTCCCATTTACAGAGAAAACCGACCCACTTAAACAAGCTCACACAGTAGGAAGCAGCAGACCCAGAATTCAGGCTCAGTTAAGCTAGCTTCAGAATCTATACTCTTAACTGAAAGGCTATGCTGCCTCTATAGACTGTCCTTTATAAAGGATAATTTTTGTTCTTTCTGACTTGTATTTTTAGATTTGCTTTGTTCCCATATGTCTTCCAGGATTCTCCATTAGCTACCCATTATTAATGTAGGCCCTCCAACAAGTTTAACTTTTCTCTCTTAAAATAGCCAGAGTCGTTTTGGTGCTTATAAGCAAGAACCCTGAAAGAAATGTATGTGTGTTTGTTTGTATGATGTTGTTGTTGTTGTTTTAATCTTAAAAGCAACAGGGATTTACTGAAGGAATTTAAGCAGAGGAATACTAGATAGATAGTAGATAGATAGATAGATAGATCATTAAAAATATATTACAACAAATTGATTAAAAATGTTGATAGAATATCTCAAAGTTTCTAAAAAATTGAGTCATAAGTCTCAGAGAATTTTAAATATTAGAAAAATACAAAATAGTAATACTCTGTTCTCATTGTAATGTTAACTTCAAATAAATCCCAGCTCAGACACAGTATACTCTTTCCAATCCTTAGAAATGGTTTCTCTAGTGGTATGACTAAGGGAATATATTCTGAAAATCCCATAGAGTTCTTTCCCTATTCACTATTGATTTTAAAGTGTTTTCAAAACTTCTTGTTAAACATTTGGAACTCTATTTTAAAGGTAACAAAAGAAGGTCTGAAAAACTAAGACTGGATTTAACATTTAATAAAACTGCCAATTGCTTTTCAATTTGGTAGCTGAGAAAATATTTAGACAGTAAATTGAAAGTTTTTATACCTATCATTGAAAAGTGGTGTTTATCTCCAGAATGTCTAAGGTAGAAATATGTCATCAAGCAGAGGCCTAAGAAATGTTTATTTACTGGCTCACATTCAATACCTGTCTCCTAGAAGTTAGAAAATACATGTTGCCAACTTTTGTCTTTCATTGTTTCCATAATTTCCAGACTCCTTAAGTCAGATTTTAAAAATCTGAAAATAATCAAAGCTAAGTAACAATTTCACCCATTATGCTTGAAAACTACAGAGAAAGTTTTTTATTATTTGTATCTATTGAGCTCTTCCTAGAGAATGTAGGTCTAACGTTACCACACAAAACAAACAATAATTTTTAGTTTTTAGGGTTCCTAAGATGTTAAGACCAATAGAGTACAAAGAACACAATTTTCATTTAGGCCAGATAAAAGACAGAAGCTATCTTTTTTCCCTTTTTTATAAAAGAGTTGGATATAGCTATGTGTGTATGTTTATTTCGATTTGCTATTTTTTTTATACAATTATTCCAGTTGCAATGACTTCTCCTTTCTATGTGAATAGAGAATATTAATAAATTTAACGTCATTGTTCCTAAGTAAGGTTTGCCAGAAGTCAATGCATTTGTTTCATAAAACTACATTTTCACTTAGGAAGAATGCTTGCATTTAGGGAGAATGGAGTAATGAATTAACATATGCAAATCCTATGGCTATTTTTTTTTTTTTTGGTACATCTTGCCGCATGACCCTATTGTCTTAATCTACTTAAAATGAGCTTTGTCCATTTGTTTAAGGTCTAATAAGATTGCTAAGCAAGGACCTTTGCCTAGCAAGTGCTGTTGGGGATAAAAACCAGGGATGTGGTGAATAAATTTTTGTCATTAACATTGCCTAGTCATGGTATAAATTTTTATCATAAGCTTTTTCCAGTGATTGAGCAGAATGTTCTGGAATTTGCCTGCTGAGATCAAACTGCAGGCTAGAGATGACCTTGGTTTCCCAGGCACGAACGGGTCTGGCAGCTTGGCTACCCAGGACCACTAAGAACTTGAAAGTATCAGCTATTAGAAAGGGGACTGGAAGTAGTCATGAAACAATATGGTCTAGATCATACTCTTGGAATATAGGTGGGCGTGGCCTGACTCAGAGAGCAGAGTCCCATCAAGTCTGGAGACCCCAAAAGAATGAATTGACAGTGTCCGTTTAGAATCCAGTACAAAACACCTAACATAGGATCTAAGATGAATTTAGTATTTGTGTACTATATTTTCTCCAACAGTGAATGTGAAAAAGCTGGGTTTTATGTTTGTGCTGGGACTTTTACCATTATTAATCTCAGCATCTGTCTAAATACTTACTAGGTGATTATTACATGGACAGGAATGTCACAATGAAAAGAATAAACATTAGTGTCAAATTAATGTTATCTCTGAAGTCTGTCACTTATACGTTTTCTTAGTCCTCTAAATGAGGAAAGAATAGTCCTTATATTATTTATTTACCTGAAAGGAACAGGAAGAGCTAAACATATGGTTTAGAATCACAATTAGATGGTTCCTTGCAGTGAGCTCAGTAATCCATGATAATTTGATACAAACTGACATTTGGCTAAAACTGTGACAAGGAAAAAAGCCAATTTTCTTTGGAAAATAAGTGAATAATCTCCTAGAATCCCGAAACTGGGGAAAAAAGGAAATACAGGCTAAAATTTCAATTTGTGGCTGAATAAAAACTTGTAGGTATTATAGCACTTTCCTTCCTCCAGATTTTCAGCAAGCCTATAATTTACAGTAGCCCCTTAGAACCCTTTCTTTTTGCCTTATACACTTGTTTATTTTTCTTGAAAATTTCCCCAGTGACTGCAGACATTTTTCTTAACAGGTGATTTTTCAATGAAATGTCATTTTGGCTTTGTGAGTATCCTTAGTGGCATGTACCAAATGACTCATTTCATTTGTGACCAGAGCCAAATTCAAATTTAATTTTCCAGAGGGGACAAGTTAATGTATAACCTATTGTGCCACCTGGCATCCTAAATTAAATTTCCTGAGCTTTTTTTACTGAAAACAGCATCAGGTATATGTTTTGTAAAGGCATTTTCAACTGTCAGCTGGGACTTCAGTCACTTGTATAGTTTTATAATTAATCCATTTGTTATAATTAATAAATAATAAATACCCAGGATTATTAATTTTGAAAATGACAAATGGGTTCTTTAGTTCTATGGAACTGAAATGGCATATGCTCTGAACATTACAGAAATATGAAAACTTCTCACCTGAACTGTCATTCTAAGTCATATACTAGCTATTGTGCCTGCCTCATGAATGCTATCATAGACTGAAGTGTTCATTTGAGATCAAACTCAAACCAGTTTAATTTCAAAACTCATGTTCTTTCTACCGCATAATGGTAGAGTTATACGTGTTCTGTCGAATCTTAGGAAAAGGGAGAACATTACAGAGTCTAATATAGAAAAGAGAGTTTTTCAGACTACTTCAAAATGGTATCTAGACACAAAGCCCTAATAACATTATGTATTAAAAAAAAAACAACAACTGAGGCTGTGTATATACAGAATGCTGAGTTATTAAGGCCACTTGCTGTCCAGAGTAGCCTGTCATGTCACTAAAACACTATAATTATACCACAATATGTGCCCTATAACATTCTACATTCTAGCAGAGATTTTCTCATTCATATCCAAGTATTCAAGATTGTTTTATATGTTTGACTAAACCCAAATGAGTCCTTTTAAATAGTAAACAAAGCATTTTACACGGATTTGTTTTTTTGAAGATAAATAAGATATAAATTCACGAATGAAATATTTTCTTCTTATTTCAGAAACAATTACTACCATTCTTATTTTTTAAAAAAATTTTTTTTCAACGTTTTATTTTATTTTTGGGACAGAGAGAGACAGAGCATGAACGGGGGGGGGGGAGGGGGGGGCAGAGAGAGAGGGAGACACAGAATCGGAAACAGGCTCCAGGCTCTGAGCCATCAGCCCAGAGCCTGACGGGGGGCTCGAGCTCACGGACCGCGAGGTCGTGACCTGGCTGAAGTCGGATGCTTAACCGACTGCGCCACCCAGGCGCCCCTACCATTCTTATTCTTAATCAGAGGTTAAGACTACAGACCCTGAACCACATTCAAATCACCGCTTCTTATTTGGACAACTTTGGGGAGTAGTATGATCTCTCTGGGCATCTACAGTGGGAATAACAATGATGATAACAACAACTATAACACTGACCTCATTTAGTAATTATGAGAACAGAACAATTTTATTTATGTAAAGAACTTCAGGCACTCTGCTCCTCCCTGTTTGACAGACAGTTGCATCTTCTGGTACAGTGCCAGCCATGTCCCCAAGACATGATGGTGAAGGTCAGAGTAAATGGATTCAGCTGTATCGGGCACCTGGTCACCAGGGCTGCTTTTCGCTCTGGCAAAATGGATATTGTCACCATCAGTGACGTCTTCCTTGACCTCAACTACATGATCAACATGTTCCAATATGATGCCACCCACAACAAATTGAACAGCACAATCAAGGCTGAGAATGGGAAATTTGTCATCAATGGAAAACCCATCTCCATCTTGGAGGAGAGTGATCCCACCAACATCAAAAGGCATGATGCTGGTGTTCAGCATGTTGTGGAGTCCACTGGAGTCTTCACCACATGGAAAAGTCTGGGTCTCACTTGAAGGGTGGGGCCAAGAGAGTCGTCATCTCTGCCCCTTCTGCTGGTGCCATATTTGTGATGGGAGTGAATCATGAGAAATATGGCCACTACCTCAAGATTGTTGACAATGCCTCTTGTACCACAACTGCTTGGCCCCTCTGATTAAGATCATCAGTGACAAATTTGGCGTTGTGGAGGGATACATGACTACAGTCCAGACCATCCCTGCCACCCAGAAAACTGGACAGCCCCTCTGGAAAGCTGTGGCATGATGGCAAAGTTGCTGCTCAGAACATAATCCCTGATTCTACTTGCACTGCCAAGGCTGTAGGCAAGGTCATTCCTGAGTTGAATGGGAAGCTCATTGGCATGACCTTCCAAGCCCCCAACCCCAGTATATCAGTTGTAGATCTGATGTGCATCCTGGAGAAAGCTGCCAAATATGATGACATCTAGAAGGTGGTGAAGCAGGCATCAGAGGCCTCCTCGAGGGCATCCTGGGCTACATGGAGAATCAGTTTTTCTCCTATAACTTTAACAGTGACACTCATTCTTCTACCTTCGACACTGGGGCTAGCCTAGCTCTCAGTGACCTCTTTGCCAAGCTCATTTCCTGGTATGACAGTGAATTTGGCTATAGCAACCAAGTGGTGGACATTATGGTCCATGTAGCCTCTAAGGAGTAATAGCCCGCTGGACCACCAGTCCCAGTAAGAGAAAGGAAGAGAAAGATTCTCAGCTGCTGGGGAATCTTTACCCCAACTCATCCCCTAACATACTGAGAATCTCATGACCTCTACACAGTTTCCATCCCAGATCCCCTAAAGAAGGGAGGGACTTGGGGAACCCTACTGTGTCATGTACCATCAGTAAAGTATACTGTACCAAAAACAAACAAACTTCAAACAATACTTACAGTTAGTGAGTACTCCAAAAACATCGTGTACTACTCTTTGTTGTTAAAGTCTTCATACTTATAGTACCTTAGCATGATAGCTTATTTATCTCTAATACTCAAATCTCAATCACTACTATATTTTTCTCCTTTTCTTCCTTTTTGCCTCATTTCTTCTTACCATAGTCTCTAAATAATAATTGCAAAATATTTAAAAATAAAACCCATGATGTCTGCATCTAAGCACACATACTATAAATATTTTGGAACTTTTTTTCTCAGTTCCTCCCGTAAATAGGTTATACCTATTTACACTGTAATTATGTTACATACACAATTCTAGGACTTTCTTTATTTACATAATGTTACAAAAAATCTCTTCACAACAAAAATGTTTTGTTATAAAAATATACTAGGTGTTAACGATATAAGTTAAGAATTTATACTAAGTTAATCAACAGTCTTGCCATTGTGAATCATTTAATTTCCTTTTATCTCTTTTTCTTTCATTCTTTCTTTCTTCTTCTTTTTTTTAATCATGATAGTGAATGCTATGATCCATTCATTCACCAAGTTAGAATCTTTCCTGGCTCAACAAGACAGTAGAGAACAAAAGGAGGCAAAAGCCCTATCTTTGTAGAGCTAATGTTCTAGCTGAGGAAGGACAACTACACAGATAACCTCTGTATGTGTATAAAGGAATGGCATGTGCTATAACCAACATTAAGGTAAGATATGGGTATAAATAGTAATGGGTAGGATCTCTTTTAGAAAAGCTGAATTTGGAAAGCCTCTCTGAGGAAAAGATATTTGAATAAACACCTGAATAAAATAATTAAGTCATAAAAATTTTAGTGCATAAAACTTATTACAAATATTTTTGAATGTTTGTATTTTTATATGTGGATGCAAATCAATAAATGCAAGAAATCTACATAATTTCTTGTCCTATCCAAAAGTTACTCCCTAGCAGAATTTAGCATAAAAAAAATCAGTAATATTCTACTTTGTTAATGATAGTAATAGAGACACACTCAACTCACTGGTTGACATAGGAGAGGTTGAAAATAAAGCTCACAGAGTTCCATGAGTACTCAGGCCAATTTCCTTATCTCATAGGTTAGAGGTCATAGATCTGAAAACTGACTTTGGTTTCCTATTTGCCAGCAAAATTCTCATCTGTTTCTAAAATAAAATGTGAACAATATCCACGAATATGATCTGAACAGGTTCATCTCTTTGGATTCAAGTTATGGGCAACAACATACCTATTATCTTTATACTTACAAAACAACCCAAAATTTCCTGTGGAATCCCAGTACATAGAAACCTGTTATATTCAGCAATATGTAACCTGCAAAGGATTTCTGACCGTCAGGGTGCATAATGGAAATTGCCTTTGCTTAGAAGTTTACATAATCACTTACAGTCAGCCTTCCTAGAGAAGTTCCCACATTCAGCACTACAGCCCTTTGATCATAATGCAATAGGACAAATGTCAGGAAATACATTCCCGTAAAGTGAATAAATCTTGTTCTTTAACCCAGAAATGACTATAAACATTACCTTCATGGAAATTTCTCTCATATGCATATTTTCAGCTTCTGAGAGGGGAACACCGAATGACAATTAGGTAATGGTGTTTTTAATTGAGGACAAGATTAAACCTTACTGATCAGATTCTCACATAGTGCAAACTGATCATTTTGGTCTGTATGCTATAGTAAAGACATGACACGTTGACCTCAGAGCATTCAAGAATTGTTTAATTTTCTTTGAAAGAAAAAATGAAATGGATTTTGGTAAAGTTGTCTTGAGAAAAAATTATACAATATTTATGTATCCTTTTGTAGTATGCTTCTATATTTAGCAATTGCATTTTTCCTTTAGTTTCTTTTTGTAATATAACACTGTAGATACATAGATGGGACGTTACAGAGCTTAAAAGAACCTAAACGAAGACTTACGTTCATGTCTAAGCCTCAAATTAGATTCAAGAAGAGGAAAAAGTGATTAAGAAAGAGAAACCATGAAATGAGAATGGACCCAGAAAATATAGAGGAGAATTATGTTAACATCGGGCAGCTAAGGGTCAGAAGTACCACGAAAGGAGAAGGCAGAGAGAGAAGTAGAAAGAGAGACCTCAATTGTGGATAGAAATTAAGAGGCAAGAGGGAGAGGAAGAGAAGATAAATGTCAGTAGAGAGGATTATGTCAGACCTCAAATCATTTTTAAAAAATGATGTCAGAGAGGGCAGAGAGGGGAAAGTAAAAGAAGATCTAGGGAAGATGCAGAAGACCCAAAGTCTGGATTCTTTTGACTGAAAATGACACAATCACACTACAAACGTGTTGCACTTAAGAAGAAAATATCTCAAGGATACATAAGTATCTTAGAGAACATAAGACCTAAAAGTTCAACCAGGTCTTTCCAAGGACTACTCCAGGAATGAGAAAGCTGATTGTGGAAGCTCACAGAGCCTGGCTTGCCAAGATTTAAATGAGGAATGTTTGCAGCCTGGGAAATGGCTGGTGGAGAAGCCCCAAAGCAGACCAGGAACACCGGGTCTCCTATGCAATGTCAAAGCTCAATACAGTCTGTCCTTGCCTGTGGATCAACATGTTTTCCACTCTGTAAACGATTTAAAGTAGTAAAACAACCCCCTTCCTATGACATATACACTACCCCTGTAATGTATGCCTGCACGTCACTAACCTGATTGTACTGTTCCCCCAATAATCTGAGTATGCTTTGTTCCTGCTTTTGAAACTACACATTCCTTTCCCCTGCACTCCTTGAAAGGTGCTGGTAAGATTCTCAATAAAAACTGGAGAAGAGCTCTCTTCAGGGCCATCGCCACCAGAGCGCTTGGCCTCCTCACCCTCTCCTTTCTGACTGAGGAGTCTGGATTAATCTGCCATCTGCAGCCCCAAGGTGTGCTGGTCAAATCTGGCAGCTGGTAGTGTCCAGGATTCTTTTTCTTCCACTCGTCACTTTTTCCTCCATTCTTCCCTTTTTTGCAGACTGGCTTCTGGTTAGAAGTCTGGGTTTTCTAATGTCTTTCTTTCATTGCTAGTTTTTTTATTCTTTTCTTTTCTCTTTTCTTTTCTCTTTTCTTCCTATTTAGTATAGTCCACATCAGAAACTGCTTAGATTTCTGAATTTTTAATCTCAAATTATCAAAGAAAAATCATTCAATACAGTTGGGTCAAGGATCCACCCCTGGTATATTGCTTTAATCGTCTTTCATGAGGGAGTAATAATTAAATTGAGATGAGTTAGTCTTCCAGCTGTGGGACAGTTGTCAGGGAAGGAAGTCATGGAATATGTAGGAAAACTTGAAGATATCAACTTCTTAGAACTAAAGCATATTAAAGAAAGGAGTAATGGGAGAAGAATGTCTGGAGTCAGTAAAGTAAAAGGAGTTTTGGAGAAAAACAAACAGTAAGAGAGAATGGGAGAGACAGACCGTTAAAGAGGAATCAGCCCAACTGTAACCACAGTGCTTCCCACTGACATCTATGTTTGTGAAAACTCCCTAATGCCACAAAACTTGTTACCTAGCTCTACATTTTTAGGGAGAATGGAATGCCTACTTACAAATCACATAATTTAATCTTCCACAACTGACATCTTTTAAGCACAAGGATTGACTCTTTTTCTGATTGTGGTAAGAAAACGAATAAGAGCTCTCCCCTCTTAATAGATGTTTACATGTACAAAACTGTACAATTAACTATAAGCAAAATGTTGTTTAGCAGTTCTCTAGGACTTAATATTTTTTGAATTTACACGTCTTAAATAAAGAACTGTATACCCCTTGATTAGCAAACCACCCCTCCCCCAATTATTCCACCCCTCAGCCACTAGCAACCATTCTTGTCTCTGCTTCTATGAGTTTGACTATTTGAGATATCTGATATGAGTGGAATCATATAGTGTTTGTCTTTTTTGTGACTGGCTTATTTCACTTAGCCTAATGTCCTCAACATTCATCCATGTTGTTGTATATTTCGGGATTTCTTTCTTTTTAAGGTTGGATGATAATTCATTAAATGTATATATCACATTATCTTTATCCATTTATCTGTTGAAGGACATTTAGGTTGTTTCCACATGTTGACTACTATAAATAGTAGTTGACTACTATAAATAGTGCTGCAGTGAACTTGAGAGTACTGACTAATATATCTTTAAGATCTTGATATCAATTATTTTAGTTAAATACTCAGAAGTGGGATTGGTGGATCATATGGTGGTTCCATTTTTAATTATTTTAGGAATCTTCATACTGTTTTCCATAGAAGCTGTACCATTTTGAATTCTCAACAACAGTGTAGAAGGCCTCCAATTTCTTCACATCCTCACCAGTACTTTTTGGTCTCTCTCTCTCTCTCTCTCTGATAATAGGCATCCTAACAGGTGTGAGGTAAGACTTCATTGTGGTTTTGATTTGCAGTTCGTGGATAGTGATGTTGAACATCTTTTCATATATAAGTTGGTTGTTTGTATATCTTCTTTGGAGAAATGTCTAGTCAAGTCCTTAGTCTTTTTACATAAGTGGATTATGGGGGGAGGGTGTTTCACTTGATTTGTAGGAATTCATTATATATTTTATAAATTAATCCCTTACTAGATACCTGATTTGCAAATATTTGTCCCATTCCATAGATTGCCTTTTGGTTTAGTTGATTATTTTCTGCTTTGCAGAAGGCTTCTAGTTTGGTTTAGCCTCATTTATTTTTGTATTTGTTGTTTATACTTTTGGTGTCATAACAAAAAATTATTGCCAAGATCATTATAATTTTTTTCTATTATTTCTTCTAAGAGTTCTACAGTTTCAGGTCTTACATTTAAGTCTTTAATTTTGAGTTGATTTTTGTATGTGGTATAAGACATGGGTCCAATTTTATTCTTGTGCATGTGGCTGTCCAGTTTTCCCAACACCATTTATCGAAGAGACAATCTTTTCTTCATTTTGTATTTTTGTCACTCTTGTTTGAAGATCAGTTAACTGTATATGTGTGCTTTTATTTCTATGATCTCTATTTCGTTCCATGGATCTATATATCTGTTCTTTTGTCAGTGCCATAGTGTTGAACTACTGTAGCTCTGTAATATAATTTAAAATCAGAAAGTGAGATACCTTCACCTTCGTTCTTTTTTCTCAAATTTGTTTTGGACTCTTGGATTCCTTTGTGGTTTCACATGAATTTAAGAATTTAAGAATTGCAAAAATGAACTATTGGGACCTCATCAAGATAAAAAGCTTCTGCACTGCAAAGGAAACAATCAACAAAACTAAAAGGCAACCAACGGAATGGGAAAAGATATTTCCAAATGACATGTTGGACAAAGGGCTAGTATCCAAAATCTATAAAGAATTCACCAAACTCCACACCTGAAAAATAAATTATCCGGTGAAGAAATGGGCAGAAAATATGAATAGACACTTCTCTAAAGAAGAAATGCAGATGGCCAACAGGCGCATGAAAAGATGCTCAATGTCGCTCCTCATCAGGGAAATACAAATCAAAACCATACTGAGATATCACCTCACGCCAGTCAGAGTGGCTGGAATGAATAAATCAGGAGACCTATAGATGCTGGAGAGGATGTGGAAAAACGGGAACCTTCTTGCACTGTTGGTGGGAATGCAAATTGGTGCAGCCACTCTGGAAACAGTGTGGAGGTTCCTCAAAAAGTTAAAAATAGTTCTACCCTATGACCCAGGAATAGTACTGCTAGGAATTTAAAAGGGATACAGGAGTGCTGATGCATAGGGTCACTTGTACCCATGTTTATAGCAGCACTTTCAACAATAGCCAAATTACGGAAAGAGCCTAAATGTCCATCAACTGATGAATGGATAAAGAAGTTGTGGTTTACATACACAATGGAATACTACTTGGCAATGAGAAAGAATGAAACATGGCCTTTTGTAGCAATTTTGATGGAACTGAAGAGTGTTATGCTAGGTGAAATAAGTCCTACAGAGAAAGACAGCTACCATATGTTTTCACTTTTATGTGGGTCCTGAGAAACTTAACACAAGATCCTGGGGGAGGGGAAGGGGAAAAACAAACAAAAAATTACAAAGAGGAAAAGAGGAAAACCGTAAGAGACTCTTAAAAACTGACAATAAACTGAGGGTTGATGGGGGGTGGGATGGAGGGGAAAGTGGGAAATGGGCATTGAGGAGGGATGAGCAGTGAGTGCTGGGATGAGCATTGTTAGGATGAACACTGAGTGTTGTATGGAAACCAATTTGACAATAAATTTCATAGTTTAAAAAAAGAATTGCCTTTTCTATTTCTGTAAAAAAATCTCATTGGGGTTTTTATAGTTATTGCATTGCATCTGTAGATCACTTTGATTAGTATGGACATTTTAATAGAAAGAAGTCTTCCAATCCATGAACATGTCTTTCTTTTTGCTTATATTTTCTTTAATTTCTTTCATCAGTGTTTTGTAGTTTTCAGTGTACAAGTCTTTCACCTCCTTAGTCTATTTCTAAGTATTTTTAAAATTTCTGATGCTATTGTAAATGATACTGTTTTTCTCATTTCTTGCTTAAATTGTTGTTAGTGGAATAGCTACTGTGGAAACCCCACTTATTTTTGTGTGTAGATTTTGTATGCTGCAGTTCTACTGAATGTATTTATTAGTTGTAACCAGTTTTGTTTGTTTGTTTGTTTGTTTTGGAAAGTGCTTAGGTTTTTCTATGTACAAGATTATGTCATTTGCAAACCGGTGCAATTTTACTTAGTTCTTTCTGATTTGGATACCTCTTATTTCCTCCTTTTACCTAACTGTTCTGGATAGAACTTCTGGTACTATGTTGAATAGAAGTAGCTAGAGTGGCCACCCTTGTCTTAGAGTGAAAAAATTAACTTTTTCACCATTGAGTATGCTATTGACTGTTGCCTTTTCATTTCTGGGCTTTATTATATCAATGTAATTTCCTTCTGTTCCCAGTCTATCAAGAGTGTTCATGGTGAAAGAGTGTTGAATTTTATAATTCATTTTATAGTTCCATCTATGGAAAATATCATATGACATTGATTCTGCCATTAAAATTGATACTTATATGTTGAACTATTCTTGTATCCCAGGGATAAATCCCACTTGGGCATCGTGTACGAAACTTTTAATGTGCTGTTGAGTTGGGTTTGCCGCAATTTTATTGAAGATTTTTTGCCTCTATATTTATCAGAGATATTGGCTTATAGCTTCCATTTCTTGCAGTGTCTTTATCTGGCTTTGATATCAAGATAATGCTGGCCTCATAGTAAGAGTTTGGAAGCGTTCACCCCTCTTCAATTTTTTGGAAGCATTTGAGAAAGATTAGCATTAATTCTTCTTTAAATGGAATTCATCTGATCCTGGGCTTTTCTTGTTGGGAAATTTCTGATAACTGATTCACTCTCTTTACTGTTTATAGATCTGCTTCTATTTCTACATGATTAAGTCTTGGTAAGTTGTATTTTTCTAGGTATTTATCCATTTCTTCCGATGTATCCAGTTTGCTGTTGTGTAATTATTTATAGTAGTCTCTTATAATTTTTCTTTCTGTGACATCAGTTGTAATGTCTCCTCTCTCATTTATAGTTTTTATTTTGAGTCCTCTTTTTTCCTTAGGTAATCTAACTAAAGTTTGTCAATTTTATCTTTTCAAAAAATCAACTCTTCTATTGATTTTTTTTTCTACTTTGTTTCTATTCTCTATTTTGTTTATTTATACTCTAATCTTTATTAATTCCTTCCTTCTGCTAATTTTGGCCTTAGTTGGGTCTTTTTTTTTCCTAATTCCCTAAGGTGTAAATTTAGATTGTTTATTGAAGATCTTTGTTATTGTTTCATTTTTTCCTTCTTTTCTTAATGTTTATCACTAAACTTTCCTTTTAGCACTACTTTTGCTGTGTCCCATAAGTTTTGGCGTGCTAGGTTTTAATTTCCGTTTTCTCGAGATATTTTCTAATTTATTTATGATTTTTTTCCTTTGATCCATTGGTTCAAAATGTTTTATTTTCACATTTTTTAATTTTCCATTTTTCCTTCTGCTTTTGATTTCTGGTTTCATTCCATTGCGTGTGGAAAAGGTACCTGGTATGATTTCAATTTTTTAAAAAATTGATAAGACTTGTTTTTTGGTAGACATGCAATCTACCCTGGAGAATATTCCATGTGTGCTTGAGATTACTTTTCTGCTGTTTGTTCTGTATGTCTGTGAAGCCATTTGGTCCACAGTGTTCAAATATGTAGTTTCTTTATTGATGTTTTATCTGGTTCTTTGATCCATTACTGAAACTGTGGAATTGATTTCTCCTACTATTACTCTATTGCTGTCTATTTCTCCCTTCGATTCAGTCAATATGTTTTCAAGTCTATATGTTTCTTTATATATTTAGATGTTCTGATAGTGGGTGCATACATATGTATAATTGTTATATCTTCCTGTTGAATTGACTCTTAACATTATTTAATATGCTTCTTTGTCTCTTATGACAATTAAAATTTTTTTAATGTTTATTTATTTTGAAGACAGAGAGAGAAACGGAGCGCAAGTCAGCGAAGGGCAGAGAGAGAGGGGACACAGAATCCAAAGCAGGCTCCAGGCTCTGAGCTGTCAGCACAGAGCCCAACGTGGGGCTCGAACCCACAATCCATGAGATCGTGACCCGAGCCAAAGTCGAATGCTGAACCGACTGAACCATCCAGGCACCACTCTTAAGACACTTTTTTACTGAAAGTCTATTGTATGTGATATAAATGTAGCTAGCTAACTCTGCTTCCTTTTATATTCATAAAAAGTTGTTTTCCACCCTTTCATTTTCAGCTTATGTGTGTCCATGCACCTCAAGTGAGACTCTTGTAGCCAGCACATAGTTGCATGTTGTAATCCATTCAGCCACTCTGTGTCCTGTGATTGGACAGTTTAATCCACGTACATTCAGAGTAATTATTGATAGGAAAACAAATTGATTTAAAATCACAGTTTTGTTAGTTGTTCTATTTGCCCTGTAGTTCATTTGTCATTCTATTCCTCTCTTGCTGTCTTCCTTTGTGTTTCATTCTTTTTTATTTGTTTCTGTATTGATATGCTTTGTTTCTTTTCTCTTTTTCTCTTGCGTAACTTCTATAGATATTTTGTGGTACCCATGGAACTCACATAACATTTAACAGTCTAGTGTAAGCTGAGAACAATTGAAATCTCATAGAAAAATCCTACACCTTTATTTCTGCCCACATATACTTTGTTATTGATGTTGCAGTTTACATGTTTTTAGTTTGTATCCACTAACATATTTTTTAGATATCATTATTTTAATGATACTAGAATTAAGTGATTTTATACTAGAGTTTTACTAATTTTATACTAGAATTAAGTGATTTACCTACTTCTGTTATAGTAATATAGTATGAGTTTTATAGTTAGTTATCATGTTACTATTTAGCTTTTTTGTTTATTTCAACTTGAAGAACTCTTTATAGCAACTCTTATAAGACAGATCAAGTAGACACTAACTCCCTCAGCTTTTGTTTATCTGATGAAGTCTTTATCTCTCCTTCATTTTTAATGGACCAATTGGCCTGCATAGTATTTTTGGTTGGCATCTTTTTTTCCCTTTAATTCTTTGAATAAATCATCCCACACCGTTCAGGCCAAAAACGTTTCTATTTTATAATCTGTGTGCAATCTTACAGGGAGTCCATATTCATAACAAGTCTTGTTTCCTTGTTGCTTTCAAATTCTCTCATTGTTTTTGACTTTTGACAAGTTAATTATAATTTGTCTCCATATAGATTTCTCTGGATTCAACTTATCTGAGATCCTTTGGGTTTCCTGGATCTAGTTGTCCATTTTCTTTTCCACATTTGGAAAGTTTTCGGTCATTATTTCTTGGAATAAGCTTGGTTGTCACTCTTCTTCTGTGACTCACATAGGACATATGTTAGTCTTCTTATTGACATCCCATAAATGCTTAAAATTTCCTCATTTTTTTTCTTTTTTGCTCTTCTGAATAGTGTCAAATATCTTTAAATTTGCTAATTCTTTCTTCCGCTCAGTCATGTCTGACATTGAATTCTTCTATTAAGTTTTTCAATTCACATATATTTTTTAACTCAAAAATTAATATTTAGTTCTTTTGAAACATTTTTCTCTGTTGAAATTCTTACTTTCATGCATTATTTGTAGCATATTGAGCCTCATGAGCATTTTGATAATGGTTAATTTTAATCTTCTTTCAGGTAATTGATATATCTCCATTTCATTAGGGATATTTTCTGGAGTTTTATCTTGTGCCTTTTTTTTGGATCATGTTTCTATATATATTTTTTTATTTTTCTTGACTCTTTGTGTTATTGTCTGTATATTAGGCAGAAGTGCTACCTCTCTCAGTCTTTACAGATTGGCCTCATACAAGAGATGATGTTTATCAATCAAGCCAGCCAAAGCTTCTGTAGGCCTCTCAAATATTTGTGTTAGTCCAAACTACCATTTTTGTTCTTAGCCCTTAGAAGAAACAAACAAATCCCTGGGGTAGTAACTGGAGAAATCAGCACATCACATGTACTCTCCAACTCTTTCTTTCCCCAGGGAAAAGCTGGGAGCTGGAGTCTTTAACCTGCTCACTCTGTGTTGTACTAGTGTTTATGGGGGGGGAGGAGGGGGGCAGGGATGGGGTGAGTGTTTGTGTCATAGTTCAAATAATGTGCTGAAATCTAGAAAAGTCCATGTTCTATCAATTTTCTGAGTTATGTAACAGAGAAGTCAATCCCTTGGGCAACTTCTGGAAATGTTGAAATTTGAAACTTTTGACATGCAGTCCAATTCTATCCCTACCCAAAGAAAAGCTGGAAGCTGGCTTGCTTGTTTGTTTGGTTGGTTGGTTGTTGTTATTTTTACCTGATTGTTCCATGTTGAGCTGGAAGAAGAGCTGTAGTAAATGCCGATAAGCTAGTTTAATTGATTGACTTGTTCTCTGATGACCCCAGAGGTCTAACATAGTCTGTGTCCCATTAGTGCTGTGATCCAGGCAAGACAAAAGTTAATCCCTAGGTAGCACGCAGAAAAGTTGGAATGTTGAATTTGTGATCCAACGTTTTCCCTCCCCAGGGAAAAACTAGGGGCTAGTTTTATTTCTATTTTTGCTTTGGCTTCCACCTCCTTATTCAGTGCTGAGCCAGAAGGAGCTGTGGTGAGTGCTCACACACTAGTTCAAATCACCACCTTTGTTCTCTGTATCCATAAGGGTCTAGTGTGTGCCAGGTCCTGTCAGTGCTTCAAGACAGGTAATTAAAACTAATTCCTTAGATGGCACCCAAAAAAAGTTGTAACTTTGGATGTATAGTTCAAACCTTATCCTCCCCAGAAAGAATCTGGGAGTTGCGGGGTGGGTTGGTTGGTTGGTTTCCCCCCACGTACTTGTTTTGTGTTGAGCTTGAGAAGGATCTGTGGTGGGTGGATGTGTTCAGGTCAAATTACTGTCTTTTTTCTCTATAGTTCCAGGGTTCTAGCAGTTGTTGATTTTGTCAACACTCTGAGACACGTAAGATAGAAGCCATATCTTGGGCAGCCCTCCAAAAAGTTGGAATGTTGTCTGTGCGGTCTAATTCTCTCTTCAGGGATAAACTGGGATCTGGAGGATTCCTCCTAATTATATGGCAATGTGTTAAGGATGGGGATTAAGGCAAGAGGATGCATCCAATTTTCCTATCTGTTTTGTGGCTGGCTTCATACTTGACCAGGCTGCAAGAGCCTCTAATCTCAACTAATTTCTGTATTTCACAGAATAGTTGATTTGTGTATTGCTGTTGAATCAACGTGTCCATTGGAAAAAGAAAAGTCCAGGGCTTCCTATTCTGCCACCCAACTGACATGAGTCTCACTTGTTTTGTGCCAGCATTTTGCAAAATACCAGGCACTTAATGCTTATAAATTAAGGACAGAAAGCAACATACTTTTGAGACTTTTGTGCTATTGATTTATTGAATCATACATTCATTTTTAAAATGAGCTTCTTGTTTACTAAGTAACTTTTTCCTAAATATGAAAGATTCTCCATAGGAAAGACACAGATAAAATGGCCAACTCGATACACCTAGTGCACAAATTCCTCTAGGCTAGGTTCCTTGAGGAAGTCAAATAAAGAGTGTCCTTGTTTTTTGCTTGGATCCTGTACAAAATGAGAGGCAAGATAAAAGGCCAGCAGATGGAGAATCAACATATGTCCTTTACTGTTGATAAAGGTTATGAAGAAGGACATAATGGAAGAATCAAAATTGCTTTGCTTACTGGATACACATAAATAGACTTATTTACCAACTAGGCAGCTTTTCACTGGGTCAGTCACCCTAACAAGAGAGCCTGCCACCCGAGAGAGATAAGGAAATGTGCTATCTGTGAGCAATCCTAGAAGGCAGGAACACAGGAATGGTTTACCCCCATGGCACTCCAAATGGGTGTACACAACTCTCAATTACAATGAGTGAGACACATTAATACTGAAACCAAAATATCAGTGAGTTATTTTTAAAAATGAGAAGTTTTACTAAATTTTGTCTTAAAGATTTAATTTCACTCATTAATGATATAATTGATTTCTGCTAGTAATTAATACACCATTACAGTTTTTATTTATTTCTTAATGACAAGGCTTTGGTTATAATTCCCCTACATTAATTTAGTGGAAGCTATCCACTGGCAATCTATTAGATTTTTCTAGTTAAATTAGCATGATGGACTTTTAATGGATCTTTTAATAAACATTATGATGATCAACAATATTGTGAAATCAGAATCACTCTCAATGACATTTTTGACTTTCTGTAGTAACAGTCCTCAGTCATTGATTTTGGTCCTCAGAGTAATAACTCAAAATGTATTACTAATAGATTTCTCTACCGTTAGCAGTGACAAAGTGAACGTGTAGTAGGGCAAATATAACAAGATTTTTTTTAATATTCAATTAGCTAATCTAAGGTTTCCATTTCATGTTATTGTGGTCCTCCAATTCTGTGATCTTTCCCAATAAAATACAAACAGAAGAGATGATATTTTATTTGGAATTGAAACAGTAATAGACCATCTATTGCATTTGTACACTTTATGTCAAGGGTCTTGTGTTGAGATCACTGGCAAAGGCAAATCTTGAGTTTAACTTAACCTAAGTATAACCCATATTTTCTCTGGAATATGAATTCTTTTTTTAATAATATACATTTCTCTTTATTAAAGTATATGGGACGTATAACACTGTGCAAATTCAAGGTATACAGTAGGTTAATTTGATACATTTATGCACGATATATGATTGTCTGGAATATGAATTCTTAAGATTTTTATGTTCAGTAGGTGGCTGTTTCTCTTTGCTCTGTGAAAACATACATCTAGACTCCTTGACTTAGTGAAAGCAGGAGAACCTCAGTAACTGAACCGGGTTTGTGTCTTAAGAGAAGGCTACTAAGCTGCAAGCTGAAATTCTCCTAGGACATATTTGAAAGAAATTTCTGCAGGTGGTTGAGAGTTGTCCTTTATGCAGCTGTGGTAATGGAATGAAAATTGCTTACTCTGGGAACATTGACTGTATCATCCTTAAATTATCTGTGTACTACTTAAATAGTTTACATTGCTGTAGGGATAGGAAGGCTCAGTTATGTTTCCATTCTGCCATCACTGCCTATAAACACTGAGTATTCAATGCAAACAAAGCAAATTGTACCACATTTTTTTTTATTTTAAACTTTTATTACACTTTTATTGCTGTGTGACATATTGTGACTAAGAAAAGATAGACCTTACATATAAAGACAAAAAGGAATTTAGGAAAAATTTTCCTGTAATCTATCATTTAAATATAAGCACTGTTAATATTTTAGTTGATAACCATTCAATATGTTTATATAAGTATATGCATTTTTCTTTATTTTCCCTCAAACTGTCATGTATTAAGGAATCATGTAACACTAATGTATTAAGAATCTCCTGGGGTGCCTGGCTAACTCATCAGTAGAGCATGCAACTCTTGATCTCAGGGTTGTGAGTTCAAGCTCCACCTGGGGCCTAGCGTTTACTTAATAAAAAGAATATTCATTATGCATGAATCTTATATTTTCTAATTGAATAAAAACACTATAGAAAATTAGAAAAATGGATGGAAAATATAATGGGGATTGCTATAAATCCTTGTCAGATATAATGACTGGAAATATATTAAGATACAGCTATATATTTCATTTTTCCAGTTTGTATTCTGAATAATTGCTATATTTAAATAATAAGAACATATGCCATGTCAATAAATGTAGAGAGACATCAGCATAGTGATCAAAAGAGTAGTTTCTAGAGTCAGATTAGCTGCTTTTCTGATCTAAGACTGCCACTTGTGCAACACCGGACAAATTGCATAACTCTATGGAACTCCATCTTTATATTGGGATGTAAAAGTGCTACCTCCCTGATCTAGCTACTCTAAAGCAAAGAGTATATAGTATTTTATAATACATAACATAAAATCTTAAAATCTTACTTATGCTTTTCCTAAATAGTTTATCAAGTGAGTAGCTATACCAGAGACCACTTAGCCAAATTCTCTTTTGATAGATTTTCATACCATTTTCAATGATTCACTATTAAAAAGAATGTAATGAAAGTCCTTATACATTCATCCTCAGACATTTGCCAAATTGTTTTCTTAGAATGCTTTGCACTAAATGGGGAGGCCAAAAATTATTCATTTGAAGAGAACTTTTGGAACCATGGAAATGTTTAAAAATTATTATTGGAGTGTAGTTGCCAATGCTATTAATTTCCAGTGTACAACACAGTGATTGGACAGTTCTGCACATGACACAGCGTGCACAATAAGAATAGTTACCATCTGTCACCATACAATGTTATTACAACATTATTGATTATATCCTCTATGCTGTATTTTTCATCCCTGCGATGTATTTGCTTTATAATTGAAGTTTGTGACTCTTACTCCACTTCACCTATTTTGCCTATCTCTCCATGCCCTTACCCTCTTGCAAACCACCAGTTTGTTCTCTGTATTTATATCACGTAAACCCTGAAACATAAATGGATTTATGTGAAATGTTCAGTGAAGAAATGAAATAAAGTCTTATCAATTTTTTTAAGTTTATTTATTTTTAGGAGACTGGGGAAGCATGGGGGGGGGGGCAGAGAGAAAGGGAGAATCCCAAACAGGCTCTACACTGTCAGCACAGAGCCTGACCTGGGGCTTGAACCCACGAAACTATGAGATCATGACCTGAGCCAAAATCAAGAGTCGATGATTAACTGACTAAGTCACGCAGGCGCCCCTTATTAATGCTTTTAACAAGAGGTTTTCTGATGTACCAAAAAGGACTCTTTAAAGATCATGCAAGATCTTACAGTAGAAAATGCTTTCATAATTATTTTTAATCAGAAAACTTCCCCCAATCCATTGGAATGAAAACAAAAGAAGTGAACTCCTGCAGTGTTCTATGTCTGAGAGCAATGAAATCTCTTCAGTACAAGCATTAATAGGCATTTTGAAAAACTATAGAAAAGTGCACTGTTGGCATGCATTAAAAATGAAAGGGGAATTTGGCATATGTGTGTTGGTGGCTCCATCTTCTCCTGAATCTCAATAAATGCAAAATACCCCATCTCTACAGTCCTGTAAGGCTGAAACTTGTAAAGCCAAAGGATTTGCAATTGTTTAAGTTAAAAATCACATTGATTTCATTTTAAGTAGGCTTTACACCCAGTGCAGAGCCCAGTGCAGTGCTTGAACTGATGACCCAGAGATCAAGACTTGAGCTGAGATCAAGAGGCAGATGTTTAACTGACTGAGCCACCCAGGAACCCCCAAAATAACTTTTAAATAGCCCAGAAGCGAATGGTCTCAATTCTGACTTGGATATTAGAGTTAGCTGTAGTCAGAGCTTGCACATGTGATGGATGCTGCAATTTTGAAAGCACATAGAAAGTTTAAGGTACTCAGGGTGATTAAGTGATTATAAGAGGAGGGTAAAGGAACAGGGTTATAATGTTAAAAAAAGAAGAACTTGTAGTTCTTCCTGAGACTTAATTTGTCTAATATTGTGGAGACTGAGGGAATACACCCCTCTTTCATCAGGTAGGGTCATTTGTACTATGATGTCCTGAAAATGAGTCAGATTTAACTAGGGCATCAGAGTAATTAGATTCAGTATACAAATATTTCAGTATATTTCTTACATAGATATAAAACTGCATGCAGCTCCCTTAAAGGAAAACTTCATCATCTGATCAACATCCAATTAAAATACATATTCCAAGGGTCTTAGAACTATTCCCTTGATCTCTCTTAACCATACTACACAGGGCCATCAAAAGTGATATTCTTAACACTTGAAACATGTAATGTTCTCTTGTCCCACTCGCTTCTTCTGGGCACATGGGATCATCTTTTATTTCTTCTTGATTTTTTTTATTGTGGTAAAAAATATATAACATAAAATTCACCATCTTAACCATTTTCAAGTGTACAATTCAGTGCCATTTAGTGCCTTCACTATACTGTTCAATTGTCTCCACACTCTAGTTTCAGAATAATTTCATCATAACAAAAAAGAAACCCTATACCTTTAGGCAGTAACTCTCTGTTGATCTGTCTCCTCAGCCCCTGGTAACAACTGATGTGCTTTGTGTCTCTATGGGTTTAACTATTCTGCTTATTTCATATAAATGGAATCATATAACACATGGCCTTTGTGTCTGTCTTGTTTCACTTAACGTAATGTTTTCAAGGTTTATCCATGCTGTAGCATCCATGTGTCAGTACTTTAGTACTTGTTATGGATAACAGTATTCCATTGTTTGTATGACCTATCTTGTGGATGCACGTATCAGTTGATAGATACTTGGGTTGTATCCACACTTTGGCTATTGGGAATAGTGCTATGAATGTGTACAGTTTTTTTGTTTGAATATCTGCGTTCAACTATTCTGAGTGTGTACCTAGAAGGTGAATTGCTGCATCAATGATAACTCTATTTTATTTATTGAGAAACTGCCAGACTGTTTTCCATAGCAGCTGCACCATTTTACATTCCCACCAGCAGTGTATGAAGGTTAAAATTTCTCTATATCCTTACCAACACTTATTTTCCGTGTTTTAATTCTAGCCATCCTAGTGAGTGTGAAGTGGTATGTTGTTGTGGTTTGTATTTTAATTTCCCAAATGACTAACGATATTGAGCACTTTTCAAGTGTTTTTGGCAATTCTTATAACTTCTTTGGAAAAATGTTCATTGAATTCTCTTGCCTATATTTCAACAGGGTTGTCTTTTTGTTGGTGAGTTGGAAATGTTTATATATTTTGAATACTAAGTACCCTAATCAGATGTAATATGCAAATACTTGCTACAAATTTGTGGGTGGTCTTTAGCTCTCTTGATAGTGTCCTTTGCACAAAAGCCTTAATTCTGATAAAGTTTCATTTGTCTATTATCTTCCGTTGCTCATACTCTTTGGGTCGTATCTATGAAATCATTGTCAAATCCAAGGTCATGGTTTACCTGTTTTATTATAATATTTTTAGCTCTTTAGACCTTTGATCCATTTTGAGTTAATTTTTAAATACAGTGTGAGGCAAGGGTAAAAATCTATCCTTTTGTACACTGCTATACAATTGTCTCAATACCATTTATTGAAAACACTGTTCTTTGCTCCAGTAAATGGTCCTGGCACTCTTGTCAAAAATCAACTGGCTACATATTTGCTGTGATGTGGATGGAGCTAGAGTGTATTATGCTAAGCAAAATAAGTCAAAGAAAGACTAACACAATATGATTTCACTCATATGTGGAAATTAGGAAACGAAACAGATGAACATATGGGAAGGAGGAAAAAGAGAGGTAAACAAACCATAAGAAACTCTTTACAATAGAGAACAAACTGACGCATGATGGAGGGAAGTGGGTGAGAGATGGGCTAAATGGGTGATGGGGATTAAGGAGGGCTCTTGTCATGTTGAGCACTGGGTGTTATACGTAAGTGATGAATCACTAAATTCTCCTGAAAAAAATACTGCACTGCATGTTATTAACTAGAATTTAAATAAAATTTTGAAGAAAAACATCAATTGGTCATAGATGCTTGATTTATTTCTGTGCCCTCAAGTCTATTTCATTGGTTTTTTGCTCACCCTTCTGCTAGTGCCACACTATTTTGATTACTGTAGCTTTGTGTTAGTTTTGTAAGCCAGAAATGTGAGTCCTCCAGTTTTGTTTTCCTTTTTCAATATTGTTTGGGCCATTCAGAGGGTCTTGAAATCCCATATTAATTTTAGGATCAGATTTTCATTTCTGCAAAACGGTCATTGGACTTTGCTAGAGATTTCATTAACTCTGTAAGATTGTTTTGGGGGAGTACTTCCATTTTAACAAAATTAAGCCTTCCAGTCCCTGCACATGAGATGTCTTTCCATTTATTTAAGTCTTTTAAAATTTCTTTCATCAATATTTTGTGGGTTTTGGTGTACAAGTTTTATACTTTCTTTGTTAAACTTAATCCTAAGTATTTTATTATTTTTGATGCTATTATAAATGAAATTGTTTTCTAAATCTTCTTTTTTGGATTACTTATCAATAATGTATAGAAATCCAAATAGTATTTGTGCATTGATGTTTTATCCTGAAACTTTCCTCCAATTTGTTTATTCTTCTAATAGTTGCATTATGGATTCTTTAAGATTTTACATATATAAGATACTGTCATCTGAAAATAAAGGTAGTTTTACTTCTTCTAATTTAGATGTCTTTTATTTATTTTTCTTGCCTAAATGATTAGGCTATAAATTCTAATAATGTTGAATAGAAGTGCAAAAGTGGAATACTTGCCTTTTTCCTGATTGTAAGGAAAAAATTTCAGTATTTCACCTTCGATAATTATGTTAGATGTGAGTTATTTATAAGTAAACTTTATCTTGTTGAGCAAATTCCCTTTAATTCCTAATTTGTTGAATGTTAGTATCATGAAATGGTGTTGGATTTTGTGAAGTGGTTTTTCTGTGTAAATTGAAATGATTATTGGGGTTTTTTTTGTTTTTTTTTGTTTTTTTGCTGTTTTTGCCTTTTTTTTAATTAATGGGGTATGTTATATTAATTTTTGTATGTTCAACTACTCTTGCATTTCTGGAATGAATCCCACTTGGTCATAGTGTACGATCCTTTTAAGTAGGCTACCAGATTGTTTGCTAGCATATTTTCCAGGATTATTGAATTTTTGCTCAAAAAAGATACTGGTTGGTAGTTTTCTTGTGATGTCTTTGGCTTTTTATGAGACTAGCCTCATAGAATATATGAAGAAAGTATATTCTTCTAACTTTTGAAAGAGGTAAAGAAAGAGTTGAGTTAATTCTTCTGAAAAGTTTGGTGTAATTAACCAGTAATCGGCTCTTGCACTTTTCTTTGGTAGGAGGTCTCATAAGGGTATTTCATGTGGTTTTAATTTGCAATTTTCTTATCACTAATGATTTGAGTACTTTTTCATGTACTTAACAGCCATTTTTCTTATGTGAAGTATCTGTTGAACTCTGTCCCCATTTTCAAATTGTTAGCTGTCTTTTTATTGTTCATTTGTAGGAATTGTTAATATATAATAGACACAAATCAGACATGTATTTGTGAATAGGTTTTCGTAGTATGTGGCTTGTCTATTAAATTTATTGTTTCCTTGAAAGGGATTTTTAATATTGATGAATTTTAATTTGTCAGTATTTTCCTTTAACAGTTATTAGTTTGTTCTAAGAAGCTAGAAACTCTTTATTGTTCTGTCTTTAAGTCCTTTGACAGATGTATGAATTATAAATGACTTCTCTTAATTTGTGATCTGACTTTTCCCTCTTTTAATAATGTTTTTTGATGATCAGAAGTTCTTAATTTAATGAAGTCCACTTTGTCAGTCTTCCCATTACTGATTAGCATTTTCTATATTCCATTTGAGAATTCTTTGCCTACCTCAAGGTGATGAAGATATTCTCCTATGCTTCGTTCCAGAAGTTTTGCTGTTTTTCCTGTCACATTTAGGTCTATCATCTATTTCCAGTTATCCAATTAGATAAGTGTCTAATTGATTTCACATCATTTGTTGAAAATAAATCCTTCCCTCCCTGAATTAATGATGTGTCTTTGTTACAAATTAGGTGATTCTCTCTATATACATATGAGTGTTTCTGGACTCTACTTTCAGTTCTGTTAGACTATTCTAACTAAAAAAATGTACTAAAAATGAAATTATGAATATTATAAATATGAAGCTTTATAAGTTTCATACTGAGTAGTATAAGCCTTCCAACTCTGTTGAACTTGCAGAATTTCACAGAAACTAGAGTTGCATATAAATTTTTAATTAGCTTGCCAATTTACATTAGAATTAGTATTGAATTGGATCTATAAATCAATATGGGACAAATCGAAATCTTAATATTTACTCCTCCAGTACAAGAGTATGGTACACTTTTTTCCATTTATTTAGATTTCATTAAATTTTTCTCAGCAATGTAGAATCAATGTAGAGATTATACACATATTTTATTAGATTTATTTTTAGGTGTTTAATATCCCTGGATGATATCATAAATGATATCATATTAAATACAACTTCTAATTATTTTTTTAAAAATTTTTAAATGTTTATTTATTTTGAGAGTGAGAAGAAGTAGGGGACAGCAGAGAGAGAGGGAGAGAGAGAATCCTGAGCAGGGTCCTCAAGGCCAACTCAGAGCCCAATGTGGGGTTTGATCCCCAAATCATGAGGCCATGACCTGAGCCAATATCAAGAGTCGGATGCTTTAACCAACTGCACCCAGGTGCCCCTAATTGTGTTTTTTGAATTAATTGTTTCTTATATGTAGAAATTTTTTATATTGACCATTTATCTAGAAAACTAGATAATAGTTTTTATTCTAAGACTGTTGGCATATAGAAACATACAAATTGCAAATAATGACATTAATTTCTGTATTTTATGTATAACTTGGACACAGTCCTGTGTCACTGTGTCAAGGTGCAAACTCTGTTTTCCCGAAACTTGCATGTATGATACCAAAATAGAGTTGGTACAGGGGTATTGTGTGACGTAGGAAAGACAGACATGAAGCTGTATTATTCACTGAAGGTTCATATGCTCAGATATGGTATCAGACAAAATCTGACAGATGCATAACAGAAATATCCTGTTTTTAGTTTGTCCTTGCATGTCTAGGTTTTTCCCCCCATAACACTCATAGACCCATAACCAGACCACTGGTACTGAACCTACAGAAATAAGTAAACAGGCAACAACATTCCATAAGCTTCAATGGTTAAATCCCTGTTAAACCTTAAGCTCGTAATTATAAAGGATAAACAACTTAAACCTCTAACAACGTTGCAAAGAGTAAACAAACAACAACAAAATATTGTAAGGCATTCAGAAGAAAGATACTTTTAGTGAAAGGATATGAAATAAATTTGTACATTATGATGGGTTCCCTGGAAAATATCAGAATTGAGGCTTGAGGTAGTATGTAAGGAAATATTTGTTTTAGGTAATTATTGAAGGAAAAAACAGTATAATTAAACTATAAACATATTTAAAAATTAAATGTCAGCTTCTGGGGATATTAACAATATGGATTGATTTGTCATTTTTTTTTATTTTAGCACTATTCACTATGTGGGTTGCAAACAGATACAATTCTACAAAACTTTAAAGTACAATATAAAAAACAAAAGTTTGCACGTTAAGTTTGAGATTAAATACATCTATTTTAATTGAGATTGAGCAAAAAATCCAGTTCATTTTTTCAATGTTTTGAAAACTCATCAGTTTAACTGAAGGTATAAACACATGAATTGTTGAGAAACCCATACTTAAGCAGGAAAATCAAGACATTTTGAAAAGAATAAAACAATTATAAGCAATAATCATTGAATAGATGGTATGACGTTCTTAATTCCTTCAGCATGAATGTTTATATTAGACCTGTCAAAATGTTCAGCCTTATTTTGATAAAAGGCCTAAGAATGTTACATCTTGTAGACATATCATTTAAGAAATCAAATCATGGAAATGTCACTTGTATATACTTGAGTTTTTACTACACTCTCTTACAAACAAATAACTAATCTATAGCCTTAGGAAAAGGCAGCACAGCAAAGTTAATTTCCCAAACTGTAGGTCAATTGAAGCTTGCTTGAATTACCATTATTTACTGGCGTATTGGTACCTGGTTTCTGAATTTCTCATTGACTTCCAAATCAATTCCAAAGTCCTCTGATCTGTTAGACACGCACAGAATCTGCTCTCCATCTCCTCAATACCACAGATGTCAAATTCTTATTCCAATCTATTCCACCATAGGTCTTTCATCTCATGGAAAAAAACTTTTCTGATCATTGAATTAAAATGGTTACCTTTGCCTGGTTGCTCCAAATTCAGTTCATTCTTACTGGCATACCCTGAACCTAGTTCTAGGGTATAATCCATTCTAGATTTGCCTGACATCAGTGCATGCTCTCACATTACCAACGCAGACAATTCGGAGGGAGAACAGGTGAAGAAATAGACACAGCATCTACAGAAACAGGTTACATTCTCTATTACCCTTAATTGCCCTGTAATGGTTAGCAGGCCTTTTAACAATCTGGCCCTCAATTTTATTGTCTGTTAAGAGGAAACAATGGAATGATCTCTGAGGGCTATGAGATTAGGTAATATGATATGGGTAAAAATACTACAGAAACATAAAAGTATTGGCATTATAAAATAAGCTGATTTTGAAAGTATCTAATATTCTGAGATAGGGCTGATTTCCTTTAGAAACAATATTAAAAGTGGTGATGAGGAACCCTCAATATGGCATGATTCTTACTAAACTTTGAGCGTAAAATAGATTATATAGAATCTTGTGAATTCCCCAGAGGAATATTTGGACAGTGTTTACATTTAAAATATATATTTTATCTATATCTATATCTGTATCTATAGATATATAGATATCTATACATATATCTATATATCTATATCTCTATAGATATAGATATCTGTATCTATAGATATATACTGAATTCTAAACAACTGCATTGCAAACAAACTTTTCATTGATTGCTTATAAGTAAAGATATCTCTTCATGGTATCCTTGATATGAAATTAAGATCTAAGGAATTTTTTAAGCAGGGTTAAAATTGTTGAGATATCAGTGTTCTTGCTTATTCCCTTGTTAAACATTTTATGCTAGAGTAATGGTACAAATGGCAAGAGACTTTTTCTTTCTTATTCCTCTATACGAATCTGATCACAAATAACTATCTCTATAGTTGTGGGTAGGTGATTTAATCTCTTTGGACAAACTTTTTTTCACGTAAGTTTAGTGAACCAGTTGAGCTATGATTTGCTATATGTTCAGTTAAATAGAAATCCTCCCTCTGATTTCAAAGGGAATTAATATAAAATTATTGTTGCTCTTTTAGCAACTTGTTTTCACCACACTATATTCCTTATATAATAGACTATTTGAAAAATATATCATTTGTTTTCTTTCTAAGACCTTTAGCTAACATCAGCTCAAACTGCTTTTATTTTGCCCTTGAGATAGATTCACGTAAATAATATTTTCCTTACTAACCTCAATAGCCTGACACAGTATATTACTTTTTGAGTCACTGTCCTCCTTTTCATTTCCAATATTTTCTTAGCCATAACTTTAAGAAAAGGCTTTTGTAAAGCCACATTGAATACTGCTAGCTCTTTATTTTCTTTTCTTTGGAAATTGTGAAGTATTATAGTTCAATTATGGGGCTCTTACCCTCTGCCCCAGAGACTTGGTTCCCATCTATATTCATCATTTTCCCTTGCTCGATCGTAGATCCTCTTTATGTAACATTGCGGGTGTCCAGTTTAAAAATGCATGTGGTTAATTTCTCTTTATCTAATTCGGGTACAGAGAGCCCTGAGGTTTTTTCCTTACCAGTCGGCTATCAAACTATTAGCAGTGCTGCCAGGCCAAATAATACTGAGAAAAAGGAGCGGAAGGGAAACCAGGATGGAGAGCCTCTCGATCTTTAAGTGCCACTAAAAAAAGCGTATGGGGGCGCCAGGGTGGCTCAGTCGGTTAAGTGTCCAACTTTGGCTCAGGTCATGATCTCACTGTTCGAGGGTTTGAGACCCGCATCTGGCTCTGTGTTGACAGCACAAGCCTGCTTCGGATCCTGTTTCTCTCTCTCTCTCTCTCTCTCTCTCTCTCTCTCTCTCTCTCTGCCCCTCCCCTGCTTGCATGGTCTCTCTCTGTCTCCCCAAAATAAATATTAAAAAATAAAAAGAAGTGGATGGCTTCACTTGGTTGCTCGAAAACAATAACACAACGAGTTTTTTAGCACTAGAATTAATTCTTCTTAATTTTAAAAAGATAAATTAATTTTTAATGAAAAAAACAGTACTTAGGTACACATTCTCTAAAAATTATTCACTTCCTAAAAGATTGTACATAAAACATCAATAATTATCTGGCATATGTTAGACTATAAACAGGTTCTTATAACATGGATTAATTTTCCTCTAACTTAATTGTTCACAGATGAAGAGTGTACTCCTCACTATTGGCTTAAATGAACTGTATGATGGGAGGAAACCCAATCTAGAAATTAGTAATCTAAAAAAAAAAAAAAAACAGCAGCAGTGATAATAATAACAATAATAATGGCTAATATCATTAAGTCCTTGATATTTGCTTGGAACTAGCATTTTATGTGCACTTTAATTTATTCCCACAAAAAACTTAAGGATATATGTTGTATCATTCTGTATCAATTATAGATGAGAAAAGGGAGGCTGGGAGGGGTTTTGTACATTTTCAAGATCATACAATTAGTGGTAAAGCTGGAACTCCATCCAAATTCTTGCCCCAGAAGACATATTTAATCAATTCCCTATTTTAGGAAGAAGGGAAAACAAAAGATCTGTATCTTGAAAGGCAATGGCAGAAAATGTATAGGTATAACATAATAAAAAAATTAGCTAGAAATCTGTAAAACAATAGGCAAAATTTATAAATTTATTTTTCCATTTTCTCACAATCAAAATGATACTTCTGAATAGATTTTACCAGACAACTGATGCGGTTATTAAAGGTAATAATACCTTTAATGGTAATAATACCTTTGATGATATGTGAAAATTTGATGGAACCGGTAGTACCACGGACCAACTAGTATATGTAAGCCTTTCCACCAACCTGGAGAATTTTCTTGGTACCTCTCTTATGTATCATTTCTGTGGTCTACAGAAAGCCTTGGCTAGGTTTCCACTTAATGAATTTCTAGTTTCTAAAGTCTCTAATTCCCACTCTTGCCATAAGACACACTTTTCTCCTCAGTGCCCTGATCCAATTTAGTTTCTATTCTGATCCAGTAGCCTCAAATAGATGGCAAAGGGAACATTAAAGTAGTAAATAAATGAATCCATTGAAAAAGGATAAAGAAAATGATGACAATGAGATCTTAATCAGAACAAAAAATGTGAGGGAAAAAATGAGCAACGTATTTTTTTAAAACAAAGAATGGAGAAGCAAAACATTAAGCAAAATGGATTGAAAGACTTCCGAGAATAGCGATTATTTTTTAATACCATACATAGAGGCGGGGCGCCTGGGTGGCTTAGTGGGTTAAGGGTCCGAGTTCAGCTCAGGTCATGATCTTGCAGTCTGTGAGTTCGAGCCCCGTGTCAGGCTCTGTGCTGACAGTTCAGAGCCTAAAGCCTGAGCTTTACATTCTGTGTCTCCCTCTCTCTCTGCCCCTCCCCTGCTCATGCTCTGTCTCTCTCTGTCTCAAAAATAAATAAAAACATAAAAAAAATACTATACATAGAGGGGATAAATTAAATTTCAGTAGCGTAGATACTCTAGATTAAAAAGTACCTGAGAAATGAAATAAAGAGAGAAGAAAGACAAATGACCTGATCTTACTTTTAATGGAGGTAGGTTTGCTATAAAGGGTAAAGAGGTGATATCCACTGATAGGTAAACCCAGTAGCACCTGGTGGAGGTCTCCAGCCTATTCCCAGACTTTTAGGAGAACATACGGAGACAGAATACAAATCTTAGTCTTGCAAAAACTAGATTTACTTACAGTAATTCTATCTACAGTATGTAAATAGAATCTTCTTTATGTTCACAAATAGAAATGCTATTAATTATAAATTTGAAATATGAGTAAAACCCATTTCTTGTTAGCCAACAGTCCCCTTCAAGGAACTTGGGTTACAAACATCTAACGCCATTTACCACTGAGAGAGAAAGTTTGTTGGGTAGCACATGAGGTAAAGAGGAAGACAGGACGAGAAATTGGCTAAAATGTTGATAGGGCCAAAGCCTGGAACAAGAATATGTAATCTGGACTCATAGTCTGCTTACTAATTTCTTCTCACGTTAGTTTACTTGTTTCTCCATGCAGCTATTAAAATCATATAGTTTTAAATAATTGAGATCTAGAAATTGTGCTGGGAGTATTTTTAGAATAAAGATTTCTTTTAACTGGATATTAGGATCCACTCATACAAAGACATTCATTGGGAAACAATATTAAAGAGATAATTGACTTTTTTTTCTTTCTCCTCCTCCCCTCTTCTCTCCGTTTTCACTTTCATCAAACTCTTAAAATTGATTTTAAATTAACATATATCCTCCAACTATGAAACTATTCTAAAATATGACTTGAGAAATAGTTTAGCAAAATGGAAGACAAATATTTCCATAATGTTGCAACTTTGCCAAATACACAAGTATCTGTCATTAAAAGGAATCGTAACAGGGTTGTCTTCTCTTCCCCTACACTTAGAATAAGGATCTTAATCTTAAACATCACATAAATAGGAGAGATTTAATTAAAACCTCAAGAAATGTGTTACTGTTAATTGAATTCTTGCTACAGTTACCTTTGCAAACCCATGTTAATGAAACTCCAGTTCAAAGTGGATGGGTTTGGGGAATTCAGATAGCTCTTTATTTCCTTACCTGAGATGCCATGATAATCTCGTCAGCCAAATACCCAGTTGGGAGAGTTCTCATTTGTAGCTATTGATCAAGTTTACACAAACTGTTAGGATTTCTAAACAAAACGAATCAGAGGTTCAAAGGCCATAAAGCAAGGTCAGTGGGTGAGAAAGGGAAACACTTCTTTGCATTTTGCAAGCCTTTCACCTGTAGAGCAGAGAATGGACTGGCTCCTACCTGAAGCTAGGGTCCGCTCCGCCCCTCACCTAGCTCCCCCTTCCTCGTCCCTTCCCCCACCGGCGGAACGTCCCCGTCCCCCGTTCGGTATCTCTCGGTATTACCAAGCTATAAATTGCCTTAGAGCTTAGAGACAATCAGGTCAGCACTGCTCTCACAAGGGAAAAGCTTCTTACTTCCGAGCAGAACCGTTCAGGGGAACAAGAGGAAGGAGGGAGGGAACCGGTGCCTTCGTCGTCACTGGGCTGGCGAAGGGTGGAGAGAGAGATGGGGGAGGGGACGGACGGAAACTGCATCCACAGCGGGGTCGCACTTGAGCCCAGTCTACAAACTTCGAGGTGGCTGCAGTGGAAACTCCCGGTGCGCTCTCCACTGCCTGGCAGCTGCCGGGTGGAGTCGCGCTCCCCGGCCCCACCTATGGGACGGAGCTTCCCCAGCAGCGCGGGGCGCCGCACCCCTCAGGAAAAGTCTCCAGGCATCTAGCAAGACTCGGGTCATTCCACCCACCACTTCCACCCCAGAAAACCCCCGCAGGATACTCTCATTAGCCTCCGAGAGCCCCGAGGACCGCCTCCCTGTGGCTCAGTTTGAGGACACTCGCGCAGATCCTTTCCTATCCCCGCCCTGCTCTGCTTTCACAACTCTGCTGGGTCAAATGGCCAAAGACAAACTTCTGCCTCGCCTTCCCCGCTCCCACCTTAAAAAACAAAAAAACAAAAAACAAAAGAAAAAAAAAAACCCCA
The DNA here is from genome assembly GCF_022837055.1 of Prionailurus viverrinus. Classification (NCBI taxonomy): domain Eukaryota; kingdom Metazoa; phylum Chordata; class Mammalia; order Carnivora; family Felidae; genus Prionailurus; species Prionailurus viverrinus. The sequence goes on from NC_062567.1 coordinate 99,449,769, forward strand.
CAGTCTGCGAACCCACACGCATCGGAACTCCTAGCGTGCTGTTGCAATCTGGGCATGCTCAGTATCAGGGCAGGTTTTGATTGAAAGTTAAAAAAAAGAAAGAAAGGGAAAAAGCTTTGTATTATGCCGTCTCCTTCTCTTGTGCATAGGGCTGGCTGAACAGGTTGCAGGGCATCCCTGAGCCTCCCCAAGGGGCTTATCGGGTGCCCTTGATTGCGTCTCCTTGGGATCTATCCCTCTCTTAGTTCACCCCCTCCCCCAGCGCTCCCGAACCTCCCTCTCCCGGTCCCTGTCCGCTGTGGGGATGGAGAGACACTAACAGAACTGGGATGGGCAATGTTGGCTGAGCGGATCCACCTATTATTAGTGGGCCCGGATTGGCTCCTTGCAGCAGCGTACCGAGGTGGAACCAATCAGGCGGTCGGGGCTGGGAGGTGATGGGCGGCCGCCTCCTCACTGGAGGGATTCCTGGAGAAGCTGCAGTGTGGGGATGCTCTAGACCAAGTACTGCCCTCCGTGTCTTTCTACCTCCTCCTCCTGCAGCGGCGGCAGCCCAGCACTTAGCGGCGGCAACTTGAGGCTGCACCCGGGGCGAGCCCCCCAGGGTGGTGCTCCACTGAGAGGGGGGCTCAGCGCCCCGAAGGGGTGTGTGTAGGGTGGGGTGGCCAGCTGGGACCAGCTGGTGGCCCTGAAAAACCTCCCACACACCCACACCCACACACCCCTTTTGTGTTGCAGGCTGCCCCTCCAAGAGCAGAGGCAGCGAGAGGACGCGTGTGTCTTGCACAGGTCCACGCGGGGAGAGCGGTGGGGACGGAGACCGGCACCACCTTCTGGTCCTCCCTCCAGGTAAGACAGCGAGACTGGCAGCGTGGCCACCTCAGAGGTGCCCGTTGGCTTGAATTCGCCCGCAAGATTTTGCTCTCGGTACACTTGGGTTTTGGTCTTGGAAGGCAGCGACCTGGGGAGGGAGCCCCGGGTGGCCTATTGTGAGAAATATAATGAGCCACATGTACATCTCCTGGAAAAGCACTTTGCCCAGCGCCCGTGATTCAGAGCCCGGAGTTGATGTTGGGCATCCCCCATCTTCTTGCTGCCTCTTTCCTTCCCATTCTTTCTTCTCCGTCCCCCACCCCCAATCTCCATCTCTCACCTCCCCCGCCCCTTGCTCAACCTCTCTCTCTCTCTCTCTCTCTCTCTCTCTCTCTCTCTCTCTCTCTCTCATCTTCAACCTCCTCCCATCCTAAGAACGCACAGGGTTTCTTTCTCTTCCTGGAAACGATTGTCTTTTCTCAGAAGAAAGAGGGGGTTGAAGAAAGGAGAAAGATTTATTTTGCCTCGGGGGGGGGGGGGGGGGAGGAAAACAAGATAGAATACAATCTCTGCAAAAATTAGAGTACAGAAAGCAATTAAACTGAATAAAGGGAGGAGACAAGCCATCCAGCCCGGGCTGTCAGAGAAGGGAAGCTTCAAGTTTGACTTGATCTCCTCTTTACAAGAGGCTGTGTCTCTTATTTGATTCCTTCAAATGAAACAAAAATAAACCACTGCTTTAACCCACTTTCAACTGCTTAATTGCTGTTGCTTTTAACCATGTGCTAACCAAGTGCTAACCATCTGACTTTTCCTGTTCCCATCCGTCCTGTGGGGCTATTTCGTATTGCCCATCAGCAGTAATATCTGAACTTTGAGGGGTTTCTCATATGAAGAAACAATTTTTTTTTTTAAACAGAGTCTTACCTTCCTGAGGTTCTCTGGTATGGCCTTTATGTTGGGGAGGGCAAAAAAAAAAGTAAAGTTTCAAGACATTTTTGTAAGTAACACCAGTGTTATCAGGAGGTTTGGATTTCTCTTTTGAGAAAGCTAATCTTCTAGTTAGTTTTGTGTACATGTTAGTTTTCACTTTATTAAATATTAACCCTTTGGTGAAATCAACCATTTCAGTTTGGTGTTAAAGCTAATTTTGTGTATGAATTGCCAGTTCATCCTACCATTCACTATGCTGTGCATTTGATTGCCTAGATATCGTACTCGTGCCTTGCCTTATTTTTTTTTAATGAGAATATTTAGTGAATGTAAACATGGCTGGTGTTCATGCAATTTCAGTACCCCATTTGGAAGGCACACGGACGCTCAGCTGGCCAAGAATCCTCTCATACTGGAACAAAGTTTAGAAAGTAATGGTAGGGAGATAGGCTGGAATTTTAAAAACCTTAAGGGGAAAATTGTTTTTGTTGTCATGTCCTATTATGAGAAAGAGAAGGACAGCAAAACAACTATGTTCCCTGCTGCCTGCACAATAGGTCAAGTAAAAGGTACTTGTTGGACAGAGCCTTGACAGCAGCTTCAGCAATTTCTAATTCCCTCATCAATGATATAAGCTTTCCTTTCCTTTTATTCATCAGAGACAGCTAAGTGATTATTGTCAGATGGGAGGAGGTAGAGAGAAGTGCCTAGCTGAATGTAATGGGGAAAGCATTCCAAGTGGGTCCTACATGAACGCAGAGAAGCCAGCAGATGTTAGTGTCCAGATGACTCCTTTCCTTTGATTTATCAGGGGAAATGCCAACTCTCATGTTTTGTTCTATTTGCACACTTGGGGTAAAAAAAGGCAATCTTCTTTCTAACTCTGTCTGGTCTTCCACACTAATTTCTGGACCCCAGAAAGTATTTTTTTTAAACCACATATCTTTAGTGTATAAGTTTATACACTGACTTAGAAAGGAGCTGGTTTCATTTACTATCAATGTAATGTATATTTTCTAAACCATTTTCCATTTGAGGCACTTATCTTTCCTATCTAAGTAGAATTAGCTAGAGTCACAAAAACAAGATCTTCTGTCTAGAGCGTTCGGCATTTAAATGCCTTGTTGCTGTTGTTGTTGTTGTTGTTGTTTTAATGTAGTATCTCTGTTGAAAGCTAACTGATTTCTAGAGGTGCCACCTTTTAGGTACAAGGACAAAAGGACAGTCGCTTAATTGCCTTATATGTGTACAACTGAATTAACAAGTTTATACATGAAAAGATGTACAAAACAGAAGCCCGATTACTGCCCATGCAAGCAAATTAAGATTTTGTTTGTTTATTTCTCCACTGTCTTAGGGAAGGTAAAAGTTTGTGCTTGATTTGTGAAATTTATTTTCATGTATCTTTACAAATGTTACTTATAGCAATTACCTGTAGGAGAGATGCATATGAGTAGTTTTTCACATACTTCTGAAAAATTAAGCCTTTATGTTCTAGAAGTCAGAACTAATTCCAATATATAGTGCGTGGATTGAGAGGAGACTTTAAATGATACATTTTAGGAAAGTATTCCCACAAAATGTTCTCATGTGACAATTTCATATAATCTTCACATTTCCTCCTTTAAAAAGAATATCTTAGTAAATCCTCATCATGTTTTAGAGCAAACATGGCAATTAGATTTTAAGGTATTCTTATCAGAACTGAAGACTGCTACTATACACAGGAATCCTAAAATACTAATTCCATAAAATACCATTCAATCTTAGTAGTTGCAGAGTACTTTTATGCTTCATTTCATAATGGAGAATATTATTCTATTTTGTCCAATTATCAGATAGCTCTAATGAAGAAATATGAAAATGGATAACATGGTATTTACATGGTAAGATTTTCAGGTTAGGCTTGATGCTAACTGAAAATAAAACTAGAATATAGTAGCTTGTTTTAAATGATAGTTGCAAGATGAAATGGAAGTTTAATAAATAAAATGCAGAATGTGTTAGATAGCTGAAAGTTAATTTGAACTTCCAGTTAACCTAACAACACCATGGACATGATACCAATTCATATCTTTTGAGGCTAGTTTATTAAATCAATTTAAAGAAATTCCCCAAACAGGTTTTTAGAACCATCTAATCTAAAGAATTCGACTCAAGACGGACAATTTTATGAGCCTGAAATACTTATAGCTCTTATGATTTCCAGTTTGTGCAACAGCCGGGAAGAGATATCATTAATGCCAAATTGGAACATAACATTCCTTTTTCTAATGGTAGTGATTAGACGATTTAGGGGAGGGAAAGCAGAAATAAAACATTTTCATCACATAATGGAGTAAATTTAGTCTGATATTACAAAAAGCCAAGACCAAAGTTTGACTTTCTGCCATAAAATAATGTAGGTATGGGTCCTGCAAGTGTTTTGCTAAACAATAATGCTTTCTAAAATTAAATGTCTGCTGTACTTGTGGATTTTTAAATTTTTTCAATGATTTGCTTGTCACAAATATATCCGTATCAAAAGTTTAGTGGATCAGAGATGCTTTTTAGCTGAATCTGTTTTCCATTGAAATTGGCTAAAGCTATTTAAACTGGAACAAAGTATATGGCAGTCTAAATTCATAAGTAATTAGCATTTAGGGATATGTGTGTGTGTGTGTGTGTGTGTATGTGTGTGTATACACACAGATGTATACACACACATGTGTATACTTTTTAAATTATGTAACTTTTTCTAAAAGGATTAGAGATTAATGGACAGTATCAAATAATCTGCTGAAGCTAGGGACTACTGTAAAAAGGACCCTTCAAAGAAAAATAACAGTGACTTGGGGATGCTTTTAATGGTTCTTTGGTTGAAAGCCTATTATACCCAGAGGCAAAATTAATGGGGGTCTAGATCTTTCCCTGTAGACAGCTTTTCTATGGCTTTGGGAAGAAGTTATTGTTCATATGAGTCATGGATTTAAAAAAAAAATCAGTACAGGAAGATGCACTTCTATATACAGGTGACAAACCAAAATCATATTTTCATATAATATAGGGATAAACTTTCTGTTTTTCTAAAGCTTGTATCAGGTGGTTTTTTCAACATTTGCATAAAGCTAAACTTGTTCTGAATCTTTTACATAACTGTATGACATGGTTATTGCTTTTTTCAGGTAAGGGGGAGTGGTTTGGTGTCTTTAATAATCACTCAAGGAATGATCAATATTTTTTCATAATATTTTTGAACTTGATTTAAACATCTCCATTAAGTGTGGCCATTTTTTTTTAGAGCAGGCATTTATTTTCTCTAATGAGAAGAAAACAGCATGTTTCCTTTAACTTCCTTGTCACTTTAAGAGTTCTTGAAGAGCTGCTTTTATATTGACTATAAGATAAACTATGCTAGCAGGGCATATGGACGTCTCTCTACTCACATGGGTTAGTAATAGGAAAATAAACTTATTTTAAATTATACTGCAAATATGTTAACACTATCTATTGCAAGTAAGAAAGTATGCTGTCCTTTCTTGCACCTATGAATAAAACGTGAGCCTTTAACTGTTTTATTTAAAAAAAAAACCTATTATTTTTAAAGTGTACAATGAGATATCTATGTTGTCAAGAGTAAGCACTGGAGATGCTCTTTGTACAGTTTTAAATATAAATGTAGAGGTCCTGTTGCAAAGAAGCCCTCCTTTAAAATATGTTCCTTAATTTAAAAGCAATATTTAAGAAAGTTCTAAAACAAATTAAAGCCCAGTTTAGAAAAAAAAGTAGCACATTTGTGATAGTATTAGAGATGAATTTTCTGCCACATCTTTGAAAAATGAGAAGCAGATTAAAAATTATTTCTCTAATTTCTCTAATTTTTATATTTGGTTTTATCGTAAATTTTAATTGTGTGGAACTAGTTTTTGTTCTCTGTGTTTGTTTTGTCTCTACAATGCTCAGTGCTTAGAAGGCTATGGGGCATGCTGGTTCCCATAATTTACCAGTAATATAAACGAGGGGAGGTTAGAGTTCATCTTTTTTCGGTTATTGCTATTGTGGAAATAGAAAGAAAAAAATACTGGTCATTCCTATACTGGTCTCACATGTAGTATGTTGAGCATACTAATTATACACATAGGGAATAATTTTGTTAAAGAGGAGCTCTGGAACATTGTAAGGCAGATGAAGATAACAAATGCCTTTTATTTCTTAGCTGTTTGTACAAAATGGGAGCTAGAAAATTTCCATGCAAAGAATGGCCCTTTTCAGCTAGTATAAGAATCTGGTAAAACTCTTTTCCTAACAGCCTGTAAGACGACATTTGATCACACATACCAGACAAGAACTCTGCCGGAACATCCCCAAATACTGTGCGTAAGACATTTAGCCAAGTGCCTCAGTCAGGAATTTATTTTTGGTTGAAATATCCAATTAATCAAATCCAGGGTTGGTACTGAAATGTGGGTCTTAGCTCATCCCCGTGCACCTATTGTGAAATGCAGCTTTGCTTCTCACCCTAAACAGCATAGAGTTCATATAATTACGATGTTTTGCCAAAGGATATCCTGAGTAAAAGGAGTTGTGTGTTTTTTCTTCAATTAGTAAATGTTGTCTTTTTTTTTTCCTAAACAACTCAACTAGTTAAGGATAACATGCACATAGGCACTTAAACACAAATAGAATCACAGAGTTATTTAAATGTAGAACATTCTTATGCTACAATTGCTTAAATAAGACACACTATCTCTTGTCCTCCTCTCACATCCCCTCTGACTACAAGCATCTTTTCACATTAGGAATTAGACAAGCCCAACCCACACCTCTGATGAGAATTCCCTGGGTGTGGCCTCCAGAGGGCAGCCTCTTGTTTTTACGGAGGTCCATTTCCTCTCTGGGCCAGCCTTGCCGCCCAGACCTCACTCTTGCTGGGAAGCAGGTAATTGGATTTACTAATTGCTACTTAGAGATTTGTGGGCATATTTTCATCAACCTGAAGGCAAAAACACATGGAATACTCAGACGAAACATACACAGCCATACCAAAGTTAGCACTAACACTTTTAAAATGTGATGTTGGTCCATGTTTTTATAATTGTTTTTTTTTAAAGTCTTTATTTCATGGAATTTGTTCTGATTACTCACAGATGATGAGATTGTTAGACATTGAGTGAATCAGTGTAACTTTTTGTACTTATTAATACCCGTGGATAAAGCTGAAATAATTGGTAAAAAGAATTTCAGATCCTTGGGTTGGCTTGGGTACTTCCAAAATACACCTGTGTCTTGTTATGGAACCCTTAAAAATTTACATAACTCATCTTTGTTGTCACTGAAAATTGAGAACTGGTGTGCTTTTCTATGGACTCTTTGGATATTACTGTGAAACACCACAAAGGGTTGCTTTTAAGACAGATTATTAATAATCTGTTTTCTGACCTAATTTTATGTGAGAGGTACTGTAAGTATGAACAACAGTATAGCATCACGGCAACAGACTAGACTCCCAAAAATGTCAATTTCTAACTGTGTGCTCGTGCTGTCTCCTTCAGAAGGAGAAAGCCAATTGAGTGTATTTTTTTTTCCTCGTGATGTACTGCACCCCAGTATTCTAGCAATATAAACAGTGGGTAGGACCTTGTTCACCACCTGTAAAACAGGGACACTGTGTAATTTTGAGGACAAAAATCATCAAAAAAATTTTCTTAGACAAACAACTTAATGGCCTTTGAAACAAGGAGAAGTGATATAACACAGGTTACCAAGGCCTAATTTAGCTTCTCTCCCAATCAGGGTTTAGGTAGCAGGGTTATTAAGAACAGTTGACACAATTTCTCAGGATAAAGACAAGGTAGCAAAGCATTGAATCTCTTTCTGACTTGGACTGTCTGCCAGATCCTGGTTTACAAGGCTGGCTTTCTGCCTAATCCCCAGCATTTTCATCAGATTTGAGGACTGAATAAAGTGAACCATTGGGTATTAGAGCATATTTCTAGAGCACCAGAATCTCTTCTATAAATAGAATAACATCACCATTCTATTTTAACCAATGTCCAAAATCCAAGAACACACACACGAAAATTTATATATATTTCATACTTGAATATATGTAAATCAGACCACTATATGCCTAAAAATACTTTTATTTATCTGGCTACAGAAATTCTCATGCTGCAAGGGTAGGTAACAACTTGATAGTACATGTATCTATTTTTAGTATTTTTATTAAATTTAAAAAGCCAAGCAATCACCTTGAGATATATCTAATAATTCAAGAAAGTGACATTTCAACAGAAAGCCACCATACTCATAAATTGACCAAAACTGCTCTGCTTTTAAATTGTGAAAACAACACAAGAAGACAAAAAGTACCCTATATGCATGTTTCCTTTTTTTTTTTTTAATCAGGAATCATAGATACTTTCTGACACCACAAATGAATATTGATGATAGCGGAGAGCCGACTCCTTCAGGAAAAAGTAGAGTAGACAAGTTCTGTTATGGCTTTGAGAATCTGTTTCATGGTTTATATATTGAACGCATAGCGACAGTCTTATATCTCTTGACTTCTGGACCTTTAGACCTGTATGCATTGAAGCATATTACCACTCACTGCCAGAGTAGAAGAGATTTGCTCTGCTGTCCAGCTAAGAGTAATGTAGTAACTCCCTTGCCTCACCTTGGTTTTCTTCCTTTGCCACCTCTCACCTTCCTACCCTCTCCTTATTCTTCCTTTTCTTCTTTCTATCTTAATGAATTATCTTCCTATAAAATCACTAAGTGGAGCTTTGTTCTCTAAAGTGCATGATAATCTCTACCACCTGGACTTCCTTTTGTGTCAACAAGCAGGAAATTTAATTCTTAATTTATAGACATTTTAAGTTAGCTTTACAAAACAGCTGTATAGATAAATAAGGGAGCAGACTCTTCATTTGTTTATGAAATATGCCATGATTTGTGTGTTTGTTTTTAAGACCTTACATGTGAAGTCTAGCCTATTGGTAATTTCTAGAAAAAATTTGATTACAAAAAGAACAATAGTGTTTGAAAGTCCAAACAAATGGCATATCCTCTTAGGCATTTTTTTCTTTTTTTTTTTTCTTTTTCCTATTTTGTTCTTCTAATGATAACAATTAATAAATGTTTTTCTGACAGGGATGTAGCCCTGAATTCTTAAAAAATTACATTGCCTTATTTGGTTTTGATGATGGAGAGATTCTCCATTTTACAGATGCAATAAAGCAGACTCAGAAGTTAAGTTACCTGCTTGCAATTACACACTCGGGAAGCCTTTATAACTCTCTCCTACCGAATCTTGCTGCCTCAGCATTTAATAAAGAAAAAAAAAGTACATTTTTAAAATTCTCTCAATATATAAGAAGTAGTTTGTCATTCCTTATCAAAATTAAAAACACAAATCTAACATCACTAAATTTAGATATACTCTTTTCATATTGAAAAGGTAGGGAAAGTGTAATATGCAGTCATTAGCTGTGTGACTAAAACTCTGAAATAAGTTGTATTTGTAATTGAAAATGATTCAAGGGACTGTTTTCTAAAATGTAAGAGAAGTCACTAAGCCTGAGTCACTAGGCTCGGTTGGCCCTTAGTCATTGCTATATCACTGCGATAGGAGATGTCATTTCACTTGTTTCCTTATTTGTAAACTATGTAGTCCGAAGCCACCTCCTGGAGGGGCACAGAGATGTGACCGAGATAATGAGTGTTGTAGCTTTACTGCCTATGAGTTCTCCTTACTCCTGTCTCATTACTTCCCTCATTCGCACTCACCCACACAACCTGTGACTGCTTCCTGAGCATAATATTGATGGAAGTTGTTGAATCTGTAGATTCTTTTCTATTGCAAGATGGAGAGAGCTAAGCAGGGGACTTATGCAAGGCCCAATTATTACTCAGTCCTAGTGTGAAGTCTGTCAAATAGCAATCCTTGGTATGAAGAAATAAATACATTTGGACGTGATTAATACACATTGCAATGTGGGCTAACTTAATTGACTGTCTAGCGGATCTGATACAAAGAAAGGAGTTTTAATTGGGAAAGACCTATGGAAACAATGCAAAGTTAATTAGAGCATAGGAGAGGTATTTATGGGGAGTTTTGGACAAATGCAGGGTAATCAGATTCTTATGTTTTTACTACATGTCAGGCACTTTTCTGTGTACTTTCCATGCTTCATTCCATTTAACGTTGCCAACAATCTTAAGAGGTTGATACTAATGTATAAATTTTAAATGAGAAAATTGGGGGAAACGTAACTTGTTAGGGTCATATAACTGTTACATAGTAGGATATGGATTCAAACCCAAGCAGTCTATTCATGGAACCTGTACTCAACCATAAGCAATCATATAGTCATTGAGATCCTCAGTGGAAGAAGGGGAACAAATGGTGACCAGGAAGTAGGGGTGTCTCAAAGAGATCGACGAATCATAGGCAAACTTTGTCCACTTCATAGTTTGAGCCAATATGACCACCACAGTGATGTGATAAAAGCATGAAACATCGAAGTCTTATAGACCTGAGTACAAATACCTACTCTGTCATGGTGAGCTTCAATGCGATTATTTCACTGATAGAGGTTTCATTTCACCAGGAAAGGAACTGTAATAACGTTTGCAAATTGTCTCATACTCAGTGGATGGCAGATCTGACCACCCTGGCCACCCATTTGTATGATTCAGGGACTCTTTTATTTAGAAAAATTCCACCTAACTCAAAATGGTTTAGGAAAGAAAAGAGATTTTAAAGTTCTCATTACCATACATCATCATGTTCAGGATATTCTGGATTTGGTCACAGCTGGAGATGGAAAATCAAACCATATGATTAGGACCAGATCTGTTATCCCTTACTCCCTCCCAGCCTTCCATCTTAGTCCTGCTCTCCTCTTCCATTGCTTTATTTAGAGTCAGGCTCTTAGTTTACAGTGGTAGGAATATACCCAATGACTATAGGGTCATTTAAGAAATCTCCATGTAAAGAGAGCATCTTTTTTTGCCAAAAAATTTCAGGATAAGCATGACTGGAACAACTTGGGTCACTTGCCCTGAACCCATGAAATATGTTATTTATCTAGGCTGAGCATTGTGTCATCCCTGGATTTAAAAGTTGGGCACAGCATTACTTAACTAAATAGAAAGAGAGTTTTGCTGTTACAAGAAGGAAAATGACTAGATTTAGGGCAGGCAAAAGCAGCCAACATCCAGTTCCCAAGCTCCAGGCCTTGACCTCAGAAAAGATGCCACCTGGCCTTAATGCTGGTGCAGGCTCTTGGAGGACCCCTGCTGTTCCAGGCACTAGTTGGTGGGTCAGGGGAAGATCCAAGGAATTCTAGGGAAAGATCCATTGTAGTTGAGGATGTGGAGAGGAATGACACTGAGAGGCTTAAAGCAATGGCCATTTACCGTTATGGAAACATTCAGTAATTTGACAACAGGTATGACTTTTTCAGGGTGGAAATGCTGAATATCAGAGGTTAAGGGCTGAGTTGAGTTTCATTTAATTCTATTTGGGTCCTTACTTCCTCTTTTTTAATACAGTAGTCAGGTACTTCTAGAACTTGAGGATTCTTAGACTCTAAATTCAGTAGAGCTGAAAGCAGCTGCCCGAAGGTATGTGCAGGGCCAGTTGTGCATAGGTCAATACTTCAAATTGTTGTTTTGTGTGTGCGGGGGGGGGGGGGGGTGGTTATTTCAAATTTACAACCACCCTGTTACCCCAACTCCCTATATATTGCTACAGATGCAACAGAATGAACAAAAATACGATACATTTTCCTCCCTGCTGTAGCCCAAAATGAACAGGAATTTTTTAGGAATAATGTATTTCTTCAGTAAGTACCAACATGTTGCTATTATAAGCCAAGCACTGTTTTAGATGCTGGGAATGCAGAAGCAATCAGCAGACAAGTTCCCTGCGTTTAAGGCAGTTTGCATTCTAGGGAAGGATACAGACAATGAAAAGCAACAGCAACAGCAAAACACAACTAAGATAGTTTCAAAAAGTGAGAAATGCTGTTAAATAATAAAACAGGCAAGTAAATGAAACAAAGAAACACTGGGGACTCTGGTGAAGCAAAAAAAAAAAATATTTAAGTCGAGGCATAAAAGAAGAGGGAGCCAGCTATGTGAAAGTTAGAGGAAGAGCATTACAGCTTCCCTCCATGGAGGGAATAAGTTTCTGCTCCTGGAAGAAACTGAAGGCAAATGCAGCCGAAGTGGAAAGGTACTGGTTTCATGAGTTGAACCCTGCTTTCATATTCTAATTAAAACAATCTTTAAATACTATTAAGGAAAAATTTGAAAACAATGTGATTATGATCACAATAGCCTCAACATAGTTTAAACACACATGAAATGTCCTATCTGGGTAATACATTTTCAGTCTGTGTTCATATGCTTATATTGTTTTATGGTTATGGTATCATGGAATACATGCTCTTTCCACCCTGACTTTCAAAATGCGTTCTTAGGTGTCTTGCAGGTGTGTATTTTCATTCTCCATTTTCATCTTTAGAAGTGAACTCCTTTTCTTTCGTGGCATGTATTCCTTAGACACTCTCTATATATCTTTTGTTGAATCTTAATAACCTTTCTCGTTTTGCCCTCCTTTCTAAGGGAATCGCACATGTGGCCTACCCCCTAATTTTATTATTTCTCTGAATTTGAGTGAACACCTTGGCTTTTTATCACAGCAATGATTTTTTCAATGTAATTTCCTTTTGAGTATATATTCAATGATATCCTCCAAAACTCTAATTTAGATTTTTGAAACAAAAGTAAATAAACACTGGAAACATAATGAAACAAATCAGTTTGTGTCGACTGTCATTTAGACAACACAAGTCTCAGAGCATTAACCGGAAATTATTTCTCCTTTATCTAGTTTCATATCCTGGTTTCGAGAACTCAATAACCCAAGTCTACCTAGGTCATCTTGTGATAGTAAACTGGGTGCTTACAGAGGCATATTAACTTCTGTGAGATTACAGTACTACTCAATATGCTGCAGTGGTGATGAAGTAATAATTAAAGCGTCAATCTCAAATGGCCTTCTATTTTCCCTTAAGATTCCTCTGGACATTATACTCTGATAATATTATATTTTGAAAATGGAATTTTCTTTGCTGAAATGGCACAAACCCACCTATGTGTGAATACAGCAAGGGTGTTTAATAAACTATTCTGGTCAATAAGCGATAGGCTCTGTTTTCCTTATCTGTAGAAACGAGGCTCTTTAGTATCCTAAATATCTTCTGTTTTAGTACATATATACAGGTATACTTGCATATATTTGGATTTTACAAATATTGCTGATTGCCCCACTAACTGCAAGTGTTTCAGGATTTTGCAGTGGTATTTTTTTTTTTATCATCTCTGACTTGCCAATGCTTGAGAGACAATAGAAAAGGAGTGTTCTAGAGAATTGTGTGTGAGTGAATGAATCCACTAAATCTATATTTTCTAATGTTTTCAAATGACAGCCAAACTCAATACACAAGTTCAATAAAAAAACTCAAACAGAAGTTCAATAAAATATTTTTATGGTGTTGTGTTCTAATACTTCCTTTTCAGTTCTCTTTTTTCCTAATTCATTAAATAACACTACTGGTCATGGCCAAGTAAGTTAATTTAACAACCTACTAATAGGTAACAATCTGTAGTTTTAAAAATACTTCTTTAGAAGTATTACCAATTTTCAAAGAATTAGAGTACATTTAAGATCCCATTAAGTGTATGTAAGTACAATTGATACTCAGAAATTTGCAGTGGCTTATTTTGAATATAAGGGATCATCATTCTGTAAATGTGTGAAATTTAATAGAATTCCCATACCAGAATTATAGTGTTCTTGCTATACTCACATAGGGGTAATTTTGTGTAAATTTGCACTGGGTTATTTTTTTAATTAATTTATTTTTTGGTTTTTACTTAAATTCCAGTTAGCTAACATTAGTGTCATATTAGTTTCAGGTGTACAATTTAGTGATTCAACAATTCTATACAACACCTGGTTCTCTTCACGGCAAATGCACTCCTCAATCCCCACCACCTGCTTCATATGTTGCCCCCATCCAACTCCACTCTGGTAACCATCAGTTTGTTCTTTATAGTCTGTTTGTGGTTTTCCTCTCTCTCTTCCCCCCCCCCCCCCCATGATGGTTTTGGTGGTTAAATTCCACATATGAGTGAAATCATACGGTATTTGTCTTTCTCTGACTGACTGACTTCCCTTAGCATAATACCTTCTAGCTCCATTCACATTGTTGCAAATGGCAAGATTTCACTCTTTTTTATGGCTGAGTAATATTCCTATGGAATTTTATATATGTATATAATGGAATTACATGTATATAATGAAGTTACATACATATATATATGAAATATATATGTATACATACACATAAACATGAGAATGCAAGTATCCCTTAAAACTAGTATTTTTGTATTCTTTGGGTAAATACCTACACTGTTTTCCAGAGTGCACTGTAGTAACCTTTTTTAAGCCCACAACGAATCTGGCACTAATATTGTTATTGGTCATTCTCACTCGAGCAGATCCATGTTAGTCTGCTACGTTCTGAGAAATTCAGTTAATAGCTACTGGTTATAATAGCTATCAGTTAAAAACTATTACTCTCTTTTTGCTGAAACTGGGTCAATGTGTTGTACTCCTTTTTGGTATGGATAAATTTTCTCATAGAGACACACAGATACACAGTGGTTAGAAATTGTTTCTCTTCCTTTAAAGTAGTGAGCAGAGAACTAGCCTATGGAACCAACGCACAATAAATACTGTGCATAGGGTATTTAGAATTTTGTGTTCAAATTTGAAAACAAGCAAATACTATAAACCCCCTCAGTCTGTCACTAAGTTAGTGATGTTGTGATTTTATTAGATGATCTCTCTGATACCTTTCATTATTAACATATTTTAGAGTTATATGTTCAAATTTAAAAAACAGTGTGAGAACCTTCAATCTGCCATTAACTTCATGATGTGGGGATTTTACTAGATGGTATCTCTGAAACCTGGCTGGCTCAGTTGGTAGAGCATGTGATTCTTAGTTTTGTGGTTTTGAGTTCGAGCCCCATGTTGGGTGTAGAGATTACTTAAAATCTTAAAAAAAAAGAAAACTGCCAGCACTCCTGGCAAATTTGGAGGGTAAGCTAAATCATGTGTGTTTTATAGGAGTCCTGACATGAGAACAACTGCTATTTTAACAGATGTTTGGATCTCTTAAAGAGCCCTCCAAGTTACCACATCCAAACCTGAACTCAATCTTTTTACTAATAAATCTAGTCCTTCTCCAATGTCTTTGATCCTAATGAATGATTCCACCATCTAACGAGTTGTGTTATTTGGAAACTTATTGTCATAGGTCTCTCGTCCTTACCCCAAAATCCAAAATAAATGAAGTCTTAATCATTTTTGGCTCACAAATATCTTTAATCTCTACCTCTATTGCCACAGCATAGTCAAATCAACCTGGTCTTCTTAATCCTACTGTTCTTGACTTTCAAGTCCATGTATTATCTGGACTCTACTATTCACCAACCTAATTTCTCATATTACTCCTCTCATCTTCATGCTCTGGGCGCATTGTCCTTCTTTCAAATTTTTAGTATTCCAGTCTCTTCCTGCCTCAGGACCTTAGCACATGCTGCTCCCTCTGCTTCAAGTACTGTGGAATGTATCTGCTATGGGCAGACAATAACATTGTAAAATCAGAAATATAATATGGCTGGTTGTTTAGAAATAAATGTTTATTATGTCTGAGAACAAATGTTTAGTTTTTACAGATTACAAGAGTTTGGATGTCTCACTTTTAAAAATTAACTACAGAACTGTCAAACTGTGATAGAGAGGGATTTGAACAATAATTGAAAAAAACATTTGTTTTTTTTACATTTTAGGAAACTCTAGAGTTTAAGTTTGAATATGTTAAATACTTAACCGCTTTTAAAGAGGAAATGTATTTATAAATTAATATGTTACAGGTGAGGATACCCATGAGACTAAGTAAAAGAAATCTTGAGTGGGTTGTAAAGAAGTGCTTTAAATACACATCACTGAAATTTTAACCTTAGGATTTTTTTTCCAATTATTTTTGTAATGTGTTTTCTTAAAATCATGGCATCACAGATTTTTTTTCTTATTTGTTTCTTTTCTTTTTAATGGGAACACTCTGTGATCTAACATCCTCTGGGTGTGAAAACACATCTCCAGAAAATATCTGACAAAAAATGCAGTGAAAAATAAATCTTCCTAAATATAAAATAGTGAGACTGTAACAAATACAGGATGATATGATCTTTAAAATTCTTTGATTCATGATTACTCTTTAAAAAAATCTGAGATATGTTTTCATTTCTGTACTTTTCTTCAAACAATGCATTATAATATTATAACAATGAAGAATTAATGTTTATCATCACAGTGCAAAAACTCAGGTTGAACTTGAGTGCTCTCTGACTGCAGGACCCATTTTTATGTTGTTTCCAGTTATATCCTCATTGTTGACCTACCTAGCAGTGCTTAGCACTTACTAAGTAAGCACTTAAAAATCTTTGATGAATATTACTGCTTAAATTATCCTTGTTGATTTTGTTTCATTTATTTCTCTCTCATTCCTAGTTTTCTTCAAACTAATATAGTAGCTTAATGTCTGATCTTGGTAATAGGAATCTACATGAGCTGGAATTATAGTTGACTTTCATTTTTAGTCCAGGCAAAATATGACTTCTTTGTTTTTATTAGTCTTTACTTCCCCAAATAAATTGGCCAGAGAGCTCACTATTAAGTTCAAAATGAATGTGTTTTAAGTGTTTACTTTGTGATAATTAAGAGTGTAAACATAATGAAGAATATATTTCAATTCTACTTTAGTGGGACCACTATTTTAGATTTTGGGGGTCAATGCGAACTATTTTAAAATACATAATCATTCTTTTGCTTTACCTAATCCTTTTACCCTCCTCTTCATCTTTTCTTAGTACTGTTTTTAACCTTTTCCTCAATTAAATCCTACGTCTGTATTACATTCAAAGCACGAAGAGTTCTATTACTAAAAAACAAAGACACTCATTCTGTATAGATTTTCTAAATATGTTTAATTCTCTACTTTGGAAACTTTTTAAGTTTAGTTTGTTGCCAGTAAAGAACAGTGCTTTTAAGGAAATATTTTAGCTTTTAAGTGAAGAAGTATTCTATAAAATACTTAAAATATTCAAATAATCACAAAATGTATAAATTGAAAAAATAATCTTTCAGATTCCTTGTTACTTTCCAGATGTAATCACTGTAAAAAGTCTCTTGTATCTACTAACAGAAATATGTGCATATGCAAACATACATTACATTTAAAATCATTCTATTAAATATAATGTACTACACATTTTAAATTATTAGATGATTCTATGTTGGGTAATATTTTACACAAAGTATCATTTTGTAATGTACATACATTTTTAATTTTTTTAATGTTTATTTTTGAGAGAGAGAGAGAGAGAGAGAGAGAGAGAGAGAGAGAGAGAGAGACAGCACGAGCGGGAAGGGTCAGAGAGAAAGAGAGACACCTGAGGCGGGGCTCGAACTCAAGACTGGGGAGGTCATGACCTGAGCCAAAGTCAGTTGCTTAACTGACTGAGCCACCCAGGTGACCCATGTAATGTATATTTTTTATATTAGAAAGTTATATAAGTCATTTTGGTTAATGTAACATGAAATAATTCTATAAAATGTGTTAAATATGGGGCACCTGGGTAGCTCAGTCGGTTAAGTGTCCAACTTCGGCTCAGGTCATGATCTCACGGTTTGCTGAGTTCAAGCCCTGCATCGGGCTCTGTGCTGACTGCTCAGAGCCTGGAACCTGCTTCTGATTCTGTGTCTGCCTCTCTCTGACCTTTCCCTGCTCTCTCTCTCTCTCTCTCTCTCTCTCTCTCTCTCTCTCTGAAAAAATAAAATAAGCATTAAAAAAAATGAAAAAAAAAAGTTAAATTCAAGTGATCTAAGTTACTTTAAGCCAATTCAGTTTTATATTTTTAACTATTTTTGGCATAATTTGTGATGATTGTGTCAATACACGTAAGATATTAAATGATTTTATAGATTTGATTATGTTTAAGGATTAAAAAAAATGTTTGTTTATTTTGAAAGAGAGAGTGCAGGCACAGGAACGGGGGAGGGGGAGACAGGCCCTGTTAGTGCAGGGCCTGATGCAGGGTTTGGTCCTACAAACCACAAGACCCTGACCTGTGCTGAAATCAAGAGTCAGAAGCTTAACTGACTGAGCCATCCAGGTGTCCCATATTTAAGGATTTTTTTTAAAGTTCCTCTTTTATTGAGTCGCCTGGGTGACTCAGTTGGTTGAGCTTCGGACCTCGGCTCAGGTCATGATCTCACGGTCCGTGAGTTCAAGCCCCGCATCGGGCTCTGCTGACAGCCCGGAACCCAGAGCCTGCTTCAGATTCTGTGTCTCCCTCTGTCTGACTGTCTCCCGTTCATGCTCTGTCTTTCCCTGTCTCAAAAATAAATAAACATTAAAGTTCCTCTTTTATCATGTTACAAAGTATTCTTGGGTAACAGATATTGGAATGTCTTGTTTAAAATTAATATTTTTATCAATAATGTTGTTATAGATCATAATTTATGTGGTTTTAATGTTTGAGTTCCTTTATATGTTCAGACACTATTACAAATAAAAATTTTATAATCACAATATATATTTGGTTGGGGGTTGCAGTAGGCTAACCTTAAGGATTTTAAAGTATCTCAAAATGTAAAATGTTTTAAGAATTATCTTGCACATTTTAGCTATGCGACAAATATTTTAAAACAAAAAGAATATGGAAGTTGTTTCAAGAAATAGGAAGTTTTTAGGAGTCCTTAGAAAGTTCATTAACTTTAATAATAATAGTTTGCATGTAGAGAGCTTTAATTACATGCCGTGTGCCTTTCTAAGAATTTTTGTGCATTACTCATTTAATCATACTTCAAACCATTTGTGAGGTTTGTACTTTTGTGCCCATTTTGGAAATGAGAAAATGAAAGGTCACAGAAATGATGCTGTTTGCTTCCAGCCGCTCCGCTGGTAAGTGTTACAGCTGGGATTCAGTGAGGAAGGTTTGCCTTTATTGTTGATAGGATCTAGGTCACTGAGCATTAGCTTAAAAGTACTCAGTGTCAACAACCTGTAGTCCACAAAGAGCTTACCTTTTGGGGGGACAGATAAGAAGTGGAAAAAAATGAAAGAAAAAAGGGGAGAGGGAGGGAAGGAGGAAGAAGCAGGAAAGAAGGAAATGATTCTGGGTGTAGTATGTTTTATTTTGGTAAGTGCTGTCAAAGAAGTAAAAACAAACAACAACAACCAAAAACAAAACAAAACAAACAACAACAACAAAAAATAACAAGGAAAGAAAGTAGAGAGTGCCAGGTTTCCAGGAAGAAGGTGGAATGCATTTTATTATTTCTTTTTGTGCTGAAACTACCTTTTAAGTATCTTTTTTTTTTTTTGCAATTTAAAGTTGAAATTTATTTCAATTACAATTCTTTTGTTATGCGTTAAAGCTGTTTTAACCTTTAGAGGCATACGATTATTTCAGAATAGGTCTTTTTTTAAAAAATTTTTTTTCAACGTTTATTTATTTTTGGGACAGAGAGAGACAGAGCATGAACGGGGGAGGGGCAGAGAGAGAGGGAGACACAGAATCGGAAACAGGCTCCAGGCTCCGAGCCATCAGCCCAGAGCCCGACGCGGGGCTTGAACTCACGGACCGCGAGATTGTGACCTGGCTGAAGTCGGATGCTTAACCGACTGCGCCACCCAGGCGCCCCACAGAATAGGTCTTCTTAATGATTCATTGTGTATGAAGACATTGGACGATGCAATTAGCTTTTTAAAAATTGAATTGTAATTAATATACAATGTCCTATTAGTTTCAGATGTACAATAAGATTCCACAAGCCTATACATTTCTCAGTGCTCATCATGATAAGCATGCTGTTAATCCCCTTTATTTCGCCCTTTCCCCCCACCCACATCCCTCTAGCAACCACCAGTTTTTCTCCGTATTTAAGAGTCATTTGTCTCTGTCTTTGTGTGTGTGTGTGTGTGGTTTGTTCACTTGTTTTGTTTGTTAAATTTCACATATGAGTGAAATCATAGGATATTCTCTGACTTATTTTACTTAGCATTATACCCTTAGCATTAGATGCATCCATGTTGCCCATCCTCCTTTTTTATGAATGATACCCCATTGTATATATATGCCACATCTTCATTCTCCATTCAGCTATTGATGGACCCTGGGTTGCTTCCATATCTCACCTTTTGTAAACAATGCAGCAACAAACATAGGGGCACATATATCTCTTTGAATCAATGTTTTTGTTTTCTTTGGGTGAATACCCAGCAGAATTACTAGATGATACGGTAATTCTATCTTGAGTGTTTTGAGGAAACTCCATACTGTTTCCCACCATGACTACCCCAATTTGCATTCCCACCAACACTGCACAGGGGTTCCTTTTTCTCCACATCCTTGCCAATGCTTCTTATTTCTTGTCTATTTTGAATTTAATCATTCTGACAGGTGTAAGATGATATCTTATTGTGGTTTTGATTTGCATTTCCCTGATGATGAGTGATGCGGAACATCTTTTCATGTGTCTGTTGGCCATTTGTATATCCTTTCCGGAAAAATGTCTATTCAGGCCCTCTGTCCATTTTTAATCAGATTATTTGTGTTTGGTTTTGTTTTGTTGGTGTTGAGTTGTATAAATTTTTATAAATTTTAGATATCAACCCTTATTGGATATATCATTTGCAAATATCTTCTCTCATTGAATAGGTTGCTTTGTCATTTTGTTGACAGTTAACTTCACTTTGCAAAGGCTTTTTAATTTGGTGTAGTCCCACTAGTTTTGCTTTTTTTTCCCTTACCTGAGGTGATGTATCTAGAAAGATGCTTCTACAGCTGATGTTAGAGATTACTGCCCCTGTTTTCATCTAGGAGTATTATGGTTTCATATCTCACACTTAAGTCTTTAATCCATTTCAAGTTTATTTTTGTATATTGTATAAGAAAGTGCTCCAGTTTTATTCTTTTGCTCGTAGCTATCCAATTTGTCTAACACCATTTGTTGAAGAGACTTTTATCCCCCACCGTATGTTCTTGCTGCCTATGTCATAGATTTACCATCTAAGTGTGGGTTTATTTGCGAGGTCTCTATTCAGTTCCATTCATCTACGTCTGTTTTGTTGCCACTATCATCATATGGTTTTGATTATTACAGCTTTGTAGTATGTCTTGAAATCTGGGATTCTGATACCTCCAGCTTTGTTCTTTCTCAAATTGCTTTAGCTAATTGGGGTTCTTCTGTGGTTCCATACAAAGTTTAATATTATTTCTTCTAGTTCTGGTATTTTGATAGGGATTTCATTAAATCTATGGATTACTTTGGTTAGTATGGACATTTTAACAGTATTCATTCTTTGAATCCATGAGCATGAAATATCTTTCCATTTGTTGGTGTCATCTCCAATTTCTTTCATCACCAATGTTTTATAGTTTTCAGAGTACAAGTCTTTCACCTCCTTGGTTAAGTTTATTCCTATTTTATTTTGGGGGGTATAATTGTAAATTGGAATGTTTTCATAATTTCTTTCTGCTACTTCATTATTAGTATATAGAAATACAACACATTTCTGTTAATTAATTTTGCATCCTGGAATTTTACTGAATTCATTTATCAATTTTAGTAGTTTTTGGTGGAGTCTTTAGAGTCTTTATATATAGTATTATGTCATCTGCAAATAGTGAAAGTTTTACTTCTTTCTTACCAATTTGGATGCCTTTTATTTCTTATCTGATTACTGTGGCTAGGACTTCCAGTACTAGATTGAATAAAAGGGGTGAGAATGGACATTCTTACCTTGTTCTTGGTCTTAGAGGAAAAGCTCTCAGTTTTTCATTGAGTATGATGTTAGCTATGGGTTTTTCATATATGGACTTTACTATGTCGAAGTACGTTCTCTCTAAACCTATTTTGTTCAGAGTTTCTATCACCAATGCATTTATCAGAATAGGGTGGTAGCTGAAAGGTCACATTTGAGCACATAGATCTGACGTGAGAAACTGAGCTTTGGTAATATGTGGGACCATGCGTGGTGACTTGACAACAGAGGCCCTTGTGCTTTAGGTAAAGTAGTGAAGAAAGTACCCCAAGTTTCAGTTGAGGTAGCATGGGGGCAGATGGCGTGGGGTACTGGGTTGACTTGGCTTCTATTCTGAATGAGATGGGAAACTGTGGTAGAGATCCTCCCCCAAGGAATGTCGTGAAAAACCCAAGACTGGAAAGCAACCTGGCCATGTGTGCGAGTCGCCCATTCAGACCATATGTTACCATGTATGGAAGACAAAGAAGCAAAAATTGTACAAAAGGCAACCCCCTTCTGCACTCGGGACTCAGCCTTTTGGGATCCTAGCCCGCAGAGCCCATGCGAGCACGAAGAAAGTTGCTTGCTGGAAAGAAAAGCCTCAGTGTCCCAGCTCTGTGTGTGTGTGTGTGTGTCTCCCCATTACAAAATCATTGAAATGTTTTGAACAGAAGGGTAACATGTTCCTACTGAGATTTTTTTAAGAGTCATTTTGAATAAAATGTTTTTGCTAGATTGATTGAGTAGGGCAAGGGCACAGAGGAAATTTGCTCTTTTGTAGGCTATTATAGTTGAGGCAAAATTGCCCTATATCTTCTCTCTGTGTGTTTTCCTAGATTTTGTGGCCTTTAAATACATTAAAAGACCAAGAGAAAGTTCGGAAATATGTTACTATAGAATGTTTATTTAAAAATGGGTTCAACTTCCACCATGTGAGTCAGAGCCCATCATAACACTGATTTTATTTTATTCTTTTTTAGCATTTTATACATGCATTTCCCAGCCACCTTGCCATCTAATTCATTGTCTTGGGGCAAGTAGATACAAGTTGGGTTATCGTTAAAGCATCTGGGAAAGTGGCAGAGAAAATTTTTTTCCCTATGCTTGAAAGACTTACTAATGCACTTTCAAAGTCAGAGGAAGAGAAACATTAAGGGTTCATGAATATAAAGTGAGTGCAATTGGTTCTAAAAGCCATCCTCCGTAAAATACCTGGATTGGCATTGATATTCAAGAAAATTGTTTTTAGACAAAATGCTTTTGCTTTTCAATATTTTACATTTAATTTCATTTTACACAAGAATATATCAATGTCAACATTTAAATGATACCCGCTGTGCTGAAGACTGATTTTGAAAATTGTCAGACATTTGATGTTATTCTCTAAAAGTAACCATCACCTAAATGTTGCTTATAGTTAAATATATATCAACAAATTAACAATTAATAGGTATTTATAATCCTTATAACTGTGATGAACTATATTTCAGTCAGTATGTACTCCTGGTGCTTTAGGTACATGGCAAATAATTTCTCATTGTTTACTATGAGATGAGCATTCAGCCACATTTTCCAGATTTTTTTTTTCTAAAGGCTTTGTTTTTTCAAGGAGCATATAAGATAGTTAGAGTAAAGAAAGATCCAAAAATGCTTTCACTGAAAGTATAAGACAGTCTATTATCTATTGGTAAAGTTAAAAATAAAAAAGGATAAATAAACAAATACAAGTTACTTTAGGTTAAGGCGTTTACTAAGGTTTCATGGCCTCTTAAGTCTATTTAGTCATGAGAACTGGGAGCCTCACAAGTCAGGAAGATAGAATTCCAGTTGGTAAAATTGAGAAAATAACCTCCTAGGATATTTCAACTTTCTACCTTAGAATATAGTATACGTTATTTACTTTTTCTATTATAACATGAGCTCCTGGAGAATAGGGAGAATGTCTACATTGTCTCTGTATCCCAAACAATATCTTATACATAGTTGATACTGAGTAAATACTTACTGATTGAATGAGGTATGTGTATTCTTCTACGATGGTAATACATAACCTTTTATTAGGAGAAATGGGATATTATTGCTTGTTTGACAACACGGATTATGTTTCTCAAATGTGATATTTTTGGCTTACTGAAAACAACTTTACCGTTCCTAGGTGGAAATATTTAAAACTAACAAAATTTTATCTCTAAAGAGGATTTCTCAAGTTTTGTACTTCAAAACTATTATTAGTTTCAGTCAAATTTATGATATGAGAAAAGCGACATGTTAATTACTAACAGTAGTAAGCAGGAATAAAAAGCAAAATTGTATTTTTTATGCTTTTTAGACATAAAAGTAGTTTTTTAATCACGTAAAAAAATAAACTTTTGTGTGTGTGTGTGATTTGGGAAGATTTGTATTGCCCTTGTATGTAGAGGACTACACAACTGTGTAATGTACGCATAAGCAAATTGCTCGTATTTCAACTCATTTCCCATTTTACTTCCACTTTCTTATTATCATTGTGTACAATGCCCTAGTTAGATGGATAAACCCATTCTCATTTGTAAGCTTTAATGAAATATATTCAAGCTGCTGCCATAATAAAATATATTCAACCTACTGAGAAATAATGCATGCAAAGTGATTAGTATGATGCTTGACACAGACAAATGCTCAATAAATGATCATTTTATCTACAATGCCTATTATTATTCTTCCTAATCTTCTTGGAGTTGTTCACTTTCTGAAATGCTTCAGAGATCACTTCTACCAACTACCTTCTGAACTCCACATGGTTCCACATACCTCCGCCTGGTGATTGGTTAATATCTTTGGTAGCTTCTGAGTCATGCTTCATCAGGAAACCAAGGGTGTGATTTGCATCCTAGCATATCCTCCTTCCTCCTGCTCACTGTCACTTCTATTTTTGCTTTAGAGCACAGGGTTCTTAAAGGCATCTTATTCCAAGGCTTCCTATATACACAGATTTTCTACCTGCTTCTCTATAAGAAATGTGTATTTGGTAACAAATGTTTACTAGAAAAAGGCAGCTATAGCTAGGTTAATACCTAAGGCCAAAGCTTTTCATTTCTTCTAAATCCTCTAGTAGTTCCCCTCTGTAGACTACTACCAATTTTCTGCCCCAGTTCTCCCAGGGTTCCTGGTCCAGTTAATTTACTTAAACCGATCAAAAATGATTTGAGTACCTATAGTTAATCCATTGACAAGCACATATTGAATTCTTACTTTATCCAGGGATGTTTGTTCAACACTAATTCCGGATACCTTATCCTGGCATCCATGTTGCCTCAAGAGTTTCAAAATATTCAGAATTGTATGCAAAATGTGGTGTGCATGTTTGCATATGCAATTTCCTAGTCCCCGGGAATGAACTCACAGTTTCTATCGGATTGTCAAAGGGTGAAGACTCTAAAGAGATTTAAGATTTACTCTAGAGAGGCAAAAATGGATAAAACATATTTTTCTGGTTGAGGAGTTTGCAATAGAATTGAAATTGACATAGTAAATGGAAGTATCAAAATAGGGGTGAATGGTATAGTATATAATATTTACGAACAGAAAAATCACTTAGTGATAAATTGGAGGGAAGAACTTTATCTGGCCTAAAAATAAGTTACTTGTTAAAGTTTCATGGGATTTCCATCCTGTGAGGAAAAGAGTATGAACAAGGCCTTGGGATTAGTATTGATTAGAGTGTTTGGGAAGATAATAAAGAGGCTAGGTCTTGAATAATACTGGATTATAAGAAAAAGTTATTGAGTACATGAGATCTTAGTAATTCCCATGATATAAAATGCTAAATAGTAAAAAGATACATGGCAGATTATCTTTTAGCTAATCTTCCTTAGATTTAAAAACATTTAGGTTCTGAAACCCGTAAATAATCTTGAAAAATTGTTTTGTAAAATAATTCTTAATAACAGCATAATACATCATTAAGAAATGTGCTGTGGCACTAAGTACAGTTCTTTAACAGCATATTATAATAGCTTACACTGACCTAGACCGTTTATATTTTACTTTCCTTAAATATATCCAATGCACTTTGTTTCTGGGCTTGTATTTTATATAGTTGGAAGGGAGAAAATGTTCAAATGTCATGGATTTAGAGAGGTACTGGAGTCTACAGGATACTGGACATTAGGCTATTCATAAGATTGCCCTTTTCTTGTAATTCACTAAGATATTTGTAAACTGATGGAGACCCAATTCTTGTATGACTGTGATCACTATCAGTTAACCATTTGTTTTCTTTCCTTTGTTCTTGGGCAGCTGGGAGTGCCTGAAGAATATCACACATATCCCTCCTAGCAACTTGTACTTTGCCCTCAGCCTGCCTTAATGCTCCCTCATCAATCTCACAGGTTCATGAGTTCGAGCCCCACAACAGGCTCAGTGCTGTCAGCACAGAGCCTGCTTCAGATCCTCTCTTCCCCCCACCCCCGCCCCTCCGCTGCTAGTGCTGTCTCAAAAATAAACAAATATTTTAAAAAAATATCGTAGCGTATTTTTAAAAAATAGCATAGATATCTTCACTTGAAAATCACAGTAGTATCTCAAAATATTTTAAAAAAATGTAATGTTAATTTTTGAGAAAGACAGTGAGAGAGAGAGGTCATGAGCAGGGGAAGGGCAGAGAGAGAGGGAGACACAGAATCCCAAGCAGGCTCCAGGCTCTGAGCTGTGAGCACAGAGCCCAAAGTAAGGCTCGAACCCACAAACAGCAAGATCATGACCTGAGCCAAAGTCAGACACTTAACTGACTGAGCCACCCAGGCGCCCCTCAAAATTGATATGACTTAAACTGGACTGTTGACACCTCTCTTGTGCCTTCTGACATCATCTTGCATCTTCTCTTCAGAGCTTTACAGTTTCTGTCAGTTGCAATCAATCTTTCATTCTCCAATTCACTCTTTCTAAAATTGACCCCTTCTTCCCGGATATCTCTTCCATAGAGCATATTGTTTATCTACACCCCTCACTCTACTTGCATTTCCATTACCTCTGATCTCCTATCCTGAGTCCAACTCTTCTTTCCATTGATTTAAATATTGCTCTACCTTCAAGGTTTAGTTGAAAAACCTCAGCTAGAGTGTTTCTAAATGATAACTATGCAGAAGTAACCATGTTCCTAACATGAATACTTATGGTCTTTGGAAATGTAGGTAGTACCCTATTTTACACTCTTTTTGTTATGGGTTTATTTAAAAGTTAATCCTATTGACTTTTCATGAATACTTAAGTTACTTTTCTTCTGTCTGAACTGTTATCTCCTTGTTGGCAGGATCACGTCTCTCCTTATTGTTTTTGTTTCCTTTGGTTTGTTTTTATCCATCAGATCATTAAGCACAAAATGGGCTCCTGATGGGTAGTTTTTGGCTAAAACACTGGTAAGATTTTAGGAGGCAGATGACACATAATCAATACTAATATACATTGCAACTTACGGTGTACAAAGCATTTGCACATGCTTTTTCTCATTTATTAATCATAACAATACTATTCTATATTATTATCTTTATTTTGCAGATAAGGAAACAGACTTGGTCAAGAATAGGAAACTAGTAAATGGCTGGGCTGGGCATAAAACTCAACTCTGTCTCCATACCCAGCTTTCCATGTTATCATAGCTGCCTTCTAAGATTGCATTTTATAAAAGAAAGTTAAAGACTGCCTAGTTTCTAATACCCATGGATCAAAGGGAAATATATCTGAAACAAATTTATCAAGATAGATGGCAGAAATCCTAGACATTACTGAATTTCCAAGTATCCACCATCAAATGACAGTTAGGTGATATTTATTTATATGTGGAAGAATAAATTAATAGCACCTTTTTAAGGTGTAAAACTAAAAGGTACTCAGACCATGTAGGATGAAAGGAAGCTTGGTCAGAAATGTCCCTAGAAATCTTTCGCAATTTGAATTGTGCTCAGGAGGAAGGTCATAAATCACTCACTGCTTTAGTGATATCTGTTAAGCAGTCTTTCTGGTCTTTGAAAGCTAAATAGCAGGTACCAAAATAAACAAAGCTCACAATGAGACATGTCTCATCTCATGCATATCTTCTTAGATCCACAAAGTCAGCACTGTTAAACTTAAGTGCTGAGAATTATTGAAATAAATTCTCTCATATCTGACAAATATTCAAGAGATAATAAGTCTAGGAAAACTGAATAAGTCAATAGCTCTATCATAATTGTATATTAGCAATTTTCCATTCTGTCCATCTTGACGTAATGTTATTTTTGTCTTTGTGCTTATGAATCAACAGTCGAGGTCTGTCTGGTTTCCTACCACACCTTCCATCATCTCCCTGAGGTCTAGGGCTGGTGAATCCTCACTGAGCCTTGAACTATGCTACATAGTTTAAATGGAATAGTACTTTCAATGATTTGAAGAAAAACAGATGGATTCCTTAACTTCTTACATGCTAAAATGGAAAACTCTTTTTCTGTTTTTAACATGAAAACAACCTACCTAATGCCTATCATTAATTTTAGTAAATAATAATTTTATCATTTCTCAAATTATAATATATTTTGAGTTCTGCACATAAAAGTCCTCAGAAATTGGCTTAATTACATGCAACCAGGGATCAATAACTACTATTTAAAAGTGTAAAAAAAACCCAAAAAACAAAGCAAAAATTTTCAACTGTGCTTCAATATAAAAATAGACAAAATAGTTTAGCAATACAAAAAAATCATCAGCATTGAATCCCAAATAACTAGTCTACATCCCCTTTTCCAACCTCCCTGCACACATATTTTAATTACATTAGGGGGAAAAGTTATTTTTCAGAATTCTGCAGTCCTTTTGAGACAACTAAATATGAATTCTATAATGAGTTTATTTTATAAATTTATTTATTTATTTTGAGAGAAAGAATGAGTGATTAGGGGAGGGGCAGAGAGAGAGGGAGGAAGAGAATCCCCAGCAGGTTCTGCGCAGTCAGCACAGAGCCGGATGTGAAGCTCGAACTCAGGAACTATGAGATCATGACATGAGCTAAAGTGGGATGCTTAACCAACTGAGCCACCCAGGAGCACCCTAAATAGGAATTCTAATTTGAAAAGAGTCCCTTTGACAGAGAAAATAAAGACAAACATAAGTCAAATTCTAAAATTAAAAAGTAGCATGTGTAAGTATTATTATATTCTCATTATGATTTGTGTTCACTAGAAACTAAATTGCCCAACTACATTGATCTGTTATTTGCCAGCCAGTGTTAACTAAGATCTACTAGGATTGTGCAGACAAATGGATGACTGCCATTATTGTAACCAATATGAATGTCCTTAGCATGAGCGTACAAGTAAAAACAATTCCAGATTATTAGGCAATTGCAATATCAAAAGGAAGAGTAATTAATAGTAAATGACAGCTTGCCTTTTCAAATCTAATAATAATTCTTGCCTTAATTTTGGGGGGGGGCGTCTTTCCATTGGCTGATTTATCAGAATATATAAACACTGACAGTAAAATTATTAAGCGTCTAGACCAGCAATATCATTTCTGAATATAATAATGTACATATTTATCGGTTAAACTTTTTTTAGTGTGCAAGGTTTGCAAGATTCCAAAGCCAGCTTATTTAGGTATATATATTTCTTTCCATCTGTGTTAAAGTGGAGGAAAGTTTAAGTACCAACATTAACTGAATATGCAAAAAACAAAAAGCCTGAAACTTAGACACTCATGAAATATAGGCTGGAAGGGGATTTTATAGAAAAGCCGAGTCAAAGATATTAAGCTTCCTATCTGAATAAAATTTAATATACTATGATTTCTGCTAAAATGAGGCCAGTAGGGGATAACATGTTACTAAAAACAAACTTCTCTTACATGAAACTAAAACCCAAGTCTAAAGGTAGGTTATAGACTGGATTTATGTCATGTTATATAGACAACCGAAATAAACAAACAAACAAAAACCGTGGTACATTAAGTTAATACATTAGAAACGAGTTCAGCGCATAGTGTTTAGACCTATGTTCCTGTCATAACCAATAATACAAAAAACCTAGTCAAGTGTCTTCTTTCTCCTTGAGATCTCAATTTTCAGGGTTCCTCATGCACGTAGACCTTTCCCAGGTCACGGGGAAATAGGCAGGTAAGCAGTGGATACGATTTTTGGTAAAGTTTGCAAAAATAAGATATTTTAACCATAATTAGTGGGACGACTGTGTTCTTTCCACCTAATTTTGCAGTCATATTGCTGTTACTGCCTTTTCTTGTGATGGTCCCTCATCATGTGTCAGGAAACTCTACATGCCAGGAAATTCAACATGTGTCAGGAAACTCAGAATCTGGAACCACTCCTATATGCTTTCCCTTCGCCCTGATCTTTCTTTTCTCTTACAAATACTTCTTCTGTGCAAGTGTTCTGATTTGTTAATAGCACTTTGATCGTATCTGTTTTTAGTGTTAATCTGACTCAGTCTTAATCGATGGCATATGGTATTTTTTGTTTTGTCACTATCATTATCTAGAACACCTGGCTCCAAACCACCAGTTAGATTTACAAAGACTCACTCCCAAGCCTCATGAATTCATGGTTGTGTGACCCGGCAAGTCACTTACTCTCTTATTCACTTCATGACCATCAAGTGAGGATCAGAATAATAGTTTTCCTTCATAGACTTGTGATCAGGAGTACATGAGATGATACATATCAAGTGCTTATTGCAAAGCTTGGATAATAGTAAAAACTTATTAATTAGTTCTTAACATTATGACTGCTGAAGTCATAATGTTAACTCATACTCTCCCTTAAGGATCCTGTAAAATACCTTGAAAACAAATAAATATACACTGAAATAAATTTTTCATAAGAGAATTGATTATTTCTAGACATAAAATCAATTTGAAATACAAAATGAGAAGAAACAAAGTGTTAGTCTCATAAAGCTAATTTATGATATTTAGGATTATAGGCTTAAGTAATCACATAGTAAATAAGGCAATCAAAAATTCATTGGTACAATATTCTGTTAAATGCTTAATGTAAAACAATATTTTAGCAATTACTAAAGATTCAGCATTTGCGTGTTTCCCACATACTAAACAAACTCTAAAAACACAGTTGGTGGCTTGAACTATGGCATTGTCATTTGAAAAATAAAACGTTTTATTGAAGAAACAATTTCATTTCTCTGTGATTGACATTTTAAGAATATTTTTAAAGTTATTCTATAAAAACAATTGTTTCTGAAGTTATTCTATAAGAAACATGCTTTGTTAGATCCAGCATATTTTACTGGGACCATATATTTGAAGCCATAAGGCACAACAGTGAATGATTGCAATATGTGCACAGTGTTTTAATAACACAAGCTGATTCTAGACGCCCTAGGACCATAAAAAATGCAAGAGTAACAGTAACCGTGTCAAATGCTTTAAGTTTATTCTATATTGAATTTATGGACTAAATTGTAGTTTAGAGTTTTTTTTAACCAGTCGGGATCCCAACCTAGAGAAATCAGGCTGCCCACTATACTGAGGATCTTACCAAAAAAAGCAGTCAATGGTGTAGGAGAAACAAAATGGACAAAGGAAACCTAAGGACAGGAGGCAAGTTCAGCCATGCAGGTGCCGTGCAATGGGCAGTGACTTCATCCAGAATGATTATACCAGCCTTAAAGGTAGATTGTACGTACATAAAGCAGCACAATCAGTTTCTAGCATATAGTCCGTGACGATGCAAATGAGTTTGTGTCTTGAGATCCAACTCTTCATATCACAAAAGCTCTTTAATGCCCTCCATTTCTTAATCATTTAGTTTAAAGTTAGAGCTTCATTTATTCTTTTCTACTAAAATTGCCACTTGCTCTGTTTGAATAAAGATCTGGCTATTTCTTCAGTTGTGCGAAAAAGTGAATGGGTAGTGTCTTTACAAGAATTACAGGAAAAAAACGTTGACAAATGTACTTGAAAAGAGATAGGAAAATATGTGAAAAGAATTAACTAGGAAAATGCCTTAGGGTAAATTATGAAGGAGAAAATTTTAACTATCCTTTTCTGTTGAACAAACAAGAAAATGTGGTGAATGAAATGAATATAAATCTCTTGGAAAAAAGAAATTTATCTGAGACCCCTGAAAATTTTATTTGAAACTTGTTCTGAATATAGAAAAGAACATATTCTGAATGATACACAAGGTGAGCTTAATTTAAAATGAATACCAACAACCCTCCCCAAGGCAGAAATATCCCCAAATTATATCTCCTCATGTAAATGGAGGCTTTGCAGTATTTAGGATGCAGTGATATTTCTAATAATTGCTTATAATGAAGATACCGAATCACTTAATTGGTTTTGTTTAAAACAGTATAAAATATTAAAATACTTAACATGAGAAAATAAGATATCTTTTTTGTAAGTTTATTCATTTTAAGAGAGACAGAGTGAGTGGGGGGGTGGGGGCGGGGGGTGTAGAGGTGCGGGGGGCAGAGAGAGAGGGAGAGCAAGAATCTCAGGCGGGCTCTGCATTGTCAGCACAGAGTCTGATGCAGGGCTCCAACTCACAAAACGTGAGATCATGACCTGAGCCGAAATCAAGAGTTGGATGCTTAAATGACTGAGTCACCCAGATGCCCCAAAAGAAGATATCTTTGAATTAGCTTCATATCTCCTTGATAAATAAAAAAAAGAAAATAATACTTTTATGTACTTTACAACAGATAATGGAAATTTTTAATTTCAATGTTAAAAAATTTTCTACCAAAAAATGAGATGAGTTTCAATTAATGGAAACCTATAATTAGAAAATTTACCTTCCTTGAATCTCATAGCCTCACAGTAATGTGTCTAAGTGCTTTTGACCTATATGCAATATCTAAGTAGATTTGTGACTGTCAGTAGTGAAAGACAGCATGCTTAAAACTTTATTTTAAACTTATTTTTTAACATGCCGACTACAGAAGTAGCAGATCATGCATTTAAATATGTAACACATTCGATTAAACTATAATGTGCCGTAGAGTAGCTTTTGTACTTTCTTTGAAATATCATTTGAAAAAATATTAAGTCTAACTTATTTTTATCAAATGCTAAACATCAGGATGTTATTAATGATTTCTGAGCTTAAGGGAAAAGCTATTTTCCTTTCTCACTCATGATCTCAATGATCTCACTCACTATCTCAATGATATCAATATAGAAATATTCCTTAATAAACTCTCCTTAGAGTGCTCTGGGTAGGATTAAATGTTTGGTGACCGGGAGTTAAAGTGTTGTTGTTGTTGTTGTTGTTGTTGTTGTTGTTGTTGTTGTTTTAACCAGACCAGGTTTGGGATGCTGTCCGAACCCCGGAAGTGGGTCTTCATCATTGCATAAAACTCTGTGAGCTTGAAAAATGACAGTCCAAGACTGCTGTGTAGAGGCAAATGCATCAGGTTGTCCTGATGCTTTAAAAGGAGCGGACGGATGATGCTTTGACACTGGTTCACATTAGATCCCATCAACTGATTTGCTTCATACAATGAATAAGGATCTGTATAATTTATTAAGTGCTACAGGGAGACTCTTTGCTAGGGCTTTACATGTATCTTCTCACAAAGATCGTAACTAACCTATTACTAAGTGTGTACTGTAAATTAAAATTTGGGTAGAGGGGAGGTATCCCTTCCCAATGGTTTTGGAATATTGTGTTGATCAGGGAATGCAATGCTGGTGTCTGGTGTTCTCACTGGTTTTTATTTTGTGGAGATAGTCCACACAACACTCTGGGCTAAAATTCCCAAGTTAGGAAATGAAGTAAATATAAAGGCCAATTAAGACCTTGTGCATAGACAGCCTTCCTTTTCTTCAGCTTCCTAAGGGGTGAAATACCTCAGACTGAACTATCCTATTAACCCAAACTCCTAACCTTACTAACCAAAAATTTCTTAAAGCATTGACGAATGCTCGAATATTAGCGATTCTGGTGTAGAGCAACATAGATCATATCTTTTGTTCTGCTTGTATGGTTGAAAACGCGTTGTCTGCAATAAGATTTCTAAGCTAACACTGTACTCGATAACTCTACAAACTTGAGCAAATTACTTAACTTTGTTGTCTCATATTTCTTACCCATAAAATTGGAATAAGAATAGTCCTACCTCATAAACTTGTTTGGAGGATTGAAGTCTTAATAAATGCCAATGTTCTTGGAACAATGCCTGGAAAGAGGTAACAATACATGTTAATTATCATTATTGTTACCGTTTTCCTTGTTATTTGCTCAGATATAGGTTGTCTGTATACCGTACCGAGGCAGTTCAGTCGACTTGAGGGGGGAAGCATCAGTCCACACAACCAGTTGGCACAAAATGTTTACTTCCAGTTTGGTTATTTTCTCATTGTGTCAAAGAATAACAAACAGCATAATCTCTATTCTCTTAACTTCCTCAGGCCTCTGATCTTCCCATAGTCACAGCAAAGTAGGATCTGAATGGCTTTCATCTAGTTTGTCTTGGTAATAGACCCACAGTCCATCAAGAAACAAATGCCATTCTATGGCCCTAGTTAAACAGAATTCATGATTGTTTTTTCCCCCAGGACTGCATTGCAACCACAGATGAGAATGGCAGACTGCCAGCGGGCCCTGCCAGCTGGCTTTCTACTGCACTCTGGGTTTTGGAGAACAGGAGCACAGATATTTTTGATTCTGCAGGCCAATTCAAGCACAATTTACAATGGGGAAGAAAACCTTTAACAGCAATTTCACACGCACTGAAGTTATGTCTTTAACACTAAAAAAATGCCTTTTCTTTACATACATCGTTTCAAATGGATACCAGTAAATTAGCAGCTAAAACTGGACATGTATAAAAGAGCATGTTTTCCAGCAGTTAATTGCAGACCCTGTAATGATACAAAATGATGTGACCATTGATGGGGAATTGTTCCATTCATTCCTTCTTTTACTCATCTCTTCAGTACATATTTTGTGAGTGCCTACTCCATGCCCGGTACTTAGCATAAGACTGCATTTACTTCATTATTGACGGCTTTGAGTTGACAGAATCTGTGATACTATTACTTATACTACATTAACACTAGAAAATGTTGCTCACTAAATATCACTATTTTCAAATAAAATTTGAGATTACAATTTGGCATTTCACAATTAATATTTGAGGTTATTGATGGTTTTCTCATGATTCTCTCTAGTGTAGGACTTTGCCTTATCTTCCAGTATATTCTTAGAGCTACAGCACTGCCCAGCACAAGTTAAAAGCGCAATACAAAAAACAACTGAATGAATAATTATGACAATCTAATCTAATGATGAAAAGCTATAAACCCTGGAAAATGTGTTTTTATTTCATAATCTAGGTGGTAGTCTACAGATACAATTTTTCTTCAGATTTAAAAATGTATTTTATATATTAAACATATTAATGTATTATATGGTAAAAGATGTGTGTCTATAAGTGTGGGTAAAGATGTGTACTACCTATACCATTTAAAAGTCTTAAAAATATACTTATGAAATAATATTTTTCCTATAAAAAACTTTTTTTCATTTTTGCTTCCTTCCTATCCAACATTTTTCTCTTTGAAACTTAATGTAGCTCTTAAAAATGTTCTGTCCTCTGTTTAATCTGCAGACCTAATATAATTGGATTTTTTTGAACCTGGCTCTTAAAACACTGTGTGAAAAATATTTCTCTAATATTCTTAGTTCAATATGCTTTATATTTTATCAATGCTTTTTAATGAAACTCCCAAAATAATTTTATATCTAGATTACTTTATAGGTAAAACAGAATATTTTCCCAATATAAAGACCTTTTGAAGGAAGTCATTAATTTTGTATAATTGAATTTGGCTCTTAGTTTTTTTTTTTTATCAATGTTACCTTTAGAAACACAAATTAAGAAAATCATGTGAATAGACTCCTATCTAAATTAAAAATATCATTATCTTATTAATTGTAATTGTAGTTCAGTAAGACCAAACACAAATGTGACAAAACAAGTTGAATAAATGGTCTTTGGAAGTTGCTAATAGATCCGCTGGTTATGATTGAGAAGCATTGGATAAGGATAGCTATATTTCCATAGTTTTCTGGCAAAAGAAATGTTCTGATGGGGAAAAGATACTGAACATATGTTACTCTTCCTTGAGTCAACAAATCTCAATTTGGACACTTCTGTAACTAGGGCTAGATTGGTGAGCCAGCTAGACAACATACTACTCTCATGGAATTTACATTCAAGAAGAGACGGCAGACATTAATAAGTACATAAGTAAGCATGGTGAAATCAAGTGGATTTGAGTGTGAGAAGAAAGTAACAAGGGCTACAGAATGACTGTAGAGAGATACGGCCAATTTTGGTTGAATGGTCAAGAAACTTTCATTTGACCTGGGACCAAAATGACAAGATGCCAGCCATTGGGAGATCTGTGTCAGACGCTCTAGGCAGAAGAAAGAGCTAATGTCCCGGGGAGAGGCTTGAGTGTGGTGTGTGAGGGATGGAAAGAAGGCATGTTTGGAGAATGTGGAACTAGGGAAAGGATGGGAGAGGAGGTTAGCAATAATAAGTAACACCTTGTGAGACCTTGAAAGCCATGGGCAGAGTTGAGATACATTCATGATTCTTTTTTTTTTTTTTTAATTTTTTTTTTCAACGTTTATTTATTTTTGGGACAGAGAGAGACAGAGCATGAACGGGGGAGGGGCAGAGAGAGAGGGAGACACAGAATCGGAAGCAGGCTCCAGGCTCTGAGCCATCAGCCCAGAGCCTGACGCGGGGCTCGAACTCCCGGACCGCGAGATCGTGACCTGGATGAAGTCGGACGCTTAGCCGACTGCGCCACCCAGGCGCCCCTCATGATTCTTAATGTAAATACTCAACACTGTCAAAACACATAATTTTTAATGTGGTTTATCAGAACATGGGAAGGCAGTTAAAATCACTTCACCTATTTTCTTTCTCATCCATTTGCACAGATTACATTTTTAAGTTCTTTTATAGTAAAATCACTTAATTAGACATGCAATTTACTTATTTGTTTATGTGTTTATTTACTGACTTACTATGCAGTGCCTTTTATTCCCATGATTTATATATTCCATACCTGGAGTAAGGTAGCTTGTATCTGGAAGCTTGTATCTCCTGTTCCTCTTCACCCATGTTTGCCCATCCTCCTGTTCCACTCCCTTTTGGTAACCATCTGTCTGTCTCTGTAGTTCTGATTCTGGTTGGTTGGTTGATTTTTTAGATTGCACATATGACTGAAATCCTATGGTATTTGTCTTTCTCAGTCTGATTTATTTCACTTAGCATAATACCTTCTAGGTCCATCCATGTTCACAAAGGGCATGATCTCATCCCTTTTTATGGCTGAGTGATACTATATATATATATATATATATATATATATATATATATATATATATATACATATATATATATACACACACACACACACACATATATACATGTATATATACATATATATGTATACATATATACATATATGTATACATATAGACATTTATAATTGTATATACAATTATACATATATACATATATAATTGTATATACAATTATACAATTGTATACATATACATATACATATACATTGTATATACAATTATACATATGTACATATATATGTATACACACACATATATATAGCATCACACACATATCATATCTTCTTTATGCATTTGTCTGTTGATGGACAGATGGACAGATGGATGCTTAGGTTGTTTTTGCATCTTGAGTATTATAAACAATGCTGCAATAAACATAGGGGTGAATATATCTTTGCTAAAATCAGTGCTTTTATCTTTGCTAAAATCAGTGCTTTTGTATTTTTTTAGGTAAATAGTCAGAAGTAGAATTATTGAATCATATAGTATTTCTATTTTTAATTTTTTGAGGAACCTCCATACCATTTTCTACATCAACTATACCAATCTACATTCCCACTGACAGTGTATGCTGGTTCCTTTTCTTCCATATCCTAACACTTGTTGTTTCTTGTCTTTTTAATTTTAGCCATTCTGACAGGTGTAAGATGATATTTCATTGTGATTTTGATTTGCATATCCCTGATATTTTGTGATGTTGAATGTCTCTTCATGTGACTGTTGGCTATCTGTATGTCTTTTTTGACAAATGTCTATTCAGTCCTCTGCCCATTTTTAATTGGGTAATTCGTTGGTCTTTTTTTTTTTTTTTTGGTGATGAGTTGTGTAAATAATTCATGTATTTGGATGTTAACCCCTTATAAATGGGTATATCATTTAGAAATATTTTCTCCACTTAGTAGGTTGCCTTTCTGTTTTGTTGATGGTTTCCTTCATTGTGCTGAAGTTTTTTGTTTTTTTTTTATGTAGTCCCAATAGTTTATTTTTGCTTTTGTTTCCCTTGAATTGGGAGACATATCTAGAAAGATGTTGCTCTGGCCAATTTCAGAGAAATCACTAACTATGTTCTCTTCTAGGAATATATGGTTTCAGATTTCTTAGATCTTTAATCCATTTTAAGTGTATTTTTATGTACAGTGTAAGAAAGTGGTCCAGTTTAATTCTTTTATACTGTAGCTGCCCAGTTTGTCCACATCTCGAATGCATTTATTTAACTATATCCTTCCTATATAAGAACTTTACACACTATTTTTAAAGGTGTATGTATGTCTATCTGACTGACTTGATACTAATCCTTTGCTTCTAACTAGAAAGAATGGTCATGAACAATGTTTTCCAATTCAATTATTTAACTATCAACACTTTTCATGGTGATAAAATTTTGTATCTTCCAATACCAGGAACTTTGAATTGATTTGGATCTCTTCAAATAATTTTTCCTAAAAACAGATAGACTTCTTACTCAACTGTTGAAAATTAAAGTTGGTTACCAAGTTTTTGAGATATTATTTTGGCCTAGTCTTTTCCTTTTATTTTCCAGACATGAATATCTGCCAAGGAAACACTATATTTAAACCCCTGAGAAGTTCAAAAGTGATTGGAGACAGCAAAGGGAGTTCTTTTATATTTCAGTATCCTCTATAATTAACATTTATGTCTCAGCATTAATGGAACTAAGCTTTTGCCCACTTTTTATTTTTAGTGTAGTGGTGAGGCGATTATTATTTGTGAGAAAGGACAGTCTAGCTGTTAAAAGTAACACAAGTGTAAATTGGAGGGTAATTGGAAGAGATAATTTGCTGTTAGGAAAACATGTCCAAATATTTGTTTGTGTAGTTGTTGACAAAATGGTGATCATCAGGCCAAACAAATTCTCCTTCACAGCCACAAATCGGTTGTTGTTGAATGTTGCCTTCACAATACTCATGTGATCACACTCCATCATACATGCTTGGAACTGAATTTTAAAATGGAGAATATTCTTAATGAAAGAAATGTGGGTGCTGCTTCTTTACCTCTACATCCTAAAAATTAGTCTAGCTGTGTGCTTTAATCAATCCTTATTAACTCTGATCATATAATGATATTTAGTCTTAACATTACGTGTGTAACTATGCCCAATGATTGTTGGAAAAGAAAAATCTGTGTAAGAACATATATTTTCCAGGACCCAAGTGAAGGCAAGATCAACATGCAACAGTAGTGAAAACATAAAGGGTAATTTAGGAATCTCCCTGAAGCCACTACATGAAGCCAATAGTTTGCAACACTTTATATACATCCACTTCCTAAAGTGTTATTGATTTATAAACTATGAACCGAAATGGCACAGGTAATATAAACTAACAGACTAACTAAAATTACTGAACAGTAAAAGCAATACTTTATCATTTATAATACCAGTCACTGAAATTTAGAAAAATTATTAACAAATATTGACATTATTGACTTTTCCCTCAGAAATAATCCATTTTTCTAGAAAGTTGAAGAACAAGAGCTGGTTAAAAACAAAATAAACATCACTAACTATCAAGTAAAGATACATAAGAAATTTAAATATATTTTCCATCTATGTAGGCACATTAATCCTAAAATGATATGTAAGGTAATAGTTGAATATTTCGCTGGTAACGATACATAAGGTAATAGTTGAATATTTCACTGGTAACTATTTGTTTTGCGTGAATTGTATTGCATGTGTTGCGTAATTATATATTTTCCCCTTCAGGGGAATCACATTTTATCTTCTGATGGTCATGGAATTTGTAGCCTGCACCAAAAGAGCATGTCTTATCTTAAGAAATTATCAATAATTTGAAGTCTCAAGTAAGTGCTGATGTATCCAGTATACAATATTTGGTGTATTCAGGTTTTTAAAAGTAATTTGTGGGATTGTATCATAAAACAGACACTTTGAAACTCAGATTTTACTATCTAAACCCTAGAAACATAAATACTAGGAGCTGAATTGGGGTTAAAATATTCAAGCAACTGGATTTGGCCACAATTGTACAGAATCAATTCTCAACTCAGAGAATTGAAAATAGCATTCAGTATTAAAGTAGTATGGTAGTTCAAAGCTGAAAGTAAGTGATAAAATGGCTGAATCTCAAGTCAGTCTTTCAAAGTAAATTTGGATACATCTTTTGCATTTTATATCAAAAAAGTAGGAAAAAGAATCAAAAATTTAATTATTTTGCAATAAATTATGTATAGAAAATAATAGGCGTCTGTTTTTGCATTAGTTAAATCTTTTTAAATATAACAATTTGAAAAATTGCTGAGTGAAAGCGATATTTAGGATATTCTTAAGTTACAGGTATCGGTTTATATATACATGTATATTAAAAATTCTCATAATCCTGGATGGCAAATAGCGCTTCACATGTTATAAATTAACTGAAAAATATTTAACATAAATAGTAATACATAAATGTATATATAAATATGACAAGATTGTTATAATCTCAGCATATTTTTTTTTAAAAATCTTTGTGTCCTTTAAGCTAGGAGGCAATAATGATACTCGGCTCATTTTCTTTTTCTAGTTAAAGAATCACCAAATCTGTTACAAGTATACTTATTTCATTGCACTTCACTTTATTGTGCTTCACACATACTGTGTTTTTTTTTGTTTTGTTTTGTTTTTACAAATTGAAGGTTTGTGGCAACCCTGTGATAAGCAGGTG
Source organism: Prionailurus viverrinus (assembly GCF_022837055.1). NCBI lineage: Eukaryota > Metazoa > Chordata > Mammalia > Carnivora > Felidae > Prionailurus > Prionailurus viverrinus. Next base: position 99,490,523 of record NC_062567.1, read on the forward strand.
TATCAGTGCCATTTTTCCCACAGTATGTCTTTGTGTCACATTCTGGTAATTTTTGCAATATTTTCATTATTATATTTGTTATGGCAATCTGTGATCAATGACCTTTGATGTTACTACCATGATTATTTTGGGGCCTCACACACGGCACACATGTAAGATGGCACATCTTCTTGATAAACGTTGTGTGTGTTCTGACTGCTCCACCAACCAGCTGTTCTCCCCATCTCTTTCTCTCATTTTCCTCCATATTAGCTGAGACACAGAAATGTTTAAATTTAGCCAATTAATAATGCTACAAAGGCCTCTAGGTGTTTCAAGTGAAAGGAAGAGTTGCAAGTCTCTTACTTCAAATCGAAAGTTAGAAATGATGGAGCTTAGTGAGGAAGCAAGTTGAAAGCCAAGATCATGGGAAACCTGGGCCTCTTGCTCCAAGGAGTTAGCCATGTTGTGAACACAAAGGAACAGGTCTTAAAGGAAATTTAAAGTGCTATTCCATTGAACACATAAGAAAGTAAAAAAACAACAACAACAAAACAAATAGTTTTATTGTGGATATGGAGAAAATTAGAATGTTCTGGATAGAAAATCAACATTTCTACAACATTTCCTTAGGCCAAAGCCTAATCCAAAGCAAGGTCCTAACTCTCTTCAGTTCTATGATTGCTGAGAGAGGTGAGAAAGCTGCAGATGGAAAGTTTGAAGCTAGCAGAGCTTGGTTCATAAGGTTTAAAGAAGCCATCTCTAGAACATAAAAGAGCAAGGGGAAGCAGCAAATGCTGATGTAGAAGATGCAGCAAGTTATACAGAAGATGTCACTAAGATAATGAAGGTGGCTACGCTAAACAACAGGTTTTCAATGTAGATAAAACAGCCCTATATTGGAAGAAGATGCTATCTAGAACTTTAACAGCCAGAGAGGAGAAGTCACTGGCTTCAAAGGACAGGCTGACTCTCATGTTAGGGGTTAATGCAGCTGGTGACTTTAAGTGGAAGTCAGTATTCTTGTACCACTCCAAAAACCTTAGGACCCTTAAAAATTATGCTAATTCTACTCTGCCTATGTTCTGTAAATGGAACAACACAGCCTGGATGACAGCACATCTGTTTACAACATTTACTGAATATTTGAAGCCCGCTGTTGAGACATAATGCTCAGAAAAGAAGCTGTCATCGAGAGTGATTCCTCTGATGAATCTGGGCAAGGTAAATTGAAAACCTGAAAAGGATTCACCGTTCTAAATACCATTAACAACATTTATGATTCATGAGGAGAGGTCAAAGTATCAACATTAACAGGAATTTGGAATAAGTTGGTTACCAATGTCATGGATAACTTGGGAGAGGTTCAAGCCTTCAATGGAGGAAAAAACTGCACATGTGGTGGAAATAGCAAAGAACCAGAAGTAGAGCCTGAAGATGGGACTAAATTGCTGCAATCTCATGATAAAACTTCAAAAGATGAGGAGTTGCTTCTTATGGATGAACAAAAAAAGTGGTTTCTTGAGACCGAATTTACTCTTGGTGAAGATGCCGTGAAGACCATTGAAATGACAACAAAGGATTTAGAATATTACATAAACTGTAAAAGTTGATAAAGCAACAGTGTGGTTTGAGAAAATTGACTTCAATTTTTAAGTTGACTTTCAATTTCAATTGACTTTCAGTTTTTCTACTGTGAGTAAAATGCTATCAAACAACATGGCTTGATACACAGAAATAATTCATGAAGAGTCAACTGATGTGGCAAACTTCACTGCCATTATTTTAAGAAGTTGCCACAGTCATTCCAACCTTCAGCAACCACTACGCTGATCATACAGCGGCCATCAACATCAAGGCAAGACGCTTCACCAGCAAAAAAGACTATGATTTGCTGAAAGCTCAGATGATGGTTAGCAGTTTATAGCAATGAAGTATTTTTTCAATTATGGTATATACATTGTTTTTTAGATGCAATGCTATTTCATGTTTAATAGACTACATTGTAGTATAAACATAACTTTTATATGCATTCAATAATCAGAAACTATATTTGATTCATTGTAATATTTGCTTTTCTGCAGAATCAAACCCACAGTATCTCTGAGATATGCCTATATATCACCTGATATATGAACGTGATCTGTCTGATCAGTGGAGCTAAATAATAAGTAAAAAATAATAATTTGAATAGTTATGCATAAAAGTTTCACAATCTCAATTAATTAAAATTTAGTTAAAAATCAAATTTATCAATCTCTTTTTTTTAATTAAGTGTTACAATTTGAAAAGCAAACTGCAAACACTGGTGTGTATTAAATTTTAATTAATCTTTTCATGGAGGAGTTGGCCTATAAAGTAAAAATTCAATTCAGTTGTTATCATCTTGTGACTGGGACCTTAAAATAATTGTATGTTAGCATATGTAATTCATCCATTAGGAAGCTAATGCAAAGTTGAGATTGTGTTGTAGATGGCCACCATTACCCCATAAAAATATAAAAATTTAATTGTTCATACATAAATAATGCACACCTATTCTGAGCAAATTAATATATTGGATCTATGGTAAAGAAAATCAGTGGATCTAAATGTTGGCATGCTCCATTTCGTTAATTATTCTCAAAAATGGTGACAAAAAGAAGGTAGTAGATGTGCGCAATACTATGATAAGCAAATAAAAATTCTCAATTTTAATTCTTCATATTAAAAGCATACAGAATTCCACAAATTACCGGGGGATGTTAACAGAAGAAAAAGAGAGTTCTAGTTTAAATGAGACTGTATTTATTTTTAAAATTTGTTTTCACTTAAAATAATAAAGATAATGATATTAGTATGTATTATTGATCACTGAGCACTTTGTATGAGCCAGGTGTTCCAGGTGTTGCTCTAAACTCATTATTGCTCAGAACACTTAAAAGACAGGTGTGTGTGTGTGTGTGAATTTACATTAGGCAAATAAAGCATGCAGACGTTAAGTACAGTTGAAGCAGTTTTCAAAATTGCTCACATGTTCATATATTACAATTAGATCAATTTATGTTAATCTAAAGAAAAATATTTTATTTCCCCAAATTGGCTAATTTTTTATAATTTGTTAATAACATTTGAAAATCATTTACATTTTTTGACTCGAAAGAATAAGTCACTTTTCATCTTTCTGTGAAGCCCCTTAAATACTAATGAAATCTTGCAAAAATAGAGTATATCAAGAGATTACAGATTATTCAGATTTTGTTTACATTATTAAATGAGAGAATCAATGGATCGCCATTTTTCCGTTCTAAAAACGCTTTGTACCTAATGGCATATTGCATAATGTAATACAGTAAGTAATATAGCAAAATAAGGTCAAAAATCATAGAAAAAGAATGGCAATTGTATTATTTCCCTGAAAAGTGAATACTGCACTTTAAGAACTGTAATAGAGAAAGCAGTTGCTCTCTATTTTCAATGTAAAAGCAGACTACATAAACACTGTTAACTATAAGAATACTAAAATAATTGGGGCGCCTGGGTGGCGCAGTCGGTGAAGCGTCCGACTTCAGCCAGGTCACGATCTCGCGGTCCGTGAGTTCGAGCCCCGCGTCAGGCTCTGGGCTGATGGCTCAGAGCCTGGAGCCTGTTTCCGATTCTGTGTCTCCCTCTCTCTCTGACCCTCCGCTGTTCATGCTCTGTCTCTCTCTGTCCCAAAAATAAATAAACGTTGAAAAAAATTAAAAAAAAAGAATACTAAAATAATTAAAACTATATTTAATTCTTAAAGGTAACATAATAAAATGAGGGTTTTCAAAGAAATTTTGTATCACTCACAGTGGCTTAGATTCAGTGTGACATTGGATCTATTAGGTAGGCATTAAATGTCTTTATGTCTTATAAATTCCATGACAGCTTTAAGCCTTAGTGCATGTAAAACATGTACAGCCATTTTTTCGAAAACTGTTATTCTTTAGGTACCCCAAATAGTTGTTCAGCTTCTCTTAGGGAGATAGAATCATCCTTCAAGGTCTCCTACTTCAGACAAAAAAAAAAAAAAAAAGCTAAATTTAGCTGGTAAAAATAAGAGTGCCGGATACTTTGACGGTTTCTTAATATGAAGTAAATACACAGCAACTTTTTCATAGAAGCGTATAAACTCTGTTGCCATTCATATGGCCTCTGAGAACAGGCTTGTTCAACAGAGCATCAAGTTCTTTGAAAGCTTACTTACTTGAAGTCTAATTATCATGAAAGTAAATTCTATCTGTGGTTAATTTTTATTAATAAAGAAAAGTCAAGGGACGCCTGGGTGGCTCAGTCTAAGGTTAAGCATCCAATTTCGGCTCAGGTCATGATCTTACGGTTCTTGAGTTCAAACTCCACATTGGCTCTCTGCTGTCCGCACAGAGCTCCTTTTGGATCCTGTGTCCTCCTCTCTTTCTACTGCTCCCCCGACTTTCATGTGCTCTCTCTCAAATAAAAAAAATATTAAAAAAAGAAAGAAAATTCAAGATCTATTATATTTGCTTAAAAATACGCCTTTTTAGATTTTAAAGGATAAATCTTGTATGTAGTTTTTATTTACGTATGCTTACTTCCACAAGTAGCATTCTTATCTGGCAGGGCCTGACTGAACTCTAAAGTTAACCTGCCTGTTAGCTTTATAAAACCTACAATACGGTTTCACACAAAAGTTGCTTAATTCAAAAAGCAAAATCTGAGTTGCCATCATGTTGGAGTAGATGCTTCACTATAGAAGAAATGGCTTAAAATGATAATAGGATTAGGAAGGGGAAATTTTCTAGATGGAAAATTATGTATAGTGGGGTCCCTGCGTGAAATGATTGTGCTCACAGAGAGATAGATGTGTTACTAAGTGAACTTCTAAAAAATAGTTGAGTTTTCTTTTTCCTTTTTTCCTTTCTTTTCTTTTTTTTCTTTTCTTTTCTTTTCTTTTCTTTTCTTTTCTTTTCTTTTCTTTTCTTTTCTTTTCTTTTCTTTTTTTTCTTTTTAGAAAGCCGATTTCTCCAATGCTGAGAGTTTAGATAAAATGGTGACTGATATAAAATATTATCAGTTGGGAAGCTTCAACAATGAGGGATCCATCCTGGAGACATAAAGGCTGAAAAGATATATAATGAATATTTAGAAAATGATTAACCCCATGAAAGTGGATAGAGACATTATTTATTTCCATATCCAATATTGAGAGGTGGCTGAAAGAATATCTATTGGCACAAATTGAGATAGTAAATGAAATTCTATATTACATAAGTTAAATGGATAAGTTATGAGACTGTGCTAAGAGACAAAAAGGTGAAAAGTGTGCTTTAGATTCTACAGTTTTGTATTTAAAATGGGCAAATAAACTATAGGTATCATGTTGTATATTACATCCCTATAGGTTATTTATCTTATACCTGGAAGTTTGTACCTTTTGACCTAAACCCAATTCCTCCTTTCCCACCCCACCTGTGGCAACCACCAATCTGTTATGTTTATAAGAGTTCAAGTTGTTTCTTTTTTGTTTTTTGTTTTTTGTTTTGGATTCCAGACATAAGCAAGGTCATACTGTTTGCCTTTCTTTGTCTGACTTCACTTAACATAATACCCTCAGATTCCATCCATGTTGTAGATGGCAAGATTTCATTCTTTTTATGAGTGAAATCATACATACTCACATATATATGTATATACACCACATTTTCTTTGTTCAACTAAGGTTTTTCCATGTCTTGGCTATAGTAAATAATGCTGCAATGAACATGAGGGTGAAGATATGTTTTCAAGTTAATGTTTTAATTTCTTTTGGGTAAATACCTAGAAGTGGGGTTTCTGGATCATATGGTAGTCTATTTTTAATTTTTTGAAGAACTTCCATATTGCTTTCCATAGTGGCTAAACCAGTTCACACTCTCACCAACGGTGTACATGGGTTTCTTTTTCCATATCCGCAACAACACTTGTTATCGCTGGTCTTTTTGATGACTGCTGTTTTAACAGGTATGAGATGATATTTCTTTGTGATTTTTGATTTGTATTTCCCTGAGGATTAGTAACATTGCACATCTTTTCACGGACCTATTGGTGAAATAGGTCTTTGGGAAAATGTCAGTTTGCGCATTTTTTGAATTATTATTTTCTTGCTATTGAGTTGTGTGTTTTTTATATATTTTGGCTGCTAATCCCTAATCAGATATGTGATCAGCAAGTATTTTCTCCCATTCTGTAGGTTGCCTGTTCATTTTGTTGGTAGTTTCCTTTGCTGTGCAGAAGCTTTGTTGTTTGATGTAGCTACACTACGTCTGTTTTTGTTTTTATTGCCTTTGCTTTTGGTTTCAAATATGAAAAATCATTGCTAGGACCAGTGTCAAGGAGCTTACTCTCTGTGTTTTCCTCTAGGAATTGCGATATAGTGACTGTAGTTCATAGTACTGTATTCCACATTTGAAAGTTGCTAAGAGAGAGTAGATTTTTAAGGTTTTTTGTCACAAGAAAAACAATTTGTAACTATGCAAGATGATGGATGCTAAGAAAACATATTATTATAATCATTTTGCCAGGTATACATATATCATTATGTTTTGCACCTTAAATAATATAGTATTATGTGTTATAGGTCAGTAAACTTGGTAAATATTTGAATAAGTTAAAAAATAAATAAAATGGTCTATTAGAGAAAAGGATATCCTTATCCATATCTATTTTCTGTGTTAGATGATTATGATGCTCTTCTACTTAATATATTGCCAAATACAGAATTTGGGACAAATACATCAAAAGTAAGCCACTGCATAATATTTTCTAGAAGTTTTTTTTCCTGTACTTTTTTCTACTTGAACCCTCTCCTATCACTTTCACTGGTATATTTCCTTTAAAACATATGCAAGTCAAAATATTTTTTTCTTTTATTTAATTTCTTCCTGGACTCAGTCAAAACCCATAATGAGTTTAGCAATGAAACTGCTTTCTGAGGACACAGTAGGGAACAAATGGACTCAGAGGCCTCAGGGAGCTTCCATTCTAGGCAGTAGGACAGATCACCAACCACCTTCCACTTAAGAGCCTATAGCTATGGCTTGTTGAGTGCCAGCTTTAATAAGTATTGCTGGTTCACAAACATTCTATCTAATCCAAAGAATTGTTTTAGCAACATTTTACTATCTCCATTTTTTTTAATGTGAGGGAACCTGGATATTTTTATATTGTTTTGTTGTAAACATTTTTTTTTTGATGGGAAGGCAAATGTTTTGGGTACAAGTCCTGTGAAACAGACAAGATGTTTATTTCATGGCTACTGAGTAGCTTTCGTCCAATCTCTTGGCACAACTTAGACCCTGTCCAATAAAAGCAGAAGCACAATTGCTACAGTAAAATCTTGAAAAGTAAAGAATAAAAAAGATAAAACATAAGAAGAAAAAATTGTCTGGGGCGCCTGGGTGGCTCAGTCGGTTAAGCATCTGACTTTGGCTCAGGTCATGATCTCGCAGTTCGTGGTTTCAAGCCCAGCGTCAGGCTCTGTGCTGACAGCTGGGAGCCTGGAGCCTGTTTCAGATTCTGTGTCTCCCTCTCTCTCTGCCCCTCCCCCACTCACGCACAAGCACACACTCAAGCGCGTGCTCTCTCTCAAAAATAAAACATTAAAAAATTTAAAAAACATTGTAAATAAGTTTGCAGTTGTCCTTTCCAAGCATAAGTCTTAATATGCTTGGCACTAAATATTTTTGGTATTAGTTTTATTTGGTAAGTATATTCATAGAAGTTTTATTTGGTAAGTACAATTCATAGAAGTTTTATTTGGTAAGTACATTCATGGAAGTTTAAAGCTCTCAGGTATTTTTATAGAGATTTAAGTTGACTTGTTAAATAGAAATGTTTGAAAATTTATGATAAAATTTCCTAGGCTTCATATGATAAACTTGAGCATAAAATGCCTCAAACCCTTTACTTATATTTTCTAAACAAACTGTAAATGGTATTGTTACCAATTATTGAAACCTCTTTTTAGAATGATTTGTGCATTAAAAATTCCAAACAATTTGGGAAAGGGTAAACCATTCATTTTTATACCTCTATCCTTTTATTATATATCATCTATAATACATTAGAGTTTGCTTTGCTTACTCTTAGTTATTTTAATTTCAGTTTAGTAAAATATAAATACCTAAACATAGGAATACTATCTATTTGAGATATATTTGACCTATAACACTAATTTCAGATGTACAATATAACGATTCATTATTTGTGTAGATTGCAAAATGGCCACAAATCTAGTTAACATTCATCACCACACATAGTTAAAAAAAAACTTGTTTTTCATGTGATGAGGACTTTTAAGACCTTTTAGCAAATTTCAAATATGCAACACAATATTAAGAGCTATAGTCACCATGCTATACATTATATCCTATGACTTATTTATTTATAATTGAAAGTTTATACCATTTAACCCTCTTGATGTATTTCACCCACTCTCCACTGCCTCTGGCAACCATCACTTTGCTCTCTTGATAAGCGTCTTTCCTTTCTTCTTTTAAACATGCTTATTTATTTTGACAGACAGTGTGGGTGAGCAGGGAAGGGGTACAGAGAAAGGGAGAGAGAGAATCCCAAGCAGGTTTGGCACTATCAGCACAGAGCCTGAGGAAGGGCTTGATCTCACAAACCCTGGGACCATGACCTGAGCCTAAATCAAGAGTCAGATGCTGAACTGACTGAGCCACGCAGGCTCCCCTCTTTTCTTGTTTTTATTTAAGATGCCACATATAAGTGAGATGGTATGGTATTTGTCTTTCTCTGTTTCCTTTATATCCCTTAGCACAACGCCCTCAAGGTCCATCCATGTGGTTGCAAATGGCAAAAACTTTCATTCCTTTTTATGGATGAATAATATCCCAACGTATATATGCTACATTTTAAAATTCATTCCTTCATGATGGACACTTAGGTTGCTCTTATATCTTGACTACTGTGAATAATGCTGCAGTGAACATAGGGGTGCATATATCATTTTGAGTTAGTATTTTCACTTTCTTTGGTTAAATACCCAGAAGTAGAATTGGCAGATCATAAGGTACCTCTATTTTTAAATTTTTTGAGGAAAGTCCATGCTGTTTTCCATAGTGGCTGCACCAATTGACATTTCCCGCCAACAGTGCACAAGTGTTCCCTTTTCTCCACATTTTTGCCAACATTTGATTTTCTTCTCTTCTTGATAATAACCCTTCTAACAGGTACGAAGTGAGGAATACTCTTCTTTTTAAGAGAAATGACCTTGGAAAAGGAAAGGTCGATTACTTGGCCTATTTAAACAATTAAAAAATGACAGCACGTTACAGTCCTTTTAAAAATGTTGTAAATAATGTAAAACCTGAAATCTCTAACACGAAGAGAAAATAATTCTAATCATATGTGCTAGAGCATCAGGGAAGGTTTTTTTGTTCCAGAGCAGTTTCTCATATTTCATAAACAGTGAGGAGTTTTCCCTTCCCCGAGGTAAGATAAAAATATTTGTAATTTAGGAGTACTCCTCCTTGTCATGTATTTCAAGGAATCCAAAGAAATCCGAGCACTATTTTTAGCATAGTATGCAGTACTGGAGAGTATGCTAAAAATAGTGCCAGTGAATAAAGATACGAATTAAATAACTTTGTGTATTTAGAAAGTACAAGTATAGATGTTTCTTTTTTTTTTTCTTTTTTCCTTGAAGTATAATTAATGCACAAAGTTACATGAGTTTCAGGTGTACCACATAGTGATTCAACAACGTTATACATTAGGCGGTGTTCAGAAATGTAGCTGCTGTCTTTCACCATACAGTGGTATAAAAATACCATTCCCTATGCTGTACCTTACATCCCCAAAGATGTTTCTTTCAGTAAAAGAAGGGGAAGATTCAATTGTTTTCAATAATAGTACGAAAAATCTTTAAAAACCTAGGAAATTACAGTAAAATATTATTCCTAATACCTGCTGATGACTAATTTTATTCTAGGCGTTTAACCTAGGCACATAACCAAAAGACTAGGAAGACGTTGGAATGTAAAACTGCACTTCCTGAGGATAAGTAGAAGTACTTTGAAACATTCCCCAAATAGTTAGGAGTACTTGCAGAGTGCCAGACCCTGAGCACTGAAGAGACAGCAGTCAACAGAACAGAAATGGCTGCCCTCATTGGGGGGAGCCAGACAGATACACCAAAAGGTAAAGTATTGAGCATGTCACGTGACACAAGTGCTGCGGAGAAAGAAAAATGGGAAAAGGCCCCCCTGCTGCTTTAAGAGTGTGGGTGGTCCCTGGGCCCCCTGCTCATGTGATTAGCAGTTAACTGACTCAGGTGATTAGAAAAATGACTTGGAAGTGGAATTAGAATCGAGATGTCTGCCTGTCTGGATGCAGTTGTGATCAAACTGCCATCAGAACTGAGGAGACAAAACAGGGTCTGGGGCTTCATCTTTTCTCTGCCTGAGCATGTAGTACCTGTAGGTCGTATTGATCATTCTGTCATTTTATTTCGTCTCAAAATATCAATTTTAGTGCCTATTAGGCCAGGCATTCTGCTATTGTGAATACAAAGATGATTAATACTTCACCACTGTACATGAAAAGCTTAAATTCTGGTACCTTAATAATACCTACTGGTATAACTCTTTGATATAAATTATTTAAAGATCACATTTTCATGTTTTGATTCATCCAAGCATACACTTAAGTTAAATTGTTGTTGGAAGGGGAATTTAACATTTATTGAGGACGTTCTCTTGTTCGAGTTCTGAGGAGAATATTTCACGTACATTACTTCAGAAAAATCACTAAAATATTCCAATATCATGACTCTCACTTTAAGGTAAGGAAATATAAAGGTGTCCAAGTTTGTGAAGTAAGCAAGTGGCAGAGCAGACCACTGAGTTCACAGTCTTCATTTCTTTAAATTAAAGTTTATTTCTTGTGAGAGAGGGAGAGCACAAGCAGGGGAGGGGCAGAGAGAGAGGGAGACAAAGAGAATTCCGAGCAGATTCTCTGAGAGCAAGGAGCCTGATGTGGGGCTCAAATTCACAAACTTCAAGGTCATGAGTTTAGCCAAAACCAAGAGTCAGATGCTTAACCAACTGAGCCACCCAAGAGCCCCAAAAGTCTTCATTTATTTCTGGAAAAATATGTGTACAGAAACCACCACTCCATGAAAGAGATTCATTTTGTCACTTGATGATATCATCATGATTGCATACAATATGGACAAATTAAACTTTTGTGAAAATGAGTTAAAAGAGAATTCGGTACAAATATATACATATTACACATACATATACACAACATACATAGATACACATACATATATACATAACATATATACAGAAATATACATACATACACACATATATATATTATACACACACACACACACACACACACACACACACACACACACACACTTCCCTAATGGAGGACTAAGAGATCGAACTCCCCCAAGCAAAATAATCAACTTTAAGTGATGATGCTTAGAGATTTATTTCCTCAAAGTGTTTGTCCTTTCCAGAAGTTGCATACTTATTAGAGCATTAACTACTAAATTCTCCTTTTACGTACTGATGGAAGTCTCAACAGACAAGCTGTCTGTAGCCAAAATAAAAAAATGCCCTATGCAGTTAGGTCAAACCCTCTGATCTGCCTCCCAGTTATTACTGTCACGAAGCCACTTTTTATTTTGTCAAATGAAATAAAAATGTGGGTTTGCTTATGCTTTACAACCAGAAAAACACCATCAAAACCACACGTTCTTGGGATTTAACAGAAGCAAAATGATCAAGATGGCTGCTTATAGAGAACATTGGTCCAATTCTCTGCCTTATATTTTGAAGGGAACAAGTAAGTTTAATTACCTCTCAGATATAGAAGGGAAAAAGACTTTTCTCCAGCCATTTCCCTAGAGTCTGCAATATTTGGAATTGCTCATCCAGCAGTCATGTTGCTGCATAGAAAATCATGCAAATTTCGTTTTATGCCCAAAAGGTGAAAATAATTGGTTTTATTAGAAATAGAGATATTCAGACTATACCACAGTCTTATTTTTTTTTGTTTTTTCTTATCTCCTTGTTTACCCATAGACACACATACTTTTGTATAAATCACTCTCTCATATATATGATATACATAGGAAGTCATTGTGCCCCTGGCAAATAATAGAAAGCCAGAGTTTTAAAGAGACTCAAGGAAAAGAACCTGTCAGAATCTCTGGACTTATCAGCTAACTTTCACTAGCTGGCAGCCTGAGGCAAATCACTTCACCTTCCTTAGCCTCAGTTTCCTCATATCCACAATCTCCAAATTCTGTAAAAATTCTATTTACTCACCAATTAATACAGAGTTTATAATTTCCAGACTCAGGGGATCTTTATTATTGCATTATTTTAGTTAAAATACTGGATTTATACTACAGAATCTAAAGATTGATGCGGGTTTTGTGTACTAGTTACACTATTTCTAAATGTAACATTATCTTAAAAGTAATTGGTGCTCCTTCAGAGATACCAGAAGCTTGGGCCACAGTCTTTTCCAGTTTTGATCATTACATATCTCAACAATATAAAACTGAAATTCAGAGAGCAGCAGTTAATTGTTAGATCAGAATCTGTGTCAATCATTCTGCTCTACTGATCAGAATTTAAAGTCATCATTTTCTTCCTTAATCACTAAAATAGTCATTTCATGTTCTACTAGTTCTTTGATATTGTTTCTAGTTTACCCTGTGTTATAACACTCCTTCTTTCTGTAAATAAGCATTTTTGAGAAAATGGGTAAAGAAAAACTCATGGATAGGTTGAGGGCAGAGCCCTTGGATTTTTGTTTTTGTTTTTGTTTTTGGCCCTTGGAAGAATATCTAGGTGTCCATGTTGAATCTCCTACCTGGCATTCCAGGAAATCAATTTTATTATATTACTTAGGATTGATCAGGTTCTGTGACACTGTTTTATATTATACATTTTCTCAAAGAATTGATCTAAATATCAGAACATGATTCATTAATGTATAATGAAGGACATTTCTAATGATTTTATTTTGCTGTTTTATTTTATTATGTTATTTTTTAACGTTTATTTTGGAGGAAGAGCATGAATGCGGGAAGGGCAGAGAGGAGGGAGTCAGGGACAGAGGATCTGAAGTCAGTTCTGTGCTGACAGCAGAGAGCTCAATGTGGGGCTCAAATTCACCAACTGTGAGATCATGACCTGAGCTGAAGTCAGATTCCTAACAGACCTGAGATACCCAGGTGCCCCAATTTTTATTTATTTATTTATTTATTTATTTATTTATTTATTTATTTGAGAGAGAGAGAGAGAGAGAGAGAGAGAGAGAGAGAGAAACACCTTAAGCAGGATCTATGTTGAGCACAGAGCCTGACATGGGGCTACATCTCATGACTATAAGTTCATGACCTGAGCCGAAATCAAGAGTCAGAGGCTCAACCAACTGAGCCACCCAGGTGTGCACCCCGAAGGACATTTTGATCAACCAAAAGATTCATAATCTCTGCAAGGCAAAGAGGACTTGGGAGCTGAATTTTATGGCACACTCCCTGCTGCTCCTCCCTAATGATATGGAATGATTATCCAAAATGTTTACTTTATGGGTATAGCACTCAATAAATACATTATATTTCTCCCTTTTTTTTCTAACCCCCATATAAATCCCATGCTCCCATTCACATTTTTATTAACCCATGTAAAATATTCCCAAAGTGAGTGCTTATTTTATATAAATGTGTGATTGGTTAAGTGACTTTCTGGGATTAGAGTGTGCCATTTCTTATCACAAGCAATCTAAATTGTTTTGCTTCATAAATTTGTCTCCTTATTTTTCAAGTGGAAAAGATGGATTTCTTTCTGATCTTGCCTTAAGTTTTTTCAGGACACATAATTGCTTTCTACATGTTTCCAACAAATCTACATGTAGATTCCAACAAAAATCATGAATATAAGCTTAGGCTTCACACATAAGTAAAAAAAATTCCAAGGACGTATATACTTCATCTTTGTATTCCCAGAGAATTGTTACAAAAATAACATTTATTTGCTCCCGTATTTTTCTTATAGTTAAACCTTGTTGTTGTTGTTGTTGTTATTATTGTTTGTTTGGTTTGTGTAATTTAAGCCAGTAGAGATATAGGTTTGTTCTTCATTGTCTTCCATGGGGAAAAAAAAATACACGACTATAAATCAATATAACATCTGTTTTCTTTTTTAAAAATTTTTAAGTTTATTAATTTATTTTTGAGAAAGAGAAGAGAAAGTGACCAGGAGATGGGCAGAGAGAGAGGGCAAGAGAGAATCCCAAGCAGGCTCCCCACTTAGCACAGAGCCTGATGCAGGGCTCGAACCTACAAACCATGAGATCATGACCTGAGCTGAAACCAAGAGTCAGACACTTAACTGAATGAGCCACCCATATGCCCTCATCTATTTGTTTTATGTAATACTGTCAGCACCATACTGGCAATACAATCCATTATACTTTTGATTCTTCTGCAATCTGATAGGGCATCAATCTAGTTTAGTCTTCAAAGTGTTGAATACCACATAAAACAAGTTATTTTAATGTTTAATAAATGTGTTCTCTCTTCAAACAGTAGCCATTTATAACACTGTTAAGTATTACTGATGCTCTAGGATCATCTCCAATGTTGTCTGGTTGAGCCTCTCCTTCCTCTTCTGTTCTCATATCCATCTAAGCATTATGAGCCTTCACTATTACCATTTTTTGTTTTGCCATGTGCCTCCCAGAATCATTGCAGTTCAGACCTAGAAATAGATTAAAAGCTCTTTACCACTGGGTAGGCCTCAGAGCCATTTAACTACTACATTGAAAGCTTCCTAATGGCAAGCTTCTTACCTTTGTAGCCATAATGCTTAGCATAGCTTAAAATGCATAGTAGACATTTAATCATTTTTTTTAAGTAAATGAATAACCAAATAAAGGATTAAGCCTAAACCTTGACCTTCCTTCCTAGTACTTGCTAGTTTCTTTACCACATATTCAGGATCCCAATTCTCAATCATTTAAAATCTAAAGTCTTATATTAAGCCTAAATAAACTTTCTTAAGCTATAGATGTCAAATGGTAAAACTTCTTAGGGATTTTTTTCTGCCCTTCTTATTCATTAATCAACCCAGCTTAAACCTCTGGAGTAAACTCCTATCCAGTTCAGACTACAACATTAATTTATTCATTCACTTAATTAGTGATTATTGATTTCCTACTATGTGCTGGGCATTTTGGATACAAAGAGGAGCAAAAACTAATACAGCCTTTGCCTTCTTGAAAATAACAGTCTAGCAAAGGAAACAAGAGTAATTAGATACTTGTAAAAATATACAGTTACAACTGTGAAAAATGCTACAAAAAATAAGATATACAATATTCTGAGAGCTCATAATAAAGAAATTTCACCTTATTGGGTAAGCTACACTTGAATAAGGAAAATTTGAGCTTCTATCTAAAGGACAAACTAGAAATTAACTAGTTGATAAGTATGGCAGAGAAAATCAAAGAAAATTTTTGAGAGGAAAACAGACAAAGGAGAGACAGGGCCACTATGCTAAAGTACAAGGAATGAAGAAAAGTCTGCTAAGGGGAAAAAATTAAGAAAGTAGATATAATCAGATTACATAGGGTTTTAGGTCATGTCAGGATTTGTCTAAGAGGGATGGGAGACCACTGAAAAGAGTTGAACAAGGTAGGGAAGTGATCAGATTTTCATTTTTAAATGATCACCCAAGTTTCAGTGTTGTGAGTGAACTAAAGGGGCTCTAAGGTGGAGACGGATAGATTAATTTGTCATCAAGATGAATTTTCTGACTTGTACAACTAGATGGATGTGGGTGTTATTTATCAAGATAGAAAACTCAGTGTGTGGGAAGATCATGAATTGGATTTTGGACATGAATGTGTGTTTGGAAATAAGTCCTATGAGAGATGTCTTATAGGAAATAGAATGTATTGACTTAGAGGTCAGAAGAAATCATTTGTGTTTAGGTAGTAATTGAAGCTGTGGATGTGGAAGAAATATAGAATACAAGGAGAGAAAGCTTAAATCTAAACTTTGAGGTACTCCACCACTTAATATCTTTGTAAATAAGGAGGAGCCTGCAGGCAACAAAGAAAGAACTGACCCAGAAGGAGTGAAATATGACAAATGTGTGACAGAACACCAGGGAAAAATATATTTTGAAAGGGTGGGATGACATCATTTGTATCAAAAGTGATCATGATATCAAAAATCTGAAAAATGCTTGTGAGATTCAGTAACATGGAAATCACTGGGACTCTCTCAGCAAGAGCTGTTTCAATGACTCATGAGATTAGAAGCCAGAATGACGGGTGAGGAGTTGAGTGAAAGCAAAATGGAGAGAAGTATAGACAACACTAGCCTTACTAAGACTTTGTGATTATGACGTTGGTGACACCCCGTGGAAGTGAGGTGACTTAATACCTTGGAAACTCTTTTGCCATTGCCTTACTTCTTGCTCTCTCTTTACTCTAAATGAGCTACAATAGAGTCCTAGGGTGCTTCCCAATTGAGACTAGCCACTTTGTTAAATTTCAAAACATGATGAATATGTGCTTCCTATACTGCATAATTATATTAATAGATTAATAAAGTATTCTTTATTAAGGCTCAAAGTAACACAATTGATAATATCTGTGTCTGAATTCCTATTTCCATGACTTCCTGGGTGAGTTTCTGTGATATATCTTTAAGTTTCCTTTGTAGCATTCAAGAAATACAATTTAGACTTAGGGTACGTAACAAAGGTAATATCAGGTTGACATATTAAGTATGAGTCAACTGTGATTTCTCAGAAAGTGAAAATGGATTATTATTTTATTTTTTATTTTACTTTACTTATTATTACTTTACTCCATTTTCTTCTTCTTCTTCTTCTTCTTCTTCTTCTTCTTCTTCTTCTTCCCTTTAAGAAATAAATACTCAGGTAGTTCTTCCTACCCATGGGTCCTATCCCCATGCTTTACTAAAGTTACCTTTTTGCACCAAAAAATAAAATAAAATAAGGAAATAAATACCTCATGATTATACTATATAAGGTATTAGCTTATAAGTAGGAAAGGTAAATGGAGATAAGTATAAATATGCTGAGATTGCAAAAGAAAGGCGATGTCAGAATAAACAAATATAAGAAGGAAGAGAATGGGATTCAGAGAATTAGTGTGATAGATGACTTCGAAAGCAAGATGGAGATGCAGAGATGAATAGAGAGCTATTAAGAAAACAAATTTGGGAGCACCTGGGTGGCTCAGTTGGTTAAACATCTGACTCCTGATTTTGGCGCAGGTCATGATCCCAAGGTTCATAGGATTTTGCTCCACCTTGGGCTCTGCAGTGACAGCGCAGAACCTGCTTGACATTCGCTCTCTTTTCCTCTCTCCCTACCCCTTCCCTGCTAGTGTTGTCTGTCTGTCTGTCTCTCTCGCTCTCAAAATAAATAAACCTAACAACTAATTCAACAGAGATTATCCTGAAGCTCTGCACAGGTCTAAAACTAAAGAGATGGTGGTTATTGCAATACTCTAGATAACAATTTTGGAGAGTAAATAGAAACAAGAGGCATTATGTAATGGAAGTATTCTCAAGACTTAGTAATTATTGGGAACATGTCAAAGGGAAAGGCAGTCAGTCTGGAGTCAAAAGGAGCTTCACATACAAGATACTTTATTTTTTTTTATATATTCATTTATTTTGAGAAAGGGGGGAGGAGAGAGAGAGAGAGAGAGAGAATGAGAATGAGAGAGAATCCCAAGCAGGCTCAGTACTGTCAGCACTAAGCCTGACTTGGGGCTCAGGCAATCATGACCTGAGCCGAGACCAAGAGTCAGTCACTTAACCAACTGCCACCCAGGCATCACTACATGCAAGATACTTTAAAAGGGAGATATGTTTAACAGATTAAAATGCAATTTTTGGCTTCTTAGCCATCATGTGTTGGTAGGACATGCAAGTGTGCAGAAGAAAATATAAACCCACTTAGAGCTACTGTACAGCGATCTAAACATTTCCTGAAATGCTCCCTGGGAAGGCCCACTCAGTAACCATCATTTTCTATCATATCCTCTAGATTGAGGAAGAAAAGTGAGAAAGTCAATTAATAGAAAATATGATAAAATTTATTGAGTTATATGTGCTTACATCAGACTGGGAAGTTAAATTTTACTTTTAATTGTAAGTAAAATCACATTAATTGTATTAATTTCTAGTACGTATTGTGAGTCTGCTCTTAGATGGCATTAACTTTGTCTTAAGAAAATGTACCCAGTACTCTTGATTTCTCATATAAAGTTCTTCTACAGAAGGTTTATTTTTTAAGGAACCAAATTCTAAATTTTATTTATCCTTTAAACATATGTTGGGGTGCCTGGGTGTCTCAGTTGGTTAGACATCCAACTTCAGCTCAGGTCATGATCTCACCATTCATGAGTTCCAGCCCCGTGTCGGGCTCTGTGCTGACAGCTCAGAGCCTGGAGCCTGCTTCAGATTCTGTGTCTCCCCTTCTCTCTACCCTTCCCCCACTCATGCTCTGTCTCTCTCTGTCTCAATAATAAATAAGCATTTAAAAAAATTAAACATATGTCTCCTTTGGGGTGCCTGGGTGGATCAGTCGGTTAAGTGTTCAAATCCTGATTTTGGCTCAGGTCATGATCTTGTGGTTCTTGAGATTGAGCCCTGTGATGGGCTCTGCGCTGACAGCTCAGAGCCTGGAGCCTGCTTCAGATTCTTTGTCTCCCTCTCTCTCTGCCCCTCCCCTGCTCACACTCTCTCTCAAAAATAAGTAAACATTAAAAAAATTTAAAAAAAGAAAAACTTATGTTTGCTTTATTTACTGTAATATATATAAGTGGCAGCGCTTCAGTCTCATATTTATACAGTATACACATATTTTAATATTTGTGTGTTTATTTTGAGAGAGAGAGAGCATGAGCAGGGAAAGGGCAAAGAGAGAGAGAGAGACTCCCAAGCAGGCCCTGTGCTGTCAGCACAGAGCGGGACATGGGGCTTGATCCCATGAACCATGGGATCATGACCTGAGCCAAAATCAAGAGCCAGATGCTTAACTGACTGAGCCTACTGATATTTAAGGAACTTTACATATTTTTCCCTAGATCTTCTAATGATGTAAAATGCATACATCCTTAGAAATTTACACATTTTGTTTTCATTTTCCAGGTTGTTTATGTGACAAATTTTCTCAGATGATGGCAGTTATGATTTTTATAAAATGCAGAATTCTTTCATTCCTTTCCCTGAACAAGTCTTTAAGTAGATTTTCCCAATATGCGAGTTGCTAGGCTTATTATTTTTTTGTTTTTTTGTGTTTGTTATTTTGCTTTGCTTGATCAATAATCAAATATTTTGCAATATTTTCTTGATTAGTAAAATATATGATTTACTTGGCTCAATGATGTATACAGATAATGATTAAACTCACAGTAATTGGAGTCTAATTATTAACCAGTGATCTAGATAATGAACAAATGAGCCGTAGGCATCACTGTTCACATACTTGGGGAGATTGAAAAGACGCAGTGATATGTTTCTATCTGAAATCTCGATTATGTATCTAGGAGTCTCCTAAAAACTTGAATATCTTTAAGAAAATTATGTATGTTGAAAAGGGAACTGAATTTGGATATACCTTGGGAAAATCAGTTAGTCTTATTTAGTTTTAGTGTTTTTTTTATTTGCGAAGTACAGATCATAATTTTTGCCACACAGATTGTTCTGACTCTTAAGTAAGATAACCTATGTGACTTTTTCAAACTAGAAAGGTGGCATTAATCTTCACTTACTCTTTTGATCCCTATTAAAATGCATCCCTTAGCAAAATTCCAAGGAAATATATGTAAGTAAGCTCTCAAAAGGGTTTTGGGAAATGATTGTGGGGCTCTGACCCTGGAGAAACGGAGACTGTAGCAATGATACCCTGGAGACTCTACCTGTGAGTGGTAGGAAGAGGGAGTTTGTGCTAATATTGAAGAGTAAGATGCGTAACTGGGGACCAGAACTACAGTGAAAAGAAATTTTTATTTCCTGGTTTTGTTTCTGGAATATATTCTGTTAATAGCCTCTGCCCTTCTACACCAGTTTTTGTATGATTTAGCCACCCAGCAGTTTAATGAGTTAGGCCTATTTTAACAGCCACAAATTATAGAGTAATTGGTTTTCCTTTATTGATGTACATGGTATATATATATATATATATATATATATATATATATATATATATATTTCCACTGTACTGCCTCATTTGCGTAAGTTTAACTAGGCATATGAATTACAGTTCTGAGGCTGCTGCACGTCAGTTTATGGGTCCCTACACCTTCTGATGTCTGCTTAATGACACATACAGCTCAAATGCTGTGTTAGAAACATTTCTTATTTTTCTCACAAAACCTCTGAATTTAACTGAGTCAAGAATGCTGTTTTGTTTTTTTTCATGCATTAACACAAATCATTATCTATTTTGTGAAATATGTATGCAGTATACAGCTTGACAATCCATTGTCCCTACCCCTCAATTACATGCAATATAATGCAAAAAACAGAGGTGGACAGATATTTACAATGCAAAACTCAAAGTTATAACCACCACATGGATATTACAGAATGTTATGGGGGTTCTAAATAGGAAGTGGTGACTTTTATCATAGGTAAAAAGGGTAGGCATCTTGGAGAAGGTGCCTTTTGATCTGTACCTTGAAAGATGACTGGTCATCTTCCTAAAAAAAGATGGACTGGAGATCATTATGAGTTATACTGAAAGTTTTAGAATAGGAAGATGGTATTAGAGACTTTAGGAAGATGCAGTAGTGGCCTGACCCAGATGGATTAGAGATAGGGGATGATTCTGCAAGTACAAATGCAATTAGGGAAATATTTTAATAATAGATCGGTAGTTCACAAGCACTGGCCCCCTGCCACAGAAGCATCTGCAAAGATTGTTTTCCCCATTTTACTGAGATGTAATTGACATATAACATTGCATTAGTTTAAGGTATACAACTTTGTAATATGTATCTATTATGAAATGATTACCATAATAAATTTAGTTTATATCCATCACCTCACATAGTCACATTTTTTTTTTTTTTGGAGATGAGAACGTTTAAAATCTACCCTCTTAGCAAGTTTCAAATACATAGTACAGCATTTGTTACCTACAGTCGTTGTGAAGTGCATTGCATTCTTAGAACTTATAACTAGAAGCTTGAACCTTTTAACCACTTTTAACCAATCCCCCCCACCCCCCATCTCTGGCACCCACCAATCTGGTCTCTGTACCCATGAATTTGGGTTTTTTTAGATTCTATATATAAGTGAGGTCGTACCGTATTTGTCTTTCTCTCTCTGACTTATTTTACTTAGCATAAAACCCTCAAAGTCCATCCATCTTGTCAAAAATGTCAAGATTCTTTTTTTTTTTGGATGAATAATTTTCCATTATATACATTTTTCCTTTATCAGTTCATCCATCAATGGACCCCTTAGGTTGTTTTCATGTCTTGGCTGTTGTAAATGACGCTGCAATTAATGTTTGAGCGCAGATATCTCTTAGAGATAATGATTTTCTTTCCCTTTGGAAGTATACCCAGAAGTAGAGTTGCTCAATCATGTGACATTTCTACTTTTAATTTATTTTTATTTTTATTTTTTATTTCTGAGACAGAGAGAGACAGACCATGAGCAAGGGAGGGGCAGAGAGAGGGAGACACAGAATCCAAAGCAGACTCCAGGCTCTGAGCTGTCAGCACAGAGCCTGATGCAGGGCTCGAACTCATGGACTGTGAGATCATGACCTGAGCTGAAGTCAGACGCTTAACTGACTGAGCCACCCAGGCGCCCCTCTACGTTTAATTTTTTGAGGAGCCTCCATACTGTGCTCCATAGTGGCTGGACTGATTTACATTCCCACCAACAGTGAACAAAGCTTCCCTTTTCTCCACATCTTTGTCAACATTTGTCATTTGTTACCTTTTTGGTGATAGCCATTCTAACAGGTGTGAGTACACCTCATTGTGGTTTTTATTTGCCTTTCCCTGATGATTAGTGATATTGAGCATCTTTTTATGTACCTGTTTGCTGTTTGTATGTCTTCTTTAGGAATATGTCTTTTCCGTTTTTCTGCCCATTTTTTAATCAGATTTTTTTTTCTGTAGATCTAGATGAGGTCTTTATATATTTTGGATATTAAGGCCTTACTGGATGCATGTTTTAAACAGAAAATTTCCAGGTCCCTCATGAGACTTTGATTCAATGAGTCTTAGGTAGGGCTACAGAAACAATACTGCAAAACTGTCTAGTGACTTGGATAAACAGGCAAGTTTAGGAACCACAGCTTGCAATAATAAAGTTTCTGGCCTTGTTGTTAGGGAATGGAATTAGGATAAGATAATGAGAGCAAAAAAGAAAGAAACATAGGAATGACATAGAAGTTACTTTACTGCTATTAATTGCCAACATTCAAAATGATGATTTTCT
This sequence comes from Prionailurus viverrinus, assembly GCF_022837055.1. Classification (NCBI taxonomy): domain Eukaryota; kingdom Metazoa; phylum Chordata; class Mammalia; order Carnivora; family Felidae; genus Prionailurus; species Prionailurus viverrinus. The sequence continues at coordinate 99,513,033 of NC_062567.1, forward strand.
ACTATTTGTGTTTTGCAAAATGCACTTGCAAAACGTTTTCTTCTTGTTTTATTATTATATTTATAAGTGCACTTAATGTCTATTTCTACCATTTTTTCTCTTGACATCACAACAAATTTTGTCAAAATATATTTCAAAAGTGTTTCTTCCTTCTATTTATGCTGACTATAATTCTGAAGTTATTTAAAGATTTTAAATCTTTTTATAATTACATTGAATTTTTAAAATTACTTGCTATCATATGCATTTTTAGAAAGAAAAGTATCAGCTGATTAAGAAAATGTATTATATTTCCAACAGTTTTCCAGGCTTTGTTACCTAATTTGCATCCTCAATTGTCTCTTTTTATTAAGATTCTCAAATGCATAAGAATAGAAACAGATTTATTTTTAAATGTACATTTATCATATTGATATTTAATTATGGTATGTTTATAGGGATATTTTATTCTAGATTTTAATCAGATGTTTCTAGGTCTAAATGAAATACAGTCTTACTTCAATTAAATGCTAGACTATGCTAAAAATAATTAGGAAAAACTAAAAGAAAAAAACCCTAATGCAAGATTCAGGTATTAGTTGTTGATTTTGTATATGTAAAGATACCAGCTTTCCAGCTGAGCCAGCAAGTTTTGAAATTATGTATGGGACCCATCTGTTAAGCAGGATTTTCTTTTATTTAATTTCATTGAAATGTCTGAATATATAACCTAGCCAAAATGTATTGTATTCTGTTAAATCAGAATTCTGGCAAAACCAACATTGTTATGGGAAGTAAATGATAATAAAGGTTATTGCACGCAAGGTCATTAAAACATTTTTAGTAAGGAATACCCAGATTGTTTATCGAAACTAACATTCACTTGATGACATTTCTCCTTTTAATTTTTTTTTAACATTTATTTATTATTGAGAGACCGAGAGAGACAGAGTACAAGCTGGGGAGGGGCAGAGAGAGAGGGAGACACAGAATCTGAAGCAGGCTCCAGAGTCTGAGCTGTCAGCACAGAGTCTGACACGGGACTTGAACCCACAAACTGTGAGATCATGACCTGAGCCGAAGTCAGATGCTTAACTGACTGAGCCACCCAGGCACCCTGACATTTCTCCTTTTAATTCCAAAATGCAATCTAGCTAAATCCATTTATTTCCCTTTTTGTTTATTCAATACTAAATATATTTAGTATTGCTTATTTGTTGATCTGTTCTCTTGAATTACAGTTTTCCTTCTCTACTGATATATATAGAAAATGAGCAAAGTATTTTTTATTTATTAGTGGCACCTTGTTTTGTTGTAACCACTGGAACCATGAAGACCCGTTTTTAATTCCATCTAGAACTTTATTATCTGTCCAAGTCTCTGGGTTTAATATTTATGAAAGCATAGTGTTTAGTGCTGTTTTGCTAGCTCATTTCTTTTCAAGAAATATGCACTTGAATACTTTTCTGTTCAGGCTCAGTATAAATTCTCACAGCAGTTACAACTGACCCTGTGCTTTATTAGAAAGATCTTTCCTATATTGAGCTGAATTTTTTTTAATATCTCCACCTATAGCTCAATCCCTGTGGCTATGCAGAACAAATCTTATTCCACACAACAGCCTTGCAAGTATTTGAGGATGGTTATATTCATACTCTTACATGATTGCTCTAGGCAGTTTTTCATGACTCATGTCTTTGGTTTCTTTACCATCTTGTCTTCAAATGTGTCCCAATTGGTGTATGTACCTAGAATTGAGTGTAGGACACTGGCATTAGTCTGAACATAACAAAATAAAGTAGGACCCACATTAACCCTGTTTTTGAGAACACATTTCCATTAATAGCCCTTACCACCCACCCATGCATGAGCATACTCACCTGATCAGACAGGCTTTTCAGATAGTTTCATAATATGAGTGTTGTCTCATATTCAATTTAAAGTCAAATAGAATTTTGGGCATGAGATAAAACTTGAGTATTAGTTGTTGGATAGAATAAGAACAATAATATTTAGTTAGATCTTAAAAACTCATATATTATACTGAACAAACTTTTTAGAAAGTTTTAAAACCATACATTGACAAGAGACTTTTGGTCTTTCATTAAAGTTTTAAGTACTCATATCAAATCCTACATAAAACAATTTAGCTCAAATGGTCAGGTAATAGTAACGCAGATTTTTTTTTCCTAAATAAGACTGCATCATACATGCTCTAAGTGGGCTTAATTCATCAAGGGAAGAGGACCAGGAAAGCATTGATGCGAGAAAAGTCAATGTCTTGCTAGTTTCCATGTCAGGCAGGTTGCCTGACATGTCCTCATCCTACCCGTACAAATGCCAGCATCAGGCCATGCAGCATGCATGTGTAATTTGCTTTTCTGGAAAGCTATAGCAGGGCAGGGTTGACTGATTAAGAGAATTGAGAGCTACAGACTCAGATGAAAGGGCTGCCCTGAGGACACGGGAACTGCTTACATGTTGGTCCTTTTTCAAGCTAGGGAGCTATGACTCTTGGTAAGTAGAGAAAAGGCTGTATTGGCTAGACTGACTGTGCTCTCCTGAACAGTGCAAATGATCCTCATTGCAGATGCATTCTTCACTTAGTATTATTTATCAGAGTACCAACTAGACACAAACAAAGCAATAGAGAGACAGAGCAGCTAGGCCCAAATTTATACCAAAGATAGTCTTCATAGAATTATTTATAATTGGGAGAAAAAAAAAGTGTCCAACAATTACAATATTAATAAATAATACCTCCATAAAAGGAAATGTTATGCATCCATCTATGGTGAATACTAAAGAAAAATCTTCAATATTTCCATAAAATACTGATGATACTAAAACAAAAATTTCAGAGTAGTAGGATTAGTGGCATCTTAGTGCTTAAATACATAAATGATGTATTTGGAAAGAGAGATAATAATCGAGACTGAGATGCAGAGACAGAAGGAAAAATAAAAGATTATCAACCATAATTTTAAAGGATTTATTGCTTGATGGTGGAGTTACTGGTGACATACTACTTTAATTTCTGTATTTGTGTTTATATGTGTTATGTTAACATAGGAATAAAGTTACAGCCTTTATAATAAAAGTATATCATCAAAAAGTTAAATGATTATGACAGGTGTAAAGTAAAATTGGGAAAGATGACAATGGAGGCAGGTTACTAAGGGAGGCAGGTTACCAAGGGAAGCCAGGAGACCCAAATACAGAGCTGAATCAGGCAAAATAAGGGACTAGTCTGCTGAGAACTCTTTCACTGGTACCTTTGCCAATGTACACTCACTTGACACTTCTCCCCTCCCTGGAATAATCGTTAAGTCCCCTTACATCTTTACCCCACTTTAAGATACAAAAGTCCAAGGTGGGATGTTGTATATTATTGGCCCATAACACAAAGCATATATCTATGCCCAAGTTTCCAGGGCCCTGCGTTGACTATTCTCTGCTGCTTTTGGCTTCAGGTGGAGACATATCTTCTATTTTGAAATTTTTATTAGCTCCATTCACAGAAAGAGTATTGAAGGCTAAGTAATGACAAATGTTTTATACATCAAAATTTGTAATAGGATAGTGAAATATTGGGGCGCCTGGGTGGCGCAGTCGGTTAAGCATCCGACTTCAGCCAGGTCACGATCTCGCGGTCCGGGAGTTCGAGCCCCGCGTCAGGCTCTGGGCTGATGGCTCAGAGCCTGGAGCCTGTTTCCGATTCTGTGTCTCCCTCTCTCTCTGCCCCTCCCCCGTTCATGCTCTGTCTCTCTCTGTCCCAAAAATAAAATAAACTTTGAAAAAAAAATTTAAAAAAAAAGGATAGTGAAATATTATGTTAATACTTCTCCAGAGATTCTTCAAATCCTTCAATAAGATCTTTAAAATAGATTTTTAACTGTACAAGAAATTCTAATTGTGTTTGCCACAATTCTTATGACTCTGGAACATTTCAATAATGTGTATTTTGTATTTATGTTTCAGTTATAATAGAAATGCATTCTCCTGAAGACCAATACATAAACTGATTTATGCATACACCGCCAACATTGGACACCAGATATTAGTATCAATATATTGTAGAGTATCATCTGGATGGTTACTGCTCAAGAGAGCTATGACATTTAGGTTTCTTTTATTTACTACTAAGGGAAAATGAATTACTAAACTGACAAAATTCAAATTAAAAAACATATAAATATTTTTATTTTTGAATTATATGTAGGAGTCTGCCTTTTTTTTAATTAATAGACTTGAAAATGTAAGTGACATTACAGTCATGGAAATCCACGTTTAGGCTAGTAATGTAGTGACAACTTCTTACTAGTGAGACCATAGTATCTCTATACTTGTATAAGATGTTTCAACAAGGTCGCAGAGAAAGTTATAGAAGCAGTACCTGGCACTGAGTAGTTTTATGAGCTAAAAGATGACATTCAACAAATGGAAATGAAAAGACAGGGTACATATCATAGATAACTTCATGACTGTGTCATAGATAAATGTATGCTAAGAGATATTGGATGGCTTTAAAACACTGAGATTACTCCAATGCAAATTCAAGAAGCAACTGAGTGTTCAGTTCACCTAAAAACCTCCCACAACCACATTGAGAATATTTTTTAAATTGAAATATAATTAACTTACAGTGTTCTATGAGTTTCAAGTATACAGTATAATGATTCAACAATTCTGTACATTACTCAGTGCTTATCAAGATAAGTGTACTCTTAATCCCTTTTTATCTTTTTCAGCCATCTTCCATGAACCTCCTGTCTGGCAACCATGAGTTTGTTTTCTGTATTCAAGAGTCTGTTTTTTGTCTCATGTGTGTGTGTGTGTGTGTGTGTGTGTGTGTGTGTGTGTGTGTGTGTGTTGTTCATTTGTTTTATTTCTTTTCTTTATTTTAAAATGTTTATTTAGGGGCGCCTGGGTGGCACAGTTGGTTAAGCATCCAACTTCAGCCAGGTCACGATCTCGCGGTCCGTGGGTTCGAGCCCCGCATCGGGCTCTGGGCTGATGGCTCAGAGCCTGGAGCCTGTTTCCGATTCTGTGTCTCCCTCTCTCTCTGCCCCTCCCCCGTTCATGCTCTGTCTCTCTCTGTCCCCAAAATAAATAAACGTTGAAAAAAAAAATGTTTATTTATTTTGAGAGATAAAATGTGAGTGGGGGAGGGGCAGAGAGAGAGGAAGAGAGAGAATCCCAAGCAGGCTCCACACTTTCAGTGCAGAGCCCAATACAGGGCTTGATCTTACGAACCATGAGATCATGACATGAACTGACGTTAAGAGTCAGACTCTTAACAGACTGAACCAACCAGGTACCCCTTTTGTTTTATTTCTTAAATTCCACATGTTAATGAAATCATATGATAATTTATTTTCTCATTCTGACTTATTTTACTTAGCATTATACCCTCTAGCTCCATTCATGCTGTTGCAAATGGCAAGACCTCATTTTTTTTATGGCTGAGTAATATTCCATTGTATATGTATGCTACATTTTCTTATTCATTCATCCATTGATGGATACTTTGGTTACTTTCATATCTTATTGGCTTGTGGCTATTGTAAACAACCATACTGAGAATAACATTTTTAATTGAGGGAGAGGGGAAAGAGCCTTTTGCTGGTTGTTTTTATTATGTATATAAATTAAGTCTCAATTGGCTTTTCAAATCCTTCTGTGATCTGTTCGGTGGAAATTAATTCCTTTCCTTTCCTTTCCCTCCCTGTTTTCCCTGAACTTTGTTTTACCTGTATTGTCTCATTAAAGTTTGTATACGATGATGATGATACTAATAATGAAGCTTTAGTGACTCAAATATTGAAACTTAGATTAGCTAATTTGTTTGATGTCATGCAGTTTATAAAGTATTAAGATCCAATCTTGAGCAATCTGATCCTAGAGTCTCTCTCTATATATCTGTATATATATTTTATTGAAGTATAGTTAACACACAATGTTACATTAGTTTCAGGTGCACAACAGTGACTCAACAACTCTATATGTTATGCTGTGCTCATAAGTGTAGCTATTGGCTATCACCATACAATGCTATTAGAATTCCATCGACTATATTCCCTATGGTGTACCTTTCATCCCCATGACTTATTTGTTCTATTACTGGAAGCCTGTATCTCCTACTTCCCTTCATGCCCTTTTGTCCATTCCCCCACCCTCGTCCCTCTGACAACCATCAGCTTATTCTCTGTTTTTATGGGTCTGTTTATCCTTTTGTGTGTGTGTTGATTTTTTGTTTTGTTTTTTAGAGTCCACATTTAAGTGAAATCATATGGCATTTGTCATTTTCTGTCTGACTTTAGATTGTATACTTTCAATTCCTGCACCATGAATACATAATACAAGTTTGTTTTATTTTTTCTCCTGTGATTCATCCATTTTGGGAGGTTAAGACATTCATTTTATTTAGTAATATAACTTCCATAATATGTAAGTCCATGATGACCACCAAATAAATAAGATTAAAAGGAAATAAACCAAAATATCCAATAGAGTTATTATACAGTGTGATTATAATTTTATCCTTTATAACACTAATATATTTTCCTAATATTCTGTAATGAATAGAAGTCAGCATAGGGGATAGTTAAAAAGTGGAAAATCTGGTCAAACATACCTGTTTTCAAATTACCTATCCCTAACTTTGTAACAGGTTATCTGTGGCTTCAGTTGTCTCATCCATAAAATGGAAATAGTTTAATAGCCTATTTGTTTACATGGAACCACTGAAATTATTAACAATGTCATTTACAAATCTTATTTGGTATTTGTACTGTATGTCTTGAATAACAAGATGTTGTGGAGACATAGGTCAAGAAAGATAAAAGATGGTGAGAATGAGGTATAAAATTTAATAAATAATGCATGAATTTTGTAAATAAGCAAACGAAAGCTTTTTGGTTTTTTTTACATGTCTTTGTACTGAATGAAACAGCTATTTCGGTCTAAGAAAAAATAATAGATAATGTTTTCAAATCCAAATATCCTTTACCACCACTATAGAAATTTCAGTATATCTTATCTTGATCGAAAAGTTACACCTAAGTATTTCTCTTTTTTTAATTAATGTTTGTTTATTTTTAAGAGAGTGAGAACAAGTGCAGGGGGTGGGGCAGAGAGAAAGGGGGACAGAGGATCTAAAGCAGGCTCTACGCTGACAACAGAGAGCCCACTGCAGAGCTTGACCTCACAAACTGTAAGATATTGACCTGAGCTGAAATCAAGAGTCAGACGCGTAGCCAACTGAGCCACCCAGGCGCCCCACACCTAAATATTTACACAAACCCAGGTACAGGTTTACTTGACTTTTTTTTCCTCTATGCAATTCCAAATCAAATAAGATTCTCTGCACTATGTATGAACTTCTGTGATCAGTTTCAAGATCTTGAACTCAGCCTGTCCCTCATACTGAACACAGGAGACCGTTCTCTGTATTCAGCACCATTGTTCCAGGATCCACCAGCATGTCCATACATTATCCAAATTTACAGTTCATGCATAACTAATGGGATGATACAGCGTAAAGGACCTGGAATTGCAAGACCTGTCTTCAGCCCAAGGCTTTACCACTTGCAGATTCCTTAGCTTTGGGCAAGTAATTCACATTTTGGAATGTAAGCATATTTATTTGTGAAATTGAAAAAAATAATTTTCTTGGACCATACTGAGAGATATATGTGAACAGCCTTTAAAAATGATAAATAATCACTTTGAAGCTCTAAGTCAGAATGGCAATGGTCTTAATTTCATGGAATCAGTCTCTGTATTGAGAGAGACATTAAAAGTCATTAAGTTCAACCATATCTCTCGTGCTTGATTATCTTTCTAAATAAGATGCTAATTTTATTTTATACAGAAGAAATCATTAACTCTGCCCCCAATATGTCTTAAAACATTTCCTTTGAGTTATAGAGGAGTGTTATTTTCTGTTCTTCACTGAACTCTTTTAATCTTCACACAACTCCATTAGGTAGGTGCTATTACTATCTCTATTTTCTAGACGAGGAAATCTGAAAAAAAAATAATTGTAAAGTCATTTGCCAAGGATTCACAGCTAGTAAGTTGTGGAGCCTGGACTTGATCCCAGACAGGCAGGGTGCAGACAGTCTCCAGAATTTTAAATAGCCATAACCAGCACAGCATACTGTCCCCCAGTAAAATGGAATGTGGGAATCTCCTCTGCTCCCTGCATGTAATTGTGGATGGATATAAGAAGCATCCTTTTAAATATCATAATAGTCTAGAGTCTAGACCATCACAGTCCAATAGACCTTTATGAGATAAAGGACTCGTTCTATATCTGTACTATCCAATATAGTGCCAGTAGGCACATTTCACTTTGAGCGCTTGATAAGTGCTCGTGTGATTGAAGAACCAGATTTTTAATTTTAGCACTTTGAGTTTAAATAAAATAGCTACATGTGGCTGGCAGTCACATAGTGAGAACTTATTGAACAATGCAGTTTTAGGTCTTAAATCATTCCTTCTCATGTTTTTTTCTTCTTTGGCATATATGAAAACAGCACTTATGTGTGACACTCTCCCTATAGAACAAAGTGCCTAAGAATTTAGAACAGTACAAATAATTCCTGTGTACACTTCACTTGTAACCTCCAAATGTTAATTTCCTCTGTTTGTGTGTGTGTTTGCATGTGTGTGTGTTTATATATGTTTATGTGTATGATTATTTCCCTGATCCATTTAAGACTACACTGCAGGCATGATTCCCCCTTCCTTTACAAAATACGTAAGTGTATATTTCCTAAAAATAAAGATATTATCTTCCATAAATCAGAAAATTAACATTTACTAGTCATAATACCATTATCTCATCTACAGACCTTATTCAGATTTCAGCACTTGTCCCAATAATGTCTTTTATATCCAAGCAAATACCATTTTATGTTTTGCATTTAATTTTCGTGTCTCTTTAGTCTCCTTTATTCTGAAACAGTTCTTTAGTCTTGATTTGCATTTCATGACATACACATTTTTAAATGACATCGGCCCGTTTGCAGGCTTCCTCTCAATTTAGGTTTGTTCAATGTTTCCTTATGATTAGATTTACTTTGTGCACTTTCATTAGGAAAGTGCAGGAACAACAAAAGTGATGGTAGTAACAACAGAGTGATGATGTGTCCTTTGTGGTACATGATATCAAGAGGTACATGATGTCCATTTGTCCCATTAGGGTGATGTTAACTTTGTCACTTTGTTAAGATACTGTCTACTAGAAAGATATTTGCTAGCTAAGCTTAATAATCCTTTATTTATTTTGATGCTCAAATTGTCCAGATTTAAACAGAGAGAGCCTTGCAAGCTGGCCCCTCTATCTTTCTGAAATGACTCCATGGTTATTTGAGTACATTCCTAATTTCTGGCACGAGAGGAGTTTCAGACTCATTTTTTACTTTCCCTGACTAGCCTTGGAATCAGGAATTTCCTCAAAGTGCCTAGATTTCTTTTTGTTCCTTTAGATTTCTTTTTGAAAGGAATGTATTTTGAAATCAGTATCTTGGGTCCCGGTATGCTTCTTGTTGCTACTGGATGTCATTGTGTTTAGGCCTTCTAAGCAGATAGAACCAGGAAATACACATACCCTCATAATATATATGCGGTGCATATACCCATATCTCCGTATATTTTATATATTGTAATTATGTTTCTATATATTTCTGTATCTTAAAGCCATAAGTTCAAACCAATATCTCCAATTCCAACCAATACCATGGAGTTGATGCTCTCTTCCCCCTTTCCCATGTTTGTAACGCTCTTCTCTGATAGTGTAAAACCTAGCTCCTATTATCCACAACATATTTCTTTGTTCATGCCTAGAATACAAAGAAAATAGTTTCAAAATTATTAACCTATGGATCTGAGGAAAGATGCCTACTACATCGAGTTCAGTATCTGTTTAGAATTCTTTGTGTCTTCAGACTGAGGATACATAGTCCATATAGTATAAAAGTTACCTGAAATGTCCCATCTGCCCCCACACCCAGTGTGGCTATTATTCACTAAAAATGTATTTCTTTCTGTTTTTTTTTAAAAATTTCTACATTTGCTTTTCTTTTAAAAATTTTTTTTAACGTTTATTTATTTTTGAGACAGGGAGAGACAGAGCATGAACGGGGGAGGGGCAGAGAGAGAGGGAGACACAGAATCGGAAACAGGCTCCAGGCTCTGAGCTGTCAGCACAGAGCCCGACGCGGGGCTCGAACTCACAGAGTGCGAGATCGTGACCTGAGCCGAAGTTGGCTGCTTAACCGACTGAGCCACCCAGGCGCCCCTCTACATTTGCTTTTCTTTAACCCCCAGTCCTGTCTATTTTTTTTTGTTTTGTTTTAAGTAAATGAAACGTGACAAATTTCCCAAAGTCAAAACTGTACCAGACATTTGACTCAGAAGTGTTACTCCTTTCACCTTTTCTGCATAGAACTGTTCAGAGGAGTAAATAAGATTATAAATGTTTAGACTTTGCATACTACTTTTAGGTCTCCCAAAGTCTGATCTAGTTACTCATTTAATAATAGTGATTTACCAATGGTTAGCACTCTGGACTCTGAATAATAGTGATTTACCTATATTAATGCTTCATACCATTTCCTCTCCTCTATGAAACCAAATTGGAATGCAAATATGTGAATAAAATGCTTCTCAGTCTTGGGTATTTGGAACCTTATTAGTAATAAGTTATTTGTACCCTTGTCACAATTGATCACAAAAGACTATTCGGAAACTTTAGTTTCCTAATTAAGAAGTACTGGCCTGTTTTTATTGCTTAGAAAGTAGAACATGGTTATTGCATATGGGATAAGCCTAATGTTATTGCAGGAGTAATGTACAAAACATTGCAGAGTCAGACCTCATTTCAGTGGTGCCTTAAATGTGAAGAAACTAGCTGTAATGCTGTATGAAGGTTATAATTGTTAGAGTGAAACAAAGAGTCCTGAGGCATGTCTGAAGAAATGAGCAGATTACATGCTTAACTAATTATGAGTGATAAGGTTCCTAGATGAGGTCATGCTCTACATAAGAATGGGAGGAAGAAGCATTACGTCATTAGAATCACTTTAATGCATTTCTTTTAAGAAAAAGCTTTGTTTCTGGAAGCATCTAATATTGCTGCATTTTCCTCATGAATTCTGTGCATATTTTAAAATAGTCATGCTGTTATGTATACTTTGCTAATAATATTTGATAAATATTATGCAGAACAAATTTTTTCTCATGGGTAAAACATTTGCAATAACAATTCTTGATCAAATTTGAGGTATTTCTTCCATTGGGAGCAATATATATATTTCTTTTTATGATCACATAAAAGTTAAATTTCGTAAAAAATTTTAAAACAAAGTTAATTTTACTGTGACTTTATAACTAAGCAATGGAAGAAACAAGGAAACTTATTTATAGGGAATTCACAAATGACAAAAATAACTCTGAATCTTAAACATTTATGGGAAGTAGAGATGCTAGATCAAGACCAAAGATGTAATAACCATGTAGGCATCAGCAACATGACAGTCTCCCTAAGATGGTCATTTTCAAACATACTTTCTATATTCTTGATAGTGTACAAAAACATATTTTCTTGTCCTTATCTTAATAGCAGTGGGAACTTAGCGTTGTTAAATTAAATTACAAGCTGCACGCACCAAAAATGTTAGTTCTAATACATTTTTGGTAAATGTCATATCTCAATTTGAAGGGAAAATTTAACATACTCTCCTGTAGCACAGATATATGAATAAGCACTTTCCAACATGTCTCCAGTTTCACTAGGAATTTTTTAAAGCAATACACAGTTGTGTCCTGTTTGCACACCCAGTTTCCATATTGCAGGTCTTATCTTCCAAATGAGGTACAAACACCGGCCCTTCAGGACCCAAGTCTTCTCCATGCCATGGCTGCGGTTTCCAAGCCCCAGCACCAACACCCCTCCTGAAGATTTCTTTCTTTTCCAACTGCTCTTGCAACCTTTTATGTCCACCTCTGTCCTTGCTGCTAGAGAGGAACTTCCAACTATTATCACCAGGATGTCTTTTGGGTCCAGCTGCCTACTGCACCCAAGGATTTCATTGAGATGCTTTTGGAAACCCAATTTTTATGTAAGGTTATTTCCATGAGAAATTGGGTTCAATGTTCTAAGAAATGTAGTTGTAAATTTTAGTTTAAGACTAGTGCAGATCATAATTTTTAAATTTTTTTAATCTCTCATCTATTGGGATATGTCCCATTCTTCAAGTATGATCATGGGATCATGCCTAAATTTTCTTAGTTCTTTTGAAATACCTTTCCAAACATCTAGAGGAGGTTTCTAACCAGCTAATGTTTATCCCTTCCTTCATGGTCTGAATTAAGTATTGAAGAGAAGTTATCCTAATAACTTTCTTTTCCTTCTACAAATGAAATTGTTAGCATGGCAAAGAAAAACATTTATTAGCTTTTCCACTTTCATTGCAATAAGATTTCCAATAGATATCGGGAAACTCCTCAGGCCCCTATTGCTACAAACCCTTGCTTTTCTCTCACCTGATTTTGTAATTATCATTAGCAAAAGAACCCATAGCCTCCAGCCAAGCATCTGTAGCACAGCATACCCCTTTAACAGGATGCTTCTGTCTGCATTTTTATTGATTTCTCCCAATGCTCATTTGTATGCTTCTATTAAAAATATATAGAATTCTTTGATACCTTATTTTTCAGTATTTCTCTCCACTTTTCCGTAGTGAGACTTAAAAGTGTGCGCTTGAAGTAAATAATACTAATTGACACTTTTTTTTTAATCTGCTATTATGAGATGGGCTAACGTATAGCTTCAAAAGAGCAAATTTATAAACAGCAATAAAAGAGTTTTGGACATTTTCTCTCTGCTGATCTCATTAGTAACTACTGTAAGAGTCATTTGACACTTCATTTTAAATTATAAATATTTGGCTCATGCTCAGCTAGGAATAAATTACATAGGCTATATCATACGATGGTTTATCTTTGGGCATAATTCATTACAGCTGCATTTAATCATTTCTAAAAGGTGGTACCATTGAAAAATATAGATGTTTTTATATTTATTTCTACGCTTATTTGTCCTTGGATGAATTAAAGAGTAATTCACTACTCAATGCAGCTTAAAAAAATAAAGGTCAAAGAAACATGATGACCTTGGAAAGGTTGTGACTTCATTTTAAAAAAAAAAAGCAAAAAACAAGAAACATAAAAAAATCAGAATTTGGGAGATAGAACTGTTACAACAATCAGGGTATCTCAGGAAATCTGAGAGTGTCCTATGTCAGGTCATGTTGTCATTGATGATTCTACAATACATAGTAAATCTCATACATTCTGAATCTTGAATCTATTCTTATTTGTGTTATCTAACAAGGATTATCTTAATCTAGCATATGCGTCCATTTTGAGAACAAAGAATATAAAAGCTTCTAATTTTTCTTGTGATTATCTGGAAATATGGTGAATAGTTTTAATCTAAAATTTCCTGTATAAGAAGAGGGGCGCCTGCGTAGCTCAGTCAGTTAAGCCTCCAACTTCAGCTCAGGTCATGATCTCACAATTTGTGAGTTCGAGCTCCACGTCAGCTCTGTGCTGACAGTGCAGATCCTGCTTGGGATTCTCTCTCTCTCTCTCTCTCTCTCTCTCTCTCTCTCTCTCTCTCTTTCTCTCCTCCTTCCAAGTTCTCTCTCTCTCCCTCAAAAATAAAAATCCTGTATAAGAATGTTGATAAAGCTAAATAAAGATCAGATACTACTAGCAATAATGAGGAACTCAATATAAAACCAAGACTTAAAGATATTAGAAACCCTTAGAGCTGAAAGTTGATATTATGTCCTGTATTTCAGGAAATATAACCAAACCAAATGTTATCAGTTGGATTCTGTCAAAAAATCTGGTGTTATTTTACCATAATAGTTCTAGTTGATCATTCCATGATCTGAACATTTTAGCTTGAATGTGACACTACCTTCTATGCCCACAAAGGGGGCCAATGAGAGAGTGACCATTTGGTACCATATCCCAACCTGTCTCTAATCCAGTTCTATTCTAAATATAATTCAAGTAAGTATCTGCTCATCACAGGGTAGTTTTAAGGTGGAACTTAAGGCTGTTAACTAAAAACAAAACAAAACAAAAACATAGCATTGCACAAAATTACATATATTTTGTTCCATATCTAAAGTAATAATAAGGGAAAACTGAATACACAAAAAGTTACTAATAGCAATTATTTGGGGAAGGTAGAATTTTTATTCAGTAATTTACTTTCTTCTTTAATAATTCTGTAGTGTTGGAATTATTAACAATTAGCAGTTATCACTTATCTGATTAAGAAAGATAATTTGTCGGGGCGCCTGGGTGGCGCAGTCGGTTAAGCGTCCGACTTCAGCCAGGTCACGATCTCACGGTCCGTGAGTTCGAGCCCCGCATCGGGCTCTGGGCTGATGGCTCAGAGCCTGGAGCCTGTTTCCGATTCTGTGTCTCCCTCTCTCTCTGCCCCTCCCCCGTTCATGCTCTGTCTCTCTCTGTCCCAAAAATAAATAAAAAAACGTTGAAAAAAAAAAAGAAAGATAATTTGTCAAAAGATAAATTTTATAGAAATATAAGGTAATGGAATAAAACCATAGAATTTATAGTCAAAAATAAGGTAATGGAATAAAACCATAGAATTTATAGTCAAAACATGGGACTGTGTGGCCACCTGACTTTATATATGTCATGTATTTCTTCTGAGCCTCAGTATTCTTGTCTGTAAATTTATGATCGATAACAAAATTACCAAGCTAAACTGTTGCAATGTATGAATAAATGCTTTACAAGCTGCAAATAGCAAGATACATTTGGTATTTATATATGTACACTTTTTTTATTGGAATTAACATACAATGTTATATTAGTTTCAGGTGTATAACATATTGACTCAACTATTCTGTATATTACTCAGTGCTCACCAAGATAAGTGTACTTTTAATCCCCTTTGTTCTCTGTAATTAAGAGGTTTCTTTTTTGTTTCGTCATATGTTTTCTTTCTTAGATTCCACATATACATAAAATTATATAATATTTGTATTTCTCTGACTTATTTCATTTAGTATAATGCACTCAGTCCATTCATGTGATCGCGAACGGCAAGATCTCATGCTTTATGGCTGAGTAATACTCCATGTTATGTATATGTACCATGTCTTTATCCATTTATTTATCCATGGACACTTGGGTTGCTTCCATATTTTGGCTCTTGTAAATAATGATGCAACAAATATACTGGTGCATAGATATTTTTTTATTTAGTGGGTTTGTTTTCTTTGGGTAAATACCCAATAGTGGAATTACTGATTGTATGTTATTTCTATTTTTAGTTTTTTCAGGAACCTCCATACTGTTTCCTACAGTGGTTGTATCAATTTATATTCCTGCCAATAGTGTCCAAGGGTGTTTTTCCCCCCGTACATCCTCACCAACCCTTATTATTTCTTGTTTGTTTTTTTTTTTTGATTCTAGCCATTCTGAAAGGTGTAGGGTCATATTAGAGTTTGAATTTGCATCTTCTTGACATTAGTGATGAGCATCTTTTCATGGTCTGTTGGCCATGCGTATGTCTTCTTTGGAAAAATGTCTGTTCTGCCCATTTTAATCAGATTCTTTGGTTTTTTGAGTCGAGTTTTGTAAGTTCCTTATATATTTCAGATAATAGCCCCTTATTGGATATATCACTTGCAAATAAACTCTCCCATTCAGTAGGTTGCCTTTTCATTTTGCTGATGGCTTCCTTCAATGTGCAGAACTTTTTTATTTTTGCTTTTATTTACCATGTCTGAGGAGACATATGTAGACAAATGTTGCTAAGGCCAATGTCAAAGAAATTACTGCCTTTTTTTTTTTTCTAGTTTGACGCTTTCATGTCTTAATCCATTTTGAGTTTATTTTCATTTATGGTATAAGAAAGTGGTCTAGTTTTGTTCTTTGCATGTAGCCATCCAGTTTTCCCAGAAGTTTTTTAATTAAAATTTGTCTTTTCCCCATTGTATACTCTTGCCTACTTTATCATAAATTAATTGACCATATAAGCTTGGGTTTATTTCTGGGCTTTCTCTTCTGTTCTATTGATCTGTGTGTTTATTTTTGCTCCAGGACCATAGTGTTTTTATTACTATAGCTTTGTAGTATATGTTGAAATCTGAGATTGTGATACCTCCATCTTTGTTCTTCTTTCTCAACATTGCTTTGTCTTTTAGGTCTTTTGTGGTTTCACACAGATTTTAGGGTTATTTGTTCTAGTTCTATGAAAATGTTGCTGGTATTTTGATAGAGATTGCATTGAATCTGTAGATTACTTTGGGTAACATGAGACATTTTAATGATGTTAATTCTTCTGATCTACAAGCATGGAATATCTTTCCATTTGCTTGTGTCATCTTTAATTTTTCATCAATTTTTTATAGTTTTTAGAATATATGCCTTTCACCTCTTTGGTTGTGTTTATTCCTAGTGTGTGTGTGTGTGTGTGTGTGTGTGTGTGTGTGTGTGTGCATGTGCGTGTACACACAATTATAAATGGAATTGTTTTATTTCTCTTTCTGCTACTTCATTATTAGTGTATAAAAATGCAACAGATTTCTGTATATGAATTTTGTATCCTGCAACATTACTGAATTCATTTATCAGTTCTAGTATTTTTTTGGTGGAGTCTTTAGAATTTTCTATATATAGTATCATGGCATCTGCAAATAGTAAAAGGTTTACTTCCTTGCTAATTTGGTTGTGTGTTGTTTTTTTTTTTCTTGTCTGACTGTTATGGGTGGGACTTTAAGTAATACTACGTTGAATAAAAGTGGTGACAGTGGACATCCTTATCTTATTCCTGATTTTAGACGAAAAGGTCTCAGTTTTTCACTGCTGAGTATGATGTTAGCTGTGAGTTTTTCATATATGTCCTTTATTATGTTGAGGAATGTTCCCTCTAACCCTACTTTGTTGAGAGTTTTTATCATGAATGAATGTTGTATTTTTTCAGATGCCTTTTCTGCATCTATGAGATAATATTGTTTTTATCCATTCCCTTGTTAATGTGATGTATCACATTGATTGATGTGCAATTATTGAACTACTCTCATACCTCTGAAGTAAATCCTCCTTGATCATAGTGAATTATTCTTTTAATGTATTCTTGGATTTGATTTGTGAATATTCTGTTGTGGATTTTTGTATCTATGTTCATAAGAGATGTTTTCATGCAGTTTTGTACTATCTTTGTCTTTTTGTTTTCTTTGTAGTGTCTTTATATGGTTTTGGTATTAGGGTAATGCTGGCCTAATAGAATAAATTTGGAAGTTCTCCTTTTCTACTTTTTGTGATTGTTTGGGAAAAATAGGTATTAACTCTTCTTTGTTTTTTTAAAATGGTTATTTATTTATTTTGAGGGTGGAGGGGCAGAGAGAGAGAATCCCAAACAGCCTCCATGATGTCAGCATAGAGCCCGATGCAGGGCCCAATCTCATCTCACAAACCATAAGATCATGACCTGAACCAAAATGAAGAGTAGGATGCCTACCGGACTGAGCCATCTAGGCATCCCTAACTCTTCTTTGCTAGAATTCACCTGTGAAGCTATCTGTCATGATCTGTTGTTTGTTGGGAGTTCGTTGGTTTCTGATTCAATTTCATTACTGGCAATTCATCTGTTCAAATTTTCTGTGTTTTCCTGATTTGGTTTTGGAAGGTTATATGTTTTTACAAATTTATTCATTTCTTCTAGGTTGTACAATTTGCTGGCATATAATTTTTCGTAATAATCTTACAATCCTTTCTAAGTCTGTAGTGTCAGTTATTATTTCTCTTCATTGGTTTCTGATTTTATTTGAGTGTTCTCTCCTTTTTCTTGGCAGTCTCACTAAAGGTTTATCAATTTTCTTTGTCTTTTCAAAAACCCAGCTCCTGGTTTCCTTATTTTTTTTTTTAGTTTCTATTATTTCCTTCCTTATATTAACTGTAGGTTTTGTTTTATTTTTCTAGTTCTTTCAGATGTAAGGTCAGGTTGAGATTCTTTTGTTTGTTTCTTGAGGCAGGCCTGTAGTGCTATAAACTTCCCTCTCACAACAATTTTTGCTGCATCCCAAAGATTTTGGACTTGTTTCCATGTATTTTTAAATTTCCTCTTTGATTTCTCAGTTGACTCATTCATTGTGTAGCAGTAGGTTTTTAGCCTCCACATATTTGTGTTGTTTTCAGATTTTTTTCTTGTAACTGATCTTTAGTTTCATACTATTGTTGTTAGAAAGGATGCTTGATAGGATTTTAATCTTAAATTTATTGAGACTTGTTTTGTGGCCTAACACTGATCTATCCTGAAGAATGTTCCATATACACTTGAAAATAATGTGTTATCTGTTTCTGAATGTAATGTTCCCTATATATCTATTAGATCCATCTGCTCTAATGTGTTGTTCAAAGCCACTGTTTCTTTTTTGATATTTTTTATCTGGATGACCTAACCATTGAAGTAAATGCAGTGTTAAAATCCCCTACTATTATTGCATTACTGTTAATTTCTCCCTTATGTCTGTTAATAATTGTTTTGTTTAACTATGTAGGCACTCCTTTGGGTGTATATAGATACCTAAATTTTTACATATTTATAATTTTAAATATTTATAATATTTACACAGATATCCTCATGTTGGATCATACCCCTTATTATGTAATACCCCTTTGGCTCTTGCTACGGTCTTTATTTTAAAGTCTATTTTGTCTGATAAAGTACGGCTAGTTTTATGTAGCTAGAGGTTTGACAGTGGTCAAAGCTTAAACATAATTGAATGATATCACTAAAATTTGATTTATTGAAAACACTTTTTCTCTTCAAAGACTGAAGGTAAAATTAGCAACAGATGAAGCCAGGGCATAGGTTTTAGAGTGAGACAGATTGAAGCTCATATCCCATTTCTACCACTTTCATAGCTATGTAATCTTGTGTATATTACTTGTTTTCTTTGAGAAAGTAAAAATAATAACTATCTCATGATGTTGTTTGGAGTAAAAATAATATGTTGTAATGCTTGAGACTGAATAGGTGCTCACTAAATGGTCAAGAAATTAGGTATGCAGAGAGCTTGCTTCTGCCCTTGGCACTGTGAATCTCATTCCACACACATCTTTAGAATTAAGATTGATTACTGAGAAATGGGTATGTGGGGATGATGTAGATGTATGTATTTTTCTCTTAGGAGTTATTTGAACAAGAGAATTTTAATAGACTTTCTGTAGGTAGCTTTCCTACCAGCTGCATTTATTCTGTCCCTCTTGCTGGCAACTACTTTTTGTAAATAGAGATGGGCCAATTTATTTGATGCCGCTTCTGTGGGAAAGAGAGGTCCTTTGGGGGCAAAGTGTAGCTATCATGCAGAAGATTTTCCTAATCAAATGACTTAGAGAACCAAGCAGTCAGGAGGAGAAGCAGTGTTGGTAGAAACAGAGTCTATTTTCTGTACCCACCTCTCCTATCTTAGTACAAGAACCACTTGGAGAGGACTCTCACAGACACTATCACGTCTGAGTATGTACCTGGGTGAGTCTTTCCATGTGTTTGGGCAGCCACTTTTCCTCACTGCAAGGTTTGTTTCCGTCCTATCCTTAGTGGTAGTTCAGTTTATGAAATCTACTCTTCTCTATGAAATTGTGAGGCTAAATTTGTTTCCTCTAAACCTATGACATCCTCAAAATATGAAGATCCAAATTTAGGTTTTGGTTTCATTTTATCTTATATTTATTTATTTTTAAATTTAGTACCATAATGGCTTCCCTAATGAGAAAGTAAGTGTAATTTGTACACTAGCATGACCGTGGCAACTGTGAGAATATATGCTTGCTGCCTTTATGCTTTCTGTACCTCAGTTTCTTTGTATGGATTAGGATTTTTTTTTTACTTATCTCATAGGGTTCATTGTCAATTGTTTGTCTGAAATCACCTACAAAGTATTGGTGCCTCCAAAATTATCCAGTCTTGCAAAAAATACTGATTAC
Source organism: Prionailurus viverrinus (assembly GCF_022837055.1). Lineage (NCBI taxonomy): Eukaryota > Metazoa > Chordata > Mammalia > Carnivora > Felidae > Prionailurus > Prionailurus viverrinus. Next base: position 99,533,064 of record NC_062567.1, read on the forward strand.
AAAGGGATCCCTGTGGTAAGGAGATTCATAAACTGTCAGTTTAAAATATTTTGCTTTTCATTTTATTTAAAAAGCAAAATCCACTTCAAGTTAAGTTTGCCATGTGAAATTTTAAAAATTTGTATGAATAGTAACATCACAAAAACATCATAGAAATCTCATTTTGTTCAATTTTATAGCCATCATTTATTTAATGATCCTTATAACTTTCTTTGCAGCTATCTTTTAGGGAACATATGAGACGTCTTCTAGAGCTAACTACTATCAATTCTTACAAACACAAATAAAACATTATATGAAAGTGTACAAACATTTTATTTCACTTGGATAAGAGACAGTTCATTCAATTCAGCTAAACTGGTTCTTATATTAAAACAAGTATTTAGGGGCGCCTGGGTGGCGCAGTCGGTTAAGCGTCCGACTTCAGCCAGGTCACGATCTCGCGGTCCGTGAGTTCGAGCCCCGCGTCGGGCTCTGGGCTGATGGCTCAGAGCCTGGAGCCTGTTTCCGATTCTGTGTCTCCCTCTCTCTCTGCCCCTCCCCCGTTCATGCTCTGTCTCTCTCTGTCCCAAAAATAAATAAACGTTAAAAAAAAAAATAAAAAAAAAAATAAAACAAGTATTTATTTCATCACTTCAGTTATAGGCTAATAAATTTTTACAGCCTTCTGAAACACAAAATCTCAAAGACTTATGTAATCCCCCCCCACACACACACACTTTAAAATTCTATAGGTTATTAACCATCATTCTTAGTATCCTCGGAACTTGTTTATTTTTAAGGAAAGCCTCTAAGGTATGCCTCTGGAAGAAATATCTAGGTCATAGCTAATATACTCATCTCTCTTACACCATCTTGTATACTCTCTGTGTTGGGATGCATACATTTAGATGAGTCTGTGTAACTAATATTAGAGAAATCTTGACCCTGCCAATGTACCAACTTCTATGAGCCTACCTGTTTAAAAAAAAAAAAATGTTGTTGTTGGCTGAGGTATAGGTCTGCTAAGATACACTAACTTGAAGAAAAAAGGCTACAGTACATATTTTATCAAGTATTATCAAAAGTAGCCCAAGAACACCATTCTTGAGGCTTCTGAGTCCTTCAATTTAACGATACAAAAATATTGCATTTAAATTACTTGTCAAGTTCAGACCATGGGATAGAGTATTAGTATGTTTTCTAATACAGCCTCTTAAATCCATCCCATTTGAAAGAGTAGAGAAGTGGGAATAGTCAAATATCCTCAACTTCGTATGTTGGAACCCCTTGGAGATTATCCATTTTAGGAATAGTTTAATGCTTTCTGAATATTTATCATAAGCTTCTATACAGATCTTAGCAAGAAATCTACAGGGTAAATTTTTATAGTATATCATTTTACCTTTTTAAGAGAAAGAAGAAAAATGACATGGAATCCCACCAGATTTAGATATTTAAAAAAATGCCTGGTATATGTATTTAGTTCTTTTTAGAAATGGGAAATTCATTAGAAGAATTTGAGGATAATCTATATTTAAGAAATGCAGTTTATATATCTTATTGGTCATGGTCTCCCTAATGAAAGAACGTTTGTTCAAATCTCTTTACTCAATAAAGACATATTAAAATTTACAATATATAAAACACTTTGATCCTCACCACAATCCTCTATGGTGAGTAAAAGCAGCATTAATATGTTTCTTTTTTGGTGGTGTTGCTAATTTGCCTTCCTGACCCAGAGTCAGTGCCAATCCATTCCAGTTGTGAAAGACCTAAGAGTCATCTAAAGAAGCATGAACTGAGATATTAAAACCATTAGTTATATCTCACATCTAGAATTGAGAAGGGCTGTCAACCAAACAGATTAATTGCCCATGTGCTATCAAACTAAATGTTGAAGTGAACAATCTTAAGATCTAAATATATAGATAAAAATAAATATGAGCTTTTCTTTGGAAACATATACTGAAATTTAGTACAGAAAGAACCCAACACTCTTTCTGATAAAGATAGCACACAACCCTCTCTCTAGAGACTCTAAGCACAGGGAGCAGGTGCATGACCCTCAGATTCCCTGAAGGTAAACAGTATCTTGAATTGATGGATTAGTACAGATCATATGAAAATATTACATGTTGCTAACTAAAGTTTGAAAGGACAAAGCACCATACTCTAGCTAGTACTCCATAGAAATCATGTCTTGCCTCATAAGTTTATATTTGGTTGTGTCCATTTCCAGTGAAAGATGGATAGGAGCTTAATAAAAGTTAAAATTAGGTTCTAAGAATAGTACATTCTAAGCCTACATAATTTGCATTCTGTCTTTGAACAGAGGGACAACCATGGTGAGCAATTAGGCTTCTAGTGATGACATCAAGGACAGCTTATCCCTAGTGGCACAGGTTGCATCTCCCAAGAAGGTTAGTCTAAAGTCTGAGGCAGATTCTCTGCTGAAAAGATTCTGAGAGGCAAAATTTGGGTCTCAACTGATTTATGACTCATTTATTCAATTAATAAATTTTTAAGCTCCTTCCATTAGGCAGTTGGCAGCTACAACATAGTTATGGCTCAAGTTCTGTGCAACTTCAACTTTATTACGTTAGTAAAAATAACATCACTCACGGGAAGGGAGGCTAAATATTATATAAAGGAACAGAAGTAGGACCCATTCATAAGAGGAGGCAAATGACACAAGAATGGAAGTTGAAGTGTGGGTTCAGGGTGGCAAATAATAATTTGAGATTAATTGCTGTTTACTTATGTTGAGCATTAAAGTGGTTGGGAGGAAGAAATCTCCCATGATGTTATTCCTAGGATTAACATACTTTTATGTATTGGTTTCAATTAGTCATTTGCCGTTAAGAGCTTTTTAGATACCAGTTAAGAGAAATCTGTGTAAGTTAAGACAAAAAAGGCAATCCTTCCTAGTATAACAAATTGTTAGAGCTAAGAGCATACATAAGAAATTTGCTGTAAGGTCATTTGAAAGGACATACTGTAGTCAGCTTGCTAGTTATCTATCTATATGGAGTAAGGTCTATACTGATCATGACATCTAAAAACCTGTATTTTGGTAGCCTCAAAAAATATTCAACGTATAAAGACTCAGATTGTCTTTGACATAAATAGTAACTAAGCAAGGCTTTGAATATAAGATAGGAAAAAGTTGTAAGAAAAATCAATTATTGAATTCCACTGCATTTAAGTCACTTATTTTTAAGTCACTTCTTTTAGAATGGCAAAATTAGTAGTAGAGTTGTAAAGTTAGTGGTAAAGAAAATTTAAGCTTTGTCTTCAAAACATGTATAGTTTGAAAGGAAAATTTCAATGTAGAAAGGTCAGTTGATGAATAGAACATGTTCTATTTGGAAATATTTACTTAGAGAACATCCTGTTCATACTTCTTTAAGTTTGCTAGTTACCTGAACACTATGATTTTGAACTTAAACCCTAAGGAGTCAAGTTCAAATGATGACTTGTATGCTCATTATTATAGGATTGGAAAATTAGACCTTGGCTTTTTAAGGTGTCTTAAATTATTACATGTATGTTACATATTTAAAACAGCTTTCAGTATAATTCTTATGAATTGGCTTTGCAGATATGCCTGTTTTTTTTCTTTCTCTCTCTTTAAATAGAGTATTTAGGGTTGCCTGGTTGGCTTAGTCGGTTAAGCATCCGACTTCAACTCAGGTCATGATCTTGTGGTCTGTGGCTCTGTACTGACAGCTCAGAGCCTGGAGCCTGCTTCTGATTTTGTGTCTCCCACTCTCTCTGCCCATCCCCCACTCATACTCTATCTCTCTCACTCTCAAAAATGAATAAATGTTCAAAAGAATTTTAAATAGAGTATTTACGGTAGCACTTGGAAATATATTTAATGACAATTTTTCCCTATAAAGAAGCCAAACTTTGATGTTCACTAATAAAAAATTTAAATTCTTTATTTATTAGTATATGTGAACAATAATTTTCTCTGAATGTAACCCAGTGCTGCAACTTTGCATAAACAAGTAAGGAAGCCTTGATTCAAGGCTATTATAATAGGAGAGGTCAGAACTCAATCTGAGCTCTATTCCACTGAAACAAAGGGCAAGAGAATTTTAAGTGATTAGGTGGAGGGTTGTGTTTGCTAATTGGCTTTACCTATGGGAAAATGAAACTTTCTCAAGACAATGTAAAAACAGTTTTACAGCTTGGACCAACGCATCCAAAGATAGGGGCATTATCTTCCTTGATGAGTACATTTCAAAGGGATGGCTTCCAGGTTTTTGAGGAAGAAAATTGTGGGTTGTAGAACTGGTAAGAAGCTTTAAAAAAGATTTACATCTCAAAGGAGTAGAGAATGATTTTACAATTACAAGTTTCCCAAAATGCTCTAAAAGAGACCTCAAAAGCCTAAAGTTAGGAAGAAAACTGTCTAGTCAAGCTTAAGGAGGGCATCTGCATCAATATATCATGTTGTAATTCTGTTACAATTTGGACTTCCTTTCTAAGGTTCTTTGACTACAGACCTCTGGGTGTGACTTTTTTGGATATGGAAAAGGGGAGGAAAAAATAGTGATGATGCTTTTGGTACTTTACTCTCTATTACCCACTTTTTATTTCTTGAGAGGCTGCCTTTGTAACCTTTAAATGTTATAATTTGAGAAGAAATTAGATTTTATATTAGTAACAAACAAAACTGAAAATCATATCTTAAATTATTAGAATTTCCCGGGAAAGAATTATTCTAGAAATATAATTAGTAGTATTTTTTAGTGCTTTCACAGTTTTCAGTATTTCAACATAACCATCATGATGCATAGGAAAAGAGATACGGTTATAATATAAGAAAAACAAATTAAGGTTAAGTCATGCTGAACAATTATTTAAAGAAAATAGCCATATTTCTATACCACCAGCAGCTTATTTTAGAACTGAAACTAAAGAGCATTTATATGCTATCTTGTTAAGAAGACAGCAATAATTATAAATTCTCTTATTCCTTCAGAATCTTTTAAACAAAAAGCCTTAGTTTGGAAGACTTTATAAGGCTCAAAAGCTGAAACAGTGTTTGGAAAAAAATAGTTCATAAAAATGTTGATAAGAAAAGCTACCTAGATAATTCTTAATTCTCTGAAAGCTAGAATGCTCCAATATTGTGTTTTTTTTTTTAATGCTGTTTAAGATGATTAGGTATGGTTTTCCAGTTACTTGGGGAAGAGCTAAGTGTGACTGATATTCCTGAGATCATAATTTTTATGCTGTTAAATGTGATGCTGACCATACGAGGGAATGTGAAGGTGTGAGGCAGTTAACAGTAGAAGTAAAAATTTAGAACTGTGAGTCTTTGAATTATATTTTAAAGAATTGTAGCAAAAGCTAAACCTCATCTTATTCTTGCTTTCCTTTCTCTTCCTTGTTTCCTTCTGCCATCCCTAAAGAGCTGAATTCTTAGGGTCTTTCTCATCTCTCTTCCTTTCCAATCTTTTCCATTTCTTTTTCCTTTGACACTGATCTTTGCTAGGAAAATAGGACACTGAAAGAATATATAACCTCCCACAGCTATCAGGGAGTAAGTCCTAATCATGTCAGTACTCAGTAAGCCATGTCTGAAGATGCAACCTTTCCTCTGGGTTTAATAGGATAAAGCTAGTAGTGGAATAGAAATTGAGAAATGTGGCCCAACTGATAAGGAAACCTCACCATAAAGTATGAATTAGCAGCAGTTTGCCAGATTTACTTCTGGAGTGTTTCATCGTTATTATAGTACCTATTTTATCCTTTGACTTCTGTGGACATATCACCCAAGATAATGATCCTCCAGCTATTTGCACAGGTGCAAAAAGGCAGAGGCGGGGGGGGGGGGGACTCAAATGTGCACACGGACTCGCACACACATAAGCATGCCAGGCCCAAGCCTCCCTGATTATAGAAAAGAATAATTCATTAATAAGGTAAATATTATAAAGTCCTGTGGCTCCTCATTCATGATTTACTCATTTCCAAATTACTTTTTAATTTGTTTTAGAAGTTGACAGATTTGACCAGAGGCATAAATCTAAGCTGTCCAGGAAGTGTAACTGTCTGCAGTAGCATCCTGAGAACAGCTGCCGTCTTTGTGTGGCTTATTCATCGGTTGCTTTTGTAGACCCTAATGAAGCCAAAACCAATTAGCAGATTAGAAATTGCCAGAAATCAGAGATACCTCGCTTAAGAATCACTAAAAATGAAAAGTACTCTGCTACTCCTCTTCTTTGTTCCTCTACGGATTTTTAGAATAAGAGGGTTTTTGTGTGGGTTTTTTTTTTAGAATAAGAGGGTTTAGAATAAGAGGCTCTGCTGCTTCAGGAGAGCATCCCTCGTGCAGTTGCCAGGTGACATATAGGGCACTTTGTGAATCTGGAAAGACCTTAAATCTGTGGCACTGCTGAATTTCCTGCCACAGATTAAAACTTTTAATCAGTATTTTAAAATCTGGTTCATAAAATGACCTGTTGAATAGTTTAACGTAAAATAAAGCATTTCAAAGGGTATTTCATATAAATGTAAATGTGGACTATGAGATAGTCAAGAGAATGTGGCTTTCATAGTCTTGTTTTTCTAGACACTTGGGGTCAAAGTCACGTTTTGAACGTGCAAAGTAAGCTTATAAACTTAAATCTTACTGCTTAAATTTAAGTCCTTTATTTTCATTATTAAAAGATGAATGCTACCTAAGCTTTATCTGTAGCATTAATTTTCCCATAAAGACAGGGGAACTGAATTAACAGGGGAAAGGGTAGGGCCCTGGAACATTTAGGTCATGGCTTTGGAGTCAGAGCTCTCAGCAGTTTCATGCTTTGTGGATAATTAAAATCGATACAAAATAATTACACAGCTAGAAGGATCTCCAGATACTTAATCCAGTCCCTTGCCTCTAGGAGAAACTAGCTGTCCTCTAAACTAACCTCCACATAGGCATTCAGATTGTATGAGAGAAATGGGAATCCTCGAGTCACTTTCTGCACTAAGAACAATGCAAATATGGCTAAGTAGCAAAAGATTGTTTTCATAAGTGTGATGTCAGTATCATACCACAGTCTTCTGTGGTCCCTAAATTAGCCATGGAAGGTTGTGATGGCCAAAATGATACCTCTTTTTTATAATGACAATGACAGAGATTTTAGGATTTCTGACTATGTCCCATCTGCTAAATGGTTTTGCCATTTTCAATGTCTCTTATGTGATATCTTACAAGTACAGATTAAGTGCACATTCCTCCAAGCAACCTTACTAATCTCTACCATTTGTTATTTTATTCGTGGCTCTTTAATAAGGATTTAAGATATAGATATAAAACATAAATATAGAGAACCACATAAAGTAGCATTTGCCATCTCTCCACCTTAATCATAAGTCCTCTAGTTCCCAGAGCCAATTACAATGATCTCTTCCCCAGCAAATGCTGGTTGATAATATTTTTTTGAAATCTGGGTGAAGCCAGCTCTCCTTAGGGTCTGTCCTCAGGGCAGATGAGGTCAATCATGAAAAGTGTTGAGTTTCTTGGCTGATTTCAATTCTCTATTCCAACATTGTGTTTCTCTTTATGCCATTCTTAAGGATCCTATCTTATGGAGGCAAGATATCATAAGATCAAGGTAAAACAAGTATTTCCAAGTTCCACTAATGTTCCACTTTCTTCAAGTAAAATTTAATGTGACAAAGTTAGAGTACAACAAAAGATTTTGGATAGTCTTTTGGAATTTAGTTTTATTTTTAGGTACACTTTCTCTGAAAGAAAAGGGCAATGGTTCTTCAAGTTTTTTGTAAATCACTAGAATTCAAAATCCCTAAAGTAATGTGTCAAGTTCGATTAGTGGGTTAGTCCAAGACAGCTGATAGTTTTAGAGAAACTTAATATCTTAACTACATGTTCTGAAAAAAAATGGAGAATTTTTAATTAATATTGAACTTGAGCCACATATGGACCTGCATCCTATTTAGACCCATAATATCTCCTTTAATCCTGCCATCTTTGACTACTGATCAAAAGTCAAGATTTTATTAAATATTTTCCATTGATTGTTATGTCTGCAACTAACTGCCTTCACAATCTCTTTATTTTATTACCTATATCCTACATTTCTTTACAGAATGTTCCCTTTTTTTCCCCCTTGAGATAATAAACACACAGTTACTTCACCCAGGAAGAAACAGAGGCAACCCAGGTGGAAGCTGTTCATTCCCTTACACCTGGAGTTGGGGGAGGGGAGGACTGCAAGTGGGATGATCACCGCTATGCTCTCATTCAAAACCCTTCCTCTACACTGAGGATGCTGGAATCCAGCTCACTACCTTTCTTTGGCCACAAATCCAACCACCCTTTTGTACGACCTCAGTGACTTAATTGAGGCCTCATCCCTTTATTCTAACACCTCAACTAACACTCCATCGACACACATCTTCAAAGCTTAGGCCCAAAGAAAATAATTTTCATTTGAGTCCTTGTTAGACTCTGTTAAGCTCCATGCCCTTCAACCCTGTAACTACCAATTTAACCTTCGCCCAAACACATGAATCCACGCAGTTACCCGTTTCCATTGTCACCTGTTCGGTTGTCTTATTCTGCTACTTAAAGACCATCAGATTTGGCCCTTGGTCTTCGTCTCTACACGTTTTTACTTGTACAAGATTATAATTAGTCCAACAGTTTTCCAAGTGTGCCTAACTTTCTAAACTCCAAGATAATCTCATGGCCTCTCTCCATCCTACCATATTAAAAAAAAAAAAACTTTAGCATCCAAATTACCAGGTTTTCTATGTCTTTGCTATAGGAAAGTGTCTATATCCATCTCAGAAGTTCTACAGAATTGTGCCTCACTATTTGAAAGCATTTATTTCTTCATTTTGTGGTTAACTTTGTGTTTATCTAAGACTATTTAACTACTTAAAAGGTAGAACCAGCTTACTGTGTTTGGTAAAATAGGCTTCGGTGTCTGCCTCTAATTAGCTCTTTCTGACATCACTTCGTTCCTCCGTACAGTTTTATAATATGTAATACAAGGATGTCAGTTAAAACAGTGTCTTAAATTTTGCATGTATTCTATGAATTCAGAAAAATTGACCAGGGTTTTCTGTGTGTGTGTGTGTGTGTTTCTCTGTATCATTCTATGTGTCGTAGCCTGTTAATAGTTGATAATTAATAGATATTCATTGAATAAGAAGGTGGTATTTCCTCAATTATTTTTTACAGAGTACAATAATTGTTAAGGCGTTAATAATCCACTTCAGGATATAGTTCTCAGTCAACTATTAAAACTAGTATAAATGCATGGCATGCCAGGTTTGGAAAAAGACTTTTAAGTTTTAGTGACATGCTGTACAATGCTACCATGACACCAGTTTTTGGGAAGAGACTTTGCAAAACCTCTCAATTATACCTCATTGTTATGGTTCTTATGCTTTCCTGGATAGTTCTCTAATACAACTGTGTAAAATTGACTTTGTTGTTCACTATTGACAAAGGCCCATCACATGGTTTATTTTGTTTGAACCTCCTAATAAATCCTAAGCTATAACTCCTTCTTCATGTATAGGTTGCCTATAATTGTAAATTTTGCATAATAGATTTTTTCAAAAGATAATATCTTATAAACATGGTAACATACATCTTCCAGAAGCTCATGTCCTTTTGGATTTATGCATTGCTAAACAACATTGAAAAACTTAGATTGTTTTTATACAAAGCCTTCAGAATTTTAATAATCTTGGAAAAGGGATATATGCCAACAGATGCTTAATTTTCATTGTAGCCCAAATATATCCTATGCCCAGAGGACACTTTTTCTTTTTACAATATTTAAATAACAGTATCACAACAAATGCCATCCTTCCCCTCACCCCCACCTTCTAGGTGTAGTACAGGGATGATTTTGTTAGCTATTACAGAGATTAATTTCATTTGCCTTTGCCCTACAGATAAAGAGTAAGCACAAGATAGAAATATTTTTAACAAAACAGTTACCCACAAACAGCAGTTTTGATTTAAAAAATGAAAATAAGCTACTAGCTCAGCCTCAGGACTTTAATTTGATTTGTGTACCATCTAATATTTGTTAGGAGACTTGACTTTAGAATGCAAGTATAAAAACAAAATTCCAGAAAAAATTTCAGCTGATCTAAACCCCTTTAAAGAATTGTTCAAAAGATAGGTTATTTTCTTTACTTCATTAAATAAAAGATTACTGTGAACAAAATGTGAGTGAAATGAGGTTAATTTGTGATTAATTTAACAGAAAAGAAATAAAATTAGTAAGTTTAAAACAGAACTGTACCTTACTTAAAATTAGCTTACCTTGTTTATCTCTGTATTTGATTATTCCTTTAAATGTAATTTTGGAAAACTTGTGCTTCTTTGGCTAAAATTTTAGTTTAATAAATACATACACGTAGACAGTGTAATCCTCCATAATAATACTTTGTGATGATTAATATCAATATGCAAAAGTGTTTTACTCCTTTAGATTTGAAACATGATTCAGCATTCAAAACTTTATATTCAAGTTCAAAATAAAATTTTCAGAGCAGGGGCACCTGGGTGGCTCTGTTGGTTGAGCATCTGACTTCAGCTCAGGTCATGATCTCACAGTTTGTGAGTCCGAGCCCTGGGTTGGCCCCTGTGCTGACAGCTCAGAGCCCGTAGCCTACTTTGGATTCTGAGTCTCCCCTCCCCAGCTCATGCTCTGTCTCTCTCTCTTTCTCTTGAAAAAGAACATTAAAAAAATTAAAAAGGAAAAATTTAAGAGCACTTTCTGTTTTTATATACCAAAGTTGGAAACACATGCATGAAAAATGACAATTTAAGTCATATGACCACCACATTAGTTCTCATTTTTTGACAACTTCTTAGTAAAGCAATTTAAAGAAATGAGTAGCCACTGATATGTATGGACCAGAAAGGAATTTAGAAATAATACAGCAATTGAGCTGTTGGATTTGAGAATAAAGAAAGGACTATCTTATAAAATATGCATATATCATTCATATGTGTATATGCATACATATCTCACATGTATGTGTGTGTGTATATATATATATATTTATATTTATATTTGTTGTAAGATCGCACAATTTCTGTTACCAAGTCAGACCTCTGTTCTCTGTTCAGGAAATGAGATCAGCAGTGCTTTTATGAAGCACTCATGGAATCATCAGTCTTTGGTGTTAATTTGGTTATATTAGTGTTGTGCAACACTAATAATGTGGGTTTTGACTGTATTAGTCACAGACACAATTCTAACGATATTAATGAGAAACCACTTCTGTTTTGTATCAAGAGAGTAAAGGATAGATAATTGTGCTAAGTCCGCCCTCATTCAGTCTCCTGCCCACTCCCCCAGAGCCATTATCCTTCCCATGTCCTACCTAAAACTGAAGGCAGCCCTTCTTGGCTGTATTACTTTTCTAACGTTTCTTATCCTTTTAGGAGAAAAGTCTTAGGAAGGAATAAAAAAAGGTACAGTTAAAAATATGTGGTTTCCTCTCTAATGTCACCACTGTGCTTAATATTGTTGAAGGAAAGACTCAACCTTTCTTAATGTTACAGCAGACTTCCTATACGAGAACACTTCATGTATGAGGCATCTTAACATAGAGCCCTTTTGTCTTTATTTTAGTAAAATGTTCTTTTAAAAGTACTTAAAATCTGAATAAAACCTGAAAAATTTTTCCCAAAAGATCGTCTCTCTTACAAGAAGGGAACTGATCCATTTCATAAGAATTTGGGAGGCATCTGGTATAGGCTAGCCATCTCTTAACTGGACATACAGCAGAACACAAGAAGAGCAAAGTTTGTGCCCCCAAGTTACCTTCTAGTAACACTTAATGGATAAAAGCTTGTATTTATAAAACCAGAGCTACTCTTCTTTTTTTAAGCTTATTTATTTATTTTGAGAGAGGAATATTGAGAATCCCAAACAGGGATTGGCAGCTCCGAGCCTGACGTGGGGCTCAAATCCGTGAATCGTGAAATCATGACCTGGGCAAAAATCAAAAGTCAGATGCTTAACTGACTGAGCCGCCCAGGCTCTGCCACCACAGCTACTCTTAAAACCACTTCACTCAGTAACTTTATAGTGCTCATAACATCTTACACTGAATGCGTATTAGTGCTTGTTTGGTTATATATTAACTCATCAAATTGGAAGGCTAGTGAGAAATACATTTTTGGCTAAAATATCTGATCTTCAAAGTGACCAAACAAAAGCACTGGTTTTGATCAAATGCAGCACAGAATTAGTATTGACTATTGTTATGAGTCTGCCTCTTAGTATAAAGGATATAATAATTATAACTCTTCTCAAAAATAGCTTTACAAGTTTTGTTTTCCAAAATGTTTAATGACATTAATTACCAATGGTTTCTTGATAGAGTACCATGTTTTCTGGTACTTGCTGTTGTTGTTTTGTTTCATTTTTTAAAACTATTCCTAAAAGATTTGCATCTACTCCCTCCCCCCGCCCAGCTTGCTTCTTTCTATTTTCCCCTGACAAGTAGTGGGGATGTTATGGATTTAGGAGTTAACCCCCAAGAAAATGCTTTAGGTGATGACATCCTTGTATGCTGCCTAATTCTGTAGTCTCTCTTTTGGGCACAACTTGGCAATGTGCAAAGATAGAGAGGAAAGAGGAGGGTGTTTCTGCACTGGCAATTTATCATTGGTAAGCCCTTTTCTTGCAAGAAACATCATGAATATTTAGGGCAAATTATACATCATGACCAGGAATTGGAAACCCAGTGCCTGGTGAGTTGGGACTCTTCTGTGAGACAAGCCAAACAACGCTAGTTAGAGTCATGGACTCTTCATACAGGTTGTCACATTCAATGAAATGAAACAGTGCCTGACAAAAGTAGTCAAGTAGTGTTTTTGAAATGCGAGCTATAAATTGCCAAGTTCATTTTTTTTCATAGCTTTTAAGGGAGCATAGAAATACCGTATATAAAAAATAATTAACAGTAGTCCAAGAGAATGACATATAATAGATGAAGCGCCCTGTAGATTATTTTAACCATTTAATTAGGAGGAAAGACACCACTATTTCTCAGATGATTTTTTTTAAATCACTATTACTACAACTCATTATATTAAAGGCTCTCAAAATGAGGGAATTAGTCACGGAATAACATTTTCTACAATTAATGACATATTTAATTTTCTTATTTAGTCATATTGCTATCTTTACTCCTAATCAAAATATAATTTAGAAAATGTATTATTTCATCTAGAAATTAACAGCTGGCTTGTAAGAAACACTTATGTCAGGTTAATTACTGCCTTTTAATTTTTTATAATATACTGTGACAGGAAATTAATGATGTTCGCAGTATTTAGCATAGTTCATAACCCGTATTTTAATGAAAATATACTGTCATTAACGATACACATTCTACAGATTTAGTATATACCAATTGCTGGTCATTTCATGTTTCTTCTGTGCAATTCTATAAAATGAAGCCATATTTATTCTGTTTACTAATTTAGGCTTCATGGGGTAAAATTTGCATGCATTATATTCATGTGTATATAGGATTATATGAATTTAATCAACCCAAGGCACGGCAAGTGGTATTTGACTGACAGTTTCCTCAAGATTCCAATCTGGTCAAGAATTCATTTTCCTTTCATCTTATCACAGATATATGAGCATCTTAAATTAGACTGAACATTTTAGCATTTTAAGTAGTATCCATTTCCTTCATGCTCACTCTGTCAAAATAGAGATAAATACTTGCTAGTGTCCACAGAGAGAGGCTTCCATAGCATGCACTGATATTAAATGCATGATATCTCCAGTTCTAGTTTCTTAAATGTAAATTCCTTACATAGCTTATGTTAAAATCCCTTTTCCTGTAGTAAAAAGCAGAGTCCCTTACATTATAGTACATCCACTATAAAATTCCAGGTTCTTAAGTAGAGCCGCCTGTTTCTTTCTCCAAATCAAGGACTTACAGTAATAGGAAAGACATACTACAAATGAATACAGAAAACAGTCATTTTTAGAACCAGAGACCCACAAAAATTAGAATGTCTTAATCATTTTACTTTAGAAGTTACTTTGGAAATAAGGAATTGCTACAGAATACTTGCAGAAATATTGAAAACTCTATGTTATGGATAGTCAGGATATTTACATTAATAATAAATGTGAAATGTTTATTTTCATAAACTAGCCAATATCTACAGAGCTATGATAATGAGTAAAATGTGTCCAGTGGTTTCAAGATAGTTCCAAGTGAGTTTAGAAGGCATGAATTGTTACAAAATAGTATAGTTTTTTGTTTGTTTGTTTTAGTTTTAAAAACCTTAAATGATACCCGGTTTGAGAGACTTCAGTCACAATACCATTTCATTTATAATTCACTTGTAAGTGTCTGTATTCTATAGACTGACTGACAATGGCAGGTGTTTCCGAGAACATATTGAAGATGGAAAATAGCAGAAATAAGTTTCCCTAAAAGGAGCCAAGTAGAAAAATTTATTTCTGAGTGAGAAAATGCAACACACTTCGAAATCTCTTTTTGGCACATGCCTCACATTGAAAAAGAAGCATAGGAAAAAAACAGAGGAGCTAGAAAGAGCAGTAGTGTGGTTCCCTCTCATTAGCCAGAAAGCAGAAACGGAACAAAGGTCATCGTAAATTACATTGAACTATCTGAACTATGAAAACCTTTGGGAGGTGAATTTCCCTCTAATTTAATAGGAACAGAGTAGATGTAAATGAATATCATAAGCAACGTTTGTACAGAGCAGCAGAATATGATTTTTTTTCAAAAGTTACAAATGTTTTAGCATTTTTCAGTTAAATCGTAATTCTTGAAAATACTTTCAAAACCAAAACGAGTAAAGCTTCCTTAGAATTATACCCCCTAAAAGTAGTCGTCAATTTGGTGTGAATCCTTTCAGATTTTTTAATTTATACACACATACCCACACACGTGTGTAATATGTCTTAATACACATGAACCTACTTTATTTCATTAAATGGATGTACCATAACTCATTAAAGCAATTCCTTTCTAAGTATATTCTTATTATGATGATATAAGCAATAATGCAATACACATATCGCTAGTGAAATTAACATTTTGACACAATTTCTACTAAGCCCCAGTGATCAGTAGGGACTAGGTTCAATGGACTTTATACAAGGTGCCAGGCACTTTTTCACATCCTGGTTCATGTAATCACGACAACCCTTGGATGTCCAAGTCATGAGCATCATTTTACAGGACATGGCAATATGTTTCAGAGAGTATAAAAGATTTATTGAAAGACACATACCTGGTAAATGGCAAAGTTAATATTCAAAACCAGTTAGGTTTGAAATAGTTCTTGTTCCTGCCATGCCTATAAACTGAAAGAGTTACTTCAAGTGCCTACATTATTTAATCATGTCTTTTTAGCCAAATGACTTGACTCTCAAATTATTTGCCTTAACTACCACCCCTGATTTTATTTTTAAGGAATTACTGCACAAAAAGTGTGCCATTCTGTTTTTCTCATAACATCCATAATGGGAAAGCTGGCTTCTCAAACCAAAATGGAGGATCCATCACACTGTCACCAAAGTACCAACTTACAAATAGTTTCATGATGAAGGAGGAGTTTCTAACATTAAAAATGTTTCAACTCTAAAGCAATATCATCTATGGACATCAAAAGATAAAGTTCTACCTCCGATACATTTTTATCTTATTTTGGAGATGGTTAGTTTGAATGGGAAATGAGGTCATCCTTTATGTAAATATGCAATGTATCCCTTCAGAATAATATTTAAGTCTAGACTCTCTATATGGATTAACTCTTTGCCCTAGGGCAGTATAACCTTCCTCCTTTTTCCTTCATAATAATGCCTCACACAACTTTTTACAAAACAAAGATTTTGTTTTCTTTTGGATAGAAGTTCTCATCCGTTCATTATCTATCTTTCATTCTATTGAAGAACGAGGAGCTTCATTCATTTGCTTGTTAATCAAGAACTTCTTAAACAATTATTTACTGGATTTTTACTGAAGTCTAGCGATACAAAAATAAATTAGAAATAAAAAGAGCTGCCAATGTTATAGAATTATGTAAGAAAGGCATTGATACAAATATAAGGTAAAATGAAAGCCCAGTGATAATTCTGGGCCCTAATACACAACACATTGAAGTTTTCAGGACAACAATAATGCGAGATTTAATAATATATAAATTATAAAGTAATTAGGATTCTCCAAGGCCGCAGGGGGAGGGGTGGATTCCTAGCTTAAGCTGTATCATTTACCATGTGATGTCAGTTTATACGATATGAACAAATAAAATTTCTGGTCAACATTAAAATAAGGCTCTCTTTATGTTAGCGCAGTGAACAAGTTAGTCAACCTGCTCTTCAGCATCATGTTAAAGCCAGATAAATGGCCAGATTTTTTGTTCACATGAGTGGACGTTTTGCCCTCGTCTAGGCAATACCAGCTCCTAGTGATTTGGCTACAAGAACACTTGCTGGAGTTTCTGTGTCACTCGGAATGTCTCTAGCCTGTGCACTTGTGCCTGTTCTCATGACCACACTCAGCAAGCACCAGCTTTCAAAGGAGACTCCACTAATTAGCTTAGTTGATAGAGCATCTGGTAACTGGTTGGTGGGATAAACAAAAAAGACTCCTGAAGTGAAGGATGGAAAAATAAATTCTCCAGGCCATGAAGACCAAAATGAAATTACGAACCTACAACCCAAAGCCATGAGCAGCTTGATCATTTACATTAGCCGTGTCTTTAACATTGCTTGGCAGTAAATCCTGGGCCAAAATGTAGATAATTGGAATTACACAATGCTCAGCACTTTAATTTGGCATCAGTTTCATAATATAATAAAACTTATCATTTGTAAGCCTGTCTGCTTTTTGGGGGGAAAAAAACCCGAGAACAATTTGATCTGTCCCGCTACAGCAGACACTGATGCAGGTGGTTTAAAAACAAAGCATTTAATCAGGCAGGGTTTTACTTAAACTACTTGATGATTCATCATCCAGCCTCTGCTCATTGTCAATTGTGCCTCTCTGAGCTATTATTTATAGAATATTTAAAGAGCCTGGACTACATGTGCCTCTGTCTTGGGTTCTATTGTACTATAAATTACAGCTCCAATTTGTTTCAAATTCGGCATGGACTGTCAGGATGCCATGACTCATACTTTGTTCAGATGAATACTGTATAGTAGTTATACTGAAAAGCACTGTTGTCACTATTAATTTATTGGTAACTCTGAAATATTTCTAGACTACAGTTTTGTCAAGTTTTGGCCCCATAAAATCATTCTACATTTCCTTGGGTCATTTTTTTTTTTTTTTTTTAAGAAGGCAAAATTCAATCAATGGCTTAAGGAACACTGTGTAGATTCTGGTCTCCCATCATGGCCATTGCTGTACGAGATTGCTCAGGGTGACACAACCCTTCTCCATGAGAAAAGACCAACATTTGTGGTATTCCCTAAGTAGAGACTACATAGATTTGTTACATCACATTATAGATCCTGAGCTATTTTTTTTCATAATATAACAAAAACAAAGGAAATTAGAACGAAAGGAAAGGAAAGGTTAATCTTAAATGACAAAACCATGAGGACAGGATTTTTTACTTGACATGCTTAGCACTAACTGCAATTAAATTGTTAATTAATTTAATTCCCCCTATAAGATCCCTGAAAGAACAGTCTTGTCCTCACCCCCTGTACCCTCAGCCTTTAACTACAGTGAAGGGGCACAAATAATACATGTCAGGAATCACACGAATGAATGGTTCTAAAAGATAGGTTATGGGGCTATATCATTGGGAGGCTGAGTAAAGTTAAAAAGAAAAAAGTCAATTATGAAAATGGGGCTGAACACTATAGAGAAGAGCTGAAAAAGATACATATGTATTTTATATAGACAGATACAGGTAGATATAAAATCAGCCTCAGATTCTACCTCCATCTTAGTCCATTGGGCTACTACAACGAATTACTGGATGGACAGCCTTCTTGCTGTGTCCTACATGGTGGATAGGGCCAGAGTGCTCTCTGGGGTCTCTTTTATAAGGGCACTAAGTCAATTCATGAAGGATCCACCCCCATGACCTACTTACCTATTCAAAGGCTCTACATCCTACTATCACATTAATGGCTAAGAATTCAAAATAGGAATTTTGGGGAAACATTGATTCTATAGAGCAACCTCAGAATGAACATCTTCTCAAAGCACAGATTGCTCATGTGCTGTTATTACACCCAGTAGATTTATTTGTTTTGACTCTAGAGGTACTTAGATGGCATTCGTTTGTCTTTTCATTTCCAGCACAGAATATGGCACATTAATAAATACTCGTAGCATTTATGGATGGACTGAACCGGTACGTACACAATATCATCATCATTGAATTCTAAAGTCTTGCCCTGTTTAAAGAGAGTTGAGGTGTTGTGTTGAGAGATTATACAAACTGCATAATCCACCAGAACCAATGCCTGAAAGAATTTAGGCATCCAGCAAACACAAATTTCAATGAAATTTGAAAATTCATACCACAGTATGAAGTTAAGAAAACACAAATATGCTTTGCCAGAGTGAAAAGGTTTTTGAAAGTTTTCATTGAAAACATCAAGAAGAAAAGAAGTTAGGGTATGGAGAGGGAGAGTAGGAAGTAGAGATATACAGGAGGGACCAGAAGACAGGGTATCAGATTTTTCATTAGGTCTAGCCTACTTTGCTTTGGGCTCCTAGCCAGGGCTGATTATCAAAGCTATTCAAATTCAAAAACAATCCTTGGTGATGTTGTAAAGTCCACTAATATTTTAGTTACATTTTAGGGTCTGTGATCTGCAGGACAATTATTCAGATTTACATGACAAAGACATTTAATAGAATTCTTGGACTGCGTACAGAATCAGAGAAATGTTTTCTCTAGCTACTTCATTTGTAGCCTTAGAGAAATAAATGCATTAATCTGCAATTAGATCATGCCATCTTTCAGGATGTTTAGCTAAGGTGAAACGTGTAATTAGACATTTTAAATTGCATGTCACCTCCACCCACAGGGTTGACACATGTTGTTTTCTCTTTGGTTCAGTTCTGTGTAAGGATTCACTCAGTATATCCAGAAGTCACCTTGACCATGAAAATAGGCTGTAGCAAATTACAGTTTCAGAATTCAATCAAACATTATCTTCCATTATTTGTGTACTCCAACTTAAATGAGCATTCATTTGATAAGTTTTTCACTTATTAACAAATTTTACATTTGAAGCCATAATTAAATTATCAAAGTAATTAAAAGATAATGAATGACAGCATTAATGAGAGCATTAAAAATGCTCTTCTAGGTGCCCTGTATACCTTTCATTATGGCAGGAACATACCTGGAAAGATATATAGACATATCCATAGAGATAAATATATATAGAGAGAATATATGTAAATATCTTGTTAATATTGAACCCAATTCAGTTTCATCGGTTTGCTATACACATGACAATCAAACTAGAACATTTTAAAATAATGGCATGTTTGTTACTATGAGTAGCAAATAGGTTTCATGTAGGATTTTGTTAAATGTTAGCATGTAAAGGACAAAAGAAAGATGTAACTCATCTATGTGGGTATAAAAATGAATGCTAAATGTTAAAAACCTATTTACGAACATGTGCTTAAACTAATGCAGCACTGCCTGCATTGTACTTCTGTACTCTTTTTTTGCAGTGTTAATCAGGAATTTAAATTCTATTTTGGGGCATGGTATCCTGAGTACTATGTGAAAAGGCAGTGATGATGGAATTTTTATTTTAGTGTTAACATCAGTTTTCAAGGGAGCTAATTAAAATCTTTATCTGAGCCTTGAATATGGGAAAACTGTGTGTAGGCATGTGCTGAGTTCATATGCCTTTGAGATTTTCTTTTCAATTTTATAATTTTCCATTTCTAGTTTTTTCATCCTTTCTCCTATAAAAGCAGTATTTTTTGATATCATCAAATGCTGTTTCAATTTAAAGTGACATTTAAACAGAGTTTCTGAGATACTTTGAAACATCTTAAAGGGGAAAATATAATTATTCAAGGGTCTAACAATTTACAAGTCCCATTTAGTCTCGCCCAGATGCTATACAGTATGTTATATTGAGATGGTGTTTAGCTCATCAGTAGGATCAAAATCCAGAAGACGAGAAAAAATGTTACTTGGTTAATTTTCAAACACACCATTCGGGGTTTGTCAGTATTTTGAGTGGGATCATAATGGTTGGACCTCAAGAAGCATTACATGCTTATTTGTCATGAAGAAGTTTAGTTGGTATCATGGTAGCCTTAGTGTCACTGAATTGCACCTTTATAATGACCAGGAAGAATACAATCTTTCTTGTCCTTAACCTAACAGGTTTAGGGGACTATGAATTCTATTTTCTGCCAAGGTATTACCTATACACACATATGTATTACATCTACACAGACACACACACACACACACACACATATATAATATGTTAGTAGATAGATAGTGCATGTGTACATATGAGAGAAACACTCAAATATAGTGTCTCTTTGCTTTATGGTTATCAACTGCTTTTTTTGTGTATTTTGAAATTTTAAGGTCTAATTCATAGTTTCAGATTAATACTTTCCTTTGGCTGAAATGTGGGGTAAATGTAGAATGGGTGGTATAAGAGGCCAGGACATGTGGGTAAACATAGAAACTTCTATACTAGGAACAATTATGACCAAATGAAGTTGCTTTGCTCTATGTTCAATTTAGGTCTTATTTTACTGAATGAAAACACAGAGTATATTTGGGAGGGAGTACCTTAGTAACAATGGAGTACTAACATTGATGAAGTGGCTAGTAGTGTGTATTTAATAAAAATTTCCACACAAGTGAAATAACATTCTGAGAAATATTTGGAACAGTTCAACATACTGTATTAATATAAAGTATACAGTCAAAGAGACTGGAGGCACACTGACTGAGTTTGAATCCTGGCTCCTCTACTTGTAATTTCTATGATGGGCAATTAATCCAACCTCTCTGAGCCTCCATTTTCTTATCTGTAAAACTGGGATAATAATAGAATCTACCTCATCAAATTGCCTTGAGGATTAACTGAGCTAATGTCCCTCTCCCTCCCTTTGCTAGAAGGGAAACTCCAGGAGACTTGGATGTTTTTAAAGGACAGATCCCAAATATCTGACACAATGGTGGCAATCATTTTCAATTTAAAATACTCATCAAAAGTAAAGTTTATTATTAAAGTGAATGACTGGCGGATGACATTTGCCCATAGATTCTATATTTTAAGAGCAGTTTGTTGTAAGATTATGATGTTTATTGAGACGTGACCTTGTAGAGTCGGTAGATTAATTAGTAAAGAATAATTATGGTACTCTGAGAATATACAGATTATCATCTTAATCAGATTTTCCTATTATGATGGGTTCCCTTTAGATTTTCATGGAGAAAATAATGATTCTATAAGATGGAGGTGGAACGTTATCTCAGCTCACAGTTTACTAAGAAAGTTGGAGGCTTTTTTGGTTCTCTTTTTTAGTGACAGATACCTTCAAAGATTTTGTTGTTCAGGATCAGAAAGGCCATGAGAGTCAAAAGCTAATCAATTTCTTGAATATTTTTTTTTGCTAAATACTAATAACGGTTAAATAAGCTAGATAAACAACATTAGAAGCCATTGCACTAGTGCTAATAGTTAAGTCTGTTTTGTACTTTGTAATCAATTATGTTTCCTTAATCAAACTCTGCCTTTGCTCTGCTGAGTGTCATCTGCCTACTGTATGTAGCCCATCAGCACATCTCTCTGCAGAGCTGCACCCACATAACAAGCACAGTGCCTGGCTCCTGTCAAGTGGTGGTTGAATGGTATTGAATGAAATGTGTCATTCCATTTTATTTCTGTTTTATGGTGATTAATTTTAAGGACTAATAAAATTGAAAATAAGGCTCTTGCAGTGAAGGTACAGTTGTGGGAAACCCAGGAGTTGAGACGAGGTTGAAGAGTGACATGGTCCAAGAGGACAGTCATCACCTGGACGTATGATCTATGGAAACTGGCAGCTGTTATAGAGCTGCATGCATTATCCACATGGGCTGACACATGTTAAATACAATTTCAGTATCACTGATCAGGGCTTTGCCTTACTAAAACACTGCTGACCTACTACTTCATTAATAATTAAAATAGAAAACCAAACGTATAAGTAGAACAAGTGGTGAAAACCCCTCACCTTTTGTATCAGGCTCTGTATAAGATAATTTTCTATTGAAATACTACTATATTTCACTGATAAGCAAAAATCTTCTGCTGATGACTTGGTGGTATTCAGATATAAGAATCCTGGAATTATGGAATTATTTTGGAATTCATTCTGCGTATCAATTCTTAACGCTTCATAATTATGTTCCTTCGGTTATCTGTAGGGACTGCTTCTATTCTCAGCATTTTTGATGGTTTTCTGCTTAAATGTGTTAACAGGCCTCCTTTCTTTGGAACATTTGCTTAACTGGTTTTTAAAAACTCATGAAAACCCATCTGGACCCCAGAGCCTTTCCTGACTAAAAAGAGAAAAATCAAGTAGGAATCCCAGATCAGTGATTTTCAATGAAAATGTACAATAGAGTGACCGTGAACTCTACCCTCAGGTCATTGTATCAGAGGACCAGGGACATAATGTCACTGAAAGATTTACTGCCAAAGGTTAGAGATGCTCAGTCCTACCAGGTGTCCAGTGATTGAGGGAAACCAATGGACAAACATTCTGCATAGTTTACCTATCACTTGTCAACTTAATGGAGAATATGACAGTAAACCTTGATTATGGGGAAGAATAACAGGTATTTGTGGGGTTTTCTTTTCTATTTAAATGAAAAATTTCCTACTTTCTTATACTACTACTTGCTGAAGCACTTACTATATTTCAAGCATTGAGGTTAATATAAACGTTGTGAGGTTGATTTTATTATTGTATTTTGTTACTATGTAATGATTAAGTCACACAGCCAGTAAGTGGGTAGAGCCAGAATTGGATCCTCATCTTTCTAAATAAAAAGCCTATGGGGGCGCCTGGGTGGCGCAGTCGGTTAAGCGTCCGACTTCAGCCAGGTCACGATCTCGCGGTCTGTGAGTTCGAGCCCCGCGTCGGGCTCTGGGCTGATGGCTCGGAGCCTGGAGCCTGTTTCTGATTCTGTGTCTCCCTCTCTCTCTGCCCCTCCCCCGTTCATGCTCTGTCTCTCTCTGTCCCAAAAGTAAATAAAAAAAAAAAAAAAAAAAAAAAAGCCTATGTTCTTTGCTTTTCTTGGGAATCAAAATACACTGAACTGACTCGAATGTACTGCACGTTTTCTTTGACTCAGATGAATTTGCAAGATTGTATGTATGCTCAAAACAAAACAAAACAAAGATCTTTGTCTTATAAGTTATTTTAAAAAATATTCCCCAAATATATAAATACATAGATCCTGCAAAATATGAAAAAGCAGTAACATTGTACTGTATTTAGTTACAAAATCATATAAGACTTTAATTTATTCGACCTGTGTTTTATTTATATTCTAGCATTCAGATAATTTTCAAACATCATAAGAAACAACTTCGACATTTCTTTTCCCTCAATTTCCTCTCTTATCCCCTAAATCCTTACATAGCTTCATTTGAGATCACAGCCTCTTCGAATTCTGTTCAAATTGTAATTTCCAAGGAAAAGAAAAGCCACTTTTGAGTGTACCTTTCATCTTTCCTTGGGAAGAAAGTTACAGTTAGAGATAAAGGTTTATCTCCCTTCTCCAAGTACCCTTCAATAAATAGATTATGCTTCTGAGGCCCAGGTAACTCCAAACCACAACAAAATCACTGCACACAAGAGCTGTCACTTGGAAACCAAGGAATCAATAGGTACTTCAAATTCTTCTTTAATTTATTTCACAAATCTAAACACAGCAGAAGTTTGTCAGTCATTTCCTTGACATTTGTTCTGTTTCTATATTCTCATGGTACAATTCTTACCTAGTCCCTACCGGGCAAGTTCAGGCACACAGCAAAGATCATTCAGGATAGCATGAATTATTGTTTCTAGTGATTGAGTCTTATTACTCGCAGCTATCATTTAAACAAAAGAAAGAACACTATGCTATAATCTCATTTTCTGTCATTTGTGCAAGTGTGAAAACATTCAAGATCCACTTATTATCAATTGAGGAAAATATTTTTAGGACCAAAGGGTCCATTGTACATAATATATGTGAAATTATTTTATATTTAAATATTTATCCTTATAATATGCTAATTTTAAACTTTATTCTCTCAGGTTTTTTTGTCAGCAAATTATTCAGTTAATTTGTTTTTTTACAAGCTGATAGAAAGCTGTGTGTGTTATCTAATAGAAGCTTCATTTTTTTGGAATTTTTAGGGAATGTTCTAGAAGTATTGAATCAGCCAGAAGAAAGATTTTCTTATTAAACATATATATTATAAATGTATTTATAGTACAATTATATGTAACTGCAAATAAATATTTTTAAATGTTTAGAGTTATTGAAATAGTAATCTTACTTAAGAGTAACTATAATTTGGGGTGCGTGGGTGGCTCAGTCGGTTGAGTGACCGACTTTGGCTCAGGTCTGGATCTTGAGGTTTGTGAGTTCAAGCCCCGCGTTGGGCTCTGTGCTGAAGGCTGGGAGCCTGCTTCAGATTCTGTGTCTCCCTCTCTCTCTGCCCCTCCCCCTCTCACGCTCTGTTTTAAAAAAGAGTGACTATAATTAAAAAGCTTCCTTACATAAAAATATCGATTTTGTTGTGTCTCAAATGTCCCTTAATCCTTCTGCACCCATCTGTTATTACAAACATGCCGCTTATGAATTGATGCTGCTACCTTAAAATGTAAATGAGGCTATACTCCACTAAAGAGATTATTTTACATGAACACAAACGAGAGAGGTTAAGAGATGCAATAATTCTGTGGATAGTTGTTACAAGAGGCTCCTAAAAAGAAGTAATCAAACATACAGGCTCTATTCTTATTACAGAACAACAGATGTCAAGGCTTTATTTTTTTATTTTTTTAATTTGAGAGCAAGCGGGGGAGGGGCAGAGAGAGAGGGAGAGAGAATCCCAAGCAGGGGATCGAACTCACAAACCGTGAGATCATGACCTGAGTCAAAATCAAGAGTTGGACATTTAACCCACGGGCCACCCAGGTGCCCGTGTGTCAGGGCTTCCTTAGAAAGCATGTGCCCCTCACAGAATGCCACTGGGTTCTACCCTGTTTCAGACTAATAGATGGCTGTGTTGCAACCGCATTAAGCTTGGGAGGGACTCGGTGGAGAGGTGAGGTAGCAGTTGAAAATGCTTCCATGTCCTTTGGAAATGTAAGTGCATTTGAATGTTCTATCATGATCAGGGAGCCACATGAAGTTGTTCTCTTTCTGAGGAATGTAGTTCTAAAAAGTGTGAGCTACAAGACTCAAAGAACAAACACTACTGGTGATTTCAAGAAACCATAGGAAGCCATAGAAACCATAAAGTCTTATGTTTATTTTATAGTCTAATAGTCAAAACGTTAGTAAAGGAACATAAAAAAAATGGCACCTTAACTGCTTGTATGCTGTGTTGGGAGTTTTGCTGGTCAGAAAAGAAAATAAAAGAAGGCGGCAAAAGAAATTTAACTATTTTGGGTGTTAACCTTGTTCTAATCCAATCTTTTAGATTTATTTCTAACCTTTAGCCTTTCCAGATTTCCTCTTAATAAGTACTTTAAGTACTGGCGTAAATTTTAGGGAATTTAAAAAATATTTTCTGCTATAAATCACATATATACAAGGATCTGGCACTTCAGTGATCTGCAAAGCTAATGCTTGTTCCCTTAATGGATAAATACGTTTAATAGTTTGGAGAATAAAAACACCTTTCTGAATCATTTTTTTTGTCACCTAGTTCTTTATCTTAAAAAAGAAGTGAGATCATTTAACAGTTAATGAAACCATTTGGTGAGCTAGGTGTAACGAACAGATGTATTAACATGCTCCCTGCCTCTGGGACATCGCACTCTACTGGAAAAGACCAGCAAGTAAAGATGCCAGGGCGGAACAGTGGCGTGAGTATCACATTAGGAGAGGGCCATGGGATGCTCTGAAGTATATAGAAGTGACTCTCACTTAGATCAGTAAGGTTAGGGATGGTTTCGGTGAGATGTGGAATGAGGCACACTTCTGAAGAATTTCAAATGAGGAAAAGTAGGCTAGATAAAATTTTTAAAGAATAACCTGCTATGTCTTTCCCTGTAGAACTAAACATATTAGTTTATACTTGATTTGCAAAAATTTCTGTTAGCCCAGTGGTCTGTGTCTGTGTCCACATACTGGCTAAGGAACAGGTAGTGGAGGCAGAAAGCGGTACAAACCAATGGAATTCTAATTTTTGTAGCCCCATATAAATTTGTCATCTACTAATTATCTAAAGTTCTCTTCCAAGATTCTTCTGTTTTCATTCTACCTCTCTGGAGTTCTGCGTTTCTATACTCGAAATGCCCATTGTGTGGAATTTCAGTATTTGCTGTTGTCTCAAGGTTGCTATCTCAAGCTCTAAACAATTGTCAGTCCCTTAAATTCTAGTGATTCAAGATTGCTGCGATCAAGTTCATGTTGACCCAGTTGACTGCCTTTGTGTCTTTATAGATGTTGATTATATCCCCTTTGTTTTCCTAAGTGGAGATGTTAATTTTACAACCATGTGTCCCAAAGTAGTCTGCTCTCTGGATCACAGGCAGTATGTCATGTAAGAAAAATGAGAAGGTAGGCGAAGGCTGCATTACTTTAATGAGCACTTCTTAATGTATCACTAATGGTAACTTGAAAACTATTTTGGCAGAAGGACACCTAGCACCAGATAAAACAGTCATTTTTCCAGATGATATAAGTTCTATAATTGAACGAGAATAACAGTGAGGCAATGAATGCATCTTTTCTGCTTGGCATGCCATATTTAGTAAATTATCACATCCCCTCAACCAAGTCCCTGATGCCATACTTGAGTAACTTCATAGTAAAACCTTTTGACTCTTATATTCCTCAGAACCAGAGACGAAACGTAATATTGTTACATTCCTATAGTTTTGTTAGAGGAAATTATTGACATTTTTAAAAAGTTTATTGAGATCAAAGTATCAGATTGTGGTTTTTTTGTTGTTTTATAGGATTTCTCTCCCTTTGTGGGAGGGAATTTTGAGATTTATTAATTTAGTTTTGCTTACTTCATACTTTTGGACTGTGCTGATATGGATTGTCCATGCAAAAATTTGAGTCACATAATTTAGGCAGTCTCAAGGAGGTTAGTTATATACTAGATCATGCATACATAGGAATCAGAGAATTTTTACAAAGATTAAATAACAGTACAAGGTAAAGTGTTGAGAACACTGCTTGGCACACAGTAATGACTCAAGAGCATTCTTTTTTGGTATTATAATTAGTATCATAATCACTCCAGAAGTGAATTATGTTTACTTTCCTCCATGCAAGCCTATCCTGTGTAGCCTATAAATGATTGATAAAAATTGAGCGTCACTACCAGAAAACTAGCTTAAAGTTTAAGACCTAACTACTACATCGAGCCAATAGGTCAGCTTTGCAAAGAGATTAGAAAAATGTAATGAATGGATATATGTGAGTGGGGGGGGGGGGGGCGGGAGGGGGAAGGGGAGAAGCTGGCCTATGTATATTCTCAGTCCTAATCTATATAGGATATTCTAAAGGCAAGCTGTCCTTAAAACTTTAAAAAATAGGGGCGCCTGGGTGGCGCAGTCGGTTAAGCGTCCGACTTCAGCCAGGTCACGATCTCGCGGTCCGGGAGTTCGAGCCCCGCGTCGGGCTCTGGGCTGATGGCTCAGAGCCTGGAGCCTGTTTCCGATTCTGTGTCTCCCTCTCTCTCTGCCCCTCCCCCGTTCATGCTCTGTCTCTCTCTCTGTCCCAAAAATAAATAAACGTTGAAAAAAAAATTTAAAAAAAATAATAATAACTGGCTTATAAGAACAGTGGATATGGTTCGTTTGGAAGTAAGCAATGTATAACTTCTCTACTGTTTTTTTTTTTTTTCTGAAATCTATTCACCATGCCATAGCAGTGTTTTGAAAATTCAACTCTGATCAAGTTACTCCCCCCGCCAAAATTTTTTGATCATTTTATAAAGTACAAGAAAAAAGTCTAAAATCATTGCTATGACATACGTATTCTCATTACCTTTCCAACTTTATGGCTCCCCTCTCTCCCTTTGCTCTCTGTGGTTCAACTACCTTGGTTAGAAGCGCAGTCACTTCAGGACCTTTGCACATGCTGAACCATCACCCTGGAAGACTTTCCCTTCCAAACCTTGCCTAACTAATTTTTAATTATAATTAGATCCCAACGTATAGTAAGTGCCCATAAATATATGTAGTATGAATGAAAAAAAATGAATCATTAATTAAATGTATATTTTCTCAGAAGCTCTGTGCTAAAGGATAATTTGAACTGTCTTAGTTTCCTCTCTATGTGAATTAGTTGTGCATTAAAATAAAGTACAAACTCAATTTCTTTTTAATTCAAATTCATGTATATGAATTTTTAAAAATTCTTACCAGGTTAATAGAGAGGAAAAACAGGTCCTTTATCTGCTACTATGTTCTTTTTCAGATTTAGAGTTAATTTACAATAAAAGGATAGGAAGTTCATATATCCTCTCTAAAATTTCTGGGAGATTTTGAGATAAGGTTCAAAACTTAGCTATCCAAAAACGAATGGCGTGCACTTATCAAATCTATATGAATTTTCACAACAGTAAGCATGCTGTACTGTGCTATGAAGATTGTGAAACTATGGTCATACCTACATGTATGCTTTACAATATTAATCTCCTGCAATTGCCTGAGTCCCCTCTCACAACAGCTTAAGTTGCTTGCAATGAGGAGCTGTGAGAAAAAAAAAATATCTTTGGAAAAAAAATGTTTGGGCCCCAAAGCTGATGAGTTTTCTTCTGTTCTTAAGGTGGAAGAAAGAAAGATATAGCCACTGGACTTTATATGTAACAGGGTCGTTGTTACCAAATGAATATGAAGAATTTAGAATTCTATACACTTCTGACATAACGACGAGATTTTATTATTAATTACTAGTAATGCCCATAAATTCTGATATTCTGTGGAGGGGAATTCTTTCACCTGCACTAGATAAAAGGGAAATGAGACCCAATCTTAAATGACAAATTTTTCCTAATCTTGTATCTAAACTTTAAAATATTGTTTGTAATTTCAAATCCTTCAAGAATTTACTATTCACTTTTACCTCCTTCTATATTTTAGCTACCCACCATCTTGAAAAAAGCATATTGTCTGACTTACTTCTTAGAAACTAGGAATTAAACACAGGGATTTTTTTTTAAGTCTGTAAGAGATGTCTTATTTTAGTTCCTGAAAATGCTAGTTGATCTATATGCTACATGTCCCACACTACTAATGTCCTCTGAGTAACAATTAGCACACACAGAAAAGTATTGCTCTGCCTATTCTCTGTGTCATGATATACCAGTACATTCTCTTCCATTCCCCATTCGGTGTCCTCTCTCATTCTGCCTCTGAAATAACTCTCCAAGAGATATACTTTGAATCTCTAACTTACTGACACACACTCTACTTCCAGAAGTTTCTCCTCCTTTGTCCTCTAACACAGTCATCTTCCTTTGATTAAACGTTAGTGTTCCTTAAGGATACTCAGCCATTTTCTCTTCTTTCTCTTTATACCTCCTTCGGAGATTTCAGCTATCCCCTCTGATTCTGTTGTTTTCACTTATATATGAACAATCTCAAATCTCTACCCTTAGCTCCCCAATCTGTTCTTTGTTCCTTAGTTTTGCAGATTAGGGAGAATAGTTGAGAGCATGGGCTTTGTAGTCAAAATGCTTGAGTGCAAATGTCAGCTTTATTTATTGGTTGTGTGACCTTGAAGTAGTTATTTAATATGTTTGTGCCTCATTTTCTTGTCAGAAAAGATGGCACCTACTCCATAGTATGATTATACGAGCTAAATGAACTACATATGTAAAATCCTTGGAACAGATTCTGGCACATGGTAAGTGTTGTGTTACTTTTGTGGTCATTGTTCTTATTACTGATTGATCAGTACTCTGAGCACAGGGGAATATAATAGTGAGCAAACCAGACATGACCACTACTTTCCTAGAGCATATAGTCTATAATC
This sequence comes from Prionailurus viverrinus, assembly GCF_022837055.1. Classification (NCBI taxonomy): domain Eukaryota; kingdom Metazoa; phylum Chordata; class Mammalia; order Carnivora; family Felidae; genus Prionailurus; species Prionailurus viverrinus. Next base: position 99,563,299 of record NC_062567.1, read on the forward strand.
CTCTATTCCTGCCTCCTACTAGATATTTGTGCTTGGCTAACCTGCTGGTATTTCAAATAGAGGCTACTTAAGTTGAAATCGAGTACATTTCCCCCTCAAATCTATATCTAGTACTAATGCTACTTAACATCTAAAATGATTATCACAGGTGGGAAATGGGATCAGCCACTAACTAGTGATCACATATAGTAAGGGCTCTAGTGTCAGCTCTAGGTCTTAACCACATTATACTCTATTGTTTAAGACACCATGTTGCCTGGAATCTAGTAGACCATCAAAAAATATTCTTGGAAAAAATGAATATAATGAACGCTTTATTAATTCAGAGGTCATATTTTTTTACTTTGTCTGTTTACTGTTCTGTTGAAAGACAAGATACTGAAAAGGAACCAGCATGTGCTGAGCACTAAACATTTATATATCTTAATTATTTGGCATATTTATCTATTCTATGCCTATAACTCTAAGACTGGTGCCATTATCACTATTTTAAAAATGAGAAAACTCAAGAGTTTAAATTTGTTCTCAAGACATCTGAGCTAGTACATGTTAAAGTAACAATTCAACTCTAAGTCTGTCTAATTCTAAGGATCCACAGTCTTTATATAACATCATCTTGCTGATTTATTTTCTGAGAAATCTATAGAGAATAGTTTGCTTTTACAACACATTTTTAGCTTTTACAACATATATGGCAAATCCGTCCATCATATTACTTGTTTCAGAAAAGTCAGAATAAAAACGTTGACAAGGTAAGTCACCTACCTATTTATAGAGCCTTAGCTAGAAACCAGAGGTATGATCACAATTCAAGCATATGAGTTAATTCCTTTTTATAGCTTTTGGATATGATACTGGAAAAGGACAATTCCTTCTGTTTTCTTTTTACACAAATAAAAAACTCAAGAAGGTTAATGTTCTTAAAAGCATTGTCTTATACAGAGGTATTGAGATAAATTTAAGTGAAATAATCATTGATTTTTGTATTTCATGAATACTAAGTCAATATATGCTTCTACTCTCTTTAATTCTTCCAGTATGCTACTGAACAATTATTCTAAAACTTAAATACCAAAGATAATAAATAAAATATTAGCCAATATTGAGCATAGACTATTAGGAACAATGATATGGTGTTATTTTCTTATGTCCCAGTAGAGAATAGCATTTCAGCAAGCCTTGTATAGTGATGACATATTCACTGAATTGTTTTTTCTCACATATCTTATCTCAATACAACAAACATTTATTAAGTGCATACTGTGGGCAAGGTGACACTATGGAGGATATAAAAGGGGCTAAGATACCACTTCTGCCCTTGAGGAATTAATAATCTGATGGCAAAAACAGACGTGAATGCAATCAACTGCAGTATTTGGAAAAATAAAGTCTTTTAATAGCAGTACAAAGTGCTCTGATAAGTGTAGCGAGAGCAAGGCTAGAGGGCAGAGAGATGTGGAGCTTGTACTGAAGTGGCAGGATATTAAAGGGAAGACATCAGTTATGAAGCTAAAGCACATATAAGCAATAACATGATAAGGGCCTGTATTAGCTAGTGGGCTGATAGAATAGAAGGGAAAGAATACCAGGGACGTTTCAGGGGAACAATTCATAACATGTGACACTTAATCAGATGTAGGAGTAGAAATTAGGTGGAATCAAATATAAATTTAAATTTTCTTATCAAATACTGGGTTAGGGAACACAAAATAAGAAAAGCTGTGGGGAAGTACTCAACATTTCACTTATAGCTAGGGGGTTTCATAATGCCAGGAGGACATTTATAAGTAGATAGCCATCAGGAGGAAATTTGGGTCTAGGGTATAGTAAAGAAGCCAATGCTAAATATTTAATGCTAGGGATAGTCTGCAAAGCAGCCATATTTGAAAATACTGGAGTATGTGCTAGAATATAGAAGCACTGGAGAGCTGAAGAGAAAACCTTGGAATTAAACATGGATATGCTAAAGGAAGAGTAAGCAGAAACAGACGTAAATAAAACACTGAACTACATACACACACACACACACACACACACACACACACACAGTGTGTGCACTAATTCAGAATCAAAGCTTTAATATCCTGAAAATGGTCCTCACCAATCTCAATGATGTGGAGAAGTCAAAAATGGAGAACTGGTGTTGGATTTGACAGTCATGAGGTTCATGACTAGTAGAATGAATGGGGAAGCCAGATTGCTAAAGATTTAAAAGCTATATGGAAGTAAATGCAGAAAAGTTTACTATTAAAGCATTACAGTGGAGAGGAGAAAGCTGAGCACATGATTAAAAGGATAGTTAAGGTGGAATTAAAATTTTGGTGTAGTATTAAGAACATTAAACTGGTTTGTAAACTGGTAGAAAATAGATAAAGAGTAGGATTTTTAACTCAAGGTCCACAAAAGAGTAGTCTATTTGGGGCTCTTAGACTAAACTGAGGTAATAAGCCATGCAAATATCCAGGGAAAGATTTAGAGAATGGCCCATGTGTCTAGAGAAGACCGAGGACGACAGAATGGTAGATAAGGCCAGGAAGTCCATCGAGACCATAGTAAAGAATTGGAAAAGGAAGCTGTCCCAAAATTAAAGGAAACAGGTTGACTTGTTCTAGAAGTTCAATTTGACCAGGACATAACAACTGAGGGAAGCATGGGGAAACGAGGTTGGAGAAGTTGGCAGGGTCCAAGAGATAGTCTTTTAAGCATAAGGAACTAAGACATAGCCTCAGAGAAAAAGTGAGCCTTGAAGATTTTGAATGGGGAAGTAACATAATTCATCAGTTTTGCATTTTTAGCTTTGCATTTTCACTGGATACTTTATGAAGAATGTGTGGGCAGGGGATCAAGATTGTCTTCAGGGAGAAAACTTCTAAGTTTCCCTCGACTCCATGTCTTTTGCTCTTTAAACTGGTACCTTCTCTGCTGATAATGGTTGTTGTATATTCAAGTATTTGGGAAAATTAATCTGATATTGCTGTGTAGGAATAGATTGTAGGTAGCAGATTATTCCAGAGGTGGTGGTATAATCCAGTGATAAAGACCTGAGTTGGTTTCAATCTATTAATGGTCAAAGGGAGAGAAAAAGGCAAGTTGCTACTAGAAACATGAAGAAGAAAGAATTGATAGACTTGTGGCTGGTTACAGAAAGAGGGAAGGGTATTTGTGTTTAACCCATTGTATGTCAACAAATTCTACCTAAGTGAATAAATGAATGAACACGTGGCCAAATGAGAAATGGAGGAAACAAGACTGAGGGAGCTGGTTTTAGTTTGGGGCATATTGTGTTGGAAAATAAAGTATAAAACTCTGCCTAAATTAAAATAAATCACCCACATACTATTTCAGCTGTATCATTAAAAATGAGCCAATTTAGGTAGGTACTCCTATCTTTTGGCCATACATTGAGAAATACAGCACAGTGTCCATTGAGCACTAGCCTAAAAACCTGATAGATGGAGTTTAAATCTCAACTCCACTTCTCACTAGTATGACTTTGATCAAGTTATATAATCATGCTATTTCTGAGTTTTCTCATCTGTAAAATGGGAACAATAGTGTTATCTTCCTCGTAGGATAGTAAGGACTTCATAAACAATCCACTAGCCTTCAACCACATGTTAGAAACCGGAGGCTTGAAGATCAAAGACATCACTAGATAAATTTAATTATCCAAGATTCTCAACCAAGAGATATTATCTCCTTGTACATTTGTACATGACACTGTATTGATTACAAAGCTTTAGACTGAAATAGATATGTTCTACTATAGTAAGTTTAGGTAATTATTCACATCTTCTTACATTATATTTCCTAAAGTTCTAATATGTTTCATAATAAACCTATTTCACTGATTTATATGTATATATTTTAAAAATCATGAAAGTAAAGTAGCTCTTTAGTGTTAGTCTTTCTAAAATTTTATCTGTATTATGAACAAATGGTTCAGTCATTAATTGAGCTTTTAAAAAATCTTTATACAAAGAATAAATAGAAGATAGATCATTTAAAAATAGGCAATTTATGAAGTTTAGAATCAAAGTTTGTGGTTATTATTACATGAACAAGTTATTTCAATAGAGACTTCCTTATTCTATTGCATTATACTTGCTGTGTCTGGGTTTTCTCATATATGGATCCTTCTGACACTGATAATAGGACATAAAAATGGAGGATGTGCTAAATATTTTGTTCAGAATAAACTATTATACTATAGAATGCACTTTAAAAATTCTTAAAATTTAATTTATTGTTAAAATCTTTTTTCATCCAAAGTATACAGCCCTTTCCATAAATTTAAAAAACTTTTATTGTGGCTCCACTATAAACTTTTCTAATCTAATTTATTTAGTGCTTACTTACATGAAAAAAAGCTAAAATTTACCGGAAGATAATATATAGCCATTCTACCAACAGTATACCCACCTTCATTACTGTAGTTAATTTTTCATGATTTTGTTGCTTTGTTATGAAAGTTTACATCTTTTGCAATCACTTGCATTGAAATACATTTTCTAAAATATTATGTCTTTATTTTTGTATTTGGCACTCCTAACATTGGCATCGATACTGAATTTAGCAAAAAGCAACAGAGTTTTAATTGAATTTTACAAGAACTTAAGCAACATGAAGGCAGAGGTTTTATCTGTCTTGCTTGCCCTTTCCACTTCAGACCTACAAAAGTGCCTGCCACAAGCTAGGTGCTCAATAAATATGTCTTGCTATAAAAGAAAAAAGAGGGGCGCCTGGGTGGCGCAGTCGGTTAAGCGTCCGACTTCAGCCAGGTCACGATCTCGCGGTCCGGGAGTTCGAGCCCCGCGTCGGGCTCTGGGCTGATGGCTCAGAGCCTGGAGCCTGTTTCCGATTCTGTGTCTCCCTCTCTCTCTGCCCCTCCCCTGTTCATGCTCTGTCTCTCTCTGTCCCAAAAATAAATAATCGTTGAAAAAAAAAAATTAAAAAAAAAAAAAAGAAAAAAGAGAGGTGCTTGGATGACTCTGGATTTCAGCTCATGATCTCACAGTTCGTGGGTTTGAGCCCGATGTCAGGCTCTGTACTTGCAGTGTGGATTGGGATTCTCTCTTTCTCCTTCTATCTGCCCCTCCCCTGCCCCTCGCTCACTCACTCACTCTCCCAAATAAATAAAATCTTAAAAAAAAAAAAAACAGGAGAGACAGAAGACAAGAGATAGGGAAAAGTTAATGATATTTTTGTCCTCAGGAGACTTAGATGCAACATAAGAATATATGGCAGGTACATAAAAAATATGAAATAAAAATTAGTACAATGATGTACACTTCAATATACCATAATTATATTTCAGCATTTAAGAATGGGAACCTGTAGGGTGTTGTGTTTTCAAATCTGAATTTGTGTTAACTTCATATTCAAAAGAATAATTTTAGGGGCACCTGGATCATTTGGTGGCTCATTTGGTTAAGCATCCAACTCTTGGTTTCAGCTCAGGTCATGATCTCGAGGTTCAGGAGTTTGAGCCCCATATCAGGCTCTGTACTGACAGAGTGGAGCCTGTTTGAGATTCTCTGTCTCTGTCTCTCTCTCCCAAAATAATAAAATAACATTATTATTATTTTATCAATAATGACAGTAACACTAACAATAGCTAACCCAATAGGACTTAGTATGTGCTAATATGTTAATTGAATTATTTATCCAATCCTCTCAGCAATAATATTGGAGAATTATTATATCCTTTTTAAAATGTTTTAAATGTTTATTTATTTATTTTGAGAGAGAAAGAGATAATAGAGTGTGAGCAGGGGAGGGTTAGAGAGAGAGGGAGACAGAGAATCCCAATCAGGCTCTGTGCTATCAGCACTGAGCCCCACATGGGCCTCCAAATAAATTCAAGGCCAACAGTGTATCATAACCTGAGCTGAAATCAAGAGTTGATGCTCAACCGAGGAAGCCACCCACGTGTCCCTACATCCTTCTTTTTTTTTTAGATGAGGAAATTGAGAAATATGGCTAGGAAGTATTAGAGCTTGGATTTGAATTCAAGCTGTCTGAAGACAGACCTGATGACAACCAAAAATAAGTCTCTGAAAGATCAATTCACTCCTTTACAGTAAATATTACTCAAAAATTTTTATACAAGATTCCATTCAAAAAATTTTTTTTTAAAGAACAAGAAAGGGGGTGCCTGAATGGCTCAGTCAGTTGAGCGTCCGACTTTGCTCAGGTCATGATCTCACAGCTCTTGAGTTCAAGCCCCGTGTCGGGCTCTGTGCTGACAGCTCAGAGCCTGGAGCCTCCTTCGGATTCTGTCTCCTTCTCTCTCTGCCCCTAACCCACTCCCATTCTGTCTCTGTCTTTCTAAACATTAAAAAAAATTAAAAAAAAATTCCATTTATTTTTTCTTAAACTGAATTCATAGTAAAGTAGTAATAGTTATTTATAACAATGCAAATGTTATTTCAAACTATTTAAAAGTTTAAATTTATTAAACAGCATAAATGTTAATGATTATGCCTTACTGAAAAATTTATTAAAAGAGTAGCTTTTGAAACAAACAACTAAAGAAAACTTAAGAATATGTCAGTGTTCTTCTGGTTCTACATTTTGTATCTCTAGATTTCCAACCTTGCATACAAATTCTGGCTTGTTCTCTTTCCCCGCTCCACTCATACATATCAGAGAGTCTGCTGGAACTGGAGCAATTGATTGCTGTGCAGAGTACATTTTTAATCTCTCTGTTTATTCAATCCAAGAATTATTGCTAAATTGAGACTGTGACTAAATGCTGTAGAATTAATTACTTTGGCTTTAATCTCCTAAAATGCATTTTGTGTATACACATACAGCCTTATACGTATATGTACCTCTCTCTCTCTCTCTGTCACACACACCTATATTTGTATTTAATAATGCATTTTTAACATATACCTTCCAGGCCGTGTGCTTTTTCCTAAATCTATTCTCCCAACTTTTACCTTCACTTCAGGGCAGAGTTCACCTATATGGCCACAGTGGTCAACTGTTACTATTTTTGCTCTTATTAGGTATCTGGAAATTAATATACCACTAACAATTTTCAGTGGATCATATGCATGTTGGCTAGTTTTAGCAGATCTTTAGATTCCTTTCGTAACTAAATTTATCTTATAAAGCAGTCCAAACCTCTTGAATAATTTAAAATAAATCTTGAATAGATATATATATATTTTTTTTTTTTGCAAATATATCTTCATTTGTCGCATAGAGAAACTGAAGGCAATCAGTTGAACAAAAACAGGTTGTTAAAATTCATAGTGTATTCTATGTTGAGACTTCAAGAAAAAAAAAAAAAAGATGAAAGTAGAGGGCATTGTTTTGCGGATTAAATTGAACAAGACAGCCAGGGGTTGAAACTCACTTTTTCTGATTGATTCAAAAGAAAAAAATTACATAAAAATTTTTGTGGCTTTCATCTCGGATTGACGAATATGGTACAAGGACTTCTCCCTGCCATTTTTACCAAAAAGCAAACAAACAAATTCTAACAATAGAGCAAATACTTGTTTAAGTCTTGTAAGCTGTTTTAACTCTATATTCCTAGAGAAAAGTCAAGTGCCATGTTGGCTTGACTTGGATCATGTGTTATAACAAGGAAATATGAAGTCTATGACGAAAAAGGCACTTCTCCCTCCTTGGATTGAGAATCAAGACATGAGTGGCAGCTTCCGCTATGCTACTAATAAGCTTGCCTGGGCAAGTGAATTTCCAGTGCCCCTAAATATTTTTAGGGGGGGAATTACTGACTTCTTGTGAGAATCTGGCATAAATGAACAAGTACATAAATATAGTTTTACCTAGTATTTTAGGGAGTTTGCAGACTTCTTGGGCCTGTAGTCTCCACCAATAGGTAATGAAACCAAGAACCACATAATCCCTAAAGTATGCTTGAATTCTATATTTCAAACACAATTTGCAAACATTTTCACCTAAATTATTGTTTTCACTGGGAAAAAAATTTTTTTCACTTGAACGGTGACAAGTAAAAGCCTATCTGTGATACTTCATCCTCTACTTTTTGCCTTTGTCCATTGCAGACAGGATTCTTCTAGCAAATATTCTCTCGGGCATCTTGGCACAAGGGATATTTGAATGTCATTATCTTTTAAATTTTTAGGTTTTGGGTAACTTACTGGTATATCGTCTGTGATTTGCGTATACGTAAGGTCAAAAACCCAAGGTAATGAATGCATCATAAACAAATCTTTTATATTTTCTTTACAAAGGTTTACTGAACCTTTGAACCTACATTGACTATTATAAAGTTAATATTCCATATTAAAGCAAGACTCAAATTAGCCTTTCAAAAATTATACTACAAAAAAAATGAAAATACATAAGTCAAAATTAAAGTCATCATAGCAAATAACTTTGGCAGGTTTTCTTAGACAACCATATCTTAAGCATGTTCCTCTAGATTATTTAAGATGTTTGGTATATTATGGCAATTTATATCTAACCCAGTAAAATTTATAGTACATATGTTCAATAGAAGAAAATAATTGCTACATTAAGAAACCTCTCACTCTGCAGAAACAGTCCATTAAAATTCATACCTTGCCTGTCTACAAACTTGTATTAATTTATACCTGTGCCATAAGAATATAATCTTTGGGGCATCTAGGTGTCTCAGTCGGTTTAACGTCCAACTCTTGATTTCAACTCAGGTCATGATATCACGGCTCGTGAGGTCAAGCCCCAGGTTGGACTCTGCACTGACAGCACAGACCTCCTTGGGATTCTGTCTCTCCACCCCTCCCCTTCACATGCTCCCTGTCTCTCTCTCTCAAAAATAAACATTAAATATATATATATATATATATATATATATATATATAATCTCTTAATATTACAAAATTTAAAGTACATATATTTGGTTTATGGTATAGTGCACTAAGTTCCTCTGCCAAATATAGAGTGTAAGAGAGTCTGTATCCATCTCTAAACCAATAATAACCAAAGAATCTATAGTTCTATGAAAATAGATAGTTTGCTGAAAAATGATTGGATCTTAGTCTATAATGACCAAACTACAGTCTAAGAGATGTACATTAGTTAGGACAATGTGTTATGCTTTCATGTTAACCTCCTCGCCTTTTATTTTTCATACATTTGCTTTACCCAAACGGGTTTTATTTAGACCTTTCCCATAAGTTACAACAACTCTAAAGACTGTTTTTAATGACATATGACCAAGAGCACATGGTGTTACCATGCAAAGGTGACCTCACGTGAAAGTAACTAAATGATTGCTGATTGCCAGCATCTGGGAGGCAATGTTCAGAATTATCCATTCATCTACACATTCTATACCAGATGATATTCCAGGCCTTAGATACTTATCAGTGAACCAAAGTGAAAAAATAAATAAAGCTGTAGCTCTCCGAGATTTTTGACGAGGTGTGGTGGCAAGAGAAGGAAACAAGCAAGCATATATGTATAGTAATAAGTACTAGGAAGGAAAATACAGGATTATTTAAAAGAAAACAAATCACCCTACTTAACATCAGTGAGCCAGAAAAGTAATTCCTAAGTCAAAATGATAAATTTTACTTCTGAGGCTAGGTAGATTGTTTTAAATCATGATAAATATCCCCATCTACCCTATTCTATTATTGAACAGGAACTAAAAGGATTAGATCTTTCAGTGGCTTCTTATGGTTCCCATACCTGCCTCCAGCTTTAACACCCTCCATGCTTCTCTATGCCCACTCTATTACAACCACATTGACCTCTTTCTGTTCTCAAACATGAGAAGTTCCTTTCTGCCTCAGGACTTAACACACATATTGTTCCACCTTGAGTCTACCCCTTTACCCCACTCCACCTCCAAATCCAGCTAATCCTTAAATGTGATTTCTGCATGGAAGCCAATTCTGGATGAGACTCCCGACTGTCACTTGCCTAGCAACTTTACCTGTCCTTTTAGGAATTTACTACAATTCCAATTAGGCAATGACATATGCACCTTGTGTATTTATCATCTCTCTCCTTGATTAGCCTATGGGCTCCACAGACTGAGGGTGGAGGCCCTAGGCACAGCTGCTTCTCTCCTTTGCCAACTTACTTTCGGTGTCTTTGCACCCTGCTTGCCACAAAATGAGCACTTAGAAAAGTGTGAGAGGAAGAATGAATTGCCGTAAGAAATAGCTCTGGTTTACAACACGTGGCAAAGTGGGTTCTGGTGAGGGTTGGTAATACCTTTGAAACCCTGTGACTGAAAAAATGGTTCTGGTCAAATCTTGTGTTTTTAAATCTGTGTCACACACTGTTTTGGCCCCAGACTCTGCTGGAAGTCTACTGCTTGCTTGCTTGCTTGCAGGCTCAGAGTCTCAATGACAGATGGTTTTTAATCTTTGCTATTTGGCTTCCAGAGTGGGTGTATATTGCTAACTCATGTGTGCTCTCCAACATGTAGCAAATGACTCTGGTGGCCATGTTCTCTAAGGAATCAGATACTTTCTGGGATCTGTAGCTATGGGAGAAAGGTTTTCAATGCTTTCTAGTGGGCAAATTTTTTTTTTCTTGGAATTATTGTTGAAAAAAGATCCAGTTATGAAAAGCCACAGTTGTGTAAATCATTAAACAATTCCAGGACTTGACTGTTTGATCACCTCATGCCTAGCACTCTAAAGGGCACACACACATATTAGCATAAACACACAGTGTTAGGAATATTTCCTACATGAAAAATTAGAATTCTCCTTGAGAATGGAAAGAATCCTTCTTTAGCATCTAGCATATTCTAAATCTCCATTGTGGCTCTTATCAATTTAGATAATGATAAATTGTTTTATTTCTGAATTTGTCTAACTCTTTCAAAGGCAAGAAACTATCTTTTTTTTTATCCTAAGACCTGACCAAAAAATAAGGTTCATATTAAATGCTCAATTAATATTCATTAAAGTAAATCACAGATAATAAATAAGTACTTATATTGGAAACCTCCTGAGCTGGAATACACACTCTGTTGTCTATCCTGGCCAGGCAAAATGGAGCTCAGAAGCCACTCAGGAAATAATGTTCTCTGATGCAGCATCTATTCCTTCAAACCAAGGACTAAAGGTTTTCCCAAGCCCAATAAACCTTCAGAAGATTTTCTTGTGTGGATTTATGCCAGAACCATTCAGGTCCATTAGTTGGCAAATAGGACTCCTTAATAACTGCTGAGGAACTATAAAATTCTATTCAGAATATAATGAAAGCTGCAGGGGATTGTGTATTCATTTCTCTTGTAGTAGGAAAACTTGAATCCTCAAATAACAGGGTGTTGCCATGTTAGCTTCCTCTGGAGAATTAAAACCCAAACTGTAAAGGGAGCAGAATGGTCTGACTGGTTATCACAGCCACTGGAATCTGCAAAGGCTCCCTTCTTAATTGGTACCAGAAGATCCAGCTGATAACAAAGTCTCCCTACTTGTGTCTCTATGGATGTGAAAGGATTAGGCTCCTTCACTAAGTATTTTGAGATCTCATATTCTAAAGTCATTATTTAATGACCTGAAATATAATAGGTTGCTCTATGTCAAAGAATAGACAAATGCATTAGAAGTGTATGAAAGAGAACAGGAAAAGGAAGAAAAGAATGGAGGGAAAGAGGGTTGAAAGGGAGGGAGGAAAGAACAAAGCAAGGAAGGAAGGGAACTATTAAAATATCACATACAGCTCTGCCACATCCCGGTTGCTTTTGTATGTGCAGTATTTCAGTGTCCTTCCTAGGTAAATAGCAATGCTTTCCCTTTTTATTAGCACTGCTGCAGCTGCTGGTGCTTACAAAGAGATTCACAAATCAAAATAGATTCAGTTAGCTTTTCAATAATTCTGAAAGGTGGGGGAACATTGCCAGAGAAGGATAGCACTCCAGTATCCTAACAAGGCGTCTTGTTAGCAAAACAAAGTGTGAATTGCTTAGAGATAATTCCCTGCGGTTGGTAATTCCACTGGGCTCCTCAGTGGCAGCCCAAGCTATTTCTCCTCAATAGTGCCACTGAAGAGAATGTGTCAGAAAAAATGCAAAAGAAAAAACAAAAACAACAACAACAACAAAAAAAAAAACCTTGCTTTCTTGAAACATTTATTCTTCTAGATTTTTCTTTATGTCAGCATGATTCATACTTATTGGTTCTTAGCCTGGAGCACCTAGCACAAGCAGGAACTGAGGAAGCCAGAGCAGAGCGTGAATAATGAATGAGCTACATAAGCACAAGTGTACGTCCCCGATCAGGAGTAAAGGCAAGTGCAGAGTTGCAGGCCAGCATTTTCATGGATTATTTCTATTATTTTCTCTCTCAAAGGAAAACAGAAAAACGAGACCCAGCAAGAGCTGGAGTGACAAACGCCGGGATTGAGATTGGAAGGCTGTCCATTTACCTCTTGCTTCACTCCTCGACATTGTGTTACAACTGCCTGATTAAGGTATATGGAAAAAACAGAAACTTTGATAGGTTTTGTTGCTGTATCCCTCTATTCCTGTGCATATCTCGTGACAGGTGAGGGGGGAAAACACATTTGTGTAGGGGATTGAGGGGTTTTTCCCTTAAAAAGTGTCCCGGGATATTAAAGGAAATATTAGTGTTTTTCACATCTGTGGGAATTATTACTAGTACTCATGCCCTTCAAGTGCTAGTTTACTTGAGGGGGCACTGGCCCCTTATATAACATGTGTGCTTTCTCTCCCTTTCATTTTGTACCTCATCCAATCTGCAGTTGTCATGGTTCATTATCTGTAGATGATCTTGAGCAGCCTTGCATTCTGAAAGAATATGCCGTGGCATCTGCCTCTGTGCTTTTGTGCCTTGCTGTACAGATGATATTTCAGCAAGAGTATTGGGGAAGGGGATGAGAGTGGAGGCAAGATTTGTGTCAGGCTGACATTTCTTTGCGCCATATTATGTCTTCCTCTTTCATATGTGCCTAGTTCAACAACGAAGTACATGTATCACATTGTGACTATTACATATGTTAGAGTACATAATCGGGGTTGTAAAATATATGCTTGAATGTCTTAACTAATGAATTCCATCAAATTCAATTATCATTCTTAGACTCTTCATTAACCAATCACATTGCTTCTTTGGTCTAAGTCATTTCTAACACACTGTCACTAGGCATAAACACAAATCTGTGAAGTAAATTGGAGTGATTAAATTATCTCACTAGTCATTGTTTGGAGGCCCGTGTTACTGAAGTTCTGGATTCCTCAAGAATTGCCTTTCCTATTATTATCATCAAATACAAGAGAACGGATGTCAGAGTAGGAGACTGTGTCTTCAGGACTTTATTTCACTCAAGATATTGCCTCTCTACTCATTTTTCCTCAGGAAGTTGGTTACAATAGGTCACCCATACTAAAATTACATAGGAGCAAACAACCTCTTATAAACTCATGGACTTATTAAATAAATCATAAGACCTTCACCTTTTCAGAATGAACTAAGTCAATACTAAAAGTTTGTCCTGTCTCTCATACAGTATGAAACTTCAGGGTAGGATTACAGCTGTTACTGTTCAAACATACTTTTTTTCTAATTCTCATAATTTCTTTACATGGACTCTTAAAGTGGCTCTGAAAAGGTATATATATCCAAAATCACAAGTACTTCAGTTTCCTGGGAAATAATTGCCACAGTGTGAACGTATAATGGTTATTTCAATAACTTTATAATGAAGGACATTTGCTGATTTTCTGGCAGCATGATTCTTACCATACAGTTCATAAAACAGTTGTTTTATTTTCCTTAATGCCTTCTATGAACAATTAGTTTGAGAAACATCTCAAAATATAACCTGAAGCCAACCTACAGAAACATTTATTTCTGGGTTCCACGGAAGACTTAAATAAAAATCTTTGGGAGCAGGCTCTAGAACCAGCATTTTAAATATATATATATATATATATATATATATATATATATATATTCCAATCAACTCCAAAGTTTAAGAACCTCTACTCTACAATTTGAAAGCAAGGAAACAGCTAAAAGGAAACCATTATAAAATTGATGTCAAAAATAGAATTGATATCAAAAATAAAACATTGAAATTGTTTCCTACATATTTATATTTACTGAGACTGTACAAGGAATTTTAGACTGTTTATTTCCTCTTTCATATGTATATTAAATATATTGAAATTTAAAAATCAGTGTTAGGGATGTCAAGGATATGAATGTCTATTAATTTAAAAGCTTTCCAAAGTTGCTAATAAGTGTATAATAGTAAAAAGTATTAAATTCATAATTTGTACAATCATTATTTTCTCATTTGAATCTTCAGTCTCACAAAGCTTTCTGAGTAGCAAGTTATTCTTTCACCATTGGATATGTTTAATAAGCACCACTTTGTTAAGAATTCCAACATGTACTTTTGTTATGGTTTCCATTGAGCCAACTCCTATGGGTGTTGAAGTTTGAAAATACAATTTATTGATGCAAATAAGTTAAACCTTTTGGGTTGAGGGTTCCCATTTATTCATAAGTGAACATTTCTATTATGTCTCATTTTAGTAAGAGAATTTTCTCATACTTTTTTTTTTTTTAGTGGAAACAAAGCATACCTTGTTTGCCAACTTTATACACTTAAGTGGGAGTTGAGGACAAAGAATTGTCTTCTGAGCCATGAAAACAGAGAGCTTATGGTTAGGTTTGCCATTGGATGAGAGCAGAAAGCAACAGTAGAACCAGTAGGAGAAGGACAGAGAGTGTTTGAGCAATGAAATTAATTCTTTGTTCCTACACGATAGATTCCACTGAGACAAAGGTCTAAAGAAAAAAAGTCATAAACATTAGGTGAGCTTTCAGTTCTCTCAAAATCTTTCAGGTATACTTAGTTTACAAATGTGTCCAAAATGATTGGATAATTTGTTTCCCAAATTCATAAGAATCCTTTTATAAATAAAATAATTCTTGGTTTTCAGCTAGATTTTAAGTTTATTTATTTATTTATTTTGAGAGAGAGCTGGGAGAGAATCCCAAGCAGGTGCCACACTATCTGTGCCAAGCCCAATGCAGAGCCCGATGCAGGGCTCAAACCCACCAACCATGAGATCATGACCTGAGCTGAAGTCAAGAGTTGGATGCTTAACCCACTGAGCCACCTAGCATCCTGGTTTTCAGGTAGTTTTAAAGATCACATTTACAACTTAAGCAGACACTAACATCAATAAGATTGTGCTTCAAAACCTTAATTTGTGAGTTAAATATTTGGGACTCTAACAGCATTTTCACACAAAAACAATGCAATAAATGTTAGATGTTCAGATTTAATTTTTTTTTGAACACCACAAAATTATAGTCAAATCATGATTTGTAAAAATAGAGCTTTGAAGTGAAAAATAGTAGGAAACAAAACAATACGCTATGATTCCAAAACATTAAACCAATTCAATAACATAGTTTTGAAAATCTTGTTTACTTTGAGTAACAGCTCCAAAGGAAAGCAAATTTGACTGTTGAAAGAGAAGGTAGGGTTTTTTCTAAAACACAGAAAAAATGGTGACGACATGAGCCTCATTCTCCTGAAACAGGGAAAAAGGTGATGGAGGGAAGAAATGCTGGGTAGAGCTAGAGCATGAGAGGCAAAATGGTCTCAAGTATGGGTCCCTAAGCAGCTATTGCATAGAAAGGATAGTCATTCATGGTTATGTTTGTAACTCAGGGGAACAGGTGTATTCAATTATTTTAAATGAATACAGACATATACATTCATTTAGAAAACAGATGAACAGAGGCAGTGTTTAAGCAAAGACAAAGCATGAATCCTCAATTCAGAGGGCTGGAAGAAATGGTGGGAAGAGAGAACTGGTGACGCTCACAGCCTTCTACCAATGACTTTTCCTCTGAATTAATCTACTCAAGGCTTTACTGAACTCCGCTTTCTAAGGAGCTCTACCCTCTGTCTTTCAAAAAGTTCAGCACCAAGTGGACCCAATTTATTGTTGTACTGCATTTATTTATTTAATTCACCAAATATTTATTGTATGCTCACTGTGTATTAGCTACCTTTAGCCTAGATATTAGACTATAAAGAATATTTTGTTCTAGTTGAATTTTAGTACTTTATATTTTACTCTTTGTCTTTATTTTTTTATTCACTAAATTTGAATGGTTTGAGAGAATAGGCAGCTACTGTACCTGGGGATGGAGGACCAGGAGTATGAATAATCCAGGGAAGAAGGCCCAAATGAGGGTGTATTTGTCTGTATTCTTTGTATGTCAAGGACATCTCAGTGGCCCCCAATGTAGAATCCCTTTTACTTCCATTTAACCAAAAGAACAACTGTTGGAGGTGGAAAGCAGAATATTTTTTCACGGCTAAAATTCTCCATTTAAAGAAAAAATAATAATTTCAAAATTATTTGATCTAAACCTCACTACTAGGCTAATTTGCAGTATAAGAAGAAAAAAATTAGAAAGCCATCCTGGAAAAAAGGCCTATAATTCTTAATCCATTCAAATTTTCAGAAACTGTCTAAAAGAAAAGTTTCCAGAATCTCTACTATTATTACTATTTACATTGAAGCATAAGAGAATTCATCATGTAGGTTCCTCAAATCTCTCTTCACTTTGAATATTCCACTGGGGGAGGCGGGACAGGGGGAGGAAATAGTTTCTTTTCCGTTGAAGAAAGTTTATTAAAGGGTTTTTAAATGTAAAGTAACCTCCCCTTTCCATTCCATTCTCAAGAAACAAGAACAAAGGATAAGAGGGAGCATTGACAACATTCAAAGGCCAGTTTTAGGACTGCCTATGCCTGTGTTGAGTTATCTCAATCTCTATTTTACATCTTTCAAAAACTGTTATGAAAACCTGAGCTGAATAAGATGCCAATGATATCACTACCCAACCCTGTGTGTATTTCCCAAGTGCTTTTCTCCCCCTTTCCCTCTTGAAGTGATACTTCAAAACTGCTTGACCAGTGCTATAACATAATCTATTATCTTCATATATAAACTTGTTTGATGGTCTCTACACTTTTCAATTAATATGTCTTTGTCTTCTACTCTCCCTTGGCCCATAAAACCTTGTCTACCATGGAGCCCGAGTTCATCCACTTATTTATCCAACAGTGATTTTTTTTTTAAGCATTTCTTATGCCAGTCACTTTTCTAAGCCCTAGGTCCAGGTTTCTGTTCTCATGGTGATTCCACATTAGTGAAGAGGCAGACCCTTACCAAAGAATAAATACACAAATATTCAGACCCACTAAAATATTGGTTATCCTGTAACTCAAATAATATTTTTCTGTACATTTTTTCCTCCAAGTTTTTTTCCAATGATCCTACTCTTTATTTTAATCTTACTGATTCTTACTGTTTTCAACTGTGCACTAAAAAAAAAAAAAAAAAAAAATCCGATCCATTTATTTTAACTATTTTAAGGCTTTACATTTCCTTAAATGGAAAGGACAAGGGAATGCCTAAATTTACATATTAGATCAAGCTGTATTGCCTGAGAAATCTAATCCAGATAGCTGGGCCCAAATAGTGACAGAATGGCTACAGTGTGGCCACTATGGAATCAAATACCCTACAACTCAATTCACAAAAAAACATCTTTTCTGATTCTGAGATTTTTCTTAATTATATTTTCTAGTGACTGAGTGTCCTATTCTGGGACACATCAGAATAAATCTTTTTGCTCCATTGTTCTTCCTGGCAAAGTGACTTTAGTATGGATTAAGTTAGACTAGCCACTTTTGAATTCAATAAGGATTATATGCATATAAAAACAACAATAGACCTCAGAGAATTCACTGTGGTAATGGAAAAGAAAATGATTTAATCAAAGATACTGGATCTAAAGCAGAAAATAGATAAGAAAATACATGGTAACTTTAAGAATGTATATATTTTTAATATAAGAAATTAAACCAATATCCGGAAAACATTTTAGAAATTGGATATTAGTTAATAATTTCCCTTAACTATCACTTAAAAATAAACTAATAACATTGGGGCACCTGGGTGGCACAGTTGGTTCAGTGTCTGTCTGACTCTTGATTTCTGATCAGGTCATGATCTGTGATCCATGGGATCAATCCCCATGTCGGGCTCTGCACTGACAGTGTGGAGCCTGCTTGGGATTTTCTCTCTGTCCCTCCTCCATTTGTACACACACCCTGTCTCTCAAAAAAAATTAACATTAAAAAAATAAGTAACATTTGTTTTTAAATGTTAGAGATATTAGATAGAATTATAAGTTTATAATTATAAGAATTATAAGAATTATTAATTAAATATTAAATATTAATTATAAGAATTATTAACATAATTCTTATAATTATAAGAATTATAAATGTTAGAGATGTTAGATAGACTTAGAGAGCCACTTTAATAATACAAATTATTTTTACATTTGCTTATGCTGATACTTATTTCCACCTAATAAAATATTTCATGGAGAAGTTAAATACTTTGTATTATAATTTAATAAAAGTAAAATTTTTGTGGCATTCATTGCTTTATTTAGTGTTGATTCATTTTTATTTGAATATATTTTTCCCAATTGTTAGGCATTTAAAGAATCATTTTGCCCTACATTTAACCACTTATGTGCAGCTAAGCATATTTTGAACATATACCCAGAAGAATACTATCCAGTTCACATGAACATGGGACAGAACTTGATATAATCCTGTAGAGAAACAGAACCAAAGTAAGAAATGTCTAAAATATATGGAAGAATATTTTCAAAAACCCAGTAAGAATGTGAAACAACACAGGGATATGTTGAGGGCTAGAAAATTATTTCGGATGCTATAGTAATGAACTCTGGAAAGCTGTCCATTTCCCAACACTGTAAAATTCACACATAACTACCTGAAGCATTGTCTAATTTTACTACATGCATCTAGATTAATCACTGATCACAATTTGTATCAACAATTCTGGTGAACTGAGATGAAACACTTACCACTCCTATTCATATATACATATTGTAAATATTTCTAAACATATAGATCAGCACAAATAAAAATTTAAAAATCCTCAAGGGTCAAAAAAGGGAAACTCAAAAGCAGAATACAAAGCAGAAATACTAAGAGCCGATGTCATGACTGAACAGGGAGAGGTGGGTGCCTTATCAAGACTCTAATGATTGATTAAAGATCTGGAACTGAAAATCTCACATACATTCAAGACGCAAGAAGAGCTTCCTACTCTTTGATGAAGCAGCAATAAAACTGCATCCACTGATCCAGGGAAGTGAGTAGAGTTTGTCTGCCTAGGAATCTAGATGACAGGGGGGGAAAAAGTACCTCAGCTGTGACAAATCAAAACACCCGGCTGTGGCATATACCAGTTTGGGATTTAAATTTATATTATTCACAGTGCAGGAGTCCCTCAAAATTGTACATAAACTAATGGAAACCAACAATTTTGTATAGAAACATATCTGAGCCAGAGCACACAGGACCCCTTAATTAAAAAAAACAAAAACAAAAAACAAAACCCTAGGGCACCTCGGTGGCTCAGTCAGTTAAGCGGTCAACTTTGGCTCAGGTCTCGGTCTCACAGTTCATAAGTTCGAGCCCTGCATCCAGCTCTGTGATGACAGCTCGGAGCCTGCAGCCTGCTTTGGATTCTGTGTCTCCCTCTCTCTCTGCCCCTCCCTCTTTCACACTCTGTGTCTCCCTCTTTCTCTCTCAAAAATAGACAGACATTAAAAACAAATTTTAAAAAAACTCTGAAAATGATTTACAATTAAACAAATAATGATAAGCCCCCTGCCATGAGAACTGTTCAACCTAACAAAGAATAAGCAGGCACCACAAGCTAGAATCCTAAAATTTTGGAAAATAATTGTGAAGAAAAAAAGGAAGAAATAGAAACCAACAGGAGGACTTTATAAAAATAGCAAATTTGAAAAAGAACTAAAAAAGAAAAATATGGCTTTCAAATTTAAAAACTTAACAAAAACTTTTAGGAAGAAAAGAGAAATGGCCTTAGAGAATATTAATGGCTATAAATCATATGTGAAGAAATTTTCGTGAATGAGCACAGAGTGTTAAGGTATGGAAAGGTTAAGAGACATGAAGGAATAAAATGAAGAAGTACACCACTGTTCTACTAGGAATTATAGATGGTTAACTGTAAGATAATAGCTGAGAATTTTCTGTATTTGAGGAAAGATATGAATACCATATAAAGAATCATCCCCAGCCACAAACCAGATAAATTCATACAGATATTGTAACAAAGCTACAGAATACCAAAAATAATGCAAAACCTTAAAAATCAATAAGAACAGACAGCATATAAAAAAGCAATGAAAATCAAAAACAATGAAAAAATAATTTCAAGTGTTGAAGGAAAATAACTGGCAAACTCAAATTCCACACTTACATAAACTATTCTTTCAAGAGTAAGATAAATGCATTCCCAGGAAATGGCTAAAGGTCAGCACTCATAAAATATTTTGAGTAACAAAGTACATATTCCCTGCATTTTGGTGAAACCCTGGCTGTACATGTTTTAGCTATGAAAACTCATTTATTCTAGAAGTCACTAAACTAGAAGACATCATCAATGGAATATTGTTAAAGACCAAATTCATTGCTAGCATATCCTTTTATATCAAAGGATTAAAAATTTAATGGCACCAGAGAGGTGCCCTTTTGACAGTGAGTTAAATGGCCTGAAATGTAGAAACTGGGCACCGTCCTGATCATTTACCCTTTTTTGTTTTGTGAGCAACAGCATTGCCATTTCTCTTAACACCAACTTCACACGTGAAATCTGTATGTTCTCCTAGGTTTATCCTTCTAGTTCTTGAACTGTCATTAGATGCAGCCCGGTACATTCCAAAATATACATCCAGGAGCACCTGGGTGGCTCAGTCGGTTGGGACTCCGACTCTTGTCATAATCTCACGGTTCATGAGATCGAGACGTGCATTGGGTTCTGTGCTGACAACAAGGAGACTGCTTGGGATTCTCTCTATCCCTCACTCTCTGCCCCTCCCCCACTCACACTCACTCTCAAAATAAATGAACATTTTTTTAAATGCACAGCCATTTAGATATATACATATGTAAATGCCAAATTTGTTTGACTATTCCAGAATAATGTGAAAATTTTATAAATTAGTGGCTAGACTTTATGCCATCTCTGTGCCCAGCACACTTAATAAATACAGGAAACCTGAGATAGAAGTAGTAGAAAAGATTGTTGGGATAATTGAAGTAAGTTCTTACCAAACTACTTATGATCATTTACAATATCTCCATATTGAAACAAGTGATTCCGTGAAGAAGACAGAAGGACATGGAATAATAAGTAGTTTAGCAAGACTGTGCCTTTACCCAGCACAAAAACTTACGAGCTCCTAGAAAAAGAGCAACTATCAAGACAAATGTGCATACATAATTTTTCTACCTCTTAAATTGGATAGAAATTTACAAATCAATTGTAGTCCTTTATATACCTGTGATGTTTTCTTATGTCCTGGACAGATGTGTCAAGATAATTAAAAATTCAGAGCTTCCTAGCAAGACAGTGATATATGACTATTATATTATTTCTGTTCTATTTAATTCTTGAAGCTAATATTAAGATGAGCATAAATTAGGAAACAATAAAGGAATTTAGTAGAAAAAAAACACTAAACATATTCATGAAAGAAAAACACTGTATAATCGTGAATTAAAATTCTTTATCAAATATGTAGAAAATTAGATGAAGTTTTTAGTTCACAATACCTTATTGGTAGGCAATAATGAAATGCTGTTAAAAATGAGCATTATTCTAAGATATCCAAGTGGAAACATAACAAGAATAATCCTGGGCATGATCACTGTATTGGAGACCTGAGTTCAAATTTAAGTCCATAATTGAAGAAGAATATCAAAAGTAAAAATATAGAAGGAGCAACAAAATTAGTCATTTAAAGTTTGTGAAATAACCTTGTAAATAAAGAATAAACAAATTTCAAGATGTTAAAATAAGAAAAAAAAAGCATCGATTAAGAATTTAAAGTAAATATATGCCATTCCAAGAAACATTGTACACTGAGGTCCAAAAGAAGAGAAACATGTTTAAATTATAGAAAAGAGTAGTGGATGAGATGATGTAATGTTCTGTGGAAGAGAATGTTAATATCTGCTCTTGAATTTTTTTTAAAAAGACAGACATTTATCTTTTATGAAACTTTTAATACAATTCTGGCCGACATTGGAAAGACACATTTTTTAGTATTTCCCTAACTCTCACATATTTACAGATAAATATTGAAGCTGCACTTGGAAAGCTTATTGTAATAAATCTGAAGGTTTTCTGAAATATGGGCACAACATGACACTTTTTGCAGTGATAAGTTATTTTATGATTTTGTTATTATGCTCCAAATGGGCAATGGAAAACATGAAAAAAAAATTCTTTAGGAAAATAATATCTTCCCCAAATGGCTCCCTGTCAAAGTGGTGGCTGAGTATAGAGACTGACTAGATTAATCCTTCTGGTTTACTAGTTGTTTTGATGTTACATAGAAGGAGAAATGATGACTCTATCTTGGTATCCAAGAAAGCACTCATCCAGGGATGGAGTGATCTGTTCATATTCCTCACATCTCCTTCATATTAATAGGCACATTCTAGGTAGAGGACTTGATAATGTATTCTTTATATTGCTTTAGAACTTTCCATTCTAAATATATTGGAGATTTTTAATCTACTGCTATTTAACTTTTGAGCATAAATGTAAGGATACTTGGTTTTATAGGTTAGTTTTATAATTTGGTTGCTTGAATACTTTTTTAAACTGATTTATGGTCAGCACGCTTCAAGTTTATTTGGATGCCGAATTTCTCCTTACAGATTCTATCAAAATCAACAAAGGAAAGCATTTCAAAAAGTATTCATCCAAAAACAATTGTATGTAGTCAGGAAATTGTACACTAATCTAGTTTTCTTTCCCAACATCCTTGTGTTTTTCTTTACAAAAGCACTTTGGAGAGTAAGAGAAATTAAAAGAAAACAAAAAGGAGGGAAATTTCTATACAGCTTGAAAAATTATATGTAATTTTGCCTGATTTTCATGTAGCCCAGTGTCCAATACTTTTCTGGTTCTCTCTGCTTCCATTATGGTATGGACAGAAGTCGCAGTGTTTTCCCACCTGTTTCTTCTATACAGATAAAAGCATTCATACAAATATCTAACAGGTTGTGTTTTACTACTGAAAGAAATGTCTCTGGGGAGTAGGGAAGATGATTTATGTGCATGTACCTGACCTTATAAAAAATAATCTTTGTGTTCATCATAAAGATGAATTTATATTGCTATCAGATATTTGCTCCAGTTTCCTTTTGTATATCTCCAACATACCATTTACTTTATAGATCTTTGATATGTTAGGACACTTGGGAGTTTAGGGAAATCTATTGTGTTCCCCTCCCAATTTTTTTTTTTAGTTGATAGTTTTTCTTCTTTTTTTAATGAAACACAAAAAACTGTTTGCAGAGTTTTAGCTAAAACACTGTAGTTACTGAAAATTCCCTTTCCTTTTACTTATTATGTAGAAAGTAAATGTTAAATATATTTATTATGTATCTATAAGGTAGAGTAAAAGTTATTGGGTTTCTTATACTGAAACTTTTTCTTAATTTTTATTTAAATTGTAGTAAGTTAACACACAGTGCAATATTGGTTTCAGGAGTAGAATTCAGTGATTCATCACTTACATACAGCACCCAGTGCTCATCACAAGTGCTCTCCTCAGTACCCCTCACCCATCTATCCCATCCCCTACCCACTTCCCTCCATCAATCCTCAGTTTGTTCTCTAAGACTCTCTTTAGTTTGTTTCCCTTCCCACTTCCCTGCCCCCAGCATATGTTCATCTGTTTTGTTTCTTAAATTCCACATGAGTGAAATCATATGGTATTTGTCTTTCTCTGACTTATTTCACTTAGCACAACACACTCCAGCTCCATCCACATGGTTGCAAATGGCAAGATTTCATTCTTTTTGATGGCTGGGTAGTATACACACACACACACACACACACACACACACACACACACACACACCATATCGTCTTTATCCATTTATCAGTTAATGAACATTTGGGCTCCCTCCATAGTTTGGCTATTATTGATCATGCTGCTGTAAACACCTGGGTGCGTGTGCCTCTCCAAATCTGTATTTTTGTATCCTTTGGTGAAACTTCTTGTTTATATATAATGAAATTCAGATTTCTTCTAACAGGAGAAAAATAACTCTTCTACATTAAGCTTTTCCATTCATGTCCTAAAACCACATTTGTTACCTTGTAGAAATTAATTATACATTTATTTGATACGGATGCTGAAATTTAGTTTATACATTTTGTTTGATTTTCTGTTTGTCTTTGTCTAATAAGATCCTGGACTGTGGTGAGTGGCTTTCCATATACACATGAGGGATTAAATACACATCCTTCTTTTTTCCCAGAATGCCATCCATATTGTCAGTCTCTGAATATAGGTGGAAAATTGCCTTAATGGGGCTGGTATTTCTTATTAGAAAGTAGCCACAATGCAGAATAGAGAAACACTGAAGTTTTATGAACCATGACCATGAAATAACAAAACTCCTGTCTTAAACAAAGCTCATGTATTAGAATTTATATCCAAATGAGTGTTTTCCTTCACTGCAGTCATCTTAGATTCTAGAAATGCTTCCACTGTTGAAAATATTCTGGAACTATTTTTTAGAGCCAGTTATGCTCAAGGAAGCATTTCTCAACAAACACTGGGAAGGCATTGTGTTAATTATCATCAGTGCACATGTGGAGGCAGCCTTTCTGAGCTGTTTTCTTTCAATGAGTTTCTGACCTCAAGTATATTTTTATTCTAAATAGTCCTGTTTTTTTCCCTAGACAAAAAGACATATATGTCATATAGGAGAAGGGTTCTGAGGCTGATGGGCCCATGAGATCATATGTTGGGTAAAGAAAGTATTAAACTCTTTCCAGATATTAAAAACAAAAACACAGGAAACAGAAAGTTTCAGCCTGGACCCTTGAGTATGGGCTCATTGTTTTACTCCTTGTTATATCGTTTAGTTAGATACTTATTCCAGACAGGTGTATAAGGTCCCTACTAGAACCCTAAGGATATATAAAACCTGCCTCTGCTGCCTCTTTTTATTGGGCTATAAAACTTTACTGGAGCCTTTAGTACTCTGCATACCTAGTTGATATTCAGTTTCCATAGGGATGTATAAAATGGACCCTAAGAAGCCAGCCTATACCAGGCCCAGATGGGTTCACTAATGAACTTTGCCAGATACTTGAGGAAGAAATTGTACCAATCTTCTACAACTTCTTCTAGAAGATAGAAGTAGAGGGAATACTTCCTCATTCTATGAGACCACCAGTATTCAAATAACAAAACTAGGCACACACAAGAAAGCTTTGGCAGAGATGCAAAAATCCTCAACAAGAGCCAGCCTATAAACGATCCTGCCAGATGAAAACAGTAATGGAGCTTGGAGGGATGTTCTGCCTCCTATTAGAAACTGTTCATTTATTCAACCAACCTTAACTGTTCAGAGCACTATTCGACATGGCCATGAGATCAAACTTGTTACCATCCTCATTCAGTCACTTATTAATTCATTCATCCCACAAATACTTTTCAATGTATCAAGCAGTATACTTGGGATTGGGAAATATAGCAGGGAGCAAAATAGGCCCAATTACTGCCTTCATAGAACTTACATTCTTTTGGGGACACAGACAATAAACAAGATCTACATGTAAAACGTAGACTCGTATACAGTAAAGATATACATGTAAAATGTGAAACATGTTAATGATATGCACAGAGGAGATGAGAATTTAACATGTATAGGAGGGTGGTATTTACACAGGTTGTTCAGAACCTCTTTGAGAAGGTGACTTCATGTAAATTCCTAACGGATGTGAAGGAAGGAATCTTGACGTTGTCTCCTGCAAAAGAGAAGCTGGATAGACACGACACAGTAACTAGTGAAGGATGAGAGAAGGGATGTGCTTAGAGATGAAGGTGAGGATCTGGGTGGTCACCAAATCATGCAGGGCCTCGTGGGAAGTGGTAAGGAACTTGGATCTTCTACCCTAGCTGATGGGAAGCCTCTAGAGGGTCTTCAACAGGGGAATGCCA
Organism: Prionailurus viverrinus; assembly: GCF_022837055.1. NCBI lineage: Eukaryota > Metazoa > Chordata > Mammalia > Carnivora > Felidae > Prionailurus > Prionailurus viverrinus. The sequence goes on from NC_062567.1 coordinate 99,589,425, forward strand.
TAAAATGACAACTTAAAAAGCCCTTTCTAGGGGCACCTGGGTGGCTCAGTCAGTTGAGTGTCCTACTTAAGCTCAGGTCATGATCTCATGGTTCATGAATTCGAACCCCCCATCGGGGTCTGGGCTGACAGATTGGAGACTGGAGCCTGCTTCAGATTCTGTGTCTCCCTCTCTCCCTGCCCCTCCCCACTCAACGTGCTCTCTCCCTCACAAAAATAAATAAACATAAAAAAACTTTTTAAAAGTTAAATAAATAAATAAATAGGTCATTCTAGGGGCTCCTGGGTGGCTCAATCAGTTAAGCATCTGACTTCGGCTCAGGTCATAATCTCATGGCTCAGGAGTTCAGTCTCTGCATTGTGGTAAGCTTGAGCCCCACTTCAGATGAAGTTGAAGCTCCACCTGGAACCCGCACTCTCTCCACCTCTCTCTCTGCCCCTCGCTCACTCATGCTCTCTCTTTCAAAAATCAATCAATAAGTAAGTAGTTCATCTTAGTTTCTGTGCAGAAGGTCTATTTAGGTGTCAAGAGGACAGGCAAAGAGCAGCAGGAAGTTACGACAGTATTCCAGGCAAAGAAACTACCAGAGGTTAGTAGCTTTAATTAGGCTTGTGGAAGGATAATGGTGAGAAGTAAAAAGATTTGAGACCTAGTTTGTAAGTTGAAGCTGTAAGACATGTTGATGGATTAGTTATGGGGAACAAGAGAGAAAAAAATAAATCAAGAATTAGCCTACATTTTTCTTTGAACAACTTGGTGAAGCCATTTATTGTGAGGGGAAAACAGGAACAGGTAAGGGAGGAGAAAACACATCTTATTCTTTACACAGAAGTTTTGACATTCACACGGGACTTCCAAGAGACGTCAAATAGGCAGTGAGATACAGGAGGCAGGGACAAAGGGGAAAAGGCTGGGGAAAAGCCTTTCCCAGGGGAAAAGGCTGGGACGAAGACACCAAGATGAGATTTATATTAAGTAAACTCAATCGCAAATTAAAACCAACTTACTAAAAGTTGCTTAACTATGAGTGGCATTTATTATGTCACTTTATGTCAACTTATTAATTCTAGCTTTAGAGAGTACCAGGGTTGATTCTGCAGATAATTGCTAAAACACCTGGGTCAGCCTCTATGAGAGTCTCTTAGCATATGCCCCAGGTTGGCAGTTCTGGTGCAGCGATCCAAGTATCATGTCCCCACACAGCAACACAGAGAGCAGAGTAGCTGAAAGAAGAAGTGTGGCAGAAAAGGACTTTTTGAAAAACATAGCTCCCTATTGTAATTGGAGAGCAAATCTTTCCTAGAAAATTACCAACAGACTTCCCTCAATGTCCTCCTGTCCAGAGCAATATCAAATGCCCATCCCTAAACCATTCCTTGCAAAAGGAAACTTGATAGGACAAGTATGAGTCATTTCCTCTGGCTGAGGTTCCATCATTAATGACAAAGCTAGACCGTATTGGGAAGCTAATCATCCATGTCTGCTGCACGAGGCACTGGCTTGTAGATGGTATTCAAAATCAGGACAGGATGATGACACCAAAAAATATATCCACTGTTCAAAGTATCTTTACCTTCTCTCTGTAATATAACAAAATCATACATTCACCTAGAGTATCACCTACCAATTAATTGCTTTTAGAAGTGAAGGAAAATCAAAACCCAGAACTTAAGCTGGCAGTTATAAGGATTATTTCTTATCATAGATGAGAATAACACACACACAGACATACACACACATACACACAGACATACACACACTCACAGCATGATTCCCAGTTACTTCCAGTTTTTATAGTAGGGGGGAAAAGGTCTACGTATTATGATCTTAGGTATATTTATTGCAGACTTAAATTCAGCAGATCTGCCTAATAGCCATTTTATCTTCGTTAACCATGATTTTCTCATCTTTGAAATACCTCACAGCTTTTGCCCTCACTGTTCATGCAGGAATTTTTTTTTTCTTTTTGATTCACATTTTTGACTTCAAAATATAGAATGAGTTAACGTACATGACTATGCCTTCCTGGCCATGGTAATTGGTCTAAGGATGGGCACTAAATACAAGCAAGTTAATTATGAAACTCCTTCATATGAGTATAATGATTTCATGTGCACATACATTTTTATACTTGTAGACTATTAACCTAGGCTTTCCTCTGTCTCTTAATTTAAAAATGGAATGCGAACAATGGCCTGCAATTTGTCCTATGTTTTTACAATGTTAAAATTAATCATTTGCCTATCAGCCAAGATAGAAATAAAAACCTTTCTTGTGAAAAATGTACATATATTTCTGGGCTTATGGGTTCTAAATGTTATAAATTGGAACATGGACAGGAAAATTAGATAATATCACAAGGATTATGTCTACTGGCTCCTTAGTTTGCCTGTCTACAAGACACACAGTTTTCTTGTTTACTAACTCCAATACTCTTTTTTAAAAGCTCACAACCATCATTTGACCTATCGAGTGACCCAGCTGGGGAAGGCGCTGGATGAAGTTATTTGAAATGCATTTGCTAAGTGACAGGAGCTAAATTAGACATTAGAATTTTTCATGAATAAAATGTGATCAATGTGTTTGAGTGTTTCACAGCCTAGCTGGAGACTGCATACAGTGTGTTAAGTACAATAAACAGAGGAACAGGACGTGTCTAGGATAAATGAGACCCAGAGAAAGAAAGATCTCTGAGAAAGAAGAGTTCAGATGTAAACATATTTGATGCAAGGACTGTGCTGGAAAGTTAATGAAATAAGTAAAAAAAAGGGGGGGGGGAGGATTAAATCATCCAAAAATGGGGAATAGACAGACCTATTGAAGTATCAGAAATGGGACAATCAGAACTATTAGAAGGAAAGTTTGGGAAATTCATAGGAGAATAAGCTGAATTCCAGAAAATCAGTTTTCGGGTTTGTGCACATTCGGTAGAGGGGTCACTGGATACTATTTGAACATGAGCTTATGTATGTGAATGTGTTGTGGCCTATGAATTTTGCCATTCACCTGCTGCCTCTGAGGAGGGTTAATAGGTATTACCTGTTCATTCGTTTACTGAGACCCTCCCGTATGCCAAGCACTATGGCAGGAACAAATCAAAGATGGAGGCCTTTGTCCTCAAATGGTCATAATCTCTGACACAGAGATAATAGGCAATGTGATAAAATATATTTGCCACAATGTTCCTATTATCGCAGTTTTTTTCTGATTTTAAAAACGAATCCAACTAACCCGTTGGCATTTAAATCACGACTCTCTGGTTGATACTGTCCTTCCATACAGTTACTTTGTTCTGTTTGTTCTATTATAGAAAAAAAAAACATTATTAGTTGATACCCATATGTGTTTTTAAGTACAAACTCTTATCTGGGTCTTCCATATCACACTGTATTGTGAGAAGTCCGAAATTCAGGTTCCTTCTTAAATTTAATTATCTGGTCCTTTCCTACAACAGTCTGTCTCCTATTGACATGTCACATTTCATTTTGTTCACATATCTTTGGTGGGTGTCTCCTTGATATTGATAACAGTGGCTGGTGTAAGAGCTTATCTACTTTTGATTCTGAAAATGTAATAAAGGGGGGAAATACAAAGTAACAGCCAGATGTACTAGTTATTCAAGCATCCCTCCGACTTCTGTGTCCACGTTGGGAGAATATGGTGTATATGCTGCAACACAGTCTCACTGCTGTCAAAGACAGACACTAGTGGCAAGGGACAGCACTTCTCTGACAAGTAATTCCTTTGAAGGAAAAAAATTACTGAAACAAAACAAGCTAAAATGGTCTTATGTAAATCCTTTCTTTACTTTCAAGGTATCTTAATTTCATGAACATGATCTCTCATACTATCTTCTTTTTTTTACTTCAGAACAATGATGCTTTTATTTTTACTCGATGATCTATGAGTAGATATGTGAGAATTAGGAGAGATTTTACTTTTTGCTCTGTTTTAATTTTAACTGTATTTGGTCCATTTGAGTAGATCTCAAATAATTACCAAAATTAAATAATTTAAGGGAAAACATAATTTTGAAAGGTGTCCTAGGAAGTTACATAATCCTTGCCTGACTCTGGGCAGACTTGTAATTTGTAAAGGCTTTCTAAAAGACGAATCTCACAACATCTTATAGAAACTTCCTTATATCTAACTCAAATCCTTTATACTCTATATTAACAATATGTGTTCTTTTTTCTTAGAAAGTTTGTAGTAAACGGGTGCCTGGGTGGCACAGTCAGTTAAGCATTTGACTCTTGACTTTGGCTCAGGTCATGATCTTATGGTTCATGAGTTCAAGCCCCACATCGGAATCTGTGCTGACAGCACAGAGCCTGCTTAGGTTCTCTCTCTCCCTCTCTCTTTACCCCTCACCTGCATGTGTGCTCTCTCTCTCAAAATGCATAAATAAACACTTAAAAAAAAGAAAATTTGTAGAATATCATGTCTCTTTGGCCTATAGCCAATGCCAAAAGCATTACAATTAATGTAGACATTTAAAAATTGTGGATTCCTAGCTAATTAATTCTGTTTCCTTTGGATTTCACAGATGAAAATAAACTTAGATTTATAATTAAAATAAGAGAGGAATAAATCCTTTGGAATCATTTTAAGTAAAAGAAGATTTTTCATCCTTTATCTAAAATCATATATCAGATATTTTCATCCAAGAAAATTATAGAGAAATAATTTTGATTCCCAAATGTTATTAGAAAAACTCAGACATTCAGTTTTGCCTTTTCTGTGAACTCTTTCCTAGGTTAACAAGTTTTCTTGATCTCATCATTTTGGGGGCTGTTTATAAAATTAACAATTCCATGTAAGCACTGAATATATTTATAGATTTTATAAAATCATGCTGAATTGTTTAATGGGTAAATATGTTTGTACCAAGTTGATGTAGTTGTGTGTGGATTACTCTTTGAGAAAAAAAAGCTGATTTTCTTGTAGTGAGGGTTATTACATGAAGAGCCATTATTTCTTGAAACATTTATTTTGGGGCCTTGCATGTAGACTGCGGGCCATGGGCAAGTTGAGAGCCAGGCTTCTCACCAAGGTCACTGTCCAGCTCATACTATTTCCTTTTCTCAACTCAGTATCATCCTGGGAGGAAGATTAATTTACAGAAGAAAGAAAGGGGTAGCTCTTTCTTTACCTATGCCCAAAGAGCCGCAAACAGCACCTGTCACATGGAAATCATTGTGAAGGGTTGGAATATTTAAGGGTTTTAGAGGTGGTTATGCATGGACTTGAATCTCTTTTTTTTTTTATTTTTTTAATGTTTATTTATTTTTGAGACAATGCAAGAGACAGAGTGCAAGCAGCGGAGGGGCAGATAGAGGGAGACACAGAATCTGAAGCGGGCTCCAGGCTCTGAGCTGTCAGCACAGAGCCTGATGCAGGCTGAAACTCATGAACTGTAAGATCATGACCTGAGCCAAAGTCGGATGCCCAACCAACTGAGCCACTCAGGCACCCCTGCATGGACTTGAATCTTAACTCTACCACCTAACTGTGTGGTTAGGCAAGGTGACTGACCTCTCCATCATACTGTCTTTTATATGCAATAATTTATTTTTTAAAGTTTATTTATTTATTTTGAGAGAGAGCATGAGTGGTGGCAGGGAGGTGGGCAGAGAGAGAAAGGGAGAGGGAGACTCGTAAGCAGGCTTCTCACCGTCAGCAGAGAGCCCAATGCAGGGCTCAATCTTATGAACCATGAGATCATGACCTGAGCTGAAACCATTATTTAAAATAATGCTTGTTAAACAGTAGGTGGTGACATATTCATGGGTCCTGGAATCATGGGTCCTGGTTACAAACCCAGTGCTTTAAATGGAATATAAATAGAAAATATGTTACATCAAATCAGTGAAAGTTAATACTGCTTTAAGGAACATTTTACTTATATATCTGCAGTGAGTGGTGGTATAAATCTGTTTCTTACTGGTGAAGGAACTGGGCCATCCGTTACAATGCAAAAAGAAAACCTAAAAACTTATCATTCAAAATACAGAGCATAGACCAGCTATTCAGGAATACCGGAAAGAAGCAGTGCAGTGATATCTCCAATGTCTGTGAGGGACACTGTCTCCATTGTGTCTCCTAGGGAGTCTTGTCATTGCATTAAGTAAAGTAGCTGAGCTGTAGATGTCTACATGCAAGGGATATATAGCAACTCACTATGTTCATCTATCTAGTTGGACACTTGGGGAAGAAAGCAAATAGATTAGTGCATCCTTATTTAATTCAGGAACTGTTTTTAGGTGCGTTTCCTCAAGATTCACCATGCTAATATTACTGCAGAGGAAATTATCTGTTTCCTCTATATACCGTGATGTTTGTTCTTTGACATTTTTTTGTGAGCAACAAGATGGCTACTCTATGCTAATAAAATCCTCATGCATCAACCCCAACTCATCCGTTTCGATAGCTATATATCTAATGACTTAGAGCCTGCCTTAGATTTCTCTATTTCCCATAACAGAATATGAAACTGTCGGACCTAAATTATCCTAGACCCCAATCTGTGAAAGGACACATAATCATAGGAAAAAATATATTCCTTATCAGAACAAGCAGCTGTGCTCAAATATTGACTGAGCTGCATAATCACTTGGGCAGAGTATATCTTGCAAGGAAGCACAGTAATATTCAAATGCTTGTGTTTTTATTTTCTGTGGGTTTGGTATTTTCCCTTCAGAGTAATCATTTTCCACATTCTTGGTGAAATCGGGTTGATGCATCCAGTCTGCCATCCTTGAATATTTTAAGCCTTTGACATTAGGCCCTGTAATGCTAATTTGCATATTGCTTGCTGATGTGAGTGCCCAGTCAGAAATTCAGCTATTCCACTGGGACCCCATTTTTGTTTTTCTAGAAGCAGTTGCACACCCATAACATTGAGCTTCTGGAAAGAAAACCTTTCAAACTAAATGGACTGTACTCATTTATGATGATAAACTAATTCCTTAAAAAGCAAACACAAGAAAAAAGCACATTTGTTGAACCATATAAAATTGCTATTTGACTCATTTTGACCTGTAAAAATGGCAGTTTCAAATAGTTCAATCTGGTACTCCTTTTTTTTTCAATCTGATACTGCTTTTGGAGAAGACAATATCCTGTGTCCTTTTAAATATACAATTCTTTTTAAATATCCAGACTTTCTGAGTTCTGCCAGGTTAGATAGTCTGATGCTTTTCTTTATTCTTGCATTTAGCAAAGATTTTCCTAAATTCCTACTATATTCAGAGCACCAGGCATGTGGTAAAGACAAAAGACAAAGCCAACAGACTCTTAAGAATCATGTAGTATGTTTTTCTGATAGTAGGCTGGTGGCAAAACAAAGGAAGTTAAGTGGGTTTTTTCACCCGTAAAGTGACACAAAACTTGATAATCCATCAAAATGTGTGGATTTTCTTAAATATTGCCTCAGTTTAGTATTACTGTCATCAAATTGCTTCCTATATTGCCCCTATATTTATTTCCTCCTGAGTAGATTTACTCTACTATCTACCTGCCAGTGTAATGTAGTCTTTCGCAGGTATTGTTCCCCAATCTTTAATATTAATTATCTTTTCTAAGAATCCAACCACCTAAAGAAGTCTCTTTCTGTCCTGAAGCATTAACAAAGCACCAAAGCAAGTCTTTAATGTTTAATTGCACCAGCTATGATCAATAAAATATTACAGTTGTTCATATGCTATTGTTCCTTTGTTTTTTGAGGAGAGACTAATGAGTGGATGGCTGTGTAGTTTGCCCCTTTATAAGGTATTCATTGAATGTTCTGTCGTTATTTCTAGTCTTCCACATTTACTTTCAAAGTCGCATCCTTTTGTGTGTTTGGTTTTGAGTGGAGGGAATCCTTTGTTCTGTGTTACCATTTTTGAAACTGTCACTTCCACCCATCAATATACAATGCTGTAGGGCTTTTGTGTTCTACGGAGAACCCTCATCTTGTCTTCGTATTGGCCATCCCCTCTGTGACTGCTACACCGAGGAATCCCAGACGGTAGACTGAGTTCATCAGGCAGCACAGCTAAGCCAGGGATTCTCAACCCTTGGCTGCACACTGGAATCACCTGTGGGGTTTAAAAAATACTGACCCCCAGGTTCTGCTCCTGAGATTCTAATTGGTCCAAACTGAGACGAGGAGGGCATCAATATTTTTCAAATCTCCCAGAGGAAGTCTAATGCACAGTGAAGTCTGAGAACCACTGACTGAAGCTGTAAAAAGAATTCCCAGGCATAGCTGTGTCTTTGGTCTCACTGAAGCTTGGCCCAAACTCTGGAATAGGTGAAAAAGCTAAGGTCTGTATCCACTTTTAGTAACGCATTTTGGTGATGAGCTGGCTACTGTTTATAAAGATTTTGCCATCAAATTCATCAAAGTGGAGTTTAGATCTCAAGAAAGGTGAGAAACAATACTCATAATAGCACTTAAGTCACTCTTTGGTATCCACTGCAAGATTATTCTACTCACATGACGATTTGGGCAGCTTTCTCCCGAGAGTAATTAACATCTGTGTAAAGATGTAATCACCTGGAGCAGCTATGTAAGCCAGAGCAATCTCAAGAGCTTTCGTTTCTGGAGGCAAAGAAATTGTATTACAGCAGCATTTTGCCAGCGTATCTTAGAACATCAGTGTAATCAGTATTAGAATGAAGCATTGTAAGACTGAATAACAGAGAGAGATTAATTTCTATTAAATATCTATTAAATATCTACATCTTTTGGTTCTCCAAAGTAGATTAGGCTGGGAAAGAATAATGGAGGATTTTACCCGATCCCCTTTGCCTCTGTGCACAATTCCTGCAGTGGCTGCTGAGGCTCACCAGAAGAGAAAAAAGAGAGTAGGAAATAGCTCCAAACATGTAACTAATCCCTACATTAATTGCTGTTTGAATGAACTGTTTTGTTATTTTGATTCAGTTTTAATTTACATTGACAATGACATCTTTTCCTTCTGAGAGAGAGATTTACTGTGTAACATTATACACTTTTAAGGTCAAAAAATTGTCTGAAGTTTCTAAATGGAATTTACTATTGCCCATATGCCACTTCCATAATAATCCAGGTCTATCCCCATCCACTATTGTTACGGGAAGGTCTACATAATTTTACCTCTTTCTTTCCACATTCATATCATTTTAATAGAACTGAAAGATCTTTGCCAGATTTTGCTGTAACTTTTATGTTTTAGTGCTTTAGTGAATTAATTAAACTATAAAAATAAGCATTCATAGTAATTTTTAATGAATATAACATTTCTGTTCCATATCAAAGCCCAACTGCTCTCAAGAAAACCCCTTGATCATTTCTGCAATTATGATTCTGGATTAGGAAAATGTTACTAAACACTAATTTTTGCGTCAGGCAAGGGTTGGCTCCCAGATTTTATAAGAGAATCTCGCAGAGATAATTTTTCTCTTTGTCTACAAGATATACTATATCGATACCAATTTAAGACGAATTGAGCATGAAATGCGAACTCTGCTAGGTTTCTGAAAGTCTGGGGTTTTATTGAACTTTGCTAATGCTGTGGGGAAGAGTTTAAACTTCCCTTGATGGTTACTTTTGATGCTATTAGTAAAGGGTGTTCTTAAAGGTCCTGAAAATTTAGAAAGACTGCAAAGACATGGTTATCTGGTCAAGAGATACGTTTCTAAATACTACATCAAACAGCATATGTAAAAATGACCCCAAAGCACAGTATGATCTGAGGATTCTATAGAGTGCTACATCATACGCAACAATCCCATCTACCTGCTTTACTCCATCCACCCATGTCCAGTGAGGCAAAGTACAGAAAAGGGGTCAACTAAATCAGAAACATAAAAAAACAAAGATAAACTCATACAAGTGGCCTTGGAATAACAATGCTTAAAAGAAACTGAGAGAAACAAGGATTGGATTACTCACAAAATAGATATAGGCCTGGTCACAGTATTAAGTACAAATGGCAAGTCCTATAAACCATTTGAGCTTGCATAAATCTCAGTGATTTTATCAGAAAGACACTGGGGTATACACACAATCCAAGGAAGCATTAAACGTTCACACCCCAAAGAGAGTAGGACACAATGCAACTGCAAAGATTTCTGTAGCAGGAATATGCTCTACAGGCTTCTAGAAGTCTCCTACAGGCCCAAGAGCTTAATTCCTTATATATCTCAGTACAAATTCCAAATTGGCAGGAAAGTAATTTGATTTTCCTACTTGAGGTGAAGGGCCATTCCCATATTAATTACCACAGCAAGGAAAGCTGTTCGTGGAACAAAAACATGGCCCTTGGGAGTCATTCCTACGGATGGTGTGGGAAGTTCTCAACCAGAAACATCCAGACAGATAACTCAATAGGATTCTGTTATGACTGTTTTCAGAGAGCCGGAAAATAAAAAGGAGAGATAATCAAAATACAGGGACATTTATGTATTATGTTATTCCCAAAGTCTCAAGCCTCTCTATTTTGCCTAAATTACCTCATAGTCTTGACTGCTAAATATTATGTAATTGAACACTGAGAGAAGGTGGTAGCCTTGAAAAAAACAAAAACAAAAACAAAAACCAGACCATGAACAATATTGAGAATGGACATCTGTTCCTTTTCTCTTGAGTGTCTGAGAGACCAAGAGAGGAGTGGGGCACTGAGATAAACCTCTTCTTTCACAGAGGCTGACTTGAACCCTACTGTCTCTTTCCACTTTTTTCTCCCTCTTTCCCTATTTTGGAAAGAGAGATGGAGAAGAGAGTGGAATTAGGGTGAGTGGATGGGTGGGAACAAAGAAAAAGAGAAAGGCAGTGACGGCAGAAGAGAGAATGAGGAAGAAGAAACACATAGTGAAGAGAGCCTTCCGGAGAACACTGTGTTCAAAACATGTATTTCCTCATTCATTAACCTAATGGAAAGTTAGGGGGAGCAAGTGCCTCAAGGGGCAGTTTTAGACAATTGAGGCTGGCCCTTACTGTCCCACCTCTGTCCCATTCCCAGTACCCCTACTGCCCAAAGTGACTTTACAAGAGCTCAGAACCTTCAGTCTACATTTAGTAAGAAAGGATCTAGTTGATTTAAATTTAAAACAACTTATAAATGGACTTATATCAAAGCTTTGATCAAAAATGTTGAGGGGCGCCTGGGTGGGTCAGTGGGTTAAGCATCCAACTCTTGGTTTTGGCTCAGGTCATGATCTCATGGCTCTCACTGCCATTTTCTTGCTTTGTGATCTATGCTGATTTGTTTAATCTCTCTGAACTCCATGTCCTTCTCTGCAAAACTGGAGCAATAACATGAATTTTCTCATGTTATATAAATATAAATCAGCTCTTGGACAGAAAGCATTTAGCACATTGCCTGCCACATTGCTTGCTCAGAAACATGAAGTATAGCAACTTGTCATGCAGAGGTATATGAAAAATCCAATCAAATTTTGTACATACCTTGAATTTTAGCATTGCTAGAAATGTTTACTCTGTTACACTCATTACTTATCAAGGGATGGATAGAGTGAAGAGAGGGGATTTTTTAAAAGGTCCTATTTTTGGCTATTAACATTGAAGTTCCACAGCTGGCAATACTCGGTGACTACACGGCAGAACATGGGGTATTATTGTTCTCCATTCTATCAACTAATCAATACATAAGCTATAAAATATTCAAAGAGGAAGGTCTGAGCCACCAAGTATTTTTGGAAATTCATACCTGCTGTTTTTCTTCCAACATCAGCATGATTCAAAAGCATTAGCATGCTCTTGGCTGTGATTGCCTGTGTTTTGGAACCTTCATTTGTAACACCTCCCTAGAAGGGCAGCAAGCAATTTGGAGGCAACACAACGGTGTGATTGCTAAAGGCAGAGTCTTTTGTGTATGTATAGCTTCACTTCCTGGGAATTTTTTTTTAAGTTTATTTATTTATTTTGAAAGACAGAGTTAGTATGAGCAGGGGAGGGGAGGCAGAGAGGGAGAGAGAGAGAGAATTCCAAGCAGCCTCCGTGCTGTCAGCACAGAGCCTGACACGGGGTTTGATTCCACAAACCATGAGATCATGACCTGAGCCTCAATCTAGAGTGGGCACTTAACCAACTGAGCCACCCAGGAGCCCCTCTAGGAATTATTTTTAAAGAGTCTATATCTTTGACATGTTTTGGGGTTTGGGCTAAAAATGGGAGATTAATGGGGATGATCAAAAGCAGAATGACCATGGTATACCCCATTGGTGACAACCGTTCCAGTGACAAGTATAGCTCTTTTATGTATTGCCATTCTTCTTCTCATCACTCCAGCCTGGCAAAAATAGTTTAGACTAAATTAGTGTTTGTTGGACACATGTGTTTGACAGCAACTGGATTTAAGAAAATCCAATACTGAAACTCTGAAATTGTGCATTACAGAGATGAAAGGTGTATGTTGTGCAGGGTCCAATGCAACACTTTGTCCACTATATTAGAGATATTTCAGCAATCGTTCACTGTCAGTAGTTAATGTTTTCAATATGTTAGTGAGAAGGGGGGATGGGATCATCAGAGAAATGTAAAATCTGGTTAACATTCCTACAAAGGATTCATTAACTTCAACAAGATGTGATTTGAGAGAAAAGGTTCTAATCACCACACATTTTAAATAAGCACTTACACTACACAGGTGCCGGGGTTTTGATTATACAACTGGGTATTTCATACTGAGAAATGCTGATCTATTTTAAAAGTTGTCCTTGAGGTTAGTAGAAGCATACAAAATGATGACTGGAATGTAAAATAAATACAAGCATTACTGATATTAGATCAGATTATATTAAATTGGATTGGGGTATGCTAAAATATAGGGCAGGGTATATTTCAAAAGCAATTCAAAACTAATTCACCATTACTAAACTGGGATTCAGATGCAAGCAAAGTGGAAAGTTGAGTGCTATTTTTTCTTTTTCAGGTAAGCAGTGGGAAGATTAAAAATTGTAAACTTACTCCATGGAAACAAAATCTCTCTCTTGCTTTTGAACATAAATGATATTTTAAAAAATCACTTTTTTGAACTGCCTTAACCACTTCTTCATTTTGAGTATATAAAACTCTCTTTCCTTAAAGGAAAAGCATACTTTGTCCATACATTTGAAGCTATCAAGGCTAAAGCTGAATTGCCTAATAATTCCTTAGTTACAAAACTCTTCTGGGGTCAAAAGAGTCTAATCAGCATTTTATTTTTAAAATATTTTATCATCATCTTTTCATGAAACCAATATTGTTGTTGGCCTAAGTGATTTACCCTTTATATAATGTCAGTTGGTCAAAGGCCCATATACATTCCAAGAAATGCTAGTTTAAATTCCCAAATATATCTTTACTTGAAAATAGTCAATAAATAGAAAATCACCTTAAATTGTCAACAGAAATTATTTCAAATAAGTTAACTGAACAGTATCTTTCAAAGAATTCCAAAAAGTCAGACCTCTGGTGTAGTTACTCATGGGATCCTTTTTCTATAGGCAAAGTACCACCATCGTCTACACCTTAATTCATGTACTGTCCTGGTGAAAAATCACAGCAAGTTTAAGAGGCTCTAGGATAAACACTTTCCATTTAACCTTTGTAATAGCTAAAAGCTGTCAGTATGATACTCAGTTCTTTTATTTCACATGTTATATAATAGACTAAAATGGTGACATTTTAGTGATCCTTTACACATTCTAACGCTCATTCCAGTAAAAAAAAATCCTCACTAATAAAGCCATTGGTAGGGTGACAGTAGAACATTCTGGAAATTCATCATTCACTCATGATTTAGAAGACATCTACTGCAGATCCTGATTAATTACATCAAAATAAACGAGTGGGATGTTTTAAGTGCAAATTTTAACTCTAAGCCATTTTATAAATAAGACAGAAAAATACGTTACTTCAAGAGGGAATGTGACTAGGATGGAGAAGAGTCAAAATGTGAGTCTGCTTCCCCTACGAGGCATTCGCTTGGTTGGAAAGAGTCTGTGCTATTAGTGACTATAGAGAGGCTGCAAGGAGTGAGCACAGCACCATTATCTGACTAATTGCCTTGTGAAGTGCTTTTAGAAAGGCTGGAACTGAGAGGCACTCCATAGTACCAATTTATGGTCTATTCTTAGTGGCAGTGATGCCCAAGAGAGCAGCACATTGTTAAGTCTGTTTTGCAGATGATAATATTTTTGACAAAGTGATTCAGATTTTAAAATACTCTTACTGAAAGGTGCCAAGTGATCATCTGCTTTTCATGAACACTCACGTGATGGACTTTCACCTTCACCTCAACTTTCTTCATCCAAATCAACTTTTGTTTTTGTTTTTGGCACTTCAGACTTAAAAGATGAACAGAGGGGCACCTGGGTGGCTCAGTTAAGCCTCCTATTCGGCTCGGGTCATGATCTCATGGTTTGTGGGTTCAAGCCCCACTTCGTAAGAGCCTGGATCCTGTTTCAGATTCTGTGTCTCCCTCTCTCTCTGCCTCTTTCCCACTCCCACTCCCTCTCTGTCTCTCAAAATGAATAAACGTTAAAAAAATAAAGTATTAAAATGAAATAAAATGTTAACAGAGTACACAGATTGATTTTAGGAGTTGGATTAACTGAGAGATTTTGCTTAGGTTAATTTCAAGTTTTATAATCTTATTTTAAGAGTAATCTCCAATCATCTTCATGGTAAAATAACTAAAGTATTTAAGGAAAAACTTGTACAGTGCATAGATGTGTTTGAATTTTTTAATTTTTAACATTTATTTATTTATGAGAGAGAGGGAGAGAGAGAGGGAGAGAGGGAGAAAGAGAGGGAGAGAGAGAGAGTGCGCACAAGCACGCGTGGGAGGGGCAGATAGAGAGGGGGACAGAGGATCCCAAGCAGGCTCCCCACTGATAGCAGAGAGACCTAGGAGGGGCTGGAACTCAGGAACCCTGAGATCATGACCTGAGCCGAAGTTGGACACTTAACCGAGTAAGTTACACAGGTGTCCCTTGCAGAGTTTTTTAATGGACAGAAATATACCTTTTGTTTCTCCTTATAATCTTAAAAAAGATTAAAACAATTGTACAGTAAGTTTTACTATAATCTTTTGCTGATTAAGAAGAATGGCAGAATGGCACGGATAAAGTACACTTCCGGGAGGACGAAGCACCTCAGCGTGGTGTACCCCCCTCCCTGTCAGAAAAAGTCACCATGGCATGTGCTTACTGCTCATTTTTACCGTTTTCCTTTCTGAACTACTTATGTGCTTTTAGCTAAAACTTCTCTGGCAGGAGGAATAGCAATGCTATTTGTGACTGCACGATGAAACATTCCTCCTTTGGCTTTTACTATCATTATCGTGTTTTTTATTATGAGGGAAATCTTGCTTAAGATGATGTTGTCACACCATTTCAGAGTTTTGCATTTCTTTTTTCAAATGAATGGCATTTGGCTTTTGAAGCTCAGGTTTGGTATCCAGGTAGCAAGTGAGATGTCCTGACTCCTGCCCCGAGCACATTTCATTTATATTCCATGTCTATTCAAACTGTGAATTTAGTTTAGCATGACTAAACACATTACATTTGCTTACTGACTGTCTATTCTTTAAATCTCAAATTCATTGAGTCACTCTTTGGGGATCCTTCTATTGTTGTTAAAGTAGGCAAGAAGGGTAAAGTGAGGCAAAATGAGAAAAAAAAATAGCCACCCCAAAATGATTGAACTTTTTCTTTGTTTGGAAAATGATTTCATGAAACCTAAAGTATGGGGCTTTAGAAAGATATATATCAGTAATATGAAGATCAGTATGTAACTTTCTTTTAAAATGAGTATCAGGATATTAAATTTCTGCTGCACCTTCTACCTCCCGAGGAGTGTCTTACAAACTATAGACAGAGCACAGAAATCACTTTACCCACCACTGAAGTGGAACCCAGCGGTTGTTTAACTGAACACAATACTGCAAAATCATTTAAGAAAGGAACTGAATGAGAGGACAGCCTCCAAAAGAAACTGCAGGGGGGATTTAAGAAAAGCAGACTACAATCTCTCAGCTTGGAATTTGGCCAGGAAATTCAAGCCAAACACTCCACTCCATGGCAATTTTTCCCTTAAAAATTCTAGTGCCTTTGATTCCATGATTGGTGGCCCGACATTTTAGTGTTTCTATCACATGACGTCTCCTGAGATCTAGTTCCTTAATAATTACTGGTCCAGAACTGACCCTGAAAGAACAATTCCAATCGATGACTTTTAAATTTTCACTCTTCTAATGCACCTGGGTTCCGGCCTTCATGTGACCTTGCCAAATGCCACCAGTCCCAGGCAGTGTTAAAAATACTACAATGGCTATGTTATTTAAAACCCAAGATGGCAAAGTTGCAGGTTATAAGATTTTTCTAACTTCATGTAAACAATAAAAGTCATGCTCAAGACATCATTGCAAAATTTGAAACATTTTGAGAGATTCAGGGAAGTATAAAACATGCTGGTAAAATAGATCTAATATGTGTCATTGAAGGGTTGTTGCATCCTTGTTTCTGATTACAAGAAAGTTCTATTTTAATTTACATTATATTATAGATCTTCCCAAACTCCTAAATGATAGTGATAGTTCTACAGGTCAATTTATTTTAAAAATATGTATGTGTATTTCATTTTCCCCTGTGGAGAAACATTAGTTTTCATAATTTCTATGACCTACTCATATTTTAAGTTTTGGTGATGTAGCTTAACTTCTCCATTTGTAAGTGTGTTGGGCAATCCCTTTTCATTTTTTGTAATGCTATAGAAACTCTTCTATAAAGAAGAATGTAGGCTTTCAAGTCAGATTAGGAAGTCAGAGTAGAGGTAATTTTTTTTATCTGCAGGATGTGAATCATCACTCCCTCTAAAAGAATTACTTTCTTTTGTTCCAATTTTAAATTAACAATTGCCAGCATCTTGAAAACATCAACTGTGTGTAAAAACTGCCATGAACAGAAACCATAATAAAAGAATTAACCTTCATCTTTAGGGTAATGATGATGCCACCAAGAATTCAATTTTCTATGCTTTCATTTATCTCTTTTTTTTTACCTAATATTCTAATCAAGAAAGGGTAATCACATGTATTTTATACATATGCCAAATGATAATGAAGAAAACATACTTACATCCACTGAATTTTTGTTTGATTTACAGTTGTTAATGGCGAAAGTTACTAGTTATCTAAATTTCTTAAGGTAATATATTTGAACATTTAAAAGTAAGCTTTTATTGAAAATAAATTAGATTATAAATGTGGTGACAACTGTAATTTGTCTTAAAAAATTATAGCATGTAATTAACTCAGTTAATTCTTACTGACTTTTCCTTTGTGTTTAATCAATTCCATGATTTGGATAGAAAGCACTTAGAACATTATTGGAAAATATTGAGCTCTATACAAATTTTGTCATTTTTTTTTTTAATTTTTTTTTAACGTTTATTTATTTTTGGGACAGAGAGAGACAGAGCATGAATAGGGGAGGGGCAGAGAGAGAGGGAGACACAGAATCTGAAACAGGCTCCAGGCTCTGAGCAGTCAGCACAGAGCCCGATGCGGGGCTCGAACTCACAGCCTGTGAGATCATGACCTGAGCCGAAGTCGGACACTTAACCGACTGAGCCACCCAGGCGCCCCCAAATTTTGTCATTTTATTGTAGGATTGTTTTCGTTGGTTAGCATAACCAATTATATTTCAGAAAACTTCCAGTTATATCTTATGTTTAAGCTGTTTTGTTTTGTTGATATGGGGCTAAAGATTTAGAAAGTTATGTTGCTCTTGGTTTGGGGTATTTCAATAGTATAGTAGCAATTGTTAATACCTACAGGGTGAAAATGAACATAATTTAGATAGAGACATGGGAATTTTTTGAGTATCTAATATGTCCCCATCTCCTGTAAGTACCTTGTCTTATTTAATTTTACAACATTATGAGGAAAACATTATTTCCATATTTAAATTAAAACAATTGAGCAGAAAAGCATTGAGTAACTTACTCTAAGCCACACAGGTATAAAGTGATAGACTCTAGAACTCTTTCCCCTCAACAACGACACTGGTTTGGCAGGTAACATGCTCATATAATGTCAGACTTTCAAAGGAGAACTTACACAAAAACATGAAGCTTAACTCTGCATGTATAATACTTCCATGAAAAGAAAGGTGCCCTGGAACATAACTTGAAAACCCTGAGAGGCGGCATCTCACAAAGAGTCTGGTATCCTTGCAGTGAGTAGCTCTCTGCATCCTCCAGATAATAAGCCTCCTATATAACTATGCTAATTTTGTTCACTCCCATAATACAAGATGAGGTTAGCAGAACACCCTGTGTCAAAGGTCACAGCCAACATCATGTGCTAGAAGCCAACTGTAGACTT
The DNA here is from genome assembly GCF_022837055.1 of Prionailurus viverrinus. Classification (NCBI taxonomy): domain Eukaryota; kingdom Metazoa; phylum Chordata; class Mammalia; order Carnivora; family Felidae; genus Prionailurus; species Prionailurus viverrinus. The sequence goes on from NC_062567.1 coordinate 99,607,787, forward strand.
TAGGAAGGGAGCATGAGTCAACTCACAGTATATCTGAACCCATTTAATAATCTTTTAATATGACAATATTCAGATTATGAAATTAATTAGACAAGTATTTATTAATAAGAAAAAAACCCCAAAGAAATAAAACACATTGACTGTAAAATCACACAAACTGAGATTACCATCTTAGTTTCCCTTTTACTAGCTCTGGATGTAAGGCAAATCATTTCAACCCAATGATCTGCAGTTTCTTTATAGAAAAAATAAGGCTCATAATAGTGTCTCTCTCATTGGGCTGTTGTACAATACATATTGCATCCACTAATATATGTAAAGTACAGGGTATTTGACACATGGGAAGCACTTCAGAAATGATGATTATTTTGTTCCTATACTAGCATCATTAATATATACCAGATAGCATATAAGATCCTTAAGAGCAAATAGACATGTGCTCTACACTGACAGAGAAGTAACGGACTAAAAAGATGCATAGTTAAATAAGCATTGACCATGCAGTTTATAATTACTATGCTGAAAGAGGATTAAAATCTTCAAGAGTTCCAAATGTTTTTGCTTAGTTTAAAAAAATATTCCAAATTGAGGGGGTGCCTGGATGGCTCAGTCAGTTAAGTGTCCGACTCTTGGTTTCAGCTGTGGTCATGATCTCACGGTTCGTGGGTTGAAGGGCTCAGATCCCACATCTGCAAGGTCAGTTCAGAGCCTCCTTAGGATTCTCCCTCTCTCTGCCCCGCCTCCGGAAGGAAGGAAGGAAGGAAGGAAGGAAGGAAGGCAGGAAGGAAGGAAGGAAGGAAGGAAGGAAGGAAGGAAGGAAGAAAGAAAGAAAGAAAGAAAGAAAGAAAGAAAGAAAGAAAAAAAGTTTTTTTTTAAATCCCAAATTGAGAACTAGTCTCACTAACAGTGTATATTTCATGAGGCTCTCAATCCATTCTCACATCCTAAAATTGTCCTTATCACCATGGAAATACCTTAGCACTCATGGTACTTACAGGAGTACTGCCATTTGGAGGGTGTTCAGTTTGCCTACTTTTTCTTCTCTCTAATTGGTTTGCTTTGATGGGTGATGGTGTATGCCTTTGGGGATGCCAAAAGATACATCTTAGTTTCTAACAAAAAGATGTGACTGAGTGAAAACAAAACAAAAAAACTGAAACCAAACAAATAAAAAACCAGAAGGGTTTTTTACTCAAGGTCCTCTTCTAGGGAAAACCAAAATTTTGAAATTGTCTGGAAACACTGATTTCCATGTCAGCTTGGAGAAGAAGTGATGGTATCTATTACTTTCAGATTTTCTATCTCGGGCAGGTCTACTTGTGACCATGTACGAAGATCACTTATATAAGGCATGAGAGTTAAAGTATTAGGTTCTGTATCATCAAGAGAATACTTGGTTAGGTCTGGCCAGTGCAGTAATTTGCCAACAGCTGGCCAAAGTTGCCAAGGCCAAAGGGTGGCTATTATGCACGGAGTGATTTCCATAATAAATTGTAATTGGAGTGTATTATGAGGCAAACAGGAAAGGCAGAAGTGGCAATGACCATGAATGAGCTCCAGGCAACAGATGCTCTTTTTGGAAAACTAGTCATGTTACTAAGAATGATGACATTGCAGGCTAGGATGTTTGGCTTTTCTGGTCTTTTGGCAGTCAGCAGGGATGAATATTTAGTGCCATCTTCTGAGAGTCCCTGAAATGACATCTGCCCAACCTGTCTTGGTTGTATTTTTTCCTTTGTTTTGTTATTTCTCTAAAATGTGCTTCGTAGGATCATCGGATATTCACAAAGAGATACTCTCAGAAAGCTTAAGAGATTGACTTCGTAAGTTTGATCCTAGTGCAGAATAAGAGGAGGATCCTTCAACAAAGTTCCCATTTTCTCCATGATGAGCCACGTGAAAGCATATGGCAAAACACGTTACCATCGTGATTAATGCCTCTGAATCACAGTTTAGTTTCAAATGCTTAAGATATTTTGCAGTACTTATTGACTTCAGTCACTATGCAGCTCCTGCTATTTTGTTGCTTTTTACATTTTTAAAGCCTCTGGGAGAAATTCAAAAAACCAAAAAGATTTGCATCCACACAGTATACTCTTAAGGTGCTCCTTCCCATTAACATTTCAGTTTGTGGAGTTTCAAATGTGTTCAGTCTGAAATTATTCACAGTTACCTTGTTGGCCATTTTTCAGCAAAAGGGCTGCTGCTGTTGACAGTCGTGGCAGCCAGCCAGGAGAAACTGGGCAGAGAGGAGATGCAAATTTCCCCTCAAAATTAGGTGAGGGGAAATTATGTGACTAAGTATAGCCGCTATTTAAATCCAACAGTAATTCAAGGCCCATCTCAAGTCCCTCCTCCTCCAAATGCTTCTTTAATTACTTCAGGCCATGATGACCTCCCTGTCCTCTGGATTTCTACAGCTCACAATTTACTCAGGTAGTTATGAAATTAAAATTAAGATGTGCTTTAGAAGTTTATGTGTAAGTTAGTCATTTGACACATGAAACTATTGGGGGGCATGTTTTATGCAATTGTTGCATTTTTTTTAAACCATCTTTATTGGGGCACATGGATTCCTCAGTCAGTTAAGCTTTCTACTTCAGCTCAGGTCATGATCTCCTTGTCCGTGAGTTTGAGCCCCACATTGGACTCTGCACGGTGGGTGCTTGGGATTCATTCCTTATCTCTCTCTGACCTTCCCCCACCTGCATGCTCACGTGTGTTCTCTCTCTCTCTCTCAAAAATAAATAAATAAATAAATAAATAAATAAATAAATAAATCTTAAAAAAAAAAAAAAAGCTTTATTAACCCTAACAGGAAATTAATGGCATGGATCAGTCCCCAGAGCCACTAACCACCTTTTAGCTGTGACAGTACTGAGAGAATTTGAGGTCATAAGAAACTCTGTCCCAACATCTAGAGTTATCTTTCTCTAAAGTTAACAGATAATCTGAACTCAGAAGGTAGTGCAAGTTCAAGTTGATAATAGAGGGAAGAAACTAGATAATATTTATGCTTCTTTTTGTTACTGTAGGTCAACTTTCTTCTCCTAGGAGGTGTCACAAAAAGGCTTGAGGAGCAGAAGGTGAATAGAAGATTTAAGGGTTCCGTTCTTGTTAGAAAAGTAATGAAAGATTTTCCATGCAAAAGCTTAACAAAGACAGAAAATAATTCTGGGAGTAGATGGCTTCAGAGATAGGGACTATATCTGGATGACAGGTCTAAGTAGTGACCACCTTCATTCATTCAGCATTCAACTAACAAATGCTTACTAGACATCAAGCACAGGTTTTAGGAGGTACTTGGGGATACTGCAATAAATTTGTCAACCAGGATCCCTGCCTTCAGGGAATTTACACAATACAATACAATACAATACAATCAATCAATCAATCAATCAATAAATAAATAAACGAACCCTCAGAGAATTTATAGTTCCAAGAAATAAATAAACCCACACATATCTAAAGAGTTATTACTGTAGTGAGGAAAAAACCCACAAAGATATATGAGGAATAATGAGTAGTGAGTTGAGAATAGAAGAGCTGTTTATATAGGATGGTCAGAGGAAGTCTCTGAGTTGAGACTTAAAGAGTAACAACCATCCTGAAATAACTGGAGAGAGAGGGTTCCAAGCAGATGGCTCAGGCTATGCAAGGGTGCTGGGATGTAACTGACCTTGATTTGTTCTAGCAGAGAGTATGAGGAGTTTAGTGCACAGAGAAGGAGACTGCAAAATAATAGGGGCAAAACATGTGCAATCCTAGAAACCATGAGGAGTGGTTAAATTTAATTCCAACCATGATGGGGAATCACTGAAATGTTTTAAGCAGAGAGACAATCTGACCAAATTTATATTTGACAAGAAAATTCAGGCTATGGGTAGAATACTGAACATAGGTAGAAAAGAGTAAAGATAGTAAAGCATGTTATCGAAGGAAAATATGAAGGTGTTTCAGACAACGATAGTGGCTATGGGAATGGTAAGAGGTGGCCGAATCTGGACCATTTTGTGGAGGTGTGACAGGTAAGTTTTCATAATATAGACATTAAGGGAAGGAAAAAAGTCACAGATGATTCCCAGGATCCCAGGCTCAGAACTAGGTTGGATGGATGCATTAGGTACTCCAAACGATTCCTGTGTCATCCTCTACTATTCACTCTGTTTCTCGTTCATTTTCTTCCCTAACAAATGCCCTCATGGACAAGTGCCCTAACGTCTTCTGTGCCCATTGTGTCTATCCCAAAAGGGTTTAATAAAAACTCCATTAATTTCTCTGCTACTTGAACAAGAAAGCATTCAAGAACAATCCTCTTAAATAGGAAAAACATTGTAAAATTTGTAGTAACTTTTAGCTTTGCTCTCTCTATATTCATGCTTCCAAGGTTACTTTGAACATTATTACTCCATTTAAATTATTATTTTTTAAGTTTCTTTACTAATTTTAGGAGGGTGGGGAAGAGCAGAGAGAGAGAGAGAGACGGAATCCCAAGCAGGGTCTGCATTCCCAGCATGGAGCTTGACTTGGGGCTCGAACTCACAAACCGGGAGATCATGACCTGAGCCGAAATCAGGAGTCAGACGCTTAACTGACTGAACCACCCAGGTGCTCCGAGAACATTATGACTCCATTTAGAAGACTTGCATCAAATTTTAAATCTGAGTTGTTCGCTTTCATTAAATGTTTAACTTTCAAGACGATAGCTCTTTTTGTTGCTTGTAACAATTTCTGTGGCAGCTGTTGTGAAATATAAGATGGTATTTTAAAGGCTTTATGGATTTTTAGGACTTTCTATGAGAAAACAAAACTCTATTCAACATTTGTGTATCATGTATTCCTGTATCAACATTTTAAACACTAGTGGCTTTATCTTTACCATTTAGATAAAGATCCCTCTGATTTTCTTCTGTTTGTTTTGGGCTTCCAATTACTTATGCGAGGCCAGTCACTCTCTGGATTGTCTAAAACAGGAGGCAACCCTACTTTCAGTTTTCTCCTGACACCCAGAATACGTCTGCACATTTCATTATTGATGAGCATTAGCAAAGGCAACAAAGCAAATCATAGCTATTAATAGGAAATTCATGCTTTACGTTCTTACTTGTTTCCTGGCACCATAACAAACACTTAGGTGTTTTATTTCACTTATTGAATGTACATATGTTATGAAGTAAGTAACCCTGTTTTACTGATAAAAACTGAGACTTAGAAAGATTAATGGCTGTGTCTAAGATCACCTAGCTGTCAATCAAAACTAAAATAAATACAAATGTAGGACTCAAACTCTTAACTGTATGGTACACTGCTTACTGACATAAGAAAGGGGGGGAGCCTGGGTGCCTCAGTCAAACATCTGACTCTTGATTCCAGCTCAGGTCATGACCTCACATTTCTTGAGTTTGAGCCCCGCATCGGACTCTGTGCTGGCAATGTGGAGCATTCTTGGGATTCATTCACTCATTCATTCATTCATTCATTCTCAATCTCTCTCTCTCTCAAAAATTAAATAAATAAATAAATAAATAAATAAATAAATAAATAAATAATAAATAAAATTTAGGAAAAGTGAATCCAGTTGTTATTTTGGTTATTTTATAATTTGTGAACTATAAATATATGTTCTGAAATTTTGAAATTCCACATACTTTTTTTAATGTTTATTTTTTATTTTTTTAATGATTATTTTTGAGAGAGAGCAAGCAAAGGAGGGGCAGAGAGAGAGGGAGACACAGAACCTGAAGCAGGCTCCAGGTTCTGGGCTGTTAGCACAGAGTCCGATGCAGGGCTTGAACTTGTGAATCATGAAATCTTGACCTGAAATTAAGTCGAACACTTAATGGACTGAGCCACCCAAGGGCCCTGAAATTCTGTGTGCTTTAACCTGTATCTCTTCTTTGTTTTTCTATCCATATCAATTCTATTTCATTAACTCCTTTTTCTACCTTTCTTTCATTTTCATAATTTCTTCCTAAACCAGATTTGGTGCCTTACTCCATAGCTACTTAAGCCTCAGCTCAGAAAAGGCATTCTCTATATATTTCATGACACTTCCCTCATTGTCACAATTATGCTCTCTTGGATTCACAATACTAAGCTCTGATAATATTCATGTTTTCTTAACTTGCTTTCCAGTGTCACTGAATGGAATACTGTGAGCTCCGTGGACTTTAAGGTCTGGTACCAGAGGTGTTACGGGTTTCTTTTTATTGCTAGATGAATACTACGGCATTCCTATTACCGTAGGTTAACGTTTTTTTATCCTGTTCTTTCAATATTTTTCTAGTACAATAGAAAAAGAGGTTGGAAAAATCAATAGAATTAGAATTGAAAAGAGACCGTGACAAGATGAAAATTGGACAGAAACAAATTGAATGTTTTTTTTTTCTTTTCAGTCTAAGTTCAAGATTAGACTAGATGTCTCTTGCTTCTCTCAGAAAATAAAAGGTGAGGAGCATCTCACGTGTATCCATATCACATCTTGTCTTCACTGTGGCTGCCCTTCCACAGACTCCTCCATTTCATTCTGAACACGTTCTCCTCCCAAAATCGTGTCTCGTCATGTGTTCTTAACAGGGACCAAGTGGTCCATAATAACTTTTCCCAATGCTTTCTCTCATCAAGCTCATACTTTTTGCTGTTCCTTTTGATTTGAAACCATTATTTGAACCCCCCACTTATCAAAGCCCACTGAACTATAGTCTTCATTCAATCTGGATTCTTACCAACTTCAGTGTCTCTTATAATGCCTCCAAGACACCCAGATCCTGACTTTTTTAGTCTTACCTATACTTTCTGTATTCCTATACTTTAGGCTAATAAAGTCCCATTCTGCTGCCAGCTTTTATATTAATCTTGTGGATACTCCCCCTGCCCCGCCAGGATCCCATTCTAACCACTTTATCTTTTTATCTATATTTTAATTATTTATTTCAGTCTCTGAAGACCATTGTCTTCTAAAGTTAGACCTTCTAAATCTACTTTTTATTGAATACCCATCTAATTCCTGAGCGATCTTGCTCCTATGAGGATGTGTTCATTTTTCAAGCCTATTCAACTTTCCTTTAAGGGAAAGATGAAGGCATTTGGACAAGGATTATGGCTGCAAATATAGTGAGAGGTGGCCAGATTTGGGCCATTATGCCAATCACTGTTGAGAAGTTCTACCAGAATTTGATGGGGCTATTTCTTAGTAGTAGCCTAAAAAGTTACTTTAGGGTCTAATATGAACCTTAAATGAAATAATATCTTTTCACTAGAGGTTAAAAGAGATCACAGTCTTCAAGTAATCAAAACATTTAATATTTCCTGCATATTTTTTCATTCAGTAAGTATTTATTAAGTGCCTCTTAAGTGCCAGGTACTCCATGAGATATTACCAATTCTACTGAGCACAAAATAGACAGTTTCCCAGAGTTTACAGATACCTTAGAAGAAAAATAATCTGTTTTATTATAAAGAAGTATGATGAGTGATTTGGGAAATTACACAGAGGTATTGAATCTGCAGAGAAGCATTCCATTTAGTCAAGAGGCAATGACATTTTATCTGGGATTCAAAGAATGGTAAGATTTAACCCTATCCTAATGCTGAGGAGAGAAAGTTGAGAAGGACAGTACCCCTGACTTTGAAGAACTTATCATACAGCAGTATGTATGATTTCTGAGAGATCTTACTAGAAACAGTTCGAATAAACTAAGAAAAACTTTTAGACCAATGGCTCTTAACTTTGCACTTAAAGTTCACCTAAGCTTCATTTAAACAACAACAAAAATCTATGCCTAGTCACCCCAAACCTCTTGAATTAAAATTTCTGGGTATGGATCCTGGGAATTTCCATTTTGTAAACTTTCCAGTACTTGTATAATAATGCTCGGGAATCATTGCCTAAGACTGAAACACAGGTTTTCCTGAAAATCCTCCATGTACCTAAGAGCCTAGAGGGTCAAGAGCTAAGAGGTCCAGACTCTTCATTTTTAAAAATCAGTCCAGTTGATTCTGGTTCAAGAGTAGGCAGACTACACATGGACAAACAGCTCTAAAGTTTTACAACAACAGCTTATGTTAGCAAAATGACTATAGACTAGATATCGATTTAAGTTTTAGAAGTTTGGATCTAATCTACTGGATGGTGTCTTACTTTCTGGCCATATCTAGTTCAAGCCATCTCCCACTCAAGCCTAACTGACCACTTAATACTTGATATACAAATGGCAGGCCACATCTCTTTTTTCATAAAAATACAAGTGTATGCAGAATTGTCAATATGTAAGGAAGGCAATTGGGCTTTCCCAATTCTCTTATTTGATTTTGGAACACTTCTGAGATCTATGGGGTTGTCACCATTCTATAGCTCTTGCTTTCAAAAAGAGCTGAGAAAAAAAAAATTATACTAACTCCTGACAGCTTTCTATAGACACACATTCAATCCTTCTGAGAAAAGCACAGTGTACTTTGTAGCTGCTTCCCATACCTCTTCCCAGACTATCCTTGCCCTGCAGCCAGAATGTGATTTTCCTCCTGTGGTTTCTCATCTCTATGATGAAGTCATTTTTTAAATGAGGCTCGCCATGCTCTATAGGATGTGTGCCAACCCTCCTTCAACTGAGTATCTCATCTTTCTTTGCTTTATTAAATATGCCACACACCTCCATGTAATAGGGCCCTTTCTTCCCACAGTCTCCTCTACCTGGAGATAGCCACGTCTGCTTACTTTCATGTCAGCCCAACTCAATACTCGTCCTTCACTTGTCAGCTCAGGAGTCACTTACTTAGAGAAGATAGTCAAGCTTAGTTTTTGTTTAACATTATTTTTATTATTTATTTTCTTTATTTTATATCTACTTATTTTTAACACTATTTCTATCTCATGGAATGTTTCCCAAAGTGTTATTATATACTCTTTCATGAGGTTATTTGCTTAATGTCTCCATAACTAGACTGATAGTAGAAACTGGGGGTTTACCTTTTTATTCACCATATGGACTACACATAGTAGGTGTTTAATAAATATTTGTTGAAGAAGTAAATGAAGAGTTTACAATATTCTAAGACAGTCAGATTTGTGATTTCAGTTCACTATACTGGGCCACCATATATTTCATATTTGGCATGTGCTGGACCCAGTAATAAGCACCAGGAAGGCCGAGATGAATTCACTGTTTGTGAGCTATACCACAATATGCACTTTCGGTTTTAGCCAACTTTTTTGCCACTGAATGCTGCTGTATCACCAGTTTGTAAACGTGATAGCCCTCTCTCATTAAGTCCTCTCGCCTGCTTATCTGCAATCAATTTAGACACATTCCATTATATTCCTTCTGTGTTTCCCATATAACATCTAGTTCATTCCCAAGGGGCCTGAATAAGGCATCCAATCAAACCCACTTCTAGAAAACAAACCAAAACTTCAGATTAATTCTTGATTTAGTATGTGAAAAAGCACTTTCTTCTAGGTAGTAAGGGCTAAGTAGGCTATAGGAGGCTAAGTAGCCTGTATCTTTTTTTCTTTATGTAAAAATAAGATTTGGGGCACCTGGGTAGCTCAGTTGGTTAAGCGTCCAACTTTGGCTCAGCTCATAATCTCACAGTTCTTGAGTTCAAGCCCTGCATCAAGCTCTGCGCTGACAGCTCTGTGCTGAAGCAGAGAGCCTGCTTCAGGTTCTGTGTCTCCCTCTTTCTCCCCTTCCTCTGCTCATGTTCTGTCTCTCTCTAGGAAAAATAAACATTAATTTTTTAAAAAATAATTAAAAATAAGATTTTATCATTATATCAATTTTGTTTAAAAATAAATCCAGTATATTTTTGACAATTTCTAGGGAAAAAGCAATTCAAATAGTTTCATCAAAAACAACTCTCATAATAAATACATTTTTTCTTAAGTCTAACCTAAAATCTATATTCAAATGTGATTACAATTCTTTTCAAATACTTGATACCATTTAGAATAGTGTTTAGAGTTCTTCTTCCCTTTAACCATTCTATATCATGCCTATATTTGGTGTAAATATTTCTTCTCTCCGAAAACTTTTTCCAAAATCTTCATATGAAATTTAAGCTAAAAAAAATTAAACATAAAGCTGTACTCTAAGCTTATTCTTCATAGAGCTAACTCCATTTTAAATGTTTATAATATTGTCCTTTCATTTTGAATAAGTAACCAACATTTTATTTGCTTTTCCTCTTTTTCATTTAACTATGTACATCAATTCACAACACATATTGTCTCTTTGGGAGTTTCTCTATCTGATTAATATTGTTTCTACCTCTATCACTTACTACCTTGCTAATGATTCAGAATATTTAAATTAAAATGATAAAACTGTATGTATTACAGAGACTTAGGCAACATAGATTATATTATTCTAGTTTTATACAGTCAGCAGACCTGTATCTAATGGACCAAAATAAATCTATTTAAATAAATTCAAAGTACGTAGTTTTCAGAAATACTCAGTTCTATATGAAGGCAGTTTGTTCAGAGGCTTAGATCAGTGATATAGTTATATTCTTATCCACCATGTTTATTCTTTATATCAATAATCAAATAGTCAAAATAATAAAACTGTGTATTACAGAGACTTAGGCAATATAGATTATATTAATATCATTCTAGTTTCATACTGCCAGCAGATCTATATCTAATGGACCAAAATAAATACCATAGCATCTATTTAAATAAATTCAAACTACATAGTTAATATCATGTTCATACTTACTGAATATATTAGTTTTATTTCTGCCAAAGTGAGGCTGGCCAGGATTAGCTATACTTTACAAATGAAAAGAGGTAAGGAGAAGTTAAATGACTTTGCCAAGGTCACATAGTGAGTTCACACCAGATCTAAGATGAAAACAAAGTGCAGTGAGCCATGATGCTCCCTTCCCAGGAAATCATTTATCAAGCAGCTATCCCAAATCAAGATTAATTGGGTCAGATGATACCTCTTCTTTCACCAAAGCACATTCAACTAATATAGCTGAGATTTGTTATTTGTGTGTTACCATTCTAAACAGAGTGTGTAATGAAAACAAAAACCCCACAAAGTTAAAGACAGAAGTTGTTTTCCTCTAATTAGATCAAAAATTTTATATCCTTTCACTATGACATCTCTGTGAGGTAGGGCATTATAATGAATTTTCTCATACATTTTGTCCAGATAAAAGCTTAAAAGAACGGGCTCATGGCTCTTCAATGCTCTAATCTCATACTTGTTGTTTCTAGAATTAAAGCTGCCTCGAGTGTTTCCATAAGCATTATGTTTTCCGTTGGAGTCAAATTGTTCCTATTTAAACAGCTGTCCTCAGTTCTATTGCTGTCATATTGGTTGTAATTATATTTCAACTGCAAACCATTGTTGCATTTTTTATTTATAACTTGGCAAAAGAGAGCAACTTAAACTACATAGAGGTCACTTTTTCAGAACTGAGAACAATTAAATTATTTGCTAAGTGCACTGGTGTCAGAAATATTATCCCATGGTATATTTATAATTTTAAAGGGGAAAAACTCAATTACAAAATCTATGATCACTAAGTGGGGAGCAGTGCCTTCTGCAACTTAATTTGAAATGGATTTGTAAACTGAGTAAAAGTTGATTTTAATGATGTCATGGAGGAGGCAGTGATTATGTTAAGTTCCTCTATATGTTTAGGATTTAAGTATCTGCATTTGGTGTATTCACTTGGTAACAACTTAATAAATAACTCCCAATTAGTCATAATTTGATAGAATTATTAACTTTTATTAAAAGGAGGGTAGTATGTTGGATAGAAGCCACCATTGATCCAAATTTTACCACCCACTAGCTAAAATCACTTTGGACATTTGAAGAGACAAAAAACTGATCTCTCCAATTATCTACTCCCAGATATGGACAAAGAGCTTATTGTGTTCCTGTTAATTCTCTTACTTCCATAACCCACTTTTGAAGATACCTGCTGTGAGGATTTGTTGACTTGTTTAAAATCCCTGATGGGAATAGGGGAAGAGGATGATTCTGTAATATTTCACAAGACCTCCAAAAGTGATGTTAAAGAAGACGACCTCAGGACAGCTAACTGAAACCTGGGAACTACTCTATTTTATCAAATGCAGATATTCACATTTAAGGAAAGTATGATTTCAGATCAGGAGAAAAGAATATTAGAAATAATAGTATGCACATTTCACGCTTCTTTGTATTAGTCACTTGTTTTGTGCCAGGCACTATGCTACATGTTAAGAATACAGAAATAACTAAGCATAGCTCTATCCTCAAAGATCTCACAATCTAATAAAATAATCAGGCATGTAAGCAAATAATCACAATGGAGTAGTCTCTAACTGAGGCATGTAGATAAACCAGCAAATATCCAATAGGGTAGTTTGAAAAACTAGTAAAAGTCTCACTGGAAAGATAATGGTTTAATGGTTTTGCAAAGTGCGTGTGTGTGTGTGTGTGTGTGTGTGTGTGTGTGTGTGTGTGTGTGTGTTAACCACAGAACTGATAGATGGGGAGGTGTGACACAACATTGGGAAATATAAAAGAGCATGACACTGTGAGTAGGAGACTTCAACATGGTCAGAACACATTCAGTTTATAGCCAATGTCAGAAGAAGAGGTCAAAAATGTAAAGAGAGGTTAGGTTGATAAAGACCCTACACACTCTGCTAAGGAATTTCAGGAAGCAGCTATTGAAAATTTTTTAACCAGAAAATTGACAGGACTAGACTGTACTTTGATAAAATAACTCTGTCAACATGGTAATAAATGGATAGAAGGAGACACATTTGAAATTGGCAACTCGTGGCAGGGAGTCTATAGGAAGCCATGGCGATGGTCCAGGAAGAAGGGGAAGAGGTCAATGGTGATGGTTAAAAAAGAATCTATTTGAAAGAAAATTGCTAGTGCTTATTAGAAGGGTAATGTAGCATGGATGGCTATGGATAATGGAGGAGGAGGAGACCAGGTTTATTCTATTAGTAGGAGGACCTCTTGGTTTTAGACAAAAGATACAGTTTTCAAAGTTTTTATAGCCATTAAATCCTTTATTTCAAGTGATACAGATTTTGAGTGAAAGCCAAGTGCTGGAGAGGAAAAAAGTGCTGGAAACGGGTGTCATTTGGTTGGATAAGGCCGATGTAAATCGTATGAAGACCTAGAGAAGAACACCTGACATTTGAAGGTCGGGGAGTCTAGAACTTTCCTGGAAGAAGATGCTCCTTATAGCTTTCATTATTTAGCTTCAATAAGCAAGACACAAGCCTGAGTTCTTTAATAGTTAAAACATTTCTTAAGAATAATTTAGAAACGATGCATGTTAATCCCAGTTCCACGAATTAGTAGGATTATGACCTTGTGAGAATCCCTTCCACTCTCTGAGGCTCAGTTTTATTATCCTTAAGACGGGAGAGTACCTCCTCATAGAATTGTTTTGGAGATGAAATGAAACCACAAAGGTAAGGTGCTTTGTGTCCCTCTCAGCATATAAGCACTTTGTAAATGGTTACTATTTGCAAATTTTTATTGAAATGAGGATATGTATCAGTTAAATTGAGTTGCCATACCCCAAATTTATATTCCTTTGTATCTTGTCCACTTCTTTATTCATTCAGCAAGTAGTTTTTGAGCCCCTGTCCTTTATCAAACTGTATCTGGAGATACAGATTGCTGCCTATGGTCTAACAGTTGAATGGGGAGAGAAATGCAGTCAAAATAAAGGCAGCACAGCATGATCTCATGGTTCATAAATATACAGGCATAATATTTCGTTAATGTGAATTCTGTTAATATCCTTCATAAAATAATTTAATTTGAGGGTGATTATTGAATACTGTTGCAGAAATTTGAGACCCAATTGAGTTGGCCAAAAGATAACCAGCTTGAATTACCATCAGCAATCCCAGATTTATACTGCAAAAGTCACAGAGGATATAAGTTACATAAATCAATGTATACAGTGATGATTAATATCATAATTATGCTATATGCAAACATAATTCAGGTGTCTACCTAACACACAGTTTGCACCTGTATAGATGTAATGGTCAACAGTAGCCATCATGAGAGCTTTTTATCAATGATTCATCTGTCCTGTTGGTACTCTGTTAGCTGCTTTTAACTTTGTTAGGCAAAATGCCATTTGGGATTTTGTTTTGTTTTTAATTTTTGTTTTCGAGAAGTGAGGAAAGAACCTACAGCATTTTTTCCTATTAAAATCCGTCATGCCAGAGAAAGAGAAAATTGTTGGCTAGAGAAACCAGAAGCAAAATTTGCAAGTAAAATCAAACAAAACACTAACCAATTGTTATATGTATTAAAATGCTTTCATTTTCATAACCCATTCAAGAAGTAGGGGTTTCCTGTGATGCAAAGATACATTTATTTTTCTTTCAACATCGCTACAAATTGCTTTTGGGTAATATACTGCACCATAGGCTACTCACCCAGAGAGTTGATGCAAAACCTCATTCTGAGAAACAAAAGCAGTGTCAATTTATATGGCAAGAGAATGAATACTACATTCCAAGTTGATACAGGATCTGACACTTCAAATCTAAAATAAATTATTTGGAAGGCCCACTATCTTTTTTCCCCCTGACCTTGGTATTAACAGCATTTGTGACCTTGTATGCAAATGAAGTAAAACACCAAGGATGTTTTTCATCAGTATGAATTAGCAGTTTTTTAATGTATGTTTCTGTGATCATCCGTTTATTTCCCAAAGTGTAATTTCTATCTCCCTAAATCAATTTAACCAGCAGCATGTTGTGAATGTGACTCATTTCATCTGAGCCTGTGGTTAGCATTATGTTGCTGCGAAGAGACCACCTGACAGATCTTTCAGCCTAGAAGTTGTCCATTTCAATTAACAGGACACTCAGGACATTTCCCTGTCAGGATAATAAAAGTGCTCATTTGCCTCCTCTCTTGAAAGAGAAGAAAATATTGTGCACTGTTAATAGGAAGTCAACCTCCCTTTTTCTGTTTTCAGAACACAAAGTCTTAGCAGGAAGTGAATATAAATAAAGGAAAACAATTCAGTATGCTGGAACGTAGAGAAGCGTGATTTCTTTTTTCTCCACATTACAGCGTGCGCGCTAGGCATTCCTTTCCTAACTCTGTCACTCCTGTAGAAAAATAGATGGACAAAACCATGAATTTATATTGCTGATCTTGCCATAGCAATGGATCTGGGTTTTCTGTGCTTTGAAAAGGAAACACTTCGAAGAAAATGCATCATTCTAATGTTAAATATTGTTTGCTACATGAATCCTTTGTGTTTTTTAAAGTTTATTTATTTTGAAAGAGAGAGTGTGTGTGTGTGTGTGAGGGGCAGAGATGGAGAGAGACAGAGAGAGAGAGACAGACAGGGAGAGGGAGAGGGAGAGGGAGAGGGAGAGGGAGAGGGAGAGGGAGAGGGAGAGGGAGAGGGAGAGGGAGAGGGAGAGGGAGAGGGAGAGAATCCCAAGCAGGCTCCATACTCAAAACAGACCCTGATGCAGAGGTTCAATTTCACAGACCTTGAGATCATGACCTGAGCCAAAATCAAGAGTCAGATGTTTAACTGACTGAGCCACCCGGGCACCGTTATATGAATCCTTTGAAAAAACTTGTGGTGTTTAATTCTTAGGCCAGTGCTGAGCAAGGCTACTTAATGGGTGGTGAAAGTAAAAATGTACTGTGATGACAACTCTAAATAGCTTCATGAAGAATTGGTGCAGCTTTTCAATAATATTTTAATGAGATTAGAAATTCTGACATCATCTCAGACTTAGTCAACATCGGTGCATGCTGGAATTTTAATATAATTGCACATGTAAACCACAGCTTTGCTAGTCCGGCTCAATTTCTCTATGCTCTAATCTTGATATATCTCTTTTTGTTAATAATTTTTGTAAGCTTACCTCAAAAAGAAAACAAACTGAAGCCAAGCTTCTTTCAACTCGAAAAACATCCCTGCAAATGTATGCAGGCACTCTTTAGATAGACCGTTTTCTCTGGTTAAGCTTCAAAACCCATCTCTGCAGCAGGCTGCACATTTAGCTGGGAGACAACTGAGTTATAAAATTGGTTTTGGGCTACTGAGAAACAAAAATGCAGCTCCAGAGTGGAGATTCTATGATGAGGTGTAAAATAGGAACTTTTTCTTCTTATGGCGAGCTTCTCTAAATAACTGGCTGATTTTCCCTTATATGGAGAACGGTCACTATCCAGATACCTCTCACTTGTCCTCCATGCAGTGGCCCTCAATGAAAACTGTGCATATGTATGTAGTGATGAGACGAGCCTAACATATTGCAAACACTTCCCTTCTGTGAAAATTCCGAGGATTATTTTAGAGATTTGGGAACTGAAAGAACGAGTACCTAGCCTTCCAAAAAATCATTTTAAAGATGAAAACTGCTGTTCCAAGAGGTGGATTTTCTCCAAATCAGAAAGTCAGCTAGTGATGGAAGCACAGCAGGCCATCACCTGACCCCTGGAAAGCATCTAACCTTTCGGTGTGCCGTGTAACTTGACAACAAGAATCAGGACCGAGAACATGTATAGTGCCCAAACCTAGGATTCTTAAGGAAATAATTTAACATAACTCATGTTTTTATTCTATATTTCAAAGAGCTGAATTTTGTCTAAGTAGCAGTTATTCATTTAACATTTTTATTCTGCTGCCAAAATAAGTGCATTTCTTATATTTCAATGTCCCTTTTACTTTTTCAAAACATCTTCAGCTCATTTTCCTTTGTCACTGTTGCAGTCCTGTAAGGTAGCTATTCTTATTTCTGTTTTGTTCTTTGTTTTGTTTATTCTCCCCCACTGAGGACATGGAAAACAAGGGACACAATCTTACCAAGTTCAAAAACCAATGAACATTAACAGTATAATCATGAGAGCCAATGGATTTGCGGAAGGAAGAAAAGAGGAAACTTACTTTTACCAAATATGAGTGATTTGTGCTCAACTATTGAGAGGAACTTTATATGTTATTTCATTTAGTTCTCAGTAAAGTAGCATTATCTTGATTTCTTGAGTCTCTTACAGGGTTCAATTCAACGGAGGCCTTAAAACCATCTGGAAGCAAACTGGGATTCAAACTCAGGATTGTCAGTCCTAAACAAATGCTTGATTTTGTAGATTAGTTGTTCTCAAAGTGTGGTCTGAGGACCTTGCAGGCCCAATGACCATTTCAAGAGGTCTGTGAGATCAAAACTAGTTTCCGAGTAACTTCTTAATTAAATCTCATCATCTGACAGTTTCACAAGGGAATTTTCCACAGGTTACAGGATATAACACAACAAATTGACTAAAGATGCAGACATGAGAGTCCAGCCATCTTGTATTAATTAGATATTTTAAAAGATATACACATGTGTAAAACAGTGACCTTCTTCTTACTATTTTGTTTTGGAATGTAGGTTTTTTTTTAATAACATGTTATAGATTTATTGTTCATTGCTGTTGTTTTAATCAATTAATAATATTCCACATTTATTATTTTCAGTTTCTAATAGGTGATGTATCTGTAGTGGAACTTAACATAGGAACAAGTTGGAATCCTCAATAATTTTTAAGAGTGTAAAGGAGGTGTAACACCAAAACATTTGAGAACCACTATGCCAGATGAAGCTTCTTCACAGAGTAGAGTTGGAAGCTACAAGATACAGCAAAACAGCCCAGGACCTATCTTTCTAAAGATAGAAAATCTATGTGGGCATCAATCTTAGTACTAGAAATGACTTTTAGATAAACCTTGCTGCCATGTCGTTTTTAAATTTGACTTATCTTAGAAAGAAGTCCATAATTAGTTCTTTTCTTGGAGGTCATGAGTGATGAATTATCACTATAACCAGGAAATTAAATCTAATTTTTGACTTATGTTCAGCAAAGGTCTCAAAGGCCAAGAAGGAAATGATAGGTGATAGAACCTGTACATTCCAGAGTGAGAGACTGCAATCTACATAGAGCTTTTAAAGGCAGTTTTTAAAGTTGGTTTGACAACCTCTCTCCTACCTGGATGATGTAAAAGGGTAAAAGAGAAGCAAGGTTCTTGGAAACAGAAGAATTTCTTTAAACATACTTAAAATATTTATTTATTTATTTATTTATTTATTTATTTATTTATTTGAGAGGGAGAGAGAGAGAGAGAGAGAGCGCACACGAGCTGGGGAGGGGTGGAAAGAGAGGGAGGGAGAGAATCCCAAGCAGGCTCTGCACTGTAGCACAGAGCCCAATGTGGGGCTCAATCCATGAACCATGAGATCATGACCTGAGCAGAAATCAAGAGCTGGATGCTCAATGGACTGGTCCGCCAAGATGCCCCTGAACATACTTCTCAGTATGCTCGGAGTCTTTATAGGGGAGAGATAAAGAAAGCTTCCCTCTCACACGAAAACCAGAGAATGGCAATCTGTGACATATGGAACCTCTGGGGCCCCACAGCTGATGCCTGACCTATAGCAGGAAAAGCCAAAAAGCAGGATATTGTGATGGGCTCAGCCCTCAAATGGAGGAGCTTGAAAAGGAGACTTCATGAAAGCAGTCTGGACTAACAGAAGTTGACAGGACCAAGTATGGTGAGCACGTCCTCTGGGACCAGATATTAATGCAGCAGCTTTCAGTAGTTGTTGTTAGTAACTTCTAAAAATTTTTATGACTGTATATTTTATAATTCATAACAATTATCACTTAATTATATTATTTCATTCCTATAGAAAAGTAACAATAGTGTGAAAAACTTCCATATGCTCTGCCAAAATTCTGCAACAGTTTAATTTAATTTACTTTTAATGTTTATTTATTTTTGAGAGAGAGCTAGCAAGCAAGTATGAATGGCGGAGGGGCACAGAGAGAGGAAGACAGAATCCAAAGCAGGCTCCAGGCTCTGAGCTGTCAGCACAGAGCCTGATGTGGAGCTCGAACTCACAGACTGCAAGATCATGACCTGAGCCAAGGTCAGATGCTTAACCAACTGAGCTACCCAGGTGCCCCAATGCTGCAATAGTTTATATTAAGTTGTGCCATTTGATTTACTATTCCCTTTCTCTTTCTCTGTTCCTATCAGTCTCTCTCCATGTGCATGCATACACAGAGGTTTGGGTTTATTTTGTTGTTGTTGTTGTTTTAAAGTTTATTTATTTTGAGAGAGAGAGCACGAGCAGGGGAGGGGCAGAGAGAAGGAGAGAGCGAATCCCAAGCAGGCTCTGTGCTGTCAGAGGCTCCAGCTCACTAATGGTAAGATCATGACCTGAACCAAAACCAAGAGTCAGATGCTTAAAAACTTAGCCACCCAGGTGCCTGAGGTTTTTTTTGTTTTTTGTTTTTTAACCATTTGCCTATAGGTTGGAGACATCAGGCCTCTTTACCCCTAAATATTTCAGTGTGTATTTCCTAAGAATAGATATATTTTCTTATATGATCTTATATGACAACAGTATTAGTTATCAGGAAATTTCTTATTGATGCTAGAGTATTACCTAATCTACAGCTACAGTTGTTTCAAATTCCCCCAAGAAGATTACCTGGGAGGGCATCCTGACCGCACATAGGGTAAGGACTGATGATTTCCCAGAGATTGAGACAGGAAGGATGAAGGACAAATGCATGAAAATTCATAGGTCTCCAACCCAGTCTTGAGTGATTAGCAAGGAGACTAGGAAGTTGGGGCTGGGAACAGAAAGGACTTACTCACTGAAGAACAATTCAAAGGCTCATTTTCTGGGTCAGGGGCTTCAAAGAGGTAACCGACTAGTAAATAGCAAGGCAAAATCAAGGATGGATGGGAGAGCACCTGCCCCAGGCTCCTGCTTGTGCCTTCTGTCTGATGTCAGAATCCACTGCAGAACGAGGGTTATTCCTTTCAGCAAGGGGAGACAATTCATACTCAGTAGCCAAGATTAGGTGTTGTATTATCATACAAAACCAGAATTTTGCTTGACGGTTTGTTAATGTAACCTGTACTATCTCTAACATTCTAGAGCTCTGGAGGCATTTATTCATTTAATGATAATATATTTTTAAAGTTTGTTTGTTCAGAGAGAGAGAGAGAGAGGGGATGGGAGGATGGGAGGATGCACAGGGAAGGGGCAGAGTGAGAGGAAGAGAGAAAATCCCAAGCAGGCTCCATGCTGTCAGCACAGAGCCCAATGCAGGGTCTAACTCATGAACCATGAGATCATGACCTGAGCCAAAACCAAGAGTCGGACATTTAACCAACTGAGCCACCCAGGCGCCACTAATAATTAATGTTAGCTACATGTCTACATTGTAAAGTCTGCACAAGGAATAAATTCCTCAGCGTTGTCTTCAATATTCATTCCTTTAGTTATTTATGCATTCATGTATTCATTCAACAAATATTTATTGAGAAATGTAATGCACCATACTTTCTAGGTGCTAAAAAAACAATATTTGACTAAAACGGGAAAGATCCCTGCTTTCCTGCAAGTTATTTTCTGGGGTGCATTCTGTTGTTCTTGTTGATCTTGACTATCATCTCTGCAAAGAGATGTTGCAGTGATGTGTTGTTATGTCGCATGCTATAGTTTTTATGCTGTAGTGATTAAGGAAGGATTTGGATCAGAGAATGAAGCTAACAGAATTTAGTCCAGCTTTGTTCCTTTGTAATGATGTATTGTCTTCTTGAAGTCCTGCTTGTTAGCTACATATTTTCTCTAGTAATAGCTCCAAGATAATAGGTACTTAATCCTGCATTTATTGTGACCTCTTTACAGTCAGTTGCAAGGCAGAATAAACTTATTTCTAATGCACTTATAAGCTATTTCCTTAGCCATATAGAACTCATATTCAAAAGCTAAAGCCCATATGTGTATACACTAATTTTTGTGAACACCATAGTATGAGTGTTGATTTTTCTATCCAAGTTTCTATGCATGGTTTTACCATTTAGACGGTACTGATTTGTCTGGAAGTATTTTGACATGATACATGTATTAAACACTCAGGTCTCAATTCAGGATAATTTTCCTTTGGAGACCAAAAAAAAAAAAGTGATCTGAGACATCATTACTTTTACTTCAATGAGAATCATGAGTCTAATCATCATGATTCCATTTTCTCTGAGTTGACTTTAAAAACTCATAAACTCAAAGCCAAAATATAATGATATTTGCTTGTTAAATGTTATAGAAGCACTAGGAAGCCTGGAAATGAAGTTGAAATTCTACTGAAACTTAGAGTTTCTAACAGCCATTTTAAAAATCATTACAAACTAAGTTTAATAGCTTGCTTTTGGAATGTCATTTGGTTCACAAATCTAGAGAGAAGAATCAGAGAGGTACACTTTGTGGCAGACTTCTGGCTATTATTTTACATTATAGAATAAAAATGTAATTTTATTTCTCAGTCATAAATATATATATACACACATTATGCACATATACAAAACACACTTATAACATGGATAAGTTCATGTGTTTGTGTGCATATATGTACTAAATACATATATTCTGTGTTTTACTCTGCAGCGTATGCACATGCACGTCTGCATGATAGCTTTTAAGTGGTAAAAAGTGATTTAAAAAAAACTGAACCTAGAGGTGTTTGGTTTTTTTTTAATACCAAATACTACCCGTACAAGTGACTTTTTGAGAAGGTTGGTAATGTTAATGCACACATACACTGTTGGAAATCTTATTTTGATTTTGCTAAAGAGAAGTCGCTTATGTCTATATACAAGGGTGCGGCTGCTTCAAAATGAGTCCTCCTTCTCAGTGTAGATATAAAATATCTGAAATATTTAAAAAGCCCCTTGAGGGGCACCTGGGTAAAAGTCGGTAAAGCATCCTCCTTGATTTTGGCTCAGGTTATGATCTCACAGTTGTGAGACTGAGCCCCACACCAGGCTCTGTGCTGAGCACAGAGCCTGCTTGGGATTCTCTCTTTTCTGCTCTCTCTACCCCTCCCCTGCTCAATCAATCTCTCTCTCTTTCTCTCTCTCTCAAATAAAAATTTAATAAATAGAGAAGCCTTGAAATATAAATGCATTTGGCATAATATTAAAGAATTATATTTTAAAGCTTGACTTGTTCACTTTATTCATCGTTTATTTTAGTTTCTTATGATTGTTGGGAAAATATTTTTTTTAATTTTTTAATGTTTATTCATTTTTGAGAGAGAGAGAGAGAGAGAGGGAGACACAGAATCCAAAGCGGGTTCCAGGCTCCGAGCTGTCAGCACAGAGCCTGATGCAGGTGTGAACCCACAAACCATGAGATCATGGCCTGAGCTGAAAGTTGGATGCCTAACCAACTGAGCCACCCAGGTGCCCCAAGAAAATACTACTTATAAAGTGTTTAGAACCATTTCCTTTTCTAACAGATTAACTGTAAGCAATTTATGCTTCTGTTTTAAGAAAGAAGGAAGTTATTAACCCATTGAGAATACGTAGTCTATCTGTTGTGTAAACATACTCTAAGTACACAGAGTTATTATCTTTTCCTGATCAAGGGAATTAGTGTACTGATTATAGAAATGAGGAAGCGAAGACTCAAAGAAGTAATTGCATTTTGTGGATGTGTAATGCATTTGTCTATTGATCACTAGACAAAATTGCCCATTCTCACCCATGTTTTAACCTGATAAGAAAAAAAAAGACATATTAAATAACACACTTGGAATAACTTGATTTGCCTGTTTGTTTTTAGCTATTAGACTGTATTTAAAACAGCATTAGATATTGATGTATTCTTTTAATAGATTTTAACATACACCTTGAAATTATTCACACAGCAATCTAACCTTAATATTTGGAAGATGCTTTGCTTATGTCGTTGCTACTCTGCTCTACCCTAAACATAAACAATCTTTCCCTGCTTCAGACCATTGTGCTCTGAAGTTCTTACCTGCATCCTTACACAGCTGTTTTTCTCATTTTACTCTGGTCTCTGCTCAAATCTCCTTTCAGAGCTGACTTTCTTGACCACTCTACCTAAAATAGCATCTTCTGTCTGCTTCTTGCCTAATTCTTTTAAGACTTACCTGTCTGTATTTTTCCTTATAGACATTGTTACAACCTGGAGTTATACTGAATCACTTTCTCACTGATTACATGAGAATAAGGAAATTGTGTGCTATATTCACCTCTCTGAACAGTGCCTATCATATCACAGGTTCTCAAAGAATAAAAAAATGTGTGTGTGTGTGTGTGTGTGTGTGTGTGTGTGTGTGTGTCAAACCCCTGTTGAATGAATGTAGAAGAAAAGTTGAAAACCAAGAGATGTAGGTAAAAACCACACACATTTGAAGCCAATTTATGATTAAATAACATCACACCCAAAATGTCTGAAAGAATGGATTCTTTTTGGTCAGAAGTAGTAAACACAATATGCTATAGATAATTTTAACTTGGAATGATAGAAATGAGTTATTTAAAAACATTAATAAGCTTTATTAAGATAACTTCTATTGCAACAGTTAAAGGTTTACCATCACACTAATTATTTTGAATTTGCTTTAAATAAATAGAAACCAGTTTAACCATGAATTTGCATCAACCACTGGCCAAGTGTTAATGGTTATTCGCCTGCCTATGGGTAGATATATCTCCTAATACATTCCTGAGCATTTGAGCTTGCCCATTTCTTAGTGTAGGCATAGGATAAATTGATAAAAGATTTCATTAGGATAAAGGAGCAAAAGAGCTATATTGAATATCACCAAATCTCTAAGATGAGATCATTGTTTACTTATTCAAGTAATATTGTAGAAATACATGGTCACTTTTATCATCTCAAAGATATCTCCATAAAAACACGTGTTAGAAAACGTCAGAAAAATTGTGCACTGTTTGTTGACAAGCCATTTAAAATTTCCTTTCTGTAGAGCTGTCTTCTGCTAGCCTTGTCAGAACTTATCAGATGTTTCTTTACTCCAATAGAAAAACATACTGTTTTTTAAAAAAATTTAATATTTATTTATTTTTTGAGAGAGAGAGGGACATACTGTGAGCAGGGAAGGGGCAGAAGGAGAGGGAGACACAGAATCCCAAGCAAGTTCCAGGCTCTGCACTGTCAGCACAGAGCCAGACACAGGGCTTGAGCCCACAAACCATGAAATCATGATCTGAGCCAAAGTCGGATGCTTAACCCACTGAGCCACCCAGGCGCCCTGAGAAAAACATACTTTTAAACATTATCTTCTCATATTCTTCTTCTGAAATTTTAAGTGTAAATGTGCTAATATAATGCGTGTTCCTGGCCAGCTTAATGCTTTAGAGGTTCCAAATCCAAAAACATGAAGATAGATGACCCTGGATAGAGCTAAAATGCTATTCAGGTTTTTTTTTCCCCCATAAAGAAAATTAGAGCATACATGTTCATTGCAGAGACTATAAGCATTATGGGAGTAAACCCCATGTGTATCCTGTGATCCTCTGTGTCCACAGCATGTTAACACTACATCTGTCACACGGTACCCATTCAATATATCTTTGTTAGATCAAAAACAAAAAAAAAAGTTGAGTTTGTATCAGTGACCTCCCTGCTCCCCCAAAAAGACGTATAACACACTGTTCACCATTTAGGTATGAATGATAAATGGCTAATTATACAGCCTTATTTTTGGTCTAAAATTTGCCGGGTTTTTTGAACATGGTATTGCAAAACAATGAAGTATTTCAGCATGATAATTATGTAACTGGATGAAGATTTTATGCTTTTCCTCATGTAAAAACTACATTCTAACACTGACCTTCTGTCAAGAGCAACAGGGTAGATGAAATGGAATGAGAAACGGAAAATATATGTAGGGGTTCCTTCCATTCAGCAGGGAATAATAGCAGTTATAGATTTTCTAAAAGCATTATTGCAAAGTCTTTTAAGTTAACAATAGTCACAAATATTTCTTCTTCCTCTATTCAGTGGTTGGGTCATTACTCTCTTATTCAGGAAGCTGTACAAGGGATACTTGGCTTTTCAAGTTCTGCATGGTAGTAGGAGTGCTTTCTCATTCCTAGGTAATTTCTACTAATGCAGGTATCAATTACGCTTTCAAACTTTTCAATATTTCACCCATGTGTGTTATGGATAGTGTAGATTGTTTTTGTTTTCCAGCCTTTGTTAATGCATTTGCAGATTGCACTGAAAGAGCCTGAGAAAATTACTCCATACATCAGCATCAACAGTGCAAATTGTTTTTAAATCTATATACTGTACTATTGCACTACATTGTACAAACCAGTAAAGAAAAAAAAGCTAAGTGACTAACATTGGTTCTGGAAAGTTGTAGGGCAGGAGTAAATACACTTTTGAACACTTCTCAAAACTAAATACCAGAAAAGATAAATACAATAGAATATGAAACCAAACATACACTCCTCCCTCTTCCAACCATCCAGATTCAGAAACATTTGTGACTTCTGACTTGGTGATTAATTTAGCATCACTTGTGAAATTAGTGAAATTAAAATATTTTCCATGCATGTAATGTTATTCTCTAGCTAACGATCCTCAAATGAAGTTTTATTTATACAGATGTGTTAAGTGTGAACATAGGAGGTTACATGGTAATTGCAAGTTAATTGATTATAGCATTAATAAATGTTCCTTTAAGACATTGTATGGTAACATTTTGCAAGTAAAGATAATTTTATAGCCAACTATGTTACCAAGATAATGTTCTTCTTTTTACACAACATGTATATAGAACAGTTACCTTAACTGAATGTTACAATATTTTCTAACCACAGCACAGTATCAATTCCAATACATTTAAGTGCCATGGTGTTTAGTTTATATATCTGACTTGCTTCACTGTCTCTTCTTCATTTTATTTTTCTCTCTTGGGTGCAGATTATCAATGCCATATAGAATAAACTACAGGAAATTCTGCGACTTCAAATCAGACAACGTCTTTCTCTTCAGTGTGTTTCTTTCTTAACAGTGCAATTCACTGTTAACACTTTCATGAAAGAAACAAAAATGGTATACTTTATATACTTCTTAACACACCCTTTAAAATTTGCCATACAATATTGCGTACTATTTTAATTAAAAAAGTTTATCGCACAAATTTAAATAAAATATGACTTAAAAGAATACTACCAAATTCCTTTGATATATCGATCATCTCAGAAAATCAATTGATCTCTTCAGAAACCTGCATTTGCTCCTTGTCGCCTTCGTAATCTCATCCTCAGGTTATCTACAGTATGTCCCAGTCTACCTTTCCAGCCTCATTTCTCTCTCGTTCCATACTTAACCTTATTCTCCTGTCATACTAACTTAGTGTCAAGAATCCAAACATGCCCAGTGCTTTTTTCCCTTGCACAAATTTGTTCCTCCGTGACTGGTACCTCCAACTGAGATACTTCTTTATAGCAAAACTCAGGCAAAGAATGGTCATCCTACAAATACCACACGCTATTAGGGCTTTGGCTATTGCACTGGGTTTTAGTTTGTATACATAGAGAACTCATCAGCTTTTCTCATTCAAGAGTTACGTGTGGATTCAACTATCCCTTCTCCACCATATCTTCTGGACTAAAAATTACTGAGAACAGAAATCCCTTGCAGTTTCTCATTTTTGTGTGTGGAACAGTGTTTGGCAAGTACTTTTCTCAAAGTATTCCACCAGGAAAATAGATTGATTATATATTATGAAGGAACTGCATCAATTGCTTTGGTGAGGCTTTCACAAATAAAAGAAACAAGAATTTAGTTGTTTAAACAGCTTTATGTTTAAGTTACGTGAAGTAAGGTGATACTATCAACTCTATATTGTCTTAGAAGTACCTACATTTTATTTAAATAATGACTAGATTCAGACGAGGCAGGTTGAATTTTCCTCTGGTGCCTGTTGTCTCCAGTGGTGTTGCCTCAATTATTACCTCCAATGCACACTTACCTCCACAACTGACTTTCTTTCTTTCTTTCTGCCTCTCGCTCTCTCTTCCTTTCTCTCTCTCTCTCTTTCTCCGTCTCTTCTTCCCTCCCTCCCTTCATTTCTCTTTATTCTATTTATCTACCCATCCATCCATCCATCCATCCAATATATGGAATATATATATTCATTCTGAAAGTCTACATGGTGTGTGCATGTACATGTATATATTCTGTGTGTATATTTATGGGTGTGTATGTATACATATTCTGTATGTATATTTATGTACCCATAAACACATGCACCAGAAAGAATAAAACATGCATAGTTAGGCACAGAATAAACACCTAAAATTTAAGATTTACCTAAAATCCACCAAAACCAGCTTCCTCAATAAAATTGAGATTGAAGTAATCATCAAATAGTATCATTTGTGATGAAATTAACTATTAATGACATTCTTTTATTCTTCCCATATTAAAGTGTATTTTAACAAGTCTATAAGAACAATTTCCTTAGTTAAAATGTTATGTAAATGTTATTATGTACCTCTTGCAAATACTATTGATCAATTTTAAATCATGTAAAATTTGAGATTATAGATTATGCCTGATGCATTGATTGGGTCTTCCATGTTAACTTATTTTCATGGCATTTGCTTCTTTTTAATAAAGGAACATGAAGACCACGACATAGAAACAAACTGTGAGGGCAGTTTTCATGTGAATGTCAAGGTCCAGGATATCTATGAACCAATGTGTACTGTTGTATATATTTGTACACTCTATATTTACCAGCTAGAACAACAGAGATAAAGATGTCTTGAGAACAAGTTTAACATAAGAAAATTAAGAAAATTCAGGAGAATTTTTAATTTGGGGCTTGAATATCCCCAATTCACCAAGTCAAATGGGTTTTAACTTCCTGTTAAGGTGACAGTCCTTATTAGTAACCTATCATGTAACTTCCATACTAAACACATCACACAATTAACTCTGCCTTTTTTTCATAGAACCTATAAGAAAAGTAAATGGGTGCCTAATGGGAAAGAGGCTTAGGTTTGAGGGGTAGCAATTATCTACCTGGGAGAGAGAAAAAGTGGTGGTATAGAATAAGATATAATATTATGTAGTCAGACATTTCTGACATGGGAAATGTCTAGAATGTTTGCCCATACATGGCAGAATGTCTTCTGTACCTCTTTTCCTTTCCATGAGGATCACAAATCTAATTATGTAAGCTTCATGTAAGCCTTTATGAAAATAGATCTAAATAAAAGATGTCATAGGAGATTATTTAACGTGTTTGTGCCTTATATAATAGCTAGACCCTGCCAAAATCAAGTATACAGAAAAACCAAAAAGCATACCTGGCATTAAGTGTGGCCGCCAAGTAAGTGCACCTCCACGATTCAACTGTACCACCAAATTGGCAAAGAGGATTTTTAGTGAAAGAATGCTGTGTAGACAAAGGAGACTGACTTGGGTTCTTCAAGAGTTCAGTTCAACAAACATTTACTTAGAACCCCATATATGCCAGGAGATGTACTAAGTACTATGAACTGAAGGTTGGAAAGCTTCCAGGGATGTGGAGTTAACAACAACAAAACAGACTTTAAATCCATGTACAGTGCTGAGGTAGAGTTATGAATTGGGGCTTGACAGACAGGCACCCTTCTTCTACTTCTTTTTATCCCACACGCCTCCTAAAACAGTACTATAGAAACTCAACAGCAATTGTTGGATTTGCCGGATTGTAGAGATGAAACTGTGGCTTCACTTGGGGCTGCCTCCAGGGTATTGACAATAAGACTGTGATTTGTAGTCAACTAGAAAAAGGTCTGCTTCCCACCAACCTCTGACAACCAAATTTACCATTCTCAATATAATTAGCATTCAAATGATTTCATTATATTGATATTTTAGTTCATGTCAGGATTATTAGCAAAATGAGAAATCCACATGTGGTAGATGGCACTACGTAGACTACATTAAAGTCTGTTAAAGTGAATTATGACATGATTATTTTCTGATTCTCTCGGTATCAAGGATATGAAAGTGATTATAATAAAATCAGTTTCTTTTCAAAAATGACACTTCTTTAAACTATAACTAAAGAGATGATTACAACGCTAGGGACTCTATGGCAGAAACACGATAGCACTGAGGAACACAGTAAAAGTTCACTTGCTGCTGTACATAATTCCAAATGAATTTTAGTTTCAAATTGAAGGTGGGGCTCTTCAATTAAGTTTCCTATCAGGGAGCCCAAAACTGACCGTTACAATCCCTGCCTGGAGTCCTCCAAAGAAATTTGCCTATTCTAAGGAATTACTTCTAAGAAATTAATCTTGATCATATTCTTTTTGACAGTGAAAATTAGTTGCTATTCATGTTAGACAAGTGAAGGATCAAAGAGTAGAAGCTGAGAAAACAACTCACCCATGTTTTTGCCTCACTTTTTTGGCTGTTATCCTATCCATTATTATGATTTCATGGATGACATGAGAGTCTTTTTCAAACCCAGGTAAAACAGTATCAGTTTTTTTCTTAATAAAATTTTATTGAACTGTCACCCAAATATCTAATGCTAGTTGTTTTCTCTAATGAAAACTTTAGTATGATTTAACTACACATTCCTCCTATAATTTGATGGCTATTCTTTTTTTTCTCAAATGTATGTTTTCTTAAATCATCTTTTGAATTCTCTGAATAAATCATTAATTTAGGATTTTATAAGATTGTATCATGGTCATCTTAAGAAACGATAATTTTATCAGGGTTAAGTGGTTGGTTCTTACTTATGGCAAGGATCTTTTTTATATCCACCCCCTTTGGTCTTTTCTAGTTATCAATTTGTTTTTAATCTAGAATCTAATGGAATCTAGAGTCTATTGTTCTGGACTATCACTTCATATATTCTCTTTCAGAATAGAAATGCCATTCCATTCTTTGAACTTCTTACCATTTACAGCTCCTTCACATCTAATAACTAACTTAAAATGTTTTATTCAAAGTTTATTGTTGCCATTGTTTTTTAACTTCTAGAGTTTTTGGGATTCAGGGGTTGTTCATTTAATGAGTTGAGAGTTTAGCTATTTGAGCTATCATTGACTTTGGGGTTTCAAATCAGCACAACACATCTTTTAGCCGTCTCCCTGGTATTTAGCTCTTAACTTGAACATTCAAGTTTTGTAGGCTCTACTTAAGAAAAGACATATCTCTAGACTTCCATGGCCACACAGTTTTATTTCCTGCCTAATGTAATCTTAGGTCAATTATGCAGATGTTTAGAATTAAAAATTGTAAGACAAAGGTTTTATGCTTCTTATAAACATATCATGAAGGTAATCTTACGATAGTAAATCTTCATATGTAGATGAAATTATTGTCTAGAAGTAGTAATTTTAAAAAGGTTACATGTGGAAAATTTTTTGAAAAAGCTTCTATTTTTAAGGCTTCTTATTTCTCTAAGACTAGGTATATTTGATTACTTTTAGAAACAGAATATACCTCAATAAATTGGCTAATCTAATCTTTTCCTTGGGGTAAGTATGGTGTTATCCCATTTTACAGATGAAGCAATTAAGATCATTTATTTGAATTGCTTCAGAGGCTATACATCTAATAAGTAGTAAAGAAATAGCTGGAAAATAGATTTTCTACGTTCTCAAAGTCCATTCTAACACTACAGAGGCTTTGTTGCTAGGGAAAAACAGGATTCAGGTACAAACAGGGCTGAATCTAGTTAGACTTTGGGTCCACCACTTACTAACTGCAAAAAAGTTGTGAACCAAGTTCGTTCATATGTAAATAGGTTCAACAACTACTTCACCATGTCCTTAGAAATCTGAAAGTAATAAAGTATACAATCTGCTAAATCCAGCTTACTAAACAGCGTTTGTTTGTTTGTTTGTTTGTTTTAAATCACACTGCTTCTCCAGAAATAGGCATGTAGCCTCCTACAATGAATCTCGGAAGAGGGCAGTTTTTCTGTGAATGTCAAGGACCAGGATATTTATGAACCGGTGTATACTGTTGTTTCTATTTGTACACTTTATATTTACCAGCTCGAAAGACAGAGATAAAGATGATGTCTTGAGAACCAGTTTAACCTAAGAAATTGCTTGTTTTCTTTTTTATCTCTATGCTTGTTCCCCACGTGGATGTTAGGCAAAGAGAGGAGACCAGAGACCCCTTCTTAGCTGTGGTTTTTCATGGCTGGCCCTGGACTTCCAGCTTGGTCCTGTCCCATGGTGCTGGACTAAACCCAGAACACAGTACAGCACTAAAGTTGAAACAATTAGCATAGACCTGTAATAATTTCATGCCATATCCCAACATCTTTGCTGGGTTTGAATTTGCAGCAAGCCAAGGCTTAAATAAATCAAATGTTCTCCTTCAACCTTAAATGTGTATATAGAATTGCTACTACACTCTCCCCACCCAACCTCAAAAACTGGGTAAGGTGAGTCAACTTATTTTCATTTCCTGTCACTTTACCAACACCCTCCGTTCCATGAGCAAATGTGCAGTTTTTATAGCTACCTTGGAGTCTTTTGTAAAGATAGTTGACTTCTGCTTTTTGTGAAACCAGCAATAACGTATCTTTTAATCTAAGTATCCAGTCTCCAATTGTTGCAGTATTAGAATTTGTACAGAAATCTCTGAAAATAATCTAGTTCTGGGGCACCTGGGTGGCTCAGTCCGTTAAGCCTCTGACTTTGGCCTAGGTCATGGTCTCATCGTTCCAGAGTTTGAGCCCTCTGTCCGGCTTTGTGCTGACAGCTCAGAGCCTCCAGCCTATTTCAGACTCGGTGTCTCCCTCTTTCTCTCTGCCCCTCCCCCACTTGCGCGCGTGCGCTCTCTCTCTCTCTCTCTCTCTCTCAACAACAAATAAATATTAAAAATAGTTAGTTCTCTTCTATTCTCTTTCTCTTGGGCCTTCCTCCTCTTTTCTACCCCATCCTTCCCACAGAGACACTACCTCTGCCATCACTGACACCCCAGCTTTTTCGTAGCAGTATACAATCAGTGGCCTTGATTTCAGTATAGGTTATAAGAAATATTCTGCTCTGGTCTGACAAAGCTCAGAAAGTGGCCCCTGCTCACCTCTGCTGTGGATCAGACTCAAATGCCAAGCTTATTTCAGGTCATAGTTTCCCATCCCATTGAGGCTATTTGACTAGACCCTTCTTTTTAAAGAATAGTATGCCTTTTATCTCCATGATAGGTCTTTAGATCCTCTTACGGAAAATGCCTAGAGGAATAGGCTGATGAGAAGAAAGGAAGGTAGGGGACTCACAGAAGTCCCAAGATCACCAACCATGCTTGATGGCCAAGAAGTCATTTTTGGCAGCCACCAATCAGCATCCCAGTTCCTTTTTTAACTTCAAAGTGTATTGTGCCCATCTCCATCCACTGGCAAATGTTTATTGAGCATCTAACTCATCTTAAGGACCATGTAGTCCAGGGAAACACAAAAGCAAAGTATGCGGCATCAATTCAAAATCAGCATAGATGAAACCGGGGAAAATAATGAGATCACATATAAGTAAAAGCTAACGTATGTCTTCTAGAATGTAAATGCTCAACAAGCTTACAGAAAAGAAAACACATGAGGAAGCCAGTGTTAATTACCAAAGGCTTCATGGAGGTATAAGCAATTGTGCCTTTTGGGGTCTTGTATTAAATAGCTCTTCGTGGAATTACATATAGATCCTAAGAGTTACTTCAGCTTTCCTTTCTCTAAAATGGGCAGTCCTAATTCCATGACCTGTAGTAAGAGAACATTTATATAACTCCTGCCATTTATAGCTTCTTCTGAATGTTCTCCATTTCTGTTTATTTGAGGACTCTAAAGGTGCAAGCAGGGGGTGTGTACAGTCACTCTGGTAATAATAAAAAGAACAGATAAAGATCTCTACATCTGCATGCCTGTATCAACAGTACACATAAATGTCACTTCTTACATCAAAACCGTAAATCACTTTCTGAATTCTCTCTTATTAACATCTCTTTCAATGGGACTTATTTTCCATTACTTGAGCCGATGCATTGCTCTTTGATTCATCTTTTCTATTTTTCCCCATTTCTCTTCATTTAAAACTCATATAAGGCTAGTCTCTTCTACGAAAATGTTCACAGTTGCCCATTTTGATAAACAGAACCACATCCAGAAATATTTAGATCTGGAAGGCACCTTGGTGAATCACCTTTTTCCACAGTCTCATTTCACAGCTGATAAAATTAGATTAAGTGAGTTGTCTAAGGTCACACATTAGATAGAGACAGAAGAAGACTTGGATTATGTGACACTAAATTTTACTTTTGTCAATATACAATTATCCATTCAGCAAACATTTATTCATGTGGCAGGCACTACTGTAGGGATTGGAAGCCAATAGGGGCACCCACAGGCATAATTCTGCTCCTGTATACTCGTAATTCTGCAGGTTTCACCTCCCTTAGGTGTGCTCTGACTTTCTGCTCGATCTTTTATTGTAATAGTTTTATTTCTTCATGCTTTGATAGTGTCCTTATCTTCACTCATTCCCAATTAACTTCCCCAAGCTTCTCATTTAATTAATTCCCATCCTCCTTTTCAAGATACAAACTGGCTCTCCTGACTTAGTGCCATTCTGCCTCATTATCAGCCCCCCATTCTAAAATAATTATTTTGAATATAATGGAAATGTTAAACATGGCTGAACCCAATATGTCATGATTGTAACTGACTGCCAGCAAGTGCTTTAGTGGGTTCTGACTTGTCTAATAAAGTGTCACAACAGAAAAATGAGTAGAGCCTTTATCCCTTTTCCAATCTTTGTTGGTAAACATTTGCTTCTATCATAATGAGGACAGGTTTGTAAAATTAAGCCTCCTAAATGGCTGTCAATGGTTAGACACAAAAAAAGGAAAAATAGACACATTCCTTTGTCCTCAAGACGAAGCAAAATATTTCATTCTCTCTTTCCTTTCAAGAAAAATCCATATTCTGTGTTACTGCCTTCCCACTATTCCAGCAGCACCATAGGTACTGATAGTGGCCGCATTTATTTAAAGAAAACAATTTTTTTGTTTATTGATGGATTACTTTTATTGCCTAATACTCTCCATTTTCCAGATAAATGTCCTTTTCTTTTATTGTTATATACACAATGAAACAATCTTGTGCTTAATGGACAAAATAACATAGCCACAGTTCAGTGAAATATTTTGTAAGGATACTGAAAAAATGGCACTTTATTTTTATTTTTTTAATAGTTTTATAATCTCTTTTTTTTGGTAATGATTATTTTGTTCTTTCATAAAAACTCTCATAAAAAGTTGCAAGGATAGTTTAAGTTCCCATATGACTTTTACCTAGATTAACCAATTGTTTAATTTTGTTCTGTATCATTTTCTGTGTGTGTGTGTGTATATATATATTTATATGATATATTATATTATATTATATTATATTATATTATATTATATTATATTATGTGTTTATATACACCGTCCGTATCTTTTTCCAAACCATTCAGAATAAGTTGAAGACATGATATGTCTTATTCCAAGTATTTTAGTGTATATTTCAGTATAATTCTGAAGAGAACATTTTCTTACACAGAACAGTTATCAAACACAGGCAAAATACCAATGATGTAAGAACACTGTCTAATTCATAGTACATATTCAAATTTCATCTAGTGTCACAGTAATGTTCTTAATACCTAATTGTTTTTGTCCTATATAGGTCCAGGATCTAACCTAAAATTATGTGATACATCTATGTGTCATGCAATGCTTTATTTTTGTGTGTAAAATTTTACACTCAATCACTAATGACCTGGATAGTGTTTCTTTTTAAAGTAATCTCTGTTTGGTGACTGCTGTCCCAAGAATAAGAGTTTAAGCCAAAAGATGTGTAACAAAATCCCTTAGGGTTAGTGATATCTGTGTTTAGGAAATGATACATCAACTTTGTAACTGTCTTCTAAACACAAGTTTTGGCATTTCAATAGGAAGGAGTCAAGGAAAAGAACTCTGAGTTTATCTATAATTTGTAGTTTTGAGATTTAAAACAGGGGGTAGAGATTTTGATGCCATCTCAGTCTACCTGGGGTGAAGGGGATGTTTACAAATGACCATGTTGCAAAGATTCATGATGTACACTTTAAAAAAAATTTAATGTTTATTTATTTTTGAGAGAGATAGAACGCAAGCAGAGGTGGGGCAAAGAGAGAGGGAGACACAGAATTCGAAGCAGGCTCTGGGCTCTGATCTGTCAGCATAAAGCCTGAGGCGGGACTCAAACCCACGAACAGTGAGATCATGACCTGAGCGGAAGTCAGACTGAGCCACCCAGGCACCCCTTTAGTGCTCACTTTAAATCCAACCCTAAATAAATATTTGGTTCAGTGATATGTTTCCATTAAACATATTAAAAGCTCCATTAAAATCAATATTTTCATCAAAATGAAATATTTGAGATATTTTAAACAAAGTTTGGATATTAACGTTAGTCATTTGTCATTCTTGAAACTGAGTCCTTCTTTAAAAAAAATTCAGCTATGCATTTTTAAATATTCAGCATTAAAATGAATACAAATAGTTCCCTCCTCCCACAAAACAACAAGTCAAGGATTTGTAATATTCATGCCTAAAGCATAGAGTGTTTTGCTTAATTCTATAAATAGAATCATGGTTAGCGCTGCAAGGTTCAGCAGTTTAATTTCTAGCTATTATCAAGCAAAAGTAATCCCTAAGTTTCAGATAATTTCTTTTTTCTCCATGTCAGGTATGCTTCTAAAACTGGATTAAAAATCATGAAAGTCATCAGATTTATTGACTGTGAATCCTCATACTGTTTTGTGAAAAATAGGTAAATCTCCCTAAAAAGATTCACATTTTTTTATGTATCATATAAACACATAAAAGTACCAAGTCTCAATACCAGGAGGCTTTCTGAGTCAGACCTACTGATACCAATGACATTACTGAAAAGCCAGACAGTTGGCAGAAAGTGCAAAATCATCCTGTGCTATTTTCACATTTTTCCTCTAAAATAAAGAGAGAGGTTTATACACGCAAGAGAAATTAGCTACGAGAAAAATACTGTGCACATCCATATTCAGTGCATAGATTAAAAGTAAAATAGTTGTTTGTCCCCTACAGTAGAAAAGGCTTTCCCATTCATCCTTGTGATAGATCTGCATGTAAAACCAAAATGAAATCAAATCCCTGCAGATGGCTCGTAAGTCACAAAAACTGTTTAATCCTTTAACTGCGTCCCTTTGGGAAGCCGGCCCCTGGGTAAGTCTCAATGTGTAATAAATATAACGTCAAATATTCTCTTAGATTTTTAGTAGAAAGCCTTCATTGACTCCAGCAGGGCCACCCACCCCCGCAGCCCCCCCGCTGCCACCTGTATTTCTTGTAAAGAGGTCTATGTTACTCCGGTGCCTTCATATGTACACCCACAGAGTTTGGTTGTAGTTTTTGCTTTAATAAGAAAAGTGTCAGTAACCGAAACTATACGTAAAAATCTTATCTAAAATTGATTGTGGCTCAAAGTCGTATTTTAAGAGTCAGCCAGGCAAATCTAAGCACATTTTTACAATGCTCTTTCTAATGGCTCTTACTAGAAAACAGTTGCATTTCAAGCAGGAATAAAATGAAAACAGACCTTGGAGGCTTAACCATTGAACAGATGCAGTAAATGCAGCTTTGGAAATATAGCTGTCACTTCAGATCTTTTATGCTGAGTACCTATATGAGCCAATTGCCAGAGCTGCTGGCATTATTATATTTCTGCAGTTCTGTTCAAAACAGACTCTGTAAGAACTTATAAAAACAGAGTAACATGCCTATTACGAACCTATTTTTAAATATTTCATTCTTTCTTGGTTTTCATTCTACTTAAATTTTTGAAGACTAAAACTGATCAGAACTTCTATAAGAAGGTACTTGTCTCTAGCACTGTGAAATCTTTCATTTGTGAGTTGCTAACGTCAAATCAAATCAGGAATTCTTGACATCTTTATTACATTAAAGCAATTCCTGATATTGACTCTTGGGAAGGATTTCATTTTCTGACTCTCTAAACTAGAAGTTGTACTTTTTTTTTTTTTTTTTTTTTAACACAGCGATGTGAGATTATTTTTCTCTTTACCCCTGCTGGAGGATATATATACATTTTTGTCAAATCTTTTTGAACAACACGGTTTGAACTGCATGGGTCCACTCATATCTGTGATGTATTTTTTCCTCTTTATGATTTCCTTAACATTTTCTTTTCTCTAGCTTATTTTATTATATAACAAATAAACATAAAAAACAAAATATACATTAACTGGCTTTATGTTATCAGGAAGGGTTCTGGACAACAGTAGGCTGTTAGTAGTCAAATTTGGGGAGAGTCAAAAGTGACATAAGGATTTTTGATTACAAGGAGGGTCAGTGCCCCTAACCCCCACACTGTTCAAGAGTAAACTATGATCATGTCAATACTAAATATAGCACCATGTATTTAATTGACTAATAACTGTATGTTTCTTTCTAAATAAATAATGTAATATTCTCTAACAATGTCTACCTAACTGAGTATTGTTTCATTTTTAAAGTAGAAAAGCTATACTGCAAGAAGCATCGTCACAAAAATCAGTGTATCAATTACTCATAGAATCTTGATCTCTAGTTCTTCAAACCAACTTTAAAATCCCTAACAATCTCTGTCTTCTACTCTATATACTAAATGTACATATACGTGACGTGATATTGTATTTGGATATATATCTGTCAAGATTTTTTAGTAGAAATATGACATAATAAAATTAATCAGTCACATTAATGACAATCCGAAATGATTCTGAACTATGCAGTCAGCTAACCAGTGGGCATGTTGTTTTCCTTTATAGAAAAAAAGAATCTGAAAGAAAGAAGAAAATACCCCAGAATTCCTCACAGAACAGTAAGTGCTTTCATGATACCATAATATGACTAGAGCCTCTATAAAATTCTACAAATTTCTTTTATAGAAATATTCGCCTTTCTATTTGGTAAGATAAGAGATTAATACAGCTGGCAAGTTTTAGAAGGAACCTTCTAAAAGTCAATCCCAATTTACTGGAGGAAGCTGAAAATCAGTTATCCTATAATCCTCTTAAATAAGAGGCCAAGGTAATCCTTGTGATACATCTATATGGCAGAACGTGTTTATGTTGATTCCATCCTATCTTTTGACTAGCACTGTATCATTTTAATTCTAAAGAAGAAAAAAATTAAGTAAAATTTAATCATCATGCCTCACATTCTCTGTATGTGCTAGAAAAATATATTCATTTTGAACAAAATTTTAAGAAGAATCAAGATGTTTGTTGTCTTTAAATTAGAATTATCAAAAAATAAAAAAAAAGGGGGGGGCAACCATCCGTAGGCTTTAAATCTAAAGGTTTCTCATTAGTACATTTCTAATATTCTCACAACTATGATTTATATTTCCTTATACAGCTATTAGAGAGTAATAATTGTTTGCCTAAATATGTTCCTAAATATGCTTTTTGTGAAGCAAAATTAAATTTTTATACCATTCTTTATGGTAGAATTTGTAACATTTTAATGATTTCCTAGATGCAAGCAATTACAAATTTTAAATATGTGAATATCAAAAATAATAAAGATGGAAAAGCAAAGTCCACATTGGTGAACCATGTTATCTCCCTTTTAATGCCATGGTTGTTTTCAAATGAGTTTGCAAACTCACTTCTAGGTTGAATTTTTAAATGACAGAACCATACATATTAGTTTTATATTCTTTATACAAGAAGCAGTTAATATTTATACCCCTCACAATTTCTTGGTCATCTTATAATTTCACTGTCAAGAGCCATCAATGGCTATTTTTCTGACCTATCTTTAAGTGATTGGGTCTATTATTCAGGTGTTACTTATAGAAGTTGTTTCGTTTGGATTGTACTTTTCATAACTATATTAAATTCGGATTTAGTACGGCATCCTTTGGAAAGAATTGATGCAAGTATTTAGGTCTTCTGCTCATTTGGGGCAATCCTAGAGAAAATGATATGCATGTTTCTGAGAAAGAAAACATGCAATTTCTTGGTGTGTTTGTGCTTTGTGGGAGTTTTCCTTTTAGCTTTTATGGTCTTTTTTTTAACAACTACATGCTAAATTACTCCTAAAAAACTGTAAGGAAAAATTACTAACTCAAGCCCAAATTTAAAAATAGAGTTTATGCCTTAATGATTTTATAAAATATTTTTGAAGAGAAATACTCTGAATTAAAACAATATTG
Organism: Prionailurus viverrinus; assembly: GCF_022837055.1. NCBI lineage: Eukaryota > Metazoa > Chordata > Mammalia > Carnivora > Felidae > Prionailurus > Prionailurus viverrinus. The sequence goes on from NC_062567.1 coordinate 99,646,903, forward strand.
TCAAAACACTAGAGGTGTCTTAATATAGGTCTTTTTCCAAAGAGTTCATGAATTAGGGATGTCAGTACATAAAATAAAGCATGATAGAAAGTGAAGACATTGGATAATGCAGTATTTTTCTTGTCTTTAATCTATAGAATATGTGTCTGTGTTGCAAGTCCATGAATAATAAATTAGTTTTTACAATTTGTATTGTAAATCAAGCCTTATAAATTAGCATAGGAAAGCCTTACAAACCTATAGTTTTGCCTCAAAGCTCATAGCTTAAGAACAATTTGGTAATTGATTAGAATATTACTAAAGATCTTTAGAGCACATTACACTTATATTTCACAGAAAAAATATGCTTAAAGATAAGAAAAATAAGAAAAGGACCTTTGGAAATTGTATCTTAAAATAATAACTTTTCACTATTACTGAACAAATGTCCGGTGGTACTTTCAAAAACTCTAAGGGTTGGTTCTCTGCAGACAGAATATACTGGATAGTGATGATTGATGATAATGATAATAATAATAATAACAACAACAACAAAGAGGATACATTTAAAAAAAGCACTCAGATGCTCAGGCATTCTTCTTGGAAACTATTCACATTATCATAGATCTACTAAACCTCTTTAAATACTACTGGGAGTTGATGCTCTCACTCAAAGCATGATTATTGTTAACAATCTCTCTTTGCTGGTACACCAAATAGAACAAGAGGTTTTCAGAAGACAAGTCTTAAGAGAAAATAGATTTTAACTAGAAAAGTGTTTTGTGATTCACTAGTAAATAAATGTTATTTGCAAATGCCCCTACAACTTTCAATTAGTCAAACCATTCTCTATGTGGAATAACACGTCCTTATAATCAAAGAGTATTGGGCTATGTGTGTGTATGTGTTTGCATGTAACAGCACGGAGTTAAGAGAAATTTCTCTCTAGTCCAGTATATTCATTTTACAGGCATTATCTTCTCTACTATCCTCGTTTATAGAGGGCCAGAGAAGTCAATTCATTTATCTAAGCTCTCATATCTAGTGACAGAATCAAGAAAAATTCTGGCTTAATTAACCACCATTTTTTTTTTCCTGACAAATTAGCTGAAAGTACTTGTATAAAAACTGACGGTCTTAGATTGGCTCAAGAAACCTGTTCTCAAAACTTAATTTTTTTCCACCAAAATGCTAATCAAATTCTATATTGTCTCTCTGACTAAAACTGTATTTTGATAAGCTCGTTAGAATGTTAATAGAAGAGAGAATTATACACAGAGTTAGAGTCTGAATTTGAGTCTTGGCTTCACCCATCTCCCTGTCTCTTAGTAAGGAATACTGGAGCACAGAGGGAGATCACTCAACTAAAAAACAAAAACAAAAACAAAAACAAAAACAAAAAAACTACCAGATGATAATAATATATAACAATAATACACACATACAATCTATCATCAGCAATAGTTAAGCAATTACCTCAGTGATTCATTGTTTTCCTATCTAAATAATGGGGGGAAAATTGCCCAATCTACTTCCCAAGATTCCCTGAGATCACATTAGATATATGAGTATAGTGATGTTTAATTATAAATTTTAGTTATTATGGAAAACCTTAGATTACTATAAAAAGACTTCCTTTGTATGAAGTTTTCCTTTACTGCTTTGGGAGTCCAATATATCATTTTACAAACAGTGTGTTGATGACGAAACCTAAGTCGTTCATTACTGTCTGCCCTAGACAATAATGGTCCTCCAGAAAAAATTTCCCTTTTCCTTGAATTTATAATCTAATCAGATGATGATATTTTATTTAGTTATCAAAAGAACACTTCCTATGTTATCACAGTTTTGTAGATTCATGAAAATGAAAAATGAAAGCTTTATAATGTTAGTCTAGTTAGTAAGCAGCAGAGTTAGCATTTGAACTCAGGTCTGTCTAACTCCCCCTTTCCCTAAACACATCACAAAGTGAAGTGACGGCAAAGCATATTGCATTTTCCTGTGTGAATGATGGCATAGTGAGAAGAGATGGAAGCAGAGAATAGATCTTTTTCAAATGTCATTGGTCTGTGTAAAATACTGGGTGCACCTATGGTATCACTTTTCCTTATCACTTATCAATAAACATTAAATTGAATCATGTGCATTGATTCTTCAGATGACAAAATTAAACCATGGTAGGAGAATTTAATTATTAAAGACAACTATCTTTAGATAGGAAGAGTAGAAGTAAAGTTGAAATGGATAATAGCCATAAGTATAAAAGGTCACCTACAGGCACAGAACTATGTTTATTTTGTTTGTAAAGAGTATTCCCACAAAATAGATGCTCCCAATTTGTGCTTCCCAGATATCTTATGCTTACTACATTATCTGGACTTATCTCCTTTAAAATCTTTGCTACTACTTTGGAAATTCATTCCTTTATTTCTTCTTTCTTCTTTATTTAATAGTTGCCATTGAGTACCTACTGCATACATTTTCCCGAGTGTTGGTGTTACAGGAGTAAACAAAGCATAGCCTCTGTCATCAAGTAGCTTACATTTAGTATAATCACAAATACTGGAATGTTCACTACATGGAGAGAATAATAGTACTTTGACTTACAGTAAGAGACTATCTTTTTAAGATATTCATCTGACTAACCATAATCAGAATCAGTATGTTTTTATTTAATAAATGATTGACAGTTTTTCACTCTCTCTGGGACATTGGGTAAGATAGGTTTCCTGCAGTCATTATTACTCATGATAAAAAGCTAAAACATATTTAATGACTTAGTTATATCCTAGGATACTAAAGAATGAGAACTCACCCTCTGTATTTGAATTCCAGCTTCACTGCTTATTAGCTTTGGGACATAGGGCTATTTAGTAGATAGACCTCTAGATGTTTTAATTCCTTCAATGACTGATTGAGATAGTTAATTGAGTTAAAGATGTGCAGTGACTTTGGTTATATAACAGTATTTTGTTGACAGTAGGCACTATATACAGCTAGCTGTTATAATTACTGATAGAGTCTGTCCAATAATTCTAGAAACAATCTTTAATTTGGATATTCGCATTGATATTTGCCTTTATTTTCTCCTGAAAGCTGCGTCATCTTTCATGACTCTGAAATACAACTTATGAAAGAGATACAGTAGAAATGCTTTAAAATCAACAATATGTAAAGCCTTAAGTTAATAAAAGGTTAAAATGAATGATTCATCCATTTGAATAATTTATGCTAATTTTGATCTGTTCTAACATTCTGATTTATTCACTTATTTGTCTGCACCAGGTCATTATTTTAGACTGCATTATTTATTTTTGTAATTAAGAATGTTGGCAGTGGATGAAAGAGCTATGTTCAAGTTCTCTTTCTGCCACATACTGGCTATATGACCTCAAGAAGACAATTTAACTTCTTCCTCAATGTCCTCATCTATAAAAATGAAGATAATGAATTATATTTTGTAGGTTTGAGAATTCCATACATCTTATGTGTTTATTACAGAAGTTAGTACAATAATATAAACAAATAGTAATTTGTTGTTATGTTGCTATTAAAGATATCTACTTTGCAATATTAAAGAGACACTCTCTTAAAATTATATAAAAAAAAAATAGGGGCCCCCTGGGTGGCTCAGTCGGTTAAGCGTCCAGCTCTTGGTTTTGACTCAGGTCACAATCTGGTGGTTTTGTGATTTCGAGCCCCGCATCTGCTGCCAGTGGGGAGCCTGCTTGGGATTCTCTCTCTTCCTCTCTCTCTCTACCCCTCCTCGACTTGTGCTATCTACTTGTGCTGTCTCTGTCTCCCTCAAAATAAATAAACCTAAAAAAAATAAAATTATTAAAAATATACAAGTCTGCAAAGAACAAAGAAAATGTGAAGGAAGAAAGAAGAGATGTGGAGGATGGTTTGAATACAGGATAAAATTTGGTTTTAATACAGTAGGATGTGGACATGCTCTAGGAGGGGTCCACCATGAGCCCTCTCCTTGAAGACCTCTTACTCTGTAAAGCAGATACTGAAACCACACAAGGTCAAGAGCATGACTCCCCTGCAGGGAGGTCAAAAGACTTGAAACATTTCGACAGTCTTCACGGCCCTATTATAAGTAAAGCTGAATCGGTACACATTATGAGGTGAACGTTACCAAAAAAGGCTTTCTACCCTACCATGAAATTACTTCCTTTGGAGTACCAAATGGGGTTATTTTCTCCACAGAAAATAAACCTCACCAAACTGTAGGCTGAACAGGCTTCCAAAAATAAAATACATCCAACATATGTTATTACATAAACCATTTTAAAGTTAAGGATAGTTTTATGCCATTGCATGGCAAAATGATACACCCTCCTTCCAAAAAATTACATAAAAACATGCGTGTGATATTGGAAATTAAAATCACAACATTTTTTTACCAAGGAAATCTCAGAAAACAAAATTTCACATTCCGCTGGTTTCCCTATGATAAAGAATTGTTTATGAATTTTCTCTTCAGTTTTGTACATCAATTATTTTCTGTTAATTTTACATCTACCATTGTACTTGGCTTTGTTGTTTGAGTCATTCTTTTGCAAACGCCATAAAAATCTCTTTATAATACTGACACTGAGCACCAGTACTAATACCACTCCCTCTTAATGTCGAATCTTGTTCTGCCTCTAAAGATAAGTATATCCAATCTTAGTAATCATCGTTTCTATATCAGCAAAATGCGATTAGCAGTAAATATCTTCTCATTTTCCTCCTCTTTAAAATGTAATCCTGGGGCACCTGGGTGGCTCAGTCGGCTAAGCGTCCAACTTCAGCTCAGGTCACGATCTCACAGTTCATGGGTTCGAGCCCCGCGTCGGGCTCTGTGCTGACAGCTCAGAGCCTGGAGCCTGTTTCAGATTCTGTGTCTCCCTCTCTCTCTGACCCTCCCCCATTCATGCTCTATCTCTCTCTGTCTCAAAAATAAATAAACTTTAAAAAAAATTTTAAATGTAATCCTTACATAAAGAGCAATTTTCTTTCCCAAAATACAAAAAATCTGGTTCAGCATATGTTCCATTGTATATCTGAGCAATTTATCTCATGTTATTATGGTTAATATAATTGCTTAACCCTGCTATTGTTTTCATCTTCCACTTCCAAAAGAATCCTGGCAAAGTCTATGTTAATGAATTGGCATGAAATGTTTCGTGAGGAAATAATGTCTCTAAGCAAATGCTCAACACGCATGACCCCCAACGTGATAATATCTGGGATTTTCAGTAGTCTGAAGTGTCTTGCAAGAAATAATTCTTAGCAGCAGTTTTGCAAGTTGGTCAGAGTTTTCTGCTTATCCATTTTATGTTTGCATCTAGCATACACACAATATGCCATAACATTTCCTGGGAAGTTATTTCTTTTTAATTAGGAATGTAATGTTTGAAGTGTGAAAGATTTGGCCTTGGCTTTTCCTACTGTTTTGGACTTTAAAATACTTTTTTTTCTAATTTTAAAGGAGATTTTCTTAATGCCCTCGATTTATATCTTGGAGCATTTATCTATGTGGTAATACTAATAATAATGTTGTATTATAGAGTACACGCCTTTTCATTTATCTGAATTAGGCCTCTTAACATAATTCCAGAAAAAAATGGGTTTGCCTCATTGTGTAATTATTAACGTATCCATTATTCTCAATGAGGCTAAGATTTGGACAGTTATCAATATGGGTTACAAAGGTAGAGCAAAGTTTGTCACTGAGTCAGTGGAAATAATGGAGAAAACAGGTGGTCCCCAACCTACCAAAGAGTTACTAACAAAATGCATTTTAAGCTGTTTTCCTTTCCATTTCATGAGATGGATATTTACCTAAAGTGGTCGCACAAACCCATGAAAACCCGCAGTCTACGTTGAACCACAGTATTTGCAGGCTTGGGGATGGGAACTAGACGAGTGTGAGGAAGACAGGAGCACCATGTTTCTCCATTTTTGCTGATACTCGATTGATCCCGCCCAAAATGTGGACAATGAGTTAAACTGGCTTTCCACACCGACTTCTCTCTTTCTCACCTTGGCTTGTTACCTGATGTGCGTCTGCTCCTGATAGGATATTCTCTAGCTGCCTTTTCTTTAAAGTGGCGTTGGTTTCCAAAATCCCGGCCCCACTTTTCTCTTGATCAAAATGTGTCACTGTGACTGGTATGAGGAAACCTCTCAGAAGAAAGGAAGTGAATCAAAGTATTTACACCAGCCGTGCATTCTCCCTGCTCCCTCCACACCCTACCCACACAATTGTTAAACCAAACAAACAAGTGACAAAGGATCTTAGGCAGTGTGAGATCCTGAAGCGAATTTAAATCATATGGATGGAGAGAGTTGGGGACAGACACCGCAGGCTCCGGATGCAGCACCACTGCGCTGCTCTTGAGGTGTTGTGTTTCCTTCCGGGCCTCTACACAGGAGTCCAGAATTCCTTTATTTTAATACCTTCAAATTCTCCCAGGGGGTTTTTGAGGTTTGTGATTAAAGCTCCCTCAATGAAGTATAGTAAGCTAGAAATTATCTGTGCTCTATTTCTCACGTTATGTAATGTACACAAGTATCATTCACCTACCTTGTAATTTTTAAAATTTGTTTCAAATACCCCAAATATAAAACCATCAATTCATGTAGTAAATATTTAAGTATCCCTTCCACATGCAGGAAATTCCTTTGTTTGTACCAGTAGTCAGTTCCGGCTGCTGTAATGAACTATTTCGTAGGCTGGGTGGCTTATAAACAACAGAAATTGACTTCTCACAGCTCTGGAGGCTGGAAGTCTGAGATCGGGGTATCATTCTGGTTGTGTGCTGGCAGAAGCCCTCTTCCATGTTGCAGACTTCACCTCGTATCCTCACGTGGCGGAAAGAAGGCGAGATATCTCTCGGGGTTCCTTTCATAAGGGCACTAATTCCCCCCATGAGGGTCCACTCTCATGACCTAATCACCTCCCAGAGACCCTCCACCTCCTCATACCATCACAAGGGTGTTAGGATTTCAGTGTGTGAGTTGGGTGGGGCGGGGGAGAGGATGCAAGCATTCAATCCATTACAACCATCTATTCCATTCATCCTATTTGACAGCTTAGATCAAGGAAATCATCCACAATGTTTAACAGTCAATTTCTATTATAGTTATGTTTGAAAATATATGGTTTCAATGATCCCCCCACTAGTGTTGATCAGACAAATGTTGTCTTCTTTCTGGGCTGGCATCAACAATTATGAGATGGCATGGTGAGGCCAGGCCAGCCTATTTGCACCTTATTTTCCCAGACAGCTGGTTAGGTAGCCCCAACGAGCCCCTATCTCTGTCCTAAGATTACCACACAGCAGTGGCCACTATTGCCTGAACACTTACTTTCTCCGAGTGCTTTTTATGTAATTTCTCTGAGAAGTTTATATTCATAGTTCATAAACTGCAGAGATTCTGAGAGGCAAACTAACTTCCTTAACGTCACACAGCTTATAATTTTTTATCCTGATGCAGACTCGGGTCTACACAAGGCTGAAACCTCTACTCTTAGACACACAAATTTCTTAGACTTATACCAGAATGATGTTTCAAGAGTTTCTCTTTGCATGAGAAGGAGAACTCCCTCAGTATGGTAGGCAAATCTCTTTATCCCAGACCCTAGCACAGAGTAGGTGCTCAATGCTAGTTGAACCAAAGTGATGACCCTCTTAACCCAGATCTATCATAGAGCTGGCTTTATCGAAAGTTCTCTTTTCTCTTACTTTTCCTCACTTAAAGCTAGATTTATCTACATCCTGAAAAACTCCATTACAATAAGCTTTTATTTTCAAGGGCTGTATCTTTAGCCTTATACAAATATATTATTTATTTTTCACTTTTTGTGAGAAAATACGCATAGAATTTATTGTTTTAACCATTTATAATTGTACAGTTCAGTGGCATTAAGTACATTCACACTGTTGTATAATCATTACCAACATCCACCCCCAGAACTTCTACATATTTCCAAACTGAAATTCCATACCCATTAAATAATAACCCCCCATTCCCTCTCTCCACAGCCCCTGGAAACCACCATTATCTTACTTTCTGTCTCTATGCATTTGACTATTCTAGATACCTCATATAAGTGGGGTCATGGAGTATTTATCCTTCTGGGTCTGACTTATTTCACTCAGCATAATGTCTGTAAGGTTTACCCATGTGGTAGCATCTGTCGGAATTGCCATCTTTTTAAGGCTCAATAATTCCTTTGTGGTATATACTGCATTCTGTTTATCCATTTACCTATAATTTATTGTATGCTATAGTTGTCTTAAGTGGAATTTTTTTGTGTGAATTCCCTAACTAAAGATGCAAATACAGGAATGTAATGTTTGTGGCTTCTAGGACATCTCTTTTTTTATATCATAAACTCTAAAATTAATCACAGAAAACTAGCTCAGTATAGGCAATCAGCAAAAGACACAAATGAGTTTAAGGTAATTTAGGGTGTCTGAGTCATAAATATGCCACGTTTTAACTGCTCAGACTAGAATTAGCCTGTCTTCATTGGATTATCTGATGTTTTTATACACCAACAGTTCTTAGAAGATTTATAAAGCTAGGGGTATCTTTATATTGACTTTTCTCTAAAAATAAATGAATAATAGGGAGAGGGTTATTGATTCAAAACAGAAATGCAAATTTATAACCTTCGACTTTTGTAATACTACCATTTAACTTCTCATCTGCCTTATGAAATGTTATGGCCCAACACTTACTGGATTAATCTTAAATCAGTAAGCTCTTTCATATTTTCTTTTTCTTATATATATATTTTTTAACGTTTATTTTTGAGACAGAGAGAGACAGAGCATGAACAGGGGAGGAGCAGACAGAGAGGGAGACACAGAATCTGAAACAGGCTCCAGGCTCTGAGCTGTCAGCACAGAGCCCGACGTGGGGCTCGAACTCACGGACCGTGAGATCATGACCTGAGCCAAAGTTGGACGCTTAACCGACCAAGCCACCCAGGCGCCCCGAGCTCTTTCATATTTTCAATAAGCATTCCTTAGATGCTTACTAATAATTCTAAAGCTAGCATTTATTGAGTGTGAGATACACACAATACACATGTATTTATCCGTGTCTGTCTTCTCTCAGAAAAGCTTTATCACCATCCTACAGATAAGGAATCTGAGGATCAGAAAGATTAAATGATTTTCCCAGTTAATAAGTATCAGAGTTGGATTTTGAGATCAGAACTTCTTGGAGCAGGACTCTTGCTTGCTGACACCTCACACTACCCCCTGTATACCATGCATGGAGCTATATGTAGGGCAAAACACTATCTCCACGACAAAGTAATTTACATTACAGTAGAATGGATGGACATTCTAAATTAAATACAATAGTATGAAGATAAGAAATACTTGGAAGCCAGCAGGTAGACATGGCTTAACACTGCCTGAATAACTTAAAAAGGAAAGTGGATTCCATACGGACCTTATATGACTTACTTCCATGCTGGTTTTCTGCTTTCATTGTTAAGGAATTAGTTAAGCACATGGTATATGGTAATGTAAGGGAGGAGGCTGTAATGAGATCATGAAGGTCAAAGTAAAGGGCTTGAAGTTTATCTGTAGCCCACGGAAAATCATTGTTTTAATGCTTTTCTTGCTGTTTTTTGCGTTTAATCGCTCATTCTGTAGAAGCCTTGATAATAGAATAATAGTAGCAATAAAAAAAGATAAGTTTAAGAAAAATAATCCTTTTCTTAGCCTCTGTTAGGTTTTTTTAGCATTATAGAAACGAGTAAAGAAGTAAGTGTACGACCTTGCCTCTTATCCAGAACTATCACATCTCTTAGGTGATCCTCAAGAGTACGATCTATAACATTTTGTTATTTTCTGACCTGTTGGGTGAGGCACTAAAACCTGCTTCCCAGGCCTGTGTTGCTTCAAATTACTGTAGTGAGGAAATTTCACAGTGCTGTCATGCTTTTGGTTAATACAGTTTTGTGTTTTGCTTGGGAAAGACTATTCTGATAGTGTCCTATTGATTCAGATGTTTTCTGACAGTAGCTGCCTACCAGGTTTGCCTTCATTGACTTTTCAATGTTCTGTTACAAATAACTTGCATGTACAATTTGATACTGAAGGACAAAGAAGGTTCCCCACTGTGCATGAAGTCGGAGCAGCCCTGAGCGTGGGGTGGTGAGTGTTTATTATCATTCTAAAAATCACCCACTTGTCCAGGGCTGCTGCCATAAAAGAGCTGTGTTTTCTCTGTTACTCTTTTTTCTTCTCCTCTTTGTTTCATTTTCCCAGACATTCCAGTGTACCTCTTATTCTTGAAAGGCTTAAACTTCGTTCTTATAAATCCTCCATACTCACTGAAACTTCAAATATAAAATCACAGGTGTTTTCTTATTTTTTTGCACACCTGGAATCCAAAATAGCTTGAATTCAAAGTACTTGTTTTATTATAAATTTTAAAAGATATCGTGTGGGGCACTTGGGTGGCTCAGTCAGTTGAGCATCCAACTCTTGATTTTGGCTCCAGTCACAATCTCAGGATTGTTGGAATTGAGTGCCATGTGGGGCTCCATGCTGAGCATGGAGACTACTTGGGATTCTCTCCCTCTACCCCTCTCCCCACTGGTGCTCTCTCTCTCTCTCTCTCTCTAAAAGATAAAAATATATAAAAATTAAAAAATAAAAGATCTGTTTTTGATTTTCCTAAAATTGCAAATGGTTAGAAATAGTAATGTTATAATAATAAAATAACTACAGTGTATTAAATCCCTACCTTCCTCAAGCTCTGTGCAGGTTTTACATGTCACCTATAATTCTGCCAACTCTACAAGGTAGATGTCATTACTTCATTTTACAGATGCAGAAACTAAGACTCTGAGAGATTGGTCACTTGCCCAAGACAATAATAATTCCATCTTTCTGATCATGCTTGACTCCTGGTTATCTAAAATGAGAGCACTATTGTTTGGGTTTGCAGAGCACTTCACACTTTGTATAGCAGTTTTATATATGGCACCGCTTCAACCTCACAAAAGTGGTATGGATACTTTGCAATTCATCTTACTTCTTGGGAGACCATTTATAGGCTCGAGATTCAGAAATGGATTATGGATTTTTGTGTGTAAAATAGTTCCCTTTATTAAGGTGGCTAGAGAACTTGCCTGTTGATGCCCTTGAAGAATTTTTGAGATTATGCTTACCCCGGCAATACTTGCCTGAAGAAGAAGCCATAGTAATGTTTTTGAAACCAAACTTCTATGCCCCAGAAAACTGAGTAGGAAATATATACATAGCTATTTTCTGCTGTCTGTTAGGATGCCATCTCATGGTGACTTTGTCCTTAAAGACAGTCTGTTTCCATATCTCCATATAAACCAGAGCACCCTAGTAATTCAATATACCTGAATAAACATGGAGGGGGAGAGACAAGTACAAAGAGACACAGAGAGAATATCTTACAGTATTACACAAAAAGTAGGTAACACGAAAATGGGCAGTCAGTATATTTCTGTCTAATATGTAGTAGTTCCAAAACCCAATGACATCAGAGTCTCTGAAGGAATGTGGGATGGGAAATAACAACTGGACAATGGGAACAACAAACAAAAAGGTTGGAAGATTAAACAGAGGAAAAACGAAAACAGATTAAGCAACACGTATACTACCCTCCAGCCCCATGGAAACACAAAACCGCCCTACTCACCATTCCAGAAAGTACAATGTTCTTTCAAACACCAGAAGTTTAGCTCAAGAGCTTGGCCCTAGTTTTTCTGACCTTACATCTTCCTAAGCTGAGTTAGTTTCTCCCAGTCTTTTATATTCCCAGAGCATCTAGGACGTGGCTCTAGTGCAGCATCCATCTGATATGCTGGTTATGAGCAAAATCAGCCATCCTTATGGGAGCCTAGTCCTCTCCTCGATCCCACCATCCCAGAAAGCAATACAGCACTTTGAGCACAATGCTTAGCACACAGTACATGATTCTAGTCAGTCATTCAACAATACCAGACCCTATGCCAGTACTGAGGGCTAGACTCAAAGAATGTTTGAAGCAAAGAAGAAAGGAATGAAGAAGGTAGGGGAGAGAGAAATGAAAGACTTAGGACAGGAAGAAAGGAAAGAAGGAAAGCAGGCCAAAGATAGAAGGAAAAAATGTAATGATTTACTCTCTCACATAGTATTTCATATAAACTTTTCTTTCAGTGAGGAAATCTATTTGAAAAAATAAATATTTCAGAGTGTTTCAGAACTCACAGTGGAAATGAGGGGAATGAGTTTTATATAAGACTAGAAGTTAAATCTTAGATAGTTTTTTCTCCACTAATTTGGAAGTTTATTTTTCTTATTACCAAAAGATTTCCATTTTCATACATGAAAAGACAAGATCTTTGTTCACTCCTTAGCTAACAAATTTTAGAAACAGACTTTTTAATATGTCTTTATGTCTTTGTTCCATTAACAAAGAAGTCAGAAGGCAAGAGAATTTATCTCCCAATCTGCAAATTACTGCATTGAAAACTTCTAAATATGCAAAACCTACCGTGTGTGTGTGTGTGTGTGTGTGTGTGTGTGTGTGTGTGTGTGTGTGTGTGTGTTTTCTTTTTGGTCTCTGTGAGACTGATAATGCTAATTTACACCAGTGCTCCTAATACGAACTAATGATTCCCCATGTAAATACCACTTACTATCCATTCCCCTGCTAATGTACTCTGAAGTTCTAGTTTCTTCCTTTTTATCCCCCAGCCCTTCCCTCATCAATCCTAAGAAAACCCCTGATTTTTCTATTGCTTCTAGAACTTTGAGGGGTTACATGCTTCCATTCTACTGCTTTTCAAAAATTCTAATTAAAAATTCAGGGGTAGAGTGTGATCAGAGGAGGATTTTTGCTCTGCTTAATTACAGAAACTTGATGCCAATTGCCATAATTGTGGGCAGATAATGTATTAAATAAGGCTGATATTTTACCTTTCTTCCTATCTTGCTGCTATTTAAACACATATCCCAGTAACAATAATTAGCAGTCACTAAAGGCAAGAAGATAAACAGAAAAATAAATCTTGAGAAAAAGAATCAAGAATGATTTTTGAATACTTATTATAACACCTTAAAATTCGTTAAAATCCTTTCCCAGTATCTGAATCAGATCTGACACATGCCCCGCTATCTGTTAAAGTCTACAGGACAGTCACTTATGCAACGACAATGGAACATTTTAGTCTGTGTATTTACACACATAGAAGATGCTCTGTGAATTGGTTTGAATTTTCCTTCCTTTAAGTACCTTATGGTTTAATTGCTAATGAGCAGAAAATTGAAAAAGATGGAAAAAGGGAAGAGGGAAAGTTAGCGCTCTAGATAAAGGGTTGAAGAAATTATAAAAGAACAAAGTAATTATTCATGAGATAGAGAGGAGATATTTCCCAAAAATGAATTACATTATGGATTGGAAGGAGCAGACCACACACATACACAACCATGTGCCTGCACGTATGATCCACACACAACAAACGGACCACATCATGCACGCACAAAGATGCGCACATGTGCAGACTCTACCACACACACACCCTTCACACAAAAGCGCTTGTACATATGCTCACAAACACACACGGATACAGCAAAGTTATGCTCCCATTTAATTAGTTAGGCACACAGCATTTTATGAGAAGCATGGTATCCCCAAAGGATAGTAGTGTATCTCGTGATAGCTTCCCTTGCTCCTAGCACCCCAGAGGAGGCTCATAACTGCCTCCTCTAATGACATGCGGTGAGACTTGTAAAGCTCATCTCTTTTTGCAGCACTGCATTTTTATATACCAGTGTACAGAATCATTCCAGAAAATCTTGAATTTATAATCTACGTGCTTCGGCTTAACAGTAAGTGTCGCATCTTTTGGCTCTCAAACCAAACTCAGTGATATCTAGGCCATGTCATCATCTAGAGAGAGCAGACAGAGTCAGTGCCCAGGAGCCAAGAGCAATCCTGCATTTCTTTGCATTAAATGTTGTGGGTTCTACTTAGTCGAATACTGACTTCATACAATGGAAATAATAACTCTTAACCAATAAAACCACATCTGGGACGTAAAAGACACTCAAAAATAGTAATGGAGAAGAGTGAGGCATATTGTTACCTCTTTGTTACAACTGATGATTTCCAGCTCATCTTGGTTTGGTTGGTTTACCTGACAAATCCACTGGCTTAGACTCTAAATAAGCAAATTGCATTTTCCAATTTGGTTATCTTCTAGTGTTCTCACATTAAAAAGGGCTACTGAGTCCACATTAATAGGTCTTTGAAATCTGAATAAAACCTTAAAACTTTCAAACATAGATCAGAAGTACACATTGCCTAAGTTCATTTATTTATTTCCTTGATGTAGTCAATAGCATATGCTTTTTGATCATATATCGATACACAAGAGAAAACTTTCTGCCATGAAAACCCACTTTGGTTGTAAGATTCACCCCAGTTTATAAAAATAAACATTTCATTAAAGAACATATTTTAAAATATTTGAGATGTTAAGAGCATAATGTTATATAATACAGATGTTGGTTAAAAGTAGTTTTATGTTAGGGGTGCCTGGGTGGCTCAGTCGGTTGAGCGTCTGACTTTGGCTCAGGTCATGATCTTGCAGTCTGTGAGTTTGAGCCCCGCATCGGGCTCTGTGCTGACAGCTCAGAGCCTGGAGCCTGCTTGGGATTCTGTGTCTCCCTCTCTCTCTGCCCTTCCCCTGCTCATGTTCTGTCTCTCTCTCTTTCAAAAATAAATAAAAATTTTTTAAAACAGTAGTTTTATGTTATTTAAAATCCTATACCTCATGCCTATCCTTTTTGTTCAGAGGTCCCCTCTACGAATATACTGTCCTTGCATGTATTGAATTCTTAAAGTTGACTTTAAATGCTGCTTCCTATATTAAGCAGAAAAAGAGAGTCCTAGGACTCTGGGATTGGAATTCAGAGATATGTACTTCATTGCCATCTAGTTATTAAAAATACTAGGAAATTATATTGATATAAAGCTATTTTTAACAGTAGGTTCTAGGTGGTTTTTTTCCAGGGTCAATTAAGCTTTAAGCTGGTTTACCTGGAGTACCAAAGAGAACAATTTCTTATAAAGCTAAGATCATATAAAAACCATAGCTTTCCAAACAGTTTTATATGAACTTTGATGCAAATACATAACAATATATGAACACAAGCAAGGCCACAGATGATTCTCTCTAGCAGTTAGTTTGGAAAGAGATCTCGTAGATTTGTGGGGGGTTCCAGGTTAAAAAAAAAATCCATACCAACTTTACTTCATGTTCAGTGGTGGAAAAAGGCAGGATATCAGGATGTGGGCATCGGGTCCCAGACTTGAAACATTCACTTAAGCTTCCCCAATTTTTTATCTTAGTGTGCACCCA
This sequence comes from Prionailurus viverrinus, assembly GCF_022837055.1. Classification (NCBI taxonomy): domain Eukaryota; kingdom Metazoa; phylum Chordata; class Mammalia; order Carnivora; family Felidae; genus Prionailurus; species Prionailurus viverrinus. The sequence continues at coordinate 99,662,294 of NC_062567.1, forward strand.
CCCTAGGATCAAACTGCCCTTGGCCTCAAAAGGAGACTCAGAGAACATATTTGTTAAAGACTACACCCGCCAAGCAGGAACTGCTGTAGACTATGTTATGTACCTCCACATTTCAGGGTTGAGTGTAATCATTTGGCAGTATCCACTCAATACTTTTATTTACACAAGTGCACCCCCATGCAGCAAACCTAAAAGTGGAAGGCAGGAAGTACAGATCATACGTAGAACTCCCGCCATGCTTTGGACTTCACTCTTATTCATTTGAGTTGTAGTCGTAAAAAGCCAGGCCAGAAATGACCTTTGATTATTTTATGAAACCCAAACACACTTGTCAAACCCAACCATGCAAAACGGCACAAATTAAGTCAACTTTCACTCTGGTTTCGTGCCAAATGGAATGAAGCCTCTGGTGGGCTGGACAGCTCTATTTCCTGCTTTCAATTTCGGAGAGTCCAATTAGTAAATCAAACTTTCAAAAGCTGTCTAAAATAATTAATTAGGTCATAATTACTCAGAAGCATATTTTATAGTGTACTCTAATCTAGTATCTGGTCTAAATGCTTGAAAAGGGTATCAATTTCATTATTAAAGAATTAATTATAATTGGGCCTAATCCTTCGGTGATAGAGGTTGAAAAAAAAATACTCTAGGGATAAACTGTTCACATATGTGAAGTAGATAAATTCTTCCAGAGCTTGAGAGCTAGTTGTGCTCTGGAATTATTTGCTGCTTATAATATTATTCCTTTTTTAAAACCTTGTAGACATTACTCAACAAATAAATGCCTCATAGGAAAAAAGGGCCCTCGGTCTAAATGTGTTTATCATGTTTGGACAACTGATTTTCCTCCTACTCTATCCCAAACATTTTCAGTAATCAGTACATTGATACCATAAAAGATGAAGAAAATGCATATGCTGTCAGCCACTATATTAAGGAGTTTTCCCACTTTATCTTATTTAGTCTAATAATAATTATGTGAGGAATGTATCCTTTCTACAGATTGAGGAGCAGAGGTTCAGGGAGACTGATTTTTGCAGAGTTAGTAAGGGCAGGATCTAGGAATTGAATTCAGGCCTATTTCATTCTAAACTTCACCCGATTCCTACTATTTCAGTGTTCGTCCCTGGTAGCATGTGTTTCTGAGGGTTCATGAGTACCAAGACACCATTTTAAAAAATGTTCTTATTTCATTTCAGTAATAATGTGAAAATGTATGTATCTTACCATTTATGAATACAAAACAGCTACTTGGAAGTGATTATTTTAAAATGGAAGATATTTTGGGGCGCCTGGGTGGCTCAGTTGCTTAAGTGTCCAACTTCAGCTCAGGTCATGATCTCACGGCTTGTGGTTCCAGCCCCACCACTTGAAACACCACTTGAAACTAGAGCCTGCTTCACATTCTGTGTCTCCCTCTCTCTCTGCCCCTCCCCTGCTCAAGCTCTCTCTCTCTCTCTCTCAAAAATAAACATTAATTTTTTTTTTTTTAATGGAAGACATTTTAAGAGAATACAACGTTGGTTGTTAAGTCATGATTTCTCAAACTGCCACTGCCCCCAACTCTACTGGAGAAATCATCAAAGATTATTCTTTTTTTTTTTTTTTTTGAAAGACACCTCATAGGCCTCATGCTTACGAAACTGTGTTCTGCATGGCCACAGACTATTCCTTGTGGATCCTTGAGTATTTTTAATTAATTCTTCAAATTCCAGGTTGTATTTGTTTATTTCCATAGCATTAATGATGTTTATGACCTATATGTTACAACATCAACAGATGTACAGAAATATTTAGTCATGAACTCAAGTTTGGTTTGTATCAATGTACATTATGGGAAATGTTATATGACCAACCAACCATTAGAAGCCAACATAAGCATCTGAAACAAGAGCAGTTATTAAGTTAAATGATTCTTAGGGAAGTAATTATTGCTGTTTTATGGATTTAATATTATTATTACTTAATTTTAACCTGATTGCTAAGTTCTCTTTTATATATTATTTGCTCCTGGTTTACATACATTTTAATGAGTTCCATGAAGCCTGCTGTGATAATATCTCTGTCGCTTTAATGTGCTAGCACAGTATGCTTTTATTTGACAAGTAGCTTTTTTCAACTGACATTTTAATGCCACATTCACAAGAAATCAAGCAGAAATGCTAAATACTATTTGTTTTGTCAGTGAGGTAGGGTTCTAAAGAGATTTCCATCAGAAAAGCTATATGAAAGAGATAATATACAAAAGATGGGAGAATATAGGTAATTATCTCACATCCTAATATTTACACAAGATAATATAACTTACTACTGATTGCAAATAGAAAAAAATCTTCCTTGAAGACAACATACATCATCCTTTAGAGACTAATTCTCAACTTTATTAAGATTCAACAATAGAAATCCTCTATGCAAATTTTCCTAAAATTTCTCATTGGTAGTGACAGCTTTTGGTGTGTATTGTGTTCCTAAGTTTTACTATTTTTAACGTAAAGGCTCTTAAGTTACATGAAGGACTAATTTCTCCCAGTCATCTTTTTCATGAGCTATGAAGGAAAACGCCAAGGTCGGGGCGGGGGTGGGGGTGGGGGTGGGGGGAATATTACTATGGTTTTAAGTTCCTAATCATTTATTTTTAATGTTTCTTTTAGGAATAGCAAATTGAAAAAAAAAACTTCAGCTTATCAAAAATAGTAATAACACCTGAGATCAGTATAGCTTACCTGTACCTATCCATGCCAGAAATAAGGTAATACGAGTTTTTTCTATACCTTTCTGTCCATTTACACCAAAGAGGATTGTAAAGCCAAAGGCATAGAGTCCAATAAATCAAAGACAGCTGATACTATAGTTTCATGGGTAAATTGTTGTAGTTGATTAATGTGTTTCTCAGAAGAAAGGGAACAGGGGTGGTTGGGGCTCACCTATAAAAGGCAATGAGTAACATGAAACCAAGAACACAGGTAATATACCAGCTAAGGACTTCACAGCAGTTTAAAGCACAACATCTAAAAAACAATCTTAGGTCCCTAAGTAGGCAAAATAATCAAGAGCATCTTTCAAGCACTGTTTCTTTTCTTTTATTAGGCTTCACAAATTATATTACATACATAACTAAAGCCATAATGCTGACTTATACTTATTTAAAATGTATTCTTAAAAAATTAAGAAACTTCTCATTTTTCCACATATTCTTTTTATATATTTATACACCTTTCTATTTTTCCACGATTGTGTTTGAGTGTTGAGACTGATTTTTTTTCCTTTTTAATATTTTATTTATGGAATTGTAACATTAATTTTAGTAGTAATTGAAAATTAACATCAAAGTATAAAAAAATTTAAAAATTCCTGTTATAAAGAATGATAGCCACTAAATACTACTTGTGTGTAATTTGACTGGCAGAAAAATGTACAAGTATGTCTGGAAATGAATACCTGATAAGTACAAACTCCAGATCAAGTAAGATGTCCAAATACCTTTCTGGACCTCCAATCTCTTGGCAAACTTAAGTATTGCGTAACTCTTCATGTTTTAGTTGGGTAAAAGTGCTTGGGTAAAGGATAATTTTTGCTTCCATCTCTTTCCAAAAATATATATGCTCCTATTTTGAGATGCAAAATGGAAAAACATTGAATAGAATTAACTTAAGTGTCTCATTGTCCAACAGCTTCAATAAATAATAAGATAAATCCAAAGAGACGCTGAAATATATAACCTTGAACATAATGCTTTGCAAGGTTGTAAGAATTTTCCAAATGCCTTCCATTTTCATCCTCTTAAATTTTTCAAAAGCAACTTAAGATGTCTGAGATAAATAACAATGCTTCCATTATAAGGATAGGCTCTCTTTTCAAAACTGTTTGTTACCAATTCCTGCCATTTTATATAATGGACCTACCAACACACAGAATGAGTGACATACAAACTGACCAAAACAGACTTAGGGACCTTAAGTGGACATCCATAGGCAAGAAGAGCAATTCATCTAGCTCTAGGATTTTTTGCCTTCAAGATGCTTTATGGGCCCCAAGAAGTTCTAAGGACACCCCTGAGAGATAATTGGCAGCTATTGACAATTTATGGGAAATAAATGGATGGCTAACTAATGTGCCCAAGGCTAAAGAAAGTCAGAGGACGGTTTTCTGCTCAAGTTTTCAGTGAAATTGATTATTGGCATTGCACTTTCTCTTTTAGGAAGGTGCCATCATTTGTTTCTGCAAATCTATACTCGTGCTATACTTGTACTTGAGATTACACTTCTATTTTAAAATTCCTATTTCCGTCACTAACAGCTTTTTGAACGTTTTTCTCCCTTTTTTCCCCCCAAGCGTGATTTTTATTCCAAAAAGTTAAACTAGAAAGTTGTATTAAAAACTGCTTGGTCATATTTAAATAAGGCAAAACTTGACATAAATAACAATTCCAAGTGGTAGAAAATTTTTCAAGCTCTATGTACATAAGAATAGCTAACTGAGAAAAAGGTTTCCTCCAAAGCACAGTCTGAAAGTGAGAAGACAGCTTTGACTTTCAAAAGTGAGGACGTGTAGATAAAAGAGAACAAAGTTGCTTGAAATCCTGACCCTCCCTTTTTGAAGAAACTACATCTGAACTCTAACTAGAAAAACAACATCAAAATACATGGAATTCAGTCTATATTCGACTTCACATTGGTGTTTTGAAACAATAGACTGTTCTTGAGTGCATCACTGCTAAAGCATGAGAAACCTTTGTGAATCAATACCAGTTTATTCTAACTATAATTTATTGATGAATTCACATTTTATTTACTATCCTCTAGGCCAGACACCATTATGAGCAATGAAGCTACAATAATAAATGATATGGACCTTGCCCTTAAGAAGTTCAGTCTAAGAGAGATGAAGAGGAGAAAAGAAAAAAGGGGGGAAAGCTAATAAATTTGTGCTGTGAGAGTACAGAGAAAGAAGTAAAGACTTTTATAGACACTACACATTTTAGATTGGAAAACTAGACCCTGAAGAATGAATGTCTGTTAAATACCTACTATATTTCTTTCTTGGGATGCCATGACAAATTATCACAAACTAGAATGGCTTAAAAAAATTTTTTTTCCACGTTTTTATTTATTTTTGGGACAGAGAGAGACAGAGCATGAACGGGGGAGGGGCAGAGAGAGAGGGAGACACAGAATCGGAAACAGGCTCCAGGCTCCGAGCCATCAGCCCAGAGCCTGACGCGGGGCTCGAACTCACGGACCGCGAGATCGTGACCTGGCTGAAGTCGGACGCTTAACCGACTGCGCCACCCAGGCGCCCCTAGAATGGCTTAAAACAACTCTGTTCTCTCACAGATATGGAGGCTAGAAATTCAAAATCGACCTGTTGAGTCATCCTCCCTGTGAACCCTCTGAGGGAAGGACCCTACCTTGCCTCTTCAGCTTCTCCAAGCCCCAGGCATTCCTTGCTTTGTGGCCACATAACTTCAATCTTGGCCTCTGCCTGCACTTGGCTTCTTTCCCTCTATGTCTCCTTTCCTCTTCTATTAAGGATACCAGTCCTATTGGGTTTACAGTCCACTCTACTCCAAAGCAGTCTCCCTTTGATTTAATTACATCTGTGAAGACCCTATTCCCAACTAAGGTTACATTCACAGGAATCAAGGGTTATGACCACAACATATCTTTTACCAGGAGACAGTTCAACACACAACACTATCAGCTAGGTGCTCACTAAAACACCAGATTCCTGCCCTCCTTCATTTAAAAAATAATAATGGTTTAATTTAAAAATCAGACAATAGGCCGGACGCCTGGGTGGCTCAGTCGGTTAAGCGTCCGACTTTAGCTCAGGTCATGATCTCACAGTCTGTGAGTTCGAGCACAGCGTTGGGCTCTGTGCTGACAGCTCAGAGACTGGAGCCTGTTTCAGATTCTGTGTCTCCCTCTCTCTCTGCCCCTCCCCCACTCTCACTCTCAAAAATAAATAAAAATATTAATTTTTTTTTAATCAGACAATAAGGGGCACCTGGGTGGCTAAGTCAGTTAAGCAAACGACTTTGGCTCAGGTCATGATCTCGCAGTTTGTGGGTTTGAGCCCCGCGTTGGTCTGAGTGCCGACAGCTCAGAGCCTGGAGCCTGCTTCAGATTCTGTGTCTCCCTCTCTCTTCGCCCCTCCCTCACTTGCACTCTCTCTCTCAAAAATAAATAAACATAAAAAAATTTTTAATAAAAATAATAAAGATAAAAATCAGACAATAAAATAATTCATGATGTTTTTTGCAGTTCACGGTTCTCTATATGGGCTTTTATAAATAAGTTCTCTGAATTTCATTATTACCTGTAGCATTTATTATTCTGTCTTTAAACATGAAAAGGATTATCTTCTCTGAACAAAGAAAATGATGGATTTAATCAGCAATTAAAGATAGGAATAAAAAAGAGCAATGGCCCTATAAAACACACTAATCATGGATATTGTGAAATCACTTTTCTGGTAATTTATTTAAATAGGAACTAATGAAATGGGATGATGAAACCTTGCCCACAGCTGAAGAAGGATATTAAATGATCTGGAATAATTTAAATGGCAATAATTTAAATGTAATAAAATTTGAAATTTTTAAAAAATAATAGGACACATAAGCAAGAATGTTTACTTAAGATTGACAACTTTTATCTGTAATACAAGTATAATGTATTATGTTTAAAATGCATGGGGCGCCTGGGTGGCCCAGTAGGTTGGGCATCTGACTTTGGCTCAGGTCATGTTCTCACGGTTCATGGCCCAAGCCCTGCGTCGGGCTCTGAGCTGACAGCCTCTGAGCCTGCTTCTGATTCTGTGTCTCCCTCTCTCTGACCCTCCCCCACTCACTCTCTGTCTCACTCTCTCTTTCCAAAATAAATAAACATTAAAAAAATTTTTAATAAATAAAATAAATAATAAAATGCATGTACAGGGGCGCCTGGGCAGCTCAGTCTGTTAAGGATCTGACTTCGGCTCAGGTCATGATCTCGTGGTTCATGAGTTCAAGCCCTGCATGGGGCTCATTGCTGAGAGCCCAGAGCTTGGAGCCTGCTTCGGATTCTGTGTCTTCCTCTCTCCTCTGCTCACACTCCGTCTCTCTCTCTCAAAAATAAATAAATATTAATTTTTTATTTAAGAAAATTTTAAAATGCATGTACCTCCTGAAAATATACTGTTTTAGAATAGTTGAGTTTCCTATAGCTTCTAAGAATGCATACATGGTACCTAAAAATATTTTCAACTTTTTGCTTTAGTTGAATGTTATAAACTTATTGTACTCAGCAAATTCTAAACTACACAGTACAGAGACATCTTCATGACCTCAAGAAGCATATTATTACCGTAAGTGCCATATCTATATAAATATGGACCTTAAGTGATTTTACCAAGACCAGAATTGTGAGACAGGGTAGATATTTCAAGAAAATGGAGTGATTAATGCATTCATTCAACCAATATATATGAAAGCCTGCTGTTACGCCAAGCCCTGGCCAAGGCACTGGGAACACAGCAGTGAATAGTTCCAAATTCCTGCCCTCAAGGAGCTCAAATTTGGGGGTGGGGTGGGAGAGGGGCCACAAGATAAAATACACGATGCCCTGTAAAATGTGCATTCCAGGTAAATATTTTTAGTATGAATAGGTGCAATAGAACACTTGGGGTATTTATACTGTGAATAAGCTTTCAGTATAAGTAATGACAAATAGTAAGATTTTAGTTTGCATACGTCTGATGCAATATTTAGGACACACTTATACTACAAATTTTTTGTTGTTGTTGTTCATCCAAAATTCAAACTTAACTGGGTGTCTTGTATTTTTATTTCCTAAATGTAATGTGATAAGGATGGAGGTGGGGGGCAGAAGACAAACACACACTGAAGGAGTATGCCATTCGTGTTAAGTGCTCTGCAGGAAAACGAAGTCCGGCTGGCAGAAGTGGGGGCACTACAAGAGTAGCGATCACCAAGAGACATGACAGGGAAGACGTCTCCAGGCAGGAGGCATCTGAGCGGAGACCTGAGGGAAGTGAAGGTGTGATCCGTGCCACCTACTGGGGGAAGGGCTTTCCTAGCTAAGGAAACAGCCAGTAAGAATTCCTAAAGCAGGAATATTGCACGGTTCCCAGGGAACCAAGAGAGTCCAGTGTGCTGAAATGGAGGGAGCAGAGGAAAGGCAAAATTGTATTGCCCTTCCAGAATTTGTCATGAGCCAGCATTAACTCTTTGACATTCCTCAAAATATAACCTTTATCTGTATGCCTGTCCATCTCTCTCTGCACCTTCTTGTCTTTCTGTTTGTCTTTATCTCTGCTGCCCTACAAATGCACGTGTGTGTGTATGTATCTTAGAGACTAAACACAAAGCATTCTCTGCTGCAAGAAAAAATAATGAGCAACTTAATCTGGGCCTTATTTACACTACATTGTCAATCTTGATCATTTTCTTATTTAACTAAAATGTTCTGCTTTCATTACAGTCATTACCTTCCATCTATAAATTATAATGTGTTCACATTCCATAAGTATGTTTGAGTTCCCCACATTTTGCCTTTTGCAGCACAGACCAGACACAGGGAGTATTTTTATTTAATGAAACCTCTAATCAAACCCTGTGGATTCACTAGCAATTGGTTAACCTTCAAAATAACCCCACATATCAGGACTCTATTGCCCAAATGTGTTGATCTCATTCTTTGTTTTCACCATCAGCTTCCATTTGACATTCTGTCACACAATCTACTCCCCAGCTTTTGCCCCTGCAGTCCTTCTCTCCACGCAGCGGGGGTCGATGTGGCCCCAGCATGTGGATGCAGTCCTGCTCCCAGTTTTAAAAATGAGGAATTTAAATAGCTCTAGATCCAGGGGACGCTTGCACAGCACCTGTGCTCAGGTTCTGTCTCCGTCCTTGTGACTAAATCTCCAGTTCGGTATCTTCCCACAACCACAGCCCCTAGAAACCTGGATTCCCTACCCCTCTCTTGTAATTGACTCTTTTTAAAACCCATTTATTCCCTGGTCTCTGGCCTGGTCACAGACCAGAGACCAGAGATCATTTTATTGGCTGATAAAATTTTCTGAATAAAATGTTCATGTATTAGTAATCATTCTTCATCTGCATGTTTTGCTCACTCATGAGCTGGGGCATCCCAAGATCAACTTCTCAGACTCCTATTGTTGAGATTTCATGTAGATTTGTGTCCTGCTATCGTCATGCTTCCTGATAGAAGTCATGGTTTGCCTGACAGACGAACTTTCTCTGAGCATGGGCATATGGATCAGCTCTTAGTGTGCACAACAGTCAACCGTGAATGTGATCCCAGGCCCTGTCATCCCATCTGCCCTCATTGGATTTCGCAGGGCCAGGACACTTGGGCATTAGCTAAGCTCCACCCTTTCTCCCCGTAATGGGACTGGCTGGTATTTCCTCTTACTTCTTTTTTTTGAAAGAGTGAGAATAAAACCAGAATTACCACATACTTCACTCTGTATTCTCAAGTCAAAAATATCATAGAAGCATCCTACATCTCAAAGAGTTTTAATTAGAGGCACCATGCACCTATTGTTGCATACTTCCAAAAACAGCCATTAGAAAAGCGCTCTATTTGTAGCAACTCAACTAAAACATTTCTAAACTCTTTACTTTCAGGTACTCTTGCAGAAGAGATAACATGAGTTCCTCCCTTTCAATTCACTCAACCCCTGGCTTCCTAGGCAAAATCATCAAGGCTTCTGATTTGAGAGCAAATTCCTCTTTTTGGTCTGTGGACCCACTCTCCACCTTTGTTATACCTCTTTTGAGCTTTTCCCCTTATACTCTTTAGAACGTCTCCTCCTTTTTGTTCTGATCCAAGCAGGCTTTTCTGTCTGGCTCTGGCAGACACTTAGGTCTTTCTTCCCAGCAGGTGTCTATCTCGGAAGCCTGATGCGGTTTAGCCAAAGGACCCTTTTAAGTAAATAAACAGCCATCTTTGACTAATTGTTCTTTTTGCTGTTGGGGAAGTGCTTCTGATGCTTTCATATTTACATTCTAGATAAAAAAAAAATTCTACTATTAGTTCTGTGAACCTAACCCCAAGTCTCAGTGCTCTCATTTGCAAAAGGAGGATATTGGCTATTTGATCTCCAAGGTCACCTATATCTCTGCAGTCTATGATGCAACTATTCATCACGTCTGGCAATTCCTCTCCTCTTTATAAAACTCAAGTCTATGGAATCAGACAAAGAGCATGAAAATGATGGCAGGCGTGATTTTGCTCTGTCCAGATATCTATCATCATAATCATATGCTCATTTTCTAAAAAACCTGAAGAGGAGGAAACTATGCAAATTAAATATAAATATATATTAAATACTTGTAAATTGTAAATTTTATCAGCTTTAAGAATAGAGAGAATATTACTAAAATGTTCTAAAAAGAAATACAGTGACTTTTATATATTATTATCTTTAGGTGTCTGTTAATTCTTTACTACTCTATTTGGAAGAGAGTACATACATAGTTTCAAATTTTTCAAAATTTAAGTATATCAAATTAAACAGAATTGTGATTCCTGCTCATCTGCTTTTGTTTTTCATAAAGGAGATTGCACGTGTCAGTCACTCAGTGTGAATCTGTTAGTAAGAAATGTTAAGTTTTAGGAATATTTGCATCATAAAACTCACACTCCAGGATTGGCTATAAATTAACAATGCTTAAAGAACTAATTTAAAAATGAAGATTTGGGGCACCTGGGTGGCTCAATCGGTTGAGCGTCCGACTCTTGATCTTGGGCTCAGGTCATGATCTCACAGTTTGTGAGTTCGAGCCCTGCATCAGGCTCTGTGCTGACAGGGTGGAGCCTGCTTGGGATTCTGTCTCTCCCTCTCTCTCTGCCCTCCCCCGCTTGCTCTCCCTCTCAAAATAAATAAATAAACTTAAAAAAGAGAAAAGAAAATGAAGTTTCAACCTGTTACGTTGTGAGGGAGATCCTAAATAATTAAAATTACTGGTTTGTAAAATGAATGGGGATGATGTCTTAATTTTCTATATAAATGTACATACTTCACCAGTAAGTTTGTCTTTATACCCTTGTTGCTAGATCCATGCTGTTAATTCTTGAGTCATTCCTGAAAAAGTGTAGATGCTTTAGGCAAGCCTCAGCCCAGCAGTGCACTGGGTTTGGAATGTCTTTCTATTATATGCCCAGCAAGTTTTAGCCCTGCCTTCATTCCTCAATTTCAGCCACTTTATTGACCTACCATGGAGCTTTTGCTTCAAACTCCTGCTGGACCTGAACTTCCTTGGATAAAGCATTGGCCCCACTTGGTTATTATCAGCCCCAATTCTAGAGAACAGTAAAGCTATTTATTCCCACAATATGGCCATGTTCCCTCCAGAAATGGGCTCCTCTGCCCAGACACATAGCACTGCCATGCAACTAATTTTGACCTTGAACTTCTCCTTGTCCTTCCACAAGTACGGCCAACTCATACCACTGGGTTCAACACCCACAGTAACCACACAGAAATTTGCCATTTTACATTGGACAACCCCATGGCTAGCTGGGTCTGCTTTCCAATTTCCAGGTTTTTTCTATATCTCTCTCTCCACTGCCTCTTATTGATGAAATGGCACTCTGACCCATTCCAACATTTCCATAGAGGAAGGGAAATTACGTAGTTGTTTGGGTCATTCATCATTGACTTGGGCATTCAATGTGAAAATATTTGTGATTATTTATGAATATCCCTCTTTTAAAATTAAATGATATTAGTGAAGTACTGAGGTGGTTGATCGTGCAGTCTTTGCAAAGATAAATATGAATTATTTAAATAAAGGCAGAAACTTTGGCAAGAGCAGCATGTACTTTGTTTTCCTGTTTTTGTTTTTCCTACATTGTTAGGTGAAGGGGACTATAAAAAGCTGAATGAAAATTGAAAATAATGTAACATAAAAATAAGCATTGGGACATTCAATATTATCACATTAATCTTTCTGGCCCTTTTAGAAATAATGAGCTCGTTTTAAAAATTGTATGCTTTTTTCCCCTGGGTTAGTAATTTTTGCATCTAAATTTCAAAACATTAAAAAGTACTATCCACGTGTTTCTCTGGGTCATTTTCTGAAACATTTTTGAACAAGTTTATGTGTTGGTAGAAACAGCGGAACGTTTTTAAGAACTAAATCTGAGCATGTATTCTTGGCTTTGAGAACTGTTGTTTCCCATGAAAGATTTTCTTCTAAGATCAGTAGAGCCATCAAATTAAGGCAGTCCGCTTTCTGGTACCTCCTGGCCACTGTCCACTTCAAACTTAACATCCTGGCCGTCATGTCAACCTCAGAGTCAGCAGAGCATGGCGCTACTTCTGTTTCTTCACCTACCTCCTCTCTGTTCTCTGATCTCTCACATCTAATTCTCTCACACCTAAATAGTAAGAATACTTGTGTCTTCTTTATTCAAGGGTCAATGTGAGGACTAAAGTAGACAATCTGTGTAGGTTACTTAGCTCAGTGCCTGACATATAGTAGGAACATAATAAAATTATTTAAAATAATACATAAATTATGTGTCTCTGAAGCAATTGAGGCAGACATTGATAATACAATGCTTAAATCTCTTCTAATTCTACCCATGCTTTCATTAAAAGCCTTTTATATTTTCTACTATTTTTTTTTTCTAATACTGATAATTTGCCTTTTAAAGCTAGAACTCTTGGGGCACCTGGGTGGCTCAGTCAGTTAAAAATCTGACTTCGGCTCAGGTCATGATCTCACAGCTCATGAGTTCAAGCTCAATGTTGGGCTCTGTGCTGACAGCTCAGAGCCTGGAGCCTGCTTTAGATTCTGTGTCTCCCTCTGTCTCTTTGCTCCTCTCCCGCTCGCTTGGGGTCGGTCTCTCTCTCTCTCTCTCTCTCTCTCTCAAAAATAAATTAAAAAACACTAACAAAAAGAAATTTAAAGCCAGAACTCTTGGCTACTTTTTGAAGTGAGAAAATATTCTGTAAGATTCTATTTTATGACAGGATCATTTATTTCCCAGAAACATATCTATTCAGAATATATGTATTACTCCATATCCATCCTGCTTTAGATTTTCAAAAAGGACTTGAATACATTGGCCTGACCCTGAATGCTCAGGAATACTTAAACCACGTGGTCTGACTTTATGAAGAGTCAATTATACTCAATGGCAACTGATGAATAAACCCAGCCATATTAGGGGGTAGAATTAAAAAGTCACGTCAATTCAAGTAAGAAGAAAGCACAAGATCCACCTAATAAATTCCTGTCTGACAGGAATTTAGACAAATTTAGACTACAACCCAGGTTCTCCAGTACATTTAGCCCTTCTGATGTTAAGAATACCCTACAAAATTTAAAAATAAAGAATAAAAAAACATTCAACATGCAATGACAGTAAAATAAAATAAGACTAATATAGAAACATTGCCATAAGCTGTAAAGAACATGAAAAGGATATTACAACTGATTTCACTCTCTCCCTATAGTAGGGATTAATAGAGTAGTAATTTTTACTTTGATGTATAATCCCTATTAAAGACACAGAGTGACTTAAATGGCTCCTGTGATGTATGGAACATTAGATATATCAAAGCCCAGGCTATAAAAATCTTAGAATTTTATAAGACAATTGGTATGAATTTGGGGCATTATTTTGGGAGGAAGTAGAATAGGAAGTTTAACCTAGCTTAACTGAAATTCCCATTAATACACATTACCATCTCATTTAAATTATGATCTGTATGTTGCTATTTGAATTAGCTACTTAGATGTTTTTATATATACACGTATCAAATGAAATGAATATAACAGAGTATGACAGTAGAAATGACATTTTCAGATATTTGAATTTCTCTGTTTTCTTTCTTAATTACAGAAATGTTCTCTATCAGTCACAAAAACTGTGGAATACGTATGTTATATTATAAACATACAACTAAATAATATTACTTGGAAAGTCACAATAATTTCAAAGAACTATTTGCAGTTGACATACACAACAATGAAATATACTAAAGTAATAAAAAAGACTTGGGTCTGAAGGTTGTACTGGGTGCTATTATCATTGAACAGATCCATAGACATGAAAAATGGGCCATCTGTCCTTTTTGCTGACTCAGTGAGAGTGTCTTAAAAACAAGATCAATACTTTCAGATGGCTACTGATTGTAATGGATGAAGAGAACCTTAAATTCACAGTATGGTATTTTGTATCCTTCATATTTTGAGTCATTGTTACAAAAGTAAAACCTTCACTTCTTCAAAAATAAATCTGCTCTTTCAAAGAAGTGAAGAATTTCAATGATACTCATTTTAAATTTAATGTTATATTATTGGGTCTTATAGGTAATGGCCTGAGGATTTAGTACACAGGCATTTATCCATTTATATAACATAATTATATTCAATAGAGCAAAAAAAAAGGAAAATTATGCAAATTACTTCTATATTTTTACATTGTATCAAACATCTGGATATCTTGGGACATCTGTGTGTTTGACAACCACCAACCTCAATATGATTAACTGAGCATCTCATTTTTTATCTAAATGATTTGGCACCAAGGAGAAGCAGATTTAATGATTATTAATTAACCTTCTGGTCCAAGGAGAGTTTGAAAATTTTGTATTGTAAAACATACAGAGAAGCTATTCACTACACTAAAATTGTGTTGCCTAAATCTTAATCTAAAAGCAATCACAACTAACGCTTGTGGATATACATAAAAATACATTTTCTTCTATCTTTAAGACAAAACAAATACAAAAAGATGATGGGGTTTAATATTTAGGTTTTAAATCACAACTGAATATCAATATCACAGTATCACAAGTGATAACATCACAGTATCACAAGTGAAAATTAGATGAGAAAGATTCTCATATAAATGAGCAGTGACAATACCAGGCAATATGTAAGCTCTAAAATGCCAATATTTAAGCCCTATTATCTTGAAGACACTAGGGTCTTACCAAGGCCACTCAAGCCTTCTGCTTGGTTGCCACAACTCCAGAGAGGCAAGCTAGCATCCACAAAGATGCTGTTTGACTAATCGAGTTGGTCACTTCCATCGTCAATACCTTGTCAAAATAGCTTAAGATGACAGATAGGTCAGGCAATTTAAGAGTCTTGACAACAGACACAAAACTATAAAGTGCCAGTGGCCAAGATGTAGCTTACTGGTAAGAACGGATTGAAGGTGGCGTTATCGGGACTAGATGGAGACAGAGGCGCAGAATGGTGTTGCGGCTCCGATGGTAAAGAGCTTTATACACAGGCAGTGAGGCAGCTGGGTGTGGTGGGAATGGATTATAATGAAACTGACAAAGTTTGGGACTGAAAAGACTTAAAAAATAGAGAGAGGTTGGAAGAATTAGATATTATGTCAAAAACAATCGTATTTGATCATGTGTCTGTGCATTTATGTGTGTGTGTGCAAACCTGTACACATAACCAATCACATTCTCCTCAAGTCCCCCATTTCTTCTCTCTTTCCAGGGACATCCATATACTTACAAATATTTTAGAGCTTGTGTATAAAATCTACAAAAAAAAAAAAACAGGACGCGTGGGTGGCTCAGTTGGTTAAGCGACCGACTTCAGCTCAGGTCATGATCTCGCAGTTTGTGAGCCCTGCGTCGGGCTCGGTGCTGACAGCTCAGAGCCTGGAGCCTACTTCAGTTTCTGTGTCTCCCCTTCTCTCTACCCCTCCCCTGCTCACGCTCTGTGTCTCTCTCTCTCAATAATAAGCGTTAAAAAAATTTTAATCTATAAAAAAAGCAAAAATTTATTACTTCATTTGACCTATATAATACAATATGGACATTGTTATGTCTTACACATTCACTTTTTGTGAAAGTTACACATGAGACATACTCATGTGTATCTGGTCATTGATCCTGATTTACCTCTTTATTCCATAGTTTCCTCTCCTTATCAAATTATCAGCTGCCTTCTAGAATTTATTTCTCTGATACAGCATAGTCTTCATCAATTCAAGTACTTCTGCCAGCTTTCCTTGGGGGCTCTAAGACCACGAATGACTGCTTTACCTTTGAAAGGAGTGTTTGTCATTATAAGCAACTTTTTTTCTTACATGATAGCTGACTAATTATGTGACTTTAAAACCTTAATTTCTCTGTATCTCAATTTTTTTTCTACAAAAGAGCAGTATATATATTGACATTAAAAACCTTCTTACCAAAACTTGTGGCCAAGATTAATAGTGTAGAGTTGGACCTCAAATGCTCATATATTGGATTGTTGGTACAGATTCAACATAGATCCTGGGAGGAGATGTTGACTCCTCTGTAGATCCTACCTAAGAGAGGAAGTCATGTGGCCTTTTATCCACACATGTGTGCTACCCACATATCTGGTTTATTAGTTTTCAACAATTCTTAAAAACCCAACTCCAGCTCAGCAGTCTGCAAGAAACAGCCTCAATCAGCATCACAGGATAGCAAGAAAATGTAATCATTCATTTGATATACATTTTTGTCCACCTACTATATCCCAGGCAGTACCTTAGGCACGGGAATATAACTACTAACAGACATGGTCCCTATATCAAGGGACTGGCAGAACAGAGAAGTCAGACCATAAATGACCAAAACCATAACACATAAATACACACCTCACAAGAAAACCATTTCTGTAGTAGCAGAGAATCACTACTAGGCAATTCTAGGAAAGCAAGGAAAAAATAATCCACATATCAACACACACCTTATAATAAGTGCTCTGAAAGAAACAAATGGAGCAATGGTAAGGAATAACTAGTAGGGAATTATGAGATGACGATGGCTTGAATATATCTCTGCTACTCTTGCTGCCACTATCTCTAACTCAAGCACTGCCTACCCTTCATGTGCTGCTGGAGTCTTGGCAAGAAGAGCACATTCAAGGGATGCCTGGGTGGCTCAGTCGGTTGAGCGTCCAACTTGGGCTCAGGTCATGATCTCGCAGTCTGTGAGTTTGAGCCCCGCGTCAGGCTCTGTACTGACAGCTCAGAGCCTGGAGCCTGCTTCGGATTCTGTGTCTCCCTCTCTCTGCCCCCTCACACTCACTCTCTCTCTCAAAAATAAACATGCATTGAAAGAAAGAAAGAAAGAAAGAAAGAAAGAAAGAAAGAAAGAAAGAAAGAGAGAGAGAGAAAGAAAGAAAGAAAGAAAGAAAGAAAGAAAGAAAGAAAGAAAGAAAGAAAGAAGAGAAAGAAAGCACATTCAAGAACTTGTGCTCCATGAATCAAGGAAGAAGCATATTCCAGTAGGAGAGAGACCCAAAAGGAGTCTCCATTGAATGTAGCAGATTCTGGCGAAAGTCTGGCTTGTGGGTGGATGGGCAAAGCCTACCCACGAGAGTGGTCCTTGCTGGGTCCACCAGTCTCCCTAGTCCTTGAGCAACTTCCAGGGGAAGGAAGGATTTTTTCTTCAAGAAACAAAAAAAGCGAGGGAGGTTGCGGCAAGATGGCGGCTTAGGAGGATGCTGGGCTCACCGCACGTCCTGCTGATCACTTAGATTCCATCTACACCTGCCTAAATAACCCAGAAAACCACCAGAGGATTAGCAGAACAGAGTCGCCGGAGCCAAACGCAGACGAGAGGCCCACGGAAGAGGGTAGGAAGGGCGGCAAGGCGGTGCGCGCTCCACGGACTGGCGGGAGGGAGCCGGGGCGGAGGGGCGGCTCGCCGGCCAAGCAGAGCCCCCGAGTCGGGCTTGCAAAAGCGGAGGGGCCGGAGGGACTGTGTTCCGACAGCAAGCGAGACTTAGCGTCTGGGAGGTCAGAAATTAACAGCTCTGCTCGGAAAGCGGGAAGGCTGGAGGACAAAGGGAGGGAGAGCTGCTGAGCCCCCTGACAACAGAGCTCAGTTTGGTGGGGAACAAAGGCGCTCGCCAGCGCCATCTCCCCCGCCCATCCCCCAGCCGAAATCCCAAAGGGAACCGGTTCCTGCCAGGGAACTTGCTCGCTCGGCACAAACACCCAACTCTGCGCTTCTGCGGAGCCAAACCTCCGGCAGCGGATCTGACTCCCTCCCGCTGCCACAGGGCCCCTCCTGAAGTGGATCACCTAAGGAGAAGCGATCTAAGCCTGCCCCTCCTGCCCCCGAGCACCTTGCCTACCCACCCCAGCTAATACGCCAGATCCCCAGCATCACAAGCCTGGCAGGGTGCAAGTAGCCCAGACGAGCCACACCACCCCACAGTGAATCCCGCCCCTAGGAGAGGGGAAGAGAAGGCACACACCAGTCTGACTGTGGCCCCAGCGGTGGACTGGGGGCAGACATCAGGTCTGACTGCGGCCCCGCCCACCAACTCCAGGTATACACCACAGCACAGGGGAAGTGCCCTGCAGGTCCTCACCACGCCAGGGACTATCCAAAATGACCAAGCGGAAGAACTCCCCTCAGAAGAATCTCCAGGAAATAACAACAGCTAATGAGCTGATCAAAAAGGATTTAAATAATATAACAGAAAGTGAATTTAGAATAATAGTCATAAAATTAATCGCTGGGCTTGAAAACAGTATACAGGACAGCAGAGAATCTCTTGCTACAGAGAACAAGGGACTAAGGAACAGTCACGAGGAGCTGAAAAACGCTTTAAACGAAATGCATAACAAAATGGAAACCACCACAGCTCGGCTTGAAGAGGCAGAGGAGAGAATAGGTGAACTAGAAGATAAAGTTATGGAAAAAGAGGAAGCTGAGAAAAAGAGAGATAAAAAAATCCAGGAGTATGAGGGGAAAATTAGAGAATTAAGTGATACACTAAAAAGAAATAATATACGCATAATTGGTATCCCAGAGGAGGAAGAGAGAGGGAAAGGTGCTGAAGGGGTACTTGAAGAAATCATAGCTGAGAACTTCCCTGAACTGGGGAAGGAAAAAGGCATTGAAATCCAAGAGGCACAGAGAACTCCCTTCAGACGTAACTTGAATCGATCTTCTGCACGACATATCATAGTGAAACTGGCAAAATACAAGGATAAAGAGAAAATTCTGAAAGCAGCAAGGGGTAAACGTGCCCTCACATATAAAGGGAGACCTATAAGACTCGTGACTGATCTCTCTTTTGAAACTTGGCAGGCCAGAAAGAATTGGCAAGAGATTTTCAGGGTGCTAGACAGAAAAAATATGCAGCCAAGAATCCTTTATCCAGCAAGTCTGTCATTTAGAATAGAAGGAGAGAGAAAGGTCTTCCCAAACAAACAAAAACTGAAGGAATTTGTCACCACTAAACCAGCCCTACAAGAGATCCTAAGGGGGACCCTGTGAGACAAAGTCCCAGAGACATCACTATAAGCATAAAACATACAGACATCACAATGACTCTAAACCCGTATCTTTCTATAATAACACTGAATGTAAATGGATTAAATGCGCCAACCAAAAGACATAGGGTATCAGAATGGATAAAAAAACAAGACCCATCTATTTGCTGTCTACAAGAGACTCATTTTAGACCTGAGGACACCTTTAGATTGAGAGTGAGGGGATGGAGAACTATTTATCATGCGACTGGAAGCCAAAAGAAAGCTGGAGTAGCCATACTTATATCAGACAAACTAGACTTTAAATTAAAGGCTGTAACAAGAGATGAAGAAGGACATTATATAATAGTTACAGGGTCTATCCATCAGGAAGAGCTAACAATTATCAATGTCTATGCACCGAATACCGGAGCCCCCAAATATATAAAACAATTACTCATAAACATAAGCAACCTTATTGATAAGAATGTGGTAATTGCAGGGGACTTTAATACACCGCTTACAGAAATGGATAGATCAACTAGACACACGGTCAATAAAGAAACAAGGGCCCTGAATGAGACATTGGATCAGATGGACTTGACAGATATATTTAGAACTCTGCATCCCAAAGCAACAGAATAGACTTTCTTCTCGAGTGCACATGGAACATTCTCCAAGATAGATCATATACTGGGTCACAAAACAGCCCTTCATAAGTTTACAAGAATTGAAATTATACCATGCTTACTTTCAGACCACAATGCCATGAAGCTTGAAATCAACCACAGGAAAAAGTCTGGAAAACCTCCAAAAGCATGGAGGTTAAAGAACACCCTACTAACGAATGAGTGGGTCAACCAGGCAATTAGAGAAGAAATTAAAAAATATATGGAAACAAACGAAAATGAAAATACAACAATCCAAACGCTTTGGGACACAGCAAAGGCAGTCCTGAGAGGAAAATACATTGCAATCCAGGCCTATCTCAAGAAACAAGAAAAATCCCAAATACAAAATCTAACAGCACACCTAAAGGAACTAGAAGCAGAACAGCAAAGGCAGCCTAAGCCCAGCAGAAGAAGAGAAATAATAAAGATCAGAGCAGAAATAAACAATATAGAAACTAAAAAAACTGTAGAGCAGATCAACGAAACCAAGAGTTGGTTTTTTGAAAAAATAAACAAAATTGACAAACCTCTAGCCAGGCTTCTCAAAAAGAAAAGGGAGATGACCCAAATAGATAAAATCATGAATGAAAATGGAATTATTACAACCAATCCCTCAGAGATACAAACAATTATCAGGGAATACTATGAAAACTTATATGCCAACAAATTGGACAACCTGGAAGAAATGGACGAATTCCTGAACACCCACACGCTTCCAAAACTCAATCAGGAGGAAATAGAAAGCTTGAACAGACCCATAACCAGCGAAGAAATTGAATCGGTTATCAAAAATCTCCCAACAAATAAGAGTCCAGGACCAGATGGCTTCCCAGGGGAGTTCTACCAGACGTTTAAAGCAGAGATAATACCTATCCTTCTCAAGCTATTCCAAGAAATAGAAAGGGAAGGAAAACTTCCAGACTCATTCTATGAAGCCAGTATTACTTTGATTCCTAAACCAGACAGAGACCCAGTAAAAAAAGAGAACTACAGGCCAATATCCCTGATGAATATGGATGCAAAAATTCTCAATAAGATACTAGCAAATCGAATTCAACGGCATATAAAAAGAATTATTCACCATGATCAAGTGGGATTCATTCCTGGGATGCAGGGCTGGTTCAACATTCGCAAATCAATCAACGTGATACATCACATTAACAAAAAAAGAGAGAAGAACCATATGATCCTGTCAATCGATGCAGAAAAGGCCTTCGACAAAATCCAGCACCCTTTCTTAATAAAAACCCTTGAGAAAGTCGGGATAGAAGGAACATACTTAAAGATCATAAAAGCCATTTATGAAAAGCCCACAGCTAACATCATCCTCAACGGGGAAAAACTGAAAGCTTTTTCCCTGAGATCAGGAACACGACAAGGATGCCCACTCTCACCGCTGCTGTTTAACATAGTGCTGGAAGTTCTAGCATCAGCAATCAGACAACAAAAGGAAATCAAAGGCATCAAAATTGGCAAAGATGAAGTCAAGCTTTCGCTTTTTGCAGATGACATGATATTATACATGGAAAATCCGATAGACTCCACCAAAAGTCTGCTAGAACTGATACAGGAATTCAGCAAAGTTGCAGGCTACAAAATCAATGTACAGAAATCAGTTGCATTCTTATACACTAACAATGAAGCAACAGAAAGACAAATAAAGAAACTGATCCCATTCACAATTGCACCAAGAAGCATAAAATACCTAGGAATAAATCTAACCAAAGATGTAAAGGATCTGTATGCTGAAAACTATAGAAAGCTTCTGAAGGAAATTGAAGAAGATTTAAAGAAATGGAAAGACATTCCCTGCTCATGGATTGGAAAAATAAATATTGTCAAAATGTCAATACTACCCAAAGCTATCTACACATTCAATGCAATCCCAATCAAAATTGCACCAGCATTCTTCTCGAAACTAGAACAAGCAATCCTAAAATTCATATGGAACCACAAAAGGCCCCGAATAGCCAAAGGAATTTTGAAGAAGAAGACCAAAGCAGGAGGCATCACAATCCCAGACTTTAGCCTCTACTACAAAGCTGTCATCATCAAGACAGCATGGTATTGGCACCAAAACAGACACATAGACCAATGGAATAGAATAGAAACCCCAGAACTAGACCCACAAACGTATGGCCAACTCATCTTTGACAAAGCAGGAAAGAACATCCAATGGAAAAAAGACAGCCTCTTTAACAAATGGTGCTGGGAGAACTGGACAGCAACATGCAGAAGGTTGAAACTAGACCACTTTCTCACACCATTCACAAAAATAAACTCAAAATGGATAAAGGACCTAAATGTGAGACAGGAAACCATCAAAACCTTAGAGGAGAAAGCAGGAAAAGACCTCTCTGACCTCAGCCGTAGCAATCTCTTACTCGACACATCCCCAAAGGCAAGGGAATTAAAAGCGAAAGTGAATTACTGGGACCTTATGAAGATAAAAAGCTTCTGCACAGCAAAGGAAACAACCAACAAAACTAAAAGGCAACCAACGGAATGGGAAAAGATATTTGCAAATGACATATCGGACAAAGGGCTAGTATCCAAAATCTATAAAGAGCTCACCAAACTCCACACCCGAAAAACAAATAACCCAGTGAAGAAATGGGCAGAAAACATGAATAGACACTTCTCTAAAGAAGACATCCGGATGGCCAACAGGCACATGAAAAGATGTTCAGCGTCCCTCCTTATCAGGGAAATACAAATCAAAACCACACTCAGGTATCACCTCACGCCAGTCAGAGTGGCCAAAATGAACAAACCAGGAGACTATAGATGCTGGAGAGGATGTGGAGAAACGGGAACCCTCTTGCACTGTTGGTGGGAATGCAAATTGGTGCAGCCGCTCTGGAAAGCAGTGTGGAGGTTCCTCAGAAAATTAAAAATAGACCTACCCTATGACCCAGCAATAGCACTGCTAGGAATTTATCCAAGGGATACAGGAGCACTGATGCATAGGGCCACTTGTACCCCAATGTTCATAGCAGCACTCTCAACAATAGCCAAATTATGGAAAGAGCCTAAATGTCCATCAACTGATGAATGGATAAAGAAATTGTGGTTTATATACACAATGGAATATTACATGGCAATGAGAAAAAATGAAATATGGCCTTTTGTAGCAACGTGGATGGAACTGGAGAGTGTGATGCTAAGTGAAATAAGCCATACAGAGAAAGACAGATACCATATGGTCTCACTCTTATGTGGATCCTGAGAAACTTAACAGGAACCCATGGGGGAGGGGAAGGAAAAAAAAAAAAAAAGAGGTTAGAATGGGAGAGAGCCAAAGCATAAGAGACTGTTAAAAACTGAGAACAAACTGAGGGTTGATGGGGGGTGGGAGGGAGGAGAGGGTGGGTGATGGGTATTGAGGAGGGCACCTTTTGGGATGAGCACTGGGTGTTGTATGGAAACCAATTTGTCAATAAATTTCAGGAAAAAAAAAAAAAAAAAAGCGAAAACCATAAAAGAAAACATTGTTATAAATGATTCTAGTAAATTAAAAACTTGAATGAAGATAATTTTTAAAAAAGTGAAAGGGTAAACCAAGATTAAAAATCTATATTTGAACAAAAAAATCAGGGAGCCTGGGCCACTCAGTCGGTTAGGCGTCTGGCACTTGACTTTGGCTCAGGTCATGATCTCACGGTGTGTGGGTTCGAGACACACATTGGGATCCGCACTGACAGTGTGGAGCCTGCTTGGAATTCTCTCCCTGCCTCCTTCTCTCTCTGCCCTTCCCCTGTTTGCTCACACTCTCTCTCTCAAAATAAATAAATAAACTTAAAAAAAAAATTAAACAGTCTAGAAGCAAAATGGGCAGAAAGGTAGGCATTTCTTTGAGGAAAAGAAAGAGTGCAATAATATATCCATACAGGTTAGAGCTCACTAAAAACTTCTGAAATATTGAGAGATTAACCAAAATTAATTTTACAATACCAAGGAGTTAATGAAGATGTGGAAAGGTAAGACTCACATACTTTAGTGGCTGAAGGATAAATTAGTACCACCGCAAAGGAGAAGACCTTTGAACACCTGGTAAATCTGAATGTGCTCATGAGCTGGGACTCCGAAGTTTTCCTGCTAGATGAATTCCCTTGTGACACTGGCCCACTTCTGTAAGGAGTACGTACGAGGACGCTCAGGTCTGCTCCCTCATTAAGAGTGAAACACCGCAACAACCTAATTATTCTTCAGCAGGGAAATGGATAAACTCTGTTCACACAGTAGGATAATGAGCCAAAATTAAAATAAGCTATATTTACATATATCGACCTGAATAAATTACAATATCCATGGTGATTTTTCAAAAGCAAGTTGAAAAATACAAGTATTAAATGATTTAAAGCTGTATAAATGCATTAAATGTATAAAATGCATTTATTTTAAAAGTTTTATAAAAACTTTAAACGTAAAAGATAACATTATATACATTGTTTTGGGGCACCCGGGTGGCTCAGTTGGTTAAGGGTCTGATCAGCTCAGATCATGATCTTGCGGTTCATGTGTTCGAGCCCCACATCAGGCTCTGTGCTGATAACTCAGAACCTGGAGTATGCTTCAGATTCTGTGTCTCCCTCTCTCTCTGCCCCTTCACCCCCCCACATCTATCTCAGAAATAAGCATTAAAAATTATATACATTGCTTATATAGATATCTGTATTTTTAAAAATATAAAATTATGTGTACAGATGTATACCAACTTGATGAAAGTGATTACAGCTGAGGAGAGGGGAAAGGGACATGAAAGGCTTTGGCTGCATATGTACCATTTGATTTTGAGAGACAGAGAGATCCTTGATGCAGACATGCTAACATGTCAGCATGTTTTTTATTCGTGGAATTGGACGCTCTTTGTAATATTTTTATATTAATGAAATCACAATTAGAGTGGGAGACTTCACAAACTGATGTACGTCATAGCAAGAACAAAGAGGAGTGAGGTAGAACTGAAAAGCTGCACATTGTAGAGGTGCAGAAGAGTCAAGTGGCTTCCTGGTGTGCTTTGGGATCAGGTGTGGAATGATCTAGATGCTACCACTTAGCAGACCTGCAGCTTTGAGAGAGTTCTTTAACTTCTTCAGGTTTTTCCTCTATAAAGTGGAGATAATAATGGCATCTGCTTCACAGTATTATGGTGAAGCAAAATGTACTAAGATAGCATATATAAAACAATTGGCACTGTGCCCAGAGTAAATGTTCCATTAATGTTGGACACACAGTCCATTCATTCATCAAGATATTATTAAAATTTCCAGGCTAAAAACATAATGTCACAAAGACATTATGAGGGCAAATGGAAGGATAGGGTAATTTATTACCAAGCATGCATTAAACATCAACTGGGCTCCAGCATTTCACATCATTTACCTATAATCCTCCGAATAACCACGCAATGGCAACTCTTACCATCTTCTGTAAGGATACCCAGGCCCTAAGAGGTTCAGTGTGTGGTCTAAATCTCTAAGCATGTTAGAGTTAGAGTTGTGGGGTCCAGAATAAATCTCCTATTTGACTCCTGAGTTTTTTATTTACCTTGATATTCAGACTGGGCTCCCAGGGCTATGGCAGCTTTAAAATATTTGAGAACTATTCTACACCATTGTGCCTTTCTGAATACTAGATGTTTTCTAAGGTTCAAAGGAAAGCTGCTATGTACCTTGATAACAGTATAATACTTCAGTTATACTATAAAATACAATGCGAGTAACATGTAAGAAGAACAAAATTGCTTAGCCTTAAACATATGATGTTTTGTTGGTTTGTTTTACAATGTGTATTGTATAGGTAATTTGGTATAGGTACGTAAGAATTTGGTATAGGTAAGTAAGTTGACCAGATGTTACTGTTTTCATCCGCACTGGAAACTGGCTCTCAAATGACTACTTTGTTCACTTATGATTTTAAGTAAAAGTCAAATGTGTACATTTGAGCCTAGAAAGGGGACTTTAAGCACTCTATCCAAATCCTTGGTAAGATTTCAAGGAACGCTCTGGGACAACCCAGGAGATTACTTAGAAAAAATTAGCAAATGAGATAAACTCTAAGAGTAAATTAATTAAGGAGAAAGTTGTGAGCCCCCAAATAAGACCACCTGGATTTGAATCCCAGGTCTTCATTTATTAGTTATCTGACATTGATAAATTACTTAACTGATGTCAAACTAGTCCCCTATGAACTACCTTATAGTGTTACTATGAATATTAAATAAAATAATGCACGTTAAGTACTTAGCAAAGTGCCTGGAACATAAAAAAAAAAAAGAGATCAATAGCGTAATCTACAATCACCTTATCACCACCACCCTCATCATTATTGTTATTATGAAATTCATCACAGGTGGGAATAAACCTAGCAGTTCCTGTCACATGATCTTTGCCTGAGTGTGTGCATCAAACCTCCCAACGTTTTCCGACTTTTATGCCAAGACATCTTCTCTATATCAAGCAATAGAAATATAAAATGCTATTTGATTAGATTAAAGGTAATGAGGAATGAAGTAGCCCTCTCAAAACACAGTGCTGAGAAATTATTATTTTCAGCAGGTTAGAATAAATATTGAGCCGATGGTATTTTTGTTAGAATCTTTCCTTCATCCTCCATAGTTTAGTATCTGTTCTTCCGGATATTTTAGTGGTGAAAACATTCCTGGCCACAAAGAAATGTGAATTGTTCATTAAAAGAAGTGTGCTCGTCACTGCCTTATAAAGATGATTCTGACAGCTTAGTTCTTTATGAACTATTTGCATGGAGGCTTGCCCTGACTTTGGACAAGTTGGCCACTGAAGCAGAAAAATCACTGCCAGAGTTGTCAAATATCATCGGTACAACGTGCCTTTCTGTGTGCCTCGCTGAGCAGCTTCCATTGACATTTGACGTGGGGTTTTCTCCCAAGGCCATGGCACGCGATGTGCAGCGGAATCCAAGCTGAAACACTAGTGCACGGCCGGGTTTTCTCCGTGGCCTCCAGGTACTCCACGTTCATTTATAAAATGCTTTCTTTCTACTTCAAATTAATTTTATATTCTCTCCCATCACCATCGTAATACTCTTTTGACTTTCTGTTCTGGCAGGCTTGAAACAGCCTGATGGGACTGAAGTGAGGTATAAAAAATCCCAAGTTACAGTGGTCAGAAATAAATGAAAAAACCAACAACCAGGTCTGTAGAGTTATCGTCACAGCTGTGTTAGTAAGCAATTCAGGCCTTTTCTTTCCTTTTCTTTCTTTCTTTTTTTTTTTTTTTTTTTTTGCCTCTAAATTGTGTCTTTGTTTTTAATTAAGTTGTAATCTATCTCCAACACTTGTAACATTCCTGGTCATTCTCTCTCACCACAAATGCAGGTTCAGGGTCTGGTTTACGGCAAAGCTACTACTAAAACAGCAGAAGGAGAATTATCCCATTTAATCTGAATAGTACGTTTATTTTTAACCCATCTAAGCAAATCAAAGGATGCTTTTTCTTCCTGCGCATACAGTTCAATGCCCAATTAGGTTCAAATATTTTCTTTAGATCGTTAGTCACATTGTGTGTTGTTGGTGACCCATCCAATTCCTAAGCATGTATGTGGAACTTCCTATGTGCCTGGCTTTTGGAACTCAGGCAAATGGGACAAAGTTCCTGTCCTCAAAGGATTCCTAGTCTGGTGGAAGAGGAGGATAAGCAAACAAAGGATGTGTAAGGTGTGTGGATCTCAGTGGCAGTAACAGGTAGTGGGCATAGAGGCAAGAGAAGAGAATAGGAGTTCAAGGAAGACTTCCTGAAGAAGATGAGGTCTGAGCTGGATAAAAGGGGTAAAACAATGACAATCACCGATAGGAAGTCAGAGTGGGATCACTTGTTAACCAAAAGGATCCAAGAAACACATAACTGAAATAGGCAATTGAACAATTCATATGAAGCTCTGTATTTAAATGGCACTTTCAGGGGCGCCTGGGTGGCTCAGTCGGTTAAGCGGCCGACTTCGGCTCAGGTCATGATCTCGCGGTCCGTGAGTTTGAGCCCCGCGTCGGGCTCTGTGCCGACTGCTCAGAGCCTGGAGCCTGTTTCCGATTCTATGTCTCCCTCTCTCTCTGACCCTCCCCCGTTCATGCTCTGTCTGTCTCTGTCTCAAAAATAAATAAACGTTAAAAAAAAATTTTAAAAATAAATAAATAAATGGCACTTTCATATATTGTATTCACTTACTCATTCCTTCCTCCTTTTTTCTTAAATGTTTATTTATTTTACAGGGAGCATGAGCAAGACAGGGGCAGACAGGGAGCGAGAGAGACAATTCCAAGCAGGCTCAGTGCTGTCAGTGCAAAGTCTGATACAGGGCTCAAACCCACAAGCTGTGAGATCATGACCTGAGCCAAAGTCAAGAGTTGGATGCTCAACCGAATGAGCCACCCAGGTGCCCCTCATTCCTTCCTCCCTTTAAAAAAAAACCCCTTGATATATATATAAACCAGTACCTCTCGAATCTTTCAAGTCAGAGTTCATGCTCAGTGACTTGTTATTTGAATGAAAAAAACTCAACGTTTATTGAGTGCACGTTACTCCCGTGGGCCTCCATTTTTTATCTATAAAATTAGCAAAATAACTATACCTCTTTCTTAAGATTACTATGAAGAAAAAAATGAGATAATAGTGTTAGGCTCAAAGTCAGTGTTAGATAAACCAGTTACTATTGCTACTAGCAATAACAGGTACCGTTTTAGCACAGATTTTGAGCAAAATGAAAGCTAGCTTTCACAACATTTATAGTGTAACTGAAGTGGAATGATAAAGGGGGGAGAGTAAAAGGAAAAAAGTTGAAAAAATTGCTAGCAGAGAGAAAGGCACAGATTACATAGTAAACCATAAGCCATGGTAAGAATTTAGAATTTTAAGCAAAAAAGGGAACATGATCTAACTTATGCTTTAAAAGATTTACTTACACACTGAATAGACTGAAGTAGGGCAAGAATGGAGAAAATGGACCAGTTAGAAGATTATTCAGATAATAGTTGCTTTCAGCCAGAATGTGTGTGTGTCCGGGGCAAGGGTTGGTGGATACAGGGAGAAATGGTCAAAGTTTGGATATATTTTGAAAATTTTCCAGGCAGAATTCTCTGATGGATTGGTTAGGTGTTGTTCTAGAAAGAGAGCTTTCAGAATTTCAAGTAGGAGAAGATTAATAAGGAAGAAAATTGGTGGTAGAAATAAAAATTTCCACTATAGACATGTTAATACTACTAAGTGAATGAATATGATATGGTATTACAAAAAAATTAAGGAATTGGCTTGGGTTAGGACAGAATGGATAGAAATGAAAGGAAGAAAAATATTATTATGGTTTAAAGATCCAAAGTGAAAAGTGGAATACAATAAGGCTCATAATGGGATCTGAATGGGAAGGAGCACATGCAATAATAATGAGAATTAAAACTGGAAATAAATAACCAGGGCTTGAAATGCTGAGATGCACACCTGAGCTACATTTACTAGCTGATTTGCAATAGTTAAGATTTTCCAAACAGGTTGATTTGAACTCAGGATGTTCGCATTTATCACATTATATTGAGTTAACTGTGTCTCTGCTTTGCTCTCCCTCTCACCTGCAAGCCCGCCCTGTATTTTATTCGCCATCATTCCACCATGGCCTAACACAATGCCTGGACATGGTCTGTATGTAGAAGTAAATTGAAAAGAAATGGCTAATGCCTAAATAGGAACTCTAATTAAAATTACAGGTTCCCTGGGTCTACTCCAAATTCAAACCACTCGTGCTTGCAGAGCATTCGTGGTTACTGAGAAAGCTCCAGGTATCTGTCTTAGCACCACAAAGAATGGTAACACTCACTTCCCACAGTCTGGAAACAACTCTTAGTATCCAGTTACTACCTCATGTGGCTTCCTACCAGAGTCAAGAGCAACATTTCAGTGTTTCTTTTTCTTCCAAGTCAAAATGAACCCTGGTCTACTTGAAGAAAATACAGAGATGTAATTTTTCCTTCCCTGTACATATTCACTTATCTGTACTCTAATTCACTCAAAACTCAGAGAAAAATGCATCTGTATTGAAACATTTGTATGGCATTGATTGCTCCCCATGGGATTATCCCAACAACAACTGTGCAACAACATTAAGGTGAAAATAATCTCTGTAGCTTGTCTTGTGTGGGCTAACACCCTAGTGAGATGGACAAAAAACCTAAGATGCATCTCTCTGTCTCTCTGAGACCTGTCTTTTCAATAAGTGTTTATTTACTATACCTCCTGCTTGCTGTTAGTGAGTGATGTATTTCCTGAAGCTAGAAAAATTCTGTCTTTTCCATTTGAAAACACAATTTCTTTTTATTGTGGTCAAAGTATCCCATTAAAAAAGTTTTTCAAGATATGAGAATAGATATTTAAAGTTGGTACAAACTGTTCAAAATCTGATAACAATGAATCAGACTAGAGGTGTAGAAGGCACCTCTCTGTTTTCTGCTGGCCCCACTTACAGCCAAGGACACATCCTTCCAGAATCTCAACCACCGTTTTGTTTCTCACTCCTTCTCTCCTCCCTATTATTTTGTCTCCCATAATGGTTCCTCCACTTTCCTGGCTTATCCATCAACTCAATGTTCCTTCTTAATTGGATATTTGAGGCCACCAGAGACCCCTAAGCAGTATTGGGGCTTATGAAATTCATATTTGCCAGGTGACAAGATGTTGGCCAGATGGAACAGTATACCTCCTCACAAGGATCTACCAATGTCTGGAGAGACAAGACACATAAACAAACAAACTTAGCTAAGTATGACTCATGCTTCAATGGATGTTGCCCAGAGAAGGCGTTAACTTTCTGAGGTGATCAAGAACATTGCACTAAAAATGTGATGTTTAGCTGAATCCTACAGGATGAGTAGAAATTTGCCAATGAAGAAAGGCATTGTAGGTGAAAAAAAAAAAGCATCATGTTAAGGAGCAGAGGAATTCAATGATATGACCCATCTGGAGAAAAGAAGTTAGAAGTGACTGGAAAGAAGGGTACTGGAAGGTGAGCGGCTACATATTAAAGGATTTTGATCAGAGATCTGCCATCATCACACTGGAAGCAGTGTAGAAGATAAAATAATTTGGATACCAAATTCCAGTAAAAAGTCTGTTGCCATATTTGCAATGATGTGGGGTGGAGTCAAGGGGATTAAGAGGCTGACACAGAATTGAAAGACTCTTAAGAATGAAAATCCCCATCAGTTCATGACAAACCACAAGAGGGCACGATGAGGGAGGAGGAGGGGGAAGAGGTTAAGGATAATATCCAGATGTCACTCACCATAATAGAGAATGAAAGAGTTATTGAATGGGTTTGAATTGGCGTGGAGAGGATGACATACCTGATTTTCGAAGTGTTGAAGGATCCTGGAATATGAGTTGAGTTAGACACGTGGGAGTTTTTAATGTAGGCAGAAAAATTGAAATCATAGGTGTGGATGCAATTACTCAAGGTAGAACATGTAGAGTGAGAAGGGACATGGGGTGCAGCAAAAATCCTATCTGAGGCTATCCCAAGAACACAGGTTCATTACTGCTATAGTCAAAATCCAAGAGCTCCTAATAAGCCTGTTCCCCCTAAAGTAATATAAGAGATATCAACCATACTTCTGGGAAATCTCAATTATATGTTCTCTGGTTTGCAAAATTAAAATATTTTCATCCTCTAATGACACATGACACTACCAGAATCATCCATTAGCCATTGACATCCTCTATCCATAAGGTTTAAACCTCAGAGATCTTAGAAAGCTGTTTTCAGAGAGGCCATAGAAACACATCGCTCCCCTTTCTTATGAATACCCATAGGAGCTTGTATCACTAGAATATACTATGCAGTCTTTGAAAGTCCCTTCAGAAAATCAAAACGCTCATAAAATAAAGCTAAGATCTTGTCAAAGCTTTATCCAGCACTAATCAAGGAAGAAAGCAGTTCTTTTGACCTCTGAAAAATGACCTATTTGCCTTCTCCTCTAAGGAATAGTAGCAAAACTACCACAACTATCGATGTATATTTAATAATGATAAAAATTTTTAACTTTTAACAATCCTGCTTAGAGTAAAGCAGGACTTACAAAGTTACATTGGTAGTTATTTCCTAGACAAAACCCTGTCTTTCCTCACCTCCTTTAGAGTGAGACCAGAAGCATAGTCACTTTAGTGTGTGTGAATGTGTGTGTGTGTCCTTGTGTGCACACGCACACGTTTACCTGAATTCCAATAGACATCCCATGATCTTTTAAAATTTATTTGGTTTCACCAAAAAGCTTCTTCAGTTATGTTTTTGCCGAACTCCTCTGGGCTGATATTAATGAGTTTCTATGCTGGGTCACACCATAGGAGCTTCGTGCTTTATATTTCATTTCTTCTTCCAATGAATGAAATGTTAAAATCCAGTTTAATACATAAATCTGAACTTATGAGAGGCTAAAAAACTTGTTCTAGGTCGTACATCTACAAAGATGCACAGCCAGTGTCTGAAACTGTCTTTCTGACCTCACTTCTTCCAAACATTGTCATCTCCAAATGAACTGGGTAGATGGCGGTCCTTACTAATTCCAAGTTATCTTAAGTCTGTTAATTTCATAATTCAGCATTTAATAGCAACCTTTTTGTATTCCAGCAGTAAAAAAAAGGAACACAAAAATTCAAAGTATTGGCCAGAAGAGCACAATAAAAATGAAATACCCAGCAATACGGACTCAATTTATATCCACTGGATCTGAACTTGTCTAGGTCAAACATTATTATTGATGTTATCCGATCTCAAAGGGTATGCTAGAACTTCAGGTTGTGAAGACGTGGTTTCAATTAACTATTTTTAAAATATATTCAGCAAGAAATTATTTTACGGAGAGTCTAATTTATCGCAAGTGAAAAACTTTTGAGGTTCTGGCTAGCAGGGACTCAGAGTAATGTTCCTATCTTTGCACTCTTGGCCCACTGCCATCCCAGCCATGTGGTACTCTGCAGTGGCACAGGAGGAGAGAATCACATGCCAGCGGAGGCACCTGTCAGGGCCTGTTGAGGGGCTCGATCTCCCTGTGAACTAACAGGGAAGCTCCCAAGACTGATCTGATTTAAGCGGAACACGCTCCCCACATCGTTGCCTTTCCACGTGTTGTTTCAGAACATGCCAACAGCACACTAAATAAATTGGTTAAAGAGCAACTTCAACTGGTTCAATGTATGAGTATTGATTTTTTTTGTCCTTCAGAGCTTTACTGTAGCCACTCAAGGACCAATAAGG
Source organism: Prionailurus viverrinus (assembly GCF_022837055.1). Classification (NCBI taxonomy): domain Eukaryota; kingdom Metazoa; phylum Chordata; class Mammalia; order Carnivora; family Felidae; genus Prionailurus; species Prionailurus viverrinus. The sequence continues at coordinate 99,695,493 of NC_062567.1, forward strand.
AAATGATTTCCAAAAAAAATGTACTCAACAGTAATTTTCTACGTGTGAGCACAGGAAAGAGGGAAATAAAAGATGAATGTTCTACCTAAATGTTATCCATAGTAGCTTTATCCAATCTTGGCAATGACAAAACTCCACAGACTTTACCAAATAAAGGCAATGCCACCAGAAGGTGGATTTCTTTTTGTCTCACAGTCCATTCCGTTACTAATCCTGAAAAAAAATAATAATAATTTCTCTGTGATGGCACTTAATCCCTCTTTCCAATAAAGAAATACATTAATTCAAGCCATCTGATTTTTGCCACAAAAGAGAAGCTCTAGCACAATAATGAGGGTTATTTTTTCCAAATATTATTTACTCACTGCAATTGGTTGTTTTAAAACAAAGCAATTTGGAAGAAACATATGCTTGGGTAATGTTATCCTTTAGAGAGGAATAAAAATTACTAATTTAAGGCCATATAAGTATTATGCATCTGGTTTGATACAAATGTACTCTTGAGATACAGGAGTGAAAAATTACTCAAACATCAGAAATATGGAAATCACAACTTCTTGGATAGTTAATACAGTCCTCTGTAAACACAAAGGAGGGGTTTCAAAATTTATGTAGATTGTCATTTCTAATAATGCAAAGTATTGATCAATATCTTTGATACATATCTCTTAAAAACTGAGAATTGTTTTTTATAAATGTGTCAATGTCAACAACAAACCTTCATACACTTAATGTATCAGTTTTGCCCTGCGTGTTTATATGCAAATGCCGTACACACTGGTCTTTGATTAAGACAATGCCTTCCTGACTGGATTCAGTTGGCGGTGTATTTAGTTTGGCTTATTTAAGGTACCACTAAGCCTCTGTGGTCTTACTCTGTATCCTCCAAGTCAAATCTCAGGGGGTTCATTTCCATTTAACATCTCAGTGATTCTTATGCCTGCTGAAATGTTAGAACCACAATAGTTCCTACTGTGCCACAGAAATTTCCCAAGTTTTGTCAAAGTGTTAAATACTTTTCCTGGTTCTCCAACTTTGAGATAACAATATATTATCTATATGTGACAGAGATTTCATGTTAATTAATAACCAATACTTGAAGTGTATATTTGGTGTCAAGTGCTCTTTTAAGTAGTAATTCATTAATTTACTGAGTACTCCCAGTATGAGTACTGAGTATCAGGTATTATGTTTGTTGCCATTCTAGAATGAGGAAAAGAGGCACAAAGAGGTTGAATGATTTGCCCAAGGTCACACAACCAGCAAGTTGTAGAGCTAATTTTGGCCTCATGCAATGTGGCTTCCAAAGCTCCCTCTCAACTACCGGATTACACTATGTCTTAAATGTGTGTCACTGAAAACTGAACTGCTTCAAAAGTCATAAAAAAAGGGGAAAAATGCTCCCAACAAATTGCTTTTTTGTAGAAGGAAGAAGAGGAGAAGAAAAGAAAGGATATATAGCAATATAATCGGATATCCCAGTGAGTGAGTTGGCTAAAAGAGGTGAGAAAAGGGCCTTTTGTAAGGTAGGACTTACTGGAAATACTGTATTTGAATAAATGCTAAATAATAAATCTGGGGGCGCCTGGGTGGCGCAGTCGGTTAAGCGTCCGACTTCAGCCAGGTCACGATCTCGCGGTCCGTGAGTTTGAGCCCCGCATCAGGCTCTGGGCTGACGGCTCAGAGCCTGGAGCCTGCTTCCGATTCTGTGTCTCCCTCTCTCTCTGCCCCTCCCCCGTTCATGCTCTGTCTCTCTCTGTCCCAAAAATAAATAAACGTTGAAAAAAAAAAAATTAAAAAAAAAAAATTAAAAAAAAAATAATAATAATAATAAATCTGAATAAAATTAAAATAAATTTAATAGATATTGAATAAATATTTAAATGTGAATATGCATTAAATATAAAATACATAAAATATAATAAACATAAATAAGTTAAAAACAAAATTAAAAGCCAGTCTTTCAAATACGTATCCAAGGAATAGAGCATTCCAGAAAGAGGAAGTATGTTTCAATGTGTTCATGTTGGAACAACGTTCATCGTGAGTTCAAGAAACAAAAAGTCCAGTGGGGCTGCCACAGAGTAAACAGGCGTGGTTCAACAGGAAGTCAAATCAGAGAGCCAAGCAGCAGCCAGATCATGGAGGATCAACAAGGAGGCCTAGCCCAGCAAGAATCCAGAATGCAGCGGTATAATGGTTGAACACACTCTGAGTTTGGAAACAAAGGGCTTGGTTTCACATTCTAGCTCTTCTGCTTCCTAATTGATTAGCATTTGCTAAGTGATCTATGCTATCAGGCCTCAGTTTCCACATCTTTATGCAAAAATAACCATGAGGCCTACCTTGCAGTTTTTGAGTACTAATTCATATAATGCATGGGGTTAGCCAAGTGTCTGGCACTAACAAAAGTGACTATTTTAGGGCATTTGAGAGAATGCAATTTAATCCAGTTTGACTGTTTTGTATGGGGAAGAGTAATGAAAGATAAGTCTACAAATATAACTGGAACCGGAATAAATGGAACGTAGAACACCAGACCATTTCATAAGCAGGAGAGAATCACTAAAAAAAATTTTAGCAAGGAAGTGATGTATCAGTGCTAGACTCTAGAAAGATTGATACAGCAGTTGTTTACAGAATATTTTGGATACTGGAGATACAGAAGTAGAAAAATCAGTTAACAAGCAATTTAATTTTTCTACAGTAGGGACCAAAGGGAGGGAATGGATTGCCAACATGACAGAGGTCAGATAGACAGGACTTTGTGACTAAGTAAATGAGAACAGGCATCAAAGCCCGGGGCCTGAGAGAGTAACTGAAATAGAGATGGTGATCAAAGAATCCAGTTAGAGTCAGAAGAAAATGACTCAGCTGCAGACATGCTGGTTTGAGATTCCAGCAGATATCCAGCCATCAGTGGAAGTGCAGTAAACTAAAATAAGGGGAAAAGTTCTGGTTGGAAGTGAAGGTTGGAGTATCATCAACACTCAGATGACAGTTAAAGCCCTGACTGGTGGTGGTACATTGTTGCCAAGAGAAAATGAAGATAAAAGAAGGAAGATAGGAGAAAAGGGTGTGGTCCCAACATCTGAATAGATTTGACTGACAGGACTAGAAGAATGAGAGTGAGAATAGCAGGGTAGGGAGTGGTCCATATGCTCCCAGTGCAGCCAGAAGAGCATGATGAACAGACAACGTATGTCAATCACGGTATGGAAATGCTACCTAAATAATGAATTTAAACACTTTCATTTAGTGGATGCCAAACAACTAAAAAATTATTGATCGTGCTTTTCACTCATAATGAAAAGGATGTAAAAATTCTTGGATCTGTGTCTTTTCTCTTGTATATATCCAATTTATTTACAAGTCTTTGTAAGGAGGTATTTAAGTGTTCTATTTATAAAGTATAGAATAACTTCCTGTGAAAGTTGTGAAATATCCAGACCACGAATAGCTTCCTACAAAATAGGTCCTGTTAACAGCATAAAAAACCTTTTCCTCTGACACAGTAGCTAAAGGTAATAAAATTATTTACTCTTTAAATGACTGAAGTCCTATGGTAGCATTTAGGAGTATATATTAAAAGAGGCATCATCACAAAAGGTTGTCTTTTAACTGCTACACTTTCCTCTCTACCTTTAATCGTAATAGAATCAAAGTAGAAACAAAATCAGGTAGTATGGATAAAAATGATATATATTGTTTTATTTTCCTAGCTATTCATTCCCATATCTCACTTTGTAGTGTACAGACTAGAATTCCAGTTAATAGGAAAAAAGAAAAGTTTTTTTTTCCAACAAGCAGACTTATTTATATAGGTAAAATTATGAATGAGATTAAAAACAGCATAATTCATATAAAATATTGAAATTTTAAGACCAAGTATATGTTAATAAACTTGCAGATGCCAATGAAACATCTAGAAAGCTATAACAGATCAAAATGAACAGAATCCTAATACAAGAAATAGTAGAGATGTTAGGTCAGTTTTTTCCAACGGGGGGAAAAAAGTGGGTTGACCTCTAATATTTCCTCTGTTTCTCTGTGATAAGGTACAATAAGGAATAATAACTAACTTGAGAAAAGGAGACAGCTTTCTCCAGTCCCATAGCAACCTAAGAATAAAAACTTCAAAAATCCATTTTTTTCTAAAATAAAAATTTTATGAGGATTTGATCATATTGTCCTGTTAATGTTGGAGAATCTGATCTCTTTAAACAGTAGGAAATCCATGTAAATCTAGAAAAGATTTTAGTGTGAATTCATATATAGTACATGTACCCTTTCATCCTAAACCTAATTATTGATATCAGAAGTTTGCATCTTAGCTGTATCACTGATAAAATAGATTTTTAATTTTATAAGCTTTAATACTTCATTTAGCAGTCTGATTTAACCACTGCTTTAAAAAACAAAATTATCACGTTTTCTAGGTGTAGCTTTAATTAAACAAGTATAGGCTTATGGGGCACCTGGGTAGCTCAGTGGTTAAACATCTGACAATGTCGGCTCAGGTCATGATCTTACAGTTTGTGAGTTCAAGCCCCATGTCAGGCTCTGCATCTGCACTGACAGTGGGCCCTGCTTGGGATTCTGTCTGTCCCTCCCTCTGCACCTCCCCTGCTTGTATTCCCTCTGTCTCTAAATACATACATAGATACACTTTAAAAAAAATAAAACTAAAAAATAAAACAAAAAAAATTTAATCATGTATAAGCTTGTAACTAAAGCATAAATGGAGGTGCATAGAACAAATTGCTTATTACTGGTTACTAAGTAACAAAGGTTAATGGTTGTTGAACTCTTACCAAGTATCAGATCATGTACCTACTCACTACCTATATTACTTCCTTTACTGTTCACAATAATTTTATAATCAAGTACTGTTGTTATTTTATAGTCAATGAGTAAGTGATTTGCCTAAGGACATACAACAATAAAGTAATGAAGTTGGACTATGTACCCATGGCTCTAACCCTACAGAGTGCTCCTCACCTCTCATCCACACTGTGGGTAACTTTAATTTTATTTAATTTTTCAAAAATATTCACTATACATAGTATAACAGTGAAATATGAAGAATGTTCTAAATCCAAATCATCTTGATTTAGAAAGTAAAAATTCTCATCTCACTGCAAAGAAAATCCTTATGTGTCTCCATGATCTAGAATAGTATTCCTAACAAAGTTTCAGACAGAACGCTGTGGAGCAAAAAAGGGAAATACATCAGAGGAATATATCAAAGAAAGGTATTCTTATACTACACTCACCCACCTCCGAAATCCAGAATTTCTCCTTTCTTTCTCATGCTTTATGTATCATTTCAAATACTCTTTCTTTTCCTGGAACATTCTTTCTGCCTCTACCCCCACTTCAGGGCTAAGTTTATCCTACAGGTCTCTACTCACATGTTATCTTCCCCAGGAAGCCTTCTTGTCCCCACTCTTTGTTAGGTGCCTTTCTTTTCTCTTCTTGCTAATGACACTGGTGTCCCATCCTTCCTTTCACATCATAAGTCATCCTCCCTCCCTCTCTCCCTCTTTCACTCCCTCCCCCCACCAACCTCGCTCTCTCTCTCTCTCTCACACACACACACACACACACACTTTTTTTTTTTTTGAGAGAGAGAGAGCACATGTAAGCAGGGGAGAGAAGGAGAGGGGGAGAGAAGGAGAGGCGGGGGGAGAGAATCGTAAGCAGTCTCCATTCTCAGCACAGAGCTGGACTTGGGACTAGATCCCACGACCGACCCTAGGATCGTGACCTGAGCCGAAATCAAGAGTCAGACCTCAACTGACTGAGACACCCAGGCACTCCCCACACACAGTATTCTAATTCTTTATTTATATGTTGCTCTCTTCTGGACTATTAGATCCTTCTAAGCAGAGACAATGAGTTTTTCATTTATCTTAATTTAGTAACAAATTGCAAAAATGAAAGACTTATTTTTATCTCCAATAACTACCATAATGCCTACCACAGACTCAACACTCAAAAAGTATTTGTTGAATGAACACATATTTTTCAAAGTACCTCATGGTTTGCAATATATTTTTTCATGTGTTACATCAGTTAATTTTTAAAGTAAGCCTCTATGGTGGGTGTAATGTTCTTATTTTCAAATAATGAGAAACCAAGACACCGAAAAGTTAGGAAACTTGTCCAAGGTCACAAATGCTGCAATAACAAAAGTGAGACCCAAACACCTATCTTTGGATTCTATGTCCAGTGTTGTTTCTTTTACAACTCAGATAAGAAAGTGGTCTCCTAGGAAAATGCAAGTGGTACATCTGGTATACCAAATTTCACACTCAAAACTTCTACTACATTGAAATGGTAGCATGCCACAGAAATTTTTCAGCTTTTCAAGTTAAATAGACAGAATGAATGTTCTTTAATTCAGTAACTACTTAATGAAGAGCATATTGATAGTAAATAATAAACACAATCTTTGCCCTTAAGAGAACTTAAAGTTTAGTAGAAAGAATCAGAGAAACACACAAATAACTTTAACTCAGGACAAGAAAAATATGCTATGAGAGTCCGTAGTTCATGGGACAAATGTTTTTTAAATGATTAATTCCATGTGTCAAATGTGGTGCAATGTGCTAGATACATGTGGATTTTATTTTTTTATTGCCTTTGAGAGAGTGAGAGAGAGAGAGAGAGAGAGAGAGCGAGCGAGCGAGCATGAGCAAGAGTGGAGCAGAGGGAGAGGGAGAGGGAGAGAAAGACTCTTAAGAAACTCTACACCCAGCACAGAGCCCCATGCAGGGCTTGATCCCACTACCATGAAATTATGACTTGAGGTGAAATCAAGAGTTGGTTGCCCAAGTGACTGAACCACCCAAACACTTTGATATATGAGGATTTTAAAACAGGGAGTTGCAACTTTACGAAGGCAAGAGATGTTATCCATGGGGCTGGATTAAAAACAGGCTCATGAAGCGGGATAATCTGAGAGGAAGCTTAAAGAGTTGGTTTCAAAGGACAAGGATAAGGGTCATCATTCTGGAAGACACTGAGACATTAAACAAAATGTGCAAGAAACATGGGAGCATGTTTTGGAAAGAACCAGACCAATTGGAGTGAGGAGGGGAAAAAAATGAGTAAGAATGTAATGTTAGGACCTTAAATGCCAGCCTAAGGAATTCATGAGTTGATAAGCAATGGGGAGCTATTTATTGAATTTTGAGCAGCAGATGGAATGACATTTCGGAGCTTAGATTGGTAAAGATTTATCTACCAGGTGAATGGAGAATGCAGTAAGAAACTCAATTTCTCAAAGCAAAGGATGAGAAAGTATCATCATTTAATTACACCATTGTATTACAGAAAATATGTAGTTTATCTAAAATAAACACATTCTTTTAGTTTATCTTCCTAAAATAGATGAAACAATTTTAAAAGAATCCCTACTGATGAGTTTTCATACTAAACAAAATGCCTATTAGAAGGAGAGATTGCAACTCAGTACAGTTAAATTAGATTTGATACTTTTTGAAACTAAGCTCCCTTTGGTAGTTGTGGAGAACTTCTAGTGCAGATTAAAAAGGAAGAAGAAGAACACGAAGCACACAGCAATTTTTCATAGTTATTACAGGTGACATCTAAACTGGCAGAGTGCAGACAAAGGAAAGGCATATAAATTAGATAAATAAAGGGGTTGCTTTAGACTCATCTACAAACGCCAACAGAAGTATATAAAGAGATAATGAACCCATCTAAGGGTAGCTGCTGCTGAATGAGTAAGCCCAAATATTTTTCAATGCCAAAATGTCAAGTCAATTTTGACTGCTGTTTTCAAAAGTAGTTATTTTTAGTGTATTTGCATTTCACATAAGTTAACTGAAATATTTTATGTATTAGGTGTCAAATTTAATTGTGTTGATACTAAGCATATACTGCTAAATATAGTTTTAACAATTTACATCCCTGCATGCGTTAGGGGATCAACTTCAATGAATTAACTTGATGTTTTTATAAAATAAAATAGAAAAGGATACTTGTTTAAGTTCTGTAACCATTGAATCTGGCACTTCTGGCCATTGACTCAACAGTTCTTCAATGATAGATATTTTATGCTAAAGAGATATAGCTTCAAAGTATGGTATTAGGTGACCAAACAACTCTCTGGGTTATAAGGTCTACTAGATGTTCTAGTAAGGAAAAATTTTATTGTCAGTTAAATTTTGGAAATCTGCACGTCTCTTTCCTTTGGACACACATACTGTACATTAGGCAGCATAGATCAAACTTTCATATGCAAAAAATGAAACTTATTTAACTTTATCAACCCAGTGCTTTCCAAACTCAGATGACCATAAAATCTATTTTCCTTTAACATCTATTCATATTCCTTACTACCTTTAGGAAATATTGCCAGAGAACAAGGAAGACAGCATTACCCACCAGGGAAATGGGAAGTTTTAATAAAAGATCTATTCACCACTAACCCCACTTCCCTCCCCCCGCAAAAAAAAGAAAAAAATGCTACTAGAGTTCTGATCTGAAGGGGTGCTTCAAATTTAACATAGGGATTCCCATAGTTCTATTTAGTGCTGCCTCAAAAATGGCAAATTATCTCTGATTATTTTGTCTCTCCATCTCTGCGGCCTCTGTTCAATGCTTTCTGTGTTCTGACTGTGTAACAGAGAACATAATATGTTTTGAAGATAAAAGGGTGAGCAAACCCCCATGGTCTCACCGTCACTAAACAAGCAGTGTAACTGAAGAAAGAGACAAGGAAAGAGCCTGACAGGTTTTTGCTAAGGGAGATACTTCACACTGTGGGAACACAGGTTACCAGCATTCATAGTGCCTTGGTGGATGAAGGTAGTCATGTGAATAAGCTGAAATCTGAAGAATGAGTAGGCCAGAGAAAAGAAAGAGTTTTAGTCAAAGCCTTGATGTGGAAAAGCATTACTTGCAAGAAAAATGTAAATACGGTAATTCATCCAGTCTATACAGTATAGAGCCCAAAGGAAAATCTTTTCCTTATTGTTAGATTCCCTTCTCAGGAAAGTTCAGAAATACTGTCCAAACTCTGGTACCTGTAGGACAATCCAAAGGTGAGGGGAGATAGCATTGTTCCTTTAAGAAGCTTGACCCTCTGCTCCCTGATTAGGTGGTAGCTGTTATTTGGAGGTAAGGGGTAGATGCTAGAATCTCCCTCGTCCTCGGTGCTTTAAGCCCAGATCTACAGAGGGGCAACACAGCTAACCAACAACTCTGTCTACAGTGCTCTTCTTCTGGGGCTTTAGCCAACCCTGGAAAAATTCCCTCGCGCAGCCTTCAACTCTAGGTCACGATTGCAGTATTTAAATCAAGGCCAGAAACATTTCTTAACTCAGGCAGAATATAGCTATTTGAAGTATGTTCACAAACTTGAGATATGTTTGGATAATGCTGGCCAGGCCTGTATGGATCAGATTATTTCTTGACAAAATACTGATTTATCTTTAAGGATAAATTGAAATCAATTTGTGGATTGTGAAATCAACATGTATGTCACGCATAGGCAAAAGTAAAGAGTTACTAAAATTGGAAACATTAGCACCATTTACACAACCTCAATAACACTAAATTGGCATTCTAATAAAATGAAGGTTAAAATGTTTTAAAAATGAAAAACTGGAATATGATTTTATGTGATGATTTTACATTTTTGAAAGGAAACATTCACAGGAAGATGTGAATCACTTATCATCCTGACCAGACCTCTCCTAGTCTTGGCTCTTTAAAGTTGAAAATAGGGCAATTATTTTGTTATGCTTCATAAAATAGTAAATTATCTCCAATTACTGCAAATGCACAGTAGCAGCAAAATGCTTGTGTAGCACAACACACTCCCCATGGTCATCTTGGAATTTATTACAATATCATAAAATTATAACTCTGAAAAGAGTTTCAGAAGCACGTCTAGTTCATTTTCCTTGCCCCTGGGCAGGACTGGGTTGCAAATAATTCCAGACAAAGAGCTATCTAAAAAGAAGACCTAACAATTGTTCTTGTTGGCTACAGGGTTCAATTGCACTTACATAGAGACCAATATTTTTTTTCTCCCATATGGGCACATTTCCAAATGTTTCCTCATGTTCATATTCAGCTAAATTCTCAAAAAGTTACATTCTATCACCTCAACACAAAGGAATGAGCAACAGCAATAATAATGTAAACCTATCGATGACTTTGCCTCGTGAATTTCTGAAAACCCCTTTCATTTTTCTGCCTTGATATTTGTTTTCATCCAAAAGACAGGACTGCCTACACAAATTTTTAACCTCTAGATGAAATATCAAGGAAGTGTCTTAAGAGCAGTAATCTAGTCTCTGCACAGAAATATTTTGTTATTCCCACAGAAACCATCAAGTGAGCACAGCAGCCTCTCCTGACATTATAGAATATCAGTTAATTTTCAAAAGTTTATAATTATGAATTTTTGCTGGGAACGTGGGAGATGCCAGAGATCCTCTGTGAAGTTTTGTCACTGTCTACTGTGTTCTTTTTATTACCCAGCACATTCTCTAGGCTCCCTTTTAGAGCCTGCCCCTTCCACAATTTAGGGCTGCTTTGAGCATTTCTAGACCCGTTCTGATACCATAAATTAGTCTGCCAACCAAACATGTATTAAGTTCCTACAAAATTTCTCTCTTCCCCACATTCTGAAAATTTCAAAGGGCAGAACAGTAGACTCTAGTGGCCCGAACAGGGTAGCCTGAAACCTTTGAAGTTGAAAAGATCTGTTTGATAGCTATCTCTCTCACTAAGTTGCTAGTTGACCTTGGAAATGTCGTTTATCTTGTCTGGGTTCAGGGTCCTTGCCATTTAAATGGAAATAATAATGCCTACCTCGAGGGATAGAATAAGGGTTAAGATAATTTATGGGAAGCAAATAATAGATTGTTAAACAAATTGACCCTCAGTCCGTGTTTGCAGTCCTTGTTTCATTATTATTGATGTTCTTATTGCTAGTATTACCATGTCTACTGGGAATGCTGGAGCACAGAGACCCAAAAGGCCCAGCAGAGAAGTTTAGGATTGGTATTCGTGTTCACTGGGATAGGTGGCTGGGATTTTACGCTGGCAAGAATGTGTACAATGTGGAGTAAAAGTTGACTAGTAAGAAGACAGGGTATTTCTTTTACAGGGTTATGAGGTATTTCACAATGCATACAAAATCTCTGGTAAAGCAAAACATCTTATTTATATGTCACCTTATAGGTTAGAAACACAGTATTAATATAGCATGTCCAACATGATCAAAGTAGACTTCAAACCCAGGATTTCTGAGTCCAAAGTCAGTGCTTTATCCACTTGTACCAGAGTCTTTCCCCTCTTTTAGGACATCAGCCCTTTCTATATTCTTCTTCAACCAATCAACCTCTTAGTCATTGACAATTACAGCATAATTATTTGCTGTATTTTATCTCTATTAAATTTGAGCTGCAAGAGGTCAAATAGAATCTCTTATTCAAGGCCTACACCTGAATCTGATTTCCACCTCTAAAAGACTGCATGCACAAGTCTTTTCTCTTCCACTTCAGAGAGGAGCGTAGCTGCGGTTTTTACTGTCCTCCCTTGAAACCCACAAGCACCTCTACCAACGGAGAAGCATCTATGTAGAGACTGGTCAATAATAGAGATTAATGAGGAAGCTGGGGTACAAACTGTAAAGCCTTTCAGATCTGGACGAAGAACAAGTTCTTGAGTTTAGGAGTTGTTTCTTGAGAGTCCTGTTACTGGAGAGAGATTAATCTATCAGCAACACACAAGACAGATTAGCAAGAGATGGAAGTTCTAGTGAAATCATTCACTAGCTAATTGAATTCCCTCTTCACTCCGTTTTGCTATGATTGAAATAATAAAAGCTCTGTTTACATTTTTGATGCCTTGATATGCATTGAGAAATACAATGTTCTTAAGTAGGTTTTCCCTTTCGCTTTTCTCTGCTTTAATATAATACAGTCATTAGCCGTGTGGGCCCACAGTGCTCTGTGTTAAATTCACCAACTGCTGTTCTGCACATTCCCTCAGCCAATTTATTTCAATTTCAGAAGGAGCAACCAACTCCACAGTGGATGACTCCTGACTGCAGTTCCACACCATCACTCCTCGGGAGTAAAGGCGTATCAAGCAAACAGCTTCCAAATGTGAGCACGAACGTGCTCTGTCCCCTGGCAGGAGCAGCAGCTCTGGGCTTGACAGACCCATTTCTGCACATGAGGTGGCTCATCTGCCTCCAGCACAGCCCAAGAAAAAGCTATAGGGGCACCTGGGGGGCTCAGTCTGTTAAGTGTCAGACTTCAGCCCGGTCATGATCCCGCGGTAGGTGGGTTCAAGCCTCACGTTGGGCTTTGTGCTGACAGCTCTGAGCCTGGTGCCTGCTTCAGATTCTGTGTCTCCCTCTCTCTATATACCTCCCCACCTCGCACTGTCTGTCTGTCTCTCTCTCAAATATAAATAAACATTTAAAAATTTTTTTAAAAAAAGAAAGAAAAAGCCATAGAAAATGTAAGGGAAAAAGAAATTGTGTGCACAGAGATTTTCAAACTAGTTGTTACCGCACGTTAACAGCTAGGTCAGATTTACAACATAGTTGATGGTGACCAGATACCATAAATGCGTATGTTTACTTTTGGAAAATAAGAACTCTTAAGGTTTAACAGCTTGGTTTTAACAGCTTGAAACTTATAATTATCATGGTTAGGGGTTTACAGCCAAAGTGTTCAGAAATTTTCCACAAATGTCTATCATCAACTTAAAATAATTTCATTTACTAAATAAATTGGTACTGAGCTAGACACATGGGATTAAAAAAAAATCTGTAGCACAGAGCAGAAAAATGTTCCCCTTTGTCCATAGGACATCCCTGCTCTTGTCTCTTATTTTATCTATATGCTGATTCCATCAATAAGGTGACCTTTACAGAAATGACCTAGATTGTTATTTGACAAGATTCTTTATTCTTGAACAATATTATCACTTACCCCATTACCTTGCACTTAAATAGTACATTAGAATGAGCCAGGTCACTGTTGAATATGTGTACTTGTGAATTACTGGTTATGTACTGCCACACTCCTGCTAAAATTATGTCTTTTAATATAGAAGTAGACATTTCTAGAAATGTATGTATAGCAATCCACTTACAAATTTGGGTTCTATATGATCATAGGGTTAAGCATTTTCCAAGTGTAATATTAAGCAATTTTTTCATTTCATGCAATTTGAATAGACAGGCCAGTTCATTCGATTCTACATACAATTTTCACAGGCTAGAACTGGCACAAAAACAAAAGGCACAGTTTCTGCTCTTGTTTAAAGCAATAATCAAATTTACCATCTCTACTATGTAATAAAGCAACAGCACTGGTACAGAAATGAAGAAGAAAGAAAAAGGAACATTTGGTAAACATCAAAGTTGAGTCAAACACTGTCCGTGTGTTAGCTCCTTTGGTTCCACAACACAAAAACAAAGTAGTTATTACCCGAGTTTCTGGGGTGTTAAGTAATTTACCAAATGTGTCCTGCTGGCTCTTTAGATGCTATAGCTCCACAGGCTTCTGTCCTGAGCACTCTGCTTTTCGATAGTACATAATTTCCCTGGGTGCTCTGGTCTCTTTACATAATTTCAAATGCTATTATGGACTCTGATTACCCCCAGATCCATTATTTCCTGCTATAACCTTTCTTCTAAACCTCAGATCCATATACCCAGCTGCCTACTAGATAGCTCCCCTTCCTTGTCCCTAGACACTTTCTAGTCCAAACATCCACTATTGATTTCCCTGTTCTCTCTACTCTGTGCCCTAGATTCCCCAGTGGTTGCGGGTACCACCATCCAGCCAGGGTAGGAGAGGACAGGTCATTTACTTTTCTCAATTACCCCTAATATCCTTCTATAAATTTCACCCCCTTAGTGCCATCCGAGTGCAACTAAGGAATCTGTGCCTGTCCTCTCCATCTTCACTACCCTCTCCTTACTGTGTCTATCATCATGTCTTGTCTCAACTCCTAAGTTTCTCTTGCCTTCAGTTTTAACTCCATCAACTCTGTCTTCCACAACACTGCTGGGGAGATATATATACATCTATCTATATATACACATCTATCTATACACATATATCTATCTATACATATATCTATATATATACATATGTCTCTATCTATATATATATATACATATCTATACATACACATCTATCTATATACATCTATATATACACATCTATCTATATCTATCTATATATACATATCTATCTACATATAGATATATAGATATATACACATATATCTATCTATATGTAGATAGATATTGCAAATATGCCATTCCCCTTTTCAAAAACCTTAAGGGGTCTCCATTTCCAGCAGAAAACAGGCTGAACTCCCTAACAAGGCTCTCTATGACCTGGTTCATGCTTTCTTCCATGAAGCTTCATCTTTTTTCATCCTTGTCCCTCCCTTTGTTCTCCAGAAACACCAACTCCTTATATGTTTTCTCAAGTGATTTTTCTTTGGTCCCAATATCCCGTAAGCCTCGAAGCTTCTTCTTATCTACACCTTCACTTTTTCTGATTCCTCCTCACGGTTTAAGATTCAGGAAATGTCACTATCACCATAAATCCCTCTCTGACACAGTCTTACAAAAATTAGAATGGTGAGTTTATATTTGGAACTTACTAAGTGTCTAGAGAGTTGAGTTGACATCATTGGTGTTTGAGCTTAGTGGGCAGAAATGTATACTTGCAAATGAACCTAAAAAGCCTAAGACTTGCTGAAACAAATGGAGAGGAACACTTAAAATCATTCTGGAAAATTCCCTTATTTCCTGAATTAACTTGTAAGTTTGTTGTTGTTTTTTTTTTTTCCTAAGCTAAATTACTTAAGTAGCTTTAGTCTCCCCTTGAGTAAGGGCAGAAACTAATCAGGCGTCCTCCAATGCACAGATGGGAAAAGTATCATCTCCCTTCCTCTTCTTTTAATCCCCAGTATAACCAGATGTAGTGAAGATCCCAGCTGACTCCTAAAGCCTGCTGTGGAACAATAGAATCCAAGAGACTGGGCCAGCCAACCAAGCTTGACATTTGCATCCAAAGGCCTCCCCTGAAGCAAATGAATTCAGCTCCCAAATCCCTACCCATTCTGCTGCTTCTGGGAAATATTTCCACGCAAAGAAATGGTTGGGCCTGTGTTTAGGGGACAAAAACATTTACCCAAATCAGAATGTTCTGATGTCTTATGTGGGGATGTGAATCCAGTCAATTCAGGCGAACAGAGCAATTAATTTGTATATATAATTTTTTAAATACAAACTGCAAACTCTGAGAGGGAGAGCTGCTTAGTACAGCTTCGTGGTGCCCATGTTTCGTGAATTTCGACTTAGCAGAGTTTTACAGTCACAATGTATAACTTGTCCAAAATAACATGTCATCAGTAAAGCTGGACTCGCATGACATGTGCTTATGCAGTGTCTTCGAAGACACTTTCGTTCCCCGCACACCTTAGCCAAGTGAAAGAAAAGCACTGAAAAAAAGGACTCCATATGAAAAATGAATGTTTATCAAAACATTATATGATGCTTCATGTGGTTAAATATGTGATTAAGGTTTAAGAGAACTTCCTAGAATGTTTTATTTTTACAGCTCGGAGGTGGTATAGGCATCATCTGATCCAGATTTCTTACTTTGCAGCTCAGAATCGAATGCATGTAGCAGTTCAGTGACTCACTGATGATTATGCCACGGATGTGAGCCTTGCCTCCCAAGTCCCCTGACCTGGGAGGAAGTTCCACTGGACCTTGTAAACTTGTCCTTTTTTCAAAAAGCAACTACCTATGAATGTGAGCCAGTGTTCAGAGTAGTGAGGTATACTGTTTCAAATCTGCAGAAATCATCTACATGTAGTCTTAAAATACCTTTCATAGAATAGTGGGGCCTTAGTCCGTAATGTCACACTGTCCTTCGTGCATGGTCCAGGGCTGGGGTCTGTTTCTCTTCCCTGAAATTACCCCTAGTGTGTCTTTTCCTTCCTTTTCCTCTGGCAAACCCATTTCCCAATCCTGAGGACCCCACTGCTCACACCCACACTGCTCATTGCTCTACCTGACTCCCAGCGTGTGGGGACGGGGTTTAGCTGCCAAGAGACATGCTTCAAACCCCCTCTTTTCCAGGCATTCCTGGAGTTAGTGTGTGAATGTTATTGGTCCGTAGAAGTGGGCAACTTCATAAGCTAATTGAAGGTGAAAGCATTTTCCCTTTGTTGGGTTTCTCTAATGTCCTAGAATGAAATGGAGACTGCACTTTTAAGTAATATCAAATAAATCCAGAAAGAAAGTTTGACAGCTATTCGACATGGCTAGCTTCTTGCTGATTTCAGCAGCAGAGCCTCTGTAATGGCGTATTCAGTTTTATCCTTCTGCCTTCTTCCCACTCAGGACCACAGACAGCCATCCTCCACCTCCACCATCACCCACAAGCTATCCCAGTGCCCGTCCCTAGCTACATATGCCTTGGGGAAGGCATAAGGTCAGGTCAGTGAGTCTGCTAGACTTGTGTATTGAGTCACCTGAGATGCTACTGGAAGGGAACTTTCTTACCAGCTGTTTTCAAAAAATAAATATCTGGAGCCCTGTCGGGTCTTGAATGCCCCACGGACAGACTCTGTATAGAGAAGAAGTCAAACCTTGTATTTCCTTAACGATCAATAATCTGTCAAGGTACTGGATAATAAACAACATAGATCAGTAGATGCCTTTCAAGTCAACTACCATTTATTCCTAATACGTGACAGCCAGATTTCCCCAAAATTGAAAAGTCCTGTCCCTGTCCCCCCTTTTGATAAAGGGGAACTGAGAAAAGTTGCATTTAACCACACATTTTAATGAAACTGTTCCCCTCTTGTTGTTGCCTTTCAGCACTTTTTGAAGTAGGTATCTTCTTTGTATCATGTTTCCTGGCAAGATTTCTAAGATCCTTCAGATTACACAACAACAGCATGTGTCCTAAGCATACCCTCTTTCTTCAAACTTATCATCACTCATATAATTAGATGTAAAAGACTGTAGAAATGATATGAAATTCCTACAACAAAAGGTCAACAGATTTACACTCCAAATAAGTGTGTGTGAATTTTAACTGGTTATTAAAAGTTTCATATCAATTAAGCTGTTATTGAACTTGAGCATATCTGATTCAGATTCCAAATGTGATATATAAAGCCAATTTTTCTGGTCACATATAAGTTCCATTTGTTTTATTGCCAGCAAATTCAGTCTGGTAAGTTTGCGCAAGAGATATGGAAATAAAATATTGGAAGCATGACGATATTTAAGGTGATGCTCTGTTTCTACCAAGTCCTTAGTAAATAATAAATCCTTCATTGTTTTCAGAAAGAAGATTCTGATCTTCCTCATATTGCCTAAGCCTCCGAGATATAACTCTATTAATCCAACTTGCTCAATTTTTTTTTTAAGTAAATGATGACACCTCTTAAGGTGATCATTAACATCCATCATTTTTAAAAGTAGTTTGATGGAAAATGACGAATTATGAGATGTGAACCTGGTTTTACGAGGGAGTATTTTTCCCTTCCTTTTGGAGACAAGTTCTATAGCCGCCCACAGAAATGGGTATGTTTAATTCGGTTATGATGAAAAGAACGAACTATCTTTCAAAAGATTCAAATTCATTTGCCATCTATTCCACGTTTCTAACAGGTTCTAACACTAAGCAAGACAGAAACTTGTGGATTCCTAGGGAAAACCTGCCTGACATTCCCATCTATCTAAAAATGGGTCTTGTGTCGCCTGCCTCCGTACTGAGGGCCCATCACTGAGCCCGATTCTCTGAGCCACTCCATTGTTTCCAGAGTTACCCATCTCAAAGCCCCGGTGTGTGTGTGTGTGTGTGTGTGTGTGTGTGTGTGTGTGTGTGTAGGAAGTAACTGCTGAAAGCAAATAGCAAACGATAAATGTCCCATTAGTAAATTTGTAGAACTGATTATCAGACTCCTTGGCTGTCACTTCAGAAATCAGAACATAAGAGGATCAAAGAAGAAACAAAATAGGCAATGATGTTAAAAAATAATAACACCTAGGGACTCCTGGGTGGCTCAGCCAGTTGGGCATCTGACTTTGGCTCAGGTCATTAGCTCATGGTTCATGAGTTCAAGCCCCATGTCAGGCTCTGTGCTGACAGCTCAGAGCCTGGAGCCTGCTTTGGATTCTGTGTCTCCCTCGCTTTCTGTCCTTCCCCCCACTCGCACTCTGCCTCTCTCTCAAAAATAAACAAACATTAAAAAAAAATAACACCTAATGCTTATTTCATTTGATCTTCTAGATGCTAACATCATCCCCCTTCTACAGATAAGGGAACTAAGGCTTGTAGGGATGGATTGATTTGTTCATGCCTACACTCCTAACTAACCACAGCATACCAAGTGAACATTTTGTTCTCTTATACTTTAGAAACATATTTACTGCATAAATCCAGTTCCTGTGTGCATGTAATCTTACTATATATTTTTTCCTCTGCCTAAAATAAAATTGAAGCATTTTACAACTGACAGCAGATGTCTAAAGGTTTCATTTCCCATTTTTGGTGTTAGAACTCAAAGAGCTCAAACTCGTGATTCCTTATAAACCTGAAACAGACATACAGAACACTTTATAAAAGTTACTAAATAAAAGTACCAATTTCCATAATCAGAAAATTAACAACAACAAAAACACTGAATAGCTTTACTCTTCCCCTTAAGTGAAGAGGAGACTAATTAAGGACTCCTTTAAACACTGCTGGGAGAAATCTCTTTCTCCACCCGGCTTCTATTTTGCTGTTGCTCTTCTCATATTTTCAACTAACATTTGTCACACACACATGATGTTCCAGGCACACGACAAAAACCTGCATTTACGTACTAAATGCTTGCGACCACTCCATGAGGATTTCATGGACTAAGCCACGGTCAAGGTGTCAAATGAAACTCTTACAGACAGGAAACCAGGATTCACTCTCTAAAACTCACATTTTGACTCTACCTGAAACATAGCCAGAAGTATATACTGCGTTTCAAAATTATGTAGCCTACTTTAGGGAAAAATTCTCTAGCACCAGCCGGATGTAATGGCAATAGTCTAGATACCCGGTGTCACAATATACTCTCTGCAACATTTTCGTTGTATCATCTTGGACCCAATACCAAACCTCTCAGAACTTTTATTCCCTCACCCAAAAAGAAGATTATGATACCAAACCCAAAGATGTGAGGAAAAACTTAGACAAACTATAGATCCTAGAAATGAGAGAGCCCAATAAGAGTGTTTTCATCACCACCACCATCATCTTTATCACACGGTATATTCTCTGATTCTTTGGGGATAAAGTGAGTAGGGAATGAATAGAAAATGAGACCGTTCCATGTAGGAGTTGTATACATTCAATATATATGAATGAATATACAAGTGTATGTATATATATATATATATATATATATATATATATATATATGTAAAGATAATTGAAAGAGAGGGAAATACATTAGGTATCTTTTCTCCATCTCTATCCATGTGTGACTTTTATTTTTAACCAGGACTATATAGCATAAACATATACAACCCTGATTCTCATTATTTCTGATGAATACTAATCCATTCCATCTTTGGTGTGTGTCTTAGGGTTTAGCAGCTCACTTTACCTCAGAAAATTAAATCATAAAACCTTCAAGAAAAATGAATGGGAAGTATTAAAAACTATGTAAGTGGAAAATAACATACTAGTTATTTTTTTCCTCTTCCTAATTCAGGACTCCATTCTTCCTTGACAGATATTTTAAGGCAATAACAATGTTTATAGTTCTTGGCTTATCTATACAAAATTTAAAATAGGGACAACCTATCAATCTCTCAACTGCTCTACTATCAATATCACTTTGCCAATAGGTTTGTGATGTTCCTGAAACAGGAACATGCACTCTTCATGGAAAAGGCAGTCCCTGGTTCCTTCCGGTCCCTATTCAAAATCCACCTCACCAAAGACACCTTTCCTAATTTCCCAGCAGGCAGTGAGTCCCCATCTCATTGCTCCCCATCCTGTGCACCCTACCTTTGTTTTCACCATGTGGCATCTGTCTGTTTAGGGTCCTTCTCACACCATTGGAATGTAACCTCCCCTCAGACCAGAGACTTCTTTTGTTTCACTATTCTATGGCATGGAGGAGTTTAGTGATTACTTATTAAAAGAGTTAGTAAAAACAAACAAACAAAAAATGATTATCTTTTAGAAAAGCAAAGCCCTTATTAGGTTTCAGAGACTGGCAAAAACTATATTATCATCAGTACCTTTAAAATACAGCTTTTATGTTTATTATGTGTGAATGTGTGAATGTGTGTGTGTGTGTGTCTGTGAGAGAGAGAGAGAGAGAGAGAGAGAGAGAGAGAGAGAGAAAGGCATTATTTTAAATGTCTTATAATATGCTGGAATTGTCACTTAAGAAACTCTAGCGCAATAGCCATTTTGGAGGATTTACATATGCAGTGTCAAATGATCTCATTAAGAGTGTCTATCTGGACACCTCAAAATGGTGTTGTTGGAAAGTATTTTTAGACCCACAATAAGATAGGGTCCCAGATGTCCTCAATTATTGAATAAGCTGGTAAAAGGGGAAGTGGAGTGGAAAATACAGGAATGGGGACTTTGTGACCAAGACTGTCGTTAGGGGAGGGCCCATCAATTACATGAATTCTGGGTTTGTCAACCTTGTGGTTTTAGTAATGAATTCAGTAAAACTCAGGCTTTCAGCTTGAGAAAGAGTGCCTTTGCTATATGATTATGGTTCTGTGTTGTTCAGATTCCTGGGAGACTCCCACCTAGGACCACATTTCAGGAGGAAGCAGGTGGCAGAGCTCTACTGGTAGCATTTCTCAGTGTTCTGTCTATGACCTCACACAATTAACATGGGGCCCCATATCTTTTAATAGTAAAAGCTTTATAATAAAATAAAAGCTCAGGAATGATCTAGACCTACCTTCCATTAAAAGCAGACAAGAAGGGCGCCTGGGTGGCTCAGTCGGTTAAGCGTCCGACTTCAGCTCAGGTCATGATCTCGCGGTCCGTGAGTTCAAGCCCCGCGTCGGGCTCTGGGCTGATGGCTCAGAGCCTGGAGCCTGCTTCCGATTCTGTGTCTCCCTCTCTCTCTGCCCCTCCCCCATTCATGCTCTGTCTCTGTCTGTCTCAAAAATAAATAAAACGTTAAAAAATTTTAAAAAAAAAAGCAGACAAGAGACATTTTTTGCTTAAGCATGATTCCTTAATACCTTAGACTCTCATCCCTGTCACCTAAGCTGCTCATCAGAATATTCTTCTCAGAGGCAGAAGAAAATTCTGGTAAACACAATTTTCTCCATAATACTCCAATTCAAAGATTATCTATTTAATTTGAGAGAGAGAGAGGAGAGAGAGAAAAAGAGAACATGAGGGGGGGGAGAGACAGAGAGAGAGACCGAGAGAGAGAGACACTCTTAAGCAGGTTCCAGTAGACCCTGATGTGTGGCTCGATCTTATAACTATGAGATCATGACCTGAACTGAGATCAAGAGTCAGATGCTCAACCAACCTAGCCATCCAGATGCCCCAAATCAAAGATAAATTTTAGCATCACTCACACATTGGTTTTCTGTCTATTACCTGACTGGCACAACTTTAATCTTACTTTGCCTTAATTTAGTACTGGTTGCAAGAAAGGTACAGAGTGGGGGGGTGGAAGAGAGAGAAGCCAGAAGTACAATTTCCATCATGAAATAAAGCAAAGGTCAAAAATTTAGTAATGTTTCAGAGCAAGCCCTTTAAAACAAGTTTGGTTTATACTATATCTGAATTTGCCAAATACAGCTACCTGAATATGAGTAAGCTACTTAATATTTCTAAAGCTTAGATTCCTCAACTAAAAAATGGAAATAATGATAGCGCCTAGCTGTGACACTGATGTGAGGATACTAAGTCAGTCATGAAGGAAGATGTCATGAAGACTGAGTAGAACAGTGGACATGAAAATTACTACCACAGAGCAGGTAAACGTACCCATTCTCTTCTCTTCCCCCTCACCTGGGGCAGAGCCACTTCCTGGGGCTTCCACGGGCTACCAGAATCCTGCCTTGCTGTGGCTGTTTCTGTTTCCAGCTGTCTTTAATCTGCCACATCCAAGAATAAAAGTTGATAGAAAACTTAAAAAACAATGATTATCTTGTTTTTATTTGTTAAGAACAATGAAAGGGGCCTGTCCTTAGGAATAAATGTTATATCATGTCAGTGAAGTAATATTATTTAATATTAAAGGTAGCTATATAGAAATGAACTATTCCGGCCATATAGAAATGAGCCAGATAGATGATGATAGATTGATAGATATTACAGGATAAATAAAGTATAAAAATAATAAGAATTTGAAATTTAGCATAAGGAAGGAAATTCTTAGAACCCTGTCTCCCTTTTGAATTAAAGCCAAGCACACTTATGTTTCAAGTCTGTGCTTTTCAGACTGCAGCATCGTGTACTCGGGTTGCAAGATAAACCTGGTGTATTTTCCTAGAAATTCCTTAAATCTTCAACTATTTGAAAGTTATTCTTTATGTTTGCATTTCAAAATTTACAAATATATTATGAACTAAGTTGGAAAACTTGTATGTGTTTTTCAGAAAAAACCCTCAAAACTTCAATGTGATTTTATGTTAGAAAAGAGTGGCTTTAGGTTACAGTCCCCCAGATGCCTCCCGTGGTATCCATTCTTTCTCCTTTGCCTTTATGGATATTTTGTGAAAAATCTTAGAAATACATTGTCAACCGAGGGGTCACAATTAGTGTGGCACAAAACACAAACTTTTTTACAGTTTTTGTTTTGCCTTGATTTTAGCAATGTATGTATTAATTTTTGCTTGACTTAAATATGCATGCTGTTATGATAATGCTGATCAGATGAAACATTAAGTGGGCTACAGGATGCAGTGGAGAAGAGGATACAATGTGCTGTGAGTAAGAGATAAAAGACACAGATGCATGTCAAGCCAAAAACTTCTCCTCTTGGGCGTATAAGAGCACAGTCAGGTTGATAAAAGTTCCATCCAAAGGACAAGTCACTGCTGAAGGAATCAAACAGTGCACTGACCATGGTGGGCTTTTCTTAAGCCATGTAGGAACAATTGTAGTCTAGGAGAAATTATATTATAAAATATTCTGCCTCATTCACTATATGTGAGCATGAGTGTCAACAAAGATATAGTATTTGAAAGTGTGTTAAAAACTGCAAAAATGGTTGGGAATCTCTGGGTTAAATTTTGCAGTTTAGATCAGAGACTTACTGACACCTGTTAGCAGTGTTCCAAAAGGGGCTTTTAATAAGTGAATCTAAATATAAATGTAAAAATCCTTTTAAGTCACAGGGCTTTGGAAGGAATGTAAAGGTATATCAAAGATGAGTCAAGTAGGGGCGCCTGGGTGGCGCAGTCGGTTAAGCGTCCGACTTCAGCCAGGTCACGATCTCGCGGTCTGCGAGTTCGAGCCCCGCGTCAGGCTCTGGGCTGATGGCTCAGAGCCTGGAGCCTGTTTCCGATTCTGTGTCTCCCTCTCTCTCTGCCCCTCCCCCGTTCATGCTCTGTCTCTCTCTGTCCCAAAAATAAATAAACTTTGGGAAAAAAAAATTTTTAAGATGAGTCAAGTGGGTATATTCTAAACATTTTCAGAGATGCATTATTTTGCAAATGTGCATAGACATCTGCAAATGGACAGATGGAAAGAATTACACACACATGCATACACAACAAACCCCAACTACATTTTTAGATTAAAAATTTGCAGACCTTTGGGAAGCCTTGGTGGCTCAGTAAGTTAAGCATCTGACTCTTGATTTCAGCTCAGGTCATGACCTCGCAGTTTGTGGTTTCAAGACCTATGTCGGGCTCTGCCCTGATGACGCAAAGCCTGCTTGGGATTCTCTATTACTCTCTCTCTGCTCCTCCCCTGCTCACATTCTCTCTCAAAAATAAACAAAATAAGTGTACTTGATTAAATAATATTTTTTTAAAAAAATTTGCAGCTCTTTCTCAGAAACCCTTGTACAAACAAATAAACTTTTTTCTTCTTTATATATAAAAACTTGGAAAATTTGCTAAAATTCACCAGGAATTCTTGGGTATATAGTCATAGCAAGCAAAGAAGAATTTTTATGATCATTTGGAAAGGATTCTTTTTAAAAAATGTAGTGTTTCTTCACAGTGAGCATACTAGGTGACTCTATAATTTATTACTAATGTGGGACACTTGATAGTTAGAGGAGGCACTCAAACATGGTATATATTGCTCTACACCAGGCTTTGCCATGGGCCAACTAGAACATAAAGTCACTGTAGTGATAATAGCCATTACCTATCATTTGGCATCTCCTGCATATTGTCCACCATCTGTAACAGAGACACATTACCATGTTGCTCAGAGACAGTTCATGGGCATCATGTGTCCACACATCTTGAGAGCATAGAAACCAGTTGCCTTGGTTCCTAGTCTTTTCAAGAGTGGCTGTATGGCAAACAGCTCTGGAAGCTAAACATCCAGAGGAAAAGTCAAAGCAGGTTTATAAAAGATCTCACTGGATCCCATTATAAAAGAGTTGAGTTTTCTAAGCTTAAGATTCCTCAGCTGTGATGCAAATCCACTAAATGCACATCATCCACCCAGGCCGTGCCATGTCACCCTCCTGAAACGTGGGATGTCAGGGGGAAGTGGCACAAATATGAAGCCCATGCTGCCTCCTATGCTATAAGTTACTACTACAATCCTTTGGAGTGACTCTGAACAAATTATTTCACTTCTCTTTGGTCCCCAATTTCCCCATCTAGGAAGTGGTCAGGGTAGAAGGTGGCCTTTGAAGGTCCTTCTGAGTCTAAACACTTCGGATTTGTGATTCTTTCAGTACGTCCGACAACTCTGTCCTTCATTCCTATCACATGACTTATTTATGTATGGTTGCACATGGGAGCTTACAAATCACAGAATACTGGAGTGCAGAAGCTCCTTAGAGATGATCTACTCTAGGTAATGCTGTAACTATGCTCTGATAAATCCCAGCATTCTTCAAAAAAGACTTGGGGACTCTAGGCTGATTTCATCAGAGACAAGTAACACTGATGTGTTGCAGGAATATTAGTCTAATGAAAGAGAATCTCATGAATTGGGGTAAAGAAGAGAAGTAGAGGCAGCAAGCTAACTGTACACATATGGAGCTACTGTACTTTAGTTGAGTTTTTTGCTTTTCCTTCTGAGTTGAGGATCCTATTTTGTTTCCTTAGAAGTCATGTAGTTGAATCTTGCAGTAATTTGGAGTGTGGGTTTACTACAGTGGTTTTTGTTCCTACTAGACAATTAAAGGTTTCCTTGCACAAAAGGATTTTTCGCTTGGTCATTGTTTCTGCTTGGCATCGCTCCCCATGAGGATGGGATGACAGACCTGAACGTGGGTGGAACCAGCCAAAATGGAAAAGAGTTAGAGATGAAAGGCAGTACCAAAGAAGAAGCACAGAATTCAATGGCTACTTCATGTACAGGAAAATTTAAATGTCATTCCTGCATCTCAGTGCCTCGGGAAGTAATAGCAACTTTGATAGAAACAGGAAAGGTGAACAGGGTAGCCAGTATTGAAAGGAAAGATTAGAAGCACAATTGAGAGAGTTGGAGGTTGAAGAGACAGCAGCTCATTTGGTATAAAACTCAATGAACAGACCAGAATTCAGGAAAGAGGCCTCGCTCAAATTGAGGATTTGGTAGTCATCCGTGTCTGTAGATTACAGGCTTCAGATACCAGAAATTATCTGTTATTCTTGAATCTGGAAGTGCCGATCATGCTGGCAATTTCCTGCCACTCATTCCAATAAAAAGCCCATTCTGATTTCACTGGGACTCAGTAAATTGGCCCCAAATCTCATATACCACACTTTTCTTGTGGCAGGATTCTTCAAAAAAGATTTGGGGACTCCAAGTTGCTTGATTAATTTAATTTTCATATATATTTTAACTAGTTTTCCCACCATAACAAAACAACACTCTCAAATGTATTATAAGCCAATGCGAACACATGGAAGACCAACAAATCTACCTCCACTTTAAAAGTTAAAAAAAAAAGTTGTATATATGTAAACTGAACAATTACATCTTCCTCTTCCTGAGCAATATGGAAGTGTGAAAAATAAATCATTTTCACCAATCAATGCAAGTAATTCAGGTTTACAAAGGCATATTTGAATTACTATAAAAGAAAAGGAGACCTGACAATTTCTCTTTGATTGTGGGATGTATAGCATCATCAAAATGACAAGATAAATGCTGAGGAACATTTTTCTGAGTTTGGAAGAATTGACTGCGTGTTCAGCAGAAGCTAAATGAAATGTCAGGGTAACGATGAAGATTTTGCACTTTAGCACACTCTGATGATTGGTACCTAGCAAGATTTGATTGTGGCTTCACGAAAGTAGGCAATCGAAGCTTCAAAGACATCAGCTACACTAGAATGGTAGAATGTTCCTTTATTTTGCATTCGAGTTTTTTCAAAATATATACATTTTTAAGTTGTATGTTATTTGGGTACTGTGTATGTCTCACTCATCATATTTCATCCCTTGAATCTACAGATAGTTCTTCTGTTTCTTTCTAAGTATAAAATTAGTCTAAGCTTTTCTCAGATACTAATAAATAAGTAACAAGGTTTCACTGAGTATGTACCATGTGCCTACCACAAGATTGGGCATTAGGGAAGTTAAAGAAATTACAATCTTCCAGGGAGGTAAGACTGGACATTCATAAAATAATTATTCGACATTTCATTCTGTGATAAGGAAGAATAAGAAAGTTGGGTGGTAAAAATAGCCCTTTGGTTGACATGAGCATCTTGCTTTTGTGAGCATCTGGCTTTTGATTGAAAAAGGTACTTTTTCAAGGACATCAGCTTGATCTACACCCTGCCTTTACTTTCGGGGCTTCAAGAGACAGGAGTTGGTGGTGGTGAATGTATGCTTATTCTCCTGCAGAAGTAGAACGGTTGAGGGATTCAGGTTTTTTGGAATGGTTGAATTTGTGAGAAAATAAGATTCTGGCAACAGTAATTAAAATAAGCTGTTAATTAAAAGCTTTTGCTATCTGAACTGGAGGAAGCAAATCAAAGTGGCAAGCTTTCACTCTAAGCCATGTCAATTGCTCCAAAGCCCAGAACAGTAGCCTGAGACAACACTGCCTGGAAATTTCCCAAATGCCTGAAAGGAGTTGGGTTGAGTTCAAAGCCTGGAAAATAGTTCTGTGTTTAGAATAATTATTTTTTTTATTTTTAAATTTAACATTTAGACAGAAAATCACTTAATTTTCCATTATTATAAAAATAAATATGCCATTCCAGTTAGTAGAGTAGACATTCATTCAGCTGCTATCAAGCTCTTATTAACAGCCAGACCTGCTAACTGCATTATCTTGGTTGAACTTCACACAATATTATGAGGTTGATACTTTATCTTTTACACACACACACACGCACACACACATGCACACACAAAAGACACGGAGATCCATCAACTCACAAGAGGTGAGGGCTGAGATTAGAATCCAAACACGAAGATCCTAAAGTCATTTTGTCAACTAGCACCCTATTTGCCAGTCTTGACCGGCAATAAACTTTGGGCATTACACATTAGTGCACTTGGGTGAGTCATTTCCTGATTGCAAACGAACCTCTATTCTCCCAAGTTCTGTGTGTGTGTGTGTGTGTGTGTGTGTGTGTGTTTTGTATTTGCACATTACTATTACACTATTTTCCATAGCTTCTAATAACATATAATACCCTAATGATGACATTTTAATTAGTGAAGGCAGCAAGTATATCTCTGTGATTTTCATTTTTTAACATTAACCAATGCAGGTTTTGCTCAAATATTTCTTCTTGGTCAGTAACTTATTACTTTTGCTAAACCAAAAGAAAAATCTATTAAATGAAGTTACATCATGTAAAAGGTAAATTCCTTGTATTAAGGGGAGAAAAATCATGTTTTTCATTAATTATAAGGCAACTGATCAATTTTAAATATGGGCTCCCTCTGCATATTAAAATTGATTTTCCTCTCCATTTTTAATTCTGCAGGTATTACTTATCTGGAAAACAAGAAAAACATCAATTATTTTCATTATTCCATGTATGCAAGGTCATTTCTGTAGGTCATGTCAAACACTTGTTCTCAAGTAGTGTCCTTTGCATCCAAAGGCAACAACAACAGTTAGGTGTACCATTTATTGAATAACTGATACGTTTCAGGTATTGTACATGGAAGTTTTTTTGTGTGTGTTTGTCAATTTATAGCATTAATATTCATGATCAACCCACAAAGTAGCTATCATTACCCACAATTATACAAGAGCAATGTGTTAAAACACCTCTCCTAAGTCATATTTATAAGTGACAAAAGCTGTTCCCAAAACCAAGCTTGCTTGACTCCTAACACTAAAAGTTTACTCTATCTCTGTCCTGTCTCTAAGGTACTTCTGAAAATATTGCAAATTAAACCATCAGTGTAAAAATAAAATCTTGTCTATTTTTTAATTTGTACTTCATAAACATTTTAATGCATATTCTTTTATCTTGAATAAAAGTCACATTTAGCTGAAATTCCATAATTTACTTCTTTAAACATTCAATATCATATTAACCTTTTGTGAGCACTGCTGACCTTTCCCAGCACATTGTATTTATGTATACGATCCTGCTTTTGTATTGACTATGGATATTTCTTCCTTTATCCCCTGCACAAATCTCTTTGCTGTCATGTTGTTAGCAGATATTTATTCCACTCTGCAGGCAGTAATGCATAAAAATATGATCATAGATATTCATGTCCTTTCTCAAGCCCCAACACATACTGATTTAACCATCACGTCATTCATAGATATTTATTTCACCACGACAAGAAGAGCAACATAAATAATTAATATTGATTTCCCTGATCTTGACTCTAACACATATAGCTTTCACCAGTACTGATTGATAGAGAAATACTTTACCTCTGAAGCTCTCTGACATTTAAATATTTTCCCTCCATCTCATAGCTCACTAAATATTACTGGGATACACAAAAAGAACTGCTAAAATAGCAGTAATTCAAACTAAAAGCTTGAGAAATGATGCATAACCAAAAAATTTCGTGTAAAATTTTGAAAAGATAACACTAGAAACTTATATTCTCAGCATCAAATTTCTATTTTTAATTTCAGGGAAAGAGGTATAAACATTGCTCCTTAATAACACCTTGAATGATATTTTGCTGTGTTTCCCAAATGCAATAACACCAACAATTATTAATCCATTAGTGTTTATGACTTACTCTCAATTTATAAACACATTACTCTGACTTCCATTCACCTTCTCCTTTGACCCCAGCCCTGCAACTTTGGGCCAATTATTTAACCTTTCCAAACTATTCTATTCTCACCTTTAACATATAAAATCCATAGATTAAATGAGAATATGTGTGTGTTATAAAGCATATTTCTTAATATATGCATCAATACATACATATTATATGATATATATCAGCAAATATATATTATATGATATGTTATATTTAGAGATATATATAAATATAGTATCTGGCATATATATAGTATATTCTCATAAATGTGAATTTCTTCCCTTTCATTTTCATATGTTTACCTCAATATCACATACTATGTACTTATCTGTTAAATACATTGTATTCTGCAAGACTTCTACTCAGGGTAGGGCCAGGATGAGGCAAGTAAGGCACATGTCTCATGCACAAAGTTTAAGATGGTGAAAAAAATCTGTAATCAAGTACATAATATTTTAATACAATGTTTTTATTTTTTTAATGTTTTAAGTTTATTTTGAGAGAGAGAGAGAGAGAGAGAGAAATCCCAAGCAGGCTCTATACCAGCAACACTGAGCCCCATGCAGGGCTCAAATTCACAAACCATGAGATCATGACCTGAACCGAAACCAAGAGTCAGATACTGAATTGACTGAGCCACCCAGGCACTCCTAATGCAATGTTTTTAAAATCAGAATTCATCCAAAATTCCATGATGAGAAAAATACCAAAATATTAAATAAAGACAGGATTGGGGCACCTGGGTGGCTCATTTGCTTAAGCATCCAACTCTTGGTTTCGGCTCAGGTCATCATCTCACAGTTTGTGAAATGGAGCCTTGCATCAGGCTCTGGACTGACAGCACGGAGCCTGATCAGGGTTCTCTCTCTCCCTCTCTCTCTACCCCTCTTCTGCTCATGTTCTCTCAAAACAATAAACAAACATTTTATTTAAAACTATGAATGAATGAATGAATGAATGAATGAATGAAGGCAGGATCAGTATTACTGGTTTTTCCTTCACCACAGGCTCTGATATGGCTTGGCCACACATTGCTTTCACCAGAAGCACCTAAACCTGTTTCATATCTCACAGCCTCTCCACAGAAACAATACTCCACCCCTGTGTCCTTAGTCCTGGGCCTTATTCCAGGAGGTAGCTGACAGCCTCATTCTCAGTCTCAAAACCCACTTTGAGGCTGAAATGTTTAAGGCTTGAACTTGGAGATTGGAATAAAGGCTTAAGAGCTGAGCAGTTGAGAAAGCAAAAACGGAAATGTTTGGAGTCACAGAGATCTGGTGACAGGAGAGAGTTTCAGATCTAGAACTTGCCAGGCTACAAAGGCTACAAACGATAGTCTTATTGGCCATTCTGCTTCAATTTCCTCATCCAAGAATGAATGATTTCTGACCATGACAATAAATACATATCCATGTTCCCATAATGTTTTGAGGAGGCATCAGATAAATTTCTGGTTCCTTTTAGGCCTGTAACAGGGTACTCCATAGTTAATTTTCTTTCTATTGGACTTTAAAAACAAACAAACAAACAAAAAGACTTGATGACTAAGAATCCTTTAAGTACTCAGCATATACAAGTTATAGAGTTTATTTTAATAGTGCTTTTGGGAAATTATAGTGTTACGTTCTATTTCTATAGTGTTTTCTTAATATTTCATGTTGCACTTGTTCATATTGCACTTGTGCAATATGTTGCACAATATTTCATGTTGCACAGTATTTAAATAGACCTCTACCAAAACCAAATTACAGACCAGGTTACAGTGTTTGATGTTGCTTTCTTTTTACTGACTCTCTCACAAGACATTTCTCTCTTTGGTTTGCCGCAGGAGAAAGAATAGTATTACTAGGCAACCCAGTCAGTAGAGTAACAAGACCGTTGTGCAGAATGAGTGGGTGACTGTGGGTTCTATCCCTCATTTACTAAATTATGCACAAAACCTATCTGCAGTTTGTGTTGCCATGTATGCAGCATTTCAGGTGGACCATGGGTTGGCAAGAAAAGACCATCTGAACCTACACAAAGTCCTGAATTTATTTAACAAGTGTGCTGAAATTAATAGAAATACAATGAGTGGCTCCCCACAGCAGGAACAGAGAGGCAGCATATGGCTTTCCTCTTGCCCCTGGCTTCCCTGAGGGGCACAGAGCTGCCAGAGACTCACTTCATCTGGGGAAGGCCCTGCTAGCATTAGAAAAACAGCCAAGTTCTTGCTATGCTACAGTCTTTCAGAACATGGGACGTACGGCACAGTCCAGGGGAACTTGGGCTAACAACCTATGTGCTTCCATTAAGGGAAAACCTACAAACTGTAGACTCTACAGGTTCTTCTGCAAAGTCCCCAGGAAGCCTACATCTTCTCGTATAGAAAGCAGAGTCACATTTCCCTTTATAACATACCGTCCTCTAGAATTCTGGTATCTCCAAAAACCATTTTCTAACAGAACACCCTTTTAGATTTAGCATACTTTTACTAGCTGGTTTCAATATCCAGGTGGTCTGAAGATAACAGCAATTTAACTTTTCTGAAAGATACTTAGTTCTTTGCAAAGAAGTTCCATGCAAAGTTAAGTTGCTATTGAATCCTATTGAATTCTTAGAGCCATTTATGAGTTTGAACTCAGGACTCCCTGACCTATAAAAGACCGTGCGCTTCATTACCAAGCATCAGAGTCACCTGGAATGCTTCTCAAATGCAGAATTTCTGGATGTCTCCCCAGCTTTACTGCTAAGTCATCATCTTTGAGGATAGGGGCCTTGAATTGTTATTTTTACCAACTCCCAGTTGACTTATGCATGCTAAAGTTTGGCCATCACCAATTTACATCCTGGTTGCATTTGCCCCCTCAGGATTTAAAATTCTGTGCTGTCTTGGAGGGAGAAGCCCATAAGTAAACATGCTGCCAGCACCACAGTCACAACTGCTCTTTGTCTCCCTCAAAAACAAAACAAAACAAAAAAACAAAACTGCCTGGCCACTTCGCGTCAGAACTCTGTAGTCACAACGCCAACCTGAACTCAGCCTGCCTACATCAGGATGAACTGGCTGTCAAGGCCACACAGTCAAGAGAGGAAACTTCCTAAGGATTCATCTTAAAAGAAAGTAGGCCATCCTGTTCCCCTTGCCTTCTATCCTGAGTCTTGTTAAAACACAGACTATTTATATATCTGTGGAAACGAGCATGTATGCCATCTGTTTCCTTTCAGATATCAAAGTTCTATGTTTTTCATTGGGTAACAAATATTTCACCCCTCCTTATCACACTTTCTATACCTGCTTTATCTGATCAGATTCAATCTATATACTGATGACATGAATCTATTTTTTATGCTTATTTTTCCCCTAATTTAGGCCCAAGGAATTTTGTATTCTAATGTTTTGTGACACTATGGAATCCTTATTTCTTCCAAAATGCACTCCTTTGAAAATGTACACATAACATATATTTGTATCTTCACTGTTTATTTCTTACTTAAACACAAGATATTACATATGATATTAGATAAGCTAGAATGGATAATTTAACTAAAATAAGCTATTTTGTTTGCTTCCATTAATGCTATTGTGGTTATATAGGTTTACACACTTGAAAAAGATGAGGAACATATGCTAGTTTAATTATTTTGCATTTCATGGCACAAAACAACTAAAACCTATGTTCTAGTATTGTCAGTGAAAAAAAGATCATTGAGTACTTGGGATAAAGCCTGCAAATATTTAGATTAGTCATAATTATTTGGATACGGAAGGCCAGGTATTATTTAAAAACAACACATGTGAACCTAAAACTGCTCAAAAATAACGGTCTTATGTATGTAAATATGTATCTAAATATATACATTGCAGAAATATTTTACTTGACATAATTAAGTTGGGTCTGGGATGTGATATTCATTGCCTCTACTGCTTTCATGACTTTTAGTAGTTTACTGATCCCGTATCTTCTGAAGAGTATCACAGGGATGTAAGAACACATCGCATTTGAATGCATAATTCATTAGGTTAAACAGCATATGTCATTGACTTGGGTTTCCTTCGTCAGGGTGCTCCCTGAAGCACATCAGGATCCAGCTTTGCTAGCAGCAGTTGGAGATACAGAATTAGCATATCGTTTCTCCAAGAATGCCCTTGAACGTGCCTGAGCAGCTGTCTTGTGTGAGGCCTGAGCAGAATTGCTGAGAGCCAGAGAGAAGACAGAGCCCGGGCACCATGCAGTAATCCTGTGTGGCTCTAGTTTGGTATTTCGGGAAAAGGTCCTCAGGAAATGTCAGGATCACCACTGACTGACACCGAGACAGTGCAGGTCAGTGCTGCACCTGGAGACCCCGCAGCTCGCTCGTGCTGCAGCACACCTGTGCACAATTCCAGAGCGGCTCCTGTGGTGCCAGGTAAGCATCTTGCCCTCACTTCTAATAGTCAGAAGTTCCTACTGAAAAATAATTGAGAAGTTAAGGCCCTTCTCTGCTACTTGATATTTACCTAATTTATCTTTTTATGAGAGGGCTTAAAAATGTGCATTTCCTGGAAGGTACGAAAGGTGGAAATAAATACATGGCTGGCTGGGATAAGGAAACTGAAGCTGTGGCCAGAAAAAAGGAAAACAAATCAACCTTCATGTAGACTAACCATGAGAGACTTAGCAATAAGACATTTTATTAATCTCACATGCCAGGAAACAGTCACTTACTAAGATAGATAGAATAGAGTGTTTCCATTTGGCAAAATGCTTGGAGGTGAAGAAAATTTTAATCAATCAAATATGAACATTAGTAAAATGAGGAAAAATAAGACACTATAAGCATATCACAATTTCATAGGAACTTTCATTTGTCTTTTGAGCAGCAGGATAAAATGACTGTCACTGCTTTTAATCACTTGAGAACCAATTCTTTTCAGAGTTCCATCACTTATTGTGGGAGAGACCTGTATATGAGTCCAAGATTCAGGGTCCTGAAACAGAATACTTTATTTGATTTGCATTAGCCACAAGATGCCTGAGGAATATCACTTTTGCTTACAAAAAACAAAAATAGGCCTGTAGGTTACATTGCTAGGCCTCGAGTGCATTTTAAGACAGGAGGTCAAACTCAGGTTGTCCTTGGGCAATTAAGAAACTGAAATAACAGAACTCCAAACCCCAGATTGTTTTCATGTAACCCCGTGGGTTCGTGACTTTGAGAAAATCTTACATAAAAAAAGATGGATGATTAGTGTAGAGAGTAATATATGGGTTGTTTTCTCTGATGATACTCCAAAAATGGATTCTCAAGAGCAGATCCTGTCAAGATCTTTTCATGTTGCTAGGGGAATTGTTACCATAGGAACAATGGTACTAGTAAGCATCACTTACCATACGACATGTTACCTAAAAAGTACTTTAATTAAAATATCTTCAGAATTTTATATTGTTGTCTTTTGCAGTATTTGTGTGTGAACAGTATAATTTAAGCCTTCTTTTAGGCAAGCATGTATAAATTTGTCCACTGACAGATTTAAATCCTCATTTTGTTACATTGAAGTTTTGTCTTTCTTCAGCATATGATTAAAAAAAAAAGCTTCATTATGCTGAGCTCAACTGTCATTTTCATTGGGGACACTGAGATGCAGCAGTGGTGAACGTTCAGCCCTGATGGACTGCCATCATCAAATGAAAAAATATTGGCACTGGTGCAGATTTAGGTCATGTTTCACCCGCAACCCAGTCATTTTATCTTCAGTATTATTTTGAAAACACAAAATCAGAACAAGTAGCTACCCTCAAATTCCTTAAGACATGCTTTTTTTTTCCTGCCGTTTCATTAAAAATCACAAACTCTGTTCAAATGGAAGAGAGCTCAGCTCAAGCTACTTTAGGAAATACTCCTTTAGTTCCCCCTTTGAAATAATATTTAGTAAGACTACATTTACACGGGTACTGAGTTCAGGCCCATGGTTTAAAGAATATGCTAGCTCAGGTTATAGATCTCTCTAAAACCAAAAGCCTGAAGTCTGAATTCAGGGCTTAAAATATTAATGTATTGCCAGAAAACAAACTGGGAGAAGCATTCTCACATTGTGGTTGTGAATTTGTGCAATGTTAGTCTATTTCCTGAAATACTGTGAGTAGGGAGTTTTAGACAGGTGTTAGCGAAGATAAAGCATACCACCCTTGACCACAATAGGCTTCTGCTAATGTGGCATCCATCATCACCTCTTTGACCCACATTTCCTCCCAAATTAGCTCATTTACCATAGATCAAATTACTTTTCAATTTTTATCAATAAAGTATGCTA
Source organism: Prionailurus viverrinus (assembly GCF_022837055.1). Lineage (NCBI taxonomy): Eukaryota > Metazoa > Chordata > Mammalia > Carnivora > Felidae > Prionailurus > Prionailurus viverrinus. The sequence goes on from NC_062567.1 coordinate 99,731,192, forward strand.
TTGCTGTGCTATGCAATATACTGTCAGAACGCCAAAGTTATAACCCCTGAATTCCAAAAGCCGAAAGCAGTGTCAATAAAACAGGTTAATAAGGATTATGTAACCAACAATCTACATAACATATTGCCTTTATGATTTAGAGAATAGAGACACAGGCCTCCTGAGGACACAGATCTCATTCTGACATTCCTTAGTGAAACACTTCTTTTTCCCATTGGCCAGAGGGCATCGCTTAACGATCTCCTCAGCCCACTTGGGATGAGGGAAGAGGGCTTCTGACTTTCTCTGGAAGGATACTCTCCAACAGCACCCAGATCCTAGACATCCATGGCCCAGATGGCACAATTCCCACTAACAAATGACTAAGCCAGATAGCACCAGGAAGTGACCCTTTCAACCAGACTCTTGTACCTGGGTCAGTCATGACAACGGCTCACCCAGAACTGAGAACACCAGAATACCTCTTCACACCCTGGCTCATTTTGCTTTGAGAATATTGCCTCCCAAGGAATTAGCTGTGGGGTAAGCTTCCAATAAGCTTTCACTGTAAACTAGCAATGATTCTGCTTTACCTTTCCAAGATGGAAATGGCCTGTATCTACCTGTACCCCTCAAATAAAAAACTTTCCATCCCATTTAGTTGTAGCCGGAAGACACTTTCTGTATTTTTTATCCTGCCAGTGTTCTCCATTATATTGAGCACTTGGTACTCTTAGCAATCTAGAGTATCAGAGTTTGACCTAACCGTGGACAATTTGCTCTTACAGCCATCATGGAAAAAGCAACAATGTTGTTATTAGCAACTCTCTAGATCTCAATTTCCATATATAGAAAATAAAGAGCATAACCTTACTCTAGAGCATTGGAGTATTAATGAGGGTTAAACTAAATAATGCATATTAAGGTACAAAGCATAGTTTCTGGAATATACTCTTCAATAGATGATAGCCTCTACCATTACATTATCTGCAGAACTGTTGAGAAGAAAATGGGCCTTATATCCCTAATTGTAAGCAGTTTTATTTGGGTTTATTTTGCAATTCATTTCTCTCCGTGACTCTCGCTCATGCATCTTTTACTTTGAAATATAAAATTAATTCAAATGCCAGATTGGTGTTTTTCAAACTTGCCCATGGGAAATGCTCATAGGAAACGCTCATAGGATAGCAAATATATTGGTTAAAAACATGACTGCTATAAGAGGCAATGAGAACATTTGTTCATAGTAATTCAAGAAGTGCAATGCGGAAGAATCATCAAGTCATAGAAATCTAAAACTGTCAAAGCTTAACAAGTTATCAATTCTGTTTGTCCACACTGTGCCCTTCAGGGTGTCATCCAGTCTTTGTTTCTTATGCCCCAAACGATGAAACTCCTTCTATTGATTCCCCTTGAAAAAGTCTCCAATCACCAATAAATACTACTGTCAAAGACCTCTCTGGACAGACCAAATTTTATAATCTTACCCATTCTGTTCTGTGATTTTTAGTTAGGTCCCATAGTAGTCCCAAGCTTCGCAAGTCTGCCTTCAGACTCCCATATTCTGGATGGCAAACCTACCTTTTTTTCCCCCATAATTTCCTAAAGATTTTCTCTTACTTTCCTGAGCAAAGAACCAATGCTAATTTACATCTTTTGTAACAGGATTTTTGCAACCCCTACTATTTATCAGTGTATGGTTTTCTAATTCCTACTTTTCATTAGATTGCCTCAAAAGACAATTTCGCTTCATCTTGTCCTTTTCATTGTGTTGGCACCTCCTTATTTTACCCACTTTTTATAGCTCAATCTTATATCATTTTAGACCATCACAGATGTATACAAAAGAAGGACTCCGAACACAAATGTACGCATACACCTCACACTGTGTCAAAGCTCCTTTAGAGTAGAAACCATGAGATGTAAGTCTATTTGGTGACTAAAATCACATAGCTGAGAATTTTGTGCATAGTAGTTGCTTCATAAATGTTATGTTGAATTCTCTTCTCACATAGCAAGCTGAACTAAAAGCAGTAACTTTCCCGGTACTTGAAAGCAGAATAGTAAATTTTACGTATTTAGAAAGAAAATATAGACTGTTTTAGAAAAACTTAATTCAACAATCATCAGACAATTAAATGAGATTCAATTAAACTCAACTTATAGGCTGCTGTATAAAAGCTAGTCACAAAATTATAAGCAATAAAATCACCAGTGTTCCCACTGAATCCCCAGAAGTTATTTTAATCACTTCTGAAAAAAAAGGATTTCTACAAGCCATGCCACAGAGGTTATCCTTTCATTGGTGTTTATTTCTCCATTTCAATTACCCTTTCTTTTTATTACTGTTTCCTACCTTCTTGTAATCATTTGTCATAATGTACTTCAATGTCAAGTTCATTTTTCTTTAGCAAACTTCCCATGCCAACTTCCAGATGAGTATTTTAGACTTTTAACTATGCCTAGTTACAGATTCCCCCTATAAATTACATTGCATGGATTTCATCCTTTTTAATGCTCTGAAAAGACCTTACACTTTTTCTTCATATAGTCCATTGCAAAGGTAATTATGCAATTATTTGTTTGTTTAATGTCTGAGTCTTCAGCTTTATAAATAGTAGACTCCATGAAGGTGTACTCTTTTGTTCTGTTTTGTTCACTACTGTATTTTATCTTAACTCACTACCATATGTCTAGCACAGTGCCTTACATTTAATAGTTATATAGCAAATACTTATTGAACAAGTGAAGAAATGAACGAAGGGATGGATATAATTTTATTTTGATAAATTTCAGCTCCCTTAAGCAAATGATGAACTTATTTACGTACATGTTTATTTTTTAGTACTCCTTGTAAGGTTATGAATTACCCAGGAGTGTAAATACTAAGCTGCCTTAGGTCTGTCTATGTATAAAGGATAGCTAGTGCTATTTCCCACTAATATTGCCCTTAACAAGGAAATTGGTTAGAGAGAAGCTATTGAATTTCTTGCTGACTCATTTCCCACGACTGGAACTTCATTCTCCTTAATGGAGAAGTGCACAGGGCAGGGAAATAGAAGCTGAAGTGAGTTAAATTGTACCTCAAAAAGAGAAGTGGCTTGGCATTGAGAAAATAATAGTTTTTTTTTTCCATAATCATAATTAAACAACAGATCAATTAACTCAAGGATCAGGCATTTGGGTTGAACATCATTATAGCTGGTGATGTCCAGAGAATGAAACACTGATATAATTCCTTACATTTTAAGTTTCTTAGGAGAGTTCTGTATTAAATAGGAAAATTCCAGTCAAAGTCACTATCTAGTAAACATGTATTTACTATGTAATTTGGTTCATGTCTTAATTTGTTTTTAATGATAATATCTACACTATATTTAATAAACTCTGTTCTTTTCTCAATAATTATTTCATCAATTTAGTAATTATTGATTCCATACTCTACAGATCAATCTGAAAAATATGAAGACCTTATCTGCTCATTTCTTTTCTTACCTCAAATGCTTTAGATGATAACAAATTCACATAGTATTATATAATATGCACTACATGCCTAATATGTTACCCAATTTTCTAAATCCATGTAGCTCTGACTTATTTTCATTAAAAATCTGTTTTTCTAACTTTACTTAGAATGTTAAATTTTTTAAAAACATGATTTAGTATATTTTACTTTGTTATACATACATTTTAAAGATCATAATCTCACATAACTCATCAAAAATACATGTTTATTTTTATTTTATTCATTCAGTGTTTTTAAACAAAATAATTGTGTTCATAACAAGAACCATTTAGCCATACTGAACCTAAGTTATTTAAGAATTAATAATGGCTACCAGGTACATGTGTTCACAATGTGAAAGATGCCATCACCCTTCCTAATGGTTTTTGTGTATTAAATTTACTCCTCATAGCAAAAACACAGTGAGATTGGCATCATTACTAACAGATCTGTTTTGCAGATCAGTGTAGAGAGGCACAAAGGTTTAAGTAACTTCCCCGCCATCACATAGCCAATGAAGCAAACAGTTGAATTCCAGAGCCCAAGCTTTAAATAATTATGCTATCTACAATGCCTCTCTTTTTACATATAGTAGTTCAGGTCCAATGGAAGAGAGGGAAAAGGAAAATGCAGGAAAAAACCAAAAAGGAAATAATCACAATGACAAAAACTACTTCAGACCTCAAAGAGCTTTTAATAATGAAAGAATTTACAGCCTAGTACATTCATCACCCTCCTAGTCCCAAACATATTCCCACAAACAGACCACACATTTGCACACTCAGAACCAACACACTTTACACATACATCCCTATATACAAGTACAAAGCAAACTAAGAGGAAGTAAAGTCACCATTGTGTAGGAAACAGTTTATTACAAGGAACAGAACCAACATTTAGAGATTGTAAACTGTATACCAGACCTTTTCCCTCCATTGTCTCGTGTCATCTTCGTCACTTTATAGAAGACACAACTAAGGCTTAAGAAGTTCAGTAATTTGCTGAGGACTACAAAGATGATTCTGGAAGAGTTGGAATTTGAATCACATTGAGTCCAAGCCCTTGGCAACACCACACCACAGTGCAGAAAAGATGATGCCTTGGTTGCTGTGAAATGCTAATGTACCACAGGGACTTGTGACAGAACCCAGTAGCAAACACCAATAAACAAACAAACAAACAGTCTTCACCTTAGCAGTTTTGGGAAATGATAAACTTTAAGGTCTGGCCTTGTGGAGTGATGTGGTAGAGGAATAATCAGAGCCTGTTGAAACTCATCACAGAATTATTTTCTGGAAGGTTTTCGACTGACCTGGGGTTTTGAAGACATTGTGAGAAATGTCTATAAGGTAAAGGTGGTAGAAAAACTACATAGCATATATCTGCTTAAAAATACATACATCTCAAGAATGTAAATATCATTAATAAAATGAATCTCTATAATCATTACCAAAAATAACTATTTAAGCTGCCTATTACTTGTTCCCCTCCTTCATCTCATAGCTAGTGTCATATTTATTCTCAAAAATTACCCTCTTTATTCCCCCAGTACATGAAAACACACAGGCACTTGTCAAATATACTTTGAGTATTCCCCTATTTGTGGATTACCAGATTGCAAGTTTCATGAAAATTAAAGACAAAGAAAGGAGCTGAAGTGTGTATTCTTTAAGGTCTACACCTGTTTTATCCTAAATTTAAACGAATTTTTCTTATATTTTTGTGAATGCTGTTTATCGTAATGCTCATTGCAAGGACTATAATACAAATTTGGACAATTTTAAGTAGGCTTTGTAAAGTTAAACCATGTTAAAATACCTTAAATTCAAGTTTGTCAACTAATAGCTTTGTTTATTAAAATATGTGGTTCAATGTCATTCACAAACAGCTGTAATATTTAACTCAACAGTCTCATCACAATGATTAATGCCGACTGATGTAAAGAAACAGTTACACCTCATGAGTCATGAAAATCTATGAGATTAAAATTCCCAGGATTAATATTTCATATTAAAGTTTTAGTACTTTTAAGTGAGGATGAGAGTCAAACTTAAAATATTTCAAGGATACATAAGGGAATCTTTGTTCGGCAAAGTAGCAATGAATTCCAATACTAACATATAATTGGTTTGAAATAGGAACTTTTGATGCCACATCTGGAGAGTAGAATAATATAAGCCACTACAGGTAGTAATTACTGAAGGTAATTGTAATGCAGCTCGAGTGGTAAACATTAATGGGAAAAAAAAGATTTCTAAGCAAATAAAATCTCAAGCATCAAAAAGACAAAAAGTTTGTGATAAATGGTTCATTTAGGCATGCAGTGCTGTGTGGGCAAAATTGGATTGCAATCATAGCCATTTCAAAAAAATGAAAACATTAGGAGAAAAGAAAATTGGGCAGAAATGGCATGGAAATTACAGCCTTTGATCCATTCTGAAGAACTTTTTTTTTTGAAGCATCATCATGAGTGGGCAGCAAACTCTTTCTAATCTCTTGTTAAAACCTTCATGAAAGGCCGGAGACCCTGAGAGAAATAATCAATTCAGGACAGACAATGGAAATATATTTCAATGATAATCTTTTTTCCATAAAACTGTGAAAAATTAATTTTACTGTTAAATTGCTATCTGATTTTGCAATAGACACTTTTAATTTAAGGAGAAAGTCCTTCCTGAATCATCCTTGACCTGTCCAACCAGAAGATCAGTTAATAAGCGCATGTTTCATGGTAATTCATAAAGAGATAACACAATTTCACATAAATAAAAAGTATTTTAATGATCCTGGTATCATATTCATGGGTCTAAGAATCAGTATCTGAATAACAATGCACACCTTAGAACATAAGTGGGCCTCATTCTTTGAAAGTAGATCTTTGGCTATTACAAATGATGCATTATAGTTTCCAAAGACATGCAGTGCTAGAGCCTTATTTGCAAAAACTTAAATTAGTTCCTACAGCTTTGAAACAATAATGATCATAGACTTGTTCAATCGCTACTAAAATGTCTATAATTTGATTCCTAGACACCAGTACTGAAATTACCCATTGGCTTTCTTTATTAAGTACTGGTAATTAGTAATTTCATAAGGGTTTTTTGCCCTATTTTGTTAAGTCCAGGTTTTTAAATTAGCTTCCCAATAATCATTTAAATTAGTTCTTACATATAAAAACATTTTAGGTTATTATCTTAGGGAGAATGTTACATCCTGATGTTAAAAAGGAGAATTATTTGTAAATAAGTATAAGAACATTACTTTACATTTCAGTAAATAGCAGCTTTAATCTTCTGAAAAGGCTGTTTAAATCAGATTTGTAATGCCTGAAGCAAAATGTTGGTTTATTTTCTTATTTTATGTGACTTGACTACATTCTGTTTTCATTAACATTTTCTATTTGACCTTTAGACTTATAGACCCATTTTAACCCAAAAAAACAAAAAAAAATTATTATGAAAGAAGAATGTATCTATTTGTTTTATATCTTTGAAAGTGAGTATTGGTTTTATTGTTATTTTAAAATCATTATTTATAAGATAGTGGTGAGAAATTTTAAATAAAATGACTAAAATGTGTTTTCTTTTTCTGTCAAAGTTTTTTAATTCAGCTATGGGTGAAACAGTTTCTTACTAAGACCTGTTAGTCATGTATAGTTTACATAAGCAAAATAACCCATTTTTATGGCTCTTAAGGCTTTCATGATAATTTTTTTCTAAATTATCTCTGAAGTAGCATAAAATAATTTTCTAAATAGACTCTCAAATCACTGCAATATGCATGTTGTTTTTAAATCTGAAAGAGATGAAAATCCTTGCCTTGGCCCTTGAAAAACCTGTAATCTAATGGAAAAGGCAGACAAGTGGCAAATAAAAAATAGTATAGTGAGTGCTATAAGGGAGGTATTTACACATCATTGCTTCAGGGACCACGAAACTAGGTTATATTTCCTTATAATATACTGCTATAAGCACACTGAACTGCCCTTGTTAAAATACCTTATATCCTGTATGGCAATGACCTTTCAGATCTGTCTTCCTATTAGACCAATAACTATATAAAGACCCATATCTTCCTCTCTTGTTCACCACAGTATCTTTAGTGCCTAGTGCCATTTCTGACACATGTGTAATGTTAGATTCATATGTGCTACCCAAAGAAGATAGTTGGGTTGGAGCCACTTTGTTGAAGGGCATCGTATACCAAGCTAGTAAGTCTGAACTTGATTCTGAAGACAGTCAGCCATTTATGGTTTTCAATCAGCAGTATTAGAGGTTTGGTTAGAAATTTTATAAATATCACCCTAATGGCAATAGAAGTTTGGTCTGGATAGCGACACGACTAATGGGAAATCAACCAGGTATTGGCAATAATGCAGTCAAGAGATGATGAGCTGAGCCTAAGAGTATAAGAATAGAAAGGAACTGTTAATTTGAGAGGTATTTAGGATAAAGAATCATCCTAAAAGAAAAAGGAATCGCTGATGTCTCTGGGATTTCTGGTTGGCCTGGGAGCAGAAGTGGGGGCAAGAGAGCAGGAACACTGGGAGAGGCATAATGTTATCATATCAAAAAGAATATGGAAGGTAAGTAGCTAAGAGAAGGAAGAAAATGATCTGGAGCTCAAGACAGAGGAATTTGGGGCTCATGAGTGGAGTTGAAGATTGAGGCATATGTAGGAGACATATCCCAGGAAATGTGTAGAAGGGCTGAGAATGGAACTCTGTGTGCTCAGGAAGAGAAGTGACCGAGGAAGAGTGAGCAGAAAGCTAGAAGAACAGCAGAGCATGATACCACAGAGGAAATGAGAGGGAAAAAATTCCTGGAAGGAGAAAAATGTCCACTGTGTCAGACGCTATGAAAAACTAAGTAAAATAAACTTTAGAAAATTTGCACCAGAAAAAAAAAAAGAAAATACTTAGCAAAGAAAATAGATTTTTGAAAATACCGAGTATGACATCTTAGATGATCTATGAGAAAAGATGTTATGGTCTAGGAAAAGGGCATGGATCCAGACTTCAATGAGTCAAGACGAGAAACCTAGGTGATGAAATAGATACATTAGGAAACCTGACCAGGAGGAGAGAGCTACACCGAGGACTCTACATGGGTTTTAAGATCAAGGAAGCTGAGTGATCTTGGTCTTGATTCTGCTTCATGGGGCAGTTTGGACAGTTTATAGAGAGGAGGGCAGGGAGGAAAAGCAAAGGAAAAGAGTTTGAAGAGAAAATAAGGAGAAGAGAAAAGAATAGTGTCCTGCAGCAGTGAAAAGGCAGAAAGGGGCAAAATGCAGATAGACATGGATGGGAAGGAAGTTAGAATTTTTATGAAATCAGAATAATTTCCTATCCTTGTAGAGCAGGAAGAAGTGGCTGAAAAATACAAAATGTCAAGGAAATTACTGCCTACTTGCCTCTATTTTTCTGAGAGAAAACAGATGAGAGAGTACTTGTCCATTATGTGAATAATATTATGTGAGGCATGATCTATTTTCACATAATCTCATATTGTCTAAGGATCTATCTATTATATCCATTTTGTGAGGAATGATAAAGAGGAATCTCTATTCTATGAGAGAGGAATTATCTGCAGACGGTGAGGACACGATTTGGAAGACATTTTAGAAGTGAGCATAATAAACATTTGAAGAACAGGGTGGGAGGGGGAGCTGATGGGGGATAAGTGGACTGACTACATAGTAATTTTTGCCAAGAGCAAAAAGCTTTCCTTTTGGAGCTAAACTGTGGAAGTTAATTTACTGATGGTGGTTTACGAAAAGCAGGAAAAACATGTAAAATGAAGAAAGACACATTAAGACCTAGGAGAAAACTTAGATTTCATCCAGCCATTCTACTCTACTCATTTATACACAAGATAACAGGAGACCCGACAGGTCAGGGAAGTTACCCAGAGCTCAGTGGTGGCACCACATTCCAGCCTCTCCCTGTCACACCAGAAGTGTCACCTCTGCGGCTGCCTCTTGCCAAAGGCCTTCATCTACACCTTAGAAAAATCTACCAGAGGACCTATTTTGCAAGATTGGCAGAACACACAGAGCCTGGCAGCCATGTGCACAGGCTTTTAAATTGATCATTTTCTCTGAATCTCTATTGTCTATTTAGTTCTCCAGAACTGGACATGTTTGTGGCTTCAAGCACCCTAGTTATTAAGTATTTAGACACTTAATTTCACTGGTGAACTCTCATGACTTAGTTCTTTTTTTTTCAACGTTTTTTTTTTTATTTATTTATTTTTGGGACAGAGAGAGACAGAGCATGAACAGGGGAGGGGCAGAGAGAGAGGGAGACACAGAATCGGAAACAGGCTCCAGGCTCTGAGCCATCAGCCCAGAGCCCGACGCAGGGCTCGAACTCACGGACCGTGAGATCGTGACCTGGCTGAAGTTGGATGTTTAACCGACTGCGCCACCCAGGCGCCCCGAGTTCTTAAAAGAAGACATACCTCAATACACGCTTGATGGGACTATTTTACTCCAATAATTGTTTTGTGTTTAACAAATATAGGAATAATTTTGTGAACAGTTTATTTAAGCTTCTGGACGATAGGACATCACCTGCCTTTTTGAATACAAGATCTTAGGCCATATTTTCTCAGGAACTGTTTCACCTGAAATTGTCTGTTGAACAACTTCATTTAATTCATTTAATTTCTGGCATGAAATGGATGTCCCAAATTGAGTTACAGGTTGTGTGTTTTTGTTTTTCATTTTTCCCCGTGATTATAAAATGCCTTTCCCCACCCCTACCCTTCCTATAAGTACTTAGTGCACCCTATTTATTAAACGTTTTAAAGGGAGAAACAAAAAAAGAATGTTCCTGATTTTAGGTGAGTAAAATATCACATTTTATAAATAGGAAGTTCCAGTTTGCACTTCCCTTAAATCCAAAAGAAAAACTCAGGATTTTAGAAATAGTAAGGAAGCTCCAATAGATCAAAAGAGAGGAGCCTACAAAAAATTTTCACATAAGGGAGAGACAAGAATTTTGGTGGTTCAATATCATGGGATTGTTAATTATAAAAGAAAAATCTAGTTTGTTTTTTTCTTCATGACTGAAGTAGCACTTATAACTTCACCCAGCCTCATAACTCTCTTCATTTATATAAAGTTTAAGACTTGAAAGGCAAACGATTTTTGGACAATGAACCACCAACACCTGTTTCCCAAGTCTGGATCAAGGGCTCAACACAAAGCATGAATTACAGGGCAGCAAACTCACAAGGAACTCTGACTGGGGTGGGTCAGGAGATTGTGGGGGAGGTGGAGCTAGATTCTAGCCCAGAGCCTGAGGATTAGCCAAATTACTTAACTTCCCAGGTTTCTCAGTTCTTCTCATCTGGAAAATGGAAATTATAAACTACATAGTCCTTATGAACCCAACAATTAATAGAATGTCAATTCTCCTGGATTCAGACTTAACAATAAGCCTTTGTCTCTGGCTTGTTTCCACCCGAAATTATGGGTAGGGGAAACATCCAGTGAACAGGCAGGAAAATTCTGTTCTGTTTAATTGTAAGAAAATTGCAGCTACAACTTTTAATGGGTTATAGGCTACCCTAATGCATGTATGTTCTAGAATGGCTATGATTAAAAGCGCAATTTATGAACAATAGGGACACATTAATTATGACTAGAAGGATAAACATAAGCAAAGAATAGATTATATGTTTTATATACAAATTATCCTGCCATAGAGAAGGCTGATTCAAACTGTATAACATTGGTAATCCTTCTTTTACTGTAATGGTATTTTCAAATGCTTTTACCTCACTGGGTGGACTTCATAGATAAGCTCTCTGACACGAAAAATCATTCAGTTGTCATCAGTTTCCTAGGGAATTTGAAAGTTGAGAGATCTTTACTTAAAATGAGTCATTACAGTGGTGTTATTTCTCTCTCTGTGGTCTACCTATATACCCAGTTAGACATCTGAGGTTCAGGAATGAGGTCCAGTTGAATGTTTACCAATTGAACATAAATGATGTACCACCTATAAATTACCATGCCAATAATATTGTCTCTCTTTTACAGTATGAGAAAATGATGTTCAAAAGGATTACAGAAGTTATAAAACCAAGCAGATTTTAATTGGCAAATCTGAGAATTGAGCCCTTGACTTTATAAATCTCAAGCCCAGTGAGGTCCTCACTGTATTATTATATGGTCTCTAATGACCTTCTACTAATTATTAGTATGAAGCTTGACCAAGATTTAGAAGATTGTGTTAGGTCTAACCTGATTCCTGGTTAAATGTCTATGGCCTTAGGTCAGGGTTAAAATATTCCAAGGGATATAACTAAGCCACAGAGGAACGAAGGTTTGAGAAATTGCCAAAAAAGAAAAAAAAATCATTTATTCTGGATTATTTCAATGTTACCTTGAAATAATAGTTAACACTTCCTGAATGCATGCCATATTGTTCTAAGAACTTTACAAGAGAAATTTTATTTAATCCTCAAAATGATTTCTCCTTCTTTTAATAAATGAGAAATCTGAGAGATGGAGAAGTGAAATATCAGATCACACAGCTAGTGTGTTTTGGAGCTAGGCAAGCTAAGCCAGACTCCAGAGTCCTTGCTCTACACCACTCTAGGTATGTACGAGAGGAGAAGAGATCATAACATTTTATCATAACATTTTGGTAGAAACCAGGAAAAATTCTGTAGAGTGAAGCATTGAGAAAATATCGCTGTTGGAGCATGTGATGCCAAAATAGTGACCATGTAGTGACAATGGGGAGGGAATTTCAAATGCCTTAAAGAAGGGACACTAAGGCAAATGCCTTCATAGCTTCACCTGGGAATTTGTGAAGACAAGTTCAAAAGGAAAAGCATATGGATCTAAGCCCTTAGAATCAACAGGACAACCCAGGCTAAGGTTAACTTCTGTGCTACTGAAGCTACATTGTACAGTAAGAGGTACCCATTACTGAATGCATCTACCAAGAAACTTCCAAAAGAGCCAGGAAATTTCCTCTGCTCCCATGTAAAACAGCATATGGCCATGGCACCACCATTCCACTCCTCTGAGGCAAGAAAAAGATAAATATTTGACTAAATTCAGATTAAAAACTGAAAGTAAATTCCTATCAGGTTAATGAAAAAATTAGATTGCTCTACTTGAAATATGTGATACCTTGTTAAAGGACATACTAAAGCACTATATCCATCGCCATGGAGAACCAAACAAATGTAAGAGAGATGGGAATAAAGCTAGATTGCTCATTTTCATACAAAGTATTAGTTTATCAAAAATAAAATAGTAGAATGGGCTGCCACAAGGGATCATATTGCCTCTGTTTCTGAATATCAGAAGTGATGATGCCATTCTTTATTAATTAAAAATTCAGAGGTCTAAATGTAGGAATTCACTATTTAATATAAAAATCCATATTCAGCTATAACTATTGTCTCTGAGGCATTAACAAACCAAATATGGTCAGATTTCTTTGTTGATGTTATATTCTTTTAAAATTCTTTTCTTCTCATCCCAGCACCAAATCAACTGTACATATTTTTGTTTAAAATCTATGAATACTTTAGTAGTGTCCTAGATTCACAGGGCGATGTCTCTAAATAATATAAATTGTGTTTTAAATGCACTTTATATTTGGAAAGAGCCTATCAGAGTTATGATTCCATTAACACACTCTTTTGAAAAATTAGAAACATCTAGTTTAGCTTTTAAAAAATGGTCATTAAAATGGAATAAACTTTTCTCTGGCAGTTTTATTGGTGACTCCATTTCGGAAGAAATAAAAACCCTTTTGAGTACCCCCCCCCCATATGGGGTAGAACTAGTATTTTTAACTTCCATTCTATGGGAATTTGATAACAGTTACATAACTTAGGTATATGATTTGTTTCCCTTATTATCCATTGTTATATGTATGGAGATTACTAAATCATATTCTCAGTCTCTAACCAATATTTTAGATGAACCACCTATTAAAATTCATTTGAATCTAACAGTTGGTCATTATACACCTACATCAAGTATTACATACCACATATATTACATACATGACCTCATACTAAGAACAACCTTGGACATGATGGGTACTATCATTGCTCCTTTTACAAACGACAAAGTAGAGACTCAATAGGGTCTTACAAAATGATAAAGCAGAATTTGAGGCTAATTCAGATAGGTCTATCTGACTATAAAGCCCATAATCAATGCACGAGGCCATGTGGCCTCATTTTTGCCAGGGAAGATCACTGAAAACTCACTTGATACACCATTTGCTCTGACAAGGTAAATACTGTGTATGTTTAATGCTTTGAGGTAGACAGCCTTCAGAGGCTATGTTTACCCCTAGCTGCATGAAAAGTATAGGCTGTTTGGTTTATTTAATTCATTTATTCATTTATTTAATACAAAAATAGTAAAAACTGAATACAACTTAAAGTCCTGGTTGGATGTAGTCAGTGGATTCATTCAGAAAAGGGTCCTCCTTGGCAACCATTAGTGCCATTTGTCACAAGCAAACACTTCCAGGTCACCTTTCCCCTCACCGAGACAGGCACCAAGGGTCCAGACCTCCAGGACTGGCTCAGGCAGGAAAGAGAGACAGATGGATGGAGAGGAAGAAAAGGGAGTATTGTTGGAGAAAGGTGGAGAGAAGAGGAAGATGAAGAGTTCATATGGGATCACTGGCCCAATCGTGAGGCTCAGTCATCATTCCATCTCTGTCATCTTTGTCCCCACTGCACTGAGGACGCTGTCCTTTCTACTGTCAGGCAAGCTTGTTCTACAAGACAAAGTGAACTGCTTCCAGTTTATTGCAAGGGAACATTTTAGCTGTGACCTTTAAAAGCACAATATTCTATAGGCATAACTATCATTCACCCTTTGCATCGATGCAGCTGGTTGGAGTTATGACCCAGGTCACGCTCCTTGGGCAATTAAAAACTGCAAAAGACAAACTGACATGAGGTGAGAAAATTGAAATAGCGACCTCAGACACCAGCTCGATCCCGCCACTATTTTAATACTGCCCGTTGGAAGTAGTAGATGGCAAGAAATCCCCCACTTTCAACAAAACCCTAAACATTTTTAACTCTCTGTACACAGAATCCAACAAAAATAACTTATCCACTTGACCAAATATATTTGTACTTGTATTCAATGTTTTGCTGATGACATTATTCATTAAGTGCTTGCGGAATGTGAACACGTGTCAGGAGATAGACTGACAGTTGAAGACGCAAAGAAAAGCAGGATATTGTCCCCGTCAGGGAAAGATTTGCTCTTTAATTGCAGGGGCAAATAATCATAGGGCATTATACTAAAAACTGTACCTTTATTTTGCACCTAGAACTCCCCTAAGTGATTTGAATATATTAACTCACCTAATTCTTTCAAAAACCTTTTAGGTAGTTGCTATTTTCATCCCCATTTTACTGAAGGAGAAAATGAGGTACAAAGAAGTGACTACTAATTTGTTAGGCCGGTAAGTGCTGTAGATGGACAGAAACTCAGTCTGGCAGTCTGGCTCCAGATTCCACACTTAAAGCCACTTTGCTATAAAACACAAAAAACAGAGATGACTGAGGGGATCCAGGAAAGACTTCTGAGAGACCATGTTAAAACTAAACTCTAAAAGATAGGTTGAATTTACTCATAGAAAAGTCTTTCAAGTCAAAACATATAGCATGTCCTGATGCATGACAGTTTGTTCAAGAAACATTGATAAAGGCTATGAAGATGGCACTTAACATGTGTGAGAAAAATGAAGAAAGGCAGAGAAATTACATTAGGATCAGATGGGGAAGGGCCTTTTATGTTAATGCTGAGGAAGTTTAGATTTTTATCCCATGAACAATAGACATTAGTGATTTCCAAAACAGGTAAGGAGAGGTGAACATTAAGTTGAGGTACATCCGGGCTGGTGGATTCTGACCAAACACTGGAAAAAGAAAATGTGAAAATTAGATAGGTTTAGGGATTATGTAAACATATCATGTTCAGTATTTTGTTTCCTAAGACTTGTTCTGTCTGCTAACAAAAAAGTCACTGGGGATGGATGAGACAGAGAAAACAGAGACGTCATAGAGGCTGGGAGAGTATTCAGAAAATCATTAGCATGTTTCATCAAATCCTAGACGCCATTCATTTTAAAGTACAAGAATTTAAGAAACAAAAATGCTTCCAATTAAACACCATCTATCATAAGATGCATTCCAATTTCACAGATGTTTCACAGTGCATCCTAGAATCTATGAAATATGGTATAATAACTCAAGCAACAGTAGATTTAATTGCTGGTCTCAGTCACCCCTTTGTTTATTGTTGCACTATTTACGGTAGCTATGATATGGAAGCAACTGTAATGTCTGTCAATAGATAAAGAGATAAAGGAGATGTGGTTTATATACACACTGGAGTGTTACTCAGCTCTAAAAATAAAATCTTGTCATTTGCAATAACAAAGATGTCCGCAATAACATCATGCTAAGTGCAATAAGTCAGACAGAGAAAGACAAATGATTTCACTTACATGTGGAACTTAGACAATAAAACAGAGACAGACTCCAATGCAGAAAACAAACTGGTGGTTGCCAGAAGGGAGGAGGATGGTAGGACAGGCAAAGTAGGTGAAAAGGATTGAGGGGTACAACTTCCAATTATAAAATAAATAAGTCCCAGGGATGAAAAGTATAGCACAGGAAATACAGTCAATAATATTGTAGTAACTTTGTACAGTAACACGGTAGCCATTTATCATGGTGTGCATTTTGTAATGTATAGAATTGTCAAATCATTATGTTATACACATGAAAATAATATATTATATGTCAACTTTACTTCAGTTTTGAAATTATGGTATAACTCCTCAAGCAAAAGTAGATTTCATTACTGGTCCCAATAACTGAGTAAATTAGAACACAAATTAATTGATCAAATACTTATTGAACATTGGTATATAGAAATATAATGATGTTGAGACTAAATGGCAGTAATGACTGAGGAAAAGAAATGATAATGGATGTAAGATATTTAGATCATAGAATTTTTTACCTTTGTCATGTTACTAAATGCAGAAGGTAAGGGAGAGGGCTTTAAGCATAACCATTAAATATCTAAGATGGCAGACAAGGTAACACAGAAGCACAAAAAAGAAGATTGTGTTGGGTAATGACATCATGAGTTTGACTTGGCACATGCTGAGGTTGAAATAAAGTAGGACTAACAAGTAAGGATATCCAAAAGGTGGTTGGAATAAGTGCCCAGCCCCTGCTCAGGGAAGAGGAAAGAGCTAGAAATATGGATTGGGGAAGCATCCAGGTGACGTGGTCAATGAAACCATGGAAGCAGACGGAGCCACCTCCAAAAACAAGCCTGGCCAAGAGGTAACGTGAGCTTGAACAGGAGAAAGAATTAGGAACAAATAAAAGGAGATGCTTTCAAGACATACTCTGAAGATAAAATTTCTCAGTCTTGATATTGAGGATCCTTAAGGGTTGGGACAAAATTGGTTCCGTTAAGTGATATGGGAAGCTATGAAGTACAGCAGTTTGGTTGGGGAGGAGTAAAAATTTCAATTCTCGATGTGCTGTGTTGAAAGTGCTTCCAGGATATGCAAGTAAAAATGACCCAAGAGTGGTTTAAACTGATTAGTCTGTATTTCTGGAGATGGCTCAGATCTAGAGATAAAAATTCGAGAGTCATCTATTCATAGTAAAAGATGCTGCTGTGGTATAAAGAGTGCCAAGAGAAAAATATAAAAGGAGAGCAGAAATAATTCAACCACAGTCCCTTAAACTAAGTTATATTTAGGTGGAAAAAGTAGTTCTGTCTTACACTTAAATAATATTTAATAGGAGATTAAACAACTGATTCATTGAATCTTAAATGTGTGAGACATTTTACATCTGAAATTTGTAATACTTTTAAATAACTGCATGAGACATAATCAAATATTCATTTTACAAATTTTACAAATGAGGAAAATCTGAGGTTTGGTAACTTTCCCAGCATCACACAACTAGTAAGTGGCTGAGCGGGGATTTAAAGTCTTTGAAAGCAAGGCTCTTGCTTGAAAACCCTGTGCTTTATAACATACTCCCGGCCTACACAAGGCCACCATCCCATAATTTCATACATTGCTCCTCTTCTTTATAGAGCCCATGAAACAAATCCAAGTGCTTACAGAGGACACACCCAAGATATGTGTTTAGGAGACCTGGGCTGGATCTGTCCCTAGTAGTATCTGGAATTGTATGCTTTCGACACTGACACCCTTCTTTTGACTATGAAGATGCTTTCTTGACTCCTACAAAAGAAAGGTTTTCTTAAAATATGGGATCCTCTATTTTCATTTTTCCCACTGTGACTGAAACATGGAAACAAAGAAATGTTTTTCTACCATAAGAAAACATCAATAATTGTAATGGTAAGAGTGAAAGAAGCTTGAATTCAGTGCTGAGGATAATAGGGAAAATGTGAAGTCCCATCCCAAAAGGCGACCACCCCTCAAAGTCTTGCATTGCCAAATCTTCAGATTTTTTAAGGGAAGGTAGAAACTTAAAAGGAGAAGCTTTAATCTAGCATTTTAATAGAATTCCTTATTTTAAATTATGCAGCATAAAGGAAAACTGCCTGTAAGTAAAATGAATACAAAATGGTACCAATTTACTACTATACCATGCTTCCACAAGGCAACCGTTAGTACTGAAGACCTCACCCTGCCTTATAATCTCCACGTTTAATATTCCCAGTTCCTTCCAGTGTTCATGTGGCTGGAGTTACAAAACTTTACTTTCCTTTGGACAGAATCCATTCTGTCAGTGTTCCCCTTAAAATATGCCAAGTAGAGCTAAACTAACTTGCATCTTCTGTCTGGGACTGTTACTGGCTTCGTACTGAACAGTGTGGACTCATGCAATCTAGTGTTACATGAGCTTTTGAGGGACATTTACATCATTTCATTGTTGCCTAAAGGAGTTTTAGTCAATAAAAACCGTGGTTTTTTTCATATCATATGATAAACTTTACATAAGATAAACTTTACATAAGATAAACTTTACATAAGATAAACTTTACACATCTAATACTTGTGGAGTTGCAACCATTTGGTTTTAAAACTAAATGAAAGACTTTATATTTTCCTTATTAAACTTTATGTATTTGGGACCATTATTCTAAAATTTGGGTGGAGTTTCCAATCATCTACCTCTTTCCACTGTTCCAAGTATAAAAACCTGCAATTCACGCCAAGGGCTATTCTCAGACACAGTGAATATTCATGAGAAAATCTTGTCCACCAAGACGTTCGTCATTTCAAAAGATCCAAAGCAGAATTAGTCCCTAATTAGAATAGTACATTATTCCTTAAGTACCCCCCACACACAATTTCCTACAAATCACCACAACTTTATTTACATTTGCCTGAATTACCCCTATACACTGAGAAATACCACACGCATTGGCACACCTGCTTACACATAAGGTAAGATTTCAGTGACCCCAGCTAATTGGCTTCTTTTGCCATTATCCAGAATTCTAGCTTGTAAATTATCTCCTATATTTGTGTTGATTAAAAAAAATTCCTTGCTGGTAACTGCAAATATACACTTGATCATAAATTAAGTAACATGTTCTTCTTATTTCTCTGCTTGAAAGATGACTAATCCAGGAGTAGCAATTTCTCTGATTAGAGCCTTGTATGCCACGTGGTTTTCTTTCAGTAAACTCTGCAGGCTATAATATCAATGACAGCTCATGCTTCCTAAGGTTTTGCTGTATACAAAAGCACTGGGCCATGCATTTTAGGTAAGTCATCCCCCACATTCCTGAGCACCAATGCTTAAAGAAGGACTTATTGTACATACTTAACAGCCAAGTACTAAGACATAAACAATTGAGTAGCCTTACACAGTCAGTAATTGTCTGGGTCTATTTGCCAGCTAATTCAGTCTGTACCAAAAACCTTGCTCTTAGCCATTGTTCTCATTCCTTGGCAGTCATCTGGACTTTCCTTTGATTTAGTCAAATAAATTACCAATTGGGTGGTAACACCCACAATCACTAACAAGCCCAAATTCTGTGAAAGACCAAGGCTTATTTGGCAGGTGTGTATCAAACCTTAAAGTAGGAATGCCCTGGTAGTCTACTATTAGGTCTCTACTTATTAACTGTTTTAAGTCAAAGGGAGAACTTTTTCAAACATTTTTAAGTCCTTAACAATACATTACTTTTGTGATTTCTTTCTTCACCTTCATTTCTTCAACCAGGTTGCTGGTAAAATATTGAAGGAGGGAGAAAGCTGGGCTATACCACTGGGGTGTGACTTTCTACCTTTTTTCCACCATTACACAGATTATGATGGTATATCCACCATTACTACATTCCAAATCCCCACGGCAGTCAATTCTGGAACTTCTTTTCCATATATAGCTAGAGATAGATACATAGATACACACACACACACACACACACACACACAGAGAAAGAGAGAGAGAGAGAGAGAGAGAGAGAGAGAGAGAGAAATGGAAATAAACCTGATGTTATCACAGGGACATCAAATGAGATAATAATTTTTAACATAAATAAATAAGAAGTGTTGGTACTTTACCATTAGTGATGAATTACTGGTATAACAAGGGAGCGCTGTGAAGTAACTCTTAGTTTGGGAGCATTCAGGAAGAAGTTAGGGTGTCCTTTTCTCTTTTCTTTTTCTTTTTTTTTTTTTTTGTTTTTGTTTTGTTTTGTCCTTCTATTGTTCCACCAACTATGAATTCATCTAAATTAAACTGTCCTTTTAGTCTTCATTTTTCCATTTGTTTGCAAAAACATCACAAGAACTCGTGTATAAAATGCTTTACAACATTAAAGTACATGTATGAATATTCACAAATTGGTCACTTATATCAGGGTTAGCAGTCTTAGACCAGATGAGAATCACAAAGGAACCATGTTTGTTAACCTGCTTTGGAGCACACCCAGTAAAACACAGTGTAAAGAGAAATCTTAGTAATTACATTTCTCATTGGCTTTAATCTCTGTTGAGCCCCTTCTTTTGTCTTTGGGAATTCAGTGTTTAGCCATTTTTTAACAATTCCAAATATTAGTTTCTCATGAGATGGGGCATGAGGTAACAGGCACTATTTGCTTTGGAAAGTACATGGATTAGATTTAAATTTTGATTTTAAATGAATTGAGAAATACTCAGTTTTGCATTTAATAAATGAAAAATGGCAAGTGCACAAAAGAAAATGGCAATATAGATTGAACACTGGTAGATACCTAAATTTATGTTGATGGAAATATACCCTTTTACTCACTGACAATTTTATAAAGTTAACAATAAATATCTACAGAAGTAAGCTTTTGGCCATCATTTGTTTTTTGTACCAGAGTTGGGCACACATTTTGATAAGAGGTAGGGGGTGAGGAGATATCCTGTATTGGGATCTTTGTGGAAGTACAAGAAAAACAGTAACAGTGGGGATTTTTCTTCATCATCCTCAAAATTTGGCTTAAGGACATCCCTTTGTGTTTAAAAATACTTTTCCTTAGATGAATATCATCTAAGCTAATTTAAAGGAATTTTTTTCTGGGTGATACATTTTCTGTATTTATCTTTGGAAGCAATGTTAACTTTTTTTATGTCATTTATGGTTGAAAATGGTAATTGAACACTTAGAAAAAAACTTAATTATATAGCTTATATGGTATTTAAATAGCACATTTATTGCCTATTTGTAGCTTGAGAGGATTCTTCCCAAATAAAAACTTATTTATCTTGGTGGGCTGGGCATCATCCCAACTCAGATTTATAACAGTGTTGGAAAGGTTTTGTTCACTAAACTTACTCTAAAATTTCTAATGTTCGATATTCTTTAAGGAAAATGTGATTGATTTAATAGGATAGTTGTGCTGTGAAGATTCTTCTATTAAAATATATTTCAGTGAGAATTTATCCTTTGAGCAGACAGCTAAGAAATTTATCTTGATTGCAGTGGAAGATGGCAATTTAGGACAATTATTTATCCTTATAATAACTCAAGAGCTTTTATCATCAAGCACTTGCTATTTGAAGACCTGACTCCCATTCCTAAATAAGTGAATATTAATCAGCTTGTTTTTGATCCTTTTAACACAACAATCTTTTGCTAGCCTATTCTATGGCTAATGAGTACATATTAAATGGAAACTGAATTATCAACCTTCTCAACTGTTTATAAAGATATATATTAAACATATACAATGGGAGGAGAACTAAAACACATTTTCTTTTAAACAATTAATAGGAACCGTTCTTTACGTACTTCAGGCTAAAGTCTAATTACTTAAGAAAAGTTCACCCACTGAATTAATCAAGTCTCCCTTACCTTTTCTCATTTTGACTGACTTCTTAAATAAAAATGTATTACTGTTTACAAGAAATCATTATTCTTTCTTTTCAAATGGAAATTCCAACCAAAGACAAAACTAAAAATTGGATATTATGCTAGACTCATCAACTTGGAGGTTTCAAGATTGATTATACAAAACATGGACCAGGACCTATAGAAAAATTTACTTTTATGTCATTGGGAACTTCAGGGCCCTAAGAGCTGCCTTTGCAAAACACCACTTTTAAAAAAATTTATCTATCTATTTATTTATTTTGAGAGACAGGGAGAGAAGGGGGGGAAAGAGAGACAGACTGGGAGAGGGTCAGAGAGAAGGAGAGAGAGAGAATCCCAAGTAGGGTCTGCACTGTCTGCTCAGAGTCCAATGTGGGGCTCGAATCCATGAACCATGAGATCATGACTTGAGTCAAAACCAAGGGTAGGACATTCAACAGACTGAGCCACGCAGGTGCCCCGCAAAATACCATTTTGATACAACTTTTCAGAAAGCAACTTAGAATTTTTAAATATATACCAGTGGTCAGAGTCTATAAAAAATTCTACCTGCAGCTTTTAAAAAATTCAATTCTACCATAATGATTGTAATAGAATACATCCATAATAAACATGAACATGTAATGCAATGCATAGAATAGAATTCAGTAACTGATTTTTTTCTTTAAATGCCCAAATAATTTAACAGTGAAGTATGAAAAATAATATATAATAAAAAGATCTTTCAATGGTAAAGTGAAGGATTTAATTTTATAATTACCTCATTACCTAAAAATGTTGAATATATAATTCTCTACTTATGCTTTTTTTTAATTTTATTTAAATCCAGGTTAGTTAACATATAGTGTAATAACAGTTTTAGGGGTAGAACTTAGTAATTCATCACTTGCATAAAACACCCAGTGCTGATCCCCAAAAGTGCCCTCCTTAGTACCCATCACCCATTTAGCCCATCTCCCTACTCACCTCCCCTCCAGCAACCCTCAGTTTGTTCTCTGTATTTGAGAGTCTCTTATGGTTTGCCTCCCTCTGTTTTTATCTTATCTTCCTTCCCTTCCCATACGTTTGCCTGTTGCTTCTTAAATTCCACATATGAGTAAAAGCATATGGTACTTGTCTTTCCCTGACTGACTTATTTTGCTTAACATTCTAGTTCCATCCACATTGTTGCAAATGGCAAGATTTCATTCTTTTTGATCACCACATAGTATTCCACTGTATATATATACCACATCATCTTTATCCATTCATCAGTTGATGGACATTTGGGCCCTTTCCATAAGTTGGCTATTGTTGATAGTACTGCCATAAACATTGGGGTGCATGTGCCCCTTTGAATCAGCATTTGTGTATCCTTCTAATAAATACCTAGTAGTACAATTACTGGATTGTAGGGTAGCTCTATTTTTAATTTTTTGAAGAACCTTCATACTCTTTTCCAGAGTGGCTGCACCAGTTTGCATTCCCACCAACAGTGCAAAAGTGTTCCGCTTTCTCCATATTTTCACCAACATCTGTTGTTTCCTGAGTTGTTAATTTTAGCCATTCTGATAGGTGTGAGGTGTTATCTCATTGTGGTTTTGATTTGTATTTCCCTGAGAGTAAGTAATGTTGAGTATTACTGCCATCTGAACGTCTTCTTTGGAAAAGTGTCTATTCGTGCCTTCTACCCTTTTGTTCAGTGGATTATTTGTTTTTTGGGTGTTGCGTTTGATAAGTTCTTTATAGGTTTTAGATACTAGCCCTTTATCTGATATGTCATTTGCAAATATCTTCTCCCACTCTGTCGGTTGCCTTTTAGTTTTGCTGATTGTTTCCTTCACCATACAGAAGCTTTTCATCTTGATGAGATCCCAAAAGTTCATTTTTGCTTTTGTTTCCCTTGCCTCCAAAGACATTCTAGTAACAAGTTGCTGAGGCCAAGGTCAAAGAGGTTGTTGCTTGTTTTCTCCCCTAGAATTTTCATGGCTTCCAGTCTTATGTCTAGGTCTTTCATCCATTTTGAGTTTATTTTTGTGTATGGTGTAAGAAAGTGGTTCAGGTTCATTCTTCTGCATGTCGCTGTCCGGTTTTCCCAACACCATTTGCTGAAGAGACTGTCTTTTTTCCATTGGATATTCTTTCCTTCTTTGTCAAAGGTTAGTTGGCCATAATGTTTGTGGGTCCATTTCTGGGTTCTCTATTCTGTTCCATTGCTCTATGTGTCTTTTTTTGTGCCAGCACCATACTGTCTTAACGGTTACAGCTTTGTAATACAGCTTGAAGTTTGGAATTGTGCTGCCTACAGTTATGGTTTTCTTTTTCAGGATTTATTTGGCTATTTGGGGTCTTTTCTGGTTCCATACAAATTTTAGAATTGTTTGTTCCAGCTCTATGAAGAATGCTAGTGTTATTTGGATAGGGATTGCACTGAATGTGTAGATTGCTTTGGGTAATATCAACATTTTCACAATATTTGTTTTTCCAATCCATGAACATGGAGTGTTTTTGCATTTCTTTGTGTCTTCTTCAATTTCTTTCTGAGCTTTCTATATAGTTTTCGGCATACACATCTTTTACCTCGTAGGTTAGGTTTACTCCTAGATTATTTTAAGTCTTTTGGTGCAATTGTGAATGATATTGATTCCTTGCTTTCTCTTTCTGCTGCTTAATTACTGCTGTATAGAAATGCAACTGATTTCTGTAAGTTGATTTTATAATCCGTGAGTTTGCTGAATTCATGGATCAGTTCTAGAGTTTTTTGGTGGAGTCTTTCGGGTTTTCCACATGGAGTATCATGTCATCTGCAAAGAGTGAAAGTTTGACTTCTTCCTTGCTGATTTGGATGCCTTTTATTTCTTTGTGCTGTCTGATTCCTGAGGCTCGGACTCCCAGTACTATGTTGAACATCAGTGGTAGAGGGGACATCCCTGTCATGTTCCTGACCTTAGGGAGAAAGTTCTATCATATTCTATGCAAGGAAGAACCAGCTCTATATTGATACAGTCACTACAAAGACTACATAGAAGACAAAGATGATATTCTAAAGAAGAATATTTTGGAGAGAAAAACATACAGTATTGAATAGCCATCTAGGTCATCTCTTTAGACTAAAATTTCATTTTATTTTCTGTGATGCTCTAGTAATGCTTCAATAGCATTACAAGGAGCCCTAAATCCTGGCTCATAACATGTTCTTGTTCCAGTTTTAGAAACACAATGGACATCAAAATAGGTATAAAAATACATCTCTTCCTGGGCCTTGTGAGGATCAAATGAGATAATGTACATGAAGGCACTACAGATACTGTACAAAAGTTAGCTGGATTCTAGGGGAAGGGTTTTCAAAGACCACAGTGGCACAGCAGAAAGGCACCTGGATTCAGTGTGGAAAATCTTAGATTTACTAGCTGGGTTCTCTTGAGAAAATCATTCAAATTTAATTCCTCTGAGGGCATCTTTTGGGATGAGCACTGGGTGTTGTATGGAAACCAATCTGACAATAAATTTCATATATTAAAAAAAAAACAAATTTAATTCCTCTGAATTTCACTTTTTTATATGTAAAACAAGTATAATTTCTACTACTGTTTTGTAAACCACCTCAAACACAATGAGCTCTCTAATGAAAGTGTTTTGTGAACAATGCAGCGCAACATTAATATATTGCTATTAGAGTGTTTAGTAAATATAATGGACTTGAAGGAATAGCATTTTTAACAAAATAAATACAATTGTTTGATTAAAACATCTCTTTAGAAAGGTTAGGCAATTGAAGTTAGTTCCTCATTGAGTTCTTATCAAATAATCATCTCAGTGTCTCTGTGGAGAGGGTAGAGAAATGGTGAGCAATTTCCTGGCCTTGAACACCTTATCATTTCAAGTATAAGTAAGGCATACTTTGAGTCTCTTAAAGATATAAAAGAAATCAACAAAAACCAAAAATTTATTCATGGTATGTGCCACTTTCGTTAAATCTGTCATCTAGCATTCATAATACTTAAGTATTGTGTACATTATATATAAATTGTATGCATAATATTGTATACAAAACACTGTATTATGTCCTGACTTATGAGTGAGAGAATGTGTGTGTTTCAGAGGGAGGAACAGAGTTGAAATGTATACTATAAAAATGTACATATATGTATATTCCTTCTCCACCCTCAGTGTGAAACTTATAAAATTTTGTAATATAAAGAAGCATAAAACGAGTATCAAATGACTTTTTCAAGGATGTGTTATTGAAACTTACTGAGCCTAATACCTAGAAACTGGTCTTTATTTTTACACAAAAATAAATATTAGAGGACTAAAATGTCAGGGACCATATATATTTAGCCATACTTCCCTAAAGTCCAATAAATGAGAATTAAAACAAGGAATTAAGAAGACATTATGCTAAGGTCTAAAACACACACACACACACACGCACACACACACACACACTGAACTCCTTAGTGTTCTAGTGATTCATTTAGACATGTGAAAAGGCAGAGAGCTTAGGAGAAGCAAGGAGATCTAGGATAAAGCCTTATTTGAGTGACAGGTGTCAAATTACCTCACCGAGCCTCAGTTTTTTCATCTGTAACTCATTAGGTTGTTTTAATGAACAAATGTAACAAAACTGTGCTAGGAAAACATTTGGAACTCAAAATGTAAGCAATAGTATTCAGTAAGTCAAGAATCTTCCTTTTTAATAAACCCACCAAGTGATATTCGATTTAGCAAAGATGGGACATCCTGCACTAAATTTCATTACTTTCTCTTTCCCACAGAAGACTACTAGTTCTTATTGGTGAATCGTTAATATTTATGGAATAAAGACATCTTTTTCACATTTCAATTTTACTTTTAAATGTTTTCAATACAGTCACTAGGAAGACAAGGGACGGTATTTGTTACAGTTAAAAAAAACAACGCATTATTTTCTAAACTGTCTTTAAATGAAAGCAATGTTTCAGACTAGAGCTTTATCCTCAGAAATATATGAGTTTGGGTATGTTATTTGAGGTTAAAAAGGATGTGATTTTGAAGTCATAACTATTGTTTGTGAGTGTATATAAGATGAGAAGCTGATTATTTGCAGGTTTACCTAAATTAGCACATCTGGTTTCTAATGTTGCTAGGCCTCAACAGTAATAAACAATCACATTTCTACACAGCTTTTTCACATGCTGTTGGGTCATTAGTTTCTTCATCTTTAAAGTTTTCAATATTCTTTTCAAGGCATCTTGAATACTTGAGCAGCAATTTTCCCTGTTTGCAGCAATCACCAGTTGAATGCTTTTGTGAATGGCAAATTAAATGGATTTTCAACAATGTCGATACTTTTAAATGAGAGTCCCAATGAAATTATGGATGAATCAAGGGACAGCAGGAAGTCAGTGATTTTTCTGCATTCGTAAATATCTTTCTAAAAAATGCCATCCTTAGAACTCTACAGCCATTAACCCATTAGTGCCAGTCTGTCCATCTGCCTCTTAGATAATTCCTATTATTTTCTTAATGGCTCTAAAAATTCACACGCGAAAAGTTAAGTATCCAACAGTACTTATCAAATTGTATAAAGAACAGTAAATATGCAACCAGTCACTTGAGGACTCATACAAAATATTTACATCCCTGACTTCTGGAAGGTCTAAAGTATAAATGGTATGAAAAAAATATCTTAAGGGTGCTTGAGTGGCTCAGTTAAGCATCCAACTTCGGCTCCGGTCATGATCTTAGGGTCCACAAGTTTGAGCCCTGGGCTCTGTGCTGACAGCTCAGAACCTGGAGCCTGCTTTGGATTCTGTGTCTCCCTCTCTCTCTGGCCCTACCCCACTCACGCTCTGTCTTTGTATCTCTAAATAAAGCAGCCACCTTTGGGATTCGCCATATATGCTTCTGAGAAGGAGTGTGGCATGAGGAGACTGATGTTTAAGGAAGAAGATTCTTGCTGTTACTAAATTACCATAGAAGAGGAAGCATCATTTGACCTCCACATTAGTCATGTTGCCAAATATAAATTAGGTTTTTCAAGCGAATTCCCACTATTTTCATATATTTCCTCCAGAATTCAGTTATTCATTCAGTTGAGGGTTAATCTGACAAAACTATTGCATGATTTTCCAGAAGAGGAGTAAGTTAGCAGAGTGATTAGACACACGGGCTTTGGACCTACACCATCTGGGTTTAAATCTTGGCCATATTCTCTGCCACCTGTGTGACTTAGATAAACTACTTCGTCTCTCCCAACTTCAGTCTCCTCATCTGGGATAATATAATGTCTCCCTCCTTGTTTTAATAAGAATATTAAGTGATAAGAGTGTTGAAAAAGTACTTAAATAGTATTGAGTAGTATAAAGACTCAGTAAGTGATAATTAATATTTCTGAATTTAAAGAAATCTGTTATTTCTGAGGCATTTTTACTGAATCATCATGCAAACCTATGCCATTTTTCTTCACTTCTACAATAGAGAGAAAAAGCTTTCAACACTGAAAAATTCAAAATGAATTTGAAAACGTGACTCAGTAATTTCTAAATACAGATGTAGACATTTTAAATTTTGCAACATTTTAATTCACTGGAGTTTTACAATTGCTTATACAATGGCTCTAAATGCTTTGGACTAAATGTCTAAATTTCACATATTCTCAATTATTTTCAAACATAAAGTATATACATTGAGTAATCTACCTTATGGTATATTAGGACTTCATTTTTAAATGCTTTTAAAGTGATAAAACATTTGTTGAGAACAAAAGAATGAAATCATGGTGAAAAATTATGAAGACAATATCTGTGATGAGGTGAACTTTGGTGTTTATTTAAAAGCAGGCCTTGGTAATAGGAAAAGTTAGATCTTTTGGGGCGCTTTTTTGCTATTATTGTTGTTTTGGTTTTGGTTTGTTTTGTTTTTTGCTTTCTTCTTAGACTTTTTTCTAGAGACTAGGATTAGTTACATGGACAATCTACTAGGAAAAATTGATAATACTATCAATTAAATTTGATCTAAAAATATCATTCATACCATTTAGGATTTACCAATTTTCTAGTTAATTATAGTTCTTCATTCTCAATCAGGTTTGATTCTAGAACTTCCATGATGTATTCTGCACTTCTTTCAGTTATTATTTGTACAGAGTAAGACATTTTCTTTTAAGCCTAAGGCAGAAATACCTTCCCTTGAAAATAGTGTGATCATCTGTCAGCAATACAGTCTCAGATTCTAGATGCCTTTTTCACATTGGCATCATAGGTCAATGAATAGGTGTCAAGATTCTAGTACATGTAATGCAGATTACTAAGAGTTTTTGCCCTCAGAAAAAGAGTTTTGCATTTAATAAGAGAAATGCTTAACAAATAAAATGAGGTATACTAAAAGGCATACAAATGCTTGGGATTTAAGGGGACTGATTAATTGCATCTCTATCTTTTTCCTCTAATGTCCAGGACCCTATAAGAGGTAAACTGAGGAATTAAGCTACTACAGATCAAAACAGCTTTGGAGAGCATATTAATTGCATTGTGAGGCTTAAATGTGTAACCTCAATGTAGCTCTTTGAGTTGAGCTTACAATTCAAATCTGCAATGCTCCCCGGAAGTGCAGAGTATAGCCCTCTGTGAATTCACTGCGTATCAAACAGCGTGCAATCTCTCTGTGGGCAAGCCCATGCATAGTAAGAACCTCAGATGCCCTAGGCCAAGCCTGCTCAATTTCTTCTCCCAAATTCATCAATCAAGGCAGGCATTCCTCCCCAGGGGAGGATGGAGGGAGGGAGCCAACAAGATGGAAGTCTCTCTCCCTTATTTTTTCCTGTAAGAAGTGCAGTGGAAATTCCCCCTTCACGAATCGGGAATATGCAAAGTGAAAGTAAGTGATCTTGTTCTAATGGAGACAACATGCATGGAGTTCAAAGGATGAAGAGTCCAGATGGCTGGATGATGGGGAAATAATTCAGAAAGGAGTTGGTGGCTGAGATAGGCTAAAAGAGGAATATAAATTAGGCTAGATGAAAGAACAAGGTTCCCATGGAGAGTCTGGTAGAAAGTCCAGAAGAAATAGCTAGAATTCCCAAGCATTAAAGAGGACCCCAGGTGACACTGAAGTGAATTTCTAATGAACTTAGAATGATTTAAGACTCTCTTTATTAATATTTAGAAGGCAAGGAATAGCCAGTCATCATGAGGTGTTTAAGATTAGCAAGCACATGTGGTGTATGTTTCAGTGGATGTGATATTCTACAGAAATAGTATATTATTAAAATAGATGTGGTGTGGTTCAGGCTTAGCTGCTGGACAAAACAAAAACAAAAACAAAAACAAAAACCTCAGTACCTGTGACACAGAGTAGAGGGGTAGAGAATGAGAAAATGAATAAATGTATACGGAAAATAAGAAAACAGAAGGCCACAGTGAAAGAAAGAATTTTGGAACGTGTAATATAGAAAATGGAGCAATGCCCAGAGATGAAACCCAAACTATAATTAGAAATTAAAATTTAACCAAAAAAAAAAAAAAAAGGACTTTCTCGGAGGCTCATCAATAGACTGAAATCACTCCAGGATGCTAGCAGAATTCAGTATAAGCTGGTGGAGGAAGATGGACACCCATCCTAGAAATCGTTTGTGACGCTAATGAAGAATTAAATAACAGAAGTACAGAAAAGGCAAGTGGTCAAGTGCTCATGGTTAGTCATCTGGAAATAGTACTGAGGAACCAGTTATATGCCCAGCTACTCTCCTGGCCTTAAAAGAAGAGGTTAGGAGACATGGGGGGAAAATCAGGCTTCAATGAATAAAAGGTAGAGTTTAGAAGAAAGATTTGAGGATTTGATACAAGGTGCGATAAAATGCAGGTAGTCGGTAACATGCTATGCATGATACACTAATAAGGGAGTGGACCAGTGTAAGTGACCTGGGAAAGAAGGGCAGTCTGAATAAGAAAAGGGATTTGCAAAGCATCAATAGCAGAGATTAAGAAAACAATGGTTTGAGAAAGCAGCTCCAGAGACCCGTGGACAGGGCAGGAGGTTGGCACCATTTAATCATTTTCAGCCCTTTGGAATGGTATTGCCAAGTCACTCTGGATGTTCAAAAATTCTATTTCCTCAACATCTTTATAATTAGGAACAGGAATTGGTGTCATCCAATTGGAGCTTGCTGCTAAAGATGTGAGAGTTTTTAGAGACAAATACATGGTCTTGCCAACACAATCTAATGTAGTCACGGTGCCATCCAGTGGTTAGTTTGATTACTTTTACAGGTACTTCCCATCACTCTTTAAGAATGTATTTTACTCTCTAGTGAATATTCATCTAAGTTTCATCAAGGTTCTATGAAAAGCATTTTACTGTCTTTTCAAAAATCACATAGGAGGGATTTCATTTGCTATCCACTTCTAAACTAATGGAGTTATAGCCAGCTTGTTTTCTATATGTGTTATGCTCTGGAAAACATGATTTAGCCTGTCTTCTATCGAAATTAATGCAATAAGGAACCATGAAATAATGGGCCTTACACTGTATTCAATTTTAGTCCTAATGGAAACACAATGGAAAACAACATCTGCGACATAGGCCTGGTTGCTCGTAGGAAAGTAATGGATATTTTCTGCTGTGATTTTATTGGTGCTCTGGGTTTTATCCTTCATCATATGCTCATCAGTATAGTAATAATGTAATACATACTTTGACTTGACTTGTACATAGTCTCAGTTTGTAAGGTCACATGGGTAAATGTAGCTGGAAGACTTTTAATTTGGCTGCTGACAAAGTAGGATAAATCAAGATGCCATTAGAAGGAACCTTTCTCAAATTTTTTTATGAAAGCACAGCTTTTAGATTTATTGCACACATCTTTAAAAAATATACTTTACAGTAAATTTTAGTAACATCACATTGGGACATTTGAACCTTTGGCAATGAAATTCTGCATTGCCACCGAAATTCATTATTTAAATCTCCATGGTAAATTAGCTTTATGAGGTGGCTACTTTAATTATTTTCCTATGAATCAAAGGCAAGAGTAGAGACAACTTCATCATCTTTATCACTGTTTATATGGGAAAGTACTAAACATTTTGCCCATGGAGAAACCTGTAAAGGCCTTTGGGTTTACCTCTTTATCAGCAGGCATAAAAACATCCAAACCACCCTAGAAAAATGGAAGTTAACATCTAATATTGTTTCTAAACATCTAAAGGGATAGCCTCACTACAGTGGACTATGTCAAACTGATACAGTATTTCAAATCACTTCAATTTGAAAATGATTGGAGCCACTTATCATTTGATTCTTTTCACACTATTTGTCTTCAGATTTCTTCCATTTGGTTCAGAAAACACAGAACTGATTTGGAGAAGATGGTATTGATGTAAATGATGGCACTGTCTGTGGGAGCAGGAGATCTAAGGCTACTTGGAGGGTGTGGCGAAACAGGTGTTGATGATCCAAACGGAAATGCCTTCTTGTTCATGAGTTACTACATTTGCTCTTAACTTGTGCAGTTAAATACCTCACACAATTTATCAGCATTAAATGAATATTCCCTAAAAATTTTACCTAACCTCTACCAGTCTACAATCTGCAACCAAGACAATACATTTTGGCTTCTTTTGCTCTTGCTGTTGAGTTTATAGTTTTCAAACTTTACATATGGAAAATGTTAAACTTACAAAAACAAGTTTAAGGAATAGTGTGATGACCATGCACATACCCTTTGCTGCTACCAAATGGTAACTTTTTTTTAATGACATTTGCTTTGTCTGTGCAACGATAAGCTTTTTATTTTTATTTATTTTTTTGGCTGAACCATATGGAAATAATATAGGCACTTCAGCCCTAAGTACAGTATGTATCTTAGGAATAAAAATAAGACTACTCTTCTACATAAACACAACATCATTTTCAGGCACCCCTAAATTGAACATGGTGTAGTAATATTATCAAATATAATGTCTACGTGTAAATGTCACCTGTTGTCCAAAAACACCCTGGATAGCTCCATTGTAAAGGTACAATTCTACCTTTACAACTAATATCCTGTTCCCTTTTATACAATGGTTTTTGCATCTATGGATTCTTGCCTGACTCACATATTATATTAGCTATTGCAAAAAGGTGTGTTTTCGACTTTTATTATTACATTTTGAGACAGCCTTCTGCTGTGAAGATTTTACTCCTTTTATTTAAAAATATCACCCTGGGTTCATGGATTCTTTTTTTTATTTAACATTTTATAACCCGTTGCCATCATTTTTCTTTTTCATGCTCCCATTGTCCTAAATTTTGCCAGTGGGAGCCCCTGAAAGCCCAACTCCTGTGTCTTTTTGACATGTCCCAACAGATTTGGAGCATGTCTTTACTTTCTTATGTAATAAAGGAGGTCTGCCTTGTGCCTTCCCCATCCCAGACTTAGAAACAAGAAGTCCTGTTTTGTTGTTGTTGTTGTTGTTGCTGTTCCTGTGGGTAATGATACTTAGAAACCAAAATATATTTATTTTTACTGGGATATCATTCTTCTAGGCTCTTTCAGTGAACAGGGCTAGATTTTTTTTTTAAATAATGAATTCAAACTTTGCCTCTAAGTCAGATGCAACACCAAAGGCTTCTGCCTCACCCTTCTCCATTCCATACGCATACTTCACATCTTCCACTTTGAAAACACTGCTACCTACCATCAATATATTTACCATTTGCTCTATCACACAATACACAAAACAAAGTTTTAGGATTTCTGCACCAAGAAAAGTACTAACGACAAACCTACTATGTCAAGTTCAATGTTTTTAAATATTCTTTTATGTCCTTAGATGATGTACCACTGTGGGGTTTCACTTAACAATATATCCTGAAAACTCACTCCGTATCAGTTTAGAGATATATGCTTTATTCATTTTTATAGGTTTACAGTACCCCATTTTATGGATATATCAGAATTTGTCCAACTAATCTCCTATAATTTGGCATTTAGGGTTTTTTTTTTCAATATTATACCACAATGATTAAGTCTGTATATATATCATTTTGTATTTTTAAAGGTGTTTCTTGAGGGCAAATTTCTAGAAGTGGCGTTGCAGTGGCGGAGATTACCAAAAAAATGTATAATTTTATCAAATATTGCCAAATCCCCCTCCACAGATATTATGCCATCTTGGTTTTCCACCATTGTACTTCTTACAATAACCAAATGATTATTTCTCTCTGAAAATATTAACAATATTAACGGTTTCAAATAGTAAGAGTTGTTTGGAACAAATGTAAAGGTAAGAATTTCTTGTATACCCACTTCCTGATTCCAAACTCAAATTCAAATTATATAGGTGGTATGGCACTCCTGGATGGCTCAGTCAGTTGAGCATCCAGCTCTTGGGGTCAGCTCAGATCATGATCCTGGGGTCATGGGATCCAGCTCCCACATTGGACTCTGCACTGAGCGTGAAAACTTCTTGGGATTCTTACTCTCTCTCTCTCTCTCTCCCTCTGCCCCTCTCCCCTACTCATGCTCTCTCCAATTAGTCAATTAATCAATAAATAGAATTTAAATTACAGAGATGGTAGATGCCACTGCAGAAACAAAGCCAGACTATAATATTAAACAAACCCTGCTTAAGTGGTATTTTGAAGCTATAGTGGTTTATGATTGTTTTTCTCCTGGACTAATTAAAAATACAAAATAAAACAAATTCATACATTGGAAATTTAGAGTAGGAAGAAATCTCAGAGATTTACCAGCGAAGTACTGACAACATAAAGAAAATTGAATGTTTATCATTTTATTTCTTAGAATACGATGCTATTTCTTAGAATATGCTGCTCTCTCCTCAAAATACAATTTCCTCTCCATTTATTTCCCTAGGGTTCTCAACAGTCTCTATATCAACCCTAAATCTTTCTAAGTTTCTACTATTTCCATTCAAACAGGTCCTACGATCCCATAGTCTTATTTCTCAGTTCCCATTCTTAAACCACTGAGTATGGAAGACTAACTCATGGGACTGGAGCCACTTAAGATGCCCCTCATGCAACACCAATGGGCTTTTACCACCATCCAGCATACCTCCTTCCCCAAGATCCAGTGTCTGAAAATCTCCTTCAATACCTTCTCTCCCAGCTGATGATCTTGGTTTTTACTTTACTTTATGTGAACACCAAAAATATTTCGCTTAGAGTTCCAGCCAATCCTATCTTCCTTTTCCTACATCTTTACTTCCACTTTTTTTTGTTTCTCTTCCTCCAAGCTGGCTAGCCCCCTTCCCGTTAGTCCAAACCACTCCCCCCCCCCACACACACACACTCTTCCTTTGCAGTTGTGCTCCATAAATCATCTCTTTTTTAGCTTACAAATGTTTGAATTTTTTTTTCTAGTAACTTCTCTTTGTTTACACACATGCTTAGATCTCTCACATTCTAAAAACCACTTCTGGGGCACCTGGGTGACTCAGTTGGTTAAACGTCTGACTTTGACTCCAGTCATGATCTCACAGTTCATGAGTTCAAGCCCCACGTAGGGCTTTGTGCCGACAGCTCAAAACCTCGGGCTGCTTCAGATTCTGTGTCTCCCTCTCTCTCTGCCCCTCCCTCACTCACACTCTGTCTCTCTCAAAACTAAACAAACATTAAAGAAAATATTTTTAATAAAAAAATAAATAAATATAAAGACAGCTTCCTTTACCCTATTACCTTGAATTGGATTATTACTTTCCAATTATAAAATTCTGATAGTGACTGTATTAAAATCAAAGCCTCTGTTTACTTTCCTGTCAAGCCTTCATAATCTGGCTTCCATTTCATAAAAGTTGTTCTCTTAAAAGTTTCTAATGACCTCTAAACCAAATTCCAGTAGTCTCTTTACTGGTCTCCATCCTCCTTAAGCTCACTGTGAGGATTGCCACTATTTATTGTGACCCTTTCTGTGATTTTCAGGAAATTTTGCTATCAGTTTTCCTCCCAAACATTCCTTCTCTCTCTTGACCTGTAGTATGTCCCAACTGCTAAAACTAGGTATTCCCTAAAAGTTCTTTCATAAACCCTAGTTGAGAAGTTCACCAGATGAAGAAGTTAGAGGACCCTAAATGAGAATGTGTCTCTTAGATTATGAAAATGGCATAATACATGTTGAGAAGCTCATTGCATAAAGCCTGAGAACAAACAGGTATATAGATAGGTTCAGGTTAATTTGTTAACAAATAATAGCTAGATGACAGATATAGATAGGTTCAGATTATATGCCATGTAGTTCTAGGACTTTATTTCGTGGGTATTACACATCAGAATATTTATGGGTCAGTATGTCTTCAGCCAATACATATCAAAGCAACAGTTTTTAACTGACTGAAAGCAAAGATCTGAACTACAATTAAAAACATACGTATTTTAACTCTTAGCATTTCTGCTAAAACATTTTTTAAATCTAATATCAAAGGGAACTGCACCATATTACTGCCCTTGGTGATGGCATTAATAATCGTCTATTACATACATTAGAAATCAGCCTTATTTCTCTTTTTTAAAGGCCTAACAATTGCGAATATTTAAATATTTTCTACAAAAATAATAATGTTCAGGCTTCTATTTAGGTAGGTCAATTTGTAACCTGCTTTTGTAACATGTTTTTTATAGTAATCATTCAGAATAAAACCTGCTCTTTATAGTAATCATTCAAACTAAAACCTGATCATCATAGTAATCATTCGGAATAAAAACCAAACATATTATGGTCCTTTAGTCAAGAATTTAGGCAATATTTATCACACATCCACTGCCTGAGCTATAGCACGTATTTACTGTGTGATAATTATATGCAAGCCACTAATCTGGGTGTTAGGGATTCAAGCCAGACAAAATCTCAGCCCCTGTAGCATATACATTTGAATTAGACTGGCTTAGATGTTATGGTATATGTAGCCCATACCTGTCTCTTCCTGCACTGAGTGGTGCTGGACGGGTTGTGCCAGTGTTTAGTGAACACACTAAGATGGACAGCTACGATATTTGTCTGCTATAAGGAGAAACTGTTCATCTTAGTCAGTGGTGGTTCAAAACTAAGGGTGATCTTGCCTTAAGGAATTTGGGGCAATATGTGGCATTTTTGGTTGCCACAACTGGTCCATTACTCACATCTAAAATTCTGCGAAACATCCTACAATGCACGGAACAGCCTCCCAAACAGAGTTCTCCAGTCCACACTGGACAGTGCCAAGGCAGAGAAACCCTGCTGTAGACTAAAGAGCCCATGTGGCTTGAGTTTTCTCTTAAAAGAGGAACATGAACCACATGCTCCCACAGCCTCTCCTACCTCTGACCACAGAGATCCCCCTTCAAGCTCATTCCTCTAATCTTCTTTGTTCCATGAGTAAACACACAATGTTCAGTTGAGATCCATCCGTACCTTCTATTTGTTTTCTGGGCTGTTCTCAAGGGTCAATCAATGCTTACTAAAGTTTTTGAGCAAGCACTAAGGTAGTAAGTTCTATGCCTGCTGGGCATAATTATAGGAAACAACTTCATTTTTTTAAATCTCATAACACGAAGCTCAGCACAATCCACAAATTACAACTCCTTTCCAGTGTGTTTGTGCCCTCAGCAGCTCACAGCAGGACAAAATCTCAGCCTCTGCCAGCCACCATTTTTTAGCCACCTTTCCTAAAATGTCAGAAGCAACAAACCTCCCAGGGTGAGGCAACATTCTGCGGTTTTGCCTGCATGGATCAGTATTTTTCCCACACAGTGATTATGTTGCTATGAAATAGCCAATAATTATTTTTTATTTAAATCATGAGTACAAGGAGGAAGTTAGTCAGACTGTTACTCATTATCAATACTCTACTTCATATGGTAGGAAGCTCACAGGGGCCTTGGTTGGTAGTCCAAAATTCACTTGTATTTTTCCCTTTCATTTAAATGCTGTGTAAACTTTTCTGATTATAATTCTATTTCTATAACTATACGGCAGGCTATGAACCGTCACTTAACAACATTTGAGCTCCAGATGGAATTTATACCTTTACCACTGTGTAACATTAGACAACTCACTTAACTTTTCAAGGATAGGATTTAGTAATGTATTGAGTAAATAGTCTGAGCTAGTATCTGACATGAAAATGATGAGTCTTAAGTAAGTATTGCCAGTTTCTGGCCATGTGACCATCGGCAAGCCTTCCCTCGCCCACCATTTAGAGATTAATTTGAGTATTAAAGATTTTTTCCATTGCTACTGTCACCACCAAATTGTTGTCTTCAGTGTGTCTTCTAGCTCTACAGATACAACTCAGTATCACCCTAAACTGAATTGGAGAAAGGATATCCAGTATTCAGGATGTCTAAATTGACCAAAATTAAATAGGTTTTTAAACTCTATGTTTCAACTTTTTTTCCCTAATGAAATAACTTTACTCTCTACCCAGGCACAGAAGCATAGGAATGGAAATTTATTTTGCACCCCACTGGCCCCAGACATTATCTTTTCTAACATGCACACTCTGTTTTAGATTCACTAGGAAAGATTAATAATTTAGAAACTGAATATTTCTCTTTAGACTAGTAAAGGTTGAACATTTTTTCTGAAGATTCTATCTCAGAATTTCTGTTCCTTCCTGACATAAAACTACATGGGCTCTGTCCTTACAGAGAAAGAACATCTTCACTAGCAAACAGAAATGTCACCAAGCATCAAAATATATTGAGAGCCAGGTCCCCTCTACTGTGAACTGCCATTTTGGTCACTAGCTACTGATCGTCAAGAGCACTAGTAACACTGAAGAGTGGACCTCAGACATCATTTCTTATTATTTGTGAATGACTAATTAACCGTGTTCCCAGTAAGTCAATCACCATTGCTTATGAAGAGTCATATATTTGAATGACAACTAGATACTGAGGGACTATCATAATAAAAATCAAATGCCACTTTATTTACTCTTCACCTATCCACTTGCATTTTTATCAAACCAGACTATTTTTCCAGGCAATCATGTTTAATATGGTAAAGTCAATCGGGCATGTTTGAGGGTAGGTGCATGTTGGTATGATTCTAGTGTGATAGTTTACAAAACAACATCCCACTTTTCCAATGTCCCTTCTCTGCTAGATTTCTTCAGAGGACCCAGATAATAAATGGCCACACAACATCTTCTTAAACAAGTTTGCACTGCAGAAGGAATGATCTCATTCTTCAAGAAGCTTACATCTTTATTGGAGATAAATGACAAATGCATGTAAAAGAGAGAGTGAGTGAGCGAGAGAGAGAGAGAAAAGAAAGAAAGAAAGAAAGAAAGAAAGAAAGAAAGAAAGAAAGAAAAGAAAGAAAGAAAGAAAGAAAGAAAGAAAGAAAGGAAGAAAGAAAGAATCACCCATCCAAAAAGTAAATACTACAAGCAGCTATATACTGTTAGACAAAAGATGTCTAACAATAGTATATAATAAAAAACTTGTTAGAAAATATCAATAAATACATATCAGTTTTACCTAACCAAGTAAGTTATCATTTAATGATTAGATATTGCACAGCAAGTTAACTATCCATGCTTTTTTTTTGAGGTATATCCTATATTTCCATTAATTTCCACTAGATAACGTGACAAATATTTTTTAAAATCTTCAAAAGTTTTGGTCGACAGAAATTTAGGTGCAACCCTTCAGCATGTCAGGAGTTGAAGTGTTTAATCTTTTGACATTTTTAGTGCTCAAAAGGGTTCATTTTATTTTATCGTTTTTTACATATCATCCTTATTTGTTCAACAAACTCCTCTGTATCCTTTTCCCTGAAACCACAGGGCTTTTTTGAGGCTCAGGGATCCCCTCATATT
This sequence comes from Prionailurus viverrinus, assembly GCF_022837055.1. NCBI lineage: Eukaryota > Metazoa > Chordata > Mammalia > Carnivora > Felidae > Prionailurus > Prionailurus viverrinus. The sequence continues at coordinate 99,770,821 of NC_062567.1, forward strand.
CACATTTCCCAGAACTTTACTCTTTCTTTGCCTGTAATTTTCTAGAATCCCTTGGATTTTACACAAGTATAAAATACTTATAACTGACATAGCATAAAATTCAGTCACGCTCATTTTATCAGTTGCGCACAAACTTCCTCATTACATACATGATACCCACGGTTAGTTTGCATTTTATTTTTATCTGTTGCACATACGCCATTACTTTGTTAAAGAAAAAAAAAACCATCCTGCAGAATGGTGGAGAGAGTGTAGGAGACTTTGGTTCTGAGTTCTACACAGTTTGGCACTTTCTTCCCTCAAATGTAGAACAAGAACATTGGAATTGTGTTCCTTTTCCCATAACTTATCTACTGTGACAGGGTTTTTATTCATGTGACCTTTAATTTCTTACTCTCTTCAGATCTAGAAAAGAAATGAAACTTTTAGAATTCTTTGAGAGAAAGGAAATAATTGTATTCGTGATGTCCATTTTAGTTAGTAAAAATGTCTCTGAGAGGCTGACTCCCCCAAAGATTAAATGAGATGTCCATTCAGTGGTAAAGTCGGAATTGGACCCTCAGCTCCTCACTTCCCACACCACGTACTAGCTGTGGGATACACTTCCTCCTGCCAGATTCCTCCTGAAAATGTAATTTGTCATCTTCTAAGTAGTAGACAATTAAGGCCTGAGATTCATTTTCGCTGCAAATGAATAATTAGTGAATGTCAATTTCATGTTTTCTGAGTCCATGCAGAAGACAAAAAAATAGTCATGTTAAAACACTTAACAGGCCCTTTAGCTGTGATGACACATCAGTTCTTGGAGATGAGTATAAATATTATTATTGTTTTCCTCCTTAAAAGATCATCGAATCTGGGTCTCACTTAAAAGTTTACTGAACATTTGTCTACTCAATTTATAGCTTTAGGAGTGTTTTGCTAATAGATTCAAAAAAATACAGTCATCTCTTCTAAACATTGTGTTTGCATTTGGTTTTTGCTTTTTTGTTGTTTCTTTTTTTCTCTACACCCCCTTACAGCACAAGGTGCCTCAAACCCCAAGCAGCTGCCATCTGGTTTGTTTTACATAACTCTCTAAGCCCATTCAAGTGGCACTATACCAGCGAAGAATAAAATATATATTTATATATACGTATATATTATATATAGTGGATGGAGCCCAGGAACTGCGCCCAAAATAACTTGTTAAAAGTCATTGAGCATAACAGAGGGAATCATAGGGAGGTCATAGCAGCAGCTGCTCTGGAACAGCTCCCTCTCTCGTCATGGTGCCGTAGGCATGGTTAAGAAGGCAATACTCACAGCACCTCCTCCTTCTCCTTTAGTTTTTATGCCTATCACTCGCATCTCACTAGCTGACAAGCACCTGGGATTCAATTCCTGCTGGATTTTAGAAAGTCACATTAATTTTGGTAATTTCCCTATTGTAGTAGTGAGACACCCCCCCCCCACCCAGTTTGGCGAGCAGCTTTAATATTTCATTGCATATTCATGTATTGCCTCATGTTATTTTTGGTGTCTAATGGAGACAGCAGCCGGGGCTTCGTGAAAGATTAGTAAGAGCCCTACAAATAGCTTTCTCACTGTTCTAGTAGATTTTTTTTTCCATTTCCTAAGAGGGCGGACCAGAATTTTTTTCAACGAAGACATATTTGGTAGTGAACAAAAAAGAAACTTCCCCAGTCCACGAAGAATCTCCTTGATACGTGAGAATATGTAATTATGATTACCCCCAAGACAGCCTGCCCCTGTGCCTCTGTTCAGCTACTGGAAGGCACCAGCTAATCTTCACGTTTTGTCTCTTTCCCCTAATTCTTTTCCCTAATTCTTCTCATTTATATTATTTAAAGAATGTCATGTTTCATTAGTTCCACATTTCTTTCGGTGAGATATAGGACCCCAATGGGAAAGAAATCATCTTTTTTTAAAAATGTCCCACACATACAACACAGTTTACTCCTTCTGAATTGCAAATAATTTATTCATGGCATATTGATGTCTTGTAACTTTTATATTTACTGGGCTGTTCTTTAAAACAATTTTCTATTCCATTTCCCTTACTCATCCAGAGATTTATAAGAATGTATAGCATGCAATATAGTGAAAAGCCCAAAGTACCAGAAAGTATTTTTAGAATAGAGACATTCTACAAATGACAGATTTTTTTCCATTTTAGGCCTTATGAAAAATGGATTTGAAACTTATAAAAAATGTATCTGGAACATCTGAGTGCAAGGTTTTTGATTGGATTTTAGAATTCAGATCTATGATTCAAAAGCAATTTCTTCTTCTCTGAAAGTGGCCACACCGAATTGATTTTTAAGGAGAAAGAAAGGGTATAATTTGGATTTTGAACCCTTTTCTACGGATTCATATTGTTTTCACTTATGCTGACTTCCTTCATCCCTACTGCATCCTTATGGAGGAGGAAAGTATGTGTTAAAACAACTCTTTTACAAGAGTTGACCTTAGGCAAAGCTATAAATAAAGCTTCACTTTTCTTTGTCCTGTTTCACCTTTTTCATTCCACATTTCCTATTATAGACCCCATGTGGCTTTCTAGCGAACATTTTTTTTTTTCTATCTGGAAAGGTCTTATTATCTTATAACGCCACTCAAAGAATTTGCTTTTTTTCCCACCACAAAAAATAAAGGGAGGAAATAATAAACCCAAATGAATTAATCAGTAATGGTAGACCTTCCAGTAAAAATCAGGTAAGTATGAGATAGATGTCCAGGAAAGAAAACTGGAAATTTTCCAAGTTTATGAAAATGCATAGAGGAGTAGGGAGAATTCTGTTTTGTCTCCTGAAAAACCAAAAGTCACTAACCCTATTTTTAAAATCTTGATCCTCAAACTCTGAATATTTTTCTTCACCCAGCTTTCTCTCTTCTGTGATGGTTGCATCAACTTCCACTGACTACAGCTAATGGAGAAAAAAATAAACACCTAATTGAATAAAATTAGGGTTGAAATAAAATTGGGTTGAAACTCAACCCAAAGTTTAGTCTGATTTGCCATGGGTAGCTTTCTAACTTTTGGGAGCAATTGGTCCTTTTTGAATGTTATTTTCCACCTCTAAAATTAGAAAGCTCAAGCATATTTTTTAAACGGTTCTGTAACAGGAGCACCTGGCTGGCTCAGTCAGTAGAAGGTGCAACTCTTGATGTCAGGTTGTAAATGTGAGCCCCATGTTGGATGTAGACATTACTGAAATGATTCTGCAACAGTCTTCATTTAAATTTGAACTGTACCCATCTGCTAACTGTGTGATCCTACCCAAGCTATTTATCATACTTTACTTTGTTCATCTATAAGATCATTGCAGTGCCTACTTTGGAAGAAGTTATAGCAAATAAATGCTTAGTTAGCTTCTACTGGTTTTTAGCTATTGTTTAATTCTAAGGGCTATGTTTTATTACAGATATATTAAACGGCATACTTGAAAAATGTGAACAACATAATTTTAAGTATTTGTAGAATAGCTGATGTTTATCAAGTGATTATGGGCCAAACATTAAGTCCTTCATTTGCAAATCTCATTTAAGTCCCTCAATAACATAATGTAGAAGGTATACTTATCCTTGGATTACCGATGAGAAAGCTAAAGCTTCGCTAAGCACACAGACACAAGTAAAAAAGTACTAGGAGGGGTTTTCCAAAGAGGCCACTGTGCCATACTGCTTTCCATTCTAGAGTTTTCTGCCCTCAGTCTAGATGATTAATACCCAAATAAATGTTGCACTGGATCCTAATAAAGATCCACCTTTCCATCTCCTGAATCATTTTTATGATCCGTATGTGCTTTATATTCTTTACCAAACCTGCCAGTGAACTTCGAGACATTAAGTATATATTTTTTCAGCATGCACACCCAGAAAGTCAGAGTGTTTTCAAACCACAAGGTGTTACCCACCCACCTTTCCTCTGAATATCACATACGAAGGATCAAGTTTCTCAGGAAGCTCAGACTTGTTTAAATTCACCTAAAACCAGATAAAATTAATGTTGTAAGGCCCATGAGACCCCAGTAGAAGAAACTACATCAAAACGCACACACCTCTTCATTTCAAATGGAAGAAGCCAGAGTTAGCACCCCACTGTTTCCCACAGATGGTGCAAGTCATAACATGTGAAATTGATACATTTCAGCTCTCAGCCTCTCGGGGTGCAATACCAGCACACTGGGAAAAGTCTCTGTTTCCTTCTCCAGATTAATTCTCTTCTTTCTGAGAAATGACTTTCAGCTATTTTAGACAATATGCCCTTCATTTGGAAAGCGATTTATATTCATTCACTCACAGCCATCATTCAGGAACATCATGGATTGATAGATTCTAAAAGCCTAGCTTCTCATTAGTTCTGTTTGCAAGGCTAATTTTCACAGCCATTGATCATTTACTCCCAGTTGCTCCTTCTTTCCAGGACTTCGTGTCCCACAAACATTCTTTTGATGCAGTGGTCCATTACATGTTTCTATCCACAGAGATGTGTCTATGCCCCTAATAATGACAGCAGGTACTTACCAGAGCAAACACGTTCATGTTCCTGGTGCTAATTAGGCACAGAAGGTTCTACCTTTCACTTACCGATGAGAAACAGACTGAGTCTCAGAGCAGAGAAGATCAGGAGCTTAGTTGCTTATTTAACACATATATTATTGGCACCTAATTTACACTGAATATATGCAAACTCTTTGCTTTGTTTCTCAGGTATCCTATTATTGTTTACACTTGCAGCTGTTATTATTGCTAAATTCAAATTAATCACAGGGTATCTCCACATAAGTCACTACTATCTTACCAAAAGCCAATGATAAAAATAAGGAATGACCTGATGATGGATCTGATAAAGCTACTTCTGATCTCTAGGCACACATACTAAAGAGATTTTTCCCTTGTTAAACTTTACTCATCAAGCATATATGTATAAATATCTATTTTTCTGTTCATAGGCTCACACGTGAAATAGTGTTCTGAGTGGTAGATTCTAGTACATGAGGAGCCTGTGGAATAAAGAAGAGACAATTCCTAGCAGTGATGATTCCTACTAATAGAATATTTGCAATTACAATGTGACATCTGACATTTTAGTTGCTATGCAATTAACATTTTCTTCTTCTCTTCTACCTCCCGATACACATATACATGAGGATGTGTAGGTTTCATTATACCACGATGGTAAGGTAGAGATATCAGTTGAGATTTTAAGACGTTTAGAACATTTTCCAGACTCCAAAAATGAGTGCTAAGTGATTTCTTTTTTTGCTGTCAACAAATTTGTACTGGGCATTACGATGACCCAGGGACTTCACACATACATAAGATCTCCCCAATTAATCCTCACAGCAAACTGTGAGGTACTTGGTGATTTAGTATGGAAGATGGGACATATACTTGAATGACCACAAGTTAAGGGATAAAACGATGACTTCCATAAGCAAAATGATGTAATACCCTAAGTACAAAGTAATATATATGTGTGTGTGTGTGTGTATATATATATATATATACACACACACACACACACACACACATATGTAACAACAGCTGTATATATATAATAACAACTATACAGAAGGAAAAGTTTCATTCTACCTGAAGAAGTTAAAAAACAAACTCCTTAAAAGGCAACAATAGAGTCAGATCTGAGGGTGAAAAGGTATTTTCACTCCAAATCCTATCACTTGTTCTTTTTAGATGTGTATCACTAGCATTATTCTGATGTTAAATGAGCAAGAGAAAGGTGTAACTCTGGCAAAATAAGAAATGAAGGTGGGCATGCAAGAAAGAAAGGAAGGAATAGAAAGCCTGAAAATATATGAAGTACCTAGCAAGAACTATGCAGAAGAAGGAAGAAGAGTGTGTGTGTTCATGAAAAAGAGACTACGAAAGACAAAAAGAACGAAGATCTTTAATCCCAATGAATTAAAATAAAAGAGTGGGGAAACAGGAAAGTCACTGCTTTGCCGCTTCCTCCATACACCCACCACCTACCACCATCAAGGCCACCTAGTTCATTGGGTGCCGGAGCAGATATCACTAGCGTCAGAAGAGAATCTGACCACAGATCACATGTATAAAACATTCAAGGCTCAGATGCTCATTCAAGAAATGCATAGGAGGGTGAAATCAGTGCTTCACCCATCAATGGTCCAGAAGTTTACAATGTGAAGGCCTAGCATGTAAAGAAGAGGATGCAAACGAAGAAAAAACACCTGTATTGATGGTGACAAATATGACCTTTTCCCCATAGTCCAAGCTGAGTGATCTTACTTGAAGGTCAAGTATTTCATGACATCATTCTGGCTTGCTCAGGGGACCTGCCTGTTGACTGTGTCTCCACCACTCCTGGAAGGACATAGGGACTGCCCCAAACATCACCCCAGGGTCTAAGAACTGATTAATGTTGAGTGCATTTACCATCTATTCAAATATTAAGACTCATTGATCTCTGATACAGAGTCAGTGGGGTTTTTCTCTCCTTCCTTCCTTTCTTATAATTTGATACCACTGTCTACGCTGTTCATAAATGCTTCTCTAGAATCAGGTGATTCCTTTCAAAACTGTGGATGTTCAAACTGGCAAATGATACCTAAACTAAGGTCAGCTCTTCTCAAGTGACCCTACATCTGGCTCCACATAACACGGAAGATTCCGAATGACTTCTTAATAGCCTGACAGAATCCCTGTAACTTTCAAACGAGCTTCAGGAAAAATACAGAGCATAACAAAGTAAGTCCAAGAAATGATTTTTTAAACATCCTTGTTATATCAAGGATTGTTCCATACCTCAGAGGCTACAACAATGGCACTACCAGACTCTCAGGAAATAGACAATCTGAGAAAAGCAGGTGTAAACAATAAATACCATATGAAGCAGTAGTCGCTAGACGTACACAATACTAGGAAAATAAATTAATTCTGACTGGGCTAGCTCAGAGGAGAAGGAAAGGGTTGACTTAGAACTTGAAACATTAAAAAGACAAGTCTAGAATTATGTAGAGGCAGAGTTTGCAGATGACAGTTTTCCAGAACTGGGGGAATTCGGGCTTCTATCAATATGGCGAATTACTTAATACAGTAGAAATTTAGGGGTGTTTCATACCAAGAATTTATTTCAAATTCGCTTTAAAATATTTTACCTTAAAGAATTTAAGTTACCTATTTCCATGTTTTCATTTACTATTAAGATCCATCAGGGGCGCCTGGGTGGCGCAGTCGGTTAAGCGTCCGACTTCAGCCAGGTCACGATCTCGCCGTCCGGGAGTTTGAGCCCCGAGTCAGGCTCTGGGCTGATGGCTCAGAGCCTGGAGCCTGTTTCCGATTCTGTGTCTCCCTCTCTCTCTGCCCTTCCCCCGTTCATGCTCTGTCTCTCTCTGTCCCAAAAATAAATAAACGTTGAAAAAAAATTTTTAAAAAGATCCATCAAAACAACATGACCAAAATATATCTTATTTTGTATAAATACATTAAAAATGGATGAAGCTAACTTTAAATATCTTTCTTATTCATTGCTTCAAATCTCAGAACATTTTTGCTTTTCGTATATATTTTGCTTTTGTTTTCTTTGTCCCTGCTTCCTAAGTATTTTTAAATCCTGGTATGCTCTGATAAATAATTGCCATAGAGCATATTAGAACTACAGAGCCTCAGATTAGTTTGAAAACTGGAATTCAAGTAAAAGTATAATTGGCTACAAAATTCACAGACTCTTACTATGGTAATAATCTAACTTCTGTTGAGCCCTGAATTTCAAGTCCCTGCTAAGCATTGAAACGTGTTTAAATTCATTTGGAATAGCAGTGTTTTATGCGGGGTGAGCATCTGAAGCCTAAAGTATCTATAGTCTAACCCTTGAAAATAAGCCTACCATAAAATTCAGTAGGCTAATTTTTCCCATCTCAGTAAATCCAGCACAACATTCAAAGAGATCACTATTCTTATTGTGAGATCCAGATGCAATAATCACTGAGTTAGAAGCCATGTAGTATTAAAAAATTGAGTTGTTTTTGTGGTTTTTTTTTCTCCTGAGTGGGGATGGTTGATGTTGCTTCTGTTTAATTATAAACTAATCTAGCAGTTCTCAAAGATAAACATGCATCCCAATTACCTGGAGGGCTTGTTAAACTAGACTGCAGAATTCTACCCTCGGTAGATGTGGAACAGGCCTGAGAAGTTTCATTTTCAAGTTACTGGTAATGCTGCTGCTGCTGCTACTGTTCCAAGGACCTCGTTTTGAAAATGACTCTGTGTGTACAGACACACACACACAACCAGACTTTAAAGTCTTATTTATGAAGACTTTATAAAAAAAAAAAAAAGATAACTCTGCGTGTGCACAACATTCAACCAAACCACATTCCTTAATCTATCAGTATTTACGTATTTGGTGATACATGTAATCATTTTCATGCAAAACTTCTGTTTTGATGTGTAAAGCTGGCAAAACCAGTCCCCAGCTGCTGGGAATGCCTTAATGCTGAGGTCAAATTTGCCTACAGAACCCTGCCTACTTGGATTTAATGCCAGGAAGATAGATATAAAACTGGCATTTCAATAAGCTACTTTGCTAAACTTTAATAACACCACTTCTGTTAACCTTGGAGCCCTGATTAAAATACAAATAAGTGAGGAAATCCCCATTGTTAACTAAGCCCATTTTGCATATTTATTGCTATCCCTTTTAATTTGTAAGGGCATGTCAAATTGTTCAATGAAATCTGTCTTGGGTCTTTGATTTCTTGTTGGGTCTTTGATTTTGCCTTTTCCAAAAGGAAAAGAGTTAAGATGTAGACGCCTGATATAACCTTCCGTAGCACCTTATCTACATTTGTAGAAAATATGAAAATGTTTGAAAAAGTGTTTGCTGCCTCCTTTCCTTAACTTTCTAATTGTTTCCTACTCTTGTCTATAATCTGCTTTCAAGGTTTTTCACTTGATTTTTCACTCCACCAAAATGAAAATTACAGCTGTATTTATTTAAATATTTATTTAAAAAGAAATGCTGTATTTTCTTGTGTTAAGTACTGCGGACTCTCAAACGTTTAATTCAGTGTTATCCCTTGTATATCATGTAACTCAAATAAAAAGAGATAACCCTGGAAAAGAGAATGCAATACAAATAAGCTGGGGTTGAGCAGTGTGAGAATACATACATTCAGAGAAATACATAAACTATTTGACACCCGAGAAGGTGACTACATAGTCACCAGGCTTTGGAACTGATTATGGGGAGGAAAAGGGATGCCCAAAGGAGGGTACGGAAAGACTGATAGGCAAGATTTTGATGTGACAGTTCAAAATGGACCAAATTTACAATTCCATCACATGATCAACCTTCTCGTGCAGTTCAACTTGGGAGGAGCTAGGGTAGAAAATATACAAATACAAAAATCAAATTTCCTACTTTTTCCTTTTATTTGATTATGGAAGGCTATAGAAGGCAAGGCTAAAACTATGTATCTCAGTTTAACTGCTTTATCTATGGATTTCTTACAGAGAAGTGCCTCCGGTGGCATGAATAATTTAGAACTGCTGGCATTGTTTATATTGGGAGGCTGTAAATCCTATTCATTCATTCATTTGACAAATATTTATTAAACAGCTTCTATGTGCTGAGTATTGGGTAAAGGAAATACAGTTGTGAACACATATGCTTTGCTCAACCTGGTGGTTAGAGCACACCAACATAGAACTCATTGTGCTAACATGTGCGGACCTTAGACACAGAGGTACGTGGAACTGTGAATGGATCAAGGGGTACTAGTCCTAATTGTAATGTCTGCGTGCTCCTGCCAAACTGAACCCTAATTTAGAATTAAATTCTATGTGGGGGGGTGGGATGGGGGGGATCAGTCTAACCCATATTTATTTTCCTGTAGCAACAACTACAAAGAATTGTGTCCCTTTAACCTCTGGGAAGGCTATTTTTCCCTTCCAGAGGTGGGGGCGGGGGTGGAGATTTAGATCAGAACTAATTGCTCTGTGATTACTATTTTCCCTCCCGTAGCTCCATACAGCCAGGATAACACGCATTGTACACACAACAGGAGCTAAGACAGTCAGTCAATTAGGGGAACAATTAGTTCCAGTTTCTATAATTCATTTGAGTTTGTAGATGAAATTGCCTGAAAATATTAAGAACATTAAAGATCAGTGATAAAACCTAAAGAAAGCAATTTATATTCCAGTTCTAGAGGCAGATGCTTGGTTGACACTGCTCTTCTGCAGACAGGTGACGTTAATGCAGTAATAATTATAGTTTGGCAGCAATTAATAAATAGACTGTCAAAACCAGTCAAATTGTGTTCATGGTTTTGGAAGGCTGCTGATTTTAGCTTTGACATGATGTGGCTGAAGTGTTCCTGAAAAGCTCAAAATTGTTAATTAGAGGATGCAATTCTGTAACTCCCCTTCCATGGGTCTTAGGTTGGAAATTTTTGGAAGCAAACATTCACTTGCAACCTGGTGTCTTCTTTGGGGTCTGTGTTTACTTGATAATTTATATGGAGAAGGATGTAATATGCAGGAATATTCTAAGATTTAGGAGACTGATGAACCTACAACTGAGTCAACTTGAAGAGAGAGAACTTGATGGGAGTTAGTTTTTGTTGCAATATCATAGTGTAAAATTCAGGGGAGGGCTAGAAATCACAGTGGAGCAAGGGTAATAGCCTGGCTTTAAGTGAACTCAAAGTCCTACCTCATGCAGACAAATTTGCAAGTTTAAACCTAGTAAGAGACTAAGGGTTCTCTGGTCCAGGGAATAAGAAAGCAGAAAGAAGGTAAGGAAAATGGTCAAGAACATTAATAATGAATTCAATTTCTTTTAAAGCAAGTGATAAGAAGAAATTTAAAGCCATAACTTTACCAAGTGTTAAGATCAGAGATTACCCTATCCTGACTTAATAATGATCAAAGCTACCTCAACCCAGAATATAAATCCCTGATCAGTTTCACACATCTGCTAGTTTTCCCAGACTTCAGCAAAGGAACAAATAAAATACTGATGTTATTTAACAGTGTGTATGCATAATATTTAAGACCCAAACACATTCTGAGAGTAATGACCTAGAATTACTCAAGTTTAATTCCTCAGAGAAAATTTATATTTTTTTAAAGGTAGCACTGTTGGGGCGCCTGGGTGGCTCAGTCAGTTAAGTGTCTGACTCTTGGTTCGGCTCAGGTCACGATCCCATGGTTCGTGGGTTTGAGCCCCACGTTGGCCTCTATGCTGACAGCATGGGGCCTGCTTGGGATTCTCTCTCTTCCTCTCTCTCTGCCCCTTCCCTGCTTGCTCGTGCTCTCTTCAAATAAACAAACATCAAAAAAAAAAAAAGTAGAACTGTTACTTTGATGAATAAATAATTTCTTGCTAAAAACTCTGATACAAATAAGACTGCTAAGAAATAACGAAGGCAAACAAACATCACTATCACCCCCCCCCAAAAAAAACACAATACCAACAGAAAGTTTAAGTATTAAACTTCTAAACCAAAACAAGAAAAAAATTCATCGTATCTCACACAAGTTTTCCTAGACTTTAAGTAAAAATCTTGTAGAAATTTGTGATAAAGTTCCATTTTCTAATTTAATTCTAGGACTTAACCATGAGGAAAGCAAATTAATACTCTCAGCTCCTTGTCTGTGGTGTTTAGTACTTATATCAACTTTTGCGCTCTAATTAATTTTACTAATCCTTTAGTTAATGAATAAGACCAGGGGCGGTGGGGGGAAGCATCAATTTCAAGAACAGAGGTAGAAAATTGTTAATTCAGAAGTGACCCACAGCTCCCAAAGCGTTCTCGTCAGCATTGCTTTGCGATCCTGTTAATATTTTATTTTGTTTTATTGTTCTTCATAGAGCAAAATGTTTCACAGTTAATCTCTACGGTACTTTTGTTTCTAAGCTCTCTAAAAGACATTGATCTGGCAGTAGCCAAATATTTGAATATAAATTGATTTTATGCCATACACAGAAAACAAGTATTTTATTGATATAAATGGTTTCTTTATTTGTAGAATTACACTGAAAATTATTTTGAAACAGCATGATTCCTTTCTGGACAGTATTAGAATTTCATGCCTAAATCAAGTTGAACATTAGTTTTATAGGAGTTTTTTGTCTTCTGCAATAGCATAAATGTCTATGGTGAGAAGTGTCAAGGGAGTAGAGATGTAGTCAAAAGCTTTGAGAAAGAAGACGAAAGTGTGAGATGACAGAATGGTCACGTGCAGAGAAATTGTTAAAGCTTTTCTCTGTTTTAGGCCTATTCATAAAGACAATACTTAAAGACTGAAGTCATTTTCTTTCAATCTGCTTGTTAAGAGCAGAACACTTGGGTCTAAATTATATATACAAGACAGTAAATGCATAGATATCATGGAGACCGGCCACTGTAAGAAAGGGGAAGTCTGCATTAATTTTGAAACTACAAGCCTTGGACACTGACATTCTGTTATCAGCTGCCATTCTGACATCAAGTCCCAAGCATCCTGCACTGAATGTTTATTATAGTCTTTAACCAGCTTGGCCAAGACAGGAGTCTCAAGGACAGGATAGATCCCCACGGTTGTTTATTGCCTCCATTCTTTTACCCTCTTCAAAGCCACGCCGTTCTTACCTCATCTAGAATGCTGTGTTCTCACTCAGAACTGTATTCAGGCTTTGATGATGGACTTCTATAAAGTGCCATCTCCATCGGCTGATTTCTACAGAGACTTTTCTTTTCTCCAACACGCTCTGCAAAACGCTGGCTTGCTTCTTTACTTGTTATCATGAATAACAGCATGATTTTGCATGCTGCCCTTTTTCAACACTGAATGCTCTATATCTGTCTTGTCTCTACCAGCTGCCTTCTCGCTCTTCCCTTGTCAGCATTTTGTGAAAGAAGAGATTCAGTAACAATGTGTGCCCAATATTGTGTAGGTTTTATATTCACTTTGGATTTGAAGCAGGCCTCCATATTTCACCACCGAAATGCTCAATCAACCCTCCAATTACCGATTCTCTCCAAAATTGAACTTAATCTATTCTAACATGGAAAACTTGGAAATGCATTCCTTTAGGTATGCTGTTATTATTTTCATCTTTGCAGCTGTAAACTTTCTAGTAAAGCTACATTTTCCCTCTTCTGTCTACTTCTAGCCTGGAAAATTCTGATTTTAAGCTCGCATTCTAAAAGTCTCTCTCGTATTTCAGTTTGGCTTTTAATTTTACTCCATTTAAGAATGCTTTGCTAGCATTCCTGCCTTTTTTTTTTTTAAACATAAAGCTTGCACACATTGTTTTGTTTTCAGGGATAGTTTTTCCCAGTGATTTTTGTCCTTGATCACAAAAGCCCCTGAGTGATTTCTACGAAAAAATATCCAGTAAACAAGCGGAATTCTATTAAGTCCTAACTCCTATTTTTATTCTATATTTCACCTTCTGTAATACAGGGTGACTTTTAGATGATTGAAATCAACACTCATATTTTATTCATGTTATCAGTACACTTTTATCTTAGGAAAAGTGTTAGTTCATCTGTAACGTAATATCTAGTTATGAATTTGTAACAGTGTGCCCTCACTCTGAAATGTCTCCTTAGCCAGTTGGATATTAATTGAGATTCTAGATATTGATATTAACCATCTTATGGAAAAGCAATTGTATATTAACAGCGTGGAAGAAAAAAACATTTGGCTAAATACAAATTTTTGCCTAATTCATCATAGTTTATAACCAGACTGATGAAAAAAACTTGACATTGTAGTCATCAATGATCTTGACTTGTACTACAGGGAACACTGCAAATCTTCCTGTATCTGTTGTTTTACAGTGAGGTTGAGATGATTTCTGCTTAACATTTAAAAGTCATGGTAATATGGTATCTTGAGACTGGAAGTCATTTAACACTTTCAAAGAAGTTGGGTACATTCAGCCCAAGTAGTTTAGATCACTTTTCAGTTTTCTTTTAGTATGTCATAAATATTAAATTTTGATCAATAAGTTTGGGAAAAAAGGCCTGAAGATCTTTGAATTGCCTATAGAATGACTTTATTTTGATGAAATTCTGAATATGAAATAAAAAGGCAATTTAGCTCCATATACTGCTGTCAGTAAGCCAGCATGCTGGCTCATGATGCAAATAAGCAAGTATTTACAGATCGCGCTTCTCAATGCAAACTAACACACTGAACTCCTTGAACTCCTTCTCTGAAGATCTGACATGCACACTGTGCTATATTCAGCAGTCTTATTACTGAGCCAGCCACTCAGATGGAAATGTCATTAAAGCCAACTCTTGGCCAAAATGAAAGTTTACAAATATCCACAGGTAATGAATTTTATCAAAGTCCTATTTTTCACAATGATGTTTACTTACATGTAGGATGGTGACTTGATGGTATTTTATAGGAAACCTGTTCGTAAGTTCACTTTCTTAAAGCGGTATGATCTGGGTTTGTCAAGATGAAAGAAGACATGAAAAAAGTTCATCAACGTATCGCTAACTCTATCACACCTTGACTTGATGGAGAAACCAAAAACAATCCATTGCTTATGAAGAGACCAAAGCAAAGGAGGAAAGCAGCAGTGAAAGAAAAGGAACCCACCAAGAACCACTTGGAGACTATGCTACATAATGAACATAATAGGCTATCTGCCTCTCAAATATCCTTTCCAAACATTTGACTCCCTGGATTTACTTACTAGGTGCTCCCAAGCAGATCAAGGTGTAGTTGGTCACTGTCCCCTCATGCAAACTTTGATTAATCATGGGCACATGAGAAAATAGAATGTTTAATTTGAATACCATATACAAAATTAGAAACCTACCTTAACCTTTCAAATCTTCTAAATTAGATCAAACCAATCACCAAAACCAATTTTCTCCTATTTTAAATCCATTTGTTTGTATGTACCTAGCACCATAGGATGTAGGGCAATCATCTTCATTTCAATTCATACAATGTGGGGAAGATACAGCCCTATTCTAAATAGGAGAAAATGTAATGAGTGTCTCTTAAACTTATTGATAACCATAAACTAGGGGGTCAAAGGCACACACAGGTAAAGGGTTTTAAGGGTCAAGCTTGCACAGCATAGTAAAAACGCTAACCAATAGAAAAAGTAAATTTTATTTTTGTTATTGTGGAAATCAGATTATAAAGTATTTGTATATCATAGCTTTTGGCTGCAAGCAACAACAAGCACAACACAAAATGGATTAAACCATAAGGAAAAGGTATTATCTCCCATTGCAAGAAGTTCCAAGGCATGGTGGTGGTAGCTTTAGCTAATATAGCAGCCCCACAGCATCATGAGGGTCTTGACTGCTGTCAACTTTTAGTATCATCATCTGTAAAGCACCAGCCTTCCACGCTGGATTCTCCCATGAACACATGACTGCAAGCACTTCCAAGTACCACACACAAACACAACCACCACCAGCAGAAAAGAGATTGCTTTCTGTGTATATATGTTTAAGAGTTAGAAAATTTTCCTCAGAAATCACCCAACAGACTTCCTTTCCTATCACAATAGCCTTAACTGGATCACATGCCCTTCCTTGACTAAGCCAACCACAGGCAAAAACAATGAGATTACCATGATTATATATGTATGTATATATAGAGAGAGAGAGTAGGGGGGGACTAATAAAGTTCACCCATGAGTAGAGATAAGGAGCTGAAAAAAATAGGGCTTGTCTTAAATCAGAAAGACTGATTAGGTGAGCAATTGACACATGATTTTATTATTTCGTAAAATGTGTGTATTGTTCATTCAGGTTTCACGTGCCCAAGTTAATTTGTTGGCACACAACAGAAGACAGAATTTAGGAAGAAGAATAAGCCAAATCATCACTTTCTATACTTCATATCTGATATATACACATAGACATACATACATATATCTAGCATATAAACTTAGTCTTCGGGCCCCACTATAATCAGATAAGTTAAATCTCAATCATCTTCTATCTGGTGGTATCTTCTCTGTGTAGCCTCCTAGAATTATTTCTACTACAGCATGTAACACATTGGATTCTAACCATCTGTATGCATCCCCAAGCATACAGATGGCGAATGAACTACTTGAAATTTATCCAAAGCACCTAGCATCATCATGTCAGACACATTGCAGTCATCCAATATATTCATTCATTCAACATCTATCTATTCATTTATTAGTCAGGCAGAATTCCATAGACCCTGGAGCTAGCCTGTTTCACTCTAAATCCTTGCTCCAGCGCTTACTAGCTGTGCAACCTTTGGCATGTTTTCTCATCTATAATAGATAATAATATTGCCTGACTCACGGGGTTTATTTTGTGAGCATTAAATGAGCTTCTATGTTTAAAGCTCGTATAAAAATGTCTGGCTAATACTATGGGCTTATAAAGGGTTATTCTTTTTATTTATTAATACACTATTTCTAACTGTAGACTGCAGAATTTTTCATCATATTTACCACAATCTGAACTGTGGTATGGATCGATTTTAAAGCTTTGCTTCACTGTGTGACAAAACAATGACAGTTTGAGCACAGTTTGATAAAAGAGGGCTTTGAGTTGCAAGCTTAGATTTTCTCTCAAGCGCCTGCAGCTCAGAAACAGCAAGTGTTCAGAGCTGAGTTTCAGCAAAGCAATGAAAGATGGGAATTCCAAATTATCTATCTGTAGCTTCTATAGAAAACATTTTGGGAGCCAATTGGCTTGATCCAGCTAAGCTGTATCTCTTCATTCACTGCCAAAAGCATCTAGCATCTTACTATACAAAAGTTAAAGAGAGATAACTTCAATTAATATTGTACACAATGAGCATTGTTGCTGAAAACTATCTTAAATTGAGCCATGAAAGATCAATTTCCTCTGTAGGTTTTCCCATCTACCATTGTAGCAAAAAAAAACTTAAGAGATTTTGACCCTTACTGTACAACTTCTAAAACATTGCAAAATACATTTGACATACTTATAATGCATTTTAAAGAAAATTTTGATAGCTTTTCTTCATTATGATTCTGACATGCTTAACAAAATCTTAGGAGGCCCCTTCCAGTCATCCAAGTTCTCAACTGAGGGGTGCTTTTTAAATAGATGGCTGCTTTTAAAACTACAACAATATTTTATTAATAGAGAAATGGGTACACAGTAAATAGATTAGAAAAACACTATTAAATTTGTGAATTCATTAAATGCTTTGACAATTCTGTCCTATCCCAATTTTCAAAATTTATTTCCCTACTGTAGGCGGGAAATTTTCAATTTTGTTTACGAGCCCTTGATTTTCTGTATCATTTTACAGTAATTCAGTACTTGGACTTTGAATTGGATATAATTTAGTTGTTTCCATTCTTTTCTTGTCTGTATTATAGGTCTGAAGGGGAAAACATCGCAGCAATAAATTTAATTTCCATTTGGCTCATGGATTTATTTTTATTTTAGTTAGTTCTTCTGAAATTCGTATTGCCTTCAATTGCTAAATATAATTGTGTTGATTGATCTTCCGGGAATGAGAAACTCAGTTTGTTAAAAATTTTATCAAGTTTATTGCTTTATAATACATTATTTGTAAATAATGCTAATGCTTTCTCTTTGTTCTGTAGGACATTTATATTTTATGTATTCTAAGAAACCATTAATTACAAGATGCGTCGTTATTTTATATACTACCAAGAAAAAATGCTACAAAGTAATGTCGAAAATAGTTTCATATCCCTTGAATTTTTATTTTGTACTTATCGAAAAATCATTCAGACTTAGGTTTTATTTTGTGTCACTTTTGTGCATACAAATGAGGAAATTAAAAGCACAATAGATTGCTTATTATGTTCCTAAATTTCTAAACCTGTTCTCAGGTTAGAGTTAATGATGCCCATCTCTTTTTGTGCACCATTTACCTTTGTGCTACCAGTAGTGTTGGCTAAAGCATTTCTTTAAATGCTGTTCCACTAATGCTTCCAGAATCTTCCAAGACACTTGACTCTCATTCTGCTAGTTTTAATTGTGTAAGGTTACAGTAGAAAGCTTTAAGACCACAACCAGGATTCAGATTCCTTCCTCAAATGTCCTTTAAATGATTTGTTGACTGGAACATCAGTGGGGATAACAAGCAGATTGGGAGTGCGCAAGCCTGGCCAATAGTGACATTAAGATGCCATAGATTATAAGGCAAATTCCCATTTCTGAGATGCAAAAATGTGAAAAAATACATTTAATTGAATGTTTTAAATACTCATCTGTAAGTTGGCCTCCACAGCATTTTTCTAGGCTTTAGATCACTCTGTATGATCGGTTCTATCACTCTCCGACATACATTTAATTAGGACTGCAGGGCAGACTTAGAAACAGAACTTACCGACTCTGGCTATAAATTTAAATATTCCCCAAACTACCAAGCCTAGTGAACTACACAGTAGGTTTTACTTCTGATGATGCCTTCCTGATCACAAGGTGAAGCTACTCTGATTATTATATTAGTTTTTATAGTATACTATGTGATAAACTCAGACCTGGAAACCAGGCCAAAGGAAGCAGGGTAACTGCACAAATGGCACTGAACAGTGGTCATGGTGTTTGGAAGCCTCGCTTCACCACTTATTAACTCTGTGACAATAAGCATGTTTCTTCTCTATTCCTCAGTTTTTTCCAGGTACTTCATAGCTGCAGTTCCTAAAGGAGACAATCTTATGTGCCTCACTCACTTTTTCATGCCAAATAGTGTCATTGGCCTTAGGCCAGCACCTAAGTGAGCTGCCCTTGAGTCAAGTGCTCATCCCTCCATAAATCCACTGTGGATATGGCAGAAGGGGTGGCCATGAATTCTACCTAGACTCTTGCCCATCATTAGAGTCTGTGAGCAGGACAGTTTCACGGAAAAGGAGCTATGAGTGGGTAAGGACTGGGGTTCATATCTTGAGTACATCTCCTACCCACCTCCCACTTCTGCGGGATCCAGGGTTAGATCTGTCTCTCCTCAGAGAAAACAAAGTTGAAAAAAGAAAAGAATGATTTTGAACAAGTTGGGCTAACTTGGAAATATACCTGAGTAGTAGTGACTTTTTTTTGACATAGAACATTATTTTTCACACAATCAAAACTAGAGTGAGATGGGAGAATAATCAAATTCTTATTACAACCAGTATCCTTCCACCTTTAAGGAAGATGGACCTTGAGGAATTGCTTTTGCCTGTCCTGGGGCAACAAGAATGGAAGAAGATGAACACCAAAAAATCTAGAAAACCAAATTATACTTTAAGAGAATTTACATTAAAAATATGAAAAAAGAAACTTGATAAATCAAAGTTTTCCAACATCTACTAAGAGTAGCTGGCCATTGAAAAAGTTTGATCTCTAGTTTTTAATACACATGTTTGCTATTCTACTGTTTTCAGCGCCTCACATCTGTACCTTTCTCTGCTTATTTCCTTGGGATCCAAATTTCCTAATTCCTGGTCCTACTTGTTACTTCTTATTCATGCTTTTCCATCTGCCGCTTGGCCATCAGGGTCATGTTTCTAGTTGTGTCACTATGTCAAGAAGATGACCGTGATTTGCAATTTGCCACTATTGGTATCAAGAGATACCGTAGCAGGGCATATTGGGTTTCCATAATGGCAGGAAAAGACAGCTAGAAGAAACCCAAGGGCTGCCTTGAGGTTGAGAATCGGGGTCTTATTCTCCTTTTCTCTGCCTTCATATAAAGCATAAGGTTCAGTAGATACTCATGACATACATCAAGTGCCTGGTACATGGTAAATGAGACCTAACAATAAGTTTTTGTTCTCCCCTTTGAAGGGAAGTAACTAAGAAGAAGAGAAAAGATAAGGAGAATAAGAGAGTTTTGATCAGAGAGAAGGAGAGAGAAAGAGAAATAGAGAAAGAAGGAAAACCAAAGGGCACTCAGTGGCTGCAGAGAAACAGGTTTACAAGAAGGGAGACAGAAGGCATATAGCACTTTGTACAGAGCCAGGAACTAGAGACTGTGGTGATGGTTCCTTGGGTATACATTTATTACCAAGTCCATTAAGTTTCATACATTAAATATGTACAGCCCTTTGCAGGTCAGTCATGCTTCAATCTCAATAAACCAGTAAGTCAATAAATAAGTAGATTCCTAGGAAACGCGGCTGGTGAGCGTTCAGTATTTCCTTCCTGCTTGCGCTCTTCCAAAGACATTTTCATTATAAAAATCTACACACCTTTTCAGTGTTCGTAGTGTGGTATTTTTAGGGTCGGGGAGAGATGCCGATTCTATACTCAAAGGCAGGCAGAGCCACTTATATTCAATGTGCAAAACTATTTATGAGAAATACTACCTGAGAACCACACTCTAAAGCAAAATCCTCCCTGTACCTCTTAGGAGGCTTTTGTGGCTAAATAGGTAAAATCTGGAGGCAACTAGATCTACTTTGGAAAGAAAAGAAGAAAAAGACCCAGGAGCCTGTACTTTTTTTATGGTTTATGAAGGTAGGTGGCCTGCTGTGCTTCCATTTGCTCCAAGGTCTGAAAACAACCTTTCATCTCTCGCCTTTTTACTGGGACTATCGCCAGAAGTCAGCTGTCATCGCCATGAGAGGGACTATATAACTTCCAGTTTCCCTCTTCCTTCCTTCAAGAGAAAGTATCTATTTAAACTAGAGAGAAGACATACCTTAAGCCTGACATTCAAACATCTGCAAACTTGTGGAAGATTTGTATAATGCTGCTAGACTTCACTTACTGCCTAAAAATCCTTGGGTGTGGAAAGAATTTAAATGAAACCTCGACATTAGTTCTCCCCCCCCCAAAAAAAAAATCTTGCAGAGTGGGTGCCATAGGTCCATAGGTCAGATTCCTAGGGAGCTGTTCTGGGTCTCATGTAGCTTGCTGGGGAATGCTTCCTGGGTAGGGAAACTGGGAACGCAGGTTTTGGGAAAAGCGAGTTTCTGAAAAACTGAGGTGCAGTCACCACAGGCTTTAGCTGATCCTATAGGGCCCTTCAGAGATAAAATTGAGGCAGGGGCCAGGCCTCTATACCAGCATCCACTCATCAATTGGATGTGGGCTGTCCCTGGGGAAGTGGGTTTAACCTTGGGCGTGGCAGCTCCCTCCAGTCAAGGGAAATCATTTAGGAGAGATCACTCAGCTCTGAGCTGTCTTTAGGCAGCACTCTCTGAAACTAAGGGCCTCATTTCTGAAAGGAAGGAAAAGATTCACATGGCATCCTCTTATGGTTCCCACCTACACCTACAGAAGGTCAAGGAAAATTCTGATGGAATAAAATCACTACATTCTGTCCTCCATCTCAAAAATGCACTCTAACATATTCCATGGTATCTGCTGGATTCTCTATGATAATTACTTCAATAGTTACTTTATTTTGGGGCATTTCTGCCTTTGAATGCTTTTTTTAAAGTAATATTTTCAGCATCTCTTTTACCTTTTTAAATTTTTTTTTAACATTTATCCATTTTTGAGAGTGAGAGAGACAGAGCATGAGCAGGGGAGGGGCAGAGAGAGAGGGAGACACAGAATCCAAAGCAGGCTCCAGGCTCTGAGCTGTTAGCACAGGTCCTGACACGGGGCTTGAACTCACGGACTGTGAGATCATGACCTGAGCTGAAGTAGCAAGCTTAAGCAACTGAGCCACCCAGGCGCCCCTCTTTTACCTTTTTCTCCTATTTGCTTTTTAACTTTGCATGTGATTATTATAAAATACAATACTTAAATGGAAATAGTGCTTCCTCCAAAAATCGTTATGTTTATGCAGTATGGTAGACAATCTCACTATATAATCTGATAAATCTGTATCAATTTATAGACCTAGAGATAGGCATAATTAAAGTCCTACTAAGAAGAATATAAGGGACAAAGGGAAGTTGTCATGGGAACCAAAAATCCTGATTTTCCTCATTTTGTACCATAAAAGTATTAACCTCTATGATACCTTAATATTTTTTCTACATTGTATTTTAACCACTGGTCACTTTGAATATTGTATTTGCTATATACATAGCTAAATCATCCCTTCCTACAATTTAGCTTTTTACATTACATTTTAAAATAGTTTTTTTTAAATCTGGCACTAGGAAGTTAAACTCTTCCTGCAAGAAGCAGTTTTTAAGAGCAAAATAGTGTTAAAGGTTTTTTTCTCTGTGTAATTTAAAATAATTCAGATTTCTAATATATTGACAATGTAAACATACAGGAGAAAAAATGATTCTACCACAAATTTAACATTTTAAATTTATCTTTCCAACCTCTTTGATACTGAGTTTTTTATTTTGAAAAATTGGACATATTTCATACAATGTTCAATAATTTGCTTTTTTTCATCTAACACTTACAATGTATTTCCAGGTTTGTAAATATTTACCGTGAAGATAATTTTAACAACTTTATTTAATGGATTACCATAATTTTAAGTCTCTCTTTACATAGTTTCTGCTCTGTAATGTGACAAATACGTTAAAATAAACATCTTTAAATTGTTTGTACACCCCAGATTAATTCTTTACTGTGAAATCCTAGAAAAAGAATGTGTACTTCTACAGCTCTAAATGTATTTTTCTAAATGTTTATTTTTGAGACAGAACACAAGTGGGAGAAGGGCAGAGAGAGAGAGAGAGAGAGAGAGAAAGAGAGAGAGAGAGAGACAGAACCCAAAGCAGGCTCCAAGCTGTCAGCACAGAGCACAATACTAAGCTCGAAATCACAATCAGTGAAGTCATGACCTGAGCCAAAGTCTAATCCTTAACCAACTGAGCCACCCAGGCGCTTAACACTTTTATAGCTTATTCTATGCTGTTAGTTTGGCCTCCATAAAGTATTTTTGTATTCTATGGGCTTTCCCAATTGCTCACTTTTCTGAACCCTCACCTTCATATCTACATATACCCACATTTAGAAATGAATATATATTAGCTTATTGTTATTTTAAGTCTTAGGTTTTTGACTATTTGTGAAATTAAATGCTTATCAGGAGGATTTGTATTCCTTTCTTTGAGAACTGCTTCCTCGTGACATTCGTACTGAACTTTCTCCTAGAGGGGAATTTATTTTTCTATCCAATATTATTTCTCTTGGCATATTTCAAGATGCCAAATTCCACTTTAACCAACTAAATGACTACACTCTAAAATTAAGTAACCCGTTTCCCATTGGCAAAAAAAAGGACTTGTGTTTTCCATTTACTGGTAAACCAGTTCAAAAGAAAATCATAAATATCTTTCCAGTACCAATTTAATTGTTTAGTACTATGTAAGTGTTACTATTAGAGTAGTCTAGTGGAAGGAACCTTGAATCAGGCTAAATCTTTGTAGGACAAATCACTTAACCTCTCCACATCCCAACTGTTTTCTGTAAAGTAAGACCAAATTGCTCTTCAGGGTGTAATGAGAATTGAGAATATTATACGAATGACAGTATTTTGGCACCCAGTAGGTCAGTAAGTGGCATCTTTAGTTTTCAATAGCCCCATTAGTTTTATTGTATCTTCAGATGTGCTTTGTTATAGTGGTAAAGTATAAGCTTTTTATTCCCATAAATATGAATTGAAGAGCCATGTAAATGCTCTAAGTTTTTCTATTTACAAACAGCATTATCTCTCAAAATATGAAGGAGTAAGAATATTAACAATCAGTCTCTTTGTCAGTATATTAGATCCTTAATTGCCCATTATATTTTTGTATTTTATGAAAGACTTTCATTTCACAGTTAAGAAAAAGGAGCATTGTCTATAGTCTTTTCTTGATTTAAAATAATTAGAAATAATAGAGATAGTATCATTGACAAATAACAGTTGCAAGTTTATAGCTTTTACCTTTTTTGATAAAAACACTTCTAAAGCATACCTCATATCTGAAAAGGATTGAAAATATTCATTGCTTCATTAAAAAAATATACTGAATATACTTCAAATCCAACTTCTATCAAACAAGTATTTTTTAAATAGTCTTTTAGATCATTCAACTCATATGTAGAGATGTTTTATATTCCATTATAAACTGGAGCAACATGAAAATATTCAACAACCTGAGTGGCAAAGGACCCAACCATCTGTGCACACAAAGGCTAGAAAGGAGTTTGGGGTGGCAGCTGATCAATCTAGATGACCAGCAACAATACTTCACTTCTAGAAGATGCAAAAATTGAACTGAAACCTAATTAGACAATATACCTTAATGATGGCACTGTTGTATGTAGGTATTTGCATTTACTGCAATAATTTCTTTTAAATTCTACAGTAAAACATGATTCTTCAAATATCCTCAACTATCCTATAGAGATAAGAAATAATGCATATCATATCTGGTAATTCTCACAGCAGAGGACCAAATTTAGTTTTTGAATACATACATACTAATATTTCATACATATGTATGTGTTTGTGTATATAATTCTAGTCTTAGCTGACTCACATGAAATATAAAAGTTTTGTTATTATCAATATCAGTAGTTTCACCTAAGTTATGCAAACCAGACTCCAAATTTTAGCAGGGAGACACATCCTAAGCTAAACACAATCAGAAAATCAAGAAAACCTTCTAGAAAGTGACTTTGAGTTGGAGAAAAAACTACAGTTTTCCACCATCTGGAAAATTCTGGATTGCCAAGTATTACTAGGGAGGGTAAGAGGGGAGACAGAAGGACCGATTGACTGATCTATTGATACAGTCCTAAGCTCATTGAATAGATTACCTCACTGCATACTCAAAAACCTTCTGTCTTTGGTAGGATTATTCTCACTTTACAAATGAAGAAACTAAGGAACGGAGAAGATGTAAGCCCCTATCTGTCTAACTCTACCCTTTCACGTTATATTAGTAGCTACTAGTGGAAAATTAAAAACTTTAAAAAAAATAACATTTGTAAAATGAAAACTGATTATCCGTGTGTATTTATGAGCCTCAGCCATCCCCTCCTTCCATGAAATCCAAAAATTTCTGGATTTTAAGATTATAATACATCCATACATCAGAGATTATTCTACTTACTGTTTATTTCCACTAAATACATAAGTATGCATAATTAATTCACAAAAGACTCTAAATCTATAAAAATCCTTTATCTCTTTTCTGGTTATTTCCATTTCTTTGCAAGAGGGACTTACAGGTCCATCAACTTTCCTGCTGAGACTATGAAGTTACTTTGCCCAGACATGTTTGTATTTATCTATTTCTGCCCCAAATCCTGTTCCGTTTCTTACCAGCACTGCCTGAAATCTTAAGTCATACAGTAAAATTCATTATTAAAGCCCAGAATATGTTTAGGTTGGAGAATAGGGCTTCAATCCTGCCTCTTTAGAACGCCTTCTGCACTGCACATGTACTAAAAAAAATCCAGGTAAGACAGGTTTCAGTTTCTTTACATTTCAGAAGGCAGATAAATTAAGAGGTCAAATGTCCAATCAGAATGCATTCAGCCAAGAAATAGAACCAGAACTGAGGTCTTCTGTATTCAAGGCTAAGAGGTTTTCACTGGCTACCTTTGGGACTAATTGTTTTTTTTTTTTTTTAATATTTTGGAGATAAACATTTAAAGTAATTGAATACATTAACTTAATAGAATAACTCAATAATCTAATCAAGATGAATCAACAGAAATGGTTTGACAGACAAGACATGTTTCATCATCATTTCCTTGATACATACAGTCAATCATGCCACATTTACAGTGGCTTCAAACATTTACCCAGCAAGACAACTGAATTATTGATCACAGTATTGTCTACAGTAAATGTCAAAAATAAATGACTGGGAGGAAAATGTACCATCAATAAATGAAATTCAAAAACTTCTCTAGGACACTCCTGATATCTTACAGTGTCCATGTTATACTAGTATTCTCTATAACCATTTTAAAAGTAACTAATATTTTGAATGCATGCTATCATTTATCAACATTTTGAAAATAAATATTTAATCTTTCTTTCCTTTTAGAAAATACAAAATGTTCAGAGTATAGAGCATATATGTTGTCAGCAACTGTTTCATACACAGTTCTGTAATGTACAGGTTAGAAGTTAAATCCGCACAATAAATAACTGGCAGTATAAACAACTAGTAGATTTGACAGCTCACATAGTATTGTTGGGACAGTGTTTTCAGTAAGTACGTCTGGTCTTACCTTCTAGGAAAGACTCTCCACCGTGGTTCCATAAATACTTTATGAACCAACATAAAGTAATATGCTAATGATAGACTATTTACCCAGGGAGCAGGTACACTCTCTAATGTGTTTCATCTCTGGTGCACCTTTGATGTGGGATCAGTTAAGCCATTTTGAATTGTTCTTTGTTTTATTTATTTATTTATTTTGCTTCCCTCCCCTCTTAGATTCACCTGAACCTAAAATGGTGAGCGAGAGTCACCATGAGGCCCTGGCAGCCCCGCCAGTCACCACTGTTGCGACTGTCCTACCACATAATGCCACAGAGCCAGCCAGTCCTGGGGAAGGAAAGGAAGATGCCTTTTCGAAGCTAAAGGAGAAGTTTATGAATGAGTTGCATAAAATTCCACGTAAGTACTATATATGGTTGGTAGAGTAAAAATAAATGCTTAAAAAATGATCTTATGCACGGGGTGGGGGGTGGGGGTGCCGGGGGACAGAACTCCTCTTAACTTACATTTGATTTTTGTTAATTGTTGGCAGGGTAGCATTCCAATAATAAAATGGAGTATTAGAAATGGAATATTTTTAAGTCTTTAAATATACTTTATACATGAAAGCCCAGTTTATAAAACATTTCTACCTTGTGTTTCATGCAGGTGGGGTCTTTTTTAAATGTCTATTATTCTCTAGAATATTAATGTTTATGAGTTGTACTGTATATATTTTTAACTTGTATTTATGAAATTATTCCATTATAAAGATTATTCCTAAACAATGGCTAAAATGGACTTTCCAATATTGCAAGCTTGATTTCCTTTAATTTACTAATATATCAAAATCTTCTGCATGGTTTTTAAATGTTTCTTTGTTCTCATCAGGAAAACCTAAACAAAAAACAATAACCTGTAGTTAAGCTTATTTGTATGAGTGCAGTGCTAAGTTCAAAACCAGTGGTGTTTATATCTGAAACAGGTTTTTTTCTTCAGATGTGAACATTTATCATGAACTAGACATTTTTTTCAGATGCTGGGAAAACAGATTTTCCCACAAAGCTTATTCTAGTGAGGAAAAGAATAAATCCATCTAGATGCAAATATAGAAAGTCATGTGGTCATAAATAAGAGAAACTGAAGAAGAGTAGGTGGGATATGGAAGGGCATAGACGGTAAAACATTATTTTTTAGGATGAGCTGGGCTGGTTTCTTTTGTAAGGAACCCTGGAAGAAGTGGGGGGGGGGGGAGTTATAAAATGTAGGAATTCTGGACAAAGGCCCTTAGGCAAAAATCTGCCTGAAACAGCAAGGAGGAGCCTAGTGAGCCTTACATAGAGTGAATAAGGTGGAGGTGGGCAGAAGGGGAACTCAGATTGTAGCACAGGCCGTATCATGTGAGCCTTGTCAATTATTCTATGTAACTTGAATCTCCTATAAGTGAAACAAAATGCCTCTGGAGGGTTTTGAGGAGAAGTGTCCCAGGATCTGACTCAAGTTTTTTAAAGATCATTCTAGCTACTGTGTTGAAAATGGGCTCTAGAAAGACAAGGACACAAGATAAACAGGATGTTGCAATAATTCAGGTGAGAGATTTTATCAATCCCTAAGAAAATTATTCTATAAGGACAATGAGAAACCAAGTGAAAAAAAAACTACAAGGAATCAACTTCTTATCCATCAGTGGCTAATAATTTAATGATCTGTCTACTGTTAACAAATTCAAGTTCATCCGAGAGACGCTCTCGGCATAGTTGCCAGTAATTACCATTCTCAACAGGAAGATCCATACCCTAGTGGAGGTGGAGATGGCCCAATAGATGAAGCCCTAGGATGAGAACCACAAGTTCTCTTTCCTGCTCTGCTACAAAGCTGATGGCTGATCCTGATACAACTTCAAGGTCGTAACTACAAGACACAAACCAAAATGCATGTATCATGGGGGCAAACTCTCACTTGAATATTTTACCAAAATGATTGTTTTAAGAGAGATGAGTTAGCAGAAATGAATAACATCAAATAAAATGCATACTCTGCCTGGTCTTGAACACCACCATCTCCTTCTTCAGAAGAGTAAACAATATGAGTGGTATGGCAATGTTATTAACTATAGGATTGGATGTTCCCCATGTAGCCAAAAAACTCATTCTCTCCTCTCTTTTAGGCTTTGCCTAAATGTCATCCTCTTAGTGAAGGACTTTCTCAACCATTCTACTTAAAATGATAACCCATTCATCCCACCTCATCTTTGCCAGCAATTCCTGTCCTCACCCTTGCTTTCTCATCATAGCACAGCTTTGCAGATGGTGCTATTTATTATTTGTTTTTAAATTGCTCTAGCTCCCTCCAAAATAGCATAAGCTCTATGAGAGCAAGGAATTGGGTCTGTTCTTTGTGGGGTTCGAGCGCAGGTGGTGCCTGATACATAGGAGGCACTCCATATCTACTTGTTGAATGAATAAATGAATGAATGTCAGTTTAACTTATGTCCTGAACCACCCTAGTAGGCTTTGAGGTCTTAAGATGCTGAAAAATCAAATCATCATAAATATTTTTAATTTTTAATGCTAGGAATTATTCCAGTGCTTGACTGTGTCATTTACACTGAAAAAAGCAAGTTGTTTTCATCTTTATAGCGACACTTCCATCTTTTAGCCTTTCCTACTTAGAGCCAACCATTCTGTACTTTATATTTCCCTCCCATTTAGCAATAAGAAAACAGGCAGCTGGAAAAAAGTTATGAAATGCTCCCTTCTTTCCTTTCTTTCCCTTGACTAACCTCATTTCTTCCCAAGCTATTGACCCACTCCCATGTCCCTTTCTTAGACACTGGGCAGGAGACCCAGGTGATCCATTGTTCCTCCATGGAGGTTTACTTTTGATCAGCAATCTAATAGAACTTCAAAGGACCTGGGTAACTCCTATGAAAATATCATGCTGCTAGATCTATACTTGATTTAATAGAAAAGAACAAGTCAACTACCTAAATCTTAAAATATTACGGTAAATTAGAGTTAGAAAAACTTATATAAGTACAGCCATGTAGTTTTATCAAAAACTCATAACTGCATATTTTACACCTTTATTTTAATCTACCACAGTTTTTACTGCCTGTGTAAAAAATTTCTAATGGGATGTATACACAGGGAGCAACACTAAGCAAAAATAAAACATCCTGAAAATCAAATTCCTTTAGGAGCATATGTTATGTAAAGGTTATCACTTTTGACTTGGCATAATCTAGTGTGACACTAATGACAGGTAACAAATTAGAATATTAATTGATTTCAGTCTCTGAACTAAATCTTGGCTATCTGGCAGATGTGTTTTTTGCAAAATTGATAGCAAACAGCTTTAGTCTGTCACTTGAAATTCCCACTTGTGAGAAGAGAGGTGTCACAATGGCAAGGAGTTTGCATGTCATTAGTTGGGTAATCTGCACAGTCCAGCATGGAACATATTCAAACCAAATTGCCTGATGATATCATCCATAACACCATGGGGCTTAAAATTTAAAAAAAAAGGAAAAGGAAATGGTACATGCTGAGCATTTTTATCTTTCAATTCATTCTGCACACTGTTATCTAAATGAAGCAGACAAGGTTTTTCAGGATGTTTCTTTATTTTGCAACTTTGATTGTAATATGACTGGGGTCATGGTTGGTTTGTAAAGCATGAACTTTGTGTCATCCAAATAGCTGTGATTAAGGTTTCGATATTCATGAGCTTCTTGAAGTAGAGTGCACCCTTCCTTGAGCACAGCAGAAAACCAAATATCCACAACCTGTCCCTTAGTGCAGAGTAAGAGTGGACGAAGGGTAATTGTGTAATTTATGCAGAAACACTACTGGATAAAACGTTGAATGGAGGGATGGAAAACACAAGCTCTGGACTCAGACTGCATGGGTTCAAATCTAAGCTCTACCACATACGCGTGCTGTGACCTGGAATGTTCATCTTTCTGGGAATCAGTTTCTTCCTGTGTAAAATGGGGATGAAAACACTATCTCCACCACAGGCTTGTTGGGTAAAGGGAGCAATGCATACAGAGCACTTAGCAGAGTGTGTGGCACGGCGTAAACATTCTGTAAATGTTAGCTAATATTAAACCCAAGCTGTCATTTTAACAAATCTATTTCCATGTTAGAAAAGCCCTCAGTTCATGTCAGGTAGAAAACCCAATTATGAAAATTCCAAAACTTTGCAGCCAAATATGTGCACCTTGCATTCTCTAAACCCACTCCAGTGATGCCTGACCTAGGAAGATGAATTCTCTCATGGTGTTTCCTCTGCCCATTATCACCTCCAACTTTCCCTTTTTCTTTTTTAACTCCTGTAATTTCACTCACTCCTTCATTCCTTTTAGCCTATGCATATGCTCAAAGTTCACATATCTGAAAGAGCCTAGCAGAATTTGGCACACAGTAAGTGCTCAAGGAATGTTCATTTTTCTTCTTTCATGCACTAAAATTTTCTTCTCCTTACCTTACCTCTCTGTCAAGCTACCATGCTGTCTTCTTCTTTCGTATCTACACCAAAGTTTATTGAAAAGCCTAACCTTGATCCTGACATCTATTTCTTCACATCCCATCAATGACTCACCTCCTTCCATGCTGATTTCCATCCTGCAAGTGACGTTAAAATTGTTTTCACTTGAGTCACCAGGTACATCTTGATGCAC
The DNA here is from genome assembly GCF_022837055.1 of Prionailurus viverrinus. Classification (NCBI taxonomy): domain Eukaryota; kingdom Metazoa; phylum Chordata; class Mammalia; order Carnivora; family Felidae; genus Prionailurus; species Prionailurus viverrinus. The sequence continues at coordinate 99,801,573 of NC_062567.1, forward strand.
AATTATGAAGGTTATGATCAACCTTCGTTCAGTCAGATATTTTTGTATCACTAGCACTATCAGCCATCATCATCTGTAATTCTTGATTTCCAGGACCCTACTCTCATTTTCACATCTTCCTTCTCCACCCACCCTTTCCATTCTTTCATTGACTGGTCCTCCTTTTTCATGGTCTTCCCTTCCCTAAAGTGGTACAGGATTGAGGATTACAATGTTAACCCAGTTCTGGTTTTTTTTGTTTGTTTATTTTGTTTTTTCAACATGCTCTCCCTGGGTGATATCACTCACCTAGTCTTTCAAATAAAGAGATCTCACTATTACCCTTGTCTCCCTTAATCTATTTCAGCTCCAATCCTATACCTGCAATTCATTTAAGTCCTGTTAATGCTGTTCATGAAAAACCTCTCAAAACCTGCCAGCACTCTCATGGTCCAGTGTCTTCTCTCATGTTTTTCTCTCTTCCTGGACTCCCTTTCCCCATTAACACTGACACATTCTTTTATCATCCAAGAACCAGTTCAGATGTTATCACTTGGATGAGAAATTTCCTCATTTCCTAAGGCAGAATTATGTGAGTCTTCCTCCAACCTTCCAAAGCACTTCATGAAAATCTTTATCTTGGTTATTTGGTTTTGTTTGGGACCTGTCCTTCTCACTGAAATGTAAATTGCTCAGAGATTAGGAACCATTTCTCACACAGGTTTGTATTCCCAATACCTTGAAAATATCTGACACCATGCCAAAAACTGTATAGATATTATCAATTTACAAATATTACTATATCAAACATTATGCCCAATGGTCTTTGTGTCATGCTTGGAGAGGCTGATCTAGGAAATAATAGTTTTTGAACCATCTTAAGCAAATGAAATATTATAAAAGCCTATATTTATAACATGAATTAAGCAAATCAAGCTGCTGTGGTGAGTTAAAAGTGTCTTCCTCGCTCACCGTCACATCGGCAGCAACAAAGACACCTAGATGTATGAAACACCTTTGAAAGCAGTGGCCTGGAAAAGGAGCAGGTAAAGCAATGTTATCCCTCATAGCAACAGCCAATGACACCCGACAACCAGTAGTGATGTAGGTGGTTAAGTATGGCACAAACAAATCAGTGATGAAAAACGTAGTCCAGTAACTTTGTTTTCCCTCAAGCGACTGCAGGATGAACATGATATCATTGTCGTAGATCATGTAACTGCTTTATGTTAATGTCGTGAACATAATGCTGATGCAAGAAGAATTTCAAGACTAAATGAAGAGAAAACCCTTAGGAACATACAGGAATCCATGGCATGTGAATAACACAATTACTGTAATGATTGCCAGTCTTTAGTGAGGACTTAATGTGGAAATATGTGCTGTGCATTCTGTAAAATCAACCTGCATTCCGCCTTGTGAAAACTCTACTAGGTGAGAAAAATTATCCTCATTTTACACATTAGAAAGCTCAGGCTTAGTAAGTAAGTGGTTTGTCTAAGGAAGTTACACATGGTAGGTACAGAACTATGTCAGGAAAAATCTTGCAATTTATGACTATGCCCTAACAGAACATCACCGACTGCAAACCATCTCCATCATTCCTCATCACAACTAAGACGTGAAACTATTAGGGTCTTTTGTGTCTGTGCAGATATATTGCTTGATATTTGTCTTTTGATAGGTTTTAATGTTTGCTAGGTTTCAAAAGACTGAATACTTGGAACACAAATTTAATAGTAATTAAGAGTTTCTCATTACATTATCAGGATTTGAAGCAGGTACTCATTCGCCTTATGCTTCTGCAGTTCTTTTACTGGCCCCACTTACTCAGACTGTCATGTTAATAACTCATGACTACCCAAGTACTAATAGTTAGATTTTGTTGCATTGTACCGATGAACTCTGTAGATGACTCAGCTTCAGTTCTCATCTGTTGACTCAATTCTTCCTCACACTTCAGAAAAGCACTAGCTAAAATGTTAAATGTTATTATTCATTGTTAACTTCTAGTAAATTGAAATATCTTTAAGTAAAAAACCTTACAATAACGATGAGTGTTATTTGCAGGGCAAAGCAAGTCCTTCGTTAATACTGAGGGGCTTCAACAATGCAATGGCTGAAGGAATCAGTTGGGGCAAGAACACTGAGGTATAAGGGTTACAATTCATCACAGCACGATGTAGTAATCTGTGCTTATATTCAAAGGTTTTTCATTAAATCTTAGTTTATTTCATCATCTTTTTAAGTTTAATTCTGGTTCAAAATGTAGGAAATATCTGTGTGTGTGAATACAGACAGAGAGAGAAAAATATTTAAAAGCTCCCATTGCTAAAAACTTAATCCTATAGCACTGAGTCAGTTTGGTTCTCAGTAGAGTTGGCATGGCCTCCTGCAGAATATTCTGAATATTCATCGGGCCACGTTTAGAGTGCTAAAAAATGGGCATACAGGAAAGCAACTGGCATTTAAAGGCCATGTGCCTACGAGCGTACAAATCTTTCAATGTGAGACAGTTTCACACAATGAAAACGATTCCCACATTCTGCACAATTTTCAAAATCTCCATAGGACACACGTATAGAAGGAAACCCTGTTTATAATTATCTAAGCCGAGAACAACTTGACATATAAACATAGCACAATGTGGTTTTGTGTGATTTTAATATAAACAGAATATTCTAGCTTTTAGTGTAACATTCACCCAGCTTCTGATCTTTTATTTTCTCCCGATTTTTCAAAATCTCCTCTCTTACTTCTCTAAATCCAAAATCTCTTTTAGCAGCTGCAAGCATGTGATTATTTCATTGCATCTTCCAGTATAGTTATACCTGAAGATCTTCATAGTGAAATAAATTCCATTATAAACTTTCATTTTTCGTTTTTACTTTCCTTATTTTCTTGATTTGTAAAAATTATATATGTAAACAATTTGTATTATTATTTATTCTTGGTGAGTAAAGGAACATTAGAAAATATTTGTTATAAACTGGGACATTGTGTATAATACTGATTTTAAAGTCTGCAGTAGGATTCCTTCAACAGCCTGTGTTCAATGTGGAAACATAACAAAGCATATGCTACTGATATTTCAGGAAAGTTGTTTAAATGTGTCCTTGAATTTCGTTTCCCTCTTGGGTGCCGATTATGCAGAAAATTCCCCCAAGAAATTCATGCCTTTCAAATGAACTAGTGTTGAGGGATTTTACAAACTTCCAAAGCATAGGTAATACAAAGCGACAGTGAACACATAAAGCCACCAGGCGTATTAAGATCTCAGCTAAGTTTCTAAACCTTATTTAGCTATATTCTATTAGCATTTCAAAGACATTAAGTACATACACCTGAGGACAAGGGGAGCGGATATTTTGGACATACAATAAAAGTAACTCAGAAACTACCTTGCTGAAATACTTTACAAATATACAAATATATTTTTAAATAGCTTTAATATATTTTTAAATAGCTTTAAACGTCCACTCCTCAACTTATACCAGGTGCATGTCAAAACAGAGGAACATTTTCACGAGAGGAAGCCTGAATCCAAATAGAAATGTATAAAGAAAGCAACAGAAAGAGAGAATCTGAGAGACCCTGGCTTTCTCCTCACTCTTAACGATGACGTAGATCTTTTGTTGTGGGGCTGACAGATTTGTGCCAGTTTCTATTCAATGGGACAAAGAATTTAAAAGCAGAAACCAGAGGGGAGAACTATGATGTACTATTATGTATAGATCTTTACCACTTGGCTTTATTTTTTTGTTCTGATTCTCATGTGTGAAAATACTATACTGAATGATTTAAATGTGGTATCTTCTGATCTCACATGCATCCCCAGTCTGCCTGTTAGGTGAACTTAGAGAAGTATAAACAATTTAAAAGACAGTGGCCCATTTACAGGTTTCCTCACCAAACACTTTGAATCAAACTGCTGTCCTGGCAGAATTTCAATCCATTTAAACCCTCTCCCTTTTTCTTTTCTCTTTCCAGCTGTTTGCACACATATGAGTTAAAAACAAAAGAAGGGGGGGCAATGGTAAACTACAAATAACAGACACATATTTGCCTTGGTAAATATGCCGTTTACCCAAAGTAGTGTGTGCCTGTCCACGGAAACTTAGAAAAGATCCAGGATCTCAGTGTAGTGAACCTCAACTGACTGACTTGTATTGCTCAATGCCTTGAAAGTAAATTTTATGGTAATAATTTCCTTTTCATAAGGATAAGATCAAGTTCTATAAAAATCAGGAAACCATTACAGTGAATTAGAAACATTATTGTTATAATAATGTAAATATTACTCTCTAAATTCTTCAGTACAATTTAGCAGCCCTGAATGTTAACACTTTGTCCAGAATGCTATATAAATCACTCAGATTCTGGCCCAGTATTAGTTACTAACCCGAGTAGGGACAGCATTGTTTGCTATGACTAAAGGCCAAGGTGTGAGCTCTAGAGTTGGTCTGTCTGGGTATGAAATCATGGTCCTGTCATTACTAGTGTCTGACCTTGGGTACATCATTTAATCTCTCTGTAAAATAAGAATAATAATAATAACCTCTGGGAAGGTACGAGCATAGTGGTATTAATATATAAAGTATTACATATATAAATAATATTCAAAATTCAAACTTCCAATATATATTTATATAGCACCTACTATGTATGAGGCTATATATGACAGGCTAAGGATCTCAATCTCAATCAAAGCACATAATTTCAAGGCCTTGTTTCTAGGCCTTGGTGGCATTATGGATTCCTAATTCTGCCAGAGGACCTCTAAATTAAAATACTTTAGCAAGACATCCATGACTTTTTATGAGACGATCTGATATGGCTGGTACACACATTCCCAGTTCACGGCCCACCCTTCACCCACACACATTTTCCTTCAGCTGCACAGAAATCCTTAGAGTTACTGAATTTATTATCCAGAGTGTTCCAAGCTTCCAGGTCTTGGTACAAATTCTCTCCTAAAATGTCTTGCTTATCTGGCTGGACTGCTTCCAGTTATCCTTCAGAACTCCACTCCATTTTAAAGGTCTTCCTGTCACCTCCTAATCTATGAGTGAGCAATTCGCCTTTTGTAATAAGTCTTCATTTTATACGCGTTTAGAATTCTCACTTTGTATTTTACTTATCTTTGTTTTCTCTCTTAACACCAACCAGTCTACCTGAGACCAGAACACTGTCCTTTCATCTTTCTGTCTCCAACCTCAGCACGAAACTTGGTTCACAGTAGGTAGGATTATTCTCCTCTAGCTCAAAAGATCCTAGATAATCATACTATCAAGAAACAGGCTTCCACTCATAGATCCAGAAAGCAGATTGGTGGCTGCCAGTGGCAAGGAGTTGGTGGGGATGGGTAAATTGGAGGAAGCAGGCCAAAAAGTACCAACTTGCAGTTACAGGGTAAGTCAGTCTCAGGGATGTAACATTCAGCACAGTGACTCCAGTCAATAGCGTGCTGTATATTTGAAAGTTGCTAAGAAAGTAGATCTTAAAAGTTTTCATCACAAGGAAAAAATGTGTAACGTGTGTGGGGATGGATGTTAACCAGATTTCACTGTAGTCATCATTTTGCAATACAAATATCAAGTCATTATTTTGTACACCTGCAACTAATGTTATATGTCAATTATACCTCCATGAAGGGAGGGAGGAACGGTGGGAGGGAGGGAGGGAGGGAGAGAAACAGAGAAAGGAAGAGGAGAAGGAAGGAAGGGAGGGAGAGAGGGAGGGAGGAAGGTGTCCTACTGGAAAGGAGTAATAGTAATACTCAGAGGTGAAATTTAACATTACCCAGGACTAAAGACGGGCTTACCTACAGAGCCATTTTGCTTTGCCTTCAACCACACAGCATCATACAACCATCTTTTCTCTTTCATCCTCTCCTTATTTTTCTCTTTCCTGAAACTTTCTGTAACTTTGTCATTTCCTGTTCTGTTTTCTATCCCTTTTGCCTGTGCTGAGTAAAACCATTCCCTGTTTTATTCTTTGGCCTGGTGGCAGCCCAGGCTCATTCACCACTAAGATAGAAGCAGCCACCAAACCAGTCCACAGGGTAAATGGTTCTCCCCACAGGCATTTTCATTCCAGTGGAGATCAGGGACTTACTTTCATCGTTTAGTTTTAAAAAGTAATATGCTGTATTGGAATGCCTAAGAAACAAGATGAACTCATTTCTTCTGACCATTGTTATACAACACAGCCCAGTTTCTTGTGCTTTCATTGAGAGTTCAAAGACAACTGAACATGTTGTGTTAACCGCAGCTTTCCCAGTAATGGTTACTTCTGTAAGGCTTTTTTGGGTGAGTTTCTCTGTTTCACCCGATCAGCTACGCAAAACATTGCAGTTTAGTTTTTCAGCTACTCTTGGTACCAGTAATGCCACAACTGTGGATATCATTTGAAGTGGTGCTTTACAAAGGCCTCCCAGCCATCTTCTGTCCACACCAACTGGCACTGTTCCATGTCACCTCACCTTTTTACAGCTGCTGGCAAACACCTACCTTTCTTCATATTTGCTACTATGGCTCTAATGCAGTTTACCCGGCTGCCTTCCAGCAGAGATCTGTTTTTGCTATTTTGCACTAACTAGTCTTCAGCTCTAACATCAATGCCACTGATGTGAAAACCCAGGTACTTCCGTAGAGTTTAAGGTTAAGAATGTTTCTAAAAGTTGAACATGATTTTTCCCAGTGCTTCCATTGCAAGAAAACATGTAGACCATTCTCCAAAGTCAGTTCTTCTGCTTTTATCTTCCACTGAGGTTTGATGCAGCTTTTGCTCCTAGCTGGATTACATGGTTTGGCCTTTCAGCCAGCAAGAGACAGTTGGACCTATACATAAAAGGCCCCCAATACCCTTACTGATACTCTCCTCTCCCTTCGTTTCTGATACTTCACATTCTAATTATCTTCCTTTCTTTCCGAGTGTTCTCTTTCTCTTTGCCTCCTCCAAGCACTTACAAGTATGTACTTCCCAAGGATCTGCCTCTGGCATTCTTCTACCACTATGATTTCTTCATAATTTCAGAACTTCCAATCCTGTCTTTATGTAACTCATACTCAGAACTCAACCTCTACCTTTGATGCTTCTACTAATCTCCCCCTCTAATAACTTTAAGGAATTTAATTAATTTTATTAAGGAATGGTTTACACACAATAAGATGAACCCATAGTAGATGTACGGTTCTGCACACTTTGACAATATATGCAATGTAATCCTCACTCAAAAAAATTTCTCTACTCCCTTTCCAGCAATTTCTGCCCTGGTTCTAAATAGTGACTGATCTCCTACCACCAGAAATTAGTTTTGACCGTTCTAGCATTTCCTAAAAACAGAACCATATACTGCATAGTCCTTTGTGTCTGGTTCTGGTTTCTTTCACTGAACATAATATTTTTGAGATTCATCAATGTTCTTGTATATATCAGCCATTCATTTCCATTGTTCCAGTAGGATTCCATTGTAAGGATACCCACAATTTATTTACATGCTAATGGACATTTAGGCCATTTCCAGCGTGGAGCTCTTAAGAATAAATCTGCTATGAATACTCTCATGCAAGTCCTATAAGCAGGGATATATGTTTATGTTTCCTTTTCTCTTGGGGAGTACCTAAGTGTGAAATTACTGAGTAGTATAGTATTTACATTAGATTCTAAAAATCGTCAAACCTTTTCTAAAGTGGTTGTATTATTTACATCTCACCAGTGATGTATGAGAGTTCCAATTGTTCCGCATCCTGGAAGTTTGTACTGTTTGGCCAATTACTGCCCCCACTTGCACTACCTGGGCAAAGTTTTCTTAAAAGGACACCACAAGCATTAACTATAAAATAAAAAGTTGATAAACCCAATTTCTTCAAGAATAAAGACTTCTACTTTTTGAAAGTCACCGTTAGTAAAAAGGCAAGTCACAAACTGGGAGAGAATATCCACAGTACAGTAATAATACAATATTAAATAAAACATTTAATGAATAAGGTGCTTCCAAAATATATTTGGAAAAAAAACTCTTACAAACCAATACAAAAATGAGCAAAAACTCTTAACACGCAATGTAAGAAGATACACCTGACTGATAAATTCATATAAAGATGTTCAACATTTTTAGACATTAGGGAAATGCTAATTAAAGCAACAATGAATTCCATTTTTGAAGGCTCTTTAAAAACTATACATCTACATACGGCATTTGCAATTGAAGTTAAGTATATCCAAAACTAAACTCATCTTTTCCCTCGGCAAAACATTTACACACACATATATATTCCTCTAATCTGAAACTTAAACCCCTAGCATCACCTTTAACCCTTGCCACTTTTCCCCCCATTGTCCAACTTGTTAACAAGTCCTACTACCTCATTCTCAGTCTCCTCTCTCCTTTACATTCCTACTGCTACTGCTCTATTTGGGTCCTCATCCATATTACAGTCATTAGAGCCTCCTAAGAGGTCTTCCCACAACAATTTTCCACTGTTAGCCAAACCACTGTACATACATTTTCCAGATGATTCTTCCTGAAGCCCTACTCTGAACACACAAGTCTCTTGCTCAGATACCTTTAGTAATTCTCCCTTAGCCAACTTTTTAATTCCCTCATTTGTTATCCAAGACCCTCTGTAGAATAGCCCCAACCACCTTTCCAAACTTATTTCAACTTCTCTCAACTGAACTATTCACTGTTCAACGGATAAATGCTTACATTTCCTGCCTTTATACCTTAGTCTATGGCATTCCTACATTTGAAATACCAGTACTCCCATCTCTGCATATCCAAGCCTCTGTATCTTATAGGATTAAGGCTCAATTAACATGTTAGCTTTTCTATAATGTTCTTACTAAATACCCATATTATTCCTTTAATATGCTTATCTTCCACCATGTAGTAGTATTATGTTCATATCGTTTCTTCCTTGCTGGACTTTAAGTTCTTAAAAGATAGCCTCATTTCTTTCCTTCTCTAGACCACATGCTACATGCCCTACAGAGAGTAGGCGTCAATAAATGTGTACAGCATGGGTGAATGGCTGGTAAAGGAGTACCAAGTAGAGTAAGTTTTCATTTTCATAATCTAAGAGGAGAGATAAGATGTGCATAGAAACAGTAACAATAAAAGACATAAGCATGCTGAAACCTCAGAGATGTGTAGGGGAGTCATCAAAAAGACTGCAAAAGTAATTAGGAATTCATTTGGAGAGGGCCATCAATATCAAATTAAGGAGCTTAGACTTTATTTAATAGTTAAAGAGGAGCCAGGAACCATTCAAGATATTTAAACATGGAAGTAACACAATTACAGTTTTGTTTCAGAAACATCAATCTGGTGGCAGTGTGTGGGTAGGACAGATTGCAAGGGGAGGGCCTGGAAAGAGGCACAGGCAGAAAAGAGGTAATTGAAGGAGCACTGCAGTTAATGAAAGCCTCATCTGCTGTGGAAGGAAAGGCACGGATGTGACAGACTCTGCGAACATGCAGTTGCCAGGCACTGCAAGCGGATGTGAGGGTGTCAAGGCAAAAGAAAATAAGGACTAATTCTAGCGAAGCTGGGTACCGTGGCAGGGTCATGCCCTGTAGGGAATAAAAATGCCAAAGCGGGATCAGCATTGGAAATTGAGGTCTGCGAGTTGAGCACATGTAAATTTAGGTTGTGAAAGTGGGTAACTGTAATTATTAAGAAGGTATAATAGGAGAAATAGGAGAAATAGGAGAAAAAGAGAAAGTGAATGACAAATTCTTAACATATAAAACTCATGGATGAATGAAGACACTGATGAACAAATAGATGAGCCCATAGAGTAGTGGGTCAAATGGAAGTGCAGAGTGTCACATAAGGGAAGTAAGAAGAATTTCTGAGAAACGGTAGCCAATCTGATCTGAAAGAAACTTATTAAACATACTCCTGTGAAGTCTGGGAGAAAAATGCCTTGGGCATTTAATCTGCCCTGATGGTATTTTCAGTCCAGTGGAGGACAAGGAGCAGATCTCATCATCACCATCACTGCCAATAATGTGAGTAATGAGAACAGGCCCTCATCAATATATAATGGTTTGACCAATTATTATTCATAACAACCCTGTTGTTTTTCTATGAGAGTGTAAAGAATCCTTTACTAGGGCATAGTGAAGCATGTACATGTAAGCAAGGCATGAAGGAGGGAGAAATGGTATGGGAATAACAGAGAAGGAGTTAAAAGGAAGAGGTGGCCCTTCCACTAGGCCTTGAACCAGAGGAGGATTTTCATAACCAAGAAAGTGACAGAAGGCCAATCCATAATGAATGAGAGGAGTTGCTCAATATGAGTTGTGAGTACCATCACAGAGTTTTATGGTTGACAGTTTGGTTGGTGTAATTGGATTCTTAGATACATTGAATGATGTGATTCGAAGAAAAAGCACGTGACCTCATTTTTGAGGACACCTCATGCTTTGCTAAACTGGTCCTACCTTACTTACTCTATAAAACCTAAGGCTTTATAAAATTTAAGGAATAGGGTATGATCTGACTTTTTTTCCTTTTCTGGCCATGAGAAAGAGTAATTAGAGATATAAGCATCCAGGTATGGCAAATGCTATAGATAGATCACAGAAGATTATGCCTGAGAAAAGGCCAGCACATTTAGATCTCTTTGTTGACCTTGGAAAATCTCATTTCATTAGAGAGCTAGAATCCAAAATCAGCTTGCTGGGTGTGAGGTGACAAGCTAGGAAGTGAGAAAGCAAAGTGAGAAAGTGAAAGCAGTGCATGTGATCGGTTCACTCCCGAGAGAACAAACAGAATTCTAGCCCATGCACTTATCAGGATGATGAGAAATTGGATAAGTGTTGAGGCAGCGAATAGAATGAGAGAGAAGGAAACAGACTGTCTGTCGTTATCATAGGCAGAGCTAACTCTTTCCTGGCTGCTTCTTAACACGGCCACATGTCTACACCACTAGGCCTATCACTCACTAGTCCCTCACGTGTTTTGCAACAGAAGTTACTTGGGAGCCTGGAGTTGGTGATAGTCTACTAACAGCTAGAATGTTAGAAACTATAATCCACTCAAATGACTAATGCGCTTTGACTGTAAAGTACTGCTGAGGCCATATGCCAATATATTTGGATGATTTTTTCCTGCTTCTTTGATCAGAGTCTCCCTTGGACTTTCTATAGGTCTCATGCCTACGGCACTTGCCAGTATTATTTTGTTCGAGCAATTTGCCTTATTCTTCCAGATTAGTCTAAATTCTTCAGGGGCAGAGATGGACATTGTCATATATATTGTTCCTAGAAAGTAGAGAGTAAATAATTACTTATTGAATTAATTTGAGACAATGTTTTACTATTATAAATACATACAAAAATGGCTTGTGGAGAGATAGGTTAGTTTTCTAGTGCTGCATAAAAGGTTACACACAGTACAACATAATAATGTCGACCAATACACAATAATCTCACAATTTACATGGATCAGGAATCTGGCATAGTTTAGTTGGCTCGGGGTCTCATAAGACTGTAGTCAACATGTCAATTGGAATGTGGAAGGAGGACTCAGAACCGTCTTCCAAACTCCTTCAGATTTGGGGGAGAAAGTCAGTTTCTTGTTGTAGGATTGAGACTTTCACTTCCTGGAGGTGACCTTTTCAAAGGCAATTTACAACACGGCTGTTTGTTTCATCGAAGAACATCTCTCTCCCAACTAAGGAAGGACTCATGTCCCTTCTGAAGGGCTTTCACCTGATCAAGTCAGACCCACCCAGAATTATCTCCCTTTTGATTCAAAATTAACTGATTTGGAACCTTAAATATATCCCTACACTCTTGCCATATAAAGTAACCTACCCACACTCGAGGAGAGAAGATTATAAAGGGGAGTGTATACCAGCAGTGGTGAGGGGAAGGGAGGGAGAAATCTTGGGAACCACCTTAGTGTTCTACTTACCACAGATTTGGAAAGGCAAAGAGCACAAGAATTTTTACTTAATGAGAAGCAATAGAGATTTTCTTTTCCCTAATGTCAATCTGGACTATGTACATTTATTTTTTTAATAAAACCATCACTCTTACTCTCATTTTGTTCTTCATTTTGGTGGTATTTCATTGTAACCACTAATATAGTATATTTTTGCAGCATTCACAGCAGCCAGTTATAGTGGTGAGATATTACAGCGCAGATTCTTTGGGATCTGAGCAATGTGAAAGAGTGTGAAAGCTAAAGCAGTTTGCTATTCATACCTCTCAGTCTAGCAAATCCTTCAAAGGTTCTGTTTTGGTAATGGCAATTAGTTCATTTCAACAGGTTTCAGAGAATCTATAAAAACACCATTGGATCCTGAGTTGGAGATGCTGTTCCAATTCTAAACTTCTGCTTTAAGCAATTGACTAAGAGGTAGAGTTTCTGTTTTTAGTATGAGCCCACATGTAGGAGTTAGAAGTCTATGAGCTACTGTGAGCTACTATGAGCTATATTCAATATGATTATTAGAAATTCTAAGTTGGACATATTCTTGTTTTAAAATAATTATGTGTTACATATTTAACACTCTCCTTTATAAGAAATATGCATATGAACAAAAATGTGGAGAATACTTTATTCTTTAAAAAAAGGCGGGGGGGGAGGGGGGAGAGAATTCTCCTGTATCATCAGTAAAGCCTTCCAAAAGACTTAAGGTTTAGATTCTTAACATACTTTACATTCCAAAAACTGTTTCAAACACACAGGAGGGGATCCTCTTAGCCTTCCTGAAAGGGACATCTTTCTGGGGGAAAAAGGAGTTTTCAAAAATATTCAGAATCTTATTATAAAAATATAAGTTATTTTTAAAATCCTAGTAATGAAAATTTTATTTTAGCCATGAACTGCTAAGAGTGGAAACTCATTGTTTACTGGTTTTGAAACCAGTTTAATCCTAAACCATGTCAGCCAAATGATGAAGGTTTATACAGCCATCTCTATTACATGCATCACATTTCTACCAGGAGTTTGGTTTCTTCCTAGCATTGATTGTGAAAGAATGCTAAGAAAATCCTACGAGGAAAGACTATAGAAAAAAATTATTTGTTGAATGAGGACTTTTTCACACTGGCAACTTTTGAGTATGTTTTTCAAAACAAGAATTGTGTTTTTAAAAACCAGGGAAAAATAACTACATAGAAAATAAGTGGTGTCGGTAGAAAGAAAAAATAATGTATTCACATTAAGAAATTAGAAATATATTTTAAGACGTAGAAGTACATAGTAGGTGTTATGAGTTGAACTACTGAAAAAGATATGTTCAAAATCCTAATTCCAGGTACCCAGGAATGTGACCTTATTTGGAAATAAGATCTTTACAGATCTAATTAAGTTAAGATGATTTAAAGGAGTAGGGTAGCTCTCAACCATATATGACTTATGGCCTGAAGAGACACTGAGACAGACACATAGGGAGAAAGCCACGTGGCAAAGAAAGCAGAGATTGGAATGATGTATCTACAAGGCAAGAAACAACAAAGACGACCCTGAACACTAGAAGCTAAAAGACAGACATAGAACAGATTCTTTCCCATAGCCTTTAGGGAGAACATGGCCCTGCTTAAACCTTGATTTTGGGACTTCTAGGGAGAAAAGAATAAATGTTGTTTTAAGCCAACCAGTCTATGGTAATTTGTTTCAGCAGCCCTAGGAAGTTAATACAGTGGCCAAGTTGTATGAGAATCACCTGGGTTTTTGTGAATGAATGATAGACCACTTCCCATCTCTGTCCAAGTTCATTCCCAATCACCTCTCTTCCAGGAGAGAGCGTCACTTGACAAGAAGAAAGGTGCTAAGGGGTTAAGGAAGCCAGAGACTTCATCTACTTCATCCTCCCTCAGGCTATTTAAGTGTACTTTCAATCATGTGAGGAAGTAAGATGTTGGCCAGATGCACTTTTGCCCAGAGGGACTCCCCCATGTGCTGAGCTTATTGGAAGCTACTTTATGCACTGTAGTTTAATTGTCTTAACAGATACCACTTACTGAATACGTTCCCAGGAATCTACAGGCACTGTGCATGATCTTATTCCTTCCAACAACTCTATGAAGTAGATGCTAATACTACTCCGAGTTTACAGATGAGGAATTGACAGGGAGATTTAGTTACCAAGGCCAATCAACTATTAAGTAGCAGCAGAGGATTCAGATGGAAGCCTGGATGTCACAAATCCATTCAGGCTCTAAATTCCCGCAAGATGCTTTCTCCTCCCAAAACATCCATAGTAAGACTGGGTGTTGGATTTAATTTTTAACTTGTATATGAGGGTGCTATAGACTGAATGTTAGTGTTCCCTCACAAGTCATATGCTAAAACCTAATCCCAATGGGATGGGATTTGGAGGTGGGACCTTTGGGAGGTGATTAGGTCATGAGGGTAGAGCCCTAATGAATGAGATAGTGTCCTTATAGAAGAGGCCCCAAAGGGCCCCCTTGCCCTTTTCCGCCAGGTTAGGACATGGCAAAAAGAAAGCTATCTATGAACCAGGATGCAGGCTCCCACTGGACACCAAACCTGCCAGTGTCTTCATTTTGCCTCCAAAACTATGAAAACAAATTTCTGTTGTTTATGAGTCCACCAGTCTGTAGTGTTTTTGTTATAACAACCTGAATGGACTAAGACAGGGCTTTGCCACTTTTCTCCTAAAATTGTCTCCAAAATTTGTAGAGAACAATGTTCTCATTTGTTCATTTTTCCATGACATGTTTTTCTCTACTGTTTGTTAAAGAGAATTTCTTAAATTAATCAAGTATAACCACATGCTTTCTCACATTTCAGTATCAAGCAAAACATCAGAGAGAGGGCTTTTTTTTCCATATTGATGCAACTTTGCTGGTAAATTAAGATAAGAATACTTGTTAGATGCTTCTGGTGTCTTTACTAAAAATATTTCAAAACAAAATCAGTACAGCAAGAATGAATTTGAGAACCTTACTGAGGACCAAGGATGCTAAGGTTGGGAGATGCACTGCAGAAAATCTCATCTCTTTTCCCAGTTTCCAAACTCAAGGATCATAAAGCCTTAATACTGGCAAGCAGGAGGTCTCAAGCTAATGGTACCAGAGTGGCATAAGTTGTCGCTTTTAATGATTGACCTTATTATTATTATTTTTGAGAGAGAGAGCACATAGTCAAGTGAGTGGGGGAGGAGTAGACAGAGAGGGAGAAAGAGAATCCCAAGCATTGGCTGAGGGGATCAAATCTCACAACCTTGAGATCATGACCTGAGCCAAAGTCAAGTCAGAGGCTTAACTGGCTGAGCCACCCAGGTGCCCCTGCTTTTAATGAGTGACTTTAAATGAAATGTTAATTCTCAAAAGTTTACTCTCTGAATGTGTTAAGTATCCTGATCTCAGAAATGGAAAGCCAAGTCAACAGAGCCATCGAGAGGATAGGGGAATGCCAACATTACAAATTGAGTTAGCACGGAAAAGGAAGAAGAAAGGGGAGGTGAAAAAAACGGGGGCAGGGGAGCGGTAAAATTACACTAAAGCTTAAAAACCTAATATGTTTTATTACATAAAAGCATAATGCTATATACTCTAACATAAAGTAAAATAATTAGTCATCCATTTAACCCGGTTTCAAAACAGACTCATGCTACATTTTGAAATGTGTTGGAACAATTGATCACTTCATTTAAATTACTGTCGGGGCACTTTCAAGTACTGTAGTGAAGGATTTCCTACCAATCACTATCTATGATCTCTGCTCTGCTTTCCGGGCCTAAAATTAACATGTCTTTGTGAATACTTTCATCACTACCACTGGCTCTGCCCAGGCTGCACCCTCATAATCTTCAGTTTGCTAAAGTGGTTTTTTCTGTTGCTCCTCCAGAGCCTTCCACATCATTTCCTTCAGGGCTTTTGCATATATTTTTTTTTTCTCTCTTCATAGAGACTTTCTTTTTCTATGCACTTCTGCAGGGAACATCAATATTTGGTCATAAAACTAGAGATCTCTACTATATTAACCTATCATTGACCTCCCCCCCCACCAAGTTTTAACACATTTCCATTTAGTACTTGTTGAGCTAGTAAAACTGGGCACCTAATTCTACTTTTGAACAGCATTTTTTCTGAACCTTGATCTCCCTCTTTAGTTTCTTATGTGGTAAAAATGGCAAGAGCATTTTAAAAGTTACTCCCAAACCTAATCTGATGAAGTAGGCACCAGTCTTAGCAAGTAAATGCAACTCCTGGAAATTGTTTCCATGGAGTGGCAGCGATTATGGCTGCAAAATGCAGTATGAGCAATGAGTTTTTTCACCAAGGACTCTCAAGTTGCTATGTCTTTGTATAGAGGCCATGCTTAAAAAATATTACCTTGCTCTTTGCTTGAAAACTCAAATATAAATAAAAAACTTTTAACCTTGCTTTGACTTTTTAAGCAGAACATTTTTGTGCAGAATTTCACGAGAGGTGATGTTTATGGGAAGAAAAATATAACTGCAAAGAATTGTGGTAAAAAGAAGGGAAAAAATGGAAAATAATCTTTTGAAATCATTGTTAATTCTTACCATTATTAGGACAAGCTTTTATGAGGAACAACTCAGGAGAAAACCTCAAACTAGTATCCAATTGCACCAAAAATGAGGTTTTATATAAATTATGTACAAGACTTCACAGAGAATAGATTCTAGAGATTGGGGGGACATATTAGAGGTCAATTTCCAAAGGATGAAGGTCCTTTTGAGGGTACTGGGTACAGTAGATATTTTAGGACATGGTAATTGTTTTGAGCATGAAAATGAGTGGTGAAATGAATGTGAAAAAATGATTAACACTCTAAATCTAGGGAAAGCTGAGAGAATGGGGAGCAATGATAACTAGTAAGTTCAGAGTGTGTATTTCATAGAGAGAAATGGAGATAAACTGTACCAGTGAGTAGAAACCAGTTATCAATGGCCTTGCACACCAGGCCTCACAGGGGACCTCTGAAGTATTTTGAGCAGGGAAATAACCTGAGCAAAACTTAAGACAATTCCTCTGGGCATGTACTTCAGAATGCATTGGGAAAGAGACAGGCTAGAAGAAGGGAATCACTTAGGAAGTGATCCAAATAATCTAGGCAACAGGTATTAAGAGCCTAACTTGAGTAGGGGAAATAGGTATTCAAAGATGGAAACCTAAGTATAAGACATCATTCCCTTTTCCAACCCGGTACTTATTTTTGCCTCCATTCTTTTGTTCACATTGTCTGTCGTTCCCCCATCAGCTCTACAAGTGTGGATTCTGTACGTCCTTCATGAGGCCATTCCAATTCTTCTATTCTTTCTCTGAGTTTCTACATTTTTTTCTACCTTTGCCTCAGAGCCAATTATCATTAATTCTATCTTGTATCATAATTATCTCTGTTCACCTCTTATTTCGGCTACTATTAGTTCCTAGGAGACTGAGATCACCTTCAAACAGCCTCCTGGCTAGACCAAGATTTCAGTATAAAGGTGACAGAGTATTTGCTCATGTATAAGGTGATAGAACTTGCAGTGTATACTTGGTGGGTAGTCAAAGAATAAAAAGCAAGAGTTTCAAAGGTGGAGGGATATTTTTTTAACGTAAAATCTGAAATCTGATTCCACGTCTCTAAGAGGTAAGGGAAAGTGAAAATAATTGAATTTAGTGATTATTTTATCACATGTGACCTTCCAATGGACAGTTTTATAGAGAAGACATTATGACATCAGAGAGGGTGCTCCAGTGTCAAGGGCTATCAGGTATGTTTGTGTAGCTACATACCAAATGCATTCTCATTTCTTCCATTTACCAGCATATTTGGTTCACTGCTATTGAAAAGATACCTGAAGTTGCACACCAGCAACTCACGAGGTACAATTTATGAGGTAGGAATGATTTTCACATAGACTTTACAATATTGTTTTTAAACATTTTTGCATTGAACTAACATAATACTGCTGGGGTATACCGGGTATAATGCAAAGTAGCACAAACAAAATCAATGATTCACAGCACTTTGCTGTGAGGGAAACAATTTATGAGGCATTATTAAAGACAGTAAGGTTATTAATATCTCACTAGAAATTGGAAAAAAATGAAAACATATACTCCCTTCACACATGGTAAATTGTTTTGCTACCACCTACACATTGGCATTTGATCACTCAATATTTAATGAGTGCCTGTTGTGTGCTAAACGACCTTCTAGAATACACAGCAGTGACAGTTGGGGTGGAGGTAGTTATAATACAATAGATTCTTGTAGCACATAGACATAGATACTCAAAAGCCTCACAGTTATACAAGAAAAAAAAATTCAAAGAGTTGGAGAACATTTTCCAGAGCAGGAAATCACAAAAAGGACAGGAAACTATAGTAAAAACTATGAATTTGCACTGAAGGAGCACACAGCAGAAAAATAGTAGGGGCCATCTGGGAGGATGAAAACATTCCTCATGAAGAAATACATTTGGAATTAGGCTTTCAGAAAATGAAGGTCAGTGAAGCTCTTACTGGTTCAAAAAACTAGCAAAAGTTAGTCCAACTGGTTAAGTCAACTTTTTAAAGTTCACTGTGGTAGAACTAACCTCATTTGACCCAGTTAGTTTCACAGGTCATTTTAATCCCACCCAGGAGGCCCCACATTGTAGCAAGTGCACTAGTCACATAAAGATTGTTCCAAGACTCATAACATTTTTGAGAAAATACTCAAAGTTCAATCCTCCACTGGATGGGAGAGTTAACATTTTTTTATATCCAAAAAGTAGGATTAACTCTAACTGGGAGGAGACAGAGAGTACACAAGAGTAGATAACTTAAAAGAGAAGTGTGTTATAAAGAAACAAGGACCCGGGGCGCTTGGGTGGCTCAGTCAGTTAAGTGCCCGACTTCAGCTCAGGTCATGATCTCACAGTTCGTGGGTTCGAGCCCCACGTTGGGCTCTGTGCTGACAGCCTAGAGCCTGGAGCGCTTCAGATTCTGTGTCTTCCTCTCTCTCTGTCCCTTCCCCACTTGCACTCGGTCTCTGTCTTTCTCTTCCTCAAAAATAAATAAACATTAAAAAAAAGAGAAAGAAACAAGGGCCCAACGAGGGGAAAGTTGGATTGGGCAGTTGATGGAGAACCTCCATTGCACCTGACATTCTTAAAAGAGGGAAAGAAAGCACTAAGAAAAATTATTTGAATAATAGTATGAAAGCCAAAGACCTCTCCTGCCTCTTTGTTTAGGTATGCAAATATGCAAAGCATGGACAAGCATTGAGTTTGTAAAAGGAAGAAGTAATACCAGTAATTATTAAACCCCAGGGTTAATGCAGGCTCAGATGATGCTGAGACAAACATCACTTAGTTAAAAGTTGAAGTCAACTGGAGACTTATGACAGATAGGAAATGAAAGTGAGCCCTGCAAAGGAGGTTGTTGATAGGATCAATTCTAACATGCAAATGATTATATAAAAAAAATCTAAGAACTCAGCAAGAATTCATGAAATCAATTCATTTTCTGTTTGTGGATATATGAGATTCTTGACAGACTAAACTTATTTTATGTTTCTGTGTTTATTTTAGTTATTTTCCACCTCCCAAGCATGTGACCTGGAGCTATATGACTTTTCTAGTCTTAGCTGTTGAAGAGCAACCACTATGTGACTTATTCCTGCTTTTCCTCACATGTTCCTCAAAGTCTTCCATCCAAAGAGTCCCAAGTAAATGGTGAGAAGACAAAGCCATCGAAAGGAAACAGATCCCTGGGGACATACACAATATAATGAGGGAGTTGTTGCTTAATCAGATAGTTGGAGAGAGACCAAAGGTAGTTTTTTTAGGCAAATGACCAGCACAACATTGAGCACCGATAAGTGGTGATTACCTCCAGGAAGGAGGTAGAAACTAGCATCTGATAATTTGAAGATACCTAGGCAGGTAATGTGGTAGTTAATAGCAGAAGTTCAACCACAGGGATGATCTCACCACTTTGGATAAATCAACAACAACAACAAAAAGATGAAATCTTCAATCCTGGAAAAGACTTTTCATCCCAACAGCAGTTTAGAAGAATAAAATTCCATTGTAGAAATTGAACTAGAATGTTAAAAATTAAGATTTTGAAGCCCATACACTGGAGGTAGATCTCTAAATCACAATAAGGCTGACAGAAAGCTACAACTTCAAGCCACCAGACAAGAAACAGATTACACTCTGAACCTTCTGACAGTAATAATAATTATCATTAGTTAGTAATACCATAATTATTAAGTACTTTACCTGAATCTTATTTAATCCTCAAATAAACCTATATGATAGGCATTATCTTTATTTCCATAAGAAAGGCTAACTCACTCAAATTTACACAGCTAGTATGTAGCCAGAAAAAAAAAAAAAAAACAGTTCTTAAAATAGTATCTTTTTTCACACGCTTAAGGGCCAAAGGATGATTCAGGCCAAGAGCTGAGCTTGTTGTAACAACACTCCTTCTCCAAATTCTTCCAGGACAGAAAAGGCCACTACTGAGTAGGTCTGGCTTCCAGGATAAGTTACTCCCAGTATAATAGAGTTTTTAGCTCCTGTTCTCACAAACCTTTTTTGTGAAAAATAAAACCTTCTTGTAATAAATAAAACCCCAGTATATGGGGCGCCTGGGTCGCTCAGTCGGTTAAGCGTCCGACTTCAGCCAGGTCACGATCTCGCGGTCCGGGAGTTCGAGCCCCGCGTCAGGCTCTGGGCTGATGGCTCAGAGCCTGGAGCCTGTTTCCGATTCTGTGTCTCCTTCTCTCTCTGCCCCTCCCCCGTTCATGCTCTGTCTCTCTCTGTCCCAAAAATAAGTAAACGTTGAAAAAAAAAAATTTAAAACCCCAGTATATAAATATATCCCCACATCTACTCCCATCAAGGGTTTCTCTGGAATATACACTTCAGTCGAAGCATTCTCAGATATACCAATTCCCTTGAGTCATTTAAAATATATTAAATTTGAGAGTAATTCTCATGCACAACTGTGGCGTATCTCTGCAGATGTTTTTATTGCTGCAATATAGGCAGTCCTAATAAAATAGGAGTGAAATGTTCAAGTCAGTGACTTAGGGTAATACAATTCTGGTCATTCTATTATAATAGCCCAGAGCTAGAAGAGTCTTCACACAATAAAATGATGATATATTCATCAATATTCTTTGGGTGAAATCTAACTCTCCCCTTATTTAAGTGATAAGTGAACCTCTGGGTTCTCAGAACTAACAAATACCCACCTACACTCTGGCTTCCACATATCTGTGTCCTAAAGCTCAAGTTTTATCGTCAGTATTCCGTTTCTCTCTCTTTTCAACCTTTAGCTTCAATTTTTTTAATTTTCACTTTCCTCTTAGGCAGGCATTCTTCATAAGGTAGCTTCATGGCAGCTCAAATCTAACACTCAACCAGTGTAGCAAAATCAGCATAAGTTGACTCCTTCGTTCACTCAATACATGTGACTACATGTATCTGTGTACCAGACTTTTGCATTCATTCAACATATGTATGTTGAGTGCCTATTGTGTACCAGCACTGCTCTAAATGCAGAGAGATCATGAAGATGGGAAAATTTCTGCCCTTATATTGCCTTTTCTAGATCTAGAATTTGTTACAACAGTCACAAGTCTGAGTACTATTACAGGGGCTTGAATAATATGGCCATCTATGCATCAATCATTATGCCCTGGGGGAATGGAATGCTCTCATTCACCAGACTGAGACTCATATTCATGCTTAAAGAAGGGCAGATAAGATCAGTAATGCTCAAATCACCTTAAGACTGAGGAAGCAGGGGCGCCCAGGTGGCTGTCGGTTGGACATCCGACTTCAGCTCAGGTCACGGTCTCACTGCTCATGAGTTTGAGCCCCGTGTCAGGCTCTGTGCTGACAGCTCAGAGCCTGGAGCCTCCTTCAGATTCTGTGTCTCTCTCTGTGTCCCTCTCCTGCTCACACTCTCTTTCTCTCAAAAATAAATAAATGTTAAAAAAAAAATTAGAAAAAAAAAGTAAAGAAAAGAAAGAATGAGGAAGCAGTTGTTTTCTAAAAAGGAATTAGGTGCTTTTACCCAACAACAAATGTGAACCTGGGGGAAGAATTTTTAAATTAAAACTCCAAAATCCAAATTCAGGAAATATCCCCTGTAAACAAACAGAATTTGCTCAGACAGGAGTAAATTAAAATCATAGTCAAAGAAACTTCAAGAATCACCAGATGTAGATGTACCCTCATTTGGTCAATGAGCACTGGTAGGAAAACGGTCTTCCAATAAAGACTACATTGGATGTAGTTGCACTTCTATGAATCATAACTATCTGCAGTCCTTGTCTGAATATAAGGTTCATTTATGCACAGAATCTGAACATCCACCAAGTCAATAGCTCTGGGCTATGGGTATTTTCTTTCCATGGATGATGAAAGGTATGTTCAATCTTGTTTTACCCCAGGTGAGTAGAGCTCATGTTATTAGTGACTGAGGCCTCAGGCTTGACAATGTATAAAATTTACTTTGCTCCTTTTTGTCATGGAAGAAAAACTGCCCCCTCTGCTTTGGGAAAATTGATTCAAAATTTGTTGGTCTAATGACGATGCCAGCTCAGAAGGTAGTAACTGAGGTGTATTTTCTAATGAAGTTTTACCTTACGTTTTTTCCAACAGTGTTACGGTACTTGGATGTTTATTTTTTCTTAATGTGGTAGAAAGCCAAATGATAGATGATAGATATGGGTGTGTATGTATAAATATTTAAGAAGCAAAATTATTAGAGACCTAGGACATGGAAGTTAAGACTGTAGATTCTGTAACTAAATTGCTTAAGGTAACATCATGACTCGGACATTAACCTACTAAAAGATTTTGAGCATGAAATGTCTGAGACAATTTTTCATCAGAAAATGAGAATACTCACATAAGATTTTTGTGCATATTAAATACATTAATATATGTCAAGACTTAGAACAATGGCTGATAGGTAGCTAATATTCAATAATTTTAATCATCATCCTCATACTAAGGATGCCTTCTGCTGCACATAATAGGATTCTCAACTGAAGCTGATCCAATTATCATTAGTACTGTTCACCAAGTATTTTTGATCATTCTTCTTTAGGTGCATAAGTCATAACTGTACCTCCTTACCCTCTTGTGGGTGCTACTGTGTGACCAGTTCTGGGAGGTTAGTTGTGACTAGAAATGGTATGCATCACTTCTGGGCTAGAGTATTTAATAGCTGATAAGAGACCATCCAGAACTCACTCTTCCTTCTGGAACTGAATCCAGCCCTTTTGGAGCTGTGTCTGCTCCATGAATCCAGATCTTTGAGTAACTACAACAACAGAAGCCCTGTTGACTCACAAAGACCTCCAGCATGAATGAGAAATAAGCCTTTGTTTTTAATTCTTGAGACTTTGGATTGTTTGTTACTGCTGCATAATCTAACTTATCCTGACTGATATAGGCAACTTACACAATGAAGCATTTAAGGGTCTCAGATAAAATTAAATCTTGGCATAGGCAGTTCCAGAACTAGTTTGCGGTTTAAGCCAGTAACTTTAAATAACTCTGAAGCAAGAAGCTGAGCTTTCCTTGTCCTTCACTGCATAACTGAAAGATATTTATGACAGCTCCAAACATCACATACATAACAATCCAATAAAGTAGTGGGATGGTGGGGAGAAAAGGCAAAAGGAGTCTTCTCCTTTCAGTACTATCTCTATATCTGGGAGGAAAAAAAATTCCCAATAATCTCCTATGGATTCCCCTTGTACAGTATCAGAAGTCCTGCCTTTTATGCCCAACATCAGACAAATCAGTGACAATGAGAAAAGAAATTATAAAACTGACTTAATCCAATCATCATTCATCCCATAGATCTGGAAAAAGGGCCTACTCTTCTTGAGTGTACTAATGGCTGTGTGGTATCTGAACAAAAGCAGTGTTTTCTTAGTGAAAAGTGAAAAAGAATGGCTGTTTGTCTAAGCAACCAAGAGTATCTTTCACAAGAGTAATGGCCTTCTACAAGACTTCTTTTCTTCTTTAAAGTGAGATTCTCGGGGCGCCTGGGTGGCGCAACAGTCGGTTGAGCGGCCGACTTCAGCCAGGTCACGATCTCGCGGTCCATGAGTTGGAGCCCCGCGTCAGGCTCTGGGCTGATGGCTCGGAGCCTGGAGCCTGTTTCCGATTCTGTGTCTCCCTCTCTCTCTGCCCCTCCCCCGTTCATGCTCTGTCTCTCTCTGTCCCCCCAAAAAATAAATAAACGTTGAAAAAAAAAAATTTAAAGTGAGATTCTCCCTGTATGTGCAACTGTTCCAGGAGAGGATTTTCAGTCTCCTGAGAAGACCCTGGAGTATACTGCTAAATCGCTCTGCTTGCGTATTACAGTGGATAATATGGATTTCTACATAGATTTGCTCAGCCATGTTATTAGACACCTAATAATTTAGTGTACACTTAAATATGTTAATAGAGAGAATGTGTTACATGAATTAGCTAGATTATGATTATCCCACCTTTAAGCAGTTCTTGAATTAAAACCTATGCCTAGAATAAAAAATGAATAGTGGCTTACTTTGTTCTGAAGTGAAAGATGTAGGAAAAGAAGAGTTTACCAGGGACTGAGGATGATCTACTCTGCAACCCCCTTGTGGCTTTGAAAAATGACACAATCTGTGGTTTGAAAGCATGGCTTCCAATTAAAAGCTAAAAGCAAATGACCACCATGTCTTTGCATAACATGCAGAAGACAAGAGAAACAGCAAAACAAAAACCACCTTCTGGCACACATTTCCCTTCGTACTATTTGCAATTCCAATTTTTATTAGCACAGGTGTATCTAATTGCCTCTGAATATTAGAAAACAAACCCATTCAGTATTGAAAATAGGAGCCCAAAAAGGAATCTCAGACTTTGTTGGTCTGCAGAATGCCAAAACTACTGACTCATTTTAATATATCCAGGATCTTTAAAAAATAAAAAATTCTTTGTTATTGTGCTTGCTTGCTTTGAGAATGGCATTTAAGTTATCAAACCATCACCTTCTCAAACGCAATGACTTCTAAGTTGTTTGTGCTAAAATTACAAGAATTCTACTGAATATTTTGATCAAATATAGTGATAGAAATGTGTTTTTCTCATGCTATGCTTCCAGGATCTTTAAAACAAGTTGAGTCAATAAATCCAAAACTTTTTTTTTTTAATACTGACAGAGCAACACTAGTATTAAGAGTATGTGGTTTTTCTGGGGCGCCTGGGTGGCTCAGTCGGTTGAGCGTACGACTTCGCTCAGGTCATGATCTCACGGTCTGTGAGTTGGAGCCCCGCATCAGGCTCTGTGCCGACAGCTCAGAGCCTGGAGCCTGCTTCAGATTCTGTGTCTCCCTCTCTCTCTGGCCCTCCCCCCATTCATGCTCTGTCTCTCTCTGTCTCAAAAATAAATAAATGTTAAAAAAAATTTTTTTTTAAAAAAAGAGTATGTGGTTTTTCAAAAGTTTATTAACAGTAAGAATCCTTCCAAAAAGTTAATGCTAATTAATTACTCTGCCTGATGCCAAAGCAAAACGCTGCCCACTCAAACTTATCAATCCTTCTCATTTATCCTACACTTGAATTGTATTCTGAGTAGCAATATTTGGAACGCTTTGTACACAATATGAGGATATTGTATATTTCCCTGTATATATCCATGAATCACATTTAAATTAACTTAAGAAGTCTCAAAGCTTGTTACCATAAACTAGTACTCTCTTAAGTGGAGACCATTTTACTAACAAAAATAGTTTCCAGTAATTTGCTAGGAGAATTTCTGTGTGGCCATGGCCAAGATAAATGACCTTGAAGATTTAGAGCAATGAAGATAATTTTGTAAAATTTTACATCAACATATATTTAGCCACATGTATCAACACTGAATTTTACCTGAAACTAAAGAAAATGTATCAAAGATGACAATAACTCACTTTCAACCTTGTAGACAAAGGTATATTAAGTGGGATGCAGAAAAATAGCCAATCCCTATCCTTCTAAAACTGTAGATTAGCATGTTTGATAGCTGGAAGCTTGGTGTTGATGATTCACATTCATGTATTGAGGTTAACTGACATGCTTGTCTCGTGGCTAATACTAACTAAATATATTTATCATCTTGCCAGTGGTTATTACAATGAGGTCACATTTCTGGTGCAAAACAAACAAAACCTAGGAATCTATCATTGTCACCCCACTAGAACAATACCATTAAAGTGAACCAAAAAAGAAAGGAAAGCATCTCAGCTTTAACCTCAAATACTTTTAGAAATAGATATTTGTAGCCATATCCCTTCTCATACACTGGGTTATGGCCTTGGAAGTGAAAATCCTTTGCTGTACATAGTGGGTCAAAAAGGTAGGAAGCAAACTGACTCAAATGATTTAAGATGCATCTCAGTGGTATTTGCATTTTTTCTTCTGATGCTTACCATTTTAATTCCCTAAGGGCAAAACTCCTAAAAGGAGAAAAAAGACCAACTTCTTTGATGAAGCCAGTTAAGCAGTTAATGTAAAAAGAGATTATTTTGTTTTGCTATAAAAATGAACAAGATATCTCATTCTCAGCAGACAAGCAACTTAAAGTACACAGTTGGTTTTTTTTTTACATATCCCTACAGATTGCACATTTAAGAACACTAAAGAATAATGATTCTGATTTATTTGGTTTCGAAATGATTGTGACGGTGTTAGAAGGCAGAGTTTCATGTTTGTTTTCTCTGATTTAACATCTTTAATTTCAAACAGTCCAAATGAAATAAGAATGCCAACGACAAGACATGGAGTGGGGGGAGGCTGCCTCAAAGTGTCACTAATTTTTTTAATGTTTGTTTATTCTTTAGACAGAGACAGAGTGCCAGTGGGGGAAGGGAAGAGGAAGAGAGGGACACAGAATCTCTAGAAGGCTCCAGGCTCTGAGCTGTCAGCACAGAGCCCAACGTGGGGCTCAAACTCATGGACTATGAGATCATGACCTGAGCCTAAGTCAGATGCGTAAGGGACTGAGCTACCCAGGCACCCCCAAAGTGTCACTTTTGTAAACTGTGATGGTCCTTCCAAGGATACAGGGTATGACTGCTATACTACATAGAATACATATAGCATGGATTTCAGGGCATGTGGGATGTCTCAGGCATCCATGTCAGGGCATGTGGGTAATTTGGAAGACAAATCACATATGGTACACTTACTACTCTGCTGTGATTTTGACATCAAGTCATTTTGACTCTAACCAATGAAATTCAAAGAACTGGTAGGATTTTGCTATGATGTGTACTGTAATTCTCTTATGAATAAAAAGTTAAATCTAAAAACTTCACAAGAAGACGCTTATGTAAAAACATAAAGAAATGAACAGGAATAAAAAACAGCTGGTTTCATATAGAGGTTACCTCTTGGGAAGAGAGAACACAATGCAATCAGAGGTGGCCAAAGGTGGCCTTGGCAGTTACTTATAATCTTTGAGCTCTTCAGTTTAGTGGGTGGTAAATGGACATCACACTGTATTCCTTTTGCTTAAGTTTTAATAATAATCTTCAAAAGAATTAATCAAGTCCATGTGGTGAAATGTGAAAATTAATAACAAAAAAACTAAGTACAAAATTGTATGAGTTGTGAAGCCAACTCCAAACATGTGTATACAGATGGGGACAAGAGGGAAAAACATGAAGTGACTTGTTAAAGTGGTAAAATTATGAGACATTTGTGCAGAAATTAATGAGAGGTGATTTGAAGGTTTGGTAATCAAGAAAGGGAAAATATAACCTGGGGAAAATTGAAGCTTCTTTCACATGAAACTAAGGAAATTTCCATAGCAATCAATTTAAATATCCAGTATGCAGTTTACCCTTAAACAACATGGGAGTTAGGGGCACCAACACCCTGCCCCAACTCCTACACAGTTGAAAACCTACCATAGCTTTTGACTTACCAGAAACATAACCACTAATGGCTTTCTGTTGGCTGGAAGCCATACCGATAACATAAACAGCCAATTAACATACTGTGTATATGCATAATATACTATATTCTTACAATCAAGTAAGTAGAAAAAAATGCTAAGAAAATCATCAGGAAGAGAAAACACATTTACAGTACTATTAAAAAAAAATCCACATATAAGTGAACCCACACAGTTCAAACTGGTGTTGTTCATGGCTCAACTTTATAACTAGTTTGAACCTGGGCTTTCTCTTCCTCTTCTCTGTACTCACCAAATCATTTTACATTTTCCAATTAAAGAAAAACACTCCTTTGGTACGCACATCTAGACTTTATATTTATAGTGATATAAGAAAATATAATTCCGAGCTCTAAATTTAAAATAAGGTGAAAACACATTCACAGTATTAAACATTACAAACAATAACTGACATTATACTGAATTTCCTGTTTACTGCATATTCTGAATTTGGTACAGCCTAACATCTATAGGCTTAGAGCTTAAATTAGGCATGTAAAATAAGACAATGATGAAAGAAATTTCTCACCTCTGTCATAGCTATGCCATTAAAAAGCTCAGCTTTTTCTAAAGGGACTTGATTATGTGGAGACACCACAAGACAAAGGGCAAAGACACCTCAGAAGGATTTAGAAATACCTATTTTTCCTACCAGCATTTGAAGCCAGAAAGAACCAAACTTGCTGAACCTAATTTGCAAGATTTTCCTTTGTTTAAATTTCACTGTTCCTTATTTCCCATGGCCTTGGAAAATTTCAAATACAGCACTGTTTTGATAAAACTCAGAAGAACCTCTAATTTATCTACTGTTGTTCTGTTGAATTTATTTTGATCAATTTCAGTCAAGCTCTCTTGGTTGCTTTGAAATTGAAAAGTACTCTGAATATCTTGTCATGATTGGTTAAAGTAAATAAGCAGTTAGAGAAAAGGGCTATTTCATTGAACTTCAAAGAAGACTTTAAAGACTTTGCTGTTGTTCTTTGGCCCTTGATGATAATGCAGGCAGTCATAAAATTACAGAAATATTCTGTCTGAAAAGACACTTTTATCGGTGGCATACTTCACATTCATGCACCCCAAAAAACAAGATGCTTCCTCAGAGAACCATAAATACAATTCCATTTTGATATAGTGCCATTCTAATAAGAAATTCAGATCTATGGAATCAAAGTTATTATAGTAACCAGTATTTTCAAATCTGTCCTAATACCCACAAAGTGACATCAACTTCTTACGCTTCATGAACTCTGGGCCAGTTAAAATGAACTGTAAAATAACATTCTTTTGTGGCAATCCCATCTTTCTCAACTAAAATTCTGCCTTGTGCCTAGGATAATGCCCAGCAGTGAGGATCTTACCTTTCCCAGCTCTGAACTTTCGTGGCTGAGGTCTTGCGGCTCAATCTCATTTTGTTCTTCTGCACCTGCACTCCTCACTCAGTGATTGAATCTATTCAACGGCTGAAATTCAGAACCCTTCCATTTCTATATGAGTGTTAGAATACTGTCGTAAGGAAAATTTTAATATTCTGTTCGTATAGAAAAGTCTGTTTTTCCACAGACCTATGTCTCAAGCCATTCTGTTAGAGAAGGATAATTCTATTAAAATATCTGGCCATATTATGAGACTAAAGGATGGAGACTTATCTGGAACTCATTGAAAACTGCTAAGCATGGCTCATGGGTCACCTCACTTCTGGGACCTGAGCAACCTCTGGCATTCCTCCAGTCTAACCCCAACCAGATCTGACATTGTTTTAGGGGGTTACAAAGGCCAGAGTGCTCCATATTCTCATACTACCATGCAGGTTCCTCAAACAGCATGAGTATACTTTAAAGCCAAAGACTTAAAACCCAGTAAAGACACCGTAAGTGATGGCCAGGCATGAAAAACAAAACTGCCTGCTAATCTTCATTGCCTATAAGACTTAACCATTTATGCCACATCTGCTCTCTTTAAAACTGTTTCAATATGCATTAAGTTCTCAAGAGATTTCTACCTACCTCTCTGCCTCCACTATTTTCAATCTCTTTTTCTACACTCTGTTTATTTCCTCTCACTCTTCCTTCTCAGAAAATAGAGAACATGTTCTTAAATGTCATCTAAGTCTAGGACTTAAGTATCTTCTTTATTTTATGCCGGATTAACTTCAGATTGTCTATATTCTTTCCAACTCGTAGAAGTTACATTGGGTCAATTTTCTTTTACTTTAAATTTTAGAGAGGCAAATAGAACACAATCTTTAGAGGAAACCCAGAAGGTTTCTCACACTTTTATTCTTTGGGTCTAATCATTTAAAATATGTTACCAAGAAATACTTTTATCTTGCCATTTGGGACAACATGGATGGTCTTAGAGTAATGAGGCCGAGCAAACTAAGTGGGACAGAGAGACAAATAGCATATGATTTCATTTATACGTGGAATCTAAAAAAACAAATGGACAAACGAATGGACTCACAGATACAGGAAACCAATTGTTGGTTACCAGAAGACAGATAGGTTGGATGGGGAAGAGGATTAAGAGATACAAACTTCCAGGTAATAAGTCATGCAGATGTAACATAAGCATACGTAATATTATCGATAATATTGTAACATCTTTCTATGATAACAGATGGTGACTAGACTTATCATGGGGATCATTTTGTAATATATAAAAATATTGAATCTCTCCGCTGTACACCTGGAATGAATGGGATATTGTATGTCAATTATATTTCAATAATACTTTTAGAACAAAAAAATATTAAATTTTAGAAAAGAATTTGATATCTATTTCTTATTATCTAAAATGGGAAAAGAGTTAGCCTTTTTTAACCCCATGTATGTGCCAGGTATTCAGATGTATCATCTCATGTAATTCTCACAATTATTATTCTGGTGTTATTCCCACTTTTCATGTAGAGACATCAAGGCTCAAAGAAAGCAAAGACCCACTGAATTTTAAACTCTGGGTTGATCCCAAACCTCTCATACCTTGTAGTACACCAGGATGAATTAAACTAATACATCACATTATAATTGATTCGCTAGGATTTTACTGTTTTCAGTATTTAATTTCACATTTATTAAAGTTCACACGTAAGCACTTAATTTAAAGGCTCTATGAGGTCAATGAATCCAAATCAACTGTGATCTTGAAAGGCTAATCCTTAATGTGTTGGTTTATAACAATGACAAAATAATCATGTTTCAGCCATTTGAGAAACTTATTTTCCATTACTATATATTGATTATGATTCTGATCAGTTGTATTAAAAAGACTTCTCTTTATACTTTGCTTCCCCCCCCCCCAAGGAGTCTGTTTTATAGCATATTTGGACTTGTGCCTAGAAAAATACAAAAGCACTCAAAATAAACTATTTATTCCATCTTTCTGAAGAAAAAGAAGCTTCTCCTATCTAACTCCAACCTCATGACTCTTCTCTGGTGTTTTTCCAGCCGTAGGTGTTAGCATCTGCTGTTGTAGAATCTTTGATTTTGATTGGTAGGGGCTGGGATTAGGATTAGAACCAAGACCGTTTTTTACCTTAACTATTCTATCATCCTACCACATGTCCAACTCCACAGATCACTGGTACTTTATGGAAGAATGTTCATCTTAATTATTCATCTTAACTATTTTCACCTTCATAGTTGACATTGTACCTGAAATTCTCACTCATATAACCCTTAAATAGAGCAACTGACACCCTTCTCATAATGTAGGAACATGAAGACGTCAACTGCTTTCTCTGCCACCTTTGAGAACGGCTGCACCTAGCGTGCTTCAGCTCTTCTGGAAACGTGCTGCACCCCTCCTACTGTTTGCCACCTCTCCTCCCCATTTCACTATTTACATGGCTGCTCAGAGATAATCAGAAAAAATGCCAAAGAACAAAATAGCCCCAAACAGCTTCCCCAGACTCCATTCTCTGTTCTCCCTCTCTTTACTCCCCCACATACCAAGTAGGCATAAAGCAGGGCACAGAGGAGGTGGAGTAAACGGAAAAAAGAAAACCAAGGCATGAGCCAGCACCTTGTGCTTCACGGACTGAAGTGAAGCTTGAAACACAGTATTGATGGAGGGAGCTGAGCTAGGTTAACTTAAACACAGGGTTACTTACTGCTTCTTTTGCAATGCCCAAAGAATGCTTTCTGAAGGTTCATGCCATTTGTCTCAAATGTATGGTTGGACTTCAAAGAACACTGACTAAAGAAATGATTTAGAGCAATCGATTGCCACTTATATGTCAATGTGCTGTCCTTCTGAGGTCTGCTGTAAGCTTTTCAACAGGAGAGAATATTCTCCATTTCTTGGTTGTTTTTTTCTCAAGACCCTTCTTCTGATCTATTTTATGTTAAGTGCTTCTATTTTTTTTCCCTTTCTGTCCATCAATAAAGTAAACATTTTTTTTCAGAGAGAATAGTGCGACCCTCAGTCACAAAGATTACTCTCAGCAGCCTATTAAATTCTCCTTTTTTTACCCTTTCACTTAAAAGCAGTAAGATGATCTTCAAACAGAAGATTTTACATTGCTTGAAAGGCATTTGCCTGAATATGTTAAGTAATGAATCCACTATCATTTTTCAAGGAATCTTAAGAGGCCACTGGTATAGCAAGATAATTATATTTCTTACAGGCAGTATCTGGATCTAGTGATTCTCTAAGGATATAAACATATTATTTGTATAGTAACCTGGTTCTTAACTTTGATGGTTACATAAAAGTAAAGTACTTAAGAAAAACAAAACAAACAAACAAACAAAAACCCACAGCTATTGCTTCTTGTAAGTTTCATAGTTTTAATCTTTAAAGAAAGTTCTCTTACTTTTTATTAAATCATATTAAAATGTAAATGTCAGCCAATGTTACAATTCTAGTCAAAACTACCACAAGAGACCTATAGGCTCCTACCCTGTTTTCTTGAAAATTATGGGCAGAAACAGCAGAAAATTAATCAATGTATCAAATGAATATGGCATTGGAAGGATTTAAAGAGTAAAGGACGAAAATTGTGATCCTAGGTAAATTTAAATTTTCTCATTGATGGATTTGAAACAGCAATAATCAGAGCTTGGGTAAATAGAAAGAATTGATGGTTGAAAGAACTGAGTTTGAGACTGCGCCATGATTTTTTTCCTAGAATCTTTGGACAGTCATATTATTTCTGGTACCTTAAATTGCCATTTATGAATAAAGATAATATTACTTAAATGAAATAATCTCAAATTCTTTTGTAAATTATTCAGTGGAAACATATTACATAAAATCAAAATTGGCTCCTAATAAAAAAAATGATTCTAACTTTAAAATGTAAATAATTATTGAAAACAAAAAATACTGAATTCAAGTTAGTTTTTCCGGTCACTTAAAATATTTGGCCAATTTTGAAGAAAAAAGCAGCATCCAAGAGCATGTTCTTTTTTTATTTTTTACTTTTTTTTTTTTTAACATTTATTGCTTCTGAAAGGCAGAGAGAGAGAGCGTGCGCGCGCGAATGGGGGAGGGGCAGAGAGAAAGAGACAGAAAAAGAAGCAGCCTCCAGTCTCTGAGCTATCAGCACAGAGCCCGACACGGGGCTCAAATTTAGGGACCGGGAGATCATGACCTAAGCCGAAGTCGGCCACTTAACCCACTGAGCCACCCAGGCGCCCCCAGCATATTCTTGTTAATGTGTAAGCCCCACAGAATTGACTGCAATCAAGCAAGACCTACCATTTTGCCAGTGGAAAGTAAAATTCTTGCCACTAATACCTTTACTGCTGTGTTAAAATATTTACCTCAAGCAGTGTAGGCTGGGCTGACTAATTATTGAAAATACAAAGCAGTGCATGTTATGTTTATCTCCATTTGGACCAATTTAATATTCTAATGCTGCTTACACTTTTTTTTAATAAAAAACAATTATTTGGCCACTGTATTTTAAAGAACTATTATTTATTCTCCCCCAAAAGATTCTTTTATTTATTCTTTTATTTATCCATGAATAGCTTGAACACTACCAAAATACTTTGCCTTTCAGTTTTTTGACAGCAATCTTTATTTGAGACTGCTACCCTGACATTCTGCTATATCATTAGGGCAAAGCATGTTATGTTGGGAGTTATATTATACATATAAAATTGCTTATATTTCATCTTTCATCTACATAACTTTTAGAGTTTGTTTTTTAAGTCAAGTTTTAAGCATTTTCAAATTATGAAATTTAATAGGACTTGCTGGCAAATAATAACTGGCATTTGTTATTTTTTAAGTTTATTTTTTAGAAAGGATGAGGCACAGAAACAGAGACAAAGAGAATCCCAAGTAGGCTTCATGCTGTCAGCATGGAGCCTGATGCAGGGCCCAAACTCACGAACCTTGAGATCATGATCTGAACTGAAATCAAGAGTTCGACGCCTAACCGACTAAGCCACCCAGGTGCCCTGGCATTTTTTTTTTTTACCTTTTATTTATTTTTTCAAATTTTTATTTCAATTCTGGTTAGTTAACATTCAGTGGAATATTGATTTCAGGAGAATTCCGTGATTCATCACTTACATATAACACCCAGTGCTCATCATAACAAGTGCCCTCCTTAATGCCCACCATCCATTTAGCCAATCCCCTGTCCACCTCCCCTCCAACACCCCTCAATTTGTCCTCTATGGAATAACTGACAGTTAAAAACCCTCCTTCAGGTTATCCACCATACTAAGTACTTTGCACGTTACAAATTTACATGTCACAAATCACTACAGAGTTTATATCGTTGTCTCATCTCTCCACTCACCTATCATAGATATTTAAACTGAGGTTCAGAAAATTTAAATAACTTGGATCAGATTTATTCAGCAATTTGAGGGGCAGAACTTGGAGTCAAGTCCGTGATCTTTCTTATTGCCCGTTGATGACATTGCCCAATATTGCCCGTTGATGACATGATTATTATCAATCATGTTTGACAAATGATTTTCACTGATTTGGTGTTAACAATCAAAAACTATTTCAGTTAGGGGCACCTGGGTGGCTCGGCCATTTAAGTGTCCAACTCATGATTTTGGCTCAGGTCATGATCTAACAGTCTGTGAGATTGAGCCCCGCATCCAGCTCTGCACTGCCAGTGTGGAGCCTGCTTGGGATTGTTTCTCTCCTTCTCTCTCTGCCTGTCTCTCTCTCTCTCTCTCTCTCTCTCTCTCTCTCTCTCTCAAAATAAATAAGCTTAAAACAATTATTTCAGTTAAAAGAAACATGATAGTCCTATACAAATATGTTCACCAAACTAAACTCTTCTTAGCAATAATGTAATTCGTGAATATTTGCTCAATTTTCAGTGTGGATACAAAAGAATGCCAGGATATATGGAAATAGCATGAAAATTGAAGACCTAAGTCTGATCCCAACTCTAATGAGAATCACATTATGGGAGCACATCTCAGATCCTCAGTGTTCTAATTTATAAAATGTAGATACTGGCACCTACCACCTTAGCTCCTCCGCAATGTGGTTTTTAGGGTCAAATGGGCTGAGGAAATGTGAAAGGGACTCATAAAGTGAAAGAACTAAATAAATGAGAAATTGTATTAGTGAATACTTCAGATGCTAGATAGAAGAAAGAAAAGCAATATAGCATTACTAACATAATTTTTAAAAGACTCTTTCTAGGAGATATACAACATAAAAATTAGGAAAAATAACTGGCAGGAAAAAAAAATGAACTTTATTGCTTTTTCCGTAATGTTCTAGAAGAAAAAATAAGGAATACCTGCACAAATTTTCTAAATGATCTGGAAAAAAATGATTTATCTCTAAAGTTTTCTCAGGATTTGATCTGTGATATGGTATTTAAAAAAAAGTATACCCTTTAGTTTGAACAAGGAATCCAATAGAGCCATATCCTCACTATGTGTAATATTTGAAGAGGACTTTCTCTCCCTCTATTTCTTTCACTTATTCAAGAAGCACTTGTTTATGACCTCCCATGTACCAAACCCAACCGATACTCCATGGAAGGTCAAGGAAAGGAAGACAACAGTATTCCTCTTCAGGTAGTTCCTCCATCGTGAAGAGGCAAATTACAAAGCTATAGAAAACAAGGATCAACGTATAAAATACAAGTCATAAGGCATAAATCAATGTGGATGAGAGATAATGTTAAGGGCCCGTGTATGGTATTACTCAGGTAGACATTTGGAGGAAGTCTATTAAGGAATCTTTTAAGGGAAAAAAATTACTAAGTTTGACAGGGAAAAGAGAATAAGGAAAATTATACATTCTTAGTGGAGATCTGGGAGAATTTACAAAAACAAGCAAGATTCACACACGGCCTTGAGGTCATATGTTCACAGTGCAGTGCTTGAAGCACCAACTCTAAACAGAAGAGAGATACAATTTAAAAGGGAAAAAAAAGTCACTATATAGGAGATTGACAGGCATAGGGAAGTCCCTTCAAAAGCAAGAACAGAAAATAAATCAACAATCATAGGAATTGTAGAAAAATAAAGATAAAAATTCACATCCAAGAACCAGGAAATAAAAAAGGAAGAAATGATGCTACAAATTGCCATAGAGGCAAATACACTGAGAGAAACAGACAAAACAACCATCAGAGAGGAAAATTAATAAGTTTGGTCTGTAGCAGCAGGAATCCATTGGATAATCAAGGCAAAATGTCCTGTGGCTAGCTAGACAAGCAAGGGGCTTTGTTTGCTCTGTTGTCTACCTGTCACTCTGTATAGTAATGAAATTAATGAGCCTGACTCTTCCCTTTTATGACTGGAAAGACTCAAACATCCTGCTCTTCCTCGTTCATGCACAGCAACCACACAGTTCTCCTGTCAGTATAATCAAATTGCACCAAGTTACAGGTAATTCTAAAAACCTGTCACTTGCCCCTAGAATAATAAACAAAGTCCAGGGGAGAAAAATCTTTCCAAAACAGGAGGTAATAAGGCTAAGTGGTATTTTTGTTTCTTTTAGTGCTGGCCTGAAGTTGTACAATAACATAAGAAAGCAGGGAATAGATCTGCCGGTTTCACTGATATTCTTTTATCATAATTGGATTTAATGATAATATGAGATTGCTTGGAAAAGAAACAAGTAGAGACTCAAATATTGAATTATCCAAAAGTTACTGACAGGTACCATATTCAATTCTTGTAATAAAATTTTTTTTTTCTTGGGCATCTTTGTCAAAGATAAAAACTGTTTAAAGACAATGTTAACAATGTTAACCAAGGGAGGACAGTGTTAATTCAAAGCCTCAAAATAAAACCAAATACTAATTGAATCAGAATCCAAAAGATTTTTACTTTGGAGCCTTTTAATACAAAAGAAGAAAGCTTCCACTACGTGAAGAAAAACCTGAGACATCTTTTTTAGTTTTGAACTTGGAAATCAGAACTCAAGAAAGACATGCTACAAATTTGATAGGATAAATGGATTTCCCTTTAACCACGAAATTGTGTTGTCCACAGCATGATTGAAAACTGTTACAAACTTCCAAAGGCTTCGGAACTGATTAGCCCATGAATCGCCCACACCTCTGCCAACT
Source organism: Prionailurus viverrinus (assembly GCF_022837055.1). Lineage (NCBI taxonomy): Eukaryota > Metazoa > Chordata > Mammalia > Carnivora > Felidae > Prionailurus > Prionailurus viverrinus. The sequence continues at coordinate 99,839,011 of NC_062567.1, forward strand.
TACCTGGCACCCCTTCCTGTTTACCAATGCACTTCTCCCTGGAGCCTGCAGACAGCAAGCTCCTGGGCTCTCTGTGGAGCCTTATCTAAATCCTCTGGAAGTCATGCTGGGGCTTATCTCTGCCTGAAGACTCCACATCATTTTCCATGTCAAATTTCAGACATTCCAATATTGTGACAATATGGATGACTTTGCCTTATCGTTGAAAGCAGACTATTATTGTAGACATCTTCTAAAATTAATTATTTGATTAATACCTGTGCAGATAAAAGGGCCTTCAGTCAACTAACTTTTGTTATCAAGACTAATCATTGCATTCAACAAGAAACATCAATAACCTTACTGCGTTATTCAGCAGGGGCTGTGAATCTGTTCCGTAGCACAGTACATACTGAAATCAGATAAAAAGAGGCTCTGGTAAACATTTATCAATGTATAGGTTGTGATTTTGTGCTTTCCAAAGCAGTATCTTTTACTGAAGGTGTTGTTTTTTTTTTTTAATGTATTAACAGGTTTTTAAGAGTTTGTGGGCTAAAAGAGGCACATTTCCCATTTTACTAAGTTCTAATGTTTTTAAAAATAATTCTAAACAAGTGTTCATTCGACAAGTAGAGTAAGATTGCTGTGACTACGTAATGGAATCAGAGTCAAGCAAAAGACCTCATTTAATTTGGCATTTAACATGCTGTCCAGTGTTGTTCACGAGTTGCTTCATGTATATTAATCAAACCTGCCCAGCTGGACTGTAAACTGTTTAAGCAAATTACTTCAAACTTGTTCATTATCTCTTCAATGTCCTGAGCATTAATGTGTTAAATAGACACTCAATGAATGAATGAATGAATGAATGAATGAGCAAGCTTCTCTCTTACATTACCATGTAAATAATCCATCTGCCTTAAAAAGCCACAGGTAGCTGACTCAATTCGATGGCTTGGATCATTTTTGCAACCTATTTACACAGACCTATCTTCCAGTTTGCTTTTTGTCAGGGGCACATATTGAAAAGCTAAACAGAACCGTGTAAGAGGAGAAAGTGCAATGTGTTAACAAGGCTATTTAGGGGAGGCTACATGTGTTTACTACAAGGAATTGTATTTTTATTTACTATGATAGGAAAAAATCTCATGTAGACTCTTTCCTGAGCTCTCTTATTGAGAGCTTTGTTTAACAAGGAAGTCACTGGGTAAGAAGTTAGAGTAAAAGGAATCTTAAAAACCAAAGGATGAAATCCTGCCATTTGCAACAACGTGGGTGGAACTGGGGGGTATTATGCTAAGTGAAATAAGTCAGTCAGAGAAAGACCGACACCATATGTTTTCACTCATATGTGGATGTTGAGAAACTTAACTGAAGACCATCGGGGAAGGGAAAGAAAAAAAAATAATTACAGAGAGGGAGGGAGGCAAACCGTAAGATAGACTCTTAATACAGAGAATGAACTGAGGGTGGAAGGGAATGGGGGTTGGGGGGGGGGGCAACAGGGAAAATTGGTGATGTGCATTGAGGAGGGCACTTGTTGGCATGAGCACTGGGTGTTGTATGTAAGTGATGAATCATGGGAATCTACTCCCGAAACCAAGAGCACACTGTATATACTGTATGTTAGCTAACTTGACAATAAATCATATATATAAATAAATAAATAAACCAAAGGAAAGAGGAGAAGGAAAGATTAAGGACGAAAAGGAGGGAGGGGGACAGACAGATGGACAGACAAGATGGGAGGGAGTCAGGAAGCAAAGAAGGGAGGAAAAGAACCAAAGTCCCCAAAATGCTATGTCCACTGTGTAGCCAGCAAGGTTTGGGAGCTTAGCTCCAAGCTCAGTGATGCTTGGAGTTTTCACGGAACTCTAGGACCCTTTACCTTATCTTTACCTAACCTGCCACCTACAGACCCCATCTACTCTGCTGAATTCTGTATTTAAGCCTGTAATGTCTCTTTCTAGTTTTTTTCCTAGGAGTTAGTCTTCTCCAGCTCCTAAAGAAAGAGACCTACCTTCTCTGTGTTCTCTGTTCTACCATCATCCCTAGCACAGTCTACGCACACAGTGGACTGCCAAGACAAAAAAGAAAAAGAAAAGAAAAAAAAAAGGTTAAATGACCAAATGGAGGGATAAGTTTTTTAAATTCCTTAATCTTTGTGCATTTGACCCTGATGATCTGAAAAAGGAGCTTTTAATTTGGAATCCAAAGGTCATTTAGACTAGGAACTATAATCTCCACAAAGGTACCACACACTCCCAGTTGTGTGCAAATTTAAACACACCACGCACACGTATATATTTTCCCATCGAGACTATATAGATTTGGTTAAATTTAAAAGAGGCATATAATTCAATGGAGACTTCGAACTCTATCCTCAAGACTGAGGAAAAAGTAGGTTTGCTTAATACCCGGCCGTGAAGAATATATCATCTTTGAGGCTGTTTCACTGTATAATGAGGAATTCTTCATTCAGACCTTTGAATGGTCAGTTTGTTCTTAAGCCATATTCTGGATGACTTCGTACAGGGTTTCAAATCTTACGTTTAATGTGCTGTCTCCAGAGATGGTTAATGAATGTATTAATCCACATAGTTCCAGTGCTTTTTCTTTTTTAAGTTCTATTTGCATTCTGTAATTTAGAAAAAGCTTTAAAATCCGAGGCTTATTTCGGCTTTTTGCCGATTTTTGAAAAGTTATCCTTGTACGTTTAAAATTATTCACAAACAGGGGCACCTGGGTGGGTCAGTCGGTTAAGTGTCTAAATTGGGCCCAGGTCATGATCTCACAGTCTGTGGGTTCGAGCCCCACATCGGGCTCTGTGCTGACAGCTCAGAGCCTGGAGCCTGCTTTGGATTCTGCGTCTTCCTCTCTCCCTCTCTCTCTCTCCTGCTCTCTCTCTCTCAGAAATAAAATTGTTCATAAACAGTCTAAAAGCAAAGCTTTGAAATAGATTATTTTTCTTACTGTTCAACAGTAAATTATCTTAATATTCAATCCTGCATCTTGCATCAATGTCTGATACTCTAGAAAGATGGATTGTTTGGAGTAAACCTGGAAGTTGGCAAAAAGCTTCAGTGAATGTAAGAACAAAGAAATATGTAAGTTATTCATAAGATGAATTATACAGGCATTAGTGCAGTGATGAGGCACTCATGACAAAACAGATACGTCAAAGGTAGAATACGTCTGAAGTTCTTGCTGAATTTTTGTAGTGGCCATGGCAACGGTATTACCTATATCATCTTGAAGCTCTCAGCTGAAATAGCTAGCACTGTGGTAAACGTACAAGCTTACATTTCTCAAGGAGAAAATGCAGCTCATCTTGTGAAAGAGATACGGATTTTAGATTGTTTTTGAATATGATGAATGGGAATGGAATGAATAGATAATGCAGAGCTGCCATTGAAAGTGAAATCAAGGCAGAAATACAAAAAACAAACAAAACAAAAACAAAAACAAAAACCCTAGATGTTATCAAAAAACCCAGTGAGTAAATCCACCAGAAGGTTGCCAACCTACGAGACAGCAGTAGCTGACTAACTGGGACTGTGGGAGGAGAGAATCAGATCTAAGCAAACAGGACTGAGGAGCCGACCTAAGGAAAACACATATAAGAGAATGCTGTACCTCACTGACCATCCACTCTACTTGTACTTGAGCTCAAGAGCATGGCTTTGTGGGTTTCTTTCAAGCCACCTAACATTTACAGAGCACTAAGCTGATAGGACTGAGTTTGGCATTGTAGAGAATGCAAAACAAAACAAAACAACCATCTATTTAGAAGTGAGAGCTCAGAATCAGGAAATCTAGGGTAGGACTTCTCTTGGTCATAGAGCATTTTGTGTTAATTTTACAAAGCTTCTCTCCCTAACTGTTAATTCTTAGGACTGAGGTACAACATGAGTCTGATGAGCAGACTTTGGATTTGGAGGCATAAACTAGATAGCCAAGGCTACTATTCAGTAACAGTAAGATTTTTCCTCTCATAAAAGTACCCTCTGCAATACCCTTGTTCTCTGTGATAGTGTCATCTTTTATTTCACAATGTTTTATGAAAGATCAGGAAATCTTGAGTGTCTACCTTAAAAAAAAAAGTTGAGAGCCCCTTAAGTAAATAATTTTTACATATTTGTTTAGTGCCAAAACCCCCTAGCGGGGAAAATGATGTTTTTCAATCTGAGAATAACATTTTTATTGTAGAAAGACTCTTTACCTAGTTGCTTTCATCAATAAATGTCCCCCTAGAGCACTAAATTTGTACATAACAGCACATCAAGGCATGTAGCTTCTATCTGAAAACACCATATTATGCTCTAAGTACCAAGTTTGGCAAATATAATTTTACTTCTTTTAAAAAAGTAAATAAGACCTAGTTTTTATCACATAGGAAATAAATAGAAAGCTTCATGCTTGGGACTGTATTACAGCCCTGTAACAAATGCCAGGAAAGTAGATGTTCAATAAATATGTGTTTGATTCAAAACTGTTTCAGGGGTGGCTGGTGGCTCAGTCAGTTAAGTGTCCGACCTAGGCTCAGGTCATGATCTCGTGGTTTGTGATTTTGAGCCCCGCGTCAGGCTCTGTATTGTCTGTCAGTTGAGAGCCTGGAGCCTACTTCGGATTCTGTGTCTCCCTCTCTCTCTGCCCCTCCCCCACTCATGCTCTGTCTCTCAAAAAAATTAATAAACATTAAAACAAACTTTTTTTAATACTTACTTTTTTAGACTGCTTAACTTATGCCAACTCCTCATGAAAGAAAGACCTCTCCTGATAAGGGGAAATCGTTGTTTGGGTTTTTGTCTCCCCCAAAAGAAGACCTGCTAATGCAAATTTACTTCTAAGTGGTTCTAAATTATTTTTATTGTGTTTTCATTAAATACCAGGACTTCAGTTCATAAATAATCCACAAAGAGCTGAGTTTTGAGTTACTAAGAAGTGAATTTCAGGTGTAGAAAGGGGGCATATTAAAATACCTTTGATATCTTTGTATAGATTTGGATTCTTTTTTATTTTTAAATAATGTGCCTTTTTTTTACTAGCCTAATACAAACCACCCAATGTATTCCACCACATAGTATTTCTTATTGGGTTGGAGGGGAAATTTTAGAAAATATACTTAATATCTTTATTTAAAAATCTGTCAACACTGGCACTTTTGCTGAGCCTTGAGATACAGAAATCACTTAAATGACTGAAGAAGAAGAATAACATTTCAAGAAAGGAGGAATATACTTGAGAAAGATACAGGGGTAGAACTGAACAAAGAACAATGGGTGACTCAGTCACATGGGGGTAACATCAGGCCGCTACTTTACAAGTAGAAATAGATGTAAAAGAAACATAAAACATATTGAAGAAGAAATGGCACCACTTTTCATGCAATCAGACTTGGGATAAAATTTTCTACATGGTTCCCATGTCAAGAGGTCAGCAATAATTGAAGCACTGAGAGGACCCATAGAGCTAGCTTGGGGAACTGGTTTGAGAAGACGACAGATTCATCTAGAGGAAACAGTCTAGAGGCAGTGGGAAACACAGACCCAGCATATACAAGAGGGGACAGAATGGAATAACTGATGTAAAAGTTTAAGACATGGGAAAGAATGGGCTCAACAGTGAGTCCATGTGAAGGTGATCAAGGGGCTAAGAACTTTGAATAACAACTCCATTTAAAGACATGGGAATGGGAAAGGAAAGGGGGAAAATGTCAGACCCATGCAAGAAGGTAAGGGCAATAGAACCAAAAGCAGAAGGACATTTCAAAAAGGAATTTATGATCAAGATCTCATACCACAGACAGTGTTGCTTGCGTTTGGCCACAAGAAAGCCATTGCTTATCTTGGGTACAATGTTAGTGTCATGAGAATGGTTGCAGAAGAGACAAAGGGGGTAAATCAGAAGATCACAGAAAATATAGCAATAGTCCACAGTAATATTCCAATTGTATGATCATCTATGTGCCGCATACCACCTATCTCTTGAGGTCTGCTTTGTATCTCGAGTTTTCTATCCCTGCTATGATGAATTCCACAGATGTAAAACTACACACATTTCTTATTTTCTAGTTCTGGAGATCAGAAGTCCAAAATAGGTTTCACCAAGCTAAAATCAAACTGTCAGAAGTGCTGATTCCTTTTCTAATCCCCAACTTTGACATAGAATTAACAAATAACATTGTCTAAATTTAAAATGTACATTGGAATGACTTGATAAACATATTTTGAAATAATTACAATAGGGCTCATCAATATAGCTATTACCTCACATAACTAAGCATGTGTGGTAAGAACACAAGATTTACTCTTTCAGCAAATTTCAACTACACAATACGGTATTGTTAACTGTAGTCACTGTGCTATACATGACATCCCCAAAACTTATTCATCTTCTGATTAAAAGTTTGTACCCTTTGACCTACATCTTCCCATTTATCCCAACCCCCAGTCCCTGATAACCACCATTCTACTCTCTTTCCTGGAGTTCTCCACTTTTATAGGTTTTGCATTTAATCATGATCATACAGGGCTTGTCTGTACAACTTCTATCACTGACTTATCTCACTCAGCATAATGACCTGAGGAGCCATCCATGTTGCCACAAATTGCAGGATTTCTTTCTTTTTTATGGCCAAAGAATACTCCAATTGTGTATGTGTGTATGTATATGTACATGTGTATGTGTATGTGTGTGTGTGTGTGTAACATACATATATATTACATTTTCTTTATCCCTTCATCCATTAATGGACCCTTAGGTTGTTGTTGTTGTTTTTTAAGATATATTTATTTTGAGAGAGTGAGAGAGAGAGAGTAAGCACAAGTGGGAGAGGGGCAGAGAACAAGGAAGAGAGAGAATCCCAAGCAGGCTCCATGATGTCAGCACAGACCCCAATGTGGGGCTCCATCCCACAAACAGTGAGAACATGACCTGAGCCAACATCAAGAGTTGGTCTCTTAATCGACTGAGCCACCCAGGATCAGTTTCTTCATCTTGGCTATTATGAACAATAATACTACAGTGAACATAGAGGTGCATATACCACTTCAAAATAGTAATTTTTTTTTATTTCCTTGAGATATATACCTAGAATGGGATTGCTAGATCATATGGTAGTTGTATTTTTTTTTATTTTTTTAGGAATCTCCATACTCTTTTCCATAATGGTTGTATGAATAGATTCCTTCTTAAAACTGTATGGGAGAATGCATTTCCTTGTCTTTTCCAGCTTCTAGAGGACACTCCTTGGTTCATGATCCCTTTCTCCATCGTCAAAATCAAAAGCACAGAATCTTCCACTTTCTGATTGTGAAATTCCTATCTGCCTCTTTGACTTATAAGGACTCTAGTAATGACATCAGTTCTATCTGGATGTAACCCAGAGTAATCTCCCCATCTCAAGATCCTAAATCATCTATGTGAAGTCATTTTGCCATTGTAAGGTAACATATTCACAGGTCCCAGAGAATATCATGTGGACATTTCAGAAGAACCATAATTCTTCCTATCACAAAGTCTAAGTTAAAACACCAGAAGCAGTTTAAAATTGACTTTGACTTAATTCTTATGCATCAGTTTACCTTTGGGTTAAATAATGTGCGATTAATTCATTAACTGGAAAATGAAAATCACATTTCTAATGGAAAACTTCTACACTAGTCTATTATTTTCTGCTGAAAGGTCTTTAAGTTAAATGTTAAAATTCTTGTTATGAAATTCCATTTAATGATAGTTGGGTAGCAATAATAATAAGCTAATAGCTTTCTGCCAAAAGCAGTATTTTTCTGAGCCCATTTTTTGTTGAAGCTATACTTTATTATGGAAATCACACTTGGCAGCATCTTATGCTGTCATTTATTTTCACTTTTTTAATATAAAATGTTTTATTAAAAAGGTTTCAAAGCTAAAGATTTTTCCTTTGTATACATTTAAGATACGTACATTTTTTACCTACTAAAGATATTTTGAACTTTTCAAACTATTGGACCTACTAATGTAAAGATATTTTGAATTTCTCAAACTATTGGATCTATATTTTTCCTCTTTATACAGTTTTTCCTGTATACAATTAAAGGGATAATGAATAAACCTGCTATGAATATTGAGATAACATATAAAGTTGTAGCAGTTGCTAGCCCCTATTTAGTTTTCAATTTTTAGCCTAATATAAAATACATTTCATGAGATTTTTTCACTAATATTCAAACATTTCTATAAATACTACTAATGAATTATCCTATAGATGGTGTTTCTTACTAAACTTCCCAAATTCCAAATATTTGGCTGTTCTCCACAGGAGCATTTAAGGTGGTAATTCAATTCAAATAACTGAATTTAATTATAAATGGTGGTTTATATTCCAAGTATCTATTCAGTCAGGTTTTCATATGGGTACACAAAATGATACCCTTCAGGTTTTTAAATTCTATCTCAAGGTGCTGGTAACTTGTGAGACAAATCCTGTTAATTTCATATATTCAATATAGAATATTCCAAGTTAAAATTAAGCTACTCAGAAGATCCAACCTAGAGTATGGTAGCACTTTAAGAAATAAAAGTCACAAAATAAGATTTTCTCAGTGGTTATAATTTACCTTCAGGTTGCAGTATGTAAGATTTCCTCCTATAATCCTATGTTCCTATTTCTTTAATTCCTTTTGATTAAATAATGTCCCCATGCTTTCACTGTCTATTTTCTTTTTGTGAAGTTGTCAAGTGATCTCTGTAATTTAAGAGACTTTTATGTAGCTCTCTGAGAGACTATCATACAAGTCCAACTAGAAGAATAATTTACGAGGCTCAAAATGAAGGGTCATTATTAATACTGTCTTGCCTGCAATGAATATGTAGACTCTTTCGTTCATGCATGGCAGGGTTTTAACTAGATCAAAAGAGGCAGAAGGTTTTAAATGAGGTGTTATGAATGATATCATTGGTTACATAAGTTTCATTTACATTTTTAAAAATATGATTGTTTAATGAGATTACAGAACATAAAACATGTCATTTGGTGTTGGCTTATATATAACTTTCAAATATTTCTTTGGCTAAAAACACAATTTCAGAAGTTGTGCTTTTATATAGTCTAACATTTATCAGCCAATCGTAAGCTAGAATAATAATATGCATGGTAAGTATTCTACATTATAAAGCTAAACACAGGAGGACAGCTAAGAGTGGGTTTTCTCAGTTTTTTGAAGAGGTTAATTTTTAAGTGCTTTTACTTTATCAAAGCATTCCTGACTTGTATTCAGCAATCACTGATACTAATGATGTTTATGTAGGTGGAAGAAAATAGTACCTCTTCTTACCATTTCAATGTCCAGTGTCTTTTCTTAATTACAACAGGCAAATCTAATTATTTCTTCTGATCAATCTCAATAATTGAATAATTCCTTTCCAGGCAAAATGAAATCTTAAACATTTCCACAAGAGTTTGTTTTTTTTTAATATAAGCACACGGTATACGATATGCCAAATAAGAAAATGGATTGACTTTTAGTAGATGGACAACTGTAATAGAAAAATGTTTATGTGTTTGAGTATATTTACTTATATATTCTTTATTATTTTAAAAAGAGCCTTCAAACCTGAAGCCTCTCTTCTTACCTAAAAATCACCTCTTCTTCCTCTCGATTCTCCCTGGTATAGCCACTGAACTCTACGTTTTTCAATGTGTATTTATTAGTGTGCGTATTTTATGTCCCCACATATACTCTGAGTGTTCTGTGTTACCCATAATATTTAGCCCCATGCCTTAAAAATAGCCAATGAATTCTGCTATATGCTGGATGCCACTCTAAATTTTTTAGTATATTAACTCCCTTAATTTTCAAAGGAGATGAAATGGGTACCACTGTTATCTTCACTTTATCGTGAAGGAAACTAACTCAGAACAGTTACGCCATCTAGCCAGAGTCACACAGCCTGAAAGTGGCCAAGCCCGAATCAGTGCCTGGTTTTAGAGCCGTTGAACACATACACTCTGCCCTGCCTCTGGAGACCTTGAACAGGCCAATGTCCTACTTTTAGAGTAGGTAACTTGCAGAGCACCAAGTACTTCTTCCTAACCTTTATTATCATTATGTTATTTATTTTCTCTGGTTATTTGATTGACGTCTGTCCCTCCCATTATGCCCAAAACATATTCATAGAACCTCTAGTATGTAATAGATGAGTAACAGCAGCTAATATGTATTAAGCATTTACCATGTGCCATGAAATACATCTTATTTTAATCTTCAAAAAGTCTATGATACCTACCAATTTACCTCTACTTTAGAGGTGAGAAGACGGAGGGCAAAGGGAAGTTAGGTAACTTGCTCAAGGTCACACAGCTAATAAATGGTGGAGCCAGTATTTAAACTCAAAGGCCAAACTCCAAAGCTGTGCTCTGAATGAAGGAAGGAATGGATTCATGGAACTCTAACTTGGAGGAAAGAATATTGAACCTGTGGGGAAGGGTGAATTGGAAACAATAGAAACCATCATCCTGCCAGAGGAAACACGGGTAACATAGCACAGAACAGTGTGCCTGGAGCACTCAATAGATGCAAATTAATCAGTGAATATCTTTGTAGCCCATGAGTTAAAAGACTTTGCATATGTAATGTTTATTACTAATGCTCTCTGCCTATTTTCCTCTTTCAGTGCCACCGTGGGCCTTAATTGCCATAGCCATAGTCGCCGTCCTTTTAGTCCTGACCTGCTGCTTTTGTATCTGTAAGAAATGTTTGTTCAAAAAGAAAAACAAGAAGAAGGGAAAAGAAAAGGGAGGCAAGAATGCCATTAACATGAAAGATGTGAAAGACTTAGGGAAGACCATGAAAGATCAGGTAATGTATTCATTCCACATTACTTCTTAGATGACTTCATTGACAGTTAATAAATGGTTTATTGTTTTATGCCAGATAAGCATAGATATCAACAAATTCTGGACAGATGTCACTGCTGTAGAAATGCTTTGCAATCCTTTCAGTCACTACTGAACATCCCAAAGTGCAATGAAAACATTTGGTAGGGTTTTCCAGTCTCTTAAGCATATGAACCAGAAAAGGGCATCCATGACCATCAGGGCCATCTTGACAGGTCCAGCATACTGGAATGATGCCTGAATATTTTGACTACATCTGTTCAGCCAGTCTTAATTGCATTTAGAGTTAGAGAAACAGAATAAAGGGTATCTGAATGTTCCCCCTCTTGGGAAAGGCGCCCTTCTAACATCACTGTTCATAATCTCTGTTAAGTAACTGAGACTTATGGCTACTGATCATACTTGATGAAAATTACCATTTCTACATATCCATATATCTCAATAATTAATGCTCAGGAATAGTGAATTAACCAGGTAAAGGGAGAGAACTATTAGCTAGTCCTAAAGAACAAGGTATAATTTTAAGGCAAAATTCTTGTTTCATTAAGTTAGGGACAATTAAACCATAACACAGATTATAAAATCCATCCAGCTGGGTTATCTTCCCAAGGCTTTGGATGTTCTTTACAGTGTTGTCTACATTTACTAAATTAACTGGATGATTTGGTTCAGAATAAAGTTTACTATTAATAATTAAAATTAAAGCCCTCTTCATTATTTTTTGGAATCATATTCATAGTGTTTATCTCTAAAACAAACACTTAATTCATATTAAAAATGTAAATGTAGAGCTTTTTCATAGAAATAACATTCTCAATTACCTTTGTTTCCCTTCAAATAATTGAAAAGTTCTATTTATTCCCAAATAGCAACAGATATTGACAGTTTTTAAAACTCTTTACATAGTATTAATTACTATTAATTGAACTCTTATATAGGTGAATCTCATTAAGAACAATTTAGTCAAGGAGGGCATTTCTAGTACATTTGCACAGTTTCCTACTTAAACATACACTCAGGGCATCAACCCCACTCCCCACCTTGAGTTTTAAACACTTTTTCTCAAAGACTCTGTAGTGTCTATTGACAATTTCGCAAAGGCTCTTTTGCACTCACTGAACTTGTGTTTGGTTTCAGAGCTATAGAATCGATGGAGCGCCTGTACTCCTGCTCAGAGAGCTTTGTCCTGAGCACAAAACAACAAGATTTACATTTTTCTGAATGTTTCTAATCACAGCCACAGAAGTCCATGCACCCACATTCAACCACAGAGGTCTAATAAAGATTTTTCTCTGTAGTTCATTTGCTACATAGAAACTGAAATTTGAAAACATGTCTTGCTTTATTTCAACATTTTCTATAACAAGCAGAACTTGATAGAGATTTCTTTGAACAATGTATTGTGAGATTAGCATAAAAACAGTGTGCTATACAGACATGGACTGAATGTGTAGGTGAATTTCAGCTGTATCTATGAAACAACACGAAAATACAGCCCTATCGTTTTCACAACTACAAGTCAAATGTCATTTTCCCAAATCCTAGAATTAACAAAAGCACCAAATAATGTTAAATTGTAACTGTAGCATTCTTTTCTCACATAAGAAATTTGTATTTTTCTTTGTGGAATTTGTTATGTATGATGTAAGATTGTAATTTATAGTATAGTAGTGGTGTTTATTACCCCTGTTATGACCTGGATAAATGACCAAGATCTCAAAATGCTAAATACAGAAAATTGATAGTGGTTCATTTTTCATGGGTCACCTATTCCTTTGGATGGGAGGGGAAGAGAAAAAAGTAAAAAAGGAATACTAGTAGGAAGTCAGTGATAGTTTATAATAATCTACTATTACAACAAAGTAGTCAAGATTTCAACCACTCAAAAAGATCTCATCCTTTCAAGTGTATTACTTGTCCATACAGGATTTTGGAGCTCTTATTTTATGAATAACTAAGTGTACAGAATGAAATACAATTTGGACAAATAAAAAGAGGCCCAGTTGTGTAACAGTAGCTTAAGGTTCTTTTTAAAACAGGCAACAGTAGTTAATAATGTGTTCTATTTTTTAGGAGGAAGGATGATGAAGCAAAATAGAATGTACAGTTTTAGGATGTATGTCAAATGTCGGTCATCCAAATTCAAAATAGTATAAACAGAAAACTTAAAGAAAAATTTAACAAAAAAAACTTAAGAAAATTACTCTTAATTACATTTTCAGAATATTTTAAACATAATATTTATGTGAAAATGGGAAAAACAAGTACAGTCTATGACTCTCATTTACAAACAGAACAGATGCAAGAGGCATTTTATATAGGATTTTTTAAGATACATGGGCTCCAGGGCCACCAGTAAGTTTTTTACCATTTCAATCTGTGTAGGAATGAACAGAAATTCAAATTTCCATGCTCATGGCTATCCGTCTCTATGTTAAAATTTCACAACCAACTAGGAATCTTTAAATCCCGCAATGACAAACTAACTGGTAATAATGTGTTTATACAGAGTGAGACTTATAATTAAAGGGGTTTATTTTTATTTTTATTTTTTTTTTAATTCCTTAAAGCTTGACAACACTGAAAATGCAGAGAGGCAATACCAACTTGCAAAGTCATAGGTCTGGAATGGTCATTTCTCCATGGTTTTCACTAATGTGTGTGGATATTTTAATTTTTATTTCTTCCTTCTATGTCCTCCTTATCTGTGTTATGTCTCATGACTGTTCTGGACTGTCCCTTGCGGTAGGTTTCCTCTGCTCTTTAGAAACCCCTAGTCAACGCTCGGATACATTTAGTGGCCTGGCCGCTGGGGCTCCACGGCTCAGGGTGTACCATTCTGACACACATCAAGAGGCTGAACTAAATTGATTTCTTTTTCTTAAGATAAAGGATTCTCATTTTAACCATTCCTAACTGATTAAATACAACAGTATTAGAAAGCTCAAGTTTTTAACTGATGGGCATGGAAAGAAAATCCAGTCCCTTGTGCTACTTTTTAAGTGTGCCTTATCAAATCCAAATCTGAACAATTTAACTTAGAATAACTTCTCTTTCTAATGATTTGTAAATTAAGCACTTTTTGAATGTCGAAGCAAGCCAGAAGCATGTACACCAAATCTTTGAAATTTTAAATAAGATCTGATGTTCCTAAGATACCTTTCACTACTGCAATTTAGCAAACCATCAAAACTGCTGGGTTTACAAGCTTTTTCCTCTGCATTTTGTTGGGGGTAGGGGGTGGAGGGGTATTGCTCTTGAGATATTATAATAGCTACTGATTTAATAAATCTGAGTTTAATGTGATGGTACAGAAGATGTCCTGCTTGAGCTCAGCCCTCAGGACAAGAATAGACTTAATCATTTCGGTGATGAACAGTGACACGGAGAAATTATCAAAAATTTAGCCCTATTTCATGCAGAATAATCGCAGAGATGGTCCTGCACCTTTTATTAGGGCGAAAACCACTTAGGAAGAAGGAGATTTAATATCTCCGCTATCTCAAATTGCACTCGGATGAAACATGATATGTAAATTGTCAGTTCTGAAAGAGACTTTTGAGAAAGTATTTTAATCCATGAGTTTTTTGATAATCATAGAGTAACGTGTAGATTTTTCAGACAGAAATATGCATTAAATAGTTTGCCATTCTTTTTAAAAACTAAAAATCTTACAGGGAGGCAATTTACCTAAGCTGTAGTTTCCCAGGCACATCGATTAGAGTGTTAAAGACTTAACATGCAGCCAAGGTTTTGAAAGGGCCTCAGTTCCTCTAATTAAACTCAGTAGTCTTTTCTGGTCACTTTGCTACTATGTTCCCTTTAATGACTTCCCCCCCCCCCCCCACCCAAGTTGAAAGATTAAGTTTTTAAGTAATTACATTAATTGTTTCCTGCCTTTGACTATCAGTAAGCACATCAACATTTTACCAGTCAGGAAAACATCTAAGTATGAACTTTCCAAATGAAATGGTGTATGGCTAACCAGATTTGTGAAAGTTTCTACCCAGACATAATAACAGTAATATTCAATTTTCCAAACTCATTGTAGGCTCCTGAAAATTTTCCAGAAGCACAGAGTAGGGGAGGCACCTCTAACTACAGCTCAACTCTACATGATCCTCCCACCCAAATGAGTTCTACTGATACGATGCCACCACATCTCCACTTTTTTTTTTTTTTTTTTTTTTTTTAGGATAGAATTGGAGTTAGTGAAAAGAGCCAAAATGGACAATCTTGTCAATTCAGTGCCTTTTTGAAGCAGAGAGCCTTTGTATAAGTGGATGAGTTAATAGTAAAGCTTTCTCTTAACAGAGAAGAAAGATCATACAATCTGGAAGGTGGGGAGAGGTTGGGTAATGGAGCTGTAGTTTGACAACTCATGCCTTTCTGAAATCTGGGTATGCTTCTGGAATTTGAGTTCTACAAGGATTCTCCGATAAGTCGATGACAAGAGTTAAGATTCCTTTACCTTGTCATAGATATAAAGCAATCTATCACACACACACAGCAATGAAAATGCCATAACCAAACACTAGGGAAGAATATTTACTATATATATAGTAAATATATGTGTGTGTGTGTGGGTGCGTGGGTGTGTATGTATGTATATATATATATATATATATATATATATATACACACACACACATATATATTTATATATACATATACATATATATATATATATATATCCCCACCCACAGAAAAGTTGAAACCAGTAAAATACAGAGTTTCTAGAAATAAGTAAGAGCAGAACAAAATGCTAGCAAATTTAGCGAAGGATATATACAAGTAGTCCCCAGAAGAAAAAATACAAACGGTTAAAGATTTTAAAAATTTTCAACCTCACTAGTAGTCAGGGAAATGTAATTTTATCACTTTTTAATTCTGAATAACTATGTGAAGTTTTTAAAATTTTTTTTTCTAATTCTGTAAGGCAAGAAGAATCCATATCCCTAAAAAAAAAAAAAAATAAGTCCTAATATTTACCTTTATAACTTCTTTTATTTCAGCACAACTATTGTGCTTAATGGGAAAATATACACTTTCAAAAGAGAGGAGCATCTGAATGTATTTTATCAAATAATGAGCTTTCTAGTATTTCAATTTACAGTACACTTCAGTTTTAGGTTATCAAGAATATTCAGTTGGTCCAAACTGGGTTTTGAGAGTTCAGTACCATGATTTTTGTTCACTAATGCAAAATAAATGTTTATACTGATTTCAGTTTGACAAAATGGCAAACATAACTACTTTTATTTTTTTTAATATAAAACAGACCCATAAATCAATTTAATTCAGCCTAGCTTTCTGTGGAGCTGTTATAAAAATGAAATGGTAAACTGAAACTAGACATGGCATAGATTTTTCTCTAAACATGCATTTGCTGGTGGCATGTTATCTCCACTTTTTCCATAACCATTAGAAACGTACATGTGAAACATAGGAAATTAAAAGTCTTGGAGAATCACTTACTCGGCTACCTTTCTCATAGGAAAAAAGGCAAGAAAAGGCCACGCATTTCATACAAGTACTCCACTGCATGTAACGATGATGTTTTACATGATGCTTCGATCTCTTTAAACTACATGAATGTGAAACCTGGCCTGGTTAATAGCATGTTTATCATATCTCTGAAAGAAGCAGTTTTATCAAAGCCAAACATGATACCAAGTTGACATTTTCTTTGCAACGACTTTACATTTTTTGCTTGCAATATTCTGAGGGGCTTCTTCCATTGCTTCCATGTTGCTTGCTGGTTGGGGAAAAAAATTCCGTGCACAAGTGGAATTTTAAAAGTTATCTAAGCAGCAAATGTGAATGTGTGTCAGACAAACGGATTTCCAGCATTTTTGTGCTTTTGCTTCTAACAGCTTGGAAGTATAACCACGGGCCCAGGTGAATATGGGTTTCCATGAATTCACTTGAGCTCACATATAATCCATTCCCTACTCATAGGCTCTAAAGGATGATGATGCTGAAACTGGACTGACTGATGGGGAAGAAAAAGAAGAACCCAAAGAAGAGGAGAAATTGGGGAAACTTCAATATTCGCTGGATTACGATTTCCAGAATAACCAGGTATGGGGGGGGGTGGAGGAAATGACTTCTAATTCCATTACATTTTCTGAAATTACCAAGTAGAAATTGAAGCAAGATACTTCCTAAAACATTTCGTTTGCTGCGAGGGGAAAATGCAATTATCAAAGCTATGGATGAAATCGAAGTACAGGCAGTCCCCTACTTGCTAATTTAACTTCTGGTAATTAGAATTCACAGTATTCAACCGATTACATCTGCTTATGGCACTTACAGCAGGCAAGCAGAATACAAATGAACTTGGGAGTAGTCAGTCTGATTCTGACAGCTCCCAGCCACAGTGTCACCTCCACTGGCCCCTCAGCCTGAGCTTGAACAATCTCTCCTGGAATGTATGGAATTTAGATCCAAACAGGGTGAGGAACCATTGAAGTAAACCACCATTCAACCAAAGCTTTCAAACAAAATGTAGGGGTACCTGGGTGGCTCAGTCAGTTAAGCATCCAGCTCTCGATTCCAGCTCAGGTCATGATCTCACTCACAGTTGGGAGATCAAGCCCCATATTGGAATCCATGCTGGGCGTGGAATCTGCTTACGATTCTCTCTCTCCCTCTACCCCACCCTCTCCTCTCTCAAAAAATAACAATAAAACAAAATGTAACTGTGTGATAAGGAATCCAAGATGAAAAATTAATTGCCTTCCATGAATTTCAAAGGCACAAATGCCTTATATAATATGATACCAGGTAAAATTCCTAGCATGCATAAGCTAACCGTTCTTGAAAAGTAGAAAGACCAGCAACTTCATTTCTAGTGCCTGTGACTTCTGCCCAAAAAGTGACAAGGAACTGAAGACAGTAATATAACAATCATTCCTGCTTCAATTTCTCAAAAAGCCACGAAGTGACACCTAGATAAATGATAGTATTAGGTACCTTTTAGTAACCGTGTTATAGAGGTAGCTCAAAGATAAAGGTTAAAAATCCCTACATTTAAAAAAAAAAAAAAAAAACCTTCTAGGACACATGAAATTGACCATGTCTCTCTATCTTCTGAATTGTTAAATTCAAAAGCTAGATAAGAATTAGTGGAGTCAGCGGAATTAGAGATCAGGCTGTTAAGAATCTTCAGGACAGTGTCCACATCTGACAAGCAGAGTTTTAACTGTCTCTGTTGTTTTGCTTCTCTCATCTTTTTAGAGGAAAAAAAAGTGATAATATAAATACATTTACTACTAACACAGCTTGTGTTATTTCCAGTTTCGTGAGGAATGAATAAATAGAACAAATACCAATGCTCAACTTTGAGCACCGAAGTCCAAAGTCAGTAACACTATGAGAGCTCTACACAGTTGCAAGAATTCTAGGTTTATTTATTTATTTATTTATTTATTTATTTATTTATTTATTTATTTATTTTTAGAAATTGACAGTTTAAGTAATGTCTTCACTTTCCAAATTTCTAGAGAGTTCTTCATGAAGAATGTATTGATATGCTCTATCATACTAAAAACGTTTATTTGATCAGCTTCATTACAGCCATGGCTAGTCATTTCATAATACATTCTAGAAAGCTGCATTTTGGTTACAGATACAAGTTTATAGGTATGGATTTATACACATCTATAGGCATACTATAGTTAATAGTTAATTAAAATAGGGAATTTATAGTTAATTATAACTAAAATAGGGAATTTGTGGTCATTTTTATCCCAGCTACCAAAATTTGGTCATCAGGAGTTGGTTGAGAGTGAAACTTCCTATTATTTACGTATTCTGGCAAAGATGAAGGTCAATACATGTTATCTTAACATGTAACATTTTTTCCAGAAATTTAACCTTCCTTTATATGTGTATCCAGTATGTTTTAATACTTTATTCTACTTTCATATTACCCAGTAGAAATCTCGTGGTATCTCATCCTGGTTAGTCATAATTTTGAAACTTCTAAGTCAGCTTAAATTCTTTAAGTATCATTTTATAAAGTATTTTTAAGAAAATAGCATTTTTCTTACTCATATATAATGAGTGCTTTTATTGTTCCCTTTCTAGCAAACATCAAATTGTTAAAAAGGTATTTCATTCTGAGGTCTAGGAGAGTCCACCTGATGAAATATTTTTTAATTAGTATGCATTGATTTTTTTTTCCAAAAGTTCTCAGCTAATCTAATTTATAAAATGAATCTATGAGTCATGAAATATAGTGTGAGGAATTTTATATATTAAGCTATAATCAAATATACATGTTTGCTTACAAAAACTAAAACACAACTGTAAAGTACTCTAAATGAGAGGCTTTCATGGCAGAGAGAAATGTGATATTTATCTTCCAAGCAGAAGAGGGGGGAGTTGGAAGAAGTAACTCCACCCCTTGTCAAAAAATTTCCAAAACTCTTTAGAATGTAAGTCACCTAGGTTTAAAGAGTTTAGGTTATAGGACAACTGCATTCCTTCCCAAAAGAAAATTCCTTTCAAAAAGTGAGGAGAAGGGGCACCTGAGTGGCTCAGTCAGTTAAGCATCTGACTCCTGATTTTGGCTCAAGTCATGATCTCACGGTTCGTAGGATCGAGCCCGGCATCGGGCTCTGTGCTGCCAATGCAGAGCCTGCTTGAGATTCCATTTCCCTCTTTCTCTGTTCCTCCCTGGCTCACTCGCTCTCTAAATAAATAAACATCAAAATTTTTTTACAAAGTGAGGAGGAAATAGAATCTTGCTTATTCACATTGCTACCTAAAGGCAAATTCCAAATACCAACTTGGCAAACCAAGAGACAAACCATTTGCTTTACTCATCATGTCTTTATAACCTGATGTCTATTTTAGCTGTTCTTTGACCATCTGTTTATGTTTTGCATATGTACAATCCAGCACTCTTATTGCTACTGTTGTATGATGCTGTCACAAATATATTGAGCACTAAAACGGAAACAACAATCATCCAGAGTATGGGTCCCAGTTAAAAACTGAGCCAACTAGCCAAAGTGTCCTTACCAACACAGTGGGTCAATTTTACGGAAAATGAATGTGACTTTTTTTTTTTTTAAAGGAAGTGAATTGGCTAAAAAGTCAGACTCAAATTTTCAGGCCTGATGTGTAAAGCCATAATGTAATTGTATTTATGGACAAGGGTCTATTTTTGTTTTCCATGTGGGTCTAAACCAGTCTGTTGATACAAAATGTCTGATGACAACACCTCTAGAATCATCCGCTCACACCTTTTATTCTCTTTGCAAAAACATGAACAATGCCAGCTACACTCCCATTCATAGTAATACAAGAATTTATCACTGAAAAAAAGACATGGAGAAATCTCTGCATTTGAAAAAAAAATCAGAAACTTGGTCACTTAAAACATTAAAAATCATATCTGTAATCTTGCTTTCATTTATGTGAAGCTGAGATTATATTCTTTGACTCCATGTCCTATATTTAAACAGAATAAATGATTTTACTGTAAGTTAAAATAAAAAGTAGGCAGCATACATATAAAGGTCAAATATGATAGAAACTTGCACGTCTTATTTTTATCTCAAAATGCTACCCAATTTCTAAGAAATTTCTACTGCGCTGGTCTGAAGCTTTGAGTTTAGTATAAAAATTTCCTACTTCATAATTACAGACTTGTTATTGTTTAACAATTTATTTCCATTTACAAATCATGCCCTGGAAAAAAAATAATAATGCACAAGGGCTTTTAGCAACTGGAAAGTTATTTGATTGCAGCCCTTTTGCAAATATGAATTCCATATTTAACTGTAATCAGCAACCTTTTAAAAGCCTCTTTTGTGTTTGAAACCAGGCTTCCCAGAGCCTGCATCTGTCATAATTGGGTTTCTGAAGTCTATATGGCTTGCTTCATTTGCCTTCTGGGTTTAGATTCATAAGAGAAATAAATAAAAGTTTATTAAAAGCAAAGAGGAAGAGGGAGAGAGATCACAATATGCAATATCGTGAACAATCTTTTCTAAAATGTCCACCAATGTTTGTGTTTGCTTTATTCTGTCTCTCTTTCCAGCTGCTGGTAGGGATTATCCAGGCTGCTGAGCTGCCTGCCTTAGACATGGGAGGCACGTCTGACCCCTATGTTAAAGTGTTTCTGCTGCCCGATAAAAAGAAGAAATTTGAGACAAAAGTCCACCGAAAGACCCTTAATCCTGTCTTCAACGAGCAATTTACTTTCAAGGTACTTTTTTCTGTACTTACTAATAACTTTTCCTCTGTGGTTTTAAGACCCATCTCATCCTGACACATACGTAGAAATGCACATGACCACTTATTCAGAGGTTCAAGGATGAGTCTATTCAGAATATTTAAAATTCTTATCTTCATTCCAGTGAGGATTCTGCACTGTGTTTAGATTTGGTTAAAGTAGGATTCAGCTTGGCCATCTCAGAACAGAATACAGACTGGAGTATAATGGGGATGTCAATCACATCCAAAAAAGGAAAATCAACATCAAGTGAGCCAATAGACTTGAACATTTCCCCCTCTCTTGAATAAAGACAAAAGAGCAATGAAATTGTTATTTTCCTAAGTCTCTAAGTTCCCAAAATTAAGTTACAATCACAGAATAAAGTAAGCTGTGTTCCACTGTTTAAATGATACAAATAGGTTTTACCCTCATTGCAGAATTCTGTGTGTACAGGGGCAATCTAAGCACTTAAAGGCCATTCTGAACCTATCACTAACAAGAATACAAACCTATTGTTTTTCTGCATTTCTAGCATTTTCCTTTAACTCTAGGCTCTTCCCTAGCGCTCTGAATCTTGCTGAGACACCTCAGTTGACAATAATAAAGAGAGATTCTGGCCATAAAATAACTGACAGGAAAACGTACCCTGCAGGCCTCAGGCATCTCTACACATACAGCTCTGTAGCTCATGTCTTAAAGTCACGCATAAAAGCACTTCTTTGGTAACTATCTTTAATATGTGAAAAAAATTGTAAAATGCATTACTTAAAATAATACATTTCTGAAAAATGAAAGGTCTGTGAGTTTGCCAGCAGGTAGATTCAACATCACTCATCTATCAGCCAGCCTTAGCGATAGCATGTGCCTCATGCAAGCAAATACTATGGTGCGAAATAAAATGGATGCAACTAAGGGCAGGAGTCATTTTCTCGAGCCTGGTTTCCAGTTTTGTAAGAGAGCAATGTCTTTGTATTCACTCTGAAATTTCAGATTTTGTGACGAAAATCTCCAAAGTATTGTCAGTAATCTTATCTAAAACCTACACTTTTTTATACCCCGATAGTTCATTTAGAGTAGTAATAAAAAGATTCTGGAACTACTCAGCCTATGAATAACATCACTATGGTCAATATACCACAAAGCATAGAATGAAGATAAAACTAATAAAATATTGCAAATGGTAATGACAATCATTCTGTTTGGCTATGTATTAATTTTCATTTAGGTCAGGAGTTACTGACCACAATTTAAGATTTCTTAAATTATTTGAAATACTATGGTGTCTGAGTTATCTGTGTATTATTTCAAAAAAATGTATTTCTAAAATTTTATTAGTAATTTCTGTGGCTTCAAAAGGTTTAATTACTGAAATTTTTTAACTGCCTATAAAATTTCATCAGGTTCTATTTTATTTCAAGAATGCTGACAAAGCCATAAATCAATCCAAAGTGTGATATATTTTGATACACTTAGAACTATGCTGTTGTTTCCAGAGAACTGGTTAATTTCTCCAGGAGACATTGTAGATTATGCATCTTGAAATGCCAACAGGCAAGATGATGGAAGAACCGAAGCATAATAGTTTAAAGAGAATAGGCTTTAAAACTGAGTTCAAATCCACTTCACATGAACGTGACATGCCCTGACCTAAATGCTTCTTTTCGTCCAAACTCCCACCTGAAGGAGTTACTAATCATTCAAATAATAAGTATGTAAGTGCCGACTGTACCTAACATGTATTCATTCAGCCTTCCACTGCTCTGTGAAGTAGGTCTTAGTATTAACACTATTTGATAGGCGAAATGTGTGAGGTGTATTTGCTTGCTCCAGGCCCTTCAGCCGGAAAGTGGGAAAACCCAGGCCTGGGCCTGTCTGACCCCAAGCCTAGGTTTTTTTTTTTTATGTTATTTCAGTAGAATCACAAAAAAATCCAGAGTAATTTCAGAAATAAGACGAAATATTTACCCCTACTCTAAAATTCATTTCTTCCTTTGAAATTCAGCTGTTTTGCAGGGTTTTTTGTTTTCTTCTAAAATGGAAAAGGCATGGTTCCTCCATTTTAGTCAAAGTATTTTAATCAGATGCTAAATAGATGACAAATAAGTGAGAAAAAAAGCCAAACTTTTGATAAACTAAAATTTCCTATACGTATATGGTCAAATACACTTCCTTCTCCTTCCCTTAATATGCAAAGCTCATTGAGAAATGTTTGATGGAGCTCAGACAACCATTTGTACTGACAAAAATTGATCAAACCTTCAATACAAGTCCAAACAATTTCTTAATTAGGCATTTCTACCCAGTTACTGAAGTGTAGCTTCCTTAGAATGCACTACTTCCCCTGAATATTAACAATGTCACCAGTAAAAATCCCAGCCCACAGCATCTGTCCCAAATATATCTGAACAGCTGGAGAACCCATCAGCTCTTGGCCTTTTGCCACCATTCATCCTAACAAGTGTCATACCTAAGAATGAACCTCAAGATCTTTATAATGCATCTCTGATATTCAGAACATTAATTTTCTAGTCAGTTCTTGTCTATCTGTAAATTGTTTTAGGGAGCGAGGCAACTTGTGAATTTCATTTAAATCCTTTCTGACTCCTAGCATATCTTTTACATAAATCACTGCTCCATTAAATTGTAGCATCCAAATGGCTTGAAAGACTTAGTGGGACTTTGGAAGCAAGTTTTCCACCCTAAGTTATACTCTTACAATATAAATGATCATAACAATAACACAATATCCTACAAGTAAAACCTACATGGTCAAGTGCAATACATCTTAGTTTATTCTTGTATTAAACAAATTCCCACCGGAAGGAGGTACTAATCATTCAAACGATACATATTTAAGTGCCTACTATGTGCCAACACTGCTAAATCTTAAAGTGTTTATAGCATGACTAATAGTCATCAATCAATATCAATAATACTAATTATTAGTCAATCAATAATACTAATAGCTTTTAGAACTTTAGGATAAAGCGATAACTGACTATGGTAAGTCCCTCATTTCTCCCAGTTTAAGCCTCAAGCAGTGATTCAAATGAATTCATTTTTAAAAGGCACCATTATCTCCCTGTTTTGCTTATCCAACATATATATTACAATTAAACACTATAAAAAGTAACATTTTAAATTTGTGACCAGATTTTTATCCTCATCTCTTTTTATTAAGGTGCCGTACTCAGAACTGGGTGGCAAAACCTTGGTGATGGCTGTATATGATTTCGATCGTTTCTCCAAGCATGACATCATTGGGGAATTTAAAGTCCCCATGAACACAGTGGATTTCGGTCACATAACTGAGGAGTGGCGTGACCTGCAAAGTGCGGAGAAGGAAGAGGTAAGGGAAACATTAGCATTTCTAATCAGACAAGCTGTGCTCGCCAGTTGCTGTTCACATAATAACCTATTGAGAGATGCTCTCTACAAAGGATAACGTGGGCCTCCAGCTGCTGACAGCTGGTAAAATAGGGTTAAGGGATTGCATAACCTCATTACAAAGTATACTGGTCTTCTGGGTCTCATTTGAAAGAAACGAGAAAGATTCATGCACCATGTCTATAGATAATTCCCTGGACAGACACACATACTCACTATCTGTTTCTGAAAAGCTCACAAAATGCCAGACACGTACATATCTACTTTTTTAAAAGGACAGTGAAAAATCATCACATTCTTTGTATTTTTCAGCAATAATTTTGCATTTTCTACATAGGTTATGTAGCTATTGAACAGAAATAAAATAGCACTTTTCCCTTGATTATTTCTGCATATCACAGACCGTTCATTGTTTCTTCTACAGATATCAGAGTATGATGGGTGGAACATCAAATATAATTCACAAAGGCGGATATTAAATCCATTTTTTAAATAAGTCACATTATTATAGTACTCTTCACATTGTTTTTTCCCCAGTTTTAATAGTTCAGCACAGGACTTTTCTGTGATTTAAAAGGAAAGTTCAATATCTTTAGTGCATTTAAACTACATAATAATCAATTCTATTTGATTATGCTATGCCTGCCTGGCACTGGCGTTTTTCTGTGCAAATGTCTCAACAGGCCAATATCACAAAGGCAAACAACTCTAGCTTCTCTGAATTCCTAAGGCAGCTCAATTTCTAGCTATTTTTTGGATCCTGACAATCCCTTGGGTTTATAATCACTCAGGGGATTGCCAACAGCCTCCATCATTCAGGATCCCTAGGATTCTGTAAGGCGTGATCACTTTGGGGCCACCCAGGAGATCAAAAAGAGTGGCCCAAGTCTTCAACACATTCAATCAAGCCTATCACCTGGGAATCCTCACAGCCTATGGTTTTCTCTGACCAGTGAAACTTAGTGAGGTTTTAGAACAGATTTGCTGATTGCTGTTTTGAAATTGAATCTTACTAGTGCTCTAAATTTGTCTGTAAAAAAGGAATAAAAATTATCCGAGTTAAGCTCTCCTTTCCTTTTGGAAAGAATATACATAACTTAACCAAATGCGTTAGTCAAACTTAGACTCTTGGATACTGAAACAGATTTAGCCCCACCGTGGATACTCAAAACCCATCCGAGGATAATATTGAGTTTTTACATTTTGTTATTTTTGTAAGTAGTTCTTCTTTATGAGTGAATATCAATGTTAAATCCAACATCTGTCTGAAAATAATATGATCATGTTTCTAAATTTTTAACAAAGTAATGAGCTGTTTCATTGAATTTTTATGTTTTATTGAAATGTTTTCCTTTGTAAATTCCTTGCAACTGGGGTGCAAAGTGGGACCATGACAAATATTTATTAACTGAAAGGTTTTTATTAGTTGACTGGTTAATCGTTAGCTTGTTAGTTGAGTATCAAAATATGACCCACTCATGCTTCACAATGGCTACCTGCCCAGAGTGTATGGTTCATACTTCTCACCTTCATCTGGTAACTATAAAGTGGTATGGGATTCATACCTCACTGGGTTTCTGAAAAGTTTTCAAGTATTTGTGCCTGAGTTAAGAAAATGTAAGCCATCAAGCACTTTTTCCTTTCTCAAAAACTCTTTGAATGTGGGCAGAGTTTGAATGTCGACAGTAAGCTGATAGGTTTGACTCTGGAATCTAAGAGTAGATAGACTGTCCAAAAAGAATCACATTTTTTTTCTTCTCACCCCCTTACTTGCCCTCTCCTATCTCTGTCTTCTATTTCTTTCTTCTTCTTCCAGGTCTTCTCTCCCTATCTCAAACCTTTGTAGCCCAACTCATTCAAAAATACTGTTTGAGTATTTACCGTAAATTGCTACATTTCTGGGACTGTGTAGGTACTCAAGAAAGTAAAAAGGGTAGACACTGCTTCTGCTTTCATTGCATACAGTGCAGTCTAATTCTCCTTCTTCACACCAATCTTTGCCTGGCTTACTGTCACTGAGACTGGTTTCTGGAAAAAGTCCCGTCTTTAAGATCAAACACTCCTGGGTTTCATTTCCGACAAGTCCATTCACTAGCTCAGAGAACTTGGTCACATCACTTAAGCTCTCTAAAATTCAGGGTTTTTTTCTTCTTTAGAAAGTGGTTTAACATTATCTACCCTTTGTCTTACAGACTGACTAGGATAGAGTGTAAAATACCTAATACAGAGCCTGGTATGTGGTAAATGTTCAATAAGCAAGAGATCTCCCATTCTCTCTTCTTGGCCAATCTTGTTTGGGTTCTCTTTCACTTCATGCTTTTACCTCCCTCTTTGTTCTAGCCTTTTCCCTATATCCAAATCCACTTCTCTCTTCTTTTCCTCACCACCATTCTATTTACTGAATGTCCCTGGAGTTTTTAATGGGAAGTAACTCTATAACTACCTTCTTAAACTCTAGAGCCATTCCTCTTGGATACCTACTTGGGAATAGTAATTTTCAGTTTTCAGTTGAGTGGCTCTTTCCTTTCATCATGATATAAGCAGCCTCATAAAACAGGTGTCTAGTTTACAACCTATCTCTGGATGACTAGAACCAGGTATAAACTGTCTCATAATAAATGAAGATCCAATTACATTTTTCATCTGAAGAATTACTTATTCTCACTGATATAGGCTCTAGTTTTTCATGCTACTGTCCATTAACTGCAGGAAATTATAGTTGTGTAAATAAATTGAAGTCTCAGATTGACTTTGCTTCTCACAATTTTAAAGATATTGTTTTTCCATTTTACATGAACAATTCCGTTCATGATTTTTATTTCCTTTTCATCTAACAGTGTAATATTTAATGTCATAAGGAATGAAAGACATAAAGGAAAGTGGAAAAAAGGAATTCAAGATATAGCTTTGGAATCTAGAAACTGAAATCATGGTCGTCTGTTCACTTGGTTGACACTTGGATTTAAATAGGTTAAATCCCACCCACTTAGATCCAACCTTGTGATTTCGATCAAATGGGGTAGGGCGTTGTCACCCAAAAGTTGAATAATATAAAAGTCATAAGATGATGAAGGAATTATGTAAGTTACAAATTATGTTATTTTAGTGATCAACTAAATCTGCAAGCAGTTTAGAAGGAAGAAAGGGAAGAAGCCTTATCTGAAAGTTACTAAGCGCATGTTGAAAACGTAAGGTGTGTGAAAGAGATAAGCTATGGCAGGAAGAGCCCTAACAAGTGCAGAGCTCCCACTGTTAGATTCTAGCCCCTGAAGAAACATCTCTGGATGACTTTCCATTCCAACTTGTTAACTTTCTCTGACACAATCATAGCCACCTCCTAACAGAGGAAGATGGAATTTGACTTTACAGTCTACTAGACTTTTGTGTTCCTTTTGTTTCTTTAAATCAGAAATGTATATCCTCTGAGTTGAGAGATGGTAACATATAAAACTTTTCCTTATTTTCCCTTTTTGATATAGGGCCTCAAAAATCAGCTTTTGGCAAAAGGTTTTCAATTACCCATTTGCAAAATGTTTCTAATATGTATAACCCCAGGCTATGTTTTCAAGATAGTCTTTTCTTTTAACTTACTTATTTTGAGGGGGAGGGGAGAGAGAGAGGCGGGAGGGGGGGGGGGGAGAGGGGGAGGAGAGACAAAGGAGGAGGGGGGAGAGAGAGGGGAGGGGGAAGAGGGAGAGAGAGGGAGAGACAGCGCACAGGCGGGAGAGGGGCAGAGAGAGAGAAGGAGAGAAAAAGTCCCGGGCAGGCTTCGTGCTGTCAGTGCAGAGCCCAACTCAGGGCTCCATTTCACTAACCATGAGATCGTGACCTGAACCAAAATCAAGAGTTGGACACTTAACTGACTGAGCCACCCAGGTGCCCTGAGATTGTCTTATTTTTAATTATTCAATAAAATATTTATGCCAGCCACAAGTCAAACCTGAAACTAACCTTCATACTTTTAGAATAGTCCATTAATTTTATACATCTGCTTAATTACTTCAAATGTTAAAATCAATGGCTAGAATTCCATTTTTTTTTTTAATTTTATGATTTTATAAATTGTCTCAGTGCTGCACCCTAGCATCAGGTACATCTTTAAATCACTTAGACCTTTTTTATTTTAGCATTTTGTTCTAATTTTTTAATGTATTTTAACCCCCATGGCTTCCACTACTACTTTTTATCTCTAAAGACAGCATATACTATATAAGAAATATATACTACCAGAAAACAACTAAATCTTTTTTTGACTTTTGAGTAAGTCTGTCTTATGACTTTACCAGTACTGTTTTTGTCTCCATTAGAGAATAAGTCTATCATTTCTGCTTTGTGTAGAATTTGTTAACGAGTGATTTTTAAATGAGATTCTGTAATCCAGTGCAAATGGAGAAAAAATTGATTGCTGAATTAAAGCAAGTCGGGACATAATTTAATTAGTACCCAAGCAGAAAGGAAGAGAAACTACTTTAGTGCCTTAATAGAAAATCAATTTTGCAACAAAATTTCACATTTTTAAGCCTAATTAGGAAAACATTTACTTCACAGAAAAGCATTTGGAGAATACATATTCATTCAAATGGCAAAAGTTTTTCAGCCTCCACTGGTCAATTACTTGATACGTCTTTGGAATGGGTTAAAGTCATTACTCCTTAGGACATCTTTGATGTCCAAAGATCATAAAAGAACTGATGCTTTTTCTAAGTATACTTAGCAGTCAGATGGTAACTCATGCCCTCCGAGAATCTCTGCGCAACAAATCAATGCCCCAAATGGAAATCCTCACAAAAGGTTAACTGGTGGTATTTTAAAAACAGATGCCAATAAGAACCCTTCCTGTCGTTCACAATCTCTCACATTAGAGAAATCCAACAAAGACACTTATATCGATCCCCACATTCCAGGAAGTTCCACTTATTTCTATTTACTTGTTCATTGTCTGTCTTCCCCGGCTAGACTGTAAGCTTCAAGTGCAGCAGTAGCCATATTTATTGTTCCCCCCCCATGAAACCAAGTTTAATCACAGGAGGCAAGCACACAGGTGTGCAAAAAAATTTTTTTTAATATTTTTGATTGAAGAAATGGGGCAAGGTGTGTATTAAACTGTGGGGGGTTTCAAAATTCCCCCTTTAAAGTCTATGTTAATAATTGTAATTGTGTTATTTTATAAATGAGGTCTTAGGTATTCTCAAAATCTATCAACAAAACATCCTCGTATTAAATGATTAAAATGGTTTAATATCTTTTGGGGTATTTTGGTCTGTTGCTTTGAAAAAAAGGAAGTATAGATGCTTATCAAATCCACTGTTATTACTGTTTGTTAATGGACATGAAAATGGTGATAGTTGTTTTTGTTGTTGTTAAAGCTTATTCAGTTATCTCATTCTTCTCTGTAACTTTTGCTTTTCAATTTTTTATTTAAATTCTTAGCGAACATACAGTGTAATATTGTCTTCAGGAATAGAATTGGTCTTTCTCTGATTAACTTATTTCCCTTAGCATAATACTTTCTAGCTCTATCCGCACTGTTGCAAATGACAAGATTTTATTCTTGTTGGTGGCTGAATAATATTCTATTATATGTATGTACATACACTACATCTTCTTTAGCCGTTCATCAGTCAGTAGTCATTTGGGCTCTTTCCATAGTTTGGCTATTGTTGATAATGCTGCTATAAACATGGGGGTGCATGTACCCCTTTGAATCTGTATTTTTGTATCCTTTGGGTAAATACCTAGCAGCACAATTGCTGGATCATAGGGTAGTTCCATTTTTAGTTTTTGAGAAACCTCCTTACTGCTCTCCAGAACAGCTGCACCAGTTTGCATTCCCACCAACAGTGCAAGTGGGTTCGCCTTTCTCCACATCTTCGCCAACACCTGTTGTTTCTTATGTTGTTAATTTTAGCTATTCTGACAGGTGTGAGATGATATCACAGTTTTGATTTCTTTTTTCCTGATGAGTAATGTTAGCATTTTTTCATGTGCCTTTCTCTGTAACCTTCTCACCTGGTTTCCATGACACACAGAGAGCTTGCAGTTTAGCTTAGTCTAACTTTATCTAGTTAGGATTTAGTTCAAGCTGTAAGGTAAGTCTCTGTTTGCAACATGGAAATTTACCCAGAAGGAGGTGGAAAAGAATCAGCTTCAAGGAGAATTCCAAGAATATGAACAAATACCTATGTTTATCATAGAGTATTTATTGCTAGTCAGGTCTATAGGTAATAGATATGATAGAGTGGTACTTAGTTGTCTTATAATACATTAAGACCATGATACAATTTAGTGCAGTTAGTATATATAT
The DNA here is from genome assembly GCF_022837055.1 of Prionailurus viverrinus. Lineage (NCBI taxonomy): Eukaryota > Metazoa > Chordata > Mammalia > Carnivora > Felidae > Prionailurus > Prionailurus viverrinus. The sequence continues at coordinate 99,869,794 of NC_062567.1, forward strand.
GTTCATTTTATGGGACTTGGAACATAATAATTCCATCTAAACTAGTACAGAAATAGAGTTGCCTTTGATTTTTGATATGTTTTTGGGTGTAGCTATGGTTTACTTGATTTTCAATCTTTGGTCAGAATTCCCATCACCAATTATAACTGCATTGTTATGTATATAAGTTATGTTATGTATAAGTATTGCCTGTTTCATGATGTGGGTTCTAAGAACATCATAGGAAAAAAGCAAACAAATAACTTGAAATATCCCTCTAGTGTGTAGGGTATAATTTGGCTGCCTTTCTAGTTAAAAAGACTTTTCATGCGCAAATGGATGAAACCAAATTCTCACTTCACTGAGTTCCTAAATGAAAATTTAATATCATTTTACTTTCATTGTAAATTCTCTAGAAAACTAAATTTAGAGTCTAAAGAATTAAATTAGGGGAGAGAGACTCTGGTTATTTTCACAATACCCTTTCATGACCTTCCATTGTCACATACTTTAACCTACTGAGTTACCCCTCTCCTTCACAGCTCTAACCACCCAGAGGCCTGTGTTCCCAGCCAAAATTCACCTTCATTAACACGTACTTTAACTTCTCTTCTGAAGCGATAAACACAAATAATAAAAGCTTTCTTTTACTGAGTGTCTGCTGAGTGCCAACAAAAATAATTTTCACAACACTCCTCAGCATTGGCATTATTAGGAGTGAGAAACCTGAAGGCCAGGAAAGTCTAATTTGTCAAAGTTACAACGAAGGCCAGAGCTAAAATTCAAACACAGGTCTGAAAACCACACTCTATTTAACCATGCCATCTTCGTTAAACAATCTTTCCCAGTCTTTTCAGCCTCAAAATGGAGATTAAAACAATTTAAATGCAAAAATCAAAAAACAAAAAAAAAAAAACCCAATTGATGCAAACTAGTTTTTCTCAACTTTAGCTTATTTTTTTCAAAATCTTAACATTTGATCAGTTTGCTTTGACAACTTGCAACTGGTTAAAGTCTGCATATATATTTTCCCTCTCAAATATCATAATACATTACAAATATATGTAACATACCAAAAAAACAACTATGGCATTTTGTTTCTTCTTAATATTTCATAAATAGTCAGCATGAATTCCTACCCAAGATAGAAAGCCCTAAAATGCCAAGGTACTCATTAACACAAACATGTTGTTATTCACTCATGAGTACTGATGAATTTAATGAAGGCAGAGGGATTTTGCTTTCCATTAAAAAAAACTTCTTCATTAAATAGAATATAAATTCCCATCCATTCATTTAAAATATACTGAATATCTGTGAAATTAGTATATAAAAGTATATCATAAAGTATTTAAAACAGAAAATTAAGACTCACACATGGAAAGTGGCAATAATAGCAACAGAAATTTACAGTGCAAAATAACAAAAGCTTCAGGAAGAACCAAGTAAGAAGTAGAAATTTCAAATGTACCAATGTTTTATTAAAGCAAGAAGAAAAGGCATAGAGAGGGAGGCTCCACTGAAGACTTGAAAAAAGTGAACCATCTTTCAAGAGAATTTGAATAGACAGAAAGAAACAGAAGGCCTTCAAGAAATTAAAAGATCAGCAAGGGGCACCTGAATGGCTCAGTCAGTTAAGCATCCAACTCTTGATTTCGGTTCAGGTCATGAGTTCATGGTTGGGATTGATCCCCATGTTGGACTCTGGGCTGACAGCACAGAGCTTGCTGCGGATCCTCTCTCTCCCTCTCTCTCTCTCATGCACATGCATGCATATGCACACCCACGCTCTCTCAAAATAAATAAACTGTAAATTTTAAATAATTGTGAAAGAGATAAGCAAGAGCAAGTTTGCAGAGCTGAGACTGCCAATAACAAGCTTAGCTAAGAGTGGAGGGAGGGCTTAAACAGATACCCTGATATTGAATAAATAAGACTGAATGAAGTATTTTAGTGACAGTTTGTCTCTTAAATATCAGACTGATGAATTGAGACTCAGGACACTAAGTGAAGCTTGTTAGAAATTGTTCTTCCCTAGGACAAGTGTTGGAATATGAAAGCCAGATCCACATCTGTGCCAAATACTCTACTAACTGCTTTTCTCACATGAGCTCTTGTAATTCTTGGGGCAGTCCTATGGGATAACTCTTCATATCCCTATTTCACATATTATAAAATATGATTGGCCCAGTTTCACCCAGAAAATAAGCAAAAGAGCCAAGATTTAGACCCAGATCTGCCTGAATCACAAACCCATTTTCTGTCTACTCTGCCATATTGCCACTCAGCTAACTAAAGCTCCACAAGCACAGGGATACTATATCTCCTTTACCTTCTCATCTACAGGGCCTTCCACTTTGCCTAGAATCTCCAAAGTGCTTGAGTGACTATTAAATATTTTCAAGTGAATTGAACAAATTAGAATGAAATGAGAATTTTCTGTATCAAACATACATTATGAGTTTTACTACCTTCAAGGAAGTCATGTTTGAAGGTACTCCATTATCCCTGTGTACTGCTTATATGGCACACCCAAAATATTTTGAATTCTATTTCCTCTCTCCATAAGTTTCAGCGTACAATGCATTCTTTCCTCCTCAACAGTGGCTTCTTGTCTTCACAAGTTCAATTTTATTGAAATTGCCATAATCTATTTAGAGTATGATCAAATGGAGTAAAATACTTTTACTTACTGTGCTAATTAATATAATAGGGTCTATGTTCTTGCAAGACTTATTTTTTTAATGTTTATTTTGAGACAGAGAGCAAGTCAGGTGGGACAGAGAGGTGGGTGGGGCAGAAGATCTGAAACAGGCTCTGTGCTAACAGCAGAGAGCCCAATGTGGACTTGAACCCACAACCATGAGATCATGACCTGAGCTGAAGTCCATCCAGGCACCCCTGTTCTTTTAAGATTTATATTCTGACTCTGAACGAAATGTTATCAGTGTTAGCCTCATTGTATGGTCTCTCAAATGGACCACTGTGGGAAAAAAATATTGGGGAACAAAGTTCTAACACATCTAATACTAAGGAATCTAACTGTTTTAATAGAAAATGATGTAGGGGGTAGTTTTTCTCTTAACTCAAAGAATATAAGTTTCCAGCTGAATTTTGAATAAAACAGAGCAAAGTGGGTTGGAAGCACAGGTTTTTGAATATAGATTGGGAGAGCAGCAAATGAGGAGTGGGGGTTGAAATGGGAATAAACAGAAAACAAAAAGATGAGAAAAATGACATAGATAAGAGCAGTCTTGCCTACATCAAGTTTATTATTCAAATAGTGAAGAGAGTTTTGAGTGGGAAGCCATGTGATCAATGCAGGGGAAGGTCTTGTTCTGTTGCGTCCTCTGTCTTCCACACATTTGGATCTCTTACAATGTAATCCTTTCTGGGGAGTTCATCATATGTTTCGGAACACTTTTTTTTTTTATTATCTTGTTTGTGAATTCTTCAATGTTTTTACCTTCTGTCTTACTCCTACCTCACTTTGAGCAGGCCAAGTGTTTTTATTGTGAAAGCTTTAATCCATTACAATCTGTTACTCTGCAATTAGATGAAATGTCAGCAGTTGAGTACTATGTGTACTACGGAATAAAGGAGAAGAATGAGAACTTGCTGAAAAACAAAAACTTAAATAAATAAGAGATGAAAGAGAAGGAGCATGCACATACACACACACTTGTTCCTAGAGATTTTTATGAATTTTATGAGTAAGAGTCTTTAAATTATTCTAATTTCATTCATTTATTCTTTCATTTATTCAACATGTATTTATTAAGTCCCTTTTATGAGCAGGGACTGTTCTAGTTTTTACGAATACAATGGTGAAGAAGACAGGCCCATTCAGCTTAGTCAGTTATAATTTAGTGGTGAAACAGCCCCGTCAGGGGAGATTAAAGCTCTGGTTCTGGACTCAACCTATGTGGACCCAACCATGACTCCACTTACGACGGGTATGTCCTTGGGCTTATTGCTTAACCCTTCTGTAAAATGGGATATTACCCACCTGCATGAGTTATGATACATTCTAAAGGAGATACTTCACATGAAATAGAACAATTCTTGGCACCTAATAAACCCTCAGTAAATGTTATTCGTATTATTGGGAACATGGATCGGTGCCCTTATCTCCTCACCAGCAGAAAAAGCATCACTCTGACCAGTAGACCTAGATCCTTCATTCTGTAAAGAGACATGGACAGACCACAGGTTGAGAAGGCATTGTCATGCATGGTTTTGATAAAAAGGAGGAGGACTGAGCTTAAACCACATGTATGAGAGACTGTGGGGCATGAAAAGAAGTCACAAATGACAACACAGGGTGAGGCTCACCATGAAAGAGGGGAAGGTGATACTAACACGATGTGGCCCCAGTGACTATGTACTTCTCTATGCTCTGACACCACAAAAAAGAATTCAAAGTTCAGGCTATCCTACAAGCCAAAAAATCTGACAATAATTAGTGCTTGCATGGATGTAGAGAATTGAAACCCTCCAACATTTCGAGTGACAAAGTGAAATGGGGTTGCTACTTTGGAAAACAGTTCAACAGTTTCCCAAAATGTTAAATGGATAATTATCATATGACCTAATAATTCAACTCCTAGGTATATACTCAAGAAAAATAGAGACACATGTACACACACAAACACACACACAGATACACACATGTGTAAATATACACACAAACTGTATAAGAATGTTCATAGCAGTATTTTTCTAAATTTCCAAAAAGTAGGAAGAACTCAAAATTCCATCAGCTGATAAATAAAACATGCTATATCCACATAACAGAGTATTATTCAGTCACATAAAAAAAGGGATACAGGACTGATACTTGGCTATAGCATGGATGAACCAGAATAGGCAAATCCACAGACAGAAAGCAGATTAACAGTTGTGTAAGGCTGGGGGGGGGGGGGGGGGGAGAAGGTGAGGTGGGGGGAAGAATGACAGCTAATGGTTAGGAGTTCCTTTGTGGGGTGATGAAAATATTCTAAAATTAGGTAGTGGTGATGGTCACACAATTCTGCATATATTAAAGTCCACTGAATCATGCACTTTAAGAGGGTGAATTTTAGGGGCACCTGGGTGGCTCTGTTGGTTAACCAACTCTGGCTCAGGTCATGATCTTGCAGTCCATGAGTTCAAGCCCCATGTCGGGCTCTGTACTGACAGCTCAGAGCCTGGACCCTGCTGCAGATTCTGTGTTCCCTCTCTCTCTGCCTTTCCCCTGCTTGTGCTGTCTCTTTCTCTTGCTCTCTCTCAAAAATAAACATTTAAAAAAAAGGAGGGTGAATTTTATGTTATGTGAATTATATCTCAGGAAAGTGGTTCTTTAGAAAGAGTTAAGTACTGAAACCCTCAATATGGAAGCATGATGTTTAATGCTGATTAGGGCCTCATTTGAAACAGCACTCAGGTATGCTGGGAGTTCTTTCCTGATACTGTTGGAGAAGTTTACAGAGGTTTTCTCAAAATATTCTAGTTTCTCTTTAAACCACAGCATTTGTCTTCCAGATCGTGCTTGTCACCACATGCCTCTTGAAAGAAGGTCAATATTAAGACCCCTTTGGATAGTGAAAAACCCAGGCCTACACCTAGGCCATGCGGCTAGCCAGAGAACTCAGGCTTCAAAACACCAGTTTCACTGATTCCAAAGCCGTTGTCTACTGGTCTATGCCCCTCAGGGTAGGAAGTATTAGGCTTAATTCTCCTGACATAAAAACACTGTCTGCAATATGAAGGCTAATTCTTTTCAAGTCTGTCTTCATATCATAGCTTCTCAGATGTCCCCAGTTATTTACTTGGGGTTGTTTCCAATTTTGAATTACTATGAACAGAGCTGTCATAAAGGTACTTGTACAACTTACCATGGACACCTGTTTTCATTTCACCCAAGCACTGCTCATATGTGAATGTATGTATCATGCTTTTTTAAACTAAAGTGGCCAGGATGCCAGATTAAATCATCTATACAGGAAAGCATTATAGTATTTCCCATCTGAGATTCAGTAATATTTTCTTCTCATCCTCACGAGCCTCCTTGATGATGCTTAGCTCACTTTGATCATTGACCTCAGCATTGTATTATCTATGCTGAACCACACAGTTGGCACCCTCATCACACACATCCCTATTCTCCAAGTGTCCGTGCTTGGCCACACAATGCTATTACGTGAAAAGATGCCTTGTTTACCCTTTGTTGACCACATAGGTTGAGTATGAGCTCCTTGGAAGTAAGGAAAGTAGTTAATACTTTTGCAGATCACAGGAGTTAGCCCTACGGAGAAAGTTTGTCATGGAGCAAATAAGGACATAACTCAGATTCCAAATCCCATAAACTCTGAGCCTCGTTTCTTTGTATGTGAATGTTGTTGAAAAGTGCAAAATAAATTATTTACTTTTATGTTTGAAATTTTTTTCCAATGATTTTAATAACTGTATAGTCGTGCAACCATTAAAACAACCTAACTTTAGAGTATTTCCCCAAGAAGAAACTTCACGTCCATTTGCAGTCACTCCCATTCTCACCCCTCATCCTGAGGCCACTGTTAACCTGTTCCCTGTCTTTATGGATTTGCCCATTCTAAACATAGCATATCAGTGTTAATCCTATAATATGTGGCCTTAAAAAGTCTAATACCAAATAAATTCCTAAAATAAATAGACACTGAGTAATGAATCACTTTGTTTTGTTGGGGGTAAGTCCATTGTTTGCAATACCATTTAGCAGTTTCAGGAGTATTTTTCCTGTCACTGCAGGGCCAGTGATAGTCTCAGTATCTCAGAGATGCTCCTGTCCACCCTTTCCAGATTTCAAGTGCCTGAGGGCAAGTGGAATGGCACCCTAAGCTTTTGGAAAAGCTGATGGAAGAATTGTTTGTTGGTCTACTTCAAACCAAACAACTCCTGTCACTTGCTGTCTCCTGCCAGCTTTATCTTCTCTCTTCTCTGTTCTTTCTCTCTTCACAAGAAGAACTCAGGGAACACATAAATCATTTAGCTTACTTTTTTATCCAACTTTTAATGTCCTTCGAGTCGCTAATAAGGTGAAATTATTTTCTCTCTGACATGGCCAGGGATGCATGTCAGAGTCTCTCTCCTGGGTTCCAGGAGCTGGCAAACTTCTAGCTTGGAAAACACAGGCAAGCCTGGAGCATTAGGGCCTGTCAAATCCAGCTGTGGGCAAACCACCTACATATACCTTTGAAATGCTTCGAGGGCAGTGTTCTTAGCAGTGATGCCTTTCATCCTAGAATGAGCCTTGCTTTCAACATCCCTTCCAAAAGTAACTTCTAAATCAGTATTTCTTTTCATGTGGAACGTCGTTTATATTCAAGAATAATTTTCCGGACTTCAGGTAGCACGAGAGGGTAGGGATGAGCATCTGGGAGTGAAGCACCAGGCCCTGCAGACAATGCTGCTAGAAGGGAAGAAATGTGTTCTGAAAATACTTCTCGCAAAGCCTTCTCCTTCTCTAAGCTTCAGACATTCTGGAATGTGGCTAGAGGTTGTGTTTACCAAAAGTTAACCAACTGCTCTTTGATTTAAGATGTTATTTTTACAGAAGCACATCAATATTCTGACACGGTACTCCCCTGAAGTTTTGTTTTCTGCTCGTGTCTTAAAAACAGAGGGGAAAAAATGTCTTTCTGGAACCAGCATGTCAGGAATAGTCTGTTCTTAATTGTATTCCAGTGTCAAAAAGCAAAAATAGAGATTAGAATTCAAAATAGGTCAAGAGTCTGGAGTTTTCTGTTTTGATTTTAGAACACATTTTTGAACAGCCTCAGTCATCAATAGGAAATCCAGACAGCCTTTGAAATACTTGCCTAATATAAAACCAACAGCAGTGTTTAACTTAGATTCCGAGGAGAGATAGATGCTTCTGTTTGAGGTCATTCACTTTCCAAGTACTATCATATTGATATTTTGTTTATAGTGAGGCCATGTTTGAAAATGACATCAAGGCTGTGAAACCTGAGTGTCACCGTAGGTTTGCCTGATTTTAGGGGGAATAAGTTATTCACGTTTCTATTTGGTAGACTATATTGTCAAAGCTCTGTTACCTGGAAAAATCAGATAGAGTAAAATTTCTCTTTAACGGTGTTGAAATTCAAATCTATTGAGATTATGAGCCAGGCACTGTGCTAAGTATGGTAACTAATGGATGGCTGGAACTCAGACTTTTGTCTGACTCCAAAAACTCCTCCATCATGCTGGAAGGTCTCGGAGAAAGAGGTTCTAGGGCCTGTGCTAGGGATATTTTAATCCGCCAACACACAGACACACTACACATGCCCTAGACTTTTGCTTCCCAGTCTCTCTTCTCCTAGCTCCCAGGCCACTCCCATGCTGTGCAAAGGGAGGGTCACCATGGCCTGCCTCAATTCGACACCCTCCTTATTCCCAAGTCTCTGAGCTGCTCCCAAGCTTTCTGGGTCAGTCTTTTCTGTGGCATAGATCTGTGAAAGAGCCCACAGGAGATTCACATGTTTCTGTTCCCGAGTCTCTCTACCTCCATCCTCCAATTTGTTCCATTCCATTATACTACAAGTTCCTGGAAATAGGAAATCAGTGCTCCCCAGTCTTTCACTGCCCTTCATTATAGTGGGTATGATGATGAACATGGAGCAGGACTTCCTACCTTGCCTTCATGTCTAAAACCCCAAAGGTTAAGGAAACATTTTAATGTTCTCCAAACAATGTTTAATTCGATGTACTTGGATATGAGATTTTTTTTTTCAAAACAGGATATCTTTGTATGCTTAGAGTTCTCTAAGGCCCTGTGCTTCATAAAGCAGTAGGAGAGGCTCCTTATTAACACCCTATGGGGAAGAGCAGATACAGAGCTCTGCAGAATTATGCAATTTTTTTTGTCATTACTAAAATCATTTCTAAAGAGCAGTTGGCCAAAAATGGACCATTCCCCTATAAAGTACTGCAATTTGAAATGTGGCCCTGACTATCCTCCTGGATTTCCTTTTCAAAATCCAAGTCTTGTAAGAAAAAGAGAGAGGAGGACAGAAAAAGCCTGAGCTACCTCCCACAAAACCAGATCATGACTAAACGTATGGCATCCAGGATCCGATTCATTCTTTCTTAAAATCCAAATGTTGACTATTTCAAAAAAATCATTGTAGCATTCTCACCTAGGGATTGTTATGTCATCTTTATAGGAATTCCTTTGACCAGCCTCATGTACAACTTAGCAAAATTTGTAAGTACTTTTTACATCAGGTCTGAATTTAAAGAGCAGCTGTAGTGCCCTTCTCAGCCATGACTTTCAAAGCCCTGTATCAGGTGCTGCCAATGGTGGATTCTTGCCACCACACCCCTAAACCCAACCTTTTCCACCTGTGTTCCCTCTTTAGAAATCTCATTTGGAGATTCTAATTGTTAATCAATTTCTGTGGGAGGAAAAATCGCTTACAAATTCAACTTAAATGTGAAATAATTAAGTACATTAGCTCAGTGAAATCTCACAAACTATGGTATAGATATTTAACTAGGTATGCAAATGAAGACACTGAGGCTCACAGAGGCAAAGACAATTGTCCAAAATCACCTAACAACAAAATAGTGACCATTTAAATCAGTGGTTTGACTTGTTCCTAAGTCCACACTAATTACTGTTTATTCTATTTTTAAATTCTCTTAGACCAAGGACTCCACATCAAATTCCTAGCATTGGGAGTCAGGAACAGTTAGAGGAAAGTACAAGGGACCCCGGTAATGAACTCCTAAGACATGCAGAATGTGACTCTGCTGGCCTTTTCTGTTTTAAAAAATGGACTGAAGGGGCGCCTGGGTGGCGCAGTCGGTTAAGCGTCCGACTTCAGCCAGGTCACGATCTCGCGGTCCGGGAGTTCGAGCCCCGCGTCAGGCTCTGGGCTGATGGCTCGGAGCCTGGAGCCTGTTTCCGATTCTGTGTTTCCCTCTCTCTCTGCCCCTCCCCCGTTCATGCTCTGTCTCTCTCTGTCCCCAAAATAAATAAACGTTGAAAAAAAAAAATTAAAAAAAAAAAAAATGGACTGAATTTTTTCCTGTAGAAGCAATCAGGATCAGAAAGGTACCTCAAGAGGGACATGCAGGGGCGTAACAAACATGCAGGGGCTCCTGGGTGGCTCAGTCGGTTAAGCTGCTAACCCTTGGTTTCGACTCAGGTCACGAGCTCATGTTTCTGGAGTTTTAGCCCCACATTGGGCTCTGTGTTGACAGTCCAGAACCGGCTTGAGATTCTCTCTCTCCCTCTCTCTCTGTCCCTCTCCTGCTCTCTCCCTTTCTCAAAAAATAAACTGAAAAAATTTTAAGTAACATATATGCAAGTTTGAGTTCTGGTTCTTCCTCTCCTGCTGTGGTAAACAAAAGGAAATTGTTTCTCTCAGTGACTGTTACTCCAAATACAACAGGGCTAAACCTGAAAACAGACAAGAGCTGAGACACAGCTAAAATTTTAACGTGGCTGATTTAGGCCACAGCTGCTGTCTGGAGCATTTGGTTTGAGTCTGAGAGAAGTATTTACCAGGATGTGTTGTACAAGTCAGCAGGGGAAGATTCCATGGCAGAACCCCGTACACAATCTCAAGGATCAAACTTCCTTTCAGACCTTCCTGTTCTACACATAATGAATACAGTGCCTTGGGCTAGAATTTAAGTAACTGGAAGCAAAAAGCAGCTCATCATGAATGATTTCTACAGGAAGACAATGCTTGAGACACAGAGTGATCTCCTCTGAGTGGAGCAGAGAGCCACTTGCCCAGCTATTAGTTAGAGTGCCAGGACCCAAAGTGGGAAGCAGAGGCTGGGAGCAGAACCGGAAGAATACAGTCCACTGTCTGTCTCCAGCCCACGTGCTGACCCGCCATCTTGCACCACCACCCCACCCCCAGCCCCGCCAACATTCTCCAAGGCTTCAGGCTGCCTCCTTTCTGGAGAAAATTGTATGCACTTGACTTCAGAACTAAGAACGGAAATGGTCCATATCCTAAACGCAAACTCTGGCAAACCTAAACCAAACTGCTGTAAATGTTAAGCTGAAGTCTCTCAAAGAGTTTAAGACCTAAGTTATTCAAACACATTCCGAGACTGTGACCGTTAAAGACTAATCTATCCCCAAACAGAAACTGCTACTGACATCGTCTATGCCTCACCCTTCTGGTTAAAAAACTCTGAGATTACTGTCTTACTTAAAAGCCTGCGTCTGTTTGGATTATCTTTCATGTCGCATTTACTTCAACTTGTATTAGTTCACATTCACCCCCCAAAATGAAGATCATTAAACAAGTGATAAGTTTAAGATTTACATGATCTCTGTTCTTATGAGTGTCACAGTGAATATTATTACTATTGCCTCACATTTGCATGACCCTTTCGCGTGTGCTAGAGGCCACTGGGACTCAAGCCCTGTGTCTCTGAAGCCAATTCCCCACTCCCTCAAGTCTCAGGCTGTGGCACCTGCAGTAGTCACCAATCTGATTTGGGCGCTCATAAAAGAACTAGAATCTCTTTCAGAATGAGACAACTGAGTAATTCATGTCCATTTAAAAATATCCATCTGAGGCAGCTTAGAATGACCTTCTGAAGCGGCTGAAGTCCATATAAAAAGAAAGATGTTGAAACATGGCATGGAAATGAAAAAAGACCCTCCTGACAGTGCTGAATGTTGAAACAGATATCTACAAGAGCCTACCTCTCTGGAGGGTTTTGAAAAATAAGAATTGGGACATAGGTTTGTAATCCAGCTTCAAGGTAAGGGAATAGACAAGGTGATCTCTCATGGGATCTAGCAGCCTGGTGATTCATCAAAGAAGGTGTTTGAAAAGCAAAGCCATAAAAGAAACAGCTATAGCATCAATCTAAATCAAGGCTTACATGGACTTTCTCTTTTTTTCAAACTTCTAATCTCTCACTGCATTTTCATAAGACCTATCACAGTAGGACATACCCTCTACAATTACTTTGACAAACAACAGTATTGGTACTCAGGTTTTTAGTCTCTTTCAAAGTAAATCAATTTTTGACAATAAAAAATAGCCAAAACTGATCCCCAAAGCTCTGGACGGCAGTGATAGATTTGGGGAGTTGATTTAGCAAAGTGGGTTTCCATACATCAGCCCCTGGCTAACTTTCTTGGGCAAGTGCCCATAAGCACCACTGCCCCAGTGGAAAATCAGACCAATACAGTAAAAACAAGAGTCATGTCACAGTGACTTTCCTACCAGGTACCTTGTAAAGAAAGCCACCAGGTAAAGAAAATGTTTTTCTTCTTTATACTTAATGAGGGTTACTTGCAATGAAAAGAATTCTGTCCTGAGATGGGAGGTTTCACATCGTAAAGAGTTCTTGCAAACAGAAGCATTAACAAGCTCAGACTCCGGCCATCATATCCAAACTACATAGATACTCCTATTCATTGATGCCACCCTACTCTAACTTATTTCAACACAGCAAAATGTGCCCAGCGTTCAACAGTAAGAAAATGGTTATTTATACCTACCACTTAGTAGGATATTAGACGGTCATTAGCCATAATTATATGAAAAAAATGTAAAATCTAACATTTTACATATACACATAAGCCTTTGTTGTGATTTTTAAAAATATTTGCATATGGATAGAGAGAATTTGAGAATTTTGTATCAGGATGCTAAGGAAATTTTTGTTCCCATTTTTAACATACATATCATAAATGCACCCATGCAACACATTTGACATAACAAATGACCATTCTTTCAAAATTCAATCTAATATGTTCTGATTTCAAAACAGGTTTTTAAGTGCTCTACCATGAGTTGTAAGAAAATGGGGATAAACTCACGTAAGGCCTCCTCTATTCCCTTCTCTGCTCCTAATACTCCGACGCCAGCTGTAATACATGCACAGTGAATGGGTTTCCATTTTAACTTCTGTTCAGCTGATGAGATTTTCTTCCCCCCCCCCAAGTTAGTGTGCCCCAGAAATTTCCCCAGAAATTATTCCAGAAAAACATTTCGTATTTGCCCTTATGAAATTAGGAAATAGGAAGGTCAAAATAGATCAACATTTTTTTTAAGTTTATTTATTTTGAGAGAGACAAAGACAGTGAATTCTCAGAGGAGAATTCTAAGCAGGTTCTGTGCTGTCAGTGCAGAGTCCAATGGTATGGTTTGAACTCACGACCTGTGAGATCACGACCTGAACTGAAACCAAGAGTCGAATGCTTAACCAACTGAGCCACCCAGGTGCCCCTCAAGTAGATCAACATTTAAAAATGAGACCTGGAGTACCCCTACAGTACTATACAGCTCAGACCCCATTGCAGCATTGCACAGGTCCTGTATCACACAAGGGAAGAAATATGGCAAGGCTAAGAAAAGCTGTGTGGCTGAAATAAAATCTGGACTGGCAAGGAGAAGTTTCTGTGGTGAATCTTGCAATGCCTCACACAAAGGAATGGGGCAAAGTAAAAAGAAAATGGGGCTTATATCTTGTGTTAAAGCAGCAGCAAATATATTGTTAAAAGGCTTTCAACACCTTTGAGGTACCATCACACAATCATATTGACTAAAATACTTCTTTGAAGCATGTTAAAACACATTTTTTTTTAAGACAGAGAGAGAGAGAGAGAGAGAGACAGCACGCAAGCAGGAGAGGGGCAGAGTGGGGGGTGGGGCAAAGGATCTGAAATGGGCTCTGTCGTGACAGCACAGAGCCGTATGTGGGGCTCAAACTCACAAACCGTGAGATCATGACCTGAGCCAAAGTCGGATGCTCGACCAACTGTGCCACCCAGGCATCCCAGAACACACATTTTAAATGCCAGCTAAGTACTAATATAAGTCACCATCAAATTCCCTTCTCCTGGCCACCACAGGAAACTCTGGTGGTTGGCAGGTTTGCTCTGGTGGTTGGCAGGTTTGCTCCACTGCAATAAAATCCAGTAACCTTTGGATATTCTGCCATAACATCTGGATCCTGCTTAAATATCAGGGGAGCATGGGACCTGGGGGAATCCAAACTATTCACTCATTTCCAGAAGACTTATAGCCTATTTCTGACAGCTAAGGAGACTTGACTTCCTGCTGTCCTACCAGAAGCTCGGGGGGTGAGACTTCCCAGGACTTACTATGTCACTTTCTAAATCACAGCTTCAGGGTGTGACACAGAATACTCTCTTGGTGGGAAAAAGCTGTGTTCTTGATAGATGCAGTAAAACAGACCATCAGATACTGAACAGAAAAAAAAAAACACTGTTATGCACTTAATTTCATACCAAAAAAAGAAAAAACAGAACTTATTTTTGAGCTTGCTATCATCTCTCAAGTTCAGGTCTATTTGTAAATGCCAGCTTTGAGTAATTAAAAAGCCTATATAAAATCATTTCCATGAAACCTACAGCTTATGAAAAGCAGAGAAAGAATTGTCCATTGTGTGTAAAGCTTACGGTTTCCTCATTTCCTTCAGATTTAGTGTGGCTGCTGAAGACTCAGAGAAGGGTCTTTGTACTTGGGTAGACCTGGGTTCAAAGTGCCTCTGCCACTCATGAACTGTGCCAACAGAAATCATCTAGGCTCTCCTGCTTAAATTTCCTTATGCATCAGATGGAGAATACAAAACCTCATCACAATGTCAACTGCACCTCAATTTAAAAAAGAAACTCATCACAGGCTATTGTAATAAGATGCAGTAACGTGAGAACAGCCAGAACTAGTAACCGTGCAATGAATACCAGCGTCCTTTTCTCCTTTTCCTTCATTTACACTCTTGGGCAATTATATTTTACACAATAACTGTGTGTTAAATTTCCTACTACCACTTTAAAATACAAAGATGATAGGGGCACCTGGGTGGCCCAGTTAGTTGAGTGTCCGACTCTTGATTTTTTCTCAGACCATGATCCCACAGTCATGGGATCGAGCCCTACACTGAGCATAGAGCCTGCTTGAGATTCTCTCTCCTTCTACCCCACTCCCCGACTAGTATTCTCTCTTTCTCTAAAATTAAAGAAAAAAAAGAGGATATTTATTGATAAAGGAAAAACAAACAAAGCTTAAAAATCATGTGCCATAAGACATTTCCTGATAGTGTAGTCCAACAAAACAGGAGAAAGCTTTTCTTGCCATTCATAGACAATCAATTTTAGCATCATTATTGGAAAACTCAACTACTTGGGCTTTTCACAATGCCTGGCAGTCCAGACCCCTTTCAATCACATTATGTTTCCTCTTCATGGTGTAGGTTGGGCTATTGAGTCTGAGAGGCCTGTGACAAGCTATAGTTAATAAGTTTTCCATGGTGTCAAAAGTAATAATATTAACACGCCATTGTGAGTTAAATTAATTTTGTTTTGTGCACTGGCCTGCATAAACATGAATGACGTTTTGGAATATGATCAGGCAGGAGCCGAGGAAGAGCCAAGTGGCAAGGCAGAATGAGACACGCTCACAAGAGCCCAGCAGCCAGCTGCATGCATTTGGGGACACAGGAAGAGAAGCCCAGGATATCCTTACAGCACATGTAGGGGTGGGGGTTGCTTTATTTCATTTTGTCCCTTTAAAAAAAGTCCTGAAGAGAGAATTTGTCTTTAGAGAAACTAGAGATGTTTGACATCCTGGCTCTCTTATTTGGAAATGAAAGAGCATCTCTTTGCTAATCTCTGATTTCAAGTGTCTTCAACCCACAGATTTTTTTTTCTCTGCCCGCAAGAGGCAGCTGATTGGTAATAGCTTTTAAATAGATGACCGTCAAGTGGCTTTTTAAAGTCCTAATGGTTGTGTTTATTTCAGAGACTTCTTCAGATTCCCCCACACAGACCCTGCCAATGGCACCGATAAATATGTTATCTGTACACGGTTAAGAGACACATGCTGAAACTAGAAAGAAAATATCTTAAGATGATTCAGTGATCAGATGACCAAAGTGGCTGGTATAATAGCTTGTCTTTTTTCTGTTTCAGCTGTAATATTTCAGCTAGTGCAACCAGAAATCAAATCATGAGGGAAATGAAGATTTCCCTATCAAGATGGTTATTATAGGTAGGAGCTATATAACCATTTGTACATTACACAGAACTATTATGTGTTACATAGAATGTCGTATGGACAGAACTATGTAATAGTTTGAGACTGCGTACCTGCTCAGACCGACCCTAAGGTGGACAATTTAGGGTATATCCTGTAGTAATAAGCCTCTACATTTCTTTCATGTATCTGTTAGCACTTTGTTTTCTGTCTGTTCAGCAGTACTATTGCTATGCCGTCCAATTTTTAAATTTGTATGTACAAGTTCCTCTGTTTTATTAGAGTTAAGAGCACTGTATTCCTGGCTGTACCTATTGTTCGATATCTGCACCCATCTCATACGATATGGAAGCACTGTTACCCATCATTTTATACAAAGGAAAAGTGAAGGGACTCCCCCCAAATCATGACTGTTAAGCTACAGAGTCTCTATTTTAACTCAGGTCAATCTGACTCCAAAGCCTATGCTCCAGGTGACACATAACCCCAAAGACCCTTACCTTGTTTCTTCCCAGCCATCAATCCATTATATCTACCAACTGCCTAACTACATAACTACATGTTCTGTACCTTTCACATTTAACTATAAATGAAATTATATCCGCAACGGAAACGGCTCCTTTGTGGAAGATTTTTTTTCATTAATCTGATGCAATTCAGCAAATGTACACCTATCATTCTATGCTGAACTCCAGTGTTATCAAGAGAAATTTAGCCGTGTTTCTCCCCTTAAGGAGTTGATAGGTGACAAGGAAGGGATGTTGCTGTCTGACAGTGAAGAGTTCACATGGGATGATATGTAAGTGAATTAAAAGTGGGCTATAAAGGATGACTAGGAACTCAATAAGTTGTGAATAAGGACTTCCAAACAGAGGAAGCTGGGTGATCATTTGGAACATTTCAAGAACAAGATGCCTAGATCCAGCTAGGATCTAGTACATGTGAGAGGAAGATAATGGGAGTTGGGGGAGAAGGGGAATGAGACAGAAAAATAAATAAGGATAATAGTATTTTAGAGCCTTGAATGTGGGAGTTAACATTTTATTTTCACAGTTGGGAACCAGAAGGATATTAAAGCTGCCACTGGATGGATCAGTTGTGTGGTTTAGAAAGCTAATTCTTTGGCAGTGCAAAGATAAATTGGAGTTCTGGCCTCCATTCAGGATGTTGTTCTAAAGTGTATAAAACTATACAGCAGTGAAGAAAACTCCAAAGAGTTTTTAAAAAACAGATTTACTGGGGCGCCTGGGTGGCGCAGTCAGTTAAGCGTCCGACTTCAGCCAGGTCACGATCTCGCGGTCCGTGAGTTTGAGCCCCGCGTCGGGCTCTGGGCTGATGGCTCAGAGCCTGGAGCCTGTTTCCGATACTGTGTCTCCCTCTCTCTCTGCCCCTCCCCCATTCATGCTCTGTCTCTCTCTGTCCCAAAAAAATAAATAAACGTTGAAAAAAGAAAAATTTAAAAAACAGATTTACAGAACTTTGTTTTGAATTAGGCAAGGGGCAGAGAACCATTGAAAATGGTTCCAATGCTAACTTGGCTGACTGAGAAATGAACAAACAGGATAATAAATGAAATTACAGGAAGAGACACACTAATTTTAAGGAAAAACAGTATGTTCTATTTTGGACATGTTGATTAAAAGAGTACATTGCAACTTAAGATATTTACTCTTCCCCCCCCACCAATAACTTAGTTCTTTATATATGGTTTTTAATGTCTCCAAAATAGTACCAGACCCCATAATCAACTAACATTGGTAAAGAGGCCATGGAATAAGAAATTAAGTAATCTATTGCTCATAAAGTCAAAAGCTATATACTTTCTTCCCCATCCAAAAAAAAAAAATGTCCAAAGGAAAAAATGTCCTGAAGAACAGGAAATGAACTTCACTCTTACAGTTTAGGCTGGTACAGTTTCAGGCATCCTCAGGAACTTCCCAATTTCCATTTCACTCTTCCCAGTTAAGCAGCCAGGTGTAATAAACCACTGCAACCACTCCCTCTTTACTGTGCTGATCCAAGCTCAGGACCACTGAAGAGTCAAGGGGGAAGCAAAATCCAAACTATGTTTTACCCAAGGGTGGGATTCAGTGGACTTCAACTTTGTTAGACCCACCCTGTGAGAAGATCCTGTGCCCCCCTGGAGAAGGAGAACCTAGGGAAGGGTCCAAGTCTGGTGAGATACACATCTTCACACAGACATCTTCCCAGGCCCCATTCCTGGCTGGCTGTGTGCTCTTCAATGTATCCAAGAACAATTGAGTGAGAGAGCTGACTATATGAACATTCACATGACATTATCCTTCCATTAACAGATACTCCTATTTTTGTCATATTAATTATGTGCTAGGCACTACACGTGGCACTAGCAAAGCAGTGAGCACACAAAGATGGATAAAGTATCAATTTTAAAAACTCATTCTTAATCACTTATGGATAAAAATATTACTAAGAAGAATACTAAACCAGCAGGCATTATGCATTTACCATGTTCTAGGCACTGCTCACCTCACTGAATTCTCACAACTAGTTGAGATGGGCACTATCATTTTCCCCGCTTTATAGAGTTGGAAACAGAAACTCGGGGACACGAACAGTTTGCCTGAGGTCACCCAGCTAGTCAGTGGCAAACCAGGGGCTCAAATCTAGGTCTATCTGACTAAAGACTTCAGCTCTAACCTCTACTACCTACATGCAGCTCAGCAGGTGCCTCCATCACTGTATCCACTGACCTTTGGCCGCATGAGAACCGAGAAGATAGCATTTATCCCTTGTTTAGAGAAGGTGGATTGCTTTTTTTGATTTTGCTAATTCACTGCCTAAAATAATCTCTTTCTTGCATTTGTCCCCTCTTTTGCAGAGAGCCTATCCTTTCATTTTTTTTTCCTCATTTGACCTCCCTAAATTCCTATGAGGAGAGAGGAATAAATTTTATTATCCTTTCTGAATCAAGGCAATGTAATACATCTCCTTTTAGTCCAGCGTATTTAGCTCAGGCAACCTCGGAAATGTAAAGGGAAATTGGGGAGCTTGTGTTTGGACATGCTTCTGCTCCTCTGAGAAACACTTTCATCTCAACAGTCTGCAGATACCTGTGCGAGACCTTGAGACCGTCATTCAGGAATTGTAGTCTGCCGATTCCTGCACATTCAGGAAGACATGAAAGCAATTGCAAATTGCTTAACAGACGATGCATAATATTAGGGATGAAGAATCTGGCTGTGAACACCCACACCAGGGAAATCCTGCCATGTGTTTTTTTTTCCAGTTCAGCACCTTATGCTAGTATTATCTTACTGGCATACAGTTAAACACTTTTGAATAATGATCCAATATAAAAGGAAAATTAACATTTCAGAAGTTTTGCCACATGGAAGAACAAACGTGGACTTTTGTGCTTCAGAGACCTGCATTCTGGGTTCTAAGAACCATGTTACCTTGAAGAAGTGACTCCACAGGGCTGAGCCTCAACTTATTCATTTGCCAGAGAGAATGATAACCTGTATTTCATGGCAGGTGAAGATCTGAAATCCATAAATGAGGGCTTGTAATTAACAACATTTGTTGAGTACTAAGTGTCAGGTTCTGTTGCATATACTGCACACATACCAAGTCTTTAATTCTCACAACAGTCGTTTGATTTAGGGGGTACTATTTATTATCATTCTCACTTTCCTGATGAGGATACAAAAATCCCACAAAAGAACATTCCCAGATCATACAGCTGGAAAATAAGCCAAGATTTGAACTCAGCAGCAATTGTCTCCATAATAGTTTAAGAACTTAACATCTTTTAGGGATACACACTTAGACTGCAGTCCATTTTCCTTTCTTGACATACCTTACTTGTAAGAATAGGAAATTTTCCCAATGACCCCAGGAAAAACTGCCCCAACTTATTTCTGTAGCTGTTCAAGTTTACCCTCACACACAATTGAGTATTTTTTTTTTGCTTGTTATTTTTATTTTAATTTCAGCTGGTTAACGTACAGTCTTGTATTGGTCTCAGGTGTACAATATAATGATTCAACACTTTACATATCACCCTGTGCTGATCACAAGTTCTCTCTTTAATCCCCATCACCTATTTTATCCATCCCTTCACTCACCTCCCCTCTAGTAATCATCAGCTTGTTCTCTATAGCTAAGAGTCTGTTTCTTGGTTTGTCTCTCCCTGTTTATTCCCTTTACTTGTTTATTTTGTTTCTTAAAGTCCACATACAAGTGAAATCAGTGTTTGTCTTTCTCTGACTTATTTTGCTTAGCATTATACTCTCTAGCTCCATCCATATATTTGAAAATGGCAAGTTTCATTCTTTTTTATGGCTCAGTAGTATTCTATTGTGTGTGTGTATATATACGTGTGTGTGTGTGTGTGTGTGTGTGTGTGTGTGTGTACCACCTCTTTTTATCCATTCAGTCAATAAACACTTGGAAGAGTATTCTTAATCTATAATGGAAATACCTTCCTTCACAAAATTCCCCTACCTAACTCTGTACCATCCTCACCTATAAGCAACATTGTTAGTTCATTTCTCTACCTTTAATTCATTCTGGATAAATTTTGAAGTAATGGTTTTACAATATTATATACAGTCTCTGCTTTTTCCCTGTGATTTTCCCAACACAATTCCTCTATTGTAACTTCTCATAGAAATAATCATATGTATGTAGGATTCACCCTCTCCAGCCAAATGTTCTCAAATATTCAAGGACTAAGTCTACCGAAATAAAAAATTCTGTTATCTGAAAAAAAGCCTTTAAGTATAATTAACATACCATGTTATATTAATTTCAGGGGTACAACATGATTAAACAATTCTATCCATTTCTCAGTGCTCCTCATGGGAAGTGTACTCTTAATCCCCTTTATTTCACCCATACCCCTACCCACCTTCCCTCCGGCAACTTCCAGTTTGCTCTCTGTATTTGAGTATTTTTGTCTTTTTCTTTGTTCATTTTTTTGTTTCATTAATTCCACATATGAATGAAATCATATGATTTCACTCAGCATTATACCCTCTAGGTCCATCCACACTGCAAATACCAAGATGTCATTCTTGTTCATAACTGAGTATTATTCCATCATACACATACACACATCTATCCCACATCCTTACCCATTTATCTATGGATGGACACTTGGATTGCTTCTGTGTCTTGGCTATTGAAAATAATGCTACAATATACATAGGAGTACATTTATCTTTTGAAATTAGTGTTTTCATTTTCTTTGGGTAAATACCTAATAGTGGAATTACTAGATCACACAGTAATTCTATTTTTGGTGTTGTTGTTGTTTATTGGTTTCCAAAGTGGCTGCATCAATTTGCATTCCCAGGAACAGTGTACAAGGGTTTTTCTCCACATCTTCACCAACACTTTTTATTTCAGACAACACAATTTCATACAATTCTTTTCAGTCTCAAATTCAAAATGCTATCGGTTAGATTTCACATATTCTTTTTCCTAATTGGATGATTTGGGGAAGTCAGCTGAAATTTGTGTGATTTAAAAATTTTTTCTTCATTTATTTGCCAAGAATCCATTTTCATTTCAAAGCAATGGAAATAAGGATTACCTCAGGCTCTTAATTTGTCCCTTTGCACAATTTATTGAATAACAATGGTTACTACTTTACTGACGTAGATTTCATGGAAATCTACAGACTCTTTTAAGGTACAGTGTTGGTAAACATGCTTTTACGTGACTTCACATTTGAAAAAGTCCTTTAAAAAATTAGTACTGATTTCCATTAACAGGATATACTATAATAATAGATAAAAACCACTGATAAAAAATCTTAATAAAATGATAAAAGTCCTCTGGTGAAATGGACCAGAAATGTATGGTCAGTTTTCTCATTTCTATTTCCTAGAAACATAGTAAGTGTCTTTCATAAAAATATGATGCTCAAAAGGTGAAAGCCAGAATGCCAATACAAATAAAGGGGGAAATTATCATAGTTTAAAATGACTTAACAATTGCATAACACACGCTTTAAAACATTCATTTAGTAATCATCGCTTATAAAAATCTGATGTATTTTACGTAACTAAAAAATTTCTGAAATCTCAGCAGGGTCACTCCAATTTTTGGTCTGAATACATGCAAAATACAGCAACTAAGATGTACCTATGTGTTTTCTTTGTCTCAGAGAGTGGCTTCCATTCAAATCTATATCATAGCTCACTTGCCGATAAACTATTTTTGCACTGTGTGATTTAGTGACATCCACATTTCCATCCAAGGGACGACTGAATTCTCTAATGATGTTCTGATTTTCTTAACAATGAACACCACTGAACTTTCCCCTAGGCAAACCAGATGGAAACTAAATTGTTTCTGTAAAATGAACAATTTGTGAAATCTTGGCAAATTGAATTCCAAATATGCTTAGAGATGATCTTGACTTACTCTGTAACTCTGCCACAACATGCAACGTGTTTAAGGCCTACATGAGAAATACACTAATTAGCTGCATAACCTTTAAGCAGAAATGAATGAGAACAGAATATCACCAACGAAGAGATAGAAGTCAAAAACTCTGAAAACAAGTAATCTGCAGGTGAGACAGCTTCACTAAGAAACTAGGAGATTAATGTGGACGTTGTCAGGTGTTCACTTACCACCTTTGCATTCATCACTTTTACCTGTTTTCTGAAGGAGGTAACCAAGGTTAAGTGAACTTCACATTGCTTCAAGTCAGTCATATATACTCAAGATGAAAAATTTCAAATTCCTAGACTATGCCGATAGATATATGCTGTTCCACAAATCTCATCTATACCCAAAATCTATAGGGACTGTGCATGAGAAGGATTGTTTCTATTACCCACAATCTGATTTCACAGTGAAACTACCAAGCAGGTGCAACATGCTTGTAACACACACACACACACACACACACACACACACACACACACACACACACACAAAACAAAACTTCATCCCAAGTACAGAATTCTTACAAATCCCATAACGGTCCATCTACAGAGGGTCCTTATTCCCCTAAAAAGGACTAAAATGGCCACAGTCATAACTGACTTTTATACCTATTCAGAAATTCAAATATTCCACCTCAGCTATTAGGTCATCAAGTAATGAGGATTCTTTTGCATCTCTAAAAGATCCAGCTATTTGATGTCTAAAAAAAGATAATAATGAAGCAAAGAAGTAGGGGAAACTTTTTAAAAATGATTATTCTAATGATACTAAGCTAGCAAGAAAAATATTAATACCTTTCAGTTAAATCTTTTATACCCTTGATCTCATTTTATTCTTACCATATGTCATAAAAGGTAGCTGAGTTATTATATATAAAACGAGTTACAATTTCTCTCCAACCATCAAACTAAAGAAATTTCCAGTGTTACTCATGTATCATTTTTAAAGCCTACTCAATCTTCCCAACTTGTAATTGTTTTCTCTTTGGCTCTTTTACATTTTTACCCTGCCAAGTTATTTTCCCAATGATCTTCATCCATTGTCTTCAGTATGCCTACTCTCCCAGGAAGTTTGATCCCCAAAATCCTACTTCCACTTTTTGCTTTTAATCAGAAATCCAAATGATACCTTAACTCTAAAGAAAGTTTATCAGCTATGTGCTAGATGTAGGGTTTTCTTCTCTATCACTAGTGCATACAACATAGCCTTTCACTTCCACTCCCCCTCAGTCTTGACCAACTAATTCCAAACTTTTTCTACTCTAGCACAAAAATTAAGAATTGCCATTTTTCTCTTTCCTGTGCCCTTCTACAGTAAGACACCGTCTTTCTCGACCTGTAACTTTATACTGACCTTTAGCCATATGGCAAACACAGTGTTAGTCAAAACAGATTAAAATCCAGACCTTACTTAATGAAAGTGGCAGATAGAAGCAGCAGACACCTAGAGTATAATATTACAAGTCTATACTGAGTTTGCAAAGGTTGATCGTGGAAACACAAAGAGGGAAGAAGGGCCAAACTCTGAGTGTAGTCAGGGAAAGACTCCTAAAGAGATAACAGTTGAAAAGTAAGTAGGAATGCAGTAGAAAAACAAAGGGAGGAAGGTTATACTGGGCAAAGGAACCAATATGTTCAAAGACTGAAGGCACAGTAACAGGGCAGTCAAGAACATGCAAGTATAGTTCTTGCTCTATTCCTTGCAACCCCAAATGAAATTGCTTTCATGTAGCAACATCTCTGCTGTATACATCTACTTTGATACTACTTTGTACAGTACTTTTTTAATTTTCCTTTTTAGGTCTATGGCCTTTATCTTGTATTCTGGCGTCATTTTCATGGATGCCCTTTGTATTTTCAAACATCTTTTCAAATGAGACCACCATTTCCAAGAGTCTATCTAAAGGGTGGTTGTGTTTAACCTGGATTCTTGCATTTCTGCCATCTTAATTCTCTTTGCTCATCAAGATTACGAGAGCCAGGTGCATTCACAAAGCTGGTCTTTTCTAACTTTTCTCCTTTTCACTACACATTCACACCCACCTCTAACCCATGTTTTCCCTTTCCAAGAACCCATTCCCCCACTCTAGGTGGTACCCTTCCCCCTATAGATGAGTATCAATACCCCCCCCCCCCCACACACACACACACAACCAATCCCTTCTGAGCGTTAACTTCCCTCTTGCCTTATTGTAGACATTGAGAATAAATTTTCCCCCTTTCAGTCAATAATAGTTTCCTACATCTCCCCCAAAAGTCCCCAAAAGCAACTTTCAGGGGCAACCTACCCCAAAACACATACCTTCCCTTCTTGCTAACCTCCTCGTGCTACCTTGTTCTTATCTAAGACTTTTTATCTTCAGGCATTTTTTTCTCATATGATTTGCTGACACACATGTAAAGGACATCTCTAGCTGTTCCCACCACCACCAGAATGCATCTCTGCCCTGGATAACAAGTAACTGGAAGATAGAGTGCCCACGTTCCTCTCAATGGGCTTCCTACTTTACACTTTTCTATTTCCCTATCCTAATGTCAAATCTCCCAGCTGCCATTAGTGAAGCTTCAATAGATCACAGTATTTTTTTTTCCCCTAATGAGGCTGTTGTAACCTGTATCTCCCGTTTCAATCCTGAAGAGAACTAAGAGCGTTTTAGCTTGCTCAGGGAAATCACCACAGTGCCTTGTGCTTTTCCCTCTGACACAGTCTACAAGATATATCCATCTTCTCTGCCATCTGAGGTTCACATCAATTCTTTATTTCTGTGAACTTGAATGACTGCAAATATGTCTCCTGGGTTCTTCCCCGTTGAACTAGTAATTAAGGTCCCACCCTCATGGCATCTCACCAGGCAAGTCTCATCCCTTATGAAGTGAATCCACACAAAAACCTTTCAAAATCCTCCCACTGCTTTTCCTCACCGTTCCCAAGTTGTTTTATTTTCCTTATCTTCTCTCTTCCTTCTGCCCTCTTTATAATGGAAAATGAAATAGATGAACATTTTCTTCTTTACCCTCTTCCTTGGATTTTTTTCTCTCTATTCTATTCGTTTCTCTGGTTTTTTCCCCTGCCCAATTCATCAGCTTTTCTTCCCTGTCTTCTCTTTTTTCCAAGGCTTCCATTTGCTATGGACAGACCCACAACCAGCTGAGGCCAGAGTGGAGAAGCTGGGTTGGCCCCCTCTGACCTCCCTAACCTTGCTTTTAAGTAGCTTTTCTCCCCTCACCAGTTTCTCTGACTCGCCTGTCTATACCACGCTCTTTTTATCACCTTCCTTTGGTTCTCTCCCAGATTTCATGTTCGCCCCCCCCCTCTCACATGTAGGTCTTATGTAATCCTCACAGAAAGATACAGCAAGTGCTACTTATCTAATTCAACAGTAAGGGAAGAATTTGCTTAGAGCACCCCCTTGAGCTGGTTAGTGGCACAGCTTGGGTCTGTTCATTCACCTTCTCCTCTTTTACCCCTTTATGAGGAAGAGAAGGAAAACCTTCCTGCACCAATGATGTGAATTGGTGAGGCACTGCCCTTCCTTCCAGATTTCTTCTTAGTCACCAACATCCTGTAACTAAAAAGGGGAAAGTATTCTTTGGATAAAACAACACCCTCGCTACTGAGCTTTGTCTGTCAAGATCCTATTCCCCCATAGTATCCTCTCAAGTTAGTTAGGATACACAAGTAAACGTAACTACAAGTGACAGAAGGTCAGGATACAAAGTCTTTGCAGTTTTGCTTAGTATACTAGTAAAAATTTAATGCTGCAATATTAACATAAGCCTATGTAAAAATCATTCAAATGTGTATCTCTGCCACTGGAGGTAACACTTCTCGGGGTCAAAAGTGCCAAACAATGCCTTCCACGGATTACCTGGCATTGTTTTGTTTTGTTTTTTATGAATGTTCCAAGATCAATGACCCACCTTCTAGATAAAAGGAAAGACTGTAAATAGTTAAGTGCACAGATCAAATTTGCATTTTTATTTAGAAATATGTTGCCCATATTTCATAATTACTTGGTGTCTACATTTTACTATAGAAGATTAAAATAGTTATTTGAATTATCAGAACTAGTGTTAACAGTCCACTTTACCCAAGAGCCTCAAAGTCCCTTTAAGACAAGAATGGAATATTTAAAATTGGGCCTGACCCCTGCCCTCCCTAAAAAAAAAAAAAAAAAAAAAAATCAAGGACATGTAGTTACCATAGGGAGAACATTAAAGAAACAAGGCAACTTGGTAAAGGTTTGTCTTTGGATACCTTCCCAACTATTTTCCATTATTTCCCTTCTTCACGTGTCCTCCTACAATTGGTCATTTACCTGGATTCCCATTATGCCCTCCTCTAACTAAAGCAGCATCTCAACTTATAGACAACCACAATCGTCTCCAGTTGTGCCCATCTCCACTCACTTAGATAAATCTTCCATAACCAAAAAAACTATCAAAATGTAATACCAAAATGGATTGTTATATCATCCACTAGGGGGCAAAACGGCATTTCATATCACTTTAAAGGGCTTCTAGAGATCTGAAGCTTCAGCAAAAGGGAACGAATGATGATATTTCAGGCACCACAGCATAGGACAGCATGAAGAATCTTTTGACAAGGACATTTCTGGTACTCCCTTTCCATTCTCTGTTCTGTTCACACTCCCTTACGCTACACACAAAATTCACATATAAAATTAACCACAACAAGTTCCTCTACCTTCTCCATAGTGGTTCTTCCTAAAACATGTTTCTGTAATGGCATTTACCATTTTATGTTGAACTTTTGTTTTATGCCTATTCTCCCTAGCACAGAGTAAGTTTAAGGGCAAGAACAAGTTTTAATCAGCCCTTTTTTCCCCAGCACCTTGCACCATGACTGACACAGTGAAAATATAAAGTAAGGGCTTGGTAAACTGAATTAAGATTAAGACTAAGTGTTGCTCATTTTCTACAAACCACAGAAAGTGGAATAGATTACTAATCCTACTTCTAAATAGATTCTGACAAGCAGTGAGTAGTCTGTGACAGAGTGGAGCCTTCAGTAAACATGTATTCATTCTTGGGCTCAATAAATATGTACTAACCATCTTCTATGTGCCAAGCAGTATGCATATGGATGAAAGGACACTATGCAAAGATGATCAAATTCATGGGACTGGGATACAATGCAAAAAATGTGATTATAATTATTGTACATGATTATAATATATGATTATTATAGTCAGTACTTCAAAGGAAACATTGGGGAGGCTACTATAGAATATATAAGAAGAGCCTTATTTAGTCTGGTGAATCAAGGTTTCTCTAAATGAATTTTGAAATGAGGTCTGAAAGATGAATAAAAGTTAACTAAGCAAAAGGGAAAATAACAAGAGGACAGAGTGTGTCAAGAAAAAGGAACAGTTTATGTGATGGTTTTGAGAATATTCCAACTGATGGCAAAGATGTGGGTCTTTATCTCAGGAGAGACATGATACCTACCTGAGGGTTTTGAGATCTGTTATTTATAAGGTGATTCTGCTCACTCTATTTCAGGAATAAATTTAAGGAAACCAACCAAGACTACTGGAAAAATCTAGATGACCAATTATTGGATTAGAGTGATGAATATTCTCATATTGGAATATGAGATTTATTGGGTAGGAATGAAAACAAGTGAACCCACCTGAGAGATTTCTAACAGATAAAAATCTGAACTCTAAGGAAATCAATGGTAATGCCTATTTTTCTGGACTGAGCAACTACCTGCATGCAGGTACCAATTACTGAAATAGAGTGAGAAAGATTTGTGAGGAAGATCATGAATTCCATTTTTGGCACTTGAGTCAAAGATGTGTGTGAAATAGTCTCATGTGGAAATGACAAGTAGGCAGCTGGATA
This sequence comes from Prionailurus viverrinus, assembly GCF_022837055.1. Lineage (NCBI taxonomy): Eukaryota > Metazoa > Chordata > Mammalia > Carnivora > Felidae > Prionailurus > Prionailurus viverrinus. The sequence continues at coordinate 99,898,097 of NC_062567.1, forward strand.
TATGAGTCTGGAGCTCAGACAAAATATCTCAAGTCAAGATACAAACTTGGCACTTGACAATCACTTCTACATTGTTACTAAAGCCATAGACTGTGGTAATACATGCATATTTCGTTTCACTGCACTTCACTTTATCGAGATTCCTACAAATTGAAGGTTTGTGAAGCAACTCTATCAATGCCATTTTTCCAACAGCATTTGCTCACTTCGTATCTCTGTCACATTTTGATAATTCTTGTAATATTTTGAACTTTTTCATTGTATTTGTTATGGTGACCCTGTGGTCAGTGATTACAGTTTGCAGAGAACTCAGGTGATGGTCAGCATTTTTAGTAGTAAAGAATTTAATTAAGGTATAAAAAAGAATTTAATTAAGGTACATACATTTTTAGGCATGTTGCTGCACACTGAATCGACTACAGTATAGTATATACTTTTAGATGCACTGGGAAACCAAAAAATTCATTTGATTCACTTTATTTGTAATATCTGCTTTATTGTGGCAGTCTGGAACTGAACTTGCAAGATCTCCAGGGTATGCCTCTATTAGTTTATGAAGAAAAGAAATGGGCTAAGACCAAAGCTTGAGAAAGACCAAGACCAAATATGAGTTGCCAGAGGGCAGATAAACCAATCAATAAGGCACTGTATTACAGAACCCAAGGAAGAGAGGGATGTCAACAAATCTGCCTAGACCTCGGGTTACAAAAATATTTATGGCTACAATGAAGATCATTTGAAACCTTAGCAGAAGCCATTTCAATAAAATGGAGAGTAAAATCAGTGGAACATGAATAAATAGGGACAGTGATTATCACCAATTCATTCAAGAAGTTTGGCTCTGAAAAGGAGCAGAGGGATGTGGTACTACCTAGAAAAGAGGGCAGTTAAAATAGGATTTTTGTTAAAATGTAGTATATGAGTGTTTGCTATTGTATGCGTCAGGCACTCTTGTAACTACTTTGCCTTATATTTTACGATGTTTATTTTGCCCATTGGATTTTTTCATGCTGTATTGTGTCCCAGTGTCTGGAACAGTGCCTGACATCTAGGAGATGTCCAATAAATATCCGTTGCATGACCAACTAGTAAATGCCCACCTCAGTTCACTGCTCTGCAGTGTACTGTGCTGTTACTTATTTTTAATAGGCATTTTGATTTTCTACTTTAATCATTCTTGTTTTGACATCAGAATATCTATGTTTCCATTATTTCTAATAAGACTACACATGTATTTCTTAGTCACAATAAATTAAAAGGAAATTTTGAAGATCTAAATCATAAAGATGATATCCGTCTTTGATTACATGAATTTTAAACTTAGAGAAGAGTAATTTGGTTTAAGCAGTTACAGGACTTTGTAGGTGCATCCTTGTGTCTAGAACATTTTTGCCCTCTTCTTCACATGGTTCACACCAAATCTTCCTGTTGACCTTTCTATCTCAGCTCAGGCACTCAGTAGGACATTTACTTATCAGTCCCGCCCCCCACCCTGCATTATGTACTAGCTCTGATTGAAAGGGGAGAGCTAGGAGATTTGTTTTAAAGCTATATTTGCAAGGGAAGCACATTAGTTTTACAAAGAATATGCACTTGGCATGGCCCAAGAAACTGTGATTATTAGGGATAAAGATCTCAAATTAAAGTCCTCCCCTCCTTAGTTCTGTTACTAGATCCTAGAGGGTTTCAACCTTCTCCTCTTTGCTCCCATGGCATTGGTGCAGTTGAACTGTATTATTATTCTCCATCTACATCTGTCACTCCAGTGACAGAAGGTCACTATATTTGCAAGTTCATAAAGTCCTCCTACTCATCTAAGTATCCATGGAGCCTAGAAGAGTCTATAGTGCAACCTATTTTTCTTTAAATAAGGAATGAAGGAGTAATTGAATGAGTACAGAATTAACAGGTTATATATATTATCTTCATAAAATAAGTATTCAAAGACACAACATACAGTCTCATTCACCTGAGCAATTTACTGTGTATTTGTACACTAGGCCAGATTTAGTCTTTTCAGCCTGGATACATCCATAGCAATATTTCATACTGTGACCATCTGGACCATTAGATGTAAATACTGATTTGGCAGATACTTCAGTGATATGAGTATAGTTGTGGGAATAAAATGAATTTGAAAGCTACCACCACCCAAAGGATATATTTAAAGCAACTCTTATTAAGATGAAAAACTTGACATTATCCCTTTTTAACTGGATAATGTCCTAGTATTTTCATAAATGAAGAATATGCAAATAATCTGAATTTTCATTTCAAAAATTTTAGGCTGCCATTTTTTATTTGTCACCTTTAAATAGAGTCCCAACCTCAGAGAAAAACCCTCAACTCAGAGAAGCTATCACCAACTTGACACACAGAAAAATCTTAAGATTAACATAAATAGAATATGTCCTTGTAAAATGTCACAGCATTAAGTCAATTCAGGTACCTTTTTAAAACTCATTCTAAAGTACAGCATTTCCAACAAGCTCGTGAACTTAGCTCCACTTGCAAAGGTCACTAAAGTGAACCCTTCTTTTTATACATAAAATGATGGATGGTGCTACAGAAGCCATCAAATAAATATTCATTTTAAATCAAGCTTTTTATTTATCCATTGTAGATGACCTCTGTTCTAATATCTATATGTAATGCTTTTCAAAAAGTGAAGGCATTGCTGTAGTTGTCTATTAAATCATTAATTTGTGTCTACTCTATTCAGTGGCTGCTTTAAAAAAAAAAAACGGAATTGTCAAGCTTCTCAGAACAAAGGTTCTTTCTGATTGTCAGCTCCGTATTCTAAAAGAGCAGGTTAATTTCTCTGAATCTCACAGTTGGAACTTTCTCACACTAACTGGCAGTTTCCACCTAGTGATCAAGGCAATTGACTAAAATAAATTATACATAAAGCTGAAATTCCTAATAGTAATAAGGCCCCTTCGTGAGATAATCACACCAGCAAAAGCACTCATCTGTCTGCTGCAACTCTATAGGATTTCAAAATTATCTTATAAAAACTACATTTCCAGAAATGTTTTCATTTCTAGTTTTATGAAAGGCCTAACATGGCAATGTCTATGGCAGCAGGCACAAAGAAGGAGCTCCAAATATAGTCATTAGTTGACTCTTTGATTAAACTGGATATACTGTTGATAAAGCACTAGTGTCTGTGCTGTTTATGCAGCAAAAAGTTTGGTGAGGCTCTCATTTCAAAACAATCAACAGTTATTTATACTACCTAATAAGGTAGATCATGAGGGCTTATCAAGTACAATCCCTGTCCTTCTGGGGTTTAAGATGAGGGAAACTGACATATGAAATGGGGGGTGGAAATCATCTCTAGGCACTATGCTGCTGGCCATAAAGTGATCACTAGCAGAAATGTATACAGGCTAGAATAGTAAAAAGATACTTTGTTAAAAAGATGCAGACTTGGACTAAGGCCTGAAGGTCAGGGGTAATTTTATTAGGCAAACAGCCCTAAAGATATTGCAGATGGATTTCCTGACTGCAAAAAACTTGGTGGTAAGAAGTAATAGAAGAAATGTAGTCATTGTTTTGGTGAAATGCCCCCCCCCACCTACCACCCACCCCCACACACACCGCAATCTTGTACCATCTTTATGGACAAGTTATTTACTCCACTGGCTGCCCAGAGCGTTGATGGCTGATGGCTCATAACTGGGTCCCTCCTTCTCAGCATCCCCCTCAGCAGAAAAGACCCCCTGGTCCAAGATGTGGGGACTGTCCACAATGAATGACTGGTGGATTCAGGAGCATAAAAATTTCACCCCTTTTAAGAATTCATAATGTATCTGAAGTACTGTCCCAGCTCCAGAGCTCCCCATAGGATTGGCTGAGGCCTTTGATAGGACTGCATCATAGCCCAACATTTCCACCTGTGCAATTCTGCTTCCTGCACTTGCACACACATGTTGACCCAAAGGACACACCACAATAAATCTCCTGCCTTCAAATCTCTGAGTCTGTTTCCCTGGATAACTTGACCTGTAGCAATAAAGGATAATGTGGAGAGCAATCTGACTGTATTTGATGGAAGGGACTCTAAGTTTATTCATACAAGAGGCATATATGGACCTTGACTCTGTGCCAGCCACTATTCTAGGGCTTAGAACATAGTCATGAGAAGAACAATTCTCTTGTAAACCTATTCTAGTGGGGAAAACCTAAATAAACATAAAGGAACTTTAAGGGATATATGGTAGGATGAAAAAGAAGCAGGGCAAGAGGACAAGTAGTGTGTATATTTAGGACCAGATAGGACCTTATATAGGATGGCCATATAAAAATTCTAAAGAAGTGACACAGGATCAGAAAGCTGAATAAACTAATAGAACAACCCATGATAGTATCTGGGGGAAGAATATTGCAGATAGAAAGAACAGTAAGGCCAAAGGCCCTGAGGTAGAAGTGTGCCTGGCATATGTTGAGAAGAGAAACATCAGGAGCACTGTAGGAAGCAGAGGGTCAGACCACATGGGCCTTCTTGTCTGAGGAATATGGAGGATTCTAGGTGAAATGAGAAGACATGAAAGGGCTCTAAATAGGGACAGTCTCATGATTAGATTTCCATTTTAAAAGGATCCCTTTGCCTCATAGGTGAGAAAGACTCTAGGAAGGAGCAAGAGTGGAAGCAGAAAGGCTATTAGGCGGCTATCAGAGAGGCGTAGGCCAGGAATGAGAACTTGGGCCTAAGGTTATAAATCATAACAGTTTGCCTGGGACTGAGGTTTTCCAGGGTATACAGGAATTTTAAGGCTAAAACCGAGAGTCTTTTGCAAATCAATGCTTGTGGTCTCCCTACCTGTACTAGAGTGAAGGCCTTTAAGTAGGGAGAAGAGGTCAGATTCAAAATAGATTCTGAAGGTTGAGCAAATAGTGAAGTAGAAGGAGAAGGTTTGGATAGTTAGTGCAGAGACAAAGTACAGAGTTTCTTGAAAGTCAGGAAAATGGCATTGGTAAATAGTCTCTGGAGAAACTCTGACTAATGAGATCTTTCATCAGACTGTTGCAGAAAAAACATGACCCAAGTGTCCAGAACTTGATCTCAAACAGTAGAGGTAGAAGTAATGGAGGTGGTGATAGTGATGGTGACAATGACAAATATCAGAGATGGAGGTCATATTGGAGGTAGAGGTGATGAGGGTAGAGGTCGCATGGGTCATGATGGGGAAAAATTAACTAAAATTTAAAAATCCAATTTGAGGAGCACCTGGGTGGATCAATCAGTTAAACATCCGACTCTTGGTTCCAGCTCAGGTCATGATCTCACAGTTCATGGGTTCGAGCCCCATGCCAGGCTCTGTGCTGACAGAGCAGAGCCTGCTTGGGATTCTCTCTCCCTCTCTGCCCCTCCCTTGCACTCACGTGCGCTCGCGCTCTCTCTCTCTCTCTCTCTCTCTCTTTCTCCCTCTCTCTCTCTCTCTCTCTCTCAAAATAAACATTTTTTAATCCAATTTGAGAGACATTGGCAAAGACAGAAATGTCAAGACTTATGGGCTGAAAGACTAAAGGAAAACAGAAGAAACATTGGTCACTGGAAACCAATTACTTAGAGACCCTAACAGAAAGGGGTATTGGAAATAATAGTCAAGGGGAGGATTTGGTAATGAACACATTTAGTTAGAATGAATTTAAAGTGAGAGTGGAGTATCTAAGTGGGTGGTCGGTCGGAGCATTAGTTTGTCATTCCAGATGCCAGTCTGACAATAAAGAAAACTCATCATTTTGAGTCAAAGGACCTTGGTTCAGTTCTGCATTGAGATGCCCATGTAACCATATGTAACCTCTGGGTCTCAAACTCTTCATGAATAAAAGAGGCATAACAGTACCTACTGTTGTTGAGAAAAGACACAGAATTGTCAAGGACAAATAAGCATCTGAGATGTAGGTTTGGGGATCATCTTTCTCTGGAAGTTTTCCAAGAACCACTTTTGTTTCTCATCACCAGAACCCCAATAAAGAAAACTTTTTTTTTTAAGTGTAGAAAGTCTTGGTTTCTCAAACTTTAAAGTGATACATAATGAGGCTTACCATCAAAGGAGGCTATTGCTGGGGCACCTGGGAGACTCAGTCAGTTGAAACTTTTGGTTTCAGCTCAGATCATGGTCTCATGGTTCATGCCTTCAAGACTCACATCAGTCTCTGTACTGACAGTGCAGAGCTTGCTTGGGATTCTCTCTCTCCCTCTCTCTCTGCTCCTCCCCTGCTTGTTCTCTCTTCTCAAAATAAATAAATAAAACTTAAAAAAAATTTTAAAGGAGCATATTGCTACCCAACCATCTTTCTTGCAAACTGACATGTGAAAACTATTAAGTAAGGGAGGTTGACATAAAACTGTCCACATACAACTATCAGATCATTCCAGTTCTTCTGTGTAAGTGACCAGAGATAAAGCCTTCATAGGCTAGAACAAGACTCTAGGAACAGAAGTGCATCTCCATCTAATCACAGAAGTTCAGGGAAAGGTTTTATGGAGGAGAAGAAAATACTTGTTTTCCTACAAGTCATACTGGTACGAGACCATCAATCTAAGATTCTAAAGTAACAGCACATGCTTACAACGTAAGCCTCAGACATAAGCCTGTTTCAGCCATGGCCAAATAGAACACACCTTCGGAAGAGGTCAGCTCCATGCAGAGCTCTGACAGCTATGTCCTTAGCGGGGTGGCATCAGAGCAGCTCTAGGGTGCATGTCTTGGCTCTTCTTGCTTCACATGAACTTAGGGTTCCCACCTCATCCACAACATATGAAAAACACATTGCGATCCTATTTAGAAATGCCTTAAACCAAGGGTCAAACCAGCATGTAACAGAAGTTACCCCAATTCTCAAATTTTGTTTTAGAGAATTATTAAAGCTACTTTTTTAAATGTTTATTTATTTACTTAGAGAGGGAGAGGGAGAGGGATAGAGAGCAGGGGAGGGGCAAAAAGAGAGGAAGAGAGAGAATCCCAGGCAGGCTACCCTATCAGTGCAGAGCCTGATGCAGGGCTCAAACCCATGAACCTCAAGATCATGACCTGAGCTGAAACCAAGAGTTGGATGCTCAATCGACTGAATCACCCAGGTGCCTCTAAAGTTGCTTTTTAAGGAATTAGAAAAAGCATATACTTATACTCAGATAGTTACAACTCAAAAAATGTAACTAATAAGATACAGGTTCATATGAATTGGATGCCTTCACCTTTTTCAAGAAAATGATGCCATAAAGAATACAAATTCCCAAATAATGATTAGCCTTCAAGTGGCCTACAGATCCAGAAGGAAGAAGATTTTCATTCACTAAAAAGTAACTTCAATTGATTAAACATGTATTTTTAAGTTACTAATTCGCCATACCAGTTATAGTTTTATAGCATGTGAAATCTCATACATTCAAGTTCCTAAATTAAGGATTAAATGTAAATCCTTAACTTGTGCTAAATAAGCATTTTTCCATATTTCCTTTCTCCCAAAACATCCATCTTTATTCACCACCACCCCCCCCAAACATTCATTCTTCTTCCACTCCATAACTTTACAATTACAGGTAACTACACACTTCTCCTACCTGAGGCATGGGAGGTTCAAACTCTGTAACCACTCCCTTTCAAACTAGATATTATGCAAAATCTTAAAAATTCCCTATGTTTCATAAGATTGAATAATAAAGAAGTATTAGAACAAAGATAAGTTGTGATGTTTCTTGAAACAATGAGATGCCATAAATTGTATCTTTAGACTGGACTATAAAAGAGGTGCTGTTTAAGAGAGAACAGTCATATCTAAAGCGCCTAACTAGAACGGTTAGAGTCACCTGGTTCTGCAAGACAGTGAGTGCCCCAGGAAGGGTACTGTGGCAAAAAGATAGAATCCTGCAAAATGAATCCTCCTAATGAGTATTTTTGAACAGCAGTTTTGTTCATTTATATTTCTCTTATAAGGTTCAGATGAATCTGTCCACACCCTGTATTAATTTCTAGGGTATTGATTCCCATTCTGTATTTTCAGACTATGAAATAGAATTTATTCTACCAGATTCTCTTCATGTGTAAATTAATTCCTAGAGAATAAGTAGGCACCTCGGGTGAATTTAGCACATTACAAGTTACTATTATCTACATTAGTGGAAGGGAGATATGACCTAGGTAATTCAAAACAGCGATATTATCTAAAATTTCCATTTATTTACTTTTTTGAGAATGCATGGAAAGTGATATTTCAGACAAGGACCAGTCTTCAAGGAGTTTACAGTCATATAGGAAAATTAAGACATGTGCATAATAAACAAAGAGTCCTTAGTGACATAAGAGATGGATAAGATGCTATGAGGACTCAAGGAATCAATTGGGATTATAAACTCATATTATGTTTCCAATAAAGCATTACTTAAGCACAAACTCCTCTCTCTCTCTCTCTCTCTCTCTCTCTCTCATACACACACAGAGAACATTATTTTTCACCTATAGATAAATCAGAACAGGTAGATTCCCTTTCCTTTTTAAAATATGGCTTTATGGCCAGTAAAAGGAATTACATTTCCTGAGGTTGTTAAATTACATCTAGGCAGTTATTTCTACACTGGAGACTTGGGCTGATTTAGCACATAAAGTTATCAATAAGGCCAAATACAGTCATAATAAGAACATAACATGAGAAGGCCTTCTGTACCTTATTCTTACATTGAGTCCAACTGCAGATGTTGGATACAACTATCATCTGTAGAATCAGAATTCACTTTTTTTTGAGGGGGGGCAGGAAGGTATTCTAAGAAATAAACCTTGATTTGCCATAATACCTAATTTCCTGTGTCAGTAGTTTAGGGCACCTGGGTGGCTCAGTTAGTTGTCTGACTCTTGATTTTGGTTCAGGTGATGATCTCACAGTTTGCGGGATCAAGCCCCACATGGGGCTCTGCACTGATAGTGCTGAGCCTGCTTGGGATTCTCTCTCTCCCTGCTCCTTCCCTGCTCACTTTATTGCTCTCAAAATAAACTTAAAAATATAGTTTAGATCCTTCAGCCTCCTGCCCATTCTCATACTTACACATGTGAATGCAAGAATTCTACTCATGCTGAACAATATCATGGCTCTGAATTAGTTATCCTAAGAAGGTACTAAGGGGTGCGAACCCATAGGAGTTCTTTCTGAGAAAAAGTAAAACTTCTATATACCATCATTTTAAACTGAATCAAATGTTCAGAAATGTCAGAGTACGGGATTGGTGACTGTTCCTTAGGCCTAAAGTAGGAAAGCAATGAAATAACCTGAGGGGCTAGGAGGTGCTTTGTATGACTGTACATTTCAAATTTCCAACCTACTGCTTAGATTTGTACAAATAAGGGGAGAATAAGGGAATAGTCAGATCTCACTTGAAATGAGTAAAACTGAATGGGCAAAAACTTCTACTTGTTGCCCTTCCACTCCTAGGAATTCTGAATTTCTCATTAACGATTCAGTCCAAGGGCTCCTGGCTGGCTCGCTTGGTAAATCATGTGACTCTTGCTCTCAAGATTGGGTGTAGAGCTTACTTGTAAATAAAAACGTCAAATTAAAAAAATTCTTTAAAAAAGTCAGTCTAACAGTAATACAAGTCCTCTTCCCAAAAATCTAAAGTAGTAGACATAATCCTATTTGAAAGGTAAAAAGACAAAAATTTAGGCAGATTGATTCTGCTAAAGGAGTGCTAGGCTCTTTTCAAAGCCATTTAATAAAGTTATGAAATTGTGCCAAAAGCATTGTGGTGCTATTCAGAGTGGAATTTCTAAAAATGTCATCTCGGTCTCATTTCCTGAACTGTTGAATTATGGATATATTTTGATGAATGATAAAGTATAGATGAGCTATTTAAAACTGAAATGGGTTACAATCACTCTTCAGATCTTAGTGAATGAAAGACCACTGGGTACATGCCAATGAACCCGAGCACTTTCAAATTCTAATTGTCCTAATCTTCCTCCTGAGGAATTTGCAATGTATGTGTACAAACTATATTCACCTTCATTCACAGAGTCACTTATAGTCTCTTATTCGTTTTCACAGCAAGAGAAACTGGGTGATATCTGCTTCTCCCTTCGCTATGTACCTACTGCTGGCAAGCTGACTGTGGTCATTCTGGAGGCAAAGAACCTGAAGAAGATGGATGTGGGTGGCTTATCTGGTAAGGCTGTGATGTTTACTGATTTGCTTGTTTTTAATGCTGTTTCAGTTTGTATGTTCAGTAATGTTGGGGATGGAAGAGACCTTTGGATTTGAAGTTCTATATAACCCAAACTTATTTTTTCTTAAAAAAAAAAAAAAAAAAACTAAGTATACTCTTCCTCAAAAGCAAAGCCAACTGAAGGATTTACACAACAGGATTTTTTTTAATTTTCTGTTCTGTGTAATTGTATTTTTAACTTTATAGTAAATTATTAAAGTAGGAGAAGTTTTCTTTATATGCCATAAGGTCATCATAAATGGACTATGGCTGTCATTGTTTGTGACTGTGGGGTTAGAACCAACATTACTGGTTATTCAGTGTTATCTCTAATGAAAATATTGCAAACTTCAAAAGGTCATCCCAATGCAGCATGGCCATTTTATATTCTAAAGCATAACAGCTCAAAAATCCTAACACTGAGTTTCCACTTACTGAACTACTAATTTGTCAACCAAATTCTCCTGGTATTTAAGTTTATTTCTCTTTATAAGTAAGTTGCCTGAGAAAGCTGCACTAATTCATACCACAAAGGCTCCACTGCAAAAGCTACTACTTTCAGGGGCACCTGTGTGGCTCAATCAGTTAAGCATCTGACTTCAGCTCAGGTCATGATCTCACGGTCCCTGAGTTTGAGCCCCGCATCAAATCTGCCTGCTTCAGATTCTGTGTCTCCTTCTCTCTCTGACCCTCTCCCATTCATGCTCTGTCTCTATCTCAAAAATAAATAAACATTAAAAAAAAAAACCTACTGCTCTCATTGCTTAAAGAATAGAGCAAATTTAAAGCAGTTTCCTCTAAAAATGTTTAAAAAATCTCATGTGCCTAAGATGGAAAACTATATGCATGTATATATATGCATATGTCTATACACACATACCTTTTTTTGGCTCTGTCCTTTGATATGGCCCAGAAAACAAAGACTGACCCACTGGTAATGAGCACCCTTCACACCAGATACGGCTTGAAAATATGAAAATACAGTTTCTAATTAAAAGAACCTGGTATTTATTAAGGAAATGGTAGTTCCAGGTATGGTGCAGGAAATATACAAGCCTAGAATATCTCATCTCACCAGAAATCAAGGAAGGTCTGAGAGTACAGGAGTCATGTCAAAAGACTTGGAAGCCACCCCTAAGACACTTCCACTGGCCAAAGATGTAGTCATTCGGGCACCAGTAATCTAATAAGTGTAGGGTATTCAAACCTAAACCAAAAGAGCATTTAATGTACAGAGAAATGTTTAGCTTTAAGAACAGTTCACTCCCAGGTAACTACTTATTATCCTGAGGTAGAACTTCCAACACCTTTGACCTTTCTTTCCTTTGGGTCAATGGCCGAATCCCATGCTAGGTGGCTTCCTTGTATCCTCCCTCACGTGCTCCTTTTCCAACTCCCATGCCGACCATCTCCTCATCGCCTGTATCCTGCACTCCTCCAATCTCCCAATCCATCACATTCCCTTTCACAGAGTTCCAGAAGCGACTTAACCATGAAACCAATAAAACTTTAGGGTCCCTCATTTGTTCTGTCTCCTTCCAAGATCCTAAAAAGGAGTTCCCATGATCCCTGATATTTCACCCACAATTTGTCACAGTCTGGGTCTCCGACTTCTCTGCCACCATCCATCTCTTTTTGTTTAGCATCATCTGAGTGGCTACAAGCATTTCTGAGAGTTAGTGAAGAACAGAAGTTGGGTCTGGCAGAATATATTTATGTAGCTTGTAATCACTTCCATGTGTAATTGGGTTATTGGTAGCTGCTGAGGAAAGAAAGGGCTGCTGGGAGGACTCCTAACCACTGCACCAACTCAGCATTGTGACATGAAAGGGGCAAGGCCAGAGTTCATATCTAATTTAGCATTCATCATTTTCTCTGTACTTCTTTATGTTCTTTTTATTTTTCAAATGCCAAACTACATTTGCTAGAAATGGCCAATTACTTGAATCCAAGTAGGCTGTTTTGCCAGGGTCTAAAATTATAGTAGCTCAGGACCCATACACCCTGGGTCTACCCCTACATTTGCATTACCTGGAACTGTTTTGTCTAATTATTAAATATTAAATAAGGATATTTCAAAACTCTGAATCTCAAGGGCTCCATCTGCCTGTGAAATTAAGTCAATCACTCAGATCTACATAACATAGGTCCTTCCAGACTACGTCTCACCGTATTTCTATAACTTATCCAAATTGACCAGCACACCGTTCTTCAAACAGACCATGTAATTTGCTGCTTCCACTCTTTGCTTAAGTCATTTCCTTTACCTGGAATTCTTCCCCCCAATAATGCCTACCTAAATGCTATCCATTCCTCAGGCCAACCTTAAGTCTTATGTTCTCATCGGTTGAACAAATATATGGTGTTTCCCTAACTTTTGTGTTAGGCATTGTTTTTAGACTAGATTTGTATCAGTGGACAAAACATCCAAAGGACCCTGCCTTGGTACAGCTTACATTTTAATTTCGGGAGACAGGAAACCAATAAATAAGCATGTAGTATGCCAATAGGTGCTAAGTGCTATGGAAAACGCAAAGCAGGGAAATAAATAATGAGGAGTGGTTGTAAATGGGGTGCTCAGAGAAAGCCTGATAAGCAGGTAACATTTCAGCAACAACCTGGAAGAGGTGAGGAGGTGAGCCATGGGGTGTCTGGGAGAGAGAACATTTTGGGTGCAGGGACTTCATGATGCCTTTTCTGATCCATTCCAATAGAACACATCTTTCCCTTTTTTAAATGCCAACAGCAGTTTGTTTACACCCTTCAAACATCACGCTTCTCTCTCACTAGACTGTGCTCTGTATTTATATCTCCCACAATGCCCTCACTGACTGGTAGCACTGAGCATAGCTGCTGAATGAATCATGAATTATTTACCAAGGAGCTATGGCCTGAAAAAACAAGTCTTGCATTTCAAATTTGTTTAACCTACTTACCACTAAAATAACTGTAAGCACTTGGATGGTCTGTCTCAAAGTAATTTGACCTATGTCCGAGGAGACCAAAATTATATAATAAGATCATTCCAGGTAACTCAAATGTTTAACTACATTTGCTGGAAATGGCTTGTTAATTGGAACCAAAGTGAGTTGTTTTACCAGGGTTTGAATCCCATTCTACCACCACTGGCACTTTGACACTGGGTAAGTTCTTTAGCTTTCTGAGCCTCAGTTGCATTATCTATAAAGTGGGAGTAATAAGATCTTTCTTATAAAGGTGCTGTGAGAAATAAAGCGTAGTATCTGGCACACACAAGTGCTCACGAAATATTCTAATTATTTCTATTAGTAACTTTATGAAATCCTGGGCTAAATATGCAAAATGTGAAAGCAACCATTTAATAGTTTCACCAATTATTTGATTGAATGGGGAAAAAGAAAGGTTTCTTTGTTTAATAGGATTGGCTGGTCATTTAAGGCAAAATGATAGTAGACCCATGTTTTGCACAGAGCAGTGAATGAAGACAAGGTATTGAATTAAATAAGAAATATTAGGGGAAAAAAGGAAAAAAACTTTAAACAAGTTTTCTTCCTATTCTACTACATGGTTTCTTTCTTACTGTAGAAACTCAAAATGCACTGCATAAAGATTTTGCCTCTATCATATACCCACATAGCAATTTATGCAAATCCCAACCCTTCTTACAGTGACAAACTTGACTGGATCATTCACATGTCTACAGCAGATCTTTACACTTGCATATTTAATATTCCAATTCTGGAGTATTTGTGAGCAACACCTAGAGTTTCTGAATCTAGCTATTTGTACTGAAATCTTGAATCTTGTCGGCTGCAAGACTATCCTTCAGGATTAAGTTGGTAAAGTAAAAAATGAATTGGGCTTTTTGCCCTGTACTTGGAGGGGGGAAAAAAAGAAAGAAAAAAAAATCTAGCCTTCTGCCTAGTAACTGCTTCTCAATATCTTCACAGTCTTTTATACATCTGTGTGCTTAGAGTAAATTTCTCTTCAAATAAATGTTATCTCTTTGTGAAAACTGAGGAAGAATTTCAACAGTCTGGTTAGGCTGCTTAGTCCGGTTAGGCTGCTATAATAATACTATAACCTGGGTATCTTCAATGGAAATTCGTTTCTCATAGTTCAAGATCAAGGCACCAGCTGATTCAGTGTGTGGTGAGAATCTACTTCCTGGTTCATAGGTGGCTGTCTTAGTTTTGGGTCTTCACATGACAGAAGGAGCAAGGGAGCTTTCTGGGATCTCTTTTATAAGGCAATAATCCCATTCATGAAGGCCCCACTCTCACAACCTAATCACTTCCCAAAGGTCCTACCTCCAAATACCATCACATCAGGGATTCGGTTTCAACATAGGAATTTTAGGGCGGACACTAACATTCAGTCTGCAAAGAGGTCAAAGAAATTGAAAGCATTAGAAATGTTGAAGATTCTCAAAGGCATAGGGTTGTATGTCTTATATTTCTGAGCTGTGTATTTTTACCTGTGCAGACTCTCAAGGAGTAAATACTTTCTCCTACCACAATCTCTTGTCCCTGTTCATATTCCAACAACTGCTTTTCTCACTTGTTTTTTGTTTGTGTGTATCCATGTAAGTGCATGCACGTGTGTGTGTGTGTGTGCGTGTGTGTGTGTGTGTGTGTGTGTGTAAGTGAGTGAGTGTTGTGGGGGGGAGCTCTCAAACCAGAAATTTAAGACTTCTAAGTACAGCTTTAATGAGTAATTTCAAGACTAAGTTCATTTGGACTTTATAGCACCAGTTAGAATTTTGAAGGTTTTCTAACCTAAGGATATAGCTGTTTGAAGAAAACACCAAACTTGTGAATCAGCAAGATGGCTTTTAAATTTCCATTAGGTCGAAATTTTTCATCTTAAATCCGATAATTTTTTTTAACTCTTAAGTCATTATAACATAGTTACAGAACACTGTCTAGTTTAGAAATCCTTTTCTAACTTGGTATTCTCATGTGGTTTTCAAGATGGACCTGTGAGGTAGTTTCTGAAGGTAATATTCTCAGAAAATTGAAGCTTACAGACATTAGATAATGTCCATAAATCATCTCGCTCCACGTCTGACACATAGGAGGTGTCCAATACTGGCAACTGCTTTTGTTGTTACTGACATTCAAAGTCACCTGACTTGTAGACGGCATAGCTGGGACTGAAGCCCAGATTCTGATTCTCAATACAAAAATGTCTCAAAGACCATTCCATTTCCCTGTTTCCCTGCAGCTAGCACATAGTCCCTTTTGAAATTTTTCCAAATGGTTTGTACTGCTGAGAACCACGGAAAATAGCTAAAAGTCAGAAGTTTGTCTCTCCTGTCTCTTTGATTGGGTCGTATTCACCTCAATTGTGAGGGGAACAACAAAAGCACATAAAGCATGGCAACAAGAAGGTGCTGGGAAAATAGAGATGAAGGACCAGAGTCATAAGCGCCTATTCCAGCAGTCTCCTAAACGTCCAGGAATTGAGAGGTGGCCATGAGATGGGACCAAGTCAGGGACATCCTGACAGATAGCTGGAGGAAATGTAGTTGAAAGTGTTCTCCCTGGTCATCTTTCTCCCTTTCACTTTCCACCCAGACCCCACCCCCCAGTCTTCTTCCTGGTCATCCTCAGTCCTGTCCTATTACTATGGAATTCATACTGTGAAAAGCAAAGGGTAGCGCTATAGGAGAGATCCCCCAAAGCATCTAAATCCCCAAGAGAAAGGGCAAGGAAATTCACAAATTGCAGCAACTACTTACGGGAGAGGAGGAAGAAAGGGGACTCATGGTGGCAGAGGAGTCACTGCCCATTTGTGGGAGGCTTCCAGTGTGTGGTTGAGCCACTGAGACCTAAGCCATAAGATTTACTCTGCCAGCCCCACCCAGCCCTTCATACTTATATACACACTGTTCTTCCTTTAAGATACAATTTTGAAATTGTTCATACATTTGTCTTCTTACAGATACTGTTCTAAAAATATAATCTGGAAAATAGAGCCAATCTAAGTATTTGAAGTCACCTAGGAAAAAGCAACTCACCCAACCTTGGGAACCACTAGATTCCACATAGAAACCGCACATGAGCAGAGGCAGATCATTCTTTCAGGCACAGGCAGGTAGGTAGATAGAGTGTCACATCACGTAAAGACATCATATTCTACCTATATGAGAATCACCCCATTGTTCATGTTAAAATTTAAGATTTCAGGGACTACCTCAGACCAAACTATAACTGAACATCAAGGGGGTGGGAACCTAGAAGCTGTATTCAAGTCCCCCCCCCCCCATGTTATTCTTATGCCTCTTAAATTTGAAAACAATACTTTATACAAAGTATAGAGAGAGTGTTAGTTGAAGCCAGGGAGGAAAACATTGTGGTATAAAAATGTATTAAATCAACATGTTGTATACTTAAACTTATAAAATGTTGTATGTCAATTTATCACAATAAAATTTTTTTTAAAGAAAACTTTACTTTAGGAGCTTAAATGCTACATCATAATTTTAGCTGAGGTCCAGGTCACCCAAATTCCAAGTTGGAATTTTTTTCTTGTCAGTGATGTAGAATCTATCCTTTGCCTCACAGAATGGAATTTCCTTAAATGAGATCTATTTATTTCATCAGCCTAGTATCCTCTTTCTTGAGAAATACCTTGTCCACATGTTTAAATTGTCTTTTTCAGTCTCTCCTACTGAAAGACAAAAGCAGTAGATTGTTCCTGTATACATTTATGACACCACCCTTATCTGTCCTTCCATGCGTACTAAAAGCATGACAGAGAAAACCACTCCAACTTCAAGTTATTTGAGCTAAAAGTCACTAGGCTGGGAGCTAAGCCAACAAATAAAGTGGCAAAAACTTATTTTAGCCAATTAGATGGGGATATACAAATTAATTGGCCATGATATCAGGGTCAAGAAACAATATGCAAATAAATTGGCATTTTGAGCTAACGGGACAGGAATATGCATAAACTGGCTGTGATGTCAGAAGTCTTCATCATAATTTTAGGCTTGGATGTTGTGATATAAATTTCCATGACACTTCAAAACACTCAGTTATAATGTTGATAAAATAATCTAAATCTCTATTATGTGAACAAGTTGATCTGAAAAAAAAAGACAATGACAAATCTTTAAGCTCGATATTAGAAACTGAGTTATTAAAAGGGGCTATGTTAAAGTTTAGTGCAAGTTAAGACCCACGCACAGTAACCACAGGATGGACAGAGATGCTATGCCTGAAGGAATAATAGTGGCTTCAATGAAATAAGAGCAGACGTGGGGTGTGGGCTAGATTTGAAATCAGGAAGCAAGTGACAGGCTGAAATGTATTAGTTCAGAACATTTAGCACAAAAACACCTAAAGAAGTCCTTTAGCCAGCAGGTACATATCCAATCATTCAACAAATAGCATTTGCATACCCACTGTGCGCCAGGCAGCACGCCAGTCCTTGGATACATAAGTAAAAATAACAGCAGACACTTGTATAGCACAATGTGAGCCAGACACGGTTCTCCACACTTTGTATATGTTAACTGATTTAATCCCATTACAACCCTAGGAGGTAGACACTATTTTTATCACTACTTTTTTTAGATGGAACTGGAGAGGTAAATAACTTTCCCAAGGTCACAGAATTCGTTTTTGGCAGAGTTACAATGGCAACCCAAGCAGTCTTCAGACTCCATGAATAAAACAGGACTTCTAAGTCCTTATCCTTTCTCACTAGGCTTAACCTGGAGAACAGATGGCTAAGTACATGTTACAGTTCCAGAGATGGCCAAAAATTCTACCTGATTCCATAATTCCTTTAAACCCAAACTAAAATTCCATCATGGAAGCCACTAATCTAAATTAATGTGTTGACTGTTTAGTTTTTGGTTAGACAGCAAAGACAAGATCAATGACTCCCTATGATCAGACAACAAATATTAATAGATTTCCAGGCTGAAGGACGGTCTCCATTTCTTTGGTATGTTATTTTAGTGATGGAGTCTTTGCTCACTAAAGAGGATGACGCGCAAAACTGTAGTTTCAACTGTATCACTGGCAGAAGTGGAGGGATGTTGCTAAAACATCATGGAAGAAAGTCCAAGTCTAAGGATTTGTATGGCTATCGGGTGGTAGAGAAAGACTAAAAAATGTTATCTACTACTCAATTTTATCAAGGGTTGATTCTGGAAGACAGTGTGTACTATTACTGGGAAGAGGGGGCAACAGGATTTTATAATACAAAAGCTTATTACCCTTTGTCAAATGCGTTGGAGCTCTGTGAGTCAAAAATCACATTTAAATAACACTGAAGAAATTAGAACTGCACCTGACAACTTACCAGGAAAATAGAGCTTGGCTTAAAAATGTTAACAATAGAAATCCACAGATGGAGAAGTGGAAATAGTAAGTTCCAAAGAGGTTTGTACTAAGACATTTGTACTTATCACCTTGAAACTCTCCATTTTGAAAGTAACAGAAATGTTTCCAGTCATTGAAATCCAAGCTCAGAGGATAAATGAAAAGATCTTGCTAGGCTGAGTAAGCCAAAATAGGATAGATGAGCTTCAGTGTGGGCAAGCTTAGAAATAATGCAGTGAAAGGAAAGGAAAAAAAAATCAAATTAGTATAAAATAAGATCAATTATAAACCAAGAAAAAGGTCACATAGAACCATCCACTGAAGACATTCACCAAACACACAGCTACAACCAACCAGGCTTGGTGCTGTCGTGGAATTATTATAAATACAAGAGGGGGGAAATGCCCTTTGTCACAGACTAAAGCTCACACATGTGTGGAGTACATATAGTTATGGCCGCCCACCTCAAGAAAGATGGATGGTGTTAGATGACCAACTGCCAGAAGAAGTGGCTAAAACAGAGGGATGAAGGGGCTGTGAGGACAGGCTTAGAATATTGGGACTTTGTAGTCTAGGAAAGGAAAGCTGAGCAGACATATGACTAAAGTCTGAATATCCTGACAGAGCTAGGGTAATACCTACCTTTTATCCCATCCCACAATGCTAGAATTAGGAAGGGATCTTGATGTTTCAAAGAGAACACATAAAAGGAAGGCCATTCAGAATGATCTCAGTGATCTCATCTTTCAACTAAAAATGCTTTGTCAAATTTTCTTTGCAGTTGGATAGTAAAAACTTGTTACTCTAGAAGATGGAATAGGTTGAGATAAATGTGTAAACCTGTTTTGAGTTATAGGCTTAAAAAGGGGACATCTCTAAACCTTTATTTTGTGTTGTGTTATAGGACCCCCATGCCTTTCCATGGGTAACCATCAGAAACAGGTCTTGCAGCTGCATATCCCCATAATCCAACCCAGAATGACTATATTCACATCCTTGAATTGACCATTCTAGCTTCTGCTCTCCATTCACTATGCAAGGAACAAATAGGGAAGGTTAGATTTTCTAATAGGTGATTGTGTTGACAAGACTAGAGTCCCATAGTATTCCTGGTTTTTAAAACTACATTTGCTAAGCTTCAAGAGATTTTATTATCCATACCTGGTAGAGTTTTTCTAATAAGGGTATTAAAAACATGTAGCAAACGTCTGCCATATTTCTCTTTTATGAGGCTACAAGATTCCCTTTAGGCTACAACAGGTGACAAAAATGGAAAATACTATTGAGTCTTAAACAGGGGCAACAATGCTCAGAGAAATTAACATTGAAAACAATCATTAAAGAAATTATACTTGATTTTTTTGAAAGTAGAGGTGACTATAATATATCATATGTACATCATCCCATAATCTTGTATTCCTGATCTCCACTATAAACCTATCAATCTGCTTTCTCCCTCTTCAGTCCTTCCACCTGCTGTATCATGAGCTACTTGGAGAGCAGAGATGGTTTCCACCTACATTATGTTAGGGGAACAGACCTCACTGTCCCCTGTCTGAACAACCCGTTATGAACCTGTCAATTCTGCCAGTCTAACTGGTTATTATGTCTTCATCTTCTAACTGATCTGACTTATTTTTTTTTTCACTAATGAAATCCTCTTGGCATCACATAGCTATTTCTAGTATGCAAACTAAGAAACAAAATCAGAAATAATAAAATATAATTATTGAATTTATCTTAACTGTCATTTTCACAATTTTATTCCGTCCTTCCCTCACCCCCTTCAGTAGTAAAAAAAAAAAAAAAAGGCGGGGGTGACTCACAATGAAACAGACCATCTCCAGGGGATAAAGGAAAGGAAAGGAGAACCAGAAATGCCAGAAATGTACACATTATTACAGTTATTTCTCAATGACAGTCATAAAGACATTTTGCAGTGAAGACAAAAATGGTCCACTAGTCACATCTTTTGCCCAGCATGAACAGATAAGGCAATGATTCATCATCTTACTTGTTCACTGCTTTATAGACTAACTTTTATGAAAGAAATCAAAGACCATAGTAGCTGGTTGCCTTTTTGAATTGCTAATGACCTTACTTTTGGTATATATCGTTCTTAGTGATCCCTGGAAAACTAGGAGGCTTTGAATTTTTTCTTCTACAAATAAATGATTTTAAGAGTTTACTTAGGAAATTAACTTTTTAACTTAAAATATGAATTAAATATTATTTTATATCCTTAGTAACCACTTTTACCCAAAACCAAAGCAACACAATTGATGGACTTAAACACACAGATTTCAAACTAACCTCAGCCAACAATCTGATAGTGTAATTAAGTGTCCCCCATGAACCAAAAAGATCTGAATGCAGATTTAGTGACTGTACAGTTGTGGAATACTTAAACACAGGGAACTGTGAGATTTCATAGCTATCAATACTACAACTACCATCTGTTCATAATATTACAACTTTCGTATCCTAATTAAGGAAACAAATGGTTTCACAAATAGTACTCTTACAATATTTCCCTATATTTTTCATTTTAAAATTATAGAAAAGTTTTAGTAGTTGAAATAACCTATAGTCCTACCACTTCCTTTAATATGTGAGGTAAAATTAAGTCCCCCAACTAGTCCTTCTAATCCCTTCCCATTCACAAAGAGTTAATTGCCTCAAGGAAACAGTTTGAAATTTCATCTATAGATTTTTCTTTTCTGCTTTATATAAATCATACTCACATAAATATGTGCATTTTGAAAAAAATGGGATAATATCAAACATATTCTGTACTATTTTTTCACCCAACAACATACAACACAGATCCTTCCAGATGACTACACCACGTAGAGACTACACTACGTAGAGATGTGCCATTACTTCTACTAGGTGCTTAGCACCCCTTGGTTTGGATGTATTGTTATATATTTAATAATCCCCTTATAAACACAATTCTAAGAGGAAAGCTACTAAATTTCAAAGGACTTGAACTAAATAGAAGAATGATGTATTCCTGGATAGGAATATAATATGATAATGATGTCAGTTCCTCCCAAGTTATTATTAAATGCCATAAATGGAAGTAAGACAACTACCTGTTTTCTTTTTGGAAGAAAGCAGATAAGGCATTAATATCCCTGTAATACAAAGAAGTCCTAGAGCTTCAAAAAGAGGGGGAAAATTGGGGGAAATTTCCCATTTTTTTAATGTTCCTGAAATTTTCGTGTTGCTGCTTCTATTACTGGCTCCTGTTGCCACAAGCTAAAATATTACATTTATACAGTCTCATCATGCCTCCAAATAAGAAAGGATTTTAAAGTAAGATGCAATTATCCTCAGTTCAAAACCTAAAAATGCGTTGCTTAAAAAGACAACCTCGATTGATTGCAAAGAGCACAAAAAGTAAATCAGGTCATTAGCTTGTAGATTTTCAGATTTTCATCAGCTATATTTGCAGGAGTTTGAATCCATTAAAATACTCAATCCAGTGGCATTATTTTGATACTAAGTTGAAAGTATTAGAGTCACTAAAGTGAAAATAAAAATGTATACCTTTACAAAAGTCAAAGCCAACATTTAAGAGAATTTCTCGACTTTGTAAAACTACTTAAAATTTGAGAGCTGTATATAAAAGTTGCAATTCCAAGTGTATATTTAGAAAATAATCTTTAAAAATATTCCTGAATTTTGTAGTACCTTCTTTGCATGCAGTGAAAACATGATAAATGGAACTAGCCTAAAGAGTTTATTATATTACAATGAAGCAGTAGTTTACTATAATTAGAAATCTATTTTAATCTTAACTGAAAGATGTGTTCATGTTTTATAGGAGAATTTCACTAAATTTTTTAAAAAATAGTCTAGTGGCAGAGATTTTAAAAGAGGCAGCGAATGCTTATGAATTATGCAAGTCTGAACTTTCATTTTAATAACTTCATTAAAATATAAAAACCTTAAAAGCCTCCCAACAGGAATTTAACTTTATAGAAATGCTTTATACATGCCCTGACCTTGCCAAAAGGCATGCCTAAGGCATGATTTAACCGTTATTACAGGGCAAAGCCTAATAATAAATACCTATCTGAAAATGCCAGTATTTGTCCTTGGCTGCTTGGCCTCCAGTAGAGTTGCAACTCGGCCATAAACAGACCCTCTCCTGTGAGAACAGCAGGATGCAGCAGCCAGGGAACAGCAACTAGAGTTGGAAAACCTAACCTTTCTGATCCTTGTCTGTTCATCTACACAATTGGGGTATCAAGGACAGCAACGCTGTTGCCTAAGCAAATGAAGTAATATTCAGATGGAAACTAAGTTGACAGCACTGTACCAATGATTATTTCTAAGCCAAAAGACAGTTCTGGGTTAACTATTTTCCTCACCATATCCTGGTTCCTAGAAAATATGTTCCTACATGGCTAAATGTTCCATGTGTTTAAAGAATGCATCCCCATTGTTTGGATGGCAGTCATCTGCTTAGGCTAACTTAACCTAGGAGAACATCCTAAGGCTAACCAGAAAACTCTGCTTCTCCTTTCTGTTATTTGGCCACAAGACCCAGCTTATTTTATAAGAAATAAAACCAACAGTATATTTCTCAGGTAGTATATTGCTACCACCTTCAATTCCTTAAGTCATTTATTGGAATATTCTAAGATACCAGAATTGTCTTCCAAGTGGTTCTTCATGCCCGGCCCAAGACAAACACAGCTAATTGGGCCAACAAATAGGAATAAAGAGGAAGAACAAGGCCTCAGACATCCTAATTATCAAGTTAATGCCTGGTTGCTAGACAAGCTCTCCTTCTTTCTAAAATGAAACATCAGAAGATGCAAACCGCTGTTGCTATGCTGATTTGACTGTAACTGGCAGGGCCTGGCCCCAAAGCAACCCCCACCCCCAGCCCCGCTGGTCTTTCCAAATAATGGCAACCTGGCTAATGAATACCCTACTTGAATACAATAGGAGTCTGCATTCATCATCCACTGTTGCTGCTTAATTCAATGATGAGGATTCCAACTTTCTCTTGCTCTATAAATTCTCAAATCTCCACAAATAATACCAACACCAAAAACAAGAGAAGTAACCATGTGCACTCCCAAACCCTTGCAGTCCTTGGACTCTCTTCAGCTTGTTTTCCTCCAGCTGAAATTTCCCTTTCTGTTTCAAACACATCCCCAGACTATGCCCATCCCGGCATGTTAAAAAATGGAAAACTGGTTGGATTATCCATCTACTCTTCAGTCTTCACCTTAAATCAAGTGAGTTGCTCCGATACCCAATATGAAAAACAGCTCATTTAAAATCCTCTCACAGAACTAGGTGAGAAATGCAAAAAAAAAAAAAAAACAAAAAAAAAACAAAAACAATGAACAAACAACAACAACAACAAACTGTTGTGTATTGTCCTACACATGGAGGATCCCTCTATGCTACTCTGGCTTGCTAGTTAAGTAAGTGCTAACTATGTCCACACTGGTAGTGTTGAACTGGGCCTCTCTCAAACAACCAGCCACCCTGACCCAAGGTTACTTAAACCAATTGCTTGGGAAACATTTTCTGTGAAGCTATGAACCTGAAGACTATCTACGTTCCAGACTCCAGGGATCAAAATGTCAGAGCTTTATAGGATGCTAAGACAGATATGAGTATGAAACTAGGACATATATTCCAGCCTCTCAAGTTGAAAAAACTCTCCATAAACATATTGCAACCAGGGCTACTTCTATTTTTTTTTTTTAATAAAAGGGATCTTCAGTTATCCTGCAATAAAATCCAACAAAACAAAATTAAAGTATATTGGAAGTTTAGCTCAAAACTAAAGAAAATACTATCCTCAAGCCAAATTCTATCAATCTATGTATATTTAAGATCAATTTGCCCACACACAATTATAACATAGACTTTGATTCTTATTACTGCCACTTGAATTTTTTAAAAATCTAAATTAGTTCAGCCATCTTTCATGTTGTAAGAGTAACTAATAATTCAAACTACTAGAACGTACTATTTACTTGTAAGCAAACTACAGGAATAGGATATATATATATATATATATATCCTAGATATATATATATATATATCCTAGATATATATATATATATCCTAGATATATATATATATATATCCTAGATATATATATATATATATATATCCTAGATATATATATATATATATATATCCTAGATATATATATATATATATATATCCTAGATATATATATATATATATATATATATATATATATATATATATCCTAGATCTAGGATATATCCTAGATCTAGGATATATCCTAGATCTAGGATATATCCTAGATCTAGGATATATCCTAGATATATATATATATCCTAGATATATATATATATCCTAGATATATATATATATCCTAGATATATATATATATATATATCCTAGATATATATATATATATATCCTAGATATATATATATATATCCTAGATATATATACATATATATATATATCCTAAATATATATATATATATATATATATATATATATATATCTCCTAGATATATATATATATATATACCTAGGAGATATATATATATATATCCTAAATATATATATATATATATATATATATATATATATATATATCCTAGGTGTATATATATATCCTAGATATATATATATATCTTGAGTGGGTCAATGAGCAAAAAGACATTTCTTTGTATTTCTGTTCCACTACTATGGTGTGGGTGGTTCTTGTCATTGCCCAACTTCCCATTTAAATTTCAAAATGATTTCATCAGAAATGTGAAACAGCAGTGGAATCTTATTACCAAGTCTGAGATTATTCATTTCAAAGATGACACTCTGGCAACAGAGCTTCTATACCCGACCCTGAGGAGTCTGGAATATCGAACTCGTTTCTGGAAACACACTTAAGAGGACATTGGTTTTCTGAAGCAAATCCTGAGAGAAATAGGGGTCATGCAGATGGCAGATATGGTGTCACTTGAGGGACTGTTCAAGGAATTGGAGCTGGTAAGGCTACCAAAGAGAAGATTTAGAGGACACAATGGCTGCCTGCCAACTTGTGGAGGAAGAAGTGAACTCACTCTTGTTAACTGCAGAGATCTGAACTGCGATTATTGGGAATAAGCAATGGAGATCCATACTGGGTTCTTTCAATTTCAGTGCCTAAGCAGAGGCTAGCTGCGGGCTTAGCAGATGTACTAGGTTGGGATGATGCCCTACTGAGCCCGTAGGTTATACGGTCAACTTGATAAATACCTGGAATCTCCCAAGACTGTCTCATTCTAGGTGAGAACTGAAACTCTAAAAGATCACGCCCAGCTTGAAGCTAATATGAGTACAGGGGAGAGCACAAAGCCACAGTCATCCCCCTATGAGCCATTATTTTATTCTTATTCCTTTAAAAAAAAAATAAGGGTGAAAGACTACTCACGATGATAAATAGCTCTCATCTAGTCAATGTTTTAGTTCTTATTTAATCCTAATCATAATCCCATGAAGCCAATATTATCCCCAAATGCAAATGAGAAAACGAAGCCTTGGAAAAGTTAAGGGACTTGATCAAGGTCACAGAGTGGATAAATGGCAGGTCTCCGCTGCTCACTCCAGCTGTGTCTGTTACCTAAGCCTATCTGCTTATCCACTACATTCCACTGTCTAGACTGTGCACACTGTAATTTCAATTGGCCATAATCCCCAAACCATAGAAACCTCAACCCTAGAAGATAATAAATGCTTTTAAGCTGCAGAATGATCGTCCGTTGACTCACAATTAATACCCTCTATAGATTATTTTGACAAAGTAACAATATCCAACTGTGCATGCAAATGCCAACACATGAAATCCCTGTGACTTCGCAGATAAACAGCAAATGCCCTAATGAGCAAAAAAAGAAAAAAAAACTGCTCTTTATTCATTTTTGTCAGTGTTTCTTATTTCTGCTGAAAAATAATGCCCAGAAGGAATCAGTGTTCTTTTCAACAAGTTAAAAAAAAAAATGGTTAGTGTTTACATGTTTACATAATACAAAAAAGACTGGCCAGGCAACAGTGAGCTGTGGCTTCCCAGTGGGAAGACAATCCTATGCAGCCAGTGAGTTCCTGGGCAGTTTTAATTTACTTTTAATCATTTCAGAAGTTGTGCCTCAGAGGTATGAGCTGAAAAGCTTCACAGCATCTTGCCTTTCATTTTTTCCTTGCCCTTCCTTTTTCTGTTTGGCAGAAAGTAGCAAGCAAACAAACACCTGTGTGGAAGCAATTTAAGTATTTGCTTGTCCAGGAATCTTCCCCAGATATCCTAGCCCCATCCTCATTACTCTGTGTTTCTTTACACTGTCCACATATTTCACTTGTTCACCAACTTGTCTTCCTTTGATTGTGTCCTATAAATGCCTTTTCTCATAAGACTGGGTTCTTTAATCATCAGGGTTGCCAAGCACTCCTTTTTCTGTGTTCCCGTGGCACACTGAAGTTATCCCTTGCCATGATTTATCACACACTGTAGGTATCTGTGGCTCATTTCTCTGTGAATTCCTTTTGCCAGAGATCTGATATCAGAGATCATTTTTGTAGGGCCATCACCTAGCATTGCCTAACACACCGTAGGCCCCATAGGGGTTCAAATTAAATGTAAACACACTTTTCATTTATCCCCCATGTTGAGCGTATCATATGAACTGAAGTAAATTGAATTGAATTAGAACAAAGTGAACTGAATATATTAAGGCATTAGTATGTTACAATAAAATTATCCAGATTATATTTATAGACAAATTGATTAACACACTCTGGCTATGAAGTTGTGTGAGTCTAATGATCGATACCTCCTAGCATTACTTATTATGTTACCACAGAAAGGGCAGTAATCTTTAAAATGAAGCCTACGGACACCTGGCTGGCTCAGTCAGTGGAGCACGTGACTCTTGATCTTGGGGTTGTAAATTCAAGCCCCATGTTGTATGTAGAGATTACTTAAAAATAAAATCTTTAAAAAATAAAAAATAAAGGGGGCACCTGGGTAGCTTAGTCAGTTAAGCATCCAGCTTCAGCTGAGGTCATGATCTCATTGTTTGTGAGCTCAAGCCCTTCATTGGGCTCTGCACTGTCAGCACAGAGCCCACTTTGGATCCTCTGTCCCCCTCTCTCTCTCTGCCCCTCCCTTACTTGCTCAGGTGTGCTCACTCGCTCTCTCAAAAATAAAAAACATCGTAAAAATAAATAAAAAATAAAATAAAATAAAATGAAGCCTAAAATAGATCATCAATTTTACCTTAAATCATGACTGACCCAGAGCTCACTCTAGAAGTCCGAGAGATGCCAGCTCTGCCATGGTCTTATTTTTCACTTGTGTGAAATAAATGTGCATTATCAAGTTTTCAAGCCACAGTTGTTGTTTTCCAGGAATCACTCTAAGTAAGCAACATGCTCATTTCATGAGGAATTAGTTTGGTTACAATTAAACAATATAATACATACATCCATATAATTTGTGTCGCATAAACTGCAGTATATAGCAAAACACAGAGCAAATAAAGCAGGGAGAGCCCCTCAGCTACACCAGCCTCCACTGTGCTGCTCCCATGTCTCCCTCCGGAACCCAAGTGTATGAATCATGCCCAAACAAGGACAGCACTTTGACACTGTACCTCAAATCTTAGTAAATCTCTGGTTATTTTTGTTCTTCTAAAAGTAAATAGAAGTTCTAATATTTTCTTCTCCATGGGGAGCATCTAACTCCATACTGGAGACCACAAAGAACTAAAGTTTTCTAGTTTGTAAATCAAAATCTGCCAGGCAGCCTGTATTTTCCTTGGTCTTACCTCAGATTGAAACAACATGACATAGGGGCGCCTGGGTGGCTTGGTCGGTTAAGCGTCCGACTTCGGCTCAGGTCATGATCTCACGGTCCGTGAGTTCGAGCCCTGCGTCGGGCTCTGTGCTGACAGCTCAGAGCCTGGAGCCTGTTTCAGATTCTGTGTCTCCCTCTCTCTCTGCCCCTCCCCTGTTCATGTCTCAAAAATAAATAAACGTTGAAAAAAAATTTTTAAATAAATAAAATAAAAAGAAACGTGATATAATTTTCTCTTTTCCTTCCTTTAAAAAAAGTCAATTCTTCATTAACCCAGAAAAAAATGGCACACTGTAGTTTACCAATGTGGTGTGTGATCTTTATGTAAAAATGGTATGTTCCAATAAACGCTACAACTGTTCATAAATTCCAGAGATAACACCATAATTTAAAATCATACATGTAAAGAGAGTGTAAAGCCAGTTGGCCAGGTCTCACAGTGTCACACAAAGAGTAAGAATGGCTGGATGTTTAGCCTGTAAAAGAGAAGACTGTGGGTGGCAAAAAAGCTGTTACAAGTATTTCAAGAACTGTCCTAGGGGCAGAAGTATGAAGTCATGTGCTCACCAAGTATGTATCAAACACCTACCTGCTAAGTATCCTAGTCAGCTAGGAGCTGGAGATAGAAAGATGAATAACATGTGATGCCTGCCTTCAAGGAAGCTCAGAGCCAGGTCAGGGAGAGCCACTTAGAAATACCGTATGTGATTTAGATTGAGAGTTCACAACTTTTTTTTCTGTAGAGGATCAGAGAGTAAATATTTTAGGCTTTGCAGGCCTCAAGGTCTCTTACAACTATTAAATCCTGTCCTTGTAACATGCAAACAGCCATGGACAATACATAAAGAATAAATGTGGCTGTTCTGATAAAACTTTATGCGTGGACACTGACATTTGAATTTCATATCGTTTCACATCTCATAGATTATTCTTTTGATCCCCCCCTCAACCTTTTAAAATCTAAAAACCTTGTCCCATGCCCACATAAACATGCAGCAGCCAGGTTTTGTCTGCAGTCAGTAATCCGCTGAGGTCTGATAAAGACTGACAGCAATTTGCTGGAACTCAGAGGCAGGGTAGGTAACCCTAGCTGGGGGGCGGGGAGCGGGGGTGGGGGGAGGATCATGGAGGCTTGCTGGAGAAATAACTCAGTGAAGGAGTATACAGCTCAAGAGGGCAGGCCGAAGAACAATATAAACAAAGGCACAGCTTTTTGAAGCAGACTGGGGAGTACAGATGGCCCACAAGCAACATAGTTACAGTGATAAAGGGTGAGCAAGGATGTCACAGAGACAGGTGGGGCCAGATGAAGGAAACTCAACTTTAAGCTCTGGACTCGGGAAGTAGCCATTAAGAGGTTTAAGCAGGGAGTTCTCATTGGAATGGTCCACGGGTAGAGGTCTCCAGAATGGCAACTCTAGCCCTGGCTGTGGAGTCAGTCTGACGTGTGTTAGGATCCCAGTTCTACCACACATCAAGCATATGACCTCCAACCAATGTCTTGTCCTATCTAGAGTTCAGTCCCCCTCATCTGGAAACCAAAGACAGTCCCTTACTGAGCATTTGTTTTTCTTCATTATTGCACTGTTTGCTTCCCTTATTGCACATAGTGTCACAACAGTAATGAGTTTCATCACTGACTTGTCGTTTGATGCCCCTTCTAGCTTGCAGGAACCTAGCCTCACCTATGTACATCAAGCGCCTAGCATGGAGTCTGATGGAGCAGGCACTCCAAAGTAGTTAAGGAAGAAATGAAAAAAATAAAGCCAACATTCTCCCACTTTATCATTCTATCAGTGTCCATACTTGCTTATTTTGCTAAGATAAATACACTGCATCATTATTTCAAACGAGGATCAAAAGCATGAAGAGAAAAAATGATCTCTATGAAACTATCTATAATAACTTTATTTTCCTGAAAGCGTTACAATTACTTTATATTTTGGTACATGGCTTTTTCCCCCTTCTTCCAGTGATGTATTTCCCCTCAAGAAATTTTTCTTAGGGCGCCTGGGTGGTTCAGTCAATTAAGCATTCCACTTCACCTCAGGTCATGATCTAGCAGTTCACAAGTTCAAGCCCCACATCAGGCTCTGTGCTGACAGCTCAGAGTCTGTAGCCTGCTTCAGATTCTATGTCTCCCTCGCTCTCTGCCCCTCCCCTGCTCATACTCTGTCTCTCTCTCTCTCTCTCTCAAAAATAAATAAAACACTTTTCTAAAGAGAAATTTTCTTTCTCAAAATAGGCAATTTCTGGTTTATATTGCACTAAACTTAAAGTGAAGCAAAATCTTTCCAATGAAAAATTCATCAGGCTAACTTTATAACTTAAACCGAGACCTAGGATTTCATGGGCCATTTCATGAATGGCCCACAAATGACTGTGTTCTTTTCTGTGTAAATTGCCAAAAGACCTTCATATTTTACTATCTAATATCACATCACATTATAAACTGTGAAAATATGAATTATCTCATCACAAGATTTCTAGGACTCTTTTTCCAGGGCAAACCAGAAAGCAACAAAATCCACGTTGATTTTTAGCTCAAATTGCTCCTTATTGTTCAATTTCATTCATTCATTTTAATACATGTCTAGTGAACACCTATGTGATGCATTCTTAAATCTTTCCTTTTGGAGAGATTCATGTAGCATGTTTTTTTACACACTTAAGTCTAGCCTGCCTCGTTTCCGTAGTGTAGTGATTATCACGTTCTCCTCACACTTAAATCTAAATAGCTTAAGTCTCGGGGCGCCTGGGTGGCGCAGTCGGTTAAGCGTCCGACTTCAGCCAGGTCACGATCTCGCGGTCCGTGAGTTCGAGCCCCGCGTCAGGCTCTGGGCTGATGGCTCAGAGCCTGGAGCCTGTTTCCGATTCTGTGTCTCCCTCTCTCTCTGCCCCTCCCCCGTTCATGCTCTGTCTCTCTCTGTCCCAAAAATAAATGTTGAAAAAAAAAAATTAAAAAAAAAAAAAAAAAAAAAAAAAAGTCTTACCCATTTTTCTTATGACGTGTATGGGTAACAATGGCCTCCATGGAGAAAGCCTATCAATGCCAAGGATAGAATAAAAATAGAGCAATTCATAAGACTATATTTAAATCATGAATTTTAAATACTAACTTCAGTTTTCGTCATCCTTCTAGTTTCCAAGAAATCCTATCTGCCTCCTGAAATCTAACCTCATTTACTTATGACAGAATTGCTTTTGAGAGTTCAGATGTTAGCCACATTACCATTGTTGTATAAACAACTTAGTTCCTGTTCTCCCTTTGGGTTCTACAATCCTTTAAGACTGATTATAAATTGAGAATATCCAGGATGCTAAAATGATATACAATTTACTCAACACACCAAATATGTTATTTAGAAAAGCCCTGTCATTTTCTAAGGAGTGCTTATAATTACGTTCCAACACATATTTTGTCACCACTCCAGTCTCAAAATTAAACAGGAGATAGTGTACATGAGAAAACAGTTTAATTATATTTCTGAAAAAGTTCTTTCCAGGAAAGCTCTATGCAAAGGTGAGGAGATCCTCTGGGATTTTTTAAATTTTAATTTGCAATTACTAATTTGTTCACTCAAAGAAGAGGGGATATATTTATTTAGGACCACAAATATACAGTATATGAATAAATGTATATTGTACACGTATTCAAATATGTTTATGATATATGTATTCTCTGATATGTATTCTGGATTTTATCCAAAAACCTGAGGATGGCTTTGCATTTTAGTGAAATCCACACAGTACATACAAGATTTAGAGACATAACATTCAAGCAAGCACATAGTACATAAAGATAGCTGTTGAATCCATTAGGAACAATTCTAATCTAGTGTTTGTTACCCCTTCCCCTTTTTTCCTTGATATGTTTATGTGTTCATCAATTTAAGAGGTAGAGCACACCTACTATGTACTAGGCTGTTCTGGAGGCTAAAGATACAGCAGTGAATAAAATAGGCAGTCCTCCAACATGGACTGATATTCTGGAGGGGCATAAAGACACTAAACAAGGTGAGTAAAATATAAAGTGTGTTACATAGTAAGTGTCTAGGACAAAAATGAAGCAGGACATTTATGAAGAGTGGTCAGATTCTGGATATATTTTGGAAAAGCAACAGGATTTGCCTCTGACAATGAAAGAGATCAGGGAGCCAAAGATGGGTGCATCAGTTTTGGCATGAGCAATAGCAAGAACAGAGTCGCTCAACACTGGGTGGGGAAATCTGCAATATGCCAGGTTTGGGGAGAATGGATAGTATGGGCTACCTTTGGAACATGCTTAATTTATGATACCAATTAGAAAAACAAATGGAAATACCCAGTATATTAGTTAACTAAGCTTAAAACTTTGTTTTATTCAACTTTTTAGCCTAACATGGAAAACTGCCTTTTTTTCTTCATCTAAGCCATGATGAGGTATATGTGTTCATCATACCGAGTACATTTGAAAGCTGTTGACTAAGGTACCTTTCTCACTTTTTTTCTTTCCTTCCCTCATTTAGTCTTCATGTTATTTAATCCTTAACTATGTAAAACACAGGATATAAACCATGCAATTTACTCTCAGCCTCACTTTTAATCCTCACCTTAGATTTGTATTCCTTCTTTATGCTACACATCATACAAAAAATACTTGTCTCCTCAGATTATCACACTCCTATTTCCTCTCTTACAAACCTTTCCTTCAACTAACCAGAAGATACTCAAGGCTTAATACCTTTACAGAATCCTTCTAATCCAACCCCAATTTACTGATATCTGTCTTTCTCCAGGACAGGTCTAGAAATATCCCACGTATGACATAGTTTGTAAAATCTTCTACTGCTCTAGAATTTGACACATAAATTACAAACTCTCAACACTCCAAAAGAAAAATAGTCTATTGAAAATCATTCTTTTGGTTCTTCCTACTCAAGCTGGATTTCATATCCTATTTGCAGAATATAGAGAAATGAATTTGTAAAGAAAAAAAAATTTTAATCAATTGATGATTATTAGTTTAGTGGCCTCATAGACTTCTACATTAAAAGCAAGTCTGAATAACAGCAATCCTTCTCAAATTTTATCCTTCCCAAAAAACAAAACAAAACAAAAACAAGAGGAGAGAAAACTCCCAGACTCATTTTATAAGCATCATCCCGGAAAATGACACTGGTAGAAAAGAAAACCACAGACCATTAGCCCTGACGAATATAATGTAGAAGTTCTCAATAAAATACTAGCAAACCAAATTCAGCAGCACATTAAAAGGATTATTGACCATGATCAAGTGGGATTTATCCCTGGAATGCAAGGGTGGTTCAACATACACAAAATCAGTATGATACATCACATTAATAGAATGAAAGAAAATCGTATGACCATTTCAATAGACACAGAAAAAGCTTTTAACAAAATTCAACATCTGTTCATGGTAAAAACTCCACAAATTAGGCACAGAAGGAACATATCTCAACATAATAAATTCAAGCCCAAAAGGTAACATCATATTCAATAGTAAAAGGATAAAAGCTTTTCCTCTAAGATCAGAAATAAGTGCCCACTCTTACCATTCCTATTCAAACTAGTATTGGAAGTCCTAGCTAGCATAATCAAGCAAGAAGTAAAAAGTATCAGAATTGGAAAGGAAGTAAAATTCTATTTGCAGAGGACATGATTTCACATATAGAAAATCCTAAGGACAATCAAGAAACTGTTAGATCTAATTAATAAATTAAAGTTGAAGAATACAAAATTAACATACAAGAATCAGTAGCATTTCTATATGCTAACCCTAAGTTTTCTGAAAAAGAAATCAATTCCATTTATAATACCATCAAAAACAAAGTACTTAAGAATAAACCTAACTAAGGAAGTAAAAGAGCTCTACTCTGAAAACTACAAGACACTGATGAAAGAAATCAAAGAGGACAAATAAATGAAAAGTCATCCCATGTTCACGGATTGGAAGAATATTGTTAAAATTTCAATACCACCAAGAACCGTCCATAGATTTGGTGCAATAGGTATCAAAATTCCAATGGCATTTTTTAAATAGAAATAGAAAAAAACACTCAAAATTTATATGGAACCACAAAAGACCCCAAATAGCTAAGGAAATTCAGAGAAAGAACAAAGGAGGAGGCATCACTCTACCTGATTTCAAGCTACACTATAAATCTATAATCATCAAAACAATATGGTACTGGCATTAAAAACAGACAAATAGACTAACCCAAATAAACCCAAATATATATGGTCAACTAATATTTGACAAGGGAGCCAAAAATATTCTATGAAGAAAAGACGGTTTCCAATAAATGGTGCTGGGATAATTGGATATTTGCATGTAAAAGAATGAAACTGGACTGAGGTCTCACACCATTTGCAAAAATTAACTCAAAATAGATTAAAGACTTAAGCATAAACCTGAAACCATGAAACTCCTAGAACAAAACATAGGGATAAAGCTCCTTGAGTCTTGGTAACAATTTTTTAGATTGGACACCTAAAGCACCACCAACAAAATAAATAAAAAATAAGTGATCTACATCAAACTAAAAAGCTTCTGTACAGTGAAAGAAACCATGAATGAAGTAAAAAGACAATCTACAGAATAAAAAAAAACATCCAAAACACAAGAAGAACTCATACAACTATCAAGAAACCATAACCCAAAATTTTAAGAAGTGGGCAAAGGATCTGAATAGACATTTCTCCAAAGATATACACAAAGCCAAAATGTACATGAAAAGATGCTCAACATCACTAGTCATTAGGGAAATTCAAATTAAAACCACAATGAGGTATCACTTCATGCCTTTTAGAAAAGCCATCATAAAAAAGAGATAACATGTTGGTGTACATATGGTAAAAAGGGAATCTTTGTATGCTATTGGTGGAATTGTAAATTATCACAGCCCCTATGGAGTACAGTATGGAGGACCCTCAAAAACTTAAAAAATAGAACTACCATATGATCTAGGAATTTCACTTCTGGAAATATATCCAAAGGAAATGAAAACATTAACTCAAAAAGATATTTGCACCTGCATGCTTATAGCAGCATTATTTACAATAACCAAGACATCAGAACAACCTAACTGTCCATGTATGGATGAATGGATAAAGTTGTTAGACACATACGTGCACATGCATGAATACACACACAGACACACACACACACACACACACACACACAAACACACACACAAATGGAATATTATACAGCCATAAAAATGAGGAAATCTCACCATGTGCAACAACATAGATGGGGCTTGAAAGCATTATGCTAAGTGAAGTAAGATAAAGATATTATCTCACTTATACATGAAATCTTAATAACAACAGCAAAAACACCACCACCACCACCAGCAAAACTCCTAGAAAAAGAGATCAGACTTGTTATAGGGGCTGGGGAATTGGAGGAGGGTTGTTAAACAGTGCAGACTTCCAGTTATAAAATAGGTGAGTACTAGTGGTATTATATACAATATGATGACTGTAGCTAATACTGGTATGTGATATGTAGGAAAGTTGAGAGTAAATCCTAAGATCTCTCACAACAAGAATACTTTCTTTTCTTCTTTCTTTTTTATCTATAGGAAAAGATAAATGTGAGCTGAATCTATTAATCATTTCACAATTTATGTAAATCAAACCATCCTGCTGCATACCTTAAACTTATATAGTGTTATGTCATTTACTTTTCAAGAAAACTGGAGGGGAAAAAAGGCAAGTCTCAGTTCTGATTAGTCAGTTATTTTCATGCCATTCTAAAGAACCACTTTTGAAGGTCAAAAGCACAATTTACTAACCCCAGTGGGTATAAAAAACAAAACATGACTTAGAGTTGGGCAAATGCCTTTAATGAGATGCTAGCATTAAATTATGAACTCATGCCAAGAACAAAAGCATAAATATTGGAATCTGGATCAACAGTGACTAACCCAAGAAACATGCTGGATTGCCCACAGGCTGATCCAAACTAAATGCCTCACTTGGGAAATTATTAAATATCGTAACTAAAAATGGTTATTAGATGAATGTACTGCCCAAATTGGGAAAGCTCTTACATCATCAATTACTTGCATACAGACCCTAAGAGATTTGTGGAAGTCATGAGAGTGACTTCCTAACTTAATACAAAAATGAGTATGTTTGTCATACTCAATGGTGAAAAAGTGAGAACTTCCTGTAAGGTCAAGAACAAGACAAGGATGTCCATGCTCACCACTTTTAGTCAACATAGTACTGGAAGTCCTAGCCACAACAGTAAGACAACAAAGCAATAAAAGGCCCCCAAAATGGTAAGAAAGAAGTAAAACTCTGACTATATGCAGATGACATGATATTATATATAGAAAATCCTAAAGAACCCACCAAAAAATTACTAGAATTGGTAGGTGAATTCAGTAGTCACAGGATTCAAAGATCAATGTAAATCTGTTGCATTCCTATACACTAATAAGTAGCAGAAAGTTAAATTAAGAAAACATTCCCACTTATAACTGCACCAAAAACAATAAAATATAAGGGAATAAACCTAACCAAAGACGTAAAAGACCTCTACTCCAAAAACTATAAAACTCAAGTCGCTGAATTGATGAAAGAAACTCAAGATGACACAAAGAAAGGAAAAGACATTCCATGCTCATGGATTGGAAGAACAAATATTGTTAGAATGTGTATAGTATGCAAAGCAACCTACAGATTTAATGCAATCCCTAACAAAACACCTACAGCATTTTTTAATGTTTATTTGAGAGAGAGAGAGAGAGAGAGGGAAAGGGAGAGACAGAGAGACAGTGTACAAGTGGAGGAAGGGCAGAGAGGGAGAGACACGCAGAATCCAAAGCAGGTTCCAGGCTCTGAGCTGTCAGCATAGAGCCCAACATGGGGCTTGAACCCACGAACTGTGAGATTGTGACCTGAGCCAAAGTCAGACGCTTAACTGACTGAGCCACCCAGGTGCCCCAACCTACAGAATTTTTGACAGAACTAGAACAAACAATCCTAAAATTTGTGTGGAACCACAAAAGACTTCAAATAGCCAAAGCAATCTTGAAAAACTAAACTGGAGATATCACAATTCTAGATTAAGTTACAGTACAAAGCAGTAGTAATTAAGACAGTATGGTACTGGCATACAAATGGATACATAGATCCATGGAATAGAACAGAAAACCTGGAAATAAACTCACAATTATATGGTCAATTAATCTTTAACAAAGGAGGAAAGAATATACAATGGGAAAAAGACAATCTCTTCAAGAAATGGTGCTGGGAAAACCGGACAGCAAAATGCAAAAGAATGAAACTGGACCACTTTCTTACACCATACACCAAAATAAACTCAAAATGGATTAAACCTAAAAGTGATACCTGAAACCATAAAGATCCTTGAACACAGCACAGGCAGTAATCTCTCAGACATCAGCCATAACAACATTTTTCTAAATAGGTCTCCTGAGGCAAGCGAAATAAAAGC
The DNA here is from genome assembly GCF_022837055.1 of Prionailurus viverrinus. Taxonomy (NCBI): domain Eukaryota; kingdom Metazoa; phylum Chordata; class Mammalia; order Carnivora; family Felidae; genus Prionailurus; species Prionailurus viverrinus. The sequence goes on from NC_062567.1 coordinate 99,935,938, forward strand.
ACAAATAAACTATAGGGACCACATAAAAATAAAAAGCCTCTACACAGTGAAGGAAACAATCAGCTAAATGACAACCTACAGAATGGGAGAAGATATTTGCAAATGACCTATCCAATAAAGGGTTAGTATCCAATATATATATAAAGAACTGATACAACTCAATACCCCCAAACAGATAATCCAAATAAAAATGGGCAGAGGACATGAACAGACATTTCTCCAAAGAAGACATACAGATGGCCAACAGACACATGAAAAGATGTTCAACCTCACTCATCAGAACAATGCAAATCAAAACCAGATCACATCTGGAAGAACGGCTAACATCAGCATAAGAAACAAGAGGTGTTGGCAAAGATGTGGAGAAAAAGGAATCCCAGTTTGGTGGGAATGCAAACTGGTGCAGCCACTATGGAAAACAGAATGGACTTTCCTCAAAAAATTAAAAATAGATATATCCTATGACTCAAAAATCACACTACTGGGTATTTACCCAAAAAGTATGCAAACACTAATTCAAAGGGATAAATGCACTATGTTTACTGCAGCATTATTTACAATAGCCAAACTATGGAAGCAGCCCCAATGTCCATCGATAGATGAATGGATAAAGAAGTGGTGTGTATGTATGTATGTATGTATGTATGTATGTATGTATGTATGTACACACATACACACACAAGGGAATATTATTCAGCCATAAAGAATGAAATGTTGCTATTTGCAACAACATGGATACAGCTAAACAATATAATGCTAAGTGATATGTTAGTCACCAAAAGATAAATACCATATAATGTCACTCATGTGTAATTAAGAAACAAAACAAGCAATCAAAGGGAAAAGAGAGAAACAGACTCTTAATTTAGAGAAAAAACTGATGGTTACCAGAGGAGAGGTGAGTGGGGAGATGGGGAAAATAAGGGATGAGTATTAAGGAGTACACTTTTCATGATAAAAAAAATAAAATAAAATCTTTTAAAAAGTAGACTTGGGATTAAAAAATAGTAACTTAGAAACTCAAGAGTGCACCATTTTATGACTCTGGCAAGAAGCATAAAACCACAATGTCTATATAAGATATTATAAAAATGAATTGCCTTTCCATTTCTGAATTTGCATTGTTGGACACAAAATACTGTTTTCTATCCAACTTTTACATGTAACTTCTTCAAACTCCAATCCCAAAACTAGTGAAGATTTATTAAGGCATAAGGTTAAGGGGGAACAGGAGTATGTTTGAAGACAGGGCCTGTGTCAAAGTGTTTCTTTTCAAAATGGGAGATCAGGGATCTGTTACCTTCTAACTCCCTCCATGGGAATTTCCTCCAGAGAAAAGAAATGCATTTACTTCTAATGGTCCTATGTCTCTGACAACTTACATCCTCATTTTCAGTTCTGAGACTATGGTTTAGTAAATGGACCTCAGACCCAATAAATATATCAGTGGAGAATTTTCTAGCAAGTAAATCAAAATTCAGGCAAGAGAATGGGATATGCTTGAAGTAACAAACCGCTTATTTAATTTGGTTAGCACAACCACCAGGAAAGGAACCTCTGTTGTTTTGTAAAACCTGTTGAAAATATTTCTGGGTAATGACGTGTACATTTTCAAGGAATAAAGAAAACTGGCCTTTTGAAGGCTACTCAAGGGGGCCAACTATGGTACCATTTCCAAGGAGTCCTCTAAGGACCCTGAAATACTTAAGGGTTTTGTTAATCATCTTAAAATCTCAAAAAGCAGTCTAAACTACACAATAATACACTAAATCCACATAAAGCTTCCTGGTGTTTTGTAGAAAGTCTTAGTTAGCCCCAGTGTTTGGATTGGTTGAAATATTTCCAAGCTCGGTAGCAATCCCCTGGAAACCCAGGGGTTCAAACAAACCTCTCTGCTATGGTGTCTTTTGCCTCTAAATATAGTAATCACAGATGTTGGTGTACTGAATAATCATCTAATAGAACTCAAACCTTGACAAACAGGTTTACTAATACTAAGATTACCTAAAACAATAAAAAACATAACAGTAGCTATTGAGGGTTTACTATCTTCCATTCGCTGTGCTTAACATTTTACATGAAGTATAGCATCTTATAGTCACAACAAAGCTGAGATAGGTATCATTTACCCCATTGAAAAGCTAGGAAAATAAGACTGAGGAAGCTAAATATCTTGTCAAGTTCACACCAGCGAATAAATGAGTGAACCAGTAATCTAAACCATGCCTTCTACCTCCACTTGGATCATGGTTTTTTTGTGGGCTATGTTTATTTATTTTGGGGAGAGAAAGCACAAGTAGGGGAGGGGCAGAGAGAGAGGGAGACAGAGGACCCAAAGCAGGCTCTGCACTGACAGCAGGTAGACCAATGTAGGGCTCAAACTCACAAACCACAAGATCATGACCTGAGCCAAAGTCAGACGCCTAACCTACTGAGCCACCCAGGTGGCCTTGGATCACGTTTTCTGATGTGTGAGTCTAAACCGCCTTTCCAAAAACAATTTGACTTCTTTGGAAAACTTTCAGAATTGACCCATTTTACCTAAAAAATTCCATTTGCTAGGAAGATTAAAAATTTAACTCTAATCTTGTCCTGTCTCTCAACATTCCTTCAACTCCCCTCAAAAAAGGAAGATATAACAGCACCTGTCATTTAGATCTTTGGAGAAAATATTAACAGCAGGAACTAATTAGCATACCCTGAAAGACAAGAGCTAGGAGTTCAGAAAGACTCTTTGGCAAAGATAAAGTTTGAAATGTGTTCCTAGAGCTTATCTATCCACATTTATTCCTTATTCAGTCCACCAACCGGCAAATGTCTATCACCCCTCTGTCTGTGCCAGGGGCCAAGCAAGTGCTCTCCTAAAAGTGAAGGCAGCTTGTTTTATAGAACTGGAAGAAGTTTTCCTTGCAATTCCCCAAATGCAACTTTGCAAAAAAGAGGTTCTCCCCTCAAACCCACTATCTCCTAGAAACTTGTGCCTTCTTCCTTCTTGAAACCCCAGATATCCTGGTCCTGCTTGAGCAATCCCCTATGTAGAATCCCAAAGTTAGAGAAGTGTACCACGTGTCCCAGAGTGCCAAACCCACAAAATATTTGCACCAATGTGTAGTTATGCCCTGTGGTCTGGCAGAACAGAAATAACAGCTACCTTATCCAGAGCTTGCTATGAACTAGCACTGTTCTCAACATTGGACAATCTTTGCCTCGTTTTATTCCTAGGACAAGTCTAGGAAATTTACACTATCGTTATCAACATTTCACAGCTAAGATAACTATAGCTTAAAGACCTAAGGAATCTAAAGTCCATGCCCTTAGCTCTTGCACCATACTTTCTAGTTCTTGAAAAATTGAAGATCAATGGCCCGTATTAGGTTACAATACTGTTATTCTGAATTCTCTGATTTCTACTTTAAAACACAGTCAATTTTTTTATATAGCATTCGAGATGCATTTCTTTTGCTCTCCCCAAAAGAACCTATCTCTTTGTTCAAAGGTAACACTGTATACCTCAACTTTGTAAAACCCTGTAGTTGAGACTGTCTCAAGTTCCCATCAAATCAGATAATTCCAATGAGATCTCCTTGAAGAACATAAATGGACCACCGTGGCTACAAAGTGCAGAACAACAAAAGCCAAGGTCCAGGTAACAGATCTTCATTGAAATTCAGGAGCATATCTACAAACTTATTTCTCATCTTAGCACACAGCATGACAGGGGGTTTGAAGGATTTGAATTCTGAATTTCTGTTAGAATAACATCTGCCAAGAATAAGTCCTGAATGTACTACTTGTCCCCGTAGAGAAAAATGAGGAGCTTATCATGCAGGTCTTTGTCAAGATAATGCCTACACCTGTTGTCAGGCTAAAGCTTTAGAAGCTTCTGGATGGAATGCCAGGTTGGCTGTGTGCAGGTTAGGCAGCGTGGCTGAGCCACAAATTACTTGGAAGCAAGCTGATTTTAAGTTGCCATGGCAAAGAAAACGCAGACAATGAAAAGCTTTTACATTAATATTTCCCATGTCTTGTTAGGCTAGGATTGTCCGGCTGAGGGGAGCCTTTTTTTGTACTTCTGACATGAACAGATCAAATAATAAACACTAATTACAGATTAGTATAAGGATTTCTGGCTTCATCTCAGGGGTGCATATATCTGACTAGGTAATTACCTCTGACAGATAGCCTCCTTATCCTCAGTTCTCCTGTAAGAACCTATTTTATCGCCTGCTGATGAGACCACAGGGGAGAAAGGTCATGAGGCAGGTTTATAAGACCATTCTAGTCGATGTGTTGAGGTGTCTAGGTACCCACCCCTGGTGAAAAATGTTTTGCAGGGAAATGAATCAGTAGCTCTCAGTCATGGGAATTTGTTACTTCAGGGAAGTGACTGAGTGGTAATAGATGGTCGGTTCGCAGATTGAAGTGGAAGGCATTTGTTGAAAATAAGATGCCTTTACCCAGAGTGCTCTAAAAGTTACTCCCAGTACAAAGAGCAAGCTAAATTCTTTATTATACTTACATTCTCCTCCACCTGCTAATTCAGGCTCAAGTTTCTTTACAATTGTAGATAATGTTCAGAAAGTACTCTAACCTCACGGAATTTTCAGAAATACGCAAACATGTGCTTTACTCCCTCTTACATTCTCTGGAGAAATTCGTCCTTTTCTGACACCCTAATGGACTTTGCCAGTGGTGATTCTCTCCCCTTGTTATTTATTCAGACAGTTAAGAATCTACAGAAGCACCCAGAAGATTAGAGAAATCAGAGAAGTAGAAGGCTCCTAAATAAACCCCCCCAAAATTGAGGATGTACACATGTGCTACTCTTCCAGAAATGATGCAGCTTAATAAAATGATATGGTTTCAACGCTTTTCCTCTTAGCCCTATTGTGAGAATAGGGATTCAGAGGGGAAAAGTAGGTTTGAGACTATGGCAATGACCTGTACTCCCAACACCAAATAGAAATTCCTGGGTTTTGATCAAGTATGAATGTCTCAGTGCAGTCCCCTTTTTGAATTACTTAAATTCAGATATCGCAGAAATGCAAGCATTTCTAGACTGTTTATAAAACCTAAGATTTTCTCAAGGTGCCTGGGTGGCTCAATCGGTTAAGCACCAACTCTTGATTTCGGCTCAGGTCATGATCTCATGGTTCGTGAGTTCAGGCCCCACATCAGGCTCTGCCTTGACAGTGCAGAACCTGCTTGAAATTCTGTCTCCCTCTCTCTCTCTCAAAAAACAAACATTTTAAAAAGAAAAAAGAAAAAAGAAAAAACTAAGATTTTTCTCTCAAGTAGTCTGTGGTATTTGGTACTATACACACTATAGGTACTATACACATAGAGGATTTTCTATGAATCCTCTAAGGGAAATCCACGTATACTTAATACATCTGTTGGAGCACTTATTCCTAGCCTTGTAGAGGCCTTAATGCGCTTTGTAGTACAGATATACATATTCCCATTTTCTAACCATGCTTTTATCCTGTTCACTTAAGTACAATAGCAAAATAAATTCATATGGGACAGATGGCTATTCAAGATACCTTTATTTTTTTAATGTGCTTCTTAAAAAAGCAAAACAAGAAAATCCTTCTGCTTTTCTAACTATGCTTTATGAAAATTTTGCTGTTGTTCCTCACAGAATTGACAAGATTTAGACAAAACACACAGTGGAATGATCAGAATTTAATTAGGTTTACTTGGTATTGCAACAGCTTTCAAATTCTTTCCTCTTATGAAGGAGTGAATCCCTAGATTACAGACACATGAAAATAAAACTTAACCACAGAAGAATTTTTACACTGTACTTCTCATTTCTTAATCATGTAAAGCACCTGTGCCCTTCTAAAAAGGCACAAATCCCTCTTTATCTTTATTATTTTGATGAGTTCACGAGATGAATTCACCTCTAGAACACTCTAAAAATGAAATTGTGATAAATGGCCCCAGGAATATAACCTCTTCTGGATGATACCTGTGATTTGGAAATTCTCTGGGGAAACTAGACTCATATAGAACTTATTTGTGTCCTAGTCATTCAACTAGAGTATTTACTCTCCTCTGAAGGTTCTTAATATTAAGGGTAGGCTGAGAGGTGATCATCTTAATCTAGAAGATTTTTCATAACTTGGGAAAATTGAGTTTTAGAAGCAAATTCTCCATATGCATGTTTTTATATTTCATTGAATGCTGAAGTGTACAAATCAACACAGCAACAGAAGAAAAGTTCCTAGCTTTGAAAATACCCAGCCGATTTAAAGTATTATTTACCCTAATCACCTCTTAAACATAGGCTCATTGCAATTGCTAATATACAAGTTTGTGTAAAAGTCTTTATAGCATGTATTTCATAAAGTATAAACCAAAATTTATATGATTAGATTTGTTGACAAAACTCTCTGACAGCCTCTTCCATATCCAGTTCTTTAACTCATCGGTAGCAAAGACTAATTGAACAGTTTTCTAAGTGGCCTTGCATTGCCAGACCACATGGGTTACAGACAAAAATGCTATGGCCTGGAGATGAAGGACTATTTAGCAAACATTTTCGACATGCTCTCCTGGGAGATCTGGAGCACTGTATACTCAGAGCCAGGATGATGATTTAATATTCCAACATTTCAAGTTTTGGATAGAAACATATCAGCAAACAAGAATGAAAGTTGATGCAGTATTGTTGGCAGATGTGAGAAAACATCACATATTATATGATATGTTTAATTGGCCTTCTCCTGAATTATAGACCTTACATTCCCAATCTGTTTATACATAGCTGTTTAATACCTAGATCTTTGAGTTATTGTTTGATTGTTTGCTCTTTCCTGGTAATGGTTATTCCCACCAACCAATTTATAAGAAACAGCTGATGGAGGCGGGGGCGGGGTGGAGGGGTGGGGGGGAACGTCTTGGATTTCAGTGTGGAATAAGCCGGTATCAAGAATCTTTTCCCCCAAAATCTACAGAGATGAGGACTATACAATCAGTTATTAGAAAGGAATTCTCAGGATTGTTCGTGTTTTTTATGTTTTCTATCTATTTGTGCCTGTTCAATCAAGGTTTATGTATATTCATTGATTTTTTCAAGTCTGATTAACTTTAAAAAAAACATAACTTGAATCTTTATGCTCATTCCCCCAGAAACGTCACCCACACAATTAAAGTCATGATACTTAAATTACAGATGTCAGAGTGCCAGGATTTACAATTCAAAAAGGCATCTGAGCAAAATTAAAAGCTAGACTATATATGCAGGCTATTATGGGTTTTAGAATAAATTGGTATATTAGGCCAAAGTTATCAATTTGAGGGGGGCAATCAACTGTAGGTATGCATTTGATTACCTATTTTTCTTAATTCAGGAAACTAGGTTACATACAAAATACATAAATATGTTGTATATAGTAACTAAAGGAAATAAAGGCATGAATAGAATGTGCCTTTAGTGGCTTAGGTGAGAAAATACATGGTGATTCATAACTCTCCCAAGATTGCTTCTTTTCCACTTTTTGTCACTTAGCTGGATAAAGTGGTCTATCATTAAATGAACAAGCTGGAAAACTTCTTCGGTCAAAAGGAAAACAAACTTTGTTATGGAAACTCAGGCTAGCTCAAGATAAAAGATGGTGCCGGCGAAGGTCACTGCCATGGTCTCTGATCTTGTTCTTGTGCTGTCAGAGCCACTTTAAATCAGCACTGGCATCTCTGCGCCTTGAATTAACCTGTGAGAGTTGTCCAGTCCATCACCCTATCAGATGAAATTGCTTTAAGCCATTCCCAAAGAAAGATACTACATCCCTCTCCAGAAAAGAGAGTGATTCTTAACATATAAACTATTATTTTATAGAGAGTAGCTATTTAGAAATGTTAAATTTCCAACCAAAGAAGTTCACAAACAGAAGATTCCTTTGGCAATAGCCACACTTTCCCCCAAACAAGTCTTTGGAACATTTTTCTTCCCATTGTATTTATTTGTTTTCTATTGCATAGACTATCTTCCATGACCACTGTCGTTTTATTTAAAATATTGATAACTACCCTACATGCCTAGGATTCTCCAGGCTAAATAAAGATATTTAGGTCTTTAAATATCTTCTACAACCATCATCTCTAACCTCATAATTTACAAAAACTCTCAGTGCCCTTTCCAGAAGTTAATCATTACTGGGCATCCCTGCCTGGGGTCTCCCTGCCTCCCTGGGTCTGCAGCCTCCCTCCCTCACCCCCAACTCTCCAGCTTTCCCTACACTTCTACCTTCCTTCTCCTGCTGTCTGGTACACACCCTGCATTTCTACAGTTCTGCACACTTTTCACCCTTCCTGCTTGCTCTCACGACTTCAACTTAACATGTGTCAAAGACATTCTACGGGAAGAATAACTATTGCAGCATTTCACAAAGTCATTCTGAACACATTTGACACCAAGAAGGCCACCCAGTCACCTGCCTGTAGGGGATAAAGGAAATAAGCTTGAGATCAGAGATATGCATATGACTGCAAATCACCATCACAGATAATATCTTAAACAGTCTTTATCCTATCAATTTATCTTCATCTTCAGCACTTCGGTGACCTCCACCCTCTTACCCACCTTATAATCTTTTAATATTTTAGGTAACTGGTAGCCTCCATAAGAGAAATATCTTTGACATAATCGTACATATTGGCTTGAAGAGACAGCCACTATTGCACCATAACTAGAACCATAACCATGGGCAAGTCACATAGCTTGTCCAGACAGCAATCTCTCAAATGAAAAAATTAAACTATTTGACATCTGAGGACTCTTCTATCTTCCAATGATTCTATTACTTTTTTATTAAATAAGGTTTAGAAAGTTGGCCTATGAAATGACTGTAAAGAATAAAAATTGCAGTGAAATAGCTTCACATATATAAGCTCATATATGAAGCTATTTAAAGGTCAGCTGTGCAGACATTTTTAACATATTTCTAGCCAGTTATAATCACAACTTTCTTATTTCTATTCTTTTTATGTGCATTTGGTTAAGGATGATGTGCAAAATTCTTTTTATATACATTCTATTGGGGATGCCAATTAAGATTTAGTTTATCTTAAAAGTTATTTATAATGTCAATACATTTATTATTATTTATTTTTATTATTTTTTTAATATGAAATTTATTATCAAATTGGTTTCCATACAACACCTAGTGCTCATCCCAACAGGTCCCTGTCTTGGAAATTTTTATAATATCTAATTATGTATAGATCCAGATTATTTATGCTTCACAAATAAATAACTGTTGGGAATTAGAATGGTTTGACTGATACATGATATTAAGTAGATATATATTAACTCTTTCCTTAAAAAGTTGCTTTTTTATGATAATATCATATAACCATATTATCAATCAATTAGGTAATATAGTCAATCCAAAATCTTTGACATCTCACAAAGATCATTAAGTTCTCATAAACAAAGCCATGTTATTACATTAAAATAAAAGAGCCTCTACATCCTGTGCATTTTCTTCTATATATTATACAAATATTTAAGCATGTATACATGTAGCTCTAGGGGACTAGAGATAGAACTGGGTCAGAAAACATCTGCAGTGCTCTTGTAATAATTTTCCATTTCCTCAGTACCATCTTTTAATACTAGAGCCTTTACTGTATCCTTTTTCTCTTCAATATATATACATACACTTTGTCTTACTTCTTTCAAAAACAAAAGAAATACAAAAGGCAAAATACACAACACTACTGGCTCTAGGGAAGGAAGTATAGGCTTGAAACAGTATAAATTTTACAGTGGTGGAAATTTCTAAGAAGCGTTTCCATGTTCTATTCACAGGAAATTTTATGGAAGAAACAAGTATGTTAAATCCCAATTTCCAGGACTAGATGTGCTATGAAAATTATTTAAGGACATGATATACACATATATGATTTCAGCCCTCTTTTGCTAAGCCTGTGATACACTTCAATCCTGCCATTTACCAAACCCCAATGGAACTCATCTTTGAATACCATTAAGGATGTGTATCCACAATGCCAATGGCCATCCCATAATGTTTAGAGAAACATGCTTAATAAGGAGATTTATCCTACTTGCCATTATTCTCCAGTACCCTACCTACTTGCAACAGAATTGTATGTAATCATGTTATTCTCTTTCACATTAGCAAGCCCTGAAAAGAAATAAAACTGGGAAATGGCAGTTCTCAGACTCAAGGCACTCTTAATAGATGATGGATGATCATACTAATCAAATCTTTTAGTAACACAAATGTCAACCACAGATTTTACAAGACAGTGAATCTAGATCACGTTGTAGAAACTCCAGTATGAGGAGTCTATACTTTTCCCCATTATCGTGTCCTTTGATAGGCCTCATAAGCCCTCAATTATAAGACAGCCAATGAAAGCTAAGAACATGTTTAGTTAACTAGAGTAATTTAAGATCCTGCATTTGCTAAGTGCTTGATATGAATCAGGCACGGTAGCCCATCTAATCCTCACAGTAACCCTGGAGATAGGTACTGTTACCATCTTGCAGAGAAGGAAACTGAAACTTTAAGGGCTTAGGTAACTGTCCACAATTCAGAGGTGGAGTTGGGACTCAGGTCTGTCTGGTTCCTGAATCACTGAGCTACACTGCGCCCTAGCAGCCCTACTTACACGCGGGTTTCCTGTGCTATCACACCATAGAATACTGCCACTCCTTCTTAGTAATGCTGGCAGTTACTAAGTTACTAAAATACTTAGCTCCACGTCCAAGTTCTTGAAGTTGAATTCAAACTCTTCAACGTGCTTCACTCTTGCCACCCTGCGCAAATTATGTCATTAGCAGCACAGCAATAGTTGTTACTTTCAAGATCGGTCACAGTCACTGGGCCCAGTGGTTCAACAGTGGTTTTCAATCAGCAGAGTGCATTAAAATCTCCTGGATTACTTGGTTAAAATGCAGGTACCCAAACTCACCCCAGTGATTCTGACTTAGTATTTCTTGGACAGGGACTCAAGTATCTGCAGATTGATAACTCTCTGTTATTCTGATGCAAAGTCCTGAAGAATCACCCTTTGCGAAACATTAGCTTAGGGGCACCTGGATGGCTCAGTAGGTTAAGTGTCCAACTTCAGCTCAGGTCGTGATCTCACGGTTCGGTTCATGGGTTTGAGCCCCGCGTCAGGCTCACTGCTGTCAGCACAGAGCCTGCATTGGATCCTCCGTCCCCCTCTCTCTCCACACTGCCTCTACTGGTTCTCTCTCAAAATAAGTAAACTTAAAAAAATAAAAAATAAAAAGCAAGCACTAGCACTAGCTTAACAAAAACCAAAAGGCAACAGGAGTTTTTGAAACCAACAGTTAAAGCAGCTTTCAAAAATTGCTTCCCAGTTCTGAAATGCACACATCTGGGGATGCTGGAATCGTATTGCTTAAGATTTTTGAAACAAACCCCCAGGAATGGAAAAAACCTAAGAATGACACAGTTCATAGCTCATTAACTCCAAAACATGTATTAAAAAGATGGCCAAGAGCTAAAGTGGCCTGTTTTCATTGTTTTCTGAATGTGGCAAAGATGTAGCCAAGAGCAAAGACTGGACGACACTATCCTTTGTAATCACTGTAATAGAATCTTCAGTTGATCCCCCAACAGATATGGTAGACAGAATTACACGTGATTATACCCCTTAGGAAATCAAAAGAAAAATGTGACTTTTATTCATGATGTCTGATTTGTCGTGATCAGAAACCAAGGAATTTTAAAACAGCAAGGAGTGCAAACCTGCATACGAGGTTTGAGAGACAATGGGCAGAATGCCAGGGGTCACGACTGACAATGAGGCCATCAATGCAGCAATTTTGTAAGCTACATGGAAAATATCAATTTATTACTGAGAACTCTCCAATTTGTATACATTTTAAATTCGTATTCCTAATAGGCTATATCCACACCACATGAACATGTATCACCACAAAAACAATGTTTTTTGAAGAATGAGTGGGTACTAGTAGATATAGGAGATATGACACCCTATTAATCATTTGTTTCTCCAAATGAGGAAGTTTACGTACTGTCTTGGGAGAGTGTGTCTGTGGCTACCATGTTTTCAATCTTTAAGATATAGGTTTGAAATACCCTAAATAGGCAAGTTTCCACGGGAATATACTTTGGACAATTTTTAAAACATAATTACCTACGATTTTCTAAGAAACGTTTTCATTTTCTAGTGTACCTACAAAAACCACATCATTTGTTTTGCCATTGTGAAAACCTGTATGTAATAGGAAAAACAAGTAATGGTGTAGACACTTACTATAAATTATAATATCAGCTGTACAAAGATTATGAAGAACATAGCAAATACAGATTATTGACACATAAGTGAGACTATATACTGGCTTACAGCAAATGATAACAGGAAAATGAAGGTTACTTCTTTACTCCCCACTTGTAATATATAATTTACTTGGTGTAGAAGGGACAAAGAAAGAGTACAGAATTATTAAGTCGATGCCAAGTTTAAAAAGACAAATACATACATATAATATGTACACAGGTGATTCAGTTTAATCCAGATTCATCTAGTCCAGTTACAGAGATCTGAGATCTCATCCAACCATGTCTGGATAGACAATCCTGAAAGTATTTCTTTAGACTTCTGTCAGCCTCCCTCCATCTTCCCTACCTCATCCGCTCAGATTTCCCCTGCCCTTTGGAAAAGAACAAAGACTGAGCAACTCCACCAATATTCACCCCTCTGCCAAGCCCTAACATCTCTATGCTGTTCCATTCTGGGAAAGTGAGAACAAGAAATGACTGCCATTTCAATGTATACCTGGTCTCTGGCTAACTTGAAAGCCACAGCACAGACACATGGAAGAGATAATACATTATTTGGCTGCAATCTGCTCTAATGCTTTAGCATCTGGTCACATGTATTATTTAAAATCAGACAAATATATAAACTGTTCACGTAGCCCAGAGAGCTGGGTGATAAGTACCTGGTAAATGCTAGAGGTATATAGCTAGGTATTAACTTGAATTGCAGTAGACTGGCAGATAGGAATATAATTTAGGATCTCACTGAAGCAGTTGTCAAAATGGAAATAATATTGCTTTTACTGGAAAGGAAAAATTGAAAACAGTGAAAATGCAGCTAGAAAAAAATTACAGGAAGAAGCTCAAACAGTGTGTCAGATTTAACCTGTGCAGGCAATTGATAAACACTGATAAAGATAGATTGCTATAGCAGTATATAAAACAGTCCGCAGGATGATTCAGTATCCAAATATGAACCCACTTAAACTCCTAAAGATTAATACCAATCAGAAGTTTATGACACATAACCTACCCTTTACTCTCACGTCTCATCTTAGAGGTTGACGCATTTCAAAATTCATGCATTTAAGGATGCCTGACTATGGAGATAGGAACTGATCTATTTGGCTTATTTTATGTTAAGGAAAACTTGTTTCAGCCCACATCACTAACTGGAAGTACCTAGCTAAAATCATCAAAGAAGAGTTCCATGGCATCATTTCAAAAAACAGATGATAGGTTTTCCCTCTTGCCATTCAAATGCTAAAATATCTAGACCATAAATTTAATCTTACCAATGGAATATCTACACTACAGTTGTTTTGCTTGTCGTTAGTATTTACTCATTAAATGGGTTAGCCCATCTACATAAAATTACTTCTACAACTATCAAAATTAACATCAAATAAATGAGTCATCTGAAATTTCATGTCTGAAAAGATTTTATACACCACAAAATTTTATATCATTTTTTAATGACAAGTGATTTTAATTTTTTTTAATGTTTATTTTTCAGACAGAGAGAGACAGAGCATGAACAGGGGAGGGTCAGAGAGAGAGGGAGACACAGAATCCGAAACAGGCTCCAGGCTCTGAGCCATCAGCACAGAGCCCGACGCGGGGCTTGAACTCACGAACCACGAGATCATGACCTGAGCCGAAGACTGACGCTTAACCGACTGAGCCACCCAGGCACCCCGACAAGTGATTTTTAAAGGACCTTATACATAATAGGCATTAAGCACATTTGTCAAATGAAAGGAAAGAAACAGGTAGAGGAAGAAGAAACTTATAGAAAGCTTATAGAAGCTTATAGAAAAAACATCATTCAATCATGTCCACACTACAAAAATTCTTTTGAATGATTTAGTTGTAGATTAGCAAAATAGCTCAACATTTATAGACCTTACTAGTAATCTTTGATTAATGAAGATATTTCTTCTCCTAGTTTATGCATGGTATATACTTTATTCCATACGAAGAGTATAATGAAAGGACAAAACGTACAGGACTATCAAGGGGAAGAAAAACAAGTGGATGCATATCATATCAAAAGTAATTTCTAGGGGCACCTGGGTGGCTCAATTAAGTGTCCGACTTCGGCTCAGGTCATGATCTCGCAGTTTGTGGGTTTGAGCCCTGCATCTGGCTCTTTGCTGACAGCTCAGAGCCTAGAGCCTGCTTCGGATTTTGTGTTTCTCCCTCCCTCCCTCCCTCCCTCCCTCCCTCCCTCTCTCTCTCTCTCTCTGCCCCTCCCTCTCTCATGCTCTGCCTCGCTCTCTCTCAAAAATAAACATAAAAGTAATTTCTAGTAAACAATGTCTTCATACCACACTCAGTACAGAAAAAAAATATATATCCAGATTTTCCTACATTAATCCTTATAATAAAGTTAGGGATACTTATTCTTATAGTCCACGAGAAAGTCATGACTATTTTTATTATATTATGGCTGCCAAATACTCAGTAATACTTAGCACACTAAATTAGTTACTATACCTAGGCATTAATTTTTTGGTTCATCCTCAGATATGAAATTATAACCATGTCTAAACCAAATGTTTTAATACTTTAGAAACTGAGGTGTTTCTTATGTTGACCATTTTATAGGTTTCAAAGAGTATGTGAACAGATTTCCAGGAAACAGTAAGTGATCCTTATGAGGGCTAGTTATCATTGGAGATCATCCACACAGGATGACTGGTTCGTATGGTTCCTGCCCTAAATTGATGCATGTATTCAAGTAAAATACAAAGTTAGGAGAATATACTTGATAATTTTGTAGCATATTTAAATATTAAAATATTGAAATAGTTAATCCTAGTCCAGTCTTTCTCAACTCTGTTAGTACATCAGAGTCACCTTAGATTTTTTCGTATTTATTTTTGAGGGCATGAGAGAGAGAGAGAGAGGGGGGCCCATGAGAGAGCACATGCACACAAGTGGGTGAGGGGCAGAGAGAGAGAGAGAGAGAGGGAGAGAGAGAGAGAGAGAGAATGGCAGACGGGGGGACAGGATCTAAAGCAGGCTCTGCTGACAGCATGAACCCAATGCAGGGCTCAAACTCACAAACCATAAAGAAGATCATGACTTAAGCTGAAGTGGGATGGATGCTCAACTGACTTCACCACCCAGGTGCCCCAGGAAATGTTTAAAATACAGATGCCCAGGCTCAATCTCAAGGCATAGGAAACAATTATTTTTTAACGTTTCCCAAGTGGCACTAATCTAGTACAAAACCAGGTTAAATTAAGTCATTCTTTTTCTGATTAAGAGTAAAGAAATAGAGGGGCACCTGGGTGGCTCAGTCGGTTAAACGTCCGACTTCGACTCAGGTCATGATCTCATGGTTTGTGGGTTTGAGTTCCGAATTGGGCTCTGTGCTAACAGCTCAGAGCCTGGGGCCTGCTTCAGATTCTGTATCTCCCTCTCTCCCTCTGCTTCTTCCCCACTCACACTCAGTCTCTCCAGCTCTTAAAAATAAAGAAACATTTAAAAAAAAAAGGAAAGAAAGAAATTGAGCTCAAAGAATAGAAGTTTCATTAGATAATCAGGCTAAGGGGCCCAATCACAGGCTAAATGGAGAAAAAGGCTCTGAAGAAGACACACACACAATCACGTTGAGGGTGGATGTGAGGGTAGACTTAGCTCTGGAGAACAAAGACATTTGAAAACTTGGGAGAAACGGTTTCAAAAACAAGAAAAGTGAGGGCCAGGGCCTGCAATGAGACAAAACCTTGTACTTTGAGGAATGCCTAGCAGGCTGGCCTGGCCAGATCTTGGAGCACTAGTAGGCAAGGGAAGGGAGTTAGGTCTGAGAGGCAGGCAGAAGTCAGCTCTTGTAAGGGGCTTCAAGGCATATAGAGGACTCTGTATTCCAGTTGCACTGGGAAGTGAGCTATAAATGGTTTTTAAATAAGAAGACAATGAGGAGATCTGCCAGCACTTTGGAACATTACTCTGGTTGTTGTGTAGAAGATGGGCAGGGAATCAAAATGGAGGCAGGATCCTCACCTCAGCGAGAAGACGACGGTGGCTTGATACAGGGAAGATTCCAACTGCTCCTCTAAATGTCACAAATAACGGGTTCTCTTCATCAAGCCTTAAAGAAGGGGGCATGGGGTATGGGATTCATAAAAAGGAACAATCCTGATAGATTTTTTCCTAAGTATATGTGATGTTCTAATCCCAACAACTTCCAACCTAGGAAAAAGTTTACATAATGCTTTCTACAATCAACTTTAAATTCTGTATTACTACGTAGAATTGAAATTGGTGAAGTTTTGTGTTTTTCAGAACATTTTGAATTCAGTCCTGTAACTGAATGAGGTTATATTGTGTTCATGTTACCAACATTAGATTCTGAATTGCTGTTTAAAGCTAAAAGTTGACCTTCTAATTGAGTGAATTTCTAAAGACAAAGTATCTTTCTTGTTACTATCAGTTATATTCCATTTGTCCTTTATAACACTTCAAACAGAACGATTAGTGTGCAAGGTCAGTCTGGCCCACAGAACAAGGGAACACTGGGGTAGGAGGGCCCCTGCTACCACACAGCCTGAGCTCCTCTCAACTACAGGGAAACCTGTGCTAACACTATTGAGGGAACTTCACTCTTTAGGTCAATAGAATACCAAGGACTATGCTAAATTCCTATCAATTGCTAGCTTTTATTTAATAATTTATTTGGCCTTTAAGCAAGTATTGTGTTTTAAGATTTTTTGTAGAATCCTTTTATTTATGAGAGGGACAAAGAGCACACACGCACAAGGTGGGGAGGGGCAGAAACAGAGGGGGACAGAGGATCTGAAGCGAACTCTGTGCTGACAGCAGACAGTCTGATGTGTGGCTCGAACTCACAAACCGAACTGTAAGATCATGACCTGAGCAGAAGTTGGATACTTAACCGACTGAGCCACCCAGGCACCCCTTAAAAACAATCTTATGAATTATTATGTTGAATTCTTCTCTTATCCTGGCTTTGTACATTCAGCTAACTTTATTTTCCTGTGTTTACTTTTGGCATGTGTCCCAGTGCCCATTTTGGTAGAAAACATGTAATAGGAAATCAGTAAATGTCTGCTGATCAAATAAACATTTATAGAATATGGTCCCTGTACTGCAGAAGCAAAAAATACAATAGATTTTAAGACATGATTAATCTTAACTAATATAAATCAACATATATAAAATGTTGTCAACAATAGATACATATCAAACATTTGCAGACAGGACTTGAGGCGAGTTTTCTGGGAGAACTCATTACTATTTAAAAAAAGAAAAGATGTGGTATATGGAATGTCATCATGTTTTAGAAATGGAAGAGTTTTATGAGAAGGAAAACTTGGTAGTGGGAGCAAGAAACAATTTTTTTCTGTTCAACAGTGATTAACAATATTTTTGCCACAGCTTTTCTAGCTGTTCCCTCCCCAAACTTCTATTCAACATCACTGTCCAGCTCAAAATGGTACACATGACCAGTACCATGAAAATCAATCATGGAATTTCAATTTCTGCCTACTTAGTACATGTCGGCAACATTAATACATAGTCCAGTATTGTGCCTGGTCTCCTATGAGATTCTTCAATCTTAGAATCCTATTAGTTCCAAGATATTTTTTTTTTTTTTCTTAAGGGATCGGGATTGAGAAAGAATGAGAAGGAATACTACTCTTTTCTTTGGTCTTTCCAAGTCTTAAAAGGATTATTGATATTGTTATTTAAGTGCAGATGGTTGAAAGACCTTCTAACAAGCCATCAGTGGTGACTTGAATAATGTTTCCCTCTTTTAAGTTTCAACCACTGTTTTCAGCAGATAATGTCAAAGAAAATAATATTGTGACAAAAAATGAGGTCAAAAATCAGATATGATGTTCCTAGTATTTAGAAGTTAAATATAATTTCCCCTAGAAGTCAATTAAACTATTCAATACATTTCCAAGGAGGACAAAACCTTCTTTGGCTTTATTTATACTAGAAACAGTTGACAAGTTGACATTATTACATTTATCGCATCTGCCAGAACATATCAGGGGAGAAGGCAAATTAAGTCTTATCATGATGATTGCTGATGGGTTTTAAGGCATTTTTTTCATGGATAAATGAGGAAAGAGACTAAAATCCTCACATAGTAGCTATTACAGAGTAAAGAAGCCGCTTTCAGACTTGGGCATGCTTCAGAATCATCTGGAGGTCTGGGAAAATGGAGATTGCTGATCCCACTCACAGAGGTCTGGGGTGGTGCTCAAGAATTTGCATTTCTCTCAAGTCCCTGCGGCAGGGGGCGGGGGGGGGGGGGGGGGGGGGGGGGGAGGGCTGCTGGTGTGGATGGTATTGAGAACCACTGGAATTGGAATTGGAATACCATTGGTATTGGAATTAAGGATGCTTTTCTATCTCCTACTTTTCCTGAGGAATAGAACTTAACATAATCCATTTATCCACAAGAATAACATCTTTTAAGCACTGCTTCCATAGATCTTTAACCACAAAGGTTTATAGGCCTTTCATTTGCAGCTCTGCTGGACAGACCAAATGGACTTAAATAAAAACAAAGACTATCTGAGCATCTTTTGCTCTAAAGCCAAGATGACTAGGACATACCCAGTCCCACCCTTTCTCCTATTCTTGGATCTCTGCTTTTCCTCCAAATATCTTATTGGTACCCTCCACATGGAGTCCAAGCTCCCCACTCACACCTCTATGTCTAACTTACCCTGTAGGTTTACATAGTGTAACTACATAGAAAGAAGTGGGCACAGGGAGGGGAGGCAGATTACAGAGCCGAGCCACAATTTCTCCATCAAAACAAAGATAATAATATCTACTTCTCCTGGCTATCGTTGATGAATAAATGAGAGGATAGGCATACAGAATCGAGTATAATGACCAGCACATGGGAAGCCTGCTATCCTGCATACAGAACCAATTTCCTTTCCATCCTCCTAGAACTTCCTGCCTCTACAGGTCATTTTATTAATCTCCCTGCCACTGTACTTTGTGACACTCTGTCCTCTCCTGAATATTCTGGAGTGTACCAAGAAGAAGGTAAGAGAAAGAAGAAGCCAGGCAGAGTCGCCAGTTTTTCGGAAGGCAGAGAAAAACAAGAGACACAGAGAGATGGCTACTGGCAGTAAAGTCAAGGACCAGCAATCAGAGCTATAGAATTTTCTGGCCAGTTTAGATTACCTTTGGCTAAACAGACTTAGGTACAGGTGACCAGGCCATCTGACAGAATCCAACAGATGCAACCATACAATGCTTAAGCATAAGCTTCAGAGCAAGGGCACATTGCTGAGATGTAGGCGTTGGCTTTGTTCACCTTTTTCAACTCACAGTTGTTTCCGTGTTATTACCAAATCCATAGGACAAACCAGTGCCTTTGGTTTCCATGAAGTCCATGCATGAACCTAACAGAACCAACCCTCTAATCCAAAAGTGGAACAAATATCTGTCTTATATTTTCATTGACCGTTTTAGACAATTTAATAATAACGTATGGATTCAAGTAATCAGCCCAGCAAGTTAGAGAAGCACTATAGTGGCAGTTAGGGACATGTCACCTGGGTGCCAGTTTTAATAAGCAATGTGACCTTGAATAAGAAACCTTCAGTTTCTTGTGTCTATTATCTCATCTGTAAGACATTACTCCAGCTGGGTAATCCACTTCTCATTATGATGCACAATTTATCAAAATGCTTCAAAGAGTGAAAATGTCAAACAGGGCAAATGTAATACTGGTGGTTAAGTTGAAATAACTGTATTAAGTAAAGTCAATTATCAGCTCTTATATACACACACCATATTATCAAGAATGTGCCAGAATATTCCCATAATGCTTTCACTTAGCATTCATGAAGCTAGTAATATAAACGCCCCTCATGATACAGCCTTTCACAAAAATCCAGGCTTCCCACTTTGGAATAAATGTCTTTCTGAGTGCTTTTGTTGTCTTGCAGATTTCTATGATAAGAAATTTATTTTTTGATTTGTTTCACTCATCAATAGGAGATAACCACTTGGAAAAAACAGTAACAATTAAATCTCAAACCTTTCAAGAAAAAATATTAAGAAGTTAGAGGGTCCCTGGGGTTTACTCATAGCACTGGTATATACCCACAACACTGTTTGCCAAGTAAGTGCCTTAGCACTTTTCAGAACTGTAGAGCCCTTCACAGAACCTTCTGACGCTAGAGTTGACCCTCCAGCTTGAGTCGATCTACACTCCATCCCTTGAAAGCTCAGATAAGAATTTCTCCCGAGAAAAGTTACCATAATGCTACATACAAACCCTGTGGGACTAGCTCCTCTCTTGCCTGAAATGTAGGCGCCTTTCTAGCGCTGCAGTACCGCGCTTGGCCAGTAGGTGCTGCCATCTAAACACGTGTGATTTTGCAGTCTGAACACAGGTTCAAGGTTTCAAGCTCTGGGAGATAAAAAAGCTGGGTTTCAAGTTTGATAAAGTCTTTTCTACACTGGTTATCTAGGATTGATCAATTCTGAAGGCTCTAATTTCTGTTCTTCAAGCTAACTTAAAACAGGGCAGTCTGAAAAATACCCCTTTTAGATGGGCAGCCTGAGAAGCAGGTTTTCACAGGTGTTTGCGCTGCAAACCTAAATAGCCCCCTAAGTTCAATCACATCAATGCCAGAGGCAGAAAAAAACTGCAACAAAAGATGAAAAGAGAGCAAGCTCAGTAAAGCTTATAGCTCCCCAAGAGCTGTTTTGATGTGGAAATCTCTGTGAAAGCTCATTAAGTCCTCAGTATGTGAGGCAGGACTTAGGGAAAAGTCAAAATGAAGATAATAAGACACCATATCCACCCATACTGACATATTTGTGAAGCATTCAGAATACACCAAAGAAATTTCACGTGACTTCCCTGCATATGAAAGGCCCGAATTAGCTCCTCTAGTTAAACCAAAGTCCAGATGAACAGTTACATACCTGGGAGGCAGGTACCTTGGTTATAACACTCACCACAAACAAAACTAGTTAAAAATCAACTCAAAGCATGAGAGTCCCCAGGATAGAAAGCCAGCTAGGTCCTTCTTGATGAGCAAAAAGCAGTTGCCATACACCACGAATATCCAAGACATCAGAATAAATAATAATAAAAGACATTAAATTGATAGACATATATAAGAAAATCCAGTAAGGTTCTTTTTCCCAGTACTTTCACTCATTGGAAACTATTCATAAGAAAAGGTTTATCCTCAGGCTTCAACCAGAAACTGAATGGGATCAGACCCGGTATTAGGGTCCTCCAGAAAAACAGAACCAACAGGATGTATATGTGTATAAAAAAAAATAGAAGAATTTTCAACAATTGACTCACGAAATTGTAGAGGTTGGCAGGGTAAGTGGAGAGGCTGGAGGCCCAGGAGGCACTGACGTTGCCACTACCATCCAGAGGCAATCTGCTGGCAGCATTTTCTCTTCCTCGGTGGTGGTCAGTCTTTTCCTAATAAGGCCTTCAATTGGATTCACCCCACTTCATTTTAACTTAATTAACTACTTAAAGACCCCACCTCCAAATACAGTCACATTCTGGGGTACTGGGCCTTAGGATTTCAACATATGAACTGGGGAAACAACAGTTCAGCCCCCTACAGACGTGAATGGGTACTCTAATGATCTAGAGACTTAAAAAGAGCAAGAGACATGGGCAGAGGTTGGTAAAAACCTGTTTGTTGGAGCAGTGATTCTCAGTGTGCGGTTCCAGGCCCAGCAACATCAACAACACCTGGGTAATTGTAAGAAATGCCAAATTCCCAGGCCCCACCCAAGATCTGCTACACCTGTGAGCAGGGCACAGCAATTTCTTTTTAAATTTTTATTATTGAAGAATAGTTAATAGTGTTATATTAGTTTTGGTCTGCAATATAGTGATTTGATAGTTCTATACATTACTCAATGCTCACCATGACAGTGTAGTTACCACCTGTCACCATAAAATGTGATTACAATATTATTTATATTCCCTAAGCTTTACTTTTCATCTCCGTGATCTATTTACTGGAACTTTGTACCTATTAATCCCTTCACCTGTTTCACTTATCTTCCCACCGCCCCCACTCCCCCAGAAACCACCAGTTTTTTCTCTGTATTGATAGGTCTGTTTCTGTCCTGTTTGTTTGCTTTCTAGATTCCACATACAAGTGAAATCATACGGTACTTTTTTTTCTCTGTCACTTAGCATAATATCCTAATAATATCTAATGGTCCATCCATGTTGTCACAAATGGCAAGATCTCATTCCTTTTTATAGCTGAGTATTCCATTGTGTATATACATACATCTTTATTTATCTATCCATGGACACTTGGGTTTCTTCCATATCTGGGCTATGGTACATAATGCCATAATAAACATAGTAGTGCATATATCTTTTTAAATTAGTGTTTTGTTTTCTTTGTGTAAATACTCAGTAGTGGAATTCCTGGATCATATGGTATTTCTCGTTGTAGTTTTTTGAGAAACCGCCATATTGTCTTCCACAGTAGTTGCACCAATTTGCATTCCTACCAACAGTGTGTGAGGGTTCCCTTTTCTCCACATCCTCACTAACACTTATTATTTCTTGTCTTTTTGATACTAGCTATTCGGAGTATCTCATTGTGGTTTTGATTTGCATTTCCCTGATGATTAGTGATGTCCAGCATCTTTTCATGTATCTGTTGGCCATTTGTACATCTTCTTTAGGAAAATGTCAATTCAGGTTTTCTGCTCACATATTTTTAATTTCATTTTAGAGAGAGAGCGCACACACAAGTGGGGTAGAGGGGCAGAAAGAGAGAGGAAGAAGGAATTTTAAGCAGATTCTCTTAAGAGAATCTTAAGCAGGCTCCACACTAAGTGCGGCGCTCTATCCCACAATCTTGGGATCATGACCTGAGCCTAAATTGAGTCAGGCGTTCAACTGACTGAGCTACCCAGGCGTCCCTCTGTTCATTTTAAATCAGATTATTTGTTTTTTGACTTTTAAGTTTTATAAGTTCTTTATATATTTTGGATATTAACCCCTTAGTGGATATATCATTTGCAAATATCTTCTCCTATTCACTGGTTGCCTTTCCATTTTGTTAGTTTCCTTTTCCGTGCAAAAGCTATTTATTTTGGTGTAGTCCCAATATGTCTCCTGAGGCAAGGGAAACAAAAGCAAAAATAAACTATTGGGACTACACCAAAATAAAAAGCTTTTGCCCAGCAATTTGTTTTTAACAAGTCCTTCAGCAATTCCAAAGAAGTCTAAAGTTGAGATCTTAGAAGTTGCTTTATTACAAGAATAATGTCACCTAAGAAATTTTCCAACAAACGTGGGATTATATATTGTTTGATCTGTGTGGTTTCTTTAAAAATATTAGGCTGAGTCATATTTTATAAATGGGCCTTGGAATCCATTTTACTGTTATAAATTTGAAGTGAAGCCAGAGTTCCAAGGATAAGCATGATAACAACACCACAAAGGAACTTGGCCTCTGGGTACAGATTTCACAGGGTAAAAGCAAACCTATGAGTACCCAATAAAGCTTATTTATCAAATACAGACCAGTCTAATTGCTGTCTGTCTGCCTGGATGCCTCAATTATTTTATGCAATTCCCATGAATGGCAGACTAAATTACAATGATTTGACTTAGTAAAATTCATTCTACTCTCTTTAAAAAAAAAAAAACTAGAAATAGAATTGTTAAGTGGTCATATTTTAGCAATTGTCAAATTTATACTATGCTACACCTAGCCCCAAAACACGTCCTAGACCCTCACACCATTAGCCTTTGCCAATATGCTGGCCGGTAAACTTCTGGCCATATTGTCACCATGCCCTTTGAGAATCTACACTACAGCATTAGGAATAAAAAGACTGAATTCACCTGTGAGGTATTTTCAAGCCTTGGTGGTGGTCAGATCTATAAGCAAGGATACACATGCCAGTTTATCTGGAGAAGTCAGCTTCATCTGAGATATATCTGCTGCGTGGTGGTCGGGTACATGCCACTAGAGGTAGAGCTTATGTCTAGTAAGCTTTCCTCACTGCCTAGCACAGTGCTCAGAATATAAGGTGCTAAATCACATCGCACAATACAACTAGATCCAACAATCATAATTCTTTTTTTTTTTTTTCATTTTAAGTGTTCTCCATGCCAACATGGGGCTTGAATTCATGACCCCAAGATTAAGAGTCACATGCTCTACTGACTGAACCAGCCAGGCTCCCTGCAATACTCATAATTCTTTATGTAATTAATGTGGCAAGAATTTTCCAGCTCTTCAGAAAAAAAGATATAATTCGTGGAGCCTAAACTTTTATATTGGCTATCAAGGAAATGATTGTCAAGTAGACCTTTTGATTGAACTTAGATCTACATGTACCCTCTTTATGACATTCTATCCCAGAATGACAACTATGAACTTAATATATTTGGGCAGGACCTATATGAGTAAGCTTAAGGGCCACTTGCAAGTTGAAGTATTTAACTGTGTCCAGACAGAATAGAGAGCATTTTCACACTGAGAAATTACATCAGCAGGTCATTGAGAAGTTGATGTTCATCTGGTACCACAAGAAAAAGGGCAGTCTTATGGCTGGAAGCTAGTGTTCTAGACAAATCGTCAGGTACTATAATCTGAATTCTTTTTTTACTCCTCTGAGACCCACTCTTCTCTGGGTTTACCACTAGAACTTTCCCTGGAGTGATTTGTTACCTGTGACTAATCACACTGTGTGGGCCTCTTATTAATGGTAATAAGAAGTGAAATTAACCTAAACTTAGCATCAGGAACTATCTTGAAAGGAAAACAGGTTCATAAGAGTAGGCTCTTATGGTTTTGAGAACAGAGGCCATCCCAGAATGGTAAGGGCCCTGACGATGTGAGGGCCCACTCACCACTCATGACTTTTGAGCACCAGGTGGTGGTATAACCACCTCTGTCCTACTTTCCCTCCCACAGCACAGTCACCTGGCTGCCTCCCAGTAGCTGAGAAGCCATGAGAGAAAGAAAAGATTGAATCTTGCAATGGTTATGCCCCTTTGCTGCTCCATTGGGATGGCTCTGATTCTCACACTGCAGAAATGCCAATACTAAGTTCTGAGAAGATCCGGGGTTCTCTTAGGTACCACTGCCATCTCAGTTCTTGGCCTCGCATGTGGACAGGGTTTATCTACAGTACAGGCTGTGCCTCTGAGGTACATCAAAACTCCTTTGATGCCCCTTCCTGAAATCAGAAGAGGATCAGATTTCCTATGTTTCCTTCACTTCTCTTGTACGTGGCCCATCAGAGATTTTAGTTTCAGAGTAGAGGTGTTTGTCTTTCAGCCAGTATACTCAGGGAAAGCGTCCAATGCTGCTTCTTTTCCTCCATCTCTGGCCACATTGCCACCTCATAGAGACCTCTTCTTCCCAGATACCTCCTCCTACAAACAATAATCTTCACTCTTTTAACCCTGTTCATACCACCTTCTAACACTGGCCACTACTAAAAGATGTTGCTTCCAGAACAGGTTGAATGGAGAACCTCACATGCTTAGGGAATATTCCAACTCATCTGGAATCAGTTTGGCCTGGGTATTTATTATATTTGAATTTTAAGCAAATGTATGTCAGGGCAGTTGTGGGGAAGCTGCTCTGAACAGGAGATGGCAGTAGCGGCCAAGGTATTTGGGCACCCTTTTCCCAGTCCTTCTAAGAAAGGGCATTTCCTGTCTGTTAACTGTCACTTCTGGGCATAGTTTTGTCTCATCAAAGCCAGGGTGGCTAAATAATGTGTCTGAAGTCCCAGACCTTGTGGAGTCCCACAACCATCGAAGAACTAAATATTGCTCAAATTGAAGACTAAACAACCAAACAAGCTGTTATTAAGTCTCACTTCAAAGGAAAGGAGGAGCCCTCCAGAAAGCACAGACACTCCTACTTAGATTGGCATTAGTGAGATACTTGTAAAGGAAGCAAGGATCTGAGATTTAGTGTACATTCTTACTCAGATTTTGAGCAAGTTATTTAACAGAAGTGACTCAGCTCACGCCCATATGTGGATTGAAAGGGTAAAGAAGTCTTCCTCATAAATTTTACTAAGGGTCAAATAAGATAATAGCCAGGAAAACCTTGTAAATTATGACATGCAAGGGAGGCATTTTTGTTGGTTTGTTCCTGTTTTTGTGTGTGTGTTGGGGGCGGGGGGTGTTGGGGTTTGTTTGTTTGTTTGTTTTTGGTCCAGGAAATATGTCCAGAAGCAATTTGACCCTGAGTTCTACTATTTAGCTGATAGTTATAATTTCCCAGAGAGTTATGGCACACAAATTACTTTGTAATAGCTCTACATGCTTTGCTTCATCCTAAGTCTACAGTTATGCTCTCACCCAGGCTCCTGTCATCTGTTATCTTGATTTATGAAAGCTTCTGTTCTCTGATCTCCTCATTTCTTACCTCTGCCTCCTTTAAAACTTATAAAATGTGGCTTCAAGGTCAAATTTCTCATCATGACAGTATTACATCCTCAGGTATCATCATTACTGTCTTAATAAAGCAGGCAGTTAGTTCCACAATAGTCTGTTTAATCCACTAGATAATTGCTCAGCCTTCACTATATAATCCCCATCCTGTCCCTCGCTAGGATTTCAGAACCACTGTGTTGTGGTTTGAAACATCTATTAATTTGGCACATGTATTAATTAAAATTTTATTTCTAGTCAAATATGTGACGGATTAAGTGCTGTATATAAATAAGAAAAACATAACTAATCTTAAGCACTTTTACTCAGAGTGAAAACAATATAACCAGAAAGTTTTCTGATAACTTCCATACACTTACAGACTTTGCAAAAGTTAAAAAAAAAAAAAAAAAGCCTAAAACTTAAAGTATTACAGAATTAGTTAAGTATTATGGTAGATTTATGAAGCATGCAACCACATGAAATTTTTCATGTAGCTAATAAGACAAAGATATATTACTTCACTTTACTTCACTTGTGCCCCAGAGTGAATTAGAGCCACAGTAAAATTAGACCTAACTGGGCCCTGGTACCTGAATGGCCAAGAGGTATAGAAATTTCCAGCACCGCTTTACTAGCAAGTGGGAAATAACAAGACCATACTCTAAAGCCAGTCCTCAGTTTTATTATTTATTTTGCTGCCTTGATCATTTTTCTGCACTCATTTGGCTTGAAGGCACAGACATTCCCTGTTGATTATCTCTACTTGGCAGTGGGTTCTGCTACACATTTTGATTCCTAATATGGTAGCAGGAGAGGGTTTTGTATGAGTTCCAGCAAGTTTCTCTGGGCTTGTGGAATGCAGTGAGGAAAGAATCCTACAGAGATGAAAACATGAACATTTGCATTGATAAAGAGAAAACTAAAATAAAGAAAAAAGGGGATGATTCTCTAAAAAAAAAAATCCTTTTTTTTTTTTTTACTCTGCCCACTTTCATGTCTAATAATGTCTTACAGTTGGGAGATTGGAGGAATTGATGTTGTGCTCTCTAATTGCTTATATTTTCATGACCATTTCAAAAGTCATTTTGAAATGTCTGAGTGGTTTTACAAAAGCAACGCTAAAATAAACTTTCCATCATCAACAAAGTTTAAATCCTTGAAGCACCCAATTACACTACTCTGTAAATTAGCCACATAATGATGAAATCTGAGAAAGTATCACATCCCCACCAGAGGGTAACAGCTAAAGTTGTCTATTCAGGGTACAGATTATACCATTCCTCTTAATTTTTGTAGCAATATGAACTCATGCTAAAGAATCCGTGTATTGGTCTCAGAACTTAATACAGTTTTTTCTCTCAAAGTCATAATTCACAGAAATATTCGTTTGGTAAAAATTCTTTAAACAATACATCCCAGATGATGAATTCTCCTTTAATAATGGGCTCATTTTCCCTAAATGTATTTATTTATTAAAGGCTCTGTACTTTAATAAGCCACATTTGCACTGGTGTTAAAATGCCATTATTTCCATCATCATTAACATCCATTTAATGTTTAACTTTTTTATAATTAAGAATTACATTTGGAAGCTATTGCCTCTAAATTGGCTATATCAACATTTGAGGTTGTGTCTATATAGGCTTATCTGCTACCTCTTTAAAAACAAACAAACAAACAAACAAACCCTGGGGCACCTGGGTGCTTCCGTGCGTTAGGCATCAGACTTCAGCTCAGGTCATGATCTTGCAGTTCATGAGTTCAAGCCCCGTGTCAGGCTCGGTGCTGACAGCTCAGAGCCTGGAGCCTGCTTCCGATTCAGTGTCTCCCCCTCTCTCTGCCCCTTCCCTGCTCACTCTGTGTGTTTCTCTGTCTCTCAATAATAAATAAATGTTAAAAAAATTTTTTTTAATAAAAAAATTTTTAAAAAGCCCTAAAGAGAGACTCATCTTGAAATCTAAGAAATTTAATATGCCAGTGTAGATACTTTGAAAATATGTTTTTTATAATGTTCGAACATTTTCTTTTTCTGGACAACAAATTCTAAGAAGCCCTTCTGTAAACAAAGGTTCTGATGAGTTATCAATAACCACAAACACAATGTGTTTAGGGAGAAGGAAAAAAGGGAAAATAAGGGCAAACCTATGCCCTTTAGTAAAAGTTCTTTAAGCCCTACACAGAATTTCCACTTATATCTCAATAGCCAGAATCTAGTCTTGACTGCCTTACTTACTAAATAACTTGCTGGGAAACGTAGTCTTTTATTCTGGGTAACAATGTGCCCACTTAAAAATTGTGATGATGGAGCACCTAGGGAGGTGGCTCAGTTGGTTAAGCGTCCAACTCTTGATTTGGGCTCTGGTCATAATCTTACAGTTTGTGGTGTCAAGCCCCAAGTAGGGCTCTGTGCTGACAGCATGGAGTCTGCTTAGGATTCTCTCTTCCCATCTCTCTCTGCCCTTCCCCCGCTCGGGAACATGCTCTCTCTCCCTCTCAAAATAAATAAACATTAAAAAACAAATCACGGTGCCAAAACCAAAGAAATTTGGATTAGGCAATACACTATCTCCATCTTAGTCAGGTTCACAGGTTCCTTGATTTGCTGTCATTGTCAGGGTCATAAAAGGACTTAGCTTCCCCGTGTATATTCATATTTATTTATTTAAATTAGAAGAAGTGTTTTTGTTTCACTGATGTAATTATCTATAAATTATATAAAATGTAAAACTGCAAGTAGAAAAATAAATTTAAACAACCTTAAAATTCACCACCCAGAAATAACTTGTGTTAGTTTTTTGGTACATAGTTCCATTAAATCATAATGCCTACCGTTATGTACATATGTTACCTATATACTTTCCATAATAAAGTTGGCATACACAGAGAATACTAATTTTTAATCTGCTTTTGTAATATTGTGAACATCTTCCTGCATCAATAAATTCTCAATGTTGTTTTAAATGGTTTTTTTAATTTATTTTTGAGAGAGAGAGAGCACAAGCAGGGGAGGGGCAGAGAGAGAGGGAGACATAGAATCCAAAGCAGGCTTCAGGCTCTGAGCTGTCTGCACAGAGCCTGACACAGGGCTCAAAACTCGTGAATGCAAGATCGTGACCTGAGTCAAAGTCAGACACTCAACTGACTGAGCCACCTAGGTGCCCCTCAATGTTGTTTTAAAAGGCTATAGATGACTGCATTATATTATGGTACCATAATTGATTAAACTAATGTCCAATTGATGAGCATTTTGGTCATTTCAAGTTTTACTGTACTATGAAACACACCACAATTAACATCTCTGTTGCTAAATCTTCACGCTTATCCTCAATTACCTCCACAGAAGGTAGATTTTCTGATCAAGGAATATACAAGTCTTAAAGCTTTGGTATGTCAAATTCCCCTCCAGAAAAGCTGTTAACATTTTACCTTGTTACTCTCTCATCTAAGTACATGACAATCCTTTGACCGATAATGAACATTATATAGTTTTAAGTCTTTGCCCAATTTGATAGACCAAAACATGGAGTCCTATTTTTATTTGTATTTCTTTGATTACTTTTGAAGTTGAATATTTACCTCTGCCTTAGATTTAGCCTTCTTTATTATTGTGAAAATATAAGGCAAGAGAGAAAAAGGTTCGATGGACTCAAATTTGTAAATACTAACTTCAGACTTGATGGAACAAGTCCCCAGTTGTTAGAGAAGTCATGTATGCTAACTCATGAATAGCAACATAAAAGAACAGGTTATCCTTCCATTCCATGTGGCACTCAATGAAGATGCCACGTGACCACTTTAAGTAGGGTACCCCAATTTGTTCCTCCATTGCTTAAGAAAGAAGCCACCATGATCTTGGTTTGAGTTGTGTTGAGTCTGAAGGACAATGCTTCATGTGTAATTTATCAGTTTTGCCCTATCCCAGTTATTCCTTTGAGGTGACTGTCAAGCTCTTGTCACAGCAGAGTGGCAAGTAAAGATATTCAGAGGGACTCAATTTTAATTCAGGTAGTCAGTGAACCACAAGCTCTGTCTGCTCAACCACTTTCATCTCAAACAGGAATCTCCAGTCTAAATTTGTAAGTGAGCAGAAAACAACTTTGTGCCTTTAAATATCTGATGATGTGTCACATTTTAGTGTATGTGAAGCCAGGGTGATGTACAAAAAGTACCAGATCACAACATGCCAGTCAAACAGTTGCTTGTATCATTTCCTGATGTTTGCTGAGTAGAGAACTTCAAATACCTTAGGCACATGCTATCTGTGAATGGGATTGATACATTTTCTTGCTTGTGTATTGTATACATTACTCTGGAATAGCTTACCTCTGCAGCTTTTTAATCCTTTCCTTGTACCAAAAGCCAATTCGTAAATTAAGAGCTAATGTAAGAGAAGTTTGAACACTGTAGGATAAACCCCAATGAGCCCGTTAAGAACAAAACTTCAGATAAATTCATGCTTAAATACTAAGGTATAACTCAAAATAGGAGGAATAAAAACAAACTTCATCTTTCTACCAGCAAAATCAAAAATTAAACATTGCACCACAATTATATATTTTTCTCTAGAAGCCTAACAATTCTTTTCCACATATGTAGGGAAGGCAAATACACATTTTCGTTTAGAATTTAGGCTGGCCTTGTACACATGGAGCACACCCCAGTGAAAATTCAGTGGGCAATAATATGCAACACTACAAACCCAGAGGACTTTAAGACTCCATTGGGGTTTGCTAAGACTCCACTGTCTTGCTAGTCTCTTTTTCTCCTCTATGGCAGAAGCTATTTAGAGTCAAGCATCATTAAATCAAAATGCAAAGGGGGGAGAAATGAATGTGGGTTAATTGCATTTTGCATGCCACCGCACCACAGTTGGTATAAAGTATTACTGCAGTATAAGATTGCATTGTACATTCCAGGAGGACAAGTAACTTGGTGAGGCTAGAGGACCGTGGTATACCAGGAAGTAGCCATGGATGAGGATTCTGAGTGTGTGTGTGTGTGTGTGTGTGTGTGTGTGTGTGTGTGTGTGTTTGCAGGGTGAGGTCGCATATAAAACCTCACACTTCATGCTAAGAAGTTGGAACTTTGTCCTCAAGTGGGAATCTCCCGGAAGAATTGCAGCTACTCTCCAGGAAGGTCCCATTAAATGCAATTTGGCACACTCTGTGTGATCCTCTCCCCTTTACTATACAAAGAAGTCCTATACTTGCAATCTTGGTAAAGATGTACAACCTGATTCCTTATCAGCAGAACTGCAGGGTAACAAAGGGAACATTATGATGTTACATACCCCATTATGATAACAAAGGGAACATTATGATGGGAGCAACTGTAATTGAACAGAAGACCTCTTCCTGCCATCCATGGCCTGGAAATAAAAGGCATACAATCCGTATGAATAAAGGGCAGATAGACACCAACTCTAAAGCAAAGAATTTTTTGTAAGAGGAGTGGAAAGAAGGCAGAGGCCTGGGAAGTCCACAAGAATCATGGAAAGCTTCTCTGAGGAGGTGATGTTTGCTACACCAGCCAGACTTGAGCCATAACCCACAGGATCGAGTAGCAGTAGGACTCCAGAGAACCATTTCTTCTGTGGGGAGAAATGAGGCAAAATAGACAAGTCTCTAGTCTCATGGTCCACTATAGAAAACAGAAGGGCCTCTGTTTTTTGCAGGCCTTGTTAGGGTCCCTGCACCCAAAAAGTCAATGGCCTTTAATCTCCATTTCATTTACATATTTATGTAGAATTGTTTAAATTCATTTTTGAAGCTATAAAAGCAATATTTGTTCACAACAAAGACCAGAAGTATACATACAGTCTCTTTCTCCACCCCCGTGCCCTACCCTTCCATCCAGAGATAACCACTGTTTCAAGTACACCCTTCCGGAAATATTTCATGCATATATATGCATAGATTCTATACTATGTATAAATACCATACTATTTTACTTTCTTCTGTAACTATACCATAATGATAGCTCTATAATGTTGATATAGGAGGCACTTGACAGAGGCAATCTGTTCGAAAAAGTTTCTTGAAGCTCTACTGTAATACACTTAATATTAGAATATGAATTGTCTATATTAAAGAAAGGAGAGTGCTGGAAAGTAGGGAACGCTAAAGCCCCACCAAACAATCCCTTGGCTTTAGGAATCTTTGCATAAGAGCACACAAATAGTTGCCTACCATTCCATTGTGAGACTGATCATAATTTTTTAATCATTCCCCAGTAGCAGCATATAGATCCTATATAGGGTTTTTGCCTTCATAAACACCACTATTTTGAACCTCGCTGAATACTTAGGCAAGGGAACCTATAACAAAAATGCCTCCAAGTAGAATCCCTGAGTGGAAGGGAGTGATAAAATGCTGCCAAATTTTTCTCCCAAGAAGTTGTTCCAATTTACAGTCAATGGGAGAGACAACTTGTATAATCTAGGATTTCCTTGCAGAAACTGTGGAGCTATGCTGCCACAGAACTAGTTCTGCAAGTTTAAGACTCCAGATCAAATTACCTATGTGTAACTAGGATTCTAGCCATGCGTGCAAGTTCAGCGCTCTCTGAGCTTTTGATGTCCCCAGACAGTTTGCATTAGTAGTGCAGCTAAGCTGGGGAGTGGTGTGGCCCATCCACATGAAGTCACATTTTTGTTTCAGCTTTCTGGAGTGTAAATAGCGATTAGAGGGTTTCCATGGCAGAACTAGGGAAAATTCTATAAGCAATGCAAACTAACAAGACAGAGGGAGCCATGAAGGCCAAATGTGAGCCACTGCTGTCAGGATCGCAGACAGAAAGAAACAAGGCAGAGACAAGTTCAGGAAACCGAATAAGGAACGGTGTGACAGTCACGTGACCATTTTGGTCTCACAAAAGAGAAGATAACGATAGATATTTGCCTGAAACCTGCCCTGCTCCCCAAGTGAGGCAATGGCAGCAAGGCTGAATGGCTGTAACAGAAAGTTCAGCTCCTGTGCTGTTTTCACATCAGGTTCAAATGCTTCACAGAAACATGTAACTTCATTGTCATTACCTTTTCAAAAAAAATTTTTTTTAATGTTTATTTTTGAGATAGAGAGAGACAGCATGAGTGGGGGAGGGGCAGAGAGAGAGAGAGGGAGACATAGAATCCAAAGCAGGCTTGAGGCTCCGAGCTGTCAGCACAGAGCTCAACGCAGGGCTCGAACCCATGAACCATGAGATCATGACCTGAGCGCCCCTTCATTGCCATTTTGATGTGTCCGTGTGTATATCCTCTTCTAAACAGAGTTTGGGTTAATATTCACGTTAATATTCATCTGTGGTAAAACACAGATGATCATTATATTTTCAAGAATATAAAAAATAAGACCTAAAAAAATGACAGCATTAGTAATTCAATTTCAGCTTTTGTCAAATATCTTTTTAAAATACAGTTAATATACTAAGCCTTCTCAGACATAATTTGTTATTGATTAAAATCTAAAAGTGAAATGAAAAAGACTGAATACGATTTTTTTTGCTAAGAGAATGAGTTACACCTTCAGTGAGATACAAAAAGAATAGTTCCTCTGCTTATCAGTAACAGACCCCCTATAGTCATGAATAACAAAAATACAACAAAAATCCTAAAATGTACATACATATATGTGTGTGTGTATTCTTTCTGTTCTTCAAGTTTCCTATGCTATTATACAACAGTAATACGTTTTAACTTAATCTAAACTGCAAAGCATAGATCATCAAAAGTCTCTGTTTAGTATAATTTGAGACAGCACCAGAACAATAGAACAACAAACATTTCCATTTAGTCTTTCCTTCTTCTACAGTTTGTCATGGCTACCTGTGTTTTCCCCCTAATCATGTTTTCTTAAATTTTACTTTTATCTAGGATTAAGTATTTGAGCATTTGGGTGTTTTGTTTGTGTATGTGTTGTTGTTGCTGCTTTCTTCCAACGACCTACAAAGTGTTTCTAAAAGGATTTTCAAGGAAATGAGAACTGTCATGTCATAGTAAGTCCTATTGCTCAGATCTCCCAAATAATCCCCTTTCTCCACCTCTGCCTCCTTTTCCACGGCCGGACCGGGTTTATGTCCTTCCACCTTCTCCAGTGATGGCAACAGCCTCCTGAAACTGGGTCCCCTAGGTTCCTGCCTTGACCTTCTTCCTTCCATTCTACACACTACTGCTGATGGCAACCACCTAAAGCAAGAATCTCCTGTGTAAACCTTTAATTGGCTTTAATTAGCTTCTCACTGACTTCATGATGAAATCCAAATTCCTTAGGATGTTCTACAAGCCCCTTCACGACAAGGTCCAGGCCTGCCTCTCCAAATGCCATCACTTACCCGTTCCTCATTTACCCTATGCACCACACATGGGCACTTTTGTGAGCATCATCCCTCAGCATCCGACCTGGAGAACTTCTAATTCTTCCACTAAAATGATGCTTCTCAAGGCTTCATGTCCACATGACTCTCCTGAGGGTCTTGTTAAAGTGGAGATTCTGTCTCCACAGGTCTAGGATGGGGCCTGAGGTTCCATACTTCTAACGAGTTCCCAGGTAACGCTGAGGCTGTTCTAAATGCACGTTGACAAGCCTCAAAAATGTTACTCTGTCAGCCCTCCCTCTGTGAAAAAGCCCTTCCCTACAAAGCTGATGTGTACAAAACTTCCTCTTTCCAAATCTTTTTTAAATGTTTATTTGTTTTTGAGAGAGAGAGCAAAAGTAGGGAAGGGGCAGAGAGAGAGGGAAACAGAGGATCTGAAGCAAGCTCCGTGCTGACAGCAGAGAGCCTGATGCAGGGCTCAAACCCACAAACCATGAGACCATGACCTGAGCCAATGTCGGAAGCTCAACCAACTGAACCATCCAGGCGCCCCACTCTTTCCTAATTTTATAACTTGTCTTCTTTTTTTAAAGAAGATTATCTTCTTTTTTTAAAGTTTATTTATTTATTTTGAGCGAGCAAGAGAGCACACACAAGCAGGGGTGGGGCAGAGAGGGAGGGAGAGAGAGAATTCCAGGCAGACTCTGAGCTGTCAGCACAGAGTACAACGCAGGGCTCAATCCCATGAATAGCGAGACCATTACCTGAGCTGAAATCAAGAGTCAGCCACTTAACTGACCAAGCCACCCAGGTGCCCCTCCACATTGTCTTTTATGTCTCACATTCTACTATAATGTTTTAGTCATATGTCTGCCCTTCTAACCTCCTGTGGATCATCTAAAGGCTGGAATGGTGACTCTCACTTCTTTGTATTCCCAACGTTAACATTGGAACCAAATGTTTTGGCATTTTGTGAAAGTATTTTCGAATAGGAATTAACAAAGATTTTTCAAGCAGCACCCGAATGGCCATATGACAAGGTATTGTTAAAGATGTCTTTGCTGGATTGGAAGGTTAACTACTTAGGTCTCAAATTCATGCACTTTTTTTATGTTACTACCATTGTCTCCAGTGAGATGGAGAAGGGGAGGCATAGGACTACTTGATTTCCATTCTTTTAACCAGCATGTGAGTCTAGAGGCTGACTGAGACTTTGAAGAGCCCAGACCTGTTGGACGGTACAAGAAATTGATGATCCTTTTGGCCTTGTGGGTGAGATCTCCACCCCCATCACCACTCCCCCACTCCCCTACTCCTGCTGCATAGCACAGCCCTACCTGTTTCCAAACACTTGGCCTTGCACAGAAGAATGAAGGAAAGTGAAGGCATGATGAACAGTCTCCAGAGCATCTGGGCAAGAAGTGGCACATCAGAGACATCTGCAGGTCTGAGTAGAGAGAATTGGTAGAAACAAACAACAACTGCCCGAGGTTTCTTCCATCGTGTCACAAACAGGACAGGATGGGCCAGCAGTAACCATCCCAGCCGTAGTAAACCAATGGCCCTGGTCGAAGGTATATCAGGGGGACAAAGATAACAATTGCAGCACAGTGGTTCTCCGAGCTGCATGTACATTAGAGTCACCTGGGAAGTGATATTTACAAAACATGAACACCTGGGACGGCCCCACCCCACATCAACTAATTCAGAATCTCTGGGGGCATGACAGTAGTTTTTTTTAAACTCTCCAGTGATTGTAATGTGAAGCCAGAATTGACAACTACTGATGGGGTATCACCTCATTGGATGCTTGAAGTCCTCTCTGCGTGCCTCAAAAGTAAATGTCTAGCCTCAGCTTAAGTACCCAACAAGTGGCCTCCAAGTCTTATATCCATGCTAGGTCACATAAAACTAGCCCAGGGCATTTTGCCTTTTTCCGCATGCAGCATGCATTCATGATTCTATAACAGAATTTCTTTATGTGCACCCATATCTCTCATCACACAGTTTCTATCAATAAATTGGTACACTGATGGGCACTTGGGTGGCTCAGTCAGTTAAGCGTCCAACATCAGCTCAAGTCAGGATCTCGCAGTTTGTGAGTTCGAACCCCACATCGGGCTCTTTGCTGTCAGCACAGAGCCCACTTCGGATCCTCTGTTCCCCCCTCTCTGCCCCTCCCCTGCTCACACTTTCTCTCTCTCAAAAACAAACATTTTTTTTTAAAAAAAGGAAAAGAAATTGGCATGTTCAGAGGGAATGTGACCTATAGAAAGAAGCTGAATTCATTTGGAAAAGAACATTCCAAATCAACTTGATACCTTTTCTTCATAATAAATCTTAATAATGTACCTTGCCTTCCTTCTTCTCCTTCCTATACCCTCTCCCACAAGTACATCAGTCAGACTGCTGAGCTCACAGCATCAGGTGGGAGGTCAGGTAGGGTCACACTGGCTGGATCTGAAGGTACAAGGCAGAAGTTTCAGGATAATGGGATTCACTTGTATTTAGGAGCACAGACTCTTCTAGTACTAGTTTTCATACTGCCAGATGGGAAGGGCACGGCACTAGATACATGGCAGGAACTTTATAAATTTTAGTTGAATTTGAATCAGCGCCTCTCAAGTTTTTTTAATGAAATATTTCAGGCCTTATAAGTGTAATATAATGAATATTCATAAAGAATACTAAGTATAATATACAGAACACACACAAGAATTCAAGCGTAACATATAATCATAATACCTTGTGTGCCCTTCCCTATCATGTCATATGAGTCCTAAGCCTATTTTCATGTTTTATGTTCATCATTCCTATGTTTGTTTTCAGTACATACACAGTTTTGGTTTCGTTTTAAGTTATGTAAATAGTATTACACTCTATGTATTTTATGTGTTTACAAACTTTATGTAAATATTGTGTATCCTTATGCAACTTGTCTCTCCATATTACATTCTTGAGATGTATCCATGCTGATTAACGTAAACTTGTTACTTTTTAATTGCTCTATGGCATTCCATGGTAGGAATATACCCCAACTGATGTTTACAGCTTTTTGTTGATATTTAGGTAGTTTCCAATTTCCTGCTGTCATAAACAATGCAACAATTAGCATTCCTATACATATCTCCTTATGCAAATGTGGAAGAGTATCCCCAGGATATTTACACGGGGCGTGGGGTTGCTGGGATGTAGGGAATGCACATCTTC
The DNA here is from genome assembly GCF_022837055.1 of Prionailurus viverrinus. Lineage (NCBI taxonomy): Eukaryota > Metazoa > Chordata > Mammalia > Carnivora > Felidae > Prionailurus > Prionailurus viverrinus. Next base: position 99,974,185 of record NC_062567.1, read on the forward strand.
AGCTTTTCTGGACATTCCCTAGTAAATGCCCCGGAAGAAGATGAGCGTTCCTATTGCTGACCTTGTTATCAACATTGATGTTAACTTTTAAATGTTTAGCCCATTTTAATTGGGGCGTTTTCCCCTAAAATTCCTGCAGAGGGCAGCATATCCCGGTATTACTTCTTAGGATGCATTCCAGTTTATGGGTCCCTTCTTTCTTGACTCCTTGAAATCCCTTGACCTACTCCTCAACCCACTCTTACCTCAGTCAACTCCCTGGCAGTATTTTACAAGGACAGACAAATATAACACTATTTGAAAGTTGAAAGCTCCCTCCCGCTTTTGATTCCACATTGCTGGCACATTTCTGTCCTCTGACAGGATGGGAGGGAAAGAAAGACAAGCCAGTCAGTCAGTCTTGAATTAAAATACTTTTTCCAGTTCAAAGTAGCATAAGAGAGGATGTGAGTAGACAGCAAAGTCTTCCACCATCCTGAAGCCGTGGTATGTAACCTAATTGGGAGGCACTGCATACTGTCAGAAAGTGCTTATGTAAATTGGACAGATACTGAGAAGTAGGGAAAGGTATTGCAAAGCAGTGGAGGCTTTGTTTTTCTTCTAGAATAGAAGATATTTACTCCTTTGCCTTCTTAGTTACATTGTTCCTGGCTCCCAAAGGAAGAAAAACAGTGTTCAGTTTCTCAACACCTCCTCAAATTTCTCTTTTTTTGCACTGAGTTGAAGTCCTGCCCCATCCAGAGTTCCATGGTGGGAAGGCAGCCTTCAAAGATGAATTCCTTTCAACAAAGCAGATGTGAAATTGAGTTGTGCTTAAGGATTTAAAATGGATGCTTTAGGAGGAAATTTATTGTTAGTATTTTCAAAGTGGCCCTATAAGCACCACTCTGCTAGAAGTACTTTTTCCTTCTCAAAACAAGGTTTTAAGATTTCAATACTTTTTAATGAATGAATTAATTAATTAACAGTAAAATTTTACTGCTGCCCTTGAGACAGAAAGTAGACAAATATAATTTGCTTTTGATTACTTTGTTGAGTTATTAAATCTTTTCCCTTTCCAATATCATAGTTCAAATTTTCTCCAAATAGAATCTGTTGAATACTCTTCCAGCAAGACTTAACATTTATTTTTATTTATTTTTTAAGTAAGTTCTACACCCAATGTGGGGCTTGAACTCATGACCCCAAGATCAAAAGTCTCATGCTCTACTGACTGAGCCAGCCAGGCACCCCGTCAGCAAGACTTTAATAGATGTTCTGGGGAGCAAAATACATTTCAGTGGAAATGCTGGGTTAAAGCATGTTTTTAAAATAAAATCAGGTTTCTCTAATACAAAATGTCTTAGAGTCATTTATATGTTGATGTGTATTATAAATGTATAAGGCAAGACGTTTAGTGATTCTGTGTTTCTAACTGAATTGACCATACTTCTCCTTTTTGTGGAACACCTTGACAGGATAGGAGTTAAAAAGACACACTTTGCAAGTGCTAAGATGGGTATTCTAAGGTTGGCTACACCCTGATCATTGAGCCCAGAAATTCACAAGACCCATTTATATGGCATCCTTGACTGTAGTTCTTTGATGACAGAATGTCTGTCGTGCCATGCTGGTTGGTATACACATTGTTCCTGTGCTGTTCTTGTGGACATATTTGAGGCCAAGCTAATTTTTATTCCCTTGTCTGTGACTTTTTCTACTGCTTCAATGCCTGAAGAATGTCTGCATTCTTGAATTTCAATTATTCCATCAGGAATATGTGTGTAATGTTGAGCACTCTGTTATTAATATCTCCTAGAACATGGTATACTCTTTCAATCTATAAATGTGGTTATTCTTTGTCTTTAGTGAAATTTCCTCATATGACATTTGTGAATACTTTTCCTGTTTCGTGTATTGGATTCTTTTCTTCAGGGACATCAATTTTATTGATGTCATGTGCTTTGGAACTCAAATCTATTATTTTCTAATTCCTCTGCTGCCCTTCTGTTTACAAGCCTTTCTTCTAGCTCAGTAATTTTATTTGCAGCCATGTTTATTTTGTTCCTTGCTATGTCACCTTACTTATTTGTCCTATAATACTGTTTGTCTTCAACTTCCTTAATTCTGGAACCTTCTTGTTGTTCTATCATCTCATCTTTGAGCTCACATTTTTCTGAGTTCATGTTCTCATTAACTTGATTCATAGCACAAAGCACTTCTGAGGAATTTTGTTTTGTTCTTTGGGTTATGCTTTCTTTAAGAGTGGGGGTTTTATCATTCTTTTGCATGCTATGTTCCTTTCTTTTAAGGGTTGACTGGTTTTGTTTGTTTTTATTAGGGAGCGTTGCCTTAGTGTATTTGGATATTTGCCACTGCCCCCCACCCCACCCCATCTTGTTCATACCTGAACAGCTCTACCTGAACCTTCTCTTTGTTCTGATCTAGTGTTGATGAATTCTCCTTGACTCCATTTTCATTGACTCTAACTTGTTTTCCTCCTGTGCTATGGTTTGAGAACATGGTACAGAGTACAATCTACTTTACTGTAGATTGATGGAGGGGGGTAGAAAAGGGAAGGGGAAAGCTCTGTGGAATCTATATGACATGTGTCTGACATAGAACTCTTGGGTGCTGCTCTCTCCTCTGGGATTTGATAGGTGTTTTGAACTATGTTTTAACCCCTCCCTTTAATCAGGACTCATATCTAGTCCAAAAGGTTTTTTTTGGGGGGGGGGGGGAGGGGGGTTCCAATCATTCAACCAATTTTTTTTTTAATTTTTTTCAACATTTTTTATTTATTTTTGGGACAGAGAGAGACAGAGCATGAACGGGGGAGGGGCAGAGAGAGAGGGAGACACAGAATCGGAAACAGGCTCCAGGCTCTGAGCCATCAGCCCAGAGCCTGACGCGGGGCTCAAACTCACGGACCGCGAGATCGTGACCTGGCTGAAGTCGGACGCTTAACCGACTGCGCCACCCAGGCGCCCCTCATTCAACCAATTTTTACTGAGTACTGATTCTTTAGTAGGTACTATTCTAATCAAGACACTGGAAATATAGCTGTGTGAACAAATTATATATATATATATATATATATATATATATATATATACCATTTCTCATGAGTTTGTATTCATTGTGGTATCTTTACTGGTACAATGTAGCATTCAAAAGAAGCACCTATTTCTGCCTAATAGCCATTCCAACTTCTCCTCAGTCAAAAGACAGGGGAGGGGGCAAATAAGGGTAATCATTCAGTTTAATTCAGTCTAGATTTGAGGGCAATAATGAAGTCTTAAGATTCATCAATTCAGCAGTAAAGCTTCAGAGGGGCAGGGAGGCAAGTCAGGGTCAGAAGCTGTATTCTGTCATTCCAGACTCTTTTCTTTCCTTGGTCAACATTTTGTATGTGTATGTACATGCTCATGTTTTGTTTGGGTGTCCACAATATTAAGTTGCACTCCTTGCCTTATTTGGTTGGGGGGAGGAAGCTAGCGTTTCTTGTTGGCATTCACTTTTTTAGTTGTAAGACAGAGAAGATCCTATGAATTTGCTTTCACTCCATCACCTTTAGCTAAAGGCCTCAATTAGTCCTTTTAACTCTAACTAAACATCCTACCTATGGTCTGCAAATAGGGACTTTGGAAATTAATCAAGTACTTTAACACACACATAAGAAAGCAGAAAGCTGAAGGGTTTTGTTGGCTTGTGTGCTGGGTTCTCTTCACTGAAAAACATTCCAAGGACTACTTCTAAGAAGTCATTTAGTCTTATCCCTGGACACTGAAAAGTAGATTCCCTCATATCTAAAGAAAGAAATTTTTCAGAAGAGTTCTTCAATTTCATGATACTTTATACTCACAATTGCTTTTGCACAGTCCCATAAGAATTTGCTCTCTCTTGAATACGTCAAACACCTATTCAGATAGTGGCAGGTAGAGACAAATGTGAGAATCAATGCCTACCCCAGATTTCTACCAAGTTATGGGCTTCCAGGTTAGCATTAGAAATGCCAACTCCTAGATCTATTTGCCTAACCTAAGGAGTAAAAGAAATAAGCAAAAACTTGGGTCTTTTATTACGTACAGTAAAAGACTACATATTACCTACAAAAGTCTCCCAAACAAACCACACTTAATTTAGATTATGACAAGGATATTTGATAAATACTGTACTTATAAGGGAATTTTAATGGCACCAGATTGCATCTTCTTGTGTTACTACCATGCCTTTAATGTGATTTCCCCCAACCAGAATTGTAATCTTTCATGCCTTGAAAGCTGGTTACCGTGGAGATGATTATCAGTATTATTATCACCTATTTAGAGGAATTTCTGCAGTGCCAGAAAACAAATAACCATTGAGAATGCCTTACAAACAAATGATGCTCTTTCCTGAAAGTACCTTTACAAACAAATGGCATAGATGTAGAGTGAGTGTGTGTGTGTGTGTGTGTGTGTGTGTGTGATATAGATTTGCTCATAATTAGCATTTGCAAAGGATTTTGTGAACCAGCAGTTGTCTTTGAGCACTCCAAGGGTAAAAATGTTATACAGACAACAGCAGGTTTAAGCATATAGACAGCTTTCCTCTTCCAACAATTGCAAGTGCAAGCCCAAGGTTGTGTTGACTTCTCGGCAGTGATAACATAGCTTCCATCTGCACAGTTTCTTTTTCTTGCTCAGCCTCTTCTTTTTGAGGATTTTCTAGGGGTGCTGGAGTTTAGTTGACAGGTGGTTGTGCAGATTGATTTTTACAAAACAACTGATTGGCCATTAATAGTTCCTAAATATACTGTGACTATTTGATAGTTATTTTGACTTCCTCAGAATTATGCCACAAAGTCTACACTCTGACCTCTATTTGGTCTCCCATTTTTCTGTGAAACTTGTGTTGGTGACTGTATGCAAATAGGGATTTTTAAGTTTTTAAGTTTCAGTGTTTTTCATTAATTATTATGCTGTCCGTTGCTGTTTCAGCAGTTGTCTTTTGTTTTGTTTTGTTTTGTTTTGGCTTGGCTTTGTGGAGAAATTTTTGGTACTACTTTAATATGTACCTGTAAAAATTCCAATGATAAATACTAAACCCTTATTATGATCAAAGAATCAGCAAAACAATAAAAGCCAAGCATTACCCAAAATAGGACAATCAGACCTAATTTCCTCCTTCTAACCCAACAGAATTACGTTTTATGTCATTTTCACATTTGTTGTTAGGTTTTCAAGTGAACTCCCTTTTCTACTTTCATTGCTCACTCACTGTAACTTCCTCCAAGGTAACAGAAATTGTCCATATCTTCCACCATGTTCTCATATTATCCAGCAAAATGCTGGACATAGAATAATAGTTTAACAAACCTTACGCGTCATATAATTTATCCTCCAAGAACTTTCAAAACCTCTTGAGCCATGCTTTCCAACTCAGTGTTCATCTGTTCATGTTCACAATGGCCTTCCAGAAAAAGTATGTAGGAATCTCCTTCTTTAAAACCACATATAGTGACTATGCTGTCCACAGAGCATCTTGAGTCAAGATCAGTTAACTCATTTGGGCTCTATTTTCAATTTCAGTATCACAGACCCAACCTTATGCCTGAAATCACATTGCTTTAAACTAAGGGCAAATATCAAATTCATATGAGTTACCTCACTAAACTCTTTACACTGGTCTGACTGCCACACTGAAAAGCCATTGTAAGAAAATGTTCTGTCATTTGACTAAATATGTTATATTTATGCTGGATGATCTGTTATATTTGTATTTATGCTGAATGATATGTTATGTTTATATTTATGCTGGATGATACATATTTATTTTTCAACATTTTTGGGAGGGAAATGCACTGATATTTTAATTAATTTCTAGCTCAATCTCTTAACTCCAAAGAGTCTAGTACAATATATCCAAATTGATCTTCCAAATGTTGACTTTTCTCCATCTAAGAGAGGTGTACAGAAAAGGATCTACCTAAAAGGCATTAATGTCGCTTACTGGCATATGGCCTTTAACTCACGTATACAGTTTCCTGAAAGAGACACTGAAAATACAGAGAGCTTTTTTCCCCCATTTAATTCAGAGCCCATAAATGGTAGTTTTTCTTAGAACTTAATGTCTGCCCTCTTATTCATTTAGTCAATAAGATGTTTAACTGTCCTTTTAAAACAGCCTTCAGATGAAGTAATAAGCTGTGAGTTGTTTGAAGTATATTCACGTCCAACACTGTTTGGAATTAACCCTTCTGAAACTAGACTTGAAATCTTAATTATCCAGGATATTTCCAACAAGATTCAAAATCAGACCTCTGGCTCTGTACAACAATTCCACTAAATTATTTCACTCTGAATTCTCTTGGATGGATTTTTCAAGGCAAATCATGAGCTTGCTTTAGAATATTCCTCTGTGTCTAATCTTCACTCCTAGAGATGACAGTACTTAGAATTTAGTACTAGCAACCCTTCTCACCCTGAAGCTAAACTGGGAAGAATGAGAACAGAATGTTCTAACCTCATCCATACCACAGGCGGTTATTCAAGGGAAAAAACATATTTCATAGCCTTTTCCTAGATAAACTCGCTTTACAAATAGGGCACAATCTTCTGAAGAATGATGTGGGCTAGCTTTTCTCCAAAAAGTTTCCATGGCTTTACTCCCTCTGCTCTAAGAAAACCCATTTCCTTAACTGCTGGCAATCCAATGCAAACCATTTTATTAAGTGACTACAATTATAACAGCTGGTAATTTTTATAAAGGTCTATTCAGTCTAGAGCAGTGCCTCTTAGAGTGTTTCTGACGAGAAACTCGGGGAAAGGGTTTGAGGTAAGTGAGCTGTTCTCACTGAGTCCTGTTTACCATTCTTTTTGTGGGTTATAGTCATCCTTTATGAAAATTATAAAAGGTGAAGCTGCTTTAAAATGGAGAGTCAAAGTGTTTCCATGAGGAGGTGCTGTTAGAGATGAGCTTCATGAAGGAGGTGTGGAGTAGGGGCACCTGAGTGGCTCGGTTGGTTAAGCATCTGACTCTTGGTTACGGCTCAGGTCATGATCCCATGGTTTGTGGGTATGAGCCCTGCTTTGGGGTCTGCGTGGACAGCGAGGAGCGTGCTTGGGATTCTCTCTTCCCCCTCTCTCTCTGCACCCCCCTTTCTCTCTCAACATAATTAAACATTAAAGATTTTTTAATAAAATAAAAACAAAAGAGGTGTGGAGCAGGGGCATGCAGAGGAGGCTTCCTAGGAATGAAGCCCGAAGGGGAGGAGGGCACACAGCATGTTCAATGTGCCGAAAGGGCAGGGTGGCTGGAGCAGAGGCAGCATGGGGGAGTATCCTGAGAGATGAAACTGCAGAGGTAGGTATGAGACATCATTCAGGGTCTAACAGTCTAGTTAAGAAACAGGAACGTTTAAATTTTATATAACTCCTGGACTGAAAACAATATAATCAGCCCTCCTTGTACAGTGAATATAGTCTAACACTGTATATAGTCTTGTACATAGTCTCACATTGGTAACGTTTGTGAATGTTGGATTAAGATGAATGTTTGAAGTCATAGGACTTCTAGGACACCTAATATTGTGTGATCATGAGTCAATCACTCTCAGGTTCCTCAGCTGTAAAAGAGACTTGCCTAGGGGCGCCTGGGTGGCGCAGTCGGTTAAGCGTCCGACTTCAGCCAGGTCACGATCTCGCGGTCCGGGAGTTCGAGCCCCGCGTCAGGCTCTGGGCTGATGGCTCAGAGCCTGGAGCCTGTTTCCGATTCTGTGTCTCCCTCTCTCTCTGCCCCTCCCCCGTTCATGCTCTGTGTCTCTCTCTGTCCCAAAAATAAATAAATGTTGAAAAAACAATTTAAAAAAAAAAAAAGAGAGACTTGCCTCTCAGGGTGGTCATGAAGAATAAACTGAAGACAGTAAATGGTACAGTGCCTGCTAAGAGCTATTTAAAAATTGGGAGGAATACGCAGTACAGAAAAAAGCAAACAAAGAACAAAAAACAGAAACAAAATCATAAATACAGAGAACAGACTGATGGTTGCCAGGGACGAGGGGGTCGGGGGGAAGGGTGAAAAAGGTGAAGGGGATTAAGAGGTATAAGTCTTGGGGCACTTGGCCGGCTCAGTTAGTAGACCGTGTGACTCTTGATCTCAGGATCAGGAGTTCAAGTGCCACAATGGGTGCAGGGATCACTTAAACAAAAAGAGGTACAAACTTCCAGTTATAAAATAAGTAGGTCATGGGGATGAAAAGTATAGCACAGGGAATGTAGTCAATAATATTGCAATAACATTGTATGCTAACAAATGGTAAATACACTTACTGTGGTGAACATTAGCAAATACATAGAATTGTCAAATCAGTATACTGTACACCTGAAACTAACATAACATTGCGTACCAACTACACTTCAATTAAAAAAAAAAAAAAGGATGTGCAACACAGCCGTTTGATGTGGGCAAGAAGGGACCCTTCTTCTAGACCCTTCTGGAACCCAGAGTGTAGAGAGCCCCAGGTTGGTCCTCCAGTAGCTACACTTCCAAGGGATGAAGAGTCCACAAGAGCAAGAGAACATATTCATCTGGAGGCTGCACCTGACTGTGCATTCTAGACCAGGCCCTGGGCACCTGAGACCCAGGGTTCCCTGTCAAAATGACCCCAAGTTGATTCATGTCTGAAGATTTTTTCCCCAAGTCTGACCACCTAAAGGCTGGTGCATACCCCATAGCCAAAGAGTGGCTAAGGAGCAGGTTTGGGGGACTGGTGAATAAAGCCTGGACATGCAGGCTGGGACATCCTCATGTGTGGGTGTAAATCGTACGATGTACATTGTTGCTGCAGAAGAGGGGCACAGGGCAGGCCCGGGAGCGTACTCCCCCACCCTCCTAGCTTCTGTTGCAGAACCCCAAGAGTCTGAGAATTCTCAATTTAAATCTGGGTTTCTTGGTCATTTATGAATATCTATTTGTTAAAATATCAGAATAGAAAATACATATTTTTAAGTTTGTATTTTCATTATAACTCTTAACAATTTGGGCATAGAGTATTTAGACTTGCATTTGTAGTCTGAACCTGGGCTCTACAAATGTTACAGGCAGGTCTAATCCTACAAGTTATATAATTCTGTATAATATCATACAGAATTCCATTTCATTTAAACCATCTTAAAATGTATGGATTGCCTATTTATGAAAATCACATTAGGTTAACCATGAAATTCCATTATCTGCAGAAAGACTGGAAAAGGCCCAAGGGAAAAACAAGTTCAAAGAAAGTCCATCTAGTGACCTCTTTCCCTCTCTATGTAAGCATTAATGCTATGCAAATATTGGATTTATGTTTTATGAAATGGTACATCTATACATGGAGGTGAAGGAGAAGAAGGCATGGGAGCTGATGATTTTTATTATTAACAAAAGGTCAGTTCTCTCTGTGTGACATTTATTTGGGCTCCTCAAAGGTAGAGTCTTGAATTAGGAACTAAGCATTTCCAATTGAGTGAAGGGTGTTTGTCTGCTCTGAAGTTCTCTTACTGTCACTGTTCTGCCAATCATTTAGCAAGAAAACAGACACTGTTTTATGTTATCTTTCCTACTACAAAAATACATGGGTTATTTAAACTTAACTCAGAAATGTATGTCTTTTCTTCCCAACCCAACTGTAAGCTCTCTGAAGAACAAACTGGCTTCTATAGTTTTCTGTATCCCCTCACTCTCTTCCCTAAGGACTGTTCAATAGATATTTATACTTTCCTGATTCATTTGGTCATTTAGCAAATATTTACTGGATTCCTACTGTGTGTTGGGCTCTGTGTCTAGCATGGGATACAGGATAGAACAGGATGCTGACTGAAAGAAAAATACCTGGCACATTATAGGCACTCAGTACGTGAGTAACTGAGTGAAGGAATGAATGAACAAATGAATGAATGAATGCATTCTGTACCCCAGAGCTAAGGAATAATACCAAGAAAAATGGAATAACCATTTATCTTAGGCCAAAAGTCATCAAGGTGAAAGATGTCAGTCTATGGAATATCTGTGGTTCAAGGAAATGGAAAACTGGGAAAACCAAGACGAGTCCTATTCTTTGTCCCTCTGGGCCATCTCTGTGGCCATGTAGTATATGTCTCTGAAATCCTGCAGAGACTTAAAGCCTTTCATTGCAACCAAATCTTCTATATAAAGAATTTAACCAACTCTAATACCCCAACTCTCACTTTTCCCAGATTTAGGAAGGAAGTATCTTAGGTGATGTCAGTGTGAGTTTTTAATGAGATTTGAAATACTGACATGTGGTGACTGACTTTAATCACAAATTTGCTTCATAAAAAGCAGTAAAAGCACCACAGAATTATATTACCTCATGACATTTTGCTATACGTGATACACTATTGAAGTCATAGCTTATTTTTCTTTTCTTTTTACAATAATGTATGAAAAACATATTACCAAGGTAGAAGTTGATCTCTCCTGTAAAGCTCCCTACCTTCTTAATGTGCAGAGCACCAGCTGATTTCAAGTAGCTTCACTGCTTTATGAAAGAGACCCATATTTGGCCATCAATAAACCAAAATGAAATCCTTTCATGAAGGAAAAGGGAAACCAACATTCAAATAGAGAAATTTAATAACAAGACAACCAGGGTGTTCAAAGGTTTTTTTTGAAAGGACATGCATTATTCATACCATAAAATCTCAAACCAAAGGTGGGATGTATGAGTTATCAATAATATTATGAGTCTTAAAATTATCATCTCTTTGTCTAAAGGGAGAATCAAAGCAGCATCATTCACCCTCCTCTAGGACCACAAGCTCATCAATGTCACTGAAAGGCAGGAATGAGGACATCAAGAGGAAAGAAACCGTCCTGGAAACATTAATGTATTTTCTTTTTCAAGCAGAGAAAGAAGCATTGAGACATTTCCAGCTAAGGCACAGAAGGGCCGTTCCATCACTCGCTGGGAAATATACCCAGACATTTGGCAAGTTCTAGAAACAGTTCAAAATGAAGACATGGAGAGAGATTCTTCTACTACATCTGGAAACATTTCCAAATCTCTCCCTCAATTATTGTAAGGCAGTCTTGGTCCATAAACTTTCTTTCTTTTTTTTAATGTTTATTTATTTTTGAGAGAGAGACAGAGTGTGACCAGGGGGAGGGTCAAAGAGAGAAGGAGACACAGAATCCGAAGCAAGCTCCAGGCTCTGAGCTGTCAGCACAGAGCCCAACTCAGGGCTCAAACCCATGAACCATGAAAACATGACCTGAGCCAAAATTAGACACTTAACCGACTGAGTCACCTAGACGCCTCAGTCCATAAACTTTCTAATGCTCAGATGGCAAAATGTCTAGAAGACACATAGCCATTATCTTTTATTTTTTTATGTGTATTTTTGAGAGAGAGAGACAGAGCACGAGCAGGGGAGGGACACAGAGAGAGGCAGACACAGAATCAGAAGCAGGTTCCAGGCTCTGAGCTGTCAGCAGCACAGAGCCCGACGCAGGGCTCGAACTCACAAGCCGTGAGATCATGACCTGAGCTGATGTCAGATGTTTAACCGACTAAGCCACCCAGGCGCCCCATAAGACACATAGACATTTTAAAGCATATATGTGCAAGAGATAGGGAGTTAATGAGAGTAAAACTGATTCTGGCTAAACTAACCTGAGAACTAACTGAGCCTGAGGTAACCCCACTGCATTGCGCTAACTCTATTTAGTCATATTATATATAAGATATTTTCACATAGTTTTCACTTTCTACTCATGCTGAAGTGCTGGGAAACTACCTCTATGTGGAGAAGGAGTAACATCCACTTGTCATATTATGTGTGCTTAAAATTCCTAGCAATGTTGCCAAATAACAATGTCATCGATGCTGCCTTGTCAAGTACAAATGTCTAATACTGTAAGAAGGAATGAAGGAGGGAGGGAAGGAGAGGGGAGGGAGGGAAGGAAGGAAGGAAGGAAGGAAGGAAGGAAGGGAGAGAGGGAGGGAAGAAGGAAGGACGATAGATGTCGTGTGTGACCTTTCATCTGGCATAAATAAGAGACAAAGTCCAAATCTCCAGAAAAGAAAAAAAGTCAGGTCGAATTTGCCATTTGCAATTTTGTTTGCTTTACTGCATCCTTTGACTGTTTTTGTTCATCAGTTCATACAAACAGTTTATACTTGGTCATTCCACTAAACTCTTTGTAGTCATCCAGAAAGAATCAAACATAATTACTACTGCTCCTGCTCTCATGTGTTTGCCCTTCCCAGAAAGTACAGGGAAAAGAAGGGTGAATTACAGATGAAGAACTTCACCTCAAAAACCAAAGAGAAAAGACTCAGATTTTGCAAATACAATATACTCCTTCCTCTACTAAATGCAGAGCTCAAACCCTCACTCTGCTCTTTTACATGTCCATATACATGCCACATCGGTGAAATCTATCTTCATTGTACCCTCATTCCCCACTTTTGGTGCACACACACCTATATTTTTAATCAAGAGGCTGGCGGTCGTGTACATCCATTTGGCAATGTTAGAAATGATGGCTGGGATTCAGTGGCTTCCTCCATCATGACCAAAAATGTTTTCCATTTAATTCACAATATAATAGAGTTTTGCATTTATGTTTTTGTCTCCTCAAAGCACTTTGCCACCATTAATGAACTAATCAGCCTATGCTATTTTATGGTCTGTCTCATTAAAATGAAGCTGATTTCCTCTGTGGCAGTCACTTATCTAATGTTGTTTTCGTCTAGCAAACACTGCACTTAACTAATGTAAATTCATTTTTAAATTGTGTGCGCACATAGAAAATTTTCCCAGAATATATTTTTAATTCTACATCCTTACATAACATTACAGGGAGCATTTTAAACTAGAAGGCACATAAGCTCCTCAGTGTAGTCTTCTCTAAGTACTTGCAAATTACTTATAAAAACCCCCTCAAGTAACTGCCACTGACGGAAATTGCTCTGTGAACCCTATTACTATTTAATTATTCGTATACTATTAAATGATTGGCTTACCGATAAAATAGGCTTACTCAATAAGCGCACAAGGAAAAGCTGCAGTTGGCAAAGAAACTCTCTTAATTCTGCACGGTTTAACTCTGCTGTCTCTGTTATAGCTGGACCACTTGCACAAGTGCTCCATGGCTCATTCCTAGGAATTTGACCTCAAGTGGGAAGGAAATGTCTCTCTACAAAGAAGCGTAGGCACACTTCCAAATTTAGACAGAGATGGGATCCTAGAGATCCTAGGTTGAACAATCATTGGTTGGTCACCTCCCAACTTCTACTTCCCACTCTTTTGGTAAGAGCCTTCTAATTCCTGTCTGAGGAACCACCATATTCTTCCATTTTTAGCATTGTGCTTAGAATAGAGTTGAGCCTACCCCCAACTCAAGGAAAGGACTTCTGGCCCTCCTGATTGGTTTGGGGATGGATACGTGACACAGGACTAAGCCAACATAGCCCATCACATTCTCTTTGCCACGGGGATTAACAGAGTAGACATTTCATCTTTGTTAGATGAGTGAGGTTGGACTTTTCCTGGGAATTCTGATGTAGACTCTCTTTTCCCTCGGATGGTATAGTGCGATGATGTGAGACTTAATAGCTAGTAAAGTCATTCACATCCTTACGAGAAGAGCCCAGGATGTCTTGGGGAGGCCACCATGTGGAATCTGAGGATAACTTCACCAAAAACTGGATAGTGATATAGGCAACCCAGGATCTTGCTGATATTGAATCTGCTAGATAGGGAACAGGCTGTAACAAAAAGACTCCACAATACAGTAGCTCAAAAACATAGAATTTTTGTTTGAAATTCTTTACCTTCCACATGTGCATATGTGGGTGAATGGCCAACACTGGTAGGCAGTTCTGGGGCTGTGGCTCTTTTAGGAATGTAGGATCTTCCTCACTTGTCGTTCTGTCCCCCTAGAGTATTGTTTTCACGTTGCAAGGTAAAAGCTGCTTCACTGCCCTCCCATCACATCCGTGTTTCAATTGCAAGAAAAAGAATGGAAGAATGGAGGATGTGAAGCTTATATTAAGGCACAGCTTATCAACTTTAGCTCTACTGACATCTGGGAACTGATAATTCTTTACTGTTGAGGGCTGTCCTATACGTTATAGGATGTGTAATAAAATCCCCGGCCTCTACCCACTCAATGCCCGTATCACCTCACCTCCAAATTATGGCCATCAAAAATGTCTTCAGACATTTCCAAATATCGGAGGGATAAAACAGCCCCCCATTGAGAACGACCATCTTAAGGATACGCTGTGGAGTTTACACTCACCACATCTATTTACTTCCAATAGCCAGAAGTCAGGTATTTGGTCATACTGAGTTGCAAGAGAGTTTGGGAGAAATATTTCCAACTGGATGAGCTGGTGCCCAGGTAAAACTTCAGGAATTCTATTGCTAACAAGTAAGGGGAAATGGATTTTGGGGGACAATTAACAATCTTTGCCACCCAGCCCTACTTCTGGACTTTTCCATCACATAAGTCAATAAGTTACCTTTACAATTTACACCATTTTGAAATGGGTTTTAAGTCACTTTAAATTCAGAACCCTAAGTGATACAAGCATTACTTTCCTCATCCAATATCTAAGTTGAAATTTGGTGATTATCCAGAGAAAAAAAGGATAAAAGGAATAATGCTCCAAGTTACTCAGAAGCCAGGTACTGGTTCAGAGGGATTGAACAAAACAGCTGAAATGAGGCTACTTCTTATTAAGAGAAGTCTTTGGCTAAAATGGAAAGGCCATAGTCACAAGGGCCCATGGTCACTGTGGTAGTTAGGAAAGAAGAGAGTATAATTACACAAAATTTTCCAAATGAAAACTGCAGGCATCTTGCATTATCTGGCTTTGAACTGCTGCTCTCTAGTTCTCATTGTAAATACAAAAAGCCTTCAGTGGCTCTTTGATATCTCACACAAAAGGATCATTGCTTACAGCCAGCTGTTTTGCAATTATATTTCCATGAAGTTGGCATAATTTGACATTAGGACTGCCTAAGGGAAGAAGGGGGTGACGATGCACCAGGGTGTTGAAGTGGAGTACAGAATAGTAATGGAAGGAGCTTCTGTGTTACACGTCTCCCCAATGTGCGTCTTGAAGCCAACAGTTCTGAATTCAAAACACATTTGCCCACAAGAATATTGTTTTCGTGTTATTCGCTTACCACAGAAGTTCTCCGATACTGGAAAAGAAAGAAATTAGTATTTTGCAAAACTACAAAAGAAAATGCTGCAGGGCAGAGAAAGGTTTGTCTGAAGGTTCTGACCAAGAAAATCATCAGTAAAATCTTCAGGGAAGAGGTGATTTTTAAACCAAACTTAAGATGGGAAGAGAAAGAAAGGGCATTTCAGGCTAAAGGACAGCCAGTTCAAAGACATGGCATTTTAAATTCTCTGTGAGGAATAGTGAGTATTGACCATGAGTACAGCATAGAGCTTGTGGAAATAATAAGTTAGGATGGGGCTGTGAAGGTCATGACAGAGTTTGGATTTTTTTAGTTGCCAAGCCATGAAAGATTTTTAACAGGGGAATGGTGTGATCAAATATACTTTTAACAATTATATGAATACTGTGAAAATCAGGGCAAGATTACAAGAGACATTGGATTTCTGATCTTGAGATGTGACAACAAATTGGAAAGAGGGAACCAAACAGAGAGACAATGTGAGGTAAATTGGCAGGATATGGTGGCTAACTGTTCATACGGAGTAGAGAAAAAGGAATCAGAGACAGCCACAAATTCTCTAACTTTTTGGTCCACGAGTCTGGAATCATAGTACAAGAACAGGCTTAGAGGGAAGGTAATGAGCCCAGCAGGTGTCTGTCTGAAGGATAAGAGAAGAGCTGAGGTGGTTATGGCCGTATAGTACAGCATATAGGCTGCAATTAACATTTCTGCAAAGCTTGTCCACCATGTCCTCATAATTGAAAGAAAGCCACTTGTTGAATTTTATACTTGTTTCCAAAGTCTTCCTCCAAGACTACTCTATATCCTTTTTGGGGAACATACCTCTACATGCTAAAACTATGCCAGTGACACCAGTGTTGGTGAAGACATTGCATTCCAGTGCCAGAATCTGTGGCCAGAAACCTCGCTTAAAAAGAGGTAGCAAAAATACTGGAAGCATAAGATTGCACTGTAGGATGTCTGAGATGAGCCGTCTAGAGAAAAATCCTATTCAATGTGTGTTACAATAATATCAAATGTGATTAAACTCATAAAATATGTTCTCAAAAGTCTTGGGGGTAAATGGAAAGAAAAGAGGGGAAAAAAAGAAGGATCAGCTCATGCTCAGAGAGGAAAAACAGCGGGAACAGGGGAAAGTTTAATGGGAAGTATGCTATCTTAGTCTGCTCAAACTGCTGAAACAGAAAGGGCACCAAGTCAGAATACCATAGGTTGGGTCGCTGAAACAACAAACATTTATTTCTCACAGTTTTGGAGGCTGGAAGTCTGAGAATAGGGTCAAGCATGGCCAAGTTCTTGGTGGGGGCTCATTTCCGAGTTTACAACTCTCTTCTCATTGTATCCTCATATGGCACTTAGTCCATAAAAAGTGCCTTAACAATGTCAACTAAGATGGTATTGAGAATTATCTGGAAGAGAAAGAACTTCTAGGGTTTCCTTTGTAAAAAATTTTTTTAACATTTATTAATTTTTGAGAGACAGAGCATGAGCAGGGGAGGGGCAGAGAGAGAGAGAGAGAGAGGAGACACAGAATCTGAAGCAGGCTCCAGGCTCTGATCTGTCAGCACAGAGCCCGACATGGGGCTGGAACTCACAGACTGTGAGATCATGACCTGGGCTGAAGTTGGACGCTTAACCGACTGAGCCACCCAGGTGCCTCTGGGGTTTCCTTTTGATTGCCATACCCAACCTGCCCATTTCTACCCCCTCAATAGATAAATTCATCAAAGCAACCAAGCCTTGGTACAGTATGGTGGATGGTAGAGAAGGACAGTAGTTGGAACAGCAGTAAAACAGGGGCATTTATGTGTCGTCGTCATCATCTTTCTTAACTCCTTGACCAGAAGAGGATGGGAGATTCAGTATATCCAGGGTGTAGCAGACGGAGGTGAGTAGGGTGGGATGCAACGCCTGAAGGACTCCTACCAATTAATGTAAATAGTCTTGCACTCAAAATTAATGCCCAAATAGGGACAAAAAGAAGAAAAAGATTGGCACCAGGCCATAGGCTGTTGACCCCATGAATTATATTCAGAAGTGGCTGCCCCACTGGCAGAGCTGCGAATTCAGAGTTGTTCATGAGCTGGAAAGGACAAAATGATCACAAAACCAATCAAAGAAGATCCATACCCTGAAAATGGCTACTGAGACCATCCTGGGATGCTCTGCCCACCTTTCATAGGAGTCAGTGCTTCCAAGTCTCCACTGTCTTGGTGGTGAGGTTCAATAAACAACTTAGCAGACTGTATCACTGTAGGTTTAACACAAGGATTTCCTATCCCTCACTCTGGATAGGACAGATCGAAAAAAGGAAAGAAGGAGTTCTAAGTCTCGGTGGAAATCAGAAAGAAGAAATAGGACTATAAAATTCTCTCATGGTAGAAAGGAGTTAACAGAAAAACTACCAGAGGAGGTGTAGACTCCCACCCCCCCAACCCCCCACCCCCCCCACCCCCACCTCCAGGTAATACCTGTAACTATTACTCCGTCCCCAACAAGAGCAACGAATCTCAAAGCTGCGGGCTTTCTTTTCCCTATTTCCTCATTTTCAGCAGCATAAGGAAAGTAAGATACTTCATACGCCTAAGTGTATCAACATTAGCTGACCTCACTACCTGGAAAGAAAGCTCCATAAATCACAGTTTTGACTCACACTATCCTAGAGCCTCCATAAATAGTTTCCACTGACAACTCTCAAGTTTAACTTTTCAGCTCTGTGTAATTTGATCTATTGGCTTCAGGAGTAGGAGGAAACCGCAAGGGATGTTGTATTAGTTCCCTCATCTCACACCTCAAGACCACCTCATAGAGGTGGTCATGAAAGAAACTCTCCCTGTGCTTTCACCACACATGTGATTAAATTCTAATAG
This sequence comes from Prionailurus viverrinus, assembly GCF_022837055.1. Taxonomy (NCBI): domain Eukaryota; kingdom Metazoa; phylum Chordata; class Mammalia; order Carnivora; family Felidae; genus Prionailurus; species Prionailurus viverrinus. The sequence continues at coordinate 99,992,243 of NC_062567.1, forward strand.
ACCAGTTGCTCAGAGTGGGTATGCTTCCTTCGAGAAATAAATCTGGCACGTGGGGCAGCTCGGCTTACTTCTGCAGCAAGTAGGGTGATGGTCGACACCAAGTTAGCAAGGCTGGCGAAGACTCTGACACCTAAATACTGACGTAGATGTCAGCCCTTCCACAAAACTATAATAAGAATTAAGAGGCGTTGGGCACATAGTTGAAGCACTTTCCACACAGAGATTTAATTTAATGTTCACAACTCTGTGAACCAGGTACCATCATTCCCACCACTTTACATTGAACAAAATATGACACCGAGAGGCTAAATAACTTGTCCAAGACCATACAGCCAGTAGCAAGGCCAAGATTCAAGTCAGTCTGGCTCCAGAGTTTGTACCTGTAAACATGACACTGAATTGTCTCTCCAACACATCACAAAGCAGCACATTCTAAGTTGGAAGACCCTGGTTTGAGTTCTCAGGGGGCAAACAAATCAGCCTTCAGGAGCCCCAGTCTCTTTACTGGGATTGTTGTAAGGCTTAAAGGAGATGATATAATTTTTAAATATATATGTATAATCTTAAAGTGCTTTACAAACGTAAATGAACATTATCATATTAAACTTTGTGATGTATCTTACTTTAAAAATCATTCTCAGCTAGTATTTCATCCATTTTCAACCAAATTTACCATGGATTCTAAAACAGTCATACCTAAATAAGCAATCTTCTGATTATATGCTCTAGGTTAACCTTTTTTTTTTTTTTTTAAATGAAAAAGACTTAAACTTTTTGAAGGCTTTTGCTTTGAACAACAGAGTAATCCTTTTTAGGTGCTTGGAAAAAATATGAATTTTCCCCCAAGAGATCACTTCTTAGACCTATTTAAATTTGAGTCTTATCCTCAAACCTTCCTAGATAAACAATAGAATCCTCTCTACAACTTTGGTTGTTGTGTTAGTCTTTTACCGCTGCCATGATAAACCACAACAAACTTCATTTAAAAAGTGACATATTATTATTATATATATTATTATATATATCATATATAATAATATATATAATATTCCAAATATATATATTTAATATATATTTAATATATATTAAATATATTTAATATATTAATAATTATTTAATAATTTAATTCATTATTGAGAATTATTTAAAATAATTATTTAATAATTTAATATAATAAATAAAATATATTTTATATGTTAATATATATAAATATTCCAAATATATATAATATATATATACATATATTATTATATATAAAAAGTGACATATTATTATTATCTTATAATTCTATAAGTTACAGGCCTGACACAGACCTCACTGGGATAAACCCAAAATGTCAGTAGGGTTGCATTCCTTTCTGGAGGCTCCAGGCAAGAACCCATTTCCTGGCCTTTTCCAGCTTCTAGAGGCCACCTGCATTCCATAGCTTATGACCCCTCCTCCATCTGCAAAGCGAGTTATGTCACACACCTCTGACCCTTGAATCTCTTTCTGACCACAACCAGGAAAGGTTCTCTGCTTTTAAGGACTCGTGTGATTAGATTGGGCCCTCCTAGATAATCTAGGATAATCTTCTCATCTCAAGATCCTTAGCATTAACCACATTTGCCAAGTCCCTTTTGCCATCTGAGGTAAATGTTCCCAGGCTCTGAGGATCAGGATGTGGCCATCTTTTGAAGGAGCTATTAGGCCTGCCTATCATAATGGGTGAATTTTAACAAAATAAAACCCCAGTTTCGTATATTAAAAAAACTTGTCAACATGTAAAAGTTTGAAAGTGATTTCATTACAGTGTCCTGAAAAACCTCTAAGTTGTAACAGCTATTATGACAGAAAAGAGATAGAGTTCAGTTAGGCTGACTTCCGATGAAAAGAAAGCCTGACAAGTGGCGAGTGAAGGATAGCAATGCCACACCTATAACAAAACCAAATGACAGACCTCCAAATTATCCAAAACGAGGTGATGAATCTGCACTCATTGTACCTGCAGTTTATTATTACGAATGAAAAACCTTCTTTCTGATCCCAGTCTATCATTTTCCAGAACTGCAAGCTGACAGTCACATATTATTAGAGACTAAATCGACATCAGAAAAGAGACTTTCCTTTCTACCAAAGTTAGAAAAGTAAAGAGGCCCTACCAGTTTTTCAAAGATAAATTAAACAAGTGAAGTGTCCCAAGTCCTGCACGTGTTTCAGTGGTAACAGGGATTATCTAAACGGCGTTGAAGGAAGGTTTGCATTATTGATGAAAGATGGTCCTGAGTTCCATGAGTGCTTGTTTTGGGGGACAGAATAAAGCGGTGCAGCCACAGAGATATGAAATCCCTGAGGACAGTAGCCCAGTTTTGTAGCTTGCATATTTTTCTATGCCATTTCCATGTTTACAAAAACCTAATGGACATTTGGATGTCACACATGGTGTCCAGCAGTTGTACTCGAAAAAAGCAATAGCAGCATCAGTGAATCTCCTTACAGCCTATTTTATCATTTCCATAAAACCATGTCTTGTTGTGTCATGACCAGAACTTCTAAGCCACCAAGAAACTCCGAATCACAAGGATTTGCTTTGTGGAACAGCCCCTAAAACAGAACAAATTTAATTATAAACAGTCCTACTCTGCAGGACAGGTGATCCTTACTGCAAAAAAATATGTGCATCTTTAAAGTATGGGTGTGACTCATAGTTAGGTGACTCATGGCCTTCCCTTTAGAAGACTCATTCATAGTTAGGGAGATAGGAGCAAGGTCTAGATCCCAGAAGAAGTGACTAATGAGTTAATCAAGAGATTAGGACCATCTCCAAAGGGACCAGAATTCAGGACAGGATTTTCGTGCGATGAAAGAATCAGAGGACACTTAAGAAATCAAGCCAATCAAGGAGTGAATGGCAATGGAGAAGACTGGAGAAAATGGAGCTGCACTGGAAGACCTCACATGGCTGAACCAAGAAGATCATCAAACGTGTCCACCTTGAATACATAAGGCATCAGACTTAGTCAAGATTTATCCAGGCACAAAAGGTGATAAAGAAGATCTCTAACAACCTATGGAATGTGAGAAAATATTTGCAAACTATACACTAGATAAGGGCTAATATCCAAAATATTTAAGGAACTCATACATCTTAATAGCAAAATAATAATTATCTGATTAGAAATGGACACAGAACATAAATGAACGTTTTTCAAGAGAAGACATGCAAATGGCCAACAGGTACGTGAAAAGATGCTCAACTTTATTAATCATCAGGGAGATGCAAATCAAAGCCATACTGAGAGATCACCTCAAACCTCTTAGAAACGCTATTACCAAAAAGATAAAAGATAATAAGTGCTCGCTAGGATGTGGAGAAAAGGGAACCTTTGTGCCCTGTTGGTGGGAATGGAAACTGGTACAGCCACTATGGAAATAGCATGGAGATTCCTTAAAAAATTAAAAATTGAACTACCATAAGATCCAGCAATCACATTTCTGGACATACACTTAAGGGAAATGATATCACTGTCTCAAAGAGAAACCTACATACCCACATTCACCGCAACATTGTTCACAATAGCCAAGATGTGGAAACAACCCAAGTGTCCACTGATGGATGAATAAAGAAGATGTAGCATGAATATATACAATGTATACATTTATATAAAAAGAAAATGTTTTAAATATTACCAATTCTAATTATTTTTTTTTCTTTTTTTGAGAGAGAGAGAGAGAGAGAGGGAACCCACATGCAGAGAAGGCACATGGGGAGACAGAATCTTAAGCAGGCTCCATGCTCAGCACAGAGCCCAATGCGGGCCTCGAGCCCACAACCCTGGGATCATGACCTGAGCTGAAACCAAGAGTTGGATGCTCAACCAACTGAGCCACCCAGGCACCCCATTAATTCTAAGTATTATTAATATTATTCTAAATAATATCCTAAAATAAAAATATTATAAATATAAATATATAATATTATTTAGCCATAAAAAAAGAAGGAAATCCTGCCATTTGCAACCACATTGACGGACCTTGAGGCATTATGTTAACTGAAAAAAGTCAGACAGCAAGACAAATCCTGCATTACCTCACTTATATATGGAACCTATTTTTTTTTTAATCAAAACCTATAGGAAACAGAGAGTGGAATGGTGGTTGCCGAGCTACGGGGTGAGGGAAATGAGGACATGTTGGTCAAAGGCTACAAATTTATAAGATGAGTAAGTTCTGGAGATCTAGTATACAGCATGGTAACTACAGCTGGCAATGCTGTATTGTATAACTGAAAAATTCTAGAGTAAAATTTAAATGTTCTCACTGCAAAAAAATAAATATATCGTAATTATGTGAGGTGACAGATGCGTTAACTAACCTTATTGTGGTGATCACTTCACAATACGTAAGTATATGAAATCGTCACATTGCACATCTTAAACTTACACGGTGTTATGTGTCAATTACATCTCAATAAAGCTGGACGGGATGGTACAGGGGTGGAGATAAGACCTCTGAGTTACTGCCAGCCTTGATTTTGATTAAGATGGAAATTCTGTCCGCAAAGTAAGTTGCTTTGGTACCTGTATCAGGATTGATCTGCACAGGCAAAGGCTAACTCTACCCATTGATGGTGGCCCCAAACCTGTTCCGCTTCTAGCCCTCTGCCCTTCCTTGTAAGTATCATGACATTATGGAATATCTCTGAATCACTGTCAGAATTGGCAGCTTCTGCTTAGGAAAGTGACAGGTCAGCAGTGACCTCTCTGACCTCCCAGCTACCTCTCTCCCCCTTGCTTTATTCTTGTTCCACAAACATGCAGAAGGATGTGCACCTCGGAGCCTTTGTTTCTGCTCCTGCTGACTGATGCAAGCTTCCACCACACTGTCAAGTGACTTGTTCCTTCCTGTCATTTGATTCTCAGCTCAAACCTGGCCTCCACAATGAGGACTCTGCTGAGCACCCTTTCCAAATTACCTTGTTCTCCCTAAGGCACTAATCACATCACATGAGAACTTGTCTCTGAAGCTGAAATTATCTTGTTGCGTTTTTAATTTGCTTACTCAAACGGCAGATGCAGAGGAATTTTCTTGTCATGTACTGTGCTAAATGAATAAATACATGGTCATTGAGCATCTCCTGAGAAAAGCTATACCTTTAGTTGGGTTTATAGAGTTTCAACACACGAACATTAAGAGGTATAAACACTGATTTATGGGTATTTAGCATTTGGGCATTTAGTCAGTGCCAAAAAGCAACTGAAGACTTGACCAGCTCTGTAAATGTAAAGGGGCTTTGGGTGGGGGAACCAGGGAACTTCAAAACCACACAAGGTGTCTAAACCAAAAATCCATATTGGCTGTGAACAGCAAGATGGATTATCAGTGGAAAAAAAGGCTCCTCCTTCATTTACAAGTATTTACACTAGACTGTTTAATTAACCAGCTATTTAGTTGAGGGAGTTGGGTCCTCATCTCTAGGTGTGTTTTTTAATGATATTCTTCATTATGGAGCACCTGGATAGCTCAGTCTGTTAAGCACCCAACTCTTGATCTGAATTCAAGCCCTGCATTGGGCTCTGCGTGAAACCTACTTAAAATGAAATAGGGGTGCCTGGGTGGCTCAGTTTGTTAAGCAGCCGACTTCAGCTCAGGTCATGATCTCACAGCTCGTGGGTTTGAGCCCCACATCTGGCTCTGTGCTGACAGCTCAGAGCCTGGAGCCTGCTTGGGATTCTGTGTCTCCCTCTCTCTGCCCCTCCCCCACTCTCTGTGTCTCAAAAATAAACATTAAAAAACGTTTTAATAAAAATTTATATATATATGATATATATAGATATATATGTATATATATTCTTCATTATGATGAAAAATCTTCATTACAAACCGCTTGAGTGCATGTAGCACTCAAACCAAAACCAAACACCCCAAGCCACACATATCCAAGTAATGTAGGCATTTAGGACAATGGGAGGTGACCACACTAAGGGTACGAAGATCCAGATCACAAGGCCTACGTAAATTCCACTTATTCATTCAGCAAAAATCGAATAGCGCCAGGCACCGTTTAGTAAATACTGAGAGAATACCGCAAAGTTCTGTCCTCTGGGAGTTCCGTTCTACTGGGGGACAGGAGGAGGAAGATGAAAGCAACTTGTTCTGGCCCCACTGGCCCCGCTAGAAAAGTCGTCTTCACACGGCCCAGGGGTCTGGCCGGCTCACGCGGCCACCACCGCAGCCACAGCCTGTGGCCGCACTAGTGCCAGCGTCTCCAACTCTCGCGTTGTTTGGGACCCGCTGCGTGGGACCAGGGTCGCCGCCGCACGGACCTGCTGCGCAAGATCACCTGCCGCCAGATCACCGCCTGGAGGTGAAGGCGGAGGATGGAAGAGATGCGCCTGCCGGTGGGAAGGCTGAGAATGAGGAAAATGGGGAGCAGGACGCCATCAATAAGGTAGATGGAGAAAAGGCAGAAGACAAGAAAAGGAGGAGGAAGAGGAAGACGATGGTAAGGAAGAGGATGGAGACGAAGATGAGGAGGCGGAGGCGGCTCCAGGCAAACAGGCAACTGAAGATGGGGAGAGATGGGGCGCCTGGGTGGCTCAGTCAGTTGAGCGACTGACTTTGGCTCAGGTCATGATCTCACGGTCCGTGAGTTCGAGCCCCACGTCGGGCTCTGTGCTGACAGCTCGGAGCCTGGAGCCTGCTTAGGATTCTGTGTCTCCCTCTCTCTCTGACCCTCCCCCGTTCACGCTGTGTCTCTTAAACATTAAAAAAAAAAAAATTTGAAGATGGGGAGAGAGATGATGTTGACACCAAGAAGCAGAAAGCTGACGAGGATGACCAGACACCATAAAAGGAAAAGCTGAACTTTAAAACAAACAAAAAGTCCTCCATGACCATTCACCCTCCACGCCCAGACTCAGAATCTAAACGTGGTCACCTTCAAAACGAAAGTCCCTCCCACCCACTGGCAGCGCCCCCACAGTGACACGTGCTCCCCCCACACAATCCAAACCACAACCTGAATCTGCAGCAGAAAGGACGGCCAGAATTTCCCAGGCGCTGCTTTTTTCTTAAACATACTTTAAAAAGGAAAATGTGTTTATAATCTTTATTTACATTTTATATTTTTGCTCATATTGTTGGGGTCAGTCGTTTTTAATCTTGGATGAACAAGCTAGCCTTGGGAGCAGTCTCTGTCCTACTTGTGGTGTGACCATGTTCATTACATCTCAAAGGAGAGTAAAAAAAAAAAAACTTGTAAAACATGCGCGCACGCGCACACACGCACACATACACTCTTACTCCAGTAACATTTTTTTGTGTATGTACTTAGCTGTACTTTAAACAGCTGTTTGTATGAGACGGTTAAAGAGGCCAAAGATAAAAGGTGTCTTTTTTTTTTTGTCTTAAGTTTCTGTAGTTTGGGCTTGTTTGATGTATGTGTAAACTGTTGTCCAATAATAAACCATAATCTTATTGTGCTGAAAAAACTGCGGACCAGAAAAGGTTGTTATCTAAAAATATGTGGGCATTAAACTAGAGAATCTGTAAAGTTTCACTCAAATCTCCACAGATACTGAAAGGCGGGGGCAAAGGGGGTGGGGGGAGGTATTTTAGAAGGCTTATTAGCACTGATTGTTTTAGGGGAGTAAAAATGTGGATGATTTTAATTTTTTTCTTCTTTTTATCATTGGGTTCTGAATTTTGTTCTGTAATGAATATGCATTTCATATGAACTGGAAAAATGTTTAAGAAAACAGTAGAGAGATTTTACTATCAAACTTGGATGTTGGTTCTTAGTAACCTGAATGTATGTCCTTCATCCATTAGTAGTGAGAACTGCAAATGGGAATCGTCTTATCCCTCCAGTGATTTGCTTATTACTTTACCTTTACCTAATGAGACTTTGGGGAAAATGATAAGGGAATTCTGCTCCTCTTCTCATTACTTCTGTGTGTACTGGCTTATTCTCTACCTGGGGATGATTGGGCACAAGTCCTGAATCAATAGATGGCTCTCTCTCTTTCTCTCCCTCCCTCTCCACCCACACCCTACCCATCACTACACTTAGGCATCATACACACACACACACACACACACACACACACACGGAGGTGGCCTCTTCTCTCCCTTTAACCTTCAAATCTCAGCTTATTTTTTAAAACATTTTTTAATGTTTATTTTTGAGAGAGAGAAAAACAGAACGCAAGCGGGGGAGGGGCAGAGAGAGGGAGACACAGAATCCCAAGCAGGATCCAGGCTCTGAGCACCCCTAACATTTAAACTGAGATTTGGGGGTGCCTGGGTGGCTCAGTCGGTTGAGTGTCCAACTTCGGCTCAGGTCATGATCTCCCTCCCAGTTCATGGGTCCGAGCCCCGCGTCGGGCTCTGTGCTGACAGCTCAGAGCTGGAGCCTACTTGGGATTCTGTGTCTCCCTCTCTCTGCCCCTCCCCTGCTTGTGCTCGCTTGCTCTCCCACTCTCAAAAATAAATAAACGTTAAAAAAAATTAAATGTTACCTCCACAGAGAGGCCTTACCTGAGCAATCAAAATATAAGAATTCTGTTGCTACCTTAGACTCACCATACTATCCCTGGTATTCTCAATCATATCTCTATTCTGCTCTTTATTTCCAGAGCACTCTTGTTAACTCTTTCATATGTATTTCACTTCTTTACAAGCCTCCTGTTTCCCCCACAAGTTTGAAGTTCCATCATGAAAACAGCAATGATCTGTTTTGTTCACTCCCATCTCCATAGGGCGTAACTAATATTGAGTAAATGAATAAATGAATGAATGAAATGGCTCCTTTGTCCTTTGTCTGTCAAGAGTTCTATTCCCAAGCAGTAGTAAGCTGCAACCAGTACTTTGCCAGCTCAAAGAGCCAATTGTTAATATTTCAGGGATTTAGTAAGCTAGTTGTTAAACTACTTAGTAGCTTGCAATTAGCCATGCTGAGAGTATTTCTACCACGGACGGTGGCGAATGTTACATGTTAAGACTTTCTTTTTTTCCCAAAGATGCTTTATTGGCATACTACGGCTCTTGTCCCCTAAATCCACCTATTAATATTGAGATATCATGGAAATAAACCTGGAGAATAGGTTACTTAAAATCTTTCAATAGAGAATGTTTATTTTTTTTTAAATATCAAATATTTACTATACAATGATTTTCTTGTTGGGAATACTTGAGTTTTTTAATAAGCTAAACTATAATCTAAAAACGTGTCTCTGATCTCCTGAAGTTTTTGTTTCTGTTTTTCAGATCCTTATGTGAAGATTCACCTGATGCAGAATGGCAAAAGGCTGAAGAAGAAAAAGACAACAATTAAAAAGAACACACTTAACCCCTACTACAATGAGTCATTCAGCTTTGAGGTACCCTTTGAACAAATCCAGGTAATGTCAAACATAATTTTGTCTTCCCATTCGATTTTATTTCTTCAGATCACATAAAGACACAGACCTTCTGAATTATCAGTGCTCATGCCTTCATTAGAATTGCCATTCTTATTCCCATACACATTTGATAATCAAGCTACATCCAGAAGGAAATGATAAAATATACAGCACAGGATGTGCTGATTCATCAGCTAAAAACAGCTGGCATTCTGTTGGGCAGAAATAAAGTAGGAAAAAGAAAATCAACAGAATGACTCTGCTAATTCAAAAAGTGCATCCATAAAGGTTAAAAGGCCAAGAGAAAAATGAGCTTTCACTATTTATTCCCAAGCCATAATATGTAATTGTCCTTATCACAGCTTTATAGCAAAAAAAAAAAGAGAGATAAAAGAAATATTTTGGTTGGTGCTAAATATGCAGCATCTTTAATCTTTCATTTTTAAAGAGCGATTTACAATAGAAAAAATAACTAAGTCATATTTTGTTTAAATTCAGTTTCCTATTTCTGAGTTGGAATGGATGGACATTTTTGTAAAGATAAAACCTTCACTTGCCAGATAATAATTGTTATGATAAGGAGTATTCTATTAAAGGAACCTGTGGATAACATGTTCAAAACAGGATGCTACAAGTAGCCACAATAGTATATGATCTCATTATTTAGCAATTTTTAAGTATATTTAGGTTTTCTTACCTCATATCCATAGTGAGACCATTGAAATTCAAAGTTCACATCCAATAAATATCAGCTATTTCTTGGGAATCTTTAATGGATATCAGAGAGTCAAATGTCTTAAAGCAACACTATTTTTACATTTTATTGAATAATTGATGTGGGCCTATCTTTTCAGTCATATAAAAACTTGCCCATAACATGAAGGAGAAGTAACGAGTAGGCATCAAAACTACAACATGGAAAAAAAAAAAAAACTACAACATGGAAATGTCTAAAGTTAGTCCAGAATGTAAAAAATCAGCAAATATTCTTTAGTTGCATATTTTTCCTTTTTTAAGTTTATTTATTTATTTTGAGAGAGACAGACAGACAGACAGACTGTGAGCATGGGAGGGGCAGAGAGAGAGGGAGAGAGAGAGAATCCCAAGCAAGTTGTGCCCCATCACTGCAAAGCCCTGTGCGGGGTTTGAACTCACCAACTGTGAGATCATGACCTAAGCTGAAACCAAGAGTTGGAGGCTTAACTGACTGAGCCACCCAGGTGCCCTGTATATTTTTACTTTTAATCTAAAATATAATTTAGAATATATATATATATATACATATATATATGTAATAAATCACACCTTTATTCCATGAAGAAAACTAATATCATAGCTACATGTATTGTAGTGCCTAATTTAAGCACTTTATGCATAACCTTATTGCATCTTTATAATAACCTTATGAGAGAGGTTATTACCCCAATTTTATATATGAGGAAACCGAGGCTTAGAATTTCCTCATGTGTAAAACAGGAATAATAGAGTCCACATCCAAGTGAGCTTATGCATATAAAAGCACTTGGAAGGGCACCAAGCACATAGGAACATTCAAAATGGTTGCCATCATCATTATTATTCACAATGTTAATTTTGTCTTTTTTTTCATATTAACATTTTATTAGAAAATAGATCTAACAGGGGCACCTGGGTGGCTCAGTGGTTGGGCAACAGACTTCGGCTCAGGTCATGATCTCACAATTTGTGAGTTCGAGCCCTGCATCAGGCTCTGTGCTGACAGCTCGGAGCCTGGAGCCTGCTTCAGATTCTGTGTCTCCCTGTCTCTCTTTGCTTCTCCCCCACTGGCACTCTGTCTGTCTCTCAAAAATGAATAAATGTTAAAAAAATTTAAAAAAAGAAAAGAAAATGGATCTAACAATAAGATTAAAACAATATATAAATCAGTGCCTTCTACTAGAAGTATCTGTGAGGACAGACATGTTTTATCACTGGTGGGGTCCAATACAGTAGTCTCCAGCCTCAAGTGGGTGATGAGCACCTCAGCCACCAGTGTGATAAAGGAACCTTATTCATAATTTAAATAGCCATATGTGGCCAGTCACTACTGTATTGTATAGGGCAGTTATTTAAAAATCACCAGGAATCCCACCATCCTCACATCAGGTCATGGTCTTTCTCTAACTGTTCTCATATGCAAATTACACATACTTAAATTAATTACTTTCAACAGTTGTTGAAACAGTTACATAACAACAGTTGTAACAGTTGTTACATAAGTAAATGACATTCCAGAGGACACTGATTCCCTGGCCCCAGTCACTTGTGTACCAGCCTGAACCAGTGAAGCTACTGCTTTGGGCCCACTGGCAAATCCCTAAAATATCCAATTTTCTCCAATTTATTTTGCAATATCTGTTCAGTGAACCCTTTTTTGAGTTCTAAGAACTCATTCCTATGGAAACTAACACCTCGTGGAGTTTGGGTTTTTTTATTCTACAAAACAATATAAAGCAGGGTATTGAGATGAAAAATCCTATTGTAAACTTTCTTGGAGCTACAATTCTACACCTTTAACAAAAATAAATGGGTTTTTTCTTCAACTATAAATTGCAGCAGATGCAAATATATTAAAAATGAAGCACATTACAAACAAGACATATGCTGGGTTTCTGGGGCAGCATTTTAGAGGAGATAACATTCTGTCAGGACAGAGAGAACCTGAGCCCATCACTGACAACATTAGGCATGGAAATAATGAGCACATCTTTGACTGCATCCCTCCTCCTCTGCTTCTTGGCAGTTTGCTCTAGTCTTCACATTTTCCTAGAGAAACAATTGAGCATTTTCCATACCAAACTAGGGGTCTAGGTTTCCTTTCTTCCCAGGTTACAAGATTATCTGCTTTCTATTTGTCTCTATCCCTATGAAATATACTGTGAGCAAAATATGCTGATTTTCAAAAGCCCATGTAAATGTTATAGTCCCTCCCCTAAAAATGTATAAATAAACTATCTATGCAGCTGGAAAAATTAATCCAAGGCCTTCATAAGGATGTTTTGTCTTGAGTGCATTCCTAGGTGAAATCGTCAAAGCCCACTCCAGCCATTCACTCCAACCTCCACAAACCCCATTGCCTTGGTGCCTGACCCCACCCCCATTCCCTGCAGTATGATTTCATCCTGATGAATTTGCTTGGGCAAAGTTCTGAGAACTTTTCTGAGAACCAAACTGATTCTGTTCCCAACACCATCCAATGGATAGATGATTCCCTTAATAAGGTAATCAGTCCGAGGCCACACAAGGGAAGATGGAGTTTGTTTCCTTTATTGCCAGTGTGTTGCATTTTACATTCTAAATTCCATTTTCAAAAGCGGCCGTTGTCTCTGATGTGAAGCTGTACATGGGTGCCACCTCTTAGCACATTGGTACAATAATGCAGTGCTCAGACCACAAAGTCCACTAAAGGGCCATAACTCAGCAGGAGCCCCATCCTGCCCTGGCTTCCATCATTACATTTTCTGTTCCTTTTAACTCTGGCCATCAAATGCTATGCATTCTACTTTATTCTAAGCCCTTTATCTCTACACTCAGTTTCTAGAGTCGAGCCATCACATATTTTGACTAAGCAAATCCATTACTTGGGAAGCAGAACTAAAATGTGCTTTGAAAAAGTGTGTCTTTCATATCATAATGGCATGGGTTTGCTTTCGTCAATTCAGGCAGTTCAAAAGCGTAAGTTATTAAATAAACTCTCACGATGTAATGGAATCACTGAAGTAAATCTTGTGTGGCCTGAAAGGTTATTTCCATTTGAGATCAGTGCTGGATACACAACAGTCACTCCGTAAATGTTCATTGAGAAAAGGCTTCAATGGAAAAATTATTTTTAGTTGTGACTTTTTAAAGCCTTTCGCTCTATTATCACATTTAATACTCGCAATAATCATGTGACTATTGTACCGAATACCAATGCCAGAACTCTTGCTGATGAGGCGATTGAAACGAATGAACCCAGAGGTGGACACAGTTTACAAAGACAACAATGGCACCAAGGGCACAGCACAGACTGTGGAGAACAAACCACCCATTCCTTGTATGACCCCAGGCAGGGAGCATGACATCACCTTACCTAAATAACGGCAGTATTAATCGGATCTGTTGTGAGAAGTAAGTGAGTAGTTCATGTAAAAGACTCAGAATTGTGCCAAATACCTAACAAAAATCAGCATTCATTTCAGTATTTTGAAGACACTGAAGAAGGTGACGATGATGATATAGTGATGGCGAGATACGAATCAGACGCAGGTTTTCGTATTCAAGTAATTTTCAGTCTTGTTTGGTGTTTTGAGATCAGTTCTTACTTCCAATTGCTGAGATCTGAAGGAAGCTTTGCAATAGGGCTTTATCTACAGGGCTGGATGATTCATGTTTATTCTGCATCCTCTTTCAGAAAGTGCAAGTGGTGGTAACTGTTTTGGACTATGACAAGATTGGCAAGAACGATGCCATCGGCAAAGTCTTTGTGGGCTACAATAGCACCGGGGCGGAGCTGCGACACTGGTCAGACATGCTGGCTAACCCCAGGCGCCCCATCGCCCAGTGGCACACCCTGCAGGTCGAGGAGGAGGTTGACGCCATGCTGGCGGTCAAGAAGTAAAGGAAAGAAGCCTTTCTGCATCTGCCCACATAGTGCTCTTTAGCCAGTATCTGTAAATACCTCAGTAATATGGGTCCTTTCATTTTTCCAGCCATGCATTCCTGACAATTCAGTGGTACTTCAAATCCTGTTTTAATTTGCACAAATTTAAACGTAGAGAGCCCCTAAGCCCTTCGTCATGCCAACTGCCCTCCAGATCCACTCTTCTTTTAAGCAATATGATGTGTAGATAGAGCATGACTGAAATTATTTATTGTATCACACCGTTGTATATACCAGTATGCTAAAGATTTATTTCTAGTTTGTGTATTTGTATGTTGTAAGTGTTTCCTAATCTGTGTATATCTAGATGTTTTTAATAAGATGTTCTATTTTAAATTATGTAAATCGACTGAGATATAGGAGAGCTGATAATATATTATATGGTAAATATAGTATTGTCTGCATTCCAGCAAAAATATCAACTTGTAAGGCACTCGTACAGTGAAACTGACATCTTAAAGGACAACTTAAACCTGAGCTTTCTATTGAATCATTTGAGTACCAAGATACACTTACACCACATATTTGCTGGGTGAATCCAATTTTGTAGAATTTCTTCACAGGCAAATTAGTATGATCTGAGCAGCGTCCAGACTGACCTCCAGGAAGCATAGCCACAAACCAGAATAGCATCTGTCTGTACATAGTTACAAAGCCGAAATAAGGGCTTCACTCTCACATTCGAGGAAGCAACTGAACAGGAGCCAATGACTTCATATTACTGCATACAGAGTAACAATATGACGGCGTTCCGTGGGTGTGTGTGTGTGTGCGTGTGCATGCGTGTGTGCGTGTGCATTTGTCTGGGGATGGGGTGGGTGGGAAGAAGCTGAGGGGAGAAGTCAGCATTTCTGAATTATTGCCTGATGATTTAAAAAGGAAAAAAAAGTAGCTCTCCGTTATCACCTTTATACAAAATGTGCATCCTGTGGTGAATTCTGTTCCAGATTTCATACCTATAATAATTCCAAAAGGTTTGCACATTAGACTTTGTAACAAAATATTTTATTACACAAAACCATATTAGAAGGAATGCAGAATATTTTTAACACAGCAATCTGTGCTTATTACACAAAATTACTTTGTGGTAAACAGACAGTATTGTGATCCCGTCAAAAGATGAAAAAAATAAATAAATAAACAATTAGCCATAGTTCTGAATGCACTTCAATTAAGCCAAAACAGACAGCTAGTGATCTTTTTATATGCTCTTTTTACTTAAATAAGTTTTAATTTGTCCTTTAAAAACAAAAAAGGTGAAATAATACCAAGAACAAGTTCTAGCAAACTGAAGCAACCTCTTATGTATACTAGACGCTTGACTTAGGAGGAGTTTTTAACTGTTTCCAATGTCATTATGTAGTAAATGGCACTATTACGAAGCTACTAGTCATTCCGTAAGAGTCTTCAAGGACTGCTCTGTGTAGCACTGTGACTGCCGTGTGTGCTTAGACACGTAGTTTCCTCAGTGGACAGCACTCAGTTTATTCCGTAGTGATGTTGTAACAATACTGCCATTCCCTCCTACTGCACTGCCCAAGGTGTGTGTAGCACAAACAGTTCTCATTACAAAGGACCAATTCAGAACTGAAAAGCTATGCATAGGACAAGAAAGACACACAGAATGGGGTGGAACACACAGCATTTTGTCAAGCACTGTGCAATATTCCATACTTTCCCCCACTACGGTGGACAACCAGTTCATGGAGAGGCAGCCCGTTAGCTCACGCTGCAGCCGCTCGCTCCTGTGACCCACTGTAACTCCCAGGCCACAGACAGCAGTGGTGCCTGGAAGTGGAAGCTTGTCTTCGCAAATACCAAAACAAGATGGAGGAAAACCAAGCATGAGCCTCATGTTCAGACGTTAGGATACCATGCCACGTTTTTTAAAACCTACAGAGAATTCAAAAAGGGCTCATGGGAGGCTTCACACGTGGGGCTGGTTGTTTCCTGATAAAACTAGAATTCCCGTCATTCTTCTTTTCTCATCAAAGAAGAGGCAAGCCCTTGGCCGTTCTGCCCAGTCACAGCAAACTCATTAGAACTGGGACAGACACAAAGGACAAAGGAGAATAGCATCTCCCTCTTCTGTGGATGGGCCATACTTTTTTTCAAACGTAGGTAATAGAAGATGCACATGTCATGATGTGAGATTAAATATCAGTTTGAACGGAAGAGTCAAATGGGAATCTGTCCAATTTAAAAGACCAAACCCTGCCAAAGAGAGGGAGTTGATGGACTTCAAAAAATCCCTTCCATACCAGAAACTGACATTTAATTTCACTCTATTCAGCTTTAAGTTGTTCACACTGAAACAACACTTTAAAGCAAGCAGGTTCAGCTGCCGGATATACATTATTTCTTGCATTAAAGTACTACTAATGCATTCTCTTGCAACACTGCCAGACATGGGACTGTCACCATAGAATTAGTTGGTACTATGCCATCTTTCACAAGTCAGTGACCGAACCTGCTTTGAGACCAAGATTCATCCTCAGATATGCCACATGTACCTTTCTGACAAAGCTGTGTAAAGTATTAGAAGCTGATGCTCTAGAAAGATCCTAGTTGCCTTTGTGTATATTTACTGCCTGCTTGAGTGTTTCTATGTGTGGGTTTTCTCTGTATCTTGTAGAAATGTTGGGGTGTTTTCTTCTGCCATATGGCTCGTGGCCCACGAGCCAACTACTTTAGCTGTATTTACCTTCATTTTTGATGAGGTGGTTTAAATTTTGTTTCACTTTGTGTAGTGACCCCACAGTAGTTTTCTGATTGTTGTTAAAAATGACTTAACATATTACATGGATACTCAATAAAAATGTTTTATTTCCTGTTGATGTTGCCGCCTTTCAACTCTTCTCCTTACTTGACTCTGGCCTGTGGACTTTGGGGGCTGCTGGAAGCAGAGGCAGCTGAGAAAAGCCTACAGTGAATGCCTGTCTCGGAGTCATGCCTATGAGTATAGCATGGGTGAAGGGACAACAATGCCCAGATGGCATGGCCGTCACGTCCCAGCGTTCCTCATTCTCAACACGTGTTTCTCTCTTCCTGTTTATGATCGATTCATCCGGCACACTTTCAGGCTTTCTGCTTTGCTTAAAATGTGTCCTCTAGGGTTTTCATTCTACAGCTTAAGTCACACAGCCTCTCCAAAATGGGACTGAAAAAAGATTTTTAAAATTCCATTTTCAGAGGACGGCATGACACATGAAATACCCCGCCTACTGCAATTACTAGATAAAACAAGTAAACATCCTTCCTCCAGTACATTGAACATTTATTAGTGCCTACCATATACCATTTTTTTACTGGATGACGGAGATGCAACAAATAATGTAATAAGGTACACCTGGCCCCAGGGAGCCACTCCACAGTCTCAGAGACCTGTAAACACACTGTCACAGTACACAATGATGTCTGAGTCTCTGAGAACCTTCTCTAGACCAATCATAGTAGACACCATGGGGTGCCACCCTGATCCCCCTTCAGCACTGAGGCACTCAGCCCGCAGCTGCTGGAAGCTTGCCTGATGGCAGCTCATGGAGATTCCCTCTGCCCTCTACTGAGGAAGCTGCCTAACTAAGGTCATGCGTCCTCCCTGGCCACATTCCGTGGGCCCATGCAGGCTCTCTTGGAAGCGATATCTCAGTTTCCAGCCCCGTGGGTTTGTTGAGAAGGGCTATTGCAACTGCTGTGTGCTTCACTTTCTCCCTCACCTCACGCCACCCTCCTCCCTCCTTTACAGATGTTATTCCCAAGAGCACTCCACCATAAAACCCCTTCGGCACAGAATCTGTACACTGAGAATCCCAGCCTAGGACACATTGTTCAGGGGAGGAGAGATCAAGAAAAGTTTGAGAAGTAAGGCCTGAGGGAACTGGTAGGAGTTATCCAAGTCAGAGAGTAGGCAAGACTGTGGCAAAATTTATCTCATTATCAAAGCTGGTTACACCATACTCCCTTCAGCCAGCTTGTGTTAGCCACTGGCAAACAGGGATAGGGACTGAGGCAAAACAGCCACACAGTCACGGGAAAGACCATTTAATTATATACACTCCAAGGAAGAAGTTGACAGAGTTCTAAATGTAAGTTGAGAAAAGGAAATTTAAGGCCTGCTTAGAATTAGGTGCAAAAACAAAGCAAAACATAAAAAGAAATCAGCGTTATAAATATAATTATTTGGTTGTCAAGAGTGAGCATTTTGCTTCTTCTTACATAGCCCTCAAAATCAGGTACAAAACCATTTAAAGAATATTTCTTTTTTAAATCTTTTAATGTTTATTCATTTTTGATAGAGAGAGAGAGAGAGAGGGCGTACGCAGGGGAGAGGCAGAGAGAGAGACGGAGACATAGAATCCGAAGCAGGCTCCAGGCTCTGGACTGTCAGCACAGAGCCCAATGTGGGGCTCAAATCCATGAACCATGAGATCATAACCTGAGCCAAAGCCAGATGTTCAACCAACTGAGTCACTCAGGGGGCACCTGTAAAGAATATTTCTTAAATGAACTACAAAAAAAAAACAAAAAAAAAAAAAAACCATTACCTCATCCTTTTGTCAATGTTTGTTTTCCCTAAAGATTTTTAGGTTTAAGACACATACACTTAGGGGGTGACTGGGTGACTCGGTTGAGCATCTGACTTCGTCTCAGGTCATGGTCTTGTGGTTCATGAGTTGGAGCCC
The DNA here is from genome assembly GCF_022837055.1 of Prionailurus viverrinus. Taxonomy (NCBI): domain Eukaryota; kingdom Metazoa; phylum Chordata; class Mammalia; order Carnivora; family Felidae; genus Prionailurus; species Prionailurus viverrinus. Next base: position 100,010,968 of record NC_062567.1, read on the forward strand.
TGTGTTGGGCTCTATGCTGACAGCTCAGAGCCTGGAGCCTGCTTCGGATTCTGTGTGTCTCCCTCTCTCTCTCTGCCCCTCCCCCACACACACTCTGTCTCTCTCTCTCTCTCTCTCTCAAAAATAAATGAACATTTAAAAAATTGTTTTTAAAAAGACACATACACTTAGGATATTTATTAGGTGTTTTAGTCAGGACAACTAAACTATTCCAGGTATTTTAAAGAGGGAATTTAAGAAAATGGCCACATAAAAAGGGCTGAGAAGGCAAAGTACAGACAGTGGGTTAACCCAGAGGTTAATAGATACCACGTGTGATTTGTATGCTAGGACTGCCCTAACGAATACCACAGACCTGGTGGCCAAAGCAACAAAAATTTATTCGCTTACAGTTCTGGAAGTCAGAAGTCCTAGATAAAGGTGTTGGCAGAGTTGATTTCTTCTGACGCCTCTCTTTGGCTTGTTGATGGCCATCTGGTCCCATTGTGTTCATGTGGTCTTCCCTCTACGTGTGTCTGCAATCCAACCACCCCTCTCTACGAGAACATGAATCATACTGAATTAGGGTCCACCCTCATCATCTCATTTTAACTTAATGACCTCTTTCAGAACCCTAGCTCCAAATAAAATCAGATTCTGAGGTATTGGGGGTTAGGACTTCAACATACGAATTCAGAGGGTGGGGCACAATTCAGCCCATAAATACCACCAAAGGCAGGGGAAACAAAATGGAGAAGATAGTGTTACCGTAGAACCAGAACTCTAAAGGTGGGGCTAGAATGCAGGGAAGGTACCATGGGGCCCCTTTTCTCCTGGACCACCAAAGAGTATCAGGTGCTGGTGCTGGGGCCAACAAAGACGCTCCATGCTGGAGGTTCTGGAACTGATCCAGTAGCAGCCTACTGTGGTTAGGGGAAAGCCAACAGAAGCTAGAAGCAGAAACAGGATCTTTTCTCTTGTCCTCCTACCTTCTAGTTCAACCAGTGCTTCTCCCTGGGAAAACCAAAAGAAGGTTTAGGGAATAGTCTGCTGGGTCTTAGAGCACCCCCTCTCCCTCACCAAGTACATAGCAGAGCACAGAGAGGTGGAAATTAGGATGGAAAACAAGGAAGCGAATGACCAATACATTAAAAGTCTTAATCCCTTCATGCTGCTATAACAACAGTACCATAGATGGTGGTTTAAGCAACACATACTTATCTCTCACAGTTCTGAAGGATGGGAAGTCCAAGACCAAAGCACCAGCAGACTCAGCATCTGTTGGGAGGCCATCTTCTTGCTGTGTCTCACCATGGGGTTGCTCTCTGGGGTCTCTTTGATCAGGGCACTAATTCCATTCATGAGGCCTCCACCCTCATGACCTAATACAATCTCAATGGTGGTTAGGATTTCTACATAAGAATTTGAGGGAGGGGAACACACACATTCAGTCCATAACATTAGGAAACCTTTTAGCAGCTGCATAGACTTTATAAATACTCTTGTTTCTTCCCTGGAGAATTCAGGTGTTCCTATCTGAACTGCACAACCCATCCCACCCTTGATGAAACAGAAGTATAGGAATCACATTCTTATTCTATTTATGCAGAGAGTTTACTATTACAGATTTGAAAATTCCAATCATGATTGCCATTATCCCCACCCTGAAAAACATCTTTATTACAAATGCACAAGACCCTTTGATGTTTAGCAAGTGATTTAAGCTGCACACAAATTTTTACTGTAAAACAGTCAGTGACTTTGGAATAAGAAGGTAAAAGAGCAGGAGAATAAAAATGAGATATAGCCTGATTCTAAATGTACAAAGAGATTTTCCAAAGCATACAGAGTAATAATTATGTAGGAGGAACCATCAAGAGGGAGCAGTAATAAAAACACCATGCAAACCTTCTGATGATTTGTGTGATCTAAGTCCCGAGGTTGGCTGTAAGTTACTTGCATTTTTTAAATCTGCATTTCAGACATATTGATTATTTTACCCTCCCCCACCAATACACATTCCTAAAGATCCCACACTCATCCCTTTCCTTTGACAGTAATAACCATCCTTCCAGCAAAGCCTTTTGCTCTGTGCAAAATGTACTTGCTGCTGCCTGGGTGCACACAGGTTGAAAAGAATTTCGTACCAAACAAGCCACTTCCCTCTTGGCTGCCCACTTTACCTCTGTCACTTTCTTACAGCCTCTGGACTGGGAAGGCAGCAAAGCATTGACATCCTATATAGGCAGGATTGTTTGAGTTGTCTGCGGAAGGAACCCAATTTAAATTGGATTAAAGAAGAGAGGGAAAGAAGAAATGGGGAGAGGAAGAGAGAAAGAGACAGAGGCAGGGAGAGGAACTATTAGATCACCTAACCAGGAAAGTATGATTACATGAGGGAACAGCTAGATGAAGGGCCGCACACAATGTTATCATTCCCATTCATTCTCCCTGTCCTTGTCCCTGTCCCTCTCTGTCTCCTCCCTACCCCAACTCTACTGTCCTCAGTACTGACTTCATTATCAAGCTCCAGGGTCACCATGTGGCAGCACAGATGGCCCCTAGCAGCTCCAAGCTTATATTCTTCCAGCTTAGCATGCTCGCAGAGAGTGCTACTTTCACAGTTATATCATCAAAATTCCCAGACCTGACATACATGGACCACATGCCCTCCTTAAAATGATCATTGGGTCCAGATGACGCCGTGTTCGCTTTGGCCAAACCTAGGTTATGTCTGCAACCCTACAGCCACAGAGATGGCATAAGGACAGTTCCTCAAAGGCAAACCAAAATGCTATTACCTAGAAAGAAAAGTGAACACTGGGCAGACAAAACCAACAGGTGTCTACTCTTTGGCACCTGGTATACCTCCACCCGAAGAGGAGGGACACTGAAGGCACAAACTCAGGCCACAGCAACAGCCTGGTCATTCTTCCCTTTGACCAAAAATACTATTGGATAGAACTTTAAAAGTATGCAAACTTTTCAATCACCTGAAAACATCTATTCACCTTCCAATTTATTGTCAAGAAAACTAATCATCTGCTATGAATTAGGCAGCCTTTTTTTGAAGACATTGAGATATTAACATGATTTTAAATTCTTGAATTCACAAAAATCTTATAGAAACTTGGCAGGAATGAAGAGAAATAGGAAAAAAATCACTCTACACACCCTGTTGTTTTTACATATTGGTCCATATCCATTCATCTTTTAAATAGTTTTACTCATTAGCGTACAAACAATTTAGTATCAATTTCTTTCACTTAAATGTGAAAAACAAGCCATGTCTCTTGTTGCCACATAGACAACTTTTTTTTAAAAATTTTTAATGTTTATTTATTTTTGAGAGAGAGAGAGAAAGAACACGAATAGGGGAGGGGCAGAGAGAGGAGGAGACACAGAATCTGAAGCAGGCTCCAGGCTCTGGACTGACAGCCCAGAGCCCTATGCAGAGCTTGAACTCACAAACTGAGAGATCATGACCTGAGCCGAAGTTGGAAGTTTGACCAACTAAGCCACCCAGGTGCCCCTTCACGACTTTTATTTTTAATAGCCATTTGACTTTTTTCCAAGTAGATAAACTAAAACCAACTCAACCAGTTCCCTAATTTCAGATATGTAAGTTGTTACTAATTTATTTCTTACCTAAATAACATTGCAATGGATACTTTCATGGGATTTTACTCATTTTTCTATTACTATATCAATATCTATTATTGAATAGATCTTATTATCTATTTATTTTCTTAGGATAAGTTTCCAGAATTTTCCAATTTGGTTTCTTGGAAGATTCCACCAAAATGTACTATCATTGGTGTTAGGTGTTCCAGTTTTCCCACAGTGTCCCCAGCTGTGGACCTTGTGCTTTTAATGTCTGACACCTGTGGAGGGTCATGCGCCTCGGTCATGACAGGTCCAGAGCTGGAATATGAATCTCTCCATTTGGGGACCACTGTCCTCTTCACTACTCCAAGCAGCTTGGTTAAAAAACCAATGGCATGAGAAAACCATTGGTGGAGAGCCTGAGGAGAGAGGGTGGCAGGAGAGAACATTAAGGAAGAGAATGGCTCAGGAAAAGGAGGGTTCAGATGTGACTCCTTCCTCTCCCTCAGCTTCACGTTGCATCCAGTAGTCAGCACTGTGGAATTTCTTAGCTCCCTCCCTGCTCTCTACTTTCACCATCACGTGTCTCATTCAGACTTGCATCGTATCTCCCTTTCAGGGTCAAGGAGCCCCCACAACGACTCTCCCTAGGTGTACCGAGGGAGAGCCCTCACTGTTGAGAGCACCAGCTTGACAGCAGGCAGCCTGGGCTCCAGTCCTGGTTTGTTCCCTAGCTGCATAACCCTGGACAAGTCCTTTGATTTTGCAAATTAAAAATAATGGATATTAAAATCTGGCATTAAATGAGCATTTAATAAATGGTAGTTATTATTTTTTTTAATCTAGCCTGGATTTGGCAAACTTTACCTGTAAAGAGACAGATTGCAATTATTTGGGATTTTGTGGGTAATGCGTTCTCTGCTGCATCTTCTTTGTCCATGCTTCCTTCCTTTCTTTCCAATCCTTTAAAGATGTAAAAGCCATTTGTAGCTCACAGGCTATGCAAATATAAACAGCTGTAATCTACTGACTGGATTCAAGTTATGTCACTGTTCTTCAAAACCTCTCATGTTTTCTCTTCTTTACAGATCAATGTTTAAAATCTTCAGTGTCGTATCAACGCTGCCCCCAGACACGAACAACCTCCCTCCCTCTCCTTCAAGCCCTGCCCCAGATTCTGGCTACACAATTCTCTGAACCAGTCCATGGGTTCCATACATGCATGCCTTCACGTAGGCTGTCCCCTCCAGCTGAAATTTCCTGACAAAATCCTACAGGTTGGTGAGCAAGGTGGGAAGGAAGGGTGTGAAGAGACTCAGGTAATTTGGGGAAGGAGAGATGTGCCACTTATTTCCAAATGCACTGCACCGTTGCTCTCTCTGTGAAGCACAACTTAAGGTGTCAGGCTGAGTTCATTATTGCTGTGTCCTTCTAGCCCACACATGGTTCCTCCTTTCCCCAAAGGCTTCTGACGCTTAGGCAAACGAGGGTGCTCTTTAAAGTAACAATGCCTGAAAGATTCCCCACTTTCCTTGAACATCTGGTAGAATTTTTTTTTAATTCAGGAGAAAATGAACACATTTCAAAATATTAAAGCAATGCTTCCTCCAGCAAATGTGAGATACTAAGATGATTTATAAATTATAAAGAGTTGGAAGATAGGTGCCTAATTTCCTGTCGGTGTCACAGTTACCTCACTTTCTCACATATTCCCAAAATATGTGCTGCTGGGCTTTTCACAGCCAGGACTCAGCCCCGGTGACTCAAATTAGGGAGACCTAGGACAGGAATTTATGGGCCGAGTGACTCATTAACTTTTGCACTGCCTCCAGCCAAGATGCTCGCATGCATGCCATGGCCAGGATCAAGCCATAGGCACCCCCAAAACCCACCATAACCTCAGCCTCATCTAGACCTGCATTTTTATCCTGAAAACATCCTCCTACTTCACCGAGAGTTCCTTAGGAAGAGGTATATCCTCTCTACATATTTATTCCATCCTTACTGTGAAGGAAGTGCTAATTAATCGGGACTCTGTGAGGGAGACTGAACTGGGATCACATTATGAACTGAAATTTGTTTCCCCAAAAGTCACATGTTAAAGTGATAATGTCCAGCACTTCAGAATGTAACTATTTTTGGAGATAGGGCTTTGAAAGTGGTGGTTAAGTTAAAATGAGTCCCTTAGGATGGGCCATAATCCAATCTGACTGGTGTCCTTATTTTAAAAAGGAGATTAGGATACATGAGGGCACACCAGGGGTGTGTGAACACAGAGGGAAGGCAATGTGCAGAGACAGCAAGGGGACGGCCATCTGCAAGCCAAGGAGAGAGCCCCCAGAGGAGATCAGCTCTGCTGGCACCTTGATCTTGGACTAGTTCCCAGAACTGTGAGAAAATAAATGTGTGCTCTTTAAGCCACCGGATCAGTGGCATTGTGTTACAGAAGCCCTGGCTGCCCATCCCTTTGGCCCTTGACAGAATTCAAAATGCTTCAACTCAAGCGAAACCAGCCCTCCCAGGGCTATAGATCAAACGTCCCTGGCCCTCTCTCTTACTTGAAACAGAATATGCTCTCTCTTTCCAAGCTCTATCCCAACACAGACACTTCCTATTCCTCTCCTCTTGCCAGTTGGGGCAGTATAGCGCCCCATTTGCCCAATCCTGGATTGATGGCTATTCTATAAAACTCTGGATTCTGGACACAGGGAGGGTAGGAGGTTTAGACAAGGTGTGTGTCTTTTCTTTGTCTCCGATGCATGCTATATTAGGGCTCTCCAGAGAAACAGAACCAATAGGATGTGTGTGTGTGTGTGTGTGTGTGTGTGCGTGCGTGTGTGCGCGCGTGTGTGTATGTGTGTGTGTGTGTATGTACAGGGAGAGAGAGATTTATTTTAGGGAAATGGCTCACATGATGGTGGAGACTCAGGAGAGAGTTGCAGTTCAAGTCGAAAGGCAATCTGCTGGCAGAATTCTTTCTTGCTCAGTAGAGGTCGGTCCTTGTTTTATTAGCAACTGATTGGATAAGGACCATCCACATTATGGCCCATCTGCTTTACTCAAAATCCATTGATTTAATTGTTAATTTCATCCAAAAAACACCTTCAAAGAAATATCCAGAGTAATGGTTGACCAAATATCTGAGCTCTATGACCCAGAAACTTGACACATACAATTAAGCACATGTCTTGCTTGTACTAGGCTGCTTTGCCCTGTCCTCACCATACTGGTTAGAAGGGTAATGTCCAAAATAATAGTTACTAGTCACATGGGGCTATTTTGCATTTGAAATGGGTCTAGCCCAAGTTGAGATGTGCTGTACATGTAAAATACACATCAGGTTTCAAAGACTAGGTATAAAAAAAGAGTATGAATGTCTCGATAGTTTTTTATATTGATTTCATATAAAGAGATGATCATTTAGGGGGTATATTGAGTACATTCATTTCCTATGGCTGCCATACAAATTAAACTTATTGGCTTAAAACAACACAAATTTATTATCTTACTTTTCAACGTTTATTTATTTCTGGGACAGAGAGAGACAGAGCATGAACGGGGGAGGGGCAGAGAGAGAGGGAGACACAGAATCAGAAACAGGCTCCAGGCTCTGAGCCATCAGCCCAGAGCCTGACGCGGGGCTCGAACTCACGGACCGCGAGATCGTGACCTGGCTAAAGTCGGACGCTTAACCGACTGTGCCACCCAGGCGCCCCTATTATCTTACTTTTCTATAGTTCCAAGTCTCACACAGGTCTCTTTAAACTAAAATGACATTTCAGCAGAGCTGTGTTTCTTCTGGAGATTCCAGGTGTGAGTCCACATCCTTGCCTCTTCTAGCTGGTGGAGGTTGCCCACATTCCCTGGCTGGTGGCCCCCTTGCTCCATCCTCAATGTCAGGAGTATCTCATCTCTTGCCCTTCATCCTTCTGAGCCATCTTTCTGACCACAGCCAGGAAAACTCCATGTTCAAGAACTCATGATTAACTTGGGCACTCCTGGATAATTCAGAATACTCTTCTCATATCAGGGCCCTGAACCTTAATCTTTTCTGCAAACCCCTTTTGCTATGTATGGAACATTCACATTTTAGGAATCTCAAACATCTTTTGGGCCATTATTCTGCCTTTCACATTGTGCCATATAAATATTAAAATTATTAATTTCATTTTTTAAAACTTTTCTTAAGGTGGCTACTAAAATATTTTTAATTACATATATGTAGCTCTCCTTGATGGCTCACATTACATTTTTATTGGAAATTGAGAAATACAAAGATCAAGAGACTTATCAGAAGGTATTAATCAAGTCAATAATGATGCTAAGAATTTTGAAGTGCCTCAGTCCTCAGACCTCCTCCTTTTCCACACTCATCTTGGGTGATCTCATACTGTCTAATGATTTTAATGTTATTTATGTGCTGATGACTCCAAAATTTTTATCGCCAGCCTAATGGAGTAGGTCTAATGGAAATAGGTCTCCAACTGAGCCCTTGCTCTTACCAATCCTATTCTTCATCACCACCTGCTGCCCATACAGTTTTCCCCCATCTCAGTAAGACCCAAGACCTCAAAGTCTTGGCTACTCTTTTTGCTTCCTGGCCCACATCCAATATATCAGCAAGTTCTATTGTATACATACACATATGTCAGTCCAATTTATCAGTCAGCTCTACCTTTTTTTTTTAAGTTTACTTACTTACATTTTATTTATTTATTTATTTATTTATTTAGAGGGGTGGGGTAGAGAGAGAGGGAGAGAGAGAATCCCAAGCAGACTCCACACTGTCAGCACAGCCCGATGTGGGCCTCGAACTCACCAACCATGAGATCGTGACCTGAGCCAAAATCAGGAGTCAGATGTTTAACCAACTGAGCCAACCCAGGCTCCCCTGCTCTACCTTTGAAATACACCCAGTATCTAATTACTCGCAACAGCTCCCCAACCTGGTCCAAACCACCATTATCTTTCACCATGGTTAATATAGCAACCTCATATCTGGTCTTTATGCTTTGATCCTTCTCCCTTTTGCTTTATTTTTAATAGAGAAACCAAAGTGATCCTATTAATACATGCAGCTCATGTCATTCCTCACCTTAAAATTCTCCAATGGTTCTCCATCTCACTCAAAGAAGAGTTGAATCCTTACCATGTTCTACGAGGTCTTCCATGGTCTGGCCTCCAGCCATCACTTTGACCTCATCATCCACCACTCTCTCCTTGACTTATGCCATTCATTCATACCTTCCTCCTTGCTGTTCCTCAGACATGCCAAAGATGCTCCCACCTCAAGGCCTTTGCACCTGCTGCACCTGCTGTCCCTTCCCTCTACTTCAACAGTTGTTCCCCAGGGAGCCTATATCTTATTGCTTCATTTTCTTTAGGTCCTTACTTAAATATCAACTTTTAGCATCTCCATGCCATCATCCTCTATTCCCCTTCCCTGCTTTATTTTTCTCCATAAAAATACACCATCTGGCATATGAAATATACTGGGTGCTTCTCTTCAAAGAAATGTATCCATAAGGACTAAGCCTGTCATCTGCTTCGTTCATTCCTGTATCTCCAGCATCTAAAACAGTGCCTGGCACACATTATTTACTCAATAAATACTGGTCGGTAAATATAAAACTAATTGACCCTAAAAGAATTAGTAATGTTAGGCGGAATAATTAAGAATAAGCTAGAAAAGCATGTATTCAATATTATTTTTTCAAAACTGCATTATTCAGTTCTAGCAGATTTTTAAAGGCATCTTTCAAGACTTCTGAACCATGCCAGCCAATTTTCACATAAGAATCTTATCCTTCAAAGAGCTAGTGGTTTCAAACCCTAGTTGCCCTTTTGCCATTCAAAATCATTTTTTCTTACACAGATAATTATTTAAATCTAGACTTTAGAACTGGCAGAAGAAAAAATACAGATAATTGATGTTACAATAAATGGAAAAGCAGCAAAAACTGCCAATATTTTCAGTTCATTTAGCCCCTAATCAAGTGTCAAACAAAACATCCTTCCTGACTGACAGTTTCAGTTAGCAAACCAAGGGGCCAGCTTCTCTCAGGACCCTATCACATCATCAGTCTCAGAAAGCAAACGAATTGCTTACCACTCATGCAGAATGGGAACAGGAGCATTATTTTTCATTACTATACAACTCTATTTCCCTATTGGCTAATATTTTTGAAGCTGTTGATCTCAACTTTCAAGCTGCATTTTTTTTCCCTCAACCCCATACAGAAAGCAGTGGTTTGACTTTGAAGTAAATGTTTCCTTTGCTTTATTTTTCTTAACGTCACATTGCCCTTCATGTTATTATCTATATGCAACACTGTTATGTTTCAAGGAAACTTCCAAACCACCAACAGTCTTTGTCTTCTTTCCAGAAAACCTTGAGGTAATGTCTATATACTTTGTCAAGTCTTTACCAGTCTCATGACCCATAAAGACATAAAAAGTACAAGTTGTTCTGCTAAATTGTTTTTAAAATTTCCAAAAAATTGGACCTGAGAGCATCACAAAGTTGAAAAGAAATGTCATAATTCATAAGTTAAGGGTAGTGGTAACTTTTACCCTACCCCATATTAAATACTTAGTCACCATACTATACAGATAAACCAAAGGAAGAGAGTAGAAAAGTCCATGTAGAAACCAAAATATATATAAGAATTTAGTATACGAAAAACCACTTTGGTAGATACTTTTAATAGAATGTTTCAATCATGGACAAAATATTTTTTATATTTATATTTATCATTTTTAATATTTTTATATTTATCATTAGATGTATATATTTATCATTAAATATTTTTTAATTTTTAATTTAATTCCAGTATATTTAACATACAATGTTATATTAGTTTCAAGTATACAATATAGTGATTCAACAATTCTATACACCACTCAGTGTTCCCCATAGTAAGTATACTCTTAATCCTCTATATCTATTTCACTCATTCCCGCACCTACCTCTTCTCTGGTAACCATCAGTTTGTTCTCTATAAGTTTGTTTGTCTCTTTTTTTCTTTGTTTGCTTGTTTGATTGATTTCTTAGATTTCACATATGGGTGAAATCATATGGTATTTGTCTTTCTTTGATTGACTTATTTCATTTAGCATTATACTCTCTAGATCTAACCACGTTGTTTCAAATGGTAAGATTTCATTCTTTTTAAATTTTTTTTAATGTTTTATTTATTTTTAAGAGAGGGATAGAGTACGAGTGGGGGAGGGGCAGAGATCAAGGGAAACACAGAATCTGAAGCAGGCTCCAGGCTCTGAACTGTCAGCACAGAGTCCGATGTGGACTTGAATCCAGGAGCTGTGAGATCATGACCTGAGCCAAAGTCAGATGTTCAACTGACTGAGCCACCCAGGTGCCCCAGATTTCATTCCTTTTTACGTCTGAGTAACACGCCATTGTATATATATACCACCTCTTCTGTATCCATTTATCTATCCATGGACACTTGTGCTGCTTCCAATATCTTGGCTTTTGTAAATAATGCTGCTATAAACATACAGGTGCATGTGTCCCTTTAAGTTAGTGTTTTTGTATTCTTTGGGTAAATACCCAGTAATAAGATTCCTGGATGGTAGGGTAGTTCTATTTTTAATTTTTTGAGGAACCTCCACACCATTGTCACAGTAGCTGTACTAATTCATATTCCCACCAACACTGCAAGAAGGTTCCTTTTTCTCTATAGCCTCACTAATACTTGTTTCTTGTGTTTTTGATTTTGGCCATTCTGACAGGTGTGAGGTTTTGTCTTGCATAGTGGTTTTGATTTGCACTTCTCTGATGATGAGTGATGGTGAGCATCTTTTCATGTATCTGTTGGTCATTTGTATGTCTTCTTTGGTGGAAAACACAATATTTCAATCCTACATCAGGTAGGAAAGCTCTAGCTGCAAATAACAAAATAACAAAAACTAACAAGACTTAAAATAAAAGGATGTTGAGTTTCATAGAGCATGAAGTCTAAAAGGAGGTAATCTCAGGATTGGTTCAGTACTTAAGGATGTTTTTAAGTACTTGGACTCGCTTTATCTTTCCTCTTCACCATCCTTAGTGGGTTGGCTTTTTGTCCTCGGGCTTGTTGCCTCACTATCCAAGATAGCTGTCATAACTCAAGATATCAAGGACTCATATACCAAAGTAAAAGTAGCCCAGGCCCTCCCTTAGTGTCTCTCTCCTTTTATCAGGGAGTTAAATTGTCTTTCTAGAAGCCTCCCAGATTTTCTCCTCTGTCTCATGGCAAGGCTAGGCCCAGAATCATTCCTTGTTGCAGGGGATGCAGGTTAAGCCAGTATCTGACTTTTAGTCTGCATTTGGGAAGTGGGCAAGGGAAGTGGGGGTTGGAAATGGCTATTGGGTAGCCAATCAGACTCTTAATAATGCATATCAAGTACATGCTTCTGGCAATTATGAAAGTAAATGCCACTGGGCTAGCCCTCCCTAGATAAACAACCATAAAACAAGAAAAAATATGTGAAATTCCGTACTGTTTTCAGATGTTGGATAACAGAATAAACAGGACTGAGCTCACTGAGAAAGAGAAACAAATAAGGTGGACCATATGACCATCCTAGCTTTCTTCCGGGAGAAACTTTCAGACCATAGCAGAAGGATGGGGAATCCACACAAAGTCTGGTGGTCTTACTGAATTGAGGAAATAGGGATTGAAGCTCACAGCTATTAACATGGCTGGAATATGTGGGACAGGGTGTCAAAAAAAGGGAGATGTGCAGACAAGGAACTCCAAAACTCTGCCTAGGAGTCTTCTAGAATCTTTGGCCACATAGTAAAGTGTGTGTGTGCAAAATGAAGACTCCATGAGTCTGGGCCAAAAAGACCCTCAGGGAAAGAACGACCACCAGGATGCTGTGAGCCAAACAACAACCAAAGCCTGTCAGAGTAAAAAGATCTGTTCAACACCCTGGGAATTTGGTGGAGACTCCCAGAAAGGCTATGCTCAAGGTATGGCTAATGTAGCCCTAGGGTAAATGTTACTCTAGACCTGCTCCAACACAGCTGAAATACAAACCTGAAAAGAATCATGAAAAGATTCACAAGCACATTAACTGCCTGCTGAACAAAACTCACAAGTAAGGGATAAAAAAAATCCAAATGTTCAATTGTGTAGCACCCATCACATTCATATACAAGTAAATATCATTAAAACATATATGAAGAAAAAACATGACCCATAACCGAGAGAAAATCAGGCAGTAAAAACAAAAACAAAAACAAATCTATCTAATTAAAATATTTGAAGGCAAAATGGAAAATATAAATGTGCTAGAAGAAAATATAGGTGGAAAGTTTTAAGCTTTACACTGAAAGTTAAAAAGTACCCATAAAATGCTAAATTTGACTTCCTACAAATTTAATTTTTTAATTAAATTAAATTAATTTTTGAAAGCGAGAGAGAGAGTGTGTGTGATCAGGGGAAGGGCAGAGAGAGAGGGAGGCACAGAATCCAAAGCAGGCTCCAGGCTCTGAGCTGTCAGCACAGAGTCCAGCATGGGGCTCAAACTCATGGACTGCAAGGTCATGACCTGGGCTGAAGTCAGACGTTTAACCAACTGAGCCACCCAGGCACCCCTGACTTCCTACAAATTTAAAACAACTGTGAATCAATGACAACAGAACATTTTGTGAAATGAGTCAAGAAAAAAATCAGCAAACTGGAGGGAATTTAGTTTCTGTGAAAATGGCTAAAGTTACTAATATATAAATCCTTTCTGAGATTTATAAGAAAAAGTGATGCAAAGTTTAAAAACGCAATGCCTATAAAAAATACTGATGATTGGGGGTTTGTGGCGGTTCATGGGGGTTCTCACGGTTCGTGAGTTGAAGCCTGCCATCGGGCTCTGTGCTGCCGGCTCAGAGCCTAGATCCTGTTTCAGATTCTTTGTATCCCTCTCTCTCTCTGCCCCTCTGCTGCTCGCACTCTGTCTCTGTCTCAAAGTTAAATAAACACTAAAAAAAATACTGTTGGAGATTAAAGAGTACACTTATCATGATGAAAAAATTAAAAATAATGTAAAATAAAATAAACTACAATAAAATATTGGTGGTCAATAAACATAAGTGTTCAGCTTCATTAATAATAAGATAAATGCACATAAATACCAAAAACTTATTTCACATAATACAAAGTATAATGTGCTGTTAAGAGTAAAGGGAAACTTTTAAATACCACAAATGAGGAGAGAGGTATTGATCCATTCTGAAGGGTAATTTGGAGTTTGGTAACAGCTAAAAACTGTTTATAATGTCCAACCCTGCAATTCTACTTCTAGGATTATAGTCTAAGAAAATAACATTTTAAGAGCCCAGGAAATTTACAGCAAGCAGTTGATTCTGAGTACAAAATGGCAGCAGACATTTGAGCACTCGCTGACCCCACCACCCTGGCAGTGCATATACAAGCTAACCAGACAAAACGTCTGTATGTGAAAATGAAGTGACCCATCCCACTAAACCCTGTCACAGTTAAGGGCTCCTTGGGCCTTAACTGAGCATAACACTGCGAGAAGGGAGCCATTAAAGAGCCTGCCAGCTCTGTGCAGGACCATGAAGAACAACGCTGGATAGAAAGGCCTGCTTTGGAGCAGCTGAAGTCAGTAGCTGGGCTCCTAGATCGATTTGTGTCATGTGAAATACTCTTGTGAATCCGCCCAGAAATATTCATGTGGGACAACCATTTAGCAAGGGGTTCAAGGAGGCAAGAGCAGATGGAAGCAAGACCCAAGGGATTTGAGTTTTCTAGTTCACATTCGCCAAGAAGTGAGATGTAGGAACAAAACCTACCCTCTCTATTATAACCTCTATTGAGCCTAGTCCCATAAAAAAAACAAAAAACAAAACAAAACAAAAAAACATACTTCTAGTGTGCAGTCCAGAACTGCTAGAAAGTTTCAATTCTCTTTTGGTTTCTAAATTCCTTTTCCATATTTTTTTGTATAATGTCCTCTGTAGGACATTCCATTGTTTTTACTGACTATACTAAAAAAAAAAAAAATCTACTCTTAGTTTTTAGAGATAGGGGATAATGGGTATATTATTTTTCTTAGTTTTTTATATTACTACATTTTGAAATTTAAAAGTAAAAAAAGAACCTACCCATTAGGAAGAAAAAGTGAAAATCACTCAGATGCAATCCTTACACTACTACTTAAATATTCTTTTTATATTTCTATCCTGTATTAAAGTTATTCTTGACTTAATACTTATGTCCACTGGACTACATTCTAAATACAAGCCCAGAAAAAACACATTCTCTAAACTGAACTTCTCCAGAGCAGGGACTTTTTCCTTTTATCCATTTTTTTTTATTCAACAAAAGCAATTATTAAGTGCTTCAAAGTGCCAGGCACTAGGTTTCACACTGAGTTTATAACCTAGGCAAATATAATTTGCTCCAAAAAGAATTTTAGGTGAAGAGATTCTGCATTTTTCCTTTATATCCAGGGGTCTCACAAATGCCAGGAATAAAGGGCACACTGGATAAATGTTGATTTAGTTAACTGCTAACTGCCTTGGGTCCCAGGACCTTTATTTCAGCCTCCCCAAATCCCAAGGCATTATTTATTCAATCATCCTTCTTCCATTCAGTGGTTTAATATCACCTATACGTTTGCAGATACTCTGTTCTGTAAGACAGGACAATGAAAACCACACTAACAACTCTGCAAAATAGGAAGGTGGTTGGTGGGAGGGGGCAGAGTGGAGGGATCCTAGATGTGTCTGTAAGTCACTGCCTTCTCTTCAGTAAGAGCTGTTACTGCTCTGTTTATGACCCCTGTAGGAGCTTAATACATGGAGATCTTTGATGAAAGAGTTAATGAAGGAGTATGTGCTATTAAAAAACAATATAGAACAAGAAGATAGAAATTCTGGTTCTTTAAAAAACAAACAAATGTGTGTGTGTGTGTGTGTGTGTGTGTGTGTAGGTGGGGAAATTTCCACCGATTTTGCTATTGCCCAAAACATTTTTGGAATTCCTTTTGGTAATAGTATTCATAAAAATATCCTAGGGAGAGGTTTAACTAAAGCTTTTGGATACAGCTGAGATAGGAAGAATTTCCTTTGGTCAATCACAAGATAAAAGTCTACTCAACATTTCTCAAATTGGGATCCCTTTTATAATAGTCTTAAAAATAAACCATCAAAAGAATTCTGCAGCCAGAAAGTTTAGAAGTTGTTTCAACCTATACTCCCCTTGGAGATTTACAAAGCATATTTCTATCATATTATCAGCTGTTGTGCTTAACTATGAATTCCCAAACTAAGTTGACTCAAGTCTTTTTTTTTTTAATGCCTATTAATATCTCTTAGAATGCACATTGGAAAATCTTTTTTTTTAATTGAGATATCATTGACAAATAACAAGAAAAGCCTCTTTTAAAGTAACACATGACATTCTTGTGTAATTTAAAGTCTTCTTTGGAGCACCTGGGAGGCTCAGTTGGTTAGGCATCCAACCTTTGATTTCGGCTCAAGTTGTGACCTCACGACTTCATGGGTTTGAGCCCCTCATCGGCCTCCGTGCTGGTAGTGTAGAGCCTGTTTGTGATTCTCTCTCTTTCCCTTTCCCCACTTGCACTCTCCTCTCTCTCTCTCTCTCTCTCTCTCGCTCTCGCTCTGGCTCTCGCTCTCTCTCAAAATAAATAAATTAATAAACGTTAAAAAAATAATGATTTTTTTTTCTAAAAACACATGAACAGGGGCACGTGACTGGCTCAGTCCATAGAGCATGAGACTCTTGATCTCGGGGTTGTGAGTTCAAGCCCCACATTGGGTGTAGAGATTATTTAAAAATAAAATCTTTTAAAAAATTAAAAATAAATAAATAAAAGCACTTGGACATATGTTAGAAAAACATACTTATTTTTAAATCAGTTACTGCAGCAAACATTGCAAGTTGTATTTCTCATATCCCTTTTCCCCTCTGCCTTTAAAAAACAGAACAAATTTTTGTTAAATGTGGCAATGTGCTCAACTAAAAAATACCTAATCTGCATCCCTTTGTGGCCTTGTGACAAAGTTATAGCAAATGAGATCTAGGTTTGGTTTCTAGGAAAGCCGTTTAAGAGGGATACTGCTGGTGTTCCCATGAAGCCTTCTGCCTCTGTCCCTTTATCCCAGCTGGAACACAGCCCAGACACCAGAGGTGCAGCCAGCACAGTAACCAGGAACCTAAAGCTCTGCTCTAACAGAGAGATGAAGAGGCCTGGGTCACTGATGGCATTATTTGGTTGCCATGGGCTCCTGAACTATGCTTGTTTCAGAAAAACTAACTTCTTTCTTTGTTTAAGCCATTGTCTGTTTTCTATTAATTTCCTTTCTTTTAACATTCCTCACTGAGAATCACAATTATGATCACATTTTGCATAATTTTTATCTTGCAATGAGTTGATTGTGTTTCAGACTTAGAATTCTCGGACTTTCATTGTAATTCACTTCAAACCCTTCTTGGTAGGAGGTATAGTATATATAAACCAATAAAAATGTACGTATTTATAACTACTGCAAGCTCTACAATGCTCTGTAGATCAGCACTGAGACATAAAAATACAAGTTGTTTCTGGGGTGCCAGTCTGGCTAAGTTGGTGGAGCACATACCTTTTGATCTCAAGGTCCTGAGTTCAAGTCCCACCTTGGACATAGAGCCTACTTGAAAAAAAGAAAAAATATATACAAGTGCTTTGTTAAGATTTTCCAAAACCTGAATATTGACCAAGGAATCTAAAACCGTTAGTTGGCTTAATTTTGTAGCAATCGCCTCCTATCAATTCTGTTTGTCAATATAGTTCTATTAATAATTTAAGTAAAAGAAAATAAATTCTGTGGTGAGAATTTTATTTCAGCCTCTGTAAAACTATACATGCCCTTACATATTATTGTCTTGGGTTGGGGTGCCAGGATCCAGATACATATCTTTAACTTCTACTTTGCTCTCTTCACATGAAGAAAATCTGACTCCCCTCCAGTTCCCCCATCACAGCTGGTCCTGGGAATGCTGGGAAATGGGCAGCACTAAAATATGGGAGAAAATGAAGGGGATATAAATTGCTGAGTATTATCATCATCTTGATGGCAGTGCCTTTTTCTCTTCTTTAGACACAGATTTAGTGACTGAGAAGAAAGATACAATTGAACTCTGTAAGTCTAGGCAAGAATGGAAGGGTAATAACCCAAACCACTCTTAAGGTTCTATTGAAGATGGGCTGCTTGGCCGTTATTGCAAATTGCCCTGCAATTTTTAAAGGCAACTGTAAAGATTTGAAATTTTTATCTGTGGGAAACTGATGACACAGAAGCCAGGCTCATTTAGGAAGTTTCACCTGATGGAAAAAGAGTCAAGGAAATCAAGTTCTATTCTGGAAATTTCCATGCATGTTAGTTCTTCATAACTACAAATGGAATTCTATTGAGTGCTGAAGCTGTCACTTAAGGACCTTCTAAATTACATGCCATAAAAATAAAGATGCCAAAAAGGAATGATATTTAATATGTGGTAAGAGTTACTTGAGAGAAAGTACAGAGGGGTGCCTGGGAGGCTCAGTCAGTTAAGTGTCTGACTGGGTTTCGGCTCAGGTCATGACCTCATGGTTTGTGAGATCAAGCCCTGAGTCAGACTCTGTGTTGGAAGTGTGGAGCTTGCTTGGGATTCTCTCTCTCCCTCTCTCTCTCCGTCCCTCCCCTGCTTGAGATCTCTCTTTCAAAATAAGTAAGTGAACATTAAAAAAGAGAGAGAGAAACTACAAAGAAGATGCTTCTCAGTTTTTGCATGCAAAAAGACTCTCCATTAGGTAAGGAATTAATGAATCCAAAAGAGATCCTGAACAACTGTTACACTTACAAACTTCAGTGAGGGACTAACGTTGTTAGCACTGAGATTCACACTGAGAATACAAAAAGCATTTACATGGCAAAACCATGTAACCTTTAAAAGTTTACAATTGAATAGTAAATATAGGACATTTATTAAAGCAAAATAAATAATGATACATACACTAAATATGCTACATTCAAGTGACACGGACAAATGGACTACGGAAATGCAGGGAAATAAACAGAGCGCCATGGGTAAGGGCTTTGTAAACAGGCAGAATGGGCTTGCATCCCTTTCCATCAC
This sequence comes from Prionailurus viverrinus, assembly GCF_022837055.1. Taxonomy (NCBI): domain Eukaryota; kingdom Metazoa; phylum Chordata; class Mammalia; order Carnivora; family Felidae; genus Prionailurus; species Prionailurus viverrinus. The sequence continues at coordinate 100,029,702 of NC_062567.1, forward strand.
CCTCCACTGATGGGACTCTAGGCATGTTAAATAACCCAGCTATGCTTCGGTCTCCTCATCTGTCAAATAGGGTTAATAATTGTAACTACTGCACAAAGTTGTTTTAAGAATTAAATATGTATATAAAATCCTTGGTATAGTCAGGCAAGAGTAAGTGCCCAATAAATATTACCCATCATAATTAATTAATGAAAGAATGATAACTGAAGACTAAGTCTGTAGCTGAGCTGGAAGTCTGTCCAAAATGTTATGAAAGCAGGGACCAACATGAGTAAATACAGGGAAACAAGCATGCATAGGACATGCTTTGAACTTGATAAATTTGAATGCAGCTGAGCAATGGTTCTTCACTTTTAAAAATTAACAAAAAGCCAAAGACATGAGCAGAGATTCAAAGTTAGCAAATAGTAAGCAAACACATAGGAACATATTCAGTCTTACTAGGAATCAAAAAATGCAAACTAAAACACAATGAAAGGGAAATTGACACAAGATGGTGGATTAAGCACACAAATCTAATTACTCTTAACCCCAAATCCCCAAAATGACAGGAATGATAAAAAGAAAATAGAACAAAATGCCATCAGCAGACTAAAAATGTTGTGAAATTCTTGAACTATAAAAATCACAGTGCGCAGGATTGATGGAGGAAACCCAAAAGAGTGTGAAAAAAAAAAAATCACTGCAGTGATGCTAGCCATTCTGGAGTTTATCCAAGTTCACAGGTAATTAAAACATGAAGGACCTGGGATGATTAATAGGGGGATTATTGGGTAGCTGCTGTAACAGACACCCCCTGAAACCTCACCGGTTTGACACAAAAGAAGTTGATTTCTTTTGCTCACATCACATGCCACGGGCAGCCGGGATGGGCGTGGGAGTTTCTGGGAAGGAAGTTGCTGCATTCTATCATTTGGACTGATGGAAGCTCTACCATCTTCAAACTACAGCTTTGGTATTTCCCTGGGATAAGAAGGAAGGTGGACGCAGCCACACCCTTGGACTGGAGGCAAGTGGGGTGCCCGTCCTGCGTCATGCATACGGTCGGTCCCTGTGCTTTGGAGCATCTTCCTTGAAAATTTCTAAGTCTGGTGCCTGGAACTGCCTGCAGACAGCTGTGTCATCCATAAGACGTGCTTCAAGTCTGGACCTGCTCCAATTGGGGTCACGGTCACCAAAAGTCCCTTTTCCAAGCTCCCTGCATTGACGGGAGAATGCCAGGGGCTACCTGAATATTTTTCTCTCCTTTTCCCCTCTTTCTCTGGGAGCCCAATTACATATGGTTTAGATTGCTTGATATTGTCCAACAGAATGTGAAGCTTTTATTATTTTTTTAAGGCTTCTTGCTGTCTATGCTTTCTTTTGGATAGTTTCTGTTATTGTCGTGAAGTACACTGACTGATCTTCTCTGGTGTTTAATCTGCTGTTAATCCCACCTGGTCTGTTTTTCATTTCAGACACTGTATTTTTTCATCTTTAAAACTTCCTTTTGGATACATATATTCCACTTCTCTTTTCCACATGCTCATATTTTCTTCCACCTTATTGAACATATAGAATATATTTATAATAGGTGATTCAATGCTACTTTCTGCTAGTTCCATCCTCTCAAATTTGTTATATTCCTTTGAATAAGGTTGGATTTTTTTTTTTTCTGGCATACAGATAAGTTATTTGGTGTCAGATAAATGTTTTCAAGCTTACTTTTAAGCCTTGTTAGGGTAGGTCCAGAGCAGCCATTGGTCAAGGGCTAATTTAGTTCCAGTACTAAGACAATACTCTTTGGAGGTGTCTACACAATGTGTTGTATGTAATGAAGTCTTTCCACAATGGCTGATGAAAACATGAACTATTCCCAGACTTACCTGAATTCCAATAATCGTTCTACCTTCTTCTTTCTGATGGTTGCTCTTCTGGTCTCAGAGACTTTACGTCTCACACAGATCAGTACTCAGCCACAACCTCAGGAAGACAGCTCTGAGCTCGCTTGCTTGCTCTCCCGCCCTCCTGCCTAAATCCCTCCCTTGCCCTTCTCCCCCAGGTGTATTCTCTGACCTACAAACTGTTGACACCTTGGCCTCCTCAAACTCAATCTCTACAATTAACTGAGACTGCCGGGTTCCGTCTGGGTTCCCCCTCCTTGTGCCGCAGCCTGGAAATTGGCTCTCGGCAGTGAGCTGGTATAGTCAGAGAGCCCATCTTGTTTGTTTTCCTTCTCTAGCAATGTATCTCTTGCTGCTTATTATCCAGTGTCTGAAAACTGCTGTTTTTATATCTTGTCCAGATTTTTACTTAAAGCGAGAAGGTAAATCTTGTCCCTTCATTCCTTCTGGTACAGAAAGCTCCTGATGTAACTTTAATTTGCATTTCTCTGATGCTAGGTGCTTGATCAAGGAGCATGTATATTTCAAAATTATGAGAGATACTACTTGCTCTCTCAAAAAAGGTGTTAAAAATTTATATCCCACCAAGAGTTTGGGAGAATACCTATTCTCCTGCATTCATACCAATACTAATGATGGCCAATCTTAAAACATTGGATATGGATAGACAGCAATCAAAATAGGAAACACAGATGCCTTTAAACATATGAAAATATGTTTAATCCTGGATAGAATATAGAAACCCAAAGCACAAATCTGGGAAAAAAAACCTATTTAGTAGAAATAGAGACCATGCAAAAAGAGAAAACAACAAACAATGTGTTATTAATCAGAGAAGATATTGCATTCATATAACAAAAACAGGATGCTGATTTTTAAAAGAGATTTTTCGGGGCGCCTTGCTGGCTCAGTCAGTAGAGCATGTGCTCTTGATCTTGGGGTTGTAAGTTCAAGCCCCACGCTGGGCGTAGAGGCTACTTAAAATAAAATCTTAAAATAAAATAAAATAGATTTTCAGAGAACAAAAAAATGTTCTCATAAGTTAAAAATGTGATCACAGGGGGCGCCTGGGTGGCGCAGTCGGTTAAGCGTCCGACTTCAGCCAGGTCACGATCTCACGGTCTGTGAGTTCGAGCCCCGCGTCAGGCTCTGGGCTGATGGCTCAGAGCCTGGAGCCTGTTTCCGATTCTGTGTCTCCCTCTCTCTCTGCCCCTACCCTGTTCATGCTCTGTCTCTCTCTGTCCCAAAAATAAATAAACGTTGAAAAAAAAAAATTAAAAAAAAATGTGATCACAAAATTAAAAAAAAAATAGAAGGGTTGAGGAAATTTCCCATAAACAGCATACTCACACACACACACACACACACACACACACACACACATATATATGTGTGTATATATATATATATATATATATATGTGTGTGTGTGTGTGTGTGTATATATATATATATATATAGACAAAGATCTGGGAAATAAGAGAAAATTAATAAAAAATACAAGAGCCAATCTAGGAAACCCAGTGCCGGAGTAGTACAAGTTCCAGAAACAGAGAAACAAAGAGGAGGAAATTATCAGCAAAATAATTGAGGGACATTCCCCCAAACTGAGACATTGGATTGAAAGGGACCACTGAGTGCTCCCTTGGTACAGGGGATGAAGATAAGCCTAGAATTGTTGTAAAATTTTAAAACACTGTAGTAAAGAAATGATTCTGTCAGTTTTGAGAGGGAAGGCAAGGGGAGAAGGAGGAGGGGGAGAAGGGAAGGGGAAGAAGTCCATGGAACTCTGGACATCTCAGGAGCTACACTAAAGCTAGAAGACAATGGAGAAAGGGTTTCAAATGATATCCAACCTAGAGTTCAACACTCAACCAAGCTATCAAACAAGTGTGAAAGTGGAATATGGGCATTTTCAGACATTCACGATCTCAAAGAAATAAAAAATCAATCTCCCACTAACCCATTAGTAAGTGAAACTGATTAATGTGTTCCACCAAAATGAGGAAGTAAACCAAGAAAGAGAAAAACATGGGATTTAGGGAAACTGGACATACAACACAAAAGGGAATCAAATGGAATCTTTAGGAGAAAAGTGAAGGAAGATCCCAAGATGGTAGCTATATCACCAGTATTCAGAGCGATCAGAACAGTGTTACTCAAAAGACTGACACACTGACGACTGTAATTAGCAAGATCTTCTTGCCCTTTTGCCAACCTTATAATCTGAGGACTGAATGCCCAAATAAAGGCTGGCCCAGTTTCTCATATGCACTTGGCTTATATGAACCTTGTGCTGATGCTTTTTTTCTCCACTCCACACCTTGACTTGAATCAGTTGAGAATACTCATTTCTTTCCAGAAAAATGTTTTGGCATGATGTATTCCTGAAAGTTTGAGGTAGGCCATGGTAAACTTAAAACAGAAAATACAATGAAGTCTCTTCCTTTCATCCTATTCCTACTGGACCTCCATTACCTGGTCCATCTATACTCTCACCAGACGCCCCAACTGTGGTAAGTCTTGCTTGCCAAGATGCACCTTCTAACTGTGCCTCCTGACTTGCCCAAAAGGGGTTTCTAAAAACTTTCAGGAAAGTTGAGGACAGGCTATGATCCAGTGACTCTGCAAGTTATGTTTTCTGTTTCATCTAACAGTGGCCATATTGCATTTTCCTTTCACAGTGAGGTTTGTGCTTGCTACTCAGTGTTTCAAAATTAAGCCATGTATTATTGAAGGATACATGTATAGGTGATAATGCTATAAAGAGAAACACCATAATGAACACAAAACTAGAGTAACAGGTCCTGTAGAAGGGTAAAAAGGAGGGACCGAGAGCTCTTTCTAAAGTGTTGGCAATGTTTTGATCTGGTTAGTATGTCTACAACTTTCCATTTTATAATTATTCTTTGAAATATACATAAGCATTTTATACACTTTTATCTGTGTGATGCACTTCATAATAAAAAGAAAACATGTAGTGATATAATAGTGTTCATAAGTGGAAAAGGAGGCCATAAAATTGAATGCATGCTGTGATTACAACTATGTGCATTACATGACTGGGGGGAAAGAATGGAAGGCCATTATACCCAAATGAGAGTGGTGAATTATGGTTGAAAGATTACACGTGATTTTCTCAAAAACCCAACACTTTCCAAGTGACTTCAAGTGCATTATCTCATTTAGTCCTCACCATTCTGTGAGACAAAGATTTTCACAATCCTCACATTACAAACGGAGAAGCAGAGACTCACACAGTCTAACAAACTTGCCTGTTTCTCACAGTCAAGGAATGCTGGACCTGGGACTCAACCCTCCATTACCATACATCCTCTCTGTGCCACTCATTTCTCTCACCTTGGTCTGGTAACAACCTCCCAAAGCCTCAGCATTTTCATCTTTAAAGTAATAATGATGATGATGGGGTTTTATTCCAAGAGTTGTCAGGATTAAATAAAGTACATACAGCACTTACATACAACCTAGCATGTTGTAAGTACTCAATAACTATTACACATCAGTAATAGTAATGTTAATATTGAGGATTAATTAGATAGTTGAGTTTGATACTACTTAACTAGGTGTTAGACATATAAGAATGAATATGAGCTCACTGTCCAATAGGAAGAGACAATTAAACAAATTCAAGAACCTATAGAAATGATGGAGGGCTATGTATACATATGATGCTATGGGAATGGAGAAGAGACACGCGGATTGGGCCTAGCCAAGTGAAGCAATGGCAGAAAGTTTCCCTGGGGAAATGCCACATACTCTGAGACATACAGTTGAATTGGAGTCTATGTCCATGCTATGCCCTCAACCCTCACTGAGAAAGGAAAAATGATAATACTGGAGTTGAGGTAAGGATGTTACTATCTCAGAGATTAACATTGCATGTTAAAATGGTCTACAGTGACTGTTAAATCAAAGGGATAAAGGCAAAAGTTCACTGGTTTTGGCAATTAGAACTAGTTTCAGAAAAACTTGAGTATATACCAGGAATCACATAATACCAACGCATTGTTCATTTTGTTGCAGGTGATATGGTGGTTATATTTTTTTAATGCCTTTCTGTTAGAAATGCAAAATTCAATTTGCAAAATTACCTTAACTTGCACGATTGGCCTACAAGGGAAATGGAATGGGAATGGGGGTGATGATTATAAAAGAAAGTATCATAAGAAAGAAATTACCAGGAATTCAATGAGAATAATCTTATTTCTTTTATATATATATTTGGAATTTCCCATAATAAAAATTTCTAATTAAAAAAAGTCACCAGTGACCTTGAAGGAATCTGTTTCAGATAAATGTAGGGAGAAGACAGATGGCAAAGGGTCAAAGAGCAGATGGCTGATGAGACATGAAGGCAATGAGTATAGCTTGACTCAAGAATTTTGGCCAAAGCTCAGTAGAGGTTCAAGTTGAGAAAATGAAGATAAGAAAGAGATAAATACAGGGCGCCTGTGTGGTTCAGTCTGTTAAGTATCCAATTCTGGATTTCAGCTCAGGTCAAGCCCTGTGTCAGGCTCTGCTCTGTCAGCGTGGAGCCTGTTTAGGATTCTTTCTCTCCCTGCCCCTCTCTCTGCCCCTCTCCCATTCATGCTCTCTCTCTTTCTCAAAATAAGTTAATTAATTAATTAATTAAAGCGATAGATACATAGATATACACAGAAATAAACATGGTTTGGCTATAAGGGAAATCTAAATACATTTGTAGGTCTAAAGGAAAAAGCCAGTGGAAGGAGAAAGATTGAAAAGTAAAAGAGAAGAGGTAGTAGATTAAAATCCTTGGGGCACCTGGGTGGCTCAGTGGATTAAGCATCTGACTCTTGATTTCAGCTCAGGTAGTGATCTCCCGGCTCATGAGCTGGAGCCCTGTGTTGGGCTTTGCGCTAACAGCATGGACCCTGCTTGGGATTCTCTCTCTCCTTTCTCTCTGCCCCTCCCCTGCTCGTATGTGCACACATGCTCTCTCTTTTTCTCAAAAATAAATAAATGAAACAAAACAAAACAAAACAAAATAAAATAAAAATAAAAAACAAAATCCCAGATAGCAGGGATGAGTCCTAAGAGGAGAGATGAATCAGCCATCAATAAGAAAGCAAAAGAAACTGCTTTCAAACTCATGTCAGATGGGGCAAAATCTATACCTCTCCTTCCAGCCCATGCCCTGCCCCACTCATTTCAGAAAGACGGCAGCCATCACCACTAATGGCTGGCATGGAGCTTTCTGACACAATTCCTGACAGTGAAGGGCATAGGCTACCAACAAAAAGGAAGAAAACATGAGTGAAGAAACGTACAAATTACAGGGAGACAGCTTTTCAGAGTGAAAAATCTGATACTGAAAAAAATTCGACATCAGGGTCAATCATATTATTCACCCACAGCCCTGCTGCTCCACCAGTAAATCCCATTAGATTCCAGTAAACAGCCTATCCAAGTCTCAGGTCTCCAATTCAGGAAAGACAGGAGGTCTGGCCCCAGTGGAGGTTGGCAATCTAAGGGTTATTATGGGCCTGAGCCTGAGGTAAAGGTAAGGGTGTAGAAGGGAGCTGTGACCATTTCCCAGAAGTTCCAAGACCCAGATTCAACAGGCCCTGAATCTCAAGGGTCAGTCCAAACCTGGGGCAACATTCTTGGTTCAAAATGGCAACAGGCTGCTTAAAAGGCTACTCACTCACAGAACCCACGTTATTATCCGATATCAAATTTAATGATGCAAGAATTTTGGCTCACCATTCCTCTGTAACTCAATTTCCTTAAATTGGCCCATGGTGGGAGAAAAATCATTCCAAAATAATTGTCATAAGAAAAAAAATTATTTCAATGAGATGAATAATTCCTCTCCTCCATGCAAGCCAAAGAAATATCACCCACCTTTTCCCCTACATCCATCCAAAAAGGTATCTGAATCAGCAGCCTTTTGAGAGGACAATAACCTTCAATTGTTTAGGAACTAGGATTCCACCAGAACAAATCATGTTCTTCACAATGCCAGCTGAGGAATAGAAAACTATTTGTTGCACTGTTTAGTTGCTTTAATAGGGCATCATTAAAATTCCCTCTTCCATTCACTACTTGAGATGCAAAGCCAGGGAAATGGTCCACTAGGTGTGAGTACAGATACTCTAATTAGCGACATTGTAACCAGGGTTTCTGCTCACTGATATGCTAAATCATGTGAATTGCATGAATAGTGAAATAAGAGTGGCAAGCCTTTCAGATCTGCCTTCTGAGCTGAATCAGTACTCTATTTCTAATTAGAGCCACAAAGATTTCCTATATAAAATTTCACATTTCTAACTCTGCATCCATCTGTTATGGACTTCTTGGAGTCGCCTTACCCATAGTCCTCCCAACAATATTCACTCCTGTGTGGGTTTTTTTTTCCTTCCTGGGACAAAATCCATTTCGCCTCACCAGGAATTCTCAATGACAATACCTGGAGAGCAGAGTTATTCTCAGATAACAGCTTGCCCAGTGCCGGGCTTCATTTGTCTTTCCCCATGGGTCATTTATCACAGGGAGGTGACCTGTTGAGGTAAGTCCTAACTGAAAGCCTGTATGCCAGCACTGAGCAAAGGGAGTTATTCTGCACCCTGCATACAGGTACACCAGTACAGGACTGGATTAAGTCCCACCAGCCAGCAACACTACATACCCTAACACTGTCTTTGGAGAAAGACTCTTCCAATTCTTGGAGAAGAATAATCATACAGTATTGCAATTTACATATGCCATCTAAGATTTCCACTATGCTGAATGCTTTGCTTCTGTAGTAGCTTCAACAACCTAAATATCAGAACCCAGCATGAGAAGGTTAGGTTCCTAAATTTAGGCGTGTTTCTGCTTCCATTTCCTTAGCCTTCCTCCACCCCAGTGGATTTGGCTTTATGTGCAGAATCCACTTATAAATACCTCGTTCAACAAACACAAGTGCGTGTTATGCACCAGGCATAGTGGTAGGCATCGAAATCACTGGAGGAAGACAGCATTTTGATTTTGAGAGAGAATTATACATCACAATGATACAAACCTCAAATGTTGATTTCCAACATTTAGAGTGGATCTATGCGTAAAATTTGGAATTACTCAAGGTACAGAGCAGAACGTAAATGGTGGCCAAAGTGACAATGTCACAAAATAGATGACAATGCTGGGGAGTGGAAGGAAAGGAATAGTGCTGAGGGGAAGTGTTGAGGAATCAAGAGATACTTTCTAGAGACTGTGGAAGAATAAATAAAGGTATAAGCACATGAAAGCTACTGGGGTAACTGTAGTAGACATAACTGATGCCAGCCTGGTTGTCACCTCCCCTCCTATCTCCTGCTTCCTTCTGCCTTTTGCTTGTTTGCAGAGCTGGATTGTATTCATTTGTCCACATTATCTTTGGAATCATGTGCTGAGGAACCACTGGGGTAAATCGTGATTCATCTAAATCATGGTAACTCACACTCCTTATCAGTCCTTAGGAGTGGGAATGTGGCTGACTCAAGCCAGAGACCTGAGGAGAAATCTACACTGGTCTTCCGGGAGAGATATAAAGGAGGAAATACCCTCTCATATTCTTTGTGACATTATCTGAACTGATTAACCTTATAGCCTACCTGTCTTAGAACGTCTTATTGTGAGAAAATACATTTTCCTTACTACTCACATATTTGGAATTGATTTTTTTTTTCTTACCAGAAGCGAAAGCAACCTAACATACAATAATCCATTGAGGAATTTAACATGACAATTTAACCGTACTGGGTAGAAGGAAAGAAGAAAGAAGGGAATGTAAGTGAAGTAAGTTCTCATGTATAAAAGCAGAAGGTCAATATATTTTATATATGATTGTATTACATATATATATGTATTTTATATATATATATACATATATATGTATGTGTATATATGTGTGTATATATATGTGTGTGTATGTGTATATATATATATATATATATATATATATAATCTTTTAAAAAGAAAAATAGCAGGATATCCTATTTAGAGAGATGGAGGTAGTCATCAGAAGACACAAGTTAAAAACGGGACTGGAGCTGAGGAGGGGAGGGCTAAGTAAATGTTCCTTTTCATTATAAGTCCTTTTGCACTATTTTATTTTGAAACCATGTACATGTGTTATTTTTGATAAAAGCTTTAAAATTTACATACAGAAGAAAATGAATTCAAGACTAGAAATTAATTTCATCCTCTGGAGCCTCTAGAGAGAAAGTAAGATTCTTTCTCGGAGACAAATCAGCAAGTTTACAGGAGCACCAGGAAGAGGTCCAGGGGCCCCAGCGCTTTGCTCCTGCGATCAGGGTGGGAGTGTGCCCTTTGTGCAGATGTGGATTAGGCTTTAGGCAGTGCAAGTGTTTGAAATAGGAGGAGATAAGGGAGCTTGGAGGGCAAAGAGAGAGAAAACTCCCCCAGCTACAGTGCAACCAGTTTTCCTCTCCCTCCAAATGATGCAAATGACACAGACTCTTAGATTGCATTGTGTTGAAATAGATAGCAGGTATATAAGTCGGACAGCTAAGCATGCTGGATTTCTCCCCCTGAAGTAAGGCACCAATTGTCTCCAAGCTGATTTCACGAGAAAATTGCCTTGGTTATCTTGACAGTCTCCTCAGGGACGTGAACAAAGATCACATTTCAAACTGCATCTCCCACACCTCTTTGACACAGCTGACTAAAAGGTACTAATGACCTAACTTGAGCCACCAGCATCGTTTTATATCAGCTAAGGACTTTCCTCTCCAACAAATCCCAAACTTCCCAAGCTGCAATTTTGTTCCCAGGGGATCAGAGTTACGGAAACAAGTTCTAGGACGGCGACAATCCTCTAACTTCCAGAGTCCAAGAGAAGTACACATTGTTTTCCAACCTATTCATTTCATGTTCCATTGAACTCATGGTCAATAGCCCATTTCTTTTAAGCTGTTTTTTAGTAATACGAGCCATACACATAGGTTTAAGTTCAGCTAAAATAAATCCTAACTTAGAATCTAGCAAAGGTTTCTAAAAACTAACCTATTACAAACATCAAATATGCACTGACCTAGACATGCGTATTTCTAGGAATATATGCTACAGAAATAAAGCATACAAGGTTGTACATTGCAGCATCATTTGTTATGGAAAAATAAAATAAGATTAAAAAAAACCGCTAAGTGTCAAACAGCAAGAGATTGAATAATGACATATCCACACTGCATAGTATTATATACTTTTAAACAAAAATAAGATAAAAACTAAACAGAACTTCATGAATTTTCATAGAAAAAAATGTCCATGATACATTGTTAGATGAAAAAAGCAAGTTGCAGAAAGATGTGCACAATATAATTCCATTTTTACAAAGTAAGTGTGTGTGTGTGTGCATGTGTGTGCACGCGCGTGTGTGTGTGTGTTTGTGTTTTCATGTAACTGGAAAAAGATATGAAAACGTATACATAAAACTGCTCATGGTGATCACCTGGGGTCATAGAATTAGAAGGGAGTAGGGGTCATAGAATTAGAAGGGAGTAGAGTTTTACTTTATACACTAGTGAATATTTTGCATTGTTATATTGACTATGCAATACAAAACAAAATTTGTTGGAAGTGTGGAAAAGGTTATCACATCTCTCTCAGGACCATACCTAATATCACAATTTAATGAAAATCTGTCCAATTTTTCAAAATCCTCAGAAAATATTTTGCAACCTTCTTTTGTAACTTTTCATAATAATAGTTTCCATTTATTGAAAGGCTAACATGTACCTGAAATGGTACATGTTACTTATACAGTTACTCATACAGTTACTTAGCTTAATCTTTCAGTAACAGCACAGGGTTTATTAAGTCCGTTCTACAGATGAGATGAAATGATTTAAACAAGATCACATAAATCCAACAAGCAGCCTAGTCAGGATCCCAAAGCAGATCTAACTGGAAAGCTTGCGTTCTTCATAGGACTGCACCCTGTCTGTTAAACACACGCCTCTAAGTTAAATCCTCGCTTTACTAAAAATTTAATTACGCTTATAAATGGAAATAGCATATGCTACGGGAGTCCAAAAATTTAGCGCACAGAATTGTTACAAGAGTTAAAGGAAATCTATCTCAACAGTTCCCTCCCCTTCTACTCATTACGCTAGTCTCCTAAAGGAAACTGTCATTCACAAACCACCATGTCCTCTGGTATCCCAGGCCATACTCTTCCAGCCTTATCTGCTACCTTTAACCAATGTTTCAAAAACTCTCCCAATAGAGTCTCTCCAAATTCTCTAGATTTCTCCAGACGTGAAATCTGAAGAGATACCTTCAATGTTGATTACTTCACAGCTCCGAAAAGCTAGAAACTTACTCATACATCCCAATAGCCTGCAGGCACATTGTTGTTTTGTATGTTAACAAAAATAGCATGGACTCATGGTCATTTGATTAACACCTTTTTAGCTTTTCTCGCATGTAGTTTGTCATTCTTAGCCTTGAATTTGTAATATTTGTTAGTAACTCTGTGGGAGGGATAATGGTCAACAATTTTGAGAGGGAAATGTTCATTACAGCCAAAGAGTAAAACTCAGTAGGATTTAGACAATGCAAAGTATAGTAAATAAGAATGGGAAAATACAATAGACACTGGAGAGGCAGTAGCTTGGTCGTCTCTCGTGTACCCTGAGACATGACTGGATTTATTACTGATGCTGTATTCTCACACAGCTTCAGTGACCAGAAATGCCTTTCATCCTCTCTCTAGCTGGTGCAAAGATCATATTCCCCAGGGACCTAGCACGTTATAATAATGATTCATTATTTATTCCAGCCCCAGGACATTTCAAATGAGTGTTTCAAACCACTGCGGGTTATTATATTGGATTTAACTTGCCTGATGCATTTATTGAAACCACAGGAAACACTGAAATGCAGTGGTCTCCATAGTTCTTTGAAAGCCGCATCTTTATTTGACTTTCTTTCACGAATCTCAAAACCTAGCACAGTCTTTTCTGTAATAATTAATCAAAATAGATACATTTGCTGACTGAATTAATAAATGAATGTGTTAGTAATGACTAATGACTTTAAAGTTCTACGGAATTAATTCTTTTTCCTAATGAGTATACCAAACCTTTCCCAAGTTTGTGTCAAAATAACCATGAGGATAGGAGCATCTGGTATTGCCTGGCATATTGAGGCATTCAGTAAGTATTTGCTGAGGAATGACAAGCTAAATCACCACAGCAAGTTATTCTCATTATTTTTCCTGATGACATTATACAAGTGCCGTGGATCCGAAATTGGAACTTATGTCTGTTCTCTTTTTTTACTTACCTTTAATTTCTCTGCCCGGATTTACTGCTCTGCTACCTGAGTCATAATAGTATCTATATATCCTACAAATAAAAAGATACTACCCACTAGAGAGAAAATTCAATAGGCTGCTTCTAAGACATTTTCAGAAAACAAACCTTCAGAACCAGTAAAAGGAAAGGAGACAAAATAATCCCCCCCCCAAAAAAAGCATTACCAAAGTACACTTATAGTTAACTGGAAAGGATTCTTTAAACCATCAGAGGAAATCTCACCTTTGAATGTTCTTGAATTGGAAAATGACTCAGGTGATAGCATATAATGAAGCAATTACATTACAATGAGACTTAAAAGCCACTGGTATTAACTAGTACCTGGTTTCGCAATTTCCTTACTCATATTTGGAAGCATTTGCTTATGGAATTCAAGAAGGCACATATTATGAATCTGTCTTTCCTAAGAGGTACTGAATACACCAATGGCTATGCAAAGCCTATGTGTATGGAAGGACCTGGGAGGGAGGTCACAGGTCTGGGCACAGGTGAGAGGTACTCCTCTTCATTTACTTTTTAGCTCCATACTATTGCTGTAGTGGTTTTTCTATTATGGAAAGCTAGAACAAATCACTCCCATATGTGAAACTCGCCAATGGCTCCCCACTGCCCTCAAGTTTACCTCCTTAATATGATGTCTATCCCCTTTCAGGATTTGGCACAAAATTCTCATTCTGGAACCTCCATGGGAATACATATTCACAAGGGAAAAAAAAGACATATCTATCTATCTATCTATCTATCTATCTATCTATCATCTCTATCTGATAGCCCAGCAAAATCAGGCATTTTAGGTATGTTTGCTCTCTTCAATAGGGGTTGTTGAACTGAAGAAACTGAGGGATTTACTTGTGTTTGCTTTCTTACTCTCAAGGTTAATTTCTATCACTCACTTAATAGTCCAAAAGCCTCTGCAACCAATAAGCTGTCGTGTTGTCAGCACAGAGCCTGATGTGGTGATAATCTCAAAAACCGTGAGATCATGACCTGAGCCAACATCGAGTCAGATGCTTAACTGACAGGCACCCCTAACCTTTCTAATTATATCAGCCTGCTTCCATTTTCTACATAAAACACTCAATGACTCCTCATTTCAACATGAATCAACTCCAAACTCCTCACTGTGGCCTATAACAGATTCAGTAGCCTAGGCTCTGCCTTCCTCTTCCATCTCATCCTCCCTGCCTCCTATCCACCACAGTCCAATCCCCTGGCCTTGTTTCTATCAAAAATTCTGAGCTGAGTCCCTACACCCTCAAAATGGTCAAATGGTTGCTTTCTTCCCAACATTCAGACCTCCATTTGGATGTCACTCCTCAGATAAATCTTTCCTGACCAGTATAGGTCAATCTCTAGCACTTTACCCTATTTTCTTTCTTTCATGGCTCGACTTTTATTATCTGCTTCCTCTCACTAAAGTGGGAACTCCTTGAAGGCAGGAAGTTATCTGGTTTGTTCTCTGCTCTATCCTCATGGATTGTAAGAGCTCTTGGCACAAACTACAAATGAATAATAAATATTTGCTAATTAAGTACCACACACACACACACACACACACACACACACACACAAAAGGATCTACTTCCCCACATACCAGATGCTAGCATTCTACAACTTATCTTTTCGAAAGGAATATTTCAGACCCCTGTGAATAAAATTTGTGTCCCAAAGAAATGAAATGGCTCGCCATAAGCAGACACAAGAAGTCGTTCATTTTTCATGCTCCTTAGATTAAGATCTAAAAGTCTGATTTCAACATCCCGAGATCTTCAAACTAAACCTGATGAGTTATTTCCCCTTTCCTGTCAACTGATAAACAGAAACCTCTGGTCAATTCTTGCTATCATTTACTCAATCTTTGATTTTTGGAAGTGTTTGCCTCATCTTAGTGCAGTCACAGCTCCACTCTGTGGAAAAACAGGGAAAACAGGCAATGTAACACAGGTAATGTCACCTATGTGACCACTAAGAAAACTTGGGAAGCTGTACAGAGATTACAGTCTGCAAGAAGATGCACAAACTATCAAAATGATGACGAGTCTTTTATTCTTATTTGTACTGGATATGGTAATCTCTAAAAATTGAATATGAATCCCAGGCCTATAAATGTTTGATGATTTACTTGCTCTCTTTCCCATATTCCCACTTTTCTCTCTCTCTTTATTTCCATAGCAGGCTTGAAACTATTCAGCAACTTTCTCTTTTTAGTAGCACATCTCTGGTAGTAGACACAGCGACGTGGATAAAAATCACAAACACAAAGTTCATTTCAGTCAGACCCAGAGATGAGACAATTAAAAGCAAATGATCTCTTAGGTCTCGCTTCAGAGGGGTGCAGCCCTGGAGACTAGCAGAGGCAGCACTGCCTTTTCTTAAAAGGAAGAGAATATTTTTCACTTTGCTTCAGAATATAAGACCCTTCGTGAAGCTGCCAATAGTTACGACTAACAGTGAATCAAGACCTAATCAATGTCCAACTGGTTCAGCTTCTAAGAGATCCGGTGCAGACAGGAGTTAATGATCTCTCCCAGAAAAGCCCAGAAATATTTTAACCTTTCTTCGCATTTAATACATGGCAGTTTGGGGTCTCCAAGATATCAAGGCACAGCCTGGTTTCTAGTAACACAGCAACACTCGACACAAGAGTTACACCCTCTCCACCACCTGACCATCTAAGAATTTAAAACCACTTGGACCCAGTTTCAACATCTGATTGATGGACACAGTATTCATCTTCCCTTCTCCATCTGCATTGAGTTGAATTTGAGCTCCCCTTCATACTGGGCTTTGCACTGAACTAACTCATTCGAAAGCTTCAACTCTTAGTGAAATTAGAAACTAGGCAACATTTATCTTTGGTGACCCAAGATAACCCTTCATCTCTACCCTCCCCATGTTCCTGCCCCTCTTTACCTCTCAAGTTCTTTCCTTATCAAAACAGCCTCTAATGA
Organism: Prionailurus viverrinus; assembly: GCF_022837055.1. Classification (NCBI taxonomy): domain Eukaryota; kingdom Metazoa; phylum Chordata; class Mammalia; order Carnivora; family Felidae; genus Prionailurus; species Prionailurus viverrinus. The sequence continues at coordinate 100,045,883 of NC_062567.1, forward strand.
AGAGCTCCGAATTCCTTAGCACTAAAATAACTCTCTGCTAGAAGCTTCAAGGATGACTTTTCTCAAGGAGCTAAGGGAACAAATAGGAATTAAAGCTTTGAATTACACTGTGTTTTCAAGAGTAAGAGAACAAGCATAAAGGATAGATTAGAACAAAAAGGAAAAGTTTCATACAGGAGCCAGTGACTGAATTTTGTTCTCAAGGATGAAAAAGAATTGGTTCAGCAGTCAAGGTTAAAAGACATTTTTAAGCAATGGGATCAAAATGAACAAGGTAAGGTAGAGTGAAAGCATTGTATTAGTAACATGGTTTCTAATTTACCTGTCTCTCCTCTCCAGAAGATCCTGACCATCAGGATTACAAACTCTGCTTATAACTATCAGTGCTCAGTTTTAGAACATAGATATGTACTGAGAATATTATTGATGGCTATTCACTGTGTGGGATATAATAATGAGACAGACAAAGCTCAAGCACAAAGCAATTCACAATATAATGGGTTTAGATAGAAATGTACACATATCACATAAGAGAGTGAAGATTGACTAGGAGGGAGAGAGAATGTAGCATGAAATGGATAAAAAGCCAGCTTGCCATAAAGTTAGTCTGCCACTAGCTTCCAAATTGGAAGTAATAGTGCATAGGTTATTTTAAAATCCTACCGAGTAATAAGGTCAATGTTACGAAGTCCTGCCTGAGGTAGAGGAGACTGGTGTAGGTAGAAGTGGCTGCCTTCTGTCCCGCCCTAATGTTTCCAATTTGTTGAATAAACCCAACTCACAAAGATCAGGTTATCCCAGCCTAGGACAGATGCTCAAGGGATTTACATTTTCCACATTCACTAACTTATCACAGAATTCCTAATCACAGGAGAATTCAACCACAGCTTAAATCATGAGTGTTCTCAGCAAAAAGGGTGACCACTTCCTTGTTTGCTCTGACTACAAAACCAACCTTCCTTGAAAAAAAGATGAAATCTCAATGTCTCTCTGATCCCTCAAATCTTGCCTCTGTGTCTGAGGGCTGCATATCTCTGTTATCTGGTTGCCTTGGACACATCACCTCTGAGCCTGACCTCGATGCGGGGCTACATATAACGATCACTCAAAATGAAAATCAGGCAATCTCACCGTCTGGGGAGAGTTGTGTCCATATAGCTGCCCACAACTGTCCCTGCTGAGGCCAGCCTTCACTCAGCCAATAGCATGTAGGCCAATTAGAGCAGGGAGATGTTGCTGCCACAAATAGCCATCCACCTGTGGTGAGATCATGGTCCTCTGTGTTGAGTTTGGGCTCACTAGGAAGCCTCCGATCTCTTTGGCCAGACGTCCAGCTGATTGTTTTGGATGATGTGAATTAGGTAAATATTTTCTTAAGGCTGAACATTTTTAACAGTCTGACTGAATGCTCTTCAAAGCCTGAGATGTTGGGTCAAATGCAATTTTCCTTTAAAGAAAAGAGGCTTACTTACCCTTTCTCTTTTTTCCTTTTAAAGCATTTTGGGCAATACTGAAGAGCAACTACTTTTTTTTTCTTGTTTGCTTTCTTGAGTGTAGAAGTGTGGAAGACCCATGTTAAGATGGCCTTCTGTCTTGGGAAAGCATCTCAAGTCCAATTACATGCCTTCAGATTCCCACCGATGTAATGACATGAACTCTCATGTAAAATGAATGCACAAATGGGATAAAAGCAACCTCAGTAAACACTGAGATTTCTATTACAAGAAAAAAAATATGAATGGAGTAGCCTATAGTTTCAAATCACAGAAGCATAGATTCAAAAAGACTTCAAAGACCGTCTACTCTAATCTCTCATTTTATGATTCGGGGCATTCATTCTCATTCATTTTATTATTCATTCACCCATTCATTTAAACTGGACAAGATTCATCCCAGGCCAGCATTCACCCCACTGATCCTCCAAGGGGATCTCAAGAGCATCATCACCTGGGACGTTTTAACAATGAAAATTGTTGAGACCCATCAAAGATCTACTGCATCAGAAATGGTGGATATAGCCCAGCAATCAGTGTATCTTAACAAGTCTACCAAGTTATCCTGGTGCACACAGAAGTCTGAGAATCGCTTCCCTACACTCTATAAGTGGAATGCATTAGTCAGGTCTATTTATTTTAACTGGATTAAACAAAAAAGTGGAATCTGTTCATCCATGCAACTAAAAAGTTCAGAATAATCTATGAAAAACACCACATTTTGCTTTTCTTCAGTGGCTGCAAATGTCCTTCTCCATCAACTACATATTCCCCAGTTAGGGCTGCCCATACCATAGTGCCAAGCTTCCCGTCAAGCTTGATTTCCCACTGCTCTCCAACAGGCACCTCGGCCAAAACCCTCTGCCTTGACCATAGCTTACCCATTCCCCCATTCTCATTTCCTCCACGAAGCTCCCCTGGACTGAAACACTTCCACACCCTCAGCCTATCAAAAATCCTGCCCCAGCTTTAAGAGCAAGTTCAAGCTTTACCACTTCCCTGAAAAATCCTTTGACTGCTCCAACCCTGTTTTATAAACTTTTTTGTGAATTCCTACAACTTTCAATGTCTGACACATACCATACAGCCCTTAACTACGTTTCTTAAGGCAGGGACCATTTTTGTTGTAAAGAAACCATTCATGCTCATTTAAATAAATGGAGATAGTTGTAAGTTTTCAGAGGGGTTTCATGTAGCCCAATTACAGGGTAATAAGCTAAACTTCAACAGTTTTGAAAGGTCACAAATATTAGACAAGAACATTTATTCCTCAAGTTTCAATACGTGTGGCCTCTCTCCCTACTTCAATCAATTCTGATTAATTATCTGATTGGTGAATTTGAGAGAAGAAACAACACGTGCTGAGTGTAGTTCCTTCCTCTTTTCTTTTTGGGGAACTTCTACAGGGACCATTCCAAGACAGGAGCTCATGGAGGGAAAAATGGAGTCAAGGCACTGGGCAGCACTGCAGTTTTTTAACTCTGCCTTTGACTAGGTGGGTAAGTTTATTTTAGAGGTGAAGATAGTGAGTTACTTGTTACTGCAGGGTAAAAGTTGTTCTCCAAACAGTTTAATCAGTAATAAAAGTGACACTTTTATCTCTATCTGCCTGATTTATTTGTCCCTTAATTGGTTTTAACTCAAGAGAAAAAGAAAGGGGTATTACTATTGGTCATCCTAAAATTTAAATAATAGGCAGCTTTTCTTTCTTTCTTTCTTTCTTTCTTTCTTTCTTTCTTTCTTTCTTTCTTTCTTCTCTGGAGCTGCCTATTTATCACCCTGCTCTAAACCTATTCCAATTCCTCTTATTCCGAAAATAAACTTCTTTCTAACTTGGGTATCTGGCTCTTCATTAACTTGGGCATTTATGTGGAACTGAGTGTTACTATTGGTGGTAAAGACTGCTAATTTCCCCCCAAATGTATTTCCCTCTTCTTGTTTAGTAACAGAATAACCACATTTTAGCTGGGCACATGGAAGTTAAGAATAAAGAATACATTTTGCAAGTAGATAGAGTCATATGATTAAGTTCTGTCCAATGGGATTTAAGTGAAAGAGCTGTGCACAATTTCTGGAGGATATCTTAAAAGAGGAGGTATCCTCACTGCTCTTCCCTTCCAATTTCTTCCTTCCTGCTAGTTGAAACACAGTTCTAATGTCTGGAACTGGAGCAGCTATTTTGGACCATGAGGGAGAAGCAGTGCTATGCTAGGCCTGGTTCATACAGGTTCAGGACAGCAGATTGCTGAACTTTGTGGAATTTTGAAAACTGATTATTAAAATATTGATAGCTCGAAACTGGCCATGGTATGGTGAGAATATCTCCACCATAGAAATCAAGCAATGCTACAAATCAAGCCAGAGTCCATTTACCAGCATAGCACTGGATAGAGGTACACACTGAAGATGACAAAGCAATAAGACAGAATCCTGAGCCCTTGATAGCAATGAAATAGCTTGCCATATAAGCCCTGGACTGCCTATGTTTATGTGAGAGAAACAAAATGGGTTTCTATCTTGTTCAGGTATCATAACTTTTGCTTTCTACCCCTCAAAGCCAAATGTTATCCTAACTAAGATCCATTAGAGACATTGGGCCTAACTTAACATAACCTGATCATAGTTTATGGGTCCTTGGCACAAAGGGGAAGAGGGTGTGGGTTCCATGGTAAAACTCTGGCTACTATAACTAAACCCATCCTTTTAGGAGGGGCTGTGGGTTTACATTTGAAAAAAAAAAAAAAAAGGATTTGAGTGGAGCAGTCATCCTAAACTGTACTATAGTTGACTATAGTGTATATATAGTATAGTAATATTATACATATTATACATAGTACAGTATAGTTGACTATACTTCCATTTAATATATTAGTACACAGATATATCTGTTATTTAACATCATTTAGTGTCTATTTCCTTTAAGCCTAGTTGTCTGGGGGCACCTGGGTGGCTTAGTCAGTTAAGCGTCTGATTCTTGATTTCGGTTCAGGTCATGATCTTACGGTTCGTGGGTTCGAGCCCCACGTTAGACTCCACCCTGATGGTGCAGAGCCGGCTTGGAACTCTGTCTCTCTCTCTCTCTCTCTCTCTCTCTCTCTCTCTCTCACACACACACACACACACACACACACAAATAAATTTAAAAAACTTAAGCCTATTTGTCTCAATTATTTTCTACAAATATTTTAGAGCCATTATTTATATGCATTCTCCCTATAAGTGATATATTTTTCCCTATGCCCCCAGTGCAGTAGACTATGCAACACTCCGTCAGCCCAAGAGCTCTACAGTACTACCCTGAGTTAAGTGTCTTATTTATTCCAATGCGGTCTCTCTCCATTTGTTTTATGCTCTGTCAACCAGTTCTGATCAATAATGCCTGACAAAAACTGTTCAAAAGATAATGCTATACCTGCCAAAAGAAATGAGAAAGAGTATCACAGGAAACTATGAATGCCTGTTTTATTGTAGCTCTAAGCACCTGCAAGGAAACAGAAACTGAAGTTCCTTAGGCAATAAGAGATTCATAGACATGCTTTAACTTTATGAAAAGCCTCATAAACATTACTGTATCCAGGGAAGATTGATCAACAATCACATAAGTAAGTAGCTAGAGAAAGATATAATTGAGACATATCTACTCACAGGAACATTTCCAGTGGACTTTGCTATAAGGGTCTTTTATAATGCTGATTCAGTCAGAGTGCCAAAATTCAAGACCACAACTGCACCAATAAGTGTGATATGCATCTACTTAAAATGTGTATGTGTATGTTTCATTTGTGGGTGATACCATATCTCTAACTACATTATAAATTCCGGAAGGACATGGAGAGTAAAAGATAAATAAGACAAGATCCTTGACCTATTACAGAAAACAGACAAGCAAAGACAATACTATAGGATGGTGTGAAAGTGCTATGAGAGAGATAAGCAGAGTGCTCTTGCTGGTTGACCCTCCAATATCAACTCTATTCCATGTGATTAGTCTAATCCACCCATGAGAACCCTCCCTTTACTGGTCATTGGTTTAAAAATAGACATAGGATCCAATCTTGGTCACCAAGACATGGAAATAAGTGGAAAATTTTCTCACTCCTAAAAAAAGAGACAAAAAAAGAGATGCTCCCTCCCTTCCTCTGGATTTAGGGGTCAACCACCTGTGGGTTTACTGTAAGGCACTAGGCACTATTTCAACAGGTGAGAAAAAAGGCTTAGAAAGACAAAAAAGCAAGGTATCTGAGTAGAGAGATTTAAGTACCATAGGAAGAAGTAACAGTTACTCTTCTCATAGCCAGGAGGTAAGCCTTTTAAGAAACCAGCTGCTCTGTATGATAATGATTTATAGAAGTCTCATCTTATCCCTACTGTCTACCCCCCTATAGGGCAAGGACCTTGTCGGAAACAAGGCCTCAGACACAGTAACTTGTACTGCCCAATCAGCTGCTGTAAGAAAAAGTTCAAGAGCAAAAACTCCAACAAATCTTTTTCAAGGAGGTAGATTGGGTATTTGATGGGGCGAAAAACAAAATCACCAGAAAGAATTTTGGAGGAAATAAAACGATTCCAGGATCCCCTCCTCAAATTCTTCCTCCCTTAAGCCATTCACAGAAGCCTGCTTTCTTCAGTTGCATCTCAAGAACCTATTTCTTGGAGCACCTGGGTGGCTCAGTCAGTTGGGCATCTGGCTTCAGCTCAGGTCATGATCTCGTGGTTCATGACTTCAAGCCCCTCACCAGGCTCTCTTCTGTTGGCACGAAGACCACTTGCTTCAAATCCTCTGTCCCCCTATCTCTCGGCTCCTCCACCACTCGTTCTCTCTCTCTCTCTCCCAAAATAAATAAGCTTTAAAAAACAAATTAAAAGAACCTATTTCTCACTTCAGAATTAATTCTAAGTCCTGGGGCACCTGAGTGGCTCAGTCAGTTAAGCATCAGATTCTGGATTTCAGCTCAGGTCATGGTCTCACAGTCATGGGATCAAGTCCCTCATTGGGCTCCGTGCTAAGCATGGAGCCTGCTTAAGATTCTCTCTCCCTCTCTCTCTTCCCGTCTCCCACTCACTCTTCTCTCTCTCTCAAAATAAGTAAACACTTTAAGAAAAGAAGAAAAAAAAAGAATTCCAAATCCTGTCACTTCAGGGTCCCATTCTTCCTTTCACTGGTCATGTAAAGTTCTTACTCTCACTGTATACCAAAATCACAAGAAGAATTTTTTAAAAACTACCAAACCCAGGTTCTACTTCCAGACTGATTGAATCTAATATGAAGCCAGGGCTGAGAGCCATAATACCATTGTAAATAAACTGTTGTCAGTTGCTAAATATAAAGAATTATTGAGGAAGGCTCAGAGCTAAGAACAAAATTCTATCTCACATTCCATGTCTGGGGTCAGATGTAGGGGTCAGACTCACTCAGGAATTGGAGACAGTCAATATTTCAACAGACCCACTTCTTTGATGAAAGAGAAAGAATGGAAGAAAGACAAGGGTTACCTCAGGGGGGCGGAATGCATCTTGCAGGGTGGCAACTATCCCTCCCATTGCCCTTTTGTATTCAGGTTTGAAATCAACCTGGGCTGGCCTGGGTGGCTCAGTCCCTTTGGTGTCCAGCTTCAGCTCAGGTAATGATCTCACAGGTCATGAGTTTGAGCCCTGCATCAGGCTCTGTGCTGACAGCTCAGAGCCTGGAGCCTGCTTCAGATTCTTTGTCTCCCTGTCTCTCTGGTCCTCCCCCACCCACACTCTGTCTATCTGTCTGTCTCTCTCTCTGAAAAATAAATAAACACTTAAAAAAAACAGAAATTTCTAAAAAAAGAAACAAAGGAAGGAAGAAAGAAAGAAAGAAATCAACCTCCTCCATGCAACAAGACTGAGACAGAAATGTTGCTTCCCACCCCTATGGCTAAGTTGAGGATTGGAGGTTGGCTCTGGTCTAAGAGCTGGCAAATCACCGGTCAGGTATAGCATTTGATCCTCAGGAGAGTGGAAAGAAGAGCAGTAGAGAGATGCTGAAGCTGACAGGAAATGCTGGAAGGCAGGCTACCTGCTACTTTTTGGAGTAGCAAGAATACAAGGCTTTCACACGGCTCTGACAGACTCTAAGGAAGGGAGCTGGGTTTAAGCCATTATGCTTTTGCACAAAGCTATAGGCCCCATGGTGTAAAGGAGAATATTGCACCTGACAGAGATCTCCACCTGGAGCTTGTCCAAGGGTAGCCCGTAGAGCCCAACGAAGAACCAGCACATGTGCCCCACGAAAGGAACGGCATTCAAACTTCTTCCACACAGAGTCAAGCAAGGACAGTTAGTGTTGGCCAGAGAAGCAACCACAGCCTCCAGAGAGAAGAGGTGAGTACAAGATACCCTTACTAGAAGTAGGCAGGTAAGAGGACTCAGTGTCAACTGCAGTTCCTACATCAGAGGGCAAGCACAGGAAAGGGAGCTGGGATGGGAAAGAACAGACCAAGACCCCCATCCCACCCTCCAGCACTTAAGATTATTGGTCTTTCTGGAGGTGGGCAAAAGAAAGAGAAGTCCTTTGAATAGAAAATCAGTTTCGCTTAAAGTTTTATTTATTTATTTTTGAGAGAGAGAGCAAGAGCAAGAGAGCAGGGAAGGGGCAGAGAGAGAGGGAGAGAATCCTGAGTAGGTTCCACGCTGTTAGCGTAGAGCCCCATGTGGGAACTCTATCTTGTGACCGTGAGATCTTGACCTGAGCTGAAACCAAGAGTTGGATACTCAACTGACTGAGCCACCCAGGTGCCCAAAAACTCACTTTGAAACTAAAATGAACACTCCTGGATCTTGAGATTTCAAGGACACCGGTTTTATAAACTGGAAGTGACACAAGTTACGAAATTGGGCTGAGACACCATTAAGGGAGCTCACTATCTAACAGGCAAAGGATTTTGACAGAAGAGTTAGTAGCAATTATGGGAGAAGAACCCTAACGCAAGGAAAGGCTCTCCTCACAAACTGGTGACATATGTCAATGTTTATAGTCCTTAAATATGAGTTGAAGTGTGGCCTATCTTAAGTAACACACTTATGTTTCCAAGAGGTTCTTATGGAGACAACGGTGGAGAGAAGGGTGGTGGAATGAGGTGGCTGCAGTGTTTGAGGGTGACATTAACTCTTCATCAAGAGCCAGACATGCCTCAAGATAATAGGTAAATAAATAGTTCAAAAGAGGAGCCTCCTATTAACCAACCAACCAGATGGTGCTCCCCACGTGAAATTCTTCTGTCACAAAGGTTGTTGGCTGTGTGTGTGAGTTTGATGGTCATCCTCATAATGATGTGAGTGGAGTGAAAAACATTTAAAAAATAGCTAAATAAAAAATTAACGTGGATAGACAGAGAGACTCTGATGATAGTTCTGAGTCAAACTCTTGCCATTTTCCCCTCCTTTCCTGTAATGAAATAAGACTCCAGGGGAAGTTCCAGGATGTAGCAAACCCAGGGTCAGTGCCTTACAGCGCCACCCTGATAACTACAGATTGTTAACTCCAGACCGAGAACTACAAAGTTGCCTCATTTCGCTTACCAATTGTGTTGAATACAACTAAAATATTACAACAAATAATTCCTATCTCAAGACTAGAACCAAATTAATTTTGCACATTTGTAGTTTGCTACACCACAACCACCTATCCCAGAGGCCTCTGTTCCCAGGTCAGCAGACAAGGAGGGACTCCAAGAGGAGCCATTTCCATAGCCAGAGGTAACTGTGATGTGAGGTGTTTTTGAAGGCCCTTTCCCATCCCTCTGGGCCCAAACTTTCTTTCCTGTGGGTCTGCAAAGTAGTGCCTGAAATTCTCAGCATTCCTGTCATTCCCTAAAGGCTCAGGCAGCTCTCTAAGCATTCTTGCCCACAAGCACCTGAGGAATGGGCCCCCGAGTTCTTGCGTGGGAAGCCAGCAGGAAGTTAAGAGCATAGCACAGCAAGAGTACTTGGGAGAATGACAGCAAGGCCTAAAGGAAACACAGAAAAGAGTGGAGGGTGCAAGATAAGGAGCTTGGTCTACGTGAGCAGCTGCAGCGGATGGTTGCATCACCCAAGCATGGCTAGTGACCTACCTTGAAATGGAATGTGGGCCAGGGGAAGCTGGCACCATGCTTTGGAACCTGGAAAGCGACCCAGGGCTGTAGTACAAATCCTTAATAAAGAGTTTTAGCTAGTATCCCTTGCGGGAACCCTGGAAAAAAATGTTCTCACTGAGGCCCTAAGTGGATCTCAGAAGCCCTGTTCAGAAAAGCCCAGTCACTGAAAACTGAGACGTGCTGCAATGGCAAGAACCCTCTCCCTTTCTCTTCCTCTTGCCCTCCCTCTCCTCCTCCTTCTCCCCACCCCCCCCCCCTTCTCCTCCTCCTCATCGTCCTCCTCCTCCTCCCTTTCTCTTTCCCACACACAGTCTGGGAGTTTACTTGGGTAAATTTTTTGGAGAACTGGGTTGCTACATCTGCAATGTATTCATTTAAACCTCAGACAGGCCACTAGAGGGCAGTGTCATCATTAATCACGAAAACTCTCCTGGCTTCCTCCCGCTTCAGTATTTCAGGCAGGCCCATCTGCACATCCTGTGACAGGATGTTTCGGAACTTTTCCTTCAGTTCCCACTGTAAATAAACAACCCCGGGGTGGATACATGCAGATGCACATCACAGCACAGCATGAATTGCCCAGGCCAAAGTTTCTGGTATATCTGTAACAGTCTTGCCGAATTTTGCGGCACACTTCAAATCCAGAGCTTAACCTTGCTTTTTGTCCTTCTAAATCTCTTCCTGAATTTTGGAATTTCTCTCGTATGCTAGCCTCAAGAGCAAAAGGAAATTTCTTTTCAAGGAAACGAAGAGTTAAATAATCCGGCACAACCTGTTTATACAAGATTCTGTTTTGTTTCCATATTCCAGTTGCAAGTGTCTGGCTAGCTCAAAAGCAGGGTTGCCCAACTGGTCCAAAGCTATTAGGAGATTAGTCATGTGTGCAAACACAGGGACCAAGAGCCACATGTTTCTCTCTACTAGAGGCACCGAGAGCATAAACTGGGCCCACTAAATTCAGTCCTAGTTAGGTATGCCAAAGAAAGCAAAGTTGCTAGAAGTTTGGGGCCCTTTTTTTTTTGGCATTATTCCCTTCCTGTGAGTTCAATTAGTGCTCCTAGGTATAGACCTTGCATCCTTTGCATGAGGACAACCTAGTATCTGACTTTTCTGAAACTAGTATTTTAAGAACCCATATAAGCAAACCTACTGACTGAAGACCTGGGTGTGATTATAAATCATCAGGTAAAGGATAGAACATGGGCATTGACATTGCTGCCCCAACACTGGTGCTATACTTTTCCAAACAACTGATATCTGCTGACATCAAGCTCGTCCTCAGTTTATCAGCAGAGGCAGATAAGGTGAGGGAAACATTTACAGCCAGAGCGATTTCTGGAATTTTCCTACAGTGCTGAAATACCATCCAGAGTTCAAGTGGGCCACATTTGGACAAAGATTGCTATGTTATTTTTTCTATCTTTTGTATTTTCCCTGCTATATAATAACATTAACACTCTTTACACAAGGTCAGTACTATTTACCTAAGACTTTCCCAAAGGTTTCTTTTCTTTCCTATCCTCTCTTCTCAAAAGGAGCCTGAGTACATGCTGTATTTTTGAGGGGAAAAATAAAATAGAGAAAAAGCATATAGAAATTAGTCAGGTGGGGACTGTAACTCAGCAAATCCACATTTACTGAGGAGAAGACGGAGCTGAAAATTAGTTTCAAGGTTTAAAGATTATGTTTCAACAGAGGCTTCCAGATTTGGGCGAACATCGTGTTTCACAGCAGGTGAGGAGAGAAAAAAGTACAGAAAAACAAACAAAGATAGAAGAAAATGCTATGAAAGACCACTCCTGAGTAAAACATGAGCAGGTGGAATGTTGACAGAGGGCGGGGGTGGACTCAAGAGTCTCGAAGATGGCACCCGTGGCCTTCACCTACTCACAACCCCAAGAACATTACCAAGAAGGCATCACACAGCCTTTTCTTTCACAGTCACCTTCTTTATAGGACTGTGCCCCAGGAAATCAGGGAACAAGCGCCTCTTTGCTTCCAGCTTCCCTTTACAAATCCAAGATTTTGGCATGCTGGGACAAATAAAAACAGATAGGTAGGAAAGGATAAACAGTGGATGAGATCCCAGCTGTAACCGCCTAAATAGAATTGCTTTAAAGCACAACAACTTGGCTTTAGTCTGTATTATTCTGAATGTATAATCAATGTGGCCCCTCTTTTTCCAGGAAAGGAACTTTGTTTTGCTTTTTTTTCTTCTACACTTTCACCCAGAATGAATAGCTTCCTCATTAGGCAGTGTTCACATGCCCTCAGAAAACGTGTTTGGAAGAGAGACTCCCTGGAATCACAGATTAAAATGCCAGCAGAGTTGAGTATGTTCTTCTCTACTCTGAGCTGGTTAAATGAGAACTCATGTCATTCTCCATGCAGGGAACTTCTCAGGTAAGACTATTAAAGCCATGGAACCATCCACTTAGTGTGGTTATTAAAAATCCTATGGCACTCTGGTAAATAGTGTGTGAATTGGCAGCCAGAATATCTTTTCCCATCCCAGCCTCTATATTTCCTGGATTTATAGAATCAAATCAAATAGGAAAGATTTAGGCCTTCGCACCCATTTTGAAGATACTAATTGAGCACCTACACAATGTGTTCGTACTGGAGTACAATAATGAACAAGATCTAGCAGTCTTTGCTTTCACAGTAGAGTCTAGAGTATGGGAATATAAAATGGTACACCTGCTGTGGAAAAGAGTTACCACGTGACCCTCCATTCCTAGGTATATCCAAGACAATTAAAAACATATGATCACACAAAAACTTGTACATAAATGTTCACAGCAGCATTATTCAATAGCCCCAAAGGGGAAACAACCAAAATGTCCATAAACTGATAAAAGCATAAACAAAAGGTGGCATATACATACAATGGAATATTATTCAGCCATAAAAAGGAATGGAGTACTGGCACATGCTGTAACATGTGTTATAGCTTACCTTATGCTAAGTGAAAGAAACCAGACACAAAAAGACAAATACTGTATGATTCCAATTATGTGATATGCCTACAACAGGCAAATACACAGGGATAGAAATTAGTAGTTGTCAGTGGGTGGGGAAAGGGAAGATTGGGGAGTGGCTATCAATGAGTATGTGGTTTCTTTTGTGGCTGATGAAAACGTTCTGAATTTATACAGTGGGGATGGCTGCATGACCCTGTGAATATAAAAACCACTGAGTTGTATACTCTAAAAAGGTGAATTGTGGGGTGTCTCGGTGGCTCAGTTGGTTAAGCTTCCGACTCTTGATTTTGGCTCGGGTCATGATCGAACGGTGTGTGAGTTTGAGCCCCACATCCGGCTCTGCACTGACAGAGTGGAGCCTGCTTGGGATTCTCTGTCTCCCAGTCTCTCTGTTCTTCCCCCGCTTGTGCGCTCTCTCAAAAAAATTAAATAAACTTTAAAATAAAAAAATAAAAGGGTGAATTTTATGGCATGTGAATTATATCTCAATAAAATGAGGTTAATTATAATGTCATGTGACGAGTGCCTCATTAGAACAGAGTGCTGTTTGACATATTTGGAGTAGAGCTGGAGAAGGAGTTCAGAAAGGCTTTCTGAGAGAAGTGGCTCTCAAGCAGAGACCAAAAAAGACAAGTAGGAGTAAGAGGGACAAAGGAGCAGGAATGATCAATACCAAACAGTGGAACATGCCCAGGGCTGGGCATGCGGTTCTGCTGGGCTGAAGGAGGGCTGGCAGTGGGGAGGGGAGAGGCCAGGTATATAGGGGCTAAGAAGCCCTGCTAAAGAATTTGGACTTTATCCTAATTATAAGAGAAAACCTTGGAAGAGTTAAAGCTCAGGAGCAATGAGATCTGGTCTGCTCTTCAGAAAGGTGGTTCCAAGTGCCTCGTGAAGTACAGACTGCAGGGGAAGCAAGGCTAGTGGCTGGGAGATTAGTTAGTTAGGAGGTTACTGCACTAATACAAATCAGAACTGACCAGACAGGGAAAACTGGAAAGGTACTGGGGAAGTTTTTCCAAGCTCGCTGTAATGCCCTGCCAATCCTTCCCACCATCGGAAAGCAAGAAGACGGTTTTGTAAGGAGGTAGTGCTGAGACTGAACAGGCCCTATACCTGCTTTTGCTCCAAACTTTATATTCAACCCCTTTTAGACTTGGTTTCCCTTTTCAGACCACCATGACCATAAAGATCCTTACCATTTGCAATGGAAAGCTGGTCTGCTCATAGAGTATGAAAATGAGTCAGAAACACTTGGGTTCAAATGCCCGCTCTGCCATTTTCAAGCTATGTGACTTTTGGTAAGCCATTTAATTTCTGATCTCAATTTTCTTCAAATGTGAAATGAGATCATATATATCTCACAGTTTTTACTGAGGGCTACTTGTGACTACATATGTAGAAAAAAAGTCTTGGAGCAGGCCTGTCCTGTAGTGGATGCTCAATGAATGAGATTCGGTACCATTCAAGCCCTCTCAGATGGTAACTCTGTAGTTGAAGTCACAGTCCTACTTTGATGCAGTCGTGACATTGAAGGCTAAAAAGTATGCCTTGGGCCTGGTGCTGTGAATATTTTAGCAGGCTAGGAAAGACTGTCCCACTATTGGCCTAGAAACAGGTGTTTGCCAAGATGACAAACATAAGTCATTTGCATCCATGGCTCCTTAAATACCATTTCAAAATCAAGTATATTTAAATTAATTCCTAAAAAGAAAGATCTGAGGGCTCCTCAGACAAGTCATCAAATAAGGGCTTGTTTACGCTCAAACAGAAAGGCCGAAGTTCCAGGTAAAGGCTCTCCTTTCTGGCGCTCAACATAACTCCAGGGCAGCAGACCATATAAATAGTTTGAGGCACTGGACAAATGGAATGCTGTCTGGAATGATAATGTGGAAAGAGAAAAACAGTTCATGTAAACACAGCAGGCGATTTAATTTAAAGAAACACATTTAACAAGCCACCTAGAGCTTTCTAGGCACAAGTGTCTGGTTAGGTTTTTATGCAGAAAGGAACACATTTAAAGAACAGGCAAGAGTAGAAAGTATCACAAAATGTCTTAAAACCTTACTTAAGGAGCTTATTGTTATCAGCACTAAAACCAAGGTCTTTATTCTCCTCCTTTACCAGGGTGCAGGCTCGAGGGATAAAATGTAATTTTAATACTGATGTAAACTAGTAAACAATCCCCTTAACTTTTGGAAAGTTTCTCTCTCTCTCTCTCTCTCTCTCTCTCTCTCTCTCTCTCACACACACACACACACACACACACACACACAATCTTCCATATATTTGAAATGTTTCTCTCTCATCCTCTTCCTGTACTATGAAAATTTATCTCCAAAGAAACAACAATCTCCCAAAGTATGTCTCTTTCTCCGTTGACCACTGTAATGGGTTTCAGAAAGCACAAGGTGGCAGAAACACATTAGAAATGCAACTGGAATAAGTGTGGGTGTCATGGAAACTGCAGCAACCATCAAGGTATTTTTTAGGAAGATAAAAGAGAGATTTCCATTATAAGAACAAATATGCTCAATAAAGTTTGGGAAATATGACTGTAAAAAGAAGAAAGGGAATTCTATCACCCAGAGGTACGGACAGATGTTTAATTCTTCTTCCTATTGTCTCCATAGTTGTGATTATACTAGATACGCAATTTTATGTCTTCCTTTTTAAACTTTACCAAGGTAAGCACTTTCAAACCTTATTTATTCATATATCTCCCTGTTTCAAAAAAAGAGTTAAGGCATCTTCATGTGTCCATATTTTTATAAACCATTTAAAAAGATAACTTATTAGAGGGGCACCTGAGTGGTTCAGTTGGTTAAGTGTCCAACTTCGGCTCAGGTCATGATCTCGTGTTCATGAGTTTGAGCCCCACATCGGGCTCTCTGCTGTCAGTGCAGAACCCACTTTGGATCCTGTGTCTCCCTCTCTCTCTCTGCCCCTCTCCCACTCATATGTTCTCTCTCTCAAAAATAAATTAAAAATAAAAAAATAAAAAAAGATAATTTATTAGATGGTGGCTTGTCTAATCTAGCAATTTTCCTATTAGCAACAATACTTTAAGTGAAATATTATCAATAATGTCTCAGCCAGTTAATTTACATTTTTAAGATGCTATTTCCAAAAACAAAGCCAGTTATCTGAGAGAATCAGAACTGAACAAATATAATGGTAACCATTTCTTTTTTTCTAAAACAGAAAGTGAAATGATGGTATCCTCTCTGTCCAAACAGCATTTATTTGAAGACCTTTGTAACTCCAGTAAGCAAGCACAGAATATATTGTCTCCTGAACTGGCCTGTATGTAATTGGATCTTATTTTTCAAACCTGTATCTACAGTATATAACACGTATTATATGTGTGTGGATAATTGTATATTTATGTATTTTATATTTATAAAATATTGTGTAACAAAGTGTTTTCTTAAATACTTAAGTTATTGCTGAAGTAGCCAAAACTCATTTATGTTTTTAATGTTTTTCATTTTTGAGAGAGAGAGAGAGAGAGACAGAGCATGAGCAGGGGAGGGGCAGAGAGAGAGGGAGACACAGAATCCAAAGCAGGCTCCAGGCTCTGAGCTGTCAGCACAGACCTCGATGCAGGGATCAAACCCATGAAGCCGTGAGATCATGACCTGAGCCAAAGTTGGACATCCAACTGACTGAGCCACCCAGGCGCCCCAAGTCATCTATACCTTTAGAAGATTGACACTAATTAGATTTGCTCCTGGAAAATTAACCAAAGCCAAAATTGATTGCTGCTTTAGAATCATTCATCTGAATTCTGAAAATAACTATATATAATCCTTTGGTCTAGTCACCCACTATTACTCCCCCCCTATTCAGTCAAGTGAAGCCTTCACCAACATCAGACAACTAAGTAGGAGGTGAGATACTTAGAACTCTGTAGCAACTGGGAAAATTCCTTATGTTTCAGTACCTTAATTCATGCCTTTAATACACAGGTCAAACTGAGAAATTAGAAATAATGTGGTGACTCCCCCCCTCCCCCCCCCACTTAAAAAAAATTTTTTTTAAGTTTATTTGTTATTTATTTTGAGAGAGAGATAGAGAGCAAGCAGGGGAGGGGCAGAGAAAGAGGGAGACAGAGAATCCCAAGCAGGCTCTGCACTGTCAGCACAGAATCCGATGCAGGGTTCAATCTCACAAACCGTGAGATTATGACCTGAGCCGAAACCAAGAGTTGGACGCTTAACTGACTGAGCCACCCAGGAGCCCCGACTCTTTCCTCTTTTTAAATGAAAACATAATTTGCTCTGTTAAATGAGCAAATTGTTGCCTTCCAAGGGAGGGAAAATTCAATTGTCAGGAACAAATGTTATTACATTCAAGAAACTCCTGAACGATGAGTCCTGGTTTTCTAGTTTGTAAGAACTTACGAGAAAATCACATGCAATTCTCTGAAAAGATCAATCCCATTCATGACTCGTCCAGCGCCAGTCAGAACTCCAAACTAAAGTTCTCACTCGATGACTTCACTTGCTCCTTCCCAGCCTCCTCCTTTCCCAAGTAGCTTTGAAGAAGTTTCTCATTTTATTCAAAGACTCTCAGTCCATTCACAGAAGGGTTTTCTTTACCTCTGAGCACCAAGGTTAAGTCTTCAAAATCCAATAAATTGCAAGTTGTTAACAGTTGAAAGGGGAAAATGTCAGCTTAAAGAAATTAATTATTAGTGCAGGAACTTACTGCACTTTCTCAACATTTCTTCTCGTTAGGCCTCTATAAGGGACTCAAGAGTCTAGACGATATGAATATAACCTCAGTGTCAGAAACTTTTTCTGTCTCCCTGATTGGTTAGGTTTCCCAACGATTGGGGTTATCCATTTCCAGAGCCCTGGTGAAGATTAAAAAGCAAGAGTAACAAGCTTGTCTATGGAGTATCCACATTTTAAAAGCCTAGAGATTCTGGTTTGGGAAAGCTAAAAAAGTAAACACCAACTATGATGACTGGAGAAGTTAATCTTTCCTTTGCTCAATCTTATACCCATACTTCTAATAAAAATAATTTAGGCTTTTGCCCTTGGAACTGTTTCTTACAGAAACTGCTTACCATGATACAAGAATAACTTCCCCTATTTTTTGTTTATTTGTTTTTCCTCTATTTCTATTCTTTCCCACATAGATTAAACCAAAATAAGATTAGCCAGAACTAATTTGATTCCAATCCAAGCCACACACCCTATGTATTCCATTCCAAATCAAGTTTAATTTACTGACTTCCTTGGGTCCCAACTGAATGACCTACTGGAATTCATGAAAGAGGTCACAGAATATTATTGCAGGCCAAAAAAAGAATGTGAAAAACACAAACATGCCTGGAAACAGATTGGCCCAAAGACATGACTTGGTTAAGATGTTTTTTTGTGGAATTCAAATGATAAAAGATCAAGTCTTCCAACAGGAAAAGCAGCTAACATAGATGCATTTGCATTTATACATCTTTCATTCATTCAGCAAATATTTATTGAGTACCTATTATACAATCAGCCCACACATACTCATGGCCCTTACAATAGTAGAGAAGACTTCAAGAAAACATCTGCTTTTTCTGGTGTCCAGTTTTCTTTTTCTTTCTTTCTTTCTTTCTTTCTTTCTTTCTTTCTTTCTTTCTTTCTTTCTTTCTTAATGTTTATTTATTTTTGAGAGACAGAAAGAGTGCGAGTCAGGGAGGGGCAGAGAGAAAGGGAGACACAGAATCCTAAGCAGGCTCCAGGCTTTGAGCTGTCCGCACAGAGCCCATCACGGGGCTTGAACTCATGGACCATGAGATCATGACCTGAGCCAAAGTCAGATGCTTAACTAACTGAGCCACCCAGGTGCCCTTGGTGACAATTTCTGCCCTGAACTGTATGTGTGAAATCTGTGGACATAAGCTTTACCTTTTTTATTTTTAGAAAAAATTTTTATAGTTTTTTTATTTTGAGAGACAGAAAGAGAGCACATGCAAGGGGGCAAGGGACAGAGAGAGAGGGAGAGAGAGAATCCCAAGCAGGCTTGGTGCTATCAGCACAGAGCCGAGCATGGGGTTCAGTCTCATGAACTGTGACATCATGACCTGAACCGACCTCAAGAGTCAGATGCTTAACTGATGGAGACACCCAGGCACCCCATAAGCTTTCCTTTTAATCTTTTATCTTTTGATAATTTAGAAGCTGAGTTAAAAACCTCCCTTTTGATTATGGCAGCCAATAGCTTTTGGATTCTTTTAATCCAAAGGATTTTAGACTTTTTTTTTAAACCTTTTGAAGTCAAGATTGACCTCTAAAGGATAAAGCCAATTTCGTTTGATAACAATATAAGAGCTAATAACATAGTAACTTTAGATGGTTTTATACTAGTGATAAATCACTAATACTGTTATAGCTCATGTTACAAACTTCTATATTTTTAACTGAGAATTCCTTTTTTTCTTTTAATTTTTTTAATGTTTATTTATTTTTGAGAGCGTGAAAGAGAGACAGAGCATGAGCAGGGGAGAGGCAGAGAGACAGGGAGACACATGTCCGAAGCAGGCTCCAGGCTCTGAGCTGTCAGCACAGAGCCCAATGCGGGGCTTGAACTCACAGACTGTGAGATCATGACCTGAGCTGAAGTTAGGCGCTTAACCGACTGAACCACCCAGGCGCCCCAGAGAATTCCTCTTTATGATTTAGAAGATTCCTTCTTAGTTTTAAATCTTTGTTTTGCTTTAACAACATAGCATCTGCCCCATTTGGCTTAAAAACAAAAATTAAATAGGTGATAACGCAGGCTATAGACAGATTAGACTTCCATAAATAGAACAAAAATGTTCACTTCTTGGTTGAAGCATAATATTTTGGCAAACAGGAAATCAGAAAAACTATTTTAGTTCTCATTTCAGCATTATTTAGCTAATTAACTTTGGGCAGGTCTCTCAAGTTATATGCCACAATTTTGTACACTATTAAATGGGTATAAAAATTGTCCTTTAAGTTTTATAAGCAGTACAAAATCATTCAAAAATATTTATATGGTAGCTGGTGCTACTGGTAGGTGAATTCTGAAAAGGTACAGGGAAAAAAAAGTCCATTTCCAGTTTCATTTCTTGTAATGTCTTAAAAGACAAGGTACATTTTTTTGAGGTTTCTTGTTTAATATCTAGAATACTGTGTTCACATTCAGTGAATTCTTTAAATTCCTTTTCCTGACATCCATTTGGACCGTGAATCCAAAATCATGCAGGCATTTTCCCTATTACATGAAAAGACTGATTGGTTTGCACAAGTTACACAGTAAGTTAGTAGCAGGAGCAAAGGTCAGAATCTCTGATCAATATCCTAAGCATGCCAGGACCATTAGGCTACACCTCTGCTAACAGGAAGACTGTGACACCCTGTCTAATATCAACAGAATTCTCTAAGCTGAGCCTTATTTTGGCCATTGGTTCCTTTCAGTTCACATACGAAATCTTTTTACCAGATCTGCTTCTTTCTCTTTCTCTATTCATGCCTAACAAGCAAAGAAACAGATAAAAGGAAACCTGTAAGTGCAGAGGTAAAGAATGTGAATAATCCACAAGCCAGAAAAACCTGACTAAATGAAATTAACTAAATGGATTTCTTTTCTACAGTTTAGAACGCGAATTTTCTTAAATCATATGATGAGTCTCAGGATATACAGCAAGGTACAATGTGAGTGCAATTAAATTTCATTTTCGTGAAAATTTTTTCATAGGGTCATAAAATGGAAATGAGAAAGTACACAAGGTGGTTTTAGTAAGAGAAAGAGAAACACCTGTCAAAAAACAGTAAAAAATCATGAAAATCATTCAGAAAAGGCAGTATAGTCATCCAAAGTAATTTATAAATTGAATGGGGGAGATCTATTGAAAATATAGACACAGTCCTTATAGATTAGGAAGAAAGGAATGGACTATATAGACAAAGCATATGTGGAAATAATAATACCAATAGTTACGCATTTACCATGTGACACACATTGATCCAGGCATTTTTTAAAATTCTTACTTAATCCTTACAAATGCTAGATCCTTAAGAAGTTTTACCAATCCTTTAAGAGGATTAATCTCTCCTTCCTCTGTGCTTTATTTACATTATGTCTATCCTTTAACCGTATGTAAATTTATTGAAGACAGAGACCATTTGATTCGTTTTAATACTGCCTTGGGCATCTATCATAGTACCCCACCCAATAAATAGTACAGTTTAAATGAGTGGTGTTCAAACTTTGGATGCATAAGAATCACCAACAGATTTTGTTAAAAGGGCAAATCGCCATACCCCAGAAAACGGGACTCAGTCAGTGTATCTGAACTGGACCCAGTGATTAATTCAGATACTCAAACATTTATTAAGTACTTTATGTGGTAGGTGTTATTAACTCCACTTTGTAGACAAGGAAACAAAGCCATGGGTAAAGTACTTCCTAACAGTCACAAAACGTGTAATAAGTAAGACTCAGGGTTAGGCTAAAGTAGCAACCAAGGTCTCTCATTCACTCCTTCGTTGTTTCTTTTATTTACTTATTCAAACAAGTATTTGAAAACCTCCTATGGGCTTTTTCAAAAGGAAAATGCACACAGACAACAAATGCCAATTATTTCTGTACCGTTAGAGGACAGTCCTGGAAAAGCTTCCCCTACCAGTGGAGTCCAGAGTTGCCCTCGGAAAGGGTGCAAATCTAGAAGAGAAAAGGGACGTCCTAGTTTTATTTCTAGATATAGCAGCACTTCACTATTTTAGGGATGACTTTTTACTTTTTTTCAATGGGGAATATATATTTTTGAAATTCCTTTCAATCTTTCTCTGTGTGGTGGCTTAGTTGGCCACTTTTAAGATGTTAAGAAAATCCAAAACCACCTCCTTAAAACCATATTACCTTTGGTAACCCCCACCAATTTAAACTGAAGTCCCAAATATTTTTAGTTGAAAAAAGCGTAATTGCCCGCCTTAATTTTTCTCATTAATCTCACTCATGGGAGAGAAAAGTTCCTACTTCTGAACTTTATTAAAATAGATTAAACTTACTTATACTCTACAAATGCCACATGACAAGTAAATTACCTATGTTTAAGCTGAGCAAGGTATTGTCTTACTAGAGAGATATTAATCAGATATGTAAGATCTAAGAATAGACAAGTATAAAATCTAATATCTAAAAAACACGAAAGGAATTAGACTGTGTACAATTTCAAGTTAATATACATATAATTGGACAATAAAATATCCACATTCCAGTTAAGACTCTTTTTTTAGGCCAGAGGACAAACATTACTCTCCAACTTGTGCAATTCAAAAGGAAAAATGTTTTAAATACCTCTGTGGCATTCTGCCGTGATTAAAAAATCATCCCTAGCGCTAACACCTAGAATTGCCATCCTCTGTTTTGCTGCCTTATAGTACACATATCCAAATCAAGAAAAAATGCTTCTTGTTCTCCAGGAGCAGGTCAGTAGATAAACAACCTCTTGCTTTGATATGCTTCCTGTTCTCTCTTATCAGGACACACCGGTCACTAGTAATCAGGTACACTGAAAAAACAAGTGGAGAGGTAGAGAAAGAAATTGACTTGTTGCCAACCTTCATGAATTCAAGCTGATTCACCCTGTTTGTTTAGTTCCCGTATCAGCTTGGTTAATGACACTGCCCTGGAATATGTTTGTTCAGGAGTCCATGCAGAGACAATTCTTAGTAGGAAAACAGGCCAAGCTGAGGCTGGGGATTTGGAGAGAAGAGAGACCTAACTGAGAAATACTTAAGAGCCTCTCAAACAAACTAACTCAAGAAGCTCTTTATTTCTAAAAGATATTTTTCTTTACCCAAGACTGTTCAATGTTCCTTCAATAGTTACATTTAGCAGGGGATATAGATTACATTACATTTGAATCAGCACATCCTGCATTCTAGTTTAGGACAGAATTCTGACTTGCCTCATTTGGACTTCTAAGGACAGACAGCCACCCTAGAAAAGCAGAAATCTAAAACCAGATGGTAGTTTTATTGCTTATCCAGAACTTCCTGATAGCCTTTTTTTCCCCCCCAATTTCAGGAAAGATTAACTGTTACAGTGTTTCTTCACTGGTATAAATCACACTGTAAGAGTTACCTTCATTTTAATTCTTTTCCCATCATAGCTATGAACGGGTGTTGTATCACACATTTTACATGCATCATCTTATTCTTCACAATGACCCAACTAAGTTAGGCACTATTTTATCCTTGTTGCAGATGGTGAAATTATAAAGCAACTCGTTCAAGGTCACAGCTAATAGTGGTACAACCAGGATCTGAATTCAAGTAGGTCTGAACTTGAAAACTAGTGGTCAGGTGGGTCTAATTTGGAAGCTGTGACTTCCAAATTAGTGTGTATACAAAGAACATTAGACGCAGCCCTCGGCTGTAGTACCATGATCCAGCAGATGATGAATAACTATTGCTAAATATTCCTATGACAAATACTAACCCTCCCTCAACTCCTTCAAAGTTTGCTTCAAATGCTAGGTCCTAAAGAAGTCTATCCTAGTCCTTGAAGAATTTAATCTCTCACTCCTCTTTTGCTTGTATAGATTCTATTCTTTAACCATACGTAAGCTTTTTGAGGACAGAGACATCTGATTCATCTGAGTATTCCTGTAGACTCCAGGTGACTCTGATGTAGGAGTAGAGGAACTATCACACTTAAAGAAACAATGCTTCACTGAACAATGTAACACTGACTTGAAATCATGTTCTAAAGAGGCAAGGATAAAATTAAAAAGTTAATTTCTGCTATCAAAAAATAAGTTTTATAACCTTCTAATTTAGAAATTAGTATTTTGTAATCTCTAACCTTCCCCCTAAACAGACCTGTGTCACAGACTAATCTTAGCAGTAGTCAAACACCTGTTTTCAGGTACTAGCAAAGTATGATTCCACTTCTACTGCCACATGACACATCAGGGTAAATAACATGCTCCTCTCAGTCTTACTTCCTCATCTGCACAGAGACAATCAGTTTTTTAAAAGTTTGGCAAGGGGGCGCCTGGCTGGCTCGGTTGGTGGAACATGTGACTCTTGATCTTGGGGTTGTAAATTTGAGCCCCACGTTGGATATACAGATTACTTAAAATCTTTAAAAAACAAAAAGTTAGTGAGGAAGATGTTATAAACCCACTTGAGACCAAGTAAGAGAACCTCCTCAAGTAGCCTGGGAAAGAGAAACAGCTCTTACCAATATGTTATTTTTAAGAGTTTTTTTTAAAAATCTCAGTTATAAAAGACTAATGCTACTCTGTAAGTCAACCAGGGGTAAATCCTCAAAACTGGATCTAATCCCCCCACATATATCCTTTCCAAATGAAATAAATCTTTAGGCACGAATCACAGGAAATGGATAAAGTGTCCTGACCAATTAAAAAAAGGGGGGGGGGAGTGGTGAATGGATGATTTCACCACAGGGGGAGTGTTTCTCAAGTAACTAGACAACAACAGCCTATAAAGTACACCGTACTTACTCAATCACAAAGCTCAGAAAAAAAGTAAAACCCAGGAAGAAAGTTTTATCTAACCATGGGTGACTTTGGGAATTTTATAAGCTATAAAAACACAGATATTTGAAATTCAATATAAGATTTAACATATAAACTATGAATAATTACAAATGCTTCAGATGGCTAGAAGATACTAGAAAACGTGGGGCCCTGACTCCCACTGAAGACTTACTATCATCGGCCACTGAAGACATGATTTAGGGGCAAAACTAAAATTCATCTAACAAATTAATGAAAATATGAATTTATGCTCTATATCCACACTCCCATTTTTTTCAAGATTTAGGGAATAAATCTTTCCCAACAATTAGATTTATAAGCATGATTTTGATAACATAAACTAGATAGCCCCATGACATGTATTGAGGCTCAAAAGATAAGTGAATTTCAATTCTCATCTTTTGTAAAAGTCCAAAGGACATTCTAAAAGCAGCACTCTTCAACCCTGTGTCAACTTTTTTATTGGGCAATAAAGAATAGAATGGTGTAGGCTACGATTTTTTTCACTGCAATGTCCTTTTACCTAGTACAAAGACTAGCACAAAATAGTATGCATTAAGTATTTGTGAACCAATGCAAGATACAAAATGCAAGAATTTAGGTTATAGTTGGTTTCCATAATCTGGAATAAAGGAATGGATCCTTCTTTCTGGATGAAGGCATGGGCAGGAATGGAGAAAATCATTTGCCAGTATTATTACATGGTCCCCCAGGTGATGGCTGACAGCAGCTGGGCTTTATTCTAAGCACTAGTAAGGACTCCTGGTAGCTCAGTCAGTCATGGGGCAACTTCACAACTGCTTCTAGCCATCATCCAACACTTTTTTTTTTCATTTAAAAAAATAAAGGAGCTTATATTAAGCAACATGTAACTTAACACTCAACCTGATGCCTTTTAAAAAATCTAGTATAGTTAACATACAGTGTTATATTAGTTTCAAGTGTATAAAATAGTGATTCAACAATTCTATATGTTACTCAATGCCCAACAACATTAAATGTACTCCTAATCCCCTTCACATTTATCACCCATCCCCCCTCTGGTAACCATCAGTTTGTTCTCTATAGTTAAAAGAGTCTGTTTCTTTTGTCTTTTTTCCCCTTCATTCATTTTGTTTCTTAAATCCCATGACTGAAATCATATGGCATGTCTCTTATTTCAATTATCCTATCTCCATCCATGTCACTGAAAATGGCAAGATTTCATAGTTTCTTATGGCTGAGTAATATTCCCTTGTGTTTTCCATACACACACACACACACACACACACACACACACACACACACCTTCTTCATTCATTCATCCATCGATGGACACTTGGGCTGCTTCCATATTTTGGCTGTTGTAAATAATGCTGCAATAAACATAGGGCTGCATAGATCTTTTCAAATTAGTGTTTTCGTGTTCTTTGGGTAAATACTCACAAGTGGGATTACTGGATTGCGGGGTAGTTCTATGTTTAATTTTTTGAGAACATCCATACTATTTTCCAGTGGCTGTACCAATTTGCATTCCATCATCCAACATTCTTACTCCTCCTCTCAGGACTGCCTCACAACCTGCTGTGAAGACTTGACAATGGCCAGTACCTCTGCATAGATCCTCATTCAGAATGACTAGAAATGGAAATGTATAGTCTCCACTAAAATCCATACTATGAGCTTGAGTCAAATTCTAATGTTGTGGGGTGCAGAAACCACAATTTGCGCACCTTTTTTTATTATGAATTTTAGCTTATTGTATCAGCTCTCTTTTCAAGCCCAACTTAATGAATATCTATCTACACATTTCTACACAGTTGGTGGCTGAATTCTAATATGAACACTTTACTCAAAAGAAAATCTTGACTTCTATAATCAATCTCCTGAGATTGTCAACAAGCATGAATAGATTTACATTTCCAAAATAAAAAAAAAATCAAGATACATTTAAGACCTATTTGAATAGAAAATAAGAAAAATAAATGAAAATCGCAAAAGAACAAGTATAGTTCTGTCACCTCCTTCAAATTTTCCAGTAAAAGTAGAAGTTGGAATATGTCTCAATGTCCATATATAGCTTTTACGGTTAAGAAGAGCTCTATAAATGCCTTCTGGTTTTTGTATCACTTGATAATCTTTTCAATGTTTATTTATTTTGACAGAGAAACAGAGAGCATGAGCAGAGGAGGGGGGAGAGAAACACAGAATCCGAAGCAGGCTCCAGGCTCTGGGCTGTCAGCACAAAGCCTGACATAGGGGTCAAATTCAAGAACCGTCAGATCATGACCTGAGCTGAAGGCAGATGCCCAACAGACTGAACCACCCAGGCACAACCTCATCTGATGATTTCAATGACTATCAAAGCTTTAGTTTTCTACAAAGAAAGGTAGCTCTTGATTCTGGGTCCTGAAAGGGAATGTACAAGATGAGACTGAACACTTTATGCTGCAAAACAAGGAAGGACCAAAAGGACACAAGAGCCAACCTGGAAAACTCCTACCAGCTACACATGATATAATCTGGATACAAAAATAATGACTGCAGTGGACTAAAACACATTAAATATATAAACAAACATATGACTTACCTTTGGAGATTGTTTGAGCTGTGGCTCATTATTAAAATAAATGAAGGGAAAAATCAATGTGATCTTACCCATCTTTTAGGGCAATCAAGTAATTGATAAATGAAAAGTTTCTCTTTTAAGAATTCCTACTAGTGTAAATAGAATGATAGAATTAGAAAACTATATGATAGGGGCACTTGGGTGGCTCAGTTGGTTCAGCATCTGACTTCGGCTCAGCTCATGATCTTGCAGTACGTGAGTTTGAGCTATGTGTCAGGCTCTGTGCTGACAGCTCAGACCCTGGAGCCTGCTTCAGATTCTGTGTCTCCCTCTCTCTCTGCCCCTCCCCACCTCATACTCAGTCTCTGTCTCTCAAAAATAAACATTAAAGGGGCGCCTGGGTGGCGCAGTCGGTTAAGCGTCTGACTTCAGCCAGGTCACGATCTCGTGGTCCGTGAGTTCGAGCCCCGTGTCAGGCTCTGGGCTGATGGCTCAGAGCCTGGAGCCTGTTTCCGATTCTGTGTCTCCCTCTCTC
This sequence comes from Prionailurus viverrinus, assembly GCF_022837055.1. Taxonomy (NCBI): domain Eukaryota; kingdom Metazoa; phylum Chordata; class Mammalia; order Carnivora; family Felidae; genus Prionailurus; species Prionailurus viverrinus. The sequence goes on from NC_062567.1 coordinate 100,073,078, forward strand.
TCTGCCCCTCCCCCGTTCATGCTCTGTCTCTCTCTGTCCCAAAAATAAATAAAAAAACGTTGAAAAAAAAATTAAAAAAAAAATAAACATTAAAAAAACTTTTTTTACATAATAATAGTATCTGAATGTTAATCTTAACATCATTAAAAGTGAGAAAAGACACATTGTATCTCATGTGATTCAATAGAAAGTACACACCACCTATGAATTATTGTCCAAAAGAATATAAATTGAATCTAATAAAGCCTCTGCACCTAATTAACAATTTACAGGAAAAAGAGGGGATACAGGACAAGTTAAACAGCATCATAAAGATGCAATTAGTCAAATCTAGAATGTGGGAAATTCTATAGAGCAAATAATCTAATTTCTTCAATTTGAAAAACGGCATAAAAATTGGAGGTGTGTCTAATCTATAGGCTAAAAAAGACTTGAGACATACTAATCAAATACAGTCGATGACTCTCAACTGGATCTTTATCTGAATGAACTAACAGTAAAAAGGCATTTCTGAGCTATCTAGGGAAATGTGAACACAAAGTACTACCCATGGTGGCAGCCAGGCAAAGGGGCCTTGCTACTCACTTAATATGGGGTGGGTAATTAACTGACTGTCCTGGCTGCTAAGGTCTGAATCCACCATGGTGTTTAACAGAGGCCTGTTTCCTACAGCTGCTCCTCGCCAAAAAAGGAGCAGAGCAGGAATATATAGTCAAGCCCACTCCTGTAAGATGTGGGTCTACTCTTATGAACACGAACAGGCACCTTTGGTTTGAGGACTTTTACACCTTGCTAAAACTCTTTTTGAACTGCACTGTGGATTAAGACTTCCTGCTCAGCCATCCTTCCCGTTTTCCTTCGTAGTAGTCAAACCTGTACCAACGTCTTCCCAACCTCCCCTAGCTCCTGCTTACTTACGAGTGTTTTCAAATAGCATTGAAATTGTTAGGTGGGTTGTTTTTTAAGTGTGGTTGTTTTTTAAGTCCTTATCTAATAGAGATACTCAAATATTTATAGGTGAAATGATAGGATGATTGAAATTTAATTTTTTTTTTCATTTTACTTATTGTTGAAGCAGAGCGGAAGAGCAGCAAAGGGAGAGAGAGAATCCCAAGCAGGCACCATGCTAAGTGCAGAGCCCAACGCGGGGCTTGATCCCAAGACCCTGAGATCATGACCTGAGCCAAAATCAAAAGTAAGACACTCAACCGATTGAGCCACCCGGGCGCCCCTGAAATTTAACTTTAAAATACCCCAGCAAAAAAAGAAAAAAATGGGGGATAAAATAAGATTTGTAAGATATGAATAACTATTTTCTCAACTTTTTTGTATATCTGAAAATGTCCATAGTAAGAAATGAAAAATACCTGACTAGTGATCCTCAAAACTATTAAGGTCATCAAAAATACAAAAAGTCTAAGAAAGTGTCACAACTAAGAGGAGTATAAAGAGACATAACTCCTAAATGTAGTGGGGTATCATCGATTGGATCCTGGAACAAAGAAAAGATATGAGAGAAAAACTAAGGAAATCTGAATCAAGTATGGATTTTAATAATAATGTATCAATATTGGTTCATTAACTGTGACAAATGCACTATACTAATGTAAAACATTAGTAACAAGGGAAATTGGCTGTGGAATATTTGAGTACTCTCCATACTACCTTCATAGTAATTCTGTAACCTAAAATTGCTCTAAAGTATTTAAAAAGCAGAAGAAAATAATTAAAAAATAATAAACTATCTCATCATGTAAGAAAAAAATGATTCGAAATTAATACATAATAGACTTTAAATTTTTTCTTTACTCGTTGGGATGCAACACTTGATTTCTCCTCACTGATCAATTAGCTAGAAATGCTACTGATTTTCTGAGGTCACAGAGAGTAAACTCTGAAGATTCAACCTCCCCATACGCCACTCGATAGGGTCCACACATGGAGGAAAAAAAAAAAAAAAAGACAAAACCAACAAAAGCAAAACTATAAGTGATGAGACATACATTTATTTATTCCAATAAAGTTTTAAAATTTGAAAAAAAAATGCATTATTGTTACCAAAAACCTTTAGACAATAACAGAGATCGAGCTTAACACAGTAAAACAAAAATTTCATTCCACAGTCTCTTGGACTTAAGAATCCATTTGAGTTCCAGAGATAACACTAAACTAATGTAGTGATGTCAAGCTGCCAGTATCCATGCTGGGGCTTTTCCTGATACAGTCTTTTGCAATATAAGCAACAATGAAAAGATTCCTTTTTTTTTTTTTTTTTTACAAGTTCATGTTATATTATTTATACACTGTCCAAAAAGAAACCCTCAGATCTTTATTTAAAAATAGAAATGTGCAATGCAAATCTACAAGCTTTGACCTGCATCAGAATTACCTGAAGGGCCTGTTAAAACATAGATTGCCAAGCCTCACCTCATTCAGGTGTTGGGAGTTTCTCTTTCTAACAGGTTTCTAAGTGAAGCCAATACTACTAGTATGGGGACCACACTTTGAGAATTATTAATGTTTAATAGGACAATGATTACATCATAAAAGTGAATATATCACAGCATAAGCACAAAGCACTGCTTTGTGGCTTTGAGCAAATTACTCTTCCCAATCTGTAGCTTGCACAAGTTTTAAAGAAGTGAATAAAAAAGTATCACAGCACTTAACATGATGCCTGGCAAACACAGCTACTGAATTACTAATTATTTAATGTTCTTGTGCTATACTACATCAGGGTTACAGTTGTGCTCAAATTGTTAACTAAGTGAGTCACTATGCTTAGCAGAACCTCTTAAGCCTTAAGCCGTACACTGATCTTAAAGGAGCTGCAAGAAACAAAAGGCACTTTTAGGCCCCCTATGACAATCATTTAGCATTTCCAAAATGTCCATTCACTCATCCCATTACAATTTTCACTGATTCACTTTAAAGAGTGAGGTTAATGTGACAGTTACTGGCATAATTTTACTTTAAATTATTGATGTTGTTCATTGTTCCAAATCATCCACACATGAGTCTTTCAATTTTCTACGGAAAATTAGTAATTTTCCAACTTTCTTTAACACTACATATCAAACAAATGCACTTTTACCAAAAGTGATTTTCACGTTCTTAAAAGAAAATGGAATTTCCTATGGCTCTGATAGCTTTGGTTATACTCCTGTACTACAAGAATGATAAATCAGATGCCTATTAATTTTTCTTAATAATTTGTTTCCATAAAGCTAAGATGTCCACAGATGACATCATGTACCTTTGTTTAACCACAGTAAATAGTTCACATTTTAAAGGAACGCAAATATTTCTCTAGATATAAACCTGTAACACAAAGGCTGTGGATTTCATGTCCCATGATATGTCTAAACAGAAAAGCAACTGCTTACATATGTGTTAAGACTATAACTTATACTGAATAATTCTGCACATTTTAATGTGAATAACACAAAATTCTTATTTTGCTTTTCTTTCACATGTGTAAAGTCGAAGTCCAATCTACTTTTACTAACTGGTTCATATTAATTTTTTCATATTTCTCATCTATGGTATCAAGTAGGTAGTTTCTTCCTTTATTAAATGCATCTTTATTCAGCCACACAAGTTTTTTGAAAGTGAAGAATAAAACTGTGCATTTTGCATTTTGTCCAGTATTAAAAGGGAAGTTTTGCCTTCTAGCTTCCTTTTCAACGTTATCTGGTTAGACATCAAAATAAAATGGATTGTAAAGGATATTATAACCAATCCTATCTCTTTAACATGAAGGTCCAACATCATATAAATTCTTTCCAAGAAGTTGGCCAGGAAGAAAAGGTAACTAACCTATTGTAGAGGTGAAAAGAAAAACCAGACACATGAGATTAGTATATTGGTAGTACACTGCTACTGACAGAATTGTGTGCATGCACAGAGTGAATCCAGAAGAAAAAAAAAATAGGGATTTGATGAAGTCTAAGATAAGGGCTTCCAGATACAATTAAGACTAAAAGGTCTTGCAAATTTTTTCAATAGGCTTGCTAATGGAGTAGGTTCTTATATAAGGACTTGAGACATTATCTAAACAGTCTGACTGAAGGATGCTTGTTCACTTGTTAGACATGTATGACATTACTGACAAGATTAATTTAGAGTTCTAGAAGTAAAGAAGACTGATTAGCTTGTGCAGGTGTATGAAGAATGACACATTAGCAAAAGGTTATGTAAACCATTTACTCAAAAAACAAAGACCAGATTTTTACATTCCCAGACCCCTACTTATCTTTTTCAAACTATGAAGGGCCTGAAATTCTTTGAACACCATCAGATTTAGTTGGGAACAGCTCCAATTTTGAATTAAGGAATTATTCGTGTAGTTTTAAAACACAATTAAAAATTTTCAATCAAATTGAACATTTGTACACTTCCTCACTTATTCAAGAAGTCCCACCATTAATGTATACAGATCTTATCAACACTGCATTTTTGTTTTTTAAAACATTATTCTTTCTATAATAATATATACTAAAGATTTAAAAGTACTGCATACTCTTTCGGTAAGAGGTACACAAGTTAATTATAATATTTGCATTATCCCTTAACTTCAAAAATAAAACTGATGGTCAGAGTTTTACTGATAGTTCAGGAATAAAAACATAATTAGTGTTGAAAAATAAATGAAAATTTATTTTTTCATTATTTATTAAGAATGAATCTCTATCGTTGACTACTCCATAACAAAACCTATGCAATGGGAATTATGAAAGCTCCCTACACAGTATTAATGTGGTCAATAAATTATCCAGGTGTTTTCCTCAAATGTTTAATTACCTGAATTAACTGATTTTTCAACGAAACAATAAATTTTAGTTTTCTTATGGTTTTTGCTGATAATAACAGCCATCTGATACTTAAACTTAGAAGAAAAACATAATAAAAACCCTGAATAAAATAGGCAGATCTGTCAAAAAAAATTTCACCAAGAAAGGTAATATACATCTATTAGGCATCCAGAGAGAGATTCAAGACAAAACAGGCACATAATCGGTGTCCACCGAGGGATCATCACTAACATTCTATTATTACCGAAGCAGTATGTGCCTGTATGTGAACTGTTAGATGTAAATGTCTTAAAACAACCTAATCAATAATGTATAGAGAGCATACCATTAACAGGTTGGTGTATCTGAAATGCACTGAACTGTTTCTACTTTATTACTGCTATAAATTCCTTAACAATGTTCTTTTCATAAAGCACAATTACCTAAATGACATATGGTAAGATACTTCCCAATATACATCAGGTCTTCCAATCCACCATTCAGTAAATGCTGCAGCAAAGTAAATGGTACCTATTACTAGACTTAAAAGACAATGGCTAGATAATTAATACCAAAAATACACTTTTGAATTAACTATTTAGATTAGACCAACTAATGCTAATTAAGATTGTATTTTGTGCTATTGACACATACTACATAGATTGTACACTGCTAAATGGAAAGGCTGGTCCATGTCCCTTTTTAAAAAACCTCTATAATAACTATAATGATATACCTAGTAGACTACTAAATACTTGCCAGAAGAACAGATATGAAAATTTAATGTATTTATACTCCTCATCCATAGTCCTCTCACATACTCACACATAATTATTTTTAGAATGGGGATATGATTTTAACATGCTGTAACTGTCCAGCTAAGTAAAATAAAAAACAAAAAAAGCAAAAACAAAAAAAAAACCAATATGGGCTCAGGTTTTCTTGGGTAGTTTTTCAAATCTTAATACTGAGAATGAAACAACTAACTTCTATACATCAGTGAGAAATTTAACAAAAGGCGGGAAGGCACCTGATGAGCAAGAAGTTTGTTGTCTATTGGTATTATGCTTTCAGTTTAATAGAACAACAAAAGTGGCACTAGTTCTCAGACAAGTAACACAAATTACAATGCTGGTTGATGGGATGCCCTTTCCTTAAGAGAGTGAGCACAGTTCCAAAGCAAAGGAAGTCAAGCTTACTGTTACATATTAGGAATGGTTCAGATACAATAGAAGAATGTTTAGCACTGACTTTGACATGTTATTTTAAAGTTCTGATAACTGAATGCTAGTTCTTTCTCACTTACTACTGCTCCCAATGAAAAGCTGGTGTGTTGGTTTCTTTTACTACAAAATGAAAATATATGCCTGAATCTTGTAACAGGCTATTAACAAAACCATGAACAGTTATTAAGGGCCAATACTGCATGGAACTTACTAAGCACTGACTCAATATTATAAAACTATAAAAAAGATAGTCCATATGTACATATGACTATTGTCTAGAACACCAGATCAATGATCAAACCCAAAGTCTTTCCTGTTTCGTATTACAATGTTGAACATATGGGCATGTCTATTATACCGACTTGTATTGTTTTCAACAAAGTATTAATGGACTCAAATGTTACATTTTAATTTCTAATTATAAAAATCCAGATTAACTGTGAAACTATAAGTGACTTATAATTGAGGTAGGTTTTTCACCTTAAGAATACATTGTTTTAATAACCACAATTAAAAAGTTACTTTAAAATAAAAAGAATACATTGATTCATGTATCTGCCCAGATACCTAATTTTCTATGTTTTAAACTGTTTGAGCTGGTGTAACAGTGCTAATCTCTAGATTTAGTAAATTCCCTTAGAAATACACAAAATGCCACCCTCTTCCCCTCTAAAGGCAACTGTAGTGCAATAAAATTAATGACAATTCTAGAAGAATGAAATGGAGATTACTTTGTAAGCCTTAATACATGTCAGAAATCAGGGAGATAAGTCATGTTTATTTTAGTTAATAAACTTACTGTTTTGAAAATAAGATCATAAACACATTAAAACTTTGAATATGCTTTATTATGCCATAAATTCCCAGGAAATAGAAGAAATATAATTTCTGAATGGAACTAATAATTTCACAAATACTAGCACTTTATGTCAACAGCCAAGTTTTCTAAAGTAGTGCACATGTATTTAAAGTTAACCTTTTTAAAATCTCAATGCTCTCTATAAATTTTAAAAGGAAATTATAGCAGATCCTACTTAATTTTTCACTATTCAGTGTAAAAATCTATGTGTGATATAAATAAACATTTTAAGAACAGGGAGAAGGACTGCATGTGAATTGCTTCACCTAAGCTGTTAGGCTCCTGTACTAGGTACCATTATGTAAAATATCATTGTTGAAATTTTTCCTAATAAACTGAAGGAAAATTTTTAAAATACCTCACTCTTTAAAAACATCAATAACTGGTATAAGTTTAAAAAGGAAAATGAAATATTCCTTTACTTACATATGGACTAAATAGAAATTTAAAATAATTTACTGAAAAACCAGCACACTAATATATTTTACGGTGATACTGACAGCATTTTCACAACATCCAAAACTTCGATGCAAAACTAGGTAATACCAGTATTTCCGCCACATACCGAAGGGTAACTGAAGGGAGAGGAGCGTGCCTCACAGCCAAGGCAGTGACTGAGCCTGGCGTACCACTCTGACACGTGGGCAGCAGGTGGCTGTTCCCAGGCTGGGTAATGTTCTCCAAAATGATGTCCTTATGTAGTAATTCTGCAACTATATCAAGTTTGGTAATCTAACATTGACCTTTTTGGTAAATATATATAGATATATGAAAACTTCCCCAGGGGCCAGATAAATTATTAAATAAACTAAAAGGAAACAAAATGCTAGTAGCTAACATACGTTAATTCTAGGGTATCAGTGGAAGATATAGGAGGATATAGACAGCAGCTATTTCCAAACCTAGGTTATGATCAGAATCATCAGATGGTGAGCTTTAAAAATTCTGTCCAGGCTCTCAACCTAAATCTAGCTAGAAATTACAGCCAGGGAATTCTTTGTAAGCAACCCAAGTGATCCTGATGATTAGCCAAGGTTGAAACTTCTCAAGTGAGAAGCCAATCTAAGTAACCACAGGAGTTTTAAAATTCAAAATTTACTCTACATTTTGTCCAACTGTTTCACTTCCCTATTTTTCTAATAGTCGATAATGAAGGAAATTGGCAAGTGAAGAAAAAGAGTCAGCAGGGTACCCAAAATGGGTTTCACTATGTTTAACTGGACAAAAGGATTATCTGTATACGGTTTACAATTCAACTATCAGACAGACATTTCTTAACGTTAACATATTTTAAAAGAGGGCGTTTCCTTACTCAGCATGAAAATATAATATAAAACAACTCTAAACATTAATAATATTTAATAGAAAATTTGTATAATTCTTCAAAATTTTTAAAAATTGTTTTTAAAAATCCAATGTTGGGAAGAAAATCCCTTAAATTTGAGGTAGGGGAATAATTCTTTCACATGAGACCACTGTATCACAGTGTTATTCTCCAAGTTAGAAATAAGGAAAGTATTTTGGTACTATTTTTGTTTATGTACTGTTTTGTAAATATAAGTATAAATGTTTTTGTGGATAAATATTTTGGTTCTTATTTAATGCAAATGATAATTAAAAATATGGATTATTTTTTATACATTGAAATTGTACACACTCTCCAGGACTGATGAATAAACAACTTTTTAATATCCCATGTTCACTTATAAACCTTGAAATAATAAAAAAGGTAGGACCTACCCAAGAAATTTTATAATGAAATTGTAAAATTGTATGTTTTTCAGAAGTGATTTAAATTTGTTTTCAACATTCAGGTACAAAACTGTATATTTTAATGTACTGCAGCACAATTCAAGTATTCTCTAACATTTTTTCTTTAGCCAACTAGTCATGGTATTAAGTGACTTTTCCCAACAGCTTTCCTTTTTAAAGATGACGGTTACACAAAACGGTGTGACACTCTCTAAATTGCTGAAAATAAGTTGAAAGAACAAATGACGGTAGAAAAGAGTTTATGAGTGAATCAACAACACATAAAAGTTTGCACACATCAGTAATAAGGCATTTGCAGGTAACTCCCCAAAAGTATGTGAATTCATGTAAACAAAGACCATGTATATTCCTTCAGGGAGAAAACACACTACCATAGATAAAATTTTTCAAATGGTTGTGACTTTAAACCATATATTATTTGAATACCACACAAAACCAAAAGAGGCATAACCTGCCATTTTAATAACTGAAAGATGTTACTGAATTGTGATATTGAAGGTTGATACTCTTATGAAATAATGAAAAAGAAGTATCTTGAAAATAAACATCCACTGTTTTCTAGAAATAAATATACATACTTAATGTATTGCAGCATAGGAATATTATCCTAGCATTAACCATAACATTCAATCAGTAGTTCTAAAATATTTTTTCCACACTGGGACTTGAATCTTCTACCTTGTTAGCTGACCAACAACTTTCAAAAGAGTTTTATTTTCTTGCTTTAGTTGTTCATTTTCATCTTCTATGTCATCTAGATCCTTAAGGAAACAAGAAAAAAAATAAAATATGAGTTTTAAATACTTAAAAATATTCTAAAGTGATAAAAACACTTACAAATACAAAGAAAATTCACACAAGCATTTAATTTGGAAAGAAGGGTAAGTTCTGAAAACCACTTTAGATGGAATATGCCCCACCTGACGGCAGCACCCACTACTCAATTCCTCATTATTATCATGATAACATGCATCATCTCTTGCCAGATTTTTCAGTTTTTCAAGAGAAGCCAAAAATCAGAATTCTTTAGCTGTGAATCTTAACCTATCTCCCCTTCCCCCAAATTGAGGGCTGAACAAAATACATGTGTGGGCAATATGAGGTTCAGGGCTTCAAACTGCAGCCTGTGTCAAATTAAGTAGAAGAAGATTGAGGTACAAGTTCTGAATGTACTCCTACCATCTTGTACAATCTTTAACAAGGATGTCTCTTGTGGGGTGGGGATCTGGGGAAGCGACAGAAGGAAGGCATACAGAAAAGGAGCTCTGGAGCATATACAGTTGATCTGATTCAATTCAGCTTAGGCTTCTCTATATTTTGTTTGAGGAAAGGTTTTAGAGCTTAAAAAAAATGAAAGCCAGTAAACTAATCTCTCTCAAGTTTTAAAGTTATATGATTCCAGGTCTATGTTCCCTATATTAATCCTAGTACCCAGGTATACAACAAATTTGGTAAATATGAAGATAATTCCAAGTTTTAATGAGAAGAAACTTTTTCAAGGCAGAATGTTTACTGATGGTCGTAAAGGCACATATTTTTAGATTTATCCTTCTAATTCAAAAATCTAAAACTTGGAGCCATCAATTTAAACTATAAATGTGCTACTGAATAGTAGCACTCTGATATCCAGTATACTGCCTTTGGACAATTAGGTAAATGATTTTAAAATGTGCAAAAACAGAATCTGTATTTACTCACAAACTAAATGAATGATATTGGGAACCTTAACTGTTGAAAACAACAATAAATATACAGGATTCACAAAATCACTACAACTGAGACCTGCTTAAAATTTAGAATTAAATAATAAAATACATTTCTGTATTATTACTAGATTATAAACTCTGAAGAGCAGGTGTTTTAATTATTCTTTCTAATGTACATAGTGCCTAAGAAAATGCTAATACACACAGACATCAAAAATATTTTCACATTTTATTAAGTCATATTCCAAAACCAACAGAGGACCGCCTGTGTTCTAAACCAAGATGAAAGGCTATCTACAAGAATGGAAGAGCTTACTTAGAATTAGGAATATGGGATACCTGCTGTCAAATACTGTCTCAGCTGATTACTATGTGATCACCACATATGACCTTGAGCAAGTTAAACTCACGTTTCTCAGTGTCCTCATCTACCACCTGTAGTTAATGCCTCAGAGCTTTATTAGAATGGGTCTGCACATAATGAAGCGTCTTTAGTTTCTCTTCTTTCATTGTTAGAGTTAAGACTGATTAGGAATCTATTCCTTTTTTCCCTGAAGCAAACTTATTTCTTTCCTCCATCTTACCTAAAGCTTTCCAAAATGCAAAACACTGGTATCTCTTCTTATCACCATTACCTAAGTATGGCCTAGCAGTAATACCTGATTCTTAAGCAAAAAGTAAATTCTAGGGCTGAAAACAAGAAAAAGCAACAAACAGTACTAATTGAGACCTTGAGGTAACCCTAAACCTAAAGTAAGAGATACCTCTATATAACTGGAGGGAAAAGGTGGTGAAAATATACACAAAGACATCTGGAGTTTCTATGTCAAGAAAGTAGCAAGTTTAATTCTTCACTGAGGCAACTATGTGCCAACACCCTTTTTGATGTGTGGTGGTGACCAAGCCTCTCACCTCCACAAAACAGTGAACAAATCTGTTCATCAGTCCATCACCCAAAGAATAGTATTAACTGAATACAACTGATAACTGGCCAGAGGAAATCCACTTATAGAATGAAATGATGGTTCTTATTACCACAAATTACCATTTCATTATCAAAATAATGAATTTAAATAATCTTTTCATATATATGTACTTTCACCCAATTGCCGGGAAAAATAAAAAAGAAACCATACAAGTGAAACATGTGAATACTCACTCTATTTAACAAATCAATTTCTTCCTTGAGTTTTCCAATCATTTCCTCTTTATCTTGCATTAGTCTCACAAGTCTTAAGTTTTCTTGTCTTTCTCTTACTACTTCCTGGTAGATATAATTACAAAGCATTAATTGGGAAGTAACTGGTTGCTTTTAACCTTAAATGACACCTATCTGCCATGTCTGATGAAGTACCTTAGATATATGAAGATTTCCAACGCATTTCTTAAGTCACTTGCTAAGGGAGGGAATAACCCATCCAGGAAAGACCCAAAGAATGAGAGGAATACAGGAATTGTGTATTTCTGATTAAATCTATATTTACACAATTCTTTAACACATACTAATAACCCAATGACTTACCCTCTTTAGTTTATCACCACCCTTAGTAATGAAATACCTTATTTTTTTTTTAATGGATAACATCCTGTTTGAGGAAATTCAAGCTTTTTATTTGAAATACAGGGATTTCAAAACTTTTTTATTGTTTATTTTATTTTTAAGAGAGAGACAGACAGAGTGTGAGCTGGGGAGGGGCAGAAAGACAGGGAGACAGACTCCAAAGCAGGCTCCAGGCTCCGAGGTGTCAGTACAGAGCCAGCAGATGCGGGGCTCGAACTCATGAACCATGAGATCATGACCTGAAGTCTGAGGCTTAACCAAATGAGCTACCCAGGAGCCCCCAAAATACAAAGTTTAGGAAAAGGAGATGGTTTCATGGAAAGTTCTAAACAGAAAAATAATCATCTTCAATTTTACTTGTGGCTCTGCCAGTTAATGGGTAAAATAAAAGACCTGAAACAGATGACTGGTTTTTAAACTTTTCTTCTTTAAAAAATGTAACACCTTTTTCAAAGAAATACTATTTAGAATCCAGGTCCTTGGGGGCACCTGGGTGGCTCAGTCAGTTAAGCGTCCGACTTCGGCTCAGGTCATGATCTCGCGGTCTGTGGGTTCAAGCCCCGCGTCGGGCTCTGTGCTGACAGCTCAGAGCCTGGGGCCTGCTTCTGATTCTGTGTCTCCCTCTCTCTCTGACCCTCCCCCATTCATGCTCTGTCTCTCTCTGTCTCAAAAATAAACATTAAAAAAAAAAAAATTTAGAATCCAGGTCCTTGGGCTGGGTTGACTACTTTGGGGGCAAAAGGAAAGCAGAACTGGAAAACGTCTGAGAATTTAACTTCTTTCCTACTAACCCTTAGAAAAAGCAGTCAGCTGGCCTCATTAATCAGAGGCTGCCAAATTACTAGCAACTGTATCCAAACTCCTGTGGAACTTTAAAAACCTTTCTAAAGAAACCCTTGAAACCTATGAAACTAGATGTGTTCCTTGAAATTTTCATTTGTTATTTTTTTAATGTTTATTTATGTATTTTTGAGACAGACAGAGACAGAGTGTTAGTGGGGGAGGGGAAGAGAGTGAGGGAGACAAAGAATCGAAGCAGGCTCCAGCCTCTGAGCTGTCAGCACAGAACCGGATGCAGGGCTCAAACTCACGAACCATGAGATCATGACCCAAGCCGAAGTGGGACGTTTAACTGACTGAGCCACCTAGGCACTCCTTAAAAGTTTTTTACTTAAACCCACAGAAACTGGTATCAAAGTTGAGATGTGAACTATAAACGATCATAATGCTATAAAATTTTTTCTTCATTAAATTTCTGCTTAAAATAATCTTTATATCACAGGGAATAATTTCAACTCAGCAAAAACCATATTTTCAACAATCAGAAAGTAATTCAGGACCATTATCAATTTTATGGGCTACATGTCTACAGGAAAGAACCTGAGATCATATGGTTAATAAATTTATACCAATGTGCATCTGACTTGTTTTCAAAGATACTTCTGAACAGGTTTATTCTGACAATTGTTTCAAACACCAAAAATGGTTCTAGGCTTTAACCAGAACCCAGAAGAAAGTCTACATATGATAAACTGTACAGATAATATAATACACACAGTAGTATATATTGTCAGCATAGACATAACATTTTGAAGACAAAGACAAAGACTGTCTTTAATATATTAGAGGTAACCCTTGGCAGAATGGGAGTGTCAATTAAATATTAAGGAATACAAGAATTGGCTCCATTTCTAAAAGTTTTAACATCAACAGCATTGAATAGGAAAGTATTAAGGGAATCAGAAAATGCCTAACCACTAATGCATCTGGAAAATATATATTTAAGACAGTAGTTCAATGCTGCTACTTGACTATATATGGAAATACCAATTAACACTAATGATATCTTCCACTAGTGCCTCTCATTCTTTTCACTTTGTTGGCACTCTGTCTCACACAAATTTCAGATTATTTTCAAATGCTATGAAAGTTAAAAAAAAAAAAAAGGAATCTCAATAGCATATTAATTTTATCAATCTTAAATAATTTGTAATTCATACCTTTTCAAGATCTTCAATTTTCTTTTCCAACATGCTACTTGAGACCAAATTACCTGAAGCATTTGCATCCCTATTATATCTGCTGAACCCACTTCTATCTGTTCGGGGATATCTACTTGAGACATCTTCTTCAGAGGCAGTAGTTGTGCTGTGGAAATAAAAAGCTGTATTTTATAAAAGAATCTAACACTCAGCAAGAAAAATGCCAAGAATATTTTCTATTCACCATAAATAATTACCACTCCCCAAGAATACGTGGTCATAGTAGCCAACTCATATATAACTAAAGAAGTTAATCATTATTCCAACACATTGGAAAAAAAAAAAAAAGGTTAATTCTTTTGACCACTATCTACTGAGTAGCTGCTAAGTACCAGACACTGTTCTGGGTACTAAAGATGTAACAGCAACAAAGATATGGCCTCTGCCAAAATTTCAGGGAGCTTTCAGTTTAGCAGGGAATATAACCAATTATCATAAAGCAAGATGACCAACACAGTAAGTGTCTGGTACTAGGAGAACAATGACAGGAGACTTAATGAAGACTACCTGTGGTTAAAAAAAAAAACAAAAACACTTTGTTTTTCCTTTTTTCTTTCTTTTTTCTAAATTCCAAACCATCATGGACCAATACTTTCATAAGATCAAATAAAAATGAACTAGTGGAAAAATAAAAGTAAAAAAAAGGCCATATAAAATACAAGTCCAATGTTTTATTAGCCACACCCATTAAATTTCAATAATATATTTAGACTGAACAGAAAAAAGAATCACAAAAAATCGTGTATTTTCATTGAAGTATGCACATAGGCAATCGTAGAAAAGTTATTGCACTAATAACTTTCATCATTTCATAACTCTAATTTAACCCAAAGTGATGCGTGAAATTGCAACTCTTCATATCAAATACCAATTCACAGTCTCTGAACTAATAGCATATATGCTAATATTTAAAGTTTTTAATGCAATATGAGGTTGCTTGTTTTTTGTATTAGTTATCTATTACTGCATTAAAAATTATACCAAAACCTAATGGCTTAAGACAACACACACTAACAATCTCACAATTAATATCTGCTGGTCAGGAATCTGGAAGCGGTTTAGCTGGGTGGTTATGTTTCAAGGTCTTTTGTGAGGTTTCTGTCAGGGCTACAGTCATCTGAAGGCCTGACTGGGCTAGAGAATTTGCCTTTACGCTCACTCACATGGCTGATGGCAAAAGGCCTCAGTTTCCTATTGGCTGTTGACCAAAAGCCTCAGTTCCTCAGCAGGTAGGCCTCTCCACTGGGCTGTTTACAACATGGCAGCTGGCTTCCAGAGAGAAAGGAACATGGCAAGCAAGACAGACACTGCAGTATCTGCTATGACCTAATCTTAGAAGTGACATACTATCATATCACCCCTCTACTGCAGGAAGGGGATTACAAAGATGTAAATACCAGGAGGTAGGGCATCCTGGGAGCTCTCTCAGAAACTGGTTACCACGAAGCTAACTGACCTGTTCTAGGTTAAATTGATGACAATGCTACCCACAAGGGACAGGATATATCTAAACTACTTCTGTGTTTTGTTTCAATAGCACTCATAACAGGAAACCTGGTTTCATAGATGTATGTTGACAGGAACAGAAGATACTTTAAAGCGATTTCAGCTCAAGATACTAATTTTTAACTTTCACCCCAAATCCAGAAAATTATGCTTTTTAAACTCTGTCTTTAATCGTTCATTGGTAGCCAACACCAGTAATTTATCCATCAAAATTATAGTTAAATCTGAAATAGCTTTTGATGAAAAAAATGGATTCCTGATCTATTAATTTCCTATGTGTGGGTTTTCTTTTAATAAAAAAATTTTAAGTGCATCTTACCAAATTTGTAAGGTATTTGATTTTAACATTTTATAAAATGTGCACTACAAAACTCATCACTACTTTACTGATAATTGTTATACTGTAAAACCCATAACAATTTGTGGAAACTTTCTCCCAAAATTTCTAACTTTCATTTTTGTCCTATGATATTATATAACATTAAAAACATCTGACAAGTTTCCTTGCATGGAAGGCTAAGATCATTTTTAAAAAAGAATAAAGCTATCAGGCAAATAAGTCTAATTTGCATATTTACAAAGCTGGGGACCAAAATGGTTGCTTATCTTGCAAAAACATGAAGCATTCTTCCCAAAGTTCAAGTACTTTTATCTGAAAATTTCCCTTTGAAAATTATTATACACCTTAGCACACAGTAACAGTTGACTAGTTCAGCTTCCAAACTATCAGTTTTTTTAAATATCAAAAATTACAATTCATACTTTAAGTGAACTACTGTTAATTTAGCTGATATAGCACAGCTTTCTCAATGAAGGGAAGCAGGACATTGATTTACATTATGGCACAAGTTCCAACATTTTTTGTCACTGTCTCTCTTTAATCAGAACATACCCCTCCCCACAAAAGCAAAGCAAAACTCCAAGCCACATTTGTTGATTTGTTAACTCTTCCAAGTTTTACATGATTTAGAGTAAGTTGTGTTTGTCAGCAAGGAAGTTGAAAAATAAATTCTGCCTTCATATCACTGTCATATTAAAATCAATGGGTCATCCAATTGTAACAAAAATTACTTTGCTATCCTTATTTGTCCAAGAGTTGGTCTTCTGTATCACTAAACTGTTCCTAAATATATCAAGCTATGGTGTTGTCAGAAAGTATTACATAAACTACCTTCCTTGCTACAGATTTATCCAACATCTCCAAGCCAACACCTTTGTCTTGTCATTTGTCTGTAGTTTTTTTTTAATGTTAGTAACATGAAATGAGACTTTAAAAGAAAGTAACAAAGCCCAATGATTCCATACGAAAACCCGAAGATCTGCTTGTGTCAGTTTCTTAACTGTAACATTTCTTTCAAATAATGCATTTGTGGTTGTGAATGTATTTATGTAATGCATATAAACGCTACTTAAGTTTTGATGGTATTAAGGCTGTGAAGCCAGTACACTGCTACAAATAGGCCACTGTGGTTTTAGCACTTCCCCACCAATTATGGCTAAAATTGAACTCAATACAGACATTCCTCAAAGACACTTTGGGTTTGGTTCCAGACCACAGTAATGAAGCAAGTATCACAATAAAGAGAGTCAAATGAAACTTTTGGTTTCCTAGTGTATATAAAGTTGTATTTACACCATAATGTAGCCTATTAAATGTACAATAACATTGTTAAAAAAAATGTTCATACTTAAACTTAGAAATATTTTTAAAATGCTAACCATCATGTGAACTTTTAATGGAGTCATAATCTTTTTGCTAGTGGGGGGGGGGGGGTCCTACCTCAGTGTCATGGCTGCTGACTGATCAGGGTGGTGGCTGTTAAAGGCTGGGGTGGCTGCAGCAATTTAGCAAAATAAGGCAACAGTGAAGTCGGCTGCATTGATAGGACTCTTCCCTTCATGAACAATTTCTCGGTAGCATGCAATGCTGTTTAATAGCATTTTACCCACAGTAGAATTTCTTTCAAAATTGGGAGTCTAAGCTCTCAAACCCGGCCAACACTTTAGCAACTAAGTTTATGTATTATCTAAATCCTTTGTTGTCCTTTCAACAATCCTCACAGCATCTTCACCAGGAGTGAAGACGTAAAAACCCATCTCAAGAAACCATTTTTCTCTGCTCATCCGTAAGAAGCAACTCCTCATCCAGTAAAGTTCTATCATGAGATTTCAACAACTCAGTCACATCTTCAGGCTTCATTTCTAATTCTAGTTCTCTTGTTATTTCTACCACATCTGCAGTTACTTCCTTCCTCCACTGGTCTTGAACCTTCAAATTATAAAAAACAAAAACAAAAACAAAAAACAACACAGTAACTACAAAGTACAATAAGCAAAGTGCAATAAAACAAGGTTTGCCTGTGTAGAGAACTAATGCTTCCCAACAAAACTAGCACAAACTCTTTTGGTCTGTAACT
This sequence comes from Prionailurus viverrinus, assembly GCF_022837055.1. NCBI lineage: Eukaryota > Metazoa > Chordata > Mammalia > Carnivora > Felidae > Prionailurus > Prionailurus viverrinus. The sequence goes on from NC_062567.1 coordinate 100,090,961, forward strand.
CTCTAAAATTATCATCATTTGGTTTACTACTAGTGCCACATTCAGAAAAGGTGTATCTTTTCTTATTATAAAAGTCTAGTACCTAGATTTAGATAATACAAATAAAAGAAGAAATTGAAAAGAATGAAAAAGATTTTTAAACTTAGTTTTATTATACATTTACTTTTTAATTATCTCATTTATGAAAGAAGTCTGATTAAATTTAATTAAAGATTTTTTTTAATTAAAGATTTTTAAAGTGAATAAATCCTTGTTGTTTTTTTCAGCTCTTACACATTTTGGGTTACAAATGACTAACATAAAAATAACACACATGGAGCAAAATATACATTCTTCTCAAGTTCACATGGTACATTCACCCAGACTAACCATATTCTCGACTATAAAGCCCACCTTCACAAATTTAAAAGAATAGAAATCAGGGGCGCCTGGGTGGCTCAGTCGGTTGAGCGGCCAACTTCGGCTCAGGTCCCGCGGTCCATGAGTTCGAGCCCCACGTCGGGCTCTGTGCTGACAGCTCAGAGCCTGGAGCCTGTTTCGGATTCTGTGTCTCCCTCTCTCTGACCCTCCCCCGTTCATGCTGTCTCTCTGTCTCAAAAATAAACGTTAAAAAATTTTTTTAAAAAAAATAAAAGAATAGAAATCATATAATGCCTGCTCTCAGAACACAACAGAATTAAACATGAAATTAATAGCAGAGAGATCACTGGAAAACTGTAAAATGTGTAGAGATTAATTAACAGACTTTTAAATAACACATGAGTCAAAGAAGAAATCTTAAGAGAAATTTTTAAATGTTTCGAACTAAACAAAAATGAACCCACAGCTTAAAATTTGTGAGATACAATGAAAGCAGTGCTTACACGGAAATTTGTAGCACTGAATGCATATATTAGAAAAGAAAAGAAAACCTAAAATCAATACTTTAAGTTTCTACCTTACATAACTAGAAAAGGGAGAGCAAATTAAGTCCCAAATAGGTAGAAGAAATAAAATAAGAATGAAGGCAGAAATCAGTGAAATTGAAAACAGGAAACCAATACAGAAAATCAATGAAACCAAAAACGATTTCTTTGAAAAGAGCAATAAATTCAATAGGTCTCTAGCTAGGAGAGAGGACACAGGTTATTAATATCAGAAATGAAAAAGGGGACATCACTTTAGAGCCCATGGACATTAAAAGGATAATAAAGGAATACTGTGAACATCTCTACCCACAAATTTGATGACCTAGGTGAAATGAGCCAATTCCTTGAAAGATATAGTCTGCTAAAACTTACACAAAAAGAAACAATGTGAATAGGCCTATATCTCTTAACGAAATTGGATCAATAATTAATAACTTTCCAAAACAGAAAGCACCAGGCCCAGGCAGGTTCACTGGTGAATCCTACACCAAACATTTAAGGAAGAATTATACCAATTCTCTCAAATTTCTTCCAGAAGACAGACGCAGAAGGAATACTTCCTAACTCATTCTGTAAGGCCAGCATTACCCTAATGCCAAAACCAGATGAAAATATCACAAAAAAAATATAGACTAATATTAATATCTCTTATGAACATACAGATGCAAAAACCCTCAACAAAATATTTATAAATAAAATTTAACACTCAAAAAATTGTATTAAGTGGAATTTATCCCAGCTATTCAAGGCTGGTTCAACATTTCAAAAATCAATTAATATAACTGACAGCTTTCCCCTAAGGTCAGGAACAAAACAGGATATCTACTCTCACCACTTTTATTCAACATAGTACTGGTGGTCTTAGCCACAGCAATCAGAGAACATAAATAAAAGTCATCCAAATTGATCAGAAGTAAAAATCTCCTTATTTGCAGATGATATGATACTATATAGAGAAAACCCTTAAGAATCCACACACACACAAAAAATACTCAAACGGATAAATGAATTGAGTAAAGTCACAGGATACAAAAATAAATGGACAGAAATCTGTTGCATTCCTATACACTAGTAATGAAGCAGCAGAAAGTGAAATTAAGACAATTCCATTTACAACTACATCAAAAACAATAAAACACCTAGGAATGAACTTAACCAGAGGTGAAAGATGTGTACTCTAAAAACTACAGAAAGTCAAGGTGACACAAAGAAAGACATTCCATGCTCATGAATTGGAAAAACAAATATTGTTAAAATATCTATACTGCTCAAAGCAATTTACAAACTTAATACAATCCTTATCAAAATACCAACAGCATTTTTCACAGAACTAGAACAAACAATCCTAAAATTTGTGGAACCACAAAAGACCTCAAATAGCCCAAGAAATCTTGAAAAAGAAAAACTAAACTGAAGGTATCACAATTCCAGATCTTGAGTTATATTACAAAGCGGTGGTAATTAAGACAATATGGTACTAGCATTAAAAAAAAAAAAAAAAGCATAGATCATTGGAACAGAATAGAAAACCCAGAAGTAAACCCACAATTATATGGTCAATTAATCTTTGACAAAGGAGGAAAGAACATACAATGGGAAAAAGACAATCTCTTCAACAAATGGTGTTGGGAAATTGGACAGCCACATGCAAAAGAATGAAACTAGACCACTTTCTTTCACCATACACAAAAAATAAACTCAAAATGGATTAAACACCTAAATGTGAAACCTGAAACCATAAAAACCCCTGAAGAGAGCACAGGCAGTAGTCTCTCAGACGTCAGCCATAGCAATGGTTTTCTAGATATGTCTCCTAAGGCAAAGGAAATAAAGGCAAAAATAAACTATTGGGACTACATCAAAATAAAAGGCCTCTGTACAGTGAAGGAAATAACAAAAGTAAAATACAGTCTACTGAATGGGAGGAGATATCTGCAAATGGCATATCAGATAAATGGCTAGTAACCAAAATACATAAAATATTTGTATAAATATATAAAGATGTGATACAACTCAATACCCCAAAAACAATCCAATTAAAAATAGGCTGAAGACATGAACAGATATTTCTCCAAAGAAGACATAGAGATGGCCAATAGACACATAAAAAATACTCAACATCAGTCATCATCAGGGAAATGCAAATGAAAACTACAATGAAATATCACCTCAAACCTGTCAGAATGACTAAAATCAACAACGCAAGAAACTACAAGTGTTGACAAGGATGTGGATAAACAGGAACATTCTTGCACGATTGGTGGGAATGCAAACTCGTGCAGCCACTGTAGAAAATGGAATGGAGGTTCCTCAAAGAATTAAAACTAGAACTACCCTATGACCCAGGAGTCACACTACTGGGTATTTACCCAAAAAATATGAAAACGCTAATTCAAAGGGATACGTGCACCTCTATTTTTATTGCAGCATTATTTACAAAAGCCAAGATACAGAAGCCTATCAGGTGTCTATCAATAGATGAATGGATAAAGAGGACACATACAATAGAATATTATTCAACCACAAAACAAGAATGAAATCTTGCCAGTTGCAACAACATGGATAGAGCTGGAGGGTATAATGTTAGGCAAAGTAAGTCAGTCAGAGAAAGACAAATACCATATGATCTCACTCACATGTGGAATTTAAGAAACAAAACAAATAAGCAAAGGAAAAAAGAGAGGGGGGAGACAAACCAAAAAACAGACACTTAAATATAGAGAACTGATGGTTACCAGAAAGGAGGTGGGTAGGGAGATGGGTGAAATAGGAGACTGGGTTGGGGGGGAGGGGCATGCCTGGGTGGCTCAGTCAGTTAAGTGTCTGACTTCGGCTTAGGTCATGATCTTGGTTCGTGTGTTTGAACCCTGTGTCAGGCTCTGTGCTAACATGTCTGCTTCAGATTCTGTGTTTCCCACTCTCTCTGCCTCTCCCCTGCTTGCACTCTCTCTCTCTCTCTCTTTCAAAAATAAATATTTTTAAAAATGTGTTTTAAGAAATAGGGGGTGGGAATTAAAGAGTACACTTATGATGAAAAATAAATAAAATGATAAAATAAAACAAAAAACAAAAACCAATAAATGTAACCCATCACATCAAGGCTGACAAAGAAAAATCAAATGATCATACCAATAGATGTAGAAAAAGTATATGACAAAACCCAATATCTATTCATGAAAAAAATTCTAGACAAATAAAGCACAGAAGAGAATTTCCTCATCTTGATAAAGGATACTGACAAAAACCTACATCATACTAAGTGGTGAGACATTTGAAGCTACCCTGCTAAGACCAGGAACAAGGCCAGACTATCTTTCACCACTCCTTTTTTTTTTTTTAAGTATGTTTATTTATTTTTTGAGAGAGAGGTAGAGAACACAAGCAGCAGAGGAGTAGGGCAGGGGAGGGCAGAGGATCCAAAGCAGGTTCTGTGCTGATAGCAAAGAGTCAGATGTGGGGCCAAAGTTGGACACTTAACTGACTGAGCCACCTGGGAGCCCTTCACCACTCCTTTTCAACATCTTGGAGGAACTCCTAGCTAATGCAACAAAACAAGAAAAGGAAATAAAAGGTATACAGATTGGGAACACAAAAATAAAACTGTATTTGTTCACAGATGACATGACATCACTGTTTATATATAAAACCCAAAAGAATCAACAAAAAATTCCTGGACCTAACAAACAATTATAGAAGGGTTGCAGGATACAAGTTTAATACACAAAAGTCAATAAATCACTTTCCTATATACAAGCAATAAACACATGGAATTTGAAATTAAAAACACAATATATTTATATTAGCTCCCCTCAAAATGAAATACTTAGGCATAAATCTAATAAGAAAGTACTATATCTATAAGAGGGAAACTACAAAACTCTGATGAAAGAGATCAAAGAAAAACTAAATAAATGGAGAAATATTCTTAGCTAATGAACAGGAAAATTCAATATTGGCAAAGTGTCAATTCTTCCCAACTTGATCTATAGTCAATGCAAGCTCAAACAAAACCCCAGCAAGTTATTTTGTAGAGACAAACTAATTCTAAATTTTACACAGGGAGGCAAAAATCCAGAATCTAACACAATACCAGAAAACAAAACTGGACGACTGGTTATACCCAACTTCAATACTTAACTATTAAGCTAGAGTAACCAACGCAGTGTGGTACTATTGAAAGAATAAATAGAGCAATGGAACAGATAGAAAGCCTAGAAATAAACTCATAGAAATAACCCATGACTGATCTTTGACAAAAGATCAAAGGCAGTACAATGGAACAAAGATAAAACAGTCTTTTCAACAAATGCTGCTGGAACAACTAAACATCCACATGCATAAAATGAAAAATTAAGACAAAGACCTTATGCCTTTTATAAAAATCAACTCAAAATGGATAACGGACATACATGTAAAATGCAAAACTTATATAAACCTTCTAGAAGATAACTAACATAGGAGAAAACCTAGAAAACCTCAGTTATGGAAAAGACTTTTAATATTCAACACCAAAGGCATAATCCATTAAAGAAATAGTTGATAGCCTGACTTCATTAAAATTAAAACTTTCTACACTGTAAAAGAAAATGTTAAAGAGAATGGGAAGACAAGTCACACTGAGAGAAAATACTTACAAAAAAACACACCTGATAAAGAACTATTATCCAAAATTTACAAAGAACTCTTAAAACGCAACAATAAACAACGCTATTAAAAAATAAGTCAAAGACCTTAATCGACACTTTATCAAAGATATGCAGATGGTAAATAAGTATATGAAAAGATGTTCCATATTATGTCATCAGGGAAATCCAAATTAAAACAACAATGCACACCCATTAGAATGGCTAAAATCAGAAACAATGAAAACCCCAAACACTACTGAAGATTAGAGCAACAGGAACTCTCATTCACTGCTGGTAGAAATATAAAATTGTACAGCTACTTTGGGAGGCTACTTGGCAGCTTCTTATAAAACTAAATCTACTCTTAACCACATGATCCATCAATCATGCTCCTTGGCATTTACCTGAAGAAAGTGGAAGCTTAGGTCTGCACAAATATCTGCACAGGGATGTTTATAGCAGCTTTATTCATAATTCCCAAAATTTAGAAGCAAACACAATATCCTTTCATAGGTGAATGGACAGATAAACTGTGGTAGATCTGGAATATTACTCAGTGCTAAAAAGAACCTTAAGTGCATATTAGAAGTGAAAGAAGCCATATGAGAAGGCTATATAATGTACGATCTTAATTATATGACACTGTGGAAAAGGTCAAACTGTGGAGTAAGATCAGTAGTTTATAGGGGCTAGGGCGAGATTTAAAAGGGGGAAGGATAAACAGGTGGAGTACAGAGGACTTTCAGAGCAGTGAAAATACTCTGTATTATACCATAATGATGAATACATGTCATACATTTGTCCAAACCCACAGAATGTATAACACTAAGAGTGAGCCATAACGCAAACCATGCATTTTGGGTGATTATGGTGTAATATGGAAGTTTATCAACTTTAACAACCATGCCTCTCTGTTGGGGAATACTGATAATGGGAGAAGCTATGAATAAGAGGAGGCAAGGTATATATTAAAAATCTCTATACCTTCCCCTCAGTTTTGCTGTTAATCTAAAAGAGCTCTAAAAAATTTGAGTTAAAAAAAAAAAAAATCACACAAGCACCATGGCACTTTAACTAATTAATCAATATCCTATTCAGAAAGGAGCCCACTAATTATGTACTTGGATGTGATAATGACAATATCAAAATGCAATTCAAGCTTCTAAGTGTTTACTCTCAAGTTCTGTTCTTATCTTTTCATAGGCTGATGACAAACAGTTCAAGGAGCACTTTAAGTAGCACTATGTATGCTAGAGAACATTTAAATTCAGACTTAAAAGAGGAATAAGAATGTGCAAATATCTACAAAGTGTACGTGGCCCATTTAAGAAACAGGAAAGTCCCATATGGCTAAGACTAAGGCATGGAATGTAAATATAGGCATGGTAAGATATGATGATAGAAAAGCAGGCAGGAAACCTGAAAGCTGTTTTATGGAAGAATTTGAACTAATGGTCTCTAAATTTCATTCATTACATAACCATGTTTGGTATGTGTGTTTATTTACTGTTTTTATACTGACTATTAATATAATCATATTATATAAAATCATATAATACATATACATCATTATACAAATATATAATATTGTAACATATATATGTAAACTATTATGATTTACAATATACTCATACTATTAAATTATCATCTGTACAACAAAAAACAGAACCTAAAGGGATGAAAAGAATTTAAAATTTACATTTTAATTATTTATGATACAAAATTTTTTGTTTTCCCAAAACTGACTATAATATTTTTACTGAAAGTACAGGTGAATATGCTCCATTATTTCTTAGGATCTTATTTTAACATTTTGTGATACAGAGATTCAAAGCACTAGCTCTAAGATCAGTTTGCATATTTGATCTTTAATGGCTGTCATAACAGAAATAGATAACTTAAAATAAGAATTAAAAATTTTAAAACCTTTCACTTAAAACCCAAAATAAGCAGGTAAGAAAAGATCTGATTTTGTAGATTTTGCCAGCTGGACAATCATGTGATCATCTTTGCATTTATATACTTGGTTTGATATTTTTTTAAAATTCTACCCCCCAGATTTATTTTGTAAACATTAAACTGGATAATAATTCATGTATCCATTTAACGTACAAATCACAGTATTGTGCAGTATTCAGAAAGTGAACGAAACATGCTTTCCTCAGGATATCTCCAGTAACAAATGACCATCTGACATATAAAGCAAGGGCATAATAAACAAACAGTACACAGTAATAGCTCTGAAGAAGAAATGTCATAGTGTTCTTTAGATTAAAAAGTAAATATAAAAGTTATAATATTTTCTTCCTACATATCAACATTATCTTGTGTATCACTCCACCTTGGAGTCTAGTTTAGACTTCATTTAAAGATCATAGGAAGTCATTAAACCAGGTAAAATGAAAAGAAGCATTTTAATAAAATGCACTGAAGAAAAAACTGGAGGTAGGGAGGTCAGTTTGGAGGCCATCAAAATAAACTACTTAAGAGATGCTGATGTCTTAGATTGGTGTGTTGGCACTGAAGACATATAAGTGATACAAACTAAATAAGTCTTGATAAATGACTGGATGTAGTTGATGTAGTGGGGGGAAAAAAACACAAAGAAGGGTCATAAGCAACACTCAGATTTCTGGTTTCAGCGAAAGTGGATTCTGACGCCAACTACTGAAATTGACCAGGTTTCACAAGTTTACTTTTGAACATGCTGACTTTGAGAAACTTCTGAGATATTCAAAGTTGTTGGTTATACAGGTAATAGAGCCAATGCTTGGGAGTCATCAGTATATGCACAGGTAGTAATGGAAGTCATTGAAGTAAAGGAAATTTCTGGCACAAATACACAGAACAAAAAGAGAATAAAGTTGAATACAGAGAGCTGACTAACACCACCACATAAAGAACAAGTACAGGAAAGGAAGAACTACAAACAAAACTAGGAAATAGCAGCAAAGTGGTAGAAAGAAAATCAAGAGAGTAAGGTATCTCTGAAGTCATATCATATTATAGAAGAGCATTAGAATCATTTTTAAAAAACTTTCCCCTTAAAATATTCAGTTACCTAAACCAACAACATTATTTGTGTAGAAATTACAATCCTAACAACCACAAACATCAAAACCTAGAAATGTGGATATCCCTTAATAACTCTGTATCTGCCTGAGGTACAAGCTTAAAACAGTATTTCAGAAAATTTAAACAATTAACAATTTCTAAGATTCTTCATATTAGGCTTGCCAATACATAAATGATAGTATTATACGAATTCAAAACAAGGAATAATTATTAGAAAACAAAATCAGTGCTGTATCCCCATTATGTACTAGACCTGTAAGAAATACTGTCAAAACTGTGAATATTGTTACTTGATCTTATTGCCAAATTTATATCTGTGTACTTTAAAAACAAATGCTTTCAAACTATTTTGAGGGACATATATGTACAGTGCAGAATACACAGAATAAAAGACTGTTTCATTAACTCCAAAAAGTCTGTAATACTCTACTCAGGAATGTTAACACAAATCTCTAACTAATATAATTCCAAAAAGAATCTCTTTTGTCCTTAGCTATAAAAAAAATACTAACTATAATGTCCAGAAAAGGGAAAAGAATAAAGTATCATCAAAGATAAATACTTCCATTTTCTGAAAGTTTTTCCCCACTGGGAGTTTTCACATCTTTTGTGGTAAGTCTAGGGAGGTGTTATGTTGGGGAATAAAACACTGTTTTCCTAAAACTATCATGAGAACAAGATTGGCACAGTATTATAAGATTAGAGCTAGAGGAATTTTCCACTAAAGTAGGTATTTTAAGGCTTAGCAATTATAAGAAATACAAGACTTATGAGTAAAATCCCACTTTTAGAATGGGTATCAAGAATTTAGCAGTATTGGATAAACCATGAAACCCTTAAATAACCAACAAGTACATGATTGGCCTCCATATTTTTACCATGTTTCACTATCTTATTCTCCCCCATCATTACTCCCACTCCTCATAACAGCCCCTTACTCTGTGTAGGTTTTCTCTTTCCTCTTCCTTTACACACGAGCGCACGTGCATACACACACACACACACACACACACACACACACACACACAACTAAAGGTCAAAATCAAAAGCTCTCAGACTCTATTCAAACTATGATATATATTAATTGTAGGAAATGAAAAATATAAATCAATTATCTCCAGTAATCCCACCAACCCAGAGATAATTGCCAATACATTTTACAACATAGTAGTTCTTAACCTTTTATACTCAGCTCCCTTTGAAAATCTATTGAAAAGATCTGTCCCAGATAAACAATAAATTATTTTACATAAATATTAGTTCATCAATAGATTTCAAGTTATAAACACCTGATCTATGTTATGAGACTTTGTTTTGTATCATACTTTGTAATATGTTCACCCTCTCCCCATTTAACATAAATAGGTAATTATTATCCTATATAATTAATAGTTTTCTACATCATCAGTTTAATGTCTGCATTATAACTATACTATATTAATTTTTGGCATATTAAATAGAGTGAATTAACCTAAAGAGATAAAATATGACAACTATCTCACCATATATACCCAGTTGCTCAAATTTTACTACCTGAGGGATAGACAAAACAAATCCAGAAAACATTCTTCCAGATGTAAGTCACTATACTTGGTAAAAACAGCTAAAATTATATGTGCTTCATTTTTATCTTAATGTGTGTGGGCGCCTGGATGGCTCAGTCATTAAGCATCTGACTTTGGCTCAGGTCATCATTTGTGATATCGGCTCCATATCACCATTCATGAGATCGAGCCCCGCTTCGGGTGAACCCCACTTTTCTCTTTCTCTTTCTCTTTTTCTTTCTCTTTCTCTTTCTCTTTCTCTTTCTCTTTCTCTCTCTCTCCATCTGCCCATCCTAGATTCTCCCTCTGCCCCTCGCTCACTTGTGCCCTCTCTCTCAAAAAAAAAAAAGAAAAAAATGTATCACCCAAACAGCCAAGCATACTACCTTGCATCTCACAACTATTCAAAACGTATTTGATAAAACATCCATTTTATTTTTTTCAGAAAAGTCTTCAACTAAGCAATATGAAAAATGTCTATGTATTTATTAAGAGTAAATAGGAACCACAAAAAATTTACACATGAATGTTCCTAATATGTTCACATAGGCCAAAAAGTAGAAACACCCAAATGTCCATCCTGTGATATTATCCAGGCAGGCTACAACACAGATAAATCTTGCAGACATAATGCTAAACGAAAGAAGCCAGACCAAAAGGCCACATATAGTATGACTTCATTTATATGCACTACCCAACATAGGCAAATCTATAAAAACACATAGCAGAGTACTGGTTGCTAAAGCTAAGGGGAAGGCGAAAATAAGGACTGGCCGTTTCCTGGGTATGAGGTTTCCCTTTTTTTTTTTTTTTTTTTTTTTTTTTTGGTGGAGAGTAGTTCTGGAACTAGATAGTGGTCATGGCTATACAACACTGTGTAAGTAAGTACTATGAACCACTGAATTGTACACTTTTAAACATCATGAACCATTTGAACTGTATCTCAAAACTCTAAAAAAGAGATTAAATATGGAATAGCAAGTTCAGATTAGTGATCAATATGCAAGGAAATATAATACATAAAATGCACTTAAAAATGATACTGCACAAAATATTGTTACATAATTTCTCTTTCATGAATATAAAGATAACTTTAGATTTTGTTGGAACTGAAGATTATAAGAACAAAAGTTATTTTCCCATACTGCAGCCAAAGTAAAGACAGCTGAGGAGATTCTGTGAAATCTAAAGCCACTGAAGTGGAAGTTACTTTGCAAAAAGAACTATGTTAAACAAACAAAAAAATCTAGTTACTGGTACTGTCCAGTTACTTGGGAGTCAAAATAAGCTAAATCAAACTCTGAATCAAACATCTTACATTCTACCTATACTAGGCAAATTAACATTAACATAAGGTAAATCAACATATGTTGATAAAATCAACCAATTAATATCTGTCTTATCTCACACAAGTCACTAAACTTCACTGTACCTCAGTTTGCTCATTTGTAAAATGAGTATAAAGAAACATTTCCCTCATAAGGGTGCTGGGAAAATTAACTGAATTAACATATAAGGAAAGTACTGTTAAGAGTGTATGGTACATAATAAATATTATGTAAATTTTAGCTAATAATATTTACAACATAGATAAAAGTTCACAAATCCACAAGGAAACAATTCAGTCCACAAAATGTACCAGTGTCTCAATTACTTTTAAATGATCATTTTTTGACATTCATGTCATTTGCAAGATCCATTAACCAGAAGAACCACAGTTAGAATACTGTATGCCTTACACCATTTGGTAAAATACAGAATATACTAATACAAAAATACGACATCTTGAGAAGGAATAGATTTCATTAGAAACAAGTCCCAAGACGACTTGTTTCTCTTCAACTACCAAAAGATACCTTTCGTCTTTAGTCTGTAATTCTCACCTACAAAGAATTTCGCTGATTGTTTTGGTTTGATCCCTGACCAACAAACCGAAGAAATTTCTGGTGACTCAGTGGTTCTCAAAACATAAGTGCAATCAAACAAGAACTACTGGTTTTAAAACAATGGTTATAAAGTTCTATTTAGAAAAAAGTTGCGACATCGTAAATCTTGCATGAAAATGGTTTCTGAATAAATTATTCACTTTCTAAACTTACATAGGTTCTATTCAATTTCCAATGAAAGAGTTTAAGAATCAAGTGACAAATAAAGGTTTGAACTTCTCTGTATATTAGCTCAAAAACAACAGATCTGAGATAATAAGAATTTGAGATATAGTATCTTTTAAAAGTGAGGCCTCTCTTTTTCACAGTAAGTGAAGTGTAAAAAGGAGAGTTATCTGAAATCAGATGGGAAGCTGTAACACCACACACGAATGGCCTGTGGCTCATACGGAGGTAAGTTGGTAGATGTGTGACGTGTATATTTTGTGTATTCCTCTGTGGTTCAGTTGAGCTGGATAGTTTTCTATGTTTGCTTAGTGTTTCTGATGAACAAAATTGTGCATAAGCAAACATAAAATTTGTGTTATGGTCAAATTATTCCCTAAGATATCAACTGGGACAAATTTTAGTTTTCAAAAACAAGTATTATAGCAGAACTGACTGTTAGAGAACGTTGGCTCTTAAGGAAAAGAATCATAGTCACATTTAATCCAAATAAAGAATAAGGGCAGCTGGAAGTCTCAGAGGAACATGCAACTCTTGATCCCGGGGTTATGAGTTTGAGCCCCATGTTGGATGCAGAGAGTGCTTAAATAAATAAAAATAAAAAATAAAGAAATTATGGGTCACCAAAGCAGTTACAATGAGCAGTTCTGTACATCACTGAAAGGGAGAAAAGCAGAGAACGCTATTGATACTAGCCATTCTCTTTAAAACATAAAAGCTGAAGTAATATTAACTAAGCAGCACACCAGAATACAAAACTGTATGTCTATTATGCTTACAGTTAAACAAATAAAAAGCCTAAAGGGGCACCTGGGTGGCTCAATCGGTTAAGCGTCCGACTTCAGCTCAGGTCATGATCTCACAGCTTGTGAGTTTGAACCCCACATCAGGCTCTGTGCTGACAGCTCAGAGCCTGGAACCTACTTCGGATTCTGAGTCTCCCCTCTCTCTGCCCCTCCCATTCTCATTCTCTGTCTCTGTCTCTCAATAAAAAATAAACATTAAAAAAAAAAATTTTTTTAAGCTACATAAATGAAACCTAAAATTAAGGTTACTAGAAAGGAGGATGACTTAGAAGCACTTATGACTTGGCATAATTACTTAATAAAGTAATTAATAACTGAATTAAATATATTTGTGAAAACAAAACAACCAGTTAATTACTATGTGAGAATAAAACTTAGTATTTGTCTTAGCTTGTTTCCCATGTTTTTTAATCAGAACCATTCTTGATGGTTGAATTACTTAAATAAAAATGGTAAATTATACACCCTGATTAATCCTACCCATTGCAAGCATTTTAGAACTGTCTTTTTTTTGTGAAGTGTATGACAGTTTTATTTAGATATCATATTGAGCAGACTATCTATAAGCACACATCTAATAATCTGTCTTGCCTTTGAAAAAAAATCCTTGTTTTAACCAACGCACTATGAACTTAACCAAGTAAGCATATTAACAAAGTCACACATTGAAGAAAAAAAAAAGCCTACAAATACATGCACTGACACTGATCCATCTTCCTAAACCTTTGAATTCAGAAATTTCATTATCTCCATCTCCAAACAGTTTCTAAACATGTTTCAAAAAGGAAATTAGTCAGGGGGCACCTGGTGGCTCGGTCGATTAAGCAACTGACTTTAGCCCTGGTCATGATCTCACAGTTCCTGAGGCTCTGTGCTGACAGCTCAGAGTCTGGAGGCTGTTTCAGATTCTGTATCTTTTCTCTTTCTCTTTCTCTTTCTCTTTCTCTTTCTCTTCCTCTTTCTCTTTCTCTTTCTCTTTCTCTTTCTCTTTCTCTTTCTCTTTCCTCTTTCTCTTTCTCTTTCTCTTTCTCTTTCCTCTTTCTCTTTCTCTTTCTCTTTCTCTTCTCTCTCTCTCTCTCTCTCTCTCTCTCTCTCTCTCTCTCTCTCTCTCTCTCTCTCTCTCCCCCCCCCCCCCCCTGCTCGTACTCTGTCACACTCCCTAAGAACAAAAAAAAAAGGGGGGGGGGTGAGGAATAACACTTAAAAAAAAAAAAAAGGAAATTTAGTATCAGTTTTTAAGAGATGCTCTAGATAAACAAGTTGATTCAGTAAAATAAGCCTAACTAGATTGAGTGTATAACAAACTCAGTGCTCAAAAAGTACATTCTTGATATTTGTAAGAAAAAGTTACATATTAAATTCATATTTATAACAGCACACATACAAACTAGTCTTGTGGGTTCTTGTATCTAATGATTTTCTAAGTGTATTCATTTTGAAAGAGAGAGAATGAATGAATGAATGAATGAATGAATGAATGAATCCCAAGCAGGCTCTGCACTGTCATCACAGAGCCCTACATGAGGGTCGAACTCACAAACCCATGAGATAATGACCTGAGCTAAAATCAAGAGATGGATGCTTAAACCAACAACCGAGCCACCCAGGCGTCCCTGTAATGATTTTTAAGAGTCTGTCTAGCTGTGTACAGATGAGTTATTTGATGTACTGAAAATATTTTCTAACATATGAGGTCAAATTTCTAATCTTTAGCCATTCTTCCTTTTTTTTAAATCCTCATTAGTCGGCAGACACAAATCACCAAGGAACATCCATTCCCTAGTCATTGCTACAACTTGCTGACAAATTAATGAAAGTAACGAACTATTGATGCACAATTTAACAAATTCCTCTAGATAAGGAATTGATAATTTCAGATACAGATCTTGAGTTTTATGTTTAGTTTTATTTTTTTAGTATTTTTTTCTTTTTAGACAGTATTCAAACAACGAGTTGCTGTAAGTCAGTGAATAATGACTAGAAGCTTTTAAAGAATGTATGTTTTATAAACAATATTAAACAGGGCTAAACCTTTGAAAGCTGAAAAGTAACAAAAACATGCTCTAGGTAACAAAAATAACAAAAGTACCAATACAGTAATAGGTCCCAAGTAAAATGATCTAAAAAGCTTACAAAAACACATACATGATGGAAAACCAATTTTCTTCCTGATTTAACACAATGATACATAAAGTTTTTGATGAGTATTTATAAGAAAATTATTCCCTTGTTGATTCTACTTAACACTAATCTGAAAAGTATCAATTATAATTCAATGTTTATTATTTAATAAATAAATACTTATACATTTGTTAAGTTACTGAAGTTTATCTTTATTCCCCAAACCAAAAACTAATGGTAAATTTTTTTTTGGTTTGAGGTAGCCTGAAAATACACCAAATCAGAGCTATTTGGCAATAATTTCTGGCAAAAGAAAAGATTTCCAGTTTAAGCTATTCATGTTAAGTAGAAATTATTAAGCCATGTATAAATGTTAGAAGCTTAGAGGCACCTGGGTGGCTCAGTTGGTTAAGTGCTCTGACTCTTGATTTCGGCTCAGGTCATGATCTCACAGTTCATGAGTTCAGGCCCTGCATCAGGCTCTACGCTGGCAGTGCAGAGCCTATTTGGATTTTCTCTCTCTCCCTCTCTCTTTTTGCCCCTACCCTGCTCATGCTCTTGTGCGTGCTCTCTCTCTAAAAATAATATTTTTTTTTAAATGTCAGAAGCTAAAAGGAATCACAGGTTTCATTATACCTAAATCAAAATTACTCAGAAATGAAAATTAAAGAAGCAGTAACAAATATAGTTCACCTGAGACAAGTTTCAGACCTACTTAATTCAATTACTGATTATCTTGGCCTTACTCCTTTCTACCACTAATAGATATTATGGCCCATAGTAAAACTTAAAAATTAAATTTTAGGGGTGCCTGGATGGCTCAGTCAGTTGAGCACTGAACTCTTGATTTCAGCTCTGGTCCTGATCTCACGGTTTGTGAGTTTGAGCCCCGTGTGAGGCTCCTTGCTGATAGCACAGACACGGAAGCCTGCTTGGGATTCTCTCGCTCTCCCTCTCTCTATGCCACCCCCCACATCACACTCACGTGCTCTCTCTCTCTCAAAACAAATAAAAAAAAATTTATTTATTCAATTTGTGTATTTATTTATATGTATTAAAATTAAAGTTCCTCTTAATCAATGTTTTATTTTAGATGGAATGTAATAACCAAAACTTTCAACAAAATACTTTAAACTTTAACACACAAATAGAGGAAATAAAAGGTTTTATATGTATGAATTTAAGTAGATGGTACAAGCACGTGTGTTCTGAGGTCAGGTTGTCGGAGTTCAAATCTAGACTCTACTGTTCACTAGCTTTGTACCCCTGTGAAATTATTCTACCTCTTGAACCCTACTTCCCTCATCTACAAAACGAACGTAAATACTGTACCTACTGTACCTATCTTTTAAGATAATTGTCAGAATTGGACGCGAGATTTCTATGTAAAGCACCTTGGACTTTATAAACACTTGATAAGGTCTACCATGACTCTATGATTGTTTGCACACGTATGACCACATCTTCTGTAATCTTTACGACTTCAACAGGGAAAAAGGAAGCTAATAGCCCAAGAATCTCCATTAAACAACTTCTCATATCTAATTCTGCTTTTCTTCCTATACAGGTACATATACACTCAAACACATTTTCTGGTAAAAGCAATGCTCATTGTGCAGAGGACTTGGTATGGTCTGAATGTTTTAAGATCCCCCCAAATTCGTATGTTGAAATTCTCATTCACATGGTAATATTAGGAAAGTGGGGTCTTTTCGCAAGTGCTTAGGTCACAAAGGTGGAAACTCCATGGATGGAATTAGTTCTCCGATAAAAGAGACCTGAGAGAGCTCCTGGGCTCCTTCTACCACACCAAGGACAAGACAAGTAGTTGTTAGTCTGCAACCCAGAAGAGGGCCTTCACCAGAACCTGACCTTGCTGGCTCTCTGATCTCTTACTTCCAGCCTCCGGAACTATGAGAAAAGTAGTTTCTGTTTAAGCCATCCTTTCTATGGTGTTTTATTATGGCAGTCCAAGCTAATAAAGATAGTATAAGTATTTTCAATGTTCAAATATATAAGGGAAACTGATTCTAAGTTTTCATTTTGCTAATTTCATCAGTCCCATACAAATTCATGGTATGTACAGTTTTCCAAGACAGCAGGGTATCTCAGAATAAATCATGGTCAGACAGAAAGGACTATACTCCCACCTACAAATGTAATTTCTTAAGAGCATGATATTAAGGTTTCTTATTTTTCATCAAGGTGTTTGAAACAGTTCTAGTTAGTTAAGCCATGTCTAACTATATGTTGTAGGTTAAAACTTAAGGATTCTTACCTTTTATATCTGCCTGAAACTGTTCTAGATGGCTCCTGTAAAGTAAAAATAATGACATCAGTTTGGGTGTGTGTGCAAGAACACAATTCCAGATTATATAAATCAGTTAATCATGTCTAATTTTGAAAGAAACTAATATGGAACAAATATCAATACTTTTAAAAATTCACAATGCTGGTCAGACTAAACAAGACTCTACATCTGATTTTTCAGACAAAACCATTCACTTTTTTAAGTGTACTTTTAATTTAGAAGATTTTTAAAACTCAGAAAATGGAAAAAGTAAGCATCATTCATCAACCAATCAACTTTTTTTTGGAAGCCAATAAGCATTAACAACACAATTAGCGGGGCGCCTGGGTGGCTCAGTCGGTTAAGCATCCGACTTCGGCTCAGGTCAGGATCTCACGGTCTGTGAGTTCGAGCCCCGCGTCAGGCTCTGTGCTGACAGCTCAGAGCCTGGAGCCTGTTTCGGATTCTGTGTCTCCCTCTCTCTCTGCCCCTCCCCTGTTCACGCTCTGTCTCTCTCTGTCTCAAAAATAAACGTCAAAAAAAAAAAAATTAAAAAAAAAAGAACACAATTAGAATCATATACATCTCCCTCCACTTTTTTTTTGCCCTCGATTAAAAAAAAAATTCACCACATACATATAATGATTAATGCCTATTTTCAAAGACACCTAAAAATAAAAAGTAAGAAAGTATAATCAGCATAAAAGCTGATGGTAAGCTATCTAAAAGGTTGCTGAAAGTTAACATTAACCATTGAGGTGGGGAAATTATTACCTTGCAAATAACCAGGCATTTTTCTGTTCAATCTTTTAATAACTCAGGCTCTTCAAATATTTTTTGCAATTTCATTTTAATAAAACCAGTCAAAATGAAATGAGTCGTTTTAAAAAATGTTAATTCTTTTCTTCTAGTTATCATTAAAAATCTCCAAGAGAGACTCTACAGTAAATAACAAATGATGTTAAAATCAGAGAATAAGCTCCCTTTATAAAATGACTAGATTCCAGACTAAAACAGCAAATACTGATTGCATGGTACAATAGGACATTATACAGTACAGCAAACCATATGGTTAACAGTAAGATTTAGATCCAAGTTCCAACCAGACAGGCTTCAGTAGCTATGAGACTATGGGTAAGTTGTGTTGTTGGTTTTTTTTGTGTGTTTTTTTTTTTTTGTTTTTTTATGTCTATTCGTTTTTGACAGAGACAGAGCATGAGCAAGGGAGGGGCAGAGAGAGGGGGAGACACAGAATCCGAAGCAGGCTCCAGGCTCTGAGCTGTCAGCACAAAGCCCAACATGGAGCTCAAAGCTCAAGTCAGAGGCTTAACTGACTGAGCCATCCAGGCACCCCTATGGCTAAGTTTTTAAACTTCTATCAGTCTCAGTTTCTCATCTCTAAAATAGGAGTAACATTGTGTATTTTATTAGATTATTGGGGATTAAAGGACATGAATGAACAAAAATTTGCACAACTCCTTTACAATAAGCTTACAATTTATATTCCACAACTCAGACATTTTTTAAGCAGGAATATGAAAAAATCTTTACTAACTTTTCTATGTGGAATTTCAGTAAATCTGTCTCAATTATTCCAAGTCAGTATATTCCCATTAGGAAAGCTTAAACTGCTTATTTGAATATGTTTACCTCAACTTTTCATGTATGGCATACGTCTTATTTTCTGGAAGACAGGGATTCCCACCTTTGAGTCTTTTTCCTCCAAAACCTCAGCTCAAATAATATACAATCAATATGTATGGACAATGTATGGAAATAACTCCCCTAACAATGTGACACTACAGAAAAGTACCTCTTTGGAATTTACCAGTTGCAGAAAATAACCAGGGGACAGACAGATACTAGAAGTGTCCATATGCATGAGTTTGACCCCTTACCAGGATTACCTCTGGAGAAGCCATGCTTTGACAGTTGGTTTAAAGATATTTTAACTCTCCTTTGGGCATCAGATGTTTTTACAAGAAGGGACTGTAACAAAGCTTAGCAAGTAAACTTTCTCGAAAGAGTCTTTTATCTGTTTGTCATTAAAGTGGCAGTTCCTAAAGACAGGGCAGAGTATTTGTACCTTATACGTCAAACATGTAAAACAAATCTTCTCTGAAAATATCTCTAACAAATAACAACAAAGAATATACTTTATAAAACCTAGTTTTAACATTATTTTTGAAACCAAAATAACTAGGTTAAAATGTTTAGTCACTGGTTATTTAGATAAAGTAAAAAGAAATACTAAGCTTATATGTATCCATTTAAAGTACCTTTTATGGAATGTAGATGATAATGATTTCATATGAAACTTTTACCCCTAAAGTTTCACAAACAGTATTCAACATTTTTTATTAATCTTTCTATTTATTTATTTATTTTGGGGGAGAGAAAGTATGAGCGGGGGAGGGGCAGACAGGGAGGGAGAGAGAATCCCAAGCAGGCTCAGCACTGTCAGTGCAGAGCCCGATGCAGGGCTCGAACTCAAGAATCACAAGACTGAGACCTGAGCTAAAATCAAGAGCCAGATGCTTAACCAACCATACCACTCGGGCACCTCACTCAACTAACATTTCATAAAGGTTTTCATTTATAAATTTCCCTAATCTTACTCTACATGAACTAAAACTAACACACAACATTAAATGATGTCTAAATATGCATTAGGAAAAAAATGCTAATAATGCCATAGGTTCCAAAACAACACCTTTCTCTCATTTTGGTTATAATTGAAATATTTTAAAAGATGACATCAGCTTGATTATCCAGACTACCTTTCACTGAAATGGAGTAAGCAGAATTGCTAAATGAGAATAGCCTTTACTGGATTTACTGATTTGTGGGTTACTGATAGATTGATTGAAATGATAGGAACAAGATTACAATAAATAATATTTCTGAAGTTTAACATAATCATTTTCCTTAATACTTTTGGTAAAACTCTGACTAATAACAGATTTAGAGTAGAATTTTAACAAATGTAGAAATGTGAAATGAAGATTGTTTTCAGCAACAGTATGGTGGCATTATACTAATTTTATATTTTGACCCAATTATAAATGACTTAAAGTCAGGATCAAACAAGTTTCCAGTTAAGTATACTAACAGAAGTTGTATAATATCGGTTTTCTATATTTCTTGCAGCATTTTTTTTAACTAGTCACTTGAAACATATCTCAGTTAAGTTTCACACAGTATTTTCTAAATTATTTTATGTTTCTTTATTTTTGAGAGGCAAAGAGAAACAGAGCATGAGTGGGGGAGGGGCAGAGAGAGAGGGAGACACAGAATCCGAAGCAGGCTCCAGGCTCTGAGCTGCCAGCACAGAGCCCAATGCGGGCTTTGAACCCACGAACCGTGGGATGACGACCTGAGCCAAAGTCGGACACTCAACTGACTGAGCTACGCAGGCACCCCTCACACAGTATTTTCTATGCAGCTAGTTTGGTGCAATTGATAAAATCAGAACCTGATCAAATTGTTCCATGTTCATGTCCAAGATCTGTAAACAATTAGAATTTAAGCTTATTTCTATATATCTATTTTTTCAATAGATTCTGAAACAGACAGAACACACTTAAACTTATCATTATTACTTTTTTGTTGTTGATGTTGTTACAGTGAGACAGAATGAGAGCGAGACACAGAGGGAGAGAGAGAATCTTAGGCAGGCTCCGTGCTCAGTGCAGAGCCCGACACAGGGCTCAAACCCACGACCCTGGGATCAAGACCTGAGCCAAAATCAAGAATCAGATGCTCAACCAACTGAGCCACCCAAGCACCCAAAGCTTATTCTTTATTGGTAGATTTAAATAGGGTCTTTTATTAGATTACACATTTTGTAGCTAAATGTTACTTCACAGTAATTCTAGCAATCAAATTACATTCCTTCATAATGGAATGTTTCTCAAAATGGATAGACTATATTTGTATGAGAACTAGTATAGAAGAAGAAATTGGGAGGAGTGGTAGCCTGCTTCTCGTGTGTGTATTCAAGACGGACAATTACAGATGCAGTTTAAAGTAATCTCTAAAACTCTTGCCCAAAAGAGAAAACATTAGAAAAAAACAAAATCAAGAGCAGGGATCCTCTTTTATAATTTAAAAATTACAATAATTTTTTTAATGTTTATTTATCTTTGAGAGACAGAGAGAGAGAGAGAGTGCAAGCCAGGGAAAGGTAGAGAAGGAGAGGGAGACAGAGGATCCAAAGCGGGCTCTGCACTGACAGCAGAGAGCCCAATGCAGGGCTTGAACTCATGAACCATGAGAACATGACCTGAACCAAAGTCAGATGCTCAACCACTGAGCCGCCCAGGCACCCTTAAAATTATAATAATTTTAAGAAGGAAAATGCTTGATGTTTTTTACACATTAATACTCTACGCAAATGTAAACTTCACCTCAGATTTGTTAACTAGAAGCCTCTATATTTCTGTGGCAACAAAGAACAACTCAATAATTACTATACCTATTAAAGTTGACAATTCCAGTCTAAATGGGGGGAAGGGTGTGGAAGAGAAATACCAGTATCACTGAAATGACTTGTAAAAAAACTGCTAAGACTGACATTGGTCTTAAAAGTTTCAAAGACTATGTAATTAGACCTTCCGGTAACCTCAAAGCCTGTTACACAACTGATTTAAAATAATACTTTGTCTGAAACAATCTTCCTTGCAATGGGATGGTTTATATTACTACAGGGAAGGAGAAAGACCTATATAGAGCTTAGAAAATGTTGGCAAGGCACCAACTGTTTGTGTAAGTTTAAATAAGACATTCTTGCTTCAGTTAAGCTTAGAATGGTCACTAAGGAAATCCCACGAATTGTCTTTACAGGTGCACTGGCAGATCAGAACTTGTAAAGTATAAACAAATATAAAAGCATGTGTGAAATATGATCAGAGAAATACAAGCCCAACTAAATATAGCAAAATAATACTAAAGTTATTCAAACAAACTAATTAATGACAAAGCCATAGCTCTCAATAAAATTATGGCATAACATGCTAACTGGCCCTCAGAACTAAATTAAAGCAGCTATACTGGTATATGTAATGTAGCAAGATACACTGCTGAGGATGAATGCAGAACAAAGTATCTGTAATGTATAATTGATAAAACAGTAAGAAAAATGAGAAAACAAGAACTTTATCAAATTAACAAAGATTAAAACAGGAAAAACTCATCACTGCCCTTCTTTTTCTGAATGATTCAGTCCTAAAGCCATTAGATAGGGCAGAGCTAGATAGGGAAGAAACAGTGCCCCAAACCAGGCAATCAGAAGACTGGAGCCCTACATGAAGAAGAACAGTCTCCAAGGAGAAGCAACCCAGCATGAGGTCTCAGAGTCTGAACATGAACAAAGAAAGACCCTAGGAAGGGCAGCCTATCACAGGATGACAGAAGCTAAGCAGGGTAAGGAAGGAATCCTGGGGAGTGGAAGAGGAGGGGTGATCTAGGGCAGCGAGTCACAACTCAAGCAGGGTAGAGAGGGCATCCAGGATGCCCAAGCCTAAAGAGTGTCAGCAGAGTGTTCATGCACAAGGAAAGCCAACATGGGATATCAGCAGAACCCACTTGTGGTGAGGAGGGCATAAATATAGGCAAAGGGTGGCAATGAGAGATAGGTTACATACAAGGGATTGAACAAATAAGAAAACATTACAGATAATGGGAAGCAAGTTTCTCGATGTTTGTTTCTCACAAAAGAGAGTTACAAATACTAGAATAAAACCCTATGAGATTAGAATTGAAAGTTATCAGTATAAATTCATTTCAGTATCTACCCAGATAGGTGTAGGTAGGTAGGCAGACAGAAGACAAAACAGATATGTACACATATGTATGTATATATAGATATACACATATTTTGTAGGTCTATCCTCAGAGAGGGACCAGGAATGGTGACACTTCAATAACATAAACATACCTACAGTGCATATCTTGGCTTCAAAATATTTTCCAGTAAAAGGAATCAGAGCTCCTTGGCTTCTTAAGGAAATAGCTGCTTCTAAGGTTGGTGTAGGAAAGTTAAAGATGAGCCTGTAATATCATATTATGCCAAGGAAGTATTCCAATTCCAAGAATGGAGAAGTGGCAAAGGATACAAAAGTTCAAATGAGCTCCCAGTGGCAAAATATGGGATAATTTGATCAAAATAAATGATGGTGTGACAGGCAGAATAACGACCCTCAAAAACGTCTAGGTCTTAAACTTGTAATCTTCAAACATATTAGGTTATATGGCAAAGGGAAATTAAGGCCGCTAATCAACAACCCTAAATAGGAAGATTATCCTAGATTATCTGATAGGCCCAACCATGTCTTAAACCCTGTAACTTTCAAACCTATTAGGTTATATGGCAAAGGGAAATTAAGGTTGCTAATCAACAACCCTAAATAGGAAGATTATCCTAGATTATCTGATAGCCCAACGTAATCACAAGGGTTATTAAAAGTGGAAGACAGCCCCCCTTCGGGTGAGCTCAAGCCCTGCTTTGGACGAACACAAGTCCCACTTCGGGTGAGCCGTGCTTCTCTCTCTCTCTTTTTCTCTCCCTTTCTCTCTCTCTGTCTCTCCTGGGATTCTCTTTTTCTCTGCCCCTTGCTCACTTATGCCCCCCCCCCACTCAAAAAGAAAGGGGAGGGGGAGACAGAGGCAGAAGAAAGTCAGAGGAAGATACGACTAAGAAGAATGGTCAGAAAGAAGACCTCCAGATGGCTAACACATGAAAAAATGCTCAACATCACTCATCATGAGGGAAATACAAATCAAAAACCACAATGAGATACCACCTAACACCTGTCAGAATGGCTAAAGTTAACAACTCAGGCAACAACATATGTTGGTGAGGATGCGGAGAAAGAGGAACCCTTTTGCACTGCTGGTGGGAATGCAAACTGGTACAGCCACTCTGGAAAAAAGTATGGAGGTTACTCAAAGAATTAAAAATAGAACTACCCTATGACCCAGCAATTGCACTGCTAGGTTATTTATCCAAAGGATACAGGTGTGCTGTTTCAAAGGGGCACATGCACCCCAATGTATTTTATAGCAGCACCATCAACAATAGCCAAAGTATGGAAAGAGCCCAAACGTCCATTGACGGATGAATGGATAAAGAAGATGTGGTATGGGGCGCCTGGGTGGCGCAGTCGGTTAAGCGTCCGACTTCAGCCAGGTCACGATCTCGCGGTCCGTGAGTTCGAGCCCCGCGTCGGGCTCTGGGCTGATGGCTCAGAGCCTGGAGCCTGTTTCCGATTCTGTGTCTCCCTCTCTCTCCGCCCCTCCCCCGTTCATGCTCTCTCTCTGTCCCAAAAATAAATAAACGTTAAAAAAAAAAAATTAAAAAAAAAAAAAAGAAGATGTGGTATATATATACAATGGAGCATTACTCGGCAATGAAAATGAAATCTTGCCATTTGCAACAACATGGATAGAATGAGAGAGTATTATGCTAATTAAAACTAAGTCAGTCAGAGAAAGATAAATATCATATGACTTCACTCGCATGTGGAATTTAAGATATAAAACAGATGAACATAAGGGAAAGGAAGGGAAGCAAAAATAATATAAAAACAGGGAAGGGGCCAAACCATAAGAGACTCTTAAATACGGAGAACAAACTGAGGGTTGCTGGAGGGGTTGTGGGTGGGAGGATGAGCTGAATGGGAAAGAGGGATTAAGGAGGGCACTTGGTGCTTTAGCACTAGGTGTTATATGTAGGGGATGAATCACTGGATTCTACTCCTGCAATCATTATTGCAATATTTGCTAACTAACTTGGATGTAAATTAAGAAAAAAAAAAAAGATAGGCAAAAATAAAATAAACTACACTTACAATTTTGCAACCGAGATAACTACTGTAATACCTTGCAGATTTTTTAACATACACATATATGTGTAATATATATGTAAACACATACATAGTATATATTCACATTTTTAAATAAAAACAGGATTATATTATATTTTTAAAAAGGAAGAAAGGTCAGAATGACAAAATGTAGGAAGTACTCAACCCACCGCTGTTGGCTTTGATGGAAGAAGGAAGAACATTGGAAAAGGCAAGGAAGTGGATTCCCTAGAGCCTCCAAAGAGAAATGCAGCCCTAATTTAAGCCCTTGAAGTCGTTGATTTTAGTCCTTGATTTTGGCCAATGAGACCCACGTAGGGCTTGCAATTACAAAGCTGTAAGATGATAAATTTGTACTATTTTTAAGATAAGTTTGTAGTAATTTGTTACAACAGCACTAGAAAACTAGTACAGACAGTAACAGGGTATAACCCATCAGATAAAATAAGTAATAGTGAGTCAATACAGATATACAGATATAAATACAGAAAGGTGATAGAAAGTTTAAAGAATTAAGGTACCTATATGGTTCAAAGTATCCACAAAATACTTATTAAGAAAGGGAAAGTGAAGCCTGAAAATCACATGACCAGAATGATCAGCAGTAGCAATGGGACAAATTACAATTATGTGCCACCTGATAGGATACACAATGAGAAGAATATAGCATCAATTCTGTGATATTCCTGACAAAGATCTATAACTTGAATCTAATTATGCATAAACATTAGGTAACCCAAACTGAAGGATATATCATAAAATAACTGACCTATAATCTTTTAAAGTGTTAAGATTAAGAAAGAGTCACTATGGAACTGTTTCAGAGTGAAGGAAACTAAAGAGGTAACAGCAACTAAATGCAACACATGATTCTGAATTAGATCCTTCTGCTATACTTAGAACATCATTGGGACAACTGGTCAAACCTGAATAAGATCTAAATATCAGATGGCAAGAATGTGTCATTTTTAATTTTCTATTTTTATTTTTTAATGTTTACTTTTTGAGAGAGACAGAGAGAATGAGGGGCAGAGAGAGAAGGGGACAGAAAATCC
Organism: Prionailurus viverrinus; assembly: GCF_022837055.1. Lineage (NCBI taxonomy): Eukaryota > Metazoa > Chordata > Mammalia > Carnivora > Felidae > Prionailurus > Prionailurus viverrinus. The sequence continues at coordinate 100,117,361 of NC_062567.1, forward strand.
AAAGCAGCCTCTGTGCTGACAGCAGAGTCCAATGTGGGGCTTCAATTCACGAACTATGAGATAATGACCTGAGCCGAAGTCTGACACTCAACTGACTGAGTCACCCAGGTGTCCCTGATTTCCTGTTTTTTTTTTTTATTTTTTTAAAATTTTTTTTTTTTTCAACGTTTATTTATTTTCGGGACAGAGAGAGACAGAGCATGAACGGGGGAGGGGCAGAGAGAGAGGGAGACACAGAATCAGAAACAGGCTCCAGGCTCCGAGCCATCAGCCCAGAGCCCGACGCGGGGCTCGAACTCGCGGACCGCGAGATCGTGACCTGGCTGAAGTCGGACGCTCAACCGACTGCGCCACCCAGGCGCCCCTTGATTTCCTGTTTTTAAAAGCTGTCCTGTGGTTATGTAGGAGTCTCTGTAAAAAATACACAGGAAAGGGGAGAAAGGCTCTTTCCTTTCTGTCTGGTGGCAACCATCAGCTCAAAGGTAAGCCAAGATGGGTGTTTACAGGTACATCCAAGAGCTATGGAGGAAGAAGCAGTCCAATGTAACACGCTCTCTTCTCAGGGTACACTTCTGGTAGTACCAGCAGCTCTCTGTACTCGACAGGGCCCTTGCCCAAACTGGCCCAAAAAAGCACACACACAAGGATACAAGGCCAAGCAAGGTTATATCATATATTGGATTTGTGTGCAGTGTGGGTGGCCACAAACACCAAGTGCCTAAGGGTGCAGCCTACAGAAAGCCTGCTCATCATGGCATTAACCAGCTAAAGCTTTCCCAAAGCCTTCAGTCTCTTGCAGAAAAGTGAGCTGGACACCACTGTGGGGGTCTGAGAGTCCTGAATTCTTACTAGGTTGGCAAAGATTCTACATACAAATTCTGTCAAGTTATCCTCACTGATCAATTCCATAAAGCTATCAGAAGAAATCCTGACACGCAGTGAATCACCAAACCAGTCTACAAGCACAGGGAGATGTGAGGGCTGACATCTGCAGGCTATGAGAATGTGGCCTTGGAAAGGGTAACAAGGTCCACCATGCTACTGGTGGTTCTCGCCATGCAGCAGGGAGAAGACGAATACTCTCCAGCTCCACTATTACTGCTAACATAAGTGATGTTTGTAAAATTCTGAGCTGATACACAATTTAGGACAGTCGTAACTGCTTAAAAGTGTCCTTTAATTTGTCTGCTAAAATTCATTGTCTGCAGAATGTTCCATGAATGCACTGTCAAATTATGAAAATTAAAATGCAATAATGTTTGAAGACTATAAGTGGTGGTGTATCTTTTATCTAATAAGATAAACGCTTCTGTCTTTGCTTTATCTTATTGGGAAGTTTATAGGTCAGTGTTTAACTGCTGTTTGGTATAACAGGTGTAAAATAACTTCTGTTTAACAGTGGAATGCAGAAGCTAGCCATGTAGATTTGTTGATGCATGTAACGATACCAACAGCTTCATTGAGGTGATATAATGCTCTAGTGGTTTCCTCTCAAATGGCTGTTTTTAGGAGTTTGGTAAGAACAAGCTTTTTTAAATTAGATTTTGCTTAGAAATATGAAGAATATCCTAATCTTTTTATCATGATTATACGCAGAATAACAAAGTTAACCAAGGCCCACATTTTTAGGGTTAATCCGATATTCCATTTACTTAGTGGCTGCTTCTGAAAGAATAGTTTAAAAGAATGCTACCATTTTTAGAACTGAATAAAACTGCTGCAAGAGGGTTCTCTTACAAATGAAAATAAATCCTGCTTTACCCAAGCAAAATTGCCTTGGTCTCCACAGTACTGCTGAAGTTCACATAAAAGGCAAAGGCTCCTGTTCCATCCCACAACTCTATGGCATCCATAGAATACTGAATTTCATACAAAGCACTCAGTAATGGTATTTATACTGGGGTATATTAAAACTGATGGAAACTGAACATTAGGTAAATGAGAAGAATTTACCTTAAGATTTATAAGTTAGTAACCAATGCTAGGATTGGGAAACTGGTGGCTATCAGATAGTGTGGGGATAAAGAATTAAAGTTGGCGTTGATCAGCATTGAAAGAAAGAAAAGAAAAGAAAAGAAAAGAAAAGAAAAGAAAAGAAAAAGAAGAAAATTGAGGGTAATAGGACATGAGATTAGCAACTTATTCTCAAACAATTTAGGGGCAAAAGTTTCTGTACAGTACTTATAACATTTTTTCTTTTTTCCTTTCTTTTTTTTTTTTTATTTGAGAGAGAGAGAGAGCACTTGAGCAGGAGAGAAGGGTAGAGGGAGGGAAGGAGGGAGGGAAGGAGAGGGAGGGAGGAGGGAGGGAGGGAGGGAGAGGGAGAGAAAGAGAATCTTAAGCAGGCTCCACACACAGAGTGGAGCCCAATGCAGGGCTTGATCCCAGGACCCTGGGATCATGACTTGAGCTGAAACCAAGAGTCAGACACTCAACCAACTGAGCCATCCAGCCACTCCCTTATAACTTTTCATTAAACTTGAGACTGTTTTAAAAGGAAAATCAATAAATAAATCAAATAAAAACAGAAGAAACATAAAACTCATAAATGCCCTCCCACAAAATGCCATTGATTATATAAACTGATAAACCTTTTCTCATAAATAATTTAGTCAATATGTATCAGAAATTTTTTAAGTCCTTATAATCCTTTGTTTTTTGGCCCAATAAATTCATCTCTGGAAATCTGGACAAATAATTCAAAACACAAAAGTTTAACCTACACAGATTAAACTTCAGTATTATTTACAACAGTAAAAAAAATATATATAACCACTGAGGATTTCCATTAATAAGAAATTTGTGTTAACTACTATATACATTAAAATAGAAAACTTTAGGGACACCTGGGTGGCTCAGTCATTAAGCATCTTACTTCAGCTCGGGTCATGATCTCACGGTTTGTGAGGAGTTAGAATCCCATATCAGGTGAGCTGGAGCCCCGCTTTGGGTGATCCCTGCTTCTTTCTCTCTCTCTCTGCCCCTTGCTCACTTGTGTGCTCTCTCTCTCTCTTTCTCTCTCCCCCTTCCCTCCCCTCCCTCTCTCTGCCTGCCCCTGGCTCACTTGTGCCCCCACCCCCTCTCTCTCTCTCTCTGAAAGAAAGAAAGAAAGCTGTATGCCACTGAAAATAATATATGAAGAGCTCTGAATAACATGAAAAAATGGCCATACTGCAAAGAACATTTTGGAAATAGCATCACAATTACAAATGCACACTCCTTTTCACCCAGAAATTCCACTGCTAGGATTTTATCCTACTGATTTACATACACATATATGCAAAGCAATATGTATTTTAAGTTTTTCACCACCACACTGGTTGTAATAGTAAAAGATTATAAATAACCTAAATAGCCATCAATAGAAATTAGAAAAATTATGGTACATCTATAACATAGAACATTCTCCATTTGCAAAAAGTAATAGGGAAGTCCTTTATGTAATACTGAAGTCTCACCACAATATTAAGGGAAAAGAACAAAACAGTGGTATGTATATAGGGATATGTGTATAGACATACAGACATACATATAAAGATAAATTTGTTTACAGAGATACTGAGAGAAGTGCTGCTTATCAGCTCACACCATGTTATAACAGGGTAGGTACTTCTAGTACCTGGATACGGAGGCGCAGATAAACCTGGATCACTTCATCAGCCCTCCTGTCAGTATCTCTGACTCAAAGAGCAGTTTTGCATCTGTGTTTCCAAACTACTTCAAAATATTTTGCCTCTCTCTGCCAAAAAAAAAAAAAAAAAAAAAAAAAAAAAAAAAAAAAAAAAGCCTTTTTATCATAACCTTGCCAATTAATAGGGAAGTTTATATTTCATTTTGTTCATCAGTAAAATGGGGAGATGTTTGTATTGCTCAGAAACTCCTTTTAAAATGATACCATAGGAGCGCCTGGGTGGCTCAGTCAGTTAAGCGGCCGACTTCGGCTCAGGTCATGATCTCGTGGTCCATGAGTTCAAGCCCCACGTCGGGCTCTGTGCTGACAGCTCAGAGCCTGGAGCCTGTTTCAGATTCTGTGTCTGACCCTCCCCCATTCATGCTCTGTCTCTCTCTGTCTCAAAATAAATAAACGTTAAAAAATAAAGTAAATTAAAATGATATCATAATAAAAAACTTTTAAAAAAGTCAAAACTGGAGGTGCCTGACTAGCTCAGTCAGAAGAGCATGCAACTCTTGATCTCAGGGTCGTAAGTTCAAGCCCCACAGTTAGGTGTAGAGACTACTTAAATAAATAAACTTAAAAAAAAAATTTTAAATAAAAAGTCTAAATTAAACTCTGAAAAGATGACACAGTGGCCTAGGATCTCAAAATGTCAGCAAATCAATGTAATACTAGATTATATCAAGACCAATCCCAAATTACAATTTAAACAGAGTAATCTGCTTTATACTGAGGCATTCTGACACCATCAACTCCCAATTTTCTTTGCCACAAAAACCCAAAATAACAGCTAATTTGAAACCGAGTTTAAATGTATTTGTATAATTACATAGAAGTATAGATGTTTCTGGCAATTCACACTACATATGGTATTTTGTTACTATGTTTAAATATTTGGGGCGCCTGGGTGGCTCAGTCGGTTAAGCGTCAGACTTCAGCTCAGGTCACAATCTCGCGGTCCGCGAGTTCGAGCCCCGCGTCGGGCTCTGGGGTGATGGCTCAGAGCCTGGAGCCTGCTTCCGATTCTGTGTCTGCCTCTCTCTCTCTGCCCCTCCCCCATTCATGCTGTGTCTCTCTCTGTCTCAAAAATAAATAAACGTTAAAAAAAAAATTTTAAATATCTGACTTTGTATAAACTAGATACAACTCTTTATTTGCTACATAATTCTAATGAAATTATCAGCCTCTGGCAGAAGTGTCCACTCATACTTACTAATTCTAACTTTATTAAGAGCAAAAAGGTAATTATTTTTCCTGTTACTTTACAACAGATACTGTTTAAACCTGCTTAATGAGACAGCAGATATTCACTGATTGGGAACAAAGAACCACACAGTCAAAAAGTATTTGGATGCAAGGAAAATCAGTGGTTAAATCCATTGAAAGTACTTAAATGGAGCTGATGCAACCAAAAGGAGAAGGAAAAAATTATTAGAGTTACTTAAAATTATTGTTAAAATAGCAACTGATATCCTGGTATTTTTAAATATTCATTTGTAAAATTAAAAAATTAAACAAGAAATTTTTAGGGACACCTGGCTGAGTCAGTAAACACCTAACCTGATCTCAGAATTGTGAGTTCAGGCCTCATGTTGCGCATAGAGCTTACTTTAAAAAAACAAGCAAATTAATTAAAAAAGTAATTTACTTAAAAAATAAATTTTTAAGATAATTTTTAATTTTAATTGTTTTTTTAATGTTTACTTATCTTATAAAGAGAGAGAGACAGAGCACGAATAGGGAAGGGGCAGAGAGACACAGAATCTGAAGCAGGCTCCAGGCTCTATGCTGTCAGCACAGAGCCCAACACGGGGCTAGAACCCACAAGCCATGAGATCATGACCTGAGCCAAAGTCAGATGCTTAACCAACTGAGCCACCCAGGTGCCCCAAGATAATTTTTTTTAATTAAATTTAAATAAATACTCACTTGTAGCAGATAAGAACTGCCTGGATCTAATAAGCTGGCAGCTTCATTCTGCATCGTGTTCTGTTGTGTAATTGCATCTTCTCGTTTCCGCTCTTTCTGCCCTGCTTCATCGTCTTCATATTCGTCTAAGCACTGAAAGAAAGAATAGTTTCCATTTTATTTCCATATAATATTAACAGAATGTTGTGACAGTATGTGAAGACACATTTGATAACATTAAAGAAGTATCTGTGCATACAGCAATATGTACATTTAATTCCTGTAAACTAAATTATCTGCTTCAAATTCCAACCTCCACATTCATACCCCTGATAACTCACCTTTTCTCTAGACTCCAAATGGCAGTTACAGGGTTTGCCTAAAGGTAAGATTCATTTCTTCTTTTCTTACATTCATTCAACAAGTAAACAAATGATGTTTACCTCTTTTCAGAGAATAACAAAAGATATAACCAAGACGTGGACTTTTTAGACCAGTGGGAAGATTGTGCGTGTGTGCATGTGTGCGTGTGTGTGACACAGGAGACTAGTATGTTCTGCCATGATCCATGAAACTACAGGAAGCTAAATGTTAACTTGCAAGCAGGGTGAGACCTCAGACCCTTCATAGTTCTTGAGAGAGGTGAGGATTTGAAAGGCATATGCTCTGATCACAAGGAACATAAATAGCTTGAGAAGTATAGACTTTCCACTACATAACACAGAAAGAAGTTACACTGCCACAATTCCCCAGAATATAAGTAAAACATGATCAAAACTGATTTGGGGGGGTAGCACATGGGTGGCTAAGTCGGTTGAGTGTCCGACTCTTGATTTCAGCTCAGGTCATGATCCCAGGGTCACAGGATTGAGCCCTGCATGAGGCTCTATGGTGAATACGGAGCCTGCTTAAGATTCTCTCTCTCTAGAGGAATCAAAATAGAGGAGAAATACAGGGATCCAAAGTTCCCTCATCCATCAAACACAGCACTATTGAGGCCAGAAGACTTGGAATTCTAGGAATCTTGGCGAAAGAAGGACAGAAACATCCCCAGGGGGCCCACAGGGACAACCTGACAGACCATAGGTGCGTTATTGCAAATTGGGAGATAAAATGGGCAGTGTAGACATGGAGGGGAGGGATCCCCTTCTGTGGAGAGACAAAAGGAAGAGAAAGAGAGGCTGTAGAAGTGTACTTGGACAAGAGAAAAACCACGGACCGGGGAATAGAAAAAATGGAGAAGTAATCAATTTATAACTCGATCCAGGGTTGCAGGGCTTCTACCAGACTGGGGCCGGCCACCCTGTACATACACCTGGCGGGGGATGGGAGGGTGGGCAGGAGCTAGCCCTGGGCTCAGTAGCTAAGTCAGAGGCACAGTCAGAGAGAAAAATCCTCTCCCTGAGTGCTGTGGGAAGAAGGTAGATAGCTCCAAGAACAAAAGACCCTGCAGGCACCAGCCAGTCAGAGGCCCTTTGTAGGCTGGCTGGGGGGAGTGGCACTACCCCATAACCAGGGCCTGCGGAGCAGGATCCTTTAAGACATTGGGGTTTGAATCCCAGCTGAGCACCTGGAAAGCACAGCAAACTGGAGCCGGACAGAAGAGCCCGCTCGCACGTGCACAACACTGTGAAAATGGCCTGAACAGTGTGGTCTGGGACACCTGGTCAGGGAAAGAAAGAATGGGGTGTTGCCATTTTTCTCCCCATCACCAACAAAGTGGGGCTTCAGGGAACAGGACTGCAGCCCCCAGCGCGGAGGCAGGACTGCCTACACCAAACCACGCCTCCCCATGCCTCATAGCTACATATGTATCGACGCAAGATTCACACTGACTGAACCAGAGGGCCCCACCTCTTGACCAGCGCAACCACTGGTTCCAAGGCACAATCAGATACCAGTCCAGTGGTTTTGCATTTTCTGATTGATTCTTGGTTAATTCTTATTTTAGATATGTAGATAGGCTTTTTTCCTTCCCTTTCTTCCTCTTAGTTCATCCCTTCCCTATTCTGAATATTCTGGTCATTGGTTTGTTTAAGTGGACATTTTTAATCTATTCTTTTTACCCCTTTTCTGTATCTCCTTCATTTTCCTCTCTCTCTGGATTAAGTTGTATACTTTCTCTAATTCCTGCCTAGTCAATTTTTTCTTCTCTTTTCTTTTTCCCCACCCCTATCATTTCTCTCTTTATATGGCATAAGGCTTCTTCCACCACCACCACCCCTTTTTAAATTTTTTCCAGGAAAAAATTCGTTGTTACTTCAACAAACAAATCAAATCACAGCTGGTGGCAGGTCCAAACCACTATCATGAGTAGGGAGATAGAGCAACCAGTCACAACAACAAAGAGCATGCAACACACTCCAAAAATCACCTCCTAAAGGGCCAGGCCCTGGATGGTTTATGACCCTTTTTTAATATAATAGTGTTTGCAGGTGCAGGACACACAATAAGCTATTAAAACACATAAGGCACAGAAAACTAGCCAAAATGATGAAACAGAATTCTCAAAAGAAATTCCAGGAAGAAATGACAGCTAGGTAATTGCTCAAAACAGATATAAACAATATATCTGATCGATAATTTAGAATAATAGTCATAAGATTAACAGCTAGGCTTTAAAAAGTAGAGACTCTATTGCTGCAGAGATCAAGGAACTAAGAGATAGTCACAATGAACTAAGAGATGTTGTAAATGAGGTACAAAATAAACTACATGCAATGACAGCAAGGATAGAGGAAGCAGACGGGAGAATAAGTGAAAGAGAAGATAAAATTATGGAAAATGATGAAGCCAAGAAAAAGAGAGATAAAAAAAAATACTAGACCACGGGGAGAATTAGAGAGCTAAGTGATTCAATGAAACAATAATATCCGTATCATAAGAGTTCCAGAAGAAAAAGAGAGAGAAAGGGGCAGAAGGTTTACTTGAACAAATTATAGCTCAGAACTTCCATAATCTGGGGAAGGAAGCAGACATCCAAATCCAGGAGGCACAGAACACTCCCTTCAGATTCGACAAGAATAGGTCTTCACCATGGCTATGACAGTGAAACTGGCAAAATACAAAGATAAAGAGAATTATAAAAGCAGCTAGGGACAAATGGGCCTTAACACACAAGGGTAGACACATAAGGGTAGTTCCAGACCTGTCCAGTGAAAATTGGCAGGCCAGAAGACAGTGGCAGGAAATAGTCAATGTGCTGAAGAGGAAAAATATGCAGGCAAAAATCCTTTATCCAGCAAGGCTGTCATTCAGAACACAAGGAGAGAGAAGAGACTTTCCCAAACAAAAGCTGAAGGAGTTCATGACCACTAAACCAGCCCTGCAAGAGATCCTAAGGGGGACTCTATGAGTGGAATGCTACAAAGACTACAAAGGACCAGAGACATCACAAGCATGAAACCTACAGGTAACACAATGACACTAAATCCGTATCTTTCAATAATAACTCTGAATGTAAATGAGCTAAATCCTCCAATCAAAAGACACAGGGTGTCAGAATGGATAAAAAACAATATTCATCTATATGCTGTCTACAAGAACCTCATTTTAGACCTGAGGACACCTTCAGATTGAAAGTAGGGAGATGGAGAACCATCTATCATGCTACTGGAAGTCAAAGAAGGCTGGAGTAGCCATACTTATATCAGACAAACTAGATTTTAAACTAAAGGCTGTAACAAGAGATGAAGAAGGTCATTGTATCATAATTATGTGGTCTATCCATCAAGAAGAGCTAACCATGTTTATGCTCCCAATGTGGGGCTACCCAAGTATATAAATCAATTAACACAAACATAAGCAATCTTATTGATAAAAATACAGTAATCGCAGGGGACTTTAGTACTCCACTTACAACAATGGACAGATCATCTAAACAGAAAATCAATAAAGACACAATGGCCTTAAATGATACACTGGACCAGAAGGACTTGACAGATATATTCACAACTTTTCATCCAAAAGCAGCAGAATACACATTCTTCACAAGTGCACCTAGACCACTCACCAAGATAGATCACATACTGGGTCACAAAACAGCCCTTAATAAATATGAAACAAATGAGATCATACCATGTGTATTTTCAGATCACAATGCTATGAACTTGAAAAAAAATTGGAAAGATAAAAAAATTGGAAAGCCTCCAAATGCATGCAGGTTAAAAAACATCCTACTAAAGAATGAATGGGTCAACTAGGCAATTAAAGAAGAAATTTAAAAATACATGGAGACAAATAAAAGTGAAAACATGACAGTTGAAACCCTTTGGGATGCAGCAAAGGCAGTCATAAGAGGAAAATACATTGCAAACCAGGCCTATCTCAAGAAATAAGAAAAATCCCAAACACAAAACCCAACCTCACACCTAAAGTAACTAGAAGCAAAACAGCAAACAAACCCAAAGCCAGCAGAAGAGAAATAATAAACATTATAGCAGAAATAAACAATATAGAATCAAAAACAAAAACAACAACATGAGAACAGATCAATGAATCTAACAGCTGGTTTTTTGAAAAAATAAACAAAATTGATAAACCCCTAGCCAGACTTCTCACAATGTAGAAAAGAGAGAGAATCCAAATAGATAAAATCACGAAAGAGGAGATCTCAAACACCACCACAGAAATACACACAATTATTAGAGAATACTATAAAAAATTATATGCCAAAGAACTGTACAACCTGGAAGAAATGGACAAATTCCTAGACGACCACACACTACTAACACTCAAAGGGGAAGAAATAGAAAATTTGACCAGACCCATAACCAGCAAATAAATTGAATGAGTTATCAAAAATGTCCCAACAAATAAAAGTCCTGGGCCACATGGCTTCCCAGGGGAATTCTACCAGACACATAAAGCAGAGTTAATACATATCCTTCTCAAGATGTTCCAAAAATAGAAACAGAAGGAAAGGTTCCATACTCATTCCATGAAGCCAGTATTACCTTGATTTCCCAAACCAGACAGAGACCCCACTAAAAAGGAGAATTACAGGCCAATATCTCTGATGAATATGGGTGCAAAAATTCTCAACAAGATATTAACAAATCAAATTCAACAGCACATAAAAAGAATTGTTGACCATGATCAATTGAAGTTCATTCCTGGACTGCAGGGCTGGTTCAATATTCGTAAATCAAACAATGTCATACATCACATTAGTAGAAAAAAGGGTAAGAACCATATGATCCTGTCAACAGATGCTGAAAAAAAAATCATTGGACAAAATATAGCACCCATTCTTAATAAAAACACTCAAGAAAGTCAGAATAGAAGGAACATACCTTAACATCAAAAAGGTCATAATATAGAAAGTCAACAGCTAGTATCATCCTCAATGGGGAAAAACTGAGAGGATCCCCCCGAGATCAGGAACACAACAGGGATGTCCACTCTCACCACTGTTCTTTAACACAGGGTAAGAAGTTCTAGCCTCAACAATTAGACAACAGAATGAAATAAAGGCATCCAAACTGGCAGAGAAGAACTCAAACTTTCACGTTTTGCAGAAAACATGATACTCTACATGGAAAACCCAAAAGACGCCACCAAAAAGCTGCTAGAACTGATACATGAATTCAGCAAAGTCACAGATACAAAACCAGATTGATACAGAAATCAGCTGCATTTCTATACACTGATAATGAAGCAACAGAAAGAGAAATTAAGAAATCAATCCCATTTACAACTGCACCAAGAACCATAAAATACCTAGGAATATACCTAACCAAAGATGTAAAACATAAGTATGCTGAAAACTATAGAAAAATTATGAAAGAAATTGAAGACGACACAAAGAAATGGAAAAACATTCCACGCTCATGGATTGGAAGAACAAATATTGTTAAAATGCCAATACCACCCGAATCAATCTAGACATTCAAAGCAATCCCAATCAAAATTGCACCAGCATTCTTCTCAGAGCTAGAACAAACAATCCTAAAATTTGTATGGAACTACAAAAGACCCTGAATAGCCAAAGTAATATTGAAAAAGAAAACCAAAGCTGGAGGCATCACAATCCCGGACTTCAAGCTGTATTACAAAGCTATAATCATCAAGACAATATGGTATTGGCACAAAAACAGATACAAAGACCAATGGAATAGAATAGAGAACCCAGAACTGGACTCACAAATACATAGCCAACTAATCTTTAACAAAGCAGGAAAGAATATCCACTGGAAAAAAGACAGTCTGTTTAGTAAATGGTGCTGGGAGAACTGAATCACAGCAACATGCAGAAGAATGAAACTGGACCACTTTCTTACAGCATACACAAAAATAAACTCAAAATGGATGAAAGACCTAAATGTGACACAGGAAACCATCAAAACCCTACAGAAAACAGGCAACGATTTCTTTGACCTCAGCTGCAGCAGCTTCTTGCTTCTTGAGTCTTGCCTAACTCAACACACAAAAAACAAATAATCCAGTCAAGAAATGGGCAGAAGACATAAATTGACAATTTTCCAAAGAAGACATCCAGATGGCCAACAGACATATGAAAAGATGCTCAACATCATTCATTATCAGGGAAACACAAATCAAAACCACACTGAGATACCACCTCACACCAGTCAGAGTGGCTAAAATTAACAACTCAGGAAACAACAGAAATGGTCAGGATGTGGAGAAATGGGAACCCTCCGGCGCTGTTGGTGGGAATGCAAAATGGTGTACCCAATCTGGAAAACAGTTTGAAGGTTCTTCAAAAGATTAAAAATAGAATTACCCTATGACCCAACAATAGTACTACTAAGAATTTATCCAAAGGATACAGGAGTGCTGATTCATAGGGGCACATGTACCCCAATGTTTACAGCAGTGCTTTCAACAATAGCCAAGTTATGAAAAGAGCCCAAATGTCCAACAACTGATGAATGGATAAAGAAGATGTGGTTTAGGGGCACATGGGTGGCTCAGTCGGTTGGGTGTCTGTCTTCGGCTTAGGTCATGAACTTGCAGCCTGTGAGTTCCAGCCCTGCATCAGGCTCTGTGCTGATAGCTCAGAGCCTGGAACATGCTTTGGATTCTGTGTCTCCCTCTCTCTCAAAAATAAAGAAACACTTAAAAATAACTTAAAAAAAAAAAAGATGTGATTTATGTATACAATGGAATACTAGTTGGCAATGAGAAAGAATGAAATCCTGCCATTTGCAACAACGTGGATAGAACTGGAGGTATTATGCTAAGTGAAGTAAGTCAGTCAGAGAAAGACCTATCATGTTTTCACTCATATGTTGAACTTGAGAAATGTAACAGAAGACCATGGGAGAAGGGAAGGGGGGAGAAAACAGTTTCAAACAGAGAGGGAGGCAAACCCATAAGAGACTCTTAAAGATAGAGAGGAGTGTTGATGGGGGGGGGGGGTAGGAAAATGGGTGATGGGCATTGAGTTGGGATGAGCACTGGATGCTATATGTAAGTGATGATTCATGGGAATCTACTCCTGAAGCCAAGAACAAGCACAGTGTATACACTGTATGCTACCTAACTTGACAATAAATTATATTTAAAAAAAAATCTCTCTCTCTCTAGGAATGCCTGGGTGGCTCAGTCGCTTAAGTATCCAAGTTCCACTCAGGTCATTATCTCGCGGTTCATGAGTTGGAGCCCCATATCGGGATCTGTGCTGACAGCTCAGAGTCTGAAGCCTGCTTCACATTCTGTGTCTCCCTCTCTGCCCCTTCCCCACTCACACTCTTTCTCTCTCTCTAAAATAAATAAATGTCAAAAAAAATTTTTTTGAAGATTCTCTAACAAACAAATAAAAGAAACTTATTTTGGGAACAGAACCTGTATACAGCTGTTCAAAGTGGAAATTAACAGGGGTCAAAAGTGGAGTAGACAACAATGTAGGCAATTCGATCCTATGAAAAATAATGTATCCTAGCAGGGCAACAGAAACAACAAAAGAAATCTTGTAAAGGGTACCCAGGTTGAAGAAATTAGTCCTGATTAGAAAAATAATCTCTCTTAGAACTCTCTAAAAAACTTTTTCAGACCAATAGATAGTGTCATGTTTAATGGCAAAATATCCACAAAATTTAAAAGCAAAATCAGACTTAAAACATTCATATTCATTCCACTATCAAGATAGCTGTTAACATCACTCTGGGAGTGCTATCTGATTAAACTAGGTAATAAACAATTTCAACTTTAGAAAGAAAGCAAAATCCCTTTACCTCAGATCATATAATTTCATTGAGATAATACATAAAAATATTTTAGAATTATTAGAGCTTGTTACGATGGTTTTTATGTAAGTATGAAAAAACAGCTTCCCAAAGTAACATCAATAGTCAGATTGTATAATTTTATAATAATAAGTATAAAAAACAATAACCTTTATGAAACAGAACTATAAAACTTTGCTGAGAAATATAAACTAAAACCTATTCTTAAATGGAGAAAAACCTAATATTGTGAAGATATCAATAATCTGAAAATCAATTTGTAAGTTGAATAAAAATTCCAATCAATATCTTAAGGGAATTTATTTGGAAAGTAGAGTGGGTCATCTGTATAAATACATGATGCATCTAGAAAACTTACTTTTCTGAAAAGAGTTATGACAGAACATTCACTCGTTAACATTAAAATGTATAAATTCACAATAATAACTGTACAATTGAGGCCCTTAGGAAAAAAGAATACAGTAAAAGATCAATCATTTAATGCAGAGTGCGGGCTGACAAGCAAAAGAATAAGATCTGGGAAAAATAAAGAGTGGTCTTATCTCTAGCCTTCTACTCTAGGAAAGCAAACATCACTCATTCTCCAGTACCTGGACTGCAAAAATGCCTTACCATAAGATCGAATGTCAGTCACACAAAGCTAGAACTCTTATATCCTAGAGTAGCATAGATAGAAAGTAAAAGTTGAAGCAAGTAGCCATGAACTCCCTGGGCACAGGGATAATATTTTATTTCTCCTTGTTTTCATTTGCTGAGATCCAGTCTCTCGATACTAACCACCTTCCCTCCTTCCACTACATCGATAAATGTAGACTCCCTTGCTAGCCAATTAAAAAGAAGAAAAAAATTCAGCAAATGTTAAATGAATGAATGAGTTAACAAGATGAGACAAATTAGGGGGATGGGCAATGGTACCCCAACTTAAAACAGCATTTCTCATGGCAATGCTGTCACCTACTGACCCGGGAACCTACTCATCACACATACTATCTCTGTGGACAGTGTGTGCATCTTACATTCTAGGCAGCTTCTAGAAAAGTGATTACTTGATGAATCACAACTTCCCTCCAAGGTTCTTCTGGCAACAAGCATCCTAAAAATTCTTTAAGCTATCTTACATAACTGGGATAAATACACCTGGAGGAACACTTTGCTAGAAATGGTGAGAAATAAGAATGAAAGTAAAAAAGAACTGAGTTAATGGACCAAGGTGGGTTAAGACATTTTCTACTTCTATTTCTTGCAAACATTAGTATTTCTCAAAGTGCACAGCCAACTGATATCCTTAAGAGAGACAGAATTATGTTTTAAGATTTTTTATTTTTAAGTATTCTCTACATCCAACATGGGGCTCAAACTCACAACCCCAAGATCAAGAGTCATATGCTCCATCTACTGAGCCAGCCAGGTATCCTGACAGTTATTTTTTTTTTATCTGAAATGTTTTTTTTTCTTCTTTTTTTTATTGTTTTCTTAAATCTAAATCCAAGTTAGTTAACATATACTATAATAATGACTTCAGGAATAGAATTTAGTGATTCACTGCTTACATATAACACCCAGTGCTCATCCCAACAAGGGTCCTCCTTAACGCCCCTCAACCATTTAGCTCTTCCCCACCCAACACCCCTCCAACAACCCTCAGTTTGTTCTCTGTATTCAAGAGTGTCTTATGGTTTGTCTCCTTTGTTTTTACATTGTTTTTGCTTCCCTTCCTTACGTTCATCTGTTTTTTATCTACAGTTTTCAGTGTACAGATTTTTCACCTCTTTGGTTAGGTTTATTCCTAGGTATTTTATGGTTTTGAGTGCAATTGTAAATGGAATCGAGTCCTTGATTTCTCTTTCTGCTGCTTCATAACTTGTGTATAGAAATGCAATGAATTTCTGTGCATTTATTTTATATCCTGCGACATTGCTGAATTCATGTATCAGTTCTAGCAGTCTTTTGGATCTTCCACATACAGCATCACTTCATTTGTGAAGAGTGAAAGTTTGACTTCCTCCTTGCCGATCTGGATGACTTTTATTTCTTTGTGTTGTCTGATTGCTGAGGCTAGGACTTCCAACACTATGTTGGGTAACAGTGGTGAGAGTGGACATCCTTGTTGTATTCCTGACCTTAGGGGAAAGCACTCAGTTTTTCCCCATTGAGGATATTAGTGGCAGGTCTTTCATGATCTTGAGGTATGATGTTTCTATATCTACTTTCTTGAGGGTTTTTATCAAGAAAGGATGCTGTATTTTGTCAAACGCTTTTTCAGCATCTATTGAGAGGATCATGTGGTTCTTATCCTTCTTTTATAATGTGATGCATCACATTGATTGATTTGTAGATACTGAACAAGCCCTGTATCCCAAGAATAAATCCCACTTGATCATGGTGAATAATTCTTTTAATGTATTGTTGAATCTGGTTGGCTAGTATCTTGTTGAGAATTTTTGCATTCATGTTCATCAGGGAAACTGCTGTGTAGTTCTCCTTTTTAGTCGGGTCTTTGTCTGGTTTTGGAATCAAAGTAATGCTGGCCTCATAGAATGAGTTTGGAAGTTTTCTCTCCATTTCTATTTTTTGGAATGGCTTCAAAAGAACAGGAGTTAACTCTTCTTTAAATGTTTGGTAGAATTCCCCTGGAAAGCCATCTGGCCCTGGACTCTTGTTTGTTGGGAGATTTTTGATTACTGATTCAATTTCTTTATTGGTTATGCATCTGTTCAAATCTTCTATTTCTTCCTGTTTCAGTTTTAGTAGTTTATATGTTTCTAGAAATTTGTCCATTTCATTCAGATTGCCCAATTTGCTGGCATATAATTGCTCATAATATTCTCTTATTATTGTTAGCATTTCGCAGTTTGGTTGTGCTCTCTCCTCTTTAATTCATGATTTTATTTGGGCCCTTTCCCTTTTTCTTTTTGATCAGTCTCGCTAGGGGGTGTATCAATTTTGTTATTTTTTTCAAAGAACCAGCTCCTGGTCATTGATCTGGATGAAATGTTCTGAACATTTTTTGATTTCACTATCACTGATTTCTGCTCTGATCTTTATTATTTCCCTTTTTCTGCTGGTTTTGGACTTTATTTTCTGTTCTTTTTCCAGCTCTTTTAGGTGTAAGGCTGGGTTGTGTATTTGAGACCTTTCTTCCTTCTTTAGGAAGGCCTGGATTGCTATTTTCTTCCCTCTTATGACTGCCTTTGCTGCATCTCAAATGCCACGACAACAAGGATGGACAAAGCAGAGCAGTGAATCTGCGATATAGAAGACAAAATTTTGGATAATAATGAAGCAGAAAAACAGGTAAACAAAGGCAATAAGATCACAATACAAGACTTAGAGAAATCAATGACTTATTAAAAAAAGAATAACATCCAAATCATAGCAGTCCCAGAAGATGAAGAGAGAGAAGAAGGGCAGAAGGTTTATGTGAGCAAATTATAGTGGAAAACTTTCCTAATTTGGGGAAGGACACAGACATCAAAATCCAAGAAGCACAGAGAACTACCATTAGATTCAACAAAAACTGACCATCACCAAGGCACATCATAATCAAATTCATAAAATACACAGACAAGGAAAGAATTATGAAAGCAGCAAAGGAAAAAAAAAGTCCCTAACCTATAAGGGAAGACAGATCTGGTTTGCAGCAGACCTATCCACAGAAACTTGGCAGGCCAGAAAGGAGTGGCAGGATATATACAATGTGTTGAACTAGAAAAATATGCAGCCAAGAATTATTCATTCAGCAAGGCTGTCATTCAAAATAGAAGGAGAAAGAGGTTCCCAAACAAAAACTAAAGGAGTTCGTGACCATTAAACCAGCCCCACAAGAAGTTCTAAGAGGGACCCTTTGAGTGGAGGAAACACAAAACAAAACAAAAAAGACCAAAAGAAACAAAGACTAGAAAGGACCAGAGAATATCACCAGAAACACCAACTTTACAGGCAACACAATGCCACTAAGTTTATATCTTTCAGTACTCACTCTAAATGTCAATGGATTAAATGCTCCAATCAAAAGACATAGGGTATCAGAATGTATACTAAAACAGGATCCATCTATATGCTGGTTACTAGAGACCCATTTTAGACCTAAAGACACCTGCAGATTGAAAGTAAGGGGAGGAAGAACTGTCTACCATGCTAGTGGTTGCCAAAAGAAAGCTGTAGTAGCCATACTCCTATCAGACAAACTAAATTTTAAAATAAAGACTGTAACAAGAGATAAAGAAGGGCATTACATCATAATTAAGGGGTTTATCCACCAAGATCTAACAACTGTAAATATTTATGCCCCCAATGTGAAAGCACCCAAATATATAAATCAATCACAAACATAAAAGAAACTCATTGATAATAATACCATAATAGTAGGGGACCTTCAACACCCCACTTACAACAATGGACAGATCATGTAAGCAGAAAACCAACAAGGAAACAATGGCTTTGAATGACACACAGGACCGGATGGACTTAATAGGTATGTTCAGAACATTTCATCCTAATGCAGCAGAATACACATTCTTCTTGAGTACACATTTAACATTCATTATCTAGAATAGATCGCAGACTGCAACACAAATCAGACCTCAACAAGATCAAGATCATACCCTGCATATTTTCAGACCACAACACTATGAAACTCGAAATTAACCACAAGAAAAAATTCAGGAAGACCATGAATACTTGGAGATTAAAGAACATCCTAAAAGAACGGGTTAACCAATAAATTAAGGAGGAAATTAAAATGTACATGGAAGACAATGAATATGAAAACACAACAGCCCAACAGTTACATAAAAAAATTTTTTTTAAGTTTACTTATTTTTGAGAGAGAGAGAGAGAGAGAGAGGGAGGAAGAGAGAAAGAACAAGCAGAGGAGGGACAGAGAAAGGGAGAAAGAGAATCTCAAAGAGGCTCTGCACTGTCAGCGCAGAACCCATGCAGGGCTCAAGCTCACAAATTGCAAGATCAGGACCTGAGCCGAAATCAACAGTCAGACACTTAACCAAATAGGCTGCCCAGGCACCCCTCCCCCCCAACAGTAATTTTTAAATAAGTACTAGCAAAAGAGAACCAAAAAGAACCGTAAGCATTTTTTAAAGTTTCTTTCTACTAAGTACAAGCTTTTTATCTGAGAGAAAAAGAGAAGAAGAAAAAGACACTGATTTTATATTATATTTATACCAATACTGTGGAACTGAATTCCTTATCTCTCTTCCCAGCTCTCATTTCTAGATGAATGTAATCATGTAAACATTACTCTCTCCTTTTACACAGATTACAAAAGAGAAATGCATTAGAACTAGGTTAACAATTATTTTAAATTGAAACCAAAAAAGTCAAATTTTATGAAATGACAGTTTGAAACACAAATAATAAGCATCACTGATTGTCATCAAGTTCTTTGCTTTTCCCAAAGCTGCATTTTATAGCACTAATATTTCAGCAAGTAAAACCCCTGAGCAAAACAAAGATATGATTTTCATTCCTAACAACACATTACTAACTTTAAAATTCTATATATGTCCTAAAAAATTATTCAGATTATCGCTACAAATCTGACAAAAGTAACCAAGTGAAAAGGAAATCAGGATTTTTTTTATTGTTTATATTTTAGAGAGAAAGAAAGAGAGAGAGTACGTGCAAGTGTGCACATGGGTGAGGGGCAGAAAGAAAGGGAGACAGAGAATCCTAAGCAGACTCTGTACTTTAATCAGAATGATTAAAATTAAAGACTGATAATATCAAGCGTTACTGAGGATTTCAAACATCCTAGGAATAGGAATAGGAATATCTCCTATCACTGGTAAAAATTAAACACAGAAAACAGTTTGACAATTTCTTATAAACTTAAACATACATTTACCATATGACCCAGCAATTCTAGTTATTTACCAAGAGGAATAAAAACATGTTCACTCAAAACGTGCACAAAAACTTGTATGAAAAATAATCAACTTTTTTCATAATAGCCAAAAATTACAAATAGTTCAAAAGTCTACCACTAGTAAACAGATAAATAGTAGTATAGCCATATAGCAGAAAACTAACTCAGTAACAAAATGAATGGAATCTCAAAAGCATGATGCTAAGTGAAAGATACCAGAAAATGAAGACTATATACTGTATGATTCCATGTATATAAAATTCCAGAGAAAGCAAAATCATAATGACAGAAAACAGATCAGTGGTTGCCAGGAGCTGGGTGTGAGAAGAAGGAGCAGATGAGAAAGGGGCAGAAGGAGTGATGGAAATGTTCTATATGATTCTCATGATGGTTTACTCAGATCTGTACAT
The DNA here is from genome assembly GCF_022837055.1 of Prionailurus viverrinus. Taxonomy (NCBI): domain Eukaryota; kingdom Metazoa; phylum Chordata; class Mammalia; order Carnivora; family Felidae; genus Prionailurus; species Prionailurus viverrinus. Next base: position 100,137,449 of record NC_062567.1, read on the forward strand.
TTGTCAAAATTCATCAAATTGTATTCTTAAAACAGTAGCATATTATTATATATAAATGACAAATAAATATAACATTAAAAACATAGTGGAGATATTGAACAAATGAAATGAGTTTAAAAAACAAAGACTGAACCTTTTATCTGATTAAGCTTCTAGATCCAACTACTAATTACAGAAAATAGAGGGGGGACATAAACTCTCATCAGATAACCACCATGGAGATGCAATCATGAAATCCAAACTATAGGAAACTCTAAGCAGAAGTCAGAAAACTGTGAAAAAATAAGGCAATATTTTAGTCTTCTAGGGCTACATAAGATCTGTTACCTTTATTTTTTTTAACAATCCTTTAAAAACACAAAACCATTCTAAGCTCTCCATCATACAGAAACAAGCCTCTACTGATCTCTGCTATAAAAGACAAACAGCCAGTCTCTACAACTAATAAACTGCCAGGAGAAGAGAAAAGAGAAAACAAAGACCAATAAATTTGAAACTCAAAGGACATATGAACTAATACCAATATACCGACCTACTCTATGTCCTTATTAAAGGAAACTTTTTAAAATTATCATTTAAGAGACTGTTTGAACAATGCATATATGGTAAAAGTAAGTCTCAGGAGTTTCATGAGATTAAGGATCTATTTTTAACCTTTTCAGGTGCAGTGATATTTTCTTTTGTTTAAAAAAAAAAAAAAAGATTCCAGGGGACCTGGGTGGCTCAGTGGGTTAAGCATCTGACTCTTGGTTTCGGCTCAGGTCCTGATCTATCTCACAGTTGGAGGCCCCTCATCTCCCATCAGGCTCTGCACTGACAACATGAAGCCTGCTTGGGATTCTCTCTCTCTCTGCTCCTTCCTCCCTCCCTCTCTCTCTCTCTCTCTCTCAAAATAAACAAATTAAACTTAAATTTAAAAAGAAAATTACAGGGCGCCTGAGTGGCTCAGTCGGTTAAGCGGCCGACTTCGGCTTAGGTCATGATCTCACAGTCCGTGAGTTCGAGCCCCGTGTCGGGCTCTGTGGCTGACAGCTCAGAGCCTGGAGCCTGTTTCGGATTCTGTGTTTCCCTCTCTCTGACCCTCCCCCATTCATGCTCTGTCTCAAAAACAAATAAACATTTAAAAAAAAAATTTTTTTTAAAGAAAATTACAAGATAGGAACTCAGAATTTGGAATCATAAAGACCTAGATTCAAATCCCAAGTCTGTCACTTAAAATAGTAATAGTTTCTACTATTGACTATTTTCTAGGTGTGCAGGGCACTGTTAAGCACTAACATGTAATATTTCATAAATTCTCACAAAAACCTTAGGAAGGTGTGTACTATTTTACAGAAGAGGAATGTGAGGATCAGAATTACATAACAGGCTTAAAAACACAAAGTTGTTGAGGGGTCAGTTGGAACTCTGACCAAGAATAACCTATTCATCAGTCATAAAATTCACTTAGCACCTCACAACCAGAATTTTCATTAAGAAAAAGAACAGAACAGAAAATATCAGAGAACACGTTTTTAATGAAGCTTTTGTTTCAGACTGTCTATGAATACACTGGCTCACTTAGTATAAGTATATAGTACAGAATTAGAGGTGCAGGGAAAAAAGAGCGGCTATGAGTTGACGATAGCCGTAGCTGGATGACAGCTGTAGAAGGGTTTATCTACCCTGTAGTTGTGTGTGTGTGTGTGTGTGTGTGTGTGTGTTAATTTTTAATTTTAAAGGGACTTTCTGGAGGAATTCTATCAGGTCGCATTCCCACATCTACTTCAGTCACTGAAACAGACCAAGCTTCCCCCAGGTCTCATCCAGCACTGTACAGACTCTCATTCCCATCTTGCTTTGTACATTCCATAATCTAAGTCAATCATGTATTCCTCCTCTCCTTCCTAATCATTACACTGTATCCTCTGAATTCCTGTAGATTCATGAACTGCTCTCCTCAGCTGCAGAATGAAATCTAGCTGGCTCTCAGTAAAAGCCCTTCCCCCTATAGCTGTCTCAACTTAAAGCTATTTGTTTTTTAATTTCTCTCATACCTTCAGTCCTGGTGGTAGGGTTAGTGCTTTCTCTGACCACCATTCTGGAGCAAGTCTCTCCTTTGACCATGAAGCTCTATCTAGCCCAGTGATTCTCATTTAGTCAATATCACTCCCTACAAGGCCTGGAATTTTGTGAAGGCATTTTTGGTCGTATTGATGACTAAGGGAAGCTACTGGTTTGTGGATCAGGAGCATGGAATGAATATCTTGCAATGTGAAAAGTTAGTCCAAGAAAAAACTGACCTACATCCCATTCAACTACAGAATGTAATATTGAACAGTCATGAAGGTGAAAAATCTATAATGATCTAGGCTTAAACATATTTTACCTCTAAAAAACAATGGGGGGGGGTATGCCAGGTTTTAAAATATACATAGATTTTTCCAGGAAAACAACTATACCTTGTAAATGGTATTTTGCTAGTAACCTTATGAAAAAATTGCTTGACATTTCAGAAAATATCACTAACACCAAAACTATTCATGCTACTTGAGTCATTAATAAAGCACACTTTTATCAGTCCAAAAGAAAGTTTGAAAGCCACAGTACTGTTTTTATAGCTCTAAGTCTCTGCTTGAGGCAATAGACTGCACTATCACAATAGCAGCATTACAACAGGGTATCACACTTTTATAACAAAATATGGCATATACAGAATGTATTCAATGTTTGCTGAACTAAATGGGTGCACAGTGGAAAGACAAGACTAGACTGAACCAAATTACAAAAGACACTGAGACTAAAAAATTGAGGCTTAAAGTCTAAAATACAAAGTGACCCGCCAATCATCATTTAATTTCTTAAACAAATGAGAGGCATACTAGTTTTGAAAGACTAACCTTAGAGTGATATATATGCAAATAAACCTGAGCTGGGAATCTTAAGGCAGTAATTTCCCACTACTAAAATTTGTTACCACAGATCAAAGGGTTTTTGGTTTTCCTTTTTTTTTTTTTCCTTCAGTTCAAAGTCTTCCCTTTTATTAAAGTCCAAGTTACCACTACATGGTTTGGTATTCAATAAAGGAAAACGTGTTCAAATAAGGTAAAACTTTATCATCAGTATCTCCAGGTGATTGTTTACACTCAAGTAGCATCGTGAGCATTGCTGAGAAGCCCATCCGTGAGGTTTACACTTTGCCTAATTCCTCTGGAGTGGAGATTCCCAGTTCATTTAAAGTTAGCCTAAGTTTCTGGATGACACAGAGGTAGATTTCCTTACGAGGTCCTGCTTTGTCCTTAACAATCTGCAGGATGCAAACTGCAATAGCAAAAATTTAACCACCTGCACGTCAGCAAAGCAGTATCAGTGACTCTGGGTTCTGGAACCAGATCACAGCCAACAAGCATGTTCATCCCTTTACACAATTCCCAGGCATCAATATCCGGCTTGATGAAGTATGTCACCCAGCAAGCATCAAACTCCTTATCTGTCCCCTGTGACCCACGGGAGTAGCAGCTAAGGCAGCAAGGCCAGAGGACCAGGGGGCCCAGGGGCCCAGGGGCCCACGGCAGGGTACAGGAGGCCTCCTGGGCTGGGAAGGGCACCGACCCTAATGATGACAGCATACGGTCCAAGCCAAAAGTTTTTAATGTATCAAAAATTTAGTAAAAAAAATTTTTTTTTAATTTATAAAGGGGTGCCTGGATGGCCTAGTCAGTTGAGCATCCGACTTTGGCTCAGGTCTTGATCTTGAGGTTCATGGGTTCGAGCCCTACATCAGGCTCTGTGCTGACAGTTCGGAGCCTGGAGCCTGCTTCACATTCTGTGTCTCCCTCTCTCTCTGCCCCTCCCCCACTTGCCCTCTATGTCTCTCTCTCTCAAAAGTAAACATTAAAAGAATTTTTTAATAAAAATTTAATAAGTTGATAGAATGAAATAACTAAAATGGATCCATTTCATGGATTAATAAAAATTTTATTAATGTATTTTTAAATGCTTCCAATATATGGAAAACAGCATATTCCAAAGAACTTTTAACTTACATTAATAAAAATCCTTGGACGGTTGGTAGGGTATACCTAAGCACAACAGATAATCATCATTCACAACTATTACTTATCTAGAACTATGCATACCAAAGCAAAATACAATTAAAATTTTTTTTGATTCAAACATATTAAAATTTGTTAAAATTAATTTTTGATAAAATTAATGCTTAAGCCAAATTTTCAGACTTTGATATTTTGACAGAATAAATTGTGTGGTATACTATCTAGTTCTTGGAAGAGTTCAGCTGCATACTGCTTCACATTCCTTTCTTTTTTTTCACATCTGTTCTCTTTCAAAAGCGATGAGTCTTACAAAGAATGAAACAATTCATCTCCAAACAATATTGAATAGTTCACAAAAATCCATTAAAAAATGCTAGTTCCTTTAATTTTCAGAATCCCTCCCCCCAAATTTTACTATTCTCTTCTATCCAAATGCTGAAGTGTATATAACATGTGCTTATCTAATCTTAATATGAAGAATCTACATAAATTCCTTAGGTGTTCTGGTTTTTCAATGAATTTTTGCTAAGTATAAATACTTCTCTACAAAGCTCTAACACTAGGGAATAGGGCAACATTCTCTTCATATGAATTAGAATGAGAAAAAAAATACAACAGAACTAAAATGAAATGTAAATTTTAAACAGCCAAGTAAATTTAACTATATGCATTACAATAAATCATACAAATGTGGCTCTAAAAGCATTCCAATTGTCCTTTGCATTTAAAAGAAAATCAAGTAAGGGGCACCTGGGTGGCTCAGTAGGTTAAGCATTGGACTTCTGATTTTGGCTCAGGTCATGATCTCAAAGTTCCATGGGTTCAAGCCCCACATCAGGCTCTGTGCTGACAGTGCAGCACCTGCTTGGGATTCTGTCTCCCTCTCTCTCTGCCCTTCCCCTGCTCATGGTCTCTGTCTGTCTCTCTCTCTCAAAAATAAATAATTAAACTTAAAAAAAATCTTATAAAAGAAAATCAGGTAAGCAATCCTAGCATAGCTCTTAAGGAAAAGAAAGAAAAGCTATATAACTCCATGAGAATGAAAAAAGTTTCTACTTAGCATCACACAATTACAAACCGTGAATATGGATAAGTGCTGTAGGTTCCAAGATGAAAGTTACTATATCCATGAAAGGCATTAGGAAAGTTGAGATTTTCTTCAATAAGACCATGTCAATCCTATCAGTACTGCTGCTGCTTTATCTGCCTCCCTCTCTGGTAAAACCCCTTTTCATCCTCCATTAGTCCTTTACCTAGCCAATACCAGTTTGTCATCACTCAACATCTGCCTAGCTACTCCTTACCTTCACTCCCTGCTCCTAAGCCAAGAGGTTTATTTTGAAATGGTCAAACAAAAGAAACTTCCCAACATGACAAAAAGAAAACTGAAATAAGATCAAATTAATAAGCATCTCTACATGAAAAGAACTGAGCAAAATGAACAAATGATCTCTCCTCTCATCAGGTGACTGAAAAAGCGACACAGATCTATAACACAATGATTAAAAACTGCTGCTGCTACTACTACTACTACTACTACTACTACTACTACTACTACTACTACACACAGCCCTAGCCAGAACGTATGGGAAATAAATGGAGTAAATTAAAATGTATGAAATTTCCAAAACTAATTGTTAAACAATAATTCGATAACTGAATTAGTTATGCTTTCTAACAACTTGATAACATCTAATAGAAGTGTTCTGACTTCATGGATTTCAGAGCTCAGTTTACAAAAAAGTTGGCATTTTAAACAAAAAAGAAATCTTATTTGCAAAGAATCTGAGAATGTAACACTCCAGAAACAGGAAATGCAATCAGATTTTCATTCCGACACAGTTTTAAAGCACCTTCCCCACCATTAAAATCTACACCAATACTATCACATGTTGCTCAGCCACAGTCTGATCCAACCACACTATCTGGTGCTGGTATCACATCAGACCTCAGGGCTAAGCAGTGTTAAATTCTCTAAACAGCAATATTCATGATTAGAGAGGCAGCAATCTCACTTTCAGCCATTTCAATATTAATTTTTTTAATTTTTTTAACATTTATTCATTTTTGAGAGATAGAAAGAGCACAAGTGGGGAAAGGGCAGGGAGACAGGGAGACACAGAATCCGAAGCAGGCTCCAGGCTCCGAGCTGTCAGCATGGAGCCCAACACCAGGTTCAAACTCACAGACTGTGAGATCATGACCTGAGCTGAAGTCAGATGCCCAACTGAGCCACCCAGGCGCCCCTCAACTAATATTAATAATTTTAAAACTGTAGTTGAGTACTTTTATTTAAACAGAAAATTACATCTTTCCTAATTACAAAATTACTTAATATACATTACCAAATGTATATTTTAAAATACACTTTTAAAATAGAAAAAAGGAAGCATAAAAAAAATCATCCTCAATCTTAACTGTTATCGTTTTGATACAAATTCTTCTACTAGAACTTTTTTTTTAAATCCAGGTAATTATAGGCATAGTGCTGATACCTAATTGTGCCATCTCTTCATTTGCAACAAAAATTTTAGTAGCTGCACATTATGATATGACATGAATACAGCATGATCTGTTTAAGCATATATGATTGTGGGTCATATAAGCTAAATAGTCTTTCATATAAATTCTAGTGTACATCTCTAACTTTCAAGGCTTTTTAAACACGCTGCCAAGTCTTCTGCCAAGAAGGCTGTCTTATCCTTATATTTTTAACTCTTTCCAAGCATAGTAGGCAATTAATGGTTTGACTGAACCCTAGTCAGAAGAATGAACATGTTATCTTTATTGACTTTATATATTTCCTTATGTATCTTTATTTTCCTCACTGATCTCCTCTTTCAATTAAAAAAATTTTTTTAATGTTTATTTATTTTTGAGGGAGGGAGGGAGGGAGGGAGGGAGGGAGGGAGGGAGAGAGAGAGAGAGAGAGAGAGAGAGAGAGAGAATGAGTGGGGAAGGGGCAGAGAGAGGGAAACACAGAATCCAAAGCAGATTCTAGGTTCTGAGCTGTCAGCAGAGAGCCCAACATGGGGCTCGAACTCACAAACCATGACATCGTGACCTGAGCCAAAGTGGGCTGCTCAACCGACTGAACCACCCAGGCACCCCTCCTCTTCTAATTTTTATATTAGTTCATTCATTTCCCTAGTATTTCTAAAAACTCTTAATATAATAAGATGGTAACCTTTGTCTATCATATAGTCAGGTTTTTTTCTAGCTCACCTTTTTTTTTTTTTTTTCAACGTTTTATTTTATTTTTGGGACAGAGAGAGACAGAGCATGAACGGGGGAGGGGCAGAGAGAGAGGGAGACACAGAATCGGAAACAGGCTCCAGGCTCCGAGCCATCAGCCCAGAGCCTGACGCAGGGCTCGAACTCACGGACCGCGAGATCGTGACCTGGCTGAAGTCGGACGCTTAACCGACTGCGCCACCCAGGCGCCCCTCTAGCTCACCTTTTAATTCTGTTTAAGTTTTCCTTTTGAAATTTTCTCCCTGTGCTTTTATGTTAAGAAAATGTTTTCCCATTCTGAAAACACATACACTTTCTAATTCTTGCAATCTCAGTATTAACTTTTGAACTCATCTCACATTTAATTTGTCATATAGTGAGGCTGGAGACTTTTTTTTTTTTAATGTAACAAGCAACTGTTATATAGCCATACACATGGAATAATCCAGAACTGTAACAATGGCAATGGGTTGTATGAGTAATGGCTCCTGGAGGAATTTAGCAATGCCCTCCAAATTTTATACTCAGAGGCTCTAAACAACCCATCTCCTCACCATGGATTCAAAAAGCTACCTTTGTTTCAAACTTTTATATGTGGGTATGTTTTTAACTTTCTATTATGTTCCACTGATCTATGTTAATATCCAAATGATATTACTTTTATCATTATAAGTTAATAGCATCTAATAATATCTAGCACATCTCTTTATTATTATTCATTTTTAAAACTCTCTTGGCCATTCGCAGCCAGTGTATTCTAGAATAATCATTTCAACACATTTGAATTAGGTATAAATTATTTGCAGAAAACTACTGACAACATTTATTAGCTCCACGACCTTACAAAATGGGGACAAGAGTAGTGCCCATATTATAGCGTTGTTGCTATACAGGCTGGCAGTAAGTTAAAACCAAGGAAATGAAAGTAGATATGGACAATGGCAATAGACTCTGACTGGACTGGGAGAGCCAAAAGCAGTCAAGCAGCATTAACAAGATGACTCTTAGTTGTTTAGCTCACAGTGTCATTCATGTACACAGAAAATTTTAAAGGGAAATGATGAAGGGGTTTGGTGTTAAGCATCTGAAATATTTGTGGGATATATAAGAGGAAAGGAAAGACCAAGGTACAGATCAAAGGCTAAACCTCTTCTAAAACTGCAAAGGCAGCTCTCACAATATAGATCTAAATAAAGATAGCTTAGACAAAATAGGCAAAAAAAAAAAAAAAAAAAAATTGAGAGAGTTCTGACTGAGGGTTCTCTAGTTCCTCTGAAAAGTTAACTGTGCTATTCTGCTGACAATCATGGGTAGAAGTTTAGAATAAGGTAATGGCTGTGAAGTGGATTAAAAGTTTAAAATAGCTATTTTAGGAAACATAAAAGTGAGTGAAATACAAATATGTAAAGGATTTTCAGACAAGTGCTGAGGGTCCAGCTCAGAACAAAGACCCTAAGACTTCAAAATGGTACCAGTCAGTTGTTACTAATTTAAAGCTCCTTAGTGCTATGAATCCAATTCTACTATGAACATATTTATTGATATTTTCAACAAGTTGTCAAATAGTTTTTGGAACGAATGTGGAGGATGGTCTTCCCATATTCTTCAATTTTGAAACAGGTAATTCAGAAGCAAGTCTTAGCCAGCAGCATATTAATTATGCAATTATATATGAATATAGTAACTGTTTAATATCATCTTCCATCAATATCTGACTCCATTCCAGAATTTTTTTTAATTATTAAACTTAGCTAAGAAAAAATCCAGGATTGTACTAGTTTTAGGTGAAAATTCTTTCCACAGCTTTATATTACACTTTCTTCTATTATCTACAACCCAAGTCTCAATCTAATTAGACTTGTTCTAATGCTTAACAGTCGGGAGTAATAGGCTTGGGTATTTATAACATAAAAATTCCTCAACATGAGTCACACAAACAATTCTAGGAAAACAAACTAGGCACTAATATAAGGGGAGAAACTATCTTCAGAAAGAACTATCAAAACACAAATATGCAAAATATATTCTATCTTAAATGTACCAATGATGACTCTTAAGTATAGTACTGAGGTCAGAAAAGTAAACATCATACTCTTCAGCTCAATAGTTCACACATTATTGATTATACTCCTAGAGAAGCAATGATATGAAAAATCAAAGAAAACAATCCAAATTATCTATATTTAGTTTTCAACTATTATCAGATTTAAACAATCCAGTATTCACAGGCTTTCTTCAGTTACATCCAATGATGTTATGTAATCCCATGATAGTTATTCCTCAACTTCCAAGATATTTGGGCAATATACTCAACTACTCTATGCTTATTTTTTTCATTCAGAGAATGGGAAAAACACCAATGGCTATGCCTCATAGAACTGTACGGATTAAAGAAAGTAATGTATGCAAAAAAGCTTAGAACAATAACACACACAGCACTTAGTAAATTATTTTTATAACCCCCATCAAACACTCAGATGTACATTTAAACATGCTAATAACAATAATAGCTTTTCCTGGACAGTTACTATGTTCTAGGCATTTTTTAATAGTTTTCTTGGATTATTTGTTAATCCTCACAGGTAGGTACTATTACAGATTTATTTGGTCAGTGCTGCTTCAGCTGGAATCACCTTATCCACCTTACTTCTCTATGCTTCCAACTGCAAATATCCAATTCTTTCACACAGTAGGAATATGTATATATATATATATGTATATGTATATGTATGTGTATGTATACATTTACTGTATATATATATATATATATATATATATATATATATATTTACTGAATGAAACTTTGGTTATTTCAAATGTAAAAATCAGACTACAAATTCTGAAATTCTTAATCTTTACCTCATACTATTTATTGATTACATACCACTACACTGATCCTTTCTTTCCTGTTATCTACTTAATTAGATTTTATGGTTCCCAAAGGAAGGGACCTCATCCAGTATTGTTTCTGAATCCTTCAGTCTCTTGTCAGTAATACCTACATAATGGGAGCTTAATAAATACAAATGCATATTTACTAAGAATTTCCTATAAAATTTTAAAATACTTTTAATAGCAAAAATATGCACTCATTCAAGGACACTCCTTCTGCTTAAAAATACAATTTGAAAAATCCTTATGCACACAGAAATAGCTTCTCGTAACCCCTTCCCATTTTATCCCAGTCCATTTCATTACAGATTTTAATGAGAAACAGGATTTTCAAGAACTCTCATACACAGCATGCTCTAACAAACACTATACAAATGCAGTAAAGCCTTGTTTCTTCAGCACCGAACAAGCCAAACTTCCCTACATCTTAAACAATTAATATGGGTCATTCTCAACATCAAACCCCTCCCTCCAAACAATGAAAAGCAGTGATTAACAAATTCAGAGGATCTAAAATTAAGCATAAAAAGACTGCAGGCAGAAGCTCTGAAATTTTTTAAATAGGTTACATCTTTCTAGTTTTTGTGGGAATATTTATTTATAAAATCATTCATAATTTCCTATAAACTACCTATTGAGATTTGGGGAAGCAGGAAAAGACTATAGAACAGAAGTCAATCTACCACATGTTGAGATTTCCCCAATGCAATGTATTTTTTCCGAGAATTTAAAAATATTTGGATAAACACAATGACAGAGTAACTTGTATACATACTTGAACAAAAGGAATGATAGCACTGAATCCTTTGGAACTGAGCAATTATCCTGGAATCTCTTTTATGCTTAGAGAAACAAAACCAAATAGCTTCTCTCTCTCCTTTGGCCAGAATTTTCAATAGAGAACATTACCATTTGGTCAATACTACTAAAAACAAATTACTGAATAAGGGAAGGTTATAGGAAAAGGGATCCTAGAGAAGAATAAGTTGAGAGTCATCGTTTTGCTATGGTTTCCACTTGCACAGCACAAAGCTCTGTAGAGGTTCTACAGAGAACCTACCTTTTCAATTCTCTGAGAAATGCATCTTTAGTCTTCTTTTTTCCCTTAGGAACATTCATATAACGCCTCTTAGGAAGCTTTCCACTTCTGTTTAAATTTCCTTGTCCCCTATATACATCCTCTCCCATTCCCAATATAGACCATCTGAAAATTATTTTTTTTAACTTTTTAAGTTTGTTTATTTTGAGAGAGAGAGGGAGAGAGACAGAGAGAGAGAGAGAGAGAGAGAGAGAGAGAGAGAGAGAGTGCACAAGCGAGAAAGGGGCAGAGAGAGAGGAAGACAAAGAACCCAAAGCAAGCTCCAGGCTCTGAGCTGTCAGTGGAGAGCCTGATGTAGGGCTTAAACTCACCAACCGAGATCAGGACCTGAGCCAAAGTCAGATGCTCAACCGACTGAGCCACCCAGGTGCCTCATCTGAAAATAATTTACACTTTAAACATATAAATCATTCATACTAATGTATACTTTCATTAAGAATGGTTTCTCCCACAAAAAAAATAAAAAATATATGTCTATATAAAACAAACTGATTTTGAATGTAAGCTATCACTTGGTACAGAAGCTGGCACACTACAGGTACTTAAAAATTAAGCAGATGAATGAACAACTTAACAAGCAAACTGATGAATCTACTTTAGCCTTGCACGTTCCCACCTACCAAGGGTCTTTCCTAGATCTGACATTTCTCTCCCATCACTCAGCCCCAAGACTCCAGGGTTCAGTCTTACTTGCTGTACCTTATTCTTCTATGGCAGACCTACAATCACAGGGTGACCCAAAAAGGCAATCCAAACTGTATAGCCAAGAGAGATTCTGCCTTCTCAAGCTCTTTAATACTTTGGATATACATACTTAAGGTATGAAGAAGAGAAAGGACCTAGGAGAAAGACTACTTGGGAGCATAGGGATGCAGCTTAAAGAAACTCAATCCCAGAATAGTTTGATGGGTAGGGATCTTGGAAGAGAGTTTATGAGTATATATATCAGCGCATCTCAGAGTCTGAGGTCAAGAAGAATAACCAAAAATTGTGTTCACAGTGGCTAGATAGTAAAGAAAGTAAATGGAGAACTAAAAATTTATTCTCTATCTGGTTACCATTTAACACCCATAATTAAATGGTGTGTATGTTTTATTTTAAATTTTATTAGATAACATTAAACTCTATTTGTTCCCTTAAATCTCAGGTTTTGTTGATTATACAAAGTAGTTAACCTGATTTTTTAAATTTGTTAGATAGTACAGGATCATGCTAACTCAAATATAGTAACAACAGTAACAGTTAACAATCATATAGCACTTATGTGTCAGACACTGTACTAAGCGCTTTTCAGAGAATAACTCTTTTAACCTTTACAATCCTATAAAATAAGTACCATTAACCCCACTTTACAAATTTGGAAGCGGTTAAGCAACTTGCCTAAAGTCACACAGCTAACAAATGACGGAATTGTGATTTGAATTCAGATAATATGGCTGGCTGCAGAGCCCTATGTTCTTAATCACTAAGTCGTATTTACTATTCTGTGGTGACTAGCTTATTCTCTATTCTTACAAAGAAAAAAAAAAAACAACAACAACACAAAACAGGTCTCAAATACAGCAATATTTTATACAATGTTTATTAACAGGATTAAGAAAGTCTATGGGATGCCTGGGTGGCTCAATCGGTTAAGCATCTGACTCTTAATTTCGACTCGGGTCATGATCTCACAGTTCATGAGTTTAAGCCCCATGCTGGGCTCCACACTGACAGGGCAGAGCCTGCTTGGGATTCTCTGTCTCACTCTCTCTCTGTCCGTCTTCTGCTTGCACGCACTCTCTCTCTCTCTCTCTCTCTCTCTCAAAATAAATAAATACACATTTAAAAAATAATAAAAAGGGAAAAAAAAGAAAGTCTAATGACTTACCAAGGGAAACTACATAACTCCTTTCCTGAGCATTTTGAAAACTCACAAATATTTATCTGAGATGCTATTAGATGAAGTTGGGGGATGGAGTATAACAGGAAAAATATATTTTATTAAATCTAAGATGCCACTGATTGAAAACTTATTATTTACATGCCACTGACAAAAGAAAAAAAAAAACCTGCCAAACTATAATACAATGTTATTTTAAAACATAACTTAAATAAACAGTAAACGAAGGTATAACTAAGTCAGTAAACTAGTCATTTATCAAGGAAACTTCAATATATGGTTGCTTAACAGATGAAACCATGTAAAAGAAAATTAGTATTTTCTTGAAATCTGCTGTCATTCTGGTAATCTACATATATAGAAGAAATTAAAGACTTGAAAACAGCCTAAGACTAGGGTTTAAATTGTGGTTGTAGAGAACTTCAAGACTACATGAGAAATTGGTTTACCAATCACATGCTTAGATTAGGGCATATGTATTAGTTAGCTGGGGCTACCAGAACAAAACACCATATACTGGGTGGCTTACAGAGGAAAAATTTAATTGACTCACAGTTCTTAAGGCTGGAAGTCCAAGACCAAGGTGCCAACAGATTTGGTTTCTCCTATCAACCTCTCTCCTTGGCTTGCAGACAGCTGTCTTCTCACAGTACCTTCACAGGACCTTTTTCTCTGGTGTCTGTCTCTCTTACAAGGACACCATATTGGATTAGTGTCCCACTCTTATGATCTCATTTAACCTTAATTATCTCTTTAAAGGCCCTATCTCCAAATACAGTCACATTGGGGGTTAGGGCTTGAGAGGGGGGAGGATAAAATGCAGTCTATAACAATATACAAGAGCTGATCTTAGTGGAACCCATCCCTAGAATACAAAACATCATTTCTGCTTTAGGAAGCTACTGTTGAGGTAATAGTATTCAGTATAAAGTCGTTTCTACATTAGGATCAACAGCAAAAAAGAAAAAAAGAAAAAAAATCAGAATAGCTCTTCATAGTCTTCTGAGACTAAAATAAATTACTCTGGGATTTTTAAAAATTGTTTAAGGTTCAAGAAAGTTTCCTTATCTCTGGCTCTTGCTATATTCTCATACTAGAATCAATTCACATTTCATATATTACAAAGGCAAATCTTGCTTTCAGGTACTTAAGAATACACTATATTACTTAAGAATAAGAATCACTATTTACCTTTGATTCACTAGCACCTCACAAAACGTCTGGCATATAGTAGCTGCTTAATAAGTATTAAGGGCAGAGGCAGAGGGCAGAGGCACCTGGGTGGCTGAGTTGGCTGAGCTTCCAACTCTTGGTTTCAGCTCAGGTCATGATCTCAGGGTTCGCGGGATCGAGCCCCATGTTGGGCTCCATGCTGAGCACAGAGCCTGCTTAAGATTCTCTCCCTCTCCCTCTCTCTCCCTCTCTCTCCCTCTCTCTCTCTCTCCCTCTCTCTCCCTCTGCCCCTCTCACTGCACATGTTCTCATAAACAAATAAATAGAGGCATCTGGGTGGCTCAGTCAGTTAAGCATCTGACTCTTGATTTGGGCTCAGGTCATGATCTCACGGTTTGTGAGTTCAAGCCCCACATCGGGCTCTGCACTGACAGCAAGGACCCTGCTTAGCTCTCTCTCCCTCTCTCTCTGCCCCTTCCCAGCTTGTTCTGTCTCTCAATAAGTAAGTAAATAAATAAATAAATACATGTCAGAGTTGGGGATAGTGGAGGGAGAGAAGAAGGAAGAAAATACGTTGGCAGTTTAGGATACAGCACTCTTAACTCTTGCCAGCTTTTAGTTTGGCACTCCATAGATTACTTGAACAAAAATACTTAATACTCAAAGGAGGTATAAAAATACATACAGCAAATTTAAGGTCTAACATAGACTTCAGCTGGTTCTCAGCTTCATGTCAAAACTCATAAAAGTGGAAAGCAAGAAAATCTTATGAACAAAACATCAGCTCCCCCTGAATGAGCATTTAAATGTTATCTGAAAGCAGAAAACAGAAATAGTTTAGAAGACTTTTCAAAGCTTATGGGGTCTGCTCAATTGCCAATAAGTCTACTCGTTTAAAAACTGGTTTTTGAAGCCTACTGATTCTGCCATTTTAACAGGAAACTTCTACAAAATTGTATTTGCTTTGCCCCCCCAAAAGCATTCATAAAACATAGCATTTATATATAATGCCTACTCTAAACCCTAGATATTCAGAAACCATCCACTGAATTAAGTAAGTCATCGGCTCATTCAGAGTTTATCCCATAAGCTGGAATCTGCAAGGGGAAAAGTGGAAGCACAAGGTAGGCTAGAGATAGGGGAAAAGACATACTTTTTTTTTTTAATATAAATTCAAGTTAGTTAACATATAATGTAGCATTTGTTTTATGAGTAGAATTTAGTGATTCATCACTACATATAATACTCAGTGCTGGTTACCTGCTATTTTTCAACTGTCAAGGAGTATCAGAATGTATGTACAAACCAAATATAAAACAGTATCTATATGTTTGGTTGGTTAGCGTCTTAACCATAACAAATACACGAACGATGGTGGACCACTTTTAGTTTACTATTTGTGTCCATGCTTCTCCATAAATTTAGGCAATTAAATATGAAAGCAAATAGTAATAACACTTTGATTTGACACATTTGAATCAATGAACATTAACACACAATAGTTATTTAGAAAGGAAAACATTCCTTCAGCAAAAATGTGCTTATTATGTGGTTTCTTGTCTTTGTAATTGAAATTTAAGATTTGTTTAAATTGCCAAAATCCCATATCATTGAGTTTTAGTTTATTTTAAAAGGATCCCTAGTCTTAATGGGGCGCCTGGGTGGCGCAGTCGGTTAAGCGTCCGACTTCAGCCAGGTCACGATCTTGCGGTCCGTGAGTTCGAGCCCCGCGTCAGGCTCTGGGCTGATGGCTCAGAGCCTGGAGCCTGTTTCCGATTCTGTGTCTCCCTCTCTCTCTGCCCCTCCCCCGTTCATGCTCTGTCTCTCTCTGTCCCAAAAATAAATAAAAAACGTTGAAAAAAAAACATTTAAAAAAAATAAAATAAAATAAAAGGATCCAAAGTTCTTGATCTCATGTCAGAAGTGAACAAGACTTTTATAATGAGAAGAAAACAAAATGCCTACAGAAAATGATAAGTTCACTATGTCTTAATTCTGACATTTACTGAAAAATGCTCTGTGTAGCATACTTCTCAAAGCCTTTCAAAGAATGATAATAATATGTTTTTCCTATTACACAGTCCAGATCAAATTATATGCCTAACAATTACAAACATGAAGTATTTCATTTACATACCTTCTTTCAGTGTTCAGAACACATTTCCTATTGACCAAATCACTTATGTGAAAGATTTAAACAGGTCACTAGGTAATAAAAATTCCATTTCTCCTTAGTTGTTTTCCTATTCCCTTTATTAAAATACTTTCTTTTTTTTTAATGTTTATTTTTGAGAGAGAGGGAGAGAGACTGCATGCACGCACAAGACAGGGAGAGGCAGAGAGGGAGGGAGACACAGAATCTGAAGCAAGCTCCAGGCTCTGAGCAGGGCTTGAACTCGCAAACCATGAGATCATGACCTGAGCTGAAGTCAGCACTTAACTGACTGAGCCAGCCAGTCAGCCTATCAAAATACTTTCTGAGCCATATCCTGAAATATCAGTGTCCTCATTATCCCAACTGTAGCATTGCTTTGTATAATTTGAAGGCCCATAGAGCCACTGGATGTTGATGTGCTTTATAGCATTTCAAAGAGACAGCCCCTTACAGTACCAAGTCCAATTAGGAACAAGAGGGTTGAAGTCAGGTTCTGCTACCACATAACTTTAAACTAGTCCCTCTAACTCCTTGAGTCCCAGTCTCAACCATAAAAGGACCATTTTTATATAACGACATCTAGTGATTTTCAAATGAAATTATTTATTAATACACTTCATAAAATGTTACTTGTTACACAATCTAATGGGTACATCATTCCTGCAAATATTTATATGCAAGGCACTGTGTTAGCAAATGGGGACTGAGAAATAAACAAAACAAATAATCCCTCTCCTCATGGAACTTAGATTCTAGGTGGGGAAATAATTAATATATTTAATCTGTTTCCTTCCACTAAAAATGACAATGAAGAAATGTTAAAAAGGTATTAGCACATAATGATAAAAAAAAATGAGGCAACAGAGAGATGACAGCTAAATCTTGGACTAGGGAAAGCAGATGGACAATTGCTGATTAGGCAGAGCAGATGAAGCTGAAATCTACATATCAGTCAAAAAAAGGAAAAAGTATACCAACGAAGTGAAGAAAATGTTTAGGAACTAGAAGTATCAGAAGTCCCCTAAAGGCAAGGGGTAGGGTTGGGCAAAAAAAAAAGGAGGAATGGTAAAAATTCTATGTAAGAAGAAGTTAGGACAACCTACTCCCTACCTTCCTCAGCGAAGCAACTATTTTCTCTCCACAGACAAGGTTTATTCCCCACAAAAACTGAACCAAAGAGGTGTCTGACTGAGACATCAATAACAGTGAAAGGTGCAGGTGAGGAATGAATCACATCACACTGATATAAGGAGTGAACATACATACGTATAAAATAGTGTCATAAAAATAAAAGTATCACTTTATAGTTTCATTTAAAAATAAAATAGTGTCACTTTCAGTCCCCTTTTCACCACATGGATCTCAAAACATTAAAATGAAAAAAGTATAACAAATATTCCCCATATTTTCAGACTTATTCAACTTGCTAAATACAGTATTTATAATGCTTCTTATTCACCAAAATATTTATTTTGTTCAAGTTTATATAGAAAGAGAGAAAAAGGACCAAAGGAATTATTTTTTACAGGTTAAATAACCATCCTTTCAGGGATGCTTTAGGCAGTGAGTAAAAAGGTAATCAATACAATTTTAAGTAATACACAAATGGTTATGTAGCTATTTTAACATATATTAGAAAAAATATTGCTAGCATACTGAATCTGTATTATCTTACAGATATCATTGCTTAGCCAAGGCTAAATTTAACTTTGCAGAAATGGCAGCAATATATAAACATCTAAACTTTGAGGCAACACTACTGCAGAGAAAATTACTTAACTGGGTGGTAAAGTTAAAGCCAGATAAAATACCTTCAAACTCCAAGGATTCCTTCCAATCTCATTCTAAAAACACTTTTAATAGGGGTGCTTGGCTGGCTCATAATGTATATTGACATATGTATAATATACATAATGTATATTTGGTCAATGTATATTGACCAAAGGGATGCTTTGGCAGACATTTTCCCACAATAGGATATAACATTAGACAAAATTTATTCTTTGAGCTGCAGTAATTTAAAGTTTTAGGGGCACCTGGGTGGCTCAGTCGGTTAAGCGTCCGACTTCGGCTCAGGTCATGATCTCACGGTCCGTGGGTTCGAGCCCCACGTCGGGCTCTGTGCTGACAGCTCAGAGCCTGGAGCCTGCTTTAGATTCTGTGTCTCCCTCTCTCTCTGACCCTCCCCAGTTCATGCTCTCTGTCTCAAAAATAAACATTAAAAAAAATTGTTTTAAATAAAGTTTTGAAAACAGAATAACACCTTCATGAATAAGGAAGCACTTAGAAAAGGTAGAGGAGAATCAGAAATTATATTAATAGAAACTACCATTTATTGAGATTCTACTATGTATTGAGTTAGACAATAAAAACAGGCAGTCTTTACAAAACTCCCTTTTACAGATTA
Organism: Prionailurus viverrinus; assembly: GCF_022837055.1. Lineage (NCBI taxonomy): Eukaryota > Metazoa > Chordata > Mammalia > Carnivora > Felidae > Prionailurus > Prionailurus viverrinus. The sequence continues at coordinate 100,156,325 of NC_062567.1, forward strand.
AAAATCTAAGATTCAGAGACTAAATAATATCACCATGGTCCAAAGGGGGGGGGGGGGAGAAAGGGGAAAAAATTGAGACATAAGGGAAAAATTATTGGATAACCAAGTATCACAATTAAATTCCCAATATAGGGGCGCCTGGGTGGCTCAGTCGGTTAAGCGTCCAACTTCGGCTCAGGTCATGATCTCGCGGTCTGTGAGTTCGAGCCCCATGTCAGGCTCTGTGCTGATAGCTCAGAACCTGGAGCCTGTTTCAGATTCTGTGTCTCCCTCTCTCTCTGACCCTCCCCCATTCATGCTCTGTTTCTCTCTGTCTCAAAAATAAATAAACGTTTAAAAAAAAAAAGAAAAGAAAAAGAAAAAAAATAAATTCCCAATATAGTCCTGTAACATTCCTAACATCCAAAAATCCTTATAAAAATCCATAAAGTAAATGACTAAAAACTAGTAGGCAAACAAAATGGCCAATAAATTAGATTTGCTGCATTCAACATTCCTAGGAGATACTATCCCCAGAAAAACGTCCAATTTGATAGAATGGATCATCATGTTCATCTTAATCTAGCTGAGGATTTAATTACATTGCTGGTTTACCCAATTAAGAGTCACAGCAAAAAGAATGTCCAAAACTTAAACTGTCATATATCTACTTTTAAATTACACAAGTGAGAAGTTATTGAGCAGTCCGACAAAACAACAATAACAACAAAACTTGGCCATATGCTTTATATTTCTATGACCTATGTCTTTAGGATGTTTAGCAGTTAAATTCTCAAAGTTTTCAGAAATCCTCCTGTATTTGCATTATCATAAAAAGTAGTAATTTTGTGACATTGAAGGCAGACTCTGCTATTCATGCTTTAAAAATGTGCTTTTAATTTTTCTGACTACTAAAGGCTATAATAATGTCACTTGGAAAACAGAAGGCTGAGTGAGCATCTGAGGGTAAAAAGGAATGTTTTCACAGGCACAGTTGGTAAATACCACTGGATCTAGATGAACATTCTTCCCTAACTGGAAGCCAATCACAATTTAACTTTAAAAATCTTTGTTACATGGAGCAATCAGAGATCATATTAGCTTAATTATCCCTTCACATAAAACACAAGGGTTCAATTAATGCTTTAAACATTAGAAACACATTCATTCCTTTTTACTGTGTTTCCAAGTAAGTCCATATCCAGAGTCAAGATATAACTAAACTAGGGGCACCTGGGTGGCTCAGTCAGCTGTACAACCAACTTCAGCTCAGGTCATGATCTCACAGTCCATGTGTTTGAGCCCCACATTGGGTTCTGTGCTGACAGCACAGAGCCTGGAGCCTGCTTTGGATTCTGTGTCTCCCTCTCTCCCTGCCCCTCCCCACTCGCGCGCTCTCTCTCTCTCTCTCTCTCTCTCTCTCTCTCTCTCTCTCTCTCTCTCAAAAATAGATAAACATTAAAAAATTAAAAAAAAAGATTTAACTAAACTAGTCAACAGGCCTAGATGTTAGTTCTCTACTTTGGGTACTACAGAAAGCTAATTTTTATAGTCTATGCTTTCCATTTACGTTGTACAAACATTCAATTTGCAAGCTACAATTCAAGTGCTCTAAGGGAAGAACTTAGATGTCACAGCATAGCATCACAACAGGGCTTTAATGTCATAGCAATCATTCATTGTATTACACAGCTAATAAGGCCAGTATGATGATGGGAAGAAATAATTCTACACAATTCTAAAGTAATAAATCCAATAAATCAGTAAATCTACCTGGACACTGGAGTAAATGATCTTAAACAGAAAGAACTAGGTGCCCAGGAGTTGCATTAAGTATAATCATATGAAATAAATACAAATTTTAAAAATAAAATACTACACTTCTGAAACTTAAAGTATTTTTCTTTCTTCTGACTTATATTTTTATTCTAAGTGACTAAATAGGCAATATACCATAAATATGAACAAGCAATTTAGAAAATACCAACACCCAATTAAGTAAACATGTACTATGGCAAAGAAAAGCAAATTACAACCAAAAGAGAGAGAACTGGTTAAAGAAACTGTTGCACACAATTTGCATTTGAAGCTTTCTCTTACAAGCCTGAATCCTCAATCCCTCAACTTCCTCTTCCATATCCTGCTCAATCTCTCAATATAGGTGTCTCAACTGGTATCTCAGCTTGAATCTGGCCAGAGGATCAGACTATTCTCACCTCCAGGCTGGACTAGGAAAACAAAGACACAAGTTAACAATGAGAAAATCAAGGAGGAAAGAAATAGTCCCAAGACTTAAATCCCTTAGTCCCTCTCTAGTGGATTTCTGAACCACTGTTCATAGTTCTAGAACAACAGAAAGGACTAATATGATCAGTATTTAAAATTCATGCTATCAAAGAGAAGAAAGCAACCTAACACATTCGAACTGATGAATGGGTGAACAAAAAAATGTATGTATACACACATACACACACACACACATATAAACAAAAGTGGTGTGTATATATGTATGTGTACACACACACACACACACACACACACACACACAGCCTTAAAAGGGAAATTTTGACACACGGTACAACATGGATAAGCCTTTGAAGAAATTAAGCTAAATGAAATAAGTAATAACAAAAGGGCAAATACGGTATGATTCCACTTCTATGAGGCACCCAAAGCAGTCAAATTCATAGATAATAATTAGAATGATGGTTACTAGGAGTGGGGGGCAGGGAGGAAGGGGAAATGGGGAATTACTGGCCAACGGAATTTCAGTTTGGGAAGATGATAAAGTAGCTGCACAACAATGTATTTAATGCCAATGAACTGTACACTTCAAGACAGAATGGTAAATTTTATGTATATTTTACCATAAGAAAAAAAAAAGGTGGGGAAGGATAAAAACAATTAAGCTCACAACTACAAAGACCCTGAAAGACTTTCAAAAGCATTAGTGGAATTTAAATTCTTAACTAAGTAACACAAGAATCTTCAATGGCTAAATATACCTCGTAATACAGACTACAACCTAAATAATGTGAGGTTTTGAGCTGATTAAGGCTTTCAATACAAGTCACTTAAATCTTTCATATGGAAAAAGCTTCAGATTTGTGATTCTATGGAGAATGTCATTTCAAAAGCTCTTTGGAAAGAGTTCAAAATTAAAATAAGATAAAAATATGGACCATCATGCACTTACTTCATTTCCAAACTCTATATTAACATTTTCCTGAAATGTATTTGCAAAGAATGCATATTCTGCAGCAAATCTTTTCATCAATCACCATGTGAAAACCTTTGGCAGGGACACTGTGAATTCCTGGGAGGATTTAAATTAGTTTGTGACAGACTGAAACCTGGCTTAAAAGCAAAGAATTGGGATTTAGGATTTGACAAAGAGTTTCTTTTCTGAAGAACTTAAAATGTTCTATCAGGAGTTTTCATATTTATGTTCTCTATCATTAGTAAAGAAAATAACACAGAATTTCAATTAAAATTATCTTTTGGTAGTTTTCTACACATTACTGTACATTACTACACAATACTTTATCTGTCCAAATATAGTTTTATGTTTGAAATCGCATTCCTATTTTTAGCAAAAAAGGAATAAATTAAAAATTCCAATTACAGGAAATCCTACTTCAATTGCATCATTTAAAAACTCTTAACTCACCTACTTTTGAACAAAAGTTCTCTACTAGAAAGAGGAATAATTTTCTTAAGTGTGCAATTTCAATCTCCTCAAAGGCTTCACGTGATTTGATTATCAGTGCTTATTAAAAATAAATCCGCCCTATCTTTTATTTCAAATTCTTGGGGTTTTTCTTAATGTTCACTTGACAAATAAATTGTAAACAACAGAAACTCATTTAATTCTGCAACATTTAGTTTACACCTAAAAACTGAAATTGCTCTAAAGCATTCTTATTTGTAGTGTGGTAAATTGCAGAACATCAAATACTACTGGAGGTGCTATCTGAAAGATACGAAATCTTCCTATAAAAGAGCCAAACTGTCAGTTCAGATTAACGTAAGTAGTCAACATGTTCAAACAGCTGCTGTAAACCTGAGAGAACAAGATGAAAAGATCAACAAAAATGAATTGACAGTGTTTAAAGAACCGAAGGGGAAAAACCAAACGTTCCTTGTGAAGAATATTCCAGTCCTATGACTCAGGGAAATACTATCCTACTGGCACAACAATGATTAGAAAAATGGATGAAAGTCTACCCATAATGGCAGCACCCATCATTTCCATAAATAATGTTTGCTTAAATATGACTGCATTTACAAGTTATTTTAATCACAAATAATATTCACTAAAGCACCAGCAAAGTGTGGGGGGTGGGCAGAAAGACATGGACTAGTTAATCCACTGGTTATACTATGATCACATATGGTAACAGTAATAACAAGGTAGTCTCTGTGATCGATATATTAAAAAGAGGGAATACACTCCCATGTAACAGACAAAGCTTTGCATCAATTCTAAGACAATGACTCAAAGAGAGCCCTCTTATCCTTCTGTACAATGCCCTTCTCCTTCCCATAAATCAACTGACCAAGGAAGGCTCCGGAAAAGTTTGCTTCCCCTCTTAACATGGAAAACTGCTAAAAAGCCTAATTTTAATGCTGTTTTATGACCCCATGGAAAGGGCAATTATCACTTGGGTAATGGGGAGTGCCAGCACTTAAATGCCCTTTCTTTTCTGTAACAATCAAGGAATCCTTTCAACTTGTGAAGTATTACTACAGTACTGAGGAAAAAAAACTAAGGAAGCAGAAGGAAGTTCCTTTGTTTTTATTAGTCACTTAACATCTCTATTAGTTTTCTAATGCATTTAAGCTTGCTAAATATGAAGATCTCAGACCTCACCCCAGATTCTTTCAACAAAATCTGCATTTTACAAAAGCCACAGGTAACCTGTCTGCACATTAAACTCTGATGTGTACTGATCTAAAATGGCCACACCTGCCAACCTGACATCCCAGTTAGCCCAGGCCTAATTACATACCGCCACGCTCCTAACATTTTTAAGCTTTAGAATGGAAGTGTGAAAGCAACTCAAAATCTGAATACGAATGGACACTTTCTCCAGTATCAGACTAAAATGAGACAGGACTTCAATGAAAGTTCTTACTCCTGGCTCTCCTTAGGATCCTTTTGGGAGTGTCACAAAAATACTGATGCCCAGAACCCACACTACAGGATTAAATACAGAGCAACAGTCCCCTAGGTGGCTTTAACATACAGCTAAAAAAGGATAACCAATAAACCAGAGCCTGGCTTCTCATACTTTCATGCACCTATCATTTGTGGATCTGTAAAAATGCAGATTTTAATTCAGTAAATCCAAATTGAGGCCTGAGACACTGCAGTTCCAAGAAGATTCTGAGAAGGAAGAGCTCAGCCTCTGTCCATTTTGTGTAACAACTCAAGAACAGGTTGTCAAAAACAGATTTCGAGTTTTTGCTCTCCTCTTTCTCAATGGTCAAGTGTGAACACGAATGATCTCCAACTCAAAATATTCACATTTGTGTCAGACACTGTTTTAGAAAAACCAGTATAAAAATTAACACAATACATAAAATTCCTACCCTCATGGAGTATTTCATCTAATACACGAAAGAGACAAGCAATTAAAATAGTGCTGGTGGAGATACCTAACCTAGTCCTGGGATGATGGAAAAAGATTTAAGTACCATATGACAGAAATGAGCACATCTAGGATGGAATTCCTTCAGGGTCACAGGACAGTGCATGTGAAGGGCTCAAGGTGAGGAAGAGCACATCACATTTGAGGAATCCAGTATTCACTATGTCTAAAGTCCAGAACGTGAAGGACTGAGAATCTGAGAGATGAAACTGAAGGGGCAAAGTGAGCAAAGGCCAAAACATGAAGTATCTTGCAAACTAAGAGTCTAGACTTTTCCTAACTCCTTTTCCAACAGGAAAATCATATGAATGTTCAATCTGTGTTCTGAAATCTAGCTCTGACTATGAGATGGGGAACAGACTGGAGGCAGATACACTAATTAGAAATTACCACATTGATCCGAGCTCAATGGTACTGGTGGCTTGAACTACTTTGCAGTAATAATGAAGATGGGAAAAAAGTAGATGAATCTGAGTGATATCCAGGGACTAAAGTTGACGACATGTGGTAAAATGAATGGATGTGTTATGGAGGTCCAGCATGAAAATAAGGAAGATACTCATGTTAATTCAGAGCATTCACATCAATAACCTGGAAAAACTAGGTACATGGTCATACTACTCACAAGTTAGGGAACACAAGAACATAAAGTTCAGCAGGAAAAGATCATAAATTTTTAGGGAAAAAAAAAGCAGAAATATTTAATAGGCAGACTGGCACACAAGTCTCAATCTCAAGAGGAAAATAGACACTGGAAATACAGAGTCATAAATTAACAGCGATGAGATCTACTTCTAGCAAGTTGGGAGTAACAAAAACCAGATTTACCTTTCTGTCTGAAAAAACAACAACAAAAAACAGATCAAGCATATGAAATAATGGTTTTCACACAATGAACATAAGGAAGCACACAATAATGACCCCTGAGAGACAGAAAACAAACAAGGCAAGCACTGCTTAGTTTCCAGACTGCAGCACAATGAAGAAGAACCGGGGCAGAGCTCAGCAATCTCCTGGAATTGAAGAAATGGATGTGGGAGTCCTGGAAGATCAAGGTGAACTCTTAAGAGGAGAGAGAGGCACAGAGATCTTCAGAGATCTGTCCCCTCTCTAGATTTAAGCTAAGTACTGATCATTGCAAGCATCTGAGGAAGCACCCTAAGGCTGGGGAGAGAACCATCTGTGAGGATTAGAGGGAACAAATCTCAGCAAAGCTGAAATAGGCAACACCACTGTGCTGAAGGAATCCAGATTTAAAAAAGAGTACATACTGTATGATTACACGTATGTGAAATCCTAGAAAATGCCAAGTAATCTATTGTGACAGAAAACACATCAGTGGTTGCCCTGGAGGGGGGAAAAATTACAAAAGGGTAATGGGTAAACTTTTGGGAGTGATGGATGTGTTCAATATCTTAATTGCAGTGATGGTTTCATGGGTGTATACAAATGTCAAAATTTGTCAGGCGCCTGGGTGGCTCAGTCAGTTAAGCATCCGACTTTGGCTCAGATCATGATCTCATGGTTCGTAAGTTCAAGTCCCACATCAGGTTCCTCACTCACAGTGCAGTGCCTGCTTGTAATTGTCTCTCTCCCTCAGCCCCTCCCCTGCTCTTTCTCTTGGGCTCACTCTCTCTCTCTCTCAAACATAAATAATTTTTTTAAAAATGTAAAAATTTGTCCATACTGTACACTTCAAATCTATATGGTTTACGTATGTTTATTGTATCTCAAAATTTTTAAAAATTATCAGCATATACACAGAAAAGAACCTACGGGGGTGGCTGAGATTACTGAGCAATCATATATAGATTCAGAAGAAGATCTAGGATAGAACCATTAAGAATACCAACATTTAAAGAAGTAATAAAGCAAAGAGATTGTGGAGGAGTGTGCGGAGAATAAAGGAGAAACATGGAGGGTATGGCATCACTATAGCAAAGAAAAAAGAGTTCTCTCTCAGGGAGGCTCTTAAGGAAAGAGCAGTCTATAACGTCAAATGTAAGATAAGGTCCAAGAAAAGTTCAATGTGCAAAAGGGAGGAAGATTATGAGGTAGGCAACATGGTGTAGGAGAAAGAGCACCAAGACACACATTCTTTATGCAATAATTTATCATTTTAATGAGAAAGACTAAGAAATACAGTGAAATTTTTATTTCAGGTTAACAGTTAAGAAAAATCATGATCCCTAGATGCCAAGAGACTGTAACATCTGGCACTAGCACCCTCCTAACTGATATGTTATATGCAATATAAACAACACTAATTAATTGTCCTTAATTGAGCCTTTAAAGGAAATTAAATCAGGATCAAGCTAGGAGTTATTAGTGCATATTCTCATTAAGTGTGAGGAAAAATCCAACTTGGAGGTCTATCTTCCCATCTAAATTTAATAGGAAACTAAATACTTGAAATTCTTCCAGTTTTTCTTTTTTAATGAGTAATAGGGTTATTTATGTTCTTCCTATCAACCAACCAGCCAAGCAGAACAAGATTTTTTTGCCTGTTAAAATAAAAATTTATGTTTACATACAAATGCACATCATCAGTACACATAAGAATTTAATTCAGTAAATTAAAGTTAGTGAACAATCTTTAAAACAAATGCAGATTTATCTATGTTATATAACACTAAAATACCAAGAGAATAAACTAGTCATCCTTCAAAGTAAACACCGGAAAGTAGTTATGGTTTATTGCTCCTTTTAAATGTTTACACAGATTCGACTTACTAAATGAAAATGTTATTAAAAAGGTTGTCAGTCTCTTGAATGTCTATTTTTTTAGTTTCTTGATTCTTAACATATATAAATTAATATCTTTTTTTAATCTAAACTCAAGCTACTAATATCTGTAAGATTTTGTAGCAGGAGCATTTTAGATACTGGATAAAATAAGTCAATACAGAAGGCCAAATACACCATAGGCGTTCACAAACAGGCGTTATTTGTTCTTGTCTTTAAAAACACCGCCTCTCTACCTCATTTTAGTAGCGTCATCTCCATCTGTACAGCAGTAACACATGACTGGAGAAAACCCACTAGTTCAAATATTGTCCAGACCAACTGATCCCTCAGTAAGATTAAACGGTTAAAAAATGTTTTCCACAGTAAATTCCATTTTACAACTATGCACATTTATAGCTGCAGCCAATCAGAACATTTATCACATTCTTATGTAACTATAAGAGAAAAATAAGCTATAGTAGCTTGAGATTACACATTAATTTAAAAACTTATCAATGATAAAGAACATCAAAAGTTTTTAAAAAATTTTTTACTGTGATATTTAAAAAGGTTTGTCTGTGGCCCATCCTGTTTCCTTTTTTTTTTTTTTCTTTTATGATATTTAACACAAGAAAATATTTGGGTTTAAAAGACTACATACATACTCCCCAAACACAGTGTTACAAACTGTTCAAAAGTAGAGAGGTTAGGGGAAACCGGGTGGCTCAGTCAGTTAAGCATCCGACTCTGACTTTGGCTGGGGTCATGATCTCACGGTTCCTGAGTTCAAGCCCTGAGGAGTTCAAGCTCTGTCAGCACAGAGCCTGCTTAGGATTCTCTTCTCTCCCTCTCTCTCTGCCCCTCCCCCAACTCATGCTGTCTCTCTTTCTCTTTCTCTCTCTCTCTCTCTCTCTCTCTCTCTCTCTCTCTCTCTCACACACACACACACACACACACACACACACACACACACACAAATGAGTAAACTTTAAAAGGAGAGAGGTTAAAGAGAGAGGTAGGGGTGAGACATGGAAAGAAAAAGCTCTTATTAACCAACTATTTTATTAAACAGAGCTGCGGGGCGCCTGGGTGACTCAGTCGGTTAAGCAGCCGACTTCGGCTCAGGTCATGATCTCACGGTTCGTGAGTTCGAGCCCCGCGTCGGGCTCTGTGCTGACAGCTCAGAGCCTGGAACCTGTTTCAGATTCTGTGTCTCCCTCTCTCTCTCTGACCCTCCCCCATTCATGCTCTGTCTCTCTCTGTCTCAAAAATAAATAAACGTTAAAAAAAATTAAAAAAAAAACCAAAAAACAAAAACAAAGCTGCAAGAAATAATAGTAAAAAGAAAATGCTGAAAACAATATATTCCTCATCATGTTTAGTGCTAGGCCCATGTTAACAGTTCAGGAGACATAACTACCCTTTAAAAGGCATTAAAAGCAACTACCACAGACATATGAGTTATAAATGCAAGTACCTGGAGCCTGCAATCACCTATAGTGAGCAGCCCAAAGTCTCTGATGAATTTACCCTGGTCAGGAATATCAGGGAAATGAAGTGAGGGAAACAGGAAAACAGCACAGATAAATGCTTTCTCCTAAGGTAAACTTCAAAGTGCCATTGACAGGAATCTGGTCCTTTCCTGATTAGCTCAACATGTTAAGAGGCAGAGAATGAAAGTACAGTTATTAAGTATCACAAGACAATTCAAGATGACAGAGACAGAAACAAGCAGCAGAAGTGCTAAGGGAAGGCACTGAGAAAAGGAGAAAAGAAGGAGAGGAGAATGAAAAAAAAGCAAAGCTTAAAAAATACTTCCTGGGAATAACCTTCATACACACACACTCTAACCACCACTAGCATAGCCTCTGAACACAAGAATACTTCTGTCTGTCCTATACTTTCGTAATAACCCACACCAAAGGTTCTCAGGCTCCAGCACTCATCAGTATTAGTTATCCAGGGAGCTTGTTAAAACCTAAGTCCAGGGTGAAGTGTAAGAATCTTAATTGCTAAGAAGAACCTAACTAATGAGGCTGCCAGACCCAGAATCACACTTTAAGAAGCACTGCTCTTTACTTACCTTTGTATATAACACTCATCCTACTCAGGACCACTTATTTTGTATCTGTCATCTGGGAAGGGAGAGACTGTTAAATCCATCTCTGTAGACCTATTACCCAGCACAATTGGTATACATATCATAGTCTCCAAATATTATTCAGCAAATAAAGACCACTGTGAAAAACCTGGAATGCACATAGAACAGAAATAAATGTGGGGTGGGAGCCAGGCGGAGGGAGGTAGATGTACTAAAAAGAGAAATGAAAGTACAAAGATGTAAAACACAAAAGCACAATATAAATTTACAAGTATTTACAACAAGAACTGCCCAAGTCTTAATGAGAATGGCGTCAAGGCAACTGGACACTAATTTCATAGGGAGGTCCTAAGTCAGAGAAATGTATGTGACAATGAGGCAGAAAAAGCAAAAAAGTTAGAAGAAAAATCAAACAGCATTTGATACCATTGAAAAGACCATATTTTATGGTGCCTTGGTGACTCAGTCAGTTGAGCACCCGACTTCGGCTCAGGTCGTGATCTCACGGTTCATGAGTTCAAACCCAGCGTGGGGCTCTCTGTTGTCAGCACAGAGCCCACTTCAGATCCTCTCTTTCCCCCCACCCCCACCTCTTTCTGCCCCAACTCCATGCTGTCTCTCTCTCTGTCTCAAAAGTAAACATTAAAAGAAAAAAAAAAAAGATGATATTTTAAAATGGAAAAAGTGGTAAATTAAATTCAAGTGGAGAAGAGAATTTGTTATGGACATACTGCTATATCTGTGATCCTAATCATCATCATTGCTAAAATTCATTAAGTACCCAGGAGTCAGACAATACATTAAGCAGTTATATTTAATCAACCACTCCAGATAGCTGTTCTCTAGATTTTACAGATAAGGAACTAGGCTGTAAGTGATGAAATCATTTGCCTTTAGAGACAGATGGACCTAGACTTGAATCCCCAGAATGGCCTTGGGCAAATATTTTAGCCTTTTAACCTCTTGCTTAACTGTTATTCTTTCCATTAAGTCAGTTTTGTTTTTTTTTACAGATGTTTTATTTTTAACTTACCATTTAATGAGTACCCTGCATGCTAAATAACATGGTGGTCAGGAGCATCAAGGTGTAAACTCAATGAACTGAATACTACCTGGGTTTAAATTCCAGACAAAGTCTATTTTTTCATTTATAAAATGGGGGTAATAATAATAATAATAATACCACCAACCACTAGGGCTTAGAAGAGTGTATAACAGTAAGAGTGTATAGGATCTATTATTATAATCATTACCATTATTACTATTAATTCACATATCAACAGAGATGAAAATTAGTCTTATAAGTGGGAAAACTGAAGCCAAAAGAGAATAGGGCCTGGAATCTGTAATTAACTGTATCAATTTAAGTATCTGTTAAATTTTGTTATTTTATCTATAATCAAAATGCTATTAAATTATTTTTTAAGTTACAGTTTATAAACTTTAGAGAATTGAGTCTTCTTATTTATAGGACAAGATTTTGTGTATGAGATTGGTAGGGGGGAAGACACTGTGTAACAAAATTAACCTCTTAGTAAGAACTGAAAGGGAGTGAAAAAGAGAAAAGAAAGCAGAAGACAACAACACCTTCTCTTGTTATGTCCAGAACTCATAAAATAGGCTCTTGAGATATACTTGATCTATTTCTACTTTCTCAGATGCTGTATTTCTCATTTTAGGGTACATACACCCTTCCCAGAAATACACCAAGACACCCTGGCATGCAGAGGAACAATACATGTATGATCTATTCCTATAGCACCAAACATATTCAAAGATGTGGGGCAGGGGGTGCGTAGAGGAGAAAACACTTCAAAGAACTGGACGACTCATACCAGTATAACAACTTGGGCCACCTGAGATATACAGGACTGTATCCTCTCTCCTGCCCAGGACTCATTTGGTGGCAGTTTGAGAAGCACTGACTTGTATAGTAAAACTATCAGTAATACAATTTTTCTACAATTACCAAAAAAGGTCAATATGATCAAATCTAATAATGCATGTGCATCATTCTTCAAACTGTCAAGACTTATCTATATAAATCAGTATTAATGTCCTCTTCATTTTTAAAAAACTATGACTCACCTCCTTGAGGAAAGGGTTCATGTAACAAATAGTTGTTTTCCTCTCCAAAGTCATTTTTATAATTAACATTTATAAAAGATTTTCTACCACTATATTTTTAGAATACCTATGCAAATTGTGATTGCCAAGCAATTTAAAGAGAACAGATCTGTGTTCTTTTCATAAAATTATAGGATTCATTATCTAGGTTCACGTCTTTACTTCCATACAAAGTTTTTTCAACCACGGACAAATACAAATATATTAAAAGTTGTATGTTTCTATTGTGATTTTACCCATCCCCAGATCCATATTGTCCAATGGAAATAAACTATAAGTCACGCATGTAATTTTAAACATTCTAGTAGCCATAGGGGCGCCTGGGGTGGCTCAGTCTGTTGAGCATCAGACTCCGGCTCAAGTCATGATCTTGCCACTGACAAGTTCAAGCCCCTCGTCAGGCTCTGTGCTGACAGCTTGGAGCCTGGAGTCTGCTTCAGATTCTGTGTGTCTGTCTGTCTCTGTCTCTCTGTCTGTCTCTCTCTCTCTGCCCCTCCCCTGCTCATGCTCTGTCTCTCGCTGTCTCAAAAATAAACATTAAAGGGGCGCCTGGGTGGCGCAGTCGGTTAAGCGTCCGACTTCAGCCAGGTCACGATCTCGCGGTCCCGGAGTTCGAGCCCCGCGTCAGGCTCTGGGCTGATGGCTCAGAGCCTGGAGCCTGTTTCTGATTCTGTGTCTCACTCTGTCTCTCTGCCCCTCCCCCGTTCATGCTCTGTCTCTCTCTGTCCCCAAAAGAAATAAACGTTGAAAAAAAAAATTAAAAAAAAAAAATAATAAAAATAAACATTAAAAAAAAATATTTAAACATTCTAGTAGCCACTTTAAAAAATCAAAAGAAACAGGTAAAATTAATTTTCATAATATATTTTATTTAATCCAACAGATGAAAGTATAATTTTAATATGTAATTCATATAAAATGTTTAATACTTTAATGTTAAGTTTTCATAATTTTATATTAATAGTTTTTCAAACAGTCTTCAAAACCCAGTGTATATTTTATACTTCCAGCACATCTCAACTCGGACTAGTCACATTTCAGGTGCTCAGTAGCCACCTGCGACAGTGGCTATCACACTAGACAGAGAAACCCTATATGGTGACACAGAAAGTTTCAGTGACCTGAAGGCTACAATTCCTGACATTCATGCCTACCTAATCTGCTAAAGGAATTAAAAGAGAAGACCTTTAACTCTCTCTTTTAATGTATGTATATCAGAGTAAAACTGTGAAATTGACTGCAAAAAGATATAATTCAACAAAATAAATACAAAAAGTATAAAGATTACTTTACCGTGTCTAAAATTAACATATAAAAACATAAATATGAGTATCAGTTGGTGATTCTCAAACATGGCTACAATTCAAACACAGGCAAACTGACTTCAGAATTAGGAAACTCCACCAGGTTATTTGCTGGTACCATGTTCTTTTTGTCATAAACCCAAATGACTTTCCTTTCAGTAACTGCCAATACACCCCCCACTTTTATGCCACAACCACTTCCCCGGGGAAGCCTGAACGTGCAACAGGCTCTACTGCAGCCCCTTCCTTCTGCCCTCAAGGCAAGTACACAGAACTTTTCTTTGAAACACATAATTCTTTCCTTAGGAATTTCTTAGATTCTTTACCATGTTTGTGTGTATTCTGAAACTTCCAAGAGAGCAATGCAACACAAAAAAATTTCCAAGTTTATTTATATATCAGAACTTTTCTCCTTCTCCTGGACAAGATCCCACCCCACCTCACCCCATCCCTTGACTCCATTAACTAAAGATGCTCAGTGCTCAGCCCTCAGAATTTTGCTCTTTTATATCTAAGCTACCTCCCTAGATGATCTATCTACTCTCATATGGTTTAACAACACAGATCATTAGTTCTCAAGGTGTAAAGGTCCCCAGAGTAAAATCAGCATGGGGACATGTCAGAAATGCAAATTCTTGGGGACCAATCCAGACCTATTGAATCAGAAACTGTTTGGGTGGACTCCAGCAATGTGTATTTAGAACAAGCCCTCTAAGAGATGCTGAAGTGTGCTAAAGTTTGAGAACCACTGTCATCCAGACTTACTAGCTCCAAATTGTTTATCTCTAGGCCAGACCACTTCCCTAAAATACAGACTCAGCCTATCTAATAGGACAGCCAAAAAAGCATCTTACAGTGTTTTTTTTTTAAGATGGAATCACATAAACTAGAGAATTAATATAAATAGTAAATATATATCTACAATTAAGAAAAAAACCTGCCCTTAAGAACTTCTATTTCAACTCTTAACCATAATATTTCTAACTAGAAAACTTACTAACAAAAAATTTCATTCATTATCAGCCTTGAAAGAAAACTTACTAACAAAAAAATTCATTCATTATCAGCCTTGAAAGAAAGAATCTCTGGAGATATCCATACATATTTGTTGGTAAAAGAATATCTCTAGAAGGCACACAAGAAAACAACAGTGGTTATCTATATATACCATTTAAAATTTTGTCATGGGCATGTAACTTTTAAAAATCAATACATTATAGGGGTGTCTGGGTGGCTTAGTCAGTTAAGCACCCGACTTCGGGTTAGGTCACGATCTCATGGTTCATGAGTTCTAGCCCCACGTCTGGCTCTGTGCTGACAGCTCAGAGCCTGGAGCCTGCTTCAGATACTGTCTCCCTCTCTCTCTTCCCCCTCCCTCTCTCTCTCAAAAATAAACATGAATTTTAAAAAAATAAAAAATAAAAATTAATACATTATATTAAAAGTAATATTTCACTTTTAGTTATAAGAAGATAGTTTTCTTATATTTTCTTTACTAAAATTTTTAATAAAATTTTATTTATAATTAAAATTCATTTATAAAAATATTTATAAAAATTAGTTATAAATTTTTAGTTGTAAGAAGTTTATTTTCTTTATTAAAATTTTTAAATAAATTTTATGAAATTTGTATTATAAATATTTATATTTATTGCATATGTTTTATAATACAAAAATTGTATATATTTTATAATATAAGATTGTATATTGTAAGTATTAAATATTTATAAGTATTAAATAAAAATTCATTCATAAAATTTTATTTATAAAAATTAGTTATCAACAATAAAATTTTAGTTTTAAGATAGTTTTCTTGGGGCGCCTGGGTGGCACAGTCGGTTAAGCGTCCGACTTCAGCCAGGTCACAATCTCGCGGTCTGCAAGTTCAAGCCCCGCGTCAGGCTCTGGGCTGATGGCTCAGAGCCTGGAGCCTGTTTCCGATTCTGTGTCTCCCTCTCTCTCTGCCCCTCCCCCGTTCATGCTCTGTCTCTCTCTGTCCCAAAAATAAATAAACGTTGAAAAAAAAAATTAAAAAAAAAAAAAGATAGTTTTCTTACATTTCTTGTTTGTAAAAAAAAGTTTTATATTGGGGTGCCTGGGTTACCCAGTTGGCTGAGTGTCGACTTCAGTCAGATCATGATTTCACGGTTCATGACTTTGAGCCCCACACTGGGCTCTCTGCTGTCAGAGTGGAGCCTGCCTCAAATCCTCTGTTCCCCTTTCTCTCTGTCCCTCCCCCACTTGGCACTCTCTCCCTCTCTCTCAAAAATAAACATTTTTTAAAAGTTCATATTAGTAACACTTTAATTTAAAGACCTATTAGGGGCACCTGAGTGGTTCAGTCAGTTCAGGTTATGAACCCAGAATCATGGGATTGAGCCCTGGGTCAGGCTCTGCACTGCTCATGGAGCCTGCTTAAAATCCCCTCCCTCTCCCTCTGCCTCCTTCCTCACTATCTCTCTCTAAAATTAAACAATAAATAAAGACATATTAAACTGAGAAACATTTAACTACAAAGTTTGATTCTGCCTTTGCATCATCATATGCATTAAACCAAAGCCCCCTTCCCCCACCACTTTCCCCTTATTCTCCCAAAACTGTCAGTAAGAATCTACGAAAAGCCCATCTGTTATCAGTAAAAGATAATCAGTTAGGGTCATACCGTAAGCAGGGCTCAGAGACCATAGGGTTCAGAGAATTATAGTGTCAGAGGGTTACAGCCTGGATAATCACACTCAAAAAGCAAAATGAAAAAGAAAAAGTAAAAAAGAAAAGTACCTTGAGCAAATGTCACCACTCAAAAAAAAATGCTAGGAAACATTCTCAAACTGAAATCACTAAGTTGTATACTTGAAACTAATATAACACTGTATGTCAACTATAATTTATAAAAATAATTAAATTTTTTAAAAGTTCTCTGTATAAGTTAATTACGTATACAAGTGTTTGTAAAAAAGAAAGAAAAAGAGAAAGAAAAAGAGAAAGAAAAAGAGAAAGAAAAAGAAAAAAAAAGAAAAGAATTCTCAAGTTAGAAAACAATCTTCTCAAAAAAGTCCCATTTGGAATGCAGGAAATGTTACCTGAATTACAGAAAAATGTCAGTCAGTAAGCATAGTAGAGCTTATAAGATCCAGGCATTGGGGATAGGAAACAGTGATAAAAATCATTTGTAGGAATAATACTTCACATTTGACAAAATAATTTTTACAGATAACCTCTCATTTGACTCTCACAAAAACCCTAATAAGTAAGCTGTGATATTAGAATAACTAGGTTATGATGTATTCTAACAAATACATCAGAGTCACACAGCCACAGAAAAGTGAAAAATATTTTAGTCCTTGTGACTTTCTACTGTATCTCCATATGGAGAAATATAGATAGTCTGGGATTACTGATCTCTTGCTTCCTTCATATCCTCTTTCTGACCCATTCACCAACGGACTCCACTACCAAGTTGAATTAGAATTCAGTTCAGCTTGCTTCTACAAAGTAAAAAGCATCATTCACACATAAAGGCCAGAGTAGGAGCCCAGCTCTTAAGAATCCAGAGTAAGAAATCAACAGAGGCTTAAACCAAATCACATAAAGTCCTTTTAAGCATCTGCAAATGGTAATAAAATGGCATTCCATTCCAATCAGGCCTATTCCTAGAGAACAGAAGACAGTAATAAATATGAGAAATAGCTCTCAAATGTGAGCCAACACTTAAAACCATAAGATAGGAAAAATGGGTAGGATACCAACAAGAATCTCAGCAGATCTCCATATACCATGTGAAATACAGAGTAAGTGACAACAATGATCCTCACATTATCAAACACCCACTCATCATTAATTTAACTATTAAGATTTATTCTTAGTATTTATCCTTCATATTAATTCTTAATAATTACTGTATATTGTTAATTACTAACAATGTTAATTATTAAGAAAGATGGACGTGGGAGTGAGATAAACCTGAATTTAAATCCTTACACCATCAGTTACTAGCTGTGTAAAACTGGGCATGGACACAGGTGGCCCTTTAGAAAAATGGAGAGTCACTCACCCATCTTTGTGTCAGGATTAAATAAACTTAAACTACTTATCCAGCAATCCCTATCAAAATAACACCAGCATTTTTCACAGAGCTAGAACAAACAATCCTAAAATCTGTATGGAACCAGAAACGACCCTGAATAGCCAAAGCAATCCTGAAAAAGAAAACCAAAGCTGGAGGCATCACAATTTCAGACTTCAAGCTGTATTACAAAGCTGTAATCATCAAGACAGTATGGTACTGGCACAAAAACAGAAACATAGATCAATGGAACACAATAAAAAACCCAGAAATGGACCCACAAACATATGGCCAAGTAATCTTTGACAAAGCAGTAAAGAATATCTAATGGAAAAAAGACTGTCTCTTCAGCAAGTGGTACTGGGAAAACTGGACAGCAACATGCCGAAGAATGAACTTGGACCATTTTCTTTTTTCTTTTTAATTTTTTTTTTAATGTTTTATTTATTTTTGAGACAGGGAGAGACAGAGCATGAACAGGGGAGGGTCAGAGAGAGGGAGACACAGAATCCGAAACAGGCTCCAGGCTCTGAGCTGTCAGCACAGAGCCCGATGCGGGGCTCGAACTCACGGACCATGAGATCATGACCTGAGCCGAAGTGGGCCGCTTAACTGACTGAGCCATCCAGGCGCCCCCCATTTTCTTACACCATACACAAAAATAAACTCAAAATGGATGAAAGACCTCAATGTAAGACAGGAAGCCATCAAAATCATAGAAGAGAAAACAGGCAACAACCTTTTTGACCTCAGTGGCAACAACGTCTTACCAGACATGTCTCCGGAGGCAAGGGAAACAAAAGCAAAAATGAACTATCAGGACCTCATTAAGGTAAAAAGCTTCTGCACCATGAAGCAAACTCAGCAAACTAAAAGGCAACCAATGGAATGGGAGAAGATATTTGCAAATGACATTATCAGGTAAAGGGTTAGTATCCAAAATCTATGAAGAACTTAGCAAACTCAACACAGACACACACAAAAAACAAATAATCCAGTGAAGAAATGGGCAAAAACATGAAGACACTTTCCCAAAGACATCGAGATGGCTAACAAACACATGAAAAAATGCTCAACATCACACTCATCGCCAGGGAAATACAAATCAAAACCACAATGAGGCACCACCTCACACCTGTCAGAATGGCTAAAATTAACAACTCAGGCAACAACATGTTGGCAAGGATGTGGAGAAAGAGGGTCTCTTTTGCACTGCTGGTGGGAATGTAAACTGGTACAGCCATTCTGGAAAACAGTATGGAGGTTCCTCAAAAAATTAAAAATAGAACTACCCTATGACCCAGCAATTGCACTACTAGGTTATTTATCCAAACGATACAGGTGTGCTGTTTCAAAGGGGCACATGCACCCCAGTATTTATAGCAGCACTATCAACAATAGCCAAAACATGGAAAGAGCCCAAATGTCCATCAACTGATGAATGGATAAAGATGTGGTGTGTGTGTGTGTGTGTGTGTGTGTGTGTGTGTACACACACACACACACACACACACACACATATACATACAATGGAATATTACTCAGTGATCAAAAAGAATGAATTCCTGCCATTTGCAACAACATGAATGGAACTAGAATGTATTATGCTAAGCAAAGTAAGTCAGTCAGAGAAAGACAATATCTTATGATTTCACTCACACATAGAATTTATGATACAAAACAGATGAACATAAGGGAAGCAAAAATGAGATAAAAACAGAGGGAAACAAACCATAAGAGACTCTTAAATACAGAGAACAAAATGAGGGTTGCCGGAGGGGTGTTGGGTGGAGGGAAGGGCTAAACAGCGATGGGCATTAAGGAGGATACTTGTGGGGGATGAGCCCTGGGTGTCATACATAAGTGATGAAATCACTAAATTCTGTTCCTGAAATCATTATTACACTATATGTTAACTTGGATTTAAATTTTTTTTAATTGAAAGAAAGAAAGAGTGCTTATCCAAACTATCTGCCATGTAACAGCTCCTAGTTAAGTAGTATCTGTTTGTATTTATAATGACAACATAGTATCATTTTTTATTTCCTTATCAGTGATTAGCATTTTTTAAATATCATTTTCTAAATGCTTCCCTACTCCACCTTCATACTTCAAACACCAAAAGTTTATTAACTACAAGAAATCTAAGAAAAAGTAGAACATTTTAAATGAAAAAAAAAAGAAAAACCAGACTTGAATTGAATTATGTTTTAGTTAACATGAAGCTATTAATAAATCATGTAAATCAATGTTTCTCACAGGTATTGCTGATGGTCCACTTTCATCAGAATAATCTGGTGAAGATCTTTAAAATACAGATTTCATAGGTCCTATCCTAGACTATCTCCCTTAGTGATTCTATGGCAACTAAAGTTTAGTAACATTTGTTTTAAACAGTCTCAAATGAACTGATACAGCAAGTAAGTTATACTTACTACAAGTAGTGGTCTACTACCATTCCAATTAACTTAAGAATAATATGATTATGTGTTCATAATGTGATACACTGACAAAAATAAATCCAACTGCAAAACATATACAAAATACCCATTCTGAGAAAAGTACTAAGTGTCGGCAAATATGAAACTGTTGTAATAGCTCACATCTTAGTCTCTCTGGGCTGCTATGAGAAAACCTCATAGACTAAGGGGTTATAAGCAACAGAAATTTATTTCTCTCACAGTTCTATTGGCTGGGAAATCCAAGATCGAGGTGCTGGCAGATTGGCTGTCTGGCGAGAGCCCACTTCTTGCATCACAGACAGGTCTCTTCTGCTCTCCTCAGAAGAAGAAGTAAGGTAGCTCCCTGGAACCTCTTTTATAAAGGCACTAATCCCATTCAAGAAGGCAGAGCCTTCATGACCTAATCACCTCCCAAAGACACCACCTCCAAATACCATCACAAATGAATTTGGGGGAAAATATTTAGTCTGTAGCAGCTTATAATAAAGTTGCCCACTTCACATTCTAACTGGAAAAAATGCCCATCGAAACTAAACAGACCTAGTGAGAAATTTACTATTTACCTACTTTTCATAAGTGATAATTTTCATAAGAGCTGTATAAAACAAATCTCCTTAAAATAGTCACCAGAATGTACCACTTCAAGGGTTGAATAGCAATTAGCAATTTTTTAAGTGAGTTTTCATTACTCAAAATGATTTGGAGATAGAAAAAGGATCAAAATGATCCTCTTCTTTACTACACCTCAGCAAAACCCTCCCTCAATAAATAAAAAATAATTTAATTTAATTTAAATACACACACACAATAAATTAAACACTCAAAAAGGAGGTCTCTTTCTGTCCTAAGAGTCCTGTCTAAATTCTGGCACTATATGATCATGTCGTGCTTTTAGATTATTAATTACCAAGAACTACCAAGTTTTTACACTGAATCTCTATTTACCAGAACATGGCCTGAAAGTATATTTTTGTTCATTTTGTTTCTGTTTTGGGTCCTATGATGCTTTTTTTTAGGTCAATGTTTTCATCTTTTTTTAAGATTTTATTTTTAAGTAATCTCTACATTCAACAGAGAGCCCAAACTCAAAACCCCAAATTCAAGAGTCATCTGCTCCACCAACTGAGTCAGCCAAGCATTCCACAAAGTCAATGTTTAAATGTAATACTAAAGACAAAGTCCTAAATGTGATACCAAATTTATTTGGACATCAAATTATTTCAAGGTCAGAGTAAAAACATTTGTTCCTTAAAGCTCCAAATTTTATACTTTAGAAAAAAGAATGGGAACAGAAAATATATTAATAATTTGTGCAAATGTAGTCAATATGCATCTACTACTTAAGTAATTTGAAAATTTTTTAACTTTGTGATGAACGTTCAGTCATCGCATTTATCACTTACAACTAGAAAACAACTCTTTAATTTCCAGGCAGAAGAGGCAGTTCAGCACACACTTTTCCAAAACTCAATTCTGATATTTGACGGTTCAACTTTGATATATACCTCCAGTAAATAATTAAAAAAAAAAAAAAAACAAACAGGTTAAAACTGGGCACCTGGGTCAGTTAAGCAACCGACTTCAGCTCAGGTCATGATCTCACAGTTCGTGAGTTCGAGCCCTATGTCGGGTTCTGTGCTGACAGCTGGAGCCTGCTTCAGTTTCTGTGTCTCTGTCTCTCTCTATCCCTCCCCTGCTTGTGCTCGCGCTCTCTCTCTCTCTCTCTCTCTCTCTCTCAAAAATAAACATTTAAAAAAATAATAAAAAACAGATTAAAGCAATGAAAGAAAAGATTTAATTTTCCAAACCGAGATAGGTCTCCATGGAAAGATGGTGGCTATTCCTAAGATTCTCCAAAATAAAAGTATTTTTCAAAGAAACTTTATAAATGTAAAAATTATTAATTTTTAAAATTCTTCTTATAGTCTACAAAAACATAACTAAAATACATACCTTTAAATCACAGCTATGCTATTAAGTTCTAATCTCTAAAATAATTTTCATCAGTCCAAAAACAACAAGAGAATAAGTCTAACTGAAAAAGATTTATTTTGCTGACAGATTATTCTGTGTGGTTCAGCTTCCTTACATCCTCCAACTCACATCCTTCTCACTTCTAACCCACATTAAATAGCAATTTAAACTGCCAAATATTTGAAGATCTATAGATAGCTGGCTCAATAAACTTGTCTCAACATATTTCTATTGTATTGTAAAAATTCCAAAAGTCAATTAAAATAAAAATTGTTAAGTACAGGAAAACTGATTCCATATTTCACGTCAAGTATATACAAGTAAGGAATTAAGATGACCTCCCCTCTTTCATTTGTGTTTAAGAACAAGAATTGAAATTTTATTATGCCTAATTAATCTATTGCTCACACTGCGCTGACACACCAACTCCTCTCTCCAGACTTCATTCCATTCCAAGTTTTAGTCTCTGGGTTTTATCATTTATGACAGTTTACAACTCCCAGTCTTGCTTCAAGAGTGCTCAAATTTTGGAAGCAATTCTGGAAGTAGATTACACAGTTCAGTTTTCTAAAATCAAACCACAGCAAAACTTAACATCCATAACAGAGCCTCTATTTTCCCTTCTATGGAGCTAACAGCAATATATCTCACAATACCCAAGAGCTTTAAACTATTCACAGACATTATCTTGTTAGTCTTTACAACATTTCTATAAGGGAGCAGATAGGTAAAAGCATCAGATAACTTGGAAGCTTCCAATCCTTTTTAAACTCCTCAATCAGTTTCTTAGAGATGTTATTTGATGTACTACTAAAATAAGCAACCTGTAAGATACAAACTGCATCTTAATAATTTAAGAAAGCAACTCAAATGTATTAGCAAAGGGCTTCCTTTCCCTTGTAGGACTCTAACTAAAAGTGGTTTTAATTAATACAGAGGGGGTTTTGTGATCCCCTTTCTCATTCTCACGTGCTAAAACAAATGCAATAAAGCTTCCATCTCCCCAAAGAGAAAGAATTAACCATTTAACCTACCTTATTGGTACAAACCACATCTCAGAATAACTAAACAGTTGATCAAAGAAAAGTTCTCTTTATAAAATACTCCAGCTAATAAATTATAAGGAAATGACAAAATTGAATATCACCATTTTGCAACCGCTAATAAAATGGATCCTGACCAAGAGTCCCCCAAAGCATGGTCTGGGCACCTCTGTGGGTCCCTAAAACTTTTTCAGAGAATCTGCAAAGTCAAAACTATTTACAGTAATACTAAAATGCTACCAAAGTGCCAGGTGGCTCAGTAGGTTAAGCATTCAACTTCGGCTCAGGTCATGATCTAACAGTTCGTGAGTTCAATCAAGCCCCACATCTGGCTCAGTGCTGACAGCTCGGAGCCTGGAGCCTGCTTCAGATTCTGTGTCTCCCTCTCTCTCTGCCCCTCCCCCACTTGTGCTCTCTCTCAAAAATAAATAAACATTAAATTTTTTTTAAATATTAAAATGTTACCTGCTTTTTTCCCCCCTCTCATACACTCTTTGGTGTACATGAAGTTTCCAGAGGCTACCTGATACAAGATATCACAAAAAGTAAATGATAAAGTAGATATGAGAA
The DNA here is from genome assembly GCF_022837055.1 of Prionailurus viverrinus. NCBI lineage: Eukaryota > Metazoa > Chordata > Mammalia > Carnivora > Felidae > Prionailurus > Prionailurus viverrinus. The sequence continues at coordinate 100,180,329 of NC_062567.1, forward strand.
TCCAGCAGTTTTCTTTTAGGCCAGATAATGAAGAGATTTACAAAAATGTAAAACAATGCCACTCTTCTAAGTTTGTTTTGGAAAACAGTTTTCACAAAAATGTTATTCATGTAAACATGGGTAATTGTTATTTTAAAATAAATAACTGATACTTCTAAAATGTCTTAGTTTGGGGACAGTTGGGTGGCTCAGTTGGTTAAACGAGTCCATTCTTGATTTTGGCTCAGAGGGTCATGATCTCACAGTTTGTGAGACAGAGCCATGTGTAGGGCTCCGTCCGCACTGCAGAGCCTGCTTAAAGTTCTCTCTCCCTCTCTCTGCTCCTCCCCTGCACATGTGCATGTGCTCTCTCTCTCAAAATAAACATTTTTTTAAAAATAAAATAGTTTTAATTTCTAATAAAGTAAGCACCAATAGATATGATATTTATACATCAACAGAAACTCTTTAGTCTTTAATAACTTTTAGGAATACAAAGGGGTCCTGGAACTAAAAAGTTTTGGGAGAGCTGATCTAAGCAATTCAATAATAACTGCTAACATCATAAAAAGAGAGATGACCAAACAATTTATTCCTCCTGACCTAAGCACCAAATACCACCTATGAAGTATTCTTGCCCCTGGTCTCCCCAAAATAAACCTGAACATGAACCAGATCAGCTTCTAGTTTAAATCAAAATCTAGAGGCACCTGGTTGGTTCATTGGGTTAAGCGTCCAACTCTTGATTTTGGCTCAAGTCATGATCTCACAGTTCGTGAGTTCAAGCCCCAAGTCAGGCCATTCAACAAAATCCAGACTGCAGTAAACACTATAGGACAAACTTTATTCAATGAATAAACTTATTCAATGAATAAACTGCCAAAGAATAAAAGACAGAGAATATAAAGATTAAAAGAAACACGAGAGACAGAGAAACCAACTACAGTGTATAAACCTTATTTAGGCAAAATATTAAAAACATATATAAGTAATCATGGAAATGCAAACAATTGATATTTGATATTAAAGAATTATTATTTACATGTAATAGTAATATTGTGGCTATCATTAGGGTCTTTATCTTTTATAAACCTACACTATTGACAAATGAAATGATAGAATTCAAGGACTGTCTCAAGATACTGAGGACCAGGGGAAATGAAAATTACTGAACATGGATAGCTATGGATGTCCATTGGGATCATTATATTATTTTTTTTACCTTTGTTCTTTTGATTTTTCTATAATAAAAGTTGTTGTTTTTTAATGTTTCAAGTTAGGAGAAAATTTATTTCCATAGACAAGTTCAATCATTTATTCTTAAACCAAAGAGTATTATAACCAGTGTTTCCCCCTCATTAAGCTACTTGGTAATGTTTCATTTCAGCTTCACAAGGCAGCCCAGAGCAGTCTGTCTTTCGTTATTCCATCACCTCACTTCTGAACACTTTACCTCCAAGAATATTAAAACAAAACAAAAAAACAACTGAGAGAGAACAATTATAAAGAAAGAGATCAGGACAAGTTGAGGACTTCACACTAGAAGAAAATAGTCTCTTCCCAACAGAATACCAACATGTTTACACAGGCACTTATTGTCCATTACGGCCAACAAATGAAGGAAAAGTTCAAAACAGAGCAAGAGAAAGGCAGGAATGAGTGCATTTTGAAATAATTTCACTCCTGTTTTTTCCTATTTCAGACACATTAAAGACTGATTAGTCTTCACATTCTGATTTGAAAAGCTTCAGTCCTAGAGTTGTTCAAAAGCGACCCCTAAAAGTTACTGCCTTTAGTTATATATAGGATAACCCATCCAAAGGAGACTATGCAAAGATTAAGGATAGAACATCACTTATCTTAAATCGAGAGTTTCTTACACAATATTACTAGTTTTTAAAACTAATTTGTATAACAAATTTATGAATTACAAACGCTTCAGAACTTTCCCTGCATGGAAGGAAAAGGAAAACCATAGAGTAAGGCCATGTCTCCTCTTTTCTAACATCATCCACATTTCAAATATCCTATCTTATCATTAGGTCTTACATTCTAATTATTGGTTTGGGAAATACAGTCATCAGACTCTTATTACTTAAGTAACTAAGAAATACATTTAAATATCATCTCTCCATCTAATCATCTAATAGTCATAAGTATGTTTAATTTTTAAGACCTCCGAAAGTAGCAACTCTGTCCTTAATAATCTAACCTGATTGTTGAATAACTGTCATTCAAGTGTTAAAAAAAAAAAAAAAACAGATAATAAATGTAAAAAAATAAGTTGAAACTGTTAAATAAGTTATTCTATACAGGTATAAATATACATATATCTTTGTTTTTAATGATTACTTTTCAATAAAAAAGTCTATTTTTAAACTATGGATGTAGTTTATTAAAAAGTTAACGAATGGTGTTTGTTCGAAATAAGAAAGAAAGCAAATTTTTATTATTTTTCCCTCACTTTAGCAGTGTAAGCAGTTTACACAAAAACAACAAAGGTTTGTTTTTGTTTTTTACTATTTTTAATGTTTATTTATTTTTGAGAGAAAGAGAGCGAGCGAGCAAGGGAGGGGCAAAGACATGAGTACAGAGGATGTGAAGCAGTCTCTGTACTGACAGCAGAGAGCCTGATGCAGGGCTCAAACTCACAAACCAGGAGACCGTGATCTGAGGCGAAATCAGAGGCCTGACTGACTGAGCCACCCAGGTGCCACAAAAACAGCAAAAAGTTTTAAAGAACTGATAGTATGTAACCAAGGTCTAAAAGAAAAATGCAAGGAAAATTACAAAAGGGTTTTTCTGTATGTTTTTAGGACTGTATTCTCATCAAAGATTACTATGAAATCACATAATTTAAACTTAAAAAGTAGTAAGTAATAAGAAAAGAAAATGTGTAACAGATTGGAAAAACTGTCTTTGTTCACAGAGGACATGATCATCTATGTAGAAACCTGAAAAGAACCAAAAACTACAAAAAATGGCAGAAAATATAGCAAGGTTGCAGGCTACATGATTAATATAAAAAACCAGGGGTGCCTGGGTGGCTCATTCAGTTAAGCTTCTAGCTTCGGCTCAGGTCATGATCTCACAGTTCGTGGGTTCAAGCTCCACGTTGGGCTGTGTGTTGACAGCTCACAGCCTGGAGCTTACTTTGGAATTTGTCTCCCTCTCTCTGCCCCTCCCCCGCTCACACTCTATCTTTCAAAAATAAATAAATGTTAAAAAAAAATTTTTTAATCCATCATTTCCCATATGCCAGCAATGAACAAATGGAATTTGAAATTAAAAACACAATACAGGGGCACCTGGGTGGCGCAGTCGGTTAAGCGTCCGACTTCAGCCAGGTCACGATCTCGCGGTCCGTGAGTTCGAGCCCCGCGTCGGGCTCTGGGCTGATGGCTCAGAGCCTGGAGCCTGTTTCCGATTCTGTGTCTCCCTCTCTCTCTGCCCCTCCCCCGTTCATGCTCTGTCTCTCTCTGTCCCAAAATAAATAAACGTTGAAAAAAAAAATTTTTTTTTAAATTAAAAATTTCAGGGTGCCTGGGTGGCTCAGTCAGTTAAGCATCTGACTCTTGATTTCTGCTCAGGTCATATCTCAGGGTTCATGAGACAGAGCCCTGCACAGGGCTCTGCACTGACAGCATGGAGCCTGCCTAGTATTCTCCATCCCTCTCTCTCTGTCCATCCCCTGTTCATGCATGTGTGTGTGTGTGTGTGTGTGTGTGTGTGCGCGCCCGCGCACGCATGCTCATGCATGCTCTCCCTCACTGAATACACTTAAAAATTTTTTAATTAGATTAAAATAAAAATTTCTACTCTGAGAAAGATACTGTCAAGAAAATGTAAAGATAGGGTGCCTAGGTGTTAAGCATCCCACTTAGGCTCAGGACGTCCTCACAGTTCATCCTGTGATGATCTCACAGGTCATGGGCTCGAGCTCCACGTCAGGCTCTGTGCTGATGGCTCAGAGCCTGGAGCTTGCTTCGGATTCTATAACTCCCTCTATCTCTGCCCCTCCCCCGCTCATGCTGTGTCTCTCAAAAAATAAATATTTTTTAAAAAATAAAAAAAGAAAAAAGAGGGGCGCCTGGGTGGCTCAGTTGGTTGAGCATCCGACTTCAGCTCAGGTCACAATCTCCTGGTCTGTGAGTTCGAGCCCCGCGTTGGGCTCTGGGCTGATGGCTCAGAGCCTGAAGCCTACTTCCGATTCTGTGTCTCCCTCTCTCTCTGCCCCTTCCCCATTCATGCTTTGTCTCTGTCTCAAAAATAAATAAATGTTAAAAAAAAAAAAAAGAAAAAAGAAAGAAAAGAAAAGACAAGCTAGACTGGGAGAAAACATTTACAAAAGAAAATATAAAAGACTGTTTTATCTAAAATATACAAACTCTCCAAATGCAGCAATAAAAAAACAACCCAAAAAAACAAGACCTTAACAGACACTTCACCAAACACATACAGACAGCAAATAAGCATATGAAAAGATGCTTATCATATGCCATCAGGAAAAGGCCAATGAAAATAAGACACCACTATAGGGGTGCTTGGGTGACTCGGTCAGTTAAGCATCTGACTCTTTCCGCTCAGGTCATAATCTCACAGTTCGTGGGTTTGAGCTCTGCATGGGCTGTGCGCTGACAGTGGGGAGCCTGCTTGGGATTCTCTTTCCCCTCTCAGTCTCTCTCTCTTCCACTTCCCCACTTGTACCTATGCTCTCCAGCTCTCTCTCTCTTGTGATAAATAAACTTAAAAAACAAAAAATACATAAAAAAAAAAAAAGAGGAGTGCTTGGGTGGCTCAGTCATTAAGTGTCCAACTCTTGGTATCAGCTCAGGTAATGATCTCACGGTTTAATGAGCTCGAGCCCCACATCAGGCATCAGACTCTGCTGACATTGAGAAGCCTGCTTCTCTGTCTCCCTCTCTCTCTGCTGGGCCCCCACCTGTGCAGTCTCTGCCTCTCTGAAAATAATTAAAAAAAAAAAAAAAGAAGATACCAGTACACACCTATCAGAATGGCCAAAATCAGAAACACTGACAATACCTAACAGTGTTAAGGTTACGGAGCAGTTGGAACTCTCATTCATTACCGGTTGAAACACAAAACAGTACAGCCACAATAGAAGACAGTTTAACAGTTTCTTAGAAAACTAAACATATACTGGTGCAGCCACTCTGGAAAACAGTATGGAGGTTCCTCAAAAAAATTAAAAATAGAACTACCCTACGACCCAGCAATTGCACTAGTATTTTATTTATCCAAAGGATATAGGTGTGCTATTTCAAAAGGGCACATGCACCCCAATGTTTATAGCAGCACTATCAACAATAGTCAAAGTATGGAAAGCACCCAAATGTCCATCGATGGATGAATGGATAAAGAAGATGTGGTATATGTATACAATGGTATATTACTCAGCAATCAAAAAGAATGAAATCTTCCCATTTGCAACTACGTGGATGGAACTGGAGGGTATTATGCTAAGTGAAATTAGTCAGAGAAAGACAAAAATCATATGACTTCACTCATATGAGGACTTTAACAGGCAAAACATATGATCATAAGTGAAGGGAAACAAAAATAATATAAAAACAGGGAGGGGGACAAACCATAAGAGACTCTTAAATACAGAGAACAAACGGAGAGTTGCTGGAGGGGTTGTGGGTGGGGGGGGATGGGCTAAATGGGTAAGGGGTATTAAGGAGGACAGTTGTTGGGTGTTATATGTAAGTGGTGAATCGCTAAATTCTACTCCTGAAATCATTATTACGCTATATGTTAACTAACTTGGATGTAAATTTTTAAAAAATTCGTTTAAAAGGGGGTGGGGGGGGAATAAAGTAATACCAGGAAAACTGTGTCTTTCCCTAAGATATTCCAGTGACACACGGTGGAGTTAAATAGAGAATAAAATACAAAATAAATGAATAAACTAAAAAAAAGAAAACTATACATACTCTTACCATTCAATCCATCAATCATGCTCCTTGGTATTTACCTAAGGAAACTGAAAATTTGGGGCACCTGAGTGGGTCAGTTAGTTAAGTGTCGATTTTGGCTCAGGTCATGATCTCACGGTTCGTGAATTCTAGCCCCATGTCAGGCTCTGTGCTGCCCCTCCCCTGCTCATACACTGTCTCTCTCCCTCTCAAAAAATAATAATAAAAATTTTAAAAGTTAATTAAAAAAAGAAACTAAAAATTATGCCCACACAAAAACCTGTACATGAGTATTTATAGCAGCTTTATTTATAATTGCCACAACTTGGAAGCAACCACGATACTCTTTAGTAAGTGAATGGGTAAAGTGTGTTACATCCAGACAATGAAGTATTATTCAACACTAAAAAGAGTTCTGAAAAGATATGGAGGATGCTTAAATGCATATTAAAAGTGAAAGAAGCCAGTGTGAAAAGACTATATACTGTATGATTCCTATTATATGACATTTTGGTAAGGATAAAGCTATGGATAGTAAAAAGATTAATGACTGCCAAGTGTTGGGGGGGAGGGTCTGAATAGATGGGGCACAAATGACTCTTAAGGCAGTAAAACTACTCTGTATGATACTATAACAATGGATACATATCATTACACATTTGTCCAAACTCATAGAAAGTACAACACCAAGAATGAACCATAATGTAAAATACAGACTTGGGGTAATATCGATGTGTCAGTGTAGGTCCATCAATTGTAACAAATATACCAATCCGGCAGAGGATGCTGAATATGGGGGAGCCTATGCATGTGTCGAGAAAGTAGATATACTGGGTATCTCTTTATCTTCTATTCAATTTTGCTGTAAAACTAAAACCAAAATATAATTAAATGGGTATTTAATTTTAAGTTAAAATGCCTATCTTTTTTTTTTAATTTTTTTTTCAACGTTTACAGTATGGATGTGCACATAAACATACAGATAGATGTATCCATGTGGGCATATACATATACACTAAAATATTTGTTGAGAAAACTGGATTTGTTCCAATGCAACTGATACATTAGGAAGTTAAGCATAATACTAATGTTGCATTTGCATTATGTCCAACTGAAAGAAACACTAAGCACAGATAATGCAACAAACAGTGTCCCAGAAACACACAGAATGCACACATCTCAAACATCTGCCAGTTCACTCCTTGTGTTACAAGCCATACCCATCCACATGTGGTGTTACAGTTTCAGTCCAATTTCAGATAACCCTTCCTCCAACACTTCACAAATTGCCACCCTTTTAACACCCACTTCTATAAGCAAACTCAGGTCTGTTTTGAGGTCAAGTGTCATAATCAATGTAGCATTTATGCATTTCTTAATCATTTAACATGTGTAAAATTGTGCTGGTAGTCTTAAGTTTGTATCTTTTTACATGTGACTGAAAACATTTTGAGTGTTATGCCCCTACACTCCATTTTTCTATATGTCCTGTAGTTTTGTGTGATTTTGCATATATGATGAGTTTTAGGAACTTTTATGTTGAGTTATAACTTACACTTATAATTACTGCAGCTCTAATTACCAATTTCCCAATGAAATCAAAGACTATAAAGAAGATTAAAAAAAAAAAAGAAAAATGGGCTTCCCTCACAATTATCTGAAGGTCCTAGTACCTATGAGACACTTTGAAAGACCCAAACGCTTGTCTTGAAGAATGTTTCAGGAAACAGAATACATGAAAAGAAAAAACTATATTGCTGTTTATCTTAAGACAACTTACTTACCTGCCAATCAGCAGGTACATAATAGGGAGAAGTAGTAGTAGAGTCCTTTACCAATGAAGTGATGCCTAAGTATTTTAATATCAAGTAACACAAACATATCCATCCCTAAAGACAGAAAGTATAACGGTAGTTGCCAAGGGATGGGGGAGGGTTGAATGGGGAGTTACTGTTTAACAGGTATAGAGTTTCAGTTTTACAACACAGAAAGAGTTATGGAATGGATAGTGATGATGGTTGCACAATAATATGAATGTATTTAATACCAATGAAAGTACACTTAAAAATGGTTAAGATTTTTGGGGCGCCTGGGTGGCGCAGTCGGTTAAGCGTCCGACTTCAGCCAGGTCACGATCTCGCGGTCCGTGGGTTCGAGCCCCGCGTCAGGCTCTGGGCTGATGGCTCAGAGCCTGGAGCCTGTTTCCGATTCTGTGTCTCCCTCTCTCTCTGCCCCTCCCCCGTTCATGCTCTGTCTCTCTCTGTCCCAAAAATAAATAAACGTTGAAAAAAAAAATTTTTTTTAATAAATAAATAAATACCCCAAATTGAAATGATCTCTTAAAAAAAAAAAAAAAAAAGAACGTGAAACACAGGGGCACCTGGGTGGCTCAGTCGGTGACGTGTCTGACTCTTGGTTTCAGCTCAGGTCATGATCTCATGGTTCCCGGGATTGAGCCCTGTGTGTGGCTCTGAGCTGACAGCACAGAGCTTGCTTGGGATTCTCTCTCTCTCAACCTCTCCCTCTCTCTCTGCCCTTCCACTGCTGTGCTCTCTCTCTCTCAAATTAGATAAATAAACTTAAAAAAAAAAAACTATTTAAAAAAAGATGATCACAGAATAAACGTTTATTATCCAATTTTCACATGCGAGGTTTTGAACTTGGAGCAGTTTCTACCTTTGAGGTATACAATTTTGTTACTTTAAGAAATTAAATATTCTTACAATATCATTCAGACATGGTGCCTAGTATATTTTTAAGTAACTCAAGGAGAACATGATAGATGGCTAAGGCTTGACTCTATACCAGTAGGTGTATGGCTATGAACACAAATGCCTGAGATTTAAACTGAAAGCTCCCTCAGCAATAACCAAATACTTTAAGAATCAATTAGCTAGCTAAGAATGCCTATGGATTTAATATGTGAGAGTAGTAAACAAAAGAGAAAAAGTCATACACTTGGGAATATTTTGATAAGATAGAAAAAAATCTGTTTTAAGAGTGTTAACTAATTATTAAATACATTTAAAAACATAATTATACACTTTCTCTTAAACATGTAAAAATGAAAAATGAGGGGTGCCTGGGTGGCTCAGTCAGTTAAGCATCTGACTTCAGCTCAGGTCATGAACTCACAGTTCCTGGCTTCAAACCCCATGTCGGGCTCTGTGCTGACAGCTCAGAGCCTAGAGCCTGCTTCTGATTCTGTGTCTCCCTCTCTCTGCCCCTCCTCTGCTCATGCACTCTCTCTCTCTCTCTCTAAAACAAATACACATTAAAAAAAAAAAAAAAAAAGAAAGATGAATGAAAGTGAAGTTTAAATTCTATATTAAGTGTTAGAGGTTTTTCTTTTTTTTTTTCTGTTGTCTAGGCTTCTAACAAAATCAGGACAAGAAGCAAGGCAAACACAACATTTTGCACTAACTATATGATATTACCTAAATCTTTAGGGTGCTTTGAATTTCCAAGTAGCTCAAGCTGTCTCTGTTAAAATGTCTATGAAGTTTTTAATTAACAGGAAAAAAATGAATTTTCAACATCCCAATAAGAAATTTCCATTAGACATCAACAATTAGTTATCACTATAACCTATACAGTAGCTGTAATTTATCATTTTAAGAACATTTTTAACACTATTTTGATTTATGTAACAATCCTGTTAGATAATCAGTATCAATTTCATTTGACAGATCAGTAAACCAGTACAGGACATTAAGTACACTCAAACTTCAGAATTACAAGACTCACTCAAGAAAATGTTAAAACTCTGCAGTCTCGGGGGGTAACCCCTCCCTGTTCCCAGACTGAAGTGGATCCCAGAAATCTGCATTTTAAATAAACAATGCAGGTGATACTGGTACAGGTTGTCCCCATCCCCATACCACCCCCCCCCAGCCACATCTTTTAAGACACTGATTTAAGTAACATGACTAAGGTTTTAGGTGGTTTAATACTCCATTTTTACTTTGAATCAAAGTTCCCAAATGTTTAGATAGCAGAGCTTTGCAGATCTCCATGAAAGACATGTAAAATTTTAAATAAATTAGAAATTTTACATTCAGTTAAATTAAATACCTCTTATACTAAACTCCTATACCACAAACAAGTGGTAGTAGGTGTCTAAGTTTTAAGAAACATAAAACCAAGGTGCCTGGGTGGCTCAATTGGTTAAGCATGTGACTCTTAATTTCAGCACATGTCATGATCCCAGGGTAGTGGGATCGAGCCACATGTCAGGCTCCATGCTGAGCATGGAGCCTGCTTAAGATTCTCTCTCCCCACACCTGGGTGCCTCAATCAGTTAAGGGTCCGATTTCAGCTCAGATCATGATCTCACAGTTCATGGGTTTGAGCCCCTCAAGGGGATCTGTGCTGACAGCTGGGAGCCTGGAGCCTGCTACCTAGGATTCTGTGTCTCTCTCTCTCTCTCTCTCTCCCTCCCTCCCTCCCTCCCTCCCTCCCTCCCTCTCTCTCTCTCTCTCTCTCTCTCTCTCTCTCTTTCTGCCCCTCCCTGGTTCGCACTCTCTCTCTCAAAAATAAAAATAAACATTAAAAAAAATATTTTAATTAAAAAAAAAAAAAGATTCTCAATCTCTTCCTCTGCCCCTCTCCCCCACTCACTCTCGCTCTCTCTAAAATAAAAATAAAAAAAAAATAAAAATAAAAATACGGGGTGCCTGGGTGGCTCAGTCAGTTAAGTGTCTAGCTCCTGGTTTCAGATTAGGTCATGATCTCACAGTTTGTGACTTCAAACTCCATGTGGAGCTCTGCACTGACAGAGTGGAGTCTGCTTGGGATTCTCTCCCTCCCTCTCTCTCTGCCTCTCCCCTGCTCATGCTCTCTCTCCCAAAATAAATAAATAAACAATAAAAAAATTTAATAAAATAAATTTAAATAATACCCAGGCTTTTAACAACAACAAAAAAACAAAAAACTGAGAAAATGCTACAATTATTTCACGTTCTCTGTGAAATGCAGGAAAAGCTGACACTGAATTATTTGACTCTGCTGCATTTTATACGGTGGGAAGATAAAACTTAGGTTCCATGGGTTCTAAATACATAATGAAAAATTAAGATGAAAACATAAAAGCACTCAGAGCACAATTTTGTGAATATACCAAAAATCCATTGAACTGAATATCTTAAAGGATTAATTCTATGGTATATGAATTTTATCTTACTTTTTAAAAAGAAAAAAAGCACTCAGAAGATTTCAAACTCCTATATTTGCCAATCATTTCAAACTTCTAAGACATGTATTAGTATTACTATTAAATAGCATAATTATTTTCTGGCCTATATCACAGGTGGTAAAAACCAATGTAGAAATAATAAAGAACATAAATAAAGCCACCAACTTGATAGCGATTTTAAATAAGAATTCTGATGCCACTGTTCCTGTTTATTTGCTGCCAATTTTTCCCAATAAGGTCCCACCTTATCTGCCTGTCATTATAGGGCTATTCTCAAATTTCTTAGTAATATAAATGACTAATTTTACATTTTACTCCTAAAATAATCTTAAACTAGGTATATAGTATATAATACACTGAAATATAAAACAGTTATTAAGCACAAGGCTTTAAAAGCAGACTATCTCTACTCTGCTTCTTACCGTGTAGGTAACTTCAGGCAAGTAAGTAACTTACTCTCTCTGCCCCATTTTCCCAAAGGGCTGTAGTGAGAATTAAATGCACCAACACATGTACAGTGCTCAGAACAGTGCTTAGCACTTAATAAGCACACCATAAATGTCTTCTACTTAGTTACATAATTATTTTTATGGAAAAAGACCTCTCAGCTTAGACAACTCATTATAAATCCTGATAATATTCCATTTTCAATTTACCTTACCAATGAGTTCACATTTAGGAAAACTGGGCTTAATATCTAAGTAGCCTTGGTGTTTATGCTATATCTACCCTATTCACAAGCCCAATTTTCTCCAACCCTGAGTCATTATTAGTTCCTCTTCTGACTCATCACATAGAAAGGTAGACAGTCTGGTATATAATGGGCATACCAAAGGCATTTCTTAATCTACCTGGATTCACATGGTTTACTAGGTCGAACTTGTCCCATATAATGTTCAACAAATACGCTGAATAATTATGACTTAAAATTGTGCTCACTTAAAAATGCTTTCTATTTATTAAATGCTCCTTCAAACTATGGAGTAGGTGTTTTAACTCCATCTTGACAGAAAAACAACATATCACTTATGTAAAAACAAAGATTCATATTTTCTGATCTAGCCAAAAATAGATTGTGCTGATGGCCTGGTGTTCAAAATTTTGCCAAGTAAACTATAGAGGGTCAGAAGCAATCTCTGAGCCTACAAATTTGACCTTAATTTCTAATCAGTTCCTTTTACTCTTTTCTCCATTCAGAGGTTTAAATTATTTAAGATAACCTCTAATAAAAAGTTATAGAAAAAATAAAAAGTTATAGGAAAACAAGCTACATATTGCAAAATTGGCTAATTCTTAAAAATTAATTCTTTTAATATTTTATTAATTAAAAATGAATTCTTAAAAATCTCGCTCTCCCAAGATGCGCACGCACACACACATACACGCACACTGAAAATACTGCTCTACCACTTATTCACTTTCCATGTGATCCTGAGTCATTTAAGTTCTTCAAGCCTCCATTTTCTCCTCTGGAAATGAGGATATAAAGAGAAACAGTAACTACCACATGGGATTGCTGTGAGTATTAATTAAAACAACATAAAGTACTGTAGCCAACCACTATGAAAATAGTAAGTTTCAATACGTGTTAACTTTGTATTTAAATCAAAATTTCAGTATCATTTGACCTTACCTATTGAAATATTTTATTAACCACCTCCGTTAACCCACTCATGCAAACCTATTCAATGGCAATAACTTCACAAGCACTCTGAAAACAGGGGTGGTACTGCCTAGGAACCCTTCCTCAACTATCCCCGTCTTCCTTAGGTTAGGTACCCTGCTCAGCCTGCATTAAACACTGTACTTACCACAGTTCCCTATATTACTTGAGAGGCCCTGTGGGCAAGGCCTGTGTCCTATTCATTTCTGTATCCCCAGACTGCAGCCCAATAGTTCTTAACCCTGACTCACAGTAGAATCACATGAGAAGCTTATCAAAATATTGATGCCTGGGATCCATCCCAGACCCATTAAATCAAAAGGGGCTCAGGGAGGGAGAGGGCAAGTATTCTGCATGAGGAGCATTTTTTTAAGATCCTCACATGATATTAATGCACTTCCACAATTAAGAACCACTACACTCAGATTTAAAACACCGTAAGTATGTATACACGTATGTGTGAATGGATGTATAAATATATAGGTACAGAAATGTAAGTCTCAGCCCAAGAGCCTCATTACCAGTAGCTTCTCTCAGCCCCAATCACCTCTTCCCCCTCAACACAAAACTTTTTTTTTTTTTTCAGATTTTTAAGTGATCTCCATACCCCAATGTGGGGCTCTAACTCACAGCCCTGAGATCAAGAGTCACATGCTCCACTGACTAAGCCAGTCAGGCACCCCTACACATAAAATATTTCTAATAAACAATTTGCTGTGTTAAGATGGCTTTTCAATTGTTAACTCAGTACTTAAGTTTTTTCATATAATTATGCCTTATCCTTCTTCCAGGATTATAGCCCTGCTCCTTGAGAATATACACTGCCTTACTCTTCTTGTTTTTTTTCCACAGCCCTTACCATACTGCCTGAACACAGACATGTAATAAAGATCTGACTGATCTAATAAACATACCAAAATTACTGGCAAGAACAGCCAAATTATCCAATTTGAGCTATTCCCCCAAAAAAGTAGACAAAGTAAAAATTTAGGGAAAAAAAAACATTTTTTTAATCTCTAACTTAGTAATCAAGAACAACTAAAGTTTGTCTCACTAATAAGCATCTGTATATTTGCACTTTTTATTACAGTCATCACAAGTACTATCCCACCCAGCTTCCCATCCCCATCCATCACATCTAGTTTGAGACCTGCATCCTTGCTAATATTATCTTGTTGCTGTTTGTGATATCTTTAGCTGTTGTCAGGTAGCCTTTACAACAAATTTTATAATATTCTGTAATTAGTAAGATAAGTTAATGAAAGTCACAGTGAATGTGTCAAACAGATGTTTAATAAATACTTCCTGATGGAACTTAATGTTTATCAACCACAAAAAACGGCTTTTGCATGTGAATTATATGCTACTTTCCTAACAGAAACTTGGTTGAGAATACTGTCTGAAAATAAGAGAGTCTTTCTCAACATCACATATAATACAAGTCTATTTTTGAATGTTGACAGATTAATAATTTTCTGATTTTCTGATATTTACACACCTGAAAACTTTATAAAATATGATATGACTTCTTAAACCAACAGTGCTACATTACACAAGAAACTCCATACCAGCTGACATTCTCAGTGTTGAAACTAGTAGGAGAAATGAATGGCACACAATTCTAAAAATACAACCTGAAGAATATAAAGATGGCCCATCTTTAAAGTTCTGTGTCATATATTTACCACTATTAAAATAATCTGAACGACTTAAGCTGTTTTTACGAAAATACGAGGAGGCACTCAACAAGTATGCCTGCTAATTAGGTACTGCGTTAAAACATTACCATGTTTTGTTGCGTCCTACAGCAACAGATAGAGCCATAGTTACCACAAGAAGAAAGCAGTCCTCAACTCTCTATTCAATAAAAAAGGTTCAAATTCCACAGACAAAAAAAAAAATGGTACCCTGGGTTGTTTGTTTTTAAGGAAGATTAAATTTAGGAGTTGCCAACACCCAAACGAAAAACATTCCAGAGTATTAGACTCAATTGTAGTGGGGAGTGATCTACATTCTCAGCACTATGTTCCCTAACCCAAAGCAGGAGCATTAACAATGGATGTTTCTTAGGATCTCGCATGATACACCACACTTATTTCCCCCGGTAAACATGATGCTTGTTAAAAACAAAACAAAAAAGGTACTGGAGAAGTAACAATTCTAGTACAAGCAGCCTGACAAAAAATAAAATTTAACATCTGCCAAGATATTTCCCAAAATAAGACCCCTGTCAGATGAACAATGAGGAAAAGACTGAAAATGACTAATTCTTTTATTTGGACCATCAGCTACTTTTAAAAATAAAGTTGAGGAATGTAGCTTTTCCAGAGCCCTGTCTTTAGTTTCTCCTTAATCTTCATATTTTTAACAACAACAACAACCAAAAAAGAAAAAAACCCTAGAAATTTGATTACCACTCTCATGAATTCCTTTTAAAGCAATTTAATGAATAACAGATCTTTTGTGCAAGTAGCAAACCACAGAGGACAGTTTTGCTGGCTGATAAAATCTCGCTGAAACATGCATATAAAAATATACCCTTCAAAGACAAACTGTGATTTTCCAGGTATGGAAATCACATTAACACTTAAAAAGTTGGGTATGTTTGACATATACCCTAGCTTACTCTGAATGTTTTTATTTGAACCACAACTGAAGTTAGCATATTCTTATTAATTATTAACTAGGTATCAAAGTTGAATACATTACAAGGCCACGAGTAAAAAAAAAAAAAAATTTTTTTTTTAAGAGTAAAACCTAATGAGCCAATGGGAAAATGATACAACTTCTTTGGGTGAAACAAGGTTGTGGAATCACTTCCCAAAACTCGTGCACTTCTATTCAAGTAACCAAAATTTGCTTAGAAAAAAATTTTTTGAGGGTAGAGATAGGTGCGGTTACACACTAAGTAAAAATGTTTCACCACTCATTCTAATAGAAAGACGTTGCTGCCTGCAGGAATGTTGAGACTGCTCAAAAATACAAAACAAAAACAAAAACCCTACCACAAATGTTTTCCAGAATACGCAGAGCCAAATACTTAAATACACGGAAAGATCGTCTTAGCAAAAAGAACTGTGGGTTGCTACAGCATTCCTATTGTCCTAAATACCACTCAGAATAAACTGTACGCGCGCGGGCGCGCGCGCGTGTGTGTGTGTGAGTGATGGGGAGCGCTCTTCCCAAAAGCTAGCTTAGATATGAAACAGTGCATACACTCATTCAGATACACTCATCTTGGATACACTGAAAGATAAAGCTGTCTCGCATAGTGCTAAGGCCACGTTTCTTTACAGGTGCTATTAAACACTGTCAAGAGAAAAGAGATAAACAATCTGATAACTTCCGAGGGGCACGTGGGAAACTAAACAGCGTATGTCGTCATCACCATTAATCAATTTTTCTAACTGATGAAGCAGAAACAAACAACCCTAAGCGGGCAAGTCCTGGAACCACCAGTAGTCTTTCCACCAATGTAAAGAAGGATCCTGAATCGGAGACCTCAGCCAGGAAGCCTGAAAAGCACGTGTCCTACTTTGCGTTTGGGGAACTTCCCAGGAAGCATTTGCTCACAGTAAAACTCCATCACCCTCGGCCTGCATAACTCAGCGAAAGGATAAAAGTACGAGCTGGAGTGGGGAACCTCTGCGCCCCGGGGCCCCGGGAAGCTCCCTCCGTGGCCCCCCGCCCGCTCACCTCTGCCGCGGGGATGTTGACCACGCCGGTGGAGCGACGCTTCTCGCGCAGCTTTCTCTTCTCGATCTGCCCCTTGCCCTTCCTGGCACTGGGCCCCGAGCTCTTGCCCTTGTCCTGGGCGCCGTCCCGCTCCTCGTCGTCGCCCCGGGCCGGCGGTGCCCCCGAGGCGGAGACCGCGGCCGCGGCGGTGGGAGGCGGCTCGTCCTCGGGCCGCCGGGGGCCGGGGGCGGAGCGGGGCAGCGCCGCGGGGCCCACGGCGCAGTTCACGCCCCCGGAGCCGGGGGCGGCAGGTGCGGCCGCGCCGCCCGGGAGGTTGTTGTTGAGCTCGTTGGCCGCGGCGGCGGCCGAGGTGCCCAAAGCCCCCGCCGGGGGCTTCCCGCTCGCGTCACTGCTGCCCCCGCCCGGGGCGGCCGGGCCCGGGGGGTTCTGCTTGGCGCGCATCTTCTCGCGCTTCGCCTTCCACTCCTCCAGGAAGTCGGTGGTGCTGCCGCCGCTGCCGCCGGTCCGGTAGCCACCGGTCGCCATATTCCCAGCGGGGCCGGCCGGGCTCTCACCTCAGGCCGCCCGGCCCGGCTCCGGCCGCCGCCGCCTCTGCCCTCCCGCGGCCCGGAGGATGCGAGGGAACGACCCCCGGGCGCGGGGGCGGCCGCGGCTCCCCCAGCGGCCGGCGGGTCTGGGGGGAAACACAAAAGGGGGCGGGGAAGGGAAGCGTTAAGGTCCTCGCCTGGCCTGAGGGGCTGCCCCCGCGACCCGTCTCGGAGCCCCCCGCCCCCGCAGAGCGCGGCGACCAGTCCCCGGCGGCAAGTGGCTGCAGAGTCCCCACCCAGCAAAGTTTCTCCGACGCACCTACACGGCGGGCCCGGCGATCGCCGCCCCTCGAGGGGAGGAGAAAGGGACTGTCCCCACCCCCGGCCCGCCCGCCCCATCCCCACCGGGGTCTGCGCCTGCGGCGGTAAGGGGACCGGGGCCAGACCCCGCCACCTGTCGGCTCGCCGCCTCTCCTGCCCCTCGCTGCGGCCACCGTCGGCCCAAGGTCCCCGCCACCAACACCTTCAAGCCTGGGCGAGGCGCGAAGCCCCTGGGCGGCTCGCAGAGGAGGCTGGACGCGCACACACACCAGTTGTCCAGCCGCTTCGGGAGGACGGGCGCGCGGGTCGAGCGCGGGCAGCCCCTTACCTGGGGGGAGTTTGGGGGGGACGAGGCGCGGGTCTGGGAGTCGGCGCCCAGGTGAGCCGACGCGGCGGCGCGGAAGGAGCTGCGGCCAACTCGCGGCCGGAGCTCGCGACTCTCCCCGGCCAGGAGGGAGGGAAAGAGGGAGGGAGCGAGGGGCGGGAGGGGAGCCGAGCGGCGCCGAAGCGCGGGCGGAAAGGGCCGAGACGGCGCGCGAGGGGCGCGGCGCGCAGTGAGGGGCGGGGGGGGGGGGGGGGTCGTGCCCGCCGACGCCCCGCCCCCGTCGCTCAGGTGCGCGCCGCCTGGTCCAGCCCGCCGCTGCAGCCCGCCCCGCGCCCGCCTGTCCGACCGCACATTCCTGGGCTCGCGGCCCCGCGGCGGCTCCGACTCCGGGCGGGACGGCCCTCCACGCCCTTCACCCCGGTCCTCTTCTCCGCCTCCCCGTCTCCCACCACTCTTCCTTTTAAGTACAAGACATATTCTTCGAGGGAAAATCTCGAAGGCTGCTGGCCGAGGGGGAAAATGCAGTCAACTTGTGATGATTCAGGCCTGACTAGCCAGGATGGGAAAAGAGTCGCGCGTCACTTTTCCTGGTCGCTGCCCGCTTTTCAGATGTACCAGGGTGGCAGGCAGAAGAGCAGTAAAAAAAAAAAAGAAACAAACCCAAACATTTCCTTCTGAGAAAAGTCTGTGGTCTCTGGGTGAAAGGGTCGGCTGAAAGAAAGAGGGGCTTACATTATCAGTGAATTATCAATTATCTTAGGCTTGCCGGAGAAAACTTAAAACTCATTTAGCCAGTGTATTGCATTGGCATCCCATTCCTATTTGGAATTCTCCTTTTAGCCCTGTCTCTACACCTCTTTACAGAGCGTGAATTTAGCAGCAAAGCTCCCTACCCAGTTATGAAAGCTGCGTTGATGCTGATTTCATGTGGGCTGGTGCCGTGATTGACTCTTACTTCTCTGTTCTCTTAACATACCAGGCAGTGTATCTTATCCTCAGATGCAAGTCATTTAACATTTCTGGATCAGGGCTGCGTGGACTGCCACTGTCCCACACCTGAAGGGACAGACCTCACTACATACAAGTGGTGTCAGGGCACATCATTGTCCTGGGCTACAAATGCCAGGTCACCATTTTGTAAAAAAAAAAAAAAAAAAAAAAAAAAAGTAGGCGAGCCCTGAGTCACACTCTTACCTAACATAAATCTTTATTCCTACTTAGTATTCCTGTTTTGCCCAGGTGGCACATGGTGGGTGGGCAATCAGTGCGTGCCTGCCACAAAAATAAGATGGGGAGACAGTGATTCACATGCTATTTATTTCTCAGAGGGAAAGTCACAGAGTTCTGGTCTTTGGTCTGGCTTTTGGGGTGAAACGTGCATAACAGTGAGAGGGCTCTGGAAAAAAAAATTCTTAGAAAATCAAAGGCCTTCCTTGGGAATTGGTTTAAAAGGCTGAGCCTTAGCTGGTAACAACCTGGGTTTGCCACCTGAAATCCCTCCTTTACAGAGTCACTACAGTATTTTGTTTTCTGGGTTTTAAGGGGGTAGAAGGAGAGTTGGGCATTAAGCAGATTCACATTAATATACTTTGTAACTTACCAAAGGATTTTCACCTGGAAGGGCTGCTGGATATAGCAGAAAGAGGATACAGTGTGCCTGAACATAAATACATAAGTAGCTGAGAGAGCTTGGATGTGGTGTTTGAATTCTCTGAAACTCCACTTTCTTTACTACAAAATCAGCAACAACAGCATAAATTTTTAAGCTGTTATAAGACTTGACACTATGTACTTGGTTCAAGGAAGGCATTCAGTAAATATAATCCCTTTTATTAGTAAACGGATATCAAGTAGTCTTTGGTCTCTAAAAAGTGGGGGGGGGTGGGGTTGAGGGGAGAAGGCAGGCAGAAAGATGACGTACTGAATACACAATATTCATTTGAAAATGAGACATAGAATGAACTAGAACAACACTTACCACTGCACTCTCAGACTAGTTCTCTTAGTATTAATAGGCTCTGAGTCAGGAATTGGATACTCCTGACTCCTGTGGCTTTGGGCAAGTTGCTTAACTTTTGTGCCTCTGTTTACTTACATATAAAATGGGGATAATGATACTTCCTACATTGTGAGAGTGTTGTGAAGGTATCTGAGATCCTTGGATAAAAGGTAGTATATGAGTACCAGAGTAGTTATTATTAGTCTATAAAGTGCCCTAGGAACCATGGATGAAAGAGATTATTGAGGTACAAAGCACTGTGTATTATTATTGTTATCATTTATTATACCTTTTGTCTTTACCTTACCATTCTCACTTCCAAAGATGTATTTTACAGCCAGACTGCTTCCAGCCTTGCATCAAGATATTTAGCTGAGTCAGTCCTAAATTGCAAAATGTTTGCATATCATCAATCTTTATGTTTAGCATTCTGATGAAATAATCCTCAAAGACTCAGAGCTTGGTTTCTCAACCATGGCACTATTGACATTTAAGAATAGATCATTCTTTAGGGTTTGTCCTGTCCATTGTAGGATGTTTAGCAGCATTCTTGGCTTGCATCCACTAGATACCAATAGTTGGCCCTCACCCCCAGTTGTGACTTTGCCAAATGTTCCCTGCAGGGAAAAATCTTCCCCAGTTGAGAATTTCTGAGCTGGCTCTAAAATAACTAATTTTGGTGATACACTTGCCCTTAAATAATAAAGGGAAATATGATGATACTAACAAATAAAAAAATTCATATTAATAGGTCAGAATGAAACTTACTCTAAATGTTAAGTCTTACTTAATGTTTTTCAGAGAGTGGATTAGCTATGGTGTGAAATAGCCTTTTTATATGTGTTGAAATAATTAATAGAATATTGAGCCGTTATGCCTTCAAAGCAAATATTTCTGGAACATATGCAATTCATCCTCTAAAATCAAAATATTACATGTACATAGTCTTTAAATGTAAATACTTTAGTTCTGTAAGAATTATAACAAAAGGCAGCAATCCCCTACTTAGCCTTCCCACTACCAAAATCCTACCCAAAATTTTGAATTCTTATATCTCTTTCTGCTAATATGAATCTTCATATTTATTTTTAATGTGTTTATTTTGAGAGAGAGAGAGAGAGAGAGAGAGAGAGAGAGAGAGAGTGTGTGTGTGTGTGTGTGTGTGTGTATGGGGGGGGTGGTGCAAGAGAGAGGGAGAGAGAATCCCAAGCAGGCTCAGCAACGTCAGCACAGAACCCAAAGCTGGGCTCGATCCCACAAACTATGAGATCATTACTGGAGCTGAAATTAAGAGTCAAACTCTCAACCCAGGGGCCCTTCATATTTATTTTAATGCCTTTATCAGTTATTCTACTTCTTGATTTCTTCATTTTTAGACACACTTTGTTGACTTTCTAATACAGAAAAAGAAAATTTAACCCTCTTATACTAACTACACATACACTTTTCTTACTCCTAAACCCCTGATATATTTATATCATAATTTTATTAAACATTTAATGTTTATTTTTAATGTTTATTAATGTTATAAACATTAAATGTCTATTTAATAAAATAAATGTTAATGCACCACTAAGGCATGCAGTGTACTAAGATTGCATTTTTTAAGAACTTTTTTCTTGTTACACAATTGTTTCTCTTTCCTTCTCAGTTAAAACTTGGCATTTTAAAAATCATTGCATCATATTCTATATACCAGTCACAAATTGAAACCTAGACTTTCCTCCTCTTGGTGCAATTAGTCACATCAGGTACTCTATCAGTTCTATTTCTCTTTTTCTTGGTGATGTCTCTCCTGGAGATCTCCATCCCCTGCTGTGGTCTGGACTGATTTTAAGACTCATGGCTCTGTGATCATCCTAGGATTATGTTTCCCTAACATCCTGGGGATCATTTCCTATGCAGATCTCTTGTTTCCTGAATCCCATATTGTCCTCTCTCCTTTTTTTCCCATCATTTTAGTAGAGTACATCTTCAATATATTCTGGAGACAGGATTACACATTCTTGGAGGCCTTGTGTGTTGGAAACATTTTTATGTTTCCACTCAATTGTTTGGTGGGACATGGAATTCTAGGTTAGAGATCACTTTCCTTCATAATTTTAAAGGTATCACTGTTATTGTCTTCTAGTTTCCAGAGTTGATGTTGAAAAAACCAATGGCATTCTGATTCCTTTGTATTTTCTCTCTGGAAGTTTCTGGAACTTCTTACCCAGTTCTTCTGGAATATCTTGAAGATTTGCCCTGATTTAGTCTTTTTTCATTATTATATAAGGGACTCAGTGGGCCCTTTCAGTCTGCCATCTGCCCTATAGTTGGGAAATTTCTTTGTCCTATACCTTTGGTGATTCTTCAGTTTTCTCTGTTCTCTCTCGAACTTCTATTAAATAGATGTTGGACTTCTAAACATTCTCTAATAAGTGTTTAATCTTTTTCTCTCCCAGTTTCCATCTCTTTTGCATGTTATTCTACTTTCCGTAAAATTTCCTCCACCTTGTATGTCAACCTTTCTACGAATTTTGTTTCTGCCACCTTTTTTTTTTTTTTGTAAGATATGTTTCTTATTCTCTAAATGTTCTTTTTCCATATCAGCCTATTCTTGGGTCATAGATTCACCATCTTTTCTCTCCCTAAGGAAATCTCTTTAACTTTTCTTCTGCTGGTCCTGCAATGGGCCTCTTATCTAGACGTTCCTTTTTTTTCTTTTTGATTGTTTTAGTCTTCATCTTTTGTGTTAGAGGATTTCCTCATCTGTCCATTGTTCATTCATATTGAAGACAGAAGTACTGAAAAGCTGACTGGATGTTCTTTTGTGACAAGGCAGAGCTTGTTGACTGACGGTCCTCATTTAGAAGGCTGATGTTTGGACCCAGGCATTCTTTGGAGACATGTATCAAATGTCAGCATCTATGGGGCTTTTCTCCTGCCAGATCAGTTTCCCTGAGAGAAACTGCTTTTCCGCCTGTGTTACCAGTTGTCAGCCATTTCCAGCGCCAAGTAGGGAGAGAAGACTGGGAAGTCTCATTACTCAATATGCAGGGTTTGCCCCATACCTATGTTCAGTATTCCTGGTGGACTCAAGTTCAGTACCTTCGTGATTCAACTACTGCAAAGCGTGAACTTCCAGTCCTCTGCCAGGATCAGCAGAGACAGACAGCCTCCTTGCTACTGGGCCTTACAGAAGGGGCTTAAGGATCTAACTGTTCCTTATGTGGATTTTCAACTAATTCTTCTCTTTTCACCACCTTCTTTTGCTTTCAGAAGTACACGCATCTGCCTCCAACTTCTGAGCTTTCTTCCAGACAAAAAGGATTACTTCTTGTTGGCTTTGTCTCTTGTGGGTGGTTAAAGTCTCACCTTGCTCTGCTCTACTAATGTCTGTTTTCCAGATTCCATCTTCCCACATTTTGTTCTCATCTCCCATCCTTTTTCTTGTGACTGATTTATTACTTTACTTTTGTCTTAGTGAAATTACTTGAGGGAATAGAAGTAAACATATGTGTTCAGCCTGTTATGTTTAACAGGAAGCCTAATCTATCCATTTTGCAGATTTCCAGGTACTTTGAAATCTAATCTGTGATGAGGCCAGATAGAGACCTCTACATTTCCTTATTGAATTACATCATAAATCCCTATTGACTGACACTATTAGAAAGAATTCTATGAGATGTATTGTATATTCTGTAGACTGTTTATGAAGATGTGGCCCATTATATTACATAGTGTTCCTATTATTAAAAAAAACTAGGAAAAATGTCTGACATTATGAAAATAGTTTTATGGTTTTATAATGGCATTGTACAGTGACAGACAGTAGCTACACTTGTAGTGAGCACAGCATAAAATATAAAGTTGTTGAATCATTACATTGTACACCTGAAACTAATGTAACATCATGCATCAACTACACTTCAATAAATAAATTAAAATTTTACATAAAATAAAATAAAATAAAATAAAATGATGGTATCAGACAGAGCCTTTCACACTGCAGTCATGACCCCTTGGTGGGCCATGATTGAGTTAGTGGGCTGTTAGAATTTTTAAAAAAGAAAGAAAAAGAAAAATATTAGAGAAAAGCCCTCCTTATAAAGGTGCATGTTGTCTGGTGACCTGTTGGATTCGGTTTGTGTACGTGAGGGCACTGTCAGGGTGTGATGTTCATTCCGTGTGGTTGGCTGAGTCAAATAAGCATGAAAACCAACATTATAAAAAGGTATGTAAAGACATAGAGTAGGAAAAAATAAATAAGCAAAAAATAAATGAATAAGGATATGGAGTAGGTTTACATAACCAAATGCACATTATAATTCCTTTCTGTGGAAGAAAAAAAGGAATAGTTGCATATTCCTTTTGTTACTGGCTTTGTGGGTTTCTTTGTTTTTTTTTAACCATCGCAAAACTGTGTCATGTAGCTAGTGAGTTTTCCCTTTTTCAATTGACTGCTGGTAATCTTAGGCCAGACTTGTGGCCTCCCCAGGAAAGATCTAGGTTTTGTGGTACCTGAAGCTTATATAACTTAGGGAACCTTCTCTAAGAAAAAGAACTGGTCCTTGGCCTTAGCACCATCTTCTTGGAAACCCCCATGCCATGAGAGCCAAGTGGAGGAAGAAGTGAATGCGCAGGCCTAAGGGTAAAAGAAGAAAGAGGAGGGACACCTGCGTGGCTCAGTTGGCTAAGCGTCGAACTTCAGCTCAGATTATGATCTCATGGCTGTTGGGTTCAAGCCCCGCGTCAGGTTCTGTGCTGACAGCTCAGAGCCTGGAGCCTGCTTCGGATTCTGTGTGTGTGTCTCTCTCTCTGCCCCCCCCTGCTCGCTCGCTCTCTCTCTCTCTCAAAAATAAATAAACATTTTAAAAATGTAGAATAACATTTAAGAAAAAGAAGAAACTTGAGGCAGAGGTCCAAGTAAACCCCTAGCTTGTGTACCCATGGAGCCACAGCAGCAGAAATGAGGAAAGCCGGAGTTCAGGAAGACTGGTACCAATTGTTGGACTGCAGGCCTACTCTCTACAGCTTGGTTGAACGGATCTACATCCATCACCATCTGACTGAAAGACCACCCGTAAGAGACCCACCTTGCTCATACCAAAACCTTCCCTTTTGGTCCTTTGCCCTGGACTTGTGACTTTTGGGACTAATTTTGTTTTCATTTGTGGCTGAATGTAACGTGTACAATAAAGAAACTGGTGTTTCATCTGAAGAAAAAAGAATGAGTGAGAAAACATTTAGGATAAGCAAGAAATTTTTAAAAATTATAAGTTTTAACAAATTGAAAAATGCCATAAACATGGCAAAAATCCAGAAAAACAACTTAAATTATTCATTAATTTACTCTGACACATTTCTATAATACTATTTTGTCTGCATTTTTTAAATGTTTATTTATTTGAGAGAGAGAAGAGCCAGGGAAGGGCAGAGAGAGAGAGAGAGAGAGAGAGAGAGAGAGAGAGAATCCTAAGCAGACTCTGTGCTGTGACAGTGCAGGACTGGATCTCACGAACAGTGAGATCATGAACCTGAACCTGAGCTGAAATCAAGAGTCAGATGCTTAGCCAACTGAACCACTCACGTGCCCCTTGTCTGCATTTTTATAATTGGTTTTATTATTCTTTACTGATGCCTAAAATAGGTGACTTCACACATAGATGTACCTTCTATTTGCAGTACAAATATATAGACTAGTGTACCACAGACACCGGAACCCTGATATTTCATATTATTCCCATCAAAAGGAAAATAATGTACTAGGAATTTTTATCTTTATAGCTCGTCTTACAGACTATACTCCTGATAGGAAAGAGCTTCTGTTTTGACCAGACTTGCCAGAGCCTAGAAGGAGCAACTTCCTTGTCATGGTCAGCGGCCAACTTCCCAGGCACTCTGACTCCCTGAGGATCTTAGCTGCTGGCTGACTGTCTTCTCCTATTTATGTCAGTTCTTAGTGATAACATGCAAAGATAATCTGTCCAGTCTCCTGGCACCTCAGATACTTGACTTCACTTCCAATCATTTCCTCTCTACCCCTCTTTAGTCAGACATCTCCCATGTCAGTCTCTTGACTTTGTCATCACCGGCTAGTACACCTCCAGAGTCTCAGTTGAAACATCCCATTTTCTGACCATTACCTCCTACTCCTCCGGCATGCTTGCTCTGGTACCCCCACTCCAACCATTTTTTGTTCTACCGACCTTACCAATTTTTCATTGTCACGTTTTTTCATGTCCTAACTTCCTTACTCAGCTTACATTTCTAACATGTATTGTTATTAGCCTCCTCTGTGCCCACACCTGCTCAGCTAAATCAGGTTAATTAAAAACAGCAAGGGGGCACCTAGGTGGCTCAGTCACTCGAGCCTCTGACTTTGGTTCACGTCATGATCTCATGGTTCCTGAGTTAGAACCCCGCGTCGGGCTCTTTGCCGTCAGCACAGAGACTGCTTCGGATCCTTTGTCCCCATTTCTCTCTGCCCTCCCCTGCTCATGCTCTTTCTCTCAAAAATAAATTAAAAAAAAGTTGTAGGGCATGCTTTCTAACTCTACTTTAAAGGAATGACTATGTAGTCAGACAAATATCATAGGACTTCATTCATACGTGGAATTTAAGATACAAAACAGATGAACATAAGGGAAGGGAGGCAAAAATAATATAAAAACAGGGAGGGGGACCAAACATTAGAGACTCTTTAATACAGAGAACCAAACTGAGGGTTGCTGGAGGGGCTTTGGGGGGGGAATGGGCTAAATGGGCAAGGGACATTAAGGAGGGCACTTGTTGGGATGAGCACTGGGTGTTATATGTAGGGGATGAATCACTGGATTCTACTCCTGAAATCATATTGCACTATATGCTAACTAACTCGGATGTAAAATACATACATACATACTTACATACATACATGCATGGCTATAGTCTCAACTGGACAGTCCATACTGTCTGGCAATCTGGCAATCCTGCAGTCCTAACAAATGTGCTCTTCTGTTCTCCAAAATGACTTCTTCACCTCAGTCCCTCAAACCTCCAATACTTCTTCATCCCACGCTTACTCTCCGTTGATGAACTTGCCATCATACTCATTGACTAAAGTAAAACTGATCAGAGTGGAGCCCCTCATCCTCCTAAGACAGCTCTACCCACTTTGCTGTATCTGGATTGGCCCTGTGCCTTCTTACTTATATTTCTCTTTCTTTATTTTTTATTTTAGAAAGAGAGAAAGCACAGAAGCAGAGGAGCGGCAGAGGGGGAGAGAGAGAGAATCTTAAGCAGGCTCCACTCTCAGCAGTGAGCCTGAAGCGGGGCTCAATCTCACAACCATGAGACCTTGACCTGAGCCGAGACCCAGAGTCAGATGCTCAACTGACTGAACTGGCCAGGCGCCCCTGCCTACTTTTAGATGAAGTTCTCTACTCCCTCCAAAGGCAGTCCTGTCGCTTGTGTCTTTCCCCTTTCAAGGGCTTTGTACCTACCATTGTACTCTCCCCTCATGCATAATCAATTTTTCCTTCTGTATTAGATTATTCCCTTCTACATATAAATGAACTCTAATAATCCCTTCTATATGACTTTTCTACCACCCTAGCAAATTGCCACAGACTTAGCATCTTAAACAACACAACTTTATCATTGTATATAGTTCCGTGCCAGATGTCCCACCTGGGTCTCACTGGTCAAAATTGAGGGGACTGGCAGGGCTACATTCCTTTCAGGAGGATTTCTGGAACAATCTATTTCCTTGCCCTTTCCAACCTTTAGAACCTCCCACATTCCTTGGCTTCAGGTCCTCTTTGCCCCTCTTCAAAATAAGCAATGTTGTATTTCTCTGTGCCTTTCATAATCACAAATCCCTAGGATTCTCTTTTCTGCCTCCCTTTTCCACTTTTAAGGATCCTATGATTGCACTTGTATATTCCAGGATAATCTATTTTAAAGTCAGCTGATTAGCAACCTTGACACTATCTTCAACCTTGATTCTCCTTTGCTATAACTTAGTATTTTCACAGGTTCCAGGGATTAGGGCCTACGAACTCTTTGGGGACCATCATTCTTTTTTTTTTCTTTAAGTTTATTTATTTATTTTGAGAGAGAGAGGAGAGAGAGGGCACGAGCAGACTTGGGGAGAGGGCAGACGGAGGCAGAGAGAGACAACAAGAACCCCAAGCAGGTTCCCGGCTGTCAGCACAAGAGCCTGCCATGGGGCTCGATTTCACCAACTGTGAGATCATGACCTGAGCAGAAATCAAGAGTCATACCTGAACCCACTGAGCCACCCAGGCGCCCCAGGGGAACCATTGTTGTGACTACCACACCCTCTTAAAGCAAAAAAAGTTCCCTTGACTCTGGAATCTAATCTGGTCAATGTCTCATTTCTCTTTTGGGTGTTTAGTCAAAATTCTTGAAAGGGTCACCTTTACTCACTGTTGCAGTCTTGTGAGCCTGGGTCATTAACCTGTGGGGGTCTGAGTGGAAGAACTGGTTAGTGTCAGAACCTCCTTCCCCCCCCACATTTGGCGTCAGAAGTGTTGAGAGTAAAGGAATACACTATTTCCCCTTTTATCCAGTTAAGTTGAAGATGTGATTTCCTGACAATCCAGTGATTGTACTCTTAGGTACCTACCCTAGAGAAACTTTGACATGAACACAGGGACACATGGACGTAAATGTTTATTCACTGCAGCACTTATTGTAATAGTGAAAAAGCGGAAATGTACCTATAGTTAGCAGGATGGTGGATATATACAGTTTATTAGTGCAATGGAACATTTATAACATCCTAGAAACGTCATTAAAAACAGATTCAGGGGTGCCTGGGTGGCTCATTTGGTTGAGCATCTGACTCTTGATTTCGGCTCAGGTCATGATCTTGCAGTCTGTGAGTTTGAACCCCACATTGGGCTCTATGCTGACAGTGCACAGCCTGCTTGGGATTCTCTCTCTCTCTCCCCTCTCTCTGCCCCTCACCCACTCTCTCTGCCCCCCTCTCTCAAAAACAAAATAAATAAACTTAAAAAAAATTAAAACCAGTTTCAGGGGTGCCTGGGTGGCTTAGTCGGTTAAGTGTCTGACTCTTGACAGTCATGATATCACAGTGGTGGCATCCATGATGAGCATGGAGCCTGCTTAAGATTCTCTCTCTCTCTCTCTCTCTCTCTGCCCCTCTCCCCTGCTTGCTTGCTCTCTCTCTAAAGCTAAAAAAAATAATAAAAAACAGTCTCAAATGAATATGTGAAGTATACCAGTCATATACATTTCTAAAATGTATAAGAAGTAAATGTATGTATATATTTGACAAATGCATACAGTAAAGCCTTGGTTTGTGAGCATAATTCGTTCCGGAAACATGCTTGTAATCCAAAGCACTTGTATATCAAAGTGAATTTTCCCATAAGAAATAATTGAAGCTCAGATGATTCATTCCACAATCCAAAAATATTCATATAAAAGTGATTACAATACTGTACTATAATACAAAATAATGAAAAATACAAAATATAAAGAAAACTAAACAAATTAACCTGAACTTACCTTGGAAAACCTTCGTGGCTGGTGTGAGGGAGACAAGAGAGAGGAGGGTTATTGTGTAGGACAACTTCCACTATCACTGACAGAATTACTGCTATCTATTGGCTCAGTGGAATCTTTTTCTTTTCGTGCAAATTTAACAAGGAACCTATCCAATGACACTTGCTTTTGCCTCCTTTTGAGGATTTTGCAGAAATGTGACAATGCGTTGTCATTAAACAGATTCATCACTCGCACTGCTACAGCCTTATTCAGGTGGTGCTTTTCTCCAAATTTCCAAATGTGTTTCCCACATTTACACATATCCCTAATCTCATTTGAATTGGCGGATTCCTCTGCCTTTTTCGTCTCCTCCTCCTCTGCAGATGAGATGCAGAAGTAGACTTCTTATAAAATCTTGCAATTTCGGCCACTTGCACACCTCATTCGTATTTTTCAATGATTTCCTTCTTAATGTCCGCCATAATCATCTCCTTCTTATCACCTTTCTTTTCAACCTTTTTCAGCATGGGGGCCATTGTATATGTTTTCACAGATGTTGACTACAGTACAGTATTAATAAACTCTTGTCCTATACTGTATTTAATGTAACTGGCAATAAGGCATCAGAGGAAAGGGTCTATATGTGCAGGCAGCCTGACCTAGAATGAAGCAAGGCATTCCTAAGCTTCCCCTTGTATGGAAAAGCAAAGAACTGTCCATACATGCTTTGAAGCGACAAAAAAATACACTAGTGCCAGTTGTGGACACTTGCCAATGTTCTGAAAAATCATTGATTTCTGCCAAACACCACAGCCTGAGAACGAGCATCTGAGCATGGGAGACAATCCCCACAATCCTGCAGCGAGAGAAAGAGAGAGAAAGAGAAAGAGAGAGAGAAAAGAACCATTGGCTCAGTTGTGATCACATGACATTTGCCATCACATACTACTCATATTGCAAGACATCACTCATCTAGCAAGTTAAAATTTATTAGAAATGTTTGCTCATCTTACAGAACACTCGCAGAACAAGTTACTCACAATCCAAGGTTTTACTATAATTTCATAATATAAACACAAACACACCAAATTCAGTTCATTAGTTACTCCTGACGACAGATGGGAGGAAAATATAGACGAACTGTAATTTGCTTTATGTTTTATTTCTTTAAAAATAAAAGAAAATCTAAGATAAATTTTGCAAATCATTAACATTTGTTAAATCTCAGTGGGGGTGGTAGGCTCTTTGTTCTATTATTTTCTGTACTTTCACATGTTTAAAATATGCTAGAATTTAAAGTAATTTGGGGGATGCATGGGAGGCTCAGTCGGTTAAGCATCTGACTTTGGCTCAGGTCAGGATTTGACGGCTTCTGAGTTCAAGTCCCACATTGGGCTCTGTGCTGTCAGTACAGGGTCTGCTTCAGATCCTCTGTCTCTCTCTCTACTACTCCCCTGCACCTTCTCTCTCTATCTCTCACATAAATAAACATTAAAAATAAATAAATAGGGGTGCCTGGGTGGCTCAGTTGGTTAAGCGTCCAACTTCAGCTCGGGTCATGATCTCTTGGTTGTGAGTTTGAGCCTCACATCGGGCTCTGTGCTGACAGCTCAGAGCCCGGAGCCTGCTTTGGATTCTGTGTCTCCCCCCGCCCCCCCCCTTCCCTGCTCACGCTCTGTGTATCTCTGTCTCTAAAATAAACGTTAGGGGTGCCTGGGTGGCGCAGTCGGTTAAGTGTCCGACTTCAGCCAGGTCACGATCTCGCGGTCTGGGAGTTCGAGCCCCGCGTCGGGCTCTGGGCTGATGGCTC
The DNA here is from genome assembly GCF_022837055.1 of Prionailurus viverrinus. NCBI lineage: Eukaryota > Metazoa > Chordata > Mammalia > Carnivora > Felidae > Prionailurus > Prionailurus viverrinus. The sequence goes on from NC_062567.1 coordinate 100,211,283, forward strand.
AGAGCCTGGAGCCTGTTTCCGATTCTGTGTCTCCCTCTCTCTCTGCCCCTCCCCCGTTCACGCTCTGTCTCTCTCTGTCCCAAAAATAAATAAACGTTGAAAAAACAATTTTTTTAAATAAACGTTAAAAAAATAAATAAATAAAATAAAAATAAAGTAATTTTTAAAGGAAAATGCTTGGACTTGGATAAATTGTTTCATAAGAAAATGCTTCATTTTAAAGGGCCAAAACTTTTTTTTAAATTTTTTTTTTTTCAACGTTTATTTACTTTTGGGACAGAGAGAGACAGAGCATGAACGGGGGAGGGGCAGAGAGAGAGGGAGACACAGAATCGGAAACAGGCTCCAGGCTCCGAGCCATCAGCCCAGAGCCTGACGCGGGGCTCGAACTCACGGACCGCGCGAGATCGTGACCTGGCTGAAGTAGGACGCTTAACCGACTGCGCCACCCAGGCGCCCCAATGAAAGGGCCAAAACTTTAACAAAATTGGACTTGCACATCATGTCTTGGGGTAACCTTAAAACATCCCTGGTTTTTTATGCCAAGCAAAAACACACAAAATTGTAGAAAACTGAATGAGGCCATGTACCCTGGAAATATTTGAAATGGTTTATTGCTTGGGGCAAAGGACGAAAACTGAAGACATGACAATTTCAAAAGGCAGGATCCCCTTTAGAATCACTGATCTTTCTTCTAATACCTGGAAACAAGTCCGTAAACCAGCTCCTCAACTGCTTTCCTTCAATAGGCAAACAACTGGATGAAACTGCTGACGCCTCTCCTTTCAACCAGCTCTGTCATTCTTTATTTGCACACCGGTACCACTCAAGAAGTATTCCAATTTTTCGGATCCCCTTTTGGCAACTTGACAAGCCATCATCATTTGCCAAATGGTGAAAAATGTCTTCGTCAAGGAAAACTTTGTCTCCAAGGACAGAGCGTTTGGTTCTCTGGACTCAGTAACATACCTGGCCAGGCGGCTCTGCCGAAGGTGCACCATGTGTCGTCATGACTCATTGCCCTCAGCATCAACAGGAATTGATATGTGCCAGCAATTCTCAAAGGAGTCTTGTTTACTGCTGTGAGAGTCATCGACTTCATCAGAGCCTGGTCTTGACCTCGGCCTTTTCAAGAAATTTTGACTAGAGAAGAGATCAGAGTAGGAAGCTATCTCTGTTATACCCAGTCCACTAACTTTGTGATTGTGGGGTCCCTGGGTGGCTCAGTCGGTTGAGCGTCCGACTTCAGCTCAGGTCACGATCTCGCGGTCCGTGAGTTCGAGCCCCGTGTCAGGCTCTAGGCTGATGGCTCAGAGCCTGGAGCCTGTTTCCGATTCTGTGTCTCCCTCTCTCTCTGCCCCTCCCCCGTTCATGCTCTGTCTCTCTCCGTCTCAAAAATAAATAAAACGTTAAAAAAAAATTTTTTTTTTAATGAAAAAAAAAAGTATGTGATTGAACTTCAAGCTTAAGTTGTATGTGTGCTCTAAAGAGAGAAGATAGAGACAGAGAAAGAGGGAGAGAGAGAGACAGAAAAGGAGACAGAGACAAGACTTTTCAGAACAATTTAATTGAGAGTTCATTCCTGGTTGTGTTACATAGGTATTTTTGACCATGAGACTGAAGCAAAAAATTTTTTAAGTTTATTTATTTATTTTTGGGAGAGAGAGAGAGAGAGAGAGAGAGAGAGAGAGAGAGAGAAGGACAGAGAAAGAGCAGCAGAAGGGCAGAGAGAGAGGGAGAGAACCCAAACAGGCTCCATGGTCAGCACAGAGCTGACTTGGTGCTTGATCCCATGACTTTGAGATCATGACCTGAGCCGATATCAAGAGTCAGACACTTAACTGAGCCACCCAGATGCCCCTAAAACAAATATTTTAATTTATGGTTCTACCTAGGGTATTATGGGTACTGCTGAAAGGAACCCCCCAACTCTTAAGGCCCTGTGCCATTTCATGAAGCGAAGACAGAATGCAAGTAACGATGTAAACTTTTCAGTGAGGATAAGGACTTTCTGTGGTCTAAAGCCCATTGAGAAAGTCTTATTAATTTCTCTACAAGCAGGAATTTTCAAGACCCCCAAACACCAGAGAATTCTTTTGAATGTTGCTTCTGCTTAGATGACTTTAAAATTAAAACATGAACTGGGATGCCTGGGTGGCTCAGTCGGTTAAGCATCCAACTCCTGGTTTCAGCTCAGGTCATGATCTCATGGTTAGTGAATTTGAGCCTGTGTGGGGCTCTGGGGCTGAGGGCACAGAGCCTGCTTAGCATTCTCTCTCTCCCTCTCTGTCTGCCCCGCCCCCCTGCTTGTGCAATTTTTCTCTATCTCTCTCTTTCAAAAATAAATGAACAAACATTAAAAAAAAATTAAGACACGAATTTATCATCCTTTTTTGCCCACAGAAAGCTTCAGTGATATACCTAACAAAAGATGGTTCCATTGTTTTACAGTGGTGATGATGAACCATGAATTCAACTTAGTCTCGGGGTATGTCCTGTGACCTATACGAGCCAATGTTTTCAGTATTTATTGCCATTAAAAAAAAAAACTGAAATCAAGTGGATGACACATATGACACAACTCATTTTTTTTTAACATAACCCAACTTCTTATTCATATCAAAAGCATCCTTTCAGTGGAGTTTACTATTGGGTAAAGTTAAGGTTGCCGTTTATTTTATTGGCATTCAAATAATGAAGACAATATTTTGCTTACTTACATTTATAGCAGTAATTCATTGGTTTCCACACATTAGGGACTGTACTATGACTTCATATATAATGTCTAACAATTCTAAACAGTCCTATGAGGGGAGCACTAATATTCCCTTTCACAGATCAGAAAACTGAAGCCTAGAGAGAATAAGTAATTTGTCCAGTGTCACACAGATGGTACATGATAAAGCCAAATATTTCAGCACATATCTGTGTGATTCCAGAGCCCATCTTATATTACATGGCAAAGGAATTCATTTTCAATGCTATAAAGTAAACTAAATGCAAACAGCCCAGTGTCTGTGCATTTTTCCATGAAAGATTTGTTTCAATTTCATCAACATTTTAGGACTTCATGATCAGTGATTCTTAGAGCTCAGAACAACTGGACTAGAGAAACTACAGAGCTTGGGATGCCTGCGCAGGCCCTTCCCTCTCTGTCTTTGCATCATAGTGTCTGGCATACAGTAGGGGTTCTATGTATAAATATTTGTCAAAGGCATGTAGGCAGGTTGGCTATCCTGAGGTTGCCCTGGAAGTAAGCTGTGTCCCAGGGCTTACTTGGGAGGTGGGGACAGTTCTGGTTGGCGAAGTATTCCTTGGTGTACGTACCATAACCAGCCTTTGATCCTCAGCTTTGCAGATTCCAAACTCTGCTTTTATCAGCAATTAAAGAGCATATTAATTTTCAACAACACATTCACACTAACGTAGCCTGATGTCTAAGCGCCAAGTAACTCATTGATTTATAATGAAAACTATGAAGGTCAGAAACAGGAATGTTAAAGTCATCACCAACAGCATGTGTTCTCCAAGAAGGCCGACCTACATGGGAGTGAGCGCATAACTGAAGGTTTACTTGGTAAATATGGAAAAGGAACAATGGAGGTTAATTAGAGGAATCCAGCGTTTATTGGCCTCTGGTAGGAGAGCCAGAGCACTCATCCCCACAAACAAGGAGAGTCTTGCCAAACTGAAGAAAACAGAATGACTCTCCCCAGGACCTTTGCATTCCATCTCTTGTTGGTTAAGGAAGTTGTTAAATTGGCTGGTGATGGACACATTCTTTCTTTGTATATACTAACGTTTAATCCGGTTATGGTCACCTTTTATTGGTGAGACCTCTTTCAGGTGAATTTGCATATCTCCACAAAATCCATTTATTGAACTTTTTAAGAGTTTAATTCTCCCCGGGGAATGTTATTGGTGGGCATTCTACTATAACCTGAGTGGGCTAATGACTAACATTCTCTCAGGCCACTCAATAAAAGTCTGAGTCCTTAGATCTTCCAATAGAAACTGTTGCTAATTTTAAGGTGAATATGCAAGCTACATGAAGAAAAGGATTGTGGTCATTCATGAACATTTTGGGGATGTACCTACTGTGTGTCAGGCTTGTTCCATGCAAGTTACTGTGTAAACAATGGAGAACAACGATGAATGACAGCTCTTGCCTTCAAGGAGCATGCAGGCGTGTAAACATACATGTAAACAAAACCAGATACCATAAAAGAGTAAAAAGACTTGTAAACAGGGCACCTGGCTGGCTCAATCCAGAGAGCATGCGACTCTTGATCTCAGGGTTGTGAGTTGAAGCTCCATGTTGGGCATGGACCCTACTTAAAAACAAGCAAACAAACAAACTTGTAAACAAAACAATGGTGTTTAGTTCTAAATAGAAACAAGAACCAATTGTTGTGGAAACACAAACAGGGAAGAGATGGCTTCACCAAGAACGAATAGGTTTTTTAAGTAGACAAGGGAGAAAAGTGCATTCCAACAGCTGGAACCACCTAAGCTAGAGCACAGACATGTCAGGTGCCCACAGGGAATGGAAGGTTGGGAGTGGAGACAAGTGGAGATCGAGGGGACAGAGGTGTAGGGATGAGGCTGCTTGAGCTCTTCAGGGCCAAAGGTGCAGGAGACATTTCCTCCCTCTCCAACACTCCTTCCCTCATCCCTGACTCTTGCACCTCTGGTTATTGTCTGTCTCTTTCAGAAGCTTTTGTTTTCTCAGTTCATTCTTTAAATCAGTAATTTTTAAAACTTGAGGCACGTGGCTGGCTCAGTCAGGAGAGCATGTGACTCTGGATCTCAGGGTCATGAGTTTTAGTCCCATGTTGGGAGTAGAGATTGCTTTAAATACATAAATAAATAAAAGAATTTTTTTAAGTTTATTTATTTTGAAAGAGAGAGCAAGCAAGCAGGGGAGAGGCAGAGACAGAGGGAGAGAGAGAGGATCCCAAGCAGGCTCTGCATTAGCAGGTAAATATTTACATGGGGGTCGAACTCACGAACCCTGAGATCATGACCTGAGCTGAAACTGAGAGTAGGACGCTTAAGACTGAGCTACCCAAGTGCCCCACTGAGCCACTTATGCACCCCAGTAATTTAAAAAAAATTTTTTTAATGTTTTTATTTATTTTTGAGACAGAGAGAGATAGAGCATGAGCAGGGGAGGGGCAGAGAGAGAGAGAGGGAGACACAGAATCCGAAGCAGGCTCCAGGCTCTGAGCTGTCAGCACAGAGCCTGACGCGGGGCTTGAATTCACAGACTGTGAGATCATGACCTGAGCTGAAGTCGGACGCCCAACCAACTGAGCCACCCAGGCACCCCTGTACCCCAGTAATTTTTTTAAAATGAGTTTTTTAATTATGTAATACATGTTTGTGGAATAATATCCAAGAACTGTAAGGGCAAAGTATGAAAAATCTAGTTTCTCTCCCACCTACAATGACCATACACACAACTCTGCTCTCTGCTCCCAGGGACAACCACTGGCACCAGATTCCTACATATCCTTCCAGAAAGTCCCTGGATAGGCAAGCATTTGTGTGTGTGTGTGTGTGTGTGTGTGTGTGTGTGTGTGTATACATTTGTGTAAGTATATAATTTTTTACACCAAGAATAGAATACTACTGCATTCTGCTTTCTTCACTTTATTTTTTTAATGTTTATTTATTTTTGAGAGAGAGCGAGAGCATGAGCAGGGGAGGGACAGAGAAAGAGGGAGACACAGAATCCAAAGCAGGCTCCAGGCTCTGGGCCATCAGCAGAGAGCCCGATGCGGGGCTTGAACTCACAAACTGTGACATCATGACCTGAGCTGAAGCCAGACGCTCAACCAACTGAGCCTCTAGGCGCCCCCTGCTTTCTTCACTTTAAAATGGATTTTAGGGGTGCCTGGGTGGCTCAGTCGGTTGAGTGTCCAACTTCTGATTTCGGCTCAGGTCATGATTCCAGGGTTGTGGGACTGAGCCTTGTGTGGGGCTCCATGCTGAGCATGGAGTCTGCTTGAGATTCTCTCTCTCTCTGCCTCTCTCCGCCATTCACGTGTGTGCGTGCTCTCTTTCTAAAATAAAACAAAATGGATTTTAGAGATCTTTCCATATCTTTTCATTCTTTTATTCATTCACCTGACAAGTATTTATTCAGTGTCTACCTTGTGCCAGGCACTCTTAGATGATAAAGACTTGGCAGTGGGCAAAATCTCTAGCTTCATGGAACTTACATTCTAGTAGAGGGAAACAGGAAAGACAGACAAATGGCAAACAAGCAATGAAATATGTATAATATGCCAGATGGTGATGAGTGCTGTGCAGAAAAATAAATGCATAGATGCAGAGTGCTGGCATGCTAGAAGTTGGAGAGTGGCTGCAGCCATCTAAAGGAGAGAGAGAGAGAGAGAGAAAAAAAGAGAGAGAGAGAGAGGCCTGGTTCTTTTGTTGGTACAATAGCATTCTGTCAGATGAATACACCATAGTTCCTTTAATCAGTCTCCTACTGACATTTACTTTGTTTCCAATATTTTGCTGTTACACTACTGCAAATCTTACACATAGGCCATTTGACACATCTAACAGTATATTTGTTTTCTTTAAGTTTATTTATTTATTTTGAGAGAGACAGAGACAGTGCAAGCAGGGGAGGGGCAGAGAGAGGGAGAGACAGGATCCCAAGCAGGCTCCACAGTGCAGAGCCCGATGTGGGGTTCAAACCCATGAAGCCATGAGGTCATGACCTGAGCTGATACCAAGAGTCAGATACTTCACCGACTGAGCCACCCGGGCGCCCCTAAAAGTATATTTGTAAGCTAAATTCCTAGAAGTGGGGTTGTCATTTTAAGTGTCTGTGCGGTTTTATAATTTCAACAGATATCGCTAGATTACTTTCTGGAAAGTGCCAATTGACAGTTCTTTCAGCAATGAATGGGAGGCCCACACCTTCACCAATCCTGTGTTGTCAAGATCTGTGATGTTTGCTTATCTGAGGAGAAAGCCATGAAATATTTTTAGAAGTCTAATTTGCATTTTACTTTTTACGATTGAAGTTAAATGTCCCCTGTGTCTAAAGGCCTTTTGTATTTCTTGTAAATTATCCATGTCCTTTGCCAAATTTTCTACGTGTGTGAGGAGTAGGGGTAGTGGTCACTTTGTTTTGCTTATTTCTGATTTGTAGAACTCTTCTTAGTAAAGAATTTACAGCCTTTGGGGATGTGGGTAGCAAATGTTTTATCCGATTTGTCAGTTCTCTTTGATTGTGTTTATAGTAAATGGCTTTTATAATGCAGAAATTTTTACCATTATATAGCCCAATTAAACTACCTTTTTATGGTTTCAGAAATTATTTTTTTTAATTTCCTGTTTTTCTTCTAGTATTTTAACAGTTTGTTTTTTAACTTTTAAATATTTGATTCATTTGGAATTCATACTACATAAGGTGTGAGGCACAGATCCAGTTAATTTTTTTCCAACTGGTTACCAAGTTGTCCTAAAACCATTTATAGAATAACTCCTCCTTTCTTTTTTTAAAATTTTTTAATGTTTATTTCTGAGAGAGACAGAGAAAGAGACAGAGCATGAGCAGGGGAGGGGCAGAGAGAGAGGGAATCTGAAGAATCTGAAGCAGAATCTGAAGCAGGCTCCAGGCTCTGAGCTGTCAGCATGGAGCCTGACGCAGGGCTCGAACCCGCGAACCGTGAGATCATGACCTGAGCTGAAGTCAGACACTTAACCGACTGAGACACCCAGGTATCCCACTCCTCCTTTCTCCATGACTTTTTTTTTTTAAGATTTTAATTTTTTTTAAGTAATCTTTACACCCAACATGGGGCTCGAATTTCCAAACCAGAGATCAGGAGTCGCATGTTCTACGGACTGAGCCAGCCAGGCGTCCCTTCATGACTTTTCTTTTTATTTCTTGAGAGAGAGGGAGAGAGAGCACAAGTGTGCGAGTGAGCGCGGATGAGGCGCAGAGGGAAAGGGAGAGAGAGAAAGGCTCTTAAACAGGCTTCAGTCTCAGCCCAGAGCTCAATGTGTGGCTTGATCTTATGACCCTAGGATCATGACCTGAGCCAAAATCAAGAGTCAAATGACCGAACCACCCAGGCGCCCCACTCCATGACTTTTAAATCCCACTTTTGCATGTGATAAATTCCAATAAGAATATGGGTCCAATTTGGGTTTTCCAGACAAGCCCATTGATTTCACTGTTCATCTTTTCAACGATGGTCTATTTACATGCCAGGCACTGTTCTATGCAGGCATTAGTAACATTTTTAAATGTTAGAGCTTATGAAATAGATTTTACAACCTATCTTATTTTTCTTATTCTTTTTAGACTTTCCCAGGCTCTTTTTATTTGCTTATTTTCCACTTGAACTTTAGAATCAGTCTGTCTAGTTCCAAAATAAATTATCTTGATGTTTTTATTGGGATTACACTGAATTTACAGATTAATTTAGGGCAAATTGACATCTTTGTCATGCTAAAATTTTCTGAACAAGAACATAGCATGTCATTTGGTACATTTTTGTGTGTGTCCCTCATTAGTGTTTTAGTTTTCTTCATATAAATTGTTCACACTTTCTGTATATTTTAACTTTTTTCAGTTTCTTTCCTTCTAACTGGCTATATAAAAGCTTTTATGAATTTTGAACTCTCTTATTGTTTCTAACAGTTTTTCATAGGATTCTCTTGCTCTTTCTAGTAAGCAATCATACCATCAGCAAAGAATGATGATTTTACTTCACTTTTTCCAATTTTTATTTTTGTTTGTTATCTGCTTACGTTGGCTAAATAACAGTGGTGAAAAAGAAGACTCTTAACTTATTCCTGATATTAATGGGAATGCTAGTCTAAGATAAGCTTCTTTGTCATAGCTAGAAGCAGAAGTCTCCATTCAGAAGGTTTTAATCATAAAACTCTGGGGTGCTTACCAGAGATCAAACTTTTAAGTTTATTTATTCATCTTGAGAGAGACACAGAGAGACACACACACACACACACACACACACACAGAGGGAGAGAGAGAGAGAGAGAGAGAGAGAGAGAACAAGGGGGGGAGGGGCAGAGACAGACACGGGGAGAGACAGAATCCGAAACAGGCTCCAGGCTCCAAGCTGTCAGCACAGAGCCCGATGTGGGGCTCGAATTCACAAACTGTGAGATCATGACCTGAGCCGAAGTCAGCCACTTAACCTACTGAGCCACCCAGGTCCCCCCCCCCCCCACTTTTTAAGTTTATTTCCAGAGATCAAACTTTTGGAAAGGGAAGAGGTTTGTGTATACATTCTTTCTAGTGATGGGGATTTATCATAAGGATATTTGAGAAAACAAGGGATATAAGAAACCATGTCAGCACAATTGCTAATTACTCTTTGCTTCATTCTTTTTTTGCTAACCTAACACTATGCTAACATGTTTAAACACATGAGGTTGTTTGAAAGTAACCTCCTCAGGGGTCACAGGCTACGTGCAGAGGCAAAATGCCCCAAAAGAAAACCTGAGTGATACAAGCTTCAGTGTCTTGCTCTGAAATTGGTAATTCTTTAATGGATGTACTGGAGGAGAATAAAATTGCCAAAGAAAAAGAGTAGGAAGGGAGTATGAGATCCAAATAACCCAACAGGATGCTAACTCATCAGCCTCTAATTAGCCAAAACTTGGCCTTAAATTAGAGACTATTTCTTTTTTTTCCCCCTCAAAGGTAAAAAAAATCTTGGCTTCTGCTTATCTAATCAATACTCAAATTTTCCCATTTACAAAAATTGCCTTGAAATTGTTCAAAGGCTTTCATTTATCCTCCACAATGCCTTAAATATAACAGATGTTTAAAAAGATGTGTTGAATGAGTGAATGTTAGGTAATCAACACACTCTGTGGTTTTATACTAGTGATATAACGTAATGTCTGTTAAGCAAAGGAAAGGCTTTAGTCTGACATAGGCATCAGCTTTTTAAAAGTTTTTTTTGGGGGGGGGGGGGCGCCTGGGTGGCGCAGTCGGTTAAGCGTCCGACTTCAGCCAGGTCACGATCTCGCGGTCCGTGAGTTCGAGCCCCGCGTCGGGCTCTGGGCTGATGGCTCAGAGCCTGGAGCCTGTTTCCGATTCTGTGTCTCCCTCTCTCTCTGCCCCTCCCCCGTTCATGCTCTGTCTCTCTCTGTCCCAAAAATAAAAATAAACGCTGAAGAAAAAAAAAAAAATTTTTAAGTTTTCTTTTTTTTTCAACGTTTATTTATTTTTGGGGGGACAGAGAGAGACAGAGCATGAACGGGGGAGGGGCAGAGAGAGAGGGAGACACAGAATCGGAAACAGGCTCCAGGCTCTGAGCCATCAGCCCAGAGCCCGACGCGGGGCTCGAACTCACGGACCGCGAGATCGTGACCTGGCTGAAGTCGGACGCTTAACCGACTGCGCCACCCAGAGGCACCCCAAAAGTTTTTTTTTTTTAAGTTTATTTATTTATTTTGAGAGAGAGAGAGAGCGGGGAAAGGGCAGAGAGAGGGAGAGACAGAGAGAATCCCAAGCAGGCCCCTCAATGTCAGCACAGCGTGAGATCAGGACCTGAGCCAAAACCAAGAATCAGATGCTCAACCACTGAGCCACCCAGGTGCCCCGGCATCAGCTTTTAAAAGATGATGAATGTAGACAGTTTGAAAATGTCATATTGCTATGCAAATATGTTTATGGATTGCTAACAACTGGATTTTTACTGAGACTTTATCAATCATTATGGTTAAAACTTACCCTATCTTTTGCTATTTTATTTTGTTTTTCTTTAAAACACCCAAAAGCCATTGTAACTCTGTAAATCGGATGTTAATTAACAACATGCATGTTAAGGTAAGGACATTTCTAAAGCCCCCAAGTGCTGTCTTTTTAGAACTTTCAGACATTGATTATTTTTAAGTGGCAATGTAGGAGTTAAGAGTTGAATAATGTATGTACTACTCTACATGGGATAAGCTGAAATCAGGAAAATTTTCATAGTCTGGAAGAGGTTTGTCAAAACAACCCCTTTGTTTTAAGTCTCTAAGTTTTTTTGGAACATCTAATTGGTTCAGTTGTCACAATACGGGATCACTGTCCTGTATGGGTTAATTCTTACCTCAAGTTCCTGGCTGTCCTGTGGGTCAGCAGCTCTCAAGCATTTTGACCACGATCCACTGTAATAAATGTATTACATCGTGATCCTATGCATACGTGCATATACGCTTATGGCTTCTTAAGATACCACTTAAGCCATCTGCATGTTTTATGGTCTGATCTTTTCAGTTTTTAATCTAGTTTCTCCTATGCCATTCTGCTCTGTTCATTTAAAAGTTTGCTGGCTGTGACTTGCTAAATTGATTTCATAACTCTACAATTTGAAAAACAATGCTATAAATCAGGGCTCCTCCAATTGCAATGCTCATCCAAATCACATAGGGATCTTGTTAAAAATGCAGATTCTCATAGGACTTCACTCATATGAGGACTTTAAGACACAGAACAGATGAACATAAGGGAAGGGAAGCAAAAATAATATAAAAACAGGGAGGGGGACAAAACATAAGAGACTTAAATATGGAGAACAAACAGAGGGTTACTGGAGGCGTTCTGGGAGGGGGGATGGGCTAAAAGGGTAAGGGGCATTAAGGAATCTATTCCTGAAATCATTGTGGCACTAAATGATAACTAACTTGGGTGTAAATTAAAAAAAAAATTTTAAATACATAAGAAATAAAAAATAAAATCATAAAAAAAATTGTTAGTCTTTAAAAAAATGCAGATTCTGATTCAATAGGGTCTGAGAAGCTGTATTTTATTTTATTTAAAAAAGTTTTTTTTTAACGTTTATTTATTTTTGAGACAGAGACACAGCATGAACGGGGGAGGGTCAGAGAGAGGGAGACACAGAATCTGAAACAGGATCCAGGCTGTAAGCTGTCAGCACAGAGCCCGACATGGGGCTCGAACTCATGGACCGTGAGTTCATGGACCTGAGCCAAAGTCGGCCCCTTAACCGACTGAGCCACACAGGCGCCCCTGAGAAGCTGCATTTTAAAGAAATTTTCAGGTGCTGCTGCTGCTGCTGGTCTGTGGGTCACACAGACCCACCACCTCTGGTTTAATTGGCCAAGGCAAGGGCCTTAGGCTCTTAGTCTAAAGCACAGAAACTATGCAACAAGGATCTTTGGCTGCTTAGTTGAGAGAGAGCTGTGGCCACGGTGGGTCCAGCAGCATAGACTCTTATCTAGTACAGCGATATTCAGTTCAGATATTAAAGTCTATAGCATGTGTCTAATGAACACTTATTTATTTTATACTTACTATGTGCCAGGACCAATTCTAAGACAAGCTAAAGTGCTTCTTTTTGTATCTCACGTTTTATTAGGTGAGTGGTAAATGTATTAATTTCAGGTTGTGATAAGTGCCATGAAGAGAAATGAACCGTGTGAAGGAAAGATAATGGCGGTGTGGGGCATCTCTCCCTCTCTCTCTGCCCCTCCCCCACTCGTGCTCTCTTTCTCAAAATAAACTTCAAAAAAAACAAATGGACAATAAAATAAAATAAAATAAAATAAAATAAAATAAAATAAAACAATAAATGGGCACAATCCTATCGGTGGAAACAGCAAGCCATGGCTGTCATGTCCTGGCCAGTCTCCATACCCTACTCTTGCCGTCTGTAGTGGATTACCACATATCTAGCGGTGTGGTCCTCTCACACTGGAATTTCATGTCATTTCCCTGCTCAAAACTCTCCAATGGATCCTGTCACCCTTAGAACGAAATCCAAATTTACCTCAGCCAACCATATCCCGTACAGTGCCACCTACCTAACTGACTTGATCGTTGACTCTCCTTTCTTACTCCCCTCTAGGAAGGGTGTGCCTCGCTGCCTTCATGCCAACCCCGGACATACTACCAACTACTTTCCCCTCAGGATCTGTGCCCTCATTTGCTCTGCCCCTGCGGTCCTTCCTCTAGATCTCCCCTTAGCTTTCTCCCTTCTTCCATGTCTCTGTCAAGTGTCACCAACCCAGTCAGGCACTGTCTAAACACCCCATCTCCACACTGTCAGTGCAGAGCTGGATGCGGGACTCAAACCTAAAACCGTGAGATCACGACCTGAGCTGAAGTCGGATGCTTAACTGACGGAGCCGCCCAGGTGCCCCACCCGTTTATTTTTTTAGAACAGGAGACAGATTCAGGCAGTTTGCTGAAGTGATACACAACTGAAAATACAGAGATGTGCATTTATACTATGAGCTTTGGTTGATATGTGATACCTAATAACGCAAGATACCAAATTCAACAAAAGATAAGTCAGTGAAAAATTACAATCTTTTTTGCTCCATCCTTCCATAAACCCAGCTTTCCAGGTGAGCTCCGCCCTGCACACCATCACCTGAACCCCTCCATGTCCAGCTACCAGAACAATTCACCTGCCTAGACTAACCAAGCATCCCAGGTGCAGAACCGGAATGTGGCTTTTGTTGTAAATAATGAGGTAAATGTATAATGGTTAAAAGTACCATCTCCCTCATCTCTCATAGGTGATGACCTTTTCCCTCTTAGCCCTCCTGCCCAAATCTGACGTTTCTGCTGTATTCCTGACCTTATTTCCCATATTATACCAAGCGGAAGATGTCATCATGTGGCCAATGCACCATTATTTATTGTATCATGGAGTAAGAACAAAAATACTAAAAACATTAAGTAGACATATAATCGAATACAAGATGGGTCTGAATTTCAGTGATGTTTAAATGTGAAAAAAAAATTGTGCTTTTTACAATTAATGAAATACATGTTGTTATTACCATCATCCATCCAGTCAGTTACCTGGAGGTAATTGTGCTCACCTCTCTCAACGTCCACATTCTATCAGTAACCACTCCCTGGATTCTACCTCCCAAATCTCTTAAATTCCTACCCTGGCACCCATTTTGGAAACTCTTACCTGTTTTAAACTGGATGACTTATTTAACTACTAAGTCATTCTCCACAATAAAAGCAGAATGACATTTTATTCTTTTTTTTTTTTTTTTTGAGAGAGAGAGAGCGAGAGAGAGAAAGAGCAAGCATGAGCCTGTGCAGGCAGGAGGGGGGCAGGCCAGAGGGAGGGCAGAGGGAGAGAGAGAGAAGCTTAAGCAGGTCTCACACCCAGTGTAGGGGGGTGGAGGGCTTGATCCCAAGACCCTAGGATCAGGACCTGAGCAAAAATCAAGAGTCAGACACCCAACTGACTAAGTCATCCTGGAGCTCCCAAGAATAACATTTTAAAACATAAATCTGATGATTACACTGTTAGATTAAAATCCTTTGTTTGTCTCTACTGTGCTTCAAGGTAAAGTCTAATCTTAGCATAGCCTAAACATACTTTGGAATCTTGTCTCTGACTCCTTTTCAAGTAAGTTCAGGTACATACAAACAAACTAGCATAAACAAAGTTTATTCTCTCCTTCTGTAGTGGCTTCCTTTGCTCCCTTTCTGCCTTGAAACACCTGCTTATTCTTCATGAATCAGCTGAAATGTCACCTCCTCAGTAAACTCCCTTGGATTTCCTCTGTGTCCATTCTTGAGGAAGCTAAAGTGCTTATTCCTCTGTAATAGATGACTCACAGGCCCCTACTTTAGCTATCATCATATTTTGTAATTGTTTGTACTTCTGGATTATGAGCCCCTCAAGGTCAACCACCATATTTTATCCATTTTCATATCCTTTAGCATTAATCCTGGCATACAAGCAGGCCCTTAGCAAACATTTTCCAAATGAATAAGCAAATGTGAACCTGAAAAAGAACCACCCTTACTAAATAATATGAGATCTCAGAGGTATGAAATATCCATCACTCCAGCTTTGAAAAAGGGGGCCAAAGAAAAGGCTTCGCTCTCTTGCCTTCCTCAGCCCCCAATATAAAGTCCACTGGTGTTGCATGGAGTCCCAGGAGCATGATGGAACCCTGATCTTGGGACCCTTTGTGTCTATAGTGTTCCTTGAACCCATGTTTGTGAGGCCTAGCAACCCAGGTGACCAAAGAATGTGGAATGTCTTTTTGTTAGCCATCTCCATATTTAAGAAAAAGGAAGCTAGATTGATGGTCTGTTTATCTATATGGCTTATCATCAGAAATTATTTTGCAAAAAAAAAACATTTTGCAGAACTATCAACCAATATTTCAAAAAAAATCATAATTGGTAATTTGCAAAGTTAGTCAACAATAAGGTGAGAAAGCAATAGCCCCTGGCAGATTTTTCTCTAGAACTCTCCCTCAAGGACATATGGTCAGAAACCAGAAAAGTCTAAGAAAACCTTAATGTCTAAGTATATAGGCTCTCCTTTAAATTCATGCAGGACCAGGGGCATCTGGGGGGCTCAGTCTGGTTAAGTGTCTGACTTCAGCTCAGATCATGATCTCACAGTTCATGAGTTTGAGCCCCACGTTGGGCTCTGTGCTGACAGCTCAGAGCCTGGAGCTTGCTTCAGATTTTGTGTCCCCCTATCTGTGTACCCCTCCCCAGCTCATGCTCTGTCTCTGTCTCTCTCTCAAAAATAAAATAAACTTAAAAAAAATAATAAAAAAAATAAATTCTTGAAGGACCAATATGATATATATATATTTTTTTTTTAATTTTGTATCTTTCTATACCTTAATGTCATATAGAGTGGCAGTACCTTGTGTGGATTTAATACATGTTGATTGAAAAATGTTTAAAAGAGAAACTGACTTTGAAAATTTCTGCAACTTTATTTTGACTTCTCTTGTTTTTTCAAACCCAGATAAATAACAGAGAAAACATACTCACTAGTGTAAACCACTAAAATTATGACCGGTATCCCTATTGTCCTATGTTACTCAACATAAACGTTACAGTAAATATACAAAATAATGTCCAAAAGTAGCAAGTCAGAAGGCAATAGGCCTGTATTGCAAGGAAGGTGTGGCCCAAATTTCTTATTCTTATATAGTATCATTCTGGTTGTATGGTCTACAGACTTGTAAAAGGATTGAACATTAAGAGGGAGTACATGGATATTTAAGAAGTCAAGGAACATGAAACAAAAGAGCTATATTGAGAAAGACAAGTATATTAAAAATATATATTATATTATGTACATATGACATTGCCATTTTTGTGAATGGTTGAATATTATCAATATCATATGGTTCTACCTAATAGCAAAAAGGAAGGGAAAATGGAGGGAAAGTTTTTTGTTTTTTTTTTTAAAGTAAAAGATATGTTGATGCCATGTTAATGTCTTGAAGAACTCAACAAAAATGAAGATGACTTTTCAGTATCAGAATCAGCCGGGAGCTGTGTAGCATATTGGTTAAGATATGAATTTCTTTTTTTTTTATGTTTATTTATTTTTGAGAGAGAGAGTATGAGGGGGGGAGGGACAGAGACAGAGAGACAGAGGATCCAAAGCAGGCTCTGCGCTGACAGCAGCGAGCCGGATGTGGGGCTCAAACTCACGTACTGTGAGAGATCATGACCTGAGCCAAAGTTGAAGGCTCAACTGACTCAGCCACCCAGGTACCCCCAAGATATGCATTTCAAAGTCAGACTTCCTTTCATTGAATCCTGCTTATACCACTTACTGTGTGAACTTGGTCAAGTCACTTAATTACTTCCGCCTCAGTTTCTTCACCTGTAAAAGGAAAAAGTAGTAACACTTCACCGGGTTTTGGAGTAGAATGTTGTAATTTCAAAATGAGTACCACATAATAACATCAAAAATATTACTCAATGTAGCATAAAATCATAGCTGTAAACTTCTATGTGACAAAAACAAAAAAAATAGAATGAAAGAAAGATGCTGTTTGGGTTTTGGTAAACAAAGGCCTATTTCATTGATCACTGTAATGAATGGAAGGCAAGGAAAGTGCTGACAGACTAGTAGAGGGGCGCCTATTTCTTAAGAGATAGCTCAGGTTCTATCTTCCTTTATCACATCCCTATACAGCTCTGACATCGTGGTGTTGTCATAGACTTCAACTCTATGGAGATATTCTTCCAACCAGATGCTCTTAGAAGTGATAACCATTTAAAAGGCCAGGAAGAAAGATCAAGATCATTTGCTGAAGTGGACTCAGACAATTTAGGAGATAAGCAGACAGAATATGAACAAGAAAAGATCAACTCAAAAAATTACAAGAGGCGTTTGTTTAGAAAGACACTCCTAGGGATCCATATGTTCAAAGAGAAAAAATGAATTCAAAGATGGTATCATTGCAATGCAACTGATTAACGAAAACGATGACATCAATCGTTAAAGGAAAAGTACTTTTATAAAACTTGAAAAGGTAGAACTGATACACAACTTCATTGACCAGGAATGTATTTTCCCCCTGAGACTCAAGAGCTTTAAAGCCACATAAAATATTTCATTTTTCCTGTGATTCATAATGCTGGCACATCTTATATCACATTAAATTAAAGAACAGTGTGTCCTTCCCCACATCATCTTCCCATAGAGAAACTGAGGATCACTAAGGCAAGTGAAATTGCCAGGCATACAATGTTCACCTTTAGATTAAATATTTTTATTCATTTCTGGTTTGGTGTCTCCACACCTCACTTTGGAGTGTCTGATTCCAATCATTGTTTGCTCCCTTATTTTTTCAATATTTCAGTAGTCTACAATAGTTTCATTTTGGTTTCAACTAGGCAGATGGTGTCCAGAGGTCCCTTCTGCATGCATTTATTTTGATTCTGAGTAATGAGTCTTCTGTATGGCAGAGCGGTTAAATAACAGTATTTGATTTTGGATAGACTCAGCTCGGATGCAAGACGTGGCTTATTCAAGTCTCTAAACCTCACTTTTCCTCAATGGTAAAACTTATGGCTGTAATAATGCTTACAGCATTTGGTTGTTGAGAGCATTAATTGCATATAAGACAACCAACATAGTGCCTGGCGCATGGTAAAAGCTAAAGGCATGATAATTATTTTTGAGCTCTTTATTAGAGAATGTTTGGAGAATTATAGGACTTAAGCGATGGCATTTACTTATTAGGATGGGAACTCAAGTCGTTTTTGCTTCACGAAGTGTCCTTAAGCTGTAACAATCTCTTCTGTGTTTGACACTAATTGCACATTTTGAGATACCTTTATTATTATTTTCTATAGTAAGGTAGAGATTATTGCCTCCACGTATGAAATAAAAAGACTAGAAATAAGACTTCTACTGCTGGAGAGAGGGAGTAAATATACTTTTCCCTACTTCTGCCATTAAATACGACTTATGACTGCACAAATATAAATGACTCTGAAGGGTGGAGAGAAGACAAACAAACTAGGAACCCGGAGCCCAAGGAATGACCTGGTGGTGAATCCCCTGGGTTTCTTTTTTGTCTCGTTTATCCTGGACTGGGTGCTAGAGAAGCCCACAAAACTAGATACATCAATAGGCACAGACTGAAAACAAAAACACCTGCTCTCTCTAACCAAAGAACCAAGAAAATAGGAACACAGTAAGATAGAAAACTTTGAGGGGCGCCTGGGTGGCTCAGTCACTTGAGCATTCAACTCTTGATTTCAGCTTAGGTCAGGTCGTGAGATCAAGCCCCATGTCAGGCTCTGTGCTGAGGGTGGAGCCTGCTTGGGATTCTCTCTCTCTCTCTCTCTCTCTCTCTCTCTCTCTGTCTCTCTCTCTCTCCCTCTCTGTCTTCCCCTGCCCCTACCCCACCTCTCAAGAAATAAAAAAATATTAAAAAAAAAGAAAACTTTGAGAAAACCACTCTATCCCAGCCAAACACCAGAGAAAAATCTCTCTCCACCCCTACCTACACCAGGAAAAGCAAAATGGGGAGTCTAGATTTCCATCCTCTTCAGGCTGAAATAAAACACCCCAACCGCTCCAACAGTGTGATAAAAAAGAAAGTGAAGGAGGGAGCTGGAACTTTACCCACATTAGGAAATGACGTGCTCCACAATGACCGTATGAATCATGTGGGGAGCCTGGACTTCCATCCCGCAGTAATGTGATGTTTTTCCCATTTCCGTTACGGTGGTGTCATGGGAGACCTAGTGGAAATACAAGAACTTCACCATTGCACAGGGACAATGGTTACAAGGTCACTTTCTCCACCCCACCTTGGTGTCAACGGAAGTCACATGGAGAGCAGTAATAGGGCACTGCTCCTCACCCCAGCCATGGAGATTTCAGTGGAGGTCTAGCAGGAAGCCAGAACACATACCCCTGCCTAGCAATAACAAGGAGCGCCACAGAGCTGTAAATAGAGAACTCCTACCCCCAGCTGAGAATAATGAGGTAGCATTCCCATCTACACCTCTTCCTTGCTGGAGTGCTATCAGAAGAAGCCAGCTAAATCAGAAGGTTTAAATAAGATTCAGAGTCTTTTTCTTTTTAAAGTTTATTTACTTATTTAGATAGACAGAGAAAGTGAGCAGGGGAGGGGCAGAGAAAGAGTGAGAGAGAGAATCCCAAGCAGGCTCCGCACTGTCAGCTTGGAACCTGACACAGGGCTCAAATTCATGAACCAGAAGATCGGGACCTGGGCTGAAACCAACAATTGGACACTCAACTGACTGAGCCACCCAGGTGCCCCTCACAGTCTCATAATACTTCAAATGTCTCCATTTCGACTGAAATTCAGTCAACATACCAAGAACCAGGAAGATCTCAAACTGAACTAAAAAACAGGTGCCAACTACCAGAAGAACTAATGCCAATTAGACATAAATTCTTGTTTCTTCCAGAAAATAGAAGAAGGAATGCTTTCTAAGTCATTTTATGAAGCTACTACCCTGACACCAGACCAAAGACATTACATAAAAAGGTAACTACAGAACAATATACTTCATGAATGCAGATATAAAGATCCTGAAAAAATATTGACAAAATTCAGACATCCACATATATACACATGTAAACATACATCTGCACACATATATGCATACATACATATAGACATACATAGAGAATTACAGACCATACTGGTGGGGTTTATTCCTGGGAGGATGCATGATTGGTTTAATATTTGAAAATCAATGTAATTTGCCATATTAACAGGGTAAAAATGAGGAAAAATGCATGACAATATCAATTGATGCAGAAAAATCATTTGACAAAATTTAGTACACATTTATGATAAAAATGCTCAGAAAAACATGACTAGAATGGAACTTCCTTCATTTGATCAAGAGCCTCTACAAAAAACCTACAGATAACATTATACTTTTTTTTTTATGTTTATTTATTCTGAGACAGAGAGAGAGTATATGCATGTGTGCTCGTGAGCAGGGACTGGCAGAGAGAGAGGGAGAGAGAATCCCAAGCTCTGTTAGTACAGAGCCTGATGCAGGCCTCGATCTCACAAACTGTGAGATCATGACCTGATGCGAAATCAAGAGTCAGATGTTTACCTGACTGAGCCACCCAGCTGCCCCTAGATAAAATTAAACTTAATGGTGAATGATAATGCTTTTCACCTAAGATCAGGAACAAGGTAAAAACATCCATTCTCACCATTCTCATGCAACACGGTGCTAGAGTTTCTAGCCAGAGCAATAAAGCAAGAAAAGAAAAGAAAAAAGCATACAGATCAAGAAAAAAAATGAATAAATAAAACTGTCCCTATCTGCAAATGACATAATTGTCTACATAGAAAATCCTAAGGAATGTACAAAAGACCTCCTACAACTAATAAGTGGGTTCCTTTAGGTCATAGGATACAAAATCAGCATATTAAAGTCAACTGTTTCTATCTACTATCAATTAACATGTGGATTCCAACATGGGGCACCTGGGTGGCTCAGTCATTTAAGCATCTGACTTTGGCTCAGGTCATGATCTTGAGGTTTTTGAGTTCAAGCCCCACAATGGTCTGTCTGCTGTCAGCACAGAGCCTGCTTTGTATCCTCCGTCTTCCTCTCTCTCTGCCCTTCCCTTGCTTGTTTTCCTTCTCTCTCTCAAAAATAAATAAAATTTAAAAATAATAATAGTAAAATAAAATAAAATACCATTGGGATGCCTGGGTTAAGTGTCTACTCTTGACTTCAGCTCAGGTCATGATCTCACAGTCATGAGGCGGAGCCCCTTGTTGGGGAAGCCTGATTGGGATTCTCTCTCCCCTCTCTCTCTGCTCATTCACATGCTCTCTCTCTCTCAAAATAAATTTTAAAAGCTACCATTTATAATCACTCAAAAAATTGAAATATTTAGGTGTAAACATCACAAAAACAGGTACAGGACTTACATGCTAAAAACTACAAAACACCGGTGAAAGAAATATAAGATCTAAATAAATGGAGAGACAAACTGTGTTCATGGATTAGAAGACTCAACATAGTAAAGACAGCAATTTCCCCTGATCTTATATGAAAGTTTAATGCAATTTCTATCAAAATCCAAGCAAGATTTCTGTAGATATAAACAAGACCATTCTAAACTGTATATGGAAAGGAAAAAAAAAGAATAATTAAAAAAAATTCTTGATAAAGAATTAAGTAGGAGGAATCAGTCTTTTCCATTTCAATATTTTTTTTTGTGTACTTTACTAATCAAGACAGTGTGGTATGGGTGAAGAGACAGACACACAAATCAATGGAATAGAATAGAGAGCCAGAAATAGACCCACATAAATATGCCTAACTAATTTTTGACAAAGCTACCAATGCAATTCAGTGGAAGAAAGATTTTTTTTTTTAAACAAAAACAAAAACAAAAACCAGTGCTGGGGCACTTGGGTAGCTCAATGGGTTGAGTGCCCGACTTTGGCTCAGGTCATGATCTCATGGTTCGTGCGTTCTACACCCATATCAGGCTCCCTGCTATCAGCACAGAGCCCACTTCAGATCCTCTGTCTCCGTCTCTCTCTCTCTGCCTCTCCCCTGCTCACACTCTCTCCTCTGTTCCCCAAAAATAATAAACATTAAAAAAATAAAAAATAAATTAAAAAACAGTGCTGAAGTGACCTAACCCTCAGACTTTACCCAAAAGTTAACTCAAAATGGATCATGGACATATATGTAAAATAAAAAATTATAAAACTTTTAGAAGAAAATACGTGAAAAATCTTTGAAATCTAGAGATAAGAGTTCTTAGACCTTACACCAAAGACATGATCCATAAAAGCAAAAATGGATAAACTGGATTTCATTAAAATTAAAACTTTTGCTCTGTGAATGATTCTGTTAAGAGGATGAAAAGACAAAGACTAATTTTTGGAATATATAAAGATGTCCTAAAACTCAACACTTAAAAAACAATTCTATTGGAAAATGAACAAAAGGCATGAAGAGACATTTCACCAAAAAGAATACACAGATGGCAAATAAGCACATAGGAAGATGTTTAACATTATTAGCCATTAGGAAAATGCAAATTAAAACCACAATGACATATCACTACATACTTACCAGAATGGCTAAATTTTTTAAAAAAGTAATGAAAACACTAAATTCTGGTGAGGATGGGGACAAACTGGATCCCTCATACATTGCTGTTGGGAATGGACAATGGTATACCTGTTCTGGAAAACAGTTTAGCAGATTCTTAAAAAAACTAAACATGCAACTACACAGTGACTCAACAATTGCACTCCTGGGCATTTATCCCATAGAAACAAAAACTTATGTTCATATAAAATCTGTACACAAATGCTTATAGCAGCTTTCCTCCTAAGAGCCAAAAACTGAAACAACCCAGATATTCTTCAATGAGTTAATGGTTAAAAATCTGTGGTACATCCATAACATGGAATATTCTTCAGCAATACAAACGAATGAACACTTGATACATGCAACAGTACGGATAAATCTACAGAGAATTAGTATGAGTGAAAAACTAAATCCTAAGAGATTATATACAGTACGATTTCATTTATAAATCATTCTTCTTTTTTTAATGTTTATGTATGTATTTTGAGGTGGGGGGAGGGGCAGAGGAAGAGGGAGAGAGAGAATCCCAAGCAGGCTCCATGTTCAGCATGGAGCCCAACACAGGGATCTATCTCATGACTGTGAGATCATGACCTTAGCTGAAGTCAAGAGTCAGACGCTTAACCAACTGAGCCATCCAGGCGCCCCTATAACATTCTTGAAATGACAGAATTAAAGAAATGGACAACAAATTAGCGGTTCCCAGGGGACTACAGAGGGAAGTGTGTGTAGCTATAAACGCACGCACAGGAATTTCTATGGTGGTGTAATTGTTCTGTTTCTTGACTGTGTTAGTGTCAATATCCTGGTTGTGATATGGTACTTTAATTTTGTAAAATGTTACCATTAGGAAAAACTGGGTAAACAGTACATGGGACTTCTCTGTGTATTTTTTATAACTGCATGTGAATCCTTACTTTTATCAAAACAAAAAAGTTTAATTAAAAAAAGAAACAGGGGCGCTGGCTGGTTCAGTCAGAGGATCATGTGGCTCTTGATCTCAGGGTCATGAGTTCAAGTCCCACATGGGGTACAGAGAGTACTTAAATAACACACACACACACACACACACACACACACACACACACACCACACACACACTTTAAAAAACCCCAAAAAACAGAAGTCCTGGATGCTGACTCTATGTTGTCCAGGTGATTTTGGAAACACATTAATTGCTCAGTCTCAGTTTATTCATTTGTAAAATGGAGTTAATAATATCTCCACTATATCCTGAAATTGAGCAAATATAATTAAAAAATAAATGTTTAAGAAATTGCACCTAGCTATATACTTGAATCAGACTTCTGGAACAGAGGGAACCTTAGTAAATTTCCTGCTTCATTGGTTTCCAAGTAATTTTTTTCTGGACATAGCATCCATGAGTTGGACACTGCAGAGCGATGAGAAGCAGAGCAGGATGTGCTTCCCAAACATCTTTCTCCTTCTCACACTCCACCCATTCCCCCGCCCCAGCCTTGTTTTCATTTGTTTCCAAACAATTCTGAGAGATTCTGCAGAAGTATTTTTTACTTAAGCCATTTTGATATCAACTCTCTGGTCCTAATCTTTCATTTTACTAACTGGAAGCTGGTAACCAGAGAGGTTTAGTGACTTACAGAAGACGTTAAGTTACTTGGTGGTGGAGATGAGACAGGAACCAGGGCTACTGACCCTCAGTCCACCATTGTGTTACTAAAGCATGGTATTTTGATTGAATGCTCAATATTTTTGTCAAAAGAGCAGTCTCTTAAGCAGCTAGTAATTTGCTAAAGTAATAACATTTAAGGTCGTCTAGAGCTATAACTTTATACAGTCTTCCTTAAACAGATAGGTTGAGTTTGTAGACGTGTTGGTAGTGATCGTATCAGATATTGTTCATGGGTGGAAGGAATTCAAGTATCTTCAGCGCACATCCATTACTGTACATATTTGGAAAAAGCTTGTTGGTGCCACCTGGTGGTTTGAGGGATAGATATTATACTGTGGTAGTAAGTGAGAAGACATTTTAGATCCCCCGTTTTGTTAATGCTATTTCAATGAATATACTGGTACTCACTGCCAACTTCCTCAGCCACTGTATTTCTTTGATGTTTTAGGTGAAAATGATTTTCAAAATACAAAGGAAGAGGCTCATTTTTGGTTTAGTTATCCAGTTTATCTCTGCCAATTAAAACCTTTCCTCTTCATAGAGAAAATTACTTAGATGAACTTTTCTCTCTCTCTCTCTCTGTCTCTCTCTTTAAAGGTTTTATTCTTATGTAATCTCTACACTCAGTGTGCGGCTTGAACTCACGACCCCAAGATCAAGAGTCAGATGCTCCACCAACACAGCCAGCCAGGTGCTCCAAGATGAATTATTTTCAAGCCCACATTACTTGTTAACTTCAACTAATTTTCAAATCAGAACAGTGAATTCTTAGCACATATCTTAGTATTCTTGCAAAGTCAATAGTCAGGTTATAGTAGGGGCTGAAAAAGTACTAACATCTTCTTTTTAAAAAATCTACAATTCAGGCTTTTTATGAAATCAAGTATTACTCCGTGTAAAAAAAAATCTGTGACCATGTTAAAGATTAATATCATAAGGACTACAGTTAGAATTAAGTGCACAATTTAAACATTAGAAGGGGGGGCGCCTGGGTGGCGCAGTCGGTTAAGCGTCCGACTTCAGCCAGGTCATGATCTCCCGGTCCGGGAGTTCGAGCCCCGCGTCGGGCTCTGGGCTGATGGCTCAGAGCCTGGAGCCAGTTTCCGATTCTGTGTCTCCCTCTCTCTCTGCCCCTCCCCCGTTCATGCTCTGTCTCTCTCTGTCCCAAAAATAAATAAACGTTGAAAAATAAATAAATAAATAAATAAACATTAGAAGGGATTTAACTCTTTGAAGTTTTCTAACGAACATACATTTCTTTCAGTGAAAACTTAGACACGACCCTTGTCCTGACACCAAAGTAATAATTTGAGCAGACCAAACCCATATCAACAACTACTGGATGTTTAAAACACTTACTTGTTTCTAGTATCACCATAAAACAATTCTCTTCCTTTATATATATAAGGGGTCATGAAAGGAATGAATCATAAAATAATTTGTTTGCTCAAGGTGTTACTAACTTTAGAAATTGCTGGTCTTCTGGGTTGGTCCACTTAACAAAGTTGTTTTTAGAACAACAATGACAATAATTACTAAACTAAAGTACACGAAAGATATTTGGTAGACAGGATAAGGGAAGTTGTTAACAAGTCTTCGGAGGGAGGGAACCTAAATAAATAAAGACTAGCAGGACACAAAGCAGACATTGGGAGGAATGGGGTCAGTGACAGAGAAGAAAGTGTTAGGAACAGAGGTGAGGTTCCACCATGGCAAAAGCAAAGAAGGTCTCCAATAATGCTTGAAGGGACTGAAAAGTTAACTAACAGGGTAAGTTTGAAAAACAAATTTAAGTTTAAAAGTTTCAACCTGTGCAAATTATGCTTTCCATTGTTCCAGATTTATTTTATTTTAATTTTTTTAACTTAAAATTTTTTTTTAACATTTATTCACTTTTTGAGAGACATAGACAGAGTGTGAGCAGGGCAGGAGCAGAGACAGAGGGAGACACAGAATCCAAAGCAGGCTCCAGGCTCTGAGCTGTCAGCACAGAGCCCGATGAGGGGCTCGAACTCATGAACCATGAGATCATGACCTGAGCCAAAGTCGGACGCTTAACTGACTTGAGCCACCCAGGAGCCCCAATTTTTTTTTAACTTTTAAAAACATGTTTTATTTATTTTTGAGAGAGAGAGCGAGAGAGAGCACAAGTGGGGGAGAGGCAGAGAGAGATGGAAACACAGAATCTGAAGCAGGTTCCAGGCTCCGGGCTGTCAGCACAGAGCCCGACGCCCGCTTAAACCCATGAACTGTGAGATCATAACCTGAGCTGAAGTCAGACACTTAACAGACTGAGCAACCCAGGAGCCCCTCCAGATTTATTTTAATAACTGAATATTTTTTAACCACTGACTAGAGGTATATTTTCATATGACAATACAAAAAAGATTAAGAAAACATGGTGTTAATGTAGCCCATTCCCAAGGGCTAGGATCACAGATGAACTTCATGGGTAGCTCTCATTAGTTATGTCACGCAATATTAAGTTTTTCATGTAAGTCACCCACTGACAAATTGAAGCTATTTCCTTTTTTTTTTTTTTTAATTAATTTATTTATTTTTGAGAGAGAGAGAGAGAGAGAGAGCAGACAGAGGGGCAGAAACAAAGGAAGAGAGAGAATCCCAAGCAGGCTCTATGCCAAGTGCAGAGCCTGATGCGGAGCTCAAATCCACGAACCATGAGATCGTGACCTGAGCCAAAATCAAAAGTCAGAAGTTTAACCAACTGAGCCACTCAGGCGTCCTGAAGCTATTTCCTCCTTAAAAAAACCAAAAATCTGAACACTTTTGGGATACCTTCAGATCTTTGCAGTTAAAATAGGTCAGACTGATGGAACAAAATAGGTTTTGAAGAAAAGTCCGGGAGGCCTTTAAGGTTTTTTTTCAAATTTTTTAAAGATTTTAAAGTAATCTGTGCACCCAATGTGGGGCTCAAACTCACAACCCTGAGATCAAGATTCATACACTCTTCTGACTGGGCCAGCCAGGTGCCCCCCAGGGCCTTTTACGTTGACTTCTTAAAGGTACATGAAGTGGAATACTGTTCAGATCCTGGCTTCATCATCGATGCCCGGAGTTCATGGCCGGTTTCTTGTAAACTGGGAATCAAACTGCCGTAATCATAGATATATTGTGCATATGGTACTTATGAACACTTGGCACGCAGTAGGTGATCAAGAAACGTTAATTTCTTTTTTCTTTGAGACTAAATAAACTAGACAATATTTAGTAAAGCAATCAGCAAAGAATTCAAAGTTTTTTCCCACAGTCTTTGGTTTCACTGGCCGCACAGACTTGCACTGGCAAAGAAGTCATGAGCTGTTTTTAATAGGTTTCACATAAAATTCTTAATACCCTAAGAATCTATTAATACACACAATCATAACAAATAGATTCTGTGCCTGGGGATACATATTTTTTAATTTTCTAATAATTACAAGATAGTGAAACTCACTTGTTCCATTTTAACTTGAGATTACAAATTTCTTAGTTTAGAGCCAACATGTAGCTTTTTAAAGAATAAGGGAATACTAAGTATGTAGACTACAATAAGAGCACTTCTATATTTAGGATCAGGATCAACCAAATGTGAAATGGTGCTGGTGTCAAAAGAGATTTTTGCACCAAGGTTTGCGAAAATACTCTTGTTTCTATTAACATTTGCAAAGATGTGTAAATGAACAGATTGTAATTTTAAGGATGTTATTCAAGATTCACTACCCCTTCCAGTATTATTACTATCCAATACCCAGAACATAAACATGCTGTAATTGATAAAATGTCACGATTGAGATGCAGGGACCCTTAACAACTGTTTAATATTAACACGCTCTCACATTAATCACTGTCCTTATAGATAAGTACATTTTTAACTCAGAGGTTTACAGATGGACTTAGCAAAAGCAAAGGTTGGCATATTGGTAAAGGGCAAATTCAACCCTTTTAAGAAAGCCTGGCAATATTTGAAGTGAAATTATAATGAAAATTTAAAATAAACTTTTAAAACTTTGACCATTAGTTATATGTAAGAAATAATCCTTAAGTACACCTCGATATAGACGTTTGCCATTTGAAACATTCCTTAACATTTCCCTTACTTAGCCACTCAACGTATTTTGTCTCATTTTTTTCCAACTAGATAATTTAAAATCTTAAAGCACCTCAATATTTTTCTTTGCTTTTTCAAATTTATACTGTTGTCTCTTCAGTTACCTCTACTATTATTCTACCTAGATCTTTGATCATTCATTCGTTCCCTCAATTCCGGGTGTCTGGCTTTGCCTCTGCTCCTAATGCATATATTCTAGCCAAGGGAGCAGGAGAAGCACTTAGAAGTGCATTTCGTTCTTTCCTTTTCCTTTCTTTCTTTAAAGTTTATTTATTTTGAGAGAGAGTGCGAGAAAGCGCAAGTGGGGGAGGGGCAGAGAGAGGGGGGAGAGAGAATCCCAAGCAGGCCCCACAGCATCAGCACAGGCTCGAACTCACCGACCGCGAGGTCATAACCTGAGCCCAAACTAAGAGTCAGACACTTAACCGACTGAGCCACCCAGGCGCCACAGAAGTGCATTTTTCAAGTGTACTGTCAGCAGTCACCGGAACTTGCCTTTAGCGTAGTCTTGTACTTCTCTCTCTCTTCCTGTCTCAGGGGAAGAAGCACGGCAGTTGGGGACAGGAGTTGCCAAATGTTCCAACGCCTGCGATCCAGACGTAAAGGAAGGAGCGCACGTGTAGGGGACGTGTACGTGTGAGCTCCCCACGTACGGCCACGAGCGGACGCAAGGAGGCTCCTGTGGGGCGCGGATGGAGAAGCCTCGCTACGCCTGTGATCCTAGCTCGCTCACGCCCCTCCGCGCTTGCTCGCCCTTACTTCTGCTCTGAGGCGCCCTAGCCCACTCGCCCGAGGATTCTCTGGCCTGACAAGGAGAAGCCCACTGCAAGGCTACAAGATCAATCCTAAGTCTGCCATTCTGTGATGTTCACGAAATCTTTGTATTCAGTTTTATGAATGATACAATGCTTCATTAAACTTACATATTGCTGGGCTATTTTTTCATTAGACTCAAGGAGCATCTTTTTTTTTTTTTCTTCCGCGTCACGGAGCTAGTTTTATCTCCTAGCATAGCATACATATTGTTCTTTTATGCTGAAAATAGCCTCGAAAATGGATTCAATTTATGCAAGTGTAAGGGGAAGAAATGACTCATATCAGGGCCTTAGACAAAAATAAGATGTGCGGCTGACTTCTGGTCTGGTGGGAGGAATTGATGTACTCACAGCCAATTATAACTACTGTGGCAGAGGCAGAAAGGAGCGCCGTGGGAGCCCAAGAAAATCGGGCTTCACCAGAGGGTGGCTGTGTTAGCTGAGTCTTGACAGCTGCGTAGCAAACAGTATAGGTCGTGGGCGAAGGCATGGAAAGTCTGAGGCCTGTTCCAAGAGTGCAAATATGCCTAGTGCGGGTGGAGCATGGCGAGGGGCAAGTCAGCGTGCGGTCAGAGAAGCGGGCCTGGCACCGTGCGTGAAATACAGCAGGCGCTCAGTCAACGATGGAAGGAATGAAGATGGATTATGCCACTCTCATGCTCCAAATCTTCCCGTCTTACTTGTAATACAACCCTGGGACCTTACTGTGGTTCACGAAGCCCTACGTTTCCTGCCTCCATAACTCCCCCACCCTATTTGTTACCTATCCTGCGTCCTTCTACTCTTTTTTCCCTTCCTCAAGCATGCTAGATCTGTTTCTGGCTCAGGATTGACATCTGCAGTTCCCTCTACAAATACCACTCTCCTTCCACAGATGCACACGGCTCATCGGTCACTTTCCTCAGGTCCTTCCTCAGAGATGCCTTCCTCGGCCACCTTACCTGGAATAGTCATCCCATGCTCAGTTACTATCTACTTACTCTATTGTGGTTTCTCCATGTGGTGCACACTACTGCCTGGGAGTGCTTCCTTTGCTTACTTGTTAATATTCTTTCTTCCCTACTAGGTTATAAACTTAGTCACTGAGGACTGGGACTTCATTTTGTTGACCACCATATCTCCAGTGTCTCTACATAGTAGGTCTCAATATTATTTGAGGAAGGAAAGGAGAGAACAAGGGGCCAATCGGTGAAAGGCTTTGAATAGCATTTCTAATTATTCTGCAGGCACACTCTCAGAGGCCGTACTTATTTATCTCTGATGAATACGTTCTCCTTGTCCTTTTCTTCATTAAATACGAGTATATTTTAAAAACTGAGAATGTACTTAATATATTATGATGCATGAGAAAGAAAGAAATCAACGGACAACAAATATTTAAGTCAACAAATATTTGTTGGACACTTTTTATTGCCAGGTGCTGGGCTAGGTGGCAGGAAGAGAGCAATGAATAAGCAGGTGTATTCTCATTGATCTTAGAGGCAAGTAGGGAGAGATACAGTGAAGTGTGTTGAGTGTTTTATAAAAGGGAAAAGCATAGGTATTCTTGTCTAGTGAATGAAAACTTATAATGTTCAAGTTGAGGGCCGCCTGGGTAGCTCAGTTGGTTAAGCATTCAACTTCAGCTTAGCTCATTATCTATCTCATGGTCTGTGAGTTCGAGCTTTGCGTCAGGCTCTGTGCTGACAGCTCAGAGCCTGGAGCCTGTTTCAGATTCTGTGTCTTCCTCTGTCTCTGCCCCTCCCCTGCTCTTGCGCGCGCTCTCTCTCAAAAATAAATAAACATTAAAAAAATTAAAAATTAATTAAAAATAAAATGAATGTTCAAGATGAGACCTGACAGGTGAGTTAGCCGAGGAAAAGGAAAAGGATGAAGACTATCTCAGAACGTGCAAAAGGAGGTGTGAAGAAATCAAAGAAGTTGATGCCTGAGGCCTTGAGCTCTCAGTTTTCCAGTACTCATGTGCCAAATGGACAGACAATGGACATTTGAGACAGTTGTAAAGAATTCATGAACCTATAGGAATAGGGCCAGTGGTTATAGTACCGAGTGAAGTGGATCTTCAGTCCAATGGAAGAGGAGAGAAATGAGGGCAGAACGGGGGCTGAACGTAACTGCCGTCTTCAGGGAGCAGAGGCATCTGAGCAGAACATGGAGAGGTGGTTGGGATGTGACTGGAGGTCACATTATAGGAAACAAATATGAGGTGATAAAAGTATGCAGGATAAACTGGGTAGAAAGGTTAGTACTTCGAGCCAAGAGAAAGGGATACACATGAAATACTATTTCAAAGTGGGGAAAGAAAAAAAGAAAAAAACCTTGAGTGGTGATTAAATATGGTGAACAAGGCAAGACAAGAGTTTTGGATCTTTGCTTTATTTATTTTCCTACCTTCCAGTCTGCTTATCCCACTACTGAGAAGTTGGTCTGAAGTTACGACTTTTAAGAAATTGAGTATTGAGTGAGCCTGATAGGTTTCAGGTTATTAAAAAATCTCAATTTATTGGGGTGCCTGGGTGGCTCAGTTGTTAAGCATCTGACTTTGGCTCAGGTCATGATCTCATGGCTTGTGAGTTTGAGCCCCGTGTCAGGCTCTGTGCTGACAGCTCAGAGCCTGGAGCCTGCTTCGGATTCTGTGACTCCCTCTCTCACTCTGCGCCTCCCCTGCTCATGCTCTTTCTCTGTCTCTAAAAAAAAAAAAAAAAAAAAAAAAAAAGTTTAAAAATACCTTAATTTATTTTACAACTTTATGACAATTTAAGTGATTTAAAACAAGAAATCTCTCTGTTGCCTTACATGGGTGTCTTACCTAAACCAGTCATGAACTGTCTGATCAGTAAGTTGTAGTAATTAATAGTTGAAATAGAACCAGTACATTGTACGTGGTAGGTGTTTAGTAAATACCGGTTAAATGACTGAATATTTTCTAATTATTTAAGTTAGAACAGAATCAAGGTTTTCTGGATAATAACATTCTCACTTACTTGAATTCTAATGTGTGTGCATTCCTGAGTGGAAGAGGAAAAGTGGCGGAGGGGAATGTCTTACTGCAGGCCAAAAAAGAGTTTCCCATAATCTCTAGTGTGTTCTTACTTGTGCCAGAGGCCACTATCTAGGAATTCCATGGGAATGTGAAAGTCACCCATTTTGTGTGTCCTGCGGGGAAAAAATTGAGATCTGCTGCATTAAAAAATCACCTCCAAATTTCATTACTCTACAAGTTAGTTGTTTTCCTTTTTCAATAACCCTTTATGATTTGCATGAAGATGCATACAAATTAGTTGTATATGTCTGTTAATTATTTTATGTAATATTAAGTTGGGAATTTTATTTTTTAATTTTAATTTAATTTTATTTTTGAAAGAGAGAGAGAGGGTGTGAGTGGGAGCAGGGGAGGGGCGGAGGGAGAAGGAGAGAGAGAATCTCAGGGCTCAATCTCATGACCATGAGATACTGGCCTGAGCCGAAATCAAGAGTTGGATGCTTAATCAACTGAGCCACTCAGGCCCCTCTGGAAATTTTCAATAAAGTGTTTAAGGCTCTCTATGGCAGATTCAGTTATTCTTCTACTACATAAGGTAATCCAGCAGGTTTACAACTCAGGCTCTTTGGCAATGGGTTGAGAGAATTGCCTTTGATATGGCAGAGTTTTGTTTCTTTACACTTCTCCGCCCTTGCAAAACCATCCTGCTCCCACTCAACAGCTGACCCAAAGATGACTCATGTTCTTCACATAAACACACCTTTTACTCTATGTACTTCCTACTATTTGGAATACCTCTCCTTCTCCATGCAAGTTGTATCCATTAAAAAAATTTTTTTAATTAAAAAAAATCACATTACAGAAAATTTAGAAAATAGAAGATAAATATTATCTATAAAACTAATCTCTAGTACAAAATGCTACAGTTTGGTCCACTGGTTCTAGTCTTTTTATTTTTTAATTAATTTTTTTAGTAGCAAAAATTACTTTAATTTTGGCTCTCAGTAAGAGATACTAGGAGGGCGCCTGGGTGGCGCAGTCGGTTGAGCGTCCGACTTCAGCCAGGTCACGATCTCGCGGTCCGGGAGTTCGAGCCCCGCATCGGGCTCTGGGCTGATGGCTCCGAGCCTGGAGCCTGTTTCCGATTCTGTGTCTCCCTCTCTCTCTGCCCCTCCCCCGTTCATGCTCTGTCTCTCTCTGTCCCAAAAATAAATAAAAAACGTTGAAAAAAAAATTAAAAAAAAAAAAAGAGATACTAGGGTACACATTAATTAGTCCTACAAAATCAACATTCATTTTAAGTACAGTAACAGAGGAATACAGTTGTCAAATTACAACAAATAATTCTGCAATGGCATAACGATGTTGTAGAAAATAAACATCCTCTGTGTAGAGTGTAATGTCAGATTTGTTAGGTTTGAGACCCTGCTTAGCTCCATTAATGGCACTTGACTCTAACTAGGTCCACATTATCTCATTAAACCCAAGTATATAATAGTAGTATATAATATTTTTGATCACTTAATAATTTAGTACTTTACATGTACTAATTCATTGAATCCTCATAATACTATTAGGTAAATTTTATTATCAGTTGCATTTTATAAATGAAGAAACTAAGAAACAGAGAAGCCCACCTCACTCAGCCAAGAAATAACAAAGTGAGGATTCAAACCTAGGAGCCAGAGGCTGACATTAACCACCATCTCTATTTGCCTCAATAATCTATTAGAATAATCCACAGATTATTAATGAGACTATTAGGGACGTCTTGAAGCACAGTCTGACTGTGCTTTTTACCATCTGATACATCAAATGCAAGTGTTCTTCAATAATTTACCAAATTCCACAGTCCACTCTTATTTTCACCTTGTACAGGTTCCATGTTAGCAACAGGATCATCTTTGTGTCTTGGGTCCCACACCTTCACAGGTCCTGTTGTGAATACAAGTCAATTGGCAAAATTCAATAGTGATTGATGACATTTCTGCATTCTCTTCCTATGACTTCCTACATACAGAGCGATATTACAGACACTCTAACACTTGACATTATAACATGTATTTCTGACTTCTAATTGGGAAAATTGTATTTAATATCAGAGATATTACCCATATGTTACTGTCTGACTTGATTTCCAAGTTAATAGGTATACAGAAGAGGCAACAACTGTTCCTTAGTTATCAACAAGGTCTGACTGACAAGGCAAACACAAATGTTATGTAATCCAGATCAGGTCTTATTATCTTTGAGCCTAAAACTAATGTACTATTTATTTAGAATAATATCAGCGTCATCTTAATTTTTATTTTTTTTCCATACTACCCATTAATTAATTAACTTTTACACTGTGGATGTGCTTTGGGGGGAGGCACTGTTTTCTGAGGGGGGTGTCTGAGAGGAGTAGGTTTGGGGGTTGGACTGCAAATGAATTACAAGGTTGGAGGGTTGCACTGGCATCCGAGCAGGTACCTGCTGCCCCCACCACTGCCCTCGGTGTGGGACTACTGGTGAGTGTGCTCCCACGTGTGTATGGTACGAGAGCGTGCACCCACCAGGGGCCAGTGGGTGCACGTGTTTGGTTCAGAGAGAATGAGGCAAAATCTATTTTTCTTAAGATTTTATTATTTTTATGTATTTTTAAAGTCTATTTCTTTATTTTTTAGTAATCTCTACACCCACCATGGGGCTCAGACTCACAATCCTAAGATCAAGAGTCAAATGCTCTACTGACTGAGCCAGCCAGGTGCCCTGGTTCCAGCCTTTTTAAAAGTTACTTTTTAAATTATAAAAGTTATATGGAGGTTTTGCTTCCAATAAAGGCAGAGTAGTTTATATTGGACTAAGCCTCCCGCAGATAACATTTCTGGGCTCTGGACAAAATGTAAAAATAGCTGGAAAGCAACCAAAAGCAGGCCAAAACTACAGAGGACTCAACCCTGGAAAAAGGAAACCACACTTGGTGAGAGCCATGTTTAAACAGTTTCACCCCTCTGAGGGCATTGCCCAGTGAGTGCAATAGAGGGTAGCTAGAACTTAAACTGAATTAATCTTACTGGATTAAGGCAACAGAGAACAGAGTTTCGGGCTACCAGAAGATCTGAAATTAAGGTGGGGAAATTCCGGAAATGAGAGTCACAGAGATGGGAGTCCCAAAATCTATGAACAAATTTCCTTCAAATATTTGGATGAATTGCATACACCTGGTCTAAAAAAAAAAAAAAAAAAAAAAAACCACCAAGGAAGGAACAGTTAGAAAAAATGGAGCAGAGATTTCAATTGTTGTCAACATAAAAGAGGCAGAGTTTGGATATTGAATCCTACTGTGTTGGTCCAATTTGGCCTACTGTAACAAAAATATCACAGTTCTCACAGTTCTTTTTCTTTCTTTCTTTCTTTCTTTTTTAATGTTTAGTTATTTATTTTGAGGTTGGGGGGGTAGGGCCAGAGAGAGGGGGAGACACAGAATCCCAAGCGGGCTGTCTATAGGGAGTCTGACGCCAGGCTCAATTTCATGAACCTTGAGATCATGACCTGAGCCGAAATCAACAGTCAGATGCTTAACCGACGGAGCCACCCAGGTGCCCCTATTTCTCACAGTTCTGAAGCTAGAAGTCCAAGACTGAAGGGCCAGCATGGTGGGTGAGGACCCTCTTCCAGGCTTCTTGTATCCACATCTGATGGAAAGGGCTAAGGAGCTCTGTGGGGTCTCTTTTATAAAAGCACTAATCCATTCATAAGTGTCCTATCCTCATGACCTAATCACCATCTCCAAAAGGCCTCCCCTCCTAACACCATTACATTTGGTGTTAGGATTACAACATGTGAATGTAGGGGAAACAGACATTCAGACAACAGACCTACCAAGTCAGTGGGGCTTGGTAAACATTTCAAGCTTTTAATCAAAACTCAAAAGGGGCTACACCTTTTTGAAGTATTTCCTGGGACTAAAGATTTGCTCTAAGACTAAGAGTAAAATTGAAATAGAGCCATTCTAAAACTATAAAGAGTAAGGTTACACAAGTTCAAGTCATAAGCCACTAAAGTCATCAATAACTTAGCTCCCTGCTAGAACAGAAATTAGAACCCTTCAGAGGAAGATAAATTCATGTGTTATCCACAATGTCTAGGATAAAAAATATTAAACATGTAGAGTGCCTGGCTGGCTCAGTTCATGGAGCATGTGATTCTGGATCTCAGGGTTGTGAGTTCGAGCCCCATGTTGGGTGTAGAGATTACTTAAAAATAAAATCTTAAAAAAATAATTAGGGGTGCCTGGTGGCTCAGTTGGTTAAGTGTCTGACTCTTGATTTCGGCTCAGGTCATGATCTCACAGGTTCGTGAGATTGAGCCCTGCTTGGGATTCTATCTCTTTCCCTTCCCAACTTGTGCGTGCATGTGCCATCTCTCAAAAAATAAAAAAAATTAAAAAATTAAATTTTTAAGAGAAAAAAAAGAATCAAACATGTGGGGCACCTGGCTGGCTCAGTCAGTACAGCATGTGACTCTTGATCTCAGGGTCATGAATTCAAGCCCCATTTTGGGTGTGGAGCTTACTAAAAAAATTAAAAATTAAAAAAAATTTAAAAATTAGGGGTGCCTGGGTGGCTTAACCAGTTAATGTCCAACTTTGACTCAGGTCATGATCTCACAGACCATGGGTTTAAGCCCTGTGTTGGGCTCTATGCTGACAGCTCAGAGCCTGGAACCTGCTTTGGATTCTGTGTCTCCTTCTTTCTCTTCCCTTTCCCCACTCACACTCTCTGTCTCAAAAATAAACATTAAAAAAAAAATTTTTTTTAAGTTAGACCTGTAAAGACTTAGGAAAACATGACTAAGGTTAGAGAAAAAGTTGTCAATAGAAACAGACCCTGCGATGATCCATATGACTTTAAAGGACTTTAAAAATGTTATAAATATTTTCAAAGACTTATAGAAAATATAACCATAGTGAGTGAGCAGATAGAGGAATTTCAGGAAAAAAATGAAAACTACCAAAAAAAAAATGAAATTCTAGCACTGAAAAGTATAACATTTGAAATGAAGATTCTTTGGATGGGTCTAACATCAGATTGGAGACAGCAAAAGTATCAGTGAATTTGAAGAAAGATCAACAAAAGTGTCCAATCTGAAGAAAAAGAGAAAAAAGATGAATAAAACAAAGCCTTAGTAAGTTATTAGACAATATCAAGCAGCCTAACATGCATGCAATTGTAAACCAAAAGGAAAAGAGGGAAAATATGTAATGAGGAAGAAGAAATAATAGCTGAAAATTTCCCAAATTTGGTGAAAACATCAATTTACAGTTCCAAAACTTTCAGTGAACCCCTTGCAGCAAAAGCACAAAGAAAATCACACCTATGTACCACCAAACTGCTGAAAAACAAAAAAAGAGAGAAAATCTTAAAACAACCAAAGGGAAAAAATTATGTAGGGGGAAAATGAAATGAATATTTCTCTCACGAGAAACAATGAGGACCAGAAGACAATTGTATGACAACTTTAAAGAGCTGAAGAGAAGGAAATATAAGTTGAACAAGAATTCTATATCTAATGAAAATAATCTCCATAAATGAAAGGTAAATACAGAAATAAAGATAAAAGAAAAATTGAGAGAATTCATCACTAGCCGGCCCCCACTGCAAAGAATGCAGAAAGATGTTCTTTAAAAGTAAATGACATGATATGACAATTTCAATCTACAGGAAGAAATAAAGAGCACCTGAAAAAGTAAATACAAAATACTATCTATATTGGTTTCCTATTGCTGCTATAACAAATTACCACAAAGTGGGTTGAATAAGATAAATGGATTGTCTTAAACCGGGAGGTCAGAGGTCTGAAATGGGCTTCACCGAGCTAAAATTAAGGGGTTAACAGTTCTCCTAAGGAGGCTTTAGAGTAGAATCCATTTCCTTGCTTTTCTACCTTCTAGAGGCCACCTGCATTCCTTGGCTTGTGACCCACTTCACCATTTTCAAAGTCATCAATGTCAAGCTGAGTCCTTCTCATGCTGCCATTTCTATTTTTTTTTTTTTTCTGCCTCTCTTTCCCCATTTTAGGGATCCTTGTAATTACTCTGAGCCTAATTGGGTAATCAAAGATAATATCCCTTTCTTAAAGTCAATTGATTAGCATCATTAATTCCATCTACTACCATAATTCCCCTTTGACATGTAAGCTAACATATTCACAAATTCTGGGGATTAGGACATGGACATATTTTGGAGACCATCATTCTGCTGACCACATCAACTCTTTCCCCTTATTTAAAGGACAACTGATTATTATTGTAAAAATTATCACATAGTCCTGTGGTATTTATACATAAGTAGATATAAAATGTATGATAACAATAGCACAAGGAATAGAGGGTGGTAAATGACATAAACTGTTGCAAGTTTCTGCCGTTTTACATAAAGTGTTATAATACTAACTTGTAGTGGACTATGACAAATTAAAGATGCGTATTGCAATTCCTAGAGTTTCTTCACTGCGGCTCCATGGAACCCAG
Source organism: Prionailurus viverrinus (assembly GCF_022837055.1). Taxonomy (NCBI): domain Eukaryota; kingdom Metazoa; phylum Chordata; class Mammalia; order Carnivora; family Felidae; genus Prionailurus; species Prionailurus viverrinus. The sequence continues at coordinate 100,249,747 of NC_062567.1, forward strand.
GTTTCTACAAGATGTGGCTCAGAGTTTTGTTGGATATCATGGTTTGATGAACTGCCTGAAACAAGCAAAGGCCAAGATGTGTTAAATGTTTGTCTTCATATCTGGAAACAAAAGGTCTGTCTTTAAAAAAAATTTTTTTAATGTTTATTTATTTTTGACAGAGAGAGACAGAGCATGAGGGGGAAGGGGCAGAGAGAGAGGGAGATACAGAATCTGAAGCAGTCTCCAGGCTCTGAGCTGTCAGCATAGAGCCTGACGCGGGGCTCTAACTCATGGACGGTGAGATCATGACCTGAGCCGAAGTTGGACACTCAACTGAGCCACCCAGGCGCCACAACAAAAGGTCTACCTTAAAGGAACTTGTGTTGGCATCTGAACTGATGATGCCCTATCAACAGCTGGCTGCACCCTCCTGTTAAGAAAAAAAGATCCAGGTGTTAATGACACAGCATCTGTTTTCTTTACAGAGACTCTTGTGTCAAAAACTCCTAGAGTTGAAATTTGGAAATTTGGAAAGATTGTGTATCTAGGTTAAAAAAAACAAAAACAAAAACAAACAAACAAAACCTTGCCATTTTGCAACTGTGGTTTGATGTGGTTCATTAATTTTGAAAAATTCTTGACCATTATCTCTTCTGTCCCATTTATCTCTCTTTTCCTCCTGGGATTAAAATTACACAGATAGGAGACTATATGATATTGTTCCATAGCTCTTGTGTGTTGTGCTGTTTTCTTTTTCTTTCTTTTCTTTCTCTCTTTTTTTTTTTTTTTTGAGTTTCACTGTGGGTAATTATTGACCTGTCTTCAATTCACTCTTTCTTTCTTTGACCATGTCAAATCTACTGATATGACTTTAGAAGGCATTCTTCCTATCCATTACCATAATTGTTCATTATTATTTCCATTTAAACTTTTATTTTTTCAGGTTAAAGTTTGTTTTTTTAAAGTTTTTTTATTTTGAGAGAGAGACAGAGAGAGTGAGCAGGGGAGGGGCAGAGGGAGAGAGAATCCCAAGCAAGCTCTGCACTGTCAGCTTGGAGCCCCATTCAGGGCTCAAACTCACAAACCATGAGATCATGACCTGAGCTGAAATCAAGCGTTGGATGCTTAACTGGCTGAGCCACCAGGTGCCCTACATTTATTTGTGTTTTAAATAAGCTCTATGCCCAACATGAGGCTTGAACTCATGACGCCAAGATTGGGAGTTGCGTGTTCTGCTGACTGAGCCAGCCAGGTGCCCCAGTGTTCATTTTTATTTTTTTATTTTTTATTTTTTTTTTTAATTTTTATACGTTTATTTATTTTTGATAGAGACAGAGCACAAGTGAGGGAGGGGCAGAGAGAGGGAGTCACAGAATCCGAAGCAGGCTCCAGGCTCTGAGCTGTCAGCACAGAGCCCGATGCAGGGCTCAAACTCACAAACCATGAGATCATGACCTGAGCTGTAGTTGGATGCTTAACCAACTGAGCCACCCAGGTGCCCCTCCAGTGTTCATTTTTAATTTATTTTTTTTTATTGAAGTATAGTTGACATATAACATTATAATATTTCCAAGCATACAGCATAATGATTCAACATTTGTATACTCTGTTGAAATGATCACCACAGTAAGTTTACTTACCATTCATCATGATACAGAGTCATAATTTTTTTCATATGATGAGAACTCTTAGGATTTATTCTCCTGGCAACTTTCAAGTATGCACTATGATATTTTTGACTATAGTCACCATGCTGTGCATTACACCCTCCTGACTTACTTATTTTGTAATTGGAAGTTTGTACTCTTGACCCTCTTCACCCATTTTGCACACCTCCAAACCAAACTCTCCTCTAGCAAACACAGTTCTATTCTCTGTATCTTTGAGTTTTATTTTGTTCTTTAGATTCCACATGTAAGTGGTATTTGTATTTTTCTGTCTGACTTATTTCACCAAGCAAAATTCCCTCAAGATCCATCAGTGTTGTTGCAAATGGCAAGATTTTGCTCTTTTTCATGGCTGAGCAGGATTCCATTGAATATATATTGTGCATATATATATACACACACATGTGTATATACATTTATGTATATTCCATTGCATATGTGTGTGTGTATACACACACACACACACACACACACACACACACACACACTACACTACACTACATGTTCTTTAGCCAGTTATTCATCAGTGGAGACTTAGGTTGTTTTCATAGCTTGGTTGTCATGCTAAAATAAACATAGGGTTGCATGTATTTTTTTGAATTCGTGTTTTTGTTTTCTTTGGATAAATACCTGGTAGTGGAATTGCTGGATCATATGGCAGTTATACTTAAGTTTTTGAGAAAACTTCATACTGTTTTCCATTCTCACCAACAGTGCACGAAGGCCTCCTTTTCTCCACATCCTTGCTAATACTTCTTCCTTTTTTTTTACACTAGCCATTCTACAGGTAGGTGTGAGGTGGTATCTCATTGTGATTTTGATTTGTATTTCCTTGATGATTAGTGATGTGGAGCATCTTCTCATGCATCTGATGGCCATCTGTAAGTTTTCGGTAGAAAAATGTCTATTTGGAGTGCCAGGCTGACTCAGTCAGTAGAGCATGAGGCTCTTCGTCTCAGGGTTGTGAGTCCAAGCCCCACATTGGGTGTAGAGCTTGCTTAAAAAAAGAAAAGAAAGAAAGAAACTGTCTATTCAGATTCTCTAATTTTTTAACTGGAGTTTGGTGACTTTTTTGGTGCTGAGTTATATATATGTTATACATTTTGGATAAGTGGTTTACAAATATTTTCTCCCATTCAGTACATTGCCTTTTAATTTTGTTGGTTTCCTTTGCTGTGCAGAAGCTTTTTAGCTTGATATAATCCACTTATTTTATTTTGGCTTTTGTTGCCTTTGCTTTTGGAGGTCAGATGCAAAAAAAAAAAAAAAAAATCATTGCTGAGACTGGTGTGAAGGAGTTTATTGCCTACGTTTTTTTTCTTCTTTTAAAAAAAATTTTTAAAAGGCTTATTTATTTTGGGGGGGCAGGGGAATGGGCATAGAGAATCCCCGATGAGGGGCTTGAATCACAAACTGTGAGATCATGACCTGTGCCAAAACAAGGAGCTGCCACTTGCCACCTAACCTACTCAGCCACCCGGGCACCCGCCTATGTTCTGGGGGTTTTACAGTTTCAGGTCTTGCATTCAACTCTTTAACATATTTTTTTAAAAACCCTTTAATACATTTCGAGTTATTATTTGCAGTTGGTGTAATAGAGTGTTCTAATTTCATTCTTTTGCGTGTGGCTGTTCAGTTTTCCCACATTATTTATTGAAGAAACTGTTCTTTCTGTATTTTTCATAAATTTTTTCATAATTTTCATAAATTGACTGACCATATGTATGTGGGCTTATTTCTGAGATTCCTTTTCTTTTTTCTTTTCTTTTTTTTTAAGTTTATTTATTTGAGAGAGACAGAGACAGTGTGAATGGAGGAGGGGCAGAAAAAGAGACAGAATCCCAAGCAGGCTCTGTATTGCTAGCATAGAGCCCACCACAGGGTCAGATCTCACGACCTGAGCTGAAACCAAGAGTCAAACACTTAAATGACTGAGCCACTCAGGTGCCCCTATTTCTGGGATTTCTGTTCTGTTCTATTGATGTATGTGTCTGGTTTTATGTCAGTACCATACTGTTTTTTTTTTCCTTTTTTTTTTAACGTTTATTTTATTTTTGAGACAGAGAGAGACAGAGCATGAATGGGGGAGGGCCAGAGAGAGAGGGAGACACAGAATCTGAAACAGGCTCCAGGCTCCGAGCTGTCAGCACAGAGCCTGATGCGGGGCTTGAACTCACGGACCGTGAGATCATGACCTGAGCTGAAGTCGGACGCTTAACCGACTGAGCCACCCAGGCGCCCCAGTACCATACTGTTTTGATTACTATAACTTTGTAATATAGTTTGAAATCAGAGAGTGTGAGGCTTCAGGCTTTGTTTTCCTTTCTCAATTTTGCTTTGGCTAATGGAACCACAAAAGACCCCAATTAGCCCCCTGAGCTCAAATCAAGAGCAGACACCCAACTGATCGAGCCACCCAGGCACCCCTATATTATCTCTTTTAACTGTTAATACAGGATACCCACATTCGGGGTTCTCAGAAGAGATTTCATTTTCAAATTCTCTATTTCCAGTCAGGAGATGGACAACTGATATTATAATGCTGCATGTCTCAAAATACATATATCCCTCAACCAGCAGTATCAGCATCACCTGTTAACCTGATAGGAATGCAAATTCACTGTCCCACTCCAGACCTAAATACTGAATTAGGAATAGGAGTGAAGCCCAAGATCTCCAGGTGACTCATATCTGAGAACCACTGTTTTAGAGGAATGATTAAGTTAACTATTCCTGGGACATTCCTAGGACAAGAAAGATGGTGGATACTACTAGTCAGCGGGATTAAAGTAATCTGATCCTTCTTGGAACTACAGCTTAGCAACTATAGAAGCACATTTTACATTCTCGATTTTACTTTTGAAAGCAGAAATAAAAAATGACCATCTGAACAAATGCTACAAAAAAGAGACATAAATGAAGGCAATGCATTAGGTGTACAGACCAACTGCAAAACCAATGGGAAAATTCTTTTGAGAACTGATCTAAAATATCAGTTTTGCCCAAAGAACCAGTGTGCTTCTTTTAGGTAGTATTGATGTGTATAATAACCCATTTTTCCATTTCTAACTTGGCTGTCAGGAGTCTTAGCAAATGTTTTGCATTTAATTAATTTTCCCCTGAGGAGACTTGTTTCCTATTCTTCTCAATTCAAAATTTACAATCTAATTCTTATTTTTAAATAAATAGTATTTGTAGTTTTTATTATAAAGAGCTACAAATTATTATTGGGAAAGGGCATAGATAAAAATCGTAAGGTTGCTGGGGCACCTGGGTGGCTTAGTCGGTTAAGCATCTGACTCTTGATTTCGGCTCAGGTCATGATCTCACCGTTTGTGAGATCGAGCCCCACATCGGGCTCCTCACTGACAGTGTGCAGCCTGCTTGGGATTCTCTCTCTCCCTCTCTCTGCCCCTTTCCTGCTTGCACTTTCTCTCTCTATCTCAAAATACATACGTACATACATACATACTTAAAAACAGTAAGGTTGTTGAAGAAGCAAGTCTATCACTCAGGAGGAAGGCTAGTGCATGGTATGTGGTCAGGACGTGTCTAAACGAAGTCCCTAATTTAGCTCTCTGTTGCTTCTCTGATCTCTCCTAATCTTCTTGTTCACATGGCTGTAACATTAACCTTCTGGTTTGTCAGACACTCGAGAATACCTGATCTCAAGTCCTTTGCTTTCCTAGCTCCCTCTGAAAAAGCTCTTCTCCAGATACCTGCAGTATTTTTCCCTTCTCCTTCTTCCAGTTTTGGCTCAAATGTTATTTTTTAAAGATTTTATTTTTTAAGTAGTCTCTACACCCAATATGGGGCTCGAACTTACAATGCAGAGATCAAAAGTCACACATTCTGAGTCAGCTAGACACTCCTCAAATGTTACCTTCTCAGTGAGGCCTTCTCTAACTCGCCCTCATCCCTGAAATCTCTTGTCCTACTCTACTTTTTTTTCCAGAGAACTTTATCTTCTACAATAGTGTATTTGCCTACTTTCAATCTTTTCACTATTTGAATGTAACCTCCACAAGGCAGGCTTTTTTTTTTTTTAATATACAGCTTTTATTTTTAAATTCTGTTTTCATGTTTATTTTTGAGAGAGACAGAGTGCAAGTGGGGGAGGAGCACAGAGAGAGGGAGACACAGAATCTGAAGCAGGCTCCAGGCTCTGAGCTGTCAGCACAGAGCCTGATGTGAGGCTTGAACCCATGAACCGTGAGATCATGACCTGAGACAAGTTGGCCCGACTGAGCCACCCAGGCGCCCCAAGACAGGGGTTTTATTGCTGCCTGCTTTGCTTCTCAGTGTATACCTACCAGGCAGGGCAGTGTCTGGCTTGTAAGGGCTAACAGGAACTTGTTGAGTGACCAAGTCTGCAGGAATCATAATGTTTATGTTCAATAGCTTAACAGACTTAAAAAAATCTAGAAGCCAGCTGAGATTTCTTCTTCCACAAAATGAATATATCACAATTTAGTTATTTGGGTTTATTCTTTCCTTTTTAAAATATTCAGCAAACATCTACTATGTGCAAGGCACTGTGCTAAGAGCTGAGAACAAAAATGACAAAGACCCTGTTCTTTCAAGGAGCTCAGTAAAACAAACAGCTTAAAAAAATTTTTTTTAAACCAGAAAACCAAGATATGTATAGGATGTGGTACACAGGAAATAGTGAAATTTAGCTGCCTTCTGTCTGGTTTTTCTACTGCTGATTGCAGTAAAGCAGGTACTTGACACAAGAGGTGCAGTCTAGACAGGGAGCAAGAGTGAGAGGCAGGACTGTAAATTTCAGACAAAAGAACAGGGAAGATAATAAAGCTCTTCTGCAGAAAACCATTAGTCACAAGGTTAGTCCGAACTGAAGGCTGGTAAATAACCCAGATGACCTGAGGATATTTTATGAGAAGCATCATGTAACCTTTAAAAGCGTCCAAAGCTAGTGATAATCCTGACATTCCAACAGGCATAAATTTTAATGAAAACAAGAAATACTGAGTAATAATTACCACGTATAAGTGTGAAAACATTTACTAGCCCATACTTACCACTTGCCTCTTCTGTATGGCAAATAAATTCTATGTCACATATATAAATTCTCTGCCACTTTCCCCATCTTTCCTCTGGTAACAGCAACTGGGGTCCATAAGTGGATTAGTCACACCGCCAGAGTCAGTGTCCCTGGAATCTGTTGGCACAGATGTGACATGGTTATACACGTGTACCTTTTCCTTCTTTGCAATGGTGGAAGCGAAGTCCTCTGAAATCCACCTATTTCTCTTTCTCCCTTCCTGATCCTAGAGTAAAAAATGAGGTGTTCATGGGAACTGGATAAATTATTCCAAAATTTTGTTTTAATGTATTTTAAAAAGAAACAAACTTTTTAAATAAACACCACAAGCTTCTTTGGAAATTATATTGACAAAAATAAATTATATTCCTAAGTAAATTAGTACTTAAAAAAAATCACAAATTAATGTAACTTCTTCAAAGCAATAATGTAATTGCAATTTTGAGCATCCACTGAACTCTAAGCATTCAAGGCATTTTATACAAATATGTCGTTTACCTGAAAACATTGAGCCCAAATGGTTAAGTAGTTGGACTAATGGCACACACAAAGCTGAGATTTACATCTAGATCTGACTGAATCCAAAGCTCTTTCCTCATCATGTTTAAAAATATAGAATTAATAAGCAGCAAGTGAGAAAATCATGCTGCTGTCATGCTACTGTCTTAGGCTTATTATTAAGTCTTGAGTAACTTCTTTTGGGGTGAGGTCATATCTATTGAGTTAACATAAACACAATTTTTACCTGTTATATATCGACAGTCCACATTTTCATTGGGAGAGAAAAATTTGCTGCTAAAACCATAGCACTATCAATATCACCTATCTTATTTGGAAATATAAAGGTTCTTGGAAATTAAGCTCTAATCATAAGTTAAAAATGTGTATTAAAAAAATTTTTTTTGGGGGGGGGTGCGCCTGGGTGGCTCAGTCAGTTGAGCGTCCAACTTTGGCTCAGGTCATGATCTTGCGGTCAGTGAGTTGGAGCCCCGCATCGGGCTCCATGCTGACAGCTTTGAGCCTGGAGCTTGTTGCGGATTGTGTGTCTTCCTCTCTCTCTGCCCCTCCCCCACTCATGCTCTGTCAAAAATAAACGTTAAAAAAAGTTCTTTTTAACGTTTATTTTTGAAAGACAGAAAGTATGAGCAGAGAGGGAGAGACACGGAGTCACAGAATCCGAAGCAGGCTCCAGGCTCTGAGCTGTCAGCACAGAGCTCAACGTGGGGTTTGAACCCACAAACTGCAAGATCTTGACCTGAGCTGAAATCAGACGTTTAACTGACTAGACCACCCAGGTGCGTCTAAAAATGTCTATTTTTTAAGAATGCAGAAGTTCTTTTGCACGTGGGTGTGTGAAAATATTTTTAAAACTATGATGGTCTATTGGACACAGAATTCGTGTCAGGAAATCAACCAGCTGCTTGAGCATGAAAGCCTAAAAGTCTAAAAAAATCCCACTATAGGACAAAATGGTTTAGTAATAACAAGTTCTAAGGCAAGACAGAGAAATTTAGTGAATGCGGGGTAAGGATGTGGAATTAGAATAAGAATGTGAAAAAAAAAAAAAAAAGAAACACTACCCCTGAAGTATTTTAAGCCTAGACATATAAAATAGACCCACAGGTAATTTATGCAATTTAATGCAAATAAACCATCCAACCGACTGATATAGCAGATAAAGTCCTGCATTGAGTTGGGAAGAACAAGGACAACCACAACAAAGGTTGGGTAAGAGCTCTGCTTTGTATTAGCTTGGAATGCTAGATCAGTTATCTCTGGTTTCTCACTGAGAAGATGGAGATGGACTTTATTTACCCAGCCTGTTGTAGGTATCCTATTGAAATAGGTTTGTATTGAATCAGACCTGTGAAAAATATTGTGTAAGGGAAAGGAGATAAATTTCTTCTTTTCTACTTTCAGTCTCCCAGAAATAGAAGCACAAAGGACAGGCCCTATTAGCTGTATATTACTCAAAACAAAATCTACTAATAGTGATAATTTCTTAAACACTCCCTCCTTTTCATTAGCCTTTTATTATTTTTTTAAGTTTATTTACTTATTGAGAGAGAGAGAGAGAGAGAGAGAGAGAAAGAAACACAAGCAGAGGAGGGACAGACAGAATCCCAGGCAAGGTCTGTGTTGTCAGCACAGAGCCCCATGACTTGGGGCTAGAACTCATGAACTGTGAGATCAGGACCTGAGCCGAAACCAAGAGTTGGATGCTTGACTGACTGAGCCACTCAGGCATCCCTTTCATTTACCTTTTATTTATTTTTTTTATTTTTTATTAAAAAAATCTTTTTTCAACGTTTATTTATTTTTGGGACAGAGAGAGACAGAGCATGAACGGGGGAGGGGCAGAGAGAGAGGGAGACACAGAATCGGAAACAGGCTCCAGGCTCTGAGCCATCAGCCCAGAGCCCGACGCGGGGCTCGAACTCACGGACCGTGAGATCGTGACCTGGCTGAAGTCGGACGCTTAACCGACTGCGCCACCCAGGCGCCCCTCATTTACCTTTTAAAATGAAAACCTAGTTAATTTTTGTGACCTATATATTTATTGGAATTCAAGCAGTGGCAAGTTGTGACAGACCTGCTCAGAAAAGCTCACTTATAATAAACTTTAAACAACTTATAATAAGGGCACCTGGGTGGCTCAGTTGGGTAAGTGTCTGTCTGACTCTTGGGTCCTGGCTTAGGTCATCCCAAGGTCCATGAGTTCAAGTCCTGTGTTGGGCTCAGTGCTGATAAATGCGGAGCCTGTTTGGAATTCTCTCTCCCTCTCTGTTCCTCCTCAGTCCCTTAAAAAACAAAACCAAAAATAAAAACATCTTGTAATAAAATTTCAAGTTATGGTAGTAAGCAAATTATGTTACCTTATTATAAAATCTTAAACTCCTGACTCCTCGATGCTTCTATGTTTATTTATTTTCATTTTTTATTTTTTTGAGAGAGAGAGGCTGCAAGTGAACAAGGAACAAAAGAGAGATAAGCGGGGCTCGAACTCACCAACTGTGAGATCATGACCTGAGCCGAAGTCAGATGCTTAACTGAGCCACCCAGGAGCCCTAAATTTATTGCTTTGTAATCTGGTCATTTTGTAGGCAAAGAACAGAAATAAGACACTCTCCGTCACTTACCTCAGAGAAAGAGCAATCTGTCATTTCCAAAGCATTTAACCCCAGAGAACCTTTCCAAAATGAGTCAAGCAATGTATTTAGGTATCTAGAGCTATATACAACAGGAAAAACAATTTTATTCTATACTCAATCCTTTTTGGACAGCAGCTTGTGTACATGCACTCACGCACAGAGATTACACGTATACAGTATAACATGTGGACATCACAGAAAAGACTGCTCATCAGTCAGACTTCATGATTGTGGCCAAAGGTTTTCACCAATGGGTAGTTCATAGTTGTTAGTGGAGTCTGCTGTATTCTGCTTCTAATGATGAAGTGGAGGGCAAACTACAAGACTATTGTGTCCTAAGGGAAACACATGGTCCTGGTCTGAAGAGAACTGGGCTCTGGATGATTTTCTTCTTATGACAACTTATGACATGAAGAGTCATGACTGTTCAGATTGGCCAGGAAAGACTAAGTGATAAACTTCTAAGCAAAAGAGTAAAGTAGTCGAGTGGATTGGTAAATACCTACTTTTTGTATGAGACCTCTCTGACACAGTTCTATAGCTGCTTTTCATTTGGCTTTGAAGTATGTGCACGTGAAATTCTTTTATGCAGGACAAACAACAGTAATGTTCTTAGTTCTGTGAGCATGCTTAGGGAAAACAAGTACTGAAAATAGAAAAAATAGAATTGAATTCTTATATTAATGTACACAAAGGCTTGCCACAAGTCCTTTACCCAAGTTCCCCAAATTAAAAGTGCCTCTTTTATGTAGTTATAGATGTGTAAGTAGATGAGGGGCTGAACTTGGGACAAACCCAGGTTGAGGAATGATGTGTTATTTTACATTTCAATGGAGTATTATCTTTATATGTATTCCCAAGCCTATGTCTGCAGCTAAGAAAAAGCACAGGTTTAATTTAGAAACCACAAAATGTCTATGTGAATGAAATCTCATGCTACAAAGCTACTATCTTGAAACTTGCTATTATTTTTTACCCAGTTATTATCATAAAAAAACTAGTTCTCAGATTCTGCATACAGACAGCTTTATGTAAAATATATAAACATTTGTCGAAATTGGTACACAGATTGCATAAATATGGCAATTAAGATTGCATTTACAGATGTGCATGTACAATGTTGTGCAAATTATCACAATATTACAATTTCGAAAATTATTCAAATTGGAATCCAAGTAAAGCAATTAGTGAAAAAATACCCATGCAGAATTTAAATATCTCAGAACAAAATTTAAGTGTCTTCAGTAAAAGGTCACACATTTAAAATAGTTTTATTCATTTTATTTGTATATGTCAAAATACATTTTTATTTCCAAAATAGTGGGTTTTGCAACTAGTTTCATGCAGAAACAAGGTCTGCTCAATACTACCAATAAAATCAATATAGCACAGTAGCTGTTCAGTTTTAGATACAAAGAATAAATAACCTAAATACAAAACACTAAAATATTAGAAACATGTATTTAATCATTCTTCACAGGCATCCAAACTTCACAAATATAATCCTTAGCATGCCTAACTGTTGTGCAACCAGAACATGTTGCAGTCACTCAAACTGATCAATTATCTGTATATTTTACGTCCACATAAGACCATGGAAATTCTCTATATTCAGACCCACCATTCATACAGTTCAAATATAACCAAAAATAAAATTCCCATAACTATCCTTGTACCTTTAAAAATCAAGAATCCTGAGCTTGGTAGTAAGAGCATAACCTTATATCTTCATAAAACCAATCAAGAGAGAGAGGACTTAAAATCCTGCTTACCAAAACACCCTTTCCCAGCCCCAAAGTAATCTAAAATAGGCAGTAGAACACAATGACCTTTTAAAATGAAGGGGTACAAATTCACATTTAATATAGTATACAATACAATCAATAATACAATTAGCTACTATAAGCTTTACAATGTACAATTTATTCAAATGGCTGAACTGTTCAGTGGTTAAGGAGACAGTTATGTGCCAGAAAGATGTGGTATTTTTTTGCATGGTTTGATGAAAATATAAAAGCTATTTGTCCAAATAAAAGCCATCTTCACTATGTACTTGGTTTTGCTTTTTTTTTTTTTTTTTTTAAAAGGCCACTGAAATGTATAAAATGGTCTGAACATGATGGTGGTATCAAAGTCAATGCCTCTTCACATGGCAATAACAGTGCATTTAACATTAACTCACGGTTAAGTCTGCAAATGATTTCATAGCATTACTTTGGCTAGCACAACAGTTTTAGACAGCACTCAGATAAATATAGGTATGTGAAATGTGAAGCAATTATCTTATGCAACTTTAGTTGTGGTTGAATACTATCAAATGAAAACTGAAATTAAAAGTAAAAGCACTTTACAGTAGAAAACTTTTGTAAAGATAGGGCCCCACATAATGTGTTACTTTTTAAGTCTTTATATCACATTGTTAGCAAATTTTGTTTTTAACACTATTATGGAGTAGCCTACTTTGCATTAACAGACATTTGAATTAAGAAAATAGTCAAGCATGCCATGTGGTGGTCTAAAAATCAAAACAATACACTTATTTATATATACAGCATCACTCAGTACCTGCTAAAATGAATGTGAAGATTATATACTACAATAATAAAAAACAAACAAAAACAAAAAAGTGACCAACAAAGGCAGAAAATAGGACTTAAAAGAATCTAATCTCAATTGACTTTAAAGCATTCATATAAGAAATAAATGCATATTGCACAAACAGTGAAAGCAAATGTTCCACCAAGCAATTCAGTTCCAGGCGGAAGACAACAGAGCATTAGCCTAATACATGACAATGATATCAGGAGAACAGGTGTTCTTTTCTGTAAATGAGAAAGCTGTGAAAACATAGATGAGTCTGCCACATGAAGAGTTAGAAGGAAAAAATACAAACCCAAACTTAGATGTAAAGCAAAAAAATATCGAAAAACTGGAAACTGTGGCACATCAAAAAATGTTGAATAACTGTCTTCTGTGAGAGCTGAAAGTTTTTGTTGACACAAAAGTATTTATGTACAACTAAGGCTTACTGGTTAAATATCTCTGAGGCATATCTGGCCTTGAACACTTTCCTTAAATGCTGGAGCTGTAAACAAGTTTTCTCAGTCATTAAAAAAAAAAAATCTTCTCAGCAGCTGCATTAACATGAAACAATGGTCTTGATACAAGAAAAAAAAAAAAAAAAACCCAGAAAATTAAACAACAAAATTCCTAGATAAGAGGGCATTTGGCAGGATATCCGAAAATGACAGTCTCCCTGGATTCTTCCCAGGCTTCCAGTGACTGTCAATTATGGTCCACTGGGTTGCTCATATGTGCAATTCCATTACTTGCTGCTTTTTTTTTCCTTTTTTTTATTTGGAAAGTTTGCTTATAACTCTGATCAAGGCCCCATTTTCATCCTTTAGCCTCTGGTTGTCTGCTTTTAGGTCTGGTAACATCTATGAGGGTAAAAATAAAAAAAAAAGGTTTTACTTCAACAGGAAGACAAAAATGTTATCCTTAGTGTTTTTATATTTTCACCACAAGACACATGAACAAGCTTTGTCAGTTATATAAATTTCTAGTGGCTAAAACGTATAAGAAAGAAAAAACTTGATTTGTGACGCTAATTAGTTTAATAAATGATGGAATGAGAAGTTTATTTTCCCAAAGTTATCATTTGGAATGTACTAAATCACTTGATATTATGACTCACAAGCACACTGTATTAGAGCAGCCAAGAAAATGAAGCCTGTTTTTGTTAGGATAGGCTCTCAAAGGGAGTTCCTCTAAGACTTCTATCAGCATCTAAACCAAACCCTTTTACTTTATTTACATCGGACCTTAAATATTATTCCACAAGAAAACCAGCCTATTTAGGGAAGTTTTGAGGGAGTTAGACTTGTTCTAAATTATTAGAATTCCTTAAAGGATTCAACTGTAGTACTAAGCTTAAGCATGTACTACAGTGTCTGATCCAAGATAGGTGCTCATTAAACGATAACAATTATTCCTATTATTGGAATAGTATAAAATAACTTATAAGCCAAAATATATTTATGAAAATATCTAAGCACTGAAAAAACAACCAGTATTTGGAACAAAGAGAAAAACACACGCTCAGGTCCTCAAAGGAAATCTATCTTCTGTTCTATAGACAAACTGAAGGAGGGGGTGGAAATGTTAGCAGTAAACTGGATTTTCTACTAAGAATGACTTAAATTCCATGTGCTCTGCCAGATTTGCTAGGAAGTAGAACAGTTTATACTTTGGACACTAACATACTTTGCAAGACACTGGAAATAGTTTTCTACTACCTTTCCTCAGCTTTCAAGATGTAGTAGATTGTAAAATTAGACAAAAGTAAAACTTCTACTTGGCAATATTACCTTAAGCAAAATCTTTATGAAGAGTTTAAATTTATATGGAATGAATCAATTCTTGTTTTCAGAATATATGGTTATAAAATACAGTAATGTGAAGTTTATGTATCAGGATACCACTGTAAAGGACTAAGTGAATATTACCTGAAGTGGTTCTGAGTGAAAATGACATTATTTTGAAAAACAGATAAAACATGTTTAATCGTCACCTTCAACATATTAATTGTATGTAAAATACATGTTACATTGTTTACGTTCCTTTTTCTTTCTAGTCAAGAATTTTAAATGGTCATAGTTTTAATCCATAAATTATCTGTAGAGCCAAAAATGTGCACAAGCTTTTGCAAAAGTGCAGACAAGTCTTTAAATCCCTAAACCGTTCTCTAAATTCACTGTAGTTTATCAGTCAGAATGTACAATTAGTGACACTTTCTAACATTCTGAGAAGCCATGCATAATTAACAGTTATATGATAAGCTACAGACACAATGGCATTAATTTGTAAAAGTGAGCTCAAGACACGCTTACTAATACAAAAACACCTGCCTGGCTCTACCAAGAAGAAATGATGAAACTACAAGTTATAGGTTCACAGACTGCAGTTGCCTACAGAACCCTGAGCGCTTGGCTACCACTCTTGTCAAGGCCCTATTCTCAGTCAGCAGTCGTTCATTTAACTCTCTCAGAGTCTGAATTTGCTTTATTTGGTGCAGGTTCTGCAGGAATTAGAACATAAAGAAATAGAAAATAAAAAAATAAGAAAATGGAAAAGAGGACAATAAAAATACAAAGAATCACAGATAAATGAATATAAGAGGAAAAAAATTAAGAGTCTTAAAAGGATATTCCATGAGATTCACAAAGGTAAATAGTGTAGTCCTAAAATTCCATATCAAACAAAATACATAAACAAACAAAATCCAAAAAATTTGTCTCCAAAGTCATTCAGTAATAATATTCTAACAAAGAACCAAATTCAGCAATACAATAATTAAATCTTGACAGTCTAATTCTATAGACACATTTTCATAAGTATCAGTTCATTAATTCATAATGTGATAAAGATATTTTATGCAAGACAATATGATAAAAGGTAATCAATTAACTGTGCTATTTTTGTTCCCCCTGCAAGAAGTGTTCCTTCCAACATTCAAAACAAATTGTTACTTCTACAGGTAATTCAGAGTTCCATAAAATACAGCTCCGCTGGCCCACTACCGTAAAGTCCTTTATTTTCTTTTCTTTTTTTTAAAAAAAAAATTTTTTTTTTCAACATTTATTTATTTTTTTTGGGACAGAGAGAGACAGAGCATGAACGGGGGAGGGGCAGAGAGAGAGGGAGACACAGAATCGGAAACAGGCTCCAGGCTCTGAGCCATCAGCCCAGAGCCTGACGCGGGGCTCGAACTCACGGACTGCGAGATCGTGACCTGGCTGAAGTCGGACGCTTAACCGACTGCGCCACCCAGGCGCCCCAAAGTCCTTTATTTTCAAAGGAAAACACTTTTGTATCGATCCCCACTCCACCATTTACTCTCCAAGAAACAGAGTATGTGAAATGTGAAGAATAAATACTAAATCCCAAATCTTACAGTCATTATTGTCTAATTTCTTCTACACCTGACTATCAAAACAGCCATAAAAATTGATTAACAAAAAGATTTGAATTATAAATGTTCTCCTAGCTCACCTAAAACCTGGATTTAGGAATAAAGAGAAGCACGGCATATGGATAATTCACAAATTACACAATCAGTGTTGAGAACAATTAACATGAACACAGTATGTTATTAGTTCTGTAAAATTTAAGTTCGTAAAGAGCACTGTCTCTCATAAGTAGTAGCATGGTTTACTTACTTTGAGCTCTTCTTCCATTTCAGATATTCTTCTTTCTAGAGCTCTTCGTTCCTAGATCAATTTAAGGTACCAATATTTATCACATAATTATTATATTCTTAATTCTCTAAGTTGTGAAATAGTGACACTTTAGAGTCAAAAATCAAATCAGGAGCAGTGTGGAAAAAGATGTGATGCCAGTGATGTGCAAAGAGCTTTCCAAATTTCTTTCAAGAAATAAATATGAAGATTATTATTTTTATTAATTTCTATAAGCTCTTTCTTTAAAGCTTTGACTTTAAGGTAAGATGCTACATAACATGTTCAAACTGTTTTTTCAGTTCATTTAAACTTAGGCATAGAATAAACCAATACTCAAGACTGAGGATTATGTAGAGAGGAAAAAAAACCCCACACATAGATGCAATTATTCTACAGTGACAGAAGCAGAAACGCAAGAAGCAAACATGCCTAAAATATGTGTAAACTTTCAAAAGGATCTAAGAGAAGTTCATCTCCTCCACCTGCAAGGTCTACTAGCCATTATTTATCCAGTTGGCTTTACAGTTTTGTACCGAGCTTGATACTGTGTGCAGCACTGATGCCGTGACTCTAATGAAGCAGCAGCTGCAGCATGTATTTTCATGTTCCTCCTTTCAAAGAGTGACAGGCAAAGGCAACATACGTTACTGCAGTGTACTGTTTTATTCTGCCTTAAATAATAAGCATTCTAGGGTGTTATGCAAAAAGCAAGCAGCAGTAATTAATGTGCTGTAAAACTTTGGTTAGGTCATACCGCCCAGAAGATACTGACTCTTGCCGGTCACCTTTCAGATACAAACCATTTAAATTTAGTTTAATCACTATGAATTCCCAAGACATTCTTTCCCAGATTAATAATTAATGTTGATATTTAGTAAAGCAGTACATTTACTGTAAATGTTAATGTTTTAGGTTATATGATGTAAAAAAAAAAATAGGATCCTACTCATAGTCTTTTAAATACCATGTTATTCTATTTTTAACTTGTTTAAACACTATTACATAGACAAAAATGTTATTTCCTATGAATAGGACTTTCTGCTAGTTAGTAATACAGCCATGACTAATTCATAAAAACCACTGCATTTCCCAAAACACTAGGATATATAGTGTCATATTTGATCCTCGTAACTTGGTGAAATATCATAAATAGCCTATTTCCTTCTGCCCCATCATCCTTAATTTTATTAGGTACCTTCAAGATTTTAACTATTTTCTGGTAAAAAAGACAAGAACACTTGTCTATAACTGTCTTATCACCAAAACAGCAATTATAAAGATGCAGGCAATTTCTTCTGTTTGGCAAACTTATTAACATTAAAAAATATGGTTACGAGAAAATTTATGTAAAGTGCTTAGCCCAGTGCCTGCCTGGTACACTGAATAAATGCTAGCAGTTATTATTAATACTATGATTACTAATGTCTGTTAAAATGGAAGTGGATAAGCTACTCAGTAATTTATCTGCATTCGACAGGCAGGCAAAGGAGTCAGATGAGAATGTCAGAGTATGAATATATGTATCATGTATGCGCAAGCCAAGAATAAAAAAGGACAGACATCATTTCTCTCTCTCTTTTGTTTTTCGTCAAAAAGGTAAATTGGCTATTTTTATAATGGAATGGAAGAAAATGTTTTATCAACTGCTCCTGATTATTTATTCTTTGACTTAGAGATCACAGCTACCCAGGATATAACTTCTCTAACCACAGCTCACGTGAACTAACAGATACTTTTTGGGGATTTTCCTTTAACTTTTGATCATTTATACATTCTGAACTGCTCAAACTAAACTTGTAGAGTTATTCCTATGGCCACTGTAAGACCCCTGAGCAATAACAGTAATAAATGAAGAAATACATGTGACTATATCACAGCCAGCTAAAAAATTACAGAAAGACAAAGAAGAGCAAAAAGGCTTTTCTAATAATCATTTTTTGTTTAAGATATCCTATTTAAGTTAAATATTTAAATTCAAAATTAAGTAAAGCATCATTAATTTAAAAAGAATTTTAAAATTTGATGTTCTTAGAATCTTTATAAACTTTAAATTTTGCAAACAATTAAACTAAATGTATACATGACCAAAATGTTTTAAGTATATCACCACAGAAAACCAAAGGAGATAAATGGCATATCAAAAACATCAGATTCATTACCACAATGTGTGTATTTCAGAATGAAGGCAAAGATTTTTTTAATCCATTAAAGGAATAACATGGTAAATTAAGTCTTAACACCTACAGAGGCAGGGTTATTTCACATCTACAGAGATCCCATAGAACTGTATAAAGAAGCTAAGCCAGAAAACATTTCTAATTAAATTAACATTAATCTACACTAATTAAAACTATCAACCATAAAGCCAAAACTGAAAGAAAAAAATCCTCCACTATTGCTTATATAAAACAATAAAAGGGGAAAAAGATTACTTACTCAATAAAATGGACACTTACCCTTTTTTCCATTTCCAATAGTGACCGATCAGCAAACCTTTCTTGCCTCTGTAACAACGTAAGAAATATAAAAGGGATCTAAGTACAGTAAATGTGGGGGGTGGTACTGGAGGAGGACCACAGTAGCACTCCTCTAGTGGTATTCAAATAAGTCATACTAGTCAGGTAGAGGAATACACAGGTATAAATAAAAATCAGTTTTGTATTGAAACAATAAAAAGTTAAAGGAATGCTTAGAAACAGAATGGTGTCCACAGCTCTCATGGACTACATTCCACTTTCCTCAGGTCTTTACATAGTACAGTACGGGGTAAGGAAGGAGGAGAACTGTGGAACAACACCAAAAAGATCCTACAGTTTCTCCTCCAATGCTCAAACTCTCTCCTTTCCTACACCACCAGGAGGAGTGGCTAATCCGAATGGTCAAATTCTAAGACTTTGACTGAAATGTAGTTCGGACTAGATTGAGTGAAATATCCATGCAGACAAACCAGTGAACTGGCCTAAATTTTGTTTTCTCTCCCAGCTTAGTCTTGCCTACTCTCTCTCTCTCTAGAGTTTTTGTTAACAATCACCCATATTCCAAAATTGGTAAGTAAGGTTCATACTCCTGGTCACTTAGAAGAAATCCTAGCTATATAGCTTTTCTTCTCCTGGTGAACTTAGGACTCATTTTCCTGCTTCCTGTACAATGTGATCAACTCGAAGTTGACAAAGTCCCCTGAGATTTGGGGGATGGAAAGGACCCTTGGGATTTTAAGTCATATGGTGCATGTAACACCACAAAGCTCTGCATATGAATACTGAGTAAAAGACCCAGTTAAGAAACAAGTTCTATCCTAGTTCTTTCTGACTTACACTGACTTCTGTACATTTATCTCCCTTGGGATTCCTGGTCACTTTGCCAGAAAAAAAAACAACCAAAAACTCATCAAATGGCTCACTTCCCAAAAGCGAATTTGCTGAATAATCAATCTTACCAATTTACTAGAAGTGTTGTGTTTTTTTTTTAATGTTTATTCATTTATTTTTGAGAAAGAGAGTGTACAAGCAGGGGAGGAGCAGAAAGAGAGAGGGAGACACAAAATCTGAAGCAGGCTCCAGGTTCTGAACTGTCAGTGCAGAGCCTGATGTTGGGTTCAAACCCATGAACCATGAGAGACCTGAACCAAAGTCGGCCACTTAATCGACTGAGCCAACCAGGTGCCCCCAAAAATAGTTTTTGACAACTTTTTTTAAACGTTTATTTTTGAGAGAGAGAAAGAGAGCAAGTTGGGGAGGGGCTGAGAGAAAGTGAGACAGAGGATCTAAGTAGGCTCTTCGCTAATGGCAGAGAGCCTGATGTGGGGCTCAAACACACACACAGTGAGATCATGACCTGGGCCGAAGTTGGATATCTAACCAAATGAGCCACCAAGGTGCCCCTTTGACACCTTTTTTAAAAGAATGATAAGTAACATTTTTTTAAAGTTTATTTTTGAGAGTGAGAGAGTGGGGGAGGGGTGGAGAGAGGGAGACACAGAATCCGAAGCAGGCTCCAGGCTCTGAGCTGTCAGCACAGAGACTGACATGGGGCTCAAACCCACAAACTGAGAGATCATGACCTGAGCTGAAGTCGGATGCTCCATGGACTGCGCCACCCAGGTGCCCTGTTTTTTTGGCAACTTTATTAACAAGAATGCTCTTTTATGACTATTAACTACAAAATTTACTTAAAAATATATTTCATCATTAAATGTTTTTTTTTCTTTTTAAAGATTTTAAGTAATCTCTACACTCAACACAGGGATTGAATTTACAACTCCAAAATCAAGAGTTGCAAGCTCTACTAACTGAGCCAGTCAGGCACCCCTAAATGTTTCTTTACACAATTTTTTGTTCTGTCAGCCCTTTCAGTATTCATGCTTTAGTATTATTCAGACTTGCAACCGTTACTTTTTGATCCTTTTATCACAATTTCTTTTTTGTGGTTATGGTATATAAAAGTTAAAGATCTAATCATAGCCAGGTATCCTTCCCTTTCTCTGTTGTTTTAAATGGTTTTATGCTTTTGTGCTTACTCTTTCTGGAAAAAGAAAAGTCGACATTTTAATTACTTATTGTTAGAAATCAAATATAAAATATATATGTATCAAATATAAAAACTTTTCAACTAATTCTGGTTTCTTTTTGTTTTTAATTTTTTTTCTTTTTTTTTTTAACGTTCATTTATTTTGAGACAGAGAGAGACAGAGCATGAACGGGGGAGGGGCAGAGAGAGAGGGAGACACAGAATCGGAAACAGGCTCCAGGCTCTGAGCCATCAGCCCAGAGCCTGACGCGGGGCTCGAACTCCTGGACCGCGAGATCATGACCTGGCTGAAGTCGGACGCTTAACCGACTGCGCCACCCAGGCGCCCCTTCTTTTTGTTTTTAAATTTAAATTTATATTTTAATTGCTAGAAATACAAAACAAAGGCTAATATAATGTGCCCCTTGAAGATCTGCAAATGAATCCTAAAAATGTTTAAATGACTGAAAGATGTAGGGGCATCTGGCTGCTGGCTCATTCAGGAGAGCATGTGACTCTTGGTGTCAGGGTCGTGGGTTTGAGTTCCGTAGCGATTACTTAAAAAAAAAAAAAAAAAAAAGAAGAAGAAAAAGAAAGACTGAAAAATTTAAAAATGACATTCAAAAGCACCCGAAAGAAATCAGAAATAGCTGAAACAATGCCATTATATGTAAGTTAATGAAAGTTTAGATGGAAAATTGGCATTTTATTGAGGCGTTTTCTTCATATAGGGACATTTTAGCAACTTTATGATTTATGTGCTAATTTCTTATGTTAAAAATCAATTTTATTAATTAGTTAATATTTCTGGTAAATCTTGTAGTTAATAAGCTGTTAAAATCATAATTACTAAATCTAGTGAAATGACATTTGACAAAATATTCATCAAACCAGCTTTTGGTAAATCAGCTTATTTCCCTCTGTTGGAGACTACATGGAGGAGGGTGGCTGGACTAAGACGGGACTTAAAGATTCTAGAGTCCCTTGGCCAACTATTATCAAACATATGATTAATAGGATGATATCCCTTGGAAAAAACTCCATGCAACTATCAAACTGCCACCACTATGTTATGGAAGTAATGCTCAAAAAAGAAAATTAAAAAATCAGGTGGAATGATTCATAGTAGACTTAAATACTCAGGATAAATACTCTAGAGTTGAACATAAAGCTTAATGTTTATCAGTTCTGCTTTTACATATATCCTTAAATTTTACAAATAACATTTACATAGGTTTCCCAACTAAGACAGTAACTCTGAATACTTACCGATGTCTTAAACTCTGAATTACCCTTCCCATTCATTATTCATTCAGTATACTGGGCATGGTACTCAGAATGTCTGCTAAGGCAGAAGCTGTCATACTTTTTAATCCAGTGACTTTTCTGGCCACAGTCCACAGGATCAGAAATTGGTACAGGACCCAAAGGCAACTTGCTATTGGTTGTCCAGTGTCCTATGAAATTGGACTTTTCACTAACAAGACCGTGAGCTGCAACAGGACTGCTCCATGCTGATAATAACTGGCTAATTCTATCAGTTCTCCTCTCTTGTAGAATTCAAATGAGAGACATATAGGAAGAATGAAATGACAACAGGGTACGCAGAGAGCAGAAAAACAGAGAGGGTAGTAAGCAGTAAAAACACAGATTAGTTGACTCACCAGTTACAGGACACTGCTGTAGAAAGCAGTGAACTTTTTTTCTTTTTAAAGCAGTGAACATTTTTATTTAGAAAACATTATGATCAAATCTCTAGAGCTAAAGCTATTTTCAGAAAACTAGTTATGATATTTTTATATGAGGAGGTTTACAAAGCTACTAATGCAACCCAAAGAAAGATGACTTTCCAGTTTACCATAAAGCCTAAGCATAAACCAGCAAGTTGTAACTTGTATGACATTCTAAGTTTTTATGACACCTCACTGTGAAATGTGTTCTTGTTCTGACTTACTTCTCTGTATATCCTTATAGTAAACCCTCAGCAGCTGATGGAATCTGCAGAGCTGAATAACCTCATAAGGTTATCTTAACTCCTGGAATTTTAGCAAAGCCTCCACTGTGCATTGCCAATTGCTTCACAATGTAATAGTGGTTAACAACAAGAAGAAGGTACCTAGTAACAAGTAGAAGTTCACATAGAGAACTTAAAAAATTATTAAAAAGATAAGTATAAAAGAATGACCAATGAAAGTATACAGTCTCATTTATACAACTGGAGATGCCATTTTTAGATCAGTGACTTCAAACTGGATTCCAAAAGTTGTACTGTAGAAATTTGTTTATACTAGAAGGTCTCATGTTAAAATTAAACAAGTTTGTTTTCTTAAAAATTATGGGACCCCTTAGAGGCTTTTAACACATGAATAGTATCCTATAAAACTTCCAAGATGTAGTATAGTATCTCCGAAGATTCTTGGGTTACAAAACTTTTCTCTTTGAATGAGGACAGGTAGAGAATGAGGAAGGAATGTGTCTATCACTATCTCCCACAATTATAGTATTCCATGAAAAAAGCTTAGGAAACAATTCTTAGATCAAATGTATCCTACATCATATATACAGCTGTGAATTTTGTTCAGCTATCCCAATTTTCTTGTCTAAAATGGTCTCGTGTAGGCTGCTGCATAGTAGGTAAAAAGCGTTAACGGCAAACTATCTTATTCCAGCATTATTATATCAAATTACTTTTTAAGGAACAAACAGAAAATATTTATAATGAATAAAAGTGATTATAGCGGTGCCTGGGTGGCTCAGTTGGTTAAGCGCCAGACTTTGGCTCAGGTCGTGATCTCACAGTTCGTGAGCTCGAGCCCCACACCCTGGGCTCTGTGTGGACAGCTCAGAGCCTGGAGCCTGTTTCATATTCTGTGTCTCCCTCTCTCTCAGCCCCTCCCCCACTCTCACTCTGTTTCTTTCAAAAATAAAACATTAAATTAAAAAACAGTGATTACAAAATTATTTTACGGCCTTAAGAAGATTCTGTATAGATGCTTTTAAAACCTTGCTACATTTGGTATTCTGGAAATAAGCATTTAAGCCCTGTATGTATCACAACATAAGCATTAAAAGGCTTAAAAACACCTCAACTTTCCACTACAAGGCTATACATCTGTGTGTGTGTGTGTGTTTAAGTTTCTTTATTTTGAGAAAGAGAGAGTACACGCTGTGCACGAATGGTGTAGGGTAGGGGCAGAGACAGAGAGGGAAAGAGAGAATCCCAAGTGGGCTCTGCACTGACAGCATCCGACACGGGGCTCTATCTCATGACTGAGATCATGACCAGAGACTAAGTGTCAGATGTTTAACCAACTGAGCCACCCAGGTACCCCTATACTTTTGTATTGTTAATTCATTCTAGAAAGAAGTAAAATGAAGTCATCATTAAACTGTATGATCTTGATTCCTTCTTACTGATAAGCTATTATCAGTAACCAAACTTATCTTTCAAAGAAACATCTGAGAATATTTCAGTCCAGTTTTTTAGACAGAATAAAT
The DNA here is from genome assembly GCF_022837055.1 of Prionailurus viverrinus. Classification (NCBI taxonomy): domain Eukaryota; kingdom Metazoa; phylum Chordata; class Mammalia; order Carnivora; family Felidae; genus Prionailurus; species Prionailurus viverrinus. Next base: position 100,273,859 of record NC_062567.1, read on the forward strand.
CACAACTATTACCTTCAGGGTAACGAACAGAAAAAGGTACAAACCTGGGTGGCCTTTTCCAATTGTAATTTAAGATCTGTCAGTTCCATATTTGTATCATGTAGCTGTGCTTTCAGCTTTTCATTTTCAGCTAGAATTTGTTCATAAAGCTGTAAAAAGTAGGGTAGAATAAATTACTTTTCTGCTCTCCTAATATTTTAAGATTTCACATTGATTATTTGCAATATTGAAACAGATTAATAAGAGATAGAAGCCATTAAAGGAGACATTAAAAAAGTATTTTAATGCTTTGTGGTTGCAAGGCAGAAATTTTTGGTTATGCTATTCAGGTGTTTGTCCATATAAACTCTTTAACAAATTAGATCATGTTACAAATTTAAGACATCACTAAAAAATTTAACTTTTCTATTTCCATTAAAAAAAATTCATTTATATGATAAAGAGGGACTACATATCTACAGACCAATGATAGTTACAGCTAAGGGTTGAATAGCTTCCAAGTGATCTTCATTTGGGGTCTGTGAACTTCTCTGCCTACCATTCTCTCTTGAATTCCTGACACTGAGACGGAGCATCAGTTGTATTTATCATTTAATGAATGTATTTTTCCTTTAATGAAATTTAAAGGAAAGTGAAATATTTCTTGAATACTTTTGTAACACTTGAATCTACTATTTCTTCCCCTTCATCTCTACTACTACCACTATAGATGGCTAAAATCATCTCTTATTAGACTATTTTAATATTAAAACTGTTTTCCTGACCTCTTTCTAATTTGTTCTATTAGCAGCAAGAATTAACTTTTCCAAATTACAGTCTCAATTTCATATGCCAACCATTCCATTAACCCTCAGACATTAGAAACCCTTGACTAGCTTCTCAGGGTCCTCAGTATGAAGATATCCTTAAAACACCCTGTAAAACAGGTATGGTCTGGTCCTGACGTGCACACCTAACTGCAATGTCACACCTCCATCCCTTCTGCTCTACTAGCCATACTGAAAATTTAATTACTTCAATGCATCCTGTGCTGTTCTACCATCAGGTCAATGTCTTTGCAGTTCACTCCACGTAGAAAACTTTTTTGTCCCATTCTGCCGGTTTAACTAATCACCCTTCTGGGATTCACTTCTGAAGTTTCACTTCTTCAGAACATCTGTTTCTAGGCCCTGTAACTTTCCTTTGTTATACACTTTTAGGACACAGATTCTTTACTTCAGGATAATTGTTTCTATTTTCAAATTATACATTTACTAGTATGACTGTATGATAACTTCTCTCTCTTCCACTACATGGAAGATATCCATAAGTGTAATGACAGCATCTTCAATCTACTGCTGATAAGTAGAAACTCACCACTTAGCACAGTTCAGGGTTCAATTCTTCACCGAATGAATGACAGTCTTATTCATAATGTAAATCGACCTCCCACCTTCCTTCTCTTGCTGACTTAGTTTGTAAGAAAGTGATACAAATAGCTGCCAAATAGCTGGGGAACACATACAAGTATCACAAGGCTTCTTTTTCCCCCAACAAATTTCATCAGGTTTATTCTAAGCTCAAAAAATGTAAGAACTATGATAGAATCCTAGATTGTTGAGTTTCCAAGACTTACTTCCTAAATACTTCCATCCTTAATCTGTAATAGCACTTAAGCTACCACAAGTTTTTTAGTTACCTAGGAAAAACTCTATTCTCCTAGGAAAGCTCTATTCCCTTTTTTTGGCCACCTCTTATTAACAAATAGGTAAAGAAAAATGTGTGCGCATGCACACACAAACATCCCCAATACCCATGCCTCTTTTCAACTCAATCACAGTATCACCATACTAGCCTGAGACACTTAAGTGTGAAATAAAGTCTCTTTCCTTTAAAAAAAAATAAAACAACAACAAAACAGCTATTTATTTATAGGCTATCTACCATTTAGTGCCCCAAACTGAAAATTAAGTTATTTCAAGATATTGATTTCATAATGAGTTCCAGGAATAATATCCAAACACAAATATATCAAATATATCAATAGATCAACCAACAATTATTTTTTTATTAAATATAGTTGAATAACCCAAGTACCTTTTTAAAGTCAGTTGAGTCGTCCTTTTCTAGCCTGCTACTATAAGGTTTTCTTTCTTCTAAGTAACTGTATGATCCAGAGCGACCCAATAAGGAATCATACCGATCACTAGCTGATGTGGAACTGGTTTCATATCTTTAAAAGATGAATTAAAGTCAAAATCTTTATTAAAGGCTTTTACAGCTCACATTAACATGCATCCTACTACATTTGAACTTGATATTCCAAAACAGCAGATAAAATTCTCCCTCATCTATTATCAACCAACTTTTATGATACATTTAATAAGTAGAAAGTTATTTATAATATTATTCATTTCCATTATTTGAGGAAGAGATTCAATATATCTATATCCAAAAGTCAGAACTGGTTTCACATCACGATAAATTATTTCAACAATCCAAACAGATAACAGGTCTGCCCTAAACAGAAAGAACATATCTCATTTGTACATGAGAATTCTCTTATTATCTCGTTCTGAATTCAGGTTACCTTTTCTTGATAAAAGCTATTGCCTCCATATTTCAATGGAAATGTGTAGTATACAAAAATTTGTTCTTGGTTTTACAAGGCTTTGGTTAACAATTATGGGCAAGAGAAATGGAATGGAGGTTAGACTCAAGGACAGTGTGGAGGTTCGCTAAAAGGTAAATAATTTTGAGCTAGATGACAGTTTTTAGTGTCTTCACGGTTTTTCTTTTGTTTAAAGCAGGGATTGGAGAGAAGATTCAGAATACCTCATCAAATAAATTTATGGTGGGTTTCATCAGTCCCTGCTGTTATTAGGAAAACTTAAAAAGTTATCACTGTTGTAAGGGTTTAAGAAAAAATTTTCTTTCTTAGTGAGTTACTGGGACTATTTAACTAGAAGTAAAGGCTTTGACAAAGAAAGCTGGTAACAGTTATTAGGTCGTCTAAACATCTACAGATTTTTATTATTCAGATAATCCTAACAACTCACAAAATCCATACGTATCTAAAAGCAACATGGAATGAAAATCTAAAAATAAAAATAAGAAAAAAGTCAGTAAAAATATAAAACATACCTAGAAATGGAATCCGTCTAGAAAAAAGAGAAAAACACAGGCATACTAAATTTCTATACTTTTATTAAAGCAACTTGATAGATCAAGTAAATTTAACATAACATTTATGCTATTGTCACACTACTAAACTTCTCTATTTACTATCTATATGTTTTAACTGTAATGTGATTATTCTTAGAAGTTCTAGAACAGAATCACTATATTTTTCATGCATAATAGCCATGCAACTAATTACACTTGGCAATTTATGGTCATCTTTTATGAATTTCTGAAAATACCATCATACAATATTTTTAATTAGAAGAAAAAAAGAGAGAGACTAAGACACATATTTATTACTTATACCTACCCTGCAGGAGAAAGTAGTATGTTTATATTAAGAAACATCAAGTTTACTACATGATATCCCAAAGCAACTATTTTTCTCATTTTTCTGTTTTTGAAGCAATAACATGAGAAGCAAACAAATGAATACTTGAAGTATTTTATGTATAATAGTATACACATATTTTGTTTAAAACTTACTTTCTAGAAATCTAGCTATAAATTCCTCCAAGTTTAGCAATTAGGGGATAGGAAATTAGGATTTAATTTTCTCAAGTAAGTGGTATGCTATGTCAATGTTTCTTAACTTTTCTTATCTAAATAGTGAAATGATTAATAGGGTCTTAGTAGGGGACAAAACTTTTTTGGTGGTCATCCTTAGCTTTTTCCCTTTCTACTGAAGCACTAGCTGAATCTATAATTTTCTGTAAGGTAACTATTAAGAAATGGTTTGCTAAAAAAAAGAAAAAAAAAGAATGGTTTGTAAAATTTCAAAATTTAGATAATTGTATTTTTCCATTATATTTATCTCTGAATGCACTGTAAAATTATTGAGTTCTTTTGGGATTATTTAAAGTCTAACTTGGACTAAAAATGCCTTACTAGTCTATTGAAATTGAAAACCAATTGTAGGGGGCACCTGGGTGGCTCAGTCGGTTAAACGCCCGACTTCAGCTCAGGTCATGATCTCGTGGTCCGTGAGTTTGAGGCCCATGTCGGGCTCTGTGCTGACCGTTCAGAGCCTGGAGCCTGCTTTGGATTCTGTGTCTCCCTCTCTCTCTGTTCCTCCCTTGCTCATGCTCTGTCTCTCTTTCTCTCTCTCTCTCAAAAATAAACAAATATTTTTAAAAAGTTAAAAAAAGAACCCACCCAATTTTAATTTTGCACTTGCTTCCTATTTTTTTCACACAATGCTTTACCTCATTGATTTGTTCATTAGTTTTATAACAATTAACAATTCTGAAGCGAAATTTCAATTTTTGAGAGATTCAAATTCATACATTGCTAAGAGAATAGACTTTGTAAGTTCTCATCACAAGAAAAAGAATGTATAACTATGTGTAGGAATGGCTGTTAACTAGACTTATTGTGATCATTTTGTAATATATACAAATAATGAATCACTATGTTGAACACCTGAAACAAATACAGTATTATATGTCAATTATATCTAAAAAAAAAAAAAAAAGAACAGAACCAAAAAACCCCAAGAGATCCTATTAAAATTCAAAAAAATATCCTTGTGTACATATCAAATGAAAACATCACCTCTCACCTCACCAATTTGCACCCTGGTTCACTGATTTAAACTTAAGAAAAAACAAAAACTCCAAGCAGTCACAGAAATCACTCAAATTTCATTTCTTTGTCTTTAAAAATCGTGTGATCACTGGTCATTATTTACATTCTTAAAATTGGGATAAAAACCCCGTAACACAAAATTCACCATCTAAACTACTTTTAGGAGTATAGCTTAATAGTGTTAACTATATTCGCATTGTTGTGCAACACATCTCTAGAACTTTTTTATCTTGCAAAACAAACTTTACACCCATTGAACAACTCCCCATATTCTTCTACCCCCAACTCCTGGAAACCAGAACTCTACTTTGTCAGAGTTTGAATAGTTTAGAAACCCCATGTAAATGGAATCATAGTATGTCTATCTTATGACTAGCTTATTTCAAATGGTAGATGTCCTTATTTCATATAGTAACATCCTTGCTCCCTGTGTTATAAAATTATTTTTTCAAAGTAAAAATACCCTTATTACAGTGCCAGAAGGTCATATAAAAGTACCACAGCGTAAAAAAGTTTCACTGTAACTCCCTGTGCCTCCAACCCTCTTAGATAACTACTGTTAACCTTTTTTGGATACACATGTAAGTGAGCTTCTGATTTGTACTGTTAAACTAATCTCAGTAAAGAATGAATTTATTACAGTTCCAAAATCTTATATAAAAATGCCTATTTTAACAGTAATCATACCAAATCTGAGCATTATTAACTTCTGCTAATTTCACTTTTTATTTTAACTGTCATGTCTTTGGTTGTTAAGATTGAATGCATTTTAAAATTTACTGGCCATTTATATTTCTTCTTTTATAAAACTTACTAATTTCATATATCCTGTCTCTACTTTCCTTTTAGTGAGTCTTTTAATAGTACAAATACTAATCTTTTAAATGTTAAAAAGAGGATTAAGATTATTCACTTTATAAACAGAGTAAATGTGCCTCAACTTTAATAAGGGTATCTTTTCTATCATATTCTAGTTTTACATGTTTAAATAATCAAATCTGTTAATCTTTTCTTTTTCTTGCCTTAGTGTTATACTTAAATTCTTTTTTATTTATTATTAAAAAAATTTTTTTTTAATGGTTGAGAGAGAGAGAGAGAGAGAAAGAAAGAGCGCTTGTGTGCGCACGAACAGGGGAGGAGCAGAGAGGGAGGGAGACACAGAATGTGAAACAGACTCCAGGCTCTGAGCCTTCAGCAGAGAGCCCAACACGGGGCTCGATCGCGTGAACTGCAAGATCGTGACCTGAGCCAAAGTCGAAGGCTTAACAGACTGAACCACCTAGGCACTCCTATACTTAAAATTCTTGATTTATTACTAATGTCCTTTGCAAGGTAAAAGTTTTATTATCTAACAACTTAATGATAGCAAATCACAATAACCAAAGCAACATAAGTCCCATTTTTAGAAATAATGAACGTTATAATAATTATCATACATAATTCTATGTAACGGATGTTATGATAAAGTAATGCAGCTTTCTATGATAAAATTTAATCTTAATTTCTTTTAATTTATATCCTGAAAGTAGACAGCTTGAGCTTCATATGCAATTGAGAATTTTTAAGAACTTTTTGGCCTTATCCAATTTACTTATCTTTGAAGCAAAAATGTACAGGCACACACCATTTTGTAATGTAGTTAACTTGGATTCTAGAACCCTAATGGAAGTTCTGTCATCAAACACACTATTGAGGTGTTGATGACACTATTTATTTCAGAAAATGTACAGAAGAATTTTGCTGCTAATACTTTTACACAGAAAAGTAAGGGCTGATGCTACAAGTTTTTTTTTTTTGTTTTTTTTTTAAATGTTTATTTCTGAGACAGAGAGAGACAGAGAATGAATGGGGGAGGATCAGAGAGAGGGAGACACAGAAGCAGAAGCAGGCTACAGGCTCCGAGTTGTCAGTACAGAGTCGGACGCAGGGCTCGAACTCACAAACCGTGAGAGCATGACCTGAGCCAAAGTCGGTTGCTCAACTGACAGAGCCACCCAGGCGCCCCGATGCTACAAGTTTTAAAAAGAGAGTAGCATACTGGTGGAAGCACTTTTCTAGTCTACTGTAGAAGATACTGTTAGTATGTTAACCTCCATTCTTCCTTTTCCTCATGGTGTACCAGTCATTTGGTTTAGGTGAGATGGTATATGGCCCACATTAGTAGCAAAATGGCTGCACTATCTTAGTGGTGGGCCTTGTCTGGCTTAAGCCAATTATTATAATCCCGGCAGTGTGAGGTAAACTAGCTTGAGGCTGAAGCTGACACAGGGTTGTGTAATATAACTGGAGCACAATAAATTCTCTTTAGTTTGGGTTGGGTTTTCTGTTACTTGTAACTGAATGTTAGCACAAAAACAAGAGCTAAATAATCCTTTATTTAAAATGAAAAATGGGAACGCAAGCTGGTGTAGCCACTCTGGAAAACAGTATGGAGATTCCTCAAAAAACTAAAAATAGAACTACCCTACGACCCAGCAATTACACTACTAGGCATTTATCCACGGGATACAGGTGTGCTGTTTTGAAGGGACACATGCACCCCAATGTTTATAGCAGCATTATCAACAATAGTCAAAGTATGGAAAGAGCCTAAATGTCCATCGATGGATGAATGGATAAAGAAGATGTGGTAAATATGTACAATGGAGTATTACTTGGCAATCAAAAAGAACGAAATCTTGCCATTTGCAACTACATGGATGGAACTAGAGGGTATTATGCTAAGCCAAATTAGTCAGAGAAAGACACATATCATATGACTTCACTCATATGAGGACTTTAAGAGACAAAACAGATGAACATAAGGGAAGGGAAACAAAAATAATATAAAAACAGGGAGGGGGACAAAAGATAAGAGACTCATAAATATGGAGAACAAACAGAGGGTTACTGGAGGGGGTGTGGGCTAAATGGGTAAGGGGCACTAAGGAATCTATTCCTGAAATCATTGTTGCACTATATGCTAATTTGGATGTAAATTATTAAAAAAAATTAAATTAAAAATTAAAACAAACAACCCAGTTCTCCTGTTTATTAAGAATTTACTGCTCTGAGATATAATACTAATGATTATTTTTTTAAGTATATGTTCAAATTAAGAAAAAGTAAAGCCACTCTTTGGGATTTCCTAATAAAATTGCTTATTTCTGTGAAAAAAATAGATAAAATGAAAAAAAAATCTATTTAAATTGTTTGGAACTAAGAAAATGTTTCTTCTTAGAAACAATTTTCTACTCAATGTTAATTAACAGTAAAACTTAAAACCCAACTGATCTGAATATGCCTCAAAGTCATAACTCTGTGAGTCAGAAAATCTTTTCCCTTCTATCCCAGCCTGGTGGGATGTAAGGTCTATGTGATAAGGCAGTGAGAAGTGCCAGCTGAGGATGGTTTACTAACCCATTCCCTCTTTTTTATCTATTGTTTTTTCTTGAAAGATGGGAATTCATAGGGTAGCAATGGGAAAGGAAGACAATGGTCAGGTTTACAGAATATAATAAACACAAGACACAGGGGAATTGGGGGAGTGCTGACAACTGATAGGCAAAAGATTTAAAAGTTATCGATAAAGTTTTATCCTGCAAATAATTGTACCCTTGGAAGTAATTAATTTCTCAATATCTGTCTGGCTACCTAATTATAAAATAAAAGTACCTTTCAGGACAAAATAGGAAACCTGGCCCTGAAAGTAACATCCACAGTCACGTAGCACAGGTAACCAATTTCTGGCCACTTCATATTATTGTAGATTCTTGCTGATTGCAAAGAATTTAATAGTTCTATTTAGGAACTCCAAGTCAAAAATAAAGATGCTATGACCAGAATGCCATTTCAGATTAGATAGTGTTGAACTTAGAAGATTAGAACCAACTCATATTTTACAGCTCTTCTCCTATGTGAATAGAGCTCTTTAAAGCATGTCAGCTTTCTCTACAGCCAAACAATAGGGAATAGAGGGAGGAAAATAACTACTGGGAAGAAACTTTCCACATTTGCTAGTTATGTAACCTTTTAAGTCATTCAAACTTGCCTTAGTTTCTTCATCACTGAGGAAAAGAAAATGCCTTTTTGAGAAGATTGTTGGGATGATCAGTTGTGATAATATAAAAGTCCTGTAGAGTGTATTTCTAAACAAATGTAAAGAAAGCTAAAAAGACCTACTGTCTTCCCTAAAATATAACTTCTAACTATATATAACTATATAACTTACATTTACAAAAATAAAATCTGGGTCTGGTAAGGTACCCACCTTCTGGGTATCTTTTAGATACTTTTTGTTTTCAACTTTGAATATTAATTTACATACAATAAACTATCCACTTAGAGTACATGGTTTGATAAGTTTTGACAGTTGTATATATTCAGAAAACAACTACAATCAGGATCCAGAATATTTCTATTGCCTCTAAAATATTCTTTGTGTCCTTTCCAGTCCGTCTACCCCAGATCCCAGAGAAATGCTGAATACTATCCCCAAGCATGCAGGTACAGTATGCAGTAACAGTTTTGCAGGAATAAATACAAACACAAGCAAATGGTAATCCTTGAAAAATATGAATGCTTCTAAACACAAAAAATAATGCTTTCTTACCTGAGTTTCTTTCTTGTTGGATCCTTCTTCTGTATCTGATTGTTGCTCTTGTTCATTTTCATCACTCTAAAATAGATTGTCACTTTACTTTAGAAAAGTAGAAATATATTTCAAACAGTTGATATTTAAATATTTTAGGGCTTTTCTAATTTAAAATGACCTTGAGAAAAATCTACCCAGCAACAGATCAAAAGGAAAACTGATTTTTAAGTGGGAATTTTCCTACCCTGTTTAGAGGAAGTCTATTTTGTCCGCATGACACAATTTAAGTAGGTTAGCATACATGGTGAAAAAAGACCATCTACCTAAAAACAAAATGTAAGAAACATTCACAATGGGGATGAAGAAACTGGAGCCTTAGCAGAAGAAAGAAGGTATTCCATTTTATATTGTAATGATGCTACATGTGCTTTAATAGTTAAATGAACTATTTAGACACTCAATTATAAGGAGGCAGCAAAAATAGGAAGTCTATTGTATTAAGTAAGAAGAGTTAGATTCTATAAGCTTGCAAGATTTATGCAGAAATCCTATCACGTGTAGGTAGTTCATCCATCTGGAAATTTCTTGGAAGTTTACAGCACACCAAATAGAAAATCAAGGTCTCAGATGGCTAAAAGCCTAGAATCCCAGACTATGGGAATATTCTAGTGTAAGGCCTTGAACATCTCAACAAACCTTAAAGGGCTGAAAAAAAAGGAAAGGGAAATTTCCATTCACAGATATCTAGCTCAGGCTCACTATAAAAATGCCACAGGCTTAAAAAAAAAATGCCACAGGCTTTAAAACGAGATCACCCTAGTTGCATATTGGTATAGCTATTTTCAGCGTGACTGAGGGTAAATTTATTAAAATTTTTTGAGCCATACTTACCTTACCCATAGGGGATAAAAACTTTATAGAATTATGGAGCACGTAGGTGGCTCAGCTGGTTAAGAGTCTTACTTCAGCTCAGGTTATGATCTCATGGTTAATGAGTTCAAGCCCAGCACTGGGCTCTTTGCTGTCAGCACAGAGCCTGCTTCGGATCCCGTCTCCCTTTGTCTGCCCCTCCCCTGCTTGCACGTGTGCTCATGCTCTCTCTTTCTCTCAAAAATAAATATACATTAAAGAAAAAAACTTTATGGAATTATTCTAAGGATTAGAGGAAATCTTTGTATATAGGCTATCATATTGTCACCTAGCAAAAATAATGTGTGAAGTTACTAAGTGATCAGGTAAAATCAATGGTGCTGCTGCTAGTATTATTTATTAATATAAACATATTCATATAAAAATATGAATTCCACATAATGAACTGATTATTTTTAAGCACTGCAGTTTCATGGCAAAAAACAGAAACTAGAAATTTACAAAGTGGGGAGGTTCAGAGGTCCAAAAAAGTGATAATAAAAAAAGGGGGAGGGAGTCTAATAATACAAGAGATTAAAAACCTAACTATGCACCACCCTTTCTTTGACAAAGCCCTTTGTTCTTTTTGTATATGATCTGATATAGGTTCAAATGTGGCTACAAAGGAGAAAGAAGACCTGTGCTTGATGGCTGATTAGAATACAATTCAATGTAGGCTTAAGTTAAAAAGATGAATATTGCCAATATGAATCCCAGGAAGGATCTTTACAATGGTAGTTAAGGGTAGGATTCCAGAAAGTGAAGTTCTGAAGGGAGAACTGATCTGAATAAAACTGGGGAAAAAGAAATACTATATAATAAACACAGCTTTGTCTATGAATCTCCTAAGACAGATGACTTATTAAGAAGGTAATTTTAAGTAATAAGAACTAGTATGTTAGGGTGCTAAGACTGTGAGGTTTTATTTTACTGCTACTAAAATGTTAATGGGCAATCAATTAAAATCAACCAGACATCAGATACTTTCTGATGAAGAAAGATACCTTGCCAGAAGAATTCTGAAACAATCAGATTAGTTCTCTACCTGGTAGCTGCCAAACAGTAAAATGGTAGTTATCAATTTAAAGGAAATATAAAAAAACACATTAATGTGTTAAACTACATTTCAGGGATATGACAACCCAGTTCATTCAAAAATAACTGTAAGGAGGGGTGCCTTAGTGGCTTAGTTGGTTAAGTGTCCGACTCTTGATACTGGGTCAGGTCATGATCTTGTGGTTTGTGGGTTTGAGCCCCACGTCGGGCTCTAACAGCTTGGAGTCTGCTTGGAATTCTTTCTCCCTCCTTCCTTCCCTCCCTCCCTCTCTCTCTCTCTCTCTCTGTCCCTATCCCACTTGTGCTTGTTCTCTTTCAAAATAAATAAATAAACAACAAAAAATAATTTTAAGAAAAAAAATGGGAGGGAGAAACTGATTAAAAGAGGCTTTAAAGACATAATTAATCACCATGTATAATCCCTATTGTATTCCAATCAAACCAGAAGTACAACAACAAACCATTTATGGTGTATATGAGTTAAATGGACATTAAAACTGACTGGATATTCAATATTAAGGACTTATTGTTAATTTATTTAACAAAAAAATGTGGGCATGGTTTTGTGATCACTTGTTGTATGGCAACATATATTGTGATTATTTTTATTACTTAAAAAATACAATTTTAATAATTTTTAAAAAGGAATACTTCCTCTTAAAAATACACACTAAAGTTTTTTAGATGAAATAATCTTCTGCAGATTTTCTTCAATAATATGGGAATTGGTGAGGTGGTAGGGATTTAGCTTAAACAATGGGTGGGGTAATTATACTTCTCTGCTACTTTTGTAGGTTTGATTTTTCTGTAGTAAAAATTAAAAGAGAGGTGCCTGGGTAGCTCATTCGGTTAAGCATCGGATTCTTGATCTTAGCTCAGGTCTTAATCTCAGGGTGGTGTTTTGGGCTCCACGCTGGGGGTGGAGCCTACTTAAAAAAATAAAATAAAAATTAAAAGAAAAAATGGAAAAAACCCCAAGAGTCTAAATAAAACAAAACAACTCAAACAGATTATGTTTGCCCTTCTATAGTTATATGTTCTATTCAAACAGCATAAATTTCACATTAACTGTGCTACCCCACAGTTCTTTCTTCTGTATAATATGAATAGCAACGTCAGACATATATACAATCAGGGAAAAGGGAAAAAAATAAAATTTTATAAGCCAAAACACTACTTCTATCAAATATCACTTGAGATCTGTTATATATATTGTAGCGTCATATTCATGAAAATGGGTTAAATGTAAAGCATCGTAAGGAGTTCTAGGAAGATGGTGAAGTAGGATCATGAGCTCACTTCCTTCCATGGACACACTGAGGCAACAGCTACATATAACTCACTCTGAAAACAACTTGAAAATTAGCAGAACAGGTCTTCCAAAGCTAAAATCATAGAGAAGTCACATTAAGAAGGGTAGGACGGACAACCCACAAATGAGAGGGATGATACAGGTACAGAGGTCCTACAAGGGGGTCAAGCCTCACATTAGGCACTCCTTACCCTGGGGATCTGCACAGGGTAGATGAGCCTCCGTAACATCTAGCTTTGAAAATCAGCAGGGCTTAACTGCAGAAGAGCCAGAGGGCTGTATGGAAATTGATGCTTTACTTGCAAAGGGACATTGTACTCTGTCATTTGGTCTGAGACTCGGCACAGAAGCAGCAGTTTGAAAAGCACCTAGATTATGAAGATTTATGGACTAATTTTAGGGCATGTGCTTGAGGGGCAGAGATTTATAGGAGCTTTCTCTGGGAAAGAAGGTACTAGCTAGCACCATTTCCAACCCCCTCTGCCTAGCTGGCAAAAGGGGCCAGTTCTGACACCCTCTATCTTACCTTATGCTCACCCAACCCGAGCTTTCCCTGTGGACGGTCCCCATTCATTCCACCCGTGTTGGCAGGTACCCCTTCACAGTGACTCCTGCTGTGCAATACCCGGTGGACAGTCGTGGTCAGGACTGATGTCCCCAGAAAACAATTACTGCCCATCACACCTAGCAGGCAGCCTGGTGGTGGCTGGAGCACATTCAAAGGAGGAGAGCCATCCCTGTAGCTTCAGCCAGCTAGGATGAGGGCCAGCCCACCCACCAACACCCCTGGAGCACTCATGGCCTAGTTAAAACAGAAGAGTGCACCCAGGTCACACAGGGGATACACTGGAGTGTCTGGTTCTGTTGACGGGTGGTCAGAAGGGTCATGTTACAGGGCACCACAAAACCCTTTCTACACAAGGCCACTACTTTCAAGACCAGAAGGCATGGCTGACCTACCTAATACAGAGAAACAAACACGGAGAGTAGGACAAAATGAGGAAACAGGAGTTATGTTTCAAATGAAAGAATAAGACAAAACCTCAGAAAAAGAACTAAATGAAATGGAAATAAACAATATACCTGATACAGAGTTCAAAGTAATGGTCATAAAGGTGTTCACTGGGCTTGAGAATAATGGATGAACTCAGTGTGAACTTCAACAAAGAAAAATATAAAAAAGAACCAATCAGAGCTGAAGAATACAGTAACTGAAATGAAAAATACATTAACATCAACAGCAGATTAGAGAATGCAAAATAATTAATCAGCCATCTTGAAGACAGAGTAGTAGAAAGCACCCAAGCTAAAAAAACAAAAAGAAAAAATGAGGATAGGTTAAAGGGACCTCTGGGACAACATCAAGCATTATGTGAACTAACATTCACATTATAGGAGTCCCAGAAGGAGAAGAGAGAGAGAAAGAGACAGAAAACTTATTTTAAGAAATAATAACTAAAAACCTCCCTAACCTGGGAAAAGGAGCAGACATCCAGGTCCAGGAAGCACACAGATCCCCAAACAAGAGGAATTCAAGGAGGTCCACACCAAGATATATAATAAATAAAACATCAAAAATTAACAGTAAAGAGAATCTTTTCTTTCTTTCTTTCTTTCTTTTTTGAGAGACAGACGAGGGTGGGGAGGGGCAGAGGAAGAGGGAGACAGAGAATCCTAAGCAGGCTCCACATCCAGTGTGGAACCCCAAGCACGGTCCCATGATCTCACAATCATGAGAAATCAAGAGTCAGACGCTTAACTGAGCCACCCAGGGGCCCCAATAAAGAGAATCTTTAAAATCAACTAGTTTTGTACAAGGGAAACCCTGTAATGTTATCAGATTATTTTTCAGCAGACACTTTACAGGCCAGGAGGGAGTGGCATAATATATTCAAAGTATAGAAAGGAAAAAAACCTACATCCAAAAGCTTACTTTACCGAGAAAGGTTATTAATAATTGCAGGAGAGATAAAGAGTTTCACAGACAAACAAGTTAAAGGACTTTATCACCACTAAACTAGCCTTATAAGAAATGTTAAAGAGACTTCTATAACTGGAAAAGAGATAGCCATAACTAGAAATAAGAAAATTATAAAAGGAAAAAATGTCACTGGCTAATATATGAAGATTAAAAAAACAAAAGTAGTAAAAATTAATTATATCTACACACAGTAGTTAAAGGATACACACAGAAAAAGAGAGGAAATAATGTCGTATATATAAATATGGAGGAAGGAGTAAAAAAACTTTTAGAATGTGTTTGAACTTGGGGTGCCTGGGTGGCTCATTTGGTTAAGCACCCGGCTTCAGTTCAGATCATGAGTTTGAGCCCCACATCAGGCTCTCTTCTGTCAGCGTGGAGTCCACTTGGGATCCTCTATTTCCTTCTCTCTGCCCCTCCCCTGCTGGTGCTCTCTCTCTCTCTCTCTCTCAAAAATAAATAAACATTAAAAAAATGTGTTTGAGCTTAAGCGACGACCATTAACAAGATAAACTGCTACATACATAGAATGTTATAAACCTAAAATAGATACACAGAAATTGAAAACAAAAGAATTCAAGCATACCATGAAAGAAAGTCATCAAATCCAAGGGAAGAGAGTAAGAGAAGAAACAGAGAACTATAAAAAGAACCAGAAAACAATGAACAAAACTGCAGTAAGTACATACCTATCGATAATTACTTTAAATATAAATGGACTAAATGCTCTAATGGAAAGACAAAGGATGACTAAATGGTTAAAAAAACAAGACTCAACTACGTGCTGCCCACAAAAGACTGATTTCAGATCTCAAGGCACACACAGACTAAAATAGAAAAAAAATATTCCATGCAAATGGGGGGGCGGGGGGAGCCGAGATGGCAATACCAAGATCAGACAAACGAGACTTAATTTTTCTCTTTTGTGTTTATTTTTTTCATTTTTGAGAGAGAGAGACAGAGAGAGCAAGCGCAAGCAGGGGAGGGGCAGAGAGAGAGAGAGAGAGAGAGAGAGAAAGAGAGAGAGAGAGAGAGAGAGAGGAGACACAGGATCCAAAGCAGGCGGCTCTGTGCTGTCAGCACAGTCTGATGCAGGGCTCGAACTCTTGAACCGTGAGACTATGACCTGAGCTGAAGTCGGTGCTTAACCAACTGAGCCACCCAGGCACCCCAGACAAAAGAGACTTTAAAACAAAGACTGGTAGGGGTGCCTGGGTGGCTCAGTCAGTTGGGTGTCTGACTTTGGCTCAGGTCATGATCTCTCAGTTCATGAGTTTGAGCCCGGCCTCAGGCTCTGTGCTGACAGCTCACAGCCTGGAGCCTGCCTCAGATTCTGTGTCTCCCTCTCCCTCCACCCCTCCCATGCTCAAGCTCTGTCTCTCTTGGTATCTCAAAAATAAATAAATGTTAAAAAAAAAAAAAAAAAAAAAAAGAAGACGACTGTAGGGGGACTTGGGTAGCTCAGTCAGTTAAATGTCCAACTCCTGATTTTAGCTCAGGTCATGATCACATGGTTCATGAGATCAAGCCCTGCTGGGGGCTCCGTGCTATCAGTGAGGATTCGGATTCTTGGGATTCTCTCTCCCTCTCTTGCTGCCCCTCCCCAACTTGCACTCGCTCTCACAAAATAAACATAAAAAAAAAATAAAACAAAGACTGTAGAAAGAGGCAAAGAGGGCATTACATAATGATAGAGATCAATTCAAGAGGAGAATAGAAGAATTGTAAATATCTACGAACCCAACATAGAAGCACCTAGAAACATAAAGCAAATATTAACAGACATAAAGGACATAACTGAAAATCATACAATAGTAGGGAACTTTTAGTACCCTACTTATATCAATGGACAGAGCATCGAGAAAGAAAAATCAGTGGTTTTGAATGACACATTAGACAAGATGGGCTTAACAGATGCATACAGAACACTCTATCCAAAAACAAAATTCATGGAAGTATTTTCAAATGTACATGGAACATTCTCAAGGACAGATCATGTTAGGCCACAAAACAAGTCTCAATAAATTTAAGATTGAAATCTTATCAAGCTCTTTTCTGACCAAAATAGTATGAAACTAAAATCAATGACCACAAACACGTGGTAAACAGTATGCTACTAAACAACCAATGGGGTCAATGGAGAAATCAAAGAGGAAATAAAAAATTGCCCAGAGATAAATGAAAAGGGAAATAATGGTTCAAAATCTTTGGGATACAAAAGCAATTCTAAAATGGAAGTTTATAGCGATACAGACCTACTTCAAGAAACAAGAAAAGTCTCAATCAAACTTTACACCTAAAGGAATTAAGAAAAGAACAAATGAAGCCCAAAGTTAGTAGAAAAAAGGGAATTATAAAGATCTGAGCAGAAATAAATGAATACAGACTAAAAAACAACAGAAAAGAGCAATGAAACTAAGAGCTGGTTCTTTAAAACTCGTCCAGCCTCATCAAAAAAAGAGAATTGAAATAAAATATAATATGAAAGAGAAGTTACAATGGACACCACAGGAGTACAAAGAATAAGAGACTACTAAAAACAATGACATGCCAAAAAATTAGAATTCTAGGAGAAATGGACATTTCTAGAAACATATTATCTTCTAAGACTAAATCAGGGAGAAGTAGAAAATCTGAACAGACTGATTACTAGTAATGAAATTGAATCCGTAATCAAAAAATGCCTGGTAAAGAGTGAAGTCCAGGATCAGATGGCTTTATAGGTGAACTCTACCAAAGATTTAAAGAGCTGATACCTATCCTTCCCAAACTATTCTAAAAAACAGAAGAGGAAAGAATGTGTCCTTACAGAATTCATTCTATAAGGCCAGGATTACCCTGATACCAAAATCAAACAAAAACACTACAGAAAAAGAAAATTATAGAACAATATCACTGGTGAACATACATGCAAAATCCCTCAACAAAACATTAGCAAACCAAATACATCAAAAGGATCATTCACCATGACTGAATGGGACTTATCTTAGGGATGCAAAGGTGCAATATAAAAATCAGTCAATATGATACAACATATTAACAAAATGAAGGATAAAAATCATGATCGTCTTGGTACAGAAAAAGTATTTGACAAAATTCAACATCCTTTCATGATAAAAATTTTCAACCCAGTGGGTTTACAGGAAACATACCTCAAAATAATGAAGGCCATAGATGAAAAACCCATAGTTAACATCATACTTGACAGTGAAAAGCTAAACGCTTTTCTTCTACGATCAGAAACAGGACAAGGATGTCTATCTACTCTCACCACTTTTATTCAATATAGTACTATTGGAATTCCCACCCACAGCAATCAGATAAGAAAAGGAAATGAAAGACATCTAAATTATCAAGAAAGAAGTAAAACCATCACCATTTGCAGATGACATACCATATATAGAAAACTCCGAAGATGCCACCAAAAAAATAGAGTAAATGAATTCAGTAAATTGCAGGATACAAAATCAATATGCAAAAATGTTGCATTTCTATACATTAATAATGAACTAGCCAAAAGAGAAGTAAAGAAACTATGATGAAAGATAACACAAAGAGATGAAAAGATATACCATGCTCATGGACTAGAAAAATACTGTCAAAATGTCCATCCTATCCAAAATATTATGGTGCTGTCACAAATATAGACATACAGATCAACAGAACAGAGAAGCCAGAAATAAACCCACGTGTATATAAGTTAATTAATCTTCAACAAAGCAAAAGAATATATAATAAGGAAAAGACAGTCTCGTCAATAAATGGTGCTGGAAAACTGGACAGCTACATGCAAAAGAATGAAACCGGACCACTTTCTTATACCATTCACAAAAATAAACTCAAAATGGATTAAAGATCTAAATGTAAGACCAGAAACCATGAAACTCCTAAAAGAAAACATAGGCAGTAAACTCTTGGTTATCAGCCTTAGCAATAATTTTTTGGATCTGTCCCCTCAGACAAGGGAAACAAAAGCAAAAATAAACAACTGGTGCTTATCAAATTAAAAAGCTTTTGTACAATGAAGGAAACCATCAGCAAAATGAAAAGGCAATCTACTGAATGCAAGCAGATACCTGCAAACGATATTATCTGGTAAGGGGCTAATATTCAAAAAATATAAAAACCTTGTATAACTAAACCAAAAAAAAAAAAAAAAAAGTCCAATTAGAAAATGGGCAGAGGACTTGAAAAAACATTTTTCTAAAGAAGACACATAGAGGGGCACCTGAGTGGCTCAGTCAGTTAAGTGTCTGACTCTTGGTTTTGGCTCAGGTTTGTGAGTTGCAAGTCCCGCATCAGGCTCTGTGCTGACAGCGCAGAGCCCGCCTGGGATTCTCTTTCCCTCTCTCTCTGCCCCTACCCTGCTCTCTCTCTCTCTCTCAAAATAAATAAGCTCAAAGAATACACATAAAGAGCCAGAAGACACATGAAAAGATGTTCAACATCACTAATCATCAGGGAAATGCAAATAAAAACCACAATGAGATAACATCTTGCACCAGTTAGAATGATTAGCATCATAAAGAAATAACAAGTGCTAGCAAGGACATAGAGAAAAGAGAACCTTTGTGCACTGCTGGTGGGAATGCAGATTGGTGTAGCCACTATGGAAAACACAATGGAGCTTCCTCAAAAAATTAAAAATAGAAATACCATGTGACCCAGTAATTCCCCTGCTGGGTAATTTACCTGAAGAAAACCCAATCACTAATCCTTAAAGACTATTCATCCCCATGTTCATTGTAGCATTATTTACAATAGCCAAGGGAAGGAAGCAACTGTTCATCTACAGATAAATAAAAAGATGTGGAAATAGATACAATGGAATATTATGCATCCATAAATAGAAAAAAA
Source organism: Prionailurus viverrinus (assembly GCF_022837055.1). Lineage (NCBI taxonomy): Eukaryota > Metazoa > Chordata > Mammalia > Carnivora > Felidae > Prionailurus > Prionailurus viverrinus. Next base: position 100,293,296 of record NC_062567.1, read on the forward strand.
GAAATCTTTCCATTCACAACATGGATAGACCTAAAGGGTATTATACTAAAAGAAATAAGTCAAACAGAGAAAAACAAATACCACATGTTTTACTTCCATGTAGAATCAAAAAGCCCCCCAAATTAACAAACAAAAAACCAAAAACAGACTCATAAATACAGAGAACAGACTGATTGTTGCAAAAGGGGATAAGGGTGGGAGATAGGTGAGATAGGTGAAATAGGTGAAGGGGATTAAGAGGTTCAAACTTCCAGTTATAAGTCAAGGTGATGAAAAGTACCACATAGTGAGTGAATGTAGTCAATAATATTGTACTAACTTTGTATAATGAGACGGTAACTATACTTACTGCGGTGGGCATTTTGTATATAATTGTTGAATCACTATGTTGTATACTTTGAAAGTAATATATAATAATAATAAAAATATGTAAAGCATCATTCTTTCAAAAATCTCCAAGATAAAGCAGCACTTCAGCCACTATATACTAATATATATATTATTTTTAATAACAGCCATTATTATTTTTATTCCAAAATTGGGACAGAACTGCTTTTTAGTAATACCAAAAATCTAAGTACTCATTAACTATCCTAATAGAGAAGAACTTTTCTGATTTAATAACCGGACTCAAAATTCAGTGATAAGCTAAAAGCACACGTAATCTGAGGCATGTAAGAAATTGTTAGTATGTACTTCTAGAAAGATTAAGTATACTATCAAGTAGCTATATTTTAATAGGTTCTCACATCTTGTGTCCAAAATGAAACTCCCGTAGATCTCCTTTTCTCTCTTGGTCGTCGTCGTTCTCGGATTGATTTAGGTTGTGATTTATCTTCTCCTTCTTTTTCCTCTTCTCTCTTTTCTCCCTCTGTTAAGGATTATAATGAACCACATGGTAGCAACGTATTTTGACAGTATTTTATAAGAAAAATGTAGTAATCATATTTCAAAATCAACCTCCTTTATAAAGGCTTCTAAAATTTTCCAGTCAGAATTATTTTTGCCCCCTCAGCATTCCTATAAAACACTTGGTTTAGGCATGTATTTGTATCTCCCATTAGACAGGTTCTTGATCAAGACAAGAACTAATTTTTATTATTTCATTTTCCTAGTGCCTGAAACAAAACATCTGCCAAAAGACATACTTAATAATATTTGCTGAAGAGAAAATAACTGAATCCTATGAAGAAAACAGGGCTCGAGTTATTAATGTTTGATAGGGGGTTACTATACCCAAAGTTAACACTTCGAAGAAAACAAACAATTCTTAATGATGGAACAGCTAGCAGACATAGAACGAGTTTTTCAGTTTCTGTTTCTACTATTCCCAATCCTCATTCGGTAGAATAAATACAGTATTCATTTCATTTCTATTAGATAGTATCTAAGAACAAACTCTTTTTTTCTGGAAAAAATATTTATCTTTTAAAACACGTCAACATAAAATGTAGTCTTGGGGTGCCCGGGTGACTCAGTTGGTTAAGGGTCTGACTTTGGCTTAGGTCATAATCTTACGGTTCATGGGTTTGGGTTTGAGCCCCACATCAGGCTCTGTGCTGACAGCTGAGAGTCCGAAGCCTACTTTGGATTCTGTGTCTCACTCTCTCTCTCAAAAATAAATAAACATTAAAAAAAATTTTTTTTTAAATATAGTCTCAAAATTTGTTTCCTTCTTAGGATAGTTAAAATAGCTTTAGACTTATATTCTATAAAGGGGCCTTCAAATAGGTTTTAAAAAGTAGACATCTATATGGAACAAAGTAATGTTAGAAATTATTTCTAAAAGTCTCCTTCCTGTGCCATTAGCAAAGAGTCACAGCAAAAGAAATTTCAAAATTATAGTGCCAACCAGTTTTTTCAGAATTGTTTTTGGAATTGGTTTAGAGCAAAGATCTCAAACTCCAATGCATATAGTGGCCGTCCAGATAATATAAATGGATAAAATAGGCCAGGAGGGCACTATTCCAAGGGGTGAGGGGCTGTAACTTACTCCTTGCCTCTAGCCAATCGTTGATATGTGAGAATTAGAAACAGTGTTGCTAAATCTTCCCACTTTTCAATAGAAGATGAAAATCTAAACTTTTATGCAAATATCCCTAATTTTCAAAGTTGGCTCAAGGTTTTTACAAACCATTATGTGAGCCTCATGCTTAGTATTTTAAAGAACTGAAATATCTCAATGACCAAAAAAAGAAAAGTCAGCTGAAAATTGGGGAAAACTTAATTTTTCTGAAGTTTATCCTTCATGATTACTGATATTATCATGACTAATACTGTGGGATTTTCTTTTAAAATATAAAACACCTACAATTAGAAATAATTTTATTTAGTACCAATCTCTTAATTAAAGTAGGAATTATTAAAATTTAAATAGAAAGTTTATATGAAAAAATAAGAAATGTTAATAGTGATTATCAATATGCCAACATATCACTGAAAAAGAAATCTATTTCTCAAGAAATAAGCATAAAAACCATTTTGTTTTAGCAAGGACACTACATGTGTTTTAAGTGATTTTAGTTTAAAACAATTCACATATAAAAAATTTTAAGATATGATCCAATAGGCAAGAAGTAACTTCAGGCACTAATAAACAGCTCCTAGAAATAGTCTCCCACCAGTTCTTCTATGCTGACTTTTCTATGTTGGTGTACATAATGCTTTTTGTGAAGTCTTAAATTATAAAGATATATGTAACAATGCCAGACTACATAATTTCCTATTTTTATTTTCTACTCTTCTTATTTTTGACCATCATCTTCTTTTTCAAAGAAAAAATGGAATGACTCCCAGTTTAGAAAAGTTGTTTCTTTTCTGTAGAACTATAAATTAGAAAAAAAAAAAATTCAAAGGATTATTTGAAGGAAACAAAGGTCTTCTTACCTCTTTCATTTTCTTTTGTTAATCCTCTGGAGTAAGCGGAAGTTATACCTACAAGACTATTTGGCCTGTTTAGCTGACTTGAAGCATAGAGTGAACTGCTCATGGTAGAAAGTGAAGAGGATGGGGTGGTAGAACTTGAAGTGGATACTGGTCTGTAACGCTGGTAAGTCTGTGAAATATTAAAATTAATTCCCACGTAAAACATTTAACAGTTAAAAACATCTAAACACAGGTTCATTTTGAAAGAAAAATAACATTCTAATCATCTCAAAATAATTCAGATTTCTGGTCCTTTGGAGTATTTTGTATATAGTTCATCGGTATATAAATCTCTTGTATACTGAAAGTCACAAAACTAGTCATACCATTTGACCTAGCTGTGCTGGTGGTACACTATTACCTCATCGTATGTTCTGGAGTACTTTTGTTTATATTCATCTTCTCTAGATGTTTCTGACTCCTTCTTTTCTTCTTGCTTCTCTTTATCCTGTTTTTCTTTTTCTTCTTTTTCTTTTTCTTCATTTTCTTGTTCTCTGGTTCGGGTAGAACGACTTCTTCCTATTGTTTTTTCAGCTTCCTGAAGATCAGTCAGTGTTACTCCCTGTACATTAAAAAGGTAAATTTAAGAATGAGAAGCAGTATAGCTTGTTTCAAAGAAATATTTTATAAGTAGACAAATTTAATATGAATGTATTGGAAGTCAAATACATGTTTGGAATTGGTTTGCAAATTCGAACAAAATTTTTAGTGGGCAAGTCACATTCATTCTATGAAGAATCATCATGAGCAAGCACAGTAATAGGTGCTGGAAAAGACAAAATACATGTAAGAAATAGTCTCTATATTTAAGAAATTAAAAAAAGGGGAGGAGATGACAGTACTATCACATGAATATGAATATAAATATTCCTAAGAAGTACAAAGAAGGAAAAGCTGATATATACATTGTTTATACACTGAATTTATATGTACTTCTGTTTTATATATATATATATGTAAAAACATAAATATATACATACAACATGTATAACATATATATGTATATATATGTATAATACATATGTATAAACACATACATATGTATTTACTGAAAAAAATTTCAGTAAAGAAATAATTTTTAAAGGATAAGCCTTAAAGAACAGGTGAGATTTCAAAAAGTAAAGGTACAAAGGCAGGAAGAATATGTTAAGACCTTAACAAACAGTTCAGCTTGAAATGAAATACTAATAAAAGTAAGGATCAAGGAGTTGAATCTGGACTTTGGAGCGCCTCAACTATGGGAAAGGATAGACACAAAATGATATAGTAGATATAATTAGAATGGCAAGGAGGTTAAGGAGATGCTAACTAGACTGAGTGACATTTTCCTGGTACTTGCACATTAGCTGTTTGAAATATCTAATACAATAGACCTATTCCCCACAACTCCAAATATTTACAGAATTCTTTATTAATTATTAGACATCATATTAATTCATTAACACGCATGGAGTACTCTGTGCCAGACACCATCTAAGAAACAAAAAGTAAATATGCAAAGAGATACAAAGGTATATGCCAATTAGATTAAATATAATACTAACATTAATTAGACTAAATGTAATACACAAAAGGCTAGGAAAGAATTACTAAAGCAATCTTTAAGATTTCCTCACATTATATACTAACATCAGTGTTTTCTTTCTTTTTTTTCTTTTTTTTTTTTTTTTTTTTTAAGTTTTTAAAAAATTTCTTTATATAATTTCTATACCCAACACGGGGCTTGTACTCACAACTCCAAGAACAATAGTCACATGCTCCTCTGACTGAGCCAGCCAGGTGCTCCAATGACATTAATATTTTCATAGAGAAGTGAAAAAGAGAAAGGCAATTTGAAGCTTTATATATTATACACATTAAACATACCTGTGTTGATCTTCTAGACTGTCTTGCTTGTCTAGATCTTGCTTTTCTTTGGGATTCAGACTCTTCATCTCTAACAGGAGTGAGGTATGATCTACAGTAATAAATAAAAATTGTTAGTTGGATATACAGTATCTGTGAATTACATATGAATGTATGAATGAATACACGGTAAGCATTTTAGTTTAAGAAAAAGTCTCCAAAAATGGTTTCATTCATCACGAAAATTCAACAATGCAATCTGATAAAGTTTTAGATTGAAAATAATCAGTATTAACTTATATTTTTCAAGTTCTTCCTAACCACAGTTTTGTTTTTTTTCTTTTGAAAAGCCATGTGATGAGTCCTCTTAGTCCCTTTGCTGATTCCCTGCAATACCATGCTAGATGATACGTGAAGGCTAAACTCTAGACTGTCAATGTCTTTTCATGGTTAGAATGGTTAGGAGTGAAGGCAACATTTAACATATGGGATGACTAGTGAGCAAGCAACACTCCCTGCACTCCTGTCACTGCATTTATTAATGATGCTTTTGGCAGACATCATACTCTTGTTCACACTTTGAGTTACCTAGAAATTCAAGTATTTTTATTCATAAACTGCTTTAAAATCAGCATCCTACTCTTGGTTACTGATTTTCTAATATAAAAAGAACTTGACCTTTATCTTCACTATATCTGATCTTATCAATTATCAATCTTATCAATCACTTCACTATATTTGATCTAAGCCTATGCCCCATCCTGTCTAAGGATATGCACAATTTCAAAAGCATATGTCCATGTCAAGAGATTAATAACTAATTAAAGGGTTGAATAAGAAAAGACAGAGCCGTGCAAGACACAGAAAATAACTTCCCTCCAATAATCAATGTTACTTGGGAAGTTCAATTGTTAATACTTTATTTAGTTATATTACAATCTAATTCACATTTCTCATACAATACTCAGAAATAGAATATTTCTATTGTCTATGCTGTTAATTAAATTTATCTAGTTTATATCACCTGCCCCTCCCCTTTAAAAAGCTCAACTTTTTAAAAGCGTTCTTTTTTTAGATTTACTATGCTTTCCAATTTTTAACTTGTTCTGTTCTTTAAACTTCCTGAAACTATTCATATATCCATAACAACCTTTAGAATTTATTCTCAGTTTTATGCCTTATCTTTTATTCTTTCTATGTGTCCTTTAAAGCTCTAGGTTCAAAGAACACAACACACCTCCAACTCCTTAGAATCATTTCAGTTTCTTCACAATTCTTTTAGAGAGCCCCATTCCTTTTGATTTCTCTGTCTTTTGCTTCACACTCTTAAGTTTTTAGAAATCTGTCTGAAACTAGAATACATGATTTATTATTCCTAGGATTCACCTCCTTGAATAATTAATCCTAAGATGACAAGGTCACTTGTCAACCAAAATCCTCGTTGCCTCGATTCCATCAACTAACTCTTACTTATTGGTTAAAGTTAGTACTAGAGGACAGGTTCTCTGTTGCTTCTACTCTAATTACAGATCAACTTTAAGCAAGGTAAGTCAAGAACTTCTCAGGAGGGTATTTTTACTTGACTGAGACATCCAACAAACTTAGAGAAAGATGAAAATCCTCTCACTACTTTACTTTGACTTAAGTTGTTTTTTTCATCTGGTTTGAGAAAATATCACCTATTTTCTCTATTTGGTTGAATAACCTAGGGCACTATTTCATAATGACATAACTTATTTTTTTTTCTCTTTATCCATATGTTTTCATCTCTAGGTTTCTAGAATATCCTGGGGGTGCCTACATGGCTCAGTCGATTAAGCATCTGACTTAGGCTCAGGTCATGATCTCATGGTTCATGAGTTTGAGCTCCACACTGGGCTCTGTGCTAACTGTTTGGAGCTCAGAGTTTGCTTCAGATTCTGTGCTTCCCTCTCTCTCTGCTTCTCCCCCGTTTGCTCCTTCTCCCTCTCAAAAATAAATAAACATTAGAATATCCTGAAAGATTATGTCTTTTTGCTACTATACTAGCACTACATATATCTCACAAATCGGGCACACCCCACATGATTCAAGCATTGAAGAGTTCTAGTTTACCAAATTTGGTTTCTATGAAAATACTGGTACAGATTTAAGTTTATAACCTTAAGTTTCATTTTTTTTTAAGTTTAATTATTTGAGAGAGAGAGAGAGCATGAGTGGGAAAGGGTAGAGAGAGGGACAGAATCCCAAGCACGCTCTGCACTATCAGCACAGAGACTGATGCAGGGCTTCAACTCACAAACCATGAGATCATGACCCTAGCCGAAGTCAGGCACTTAACCCATTGAGCCAGCCAGGTGCCCCTAAAATTTTAATGTTTTAAAAAATTACATTTCTAATTATTTGGTCTGTTGCTTTTAATTTGTCCTCCTAAAAGTGTAGGGCAAGAAAAAAATTCACTATATACAACTTTCTTTCTTTCTTTTTAAGTTTATTTTTATTTTCAGAGAGAGACAGAGAGCAAGCAGGGGAGAGGCAGAGAGAAAGGGAAACAGAATCTCAAGTAGGCTCCATGCTATCAGTGCCGAGCTCAATGCAGGGTTTGATTCCACGAACCATGAGATCATGACCTGAGCAGAAATCGAGAGTCAGATGTTTAACTTACTGAGCCACCCGGGTGCCCCGGGTACATAAAGCATTTTAGTTACCAGCATTTCTTTAGTTTGACTTTCTTTTAGAGATTCTGCAACATATGACTTCATCTGTACCAATGCACAGATCCAGAGAGATGAATACAACTGGTTAGGATGCCTGTCCTCTTGATGGCCCAGAATGCTCAAGCTACACTAAGCTTGATACTTCTCTTTCTCCTACTATTTAATTTTCATCCTGTCTGTATATGAACTCTTGTGAATTTTAAGCTTTTTATTTAGATACAACCGTTATTCCCTACTTTTGTAATAACTCCAGTGATTTCTCTGGGACAAGTCATTTTAAAGGTGAAAAACAGTAATAATAAACTTGTTATTACAGGTTTAGTTTAAGAAAATTAATTCCAGAATAGAGTGAGGAGCTTGTTTATCCTGGAAGTTGGTTATACATATTTGGAAAATGTTATACATTCTAACCATCTCCAGGAAAATCACAACATGTTAAAGGCTCTGAGAAGAACCAAGGAAGAAACCTGTTTAACCGTAACTATGTATTTCCTAAGATTATTAAGTAGAACATACCTTTATGGTACACCTGTTACATGTGGAAAAGTGCTCTGTGAAACATCAATTTGGAAAATATGGCCCAATGGCCATTTTTTTTTAGCGATTCATTTGGTACTTACTTATGCATCCACTGTCCCTATGCAATGTATTGCTTTTTGGACTTCTCCCAGACGAGGAGAAGAAAAGAATAAAAGAAGATGAAACCTTGATGTGGTAGCAAATCTGGTTAAACAGAAAAACTAGAACAGCTCAGATGGCTGCATGTATCACTTCAGTATTTCAAGGGCTGCTCAGAAAGTAAGCATGAACATGGACTACTGAATCTGACTCCTCTATGTAATGGTCAAAATTTTCACATATAGTTTACGACTGGGAAATCTGCATTGCCATTTGTTCTTTTAATCCCCATGTTCTGCAAACAGAACTAATCAACCAGCACACTCTCTTCAAATGAGCCTCACTACTTTTTCAACAGTTTCAAGTTGCCATAAAAGTTAAATCTCCCTATCATATCTGGTTTAACATATGTAGGTTAAGGGGATAAAAATTACTAGTCAAAAGACTTACAATATCTGTTTCTGTTCATTTAAATTTTCCTTACATTTGCTCCAAATCAGCATAAAAATCTAGCCTATCAATCTGTAATATACAAGATGTTTCCTATTATTTTAAGAGTCCCCATCTGGCATTCAGTTCCTTCTCCTCTCTTGGGGTTCCTGTATAGAGCAGACCTCTGTGAATTAAACGTAGACAAGAAAGTTAATTCACATATTTTGTGTTTAATTAAAAAGAGCTGATCAAAAAGATAGCAGAATATATCAAACTCTACTACTGCCTCCCCCCCCCCCCCCGTTTATTTATTTTGAGGGAAACAGAGACAGTGTGAGTAGGGGAGGGGCAGAGGGAGAGGGAGAGAGAATCCCAAGCAGGCTCTGCACTGGTAGCCCGACGCGGGGCTTGAACTCATGAAACTATGAGATCATGACCTGAGCCAAAACCAAGAGTTGGACGCTTAACCGACTGAGCCATCTAGGCCCTCCTCTATTGTTGCCTTAAAAAAAAAAAAAAAAAAAAAAAAAAAAAAGAAAGAAAGAAAGCTTATTTATTTATTCTAAGAGAGAGAGAAAGTGCAAGAGCGGGGGAGGAGGAGAGAGAGAGAGGGAGAGAATACCAAGCAGGCTCTACATTGCCAGCAGAGCCCGATGTGGGGCTTGATCCCACAAACTGAGCTACCCAGCTGCCCCTCAAACTCCACTGCTGCCTTAACTTACTATATCATACTACATCTCTTTCTTAAAACTATATAGGGTGCATAATTTTACTCCTTAGTAGTCTTAGATGGCTTACAATTTTCTGAGCTACTGAAAGGTTATTATTTTTAAAATAAGGATTTTCTAATAATTCCAATTATTCTATTTATTATTTCACTGATTTATTGGTTGAAATATATTTATTTATAATATTTTATTTTGGGTAATCAACAAATAACATCTTTAAAAAACTGAAAACAACCCTTCTTTTTCATTCAGCTTTTTTCCTTGCAGAGGGAAGATAAATGAGCAAATGCAAGCTGGCTGAGCCAAGGGAAAAAGGTGGAGGAGAATAATTATACAAAGCAACGGTTCCACATGAATTCATGTTACAAACTTGAACTTGTTAGTAAGATACTGCTTTGTATTTTGAAAAAACTGGAGAATTAGAAACACTTAAAAAATGAAAGAATTTGCTATCATGCTATTTAAAGCTAACTTTTCTTCTCTACTTCCCACTCTGCTACCACTATTAATCCATTGGAAATCTTAACAAAAACAGAAAATCCTCATCCAATCCTAATCAATAAAAACAAAATTCAAGAATAGAATAGTGGAATTTAATAGTGAGTTTGGTAACTTTGCATAACATCTGAAAGTATATATGTGAGGATACCTAAAATAGCATAGATGGATTAACTTATCTTTTTAGCCACAATATATACTTAAATCATAATATATACATTTTGAGGACAAATATTCAACTATACACATTTCAAAACCATTAACAAAATTTAATTGGAAGACAAACAGAAGAGGTCAACAATGTATTCAAAACTGCAAACAATTACTTGACATGAAACAAAACACAAACATTATTATTGCAAACATCACTGAAAATGAGTAAGACAAACAAAATTTCTGTAATATACACCAGGGAAAATGTCAACAGATACATTTTGTTTCTTATGCTATTAAAATTTGTTCTGTTCTATTAATATCTCCAAATATTTAATTCTCAATCTAATGTCTTCCAGGATTAATTCTAAGAACCTAAAACTCAACTTTCTCCAACAACAAGTCTAGAAGTTAAAAATTATATAAATAAAATACTTATGTTACAGAAGAAGAAATTCTGACCTGGAGAGCATTCTAACCTTAGGATTAAAGGAGTAAAAAACCAAGGATTCCTAACCTTTTCCCTTTAACTTCCCCTACTCCGTAAAAGCAAAGTCCTCAAGTTGATTTTCACTCAAAAATAATGATGGCTGCCTATGATCTTCTAATTTCTGTTGGCTATGTGGTCTGACTTGAAAACACCTCAAAAGCCTAAAACTAACATTAATGTATAGAAAAATGAAGAATTATTAAAATATGGTATGACCTATACTGGTGTTCAAATCACAAAATGCTAACTGCTTTTAATGGTTTTATAGAACTATCACTAAATCTTACCATAGAAATAGTAATAAAACATAATCATGCTGACAAAAAATAAAGATGCAATGATAGGAAAGAAAATGTTTAACATTTAAAAATTTAATGTTTTGTTACTTTTCATATATTCACCACGAATATTACTGTAAGGACATTAATAACTTACTACAGGCCATGTACTTTGATAAGCACCAGAGACAAAGCCTGTATATGAACACTACATGCCAGAACTATGACAAAGTTAATCTGGTTGGTATTTTAGTAAACAAACAAAACAAAATAAAAATCAAAACACCAGTTATGTAGCTAATTTAATCTCAAAGGAATAAAATACAAAAAAGGTCACATTTAGTTTTTTAAGATTTTTTTTTTCTCAAGAGGAAAAACAAAATTCAAAGCTAGTAACTATGCATGCTATAGCAGGAAAAACACTTGACTGATTCTCCTGTAATCTTGGGCCTCGCCTTAGTTCTCATTAAATAAAAGTGGAAAAGTCACTTAATATCTCTGGGTCTTAGTTTCTTATGTAAAGCAAGGCTATCACAAAAGACGTAAGTTCCTTTCCACATCTGAAATTCCAAGCAAATTAGCAGCAGCATGAAGAAGTGAGCAACGCTCCTAACATTTAAGCACACAAAATAAATTCATAAATCCTTTAAAATATTTAATTAATGAGTCCCTTTTATGTACTGAATTAAAACTAAGAGAACGTATTCAAAGTGCTTAAAAATGATTTGGTTTTTACACATATGCCCAAGAAGCCTTTCTTCAAGAGAATCTTAAAATGAAAAGTCTCGAAAGTAACAAAAACAGTTTAACATCCATCAAATTTTTTAATAATAGGAGGAAACAGAAGAATGAAAAATCTGTTTCTGTCATGTTACATCTAGTCTTCCATAAGTGTGACTGGGTGTGTTTAGATCTTCATCACAAAACCATCTTGAATGAAAACAACCACTAAAAAAAATGAAGATGGCTAAGAAGAGTAGTGTCTGGCTCACTTCCTTGAAACAAAAACATCTATTCTGTCAGAGGGAGTCACCAAGCCTAAATGCTAGTAACTGCCAATTACATCAGTTCATGTAGTTCTGAGCTGATACAGGTTATTTCACTTATTAACCTACTGAAGAGATGGTCACCAACTTGACAAGGTTAAAAGGCAAAACAAACAACTTTCAGCACTGAGCAAGATACATCAGCAGTTCTATTAGGACCTTTACACACCTGCGTCTCTCCCTGACCTCTGATGTGGAGGAGACAGTGCCAGCAGTAGTTGTAGTCAGGGTTGTGGTTGAGGCTGCAGCATTTACAACAGTTGGAGCAACAGGGATGGTCACTGCCGTAGGAACACTGTCCTTTTCTTTTTCAGTACTATCCTCAGCCCACAAACGATTTGAGGTACTATCGCATCATAAGCAGCAACACAAAAAGAGAAAAGGAAAACAGCTAAACAATGAAAGCACTTTCTAGCAGCTGAAACATGTGACTACAGGGATGGATTTTTTTAAAACATGAGGCAAGACATCTTTGAACTATGAACCAGAAGTCTCACCCAGAGCTGTCAAAGGGAGAAATTTACATTTTAAGCAGCCTGATTCAAGAAAAGTTAATAATTCAAGAACTTCGTTTTTCCCCAGACATGCATAATTGCCTCTTTTTGGGACCAATTTTTGCTTGTAAATAATTTTAAAAGGTAAATGAAAAAATCCAGAGCCCCACAATCTTCTAAACAAAAATGCATGCACATACATAAGCACACAGTAGGCCTGAACACAAAATGTTATCTGTGACTCACCTGCTTTGTGTGCCTGTTGAGGAAGAACCCGTTGTAATCTTTGTAGTAGTGCTTGTGCTGGAAAGCAGGCTTTTCTGAAGCCCAGCTGCAGAGGTAACTGTTGGTGTTGATGTGGTGCTTGGAACACTAGAACTAATCAAATCATCTTGTCTTCTACCAAAGGAGCAACTGAAGGAAAGAGTCATATCTATATAGGATGTGTCTGTATGTGTAGTCTACAGTTAATGTCTATACATTACACAGATACACAAGGCTAGGAAAAATCTAAAAAACTGTGTTCCTAAATACACCACCGGCTCCAGCACCAAGAGTTGCATCTACAACTTGCTAGAGTCTAGATGATTTCACTAATTTGGTAGTGTATCATTTTACTGCCTCCCACCTCCCTGGACAGGACTCAAACATGTTCTGATCTGATATTTTATGTTTCTGGAACTATTAACAGACCATATGGTCATGCCAGGCTGGGTCTGAGCAAAACACTTAGGTCTGGTTTTACTCAGGAAAAGTTAAGATCAACCTTTTTGAAGAAAAGTATTTTAGCAATGAGTCACATCCTTAGGAGTGACCCATGCCTATATTATAATTGCTCATCTTTTACTCTTCTTTTTGGTTGTTTTTAACAGAGAAAATATTTATGGTTTTTGTCCCCCCTCCTCTCCAATATGACATTACCAACATTTCAATTCAAGAAATTACCATCTCTCTGAGTTCTAAGAAAAGTGGAAACTTCCAGGTCACTAAATAATGCCCAGATCAATTAAGACACTGATCTATTTCAACTTCTCTAGTCAATTATATAAGGAGTTCCTTCTAAATATGCTACAATCTAAAAGATGTTTCCTAATATATCAAATCTAATTATACATAATATATATAAAAGTAAAAACAAATTTTCATCTACCTCTAAATATATATTCTGGACTTTTAAATGACGTTTTATTTAAACAATGAAAGCACGTATTTTCTTAATGATATTAAATTGAGGGCTCCAAACAAACTGCCTCATATTTTTATAAAAGAATGCATAAAAGTTACTTAAGAATTATATTACCTTTTATGGTAAGCTGATCCTTCATTAACTGAGCTATTCTTTTTGAGATCATCTTCCCATTTTCTTCTTGTATAGGAGCTACTCGTTCGTAAACTTGAAGAGTCTCTGTGAAAAGAGTATCTTTCAAATTCTGGTATATAATTTTAAAACAGGATTAAGAAAGCTGTCTATTAAAAAACATTAGTAGAAGCAGAAACTAGTAAAATCCCTTAAGAAAATACTTTGGAATATTTATTAAGAAATGAAAGTAATTCCAGTTCTAAGATTCTATCCCTAAGGTATAATCCTAACTACAGTGGGGAAAATTAAGATATTTACAGAAGTTTTACTTATGATCATAAAATACCAATTTAAATGTCCATATTTGGAGAGGGGAAATAGTTACTTAAACCTCAATAGACCTACTCTATGGAACATAATGCACTGATGAAAACCAACGCTTACTGAAGATATGTATGAACACATAAGACTATGTATGAGATGTGAGGTAAAAAAAAAAAAAAAAGTCAAGACACAAAACTGGATGTTATAACATGACTACAACTATATTTTAAAGTTCTCATACCCCATGTGCTGAAAATAGGAAGAAAGAAACTAAAATGTTGACAGTGATTAAGAGCTTTTTCTCCTTTCTTTCTCCTTTTCTGTAGGTTTCAACTATTTGGAGAGTCTGTACTAGATTAGTTTGTGACCTCATCTGGCACCACTGTCCCAACTACAATGTGTTTTGTTTTGATTTTGCCATTTCATGAATATACAAATCTGCATCTCCTCAGGACCTTCTATTTGGTGTTCTTCCCACAATCCATATATCCCACAGAGTTACAACAATGCTCATGTTTTCATTGTCATGCTAGGTAATAAAGATTTCATAGTAAAAACATAAAGCAAATCATAATGAATCCACCTGTTTTCTTTCTCTTCAATGTCAGATGTACTGGCTAGTCGTCTTGGTATTGTAGGTGCAACATATGCAAGCCTAGTTCCTTTACTATCTTTCTCCTACACAACAGGAAAAAAAATGAGTGAAAAATAAATCTGTGATTACAGGAACTGCTAAAAGTACTAAGGAAAGAGTATTCAACAATGTATAATTATACAATTACAATTATACAACCATAACAGTTTACTTTATAGTATTTCCACAGCTCCTACCTATACTCTTTAAAATTAATGTCTATTAATAGTTAAATACTTTAAGTGCCAGAGGACAGCCTGTTCAAACCGATTTTCTTTTCTTTCTCCTTTAATCTAGAATTAGACAATATTTTAATATAAGGAAAAAAATTCCTCATTTTAATGACTTTTTCTAAATTTCTCTAACAGATTATGTAAGGTAATGCAGTATAATACAATAAAATATTCTTATTTTTTTCCAGAGAAGTAAGGTCTCGAATATGGTTAACTGGTAAGTCCTAATTATTTATGCTATGTAAGTTATTCATTACTTTGATATAACGTTAAAATACTCCAAACAAAAAATACTTAAGTTATATTTATCCAAATCCAGTTGAGAGTGCAGGAGCAATGGTATGATACATTCCCACTGTACTGGCATCAAGTACTTGGAAAATAATTAGGCAATCAATTTATACAAAATAAAAAACTTTAAAATTACTTGATGAGAAATTCTATTTCTGATTTCTGACACAAAGAAACAAACACTTTAAATAGAGGGACGAAACTATATGAAAAAAAAGTACAAGCGCTGGAAATATAGAAAAGAAATAATCCAGCAATATAAAATATATCTGAATAAACTGCATACATTCTATTTGATATAATTTAATACTATCCTTCAAATACAGTTATTAAAACTACTGATTAAAAGGAGGTTGCTTTTGATGTAACAGATATAAAATTCCAGATGCTAGATAAATGCAACTTACGAGTATAATTACATTCTAGAATAAATTCTAGAATAAATGCCCCCCAATATATTTTATTATAAACTGTCTAGTGGAATAAAGCATTTGTTTAATTAAGTATAGTTTCATAATTTATTTTTTGAGCAAATCTGATCTTCCCAGTACTTACAGAAGCATACTTCGTTTTATTGCACTTAACAGATACTGTGGTTTTTACAATTTGCAATTTGTTGCAACCCTACATCAAGCAAGTCTATCCAAGCCACTTTCCAACAGCATTTGCTCACTTTGTGTCTCTATGTCACATTTTGGTGATTCCGACAATATTTCAAGGCTTTTCATTATTATCATATTTGTTACAGTGATTATAACTTGCTGAAAGCTCAAATTATGGTCAGCATATAAAGATTTTTAAATTAAGGTATGTACATTTTCTTTAGACACAATGCTATTATACACTTAGGAGGCTACAGCATAAATATATATAAAATTTATGAGTATATATATGAGTATAAAATATACATAAAATTAGAGTGTATGTGGACATATATATATGTATACATATATATGTATATGTGTGTGTGTGTGTGTGGATATATATATATATATATATATCCACACACACATACACATATGGGAGAGAGAGGGAGGGCCTAAAAAGAGAGAGAATCTGAAGCAGGCTCCAAACCCAGCACAGAGCCTGACGCGGGGATCAATCTCACAACCATGAGATCATGACCTAAGCCAAAATCAAGAGGTAGACGCTTAACTGACTGAGCCACCCAGGTGCCTTATATAAATATATTTCTTATATACAGTGGGAAACAAAAAATTCATTTGACTTGCTTTATTGCAGTGGTCTGGAGCCAAACCCACAATATCTCTGAGGTATGCCTATAATTCCATACTGACATTTGTTTAAGGTAGGTCTATTTGTATTATCATGTAAAATTCATTAAGTCAGGTGAATTAAGTTGATACACAAATTTAATAATGACACAAAGTAGAAAATCTATCAGATTTCATGTTCCTGGAAAACAAATGATTAGAGTGTTGATAGAAACCAGATGATGAAATAAGTCACCTTTTCTTTATTATCCAAAGAGGAGGAGAGTCTGGGACTCGAAGCTGAACGTATAACACCTGCAGTGTCTTTTTCTTTCTGAGCCTCTTTAGATGCTGTGATTTCTGCAAGTGCGCCATAACTGCCAGTCTTTCTAAGTCCTAACCTCCAAGATGCAGGAGACTCGTCTTTTCTCTCTTCTTCTTTGGGAGAAATTTTTGTAGCTGAGGTTGGAAACTGTTATTTTATTTTTAAGGAAAAGAAAACATAATTATCAACACTGATCAATCCTTAAGCTGGAAATAACAAATTTACAGATAATATGTCTGAAATTATAGTTAATAGTTTCAGGAGAAACACTTTTACTAAGTAGGTTAATGTCTTAGTAAAAAATGTAAAGATCTAAAACTGGAAAAAAATAGAACTATCTTTCCAAAAGTTAGATTTAAGAAAACACACTCCACACTTTACAGCACACAGAAAAATTATAATGCAAATACAGAGGACAGAAATGAGCACACCATAAGGACTTTAAAACCATGCATCTCTGGAACCAATATTCATATTAAACTTGTTATATTGTAACCTCATAAATCCTTGCACATAGGAATGCCTCACCATGGATTTTTCACCCTTATTGGGCACAAGAACAATGCCAGTTTTGCGCAAGCCCTGCCTCCATGATGCAGGATCTACTGATTCCACCACAGGCATGATAGGAGCAATGAAATCATACTAAAGCCAATTAAAATAAGACAGGTAAAGACATAAAGATTGAAAGCACAAAACAAAAAAGGAAGTTATAAACAAAACATACTTTTTTCTGTTTAAAAGAATTTTGTAACAAAACCCAGTAACTGGGTAATGATCCAATCTTAAAAGTAACTGGGAACAAATCTAATTTTAGCATAAGAGAAAGAATCTGAAAGAATCTAATAAAGAAATTTCTAAAGCAATTAAAGGCACATGGAGCAAATATTACAGTACTTGAATGAACAGACTACTGCATTTGAATTTTATTTTTATTCATTTATATACTTGGGTTAAGAATTTTTTTTAATCCAGCATAATCAACAAAAAGTAATAAGTGATGTTATCTTCCACTTAGAATATTTAATTCAGTATATTTTTAGTATCATAGCCTTAAATTTACTTTTTGATTTTACCACCAAATATTAATTTTAACATTTCAACTAAAAACTATTCTTTTGTACAAATATTTCATTTTCAAGGTTTCCAAGAGCCCTAAAAATGAAACATTTGTTGTCTTTAGTTCATTTCATGAACTTCACTGTTTAAATATTTAACCACAGTTAAGAACAGATGGGTGAATATAGCAACTAACTAGTTGCTATAAGCATAGGATATGGGTAATTAAAAAAAAAAAAAAAAGAAAAAACACTTTCTTCCATATTTATTGCCAAAGTTTGATATAATTAGCATTTCAGAGTGCTTGCTTGTTTAAGCACCCAGAATGTCAGAGGGCTACTTCATAGACAAAACTATTATGATGGTAAGATATCTCTGGTACTTCTAGTAAGTAATTCCTATCAATAAGTTCATAAATAGCCTCATGATATACAGTGCACTGAGGCATTCCAGGGATGCCAGAATAAAATCACAAGGGCGCTGTGGTATACTTTCAAGTTTTGAGAGAAAGCACAGTGACATCTGTTGGACACGGCACAAATTGCCACTGTTAACTTACTTGCACTTAACTATTTAATAAATGAAACAAATACTTCTTTCGGCCAAGTGGCACTGTGAAAAAAATTAACAAAACATTAAGGATTCCACTGGATCTCTGTAACATTTTATACAACAATACAGACACTGAGATGACCAGTTTTTGATTTCTGCGTCTAAACTCATAGGGACCATCCAAGAATAGAGATTGGCCAACTTTTCTGTAAAGGACCAGACTGTGAATTTTAGGCTTTGCAGACCACAGAGTCACTGTTGTAACTATGCATCCACAGTGTTGTACAAAAGTAACCACAGGTAATACATGAGAATAAATGTGGCTGTGTTTCTAATAAAACTTATTTAGATATACTGAAATTTAAGTTTGGGTTACAAAATATTCTTTTGATTTTTCCCCTCCAACCATTTAAAAATATTAAAACCTTGGGGTGCCTGGGTGGCTCAGTCGGTTAAGCATCCGACTTTGGCTCAGGTCATGATCTCACAGCTTGTGAGTTCAAGCCCCGCGTTAGGCTCTGTGCTGACAGCTCAGAGCCTAGAGCCTAAAGCCTAGAGCCTGGAGCCTGCTTCGGATTCTGTGTCTCCCTCACTCTCTCTGCCCCTCCCCCACTTGCTCTGTCTGTCTCTGTCTCTCTCTCTCTCAAAAATAAGTAAAAACAGGGGTGCCTGGGTGGCTCAGTCGGTTAAGCATCCGACTTCAGCTCAAGTCACGATCTCGCAGTCCGTGAGTTCGAGCCCAGCATCGGGCTCTGGGCTGATGGCTCAGAGCCTGGAGCCTGCTTCCCATTCTGTGTCTCCCTCTCTCTCTGTCCCTCCCCCATTCATATTCTGTCTCTTTCTGTCTCAAAAATAAACAAACATTAAAAAAAATTAAAAAAATAAGTAAAAACATTTAGAAAAAATTTTAAAATATATATTAAAACCAGGGGTGCCTGGGTGGCTCAGTTAGTTAAGTAGCCGACTCTTGATTTCGGCTGGCTCAGGTCAAGATCTCACAGTTCCTGAGTTTGAGCCCCGCATCGAACTCTGCACTGACAGCGCAGATCCTGCTTGGGATTCTCTCTCTCCCTCCCCCTCTGCCCCTCCCCTGCTTGCACTCCGTCTCTCAAAATAATTTAAAAAAATATTAAAACCATTCTAACTTGTACAAAAACAAGTAATAGGCCAGTTTCACCCGACTATGGTTTGCTAATCCCTGCCTTGGAACCTCCCCAAAACTGGAAACAAAGTTACCCCTCCATGATAAAATAGATAACGTAACTTTTACTGAATGTTACAAGAGAAGCTAACATTTAACAGATGTTTACTCCCGCCAGTCCCTAAACTAAGTGCTTCACAGGAGTTACCCGTTTAATCCTTACAACCACCCACTGAAATACTATTAATACTGCTATTTTAGAGTTGAGAAAAATGAAGCAGTATTAGCAATTTAAAATGGACATTTCTTGCACTGTAATGACTGATCTACCCCCATTCTGCCTAGTGTGAATTTGGATTTATTGGTTTATGTGTTTAAAAGTACCTTTCAATTTTACTTGGTCTGTAAATGAGTATCTCTGAAATATTCAACTATACCTATTCCCTGAAACTCTTCTTTTGGCTTTTGTAACAGGACACTGTTTTGACTTTCTTACTCTTTTGCCCACCCTCCTTCTTGGCCTTGTTGCTTTTGTCAGCACAGTCCTGCAACATAAGCATTTCAAGAGCCTGTTCTCAGATCTCTCATCTTCTCTTTCTACTTTCTTCTGAGGGCTGGGAACAGGGTCTTTTCTACTTCCTCAAGCTCAATATGAACTGTGCTCAGCTTATTTTCAAATTTATTATTTCTAGTTGAGTCTTATTCCTAAATTCCCAGTCCTAAATTTCTAATTACCTGGAGAATGGACCATCTAGAACTACAACTGGAACCTGAAACTCAACATACTTAAAATCAAACACCTATATTTCCAAACTGGCTCTCCCTCAGTTCCCTAATTCTGTTAGTAGCACCAATAAATTTCTTCAATTCCCTGTTTGAAACTTCATAGCCATGTTAGACTTCTTCTCTGTCATCGTCCTTCATTTATAAATTAGCTGCCAAGTCTCTGAAACTCTTCTCCTTCTGAGGAGAAACTCATCTCCTTCTAAGAACTGCCACTTCTCTAGTTTATTTTTTTTATCATCTTGGGCAACTTCAATGATTTTCTAATACATCGTCTTTCAATTAGTCTCTCACTTTCAAATACACCTGTACGTTGCTACCAAAATTATATTCTATAAAGAATAAT
Organism: Prionailurus viverrinus; assembly: GCF_022837055.1. NCBI lineage: Eukaryota > Metazoa > Chordata > Mammalia > Carnivora > Felidae > Prionailurus > Prionailurus viverrinus. The sequence continues at coordinate 100,313,701 of NC_062567.1, forward strand.
TCTTTCACGGCCTTGTTTAAACATCTTCTGATTCTCTACTATCCATCAAACTAAAAATGTTACCAGAGAAATGAAGACATTCCACAATTTGGCTTTACTATTCCTGTTTTACTTTGTATATGTACTTTAGATATCAAACTAAACAATTTATTTTCCTGCAAAAGATTCTACATTGTCCCTACTTTGTTCACATTGTTTCTTTTTTTCCTTTCAGCAAACTGTACAAACTCTCCTGCTAGTTGAAATACTACTTACTCATTCAAGATCTCAAATGTTCTAATTTTATTACCTCAAATCAAATATGATCTCTTTCATTTTTAAACCATCATTCTGTATTTGTACACTTCTACTGGCATACTGCAATATACCACAGTACACAGTAGTTTTTTATTAAATTATTATTATACTTAATAATTGGATTCAATTAACCAAAGCATTTAATTCCAAGAAAATTCTGAATTTTTACCATCTAGTAAAGTAAATACAGTTTACCCTATCAGAATTTATGTGCATACAACAAAGTAGGCAATCTTTTTCTGAGATCCCAAACAATATTTATTTTTTAAGTTTTTTATTTTATTTGAGAGAGAGAGAGAGAGAGAGAGAGAGCAAGCAGGGAGAAGGAGGGAGGGGGAGAGAGAGAGAGAGAGAGAGAGAGAGAGAGAGCGAGAGAGCGCAAGCAGGGAGGAGGGCGGGGGAGAGAGACAGAGAGAGAGAAAATCTCAAGCAGGCTCCATACTCAGCACGGAGCCCGATATAGGGCTCAAACTCATTAACCATGAGATCACGACCTGAGCCGAAATTAACAGTTGGATGCTTAACTGACCAAGACACACATAGGAGCCCCAACCAAAAATATTTATTTTGACAAAAGAGGGGTATATAGAATTACTGTTACAATTTTAAAGATTAGAGATGCTTGAGTGGCTCAGTTGGTTGAGCATCTGACTTTGGCTCAGGTCAGGATCTCACAGTTCATAGGTTTGGGCCCACACTGGGCTCACTGCTGTCAGTGCTGAGCCTGCTTTGGATCCTGTTCCCTTCCCTCTATATCCCTCCCCCACTCACACTCTCTCTCAAAAATAAAAATACTAAACAATTTTTTAAAGATTACTTATTTTTAAAAATAATCTCTACACCTATCGTGGGGTTTGAATTCATGAACCCAAGATCGAGTCACATGCTCTCCCAACTGAGCCAGCCAGGCACCCCTACTGTTAAAATTTTAAATCATAAAACCAAACTGATGGTATTATAGAAAACATCTCCACAAATCATAAGCCTGATCTTACTGCTACAGAAATATTCTTTAATTTTAGCTGAAGAGTTAAGAACTTAAGCGAAAATCATTTAAAGCGAATATATCTATGTTTCTCTGTAGCTGCCACCCTGAGTTGTTAGAAAATATAAGTGATATTTAATACTGCTTTAGAGCTTCTGTTTTGTGATCTATTGCTTACCATGAGTGTATGAGTGTGTATTTATATATAGTTTATGCAATGGTGGAGAAAACAAAACTTAGCATACCTCTGTGCAAATATCAAAAGCAGAGTAGTGAGTGAGAATCTAAAAATAGAATTCTTAACTGCAAAATCTTTTAAAATGCATTTACAGATTAACAACTCATCTAAGGCAATTCATCTGTTAGGTCTCTAAGTTACAAGAAAATTCCTGAAACTAACTTAGAAACATTAAAATGCTAAATTAACATTACAAAGTATCACTGAACAAAATTAAAGGCTTTAAAAAGTCATACAAAATAAATAAGATTGCTCCATCCATTAAAATAATACTTCAAATTTTCTGTATACCACAACTTTGTTGATTTGAATAAAATTTGGCTACAAAACCCTTAAGGTTTTAAGACTGAAACAATATAATCTTCCAAGTAAGTTATGATGCTTGAAATTGAGAATAAAGTGGTTTCTAAATATGCAAATCATAGAAAACACTTGTTATTATATCGATTTAATTACAGAATCAGAAGTAATTCTGAACAAGGATTTTTATAGCAAAGAGGTTAATCTAACAGATATTAAGAGCAATTAAGTTATTAAATTTGGGGCTATGCTTGAGAAAAATATAGTTGATTGAAAGAAGTCCACTGTAATTGTTTGACTATAGCAGGAAAGAGACTGCTTAGCTAAATACTCAAAAGAATGAGAGCCAGTTTTTCTTGGCCAGATATTTCAGAGGGATGGAGCTTCTTGCGAACTTCTGATAATCCTATAGTTTTAACAGATAATAAATCAAAAAAGCTAAAGTTTGGTAATCACTGAAGAAGTATAGAAGAACTCTAGAATTAAATAAAGTTTAGTTAAAGCAGCCTATGTTGACTCCAGTTATACCATGATAATCATCTTGAAAATTCTGCAGAGATTGCCCCTGAAAAATTTCATTTTTAAGCATATATAATTATGATCTTATGAATATGAGTTCTACCTAACTTCAAGAAGCCCTCAGCTCTGGAATACAGAAGGTAAGATAAATCATTCATATAGTTTCCTGATATTCAAACTGTACCAGTGAAATCCATGCATTTCTACTACTATGAACCCACAATACCAATTTCCTTAGGAAGAGTTTTAGAAGAGGATCATTACTAGCGATATGGATTTTCTCTAGTTTATTATTCTAAAGGGTTCACATTTTGATCACTTGAAGCCAAATCCAAAATTAGCAATACTGACAACATAATAGAAACACTATGGGAATTTAAAATCAAACCCACCCAAACCAAATAATGTCAGATAAGCAACAAAATAAGAAGTCCAAAGGCACAGACATGACAGTTAAATACAATGTACAATCCCTCAGTGGACCCTTGATTTCAAGAAAAAACAAACAGAAAAACATTAGTAGGAGGACAACTGAAAAAATCTTCACTATGGTTTGTATATAATGATCACAGATCAGAGTATTATATCAAAGTTAAATATCTTAGTTTGTATATAATGGTTTGTATATAATGATCACAGATCAGAGTATTATATCAAAGTTAAATATCTTAAATAGGATCATTTTAGTATGGGAATGAAGGATAATGCTTTTGTATTTAGGAGATACATATTCAAGTATTTAGGGGTAAAGTGTTATACTGATTGCACTCAATTCTTAAATGTTTCCACAAAAAAGTGTGTGTATGTGTGTGCATGTGTGTGTGTGTGTATGTAAACAGAGAGGGAAATGAATACGCTCATTAAAGACAAGTAAGGGTTGGTGGGGAGAAGCCTTTAAAAAGAGAGAGCAGTGGTAAAAAAAAAAACAACCAAAAACAAAAAAAACCCCACAAAATAAAACAAAACCTGTAATCTTTAATTTGGGTCAAATGAAGTACAGGTTCTGGAGTAGCAGGGAAAAGCAAAATCTTTAAAAACATCAACAAACTAGTTGGAAAGCACTGTTTGGTGGAGAAAAGGAAGCAAAAGGACAGAGCCCACGTGGAGAACAGAATAAAGGAGAAGAGGAAGAAATGAAACTAACATTGTGGGAGTACTTTGTCACTAGCCAGGCTCTCTCTCAACCAACACTTACAATGCTAACTTACTCTTCTGTTTTTGTTTTGTCTTTCTTTCCCCTGACAGATAAGAAGACAGTAACTTGCTTAAGGTCCTTACAATTAATAAAGGAGGAGAGGGGTACAGGTGTGGATCTCTGCTTTGTCTGACATCAGAGGTCATGCTCTTATGGCATGATACTTGCAAATCTAGTGCTTTGTAGAGTTAGAAAATCTAAATTCCATGTAAGAAACACAACAGATGAGGGGCACCTGGGTGGCTCAGTTGGTTGAGCATCTGACTTGGCTCAGGGCATGATCTTGAGGTTCGAGAGTTTGAGCCCCACATTGGGCTCTGTGCTGATAGCTCAGAGCCTGGAGCCTGCTTCAGATTCTGTGTCTCCCTCTCTCTCTGTCCCTCCCCTGCTTGTGCTCTCTCAAAAAGGAATAAACATTAAAAAAAAAAAAAAATTAAAAAAAAAAAGAAAGAAACACAAGATGAACAAGGGGAAGGGAAGGAAAAATAAGATAAAAACAGAGGGAGGCAAACCATAAGAAACTCTTAACTACAAAGAACAAACTGAGGGTTGTTGGAGGGGAGGTAGGTGCGGGGCGGCGGGGGTGGGGGGGTGGGCTAAATCAATGATGGGCATTAAGGAAGGGACTTGTTGGTATGCACACGGGGTGTTATACGGAAGTGATGAATCACTGGGTTCTATTCCTGAAACCAATACTGTACTGAATGCTAACTAACTTGAATTTAAATAAAAACAAAACTAAACAAAAAGGAAAATCTAGATTCTAGCTCTGTCCTTGACTTGTGGTAGTATTTTTTGTGCTTAACTCACACACATGTGAAATTAACAAAATGTACCTTTACTTATCAACAGGGATAAAGGATACAAAACCCATGTTTCTCAACAATTCAGTACAAATAAAAAATACAAAGCCATTAGTTTTTATGTGCAAACTAATACTTTAAAAATTATATTAAAAAAAAAGAATGTAATATGGTTCAAAGAAAATCTCAAGTCAAATTAAAAAGGAAAAATACATTCTTGTTCTAAACTTTACTTTTGGAATAAAGTATACAAATTTAAGAATTGTCTTAATGCTTTAGTACTTAAACAGAATAGATGTATTTTTAGCAAACAAAAATTTGGCTTACCTTTTTAATAGGTGACGTAGGTGTGGCCTGACCAGATGACACAGGTGTTGTAACAGCTACAGGAGCTGCTTGTGTACTAGATGTATTGGCATTAGTTACAGAAGCCATAGGTTTTGTCTTATCTATCACAAAAACACAAAAAAACATGGAGTCAAGAGTTGGTATGGACTACTTCAATGTCTAGATAAACAGTATTTTATATTCATTTTTGCTTAAGGTTTTGATAATTCAAGTCTTTTACCATTTTTATCCCTTTTAACAAGTGAATTTTTTCAAGGAGTTCCTAGAAATGCCTCAATATGTATGCTGAAATACATAACAGAACATGATGACAAACAACAAAGCTTCTAAGAATAAAAAGCAAAAACGGAATCTGACTTTTGTACTTTTAACACTAAAAATATTAAAAAAAAATTAAATTGAATGCATGAATACAGTATAAGTATAAAGATTAAGTACATAAAATATTAAGTGTAAGTAAAAAGATTACAAGAGCTATGCAATTTTTCTAATACATCTACAATTTACCTTGCTTATTTAAAACTCATAGTTCCTCTTTATTCCAAGAAATTTAAAAACTGCTTTTTGTCAATAATCAGCTTATTTTCCTGTCAAATCGTATGCGTGTCATAAGGATCATGCCTGCTCACCACTAAAAAGTCTACACTTAAATGAGAATATCAGTTGAATTAAGATTTAAATCTCTTTTCACAATGTATTGAGACAATTTCTAATTAACAATGAATTACTTAGAAAAAGATTTTTGAAAATTTAATGAAAATCAATCTGATGCTAGAAAAAATTCAGACTGTATTTGAAAAATTTACCTATAAATTTAAATCTATAAATTAACAGTAATTTATAAATGGGGCAGAAAGGTTTACTTTTCAAATGGTCAAAGATCATTTATCTAGTTTTAAAGTATTTCTTTAGTTTCAAAATGGGGGAGGACAGGTGGTATTCTACACTTTTGGGAAGAAGTATAGTACATACTTTAAAACCCTAAGAGATACTCATTTTCATTATACCTCTCTTCCTCCTTTAGGTCACTTTTCCAAAATAATTTTCTACCGTATCACTATTTTATGCTGTTACACTTTATAAGTAGACAATATTAAAATATTCTTATCTTTAGGGCAAGTATAAACTTTCACTAAATAGTTCTGATTTGCATTGATTCATTCAATTCTATTTGTGACTAAGAAAATATCCACAAGAGGTTAATAGGGTGAAAAGCATCATATCTCAAACTATACCAAAGGACAAGACTAAAGTGACACATTTAAAAGTCACTAAAGGGGGTGCCTGGGTGGCGCAGTCGGTTAAGTGTCCGACTTCAGCCAGGTCACGATCTCGCGGTCTGTGAGTTCAAGCCCCGCGTCGGGCTCTGGGCTGATGGCTCAGAGCCTGGAGCCTGTTTCCGATTCTGTGTCTCCCTCTCTCTCTGCCCCTCCCCCGTTCATGCTCTGTCTCTCTCTGTCCCAAAAATAAATAAATGTTGAAAAAAAAAAAAATTAAAAAAAAAAAATAAAAGTCACTAAAGTCTTAGCTTTTTGAATAAAGTGAATGAGCTAAACTCAGTCTCATAAACTTTATTCTCAATGCTAAACAATACCTCTTTATTCAACAGAAGCCAAGCCTATTCGGCATAGTTAAGCACAAATCATGCATAATCTATTAGACCATCATCCTGGAAAACAGTCCACCTAACAGGAGAGTAACTCAACAAATATTTATCAAATGTTTCCATATTTCAAGTGCTAGGTACTGGGTCCTTAAGTTACTGTCCTACGTACTGGGGATATATCAGTTGATGAAAAAACCAAGTATCTTAACTAACTGCATAGAGCTTACAGTCTAGTAGGAAGAATAAATAATAAACAAGATAAAAATTCAATGATTTTTTTCTCCTTTTTTTCTTTTGGTTTAAAAATTTGCTTTCCGATTAGTTAAATCTACACATGAAAGTTAAAATGTATATACATGTATGTAAACATTTAGCCTTCGTTTAAGAATAATAATGAAACAAACCTCAAGTGCCCACCATCCAACTTAATATTATTAATATTGTTAAAGTCCTTCTATAATTTGATTTCATTAAAGAATAAAAGTGTCAAGTTCTAGAGGAAAACAAACCAACCAACCTGAAAGCAAAAATATGCTTCCCTCCTCATTCCCTCAACTACCTCTAAAATTTATAAATCATTTGGAAGGAAATTAAACTTTTGGTTGAGTTCCTAATTTCAGCTGATTTATGAGGAAAATAACACTCATAAAAAACAAACTCAGTAAATAATTTATGAAAGAAAATTCAGCAAAATAGTTACTTTACATCAAATAGTTTCTCAAGGAAATAACCTTACAAAAAAGTAGAAAAAGAAATAGTTTAGAAATTGTCAAATCAAGCTGTAGCTCTACAGGGAAATGACTGCTTTCTGAAGCTTGCCAAATAAAGTATGATAAAACCTTGTTGATATTAAAAGAGTGAGACAGAGCAAACCATACAGCATTTACAAGGATTAATTCTTGAGATAGAGTCAAATTTTCCTGGCACAACCAACCACTAGCAACAGGAAGAACAAAATTATGATAATACAATACTTCAGAGGGATATTTAAAGTTAGTTCAGTGAGAAACTGAGCAGAGAGTGATTGGTATGCTTAAACTCCAAACGTAGAATACAATGCAATTTGATGGCAATTAGTTCTATTTATAGTTACAAAATAGTACAATTTAAAGAACTATCCGGATCATCTGGTCTAATTCTTATTTTACAAGAAAGAAAATTTCAACCAAAAGAGGTCAGACTTGCTTGTTAATGGCAAGACTGGCCTAAATCTGAAGTCTTGTTTGTTTTAAATAGTTCCCCAATGTCCAACACGGAACAGTAAATTGTATAGAAGGGGCCAATTAAGAATGTATTAGATAACAAAACCGCAGAAATTCCTGTGAGATGCTTGGATTCTTGAATTCTACTATGTAAGTAGTAATAGACCTCACACATTACTTAAAAGATCTGCGTGCTAGTTCTAGTTTTCTTGTGCATATGTACATATACTTAGTTTTGTAATGATGAATTTTACTACATTGGGGGCCAAAGCAGATCTCAAAGGGGGTAGATTAACCGTATAAAAATAACTTTAAAACTTGTGAAATATCTGAGTGAATTTAAATATCAATGATGTCATTTCATTTCCTAGTTTTCATAAAATAAGGGAAACAGAACAAATTTAACTGAAATGGTATTAAGTAAGCATTTATATTGATCATATTTAAACTAGTAGAGTTGAGTTTTATAAAATTATTATGCAAAGCTAGCATTTATTATGAAGCACTCTTATAGAGTATCCATATAAAGTATTATTATCCTATTTTTATGGAGAAATCTAAGATTAAATAAGTTAACCACAAATACAATTACACTCATGAATCAGCCTGTGTTCTTAAACACTGTGCATGCCCATTCTCATATAATTTACTTTTATAATTAGAAACATTTTAATTAGCAGGTTATAAAAATGAATTATAATACTCAGTGATTACCTGTTGCTTTAGTTTCCAATTTTACCCAGACTGTCACCAAGGCAAAAGATATGCTGACTCACCTGACCAGCAATATGACAGCAATAAATTTAAAAATTATATACCTGGGGAATAGAATCTAGCCATTTATATAACTAAAAACCTCTTTGTGTATTACCAAAAAATAATTTTCCCGTAGGATTAGTAAGTTTCAAAAAAAAAAAAAAAAAAAAAGGAATTTAAAACAAACAAATGGAGCACCTGTATGGCTCAGTTGGTTAAGTGTCTGACTTCAGCTCAGATCATGATTTCTCGATTTGTGAGTTTGAGCCCCACGTCAGGATCTGTGCTGACAACTTGGAACCTGCTTCAGATTCTGTTATTTCCCTTTCTCTCTGCCCCTCCCCTGATTGCATTTTGTGTGTGTGTCTCTCTCTCTCTCTCAAAAATAAACATTAAAAATAACTAAATAAATAAGACACACACACTACCTGGCGACAAAGCTGGCCTTTATCTGCTTAGCAACATTTTGGTTTTTTGTTTTTTAATTTTTTTAGTGTTTATTTTTTTAGTGTTTATTTATTTTTTATTTAGTGTTAATTTTTTAGTGTTTAGAGACAGAGACAGAGACAGAGACGGAGATGGAGAGACAGAAAGACAGAGCACAAGCAGAGGAGGTGCAGAGAGAGAGGGAGGCACAGAATCTGAAGCAGGCTCCAGGCTTTGAGCTGTCAGCACAGAGCTGGATGCAGGGCTTGAACCCACAGACTGGGAGATCATGACCTGAGCCAGTCAGCGGCTTAACCGACTGAGCCACCCAGGTGCCCTGCAACATTTTGCTTTTAATGAGACAAAGGTAATCAGTATCTTCTTTGACATGTGTTTATTTAGTAAACTTTAGCTTCCCACATTTTCTCAAAGGAAATATTTTGCTCAGTGAGTAAAAATAAAATGATCTAAAACTGTTATTTTGTCTAGAGGAAATATAAGGAACCCAAGAAATTTTAGGGCTTTAATTTGTATTTACTGATGATGACCATTAGGTCCTGATAATGATAATTCTTCCTGTTTTTTTTTTTTAAACCTTTATTTATTATTGAGAGACAGAGAGAGACAGAGCATGAGCATGGAGGGGCAGAGAGGGGGGAGACACAGACTCTGAAGCAGGTTCCAGGCTCTGAGCCATCAGCCCAGAGCCCGACGCGGGGCTCGAACTCACCAACCGCAACATCATGACCTGAGCCGAAGTTGGACGCTTAACCGACTAAGCCACCCAGGCGCCCCGATAATTTTTTCTTTGATCAAAACATCTTAATGGAAATGGAGTATTTTGTGTGTGATAAATTTACAGGTTAAAACGGCAGGTTACACAACTCAAATATGGCAATACTGGAATTTCATGGTGCTCAGAAGATTTGAGTGATTGGCTGATGCAGAGTAAGTTATTATTATTATAAAAGCATCTGGTAATTACTTCTGAATGTGTCAGTGTGTAAAAATAGACTGGAAGATAAAATGAAAATACTCAAGATAGTGACTGACTTTGGAAAGAAAGGAAAGGGAAGTAGATTAGGGCTCCTGGTTAAAGACAACTGTAACTTTTTAAATTTTATTAAAAGAAAAATTTGAAGCAAATATAACAGTCAATAGCTGTTCATTCTTGGTAGTTGGAATATGAAGGTATACTTTCCTGTATCTTCAAAATTTCTCTAAACAAAGCAAATCTCCCCACATCCCATAGGAAACTATCTTGATTCAGTCTCAGCTTTCTAAAACTTTACTTTTGTTTAGGGAATATTTGGGAAGATATCAGGACCAGCTTTCTGGACTTTTGGGCCTCAGAAAAGTATCAGGAGCATTAGTTAATTGTTGGGAACCCATTTACACGCTACCTGCACCATCCTAAGGAAATCTTCACCTTCTTCAAATCTAAAAATACAGGTCAGCAAAAATACAAAACAAAACATAGAGGCGATAAGGGCCTCCAGGTCATTAGACAATAAATTCACAACCATACTCAAGTTTTTAACACTCCCTGAAAGGTAATTTACTGGCTTCTCAGGTATCTGAACAAGTAGCAAGTCAATCAGAAAAGCTACAAAATTAAAGCCTGATCTTACCTTACTTTACAGTGTATCAAAATTCATAGAAAATCCAGTTATGCTTCAAATTTTACCTGTTTCAGCTTCTGATTCTGAGTCGTCTTCCTCATCTTCTTCACTAGAGCAACTAGACTCATCTTTCTTTCCTTCTTCTTCATCATCAACTTTTTCTTGTTCCAAAGATTCAATACGGGATGCATTTTTCTCTGGCTCAATAATCAATGTCTCTTTGCTGTGCAAAGAAAATAGCTTTCAAATGAGTATAAACACAAAAAGCCAAATACGTTAATTTTTCTCAGATCCACAAAGTCTAATAATCACATTCATGGCCATGATGCCAGTTCATTCATGACATTAACAAAAGTGACTTTAATATTTTACTTACTTTTTAAAGGTCTTCTGTGACTGATTATTGTCCATATTGGCTGTTGATTCAATTAATGGAGATTTCTTCTCCCGTTTTTCACTATGGAGCTTTATAAAAGTTATGCAAAGGAAAATAAGAATAGTATTAAAATAGTATTAATGAGTAAAATACAGAATTTAAAATAAAGTAGTTTTTCAAACATGAAACAAACCCAAAACAAATAAAAGATTTAAGTTTTAACTGGAAAAAAAGGAGGGGAGGGAAGGCAGCTTGGATAAAGAATAAAAAGGACTAGACAGTTAAAAAGCTACGTGAAGAACAAAGCTGAATTTTTTAGATCTCTCCACTGTTAGATCACTGAAAAAGTCAGGCTCCATCAGCCACTTAATATGCCTGATGATATTTTACTTAAAAATGTTTCCTACTTACATAACTTCTTCAATATCTAGGGCCTATTTTAGAAATCTGAGATTTTCTTCTAAGCAAACTTTGTTATGAAATTACAAAAACATGTTATTCTTGAGTAGATACATTACAGAAGTATTCATTTTGTGAAAGGGAGATAAGAGAAATGGGAATAAGCAATACAAAAGACAACACTACCACTATTCCTTTACTCTTTTTCACTGTCATTTAGTTTGACTGACAGGACTAACTTAAACCAAAAGCATAAAACATCACAAAAATACTTTAACTGTCTGAAAGTTAAGGCTTTAGAAGAATTCTAATTAGAAGAATTCACTAATAGAGATAATATTTAGATATTCATCAAACATACCAGATTTTGTTTCTTTTGCAACTCTTCCAAATATCCTAAAATATCTTCATCTGCTACATCAAATGCTGTCTGGCCCTAGGTAGGAAACAAAGAGGATTGGTAATGGTAAAAAGTCAACAAACTATAAAACACCTCTGGTTGACTCTGTGTAATTATACAGAAAAGTTAGAAAACATTTGTTACATATGTAGTTTGTTATGTATGTAGTAATACAACAGCATATGACTTAACAGAGATGTATGAGAAACCCATGTGAGAGAAAAGCAGCTGATACACCACCCCTTACTTTTGGTAACAGCTTTACTGAGATATGACTCACCATACAGTCATTTAAAGTGTAAAATTCAACTGTTTTTAGCATTCACAGAATGTTACAACCTTCACCATAATCAATTTTAGAATATTTTCATCATCCTGAAATGACCTCCTTACTTTTCTCATCCCTCTTCCCAGCCTTCCAGCCCACGGCAATCACTAATTCTGTTACTACAGATTTGCCTGTACTGAACATTTCATATTAATGGACTCACACAAAAAATCATTTGTGACTGACTTCTTTCACATTGTATGTTTTCAAGTTTCATCCATGTGCTGCGTGTAGTACTTACTACTTCAGTTCTTTTTATTGCTGAATAATATTCCATTGCATGGCATACCGCATTGGCTAATCTATTCATCAGCTGATAGACATTTGCTTTTGCTTTCTGCTGTTTAGCAAGTAATACTTCTATGAATATGTGTGTACAAATTTTTGAGTGAACATATGTTTTCATTTTCTTGGGGATAGAGCTATAAGTGAAATTACTGGGACATGTGGTAATTCCACATTTAACCCTTCGAGGCTTTTTTTCTTTTAGATACCTCCATAAAAATTAAAGTCTTGCTACAGTAACAAAATATATATATATATTTCTAAACTGCTTAAAGTTCAGCCAGCCACAGGTATGACTTAGTTTCAAAATTAGTTCAGATGAACATATGTCAATCTATTTTTATTCACTGTGGAAAAGAAAATTTCAAAGAGCTGTTGACCAAACATAGTAAGGTTTTCTCCAGTTGACTACATTTGTCCTTATAATAATAACTGAATGGGATAGGTTTCTACAATGTCAAAAAAGTTCATTATTTAGAATACATTCTACTTTATATGTTGGCCAATATATGATCCTTTCTCAGAAGAAAATTCAACTTTTTTTTTCAACTAGAAAATATATCATTCTGAAAGGCAACTGAAATTTCTTTCATATCAGGGGTCTCACAGCTACAACAAAACCAGATTGGTAGATAATAAGTTCTAAAATTACATAAACTCTTCCATTAAAAAACAAACGTACAACCTTCAATTCTGTAACAACATTAGGATGTTGCCACCTACTTGGATAGGAATTACATTTTTTGGCACTATAAAATGAAGTATTAAGCTACCCAATATCTGAGCTGGTTTTCCATTATCTGTTTATAAAATAAAAAATACGGTCTATGAAGTATATCATAAAAGTACATGAAATGCTACTTTATCAAGATACAGCAATATATGTTTTTAAAATTTACAGGGTTCAAAAACACTTGTATATCTGCCTTTTCTTGTTGCAAAGTCTTCCCAGCAGGAATTTAAGAGGCAATCTAGCCTTTCCCCACTCAGTCCAGGAGACAGATTTAGCTTTGATAAATCTCCCCCCACTCCCCCGCTTTCAACCTTGAGTATTAGATGCTAAGAATTAAAGTCCTGAAGAATAAATGGCTCTGAAACAAAGTGGCTCAAATTTTGAAGGTGCCCTTTAGATATGAAATACAGACACGTTAATCCATTTTGCTATATCACAGTTTCTCTGTTCTACATAGTTCTACAATGTTACACATGCTATGCTTGTTAAGCAAATTGTTTTCAAGATCATGTTGGGTGAAAGTAACACAGTGGCTTCTTTTTAAGTATCGTTTTAAGTATTTATCAACCCTTCTCATGAATGAAATACTGCACCTTAAAAATTTTTTTGAATTGCAATTAAATTTTAGCAGCAGTTAAATGCAATGGGGTTATTTTAGTAACTGAGGAATTTTCTTTTATAAGAATAAGAAATTGGATCACCTTACTAACCTTTCTTTTCACTTTCTCCCTTGATAAATGAGTCTACTTTGCAAACAGCAGCTGATAGAGAATAAAAACTGGAGTAAAATGCAGGCTATAAACAGAGAAAAGTTTCTAATTTCAGAAAAGCACAACCCTCAACTTAACCATGCTCATTAAATAATATATAGGACAGTTATGAAGCTATCCAATTGTAAAGTTATAAACATGACCTGGATCTATGCTTCATTAATGGGGTGCTAACTAACAGTAGCACACATAAGCAGAATCACTCAAAGTAACCAAGAAGCAACTGAAGACAGCATAATGATGACGTATGAGAAAGTAAGACTCAATCAAGAAAACAATCTTAAAAAAAAACTACTACTTAATAAATCAGTTTGTAATACATCTGTAAATTACCAGAGTCACACTAGAGCCACTGTTTAAGTCTAATTTTCAGGACTCTTCATTCTTTCCTCACTTATTCTAACTGAATTACTTCTGCAAGTGTGATCTCTCTTCATTTTCACAACAATCAGTGAAGTAGTCAGGACGAACTTTATGGCTCCAACTGTACAGATGAGGAAACCTAGACTGTGAGTATATGGTATTTGCTCAAGCTCACGCAGGTAATGAAGGCAAAGTGGAAACAGAATCTCAGTCTCTACTGCTCCATTGTCTTTACAGAAAATAAGAATAAGCTCAGATAAACTCAGGGGAAAAAAATCCTTGTGTCCATTAACAGCAGAAGCAGTTTTGTTATTCATTTAAATCTTTATAATGACAGCTATCAAAACAAAACAAACAAACAAAAAAACTGTCTACAAATCATCGTAAGATTGCATAAAGAGAAAATTCCAATTAGAAAAACATCTTAGTTAATATTTCAAAAGGGACATTATTTGGGTACATTCTAGTAAAATAATTATTTTAAAATGTTAAGGAAGCAAAAGAAAAATCTTTATATTTATAAAGTCTGTATATTTAAAATCTTTATATTTAAAGTCACATAATTTATGAGTTAAAATGAGAGGAAATGTCTTTACAAATAACTTAAAGAAACCAGACCAAACTCTCTATTTAAGAACATGTCTCCCACTTTTATGTAGAAAAACTTTCAAATTTTCTATATGGTTTGTTGCATTTTTTAAAGTTTTTTAATGTTTCTTTTTTTTTGAGAGAGAGAGAGAGAGAAAGAGAGAGAGAGAGAGAGAGAGAGAGAGAGAAGCGTGTGTGAGTAGGGGAGGAGCAGAGAAAGAGAGAGAGAGACACAGAATCTGGAGTGGGCTCCAGGCTCTGAGCTGTCAGCACAGAGCCTGATGCTGGACTCAAACCACGAGATCATGACTGGAGCCAAACTGAGCCACCCAGGTGCCTTGATTTGTTGCATTTTCTACATTACACATTTACCAAAATTTTATTTTCTATTAGTAAAGAATTCATCTAAACTCTAAAGTTTAGTTGTAAAAATATATTTACATTTCTCTGATATCATTTTAAGAAATCTACTAAAAATCTTCAATCTATAAGTACTGAAAAAGGTATCAAATGACAAGATAAATTCATTTAAGCAGGATTACACAATAAAGACTAATTTTGATTAAACATGAAATATGACATAGTTTTAAAAAATGTAGCCAGTGATAACAGAGAGAGCCTAACTCACACAGGCAAAATTATAAAATTAAAATAAAAAAAATTAAGTCTTATAAAAATACCTTCCATTACTGTAGAATATAATTTCCCTTCCCACCCCACAAAAAGCTTACATTTGGGTATACTTATGGCATAAAGGTCTTTAAAATGCTGTATATATTACGTAGCTCCTCACTATCAAAAGAAGTCTTTAAAAGCTTGATATTTTAAAAGAAAAATCCAATTTTGATAAAAATTTTAAAATCTTGTTTTTACAACTCTTGAGTTAGTATCTGGAAAAATAAAGCATGAGAAATAAAAAAACTAAGTAAAAACTGCAGAGAAACACAGCAGGTAAATTATTATTATTATTTTTTCAACGTTTATTTATTTTTGGGACAGAGAGAGACAGAGCATGAACGGGGGAGGGGCAGAGAGAGAGGGAGACACAGGCTCCGGAAACAGGCTCCAGGCTCTGAGCCATCAGCCCAGAGCCTGACGCGGGCCTCGAACTCATGGACCGCGAGATCGTGACCTGGCTGAAGTCGGACGCTTAACTGACTGCGCCACCCAGGCGCCCCGTTAAATTATTCTTAATTACACTTAATTATTAGGGCTTTAGGAAAATACTCAACTTCTCTGATCATGTTCTCAAATCTGCGTAACTCAGATAACTTTATAGGGTTGTTTAAAAGGATAGCATTAGATAATGATATATGTGAAAACAAGTTTAAAATTATAAAACTCTAAGAAATTATGAAGCCTTAATTCTTTTAAGATCATATGAAGATACACTGAAAAGATGAAATGAGGGGATAATACATTAAAATCCAGGATGAAAGTGCTATCATATTGGGGCGCCTGGATTGCTCAGTTGGTTAAGCGTCTGCCTTTGGCTCAGGTCATGATCTCATGGATTGTGAGTTAAGCGCCATGTCGGGCTCTCTGCTGCCTGCAAGGAACCTGCTTCGGATCCTCTGTACCCCTCTCTATGACCCTCCCCCGCCTGTGCTCTTTCTTCCTCTCTCATAAATAAATTAAAAAAAAAAAAAACTTAAAGAAAAAAAGAAATTGTTACCATAGTAACATAGAAACAAAAAGAGATAAAGCAAAATGATTTATATGCAGTCTTTCTCCTAGAGCATAATTATGATAAACTGAGGGCACAGGAATTAGACACTTATAGAACAGATGCAAGATAAAATAACTTTTTTCATACATACTATATATATTGTCTATGTATCACTACCAAAAAATAACATATTTAAACTAGAAAATGATACAATGTTCTCAGAAAACCTTTCCATTAATAAGCTTCTCTCTTCTGGTCCTTATCTGGAGGCCACTATCAATGAATGAACCAATTATCAGCACTGCCCATGTCAGTGGACAAGTGGCCTTTAAGAGACATTGTTTGGGAGAGAGACAGGAATGCAGAAAAGAGATTAGAAGATAAGAGATATTTACTAATTTCTTCAGAAAAATCCCAACTGCTGGGGGAATTTCTACATGGAAGGAGAGGAAATATGAATTGTCAAACTAAAATTGGCTGGCCTTTTATACTTAAAATTAAATAGTATCAACATTTACTTGTCTTCTAATGCTGATAACAAAACAGAAAACTTATAAATAAAAAAGGGCAAGTTATCAAAGTTTTGACTAAAAATTTAGATAGAAGACTTTTATACTTATGTATAAAAGCAAACCTATACTTATGCTCTCAAACATTTTTTCTCTTGACTTCCCTGAAGATTTTCACCACTTCCTAGGACTTTCTTGCCTGTACATTTCTTACTTAAAATACATTTACAGGTACATATATGAAAATACATTTATAAGCACATATAAGTACATATATGAAAAATACATTTATAAATACCTATGTGGAAAGCACATGTCTAAATACATATATAAAATACATATATAAGTACATATATATGAAAGGAGTTCAGAGGGCTTCTTTATCACTTTATGTCAGCAACTAGAACATGAATTTCCACTAACTACCTGAACTTCCAAACACTTAGCCATGGGGAAATCTTGGGCATATGGTTATCATTTTTGCTCTCTTCCCTTTGCAGATTCCCAAGGAGAAACTGCTGTTATCAGAATGTAATCAGCACCAGCACTTATATTAATGGACACAACAGATCAGATGGCACCATCTGAATAAAGAGGAGATCGTTTTAGGAACCTCTGCTAAGTAATCTACCACATTATCCTATAAAATGCAATATATAAAGGATATTCTATGGAAGCTAAAGGTAATCAAGCTCACTAGAGGAAGTGTCTTGAGCTCTGCAACTGTTGGTATATGATAAGAATCATGAATACGAATAGGAGGAAAACTAGTAGGAATACTGGTGACACTGGTAACTGACAGTGCTTGGAAGGGAGTACAAAAAAAAACAAAAAACAAAACCCTAATCTAGTAAGGAATCTGACAACCTGAATCAGTTCATGATTTGTAAAAAACACTTATGTGATATTCATTCCTTCCTTCCCTCTACCTAATTGGGTGATAGTAAGTGAATCTTCTACCTCATAAACTGTTTTCTCACCTGCAAAACTAGGAGACTACATGTTACATCTCAATAATTTTATCTGGAATAAAACTTTATGGGTTTTCTATATTCTCACCTGCTTTAAGACCTCACTGTCCGAGCCATTTAAAAAGCTACTGTAAGCAAGCTGTCAAGACCACCAGCTAAAAAGAAATAGAAATATACTTCTGTATGTGTCCTAACCCATAGTGATGGGAGAAAACATTCACAGAGAAAAGCAAAATTTTCTTAATTTATGAATTCTGAAGTACCCAAATCTACTCTATTGCATATGGTAATAGGATTACTCAAAGAGTAATACTTCTTTCTTTGAGGACCAAGGTCAAAACCACCTTGTAGGTAGCTGAGAAATACTTAATTAATAATAAAAACCAATAAATGGCTGATAAAATGTTGTTTTGTATGGTTCATAAAACTTAATATAATTATAAAATTTACATTGCAATATTTTTGAGACTTCTAAAACACTTATTTCCAAAAGTTAAATATTTAAAATATATTTAAAAGGCCTACCACTTTGTTGACCATCTCCATATCACACAGATTGTCCACTAAAATTCGACATGCTTCTTCTTTACCCCAGTGAGCAGCAGCATGAAGAGGTGTCCAGCCATCATAATCTTTAATATTAACATCATAGCCTGCCTGTATTAGAAGCCTAAAGAAATTATAGTGAATTAGATGATCATTAGAAAAATCTAAACGTGAGCAAACATAATCAACAGCTTTATACCATGCAAGCTAACAAAAATCTGTGATATATTTCTTTTCCTAGTTCCCATCTCCTTTCCCTTCAATGAATTAACTAGGAGAAAAGAAAAGAATTCTCAGAAAACACTGGTAAAGAGGATCTTGAATTACTGCCATAATAATGCATTCATTTTAACTAATTCCTAATAAGTGTAATGGTTTGGTGGGACACTGATTAATTCTTCTTAATATGAATTGTAATTGAAATTTTCACAGGAAAGCCAATAATTTTTCAATGTGAACTCAAAAACCCTTGGATCAATTTGTATATTAAACTGATTTATTGCAGTGAATGTCTTCAGGTGTCCATATAATATATTACCTCAGGCTAAATGTGTTCTAAATATATACTGGGATCAAATAGATTTCTTTTGAAGTTTTTCTGTGGTCTTGCAGTTGAGGAACTAGTTTGTGAAAGCTTTCACAAACTTAATGACCTACCTACCATGGGTAATTTTCATAGGAAACTGACAGTCTGCTAGGAACAACACAAAGCAGGGGCAGCTGGGCGGCTCAGTCAGTTAAGGGTCCAATTCTCAATTTCGGCTCAGGTAATGATCTCATGGTTCAGGAGATCCAGCCCCAAGTCAGGCTCTGCACTGACAGCATGGAGCCTATTTGGGATTTTCTCTCTCTCCCTCCCTCTCTCTCTCCCTCTCCCTCTCTCTCTCTCTCCCCCTCACTCTCTACCCCTCTCTCCCCACTTGTGCTCTCTTTCTCTCAAACTAAATAAATACACATTAAAAAGAAAAAGGAACAAAACAAAGCAAAACAAATATTCCAAGGGATTGAGTCTACTTTTCTGCAGCAGTAAAAAGCAGATATTCTGTCAACAAAGCTAGAAAGGAGGAATACATTTTAATACAATGCAAAGACTTTTATAAATTGTTAGTATGCCCTCCTAGCTGTATATTCACATCGACCTTTATTTTATCTAGAAATTAAGCTCAGAGAATAAAAATTGGGTCTATAAATTGCACACAGCACAGTCTCACACGCAAAAAGAACAGTAAATACTTTATAACTCATGAAATCACTTACTCTCCAAGAAGTTGAGCTTGAGAAGGGCTTCTTTTTACCTACGAGAGGTGGCAGTGATAGCTAATACATAACCCTCCATTTATTTATATTTCAAGAATTGATACACTATTTCCTCAGAATATTTAATGCAGCTGTTTCTAATTCTGATTCTAAAACAAAACCATCTGAAGAGCTTGTTAAAAAAAAAAGATTCCCCAGCTCCACCCAATCCTATGCAATTAAGCAGCATATTGGGAGATGGGCCCTGTCAACCTATATTTTTAGTAAGTCCTGTGTCATCTGCCTGCAGACCAACATTTAAGAGCCACCAATCTAAAGAACGAGCTAACTGAGGTGCCTGGGTGGCTCAGTCAGTTGAGCATCTGACTTCGGCCCAGGTCATGATCCCGTGCTTTGTGGGTTTGAGCCCCGCATTGGGCTCTGTGCTGACAGGCTCAGAGCCTGGAGCCTGCTTCAGATTCTGTTTCTCCCTCTTTCTCTGCCCCTCCCCCACTCTGTCTCTCTGTCTCCCAAAAATAAATAAACGTTAAAAAAAAAATTTTTTTTAAAGAACAAAGCTAACAGATATAAGTCTAGAGATTTAAGTTAAAAAAATCCATTAACATATATATTATTAGAAACTTTATTAATAGAGACAGAATACTGGAAGATAATGCAAATAATCTCCCATTAGAAAACAGAAACTATAATAATGTTAAATATTCTGAGAAACATAAAAATTAGAAGTATTTGGAAGTCTATGTGGAAAGGAAAGACAGAAAGGTAGTTACATTTTATTTGCCATAAACATGGCTCTCTGTATATGCCAGGCCACATAAAACTCAAAAAAATAAGACTGTACTTATTATATTCAAGGAGATTCTAGTGGAGGATGAAAGTCAAGTAAAACAATAATCAACCCTCAAAGACAGGTTCTGTGATGAAGATGTAATGGCAGTACAGAACTGAAAAGTATCAAACTCAATTGCAAGGGGTTATGTATTTGTGGGGGAGCGGGAGGGGGTGATGGGTAGGGTTACATTTGAAACCAGTATCTTCTATTTATTTCTCATGTCATATACATATTTTTACTTATTTTTTTAAGTAATATATTTACAAAGTTCAAAATTAAAAAAGACTAAATGGCTACATAGGGAAGTCACTCCCACTGCTGACCTTTAGCCCAACAGTTCACCAGGTTTCCCCCCCTTAGATAACCATATTACTAATTTTGATTGGATCCTTACAGAGAGATTTTATGTATATATCAGCAAATAACAAAAAAATATTTTTTCTTAAAGATTTTATCTTTAAGGGGTGCCTGTGTGGCTCAGTCAATTAATCATCTGACTCTTGATTTCAGTTCAGGTCATGATCTCACTGTTTATGGGATCGAGCCCCACACCGGGCTCTGTGCTGACAGCATGGAATCTGCTTGGGATTCTCTCTCTCTCTCTCTCTCTCTCTCTCTCTCTCTTTCTCTGCCCCTCCCCTGCTCATGTGTGCACGTGCACACACGTGCACACACGCGCTCTTTCTCTCTCTCAAAATAAACATTAAAAAAAGAGAGATTTTATCTTTAAGTAATCTCTACACCCAACATGGGGCCCAAACCCTCCACTCTGAGACCAATACTCCCATACTCCACTGACTGAGCCAGCGGTTGCCCCTAAAATTTAAAACAGTAACACTACCCATTAGTGTTTTAATTGGTACAAGAGTATTCCAGTCAAAGGATGTATCAGAATTTAGTCAACATTCTCCTACTCCTAGTATAAACAATGCTATTAGCACATACCTTATTTCCTGTGAGAGTATCTGTAAAAAAAAAAATTCTAGAGGTAGAGCTAACTGTTAAGCCAAAGAATAACTGATACTTTGATAAAATCTGCTCAACTGTCATACTTTCACCAGTAATGTGAGAGTGCCTTTTCCCCAACCTTGCCAACAGTGTGCCAAACATTTTAATCTTTGCCAATATGATAGATGAAAAGTGGCAGTAATTCATTGTAGCTTCAACTGCACCTATTATGAATAAGGTTGAGTGTTTTTTTTTTTTTTCATAGGCTTAAGAGCCTTGAACTTAGTCAAAGGATCGAATGGAATTTGCCTCCAAGTTGAAGAGATGGTGAATGAAGGTATCTAGACAGAAACAAAGTAGGCATTAAGACATCATGACAGAACTTCAATTAGATACATATAGTTGGATAATGCATGCCTGAGGAGCAATGGTAGCAGCTTAGCTTAAAAGAGGATGACGAATGGTCTTATGTACTAATTTGAGGAGTTTAAAATATATCCCAATCCACATTGAGAATCTTCACAAAGAATTTTAAGAGCCTAGATAACCTAATTACAAAGACCCCTTAGAGCTGTCTAGAAAACTATTTTACGGTGCAATCTACTACTTAAAAAGTATTACCTTTACTATTTGTAATATTCTTAATGTTTTCAATTTTTCCTTTAAAAAATGCTGTTGTCAAGTCACTAAGGTTCATTCATGACCTGCTATTGGGGTCTGAAAGTTTGCTACATTTTGGATTAGAGAGAAATACACAGGGGGACAAGAAAAGTGATTAAAAGTTAACTTCACTATTCTAGAAGGCTTCAGTTATTGAAGTAAGTAGGGATTGAAAAAAGGAGGAACTTGGGAATAGCTGACCCACTTACACTTCATTGTTTTTACTGAGCAGGGGGAATAAGAACAGACTGATATTAGAAACTCTTGTCAAACATAATATAAAGGGTGTAGAAGATTTTGCCGAGGGCTAGTCTTACTTCCTTTCATATACATCTAATAAAAGTTACACACAGCATTATTTTTTTCATGTAGCTGATAACACCTTTGCGTTGCAGAAGTAAAAAAAGGAAAACAAATGACCAGTATATAGCCCTGTAAAATTTCAGTTGCTTAGGTCTTGATATTTAATATTATGCTAAAAGCACTCTGAGTCCCAGTGTTACACAGTAAAAAAAAAAACCCTGCATTTTAAATTACATGTAAATATTCACCAGGAATCAAACTTTGTGAATTTGATATGTTTATAACATAACACTGTTCTTAGTCTCAGTAACCAGAGTTAGCCACTCTGGGAACCTCAAAATGACTCTGTAGTAATTTATCAGCCCAGAAGTTAACACATAATGGTTGCCTGATACTTTAACTTATTGGGAAATTACAACCAAAGAAAAAAACAGTAGAATAATCAAAATTCAAGAGAAAAGAAAGGGCTTTAGAAACAAAGCAATAATGTTCAGGGTAGTTTTCTCTTTTTCCTGTAAATAGACATTAAATAACTTTTATAAACTGTTTCAAAATAATGTCTGCAGGTATCTTAAGAAAAGGAACAATGAAATAAGGAAAATAAAGTAGAAATAGGACTGTGAAAAACAATACTTACTTTAAAACTTCTGTATAGCCTTTTGCAGCTGCAACGTGAAGTGCTGTACCTCCAGATTTTGCATGCCGGACATCATTTATTTGACCACTATTTAGCCATTGTCTTGCATCTCTAAGCATTATCCGTTCTTCTTCCTTTCGTGCTGCTTCTATATCAACCCCTGATAAAATAAAAATTGCTTTTATTTTTTCTTTTTTTAAAAAAAATTTTTTTTTCAACGTTTTTTATTTATTTTTGGGACAGAGAGAGACAGAGCATGAACGGGGGAGGGGCAGAGAGAGAGGGAGACACAGAATCGGAAACAGGCTCCAGGCTCCGAGCCATCAGCCCAGAGCCCGACGCGGGGCTCGAACTCACGGACCGCGAGATCGTGACCTGGCTGAAGTCGGACGCTTAACCGACTGCGCCACCCAGGCGCCCCTTATTTTTTTCTTTATAGAAAATGTTCTTCCTTTGTGGGAAATAAAATTACCCGAAACATATCAAGTTTTAAATAAAAATTAAAAGTGAAAGTATATTTTTTCAAAAATAGGCTGCTAATTAACAAGCTAGTTAAATAAAGAAATGTGGGAAAGCTGTAGATATTTTATTAGCCTTCTCTACTGATTATTTACTTTTTGCCCCACAAATATTATTTTGGCTTTCCTTTTACCAACAAATCCTTTTTTAAAAACAAAATGGAATATTTCCTTAGGTATATTCATCCTTTAGTTTTAAGAAATTAAGAAAAAACCCATACATAATTAAGCCTTAAATTCCGATCTGCTTTGGCCAGTTCTCTAAACTCTTCCCTACTAGGTACAAATGTTGATTGAACACTTCAACTTGGTGGTCCTGTTTTTATCTAAAATTTACCAAACTTTGAAACAGATTCTTTATAACTCTTTCCTTTTCCAGCACAGTTCATTTTCATTATTAGTATCAGCATTATAATTTTACTAAGTTATATAGATGTTCATTCATTTAAAAGCATTTATTAAGCATGAAGTTAGGTTGAGATGGGAAGAATTCAAAAAGGAATAGGACACTCTACTTCTTTCTTAGCTTTCAAAAAGCTCAAAATCCTGACAAGAAAAATAGAAAAGATAATCTTGAAATTCCTAAATTATCTCATGTTGTCTCATAGCTTCAACTGCCAGCTAATAAACAGCACATACCACAATGTGTTTATAGTATGTCTTGCTCCAGAAGTCTATGAACTTATTAAAGGTAAAAATACTATTTTTTTAAATTTTGTATTCTCACTGTCGAGATGAGGACCTAACACAAATTAAAAGGGGTCAGTAAATGTATACTAACTAAATAATGAATAAATGAGGAAAAAAACAATCTCACACACACCCCACACTCACACACCTCCTTAGCTAAGAACTCTCCTGTAATTCATATCCATGTATCCAACTGTCTAGTCAGGACTTTTTTCTTTCATTGATCCATTTATCCATTCACCCACCCATTCAAAATGCACTGATTGCCTACTAGATGTCAGGTGCTTTTATAAGATTTACTGGGGATAGAAGTGAACTCATTATATTGAAGGAGATATACATATGTGAAGAAAAATAAAGCACAGTAAAGGGACAGAGGGTCATGAGAAAAAGCTGTTATTTTATAAGGTTTGGTAAAGAACAGTCTCTTTGATAAGGTGACATTACACCAAAAATAGAGTGATAGGTACACTATATATTTTGGGTGACATTCCAGACTGAGGGAAGTCCTAGTAGGCTCGACACAGAAGCCTGACTGGAACATTCTTCTGTTTAGAAGGCCAGGATGTCTACAAAGTAATGAGAACAAAGAGCAGAATGATATAATCTGACTTAATTTTAGAAGATCACTTAAGCTGAAAAGTTAAGAGAAGAAACTGAGGTATCAAATTGGAGGATACTGCAACAATTCTGTCAAGAGATGACAGAGTTTAAACCAGGGTGGTAGCAGTGAAGGTTAGTAAAGGGGTTAGATTCTGGATTCTTCAAGGTACACCAACACAATTTGTTGTTAGTGTGGACGTAGGAAACAAAAGTCAAGTATGAATCAAAGTTTTTCCGCCTGAGCAACTGGAAAAACTAAATTTTAAATATAAGAAATGTGAAGTTTAAGATGTCCTAACAGACATCTAATTGGAGATATCAAGTTGTCAGTTGGATTATCTGTGCTTGGAGAACAGAAAAGAGTCAAGATGGGCAAATACTATAATAAAATTATATGCCAGAGATATCTGAAACTTCATGCTAAAATCTTAACTCAATTTCCCTAGCCAGTCTGCTTGCTCCCTGTCTTATATTTACTATACCAAGTACCACTACTTACCCAGCACTTTACCACTTTACCAATTAGTTCACCAGACTTTGAGTTGCCATCTCAGACTGTCTTCTTGATGGTATCTTAGTTCATCACCATCTTACTTCATGTCCTATATCCCACACTTTACTACTATTACTGACCTGTAACCATCTTATTTAAGATGCCTTCTACTGTTATTCAGAAAAGAAATTATAAAGTTGTAATTGTAATACATTAAATATAAACTTTTTAAAAAGTTTATTTATTTATTTTGAGAGAGACAGAGAAAGAGACAGAGACAGAGAGAGACAGAGGGAGAGAATCACAAGCAGGCTCCACACTGTCAGCACAGAGCCTGATGTGGGGCTTGAACCCAGGAACTATGAGATCATGACCTGAGCTGAAATCAAGAGTCAGCTGCTTGGGGCGCCTGGGTGGCGCAGTCGGTTAAGCGTCCGACTTCAGCCAGGTCACGATCTCGCGGTCCGTGAGTTCGAGCCCCGCGTCGGGCTCTGGGCTGATGGCTCAGAGCCTGGAGCCTGTTTCCGATTCTGTGTCTCCCTCTCTCTCTGACCCTCCCCCGTTCATGCTCTGTCTCTCTCTGTCCCCCCAAAAATAAATAAACGTTGAAAAAAAAAAATTAAAAAAAAAAAAAGAGTCAGCTGCTTAACTAACTGAGCCACCCACCCAGCTGCCCCTAAATATAACCTTTTTACTAAATGATTTTCCTCATGCTTTATTCTTTTACTATGTCTTTTAAGATTTTTTTTTTTTCAATGTTTATTTATTTTTGGGACAGAGAGAGACAGAGCATGAATGGGGGAGGGGCAGAGAGAGAGGGAGACACAGAATTGGAAACAGGCTCCAGGCTCTGAGCCATCAGCCCAGAGCCTGACGCGGGGCTCGAACTCACGGACCGCGAGATCGTGACCTGGCTGAAGTCGGATGCTTAACCGACTGCGCCACCCAGGCGCCCCTTACTATGTCTTTTAAAACATGAACCTCTTATATTATCTTTATCATTTTTGTCTTTGCCATCTTGAACATTTATATTATCTTTTACTATTCTAAATTTCCTCTGAACTTGAAATTAAAAAATATCTTTCTCAATTTATCTAATTTCATGCTATCCTTAGCTACTTGCAAAGCAATTACCTTTTTTCTGCTTCCAAATCATGCTCTTACATGAATATTATGTAAAAACAAAACAACTCAAGTTTAAAATTAAAGTATGTGTGAAGGGAAATTTCTTATGCTTAAGAAAATCTAGTTAGAAAGAAAAACTCTTCTGTCATATTAAAAATTTTGTTTAAATACTACTGATATAGACCCTGCTTTAGTTCATTAAAATTTAGAAAGAAGGAAAAAAAGAAGCCCTTATTATAGTACATATTACTTGTTTTCCAGTTCCATTGTTTTAAGTAGCTAGTGACCTTGAGAAAGCCATAACTTCTTTGAATATTAGTAGAATGAGTTAAGAACACGGATATTGAACCTAGACTGCTGGGTTTCAATCCCTTATCTGTGACTTACTAGCTCTATTATTTGGGGCAAGACACTTAAATCTATGCTAATATTGAGTTGAATTGTAAAAAAGAGGTAATGAAAGCACCTATCCTACAAGGTTGTTGTGAGGATTTAATTAATATATGTGAAATGCTTAAATCAGAAGTAAGCACCCAGGTGCTTCGCTAGCAGCTATCACTAGCAGTTCTAAATGCCTAGGATTCTGCTCTCTTTCCTTGCTTTATGGTCTAACAGAAAGAAAATCCTATAATGCATTTACCTGGTCCTTAGCCCACCTACTATAAATGTTTTGAACAATGAAAACAATATGTATCAAAACTAAATTGGATATAATATAATAAAGTGATGAGATTAACATCTGTCACTAGTATTGAAAACCAGTAAATGTAAGACTGAAACGTAGCCAAATCTCTTGGTAAGAAAAAATAAGAATAAACTGGAGTTTGGTCACAGCTAAGAGACACAAGACTGACTTGTGTCCCAAGCTAAATACAGACAATTGCATTAAAATATAAACCAGAAATACTTTTAACTATTGTTCAACCTTCGAGATCAGGAATTGCATGCTCTGACTGTGCCAGTGGGGCACCACAAATCATTTCTAGTGTCAAAGGCAATTTCCTTAAGGATGACTAGTTACTGATCAAATATATTATATGAGGAATTAGAGCTGGAAGAATTAGAAAATTTAAAATATGAAATAAAAACATAGCAGGATAAACAATTTAAGTATCTTATCAATGCAAGAGGTATATTTAAGGTGCTCTTTTTAAAATTATTAAAATCTATTATGAGAGCTATCCCTTCATTTTGTTTCTCTGAATAAAGTTATGCTATAGAAATTCATGTATTCCCATTACATGAATAAAATGAACATCATGAAGTATCTTCTAGGAGACACTCTTAATAAAATGAAGTATGCTAGTGATGGAGAGTGTGGGCTCAAGATACCTGTCACACTACTTGGGACAAAACTACAGTACTTACTTCCCACCCATATGATCTTTGGCAAATCACTGAGCCTCAATTTGTCATCTGTAAAATGGGGGTAATAGTAATAGTAATCTCTGAGAATTGTGCAGATGAAATAAAATCAAGCCCATTGCTCAATTCCTGGCATACATAATCAGACTTATTAGCGTTAGCTTTTCACTGTTCAGTTCCAGGGTCATCTCATCTATTATTCTCCCAGATTTACATTTTTCCATCCTGGTATCTCCTGGGTTCCAAAAATGTACCAAACAATGTAATCTGGATGTCCTTTTGCTGCCGCAAACTCAATATATCCCCAAACTCACATATTCTCTAAATCTGTTCCTGCTTTGTCCCACATTTTCCCATGAGTTTAGCCATCATTAATTCTTTTTTTTTTTTTAAGGGGGGGGGTGTCTTTTTAAAGTTTATTTATTTTGAGAGAGAGACAGAGAGAAGGCAGGTGAACAGGGGAGGGAGAGAAAATCACAAGCAGGCTCTGTGCTGTCAGCACAGAGCCCAATGCGGGGCTTGAATTCACGAACTGCGAGATCATGACCTGAGCTGAAAGCAAGAGTCAAACGCTTAACTGACTGAGCCACCCAGGTGCCCCTAACTATCATTAAGTCTTAAACTAAAAACTTCAGGAGGCAAACAAGTGGCCTCAATTCTTCCTTTATCTCCACACTCAATTCTTCATCAAACTGTTTTAATTTTACCTTAATATCAAGACAGCCCTGTTCTTTTCTATCTTAAATGTAATTGCTTTGTCCTTATCATCTTTCAGCAGAACCAATTTAAGAGCCTTCTTCAAGGAAGATAAGCCACCATGTATTTCCCATTCTAAATCATCCTCCAAGGTGCCATCAGCTGTACTACTAACAACCAAATCTAATCAGGCTCATTTCCTTCTTGGAGATCTTGGATGCATCTAATGCCTATAAAATGGATGTCCTTCACCATCTGGCTACAGCCCAATCTTTTCAGGTCTCATCTACTACTCATCTACTCCATTCTGACTTTCTATCTCCACTCCAATTCTCATGTGTTCTCTGCATATGCTATATCTCCAATTCCTTTTCTTTTGCACATGTTGATATGCCTGCCTGACATGCCTTTTCTGTCCACCAACTCCTTTCTCTGCTAAGCAAACTCATTCTCAAATGTCATCAATCTGAAACCTTTACTGACTACTGCAAGTAGTTACTCATAGACTTTTCTGTTCTCCCACATTTTGTCCCTATCTATATTTTAGCACACAGCACACTACATTTTGAAGCTGTTTATATATCTGACACTTCTGCTATCCTGTGAAATTCTTAAGAGTAAAGACTGTCTTGTTTCTTTATTTGTTGCTGTTTCTTATTTTAATTATTATTTTTTTAACATTTATTATTTTTGAGACAGAGCAGGAGCAGGGCAGGTTCATAGAGAGACACAGAATCTGAAGCAGACGCCAGGCTCTGAGCTGTTAGTGGGCTCGAACTCACAAACCATGAGATCATGACCTGAGCCGAAGTCGGGATGCTTAACCAATTGAGCCACCCAGGTGCCCGTTATTTAATACCCAGCACTCAGAACATTTGCTGGCACATTAATCAACACTGAAATCACCGTAATTAAAATTAGTCTTTGCAAGCAGCTTCCTTCATATATAAGGAAACCAAAGGCAAGAAGTTTTCAGTACATCTCCATGCCTTTCCTAGTTCATAATAATTACTAACTAATATTAGTATAAAAAGATTTAACTACTGTTTAACAGGAAATGGTGAGCTATCTAATTAGGCATTCATCACAGCCAGGTGGGCTGATAAGGTAGTATTCATTATAGGTTATGATGCTTGTCTCTATTTGTCCAACTTCCTCAAGTCCTGAATATCCCATTATTCCAGAACACTGCCTAGAATAGAACATGCCTGTTAAAAGCTCTTCTGTGTTCTTATCCAAGTTCCAGTTTATAATTACTTATCTAATGTGTGCCTTGTTTCTCCTGGGCTCCAGGGGATCTTCAACTGCTTGTTAAAATGCCTCAAGTATATTTAGGCACTTAAATATCCTCTCAGCTTCAGTGTCTTAGGATTTTTTTAAACATTTAGTAGTTACGAATTTTCCTAATCCCAAGGAATAAAAATCTCTTTATCAGAGACTAACTTAGCTTCTACTCCTTTGCTTCTATTTCATGATGAACGACACTTCAGCACGAGCCAACCTTCTAAACCAATATCCCATACTTTTAACACCTTAAAGTAAGGTGTTAAAAAAGAGTTGTTTTTTTGATAATACTCATTTAACCACTGCCTAAACAATGGATTTTGGTGGAAATCACACTAATTTTATTTAGCAGTACATACTAATTTTTTAAAATTTATTTATTTTATTTGGAGAGAGACGGGGGCAGTACAAGCAGAGGAGGGGCAGGGAGAGAGGGGGAGAGGGAGGAATCCCAAACAGGTTCTGCACTTCAAACTTCCGCACATGAACCAGATCATGACCTGAGCCAAATTCCAGAGGTGGAAGCTTAACCAACTGAGCCACCCAGGTGCCCCATACATACTAATTTTTAATTGTGGTAAAATACACATAAAATTTACTATCTTAATAAACAATTTTAAGTATGCAGTTCAGTAGTGTTAAGTACATTTATATTTTTGTGCAACCCATCTCTAGAACTCTTTTCAGCTTGCAAAACTGAAATGCTACACACATTAAACAACCACCCCCACTCCCACCTTGTAACAGCCATCATTCCACTCACTGTTTCTATTAGTCTGACTCTTAAAGTACCTCACGTAAGTGAAATCATACAGTATTTGTCTTTTTGTGACTGGCTTTTTTCTGCTTATCATAATGTCCTCAAGGTTCATCCATACTACAGTATGTATCAGAATTTCCTTTTTAGTGAATAATAGTCCACTGTATGTTCATAACCACAATTTGTTTATTCACTTACCCACCGAAAGACACCTGGTTTACCTCCATCTTTTGGTTATTTGAATAAGACTGTTATAAAAATGGGTGCACAAGTATCTTTTGAAACCTTCCTTTTAACTTTTTGACTGTATACCCCCCCCCCCCCCACAAAAAAAAAAGAACTGCTACAGGGCACTTGGGTGGCTCAATTGCTTAAGTGTCCCACTCTTGGTTTCGGCTCAGGTCATGATTCTCACAGTTGTGAGATCAAGCCCTATGTCAGGCTCCCTGCTGGAGGTGGAGCCTGCTTAGGATTCTCTCTCCCTCTCTCTCTGCCCCACCCCTGCTAACTCTCACTCTCTCTCTCTCAAAAAAAAAAGAGGATTTGCTAGATTATATATAAAGATATTATATATACATATAAAATATACATATTATATATTATATCTCAAGATACAATTCATACACCATTTACAGGACACCATTCAGTGGTTTTTAGTATATTTGCAGAGTTGTAAAACTATTACCATCATCAGTTTAAAACACTCATTATTCCTAAACAAAACTTTACCCATAAACAATCATTCTTCATCTATAAACTGATGTCTCCTACTAAATTTATATTTTTAGCCTATCTCTCTCTGTTCACATATTCAACTGCTTAAATATCAGCAAAACAAACTTGGCAAATCTGAAAATGAATCCCTAAACTTTTCCCACAAAACCTACTTCCCCCACAATATTCACATCTCATTTACCCCTTCTTTCTTGCATACCAGACCCCTTAATCACTCAATAATCCTCTTAGCCAAACCTTCAAAATACATCTAAAATCTAACCTCTTCTCTTCACTTTGTTCACTACCATCTACTTCAGCCCTTACTTTCCTACAATCTATTCTCAACACAAAAGCCACAGAGATCCTTTCTAAAATAAGTCTGATCATAACCACCTACTTCTGCCCTTACTCTCCTATAATCTATTCTCAACACAACAGTCACAGAGATCCTTTCTAAAGTAGGTCCGATCATGTCACTCCTTTACCTCAATTCCTCACAGGCTCCCTACTTCACTCAGACTAAAAGCCAAAGTCCTTCCAATGGCCCACAAAGCTTTATGTGATATGGTTCACAGTTACCTCTGTGACATCATCTCCTTCCAGCCTCTTCCTTGTGCTGCTTGCTTCAATCATACTAGCTTACTTGTTCTTTCTCTAAATATACCATACACCCTCCCCTCCTTACACTTGCTGCTTCCTATCTGGAATGTTCTTTCCCAGACTCACATGATTCATTCCCTTACCTATTCAGATCTTAGCCTAAATACCCACTCATCAGTGAGGACTTCTTGACCGCTCTATTTAAATTTGCAATGTATCTCCTCACCCTGTGCATTTCCCTACCCTCTTTACCTATTTTCTCTCCCAAGTTTTTATTACCATATAATTTTATGTCTGATCCTACACCTTATGATATTTTTTTCAATTTTAACAGTATTAAAAAGATGTACAGTTGAGAATCATTTATTTTTTCAAATAGACTCATACTACATATATTGTTATGGAAGGTGATTTTTTTCCTACTAAAACTATGATTTCTCCTTCAATATCAAAAATTATTTTATTGAAAAAGTCAAGTACCATATTCTTCCTAAAACAGTTTTAAACATTTCTTCCATTTAGGTTGCTTTTATATTACCTTGCCGATTAACTTCATTTTGAAGTAGCTCTTCCATTGCCTCCTCCTCAGCAATATCTAATGGTGTATCTCCTTCACTGTTGACAGCTCCTACATGTGCTCCCTGACCA
Organism: Prionailurus viverrinus; assembly: GCF_022837055.1. Lineage (NCBI taxonomy): Eukaryota > Metazoa > Chordata > Mammalia > Carnivora > Felidae > Prionailurus > Prionailurus viverrinus. The sequence continues at coordinate 100,346,071 of NC_062567.1, forward strand.
ATCAAAAATCTGTAAAATCAAAGAGAAGACAGTTAAGCAATGATGGTATCATTAAGACCAAATGCATAACCAATGAGGAAAATTCCTATGTAAGAGCAACAATAAGAACCAAGGATAGTAGATATACTAAGTTTTAAAAAAGTACCATAGAACATGTTTTCCTGTTTTAAATTTGTATTTCCTAATATTTATATAATGTACACACATTGCTTTACTAATACAAAAATGTTAACATTTAATGATAATTAGAAAGTCTTTCATAAGATCAGTTCAGATGACCTCCACTAAGATTTTTCATGATCTCCATATCGACTGCTTTCCTAACTGATCTCCATTTTCCCAGTCTCATGCCATATCCCACAGTTCTTAACCTGGGGTTGACAGACCATCAGAAGGCCACTGAACTGATGCATACATCTTAAAATATTGTTTATGCTCAACACAGTTTTGAAATTAAAGTATCGGTCTCTTTGTTTAATGTGTTACTAAACAAACACATATATAACTATACCATAAATGTGTTTTTCTAATATTTTGATAAATGAAATCCAATATAAGTGGTTTTCGATGCACTTTGTATTTTACTTTATACATCCAAAATACAATCTTGAGAAAAGTAACCACAGGCATCATCAAATCTGACAAAAGGGATCCAGATATAAAAAGGTTAGGAATCTCTTCCACTGTGTCATCTATACATCACCCAGAGTCACCTATTTAAAATGGGGTCAATTTCCTATTTAAAAGATCGTGGCTTAGTTGTACCATACTAAGAGAAAACATACATGACCCTCAATGATCTGGTTTTGTCTTCTTTTTCAGATTAATTTCTCTTCCATACTCTACCACACGTTAAGTTCCAACAATATGGAACTGCTCATAATGCCAGACTAAACTATGCTTCTTTGGCATTTCTGATTTTACTTTTCTACATATAAAGAATGGGTTTTTTTTCTCTATGTCCCTAACCACCTTAACTCTTACTCATATATATATTTTCATGACTATAAAAATATTCTCATTGTAAAAATAGTAAAACAAAAAAAATCCAGTTTTAAAAAAAGGAAAAAAAGAACTCGTAACTTTATATTTCTCCTTCTACTATTATGTTCCCTCATCAGAGATAAACATTATCTATATTTTTTCCAGTAAGTTTACTATGAGTTTATATGTGTGTATGTAAACATATATACAGAGTCACTTTTGAGGTTCTTTTTGTAAGACAAAAACTAATGAGATTTTCTTTTTTTTTTTTTTATAAAATTTTTTTTTCAACGTTTATTTATTTTTGGGACAGAGAGAGACAGAGCATGAACGGGGGAGGGGCAGAGAGAGAGGGAGACACAGAATCTTTAACAGGCTCCAGGCTCCGAGCCATCAGCCCAGAGCCTGACGCGGGGCTCGAACTCACGGACCGTGAGATCGTGACCTGGCTCAAGTCGAATGCTTAACCGACTGCGCCACCCAGGCGCCCCCTAATGAGATTATTTTCAGTGCACAGGAACCCAATGTATTATAATAGCTGAAAAATATTCCGCAGTATGGCTGAATCATACTTTTCTTTCATACTGTCCTCCTAATGGACATGTTCTTGAATATACACTTAACACTATCAATCTTTAAAAATTTTCCCAACATGATGGGGACCAAACTATTTCCTGATCACACATGAGGTTGAAAATATTCGGATATGTTTACTGGCACTTGTATTTTCTCCTTTTGTGAATTTATTTACATCTTTTGCTTGTATTTCTAATGTGTTCATTAATTCAACAAATACTTATGGGGTGCTTTTATAGACTGAATGTTTGTATCCCCCCAAATTTCATGTTGAAATCCTCACCTCCAATGTGATGGTATTAGCGGGGTGGGACTTTTGGTAAATAATTAGGCTTAGATGAAATAATGAGGGTGGTGCACCCATGATGGGATTACAGTTCTTACAGAAGAATAAGGGACTACAGCTCACTGTTTCTCTGCCATAAAGAACACAGCAAAATGGCAGCCATGTGCAAGGCAGGGAAAGGACTCTCACACCAGACACAGAATTGGCCAGCACCTCACCCTTGAATCCCGGAGTCTCTAGAACTATGAGAAACAAAGGTCTGTTGTTTACGCTACCTAATCTACGGTATTTTGTTATCCTACCCAAAGCTAAGACAGGTGTCTAGTAGGTGCTTGGTACTATGTTACATGCCAAGAATACAATCGTAAGCAAAAACAGGCCTTTTCTTCAAAGAGCTTACAGTCCAGTAAAAGAGATTATTCAAAGAGTTAGATTACTGTAAAATTTTGGTAAGTCTGATAACAGAGAATTTTGTGGTGTCTAAGAGTAAATAATAGGATAATCTGATTCAGTGAGGTCAGGAAAGGATTCTCTGAAGAATATGTAGGTGTACAGAAGGAAAGTGTGTTCCAGGTTAAGAGAGAATAAAAGGCACCAAATAACCCTGTGACAGTAAGTATGTATGGTCTACAACGGCCTGGTTCATTTTTCTGAAAGAATATATCAATCTCTATGTACTTCTCAAACACACACACACACACACACACACACACACACACACACACAGAGTCAATGAGTGTCTATTTTTCTAAGATAGTCTATGATAAGGAATGTGTTTCAAAAAGATCACTTTATGCAATACGAAAAATGAATTAGAATTTAGTATCAAAGTAGGCAGATCAGTTAAGGAGCTACCACAGTTAGTACAAAAGAATTATGTTGGAAGCTTGAATTTAATGGAAGAAATGGGTAAATCCAGAGATGCCCAGGAGATACTGAGAGATCAGTTGGAAATGAGAAGGGAGTGTGAGGAAGGTATCTAGGATAAATTGAAGGTCTTGACTAGTATGATGTGATAGATGGTGATGCTAATTAATGATATACAAAAAACTAAGTTACTTCCTACATCCGATTAATAGATATGTTACAAATATTTCTTCCATATTGTCCCTGTATTTAAGAAAATTTTTCTTACAGTATTTTGTATATTACTAAGTTTAAAGGTTATGTAAAGTCAGGTCTGTCAAACTTTTGCTTTAAGAGGGCTTTTATCATCTTATTACATCGATCTATGTAGAGATGTAATTTTTACAGACACACACATAGAGAAAAATGAAAGAATATATGCTATAAAATTAACAATGATTATCTTTAAGTGGTAATTAGGAGGGATTTTTATTAGCAGGTTTTTTTTGGGGGGGTAAGGATTTTTTGTTATCCAAGTTTTCTGCAGAAAGTTTATTTTTTATATGTGTATCAGAGCACAAAAGTAGCTACCATACCATTTTGTAGCCTGATGATTTTACACTTAATAATACATTGTAAAATTTCTCCCTCTACAAGGTAATGTTTCAATTTTTATGATCTTCATGGGACTTCTACAAAAAAGTCATACTTGAATTGATACAACTTTTTACGTTTCAGAGTTTTTAAAAAAATGTACTAAAAACTAAATAATATATATTACAAAAAAGTAAATGAATCTGGAGCAAAAGAGAAAAAAAGATACAAGTGGTGTAATAAACTATGCTATATGCGCCACGAAAATATGTAATTAATCTGCCAGGCAAAATATCAACCAAACAATCAGGCAGATTTATATAAAACCACTCTGTTTTGCTTAGGGAGAAATCACTCACAGGACATAAAGAATGAGAATAAAGGAGCACTGCAGAGTAGCTGCAGTGCTTGCAGCAGAGGGAGCTACAGGGGAAGCAGAGTCCCAAGGAAGTATCAGGTCAAAGCCAAATACAGACAACCCCAAATTTATATAAACAGGAAGGATGTTAAGAGACACTAACAAGAGTAAAGTTCCATAACTCCTGGCAGGAAACTGAGAGCCTGGGGCAATCCCTGAGCCAAAAGATTAGGTGTATGTATATGTATTCATACAATTCACAAAAATCTCCTGTACTCTAGCACTGTCATTTGCAGATATAAATTTTAAAAAAGATACACAAAAAATAAGTAAGATCCCATAGCGTTAATTCTTACCTACCGTGAATAATCTCAAAAAGCCATTCAAAGATTGGTTATGTGGGAAAAAACAAACATAAATATTTAAATTCTGAAGACTTGCAGATAGGCTCCCAACTCTGCCTCCTGACAGCTGAGTGTGACACTCACTAACTTAAAATATTTGAAGACAAGACATACTACAGGGCTGTGTGAAGTTTAAATGAATTACTAAAAATAAAATTAAAACTCTATCTTTTATTCCATCATGAAAAATCATCACATTTAGAAAGCAATGTTTAAGATAAAGTGAAAATAGTACAGGCTATCTGGAATACCAGAAATTGAATTTGAGGGGCCCTGGAGATACTGAAAACAGATGGCTATATTTCCTTCAGGAGAAAAAAAAAAAAGCTGGAGTACTATAAGCAGTTCATGTGACTGCTAATTAGGAAAATATATATTTACTTTAACATTTCTTGCTAAAAAAAGAGCAAAGATTTCACACAGAAGTCCCAAACTGAAAATCAGAAAACTGGGCTGTTTCTCAACTAAGTTTTTTTGAATGCTTTAGAACGAAAAAAAAAATTTTTTTTTTAAAAAGAGCAAGGTTTTATTGCCTTAACAATGTTTAATGACTTCCTCAAGCAATACAAAGGAGTGCAACATAGGAGATGTCTATAAATGATGAAATTCTTTATAAATGGTTGAAGTGAAAAATGTTAAACTGCCAGGTTTATTGAGATTCATAATCTAGCAACTGAGTCAATAATTTTTTTTTTTTTGAGAGAGTATAAGTGGGGGAGAAGAGAGGAGGAACGGAGGGGGGTGGGAGGAGCGAGGGAGGGTGGGAAGGTGGGGAGAGAGAAAATGAGAGAGAAAATGAGAAAGAGAGAGAGAGAGAGAGGGAGGGAGGGAGGGAGGGAGGGAGGGAAAGGGAGAGAATCTAAAGCAGGCTCCATACTTAGCACAGAGCTTTGATTCGGGGTTCAATCCCATCACCCTGGGATCATGACCTGAGCCTAAATCAGGAGCTGGACACACAACTGATACCCCAAGTTAACGGATAATCTTGGACAGATAAATTAATAGACCTCAAAATCAAGACATGATCCAAATGGAGTTTGACAAAATTATTCGTACATGTCCTAATTTAAAAATCTGACAAAAGGTGTAAAGTTGTTAATCAAGTTATTGGTTCCAACTTGAATATGGTACATTAGATAAATTTGCAGGATTCTATTCAGGTTAAAATTACTCAATGTTAACTGAATTTGGGAGATAAATGTTGACAGTGTCTATTAATTGTCTTGGTTTATGAGTTTTGCCAAAAACCACCCATAGAAGAGATTGAGAGAAAGGGAAATAGTTCATTTGAAAATTTTGAGATTTTAATTAAAATTGTCTTTAATTTTAGAAGCTAATGAAAACACAGTGGTCAGAGACAAGGAGGAAGTAACTCCATCAGCAAGAGTTGAATATGTACTGTCCAAATTTAATGTATATTGACTTTATTCACTGTAGGAAAACAAGTATGAAAAGGTCATTATAACTTATACATCAACTTTTCATGTATTCAATACATGAATCTTTAAAAAGGAGAGAGTTAGTTCAGGCTTAAAAAGGAAGGAAATTCTATCACACAGATAAACCGCAAGATCACTGTGCTAAGCAATATAAGAGAGTCACAAAAGGACAAATAGTGTCCTTTTAAAAGTGTCAAAATCACAGAAACAAAATAGAAAGTTGGTTACAAGGGCTGGCAGTCAAGACAAGGGGAAATAAGTGTTTAGTGTGCAGAACTTCAGTATTACAAGATAAAAAAATTCTAAAGAGCTGTTGCACAACAATGTGAATATATTTGACACTACTGAACTGTAACCATTCAAAATGGTTAAAATGGTAAATCTACCATTTATTATTATTTATGTGTTTTTACCACAATAAAAAAAATTTTTTTTAAATCAGAAAGTTGGAAGGATATCACTGGAGTAGTTGTTTCCTGAAAAGTCTTTTCAAAAGGAGTTACTCAAGCTATCTAATGACACAGAAATTATGAACTACCTGAACTTTTCAAAGATTAGTAAGTAGAACATCACACTATTAACTTCAGAAATAAATGCTATTTCTTTTGGAAGTCTCTGAGCAACAAAAATCCTAAAATAAGTATAAATAGCCTTAAGTGTTTTCAGTGGGAATGCACTTTTGCTATTTCATTCTTGTAGTTCTATACCACAATGAAAAATAGTTGAAAATAGTGGTAAGAATCCAAAGAACAGTTCTGACTTGGGACTTCTAAGAAGTTTTTTTTTTTCTTTTTTTCTTCTTTTTTGGCTTAAATAGTTAGGAACCTTATTGGTTCACACGACTGGAAGTTCAGAGGTAGACTGAACATCGGGTTTGGTTTAAACTCATTTCAACAATGTCATCAAGTACCCAGGATAGTATTAGTTCTATCCCAAGGTGATTTCCTCATGGTTATAGGATGATAGTAACAACTAGAGCTACGTGCTTCTTTGTCTAAAAATAAAAAATGCCTTTTTTATTTTTCTAACGACTCTCACTTAAGAATGAGAAAACATTTCCCAGAAGCCTCCAAGGAATCTTATTGGCATGTCTCATTGGCCTAGATGCACAGTTATGTGCCTATTCCTAAACCAGCCTATTTCTAAAGGAATGCCATATGCTGACTAGTTAAGCATTGGTTCCTAGACTAATTATAGGCAAGAAAGATCAGATTTTCTTCATTGAGTTAGATTTATCAGGTCCTGCCTCAGTTGCCCAGGTTAATTCCTTAAACTACATGACTGATGCACAATGTCAGGAGGTGGGATGTTGAAGAGATGACCTCAGTGTATATTGCACAAGTGGAAACCAACATTAAGGGATAAAAGACAAATGTTAAAATACAAACATGAAATAGGCCAATTCAGAACTGGACTTTGGCTGGAGTGTGCCTTTTTGGTACAATCTGGCCAGCATGACTCCATGTGAAAGAGAAGCTTCATCAACCAGTAGCTCACATTTTTGACTTAATATTTCTTCTATATGTATGATTCAGCAGATCCCCTTATCTAAATACTTCTTTTCCTTATTTTACAATCATTTCTCAAAAATTAAATTTCCTGCCAGCATCCTGAAAATGGAAATATCTATCACACATTCATATACTATGAAAGTACTAAGCATTTTACAAAATTAAGAATTTTAAATTTTAAACTGTCAATAATATTTACAGAGTTTGGTTTAGATATAGCTCTACACTAATCCTTGGAAGACTAAGCATTTCACATTTAATACAATTTCCATTTATTTTATTTTTTAATTTACATCCAAGTTACTTAGCATAGATGTGCAATAATGATTTTGGGAGTAGAATCCAGTGATTCATCCCCCACATATAACAGGTTTATCAATTTTGTTGATTCATTCAAAGAACCAGCCACGGGTTTCACTGATCTGTTCTAGTGTGTGTGTGTGTTTGTGTGTGTGTGTGTGTGTGTGTGGTCAAGCACTGATTTCTGCTCTAATCTTTATTATTTCCCATCTTCTACTGGTTTGGGGTTTTATTTGCTGTTCTTTTTCCAGCTCGTTAAGGTGTAAGGTTAGGTTGTGCATCTGAGACTTTTCTTCCTTCTTAAGGAAGGCCTGTATTGCTATGTACTTCCCTCTTATGACTGCCTTTGCTGCATCCCAGAGCTTTTAGGCTGTCGTGCTACCATTCTCATTGGCTTCCATGTACTTAATTTCCTCTGTTAGTCCATTCATTTTTCAGTAGGATGTTCTTTAATCTGCAAGTATTCATTGTCTTTCCTAATTTTTTCTCCTAATTGACTTCGAGTCTCACAACATTGTGGTCTGAAAATATGCATGGTATGATCTTGATCTTTTTTAACTGTCGAGGGCTGATTTGTGACCCGGTATGTGATATATTCCAGGGAATTTCCATGTGCACTTGAGAAGAGTGTGTATTCTGCTTTAGGATGAAATGTTCTGAATATATCTGTTAAGTCCATCCAGTCCAGTGTGTCATTCAAAGCCATTCTTTGTTGATTTTCTGTTTAGATGATCTGTCCATTGCAGTAAGTGGGTGTTGAAGTCCCTTACTATTATGGTATTATTATCAATGAGTTTCTGTATGTTTGCGATTAATTGACTTATATATTTGGGTATGAAAAGTTTTCTTAAAAACAGCAGCTCTTCATTCAGGACTTGACAAATGTTATTCCACATCCATGGTTTCTGATGAGAAATCTGTTGTCATTCAAGTTTCCCTCCTTATAGTATCGTTTCTTTCTCAATGCTATCAAGACTTTTTTCTTTAGTTTTCAGAGGTTTGTATAGAAGATGTCCTTGTGTGGAGTGCTTTGTTTTATCCTGTCTGTAATTTTGTTTTTAATGTTTATTTATTTTTGAAAGAGAGGGAGAGACAGAGCATGAGTTGGGGAGGGGCAGAGAGAGAGGGAGACAAAGATTCCAAAGCAGACTCCAGGCTCTGAGCTGTCAGCACAGAGCCTGATGCGGGGCTCGAACTCATGAACTGAGAGATCACGACCTGAGCTGAAGTCGGACGCCCAACTGACTGAGCCACCCAGGCAGCCCTGGAATTTTTTTTTTTAATGTTTATTTATTTTCTTTTTATTTTAAAAAGTTTTTTAAGTTTATTTTTGAGAGAGAGTGAGCATGGGGGTGGGGGGAGCAAAGAGGGAGACAGACACAGATTCCGAAGCAGGCTCCAGGCTCCGAGCTGTCAGCACAGAGCCCAATGTGAGGCTTGAACCCATCGAGCCATGAGATCATGACCTGAGCTGAAGTTGGACACTTCACTGACTGCACCACAAAGGCACCGCATTTTATTTTTGAGACAGAGACAGCATGAGTTGGGGAGGGGCAGAGAGGGAAAAAGAGAGAGAATCCCAAGGAGGCTCCACACCACCAGCACAGAGCCTGATGTGGGGCTTGAACTCATGAACTGTGAGATCATGACCCGGGCCAAAATCAAGAGCTGGGTGCTTAACTGACTGAGCCACCCAGGCACCCCTATCTTGTCTGGAATTTGCTGGCTTCTTGAACCTGTAGGTTTATATATTTTGCCAACTTTAAGTTTTTAGCTATCACTTACCGTTTCATGCAATAATTTTCCAGTCATGCCTTGTTACTCCTCTTCTGGGACTCCAATGGCACAAATGTTAGCTCTTTGTTATAGCCCCACAAGTCCCTAAGGCTTTATTCATTTTATTTTACTCCATTTCCTCTCTGTTGTTTAGATACGGTAATCCCCACTTATCTATTATTCAGTTTACTAATTCTTTCTTCTATCACCTCCATTCTACTCTTGAGCTTATCTGTTTTTATTTTGGTTAGATTTTTCAGTTCAAAAATTCCCATTGGATTCTTATTTATTTATTTTTTTTTGCAGATTTTCTTTTTGCTGAGACCCTTAATTTTTTTGTTTCAAGCATGCTCATAATTGGCTTGTTGAAGTATTTTTATGATAGCTGCTCTACGATCTTTGTAGATGCCCATCCCAAAGATGCCGATCTTTGGGATGCCCATTGGTGCTTCTGGGTTATCAGCTTCTCCAGCTCAAAGTGTGGGATATATGACACAACATGAAAAGCCAGAAAATTCTCTCCTATGTCATTCTTTGGGTCCTGTGATGCCTAGCCATTCTGCCTTCTCTCGACCTCTCATGAGCTTATGTTTTATATATAATATTCAGGTTGTATTAGTTCTTAGAAGGAAAAACAAGGGAAAACTGGGTCTAGTCTATCTTCTCAGAAGCAGAAATTCTCATTTTTAATTGTTGAATTACGATGCTTAGAACATTACCAATTTTAACCTTAGTTTTTTATAATTTATCAAAACCCTAAAGGCAAAAAGTATTATTTTTGTATATAAGTCATGTTATCAGTCCAATTGGTTAGTTCTGATACCTTGCCAAATACTTGCTTAACTTCTGACATCATGGTTCCATAATTCTGCTATAGATACAATTACTTATGCCAATAGCAAAGACCAGGCTAATACTTGTGAGAAAAATGAATCTGTGAAAGTGGGGTCTATCTTCCAGTTGTCTAGGAACCTGGATTGTCATTAGTTTAAAAAAAAAAACCCTCAAAATGTGGGAAAGTATTTAAATTCCTCTATTCATTTTGCAAACCCACCTTTAAATACAGGAAGTCCTCAAAGTTCTCTCTTTAGCATTTCCTATTTCTCTCAATTACTCCCCAGAGCAATGACTCTATACTGCTTTGATAATACACTAAGTCCTGAAAAGGCATATTTATTAAAATTAATTATATATACTCCTGTCTTACTTTATTAATGCAACTTTCCATTCCCAGAGGCAAAATTCCTACTCATTGTACAACAATTCTAACATGCACATTTCCCTCACATTTTAATATCACTGAAATCTACAATCGATCAATGTTACAATCCATGATGCCTTATAATGGCTATCGGCTAGGTGGCAGACACAACATGGTTGTGATTATCTGTCCTCATGTGCCTTCAGTCACAGTTATTCATATGGTTTTCACTTCAGTCAATTCATGTGCATCCTTGTTACCTTATTTATTGAACTTAACTATTGCTTAAAATGTTTTCCTGGATGTTGTCTGAAACTTGTTGATATCTATCTTCTGGAAAGATAAAGAAAGCATCAAAATCAAAACTTGCAGAATGCATACAAATGATTTAGAATATAATTCCAAAGGCAATAAGAGAACATTCCTTAAATTTTTTTTAAAGTTTATTTATTTTTGAGAGAGAGAGAGAGAGAGAGAGAATGTGAGAGAGAACGTGAGCGAGAGTGGGGGAGGGGCAGAGAGAGAGAGAGGGAGACACAGAATCCGAAGCAGGTTCCAGGCTCTGAGCTGCCAGCACAGAGCCTGAGACGGGGCAGAAACCCACGAACCGCAAGATCATGACCTGAGCTGAAATTGGACACTTAACTGACTGAGCCACCCAGGCATCCCAGTAAGAGAACATTCTTTTTTTTTTTTTTTTTTTTTTAACATTTATTTATTTTTGATAGAGTGAGACAGAGCGCGAGCCAGGGAGGGGCAGAGAGAGAGTGAGACAAAATCCAAAGCAGGCTCCAGGCTCTGAACTGCCAGCACAAAGCCCAACATTGGGGTCAACCTGCGAACCGTGAGATCATGATCCGAGCCAAAGTCGGACACCCAACTGACTGAGCCACCCAGGCGCCCCAAGAGAACATTCTTTAAAAACGTTGCATCAATAAAATGCTAAATTTAGAAAACGATACTGTGTGAAAAACCCAGGTGATTAAACATACACAGACACAGAAAGTATCATAATTTCACTTTTGTAAACTTTTAAAATTGGTATATAAAGTAATTACACTGTGTTACAACAATGGCATCTTAATTAAACTTCATGAAATCCAGTATATGCATTATAAACACTCCCAATATAGTCCTGGCTTCCTACTGCATCATTTCCATTAGCATCTCAAATAGGGCCTATTTAAAACCACATTCCAGTACAGTCTCTCCTCTGCTTCCCCCAATCTTGCTCTTTAGATCTCTTAATAAGTTTAAAGGCATCATTGTCCCAGTTACAAAGGTTAGACAGGGAGGTAGAATAGTGTAACAGCTTAAAGTGCAGACGTGAAAAGTTAGACTAGGTTCAAATCCTAGCTCTGCCACTTACTTACTATGATTACTTTTTGACTCAAGTTTCCTCATCTATAAAATAAGAATCATAATACAGGGCCATCATCATTCACCCAAACCCAAATTTCAAAATTTTTCATATTTTAAAAAGGTACCGTTGTAGATTATGTAACAACCCCACTGAGTCACATTACTGTTTTTGCAAAAAACACATTACTGTTTTTGCAAAAAAGAAATGTAGAGTACATTGTATAAACAGACTATAAATAGCCTCATATCAGTTCAGGTCATGGTTTGTTGCCAAATGAGCCTGTATCTAAAGTTACAATTAGTCTGTCATTTTTCCAAGTTTTTGGGGTTTGGAATTGTGCACATAGACCTGTGGGGTGGTGGTAATATTTTCATGTGATTGTTAGGACGATTGAAATGACATATACTTAAAGGACTTAGAGCAATGACTAGTACAAGTTAAGCGCTCAATGAACATTAGGTATTATTATCAAGCCTTATCACCACCTTGATTCTTCCTCCTACCTTACTACCTAGATCCAGTGAATCACACCAAGCCTTATCAATTCTATTTTCCAAATTTCTTTCAAATATGCACCACTTCCAATTTCATTGCCATTGCCCTAGCTCTCTTGTCCAACAATACTAATCTGTGAAGAACAGTCTTCCTAAAATACAGAGTGAGGATCATCATGTCCCTAAAAATGCATTGCCACTAAAGGTCAAACTTAGCAATGTACACTAATTCCTCTATGCTGTAGACTCAGTTCATTTTCCCAATCCAATCTGCTACCTTCCATATACCCCTCATGCTCTTCTCCCTGAAAAACTATGGCTCCAAAATCCTCTTATCCAATGGAATCAGAACCAGTATTTGCTTGGTTAACCATAAGCTCTAAATAAGGATTAACAGGGGTGCCTGAGTGGCTCAGTTGGTTAAGCAGCCAGCTTTGGCTCAGAACATGTTCATGGGTTTGAGTCCAGCGTCGGGCTCTGTGCTGACAGCTCAGAGCCTGGAGCCTGCTTCAGATTCTGTGTCTTCCTCTCTCTCTACTCCTCTCCTGCTCATGCTTTGCCTCCATCTCTCTCCATCTCCTCCATGGATAAATGTTAAAAAAAATTTTTTTAATTGGAAATAAAACATAAATGAATATATGAAAATAAGTGTAAATAAGACATTTATTTCAACATAGAAGATACTGGAGAATGTCTCCAATGACTTAAGTCCATGATACTTTTCTTGCATAAAGCATACTCATAATGCACTTCCTAAGACTTCAAAGTATCTTTTAAAAAATAAAGGAATGATTGGGGTACCTGGCTGGTTCAGTTAGTTGAGTGTCCGTATTCCACTCAGGTCACGATCTCACAGTTCATGAGTTCGAGCCCTGTGTCGGACTCTGCGCTGACAGCCCAGAGCCTGCAGCCTACTTCATATTCTTTGTCTCCCTCTCTTTACGCCCCTCCCATGTTTGTGTTCTCTCTGTCTCAAAAATAAATAAACATAAAAAAAGTAATGATAAAAAACAGCATTATGAATAGTAACAATTAACTTAGCTAACATTTACTGAATACTAAATATGCTGTATATTGTGTCAACTGTCTTATATATGCTATTTAATCTTCTCAATAATCTTATAAAGTAGGGATATGTATTAATACTTTCATTTTATAGATCTGGAAACAGAGGTTCAGAGAAGCTGGTACCAGAGAAGCTGGTAATTTGCCTAAAGTTACTAGCAATCAATTGGCAGAGTTAAGATTATAATGGAGTTTTTGATTCCTAAACGTTAGGTCAGTAATAGAATAACATTTTTCACGGGCATGGTGGTGAAGTTTATGTATTTCTTAAATTGGTTAAGAATTTGATTCTTTTACCCAAGATAGCAAAATTATTGAATTCCAGACGTAGGATTCAACAGGTGCAGACTGTGAAGCAAGATGTCTAGTTTGTTGAAAGGCTCAGCAAGGGGATCAGAGTGGCTAAAAGAGACAGCTTGAGAGGAGTGAAGAATATAAAATCACAGGAGTAATATGAGGTCAAACTATAGCCTTGTAGGCTATCAGAACTCTGGCTTAAACTGTGAAGGTATTATGAACCCACTGGATGGATATGAATAAAAATGCGGTATTACCCCACTTATAAAATATTATTTACTTATTTTATTTTTAAGATTTACTTTTAATTTTTTAATCCCTATACCCAACGCAGGGCTTGAACTCATGACCCTGAGGATCAAAAGTCACACACTCCACTGACTGAGCCAGGCGCCCCCTGCCCCATTTGTAATATTTTAAATGGATCATCCTGGCTGCTGTGTGGAAAACAGATGGTGGGAAGAGGATGGTTATGGTTAGAATAACTGGAACTCTAAGTCCAGTGAAAAATGACAGTGTGCAAGATTATGAAGAAATTAAAGAGGTGACAAAAATAGTAAGATACTGGATATATTTTGAAGGGTAAGCCAAGAGAAATCTTGAGGATGTTTATGGAATAAAGGTTATAATGAAGAAGAAAAGCCAAACCATAAATAAGCTACCACAAATATTTAAAAGTTAGCATATCTTTAAATAGCTGATTCTTTAATGATCAAATGACAAATTTCATGAAACTTTTTCCATGCTGCAAATAAGACCATGAGAATGTCACTGAATGTAATCTTACTTGCATTTTATAATGATATAAAATCTTCTATAGTGGTAGCTTTGAAACGACTCCAAACACAAAGAAAAATATGTGAAATATACTAATTAATCAACATTTCATTCTATGTACTATAACACTATGTACTATAATTTTTCTCTACTACTGAAAAATTTTATGGCAAACACCAAAGCTACTCAAGATAAAAGCACTTCCTTTTTTTTTTTTTTAATGTTTATTTACTTCTGAGAGAGAGAAAAAGCGCACAAGCAGGGAGGGACAGAGAGAGAGAGAGAGAGAGAGAGAGAGAGAGAGAGAGAGAGAGAGAGAGATGGAGAATCTGAAGCAGGCTCTAGGCTCTGAGTGGTCAGCACAGAGCCTGATGCGGGGCTTGAACTCACAAACTGCAAGATAGTGACCTGAAACGAAGTCTGACGTCCAACTGACTGAGCCACCCAGGAGCCCCCAGATAAAAGCACTTCTTTTTATTTTATTTACTTACTTATTTTAACGTTTATTTATTTTTCAGAGAAAGAGATAGAGCGTGAGTGGAAGAGGGGCAAAGAGAGAGAGAGAGGGAGAAACAGAATCTGAAGCAGGCTCCAGGCTCTGTCTGAGCTGTCAGCATAGTGTCTGGCAGCGGGCAGGGGGGGCTCAAACTCACAAGCAGTGAGATCACGACCTAAGACGAAGTCAGATGCTTAACCGACTGAGCCACCCAGCCACCCAAGATAAAAGTGCTTCTTAAACATCTGTGGTGGGAGCTTAATAAAGGAAAAGTGGTAATGAAACTAAAATACCAAAAGATATCAGAAAAATAATCACATCAATAACCAAATATTAATAAAACATATTGTTTATGGAGTACAACTCTGCAATCCAAAAGAATGAAATCTTGCCATCCGCAACTACATGGATGGAACTAGAGGGTATTATGCTAAGCAAAATTAGAGGGAAACAAATATATGACCTCACTCATATGAGGACTTTAAGATACAAAACATGAACATAAGGGAGGCAAAAATAATATAAAAACAGGGAGGGGGACAAAACATAAGAGACTCCTACATACAGGGTTGCTGGAGGGGTTGTGTGTGTGGGGGGGGATGGGCTAAATGGGTAAGAGGCATTAAGGAATCTACTGCTGAAATCATTGTTGCATCATGTGCTAACAAACTTGGATGTAAATTATAAAAAATAAATAAATTATAGGATAGAAAAAATAAAGTTTTATTATTAAAATTTTTTTTCACATAAATATACAAATACCTATGATTTGCAAAAATAAAAGGGCAATTCCAAGGCTAAAACTAGAGTCATTCAAGTAAACAGCATTCATCGGTTAATCACAGGGACAGGCTGAATAAACTACAATGATTACGTCACAATGGAGTACTACACCTAAATAGAACAATGAGAAATACCTCTATCCCCCACTATATAGTCATCTCCAGACCAGACTATTAAGTGAAAAAAGCAAGTGAAGAAATATGTGTATGGTATTCTATCATTTAGCTACAAGAGGGAATATTTTATTTTTTATTTATTTATTTATTTTTTTTTCCAACGTTTATTTATTTTTGGGACAGAGAGAGACAGAGCATGAACGGAGGAGGGGCAGAGAGAGAGGGAGACACAGAATCGGAAACAGGCTCCAGGCTCTGAGCCATCAGCCCAGAGCCCGACGTGGGGCTCGAACTCCCGGAACGCGAGATCGTGACCTGGCTGAAGTCGGACGCTGAACCGACTGCGCCACCCAGGCGCCCCAAGAGGGAATATTTTAAATGATGCTTACATTAAAAAACAAACTGGGATAAAATATAAAATTTGAAAAATAGTGTAGAAGGAAATAGGATGGTAGAGCAGGAACTGCCATTAGAACATGGTATTTTATGTAAATTATAAAACAAACTGAAGTTTAAAAAGCAAACTCCAAACAATAAATAAAGTTAAACAATCAACCTAATAGGTATATCTAGTTGGTAGCATAACCACAAAGAAAAGAACTATTTCAAGTGACTTCAATACATAGTAATTTGATGGTATATTTGAAGCGAGATACCTTAAGTATAAAAGAAATGACCTCCTAACCTCTGCCAAAAAACAAACAAAACACAAAACTTCAAACTGCTTCTGGTAATCCTATTGTTGTTGTTAGTGGTATTATTGTTACAAGTAGTCTAATGTATGTGTAATATATAATAATGAAGCAAATTAGTAATTGCGTGTTATTTTAATCTTACAGTTCCTGGCAACAGAAGTATAGGGAGAAAGGAAATACTGATACAAGATAGAAGAGGTTAAAGGGAAACACCTTGGTACCAAATCTGAATCTGAAGCAATGACCAAGTCAGTAGCAATGAGTACTTCTAGCACCCATTACAAGAACAGGGCTCTTTGGGGAAA
The DNA here is from genome assembly GCF_022837055.1 of Prionailurus viverrinus. Taxonomy (NCBI): domain Eukaryota; kingdom Metazoa; phylum Chordata; class Mammalia; order Carnivora; family Felidae; genus Prionailurus; species Prionailurus viverrinus. The sequence goes on from NC_062567.1 coordinate 100,362,737, forward strand.
TGGCAATTCCAGACCCAGGGCAGAGGGAAAAAATGAGTCTGGAGCACCTTGTAACACTAGAGAGCAAGAAAGGTTGAAAGATCATTTTCTTTGGTCATATCCCAAGGTCTTAGAAGCCAAGAGGAAGAGATTCTTGATGACCAAAGATACATAATTTACTAATCAATAAGGATGGTAACATCAATGTATTAACCACATTAAGTATATTTCAGTGTCCTCATGTGGTCTTTTCTGTGTGCATGCACCAGATGTCTCTATTTTTTGCATCCAAATTTCCCCTTCTTTTAAGGAAATCGGTAAGACTGAATTGCCCCCTTCCCCCAAGTGCCTCATTTTAACTTAATTATCTGTTTAAAGGCTGCATCTATACAGTCACATTCCAAGGTTCTGGGGGTGTTAGGTAGGGCTTCAACAGCTGAATTAGGTACAGATACAATTCAGCATACCAAAGGAAAAGAATGATGTTAATGCATACATTTCAAAACCGACTCATCAGTATTCAGTAAAACAATACATATGCTGAGCATTAACATAAAAGTCCCCAAACTCACCACCTTTATTGTTCCTCTAATCCACTCTGGAGAAGGGGCATTATTAGACAATCTCTATTTTTGGTTTTCCCTAAGAATTCTACCTTATTCAAAGCAGGGAGAGGTTGAGAATAATTATTTTGGTGAAAAGGTAAGACAATTGAGCCAGAATACAAAGAGCTATCATTCATCTATTCACTTGGCTCCTGCTAGGCTACAAACCAGATGTTAAATTGTTAAATGTCTAGAAACTAAACTGTAATCTCATATTCTTTGTGTACTATCTCCAACAGAGGTCGAAATTATTTATTTATTATCTATTTATTTATTTATACACTTTATTTTTAAGGTAATCTCCACACTCAACATGTGGCTTGAACTCGTAACTCTGAGATCAAGTCGCATGCTCCACCGACTGAGCCAGCCAGGAGCCCCCAGGGTCAAAAATTTAGAACTCACTGTATCCAAATCATACTTAAGGCATCAGAGTAAACTATGTGTGCTTCATTGTTTGTTTCATCTCTCATTTCAATAGGGATGAATTAGAACTATTCTGTGCATAAAGCAGTTCCTAAAGAAGCATGTAAACATCTGATACATTGCAGAGATGCCAGGAATTATCAGAAAAGTTTCTGGAAGAAATGACATACGACTGCATCTTGAGAGTTTGGCAGGAGCTGGTAAAGTAAAGAAATAAAGCAAATGAACCACTATAAGCAAAGACTCATTAACATGAACCAGCAGTGAATGTTGGGAAATTAAAAGTAGTCCAGTATTAAGAGAGTGAAAAATATCGAAAGCATTATGAGAAATAAGAGGTAGGAAGAAGCCAGATCCTATTTTATAAATAGTATTAATCGTTGAGGCTAAGTAGCTTGGCCAAGGGCACATAGCTTGCAAAAAACAAAATCAGGATTTACAACAAATTTAACTTCAAATATTTCATTTGGCAGAGTGACCCAAATTTCCTAGGTCTTTCCTAGCTTATAACTGTTATCTCTACATCATTATTAATAGGGCCTTCTTTTACTCTATAAATACTCTGACTTGGGGGTATCTTTACCCTAGCTCTTAAGCCACCATGCTATTTTTTTCTAGACCAAAGAAAAATAGGTTTTCATTAACTTCTCATATTAGTGAGATTAACTGGTAAAAAAGATAATGCTGATAAAAATAATCATGTATTTGGAAGGGCTATGGACTATCATCACCTTAACGAATAACCCAGTCAATATTTATCAGAGTTAAATTGTCTTTTATAAACATTCTTATTATTTAATAAAAGAAGGCAGAAAGAGCAAAAAAGAAAAAGTCACAATTCTTCTAATTTTGTTCAAAGACAGTATGCATTCAGATACTCTAGTTATACCACAGCCATAAATTCAAACTGCCTAAAGAAAGGTAGATCACCACAACTCTACTCAATCTTGGCTAAACCAGGTCATTTCTGTTTGTATTAAGTCCTATGAAGCACTTGTTCCATAGCCTACCTTCTAAAAAATGAGAAGCTGTGGTTTTTCTACTGCAAATATTAACACCTGCAGCAGACTTCTTACTCCCCCCATACTTATTTACTGACATGCAAAACACTGAATATGCCAAGTACTTGCTTTTCCCAGGGTAGACATGGGCAAGTGACAAGACCAGACCAACACAAATCCCTAAAGCGGAAATCTGATGCAGTCAGAGGACTCTCTTGGATAAGTTCCCCTCTTTGACATACACAAAATATGGAGAAGATACTTTTCACACTCTACCCACTTTTTATTTTGCCCTCTGATGTGCATATGTAATAATACAACTGAGGAGTTGTGGCAATCATCCTGTCACCAGGAGGGGGACAAGGCTAAGAATAAAGTTCATATTTGGTGAAGACAGAAGAAAAAAACCTGAGAGATGTCCTTGGAGGTCTCACCAAGCAGTTTAATTAACTTGAATTCTCTTCCTCTAAACTGCATCATATACTGTAGCACAAGGATGCTTACTTTTTTTTTTAATGTTTATTTTTGAGTGAGAAGGAGAGCATGAATGGAGGGGCAGAGAAAGAGAAACACAGAATCTGAAGCAGGCTCTAGACTCTGAGCTGTCAGCACAGAACCCCACGCAGGGCTCAAACCCACAAACAGCAAGATCATGACAACCTGAGCCGAAGTAGATGCTTCACCACCTGAGCCATCTAGGCGCCCCAAGGACTCTTACTCTTTAGGTCATTTTAAATTTGATACTGTTTAATTGCAGCTAAAATCATCCCAACCAACACAATGGTTTATCAATCAAGTGGAAGAAATTATTCAGGGTGATTATTATTGTCTTTTCAAACTCAGAAGCATGAATTACAAAAAAAGAAACACAAAGATTAAACATCTTAAGAGAAAAAAGTTGGGTTTTCATTTCCCCAGAGACAGTGTAACGGTCAAAAGTTAATACACATTGAGTATTTCCAATGTGCCAATTCTTTGTTTGATGGATTACTCAGTTAACCCTGACAACAATCCTAAGCAATATTATTCCTTTTTGAAAGAGGAAAAAAACCAGAAGCATATAAAAGTTAAGCAACTTGCCCAAGGTCACACCCCGAGAATGGCTAAGGAAACATTCAAAATTCACATCATTTGACTCCAGAACTTGAGTACAAATATTTACAGACAGCTTAAGATAAATGCACATTAGCTATTTTTTCTATGAAGAAGAGATCCAAGTCCTCTGTTGAGCATGAAAAAAACAGACAGGAATTAAGGAACTTGAGAACCATGATTATAATTATGAACGAACATTACTGTTTTTGCAATGACAAAAGACTTCTTCATTTTGCACATAAAGAAATTAAGGCCCAGAAAGGAAAAGATGAAAATAAAGTGTAATCAGTGTAATAACGCAGTAATAGAACTCAAGTAACTCAGATTTTCTGATTCCTAGGCCAGAGTACTTCTCATTTACCAACCAATGTCTCCCCTTTAAAATGATGTATCCTATCTCCAATACACATGGGGAGAAAAATGAAATAAAGGTATAACAATATTTAAGGCTTACTAAAAGAGATTCACAAAATAGAACTCCCATATTTGATATTATCAGTTGGTAAGTTTTGATGTGAGCAGATAGACAATAAAACCTGTTTATGGTATTGGACACACAGTAACACAAAAATGAAATAGTTCAGTGAAAAAATTATTTTGTCAGGATAACTATACTTCCTTGTTAACTGTTTGAAGAATCAGATTTTCTTGGAAAGTACCTGCCCATTAAAGGTAGGTAAGAATGATGACCGTTTCTCATTGAATTTTCTAAAAAACGTATTTTTAGAAAACAATCTTAATAGCAACGAAGTATAAATGTTTTGACTAATTGGAGAACTCTGTATCATATTCTCCTTATACCAAAGTAACTTAACTGAGAATTATTGTTAATTTCTCCTAACAAGTCAGATTACACAGGGATAGGCTAGATTGCTAAATTTAACTTTGAATCATTTGACAATGCTCTACATGTACTCAAAATAAAAGGATATGGGAATGGAGAAGTGTACCATTACTCATATCAATACAAAGTACCAAAAGCCAAAGAGGGTGGGAAGACAGGAAGATAAACTCCCAATGAGAGACTCAATATATGAATTCCCAAGAACTGCTTATTCTTCTTCCTGGGAAGAATAGTTTTCATGAATTAAGGTAATATAAGAGCTCACTCATTTATCAGTAACACCAATTTCTATAAAATCTCAGGTCTCTGAAATAGTGTTTGGATATTTCGATAAAAGTAAACACAGAACTGGCTTACTCTGCAATATCAAGATATCCACAAGAAGCAGCTGCATGTAGTGGTATCCAGCCTTCATTATCAGGTTGATTAATATTTGCTCCATTTTCAACCAGAAACTTCACCATATCAACATTGTCATCAATGCAAGCCTAAAAACAAAACAGAAAGCACAATCAGAAAAAATATGAAGCAATGCTCCTAATAATACATCCATAGAACAAAATCCCTACTTTGCAACTTTTATAACATAAATATTCTGTCAGTTTGCTGCTATTTTGATTGTATTGCCATCAAACAGGTCAATGGTACTAATGTGACTAGACAGTGCCAATCTCACGATAAAAATAAGTACATATTAAAATGATAACAATCAAAACATTATATAAGTACCAATAATAAAGCACTGGCTTTATAGCACTGGCTCCCAAAATGCAATCTGTCGAGGGGGGGGAGGGATCCTTTCAGGAAATCGACAATGCCAAAACTACTCTTAAAATAATACTAAGATGGTATTTCGCCTTTTCATTGCGTTGACACTTGCACTTGACAGTGCATAAAGCAACAGTGGCAAAACTTGCTTGTGCTTTAGCACAAATCAAGACAGTGGCCAAAAAAACTATACTAACAAGTCACTGTATTCGCCACTATGCACTCATTGTTTTTTCTTTAAGCTATTTTTTGGGGAGCTTGAGTAGCTCAGCGGTTAAGTCTCCAACTCTTGGTTTCAGCTCAGGTCATGACCTCATAGTCTGTGAGATCAAGCCCCACATCAAAATCTGTGCTGACAGCAAATTCGCAGATTCTTGGGATTCTCTCTTTCTGTCCCACCCCCAAAATGAATAAACTTTTAAAAAGCTATTTTTTACTTATGAATGTCCTTAAAGTAGTATAAAATATAAATCTTATTAAATCTTGACCCCTGAATACACATCTTTTTAGTACTCTTTGGAACAAAATATGAAGCATGCAAAAAAACACTTCTTTCAAGTATAATGACTGCCCTGAGGAAAGGTACTTGTGCAACTAAGATGCAAGTTGAACTAGCCACTTTTTCCATGGAATACAATTTTTACTTAAACGAGAAACTATACTTAGTCTAACTTGGATTTCTGTCATACTTTTTCTTAAAAATGAACAAAATCTGTCAAGAAAAACAACAGTATTTGTTGTCCATGATAAATTGAACCCTTTAGGAGCAAATGAACCAGTTATTTTAACTTTAAAATGTTATTTATATAACACAGGTACAGTACTGCTATTTTAAAACGAATTAATAAAATACTTAAAATCCTCAGTGTTAACCTCTAGTATCACCAAATAGTAATATATTCACACTACGGAAACAAAAGTTCTTTGGGGTCTTTCAAGAACTAAAATTTGTTTTAAACATTTATTTATTTTTGGCAGAGAAAGACAGGACACCGGTGGTGGAGGGGCAGAGAGAGAGAGGGAGACACAGAATCTGAAGCAGGCTCCACACGCTGAGCTGCCAGCACAGAGCCCTACATGGAGCTCAGACTCATGAATCGCGAGATCATGACCTGAGCTGAAGTTGGATGCTTAACCGAATGAGCCACCCAGGCACCCCTCCAAAAAATTTAAGAGTATAAAGTGGTCTTGAGACGAAGTTTGAGAACTTACAGTAAGAAAGAAGGAACTTTTATCAATGTTTACTTTGTGCCAGTAAGTACAACAAGTACTTTATTTTACTGATGTATATACATTATCTTCACAAAAACCCTCGTGAGAAACAAGAATTTTGCTTTATCTGCAGCACCTTAATATGGTTCTTGGCATGCGGTAGGGGCTTAACAGATGAATGATGAGAAAGCTAAGATTCAGAGATTAGGTAGCTTGAATAAGCCAGACAGGTATGAGATGACAGAGCTGGCACTCTTAACAGTTGTTTAGATTCTAAAAAATATAATCTTTTTCCACACTTAACACTGCTTTCCACAGATATTCATAGTTTATCAACATATTTCTTGCCTATCTGTAATCTCAGCAACAGGATAAGTTCTAGGCACTTACACAGCGTGATGTATGAATGAAACTAGTTTTTCTTTGCCCACCATAGAAGCGAAAGAAAACACTTTTATTTATTTTTTAAAGTTTATTTATTTTGAGAGAGAGAGAGAGAGAACAAGCAGGGAGGGGACAGAGAGAGGGGGACAGAGGATATGAAGTGGGCTCTGCACTGACAGCACAGAGTCCCATGCGGGGCTCAAACTCACAAACCATGAGATTGTGACCTGAGCCAAAGTCAGATGCTTAACTGACTGAGCCACCCACGTGCCCCCAAAAAACACTCCTAAATAGCACTTTCTTAGGGGAAAAAATGACAGAGTTGGTGTCAAGAAAAGCAATACGGACAAAGTACAAAGTAGGAAAAGCACTGACAGGGAATCATAGCTTTTGGTTCTAGGCTCTAGCTTTGGCAATGCCACAAATTTTATAGTGTTAGACAAGTATTTTAATCTTTTCAGGCTCTAGTATCTTTATTTATCAAGTGGACAGAAGAAGCTGGTAGGTTATATATCTCTAAAATTCCCTAACATGTTTATTTTTTTAAAAAATGTTTATTAACTTATTTTGAGAGAGAGAGAGAATGTGTGCAAGCAGGGGAGGGACAGAGAGAGAGAATCCCAAACAGGCAGAATGCTGTCAGCACAAAGCCCAATGCAGGGCTCAATCCCACGAACTATGAGCTGTGAAGATCATAACCTGAGCCAAAATCAAGAGTTGGAGGCTTAACCAACTGAGCCACCCAGGCACCCAAGATTATATGTATCTGATTCTTCCCCTTGGAACAAGTTAAAAGGATTCTGATGGCAAGATTTCATAGTGCCCAGAATAGTACCTTACACATAGCAGATATTAAATGAATATACATAAGTAACATTCATATGGACTTCAAGTATATACTGCTTGGGGAAAAATCTGTTTTTCAAGAAGCAGGGGTTTAAAGAAAGGGTTGGAGAGATTTGAGAACCACAGCTATCTAGTAACAAAACAAGAAACATCCATATTCTATTTATTATATTAGAAAGTAGTCTATAAAACATTATTTGAGATAGCTAATGACCCACGGTGGCTTGAATTAATATTAGATCTATTTGAATGCTTAATCATTAAATTTCCTTGAGACAAGACATTGATTTTTTGTTTTTAATGTTTACTTGTTTTGAGGGAGAGAAAGGGTGGGAAGGGAGGAGCAGAGACAGAGGAGAGAGAGAATCCCAAGCAGGCTTTGTACTATCAGTGTGAGCCCAAGGCAGGTCTTAATCCCACAAACAGTGAGATCATGACCTGAGCCAAAATCAAGAGTTGGAAGTTTAACCAACTGAGCCATCTAGGCGCCCCAAGAAAAGATACTGATTTAATTCTATCACCCTTTTCATTCCACCTGCTTTAATTTTTCCAGACTCCAAAACAGTATTCTTTTATCATCGATTGAAAAATATAAAACTCTTATTTGATAAATACATCTAATACAAATCTGATTATTTATTTTAAAAGAGAGACAGAGAGAGAACGTGAAAGCATGTGAGTTGGGAAGGGGCGGGGCAGAGAGAGAGAGAGAGAGAGAGAGAGAGAGAGAGAGAGAATTCCAAGCAGTCTCCTTGCTGTTGGCACAGAGCCAATGTGAGGCTTGAACCCATGAAGCCGTAGGATCATGACCTGAGCCGAAACCAAGAGTGGGACACTTAACTGACTGAACCACCCAGGCACCCCACAATCTGTTAAATTTTTAAAACAGGACACAAAAACAGTTTACCTAATATGATTACAATTTTACTAAGAAATATGTACAAAAAAGACTAGAATATACACTGAAGGTTAACAGTCATCACTGGCTGTGAGACTAAGACCAATTTTTATTTTCTTCGTTAAATTTTTCCTTTTTTCCAAAATGTTTACACTGAATAGGCAGTATTTACATAAGAAAATTTAAGACTTCTTTTTTTTGTTTTAAGATTTTATTTTTGGGGTGCCTGAGTGGCTCAGTAGGTCGAGCATCTAACTCCTGATTTCAGCTCAGGTCATGATCCCAGGGTTGTGGGATTGAGCCCTGCACTGGGCTCCACACTGAGCAGGGAGCCTGCTTAAGATTCTCCCTCTCTTTCTCTCCTCCTCTGTCTCTCTCCCCTGTTCGTGTGCATGCTCGCTCTCTCTAAAATAAAAAATTTTTAAAAGATTTTATTTTTGAGTAACCCCTACACCCCACATGGGGCTCCAACTTGACCCAGAGATCAGGAGTCACATGCTCCACTGACTAAGCCAGTCAGCCTGTGCCCCAAGACTTGATTCTTAAGAGAAAAATGCTAAATCTACTGTATTATAATATGGAGAAACAACCAAACCGTTGGTTAAAGTGTAAAATTCATACAACTTCAAAAAACCATTTGACAATATCTACTCTAGCATAAAAATACAAAAGAATTGATAAATAAATAAACGGAGTGGAGTGTATGTGTGTTAGGAGATTCTATTCATAGGATCCTATACATCAATGAGAAAAGAACATCAAACTAAAAGAACCACTGCTACCTTCAACAACACAGATGATCTTCACAGACATAGATGAGTGAAAAAAGGTAGACAGAAAGGATACATACTTTAGGTTTCTAGGCAAAACTAATCTCTGATGTTGAAGTTCAGAATAATGATCAAATTTGTGGAGAAATAAGAGGAGCATGGGGGTGCTTTCTGGAGGACTGGAAATGTTCCTTATCTTTCTGATTTTTACTTAGGCATATTCATATGCAAAAATTCACTGAATTGCACACTTAAAAGCCATGTATTTTACTGCAAATTATATCTCAGGTTAAAAAAATTAACAGACTACTATTTTTTGAAAGCCTACTCTATGTATTACCTCCAATATAAGACACTTTACTTATCTTTCTCTAAATTGTACATGCTAAAATAGGTCTTCCTTTATTTTCTATCCCCTGGTCCCTGAAACTCCACAATCAAATGGAATCTCTCTTTTAACTGATAACCTTTAAATAGGATGAACACCCTCACCCCAGAATTCTCACATACTCTCTTTTGGGCTAAATATCCCCAATTCCTTTAGCTACTCTTCTTATCATGTATACTAAAAAGCATATATGCCAAAGTCCTAGAAATATAGGGAAGCCGGAAGGATCACACTGCAATATAGCAGGCTTGCCCATAAATATCAATGATCATATTAGAGCATAACAGCAGTAGATAGTGAAGTACTACAATATCATTGGGACATAAAGATAACTTCTCAGGACTAAGATGGTCCATATAGGTCTCATTAAGAAGTATATGTCTGGGGCACCTGGGTGGCTCAGTAGGGTTGAGCATCCGACTTCAGTTCAGGTCCTGATCTCGCGGTTTGTGAGTTCGAGCCCCGTGTCGGACTCTGTGCTGATGGCTCGGAGCCTGGAGCCTGCTTCAGATTCTGTGTCTCCTTCTCTCTCTGCCCCTCCCCCACTTGTGCTCTGTCTTTTTCTATCAAAAATAAAAATTAAAAATTAAAAAAAAAAAAAGAAGTATATGTCTGAGGGGCACCTAGCTGGCTCAGTAGGTACAGCATGTGCCTCTAGATCTAGGGTCAGGAATTTGCGTCCCACATTGTAGATACAGTTAACTTAAAAAAAAAAAAAAAAAAGGTATATGTTTGGGCAACGTTTTGAAGATTATATATAAGTTGTTCAACTAGCAACTCAACGAGAAGAAACTTCCCTGTACAAATGCACTGTGATTTTCAAAATGCATAGAATAAACTAAGTAAATCATCCAGAGGTATACACAGAGTATTAAGTTATAAAACAGGATAAAGCTATGTGCTAAAAGGTCTTTTCCAGGTAAGATCTGAACATAATGCAGAGGTGACAGGATTTGATGCTAGAGATGGTTTTCATTCCACTTTCTACTCCCACACATAAAGGGAAGAGTACAACACATCCCATCAGTAATAATGGCTCAATTCAGCAGTACAGAGAAAAGCAGGAGAAAACATTTTATAATTTTAAGTAGATAATGTTTGAAAAGAGTTATTAAGAGTTTTTAAGCAGAGGAGTGACATGATCAGAACAGTATTTTAGGAAGATTGGAAGCAATATGAAAAAAGAAGGGCCTGAACTGAGTCTTACCAGTTATACAGACTGATCTATAATGAGAAACTTAAGAGAAAATATGCAAGGTTTATTTGGGTGAGGGACAGGGAGAAGGCATTCACGAAAATAAATACTACAGGTTCAAGAAGCAGGTTGAGGAAAGAAAATGATTTCATAGCTTTGGATATGTTGAATTTATAGGTGTCTATATACCTATCTAACCATGCATATCTAGTGGCCAGTGGTCAACTGGATATGCAGACCTAGAGCTTTGAAAATAAAATGTGAGATGAAAACATCAATTTGGGAATTATCTGCATTAAGATAATAATACAATGGGGCTTGAAATCACTCAGGGAGAGGATGCAGAGAAGTGATTATGAAAACAGTAAGAGAAATGTTAATATTAAATTATTCGTATATTTTACTTGGAACACAAAAGTATTTTATTCAGTAAGTTAAAGAGAAAGTTCTCAAGAAGATTACCACTAGTACCAGCAGATGAATACACAACTAAATGATTATATTAAGAGGAACGTGATATAGTTACAGGGCTGTGCACTACTTATTATGGGAGCTCAGAAAAGGAGAACTAAGAAGGAATAGTGATAGTCTGGGAATATCTCCTGGAGGAGGCTCTATCCCAGAGCTTAACATATGAACAAGTGACAAGTGGTGTATGAAGATGCCAAATCACATATAGTGAGGATGAAGGTATGCAGGATCTAGAATAAAGTTTATTTTCCATCTTATGAGTAAACCTTTGATATTGAAGAGAAAAGATTTTCAAGACAAATGGTTAATTTTTAAAGCTTCTCTATTTTAAGAAGGCAACCCCGCTCCGCCAGCTCTTTGAAAAAATTAACCTACGGGTATAGGTGATTCCTGAAAATGAAACGTTGCTGATTCTGATTTAAAATATTTAAGTCAGTATAATGTAAGAAACACCAATAAACATACTAAAGCAGTTAATGTTAAATCTGCTTTTTCCTTTGTTTATAATTTACTAAGTTTCTGAAACGTTTTAATATTAATTAAATGCTAAAAACACTGTCACAAAATATACATTACATATGAATCTCAAGTTTGCGGTACAAGTTGTTCAAAGTGTTCTCCTGAACATTTATAAAGCATACACAAGAAACCGGTGAAGTACACCCATAAAAATACTGTCGCTAAGAGAATCAAAAGCTAACACATGTAGCACATTAAGAGACACATGACTTGCTGACTTTAAATATCTGACTAAAATGTAGTCAGTTTATTAATAAGCCATATATATGGAAAGAAACAGAATGACTCAAATATACCTCCAAAATATTATCGAACATAGCTTATCTTAAGTTTTTGGTGAATACATATTCAGAGTAATTGCCAATAATAAATGGCTGTGTGAAGACACTTTAGTCATTTAGTCCAGGTTCAGGCAGCTTTGCCAACTTGAGCTGTAAACTAATTCAACAAACTAGTTCAAGTACATAAAACATCTGTTTTATCTCAGCAAGTTAGCTCAAGAACAACCTTTGTTTCCCACGTTTTAAGAAAAAAGTTGAAAAGCCTAACAACAAAGAGATGAATAAAGGAACTACACAATGTTGGCTGAAGGTAGACAAAATCCATAGCTTAAAGACAGATTTTGGGTGGGGCATGTATAGCTTGAAAAATCATTAAATTTCATTCCTAGAAAAATAAAAAATATGTTTATCAACTATGTAATTCAACTGAGTAAAATCACAATTATGAAATTAGAAGCATTTGAAACAAATTCTAATACTATAATATTCCTTTTCACGAAAGTGCTTTTCTTTAAAGTATGTACTCTACAGCCAGGTTGTGCAGGATTAACCCAGTTCTGCCACTTATTAGCCAGGTGTTGCTGGATAAATTACTTAACGTCCTGTGTGCCACAGTTTACTCTGGAAAACGAGGATAGTAATAGTACCCACCTCAAAAGTTTACTATGATAGGTATATGAATTAATATAGAAAGCACTCAGAGTAGTGCTTTTATGTTTGCAGATACATAATCCACATGCTAAATCACCCCCATTTAAAATTTTTTTTTAGGGGCGCCTGGGTGGCGCAGTCGGTTAAGCGTCCGACTTCAGCCAGGTCACGATCTCGCGGTCCGTGAGTTCGAGCCCCGCGTCAGGCTCTGGGCTGATGGCTCAGAGCCTGGAGCCTGTTTCCGATTCTGTGTCTCCCTCTCTCTCTGCCCCTCCCCCGCTCATGCTCTGTCTCTCTCTGTCCCCAAAATAAATAAACTTTGAAAAATAACTCTTAAAAAAAAAAATAAAATTTTTTTTAATATTCTTATCTATAATTTACTTTTTCATCCCTCTGTAAATTATAAAACAAGGTTAAATGGTGGAGACTTGTCAAATATTCCTTTTAGTACCAGTTTGGTAAAAGTCCCAGCCACAATTATTTCTAAGATGACGATTAAATTATAAAGATATACAAAGGATATCTTGGGATTTCAGGCTTCTTTCAAACTTTCATATGTGAAAATTTTTTTTATTAATTTCTTCTAATGTTTATTTTTGAGAGAGAGAGAGAGAGAGAGAGAGAGAGGGAGGGAGGGAGGGAGGGAGGGAGAGGGAGAGGGAGAATATGAGCAGGGGAGGGGGAGAGAATGAGACACACACAGAATCTGAAGCAGGCTCGAACTCACAAACCATGAGATCATGACCTGAGCCAAAGTCAGCCACTTAACCAATTGAGCCACCCAGGCGCCCCTATAAATTTTATAAGTTCATTCATACAAATTATATACAACTCAGAGAAAAGAGAAAAGATTTAGTTGTATAAATGTCATTAGAGAACTTAAGTGAAAATGTAATTATAGTCAATTAGTTGAAACATTTACAATTTGTGCCTAGTCATTAGTAATACAGTTAACAAATGAATTTGAATATGGAAGTTCTCTAAATCAACTTTCATTTCCTTGACACAATTCTTTATGACTCTTACTAAGGAAGACTTGATTCTGTGCAACTGCTGGGAACAGAAATTTGTAGATATACTAGAAAATAGTCCATGCCCTAAGCATTCAGTGACACAGATGTCAGGTGAGAATGCTTAAAGAACTGAACTGGAGATAATCCAATCAAGTTTGTGTTTATTTTAAAAGAAAACTGAATTTGGACTATCAAAGGATGAATTACAGACGTGGTTTAAACAAGAAAAACAATGAGGGCGCCTGAGTGGCTCAGTCAATTAAGCGTCTGACTTCAGCTCAGGTCATGATCTCACGGTTCATGGTTCATGAATTCAAGACCCACGTTGGGCTCGTGCTAACAGCTCAGAGCCTGGAGCCAGCTTCAGATTCTTTGCCTCCCTCTCTCTGCCCCTCCTCCACTAGCTCTCGGTCTGTCTCTCAAAAATAAACAAACATTAAAAAAAAAAAAAAAAAAGAAAAAAACAATGAAGAACTCTATGCAGTACTCCATTACTGAATAATAAAAAAATAAATACCTTGGTCTTGCATTAAGACTGGCAAATAAACGAGCATGTATAATCCTAGGAGGTCAATTGTATTTAGTTTTGAAAACAAATAAGTTTAGCACTGCATTTAAGTTTCAAATATTTTTGCCCTTTCTACTCTTATCATACAAGCAGGTAGGAAATCTAGATGTAAAAATAAAAACTTATCCTATGTCATAATAAGTCATATACTCAAATGATAAAATGATTGGGATAATAAATTTAAAACACAGATTGTACACAATGCTGGACCATGGGAAATTCTTCATTTGGATTAAGTAAAGTTGAGGTTTATGTACATACAGTATTCTAGAGAGAATAAAGGAAGCAAATACTTGATGAAGAGAAGATCCAATATATATTTGTGGATTGAATAAATTAGACATGGCAAACAGACTATTCAAAAAATCTGAAAAAAACTTCTTTGAGACTAAAAAAAAAGTTTTCAGGAGAAAAGTAATCTAAGTATTGCTTCAACATTCATACTTCAACAAGTACTACATATTTGAAAGACAACACTAAAAATTGGGAAATATAAATATTCAAAGACTGAAATATATCCTTTATCTACTTTATTACACAGCTCTGGATATTTCCTTTACTGATAAAGATCTATAAAGTAGTAAGTGAAACCTAGATCTTCAGAGGCTCACATTTTTATTTGGGGACTCAGTAAGGGAAGAGCATTTCTTCTAAAGTTTAGAATCCTTAGGGATCTAAAAAGAATTGAGCTTCAGGATCATTCTCTCACTAATAATTTTTATTGATTATTCTGGTGAATGCAAGGAACAGCACTAAAGAGTATATTCTCTCTGGGGCGCCTGGGTGGCTCAGTTGGTTGGGCGGCCGACTTCAGCTCAGGTCACGATCTCGCGGTCGGTGAGTTCGAGCCCCGCGTCGGGCTCTGGGCTGATGGCTCAGGGCCTGGAGCCTGCTTCCAATTCTGTGTCTCCCTCTCTCTCTGCCCCTTCCCGTTCATGCTCTGTCTCTCTCTGTCTCAAAAATAAATACAACGTTAAAAAAAAAATTAAAATGACAAAATCTAAAAAAAAAAAAAAAAAAAAAAAGAGTATATTCTCTTTGTCTCCTTTAAGCACAGTGCCTGGCATATAGGAAATATGAATCAAAACAAAGTGCTAACTTCTTAACACGTAGACATTTATGGCGTAGGGTGTGTATGTGTACATAAAAGTATACTAAGTACTGTGTGAGGCTTGCTGTTTTTATTGTTTCATGTGTTCAAGTCTTTTCTACGAATTAGATGACAATCCCTTAAGAATAGAAAATACCGTATACACTTCACAATACCTAACAGGGCTACTCAATAAATTTTTGTTAATGAGCAACGTAATGATCTTGTACTGTTCTCAGGATGCTTATAATCTAATTAGGAAAACAAGATAAGCAGATAAGGCAGAAAAATAACAAGCAATTTTCAAAGAAATATAGCATTAATCAAGAAAAAGAAAACTCAGAATGGGAGTAGAGATGAGTTGAAAAATTTTTGGAGAAAATAAATCTTTTGTCAGGTTTCATTACTGTCTGAGCTCTAGAAATAGAAAGTAGCCACAGGTTGCTGTTTTCCTTGTTACATTCTTTTATCAGAAGTGATCACACAACTGATCCAGAGGGGTTTAATCAATGTATATATTAACAAGAAAATAATTTAGTTTCATGAGAAGAAATAACATCTACTTACTATTTCTATTAAATTAAAAAAAAAAACTAGGTTACAAAAATATGTAGAATAGGATACCATTCTTGCCATTGATATGCCTAATTAAAAGTCTGGAAGAATATATGGCAAAATGTTAATTAACAGAAGTCAAAGTCATTGAGTTATTTTCCAAAAACATCTCTACAGTGAGGACATAAAATCCGTATGGCTTTCCAAAACGAAACATTTTACGCAGTTGTTAGCTGTTTCTTGACGAATTCCTTGAGTATCCAAGCAAAGTATGTGGCTGATAAAGAGCAGATTCTTCATTAACTCAAAAGTATTAATATATTGAGTGTCCACCTCAGCCAGACACTATGCTAGATGCTAGAAATGCCCTGGTAAAGGACACAGACCAGATTTCTGTAACACAGAGCTTAGACAGAGCCCAGCAGGCAAGACAGGTAACTAAACAAATAGCAAAAAGAGGTATGATAAATGCTATAAAATTTGAGTACTTCAACTGAATTTGGAAGAAAGAGAGAAGAAATCAGAATCTGAGAGTGGTGCCCAGGAATTTCCATTTTAAAGAAATTCCCCATCCAATTTGTAAAAACAGACTAGATTGAGAACCTCTGATATCCATGGTAACTGAAACTAGACAAAATATATTCAGAAATCAAGACAAGATGATCAAAGGATCAATAAAAAATAATCTAAATATTATAAATTCCAACAAAGTAGAAGTATTAATATAGCTAACAAAACAAGATGAGGGGAGAGAAGACAAAAATGGATTAGTAATGACATCCTAATCTTTCTTAGAGAATAGTCCAATCTTTCTAAAATTGTGATGTGGTCCTTAAAAAAAATCCTATGTCACTGTATTCATAGACTATTTTCTTAGTCTTAAAGGAACATTTAATTTGAGTATCCAAGCAAAGTACGTGGCTGATAAAGAAAATTTAACCTAAAATTTAACCATTACTTCAGTCTTCAGTTGTTTTCTTTGGTAAATTAAAGCAAAACTAAATTTAACACTTTTTAATTAAAACAGTATATGTAATATGTATTCTTTTTAATAAAAGTATGTTAAATGGTCTGCATGGAGAGGTCCTAAAATAATGTTCCCTAAATGATGGTTAGTTATGGATAATCAACATCCGTCGGGCACTTATTATTAGCATATAACACAGTGCCTCGTTCAAAATTAAAGAGCCAAATCCTGCCTGCAACTCAGTCTAATTAGAAGTAAACATATACAGGGGTGCCTGGGTGGCTTAGTCAGTTGAGCATCCGACTTCGGCTCAGGTCATGATCTCATGGTTTGTGAGTTCAAGCCCTGCATTGGGCTCGGTGCTGACAGCTCAGAGTCTGGAGTCTGCTTCGGATTCTGTGTCTCCCTCTCTTCTGCCCCTCCCCGGCTTACGCTCTCTCTCTCTCTCTCTCAAAAATAAATTAACATTAAAAAAAAAAAAAGATAAACATATACATAGATAAAATCACAAAACAACATAACCTCTCTGTATTTTAGTATACTTGGATTACTGCAGTATACCTTTTATGAAACCTCAAAAATGTTAAATTTTAAAAACGATAGATAGATATGATAGATAGATAGACAGTTATAAACTCAAATTGAGGAAAGGGGGAAAGATCTGGGAAGATTTGTGTAAGACTACTTTTTTGGTTATGCCCCTGTGTCACACAGATGGGGGAGAAATTGCAGGGAAGAAATAGACCAAGGCTTGAAACCATATCCTTGCATCCTTTTCAAAAAGGAAAAAGCAAAGACATGTCTGACAGGCTGAGAACCTAGTAGTTCTGCTATATTTAGATATGATTTGGCAAAAAGTATCAAAGATGGAGTTAAGAATATATAATTCTGGGTCCAAGGAAAGAAAAAAATCCTATTTGGTTATTTAAAAAAAATTTTTTAATGTTTATTCATTTTTTGAGAGACAGAATGAGTGGGGGAGGGGCAGAGAGAGAGAGAGAGACACACACACACACACACACACACACAGAATCTAAAGCAGGCTCCAGATTCTGAGCTGTCAGCACAGAGCCCAATCAATGCAGGGCTGGAACCCATGAACTGCAAGATCATGACCTGAGCTGAAGTCAGCAGCTTAACTGACTGAACCACGTAGGGGCTCCCTAGTTGGTTATTTTAATGAACTATTATTTTCCATTTTAGACTACCAAGCTATTCTGTATTTCTGGGACCACTGATGGAGGAGTTAAGGAAGTAGGAGTTACTATTTCTAAGTCACAAAATAAGAGGGGCACCAAACATTCAAATGGAGAGCGGAGTGTGAAAAACAAAAGCAAATGTGCAAAGATATAATCAATTTTCAATTACTTTGTTCAACAGTAAGAGAAATAAACAGTTACTAGTAAGCAAAGTAGTAAGCACAGTAAATAGGAAGCAATGGTTAAGTATTTACTAATATAAATTGAGGGATGTAAAATGCCATAAACATTTTATTTTAGCTTGCTAGTGTTCTAGGTTGCCTCTAAGATGGCAATGATCTCTGCCTCATGGCAGTCACACCCTTGTGTAAATTCCTCTCGAGTGTAGGCTGAACTTGTTTCCAACAAACAGAACAGGGCAGAAGTGATGGGATGTCATAGATACTCTCTTTCCCTCTCTTGGATCACTCACAACCTGGAAGAACTCAAATGCCTTGTCAAGAGGCAGTCCTGTGGAGAAGCCCATGTAGCAAGCAAACAAAGCTGGTCAATAACGTGAGTAAGGGGGCGCCTGGGTGGCGCAGTCGGTTAAGCGTCCGACTTCAGCCAGGTCACGATCTTGCGGTCCGTGAGTTCGAGCCCCGCGTCAGGCTCTGGGCTGATGGCTCAGAGCCTGGAGCCTGTTTCTGATTCTGTGTCTCCCTCTCTCTCTGCCCCTCCCCCATTCATGCTCTGTCTCTCTCTGTCCCAAAAATTAAAAAAAAAAAAAAAACATTGAAAAAAAAATTAAAAAAAAAAATAACATGAGTAAGTTCTGAAATGGATCCCTACTACTTACTCACCCCCCCACCCCCACCCCCAGCTCAGTTAAACCTTCAGGTAAGACTGTGGTCCCAGCCAAACTGCCTGAGGGCAATCTCATATGCGATCTTGAGGCACCTAGATAATCCACATCCATTATTTTAAGTTTGGATGTAATGTGTTATATAGCAATAAACAGCAGCTGCATTACTAGATTTTGGATCAAAGTAGAAGGCATTTATATCAATTTTCATTGCTTCAGTTTTTGTGTATCCAAACATCATGCTCCCTTCTCTACTTAATCTCTAATTTGTCTTTTCTCATATATTTCAACTCCTTGTAAATGCCATCATTGGTCCTTTAAGCTAGGAATTATAAATTACCTAGGCCTATCCAGTTATCTAGACCTATCTATTTCCACAAACTCAAAGCTCTAATCACACTGAGCCACCCTTCATTTCTTGAATATGTCAGAACAATCTGAAATTACACCTTTAGAATAAGTAAATAACAATCTCCTGGTAATGTGCCAGTGAGTACATGTTTGATGAGTAAAAAGGTATAAAAGAATAACCTTCTAACTAAGCAGAGCGATCGTAAATTAAAAAACCCTATGGGGCGCCTGGGTGGCGCAGTCGGTTAAGCGTCCGACTTCAGCCAGGTCACGATCTCGCGGTCCTTGAGTTCGAGCCCCGCGTCAGGCTCTGGGCTGATGGCTCAGAGCCTGGAGCCTGTTTCCGATTCTGTGTCTCCCTCTCTCTCTGCCCCTCCCCCGTTCATGCTCTGTCTCTCTCTGTCCCAAAAATAAATAAAAACGTTGAAAAAAAAAATAATAAAAGACTTTTTGACACATAGGTAATTTTGCCAGAAAGACAAAGGCTACAAGATTTTGTTGAGGTAAACATGACAATAAAGGGTCTTTAGATAAAACCCAGTGTTAAAAATTCTATGGAAGCATATTCTCAGGCCTCATCACAAAAAAGCTGGTTGATGGGAGGAGGGGATTGAGTCCAGTTGCCAAGAAAAAGTAACCCTAGAATGAAATTTCATTTCTTTCTGATCATAAGACTTAAGGTAGTTTGGGATGTTTAACTTCTCTGGAAGATAAAGGGTACCCCTGAGTAGTAGCTGAGGCAATGCTGGACCCTACAGATTGCTCCTCAATTCAGTCTTCTTTTAACCATCTTTAGCTTTTATTTTTAGGCTTTCCCCAGCCTATTTCAATGTAACGAGAGTTAAATCACTCTCTCCTTCCATTTTCTGTAACACTGTACACATATCTGTCCTAACACACTTAAAACATTGTGTTACAATTATCTTCCCATATATACTATCTTTACATTCATTTTTCTCTCCTGCCTCCACTACACTATGAGCTCTCAAAGCCAAGGATCCCATTAGCTTTTCATAACACCGTGTCTAGAATATATCAGTAATTAAATGTTAAATGGAGGAACCTACAAGTAGGATTTAGCTTCACTGGTAGGATTCAGAAATAGGTTGCTGATGCTTTGTTACCTATAGTTGAATGTATCAGAGAAATTAATTTTTCCATGTCATATCTGACTTACTATGGGAAGATGGAGAGGTTGCAAAACATTTTGAAATTTCTAATGTTTCGTACATGAAAAATGTGTAACTATTGATACTAAGAATCTATAAACTATTAAACTATCTTGGAGTTAAATGTATGAATGATATTCATGATATGACCACTCAGAAAAATCACATTCTTCAGAGCAAAAATGAGGATTAGAGCTAAAGGAGATCATACCAGTGTAGAAATAAGTTATTGTTTTAATAATCCTTTTTGCCAACACTGCTGTTCTTGAAGGTCACACCTTTTTCAACTGTGTCCCCTAATCAGCAGAAGTTCCAAGGAAGAAAAGTCTCTAAGCAAGTAATTTCACTTTCACTTCCCTAATACCTGCCAGTAATCAAACCTACACTTTCCAACTGCACTACATGCACATCTTCTCCTCTCCCCTGTAGTGAGATAAAATAAACTAGAACTGCTTTTAAGTGCCCTTAAAAAAAAAAAAAATTATATAACAGCATGTAATACTTTGTTAAAATAACATTAGCATTCTAGCATAAAACTATTGCCACAAAAGGAATTCCTTCCACTAGTAAGACAGACTCCCAATGCGCATAAGGTTCTTAGTAATTTAGCTACTGTGGTAATAAAAGCAGCCAAGACGACAGTACTGAAGACAAAGTGAAAGTCAGCTAGTTGTGTTTTTTTTTTTTTTTTCTTTTTTTGGAGTGGTGCCTTGCATTTCACTGAAAGTCTAAAAGCTAAGTCTTGACCATATAAGGCTTTGGGATTCCCATGGATGGAAATGCCTAGGCAACAGTCAAATCTAATAACCCTAAAATACATGAAACTTAGGTACTAAGCTAACATGAGAGAGTTTTGTTTTGTTTTCTAGTTTCACTTAAATATATTCTCACAGAGAATCCTAAAAGTGTTCCTACAAAACACTATGACCAAATTCAAGTGAAAATATATAATAAAGAGTATATAATGAATTATTGAAATTTCCTTAAAAAATACTTTTGATGGAAATCTTTCTCTAAAGTGTTACACATTCCTTTATCACTTTAACAAGCACAAAAATTATAATTTTATTTTTCTCCATCAACCTACTATGACACCAACTATTAAAATCTGATGTTACACAACAATGTCCTTATAGCCAATAGTTAATGCAGCTATAATGCTACCCAAAATGCTTTTTGGAAATCATGTTTCCTTTTAAGAGATTTTCTACCTTCTATCTTGCTTTGATCTATTGCCTCTTAAAACTATCTGATAGCTTATCTTCATTTTAATTTGTAGCTCTTAATTTGTCAAACATTAAAAAAAAATTAAGCCTAAAATAAGAGCACATAGAAACTATGTGAGAACTTCTCCTAGGTAAAAATAGCTGTGGCTTAAGTGTGTGGATTCTGCAATGTCTGTTACAGTTCTAGAAGTAATGCTTATTTTCCAGGGTTGTTTTTTTTTTTTTTACATTATGAAGTTTCCAATATAAAACAAATGTATTATACAAATGACAACCTATAAAACGTAGAAGGCTGACCTATAACCACATGACATCAAAACTGACAACTACTGAAGAAAAAAAAACAAACTAATAAATGTTACTGGCAATCTTTTCTCTGCATGGATGTGATTAAGAAGAACAACCAGGTAACACAACTAGTGTTGATCCTTTCAGAGCCCCTGGAAAAAATAGTGGTGACCCTAAGAAAATGAGAAAGACCCTGAGATAACAGTTCACTTTTATGTTATTTATATTTGATTTACAACCTTGGACATTCATGGTCTTTAAAATAATAAAATGTACTGATGATGTACTTTATGATTTAATTTTCAAGAATCCAACAACAACAACAAAAAGGAAAAGTAGAGGGGCGCCTGGATGGCTCAGACTATAGATTTTGGCTCCGGTCATGATCTCAGTTTTGTGAGATCGAGCCCCACCCAATTGGGCTCTGGGCTGACAATGTGGAGCCTGCTTGGGGATTCTCTCTTTCCCCCTTTCTCTCTGTCCCTCCCCCACTTGTGCTCTTTCTCTCTAAATAAATAAATAAATAAATAAATAAATAAATAAATAAATAAATAAATAATAAATGAATGGAAAAGTTCATTTTATAGAGCTTAGCAATATGTAAAACTCAGTAGAATGCTAATGTCAGACACAAATGGAAGTATTTTCTGATACAGCTATTTCATGTTAATAAGAGAACAGATTATATAAATAAGGCATGGAGTTAAACCCAAAAACTCTTATTTGGTCATAATAATAAACTTCCTTTTCCTGAAAACATCTTTCAGAAGACCAAAACCAGTTTGGGGACTTTCATACCTCTCACCAGCACTGCTACACTGTTCAGATCTTTTCCCAAACTACTGAATATCTATCATTCATTAGGTACAATATGCTTGGCACATGAAGCTCACTGGATACATTATTATGAAATATATGGTTATTTGGGGATCCAAACAGGAAATAAGATGATCTTTAAGATGGAAGTTTCTAGGATCTCAAAAGACAAGAATAGCGTAAGGAGGAGTTGGCATCTAGGAGAAATTTAATCTATGTCTTTAAGGTTAAGA
This sequence comes from Prionailurus viverrinus, assembly GCF_022837055.1. Classification (NCBI taxonomy): domain Eukaryota; kingdom Metazoa; phylum Chordata; class Mammalia; order Carnivora; family Felidae; genus Prionailurus; species Prionailurus viverrinus. Next base: position 100,385,389 of record NC_062567.1, read on the forward strand.
AATGGCGAAAGCTGAAACAATTTCCCTAAAAAGGGAAGCAGCACTTGGTATTTGTTAAGGATCATACAGTACAAGAAAGGATGGTAGGTGACTGGGGAGAATTAACTAGAAATGAGAGGGGAAGCCTGTAACCGGCCCCATAGACCAGGCTAAGGAGACTACACTTACTAAGTACAACAGTATTTGTCAAAAATGATTAACATAAGGGGATCCCTCTAAAAGGAAAAAAAAAAAATTCTCACAAACTTCCCTAAAATCGACTGAAATTATTTTTATTATGTTACTTATAAATAACTGTGAACATAAACCTAGGCCTTTATACATGCTGTAGTAAATACATAAATCAAAACAAATTTATAAATTTCCTCACGGTTTTTTTTTTTTAGTCTATAAAGAGGGCTGTGATGTTATCTGGTTAGGAACTGACCCTCCCCCACTGCAAACATGACATTTTCATTAAATCCATCTAGGTCTTTCCTCACTTGTCTATGACTGTTAAAGGTTGCATTTGGCACCAAACGCAACATAAATGCAAGTGTATGCAACTAAAACTAAGAAGTAGTATTCAGCTGAAAAACAGTCATTCATCTGTCTGTCTACCCATCTACCTAGCTACTCGTGTTCGTACGTTTTAGATTATCTTCACAATGGAAACTCAAGAATTAAAATACTCTTGTTGAGAAAGAGATTAAGAGTTTTAAGAATGCCTCAAATTTCTGGCTGATAGGATGAGGTGGAGGATGATGCCATCACTTCCAAATGTCACTCACCTCTAAGATCTCAGAACAATGGAATTCCCAGAGAAGAGCACAGTACCCCACCCACCATCTTCCTCCCTCTTTTGACCGATTCTCTTTTTTGGGGTCCTCAATGTGAATTCCTGCCTCGTGACCCATTTTAATTATTTCCAGTCCACCGTTCACAGGCTTTACTTGCCTATTTTCTATTTTAACTATCCACTCACCAGCCCAGAATCCCTTTTAACTCCTGCCAATCTCCAGGGCTGAACAATACCATCCACTTGCTTTCTGTGCTCTTGTGCAGATACTGTTGAGCAATGCTAGAAAAACATGAAACCATGTTGTTTGGTCCCCTGTAACTTGACCCTAACCTCACTGTAATGTTCTACTAACAGACTGGTCTTTTCCTTGAATTCCTGTCATGTTGTATTTGCCACTCTAAATCTCCTCCAGTCCCCTTAAGATCCCACTATTATTAAATCCTACTGATATTAAATCCTACTGCTCCACGACACCACTTAACGCTATCAAGAAAACTGAAATGGTCAAAGGCAATTTTCTAAGGATAGCACTTTTTTCACATTAAAAGTTCTTACATCTTCATATCCTTCTTCTTTCTTTCCTTTGGTTTAGGGGAAGGAATGGTTTGTCCTATCATTCCCGAATGAAATTCCTAATGACTTCTTACTTTTCTATGTTCATGTATTTTCAATATTTTATCCTACACTTCAGCCAAAGTGAACTACTTACTAGTCCAATTCTTATCCTGGTATTTCTTCTAATGTTGCATCTTCTTCCTAGAATGCTTTCCTTACACCTCTGCCTAGACGACTCCTCATCCTTTCTATTCTTCTGTTTCCTAAAAGTTACATAAAACATATAAATATATCTTGAAACTATCTTCCACATACAACATTCTCCCTCTTTTCCTCCACATTTTTATTATGAAAATGTTCAAACATACAGCAAAGTTGAAAGAATATTACACTGAATACCTATGTACTCACCATCTAAAGTCTACTATTAACATGCTACTACCTGCTTTGGCACATAACTACCTACCTAGTAATTCCCTTATCCACCTATTAATCCAGTTACTTTGAACTGTACCAAAAGGGGTGTCTGGGTAGCTCAGTTGGTTGAGCATCCGACTTTGGCTCAGGTCATGATCTCTCAGTCTGTGAGTTTGAGCCCCACGTTGGGCTCTGTGCTGACAGCTAGCAGCCTGGAGCCTGCTTTGGATTCTATGTCTCTCTCTCTCTGCTCCTCCCCGACTCAAGCTCTCTCTCAAAAATGAATAAACATTAAAAAAAAAAAAAAAATTGAAATGTACCAAAAAAGCAAACCTGTAGAAATCAGTATAGATAATTGGTAAATTACTTCCTTAAATAGTTCAGCATGTTTATCATTAAGTAGAGTTTAATATTTGTTTAGTTCTCTTCTGATGCAAAATTTACATACTATGAAATGCAGGGATCTTAAATTGTACATTTGTTGTATTTTAACCAATGTATAAACCTATGTAACCCAAACCCCTATCAAGATTTAGAATCTATATCACTATAGAAACTTTGTTCATATCCCCCCACTTTTTTTTTTCATGTTTATTTACTTTTGAGACAGAGAGAGACAGAGACAGAGCAAGAGCAGGGGAGGGGCAGAGAGAGACGGAAACAAGATCTGAAGCAGGCTCCAGGCTGTCAGCACAGAGCCTGTTGCAGGGCTCAAACTCACGAGCCATGAGATAATAACCTGAGTCAAGTCAGACGCTTAACCAACTGAACCACCCAGGCACCCCTTTCATGTCCCTTTCTAATTAAATTGCTCTCCGAATCCTCAGAGGCAATCATTTATTCTGGCTTTTCTCCTCTCACCATAAATAAGATGTGGTCATTGTAAAATTCCATGTAAGTGGAGTCCTAGAGTAGATCCTTATTTTGCGAAAGGCTTTTTTAAACAAAATGTTTATGAGATTCATTCATGTAGCTGTGGGTATTAGTAGTTCATCCTTTTTACTGCCAAGTAAGTATTTCCTTGTTTGGCTATATCATAGTTGACCCATTCCTTTACTCATGACTACCTGGACTGTTTCCAGTTTTCAATTATTAGGAAGAATAAAACTGCTGGGTTGCCTGGGTGGCTCAGTCCGTTAAGCGACCAACTCTTGATTTCAGCTCAGGTCATGATCTCACTGTTGTTAGACTGAGTCCTATATAGGGCTCCACACTGGGCATGAAGCCTGCTTAAAATTCTATCTCTCCCTCTGCCTCTCCCCCGCTCATATTCTCTCTCTGTCTCTCTCTTTTTCAAAGAAGAAGAAGAAGAAGAAGAAGAAGAAGAAAGCTGCTATGAACATTAAAAAAGAAAAAGACTTGTACATAAAGTTTATTTATTTGAGAAAGAGCATGAGTGCACCTAAGAATGTGCAGGAGGGGCAGAGAGAGAATCCCAAGTAGGTTCCACGCTGTCAGCACAGAGCCTGAAGCAGGGCTCAAACCCCCGAATGTGAGATCATGACCTGAGCCAAAATCAAGAGTGGGAAGATGAACTGATTGAGCCACCGAGGCGTCTCTGTACAAGTCTTTTTTAAAAAAATGTTTTTAGAGTGCCTGGGTGGCTTAGTTTGTTGAGCATCTGACTTCAGCTCAGGTCATGATCTCACAGTTGTTGAACTTGAGCCCCACGTCGGGCTCTGTGCTGACAGTTCAGAGCCCGGAGCCTGCTTCAGATTCTTTGTCTCCCTCTCTCTCTGTCCCTCCCCCCTCAAGCAAGCGTGCACACATGTGCACACACTCGCTCTCTCTCTCAAAAAATAAATAAATGTTAAAAAAATAATAAAACATGTTTTTATTCTTCTTGAGTAGATATTAGGAATGGACTTTCTGGGTAGTTGTATGTTTACTATTGTCAGAAACTGATAAACATATTTCCAAAAGTAATTGTACCAATGTACATCTCCACCAATGAGAGTTCTAACTGCTCCACATCCTCATCAACATTTGATGATGTGAGTTTTTATTCATTTAGCCACTGACTGGTGTAACATCCCCCTTACTGAACATAACTGGCATCTCAGGTGTACTTGTCTTGCCTCTATTAGGATACATACTTCCTGGGGATAAAAATTGTGTTTAGCCCCCTTTTTTCCAATACAAATGTATTTAATAAAGCAGAGTGCTTTGCACATGCTGTAACACTAAGTATCAGTTTAACTGAATGGCTTAATAAAGTTTCTCCTTCTTGTTCTGGATAAGCTTTGAAAAAAAAAAATCCAAAAGGCAGATCTGTGAAATGAGGCTACAGAAATTCAAGGGCTGGTACCCTCCTCCAATTTTATGCTAGTCCTCTGCTAAACTATGAAGTAACCTTAAAACCATTTATTATGCTGTTTATCCTACAACAGTGTCACATCTAGACACATACATAGAGAAACATACAGAAACAGAATGCAAGTTTCATGTAAACTCCACAAGTGAAGGGATTTTCGTCTGCTTTGTTCACCAATGTGTCCTAGTGTCTACCACATAACAGGAACACAAGTATTTAAGTAAAATGTTTAGGTCAAATATGCACAACATACATGTTTCCATAAATGTACCTCTTAAATTAATGGCAGTGAACTTACATAATGAACAAAGCTTCTTACAGCTACAGCTTTAACAGTTTTAACCGTAATACCCATGAACATATCCTTCCAGATATAAATTTAGGTTTCTATCTGGGATTTTAGAATATTTTCCAAAGTTTGTTTTCATACAATCTGAAATGGTTATTTTCTTTAACTTAAGTATATGACTCCAGAAAGCATACACACTGAGTTTTAAGGGAAGGAGAAGGCTCCTGAATAGTCACTGGAGACGTACCAAATCAAGTTGGCAATTAATGAGATGTCCTGTACCATAGTACATAGAAAAACTGTCCACCTATTAAAATTCTTTTTTTTTAATGTTTATTTCTATTTTTTCAGAGGGAGAGAGAAAGCACGTTAGTGGTGGAGGGGCAAAGAGAGAGGGAAACAGAGAATCTGAAGCAGGCTCTATGCTAACAGCGCTGAGCCCAATGAGGGGCTTGAACTCATGAACTGCAAGATCATGAGCTGAGCCAAAGTCAGACACTTAACCGACTAAGCCACCTAGGTGCCCCTATTAAAATTCTTAATTTAACTATTCACCTGTGTATCTATACACCAAATAAATTAGGGAGAGAGATTTCCAAATGTTCACTTCTATTCAAAGCCCTAAGATGAAGTTTTGAAATGGGTCACTGTGCAAATAATTCTTCAGACCATTAAACATTTCCTGCATGTCTGACCATCTGTATCCCAGGTACTGTGCTAAGTGGTAGGGCTACAAAGACAAAATTAAGAGACTTCTATTTTAGTGGAAGAGACAGTGAAGTAAATAAACAACTACAGAACTGCAACAGAAATGTGCAAGAGTTCAAGGACAATACACAAGAGTGCTCTATATCAAGAAGAAGTTAGGATAAACTTCTTGGCAGGAGTGACTACTTGAGATACCTAATCACATAAGCTAGAAAAAGAGGGGTCATCCCTGAAAGAAAAACTCAGTAGTAATCGTGCTCAAGAGCCAGTTTTCTCTAGAGCAACTGGTCCTCTTCAGGAGGATTCCTATTAGTTATTGAAGGACAGTTGAAGGACATTTGGGTTCTTGATATGACATCTGAAGGGCATTTCATTTGTTTTCAGTTCTTGGTGATTACAAATAAAGCTACTATAAAAATCTGCATACAGGTTTTTTGTAACCATATGTTTTCACTTTTCTTGAAGAGGCAAAAAAGTAAGCCTGCTTTAACTTGCTCCTCACTTCTTAGGAGTCATTACTAAAAAAACGTATAGGACAACTGCACAGCTTCCTTAAAGGTAACTATTACCAGGCAGTAATAAGTTATTTACTACCTGAATCTGCCAAAAAAAAAAAAAAAAAAAAAGAAAAAAGAGTAAGCAAAATAAAAATTACATTAAGATTTAAAGAGAAGCTACTCAATTTTTAAATTCAATCATTCAACAATTATTTACTGAGAATTCACTATGAACAAGGCACTCTGATATGTGATAAATGCTTGGGCTTCAATGGCAGGCAAATTCATAATTATACCCAAAGAGAAGTATGAAAGAATAAGGTGCTAACGGGAAAAGGCAGGCTTGAGGAGAATACAAAAGTCAGTGAAGGTTTCCAACAGGAAGTCACAAACCTTAATGAATAGGAGTTAGCCAAGGAGTGGAGAGATTCATACAGGCAAAGGGAAAACATAAATGGACTGGAAGCATGAAAGAGCACAGTGCGTCTATTTAAGGTATGAAGGAAGTATAGCTAGAATACAGATGAACAAGAAGGGATTACCAAAGTCAGCAGATCCTGAAAGATCTTGAGATCTTATTCCCTACCAAGTTTGTTCAACCTGGATCTACTACTTTCTACACCTGATAATTCCTGAAAATTAAGAGAGATATTCAAAGCAGATTTCAATTTCAAGTCTGTTAAGTGTTCTCTAACAAGGAACATCATTTCCTCTGAGCTTCAAATGTTACTTACTGATAATATCAGTACCAATGTTGAAGGTGAATTTTTGACATTTCCTCAAGCCTTTTTATTAGTATTGCATTTAAAAAAATGTATTTAGGGGCGCCTGGGTGGCGCAGTCGATTAAGCGTCCGACTTCAGCCAGGTCACGATCTCGTGGTCCGTGAGTTCGAGCCCCGCGTCAGGCTCTGGGCTGATGGCTCAGAGCCTGGAGCCTGTTTCTGATTCTGTGTCTCCCTCTCTCTCTGCCCCTCCCCCGTTCATGCTCTGTCTCTCTCTGTCCCAAAAATAAATAAACGTTGAAAAAAAAAATTAAAAAAAAAAAAATGTATTTATTTTGCGAGAGACAGACAGCACATGCAAGTAAGGGGTAGAGAGAGAGAGGGAGAGAGAATCCAGGCAGGTTCCACACATTGAGCCTGCTGCAGGGCTTGATCCCACAATCCTACAATCATGACCCGAGCCGAAATCAAGAGTTGGACCCTTAATCAACTGAGCCACATACATCATTTTTATACCTTCAGTATTTCCTCTAATCCTCACTATCAACTGGTCCAATTCTTTTTGTTGTTGTTGTTGTTTTTTAGCAAAGACTAGATTTTTAAAATCTTTGGTTCTCAAATTGAAAAACAGTATTATTATTATTATAAAATTCAATTCAGCTAGCATTTATTTACCTGATAAAAGATGGTTTGTAAACACATAAAAAAACGGATGTAGAATTTTCAAAGTAACTTACTCTTTTTTAAAGTCTTGCTTCCATGCCGTTTAAATTATGAGTCATTTTAATTTTTTTTTTTTTTTTTTTTTCAACGTTTATTTATTTTTGGGACAGAGAGAGACAGAGCATGAATGGGGGAGGGGCAGAGAGAGAGGGAGACACAGAATCAGAAACAGGCTCCAGGCTCTGAGCCATCAGCCCAGAGCCTGACGCGGGGCTCGAACTCACGGACCGCGAGATTGTGACCTGGCTGAAGTCGGACGCTTAACCGACTGCGCCACCCAGGCGCCCCAAATTATGAGTCATTTTAAACAGACATTACCTAAAACTCCAATCAAGCAGAACCTAAATTTTGTATTATTCTAAATACCACAATCTGGATCTTGATAATTTAAGTCCAAATTTCATGCATATTTGCGATCTTTTATCTATTTTGCTTATTACAATTGAGAAAATGAAGGTAAATATCAAAAATTCACAGCTCTTCAAAAGAGTAAATGTAAAACCATACTACAAACTACTACTGTCTAGCTAACTCATTTCCCCCTTGCTCAATAACTCTGCTTCTCCTGTGCAACATCAGATTTTTTTCCCCTGAAAATCTGCTTGTATTTATCATCTTCAAACAGGAAAGTAATTTAACGTAAAACCTCTTCCTATTTCTTCTCAATTCTCCTGGAGTAGACTAAAACACCATTTATGTGTGGTAATTAAACAGAAAAAAAATGTTCTAAGTGACTAAAGTCATTCAGATACATTCATTCCGTATCCCCAGATTATAAATTCAAGGGCAGATACCTCCCATTTGTTCCCTGATAAGGTCTGAAACTAAGTACTCAAATAATTACCTCTCTTTCCCTTTTGGTGAGAAAAGCTATGCTAGGTACTTTCACATATACCATCACACTTCATAGTGAGAACCCCGCTGCAGAATATGATTACCCTTACATAACAGACTCTGAAGGGGAAAGGACTCAAATGAAGTAGCTCATTCCAGTGACAGAAGTTCTTTCCTCTACACTTTACTATCTCTTAAACACCTACACCACTGTGTAACATTTTATTAAGCAACTGGCTGTTTAATAAACTTGAAGACATCTGTAGATTTCACTTGCTCCATATTCAACTCTTTGAAAAGGCAACAGCTCCAGATACTTAGAGAGGCCAAACAAAAGTGTATGTGGTTATAGAAGTAAAGCAGAAAGTGAGGTTGAGAGAACTATTTAATTCTTCCAAGACACACTGAAACATCTTCACTCTGCCTGAAGTGAATACCAAGATCACACATAAGTTCGAATACAAACACGAAAACATTTTTCCAAAATCTAAAACAGCAAAATTCATGTTTGAAAATCCCCTTTAACACTTAGTACTGTAATTCAATTCACAGATGGTTTGACTAATCTTTCTTCCAGCTGCCATGTTCCTAAAATAATCTTTCTTTACTAATTCTATTCATGATTTACCATGGCTATTATTTTTCTGCTTAGTTAGTATACTTAAAAAAACCTTCAAACAATTTTTTTACAGGCTGTTATGCAAAATTCTGTGTAAACATTCTAACAAAATAAAATTGAAAAGCCTACTAATTTAAAGATAGTATCTACCACTAAAGTTTAATAAAACACAATGGTAACAATAACAGAATCAGAGCTACATAAAGTTTTTCAAATATTTGATTCTAGAATCATTTTTCTTTTTCTTTTTTTTCCCTCGGAAGGAGAGGAATATAGTACCTGTGTATTCTAAATCTTCTTCTGTACCTTCCCAGCAATCATTTTCCAGGCTTACATCATTCATATTTTATAAAAGAGGAAACAAGCTTAGAGGAGTTATATAAGAATAGAAAGCTAATAAATGGCCAGGAAAGATTTAAACCTAAGAAAGAACCAGTGTTATTTTCTAGTTACCATCCCTCTTCTTGTAGTGCTAAACCTGACTCATTTGTTATCTGGTATGTTTGTGTAGGTTTTTGCTTCATTCTTAACTCTTGTGCGTGTGGAAACCACCAAAATAAATTATGAAACAGATTTCATTTACACATATTTTAAAAATGTATACTCCACCTGTACTATAAATGCCAAAAATTATCCGTATCACCTGCAATCAACTGAAAAGGGTTGATTATATATATACAGGTCAAGTGAGGCTCCAGTGAAACAGACTCCCATTTCAAGTGGACAACAGGGTTGGGGCAACCCTCTGGGAGCAATTTGGAAATGTTTATATTAAGTGGTTTAAAATATTCCTTCATTTTTATCCAAAAGATTCAGTTCTAAGAATCTATGCAAAAGAAACCATCCTACTGGGGCGCCTGGGTGGCGCACTCGGTTAAGCGTCCAACTTCAGCCAGGTCACGATCTCGCGGTCCGTGAGTTCGAGCCCCGCGTCGGGCTCTGGGCTGATGGCTCAGAGCCTGGAGCCTGTTTCCAATTCTGTGTCTCCCTCTCTCTCTGACCCTCCCCCGTTCATGCTCTGTCTCTCTCTGTCCCCAAAATAAATAAACGTTGAAAAAAAAATTTTTTTTAAAAAGAAACCATCCTACTTACACAGAAAAAAATTCTTAACATTAAAATGCATATCAAAAAAATAAAATAAAATGTATATCAAAATATGAATGCCAGAACAAGCACACAATAAATATTTGGTGGTTGAATGAATAAACGAAAGAATGTGAGTTATGAATAATGAAAACCTGGAAATAGAACTAGAATGGTTAATAAAATTATAAACATTCAAATAAATACTATTCAGTGATACAAATAAAGAAAACTTAACTACATGGTAAGTGGGATAAAAAATATCTATAGTACAATCACAAGTATAGAAAAAACACATAGGATACAGACACACAACTATGTAAGGTAGAGTTCTTCTTTCTCCTTCTCCTCTCTCCTCTCACTCTAGTATTTTCCAAGTTTTCTTTTTTTTAATTTGAGAGAGAGCACACAAACAGGGAGGAGAGGGGGGTAGGACAAGGAGAGAGAGGGGGAGGGAGGGAGGAGAGAGACAGAGACAGAGAGACAAAGAGGGAGAATCTTAAGCAGACTCCATGTTCAGCAGGGAGCTGGATGCAGCATTCGATCTCATGACCCTGGGATCATGACCTGAGCCAAAATTAAGAGTCAGAGACTCAACCGACAGAGCTACCCAGGTGCCTCCTGAAGTTTTCTTTAAAGAGGCATATATATAACCGTTCTAAAAGGGAAAAAAAAGCTAAAAACTTTGGACATTCAGCAAGTATCAGTAGAAAAAAAATCAGCTTGCTTTTTCACTAATTTCATATAAAACTGATTATACTTAATAAATTACCTGTTTCTTTTCATCTGTGCATAATTAAATTCTAAAATATATTTCATTATTATATAAATATAAACTATAATTCTCTATAATTACTCTCACACAGTGGTCCCTTAGGTGTATTAGTATAAAAGAGAGGTAGGTCAGAGGAATGTAGATGACATCTAGACGACAGCCCTTGTGAAAAAGATCAAAAAGAAAACTAAAATGTCTTTTTTTTTTAATTTTTTTTTCAACGTTTATTTATTTTTGGGACAGAGAGAGACAGAGCATGAACGGGGGAGGGGCAGAGAGAGAGGGAGACACAGAATTGGAAACAGGCTCCAGGCTCTGCGCCATCAGCCCAGAGCCCGACGCGGGGCTCGAACTCGCGGACTGCGAGATCGTGACCTGGCTGAAGTTGGACGCTTAACCGACTGCGCCACCCAGGCGCCCCTAAAATGTCTTTTGATAGAGGTCCCTGGTGGCTCGGTCAGTTAAGCACCAACATTTACTTCAGCTCAGGTCGTGAACTTGCAGTTTGTGGGACTGAGCCCCCCATCGGGCTTTGTGCTGGAGAGGCTGCTTGCAATATTCTCTCTCTCTCTCTCTCTCTCTCTCTCTCTCGATAAACTTCCTAATTACCCTAGATTATTAAGGCAATCCACATGCTTTCCCTAGTTCTACTAGAACTCATCTGCCCATATTTTTAATTTACAATAAACATACTCTGGCTTTCACAGACAACTAAGAACATAAAACTCAACTCTAGAATTACCTTCAAAATTGAGGGGAAAGGGGCGCCTGGGTGGCTCAGTTGGTTAAGCCTCCAACTTCGGCTCAGGTCATGATCTCACGGTTTGTGAGTTCGAGCCCGCGTCGGGCTCTGTGCTGACAGCTCAGAGCCTGGAGCCTGCTTCAGATTCTGAGTCTCCCTCTCCCTTTGCCCCTCCCCTGCTCATGCTCTTTCTCTTTCAATAATAAATGTTAAAAAAAATTTTTTTTAATTAAAAAAAAAATTGAGGGGGAAAAAATATGAGTGCCCAAAGAAAATTTGGCTTATATTAAGAAAAAGATCATCAAGTTAAAAAAAAAAAAAAAAGCTACAGAAAAATAAAACAAAAAACGTAAAGTGTAGACAATTTCCTTTGGAGGGGATGAAAACAAGAAACTGGTAACCAGAGCAAGTACCTTCAAAAGAAGATGAAAGTTGGGATGTCTGGGTGGCTCAGTCAGTTAAGCATCTAATTCTTGATTTTGGCTCAGGTCATGATTTTATGGTTTGTGAGTTCAAGCCCATGTGGGCTCTGTGCTGACAGTGCAGAGCCTGCTTTGAATTCTCTGTTTCTCTCTCTCTCTCTCTCTCTCTCTCTCTCTCTCTCTGCCCCTGCCCATCTGCTCTTTCTCAAAATAAATAAACATTAAAAAAAATTTTTTTTTAATGATTAAAGTTCATTCTACTAATGTCTACTTTCATTTAATGGCGGGCTTAAATACCTAAAAATACATCTATTTTTTAAAAAATTGTGACGACTGCTATACTTATGGTGTGTAAGTCAGTACAGATTCACAGTATTTTAAATGGAATGATCTTCATTATTAGCCTAAGGAGCAATCAGATTGCTTGCCACAGTAAATTTCTGAAAGAGTTCACATAGATGGGTCTCTGGGACTGGAAAGGTTTAGTTAGGATACAGACTCATAATTCATTTCTCCTATATAAAGCTTTCTTTAATCAATGTTACATTTTATAGTATCTCACAGAGTAATTAAAGAGTAGACTCTCTGCTGAAAATTCAATTCTATTTCAAATAGCGGGATGATCCAAAGCATTGTATTTAATTATTTCAGATCTTCAAAGAGCATACTGATAACTACCATACCTGAACCAGGCTCTAGTTTTACTTTTATTCCAAAATAGAAGAGAGCAGTTAATAGAAAAAACAACAAACAAAAAAAGAGATGCCTTTGAATTTTCTGCTGAAACTAGGAAGTGCTTTTCTTGTAGTCTTTTTGTTTTTTATCTATCATCCACAGTCCTGTAAAACGCAGAAGTTCTAAACTTGGAATCAGAGTGGCCAATAAAAACAAACAAGCTTTTAGTAATGGAAAAAATGACTTAATACAAGAGCAGAAGCTAGCAGAAAAGCAGGTATATGATCCCATATACGTAAACTGAAAACGAAACAAGCATTTTATAAGCTTTTACTAGTATTTCCCAACAAAAGAACATTTTAAAGAACTTAATGGAAACCTAAGATACTAACAAAAGACCCATCACCTGCTAGTTCTGTGTTGTACTTTAGCCATTATATGTTCAGTTAATATTTTTCAGGTAAAGGTATTTAGACCCAAGGGCTGATAATATAGAAATTAACCATACCAAACGGGATCCTAAATTTCTTGTTCAATAGTACCATCATAAACAGTGAGCCCTGGGACAACGAACATGTTAGCTGGAAAAAGCTAAACCTTGATTTCTCTGGCTGTACCTAGAAAGTTTCTTGGAACACACCATGATACAGCTTCAGGAGATAATTGACCTACTGGATCTGTTCTGGACTACTGTCCTATATTTAGTCCTAGGGATTCCTGGGGATATCATATGGATGGAATCCGGGGATTCAAGTAGTACAGAAGCACTATAACATAACGTGTCGACTCACACTGTCCAGGTTCAAATCCCAGCTCTAAAATTTATAAACATTGTTGTGACTTTGCAGTTAAAACTGTTACACCTTGTTTTCTTCACTGGTATAAATGGAAGAGTATAAGAGAATAAAAATACCTCATATGGCTGTCATGAGAAAATTAGCTGCTTAAGATAACATGTTATATAATTAAACACTATTATATGTTTATTTACTATTCCAATGAAATAGTGTCTTCTGGAGATGCAGAGATATTAATTCCCACACTTCTTATAAGAACCTGTTATAAACTAAAAGTTCCATACCCTAACTATAGCCTCTCTTTAATGTCATATTGTTTTCACAATAAAAAGAGGAAGAATCATTTTATAAACTGACAAGTATTAATTGGTTAGGAGTAAAGAACAGTTTTCTGGGTAAGAAAAGGGCTTATGTGAGTTAGTCTGACAGACCTAAATGGAACAGCATGGAATAGAATAACTATGAAATTTAACTAAAATGGACCTTAAAAGTATATTTCAAAACATAATCTCCATGAATTAGTCTGTTCTTAAATTTTTTTTCTGATCTTCTAAGAGCTCCACAAAAACTAAATTCTTTCAATCTAGTTTATTATACAAAGAATTTCACTTCTGAACAAATTAGAATACAGTACTAGAACACAAATCAAAAATAGTCATAGTACAAAGATAAATACTAACAGTTCAAATTATTGAAATTATATTTGTCAATATAATGTTAAGTATATGAACTCTATTAAAAACAGAGAATGTAGCTAGTGGCTAAGAAAGTTGATATTACTGACTTGAAAAGGGGAAGCAGAAAAAAAGTACCAATCAATTCCTAACTCTTAGAACTTCTAATACAAATCACCCTGTAACTTAAACACAGAATTCTAAAGATTAAAATTTAAAATCTGATTCCAAACATTTCTTTTTCAGTAAACAGGAAACTTAACAATATCAAATAAAATCAAAGGGTGACCATAAGGAATATTTTCATCTCTGAACTCAACAACTGAAATGGTTTCCCAGCTGCTGTATCCTAACCTATTTTCCATAACCATTAAATGAATCCTCCTCCTACGCAGACGTTAGTTTAGTCACTCTTTAGGTTCCTCAATATTATTTCACATTAAAATAAGACAAAAATTTAAAACATAATTGAGACAATTGTAGATTATAGATTCACATGCAGTTGTAAGAAGTAATAGAGATATTCCTGTGCCCAGTTTCTCTCAATAGGAAAATTCTGCAAACCTACAGCATAATAAACCAGGATACTGACATTGATATAATGGATCTATGTTATTCACATTTCCCCAGTTTCACTTATAATCACTGGTTTAGTGTGCCTTTAAGTTTTAAGAGTATAAAGGGGGCCCTGAAACCAAAAAGTTTGAGAACTGCTGACTTAAGATTTAACATTTTTTTATCCTTTTGGTTTTTACAGATAGTGTATTTATACAAATATTTGCATCTTTCTGAAATTGCTTATTAATTGCTTATTAAGTTTTATGTCTTCTTCATCTCCTCAAAATGCACTGCAATCAGAATCACAATTAAGAGTAGGTAGGTATACTTGTTCAGAGGGGCCTAGCCTCACCAGCCACTGTTGATGACCTAAGATGACATATGAATAACCTAAGGTGGATCAATTGGTTCCTTTCCTGGGAATCTGGAACTAGAACCCAGAAGGAGATTAAAATATCAAGATCTAGATAAAGATCTCTCTCTAGATGTCTAAACCAGAATATAAACTCTGAAATTATTGGTGTTGTTATTTTGCCTTTTGAAACAGGAAAACAAGAAATCTAGTTTGCTATAAAAGAGAATAAACTGGTCTGTTAGAAACAATGATGAAAAGTTTAGAGTACTTCCTGGGTTGCATATAGTTGCTCGTTGTAATTCATTCCAGAAGCCCAGATTCCATGATATGTATCCATAATCTCACAGTGAATTACTAAACTTCATTTAGACTAGTTCCAATGAGCTTTTCTTAAAGAATCTTAACTAATATGTGCAAGAGGTCCTTCTACCATTTTCCTACTAGTGGTTGGTCTAATACCATAAGTAGGTATATGCCTTTGAAAATTAGCTCCTTCCTTTTTTTTCACCAGGCTCGAAAGAAAATAGCGTTGCTCATGGTTCCGGGGGTGAGTGTCTTATGGCATATGAAGAACCTCAAGTATGTATGTGGAATTATGTATAAATTTTTTAACAATTCTATTAAAAGGATTGGAACATAGGTTTGTTTTTCTCTGCAGAACTTTGCTACACAAAGCTTTCTCCTGGTGGGTAATCAAAAGAAGTCTGTAATTGGGAAGATCTGCTGAAATAGTAGACAAATCTCAAAACTACACACAGTTCTGTAGACGTGATCCCATAGCATAGAGAACAGATTTTTTTTTTTTTTTAAATCTAGGTAAACACTAATTTGGCTTCATACCGAATTAGTGTGTTTTAAAATTATTACACTGGTGTCAGACACTAGAGTTGCTGTAGCCACTAGGCTACTCTTCGGTAGCCTTCTTTTTCACGTTTGTCAAAGATGATCTCTACCAACAAATACTCATCAATATATTATTACAAATATTTTACAATAACCAGTATCTTTTCATCTTATTTTTTTTTAATTTCTTTTAATGTTTATTTATTTTTGAGAGAGACAGAGACAAAATGCGAGTGGATTGGGGGCAGAGAGAGAGGGAGACACAGAAGCCAAAGTAGGCTCCAGGCTCCGAGCTGTCAGCACAGAGCCCGATGCAGGGCTCGAACTCACGAGCTGTGAGATCATGACCTGAGCCGAAGTTGGAAGCTCAAGTGACTGAGTCACCCAGGCGCCCCTCATCTTATTGTTTAAAACAAACTATTTTATGGGGTTTTTTTTTTTTTGAAAGTTCTGTCTCAACTCCTGTAGTTTTATCTACTAAAAATGTTGAATACGCTAGGGTCAAGATTAGTTAAGAATATAAGGACCACTCACTACTTTAGTCTTCCCGCTGGGTTGGCACTGAGTGATTGATTAATCACTAGGCTGACTTGCATATATGGTTCATCTAGCGGTTAATCCATCTAATCCTAATATTCATGCCAGTTTTTTGTCACATTAACCACAAAGACTTAACAAGAGCCTCTCCAAGTGCTTTACTAAAAAATCAAGCTATACGTGGTTTGCAACATTTCCCTTATTTAAATTTACCAACCTTGTCAAAAAAGGAAGTAAGGATAAAAAATCAACATAACTTAGTTTTCAGAAAACTCAATCTGGCATCTAGGGATCAACACAATCTCTTCTAAAACTATCTGTTTAATGATGGATATCAGAATTTTGCCAGATAAGAAGACCATTCTAAACAAATGGACATGCGACTTAAATGTCATGCCATCAGTTAGTTATTCCTATTCTTGCTCCAGGTTACAACTCTTAATGGTCCTCTTTTTGTACAGCACAGGGAATGTAGTCAATAGTATTATTATAACAATGTATGATGACAGATGGTAACTGCACTCATGTGGTGAGCATTGTGTAATACACAACTGTCAAATCACTATGTTGTACATCTGAAATTAATATAACATTGTATGTCAACTATACTTCAATAACAAAACAATTTTTAAAGACCTCTTTTCACGGTCTTCAAAAATATTTTCACAAAACTCAGGTAATTTGGGGCTTAACATTCTTGATTCTATGCTCAGATCTGAGGCCAATATTCAATTCATTCTTAAAACATATTTACCATTAAATGCTCTTAATATTCATATAAAACAGGGCAAACAGTTCACTGTATAGATTGCTTTTCTAGATCTTTTCTCTACATTTCTCTCACTGGAATTGTTTAAAATTCTAAAATCTAATTTTTATTTTTTTAAATCCCTTTATTCCTCAAAAACTATCTGCCTTTCTGGGAGTTATGCTTATCTCTTCTCTGAATTTTCTGTAGTCCACTTGCCAAAAGCTTCAAAATACATTTAACTAACCCCCTGATTAATTTTCTTACTTATTTTATCTCAAGGTGTCCATCACATTGCCAATGAGTCTTTCCTTTATAAATAAAAAGGTTAAGAGAAAAGGCAGGCATAAATGCAGAAATAAACAGTTAACCATCCACACCAGCTTCCTTAGTGGCCAAAGACTAGCAAACTACAATTCTTAAGTTATGTCAATGTCTCTATATTTGATCCTTAATACATAACTAGAAGTAGTTTTTTAAACATTTTTCTCCAATTCAGATACATCTCCATCATTTTTTCTGCTTGCTTTAAAAGATTCAAAAATATGGGGCACCTGAGTGGCTCAGTCAGGGGAGTGTCCGACTTTGGCTCAGGTCATGATCTCGCGGTTGATGGGTTCGAGACCTGCATCAGGCTCTGTGCTGACAGCTCAGAGCCTGGAGCCTGCTTCAGATTCTATGTCTCCCTCTCTCTCTGCCCTTCTCCTGCTCCGTCTCTCTCTCTCTCAAAAAAAAAAAAAAAAAAAAAAAAAAAAATTAATAAACATTAAAAAAAAAAGGTTAAAAAATGACAAAATTTGAAATCTATTATATTTCCCTCCCAGAGATAACCACTGTTAACAGTTGGGATAATTTCCCCAGATTTTCTTTTTTTCAAGTTTATTTTGAAGGCATGTGCATGCACACATGCACGCACACGCACACACACACACACACACACACACACACACACACACGCTGGGGAGGGGCAGAGAGAGAGAGAGAGGGGGAGAGAGAATCCCAAGCAGGCTCCACACTGTCAGTGCAGAGCTTGGTGTGGGGCTCAGTCCCACTCACCATGAGATCACGGCCTGAGCCAAAATCAAGACTTGGATGTTTAACTGACTGAGCCACGTAGGCACCTCACCTTAGATATTTTTCTATGGAAACTTTCCCCCCCTAAATGGAATCATACCATATATACTGTCTGGAAACTTTTTCATACTTAAATATTCTTTGAAAGAGAACAATTTATTTACCATCAGTCCATTTTATACACAAACAAACGTACCTCCTCTTCCCACCCCCTATCTCGGATTGGCTTTAAATGTCAAGGGTGGGTTGAAAGGGGAAAAAGATGCCATGTTAATTTTATGTTAAAGTTTAATATATAATAACCATTTCCTGTTTAGTGTAAGCTGAAACAAGTCTAAAGATGCTTCCTCAAGGTCAAAATAACCCACACAACCTTTTTGTGCAATTGTTACTGTAGCATTATTTGCAGTAATCAAGATATGGAAGCAACTCAAGTGCCCACTGATAGATGAATGGATTAAGATGTGGTGTACACACACACACACACACACACACACACACACACACACACAGAGAAGGATATTACTGAGCCATAAAAAAGAATGACACCTTGACATTTGCAACAACATAGATGGACCTAAAGGGTATATTGCTAAGTGAAATAAGTCAATCAGAAATAGACAAATACCACATGAATTCACTCACATGTGGAATTTAAGAAACAAATGAACAAAGGGGGAAAAAATCAGACTCTTACAAAGAATAAATTGGTGTTTGCCAGAGAGGAGGTGGGTAGAGAGATGGGTGAAACAGATAAAGGGAATTAAATCTTGATGAGCACTGAGAGATATACAGAATTGCTGAATCATTGTATTATACACCTGAAACCAGTATAGCACTGTATGTTAATTATACTTGAATAAAAAATAAACAAAAGAATAAATATATCAGGTTATAAGTTTCTTCTTTATAACATATTTCATCTTTATTTTCCCTGGAAACACTTAGTAAATTTAGAAACTGAGCAAAGTTAGAGATTGTTGAATCTTTCATTGTACCACTCTGAGCAAAATCCAATACGCTCTGAAAAAAAAGTACTCTCATCTTTCATTTTAACCTATGACCTTGTTTTCACAATGCGTTATCTCAGATAATAAAAAACTTGACTGTTACTACTACTAGTTTATTCCTCTCTAACAGTTTTGTATTCCACCCCTCCCTGAGACCTCTAAAAACACATATGCTGCCCTCCCCTACAATGTCATCAAAGTAAATCTGGCTTTACTTAGAAGTTCTTAATGAATTCTTCTGAACTTGAAAGGCACAGAAAAATAAACACGAAATTTTGCATGTATTTTTAGATAGTTCACCAAAACCCTAAATATCTAACCATGAATCCTTATCCTCTGGTTTTTCTAAAGCCTCATAAATTGTTGTCTGTGTGGTATTCACACTTCCAGAGAACTAGGGAGATATAAGAAAAAAGGCTAAGTCCAAAACAAACAAAAAAAAAAGAAAACCTCCCAACAAGATTCTGATTTATTATTTATAGTTAAACCACCCCTCCGTTGTGTTAGCTCAAGATCTAGTATATCCTTTAAACATACATTCCACACTTCATTATGATTTGTTATTCATTGCTAGTCTTCCCCAATATCATTCAAATACACTCTGCACCTGACCTATACAGTAAGCACACAGTTATTTCCTGAATGAATGTATACTGTGCAAAGCACATTCACTCACCTAGTTGTCCAAAAGAGAAACCAAGTGTAAAATCAAAAGAATTTTAGGATATTCAGAGTTGTGTACCCATCACCAGAATCAACTTTAGAACATTTTTATCATCCTAAAAAATGCTATACACCTTAGCAGTCACTCCCCTTTTCCCCTCAACTCTAGCCTTTGGCAACCATGAATCTATCTTCTGTCTCTATATATTTGCCTACTCTAAACATTTCATATAAATGGAATCATGTAATATGTGGTCCTTTGTGACTGGCTACCTTTACTTAGAATAATGTCATTGAGATTCACCTATATTATATCAAGTATTAGTACTATTTATATTGCCACATAATATTCCACTAATTCCAGTAACATAATATAGGACATTTTATTTATCCTTTCAACTAATGGACATTTGTGTTGTTCCCACTTTTGGCTTTTATGAATAACGCTGCTATATGCATTAATATACACATTTTTATGTGGACATCTGTTTTCAATTCTCTTGGACATATACCTAGGAATATAATTCCTGGGTTATATGGTTAACTCTATGTTTAGTCTTTTGAGGAACTGCCAGACTGTTCTGACAGTGGCTGCACCATTTCATATTACCATCAAAGGTATAGAGGGTTCTAATGTCTCCAAACTTTAGTCAATACTTGATATCATCTGGTATTTTTATTCTAGCCATTCTAGTAGGTGTGAAATACCCTTTTGATGTGCATTTCCCTGATGGCTAAGTAATTTCCTTCTGTAAACTCCAAGAGGGTAGTGCTGATAATCTGTTTTGCTTAAAAATGAAATCCCCCAGGGCACCTGGGTGGCTCAGTCAGTTAGGTGTCTGACTTCCACTCAAGTCACAATCTCACAGTCCATGGGTTCGAGCCCTGCGTCAGGCTCTGTGCTGACAGATGAGAGCCTGGAGCCTGCTTCAGATTGTCTCCCTCTCTCTCTGCCCTCTCCCCCCCTCCCCACCGCCACTCATGCTCTGTCTCTCCTCTCTCAAAAATGAATAAATATTTAAAAAAATTAAAAAGACAAATGAACCCTCCCCCCGCCCCCAGCATTTAATAGCATATGGTACAGAACAGGCCTTTGATACTGTTAAGTGAATGTATAAAAGCTAGTATGGATTTGGGAACATTTTTCTTTCAGGTGTGCATGTAATGGGAGATATTAATTGTATGTGGGAAGTAAAGGAGAAAAGATAAGATGGCCTTCAGATTTCAGTTTAGTAAATGGAAGACTGATATATCGTCAAAAAATGTGGATTACATTCAAAAGGAAAAACAGATCATATAAAGAGAAAAACTGAAATAGGAATGAATGATATGGAAATGAAAAAAGAAACATGAGAACCTTGGAACATTCTTCTTTAAGAAAGGAGCAGATAAAAAAGGGACACTGAACAGGGATATTCAGAAGACAAATAAGAAGGGAGTAGAATCATAAAAGGCTCAAGACATGTTACCTATAACCTATACATAACTTTCTCAGGGACGTCTTTCCCGATATTCTAGGTTAAGTTCTCCTAATAAAAACTTTCATCCCACCCTGTATTTCTATTCTAACACTTACTAAAATTGTAATCATTTGTTCATGCTGCCACCCACTAGATTATATGCTACATTCAGGCAAGGAACACTGTTTTTAGAGATTTGTACAATGCCAGGTATATGGACAATAATGCTTTATATATTTATTGTATGAATGAGTTAATCACTAATTTAAATGAGTATCAACATCATGTATTTGTAAAATACAAATACTGTTTAACATTTTAAATAACATATACACAAATTTTATTAACACACAGATAAAACAGATTTTCCTATGGGTGACTTAGAAAAGAAAGATGACATTATCACATTATGAATGTTTAACAGATGTATGTCAGGAGCACTTTCAAGGTTAGTCTTCTATGTTAGATATACTAGAAACTTTACTGAAAATGTCTTTGCACAATGAAGCATTAAACAGTATGTTATTTTGAGCAAAACATATAAAATTTCAGGTGAAATTTCTAAAAAACAATCCTAACAATACACTGTCCTGAGCAAAGATGTACATAGTATGATATCCACCGTATCATGAAAAATTGGAAATATAGAAAATATTCATCATTAGACAACTGGGAAAATAAATTTTGGGATGTACACATGCACACGTGTACACACACACACAGGAGTACTTTGTAGCCATTAAAAAGGAAAATGTGTACCAATATTCATTAACATGGAAAAATTTTTAAAAACATATAATTTAAAAAGCAAGTTGTAAACCAGAAAATTAAATGTAACCCCATTTATAGAAAATTATATACTGGGGGGTGCCTGGGTGGTTCTGTCCATTGAGCATCCAACTTCAGCTCAGCTCAGGATCTCACAGCTCGTGAGTTCAAGCCCCGCATCAGGCTCTGTGCTGACAGCTCAGAGCCTGGAGCCTGCTTTGTCTCGGTCTCTCAATAATAAAACATTAAACAAATTCTTTAAAAAAAACAAAGAAAAGACAATTAAATATTGGATATAGACAGATAAAGGAGAGTTTACTAAAGTTTTAAATGGGGTTACCTCCAGGCCTGAAAATGGATAGTATTTGTGTGTTTTTTTGTTTTCTTAAAATAGGCTCCACATCCAACATGGGGCTTGAACTCACAACCATAAGATCAAGTGTGACATGCTCTACCAACTGAGCCAGCCAGGTGCCCCAGTATTTGTTTTTCCATGATGCTTTAATTACTTAAATAATTATTCTAAAATGTTTATTTGGGATAAAATACATATAGAACAGTAAACACACTTGAAAGTAAGCTGTGTTCAAAAGTAAAAAGGAGATGGGGAAAATAAAAAGCACGAGTAGATAGAAGACACTGAGGGATTAATAATTACTTAAGGCTTTTCATATATATCACAGGATAAGTAAAAATGCTGAGATGCTCAGAAACATAGAGGCATTTTATGATGGCTGAAAGAGTTAAATAGCAACAGACATTTTGTAATGAAAAAAACTTGAATGTGAGACAAAGTTTTTATGCAGATTCCATGTACTCGGGAAAAATATGGAAATTACTGAACATGTCATCTGTCCTAATCTTTTAAGGAAAGCTGTACAAATTAACATACCTTTGAGAAAAACAATAGCTCTTAATGAAATACAGTGTTATAATCTGGCAGTAGCAGCATCAAAATCTTTGCGGAAGTACAAACAAAAAAGACTATGTTCAAATCACAAGCTAAAATACTTATTTCTTGCAAAATCTAGAACACGAAGAGTACACTAGGCTAATCAGGAAGAAACTCTGAAACATACCCAAGTCCCATATAATAAGAGTTAAATAAAATCCAATAAAAATAAATTCCAATTAAAAATAAGCATTTTAGGACATATCATCTAATCACTGATAGTACTTATTAACTATGATTACCCATGTTCACCAGACAGATCTCCAAATGACTATCAGTTTCAAAATTTAAAAACTCTCCTGAAAGAAAAAAAAAAAATCCTCAATACTAAAGATATTCAAAAGAACATTCTCGGGGTGCCTGGGCAGTTCAGTCCAACTTCAGCTCAGGTCACCTTGGGCTCTGCGCTGACAGCTCACAGCTCGGAGCCTGGAGTCTGCTTGGGAGTCTGTCTCCATCTCTTTGCCCCCCCCCCCAATATAAATAAACATTAAAAAAAAAAAAAAAAAAAAAGAACATTCTGGAGCTGAGGAAGAGTTCCAGAAATGTTCCAAGCAAAAATATAAATATTTGAATACATTTATGACCATCTAAAATAAGACTGAATGAAATGTACGTACTTTAGTATGTTTCCCATAAAGGTAATTGGTATGCGTGTATGTGCATGTATGTGTTTTGACAGTTAATCCAGGAAAATACACTTTTCCACATGGTTAACTTCTAAGAAGGTGTCAATTCACATTCTCACAAAATTTCTCCTTTGCACTATGCAAATATTCAAGAAAATGACACAAACTTTCTACAACCTTGTTTTTTTGTTAGAGAACATGTTAAAGAAAAAAGTGTAATTTCAGCTCAAATATGACTTAATAAGTTAAAGTAATGCTTTTTAAGTGAAGCTCTCCCTGCAGAATACCTCACACTTAATGCACATAAGGCATTTAAACAGATTACTAAAAAGGTGACAGCTGAGGAATGCCTTCATTTCTTTCCATGGTTTCTACTGAATGTCATTTCAGAAATGCCTATACAACACATGACAATGTGGAATGTCTCCACCCATGAGAGAGCATTTGAGTTGGGAGCAAGCACACTTAGGGCAGTAACACAGAGCTCAAGTTTGTCTTTTTATGGTTAGCTTAACAATGAAAAGATAAACAACCAAAATACTAATAAGGTCAGAAAATACTGGCATACGGGGAGATTCACAGTGAAAGTGTTATTCAGAAAACAAAAGCTGCGATTAAAAATCATCTGAAAATATAAATTAGCTTCTAATGCCAGTATGCTAGCGATTCCTTTTCTAAACCAACAACCTACAACTTGTTTGAAGGAATTCATTTTTAAAGTATGTTGCATAAACTGAGCAAAATTCTCCTTGTGTTGGTAATCAGGAATATATTCCATTTCAAAAATAAGTCTAAGATCCTGTTAAATTTTGACTGTAAAAATGACTCCCTTTGCGTGTGAAACATTATAAAAGTAAGTTATTGGCATAAGCACCTTTACGACAACATTTTTAATGTTTGTTAGCTCTGTTGTATTTATCCATGCAAACTATCATCGTTCTGTTTCTATGAACTCTACTCTTCACAAAATTGGTCTAGAGTGTGTTCAATTTTTTTTTAACCAATAAACACCATGCACCTGCTAAAAGAAAACTCAGATACCAAAGGGGATTTAAAGAAAAATGAATCAAAGTCTCTATTTGAAAGAATCCACCTATTTTGTCTGGAGAGAGATACTAAAAGATGATAGTGTAGAGGTGCCAAACTTAGAGTTTAAACAGTAGAGACTCACTGTGTACCCCAGTGGTCAAGCAAATCCACACTGTGCTTTGAGCTGTGCTTTAACATAAAAAAACTGGAAAATATATTCCAGAGGAAGATTACATGTGCAACAGCTTATGGAAATATAAACATGAAGCTGGTAGTTCCTAAAATATGAATTGGTGGATCACTTTCACTGATCTCCTGAATCTCTTTAGGTAAATTCTTTTCTGTTCCACATTGGGTAATCAGGGGCCAGGCACTTATAACCTGATGATGTGGCCTGCCATCATCTGCATGCTATCATATCATATCCTGCCAGAAGGAGGACATACGGAATAGAGTCATGAAATCTGAATTACCCTCTCTACTTGCATGAAAGACTATCAAGAACATCTGTGGTCAGCACAGCAATAATTTTATGGACTGACATGAGTCCCCAGTGTCTTTTATTTGAATACTATATACTTTTTTGTTGTTAAAATATGCTTTTTCTTTATGAAAATGATGATAGTATAAGGTGATCAAGTTGTTTCTAACGTCCTAACAAAACAATCAGGCTATCCTCTTTTAGTCACTAAAATTTAAGAAAACATTTTATTAGTCTATAAAATGTAAAATTCTGGGAATCAGTGATTGGATGGACAAGTAAATCACATGTCAAATGGTGCTCTCACTTATTAACAACAAGGAAAAAAAATTCTATTGCCATTTCTAAGTTAAGACCTGAAATATAATTTGTCTAAGTTTTGCAAAATGAATTTAAAAATTGAGTACTTTTATAAGTTGGATATTCTTACTAACAAAAGACTTCCAATTAAAATCAAACATGATTGGGGTACCTGGGTGGCTCAGTCGGTTGAGTGTCCGACTTTGGCTCAGGTCATGATCTCGCAGCCCGCGGGTTTGAGCCCCACATCGGGCTCTGTGCTGACAGCCTGGAGCCTGCTTGGAACTGTGGGTCTCCCTCTCTCTCTGCCCCTCCCCCACTCCTGCTCTGTCTCTGTCAAAATAAATAAACATTTAAAAAATTAAAAAAAAAAGGGGGGGGCGCCTGGGTGGCTCAGTCGGTTGAGCACCCGACTTAGGCTCAGGTCATGATCTCACGGTTCGTAAGTTCAAGCCCTGCATCAGGCTCTGTGCTGACAGCTCAGAGCCTGGAGCCTGCTTTGGATTCTGTGTCTCCCTCTCTCTCTGCCCCTCCCTGGCTCATGCTGTGTCTCTCTGTCTCTCAAAAATGAATAAACGTTAAAAAAAATTTTTTTAATCAAACATGATTAACATTAAAACGTTTGTTTTACTAATTCATAAGTTAATTCAGGTAATTTCATTAGCATTTCATGTAATATCTCAAGCCCTAATTATGAATACCAATAATCACTGTATCAGGCAGTAAAGTGCAGATTAAATGGTAGTGACAAGCTCAAGGTTGTTTTCTTTCTTTTTTTCTAAATTAATATGGATATGAGTTTACCTATAATTTATCTCTTTTCATTAGAAGTTAAATATGTGTGTATATATATAAAGTGTATACTGTAAATGCATACATAAAAATGCCTAAAGCATTAATATAAATTATTATTAGGATAAAGGAAAATGAAGAAATTTAAAGACTAAACTCTATGTCCAAAAAAAAAAGGAGTTTTTGTTGCAAGTTCCTTTGCAACCTCCCAAAGCACTTGATCAAATATTCTGTACATATGGGGCACCTGGGTGTGTCAGTCAGTTAGGCATCTGACTTCATGATCTCACAGCTTGTGGGTTTGAACCCCACATCAGGCTCTGTTCTGACAGTTCAGAGCTTACAGCCTGCTTCAGATTGTCTCTGTCTCTCTCTGTCTCTTTCAAAAATAAATTAAAAAAAATTTTTTTAATTAAAAAAATATTCTGTACATAAAGGCCAGTCAAAAACAATCTTTGAAGTTCCTAAAATTTAGGACAGATTCTGAGGTCTTTTTAAAAATATTTATTTTGAGAGAGAGAGAGAGTGCGCGCACGTGTGTGTGTGTGAGACAGAGAGAGAGAGAGAGAGAGAGAGAGAGAGAGAGAGAGAGAGGGGCAGAGAGAGAATCCCAAGCAGGCTCCATGCTGTCAACACAGAGCCCCACATGGGGTTCAATTTCATGAACCTCGAGATCATAACCTGAGCAGAAATCAAGAGTCCAACGCTTAACTGACTGTGCCACTCAGGAACCCTTGCTCCTGAGATTAATTTAGATATAGTACTACTATTTCAGTTACCACAGAAAGCTCATAAAAGTGTTGCTCAGCTGCAGCAAACGTACATGAAGAAAAAAATTATATATATGTGTTGTGTTGTTTATATATTTTATATATTATATAAACACATTATATATATATATGTGTGTGTGTGTTTAATTCTCTGCTGATTAACAGAGAAAGCTGTAACTACTAATCATCAAACATAATGACTAGATTTAAGAATACTTTCTTCTTCAGATTTAAAAGATGAGGCACCTGGGTGGCTCAGTTGGTCAAGCGTCAGACTCTGGATTTCAGCTCAGGTCATGATCTTACAGTTGGTGAGAATGAGCCCCATGTTGGGCTCTGTGTCGATAGTGCAGAGTCTGCTTGGGATTCTCTTTCGCTCTCGCTCTCCCTGCCCCTCCCTTGCTCATGTGCACAGATGCATGCACATGTTCTCTTCCTGAATTTCTCTCTCACAAAATAAATAAATAAAAATCAAGAAAATTAAAAACACACAAAAATAAGATAGCTAGCATAGTTGTAAGTTTGAGCTTTGGAATCAGATAGACTTGTATGTTAGAACCCAGCTCTGTCGTTTATTATCTTGGTAATCTTGAGCAAGTGAAAAGGGATGCTGTGAGAATTAAATAAAATATTGGTTGTAAAAGCATGTACCACAGGGTTCCACATATAACAAGTCCTCACCAAATGTTCACCAGCCAAGTCTACTTCTTAATAAAACACTGTGATAAGCCATGGCTAATATATATCCAATTCCAACACAGAATAAACTCAAAAGACTGTTGGAGGTCTTCAACCTTTCAAAGAGGTCTACCAAAATGCCAATACTCCATCTTTTCAAAATGATTGTGGAACCCCATAAACTGAAAGAAAAAGTAGGGGTGAAAACAGTATTTTTCAGGCAGAAAGGAATGAAACTACCAACTTCGGGAACTCTCAAGAAGTAATATAGTAATGCTATAGCAGTAACATATTTTTCTATACCCATCTCCCATAAAAGTCATCTTTCGGGACACCTGGGTGGCTCAGTAGGTTAAGCGTCTGACTTCAGCTCAGGCCATGATCTCGAGGTTCATGAGTTCCAGCCCCGCCATCAGGCTCTGTGCTGACAGCTCAGAGCCGACAGCCTGCTTCAGATTCTGTGTCTCCCTCTCTCTCTGCCCCTCCCCCATTCATGCTCTGTCTCGGTCTCTCAAAAATGAATAAACATTAAAAAAAAAAAGTCATCTTTCTACTCATCTCTAAAAAAATCATCTAACTAGACTTTTTTTTTTTTTTTTAAGAGATTTTATTTTTAAATAATCTCTATACCCAGCACGGGGCTTGAACCTACAACTCTAAGATCAAGAGTTGCATGGTCCACTGACTGAGCCAGCCGGGTGCCCTTAGACTTAAAATTTTAAGTGCAAGTACTTTTACTATGTAAACAGCATTTGTAAAATGTGGTAACAAATTTCTTCTATTGCATCTCGTGCTTCTACCTGGCTGTACTAGAAAATGCTCAGTCACAGCTTGCAATCACACTAGCTGAAGCACATGAAAGATGGGTCTTGGTTATGACACTTCAAAGTCAGACCACAAAACTGTTGCCAGGAAGCACAAAGGCAGCAACGGCAGAGAAGACATTGTAACAGTAGCAATGTGGGCACTGGTGTCCTACCCGCACACTCCATATATGGCTAGGGTTGTCCATTTATTTGCAGGAAATGAGGGGCCAGTTTGGGGTTAGAAGTTTTGTTTATTTAGGTGGGTTTTTTTTTTTTTCTTTTAATGGATTTAGGATGGTTTCAATAAAAACTTTTAAGAGCCATCAGCATAAAGTGTTACAGTCTTTCTAATAAGAAAATTATGTAGAGAGAGTAATTTATACTACACATTCCTTAAAATAGATATTTATAAGTGATTCAATAGATTCTTCTAAGATCTTAACATCCCTACCTCAAAAAACAAACAATAAACTCTATCTGCAGTTTTAAACAGATTTCTCATATATAGCCATTACACTATTCTCTAACAAGAGACTCAGTATCAGCTGCTTCCAATCTCTCTTCCTTTTGGTTGGAAAACACTTTAAGTAGCCCTATTAGAATACTTTTAAAGAGAGTTACATTTCAGATTACGATTCAGTGAAAATGCCTTGGCTGAGAAGATTGAGCACTTAAGAAAAGACTGCACAAAAGTACTCCTTTTACTGTCAAGAGGGGAACCACATATTTTTACAAAGAAGCTTCAAATGACTTCCTTAGAAGTTGATCAAATTTGTATTTTAAGAGCAAAAGGATTGAATACTAAACTTATCTGCAAGTCTGTCTTTTGAAAAGTAAAAGGAGAACTTCATTTTAAAATTATAATAGTACAGAATATGGATCTAATTCTAGTTTGTATTCTTCTGGAGGACCTAGTTCAGACTCCTATAAAGAAGGTGACAAATCTGGGGCGCCTGGGTGGCGCAGTCGGTTAAGCGTCCGACTTCAGCCAGGTCACGATCTCGCGGTCCGTGAGTTCGAGCCCCGCGTCGGGCTCTGGGCTGATGGCTCAGAGCCTGGAGCCTGTTTCTGATTCTGTGTCTCCCTCTCTCTCTGCCCCTCCCCCGTTCATGCTCTGTCTCTCTCTGTCCCAAAAATAAATAAACGTTGGAAAAAAAAAAAAAAGGTGACAAATCAATTAATGACTCAACTCAATATTTTTCTATCACTTAACCAAGATTTAAACTGATTTAAGATTTTTTATTAGGAAGGAGGTTAATATTAAGAAATTCTTTAAAGCTCAAGATACTAAAAAAATCTGCACAGAATATCCACAACAAAGATTTTCATTTGTCTTATAAACATGTAAGTTCTACTATGTGTAAGAACAGTAAGTAGTGGATATGAAGTGTTTTAAAAATTTATCTTACAATATACGGATAAGTACAAAACTTCCTACTTATAATACAAGTTTTGTATCTTGTATAAGATACAAATGAAAAAAAATCTTTAGTGAGTATCTACAATGTGCCAGGCTCTGGAAATACAAAAATTGGGGTGTTATAGTCTATCAGGAAAGACAAATTTAAAAACAAACACTATTCAGCAAGAAGCGTTTCAATAGCAGCAGAAAGGCAAAATATAAGGAATAATGAGCACCCCAGAGAAAAGAGTGCCATAGTGTTATACAAATTCAAAGGACAGAAAGATCCCTACTGGCTGGCAACTCCATCGAACCCGGAAGAATAACTAGGATTGTGAATGGCAAAGAAGGAAGGGAAGATATTCTAGTGGCAGAAAAAGTATTTCCATAAGCATGGAAATAAAAGGTAAAGAGTAAAAAAAATGGGACGTCTGGGTGGCTCAGTTGGTTAAGTGTCTGTCTGACTTCAGCTCAAGTCATCATCTCACAGTTCATAGGTTCGAGCCCCGTGTCCGGCTCTGTACTGACAGCTCAGAGCCTGGAACCTGCTTTGGATTCTGTGTCTCCCTCTCTCTCTCCCCCCACCAAAATAAATAAGTAGGCATTAAAAGAAAGTAGAACACAATAGCGATATATCAATTATAAGCTAAATGATGAAACACTTTGAGCTTAAGGAGAGAAATGACACAATCAAAATGATACTGTTAAAAAATTATCCTGATGAATATGAATATGCTGGATTGGACCAGAGAGCCAGGGAAGGCAGATAAAGCAATTAACCTATTATTATACTCTAGGGATAAAATAAAGGTATGAACTAGGTTGTTAATGAGAGTAGAGTAGCAAGGAAAAGAACTGATTGGATATATGTAGACAAAGAGATAAGTAAACAATAACTGAATTTTAAGCCTGATCCAGAGATTAATGATATCACTGAAAGAATCAGAGGCATTAATAAGAAGAGTAGGCTTGGTAAAGAAAGATTTAACTTTTATTTCAGGCTGAATTCAAAGAAATTCCTGACATTGATGTAAAACTGTCTAACAACAGGTACCTGGATACAGGTAATGTCTTAAGATATGGAAAAAAAAAAATACATACATATATATATATATATATATATATAAACTAATGTTAAGTGATAAAAGTAGATTATAAAACTGTATTTCAGCTATGAAAATCCATGTGTGAATAAGAATTCTTTGAAGAAATCATAAGGGTAAACGCAAATACAGTAGTTGCTATCCCATGACAAAGGGGGTGAAACTCTATTTACTACATTACTACTTAAATATATATTTTTAAGTAGAGAATCACAATATATTGAGTAATATTTCATTTTAAGTCAATACTTCATTACTAGAAAAATGGAAATGAGGGACTGGAGCTCTGCAGAAACGTGAAAACTGGAAACTGACTTGGAAGTTACTGGCACAGAGGAAGTAGATATAATTTTAAGGTAAAAATCAAAGGTTAAACTCAAAACTGTTGGAAGAAATCTCAGTCCTGCATTTTATGCAAGTATCAGTAGGACTCAGCAATAAGGCATTTTATAGAAAACTCTTTACTCTCCTAAAATCTATAATGTATTCTGAAATATACAAGTAGAAAACTGTACTAGGTACCTATAAAATCAGAGCTGATTAATGCCCACCAATAAAAATAAAAATCTACTCTAGACTTCAGTTCTAGAAAATCAGAAGTTTATTTTAACTTCAGTACTATTTAGTATTGTTTTCTAGCTCTGGGAGTCAGGGGGAGGGAGGCTATTCCAGAGACCAAGACAGGAAATTTGACACGAAACACTGCTTTTTTCCAATATGGATGACATACTTCTGTACAAAAAGAATAACTGAAAATTCAGTATCTTTTGTAACTTTCAATGAGAAAGGACATTCAACCAACAAATTTTTAAATATAAGATGCTAAATATTAGATTAAGTATATTTAAGGATTGTGAAGTTTCTAAAACTATCCAGACAGTGAAATTTAAGACACTTGACTAAAACCAAAAACATAAATATTCCAAAAGACGAACCGATAGATAATCTAGCAAAAACATTTTAGGTATCATATCATCTTTTGAGAGGTTAAATTAAAATAAATACTATTGTAGGGCTATTATAGCAATGGGTCAATTTTAGGTTTTTTAATTTAAGTATTTAAAAAAAGCACCATTCAAGGTATTTCTTAAAAGCTTAAAATTTTCTTGTGATTCTTTTTTTTAAAAAAGTTGTATTTATCACCTTTGCACTGTTGTTCTGAATTTGCCCAAAGCGAACTCCTTGTTCTCACAGTCACAATGGGAAAAAAGTACAAGAGTTGATAAAAGAGAAATGAGAGTAGAAAAAACACGATAAAAATTTTAATGCTTGATATTTTAAAGACTTTGGCTTCACTGACATAAGCAATGTGCAGATAAAATTACAAAAAGATACTATGCAAATGATTATGCATAAACTTCGAAATTTCTGCTTAACAAGCTTCTCAGCTAAAACAAAATACCCAATAAAGACTACACCTACATGTTGCCAAACAACTGAATTCAGTTAATCAGGAAAACATTGATAAGTCTGATAATTCTTGCAACATGTCCAAATTGAGAGGGGAAAAAAAAACCCTTAAGAAGTCTGTAATGGGTATTTTCTCTTCTTACCTAAGCCAATATTAATATTACATTAATGTAAGTATTAGAAAATTTCCTCTTCCTCCAAGCAAATACAATTGGGTTCCTCCACAAATATAATAATTTTAAATTTCTATTTGACAATTTTAATAAAACATATTGATGTAAACCATTATCCAATTGTACCCTGACCTCAAGCATACAATAAATGTCTTTCAGAATCAATTCCGTACTAACACATGCAAATTACACTTGAAAGATACTTAAAGATTCTTCATCTTACATAACCACATTTTTTATCATTTTTAATGACAAAAGTTTCTTTCATTCCCAACATCATGTTTTTAGAATCTAGAATTTGCTATGCTTTAAAATAAACCACAGCCAAATAAAAACCATGCTATACATTAGAGATCCTAATGACACAGAAAAAGAACTCAAGACCACACTGTATTTTTACTGAGTTCCACACTCTGAATTCCAGATTTGTCCTGCAACTTGTCAGTCATTTCAATTCATCCAGTCAACTTTGTAAACAAAGGCTATAAGCCAAGTTTGATATGAGAATTCAATTAAATAAAACTTAAAACGGTCATCATTCACCAAACAGGAAGCAGCAAAAGGAAAAATGCCATCACACACCTCTTTTAAAAAGGCAGTGGGGCAATATGCATAAAATACAAAGCCTTAAGTTTCAACCTCCCAAACAAGTTTTTGTTACAGTATTAAATAAAACACAGCTATGATCTTCCATACATAACCAAGGCAACTTTGAGATAGTCTACAAATCTTTTCACCGTAAGGGGAAGTTATTGCTGTAAAGTCGTTTTCTAGGTTAATTCCTATTGCCCAGGAGGAAAATGGAAAGAGTCTATGTCCTGTCACCTATTACCATCACTTAAAAATTGTTTTTTTTATGCAGAACTCTACGTGGTTGTGTTGCTTTTGGCCTGTTAAAGGCAAAGCAACATTATCTCTGGATTGCCAATAGTTTCTCCTTATTTGGCTAACATTGAGAGATCCCAATCAGACTACTATAAAACTTTAACATGCACAAAGCATCCATTTTGAGAAAAGTTTCTGACCAGCTTTCTTTTATTTTTCCACCCCCAAAAGGAAAATCAGAGCTTGGTAGTCGGCTCTGAAAAGAGTGCCCCGTGTTTATTTCTCTCTTTCTAAACCCCAGTGCACACCCCAAGACGTGGGGCTCAAGGATCTCTGACACTGCGGCAAACTCTTCTCGGAGAATACACTTTAGTACGTTCGGGTCCGGCAGTGGGCAAGCCCTTTTGAACCCTTCCTTACCGTACGCACCTCCCTCCCCTCCCTTTCACCCGGTGCAGATCAGCTAATTACACCCCGTCTCCCCCCTCCCCAATGACCAACAATAATAAAGGAGAAAACAGGAAATCGTCCGCTCAGGCACTCCGCTTAGGGCTCTTGATTACTATTATTATCATCATCATTTGTAATCAAGCCCTAAAAACTACAGCAAATCCAATGCCCACCTACAAGCCAAAGACGTCCATCTGCTCAAGTGTCCCTAATGCCCTCGTCGGTTGTTTTCTTTAGCATCCCCCGTCGTGCAAGTATATCATTGACATCGGGCCCAGGTACAAGCCCAGTACACCCCTCCCCGTCTCGACCCCAACTCCCAGACACACGTCCACAAATGGACCTGGGGCCCCAAGCCGACCACAGTCCCTTTTTCCTCTGCCCCGGAAATCACCCAATTTCCAACTCCAACATCAACTAGTCTGAAGGGGGCCTCACGCCAGAAGCCCTCCCTCCACTAGTTCTATCCCTCCCACCCTCCCTCCCTCGCGGGAAGCCGCCCCCTCACCCCGCAGCAGGGAGTCTCCCGCCGCCCCCAGCCTCCGGAGGCCGAGAGCGGAGAGAAGGCCCCGGCGGGAGGCCGACGAGAACCCGCAGGGTCAGGACAGCCAGCGGCGGGGTGCACAGACCTGGTGCAGGGCAGTGAGTCCGTCCACATTGGCGTAATTGATGTCGGCGCCGCGGTG
The DNA here is from genome assembly GCF_022837055.1 of Prionailurus viverrinus. NCBI lineage: Eukaryota > Metazoa > Chordata > Mammalia > Carnivora > Felidae > Prionailurus > Prionailurus viverrinus. The sequence continues at coordinate 100,419,520 of NC_062567.1, forward strand.
CAGCAGCTTGAGGACCTCGTCCGTGTCGCCGCTGGAGCAAGCAGCCAGGAAGACGGCGCCATCGTCGAACTTCACCTTGGTCTTCTGGCGCTTCACCACGGGAGGCTCGAGGTCCGTCTCGGAGCCGATCCAGCGCTTCAGCTGCTCGTTCCGCTTCTGCTTCGCGTCCGCCATCTTCATCCCCTCTCCTGCCGCCGGGTCTTCTTATCGCGAGGGGGAGGGAAGGGGGAGGCGGAGAGGGAAGAGAGGGAAGGCAGGGGGTGTGTGACTGTTTCTATGAGTGCGGGCCAGAGGAGGGCTGGGAACCGGGAGGAGACGCTCGAGACTTCCAGTATCCCACAGAGCACTGGGGCGGCGCGCCCGGCCGAGCGGACCTCCCTTCCTACCTCAGAAGCCCTCCCGCCCCCAGCCCGGCCACCCGTCACCGGCGGCCAATCTAACGTAACTTCGCGAGATCCGGACAGGGAGGCGCCCTTCGACCAGCGCGCATGCGCCCTAGGCCTGTGCCCGCCCCAGGAAGAGCGCTCGCGCGAACTGCGGCGGGGGCGGCCAGGCCACCGGAGGGAAGCGGGTGTGGTCCAGCCAGCCTAGGCGGCGGGGGCTGGGACCAACCTGGAAGGGCGGAGACAGGGAAGGAAGGTTGTCCCGCCTGGCTGAGGGCTCCTGGGTTCCGGAGGCCAACAGTCGGTCTTTACGGCCGACCTGCCTCCAGGGCTGTCTGAGCTCCTCGGAGTCGTTAGCTCTGGGCGGAGGATTTTCCTATTGGCTGCGTTATTTGAATGGAATGGAGGATAGGACGTGAATTAGGCGCTTGTAATTTCTCTTTTTGAGGAACTCGGATGAACTTGGTCATGTCAGTTTTGATAAAAAGCTCTTAAAAGCGGGGTCTGTGTAGCCGAGGGCTTTGGTGGTAGTTACCCCAGATCTCAGCCCTTGGTGACCGCCGGGTAACAAGGGTTGACCTGTGGTAATTGCGGTGGCTTCCTGCCAACCTCCACTGTGAAACTTCTTTCCCCTTATGCTTCTCTTTTGTTGTTTTGTTTTGTTTTTTTTTTTCTCTCACGCGTATTTCGGGTCCTCTTACCCTTCCTTCAGTGCTTTAAGCCTCCCTTGTACTACCAACGGGAGCTTAGATCAGCCTGGTTACTGGCCCTGACCTTTTAAGGGATTTCTGGTTCCTGCTCCATTGCTTTCTAAGGATGGGTAAAGACCCAGCTGCTTTTAGGGTTCAAAGGAATGTTAATATTACGCAATTAATTCAGTTGGTATTTATTGAATATTTACTATGAGCCAGTCATTGTTCTAGGCACTGGCAATACATTGACCATAAGGACGTATTTAAACCACTGTTTGAGGTCACGTATTAAAAAAAAGATTTTATAATCCATTATAATCATTAAAAAGGGACTTTTATCGTTGTCTTGTCTGACACCGAACATACGATTTGTAACAATAGCTAAAGTCTTTGAAGCCATCCATTTGCAATCTCCACCAACTGATATTTTTCTAAACACCATTGTTTTCGTTCATTAAAGATTTTTAGAACATTTAGAACCAAAGCAACAAAAGTCTTAACTCTTTACCATTGAATGGAACTTTAAGGAACATCTAGACTGAGTCCCCAAAGAACTAATTAATTTTACTCAGCAGCAGGGTTAGGATTCCTTCAGCAGATATGCACCTCTACTGGGGTCAGGCATTTTCTAGATACTGGGGGTACAGCAGTGAGCAATTAAGCTTTTCTTATCCTCTAGTAGACTACATTGCAGCTTTTCATGTTGAGAAATAAAATACTTGAGTAAAATGCAATTAGGAAGCCACCTGCCCCGTAAGACTGAATTTTCTGAACTGCAATTACTAGGACAGTAATAAAAACTCAAATTAGGGCAAAATAGTTCCTCTGAAAATATTGTAGAAATAGAAAGTGAGTGTAACATGCAAAAAACACACCATTGCTATTATCAGATCTTTGAATAATGATGGTTTCAGGTGCTGAAGAACTGTAGCGCTAAAATACAAAATTTGTATTCACTTTAAGAACTCTAGAATACGGCTCTTATAATAAAAGAAAGGAATCAGGATTGCTTTGTCAGCTTCCCTGTCTACCTAGACAAACTGGCAGCTTATCCTTACTGTTTCCCAAGAATGTTATTGTCTTATTTGGTAGCACTTAAAAGTGTCCTGGAATACAGATTGGTATCTCAAGTTTTCATTTGGACAAGAGTTTGGTGGGAGGTATGCTATTTCTGATTCAAGCACTTAAAAATGTAAAATAAGACAGTAGTTTATTAATAAAACACAAATAAGTATCAGTTACCAAAGGCTATCGGTCAAAAACAAAACAACGAAAACTTACTTGGTCTATTAATGTATGCAAATTTCATTGAGTTTAGCTTTCAGTCAGCAAGTTCCATGTTAATCTCATTGGAAGTACTCTTAAACTGCTACCCTGCTTTGCATTTGTAGGGAGGATTTTTTTTTGATGCTATTATTGAATTAATAATACTGAAGACCTATGGCTAATTGCAGAACAGACAAAACTTCTTGCTTAAAAAACAACACAAAGCAATCACTTCATAATACTTTAGTAGCTGAATTAACTTCAAACTTTAAGCAGCAGAAGAAATGTAAAAATAAAAATTGAACTATATTAATTTGCTAACTGGTTTTCTTTGCTCAGCAAATCATTAATCATGTTTGGGGTCCTTATTACATGCAGGAGGCTGTCAAAAGAGAATATGTTCCTTTTTTTAAGATTTTAGTTTTAAGTAATCTCTACACCCAACCCCGGCTCAAACTCACAATCCCCAAACCGTCACATGTCCTACTGACAGAGAATATGTATCTTTTTAAAAGTTTAATTACACCGCAGATATCCCCTACTAACCATTTATTTATGATTGATTGATTTGAAGAATTTTTAATTAAATCACTAATTTACTTTAAATACACACATGAAGCTAGATATTTCTCTGTGCTCTCTCTGATGTACTATCACCTAAAGAGTCCGGTAATAATATACTACACTTACAGTCAAGTTTATTAGAAAAACAACTAGAGAATGTAATAACATAGGCACCAACGCTTGTGTCTGTGTGGCCTTAGCTTAGTACCAACCTCTATGATGTGGAGATTTGTTTATTTATTTACTGATGAATGAATCTAAATTTGAAAATATATTTGATTATTTGTAATATGTGAACACAGAACAAGAAAAGGAAAATTTTTAAAGTCAATCCAAGCCAAAAATACAAATTTCAGAATTAGCCTTTTGTTCAGTAAAAGATTGGTTAATTGCCAGATGGTAAAAAGCTCGTTTAAGTGTAAAAGGAAGTTAGTCTGTAACTATTAAAATAATTAAGAACTCTTGGGATGTAGGTTGTTTCTTTGCTTAATTGATAGCTCACTGTTTTGCCAGCCTTTACAATCTTTGTAATAGTGAAGGTATATATCTCTAATACTATGTAGCATACTAAAATATTCCATAAACCAACTTTCTGTTCAGTGAATCTTTTTCCCTGTTAACCTTTATTATACAATTGGAAATGTACTTTGGTACAAAGTGTACATAAGATATTGGTAAGTACTTTTAGTCATACATTTAAATTCTCATCCACAATTCAAACCTAAAATTCTAATTTACGTTTATACAGTTGAGAATAGAATGGTCGACAAGGCAGTTTGGTCTTATCTCCTATACTCTATACCTGGCCTAGCCTCTCTTCCATTGTGTAATAATTTGTTTCAAATGTTGTTTTTAGGAACTTGAAGAAAAGTTTACAATCTGCCAGCATCATAAGATATTCAGACCCACCCGGATTACTGACTAGGACCAACACTAAATCACCCTAAGTTGCTTCAGACTCTACTTTTAGGCCAAACCTGATTTCTAGATCATAGCGTCTAACCCCTTCCCTTGAGTCTGGGTTACAAAGTCAGCCTCACTCCCCAACCCAATGGTTCCTTCCACTGCTCTGAAAGTCATCTTGCTTTTAACTCTTCAGGGTAAATGTTCTGTCACATCTGGCTTCATCCCAAGAAACTAACACTTACACAGTTACTTGTGGCTGATATTCCCATAAAACTCCTCTTGTCCCTGTTTGTGGGGAATCAGATGAGTGTCTGGCAACAATTCAAGGTACAGAAATAGTGCTAAAGAGATGGTGACTTGCCTCGAATGTACGTGACTTGCAACCTGTATCATGTTCAGTGTCACGTCACATGGCCATTCATATGAATTGCTTAATTTCGTATTCCCCAATTTGTCATGATTTTTGCCTGATCCGGGCAAATGCTTCTTTTAACCTTTAAAAAAACTTAAATAGATTTATTTATTTTTAAAAATAGATTTATTTTAAAAGGAAACGTCATTTTTGAAGTGGAAAACATTTCTAATGGATACAAATAAAAGAAGTTCTTAAAAGCAAATGCAATGAAAACAACATGTTATTCTAGTTAGGTTACCTATCAGAGATCTGAGCCCAAGGCCGCCTCCTCTCAATTTGTTAAAAAGGGAAGATTGGCAAGGGTTGGACATATTAGCATCAGCTTGTTATTTTTCTACTTTATATAATCATAAAGATTAAAGTATATTGAAAAGAGAATGGCTTCTTTGCTGCGCACCTCACTGGTATTTTAATTTCCATCCATTTAAATTACATCAAATACTACCAGTCTACATGTCTCACACTTTGGGGAACACTGGCTGACTTTAATTACCATGTATAATAATAATTATAATTAATTTAGTAAGGATTACAGGAAGTGCCTTTGTGACACACTCACCTCAGGGTGTCAAGACAGGCTGTTGGAAGGCTAATTTATATGAAAGCATCTATGAGCTCCGGGAGAAAACACGACAGGTAATGCACAACTAAAGGTCATCCTCTGTAACAATGAAATTACAAGAGCAAGTAAAGGCTGATGCTCCAACATCTGGAAGGAGAGTTTAGGTGCACAAGCTCTATCTTTGAACACTAGGATTTAGTTGAGGGATCTATGCAAATGTCCTTCAATTCAAATCCAGGGAAAGTTTCTAAATTCCTTCAGAGACCAGAATGCAAAAATGTGCAGAGTGGAATACTAGTGAGAATGAACACGCACAGCAATAACAGATACAGCATCACTGGTAATGGCTATGCTCATTTGTGGCAGGTGGGAATAATATATCAGCTTCATGTGGTTGTTTTCAGATTAAGTGAATAATATATGTAAGAAAGAAAAAATTAAGATTTGTTTCTTTTCTTGTATTTGCCTCTTTTCCTTCCCTCACTTAAGCTGATAGCACTCTGCTTCCTTGTCTCAGGGGATGTTTGTGACAGGGAAGAAAACAGAAGTTGCTTTCGAAACACTTTCCTTCCTAGATTGAAACAGCCACCCCCAAATTACTATTTAATAAGAGTTTGAGGCTAGTAATCTGGTTGGAATTAGTGTACCAGGTGGCTATGAAATTTACTAAAGCTACATTTATGTGATGTCATAGATCAATATAAACATTTTTCTAAATTTTATCCTCTAAGTGAGGATAACAATGTTAATTCATAGTATCATGAATTATTATTTTTATTTGGGGTGGAGAAGAGGAAACCAGGCAGATGGGTCTTCCCCATCTATCCCTGGGTACTGCCATGGAAAAGAAGGACCTCACTGAGAATAAAAAGTGGTGCCTAAGCTAAAAGGATGAGAAAGAAGTTGGTGGGTCTCTAGAGCAGTGGGCATTTACTACCTGATCCCTGGAAGTGTCCCTGAGTTGTGACAGGATCTTAGAGTGAGCGGCTGAATGCTGCACTTGAGAGGCTGGAACCTGTGCCTGGGACTCTCACTAGCCAAACATAGCTGTGCCTCAGACTTGGCAGGCGCTATGGTCTGAATATTTGTGTCCCCTCAAAATTCATATGTTGAAATCCTAACCCCCAAGTGATGGTATTAGAAGGTAGGGCCTTTAGGAGGTGGTTAGGTCATATGTGCCCATATTAAAGTGGCCCCAGAGAGCTACCTGTCCCTTTCTACCACGTGAGGACACAATGTAAAGATTACCATCTATGAATCAGGAGGGGAGCTCTCACCAGACACCGAAACTACTGGTACGTCACTCTTAAGACTTCTCAGCCTCCAGAACTGTGAGAAACAAATACTTGTTGTTTTTTAAACTTCCCAGTTTATGTTTATGGTGTATTGCTATAGCAGCCCAAATAGACTTAGCCAGAATGGAGCAGTTTGGTCGACCTGAAGTTGATCAGTCAATCATTATTTGAAGTTCTGGGGACACAGGAATAAATAAAACAAATCAAGTGCCTGCCTCCTATAAGTTTATCATTCTAGTGGATGAGGACAGAAAATGAACACATTTTAAATGAATAAATAGATTCACATATTGTTAAGTGTAGTGAAGAAAAAAATGAAGATGAAGGAGAAACTAAAAGACAATGTCTGAAGTTACTGGCAGGGGAATGTGGGGTGGGGAAGAAGGGATTACATTAATTAATCAAAGTTTTGAGCTGTAGGGGTTTCCAGGTTTTGTGGTGCTTCACATTTATGCATTCTGCTTATTCCTTTTTAAGAAAAAAGCTGTAAGGGGCACCTGGGTAGCTCAGTCGGTTAAGGATCTGACTCTTGATTCAGCTCAGGTCATGATCTCACAGTTCATGAGTTCAAGTCCATATCAGGCTCTGCACTGATGGTGTGGAGTCTGCTTGGGATTCTCTCTCTCTCTCTCTCTCTCTCTCTCTCTCTGCCCCTGTCCCCTTTCTCTCTGTCTCTGTCTCTGTCTCTCTCTCTCTCTCTCAAAATAAATAAATAAAATTTAAAAAGAAAAGAAAAAAGATATAAAATTTCAAATACTCAATTAAGTATAGGGCCTTGGGAGGGACCCATTCAAGAGAGAGGTCCTCAAGTATCACAGGAAATCTACCCCAAGCTGGGACATGAATGTCAGGAAGACACCTGAAGAGATCATAATCATGCAGGTTAGGACAGATGTTCCAGTATTAACTGGTGTGCAAACAGGACTGATGACCTGTGTAGTCTCATCTCACAAACTTGACACACAACCCCGGTGGAGGGGAAAGACCACCAAGAATGACCAATATAGAGTTTCCAGCTGTTAAGGTTGAAATTAACTTCTTTATAGAAAATTAGAAAAGGTGAGGAATTTTTTTTAATGTTTATTTATTTTTGAGAGACAGAGCACGAGCAGGGGAGGGGCAGAGAGACAGGGAGACAGAATCCAAAGCAGGCTTCAGGCTCTGAGCTGTCAGCACAGAGCCCGACGTGGGGCTCAAACTCACGAACCATGAGATCATGACTTGAGCCAAAGTCAGATGCTCAACTGACTCTGCCACCCAGGTCTAAGAAAAGATGAAAAATCTTTAAGTGAGATTCACTCCTGATACTTATGTAAAGAGTCCTGCATATAGTTCACATGTACTTTGTTTTCTATTGGTGCCATAAGAAATTATGACAAATGTAACACCCTATAACAATACCCATTTATTATCTCAGTTCTGTAGATTGAAAGTCCAGGTGGGCTCAGCTGAGTTCTATGCTCAGGGTATCACAAGGCCAAAAGAAAGGTGTCTACTGAGCTGGGCACTTATCTGGTGGCTCCTGTGAGCTCTTACAAATTGCAGTTATAGGACTAAGGTCCTATTTCTTTGCTGGCAGCAGACTGGGCATGGTTCTCTCCATCTTCAAAGTCAGCCACAGTGTGTCAACCCCTTCTCATGCTTTGCTTCCTCTCTCTCTGGCTTCCCCTTCGGCCACCAACCTGAGAGAGGTGCCTGCTTTTAAAAGTTGCTGAGAGCTCCTGGGCGGCTCAGTTGGCTAAGCATCTGACTTCTGCTCAGGTCATGATATTTTGGTTCATGGGTTCAAGCCCTGTGTCAGGCTCTTGCTGATAGTTCAGAGCCTGGAGCCTGCTTTGGATTCTGTATCTCCCTCTCTCTGTGCCCCTCCCCTGCTCATGCTCCGTCTCTCTCTCTCTCTCTCTCTCTCTCTCTCTCTCTCTCTCTCAAAAATAAATAAACAGTACAAAAAAATTCGTTTTAATTGCTGAGACAGGATAATCTTGTTTTAAGGTTGACTGACAATATAACAAAGCCTAATCAAGAAGCAATATCCCATCATATTTACAGGTTCCAAGGGAACCCTGTCTGGGTGGCTCAGAGTGATGATCTCATGGTTCATGGGTTTGAGCCCCATGTTGGGCTCGGTGCTGACAGTGCAGAGCCTGCTTGGGATTCTCTCTCTCTCCCTCTCTCTCAAAATAAATAAATAAATTTTAAAAATTAAAAAAAGAAATCATGCTTGACACAGGGCTCAATAAATAATAGTTCCTTACCATATTACATTTTAAGGAACATTCCTTGATCCCTTACTATAATTTAAGAGCTAATTTAAAGGAAATGAATAAGACATTATCTGTTAGGTTAAGGAGTTTACACATTAGTGGAGGAAACTGATATTGAAACAGGTAATTTCAATATGATGATAAAAGCTAACACTTTTACAGAATTTACTAAGTGCCTATTCCTGTTATAAGCACTGTGTGTATATATTACTCTATGGGGTAAGGGAGGGGATACAGATAAAGCAGCAATACTGTAGAAGCGTAGAGGAGTGTACTTTAGTGGGGACTGAGGGGAGGGACAGATAGCCGTGGTCTATCAGGGAAATCTTTGAGAAGGTAATTCATCCTCAAGAAGGATAGAAATTGGCTAGGCACAAACATGACGTGTGTGTGTGAGAAGGAGGTGGGGCTGTGCAGAGTGGTGTAGGGACTGGGAATTGTATATGCATAAGGCAGAAAGAGGGACAGGTTAATAGTATCAGAACACAAAACATAAAGAAAATCATAACATGCAAGGCTGGAGAAGGAGAGTGTAACCTTATCACAAAAGGCCTTCTATATAAACAAGGAGACATACTTACCATAAAAACAATGGGGACGAGGGGTACCTAAGTGGCTTAGTGGGTTAAGCCTCCCACTTCTGCTCAGGTCATGATCTCATCGTTCAGGGGGTCGAGCCCACATTGGGCTGTGTGGTGACAGCTCAGAGCCTGGAGCCTGCTTCAGATTCTGTGTCTCCCTCTCTCTCTGCCCTCCTCTGCTCGTGCTTTGTCTCTTTCTCTATCTCTCTCTCAAAAATCAATAAACGTAAAAAATTTTTTAAAAATCGATAGGGATGATTGAAGGATTTGAAAAAGAATCACACAGAATTATTCAGAGTAGCTCAGATAGCCCTACATAAAATGTGAAGAAGGCTTAATTTATCTGTGAAACATTTCTCTCCTCCTCAAGCATTTATCCTGTGACTCATTCTTGCTATTAGCAGATTTAATCAACCCTTGGTATAAACTGAGAATTAAGATCTTGGCTATTTAAGGCTTAAAATATGGCCGGTCTCATTTTAAGAGAAAACTCTCAAAAGACTGAAAAGTCATTAGTGGAAAGACAAGCCACCCAAACCCTCATATATTTAGACTGGAATGGCTACTGCCTTTTCTTTCTATTTGGAAGGCTAGTTTGAATGGCAGCTGGAGTTGTAGAGGGAAAATAATGGAATGGTGAGAACTGTGTGTCCTGATACTTTCTTCCTCTACTCATTTGTCCATTTGGATTGTGTCTTTGAGCATTAGGCATGTCTTACTGGTTTGTCCCCAATTACACATCTGTCCAGTAGTCTGACTAGTCTAAATGACCTCACAGTTCCTTAGAACTTACAGAGAAAGTCTATTTCTACCCCACCATCATAACTTAAAGGTAACAAATCAATGAAGACTTGGAACACCACTATTAAGACAGTGGAAACTTGTGGTTAAAAATTAACACTAAAAAATTCTAAATGAAATATATATAGTGTGTGGTGAACATCTTTCCTTTTTATTTTTTCAGCTTCACCTGTCTGGCCCGCCTTCCTTCTTCTGTTAATAGTAATGCATAGCTTTTTGGAAGGAAAGGAGTATTATTTATTTCATGGCACAGAGTCTTGGAATTATCCATCATGGTCCCCTGGCCAAGAGTGAACACATGAACCAGTCAGGATTCCTGACTACAAAAAACAGACTGACACTGCCTATTTGCATTAGTTTTCTATTGCTATGCATGACATTACAAAAAATTTAATGGCTTAAAACAACACAAATTTTTAAATCATAATTTCTGTTGCTTAGGAGTCTGACACATTTTAGCTGGGTCTTCTGCTCAGGGTTTTGCAAGGCTGAAATCAAGATGTGGCTGGCTGCATCTTCACTAAGGCTTGGGTTCCTCTTCCAAGGTCTCTGGTTGTTGACAGCATTCAATTCCTTGTGGTTGTAGGTCTGAGGTACCCATTTTCTTTCTGGCAATCAGCCGGAGACTGGCTGTCAGCTCCTAGAAGCTACTCTCAGGTCCTTGCCATATGGCCTTCTCCATAGGCAGCTCACAGCATGATGTCAGACCAGTAGGCGAATCTCTCTCCAAGACAGTCTCAGTCCCTCTTTTAAGAGTTTTCCTATTGGGGTGTCTGCGTGGCTCAGCTGGTTGAGCTTCCAACTCTTGATTTCAGCTCAGGTCATTATCCCAGGGTCATGGGATCGAGCCCCATGTAGGGCTCCATTCATGCTGAGTGTGGAGCCTGCTTAAGAGTCTCTCTCTCTCTCTCTCTCTCTCTCTCTCTCTCTCTCTCTCTCCGCCCCTCTCCCTGCTCCTCTAAAAATTAAAATAAAATAAAATAAAATAAAGAGCTTTATTAATTCCAGCTCACTCAGGATAATCTTAAAGGTTTTTTTTACATTTAAAAATTTTAAATTAAAAAATTAAATTGTGTTAAAATATATATAACCTAGATTTCATTATTTTAAGTGTAAAGTGGCATTAAGTACATTCACATTGCTGTGCAACCATCACAACCATCCATCCACAGAAATTTTTTTCATCTTGAAAAACTGAAACTCTGTACCCATTAAAGAATAATTCCATCTTTCCACCCCTCAGTCCTTGAAAACCATCATTATACTCAATCTCTCTATGAGTTTGACTACTTTAAGCACCTTATATGAAAGGAACCATACAGTTTGTCCTTTTGTGACTGCCTTATGTCGCTTAGCATAATACCCTGAAGGTTTATTCATATTGTAACATGTGTCTGATTTTTTTTTCCTTTTTAAGGTTGAATAATATTCCTATGTGTGTGTGTGTGTATGGGTGTGTGTATATATCCATACATTACATTTTGTTTATTCATCTGTCATTGGATATTTGGGATGTTTCCACCTTTTTACTGCAGTGAATAATACTACTATAAATATGAGTATACAAATATCTTTTCATGCCCTTGCTTTGAATTCTTTAAGTTTATATTAGGAAGAGGAATTGCTGGATCTTATGGTAATTCTATTTTTAATTTTTTGAGGAACAATCATACTGTTCTCCATAGCATCTGCACCATTTTATATTTCCACCAGCAAGATAATCTGCTTTTGATTAACCAAAAATCAACTGTTTGGGATATTATTTACATCCTTCGCTTTTTAAATGTAATAAAACCTAATCACAAGAGTGAAATCCATTATATTCAGTGTCTCCTGACATTCAAGATGAATGGATTACATGTGGTGTGTATGTATGTATGTATGTTTTTTGCTAATATATATACTAATATACTAATATACTATATACTAATGCATACATATGTATGTATGTTTTTTTTTTTTTTCAGTGTCAATGGCACTTCTATTATAGTTAATTCAGAATTCCCATTATGCCATGATAGTCAAGCTTATTCAGAGAAATAACCCAGAATTATAAGGGCAGGGAACACTGCAGACATTCTTTCTCACATAATATTCAAGACTAAGTATCTATTCACATTCAAAAAGCTGATGATACATATTTTGGCAGTTTTCAAGAAATAGTGGTCAATCTGTAATAAAATCTCAACGCATCAGCTAACACCTGAGCACCTCCTCTTGCAGTTCGCACTGCATTAGGTGTTTAAAGACAAGCAGTTGGCTCAACAGACTTTAAAAAGATGTGTTTAATACTTAAAATGTTCACGGAGTTCTTGACAGAGTTGTATTTTGAAGTTTCTATTGCTGAGAAACTTGAGGTTCATGTTGTCTCTTTTTCAGTCCCAAAAGCTCCGTTTTGAGTTCTCCAGGCTTTGGTGGAATTTCAGGTATTGTCAAGTCCGGCAGGTAGTACCTGTGCACCACTTCGGCCCCGGCGCACATGGCCAGGAGGCTGGCGGCGAACATTTTCAAGTAGGTGGCCCAGGACACGCCCGCGGGCATGGTCGGTGGGCACGAAGTGCCCTACTTTCCGCAGACTGTACCACCACGGCCGGAAATGCGCCGGGTAGTCTATACTAGAGACTAGAATCCTGGGTGCCATCTTAGAATTCTGCCCACCATACTTCCATAGGCAGAAAAGATATTTATGGAAGGGATGTTGAGTGGTTCCAGAATTAGTGGGAAGACTGGAGAATGAACTCCCAAAACAAGCAGGCAATAACAGACACTAACAAATGTAAGGCAGGCAATAACAAATATAGCTTAAGATCATACTATGTGAAAACTCTAATAGAATAATATTATTGGTGCCACCACCACCAGATAGTAATTATTGTAACATAGTAATATGTAGCACAGTAATTGTGGTCACTAGTCTCCAAGAGGGCCCCCTATGATCTTCACCTCATGTGTTCACAGTCTGTGTACTGCTTACACATTGTCCCTGTGTTGTTTTGTGTGACCAATAACATACAGCAGAAGTGATGATCTGTCACTTCCAAGATTAGGTGATAGAAGACACTGTGCCTTCAGTCTTGGTTGCTCTCTTACTCTTCAGAATTACTCACCCTGTGGGACTCAAGTTGCCATGTGTGAAGACACTTACGCAACATTATGAAGAGGTGCACATGGTGAGGAACTGAGGCCACCAGCTCAGTGAATGAGCCTTCTTGGAAGCAGATCTTCCAGCCCCAATCAAGCCTTCAGATAAATAATTGTAGTTTTCTCACCAGCAAGCTAAGAATGACTTTTACATCTTTAGAGAGTTTTAAGCAAATGAAGATGAATATGGGAAAGATATTATATGTACATGTGATATCTAAACTATTTACCATCTAGTCTTTTACAGATAAAGTTTGCTGACCCTTCTACACCACTGCCGAGAAACATCATGAACTTTTCTTTCAGCTTTACAAAATTTTCTCCATATTCAAAGCCCTTGGCTTGAATGCCAAATTGGTCAAGCCTAGCTCTGGCGGCCAAGATTTAACTGCTGAAGAATCGGAAAGGAGAATGTCTAGCATCATGTAGCTTCTGTAATGGGTGGCATGGTCTTTTCTCCCAACAAGACTCACAGAATGGGAATTGTCCTCAATTAAAAAGTGTTCAGGAGTAGCTAGCTGGCTCAGTCAGTAGGGTGTGTGACTCTTGATCTGAGGGTTGTGAGTTCAAGCCCCACATTGGGTGTGGAAATTACTTAAAAATCATAATAAAATAAAATAAAATAAAATAAAATAAAATAAAATGTGTTCAGATGCCAGATAACAAATAACAAACAGAAAAATGACATAGTTCCACTTAAACCAATCAGATTAGCTCTCCTTTTCATTTAGCAGACAAAATTAATTTGTCCAGATGTTGGAACCCTAAAGAGACTATCTAGTATTCTTGTCATCACCTACCTCATTTTCTGTACTCTTGGCTTTTCGGCCTTTTTTTTTTCTTTTTCCAATTTTGGGAACTTCTCATATCCTTCCAATTAATTAATTAATTAGTTAGTTAATTATGCTTAAAGCTAGAGTCAATTTCTGTGCTAGCAACAAAGAACCCTACCTGATAACAATATTATTGTTATTCAGTGACAAAGATCATCAGATAGAATGTCAAACTTGTTAATAACATTTTATTCAAGATATTTTGTTACACCAAGTGAAAACATTTCCCCATAGGAACTATCTCATAATTACTTCACTTTTCATAGCAAATGACATCAGGGCACGTTTCTGCACATGAGCGTAGAAACAAGAATGAGCAAAAAATTATATGCTCATTATAAAACATAAGATTTAAAACAATAAAGAGTAAATGCTCAATAATTTCTTTATTCAGTTAGATCTGTAACCATTTATTCTAGAATTTGTGTGTCAGAACCCTACTCCTTCCATTTTGCTAGCTATCCCTCAAACTCAGTTTATATCATTCATTTATTCAGTTGTTCATTCAGCAAATATTTATAAGCACCTGCCATGTACCAAGTCCCATATAGTGCAAATGTTATAACAATGTAAACATATATTACCTACAATCAACAACTTATAGTGGGCAATAATTCAATTCCATGATCAAACATAATATCATGAATAGTAGAAGAGCTTACATTATGTTCCCTTGCATTATCTGTGGTATATTTTTGCCAAAAATGAATAGCATAAGTCAAGCTAGGTATTTTAGACCAAATCATTCTATAACAAATAAGGGGGTTAAAATGACATATTAAATAATATCATAAGGATTTATGATAAAAACTCAAATGTAGGATGGTCTACTGGACAATTGGCCTGATCTCTTAAAAAAATTAATATTGCAAAAAATATAAAACTGAGGATATTTTAGAATGAAAGAAACTGAAAACCCTAACAGCCAAATTAAACATGTAAATTTTCATTAGGTTCTGGTTTGGATAAAATTTTTTTATAACTGATTATTGAAAAAGTTTGAATGTAGATTGGGTTTTAGATTGATGTCAAGGAATTTTTTGTTATTTGTGTTCTAAGATGTGGTCGTAATGTTGTGATTATAGAACCAGTCCTTAAGGAGATGCATGTATAAAGTGTCATGATGTTGACAGCTTCCTTTCAAATGGTTCAGCAAAATAAAAAATAAATATAAACACACACACATAAATCAATAAAGCAAATATGGCAAGATGTCAATAACATCTAAATCTAGCTAGTGGGTATTCAAGTGTTTATAATAACTATTCTTTCAGGTTTTCTGTTTGAAATTTTTCATAATAAAATGTTGAGAGAGTAAAAAAACCTATTGGTGGAAGGCCATGCTGTGCTTCTCTAATAGGACCGATACCATTGTCTCAAAGGCATTTGGAAATATGGATGGGGATGGGGATATTTTTGTTTATCAAAATAACTGGTGAGCACTACTGTGATTTAGTGAGGAGAGAGGTGGCAGAAATGCTAAATAACTTGCAGTATGAAGGAACTCATATAATATTGAATTATCCTTCTCAAAATGCAAATTAGTCCCTTATTGATAAATACTAAAAATAACCAATAAATAACTCTTCCAAAAAAAATTCCTCCTTACTCCACATAACCATTTTAGTGTCTCTTCTTCAATCCACAAAAAATAATCCTGACAGATAGATAATCTTTATTCATGCTTTCTACTTGCTTGTTTTTATTCATTCCTTAATTCACTCTAGTTTGGCTTCACACCCACCATTCCTTAAAAACTGGTCTTATTGGGGTGCTTGGGTAGCTCAGTCAGTTGAGGCTCTGTCTTTGGCTCAGGTCGTGATCTCATGCTTCATTGGTTCAAGCCCCACATAGGGCTCTGTGCTGATAGCTCAGAGCCTGGAGCCTGCTTCAGATTCTGTGTCTCCTTCTCTCTCTGCCCCTCCCCTGGTAGCACTCTGTCTCTCTCTCTCTCTTAAAAATAAATAAACATTAAAAAAAAACTGGTCTTATCAAAATGTCTACTGATGTTATTGCTAAATTCACTGGACATTGTGCAGTATTTGCCCATGATGAATATGATTCCTCCTCCTTGAAAATTTCCCTTCATCTTCCATGACATCACTTGCTTCTGGTTTTCCTCCTAATTCTCAAACTACTACTTTTCTTTTTTTTCAAGATTTTTATTGTTAAATAATCTCTACACCAATGCGAAACCTGAACTTAACAACTCTGAGATCAAAAGTTGCATGCACTACTGAGTCAGCTAGGTGCCCCTCAAACTATTACTTTTAAGACTCCTCTCACATAGTCCTTTTTCTCTGCTTACACCTATTTCACAGGATTTCACAAGGTTTTTCTCAGATCCCCACCTCAAGGCCAGATATTGCATCTAAGTTCCATACCTGTTGATACACTTGCCTACTGACATGAAATATATCCAATCCTCACAAACATGAAATGGAACTTAGCTCCCCACATATGCTTGTTTCTTATCTTAGAGTCTTTATTTTAAGTAATGACTGGGATTTACTCAGTGCTTTGTGACCCCATTGTAAAGACATCTATCCTAGATGGCCAGGGAGGGGAGGGGTAAAGACAGGATAGCTTCTAGGAGGAGATGATACTTAAGCAAGATGATTAATCAAAGAGGGATTGGATGAAGCGTTTGGGAGTGATGCAGTGTGAATTAAGACACTCCATCAGAGGAAGAGAGGAGGAAACATAAAGGCAAGTAAAACTGCATTTCTCCTGGAAGTGAAGGTAACTTGCAATTAATGAAGCTACATGCTTTTTTGGCTAGAATGGTCAAGAGATAGGGTTGAAAAGGTAGGCAGGAAATAGAACATGAAGAGCCCTTTACGCCACACTAAGGAGTTTGGATTTTATCCTATCAGATTAGAGTTGGCAAACTGATTATCCACAGGCTACAGAAGTGGTTTGTTTGGCTCATGATATGTTTAGAAAGTATTGAACTAGTTGTTACATTTATAAATTGAGAAATTTCACATGTAAATCTGGTCTTCTAGCCTCTCCTGAAAACTGGGAATTCTGGTAACATTTTCCCAAATTTGACAGACTCTGCTGTCACCACTCTGCAATAGTACCCAACTGATCCACTTTATTCAAATGTCACTTATGCCACCTGCATGGCCCCTGAGGGCATTGGCAATTGCTACTTTTGCTTCAGATGATTGGAGCCATTGAAGAACTATTAACAGGGGAGTAGTATCATCAGATATTTGGGTCAGAAAGATCAGTCTGGAAAAAAAGAGAAGTTAGATTCTGGGGAATAGAAAAGGGTGCCGTGAAGAAATGAATCTGTAAATTCTAGAGCAACAGTGGGACGTGGGTAAGGAGGGAGAAGACACTCATCACATTGACCCCAACACCATTTACCACCCCAAACTGCTGGTTAGATCAGAGGAGGCAAGACCCTAACAGTACCAGAGTGACAGATGGAGACAGCCTCAGCAGGGTGGTGATAGTACAGATGGAGAGGAAGGGCCAGAAATCAATCAAGCTTAATGACTGATTGAATGTGGGTGTCAAAAACGGAAAGAATGTAGGCTAGTTTCTGAAAGGATGATGAATGACTGGGTCTAATTTTGCTAAAAATCCTCATTTATCACACTGCCAACAAATAGATAAGTTTTCTTGCATTAATTGAATAGATTGGCTTTTCCTGGTGATCAGTTCACTAAATGTATTTTCACATTTCCCTAAATAACTATACATCAATAAGTTATACATTGTTTCTGAGTAAAACTTTAGGAAAGACTGGGGTGCCTGGGTGGCTCAGTCGGTTAAGCGTCTGACTTCGGCTCAGGTCACGATCTCGCGGTCTGGTCCGTGAGTTCAAGCCCCGCATGGGGCTCTGTGCTGACAGCTCAGAGCCTGGAGCCTGTTTCAGATTCTGTGTCTCCCTCTCTCTCTGACCCTCCCCTGTTCATGCTCTGTCTCTCTCTGTCTCAAAAATAAATAAACGTTAAAAAAAATTAAAAAAAAAAACTTTAGGAAAGACAAACATAAAATGAATGCAATGCATTGCACATTTAAAATTGGCTAAGAGACTTCGGCTCAGGTCATGATCTCATGGTCCGTGAGTTTGAGCCCCGCGTCGGGCTCTGTGCTGATGGCTCAGAGCCTGGAGCCTGTTTCAGATTCTGTGTCTCCCTCTCTCTCTGGCCCTCCCCTGTTCATGCTCTGTCTCTCTCTGTCTCAAAAATAAATAAATGTTAAAAAAATTTTTTTTTTTAAATTGGCTAAGAGCGGGGCGCCTGGGTAGCTCAGTCAGTTAAGCATCCAACTTTGGCTCAGGTCATGATCTCATGGTTTGTGGGTTTGAGCCCTGCTTCCTGCTCTGTGCTGACAGCTCAGAGCCTGGAGCCTGCTTCGGATTCTGTGTCTCCCTCTCTCTCTGCCCTCCCTCGCTCGTGCTCTGTCTCTCAAAAATAAGTAAAAGTTAAAAAATAAAATAAAATAAAATTGGTTACGAAGTTCTCATCACAAGAAAAGAATTTGTAACCTTATAGGGTGACAGACAGCAACCTGACTTAATGTGATTATTTCACAGTATATACAAATATGAAATCATTATTATGTTGCACACCTGAATCTAATATCATGTTATACATCAATTATACCTCAATTTTAAAAAGCCTAAAATGAGCGGAAGCTTTGAGAAGAGTTTGGTGATCACTAGGCACAACTAAAGGTTCTTGAAAAATGAGCCATACGACAGTAAGGTCACTGGTGTATTGTTTCCCCGCTTGTTTGTTTTGTTAAGAATGCGAACGAAGCTAAGTCAGGATAATGTAGAGAGTCCAAGAGAGTGACTACAATTTGTAAAGTTTCTGTAAGCTGTGTTTGACTTGACAGCTACATGATAAACATTGGATTTCTTAGTCTGAACAATTTCTCCGACTCAATCATCTTTCTATTTTTCCACGTACTCTCCACATTATCCTAAACTTTTTCCCACTTTTTAACCCCTCCATTTTCCTTTCAGTCACCAATAGTGTTTTTTTCTTGTATCTGTTGGGCTTTAGATACTTCTAGTTTCCCCAAACTATATGAATTTTATTTAAATCTCCAATATTATTACACCTATTGTACCTATCTTTGCCTCTGATTCATAATCCTTCTCACCGTTGATAGACACACACACCAATTCACATATTATATGTAAATTATATGTAACTCCTTTGATATTTATTTCTCAAATTACTTTTTTTAAAAAAAATTTAATGTTTATGTTTGAGACAGAGAGAGAGAGAGTGAGCACAAGCAGAGCAAGAGCAGAGAGAGAGGGAGACACAGAATCTGAAGCAGGCTCCAGACTCTGAGCTGTCAGCACAGAGCCCAGCGCGGGACTAGAACTCGCAAACCATGAGATCATGACCCAAGCCAAAGTCAGACGCTTAACCAACTGAGCCACCCAGTTGCCCCTATTTCTCAAATTATCTTAATTTATTTCCCTTTAATCCTATTTCAGATTCATCCTTGTGGGTTCTATCTTTTTTATATCTTATTTTTGTAGATAAAAGTCTATCATTCTTTTTATGCCTTTTTAGTACCTATTACATAGTTATCTGAGTAGCTAAGAATAAAGAATATATGCTCCATTCACACTTATGATTGAAAGAGGATGTGAAAGATATGCTGAGAGGGATAAGAGTTATATCAGCCAGATATATATAGATATGCAAGACACAAACGCATTGAAATATGAAAAAAAGTCTTTACTCTTATTTTTATTTTTTAAGTTTTTATTTTAATTCCAGTTAGTCAGCACAGTGTTATATTAGCTTCAGATGTACAATATAGAGATTCAAGAATTCTATATCACCCAGTGCTCGTCACAAGAATGTCTCTATTCTTAATTAATTTACACCCAAGTAGGCAATCAGCTAAGATGTTTCTACCTGGGAAGGTAACTACTTTTCACTCTTCTTTTAGTACAGGTTAAAAACAAACCTTTGAATAGGTAAGTCCATTCCTCTGCACGTATCCATAAAAACTGTTGTTAATGTTCTGCTTCTTCAGGTACAGGAAATATTGGTGTGGCATCAGATTAGTCGACATGAAATGAAAGCTTGAGAGTCTGTCCCTATAGTCCTGGTCTTGTACTTTTACAGCCATTCTTGTGTGCTTACTGTGACAGTCCCTTGGGCTTCCTTTATCTCCATCACTTCTATCATACTTCAACCCTACATACCTCATTTCTAGAGATGAACTCTGACATAGTGTAGTTTTCTTTATTATAAGATTTCTGGTACATTATTGACTTAATTCTGGAGACAAAGTCTTGCCTGAGTAAGGGGAGAAAAGGAAGAAAATAGAAAAGGAGTACTAATATTTTGAAGTGATGGAACTGTTCTCTATTTTGATTATGGTTATTGTGACATAATAGTACCTTTGTCAAAAATGATAGAACTATACATGAAAATGAGTGAAGTTTACTGTAGGTAAATTATACCTCATTGAGAGAGAGAGAGAGAGAACCTTAGAACCTAAGTTCTAACTGTCAATATTGCAGCCAGAGAAAATTATGCCATGTTCATAAAGTCACATTTATATTCCCATGACAATTTTCCTGTTAAGATAGTAAATATTATTAACAATCTTCAATATTGCTTAGTTGCTCTCCTTTTAACTTTTTAAAATTTAATTTAATTTTTTTTAATTTAAATTCAAATTAGTTAACATACAGTGTAGACTTGGCTTCAGGAAGGAACCCAGTGATTCATCTCTTACATACGACACCCAGGGCTCATCCCAACAAGTGCCCTCCTTACTGCCCATCACCCATTTTGCCCATCCCCACACCCACCTCCCCTCAAGCAACCCTCAGTTTGTTCTCTGTATTTAAGAGTCTCTTATGGTTTGCCTCCCTCTCTGTTTTTATCTGACTTTTCCTTCCCTTCCCCTATGTTCATCTATTGAATTTCTCATATTCCACATGAGTGAAATCATATGATCTCTTTCTCTGACTTCTTTCAGTTAGTTACTCTCCTTTTTAAAACTTCAGAAGAAAAGGGTTAAGTTCTCAAAAGCCATCTTACACTCTTGTCATTTGTTTTTCAGAAGTTTAAATTTGAACTTCAGTTAATATCAAACTGGTTAACTAAGTGGTGGGGGAGCCAGCCTCTAAGATGGCCCCCAGTGAGTCCCAGTGGTATATCTCTCCCTCCCTCCTTTTCTCTCTTTTTATCTCTCTATTACTCTGTCTCTATGCCTCTTTTTTTCTACCTCATTCTTCCTATATCTGTTTTTCTCTTTCTGTCTCTCTCTACATCTGTTTCTCCTCTTCCCACTGCTACTTTAATTTTCTTTCCTCCTCTAGTCCCTCTCTCTGCATCATTTCTTCCCCCCTAAATCTTTTCATCTCTCCTTCTATTTTTTTAATTTAATGTTTATTTATTTTGAGACAGAGAGAGCAAGTGGGGGAGGGTGAGAGAGAGAGGGAGAGGGAAAGAGAATCCTAAGCAGGCTCCATGCGGTCAGTGCAGAGCTCAACATGGGGCTCTAGCTCATGGACAATGAGATCATGACCTGAGCCAAAATCAAGAGTCTGATGGATGCTTAACTGATTGAGCCACCTATGTGCCCTGTCCTTCTGTCTCTTTTTGTCTATCATACCCTCATCTCTCCTTGCCTTTCTGTCTTCCTTCCCTTCTTTTTGTCCCAACTTTCCTCTCTTTTCCTTTTGTATCTTTCTCTTTTTTTTTTTGTTTTTGCATCATTTCTCAATACTTATTCTATATATCTTTTTTACCCTTCTTTTCTGAAGGAGGTCTGCCTTCAATTCTAAGATTCTAAGATCAATTTAATGATTAAAGTCAATTTAAAAGGTCCCATCAGGGGCGCCTGGGTGGCGCAGTCGGTTAAGCGTCCGACTTCAGCCAGGTCACGATCTCGCGGTCCGTGAGTTCGAGCCCCGCGTCAGGCTCTGGGCTGATGACTTGGAGCCTGGAGCCTGTTTCCGATTCTGTGTCTCCCTCTCTCTGCCCCTCCCCTGTTCATGCTCTGTCTCTCTCTGTCCCAAAAATAAATAAAAACGTTGGAAAAAAAATTAAAAAAAAAAAAGGTCCCATCAAAGTTTTTTTGAAATACAAAACATCTCAGAAATCTAGAGTTTATGAAAACCTCAGCAATCAATGGCAGTATTGAGAATCAGGAAGACAAGAAAGGCCTCAGAATAGCCAATGTAAATTTCTCAAAGTCTATGAGCCCGTATACTTTACATATGAGAGCTCCTACCTTCTCCATTCATTTGGAGGAGTGGTCTTATTCTTAGCCTGCAGTAAATTAGAGAGAAAAGAAGAAAGAGGAAGAGAGGAACATTGCTAATGTCAGATTCTTAGCAGCAGGTGACAGGTGACACCTGAAGAACAAAGACTATATAGTTTAAAAACTATAGCAGCAAAAAGCAGACACGAGACCTGAGAAACCACAACAGCTTAGACCCAGTCAACAAATGGGCAAAAAGTCATACTTTTCAGTAGTTTGGGACAAATTTGTATATAATAGTGAGTATTCATTGTAATAAATTCTGGAGAAAGTATCACATTTTATTTAGCGACTTAAGAAGGCAAGAACATACGTTGTGAATATTTGGGTAAAATATTAAAAAGTGTGACCCTTAATGTGTAAGCTCTAGACATTAAGAAAATTAGGTATGAGGAATATCACATTTTCAGATGATTTCAGATAATACAAAGTTAATGATATTAAATAACGCCCAACTGTTAGTTTTTTTTCATTGTTGTAGGAAAAAAATTCATAAATTCATAAATTTAGCTTTTGGTACAATAGAGTACAACAGATCCTAATACACTAATGGCTTTGAAATTAGAAATTTAAAATAATACAAAAAATAATAGAGGTCTGCCTCAACCTCATCTTAAGCACAAGCATGAACCAGGTTCAATAGGTGGCTAAGAGATAAACTTTCTTCTGCCCGTGAACATAAGTTAGCGAGTTTTTACACTCTTTACTAGTTATTAGTAAAAATGGATCCTGTAGATATGTTTTCATCCTCCAGCTAGTCTAAGATCGTTTAAGGTACATTGAATTTCTTTTTTCTCTTACCCTATGAAGCATCAAGTCCCGAACATTGTGTGTTTTTGACAAATGCTTATGATTGATTAACTGAGTAATCCTGGAGTTTCCAACAGGGGCTGTGACAAATATAACAGACTCTTTTTAAGTGTGCTTCATACATGGACACTGTAAACATTTCTCAGGGACCATAGATTAAACTTCGTCCTAATGCTTATCAGAGATGTTTTAAATAGCTTTTGTTATCTGATTATAAAAGTAATTTATTCTCATTGCAAAATTATCAGGAAACAATAAAATATATAAAGAAGAAAATAATGCCACCTGTAATTCCATTATTCAGAGATCTGCTAACATTTTGGTGTATAGAATATCTTCCAGATTTTTTTCTTTTAAATAAATTCATGAATACATACACATGTTTATTTATTTATTTAAAAAATTTTAACTGAGGTATAGTTGACATATAACGTTATGTTAGTTTTAAGCATACAACATAACGATTTGATATTTATGTATGTTATGAAATCATCACCACAATAAGTCTAGTTAACATCCATCACCATATATACTTACAAAATATATACTTATTAATGATGAGAACTTTTAAATTTACCCTCAGCAACATTCAAATATGCAATATGGTACTATTAACTAAAGTCACCATGTTTCACATTATAACTCTATAACTTATTTATTTTATAACTGGAAATCTGTACCTTTTGATACCTTTCATGCATATTTCCCAGCCTCAACCCCCTGCCTCTGTCTGGCAACCACCAACTGCTCTCTATATCTGTGAGCTGGGGTTTTTTTTTTTTTCTGATTCTACATATAAGGAAAATTATATGGTATTTGTCTTTTCCTTTCTGACTTATTTCACTAGCATAAAGCCCTCAGGATCCATCCATGTTATTACAAATGTCAAGATTTTCTACTTGGGGCGCCTGGGTGGCTCAGTCGGTTGAGGGTCCAACTTCGGCTCAGGTCATGATCTTGCAGTTTGTGAGTTTGAGCCCCGTGTCGGGCTCTGTGCTGACAGCTCAGAGCCTGGAGCCTGCTTCAGACTCTGTGTCTCCCTCTCCCTCTGCCCCTCCCCTGCTCATGCTCTGTCTCTCTCTGTCTCAAAAATAAATAAAACATTAAAAAAAAAAGATTTTCTTCTTTATTGTGGCTGAATAAGATTCTGGTATATTTATATAAAATATTCTATTATATATATAATATTATGGTACGCATATATCTTCTTTATCCATTCTTCCATCGATGGACACTTAGGTTATTTCCATATCTTCGTTATTGTGAATAATTCTATAGCAAATATGGTGGTGCATATGTCTTTTTGAGTTACTGGTTTTATTTTCTTTGGATATATACTTGGAAGTGGAATTGCTTCCACTAAAATCTATTTTTAGATTTCTGAGGAACTTCCACACTATTTTCCATAGGGGCTGCACCAATTTATAGTCCCACCGACAGTGCACAAGTGTTCCCTTTTCTCCACATCGTCACTAACACGTGTTATTACTTGGTTTTCTGATATAGCCATTCTAATAGGTGTGAGGTGGTGTCTCATTCTGGTTTTGAACAGGTTTATTTGTTTTGTTTTCTTTTTTTAGAACGTTTACTTATTTTGAGAGACAGAGAGAGCAAAGGAAGGACAGAGAGAGAGAGAGAGAATCCCGGGCAGGCTCTGCACTATCAGTGCAGAGCCTGATATGGGTCTCGAACTCACAAACTGTGAGATCATGACCTGAGCTGAAACCAAGAGTCCAACGCTTAACCAACTGAGCCACCGAGGCACCCTTGAACAGGTTTATTTTTAATTAATTTTTTTTTTTTTTACATTTATTTTTGATAGACACAGAGAGACAGAGCACAAGTGGGGGAGGGGCAGAGAGAGAAGGAGAAACAGAATTCGAAGCAGGCTCCAGGCTCCAGGCTCCCAGCTGTCAGCACAGAGCCTGACTCGGGGCTGGAACCCACAAACTGTGAGATCATGACCTGAGCCAAAGTCAGACACCTAACCAACTGAGCCACCCAGGCGCCACATTTTTTTTTTAATTTTTTTTTTTTTTTACATTTACTTATTTTTGATAGAGAGAGACAGAGCACAAGTGGGGGAGGGGCAAATAGAGAAGGAGACACAGAATCCGAAGCAGGCTCCAGGCTCCCAGCTGTCACCACAGAGCCCAATGCGGGGCTTGAACCCATGGAACAGGTTTATTTAAAAAAAAAAAACAACAAACAAAAGCAAGATCACTTTACATAGAATTTAATAATCATCTTTTTCATTTAGCTATACATCATGGACATCTTCCCATATCAATGAATATAGGTCTACTGTATACAAATGTACTTTATTTTATTTAATCAATCTTCTTTTGATGACTTTTCAGGCATCTACAATTTCCTACTAAAAAATGCACAGCTAAACATCTTTGACTAATCCTTATTAAGGAAAAATTCCTTGAAATGTAATTACAAAACAGAAGTTTGAGCTCCAAGCATGAGATCAGTAAATATTGATTGACCATCAAACCATATGACTGATTATAGGGGCACAAGTATTGTTTAGCTAATTTGGAATGGTTAATCTTTTAGGCATATAAAGGTATATTATAAATGTATATTTTTGACGTATTTCTAGATAGCTCCACTGACAAGTATTTTGAAATGATTATTTAGTAAGGAAACTTCTGAGAATTTTTTTGGTCTAAAGTTTTGGACAAACTTAATACACACTTAACTGTTGAAGTCTTGATATCAGTATCTCCCATGGGAAAATACTAAACCACAGTTGTTTTAGTGGTTGATATTCTCAGTGATGTTAAGCATTAATAATGTCCCCTGCCAATGATAGGGTGACTCTTTATAACTGTAGTTTGATTATCACATATCAGAGGAAGTGGTAAATTCATACAAGAAATTAAAACTTTTTTTGTTAACTCAAGGATCTTGGGCAGATATTGACCTTTATGTGACTATCTAGTTAGTTGAGTTTCAGAGAAAGATTTTTGTTTTTATTTTTTTAATATTTTAATGTTTATTTACTTTTGGAAGAGACAGAGAGAGATAGAGGGAGAGGGGCAGAGATAGAGGGAGACACAGAATCTGAAGCAGGCTCCAGGCTCTGAGCTGTCAGCACAGAACCCAACCCAGGGCTTGAACTCACAAACCATGAGATCATGGCTTGAGCTGAAGTTGGATGCTTAATTGACTGAGCCACCTAAGTGCCCCCAGAGAAAAATTTTTGATGAAATTCTAGTTAGACAAATTCATGAATTCTTGAAAGAATTATGTAAGGCAGTTACTATAACAAAGTAAACATAACATAGCATTTAGGTACATGCATTGGCTTTGACATTTGACAACTTGGGATGGAATCCAGTTGTTTTCTCTGGAGCAAGTAACAACTTCTTTAAACATTAGTTTTCTCATTTTAAAAATGGAAATAATAATAATCTTAAAATAACTGACAAGGTCAAATGAAATGATGCAAAGTGCCTGTCATATGGTAAGCAGTCAAAAAATATATTAAATATCAATCCTTCTTCCTTGTAATGATACTCTACTTCCAGCAGGTACCATTACTACTGTTAAGAGATCAGTGTTCAACCCCAATATGTTAACAATGACCATTAAAAGTAATTCCATGTTAGTATAGAGTTGTGTATAATTTGGAGGGTAATCATATAAATAGGTACAACCACACTAATTTTATTGATTGTTATGAAAAAAAAACCTTGAATTAGTTAAAAGTGTGAATTACAAATTTGTGGAGGCACCTGGGTGGCTCAGTCAGTTAAGTCAGTTCAGCTCAGGTCGTGATCTTGCGGTTCACGAATTTGAGCCCCAGGTGTTTTGGATTCTCTGGTCTTCCTTTCTTTCTGCCCACCCCCTCAAAAATAAACAAACATTTAAAAGAAATTGCAAACAAATTTTTCTTCTAATTTTTTTTAACATTTATTCATTTTTTGATAGAGACAGACTGTGAGTGGGGGAGGGGCAGAGAGAGAGGGAGACACAGAATCAGAAGCAGGCTCCAGGCTCTGAACTAACAGCACAGAGCCTGACGCAGGGCTTGAACTCACAAACCCTGAGATCATGACCTGAGCCAAAGTCGGACGCCCAACCGACTGAGCCACCTAGGCGCCCCACAAACAAATTTTTTAAAAAGTAGAGATATTTATATTACTTTGAAAGTCATTTGGTAACTATAAGTAAGCTAGAGGTTTTCAATAAGTTCTTTGAAGGAATACATTTTGTTACAGAAATAAAACTACCGCTTTTTCACTTACAGATTGTTAGTATGTTACTGTGTGTCCTCAGAACTTCTTGAGTAACTGCACTAACTGCACAAGTAATTTAAAATATTTCCCCCTTGAAATCTCATTCTCTTAGAGAATGTTGTGCTCATAAAGGCAAAACTTGTCAACTTAGATTTTAAAAAGTACAAATTGACTTACTGTGATTTTCTCATGGTGTGAGTGTTCATATATAAGCTGGATAAAGGAAAAATGAGAGGAAAATAACCTTTTCGAGAAACCATTTTGATTTTAATTTTAAAGTTAACATTGAAAGCAATGTGAGGTTTACACTAAAACATTGTGAAGTGTTAGAGACCCTAAGACTTCAACTTAATTCAACTAATAAATATTAAACTCATAAGTCCAGCATTGTGTTAGGAACACAAAGCTGAATTTTAGGTGGATGTTAATGCTGGTAGAGAATTTAGAGATAATTTAATACAATCCCCTTAATGAACAGAAGAGGAAATTAAGGCCCCTGAGAGATGAAGTGGCTTTCTCATAGTTAGTAGGTTAAGTAATAGAGCCCAGATTAGCACACTACCAATTTGGTATTCCTTGCATAGCCTCACGCTAACTGCCCCAAGGTTTTACAAAGCATACTTGGTACAGTTTTTACATTGAGTAGAGCTCTTGTGGCTGGGCTATCCCAACAAAGCAGGTTGGGAAAATTTCCATGATAGTCAGCATCTCAAAATAGCAGCAGGTCACTGCAGTTTTGTTCCTAACTCTGTAAGAAAAAAAGAAATTCTAATTATACAACTGGCACTGGACAACCAGTCCCTCTCAACAAGCATTTAAATGCTTAACCATGTGCCTGGCTCTGTGTTATGCTCTAGGAATATAAAGTAGACTCAAACAGTTTTTGTCCATAAGAAACTAATAATATAATGAAGGAAACAAAACTATAGGGAGATTAATTTCAGTAACATTACACAGCCTAAACCAAAGCCTAGGAAAATGCATTTCAATTTTTAAAAATCATTATTTGTTGAGATTTTGTTATATTTTTAGGGTGTTTTGGCCAGGCACGAATGCCCAAATCCTACTTCAATACCCCTCTAAGAAGTTCCTGTGGCAGGAATATATAAATGAAACAATGACAAAGTAAAGCAAAGTTAGCACCTTGGCTACTAACCTCAATGCACAGGAATATGTTATACCGAACTGTATTAGGGGAACAACCATTTTTCTAATCTAACTGGATTTAAATTAGCGTAGGCCAAAGTACCTTTAACATTCAAACTCACATTTTAGATCTTATTCTGGTCACATGGAACAAAAATAAATGTGAGATTGAAGGTAAGCTAGCTAATTAGGCTTCTGACATTCTGGACCAGCCCCAGTCTTAATATTCTGATAGCCTGGAAGAAAGCAAATCAGACAGAGTCCCTACCTCTGATATTTCACACTTGGAATCCCACCTACTGTCAAATATGGCCTAATCGATGACTTTAAATCTGGTGAACCCTTTCTCTCTACTTGGGGTAGTTTGGTGCCCTTCATAAGGCATTATTTCCTCCCTAGAATATTCTTTTCCTTTTATTCTGCCAAATAACCTCCTTAAATATGCCACTTATAAAATCTTTTTTATGGAGCATTTAGGTGGCTCCGTTGGCTAAGTGTCTGACTCTTGATTTCCACTCAGCTCATGATCTCATGGTTCCTGGTATTGAACTCCACCTCAGGCTCTGTGCTGACAGCAGGGAACCTGCTTGGGATTCTCTCTCCCTCCCCCCTCCTGCCCTTCCCTCACCCCCCACCCCCCATTAAAATAAATAAATAACATTTTTAAGAAATAAAACCTTCTTTTTTTTCAAAAAAATTTTTTAACATTTTATTTTATTTTTGAGACAGAGAGAGACAGAGCATGAATCAGGGGAGGGTCAGAGAGAAAGGGAGACACAGAAACTGAAATAGGCTCCAGGCTCTGAGCTGTCAGCACAGAGCCCGACGCGGGGCTCGAACTCACAGACCGCGAGATCAAGACCTGAGCCAAAGTCGGACACTTAACCGACTGAGCCACCCAGGCCCCCCTAAAACCTTCTTTTTAAACGTTAGCGTATTGGGTCAATCCTTTCCATTGCACCATATCACCTATTATATTTATGAACATACAGACACCTAAGATTGTTTAGTCTTCGTTTGCTCTCTCCTGAGTCAACAGAAGAGTTGAGAATTTCAACAGAGGAGCTGGCAAACCATATAGAGCTTTAAATATTTTTAGCTAGGTGTTGAGAAGTGATAAACATTTTGAATGATTACAGCTCTACAATTCTACAGTGAGCCCATTTTTATTTTTGAAACTCATTTGCCAAGTTAACCTTGGCATTACACAAGAAACAGACACTCTGACAGAATCTGATGATTATCTCATGAGGAAGTGCAGCTATGGACAACAAAAAGTGACAACATGGCAACTTTGGTCCAAAAAGCTTTGCCTTTAATTTTATATTTTCATAAACATGATCTAAGCAATTCATGCTAGGTGTTTGGTCTTTCATGTTTATCACTTTTGAGTGACATTGGTTGCATAAACTTTTCATGTCGAACCTCAATGTTTGCCCCCAAAACATATTTTTATGCTACCATTAAAACAATGACTTAATTAGCTTGTTTTTCAGATTACAATCTGTAAGAGAATTAATCATTCGATTTAGGTATTCAGTTCAATTGAACACACACTGATTGCATGACTTCTATGTGGCAGGTCTTACGTAAGGGGCTAGAAATACAAAGATGGGGAATTCACAGTGTGTAAGGATAGATGGACTGGACAGCTATGATCAAATATTGACAAATGCTATAGGAACAGTAGGAGCACTGCTAAAAGAAGGCAGAACATGGAGGCTTAATTCTTGGGTGAAAGGAAGATCAGTGCTGGAGAGAAGCAATGACTGGGATCGTTGCCACCACAATATGGCATCCAGTTTCAGCTTCCCCTACAGTGCTCCTTGACCTTCTGCCTGTATACCGTGATCCAGCTGCTTCCTCCATTCTCTTTTCTAACTATTCCAACATTCACAACTCTTTACGTAACTCAACCCTTTTCTTGTATTTCATCTTCCTTTGCTTCTTGCCCTCTTCCTTCTGGCAAACCACCAGTCTTCCTTGTTCAGAGAGCAAATAGTTTCTTTTACATGAGTTCCCTCAGCTTTGCTCTTCTCCATTTCCCCCACCCCTAGTGTTTCAGATGGTACTTTTTTTTTTTTTTTGAGTGAATGCATGCATGAATGAATATGTCAGTCACCATTTGTACTTAGGTGCTGGGGATACACATGCCAGTAAGATGGGTTTCTCTCTGTCCTCAAGCCAGTCACAGTGTCATGGAGGCACATCTGTTACTCCAACTATTCTTTAGTCCTGAGTTCCAGACCTATGTAGTCATCTCTTTTCTTAGTATTCCCATCTATTTGTCTTCCATGAACCTCAAATGTAAAATGTCCGATACTGTATCCCCTTACTCCCATGCTGTGCACTGATCGTTCAATTCTAGGACATTTGTCCTCTCCTAGAATAGGAGTGGGGGTGGGTACAGGACTGACAATGCAGGGAGGATGGATTCCCAATGAGAGGGTGCTGTTACTCAAAGAAATGTGAAAGATTTGGCAGACAAAACTTAAGATGTCCACTATACACTAAAAACAAAATCTTTGTGTATGTGGAAAGACCAGCTTGTAATCAAGATACTGAGTTTTTTTTTTTCTAAGTTTGTTTATTTTGAGAGAGAGAGCACAAGTGGGGGAGGGGCAGAGAGAGAGAGAGAGAGAATCCCAGGCAGGCTCCGTGTTATCAGCACAGAGACCAATGTGGGACTTGATCCCATGAACAATGAGAAATGACTTGAACAAAAATCAAGAGTGAGATGCTTAATGGACTGAGCCACCCAGGAGCCCCTTAAGGTACTGAGTTTTGAATGACTGAGTTTGCTGTGGTCCAAATGGTCTGAATGGCATTCAGTAACTCACATTCATCATTTCAAGTATGTACGTCATGACAGAGTGAAGCAGTATATTATAGAAAGCATATTAACTTTCATTTATTCTTTAGAGAACATGTGAAAAAGTCTAATTAAATGGATTCTGCAGGTGCAATGATAAATATATCTCTTTCACCAAAGCCTGAAAATCAAATCTCATGTATATAAGCTAGTTTAATGGAGTAGCCAGTGGCTAAATTGTTTGTGTACAAGTAATAGGACTTTGTTCCCTTGTTCTAGGAAAGCCTTGGTACCACTGAAATTTTGAAGTCCTATACCTGATTGCATCCTCCAGTGTATCTTAGAGCAGAATCACCACTTTCTTGCATTAGGAAATGAAAAATCATTTTAAGTACAAGGCATGTTTTGAGAACAATACACTTCACAGCCAACAATCTTTACTAGACATGCTGAGATAAGAAGAATTACTAAATTTACATACAAATACTCATAAATACAAAAAAAGACATCCAAATTTATTATCTCTATTTTATAGTCATATTTAACTTTGCTTAGATGGTACATAAGTCAAAGAGGAAAGCCTGGTGATTATCACTATAAAAAAGTACTCACTGAAACTGCCTATGATAGATACTTGAAGAAATAGTGAACATAAATAAATGACATAAATTAGTAGACATTAAGTGTAAGCAAAGATAAAGTGCCTATTCTGTAGGGTTGCCAGTAAAACACAGGATACCCCATTACATTTGAATTTCAGATAAAAACAAATAATCTTTTAGTATTTCACAGGAAATACTTATAGCAAAAAATTTTATTTTTCTGAAATTCTACTTTAACGGGGCATCCTATATTTTCACTTGCTAAGTCTGGCAACTCAGCTATCATAGCATAATGACTTAATTTCATTAGGGACACAAAGGTTATCACAAATTCTCTGTTTGTGGAAGTTGAGGCTGGAGGAATTTGCTACCACATTTTCAATTGGTCAGGCCTCATTTCCATGAACTGAATTCAACTCAATTTAAGCAACATTTGTAGAGTATCTCCCACCCCCCTGATAGAGTTCTAAGTTCTGGCTATGTAGAGATGAATAAATTATTTTCTCAAGAGTCTCAGATCACTATTGAAGATAGTTTCAGGTCTCTGAGACAGGTGGTCCAGAAATAGTGTGTGAAAGGTAGAAAGTAGGGCTATGACACTGAGCAAATGGATATTTGAGCAAATGTGACTGTGAGGAAACAGTTGGGTGGAAAAAATAATGTAACAGATGATGAGCAAGTAGAAATATCACTTTAAGACTATATAGCAGCAGATATTAATAATGTGCTATGAGAGAGAGAAAGAGAGAGAGAGAGAGGCTCATGTGTCACTAGTGGTTATGACATTATATCAAAAATTTACTCTGGAAATAGGTTAAGAAATTATTTATCATGCCATTTTTGAAAGCAGTGTTGAAACCAGTTAATGTGTAAAAACTCCCCTCACTTTTTTTTTCAGTTCAAATTTTTATTTAAATTCTAGGTAGTTAACATAAAGTTCAGTATTTGTTTCAGGAGTAGAATTTAGTGATTCATCACTTAGATACAACACCCAGTGCTCATCACAAGTGCCCTCCTTAATGCCCATCACCCATTTAGCCCATCCCCCCACTCACCTTCTTCCATCAACCTTCAGTTTATTCTCTATCTTTAAGAGTCTTATCAGTTGTTCCCCTTTCTCTTTTTCTCCCTTCCCATAGGTTTTGTTTCTTTGTTTATTAAATTCCACATATGAATGAAATCATATGGTATTTCTCTTTCTCTGATCGACTTATTTCACTTAGCATAATATATTCCAGCTCCATCCACATTGCTGCAAATGGCAACATTTCATTTTTTATGGCTGAGTAATATTCCATTATATATATATACATCTTTATCAAATCATTAGTTGATAGATATTTGGGAACTTCCCCTAATTTGGCTATTGTAGATAATGCTGCCATAAGCAGTGAGGTTTATGTGCCTCTTCAAACCAAATAAAAGTATTTTTATA
The DNA here is from genome assembly GCF_022837055.1 of Prionailurus viverrinus. Classification (NCBI taxonomy): domain Eukaryota; kingdom Metazoa; phylum Chordata; class Mammalia; order Carnivora; family Felidae; genus Prionailurus; species Prionailurus viverrinus. Next base: position 100,452,555 of record NC_062567.1, read on the forward strand.
TCCTTTTGGTAAATACTTAATAGTGCAATTGCTGGGTCATAGGGTAGCTCTATCTTTGACTTTTCGAGGAAACTCCATACTGTTTTCCAGGGTGGCTGCACCAGTTTGCATTCCCACCAACAGTGTACGAGGGTTCCCCTTTCTCCATATCCTTTCCAACATCTGTTGTTTCCTGTGTTGCTAATTTTAGCCATTCTGATATGTATGAGGTGGTATCTCATTGTGTTTTTGATTTGTATTTCCTGATGATGAGTGATGTTGAGCATCTTTTCATGTGTCTGTGGGCCATCTCAATTTTGGAAAAGTGTCTATTCATGTCTTCTGCCCATTTCTTAACTAGATTACCTGGTTTTCAGGTGTTGAGTTTTCTAAGTACTTTATAGAATTTGGATAGTAACCCTTTATCAGATATGTCATTTTAAAATATCTTCTCCCATTCCATAGGCTGCCTTTTAATTTTGTTGATTGTTTCCTTCACTGTGCAGAATACTTTTATCTTGATGAGGTCCCAATAGTTCATTTTTGCTTTTGTTTCCCTCAGGCAACATGTCTAGTAAGAAGTTGCTATGGCTGAGGTCAAAGCGGTTGCTACCTGTGTTCTCCTCTAGGGAGATGGTTTCCTGTCACACGTTTAGGTCTTTCATCCATTTTGAGTTTATTTTTGTGTATGGTGTAAGAAACTGGTTTAGTTTTATTCTTCTGCATGTTGCTGTCCAGTTTCCCCAACACAATTTGCTGAAGAGACTGTCTTTTTTTCCATTGTGTATTCTTTCCCGCTTTGTCGAAGATTAGTTGACTATTATTGTGGGTCCATTTCTGAGTTTTCTATTGTGTTCCATTGATCTATGTGTCTGTTTTTGTGCCAGTACCATACTGTCTTGATGACTACAGCTTTATACTATAGCTTGAAATCTGCGATTGTGGTGACTCCAGTTTTGTTTTTCTTTTTTCAGAGTTTCTTTGGCTATTTGGGGTCTTTTGTGGTTCTATACAAATTTTAGAATTATTTGTTCTAGTTCTGTGAAAAATGCTTGTAGTATTTTGAATGGGATTGCATTAAATGTGTAGATTGCTTTTGGTAGTATAGACATTTTAATAATGTTTGTTCTTCCAATCTGTGATCATGGAATGTCTTTACATTTCTTTGTGTTCTCTTCAAATTCTTTCATAAGTGTTCTATAATTTTCACTGTACAGATCTTTTACTTCTTTGGTTAGTTTTATTCCTAGGTATCTAATTGCTTTTGGTGCAGTTGCAGATGGGATAGATTCCTCAATTTCTTTTTCTGCTTCTTCATCATTGGTGTATAGAAATACAACAAATGTGTGTACATTGATTTTATATCCTATGATTTTGCTGAACTCATGTATTAGTTCTTGCAATTTTTTGGAACTCCCCCCACTTTTTAAACAACAGAATGCCAGCTCATTACTATTGAAGAAATGGTAGAATTAGAAAAATCACTGTTTGGGGAGCCTGGGTGGCTCAGTTGAATGGGTGCCCAACTTCGGCTCAGGTCATGATCTTGCGGTCTGTGAGTTCAAGCCCCATGTCAGGCTCTGTGCTGACAGTTCAGAGCCTGGAGCCTGCTTCAGAGTCTGTGTCTCCCTCTCTCTCTGACCCTCCCCCACTCATGCTCTATCTCTCTCTGTCTCTCAAAAATAAAAATAAACGTTTAAAAAAAAGATTAAAAAAGAAAAAAGAAAAGAAAAATCACTGTTTGGAACCCTAAATGGAAAATTGATTCAGGCAAAGATAATCAACACAGCCAAAATCATTAGATGAGAAGCTGAAAAGGAAGAATATATTTGTGTAATGTGTCCAGGTATCACACCACAAATTACTTGTTAATTGCAAAGGGGGGGAAAAAAACCCAAAACCCTTACTTTTACAGTGGAAGCACCTGATCACTTAACAGAGCTATGAAACCTAGTGTCACAACAGATAAGCTGAGGTATGTGGTTCTGGATGTGGTCACAGGATTATAGTGTCAGCATGACAAAAATGTTTAAATCTAATCAAGGTTTTACACCCAATTCCCAGGTTATAGGAAATGGAGAGAGAAAAAAAAAAAATAACAAGTTTAGTGACACCAGAAGGCAGGTCAAGTTGCTAAAAGGCAGTGTTTTTGAATGTGATTTGATCAGAGAAGCCTGAAAAACCCTAGTTTTGAAGGTAGATAAGCAGAGGCTTCTTCCCTCAGCTTTTATTAAAGCCCTATTTGTTCATAAGGATAACATATTGATGCTGTTGGCCCAAGTGTTTTATCCAAATGTAAAGGAATAATTTTGTGTTATATAGAAGAACAACTCCAAATTCAACGTGAGGAAGCAATGCAAATTTAAGAAACACTGAGCTTTACTGAGAATCAGAGACCTTTTTCTAAATAAAAGAAGAAACTGTTCTTGTCTAAATACGGGCATTTTGATTGCTCGGTTCCACTGATCCCTTTTTGCTGCTTGCTACATTAAGTTCTCGTTCAATGTGCACTTGCCTTCTTTGCAATGAAAGCAAATTAATCTCTAACATTGATTTTTAAAATGTGCTTTAGACTTTTAACTGGACCATTTCTTGTTGATGCTGTTACCCTGCCATGACATTTTGGACTTAGTGCATGACATTGAAAATCTCCATATTTAAGTTACATTTAAGCTTAGGTGATATAGCAGAACATGATATATTCCTTCCCTGTAGAATGCAAAAAGGTTAGACTATGGGCTCTTCTTGATTCGGAGGAGAGGATTGGGAGATGGCAGAGCACTACGTCCTGTTTTTGAGAGAGGAGAAAACTCAGGCTCACCCTTTCAGGCTGCAGGACAGCATAGCTTCTGAGCAGAACTGCCCTATTTTTTGCTACCGGCAACTCCACCCTTGCTGCTCCCAGAAACACCCTCCAGTTTCTCCTCTTTGAACTCTGCTATTTTCTTCCCCTACTGGTTAGCACTCATCATTACTATTAAATAACAATCAAAGACATGTTTTTTGTATAGTTGAGAGAAATTAACCTATTTTGTAGTTTTGCTCCCTTAATGTTAAACTTTAGGCAGTTTTTCTATCTTGTATATGTGAGTGCATAGCTAGGTTAGTGGTAGAAAAATGGTTACTTTACTGCATACATAGATAGAGCAGTTTAAAGTCTTACAATAGCTACGGACAATGTGTAACCTCTAGACGTGCATCAGCAGCAGCATCTGGAAACTTGTTAAAATTGCAGAAATCCGGGCCCAAACCCAGACTTACTGAATCAGAAACTCTGAGGACAAAGTACAGTAATCTGTGTTTTAGCAAACCATCCAGGTGATTTCTTACACATACTAAAATTTGGGAACCAGTCTAAGCCATGATATTCCCTATGTTCCTTTATTAAGTCAGCAAACACGTTTAAGCATCTTTTGTGTACTGTGATCCGTGAAAGGGTAATGTAACAATCTGTCCTGAGAGTGGTAATATGGTACGTAGGGAGAACAAAATTTACATATAAAGAGCCTAGAACAGGCACTATTATAATCTGTCTTTCTAAATTGTAGGTGTCCCTAGGTTAGAGTGGGAGTGGGTGAGCCATGTTAACCAATGGCAAAGAGGCTACATTGACATATGTATTTGTAGAAAAGAATAGCTCCTGATGTGATTGAAAACCAAGAGTAAGTCTTATGACTCTGAAAGTAGAGAGGTTGGAAGATGGTGGCAGACTAGGGGGATCCTAGGTTTGCCTAGTATCAGGAATACAACTAGTAACTACCAAATCATCCTAAATATCCCAGAAATTCACTTGAAGACTGACAGAACTCCACAACTAAAGGTAGAGAAGAGGCCACATTAAAGAAGGAAGAAGTGCAGAAACATGGCTTGGGAGAGAACAGGTCACGGCTGCTGTAGTGGGAAGAGAGCCAAGGTCCCAGAGAAGGGCAAGAGACAGATTAGCACATAGGGGAGTGCCCTGGGAAAACAAATCCCATAGCAATTGGCTTGGAGAGGGACAAATTGTGTGAGTTCTTGCAACCAGTGGGGCTTAAAGCCTGGAGTGTTAAATGTCATTGGGTTTGGCTGGGATAGAGCCCTGAGAGCATTGCACTGCTCTTGGAGAGAAGAAGGGCAAACAACCTGCAGACATGCTGCATGGAAACAGCGATCCAAAGAGCACCTGGGGCACACAGCGGGGAGGTTATTCACTCACCTTGGAGTGTGTCCCAGAGTGACAGTATTCATGGAGAAACCCTTCCAGGAACAAAGGAATCGGAAGGTGCCATTTCTCTCTCCTGTCCCTCAGCATAAGCACAGAGCCACCGGTGGGAACCGGCACAGTAGTGACAGTCACTACCTAACTTGCTTACACCAAGCCCCACCCCCTGGGTTCCAGAACCACCCCTCCCAGTTATACCCAGTCCCAGAGTGGCGAATCTCTCCCCAGAAGATCAGGCCAAACCCTTGCTCACACCATGTCTCCTAATGCTGGAGTTTTGTGGAGCCTCAGTCCTGGCGGTGGTGGCAACAGGTCTTATTTCACAAACAGACCAGAGCACACCTAGTTAAAGGCACCACATTCAGGCCAGGGACAAAACACTGCCCACAATCGGCAAAGAGCCTCTACAGATGACTGGCCCGAAGGATACAGCAGCCAGGGCAAAAACAGCAAAGCCCACACGGCACACATTGGAGCTATTCCCAGAAGTTCCAGGGCCTGGAGTACAGGGGACAGTACGTGGCAAGGCACTAGAACACCTCTTCTTTATAAGGTCATTACTCTCAAGCATAGGAGATGCAGATGACTTTCCTAACACACAGAAATAGGCACAGAGTCAGAGAAAATGAGAAGACAGAGAAATTTATCCCAAATGAAAGAACAGGATAAGGCCACAGCTAGAGAGCTAAGCAAGATAGATATAAGTAACACACCTGACAGAGAATTTAAAGCAATGATCATAAGAATACTCACCAGACTTGAGAAAAGAGTGGAAGACATGAGTGGGACCCTTAACACAGAGGTAAGGAATAACAAGAGAGATAAAGGGCTTAATAGTAAACAAAATGAGAAACAAGCCTGATGGAATGAACTGCAGTGGAAAGTAATAAAACTAAACAAAAGAGAGAAAAAAGAATTGTGCAAAACGAGAATAGACTTAGGGAATTCAGTGACCCAATCAAATATAATAATATTAGTATTATAGGAGTCCTGGAATAAGAGAATGAAAATGGGGCAGAAAGTTTATTTGAAGAGATAATAGCTGAAAATTTCCCTAACCTGAGGAAGAAAACAGAAATCTGGATCCGGGAAGCACAGAGAATGGCCACCAAAATCAACAAAAGTAGATTCATACCAAGACATATTATAATCAAATTGGCCAAATACAGTGATAAAGAAAATATGTTTAAATCAGCAAGAGAAAAGAAGACAGTAACTTACAAGGGAAGCCCATAAGGCTATCAGGGGATTTCTCAGCAGAAACTTTCTAAGCCAGAATGGAAGGACATAATATGTTCAACACGCTGGATGGGAAAAATCTGCAGCCAAGAATACTCTATCCAGCAAGACTATCATTTAAAATAGGAGATAAAAAGTTTCCCAGACAAACAAGAACTAAAGGAGTCACAGGGGACTCTGAGTGGAGAGATCAAAAGTCACAGTATAAAGGTAGGGAATACAAAAGTAGTAAAAATGAATATTTCTGTAAAAAAATCAGTCAAGAAACTCACAAAATGAAAGGATGTAAAATATAACAACATACACCTAAAATGTGGAGAGGAGAGGAATAAAGAATGGGTTCAAGCTCAAACAACCATCAACTTAATATCGACCATTGTATGCAGAAGGCAATTATGTACAAACATAATGGTAACCATATATCAAAAACTATTAATAAATATGCAAAGAATCAAAAGAAAGAAATCCAGATATATCATTAAAGAAAATCAGCAAACCATGAAAAAGAGAAAGACAAGACAGGATTAGAGAAAATTTTCAGAAATAACCCAAAAACTAATAATAAAGTGACAGTAAATACATATATATCAATGATTACTCTGTTTTTTAAATGTTTATTTATTTTGAGAGAGAGAGAGAGACAGAGTGCGAGTGGGGGAGGTGCAGAGAGAGAGGGAGACATAGAATCTGAAATAGGCTCCAAGCTCTGACCTGTCAGCACAGAACCTGATGCGGGGCTTGAACTCATGAGCCATGAGATCATGACATGAGCTGAAGTCGGATGTTTAACAGACTGAGGAGTGACCCAGGTGCCCCAATCAATTATTACTTTGAATGTAAATGGACAAAATTAAAAAAAAAAAACATGACCCATCTAAATGCTGCCTAAAAGAGACTCATTTTAGACCTACAGATTAAAAGTGAAGAGATGGAGAAACATCTATCATGCAAATGGATATCAAAAGAAAGTACAACACTTATAGCAGAAAAAGTAGACTGTAACAAGAGACAAAGAAAGATACTATATAATCATAAAGGGGACAACCTAACAAGAAGATACAACATTTGTAAATATTTATGCACTGAACATAATTGCACCCAAATACATAAAACAGTTAATCACAAACATAAAGGAACTAATCAATAATAATACAATAATAGCAGGGGATCTTATCCCACTTACATCAATGGACTGATAATCTAAACAGAAAATAAAAAAGGAGACAGTGGCTTTGACTGACACAATGGAACATATGGATTTAACAGATATATTCAGAACATTCCTTCCTAAAATAGCAGAATGCACATTCTTTTCAAGTGCACATGGAACATTCTCTAGAATAGATCACATATTAGCCCACAAGAGAAGCCTCAACAAATTCAAGAGGATTGAAGTCGTACCATGTATCTTTTCTGACACAAAGCTATGAAACTAGAAGTCAACCACAGTAAAAAATCTGGAAAGACCACAAATACATGAAGGTTAAATAACATGTTACTAAACAATGTTGGGTCAAACAGGAAATAAAAGAAGAGATAAAAAAAAGTACATGAAAACAAATGAAAATGAAAACATAATGGTCCCAAACCTTTGGGATATAGCAAAAGTAGTTTTCAGAAGGAAGTTTATAGCCATACAGGTCTACCTAAAAAAAAAAAAAAAAAAAAAATCTCAGAAAAAACCCTAACCTACACCTAAAGGAGCTACAGAAACAACAAGAAACAAAACTAAAATCAGCAGAAGGAAATAAATAATAAAGATTAGAACAGAAATAAATAAATGATATAGAAACTAAAAAAACCATTAGAACAGATAGAACAGATCAATGAAACCAGGAACTGGCTTTTTGAAAAAAATCAATAAAATTGATAAACCTCTAGCAAGACTAATGAAGAAAAAAAGAGAACAGATCAAATAAATAAAATAAAAAATGAGAGAGGAGAAATAACAACCAATACCACAGAGATACAAACAATTATAAGAGAATACTATGAAAAACTATATTAACAAATTGGGCAACCTAGAAGAAATGGATAAATTCCTAGGAGCATATAAACTACCAAAACTGAAACAGGAAGAAACAAAAAATTTAAACAGACTGATGACCAGAGGCATCTGGGTGGCTCAGCTGATTAAGCATCCAACTTCTGCTCAGGTCATGATCTTGTAGTTCATGGCTTCGAGCCTTGCGTCAGGCTCTGTGCTAACAGCTTGGAGCCTAGAGGCTGCTTCAGATTCTGTGTCTCCCTCTCTCTCTGCCCCTCCCCATTCACGCTCTCTCAAAAATAATAAACATTAAAAAAAAATTTAGGGGCGCCTGGGTGGCGCAGTCAGTTAAGCGTCCGACTTCAGCCAGGTCACGATCTCGCAGTCCGTGAGTTCGAGCCCCGCGTCGGGCTCTGGGCTGATGGCTCAGAGCCTGGAGCCTGTTTCCGATTCTGTGTCTCTCTCTCTCTCTGCCCCTCCCCCGTTCATGCTCTGTCTCTCTCTGTCCCAAAAATAAATAAAAAACGTTGAAAAAAAAATTAAAAAAAAAAATTTAAACAGACTGATGACCAGCACAAAAAATGGAATGTTAACAACAAACAAACAAACAAACTAAAAAACCTTCCAATAAACAAAAGTACAGGACCAGATGGCTTTACAGGTTAATTCTAACAAATATTTAAAGAAAAATTAACATTCATTCTTCTCAAACTATTCCAAAAATATAGAAAAGAAAGGAAAACTTCCAAATTCATTCTATGAGGCCCGTGTCACCCTGACACCAAAACCAGAGAAAGATAATGCTAAAAAGGAAAATTATAGACCAATATTCCTGATGAACATAGATGCAAAAATTTTCAACAAAATAAATTCAACAATACATTAAAAAATCATACACCATGATCAAGTGGCATTTGTTGCTGGGTTGCAAAAATGTTTCAAGATTTGTAAATCAATCAACATGATACATCACATCAATGAGAGAAAAGATATGATCATTTTAATAGATGCAGAAAAAGCATTTGATGAAGCACAACATCCATTCACGATAAAAAAAACCCTCACCAAAGTGGGTTTAGAGGGAATGTACTTCAACATAATAAAGGTCATATAAGAAAAACCCACAGCTAACATTATCCTTAATTGTGAAAAACTGAGAGCTTTTCCTCTAAGGTCTGGAACAAGATTCTCACCACTTAGTGAGAATTCAACATGGTATCGAAAGTCCTAGCCCACAGCAATCAGACAACTAAAAGAAATAAAAGGAATCCAAATTGGAAAGGAAGAAGTAAAACTTTCGCTACTTGAAGATGACATGATACTATATAGAGAAAACCTGAAAGACTCCACCCAAAAACCTGCTAGAACTGATAAACAAATTCAGGAAAGTCCCAGGATGCAAAATCTGTTGTATTTCTACACAACAATAATGAAGCAGCAGAAAGAGAAGTTAAGAAAACTATCCCATTTACAATTACACCAAAAATAATAAGATACCTAGGACTAAACCTAACCAAAGGTATGTAAGACCTGTGCTCTTAACTCTGTAAAACATTGGGGCACCTGGGTGGCTTAGTTGGTTAAGCATCCAACTTTGGCTGAGGTCATGATCTCGTGCTTCATGAGTTTGAACCCCGCTCTGGGCTCTGTGCTGACAGCTCAGAGCCTGGAGCCTGCTTTGGACTCTGTGTCTCCCTCTCTCTCTCTGCCCACCTCCTTCAAAAATAAATAAATATTTTAAAAAATTTAGAAAACCCCAAAACTGTAAAACACTAATGAAAGAAATTGAATACAACACAAAGAAATGGAAAGACCATGCTCATGGGTTGGAAGAACAAATACTGTTAAAATGTCTATACTACACTACACAATCTACACACTTAATGCAATCCTTATCAAAATACCAACAGCATTTTTCACAGAACTAGAACAAGCAATTGTAAAATTTGAGTAGGGCCATAAAAGGCCCTGAATAGCCATGGCAATTTTGAAAAAGAAAAGGAAAGCTGAAGGCATCACAAATTCAGAACTTCAAGTTATATTACAAAGCTGTAGTAATCAAAGCAGTATGGTACAGGTACAAGAATAGGCACATAGATCACTGGAACAGAATAGGAAACCCAGAAATAAACCCACAATTAAATGGTTAATCTTTGAAAAGCAGGAAAGAATATCAAATATCCAATGGAAAAAAGAGAGTCTCCTCAACAAATGGTGCTGGGAAAACTGGACAACCACATGCAAAAGAATGAAACTGGGGGAGCCTGGGTGACTCAGTTGGTATAGCATCTTACTCTTGATCTCAGGCTCATGAGTTCACAGCTCCATATTAAGCATCGAGCCTACTTAAAAGAATAGAATGAAACTGGACCATTTCTTGCACCATACACACAAATAAATGTAAGATAGGTTAAAGACCTAAATGTGAGGCCTGAAGCCATAAAAATCCTGGAAGAGAACACAATCAGTAACTTCTTTGACATCTGGCATAGCAAATTCTTTCTAGATACGTCTCTTGAAGCAAGGGAAACCAAAGCAAAAAGAAACTATTGGGACTGGAGCAAAATAAAAAGTTTCTGTACAGTGAAGGAAACAATCAATAAAACTAAAAGGCAGCCTACAGAATGGGAGAAGATATCTGCAAATGACATATCCAATAAAGGATTAGTATCCCAAAATACTGAAAGACAAATAATACAGTAAAAAATGGGCAGAAGGTATGAACAGACATTTCTCCAAAGAAGGCATACAGATGATCAACAGACACATGAAAAGATGTTCAACATCACTCATCATCAGGAAAATGAAAATCAAAACTACAATAAGGTACCACATCACACCTGTCAGAATACCTAAAATCAACAACATAAAAAGGGCACCTGGGTGGCTCAGTCAGTTATGAGTCTGACTCTTGATTTCAGCTCAGGTCGTGATCTCATGCTTTGTGGGATCGAGCCCTGCGTTGGGCTCTGCGCTCACAGCTTGGAACCTGTTTGGGATTCTCTCTCTCTATCTCTCTCTGCCCCTTCTCCACTGATGTGCTCTCTCTCTCTCTCTCCCTCACTCAAAATAGATAAATAAACATTTTTTAAAAAAGAGCACAAGAAACAATAGGGTGTTGGCGAGGATATGGAGAAAAAGGAATACTTAACACGCTGTGGGTGGGGGAAGATGCAAACTGGTATAGGCACTGTGGAAAACAGTAGGGAGTTTCCTCAAAAAGTTAAAAATAGAACAACTTTAGGATCCAGCAATCACACTACTGGGTATTTCTCAAAGAATACAAAAACACTAATTCAAAGGGATGCATTTACTCCTATGTTTATAGCAGCATTATTTATAATAGTCAAATTAGGGAAGCAGCCCAAGTGTCCATTGATTGAAGAATGAGTAAATAAATAGTATACACACACACACACACACACACACACAATGGAATATTATTCAGCCATAAAAAGAATAAAATCTTGCCATTTGCAATGACATTGATAGACTTAGAATAATGCCAAGAAAAATAAGTCAGAGAAAGAAATACCATATAATGTCATTCATATGTGGAATTTAAGAAACAAAACAAATGGTTAAGGGTGGGGGGAAGAGAGAGACTAATCAAGAAACAGACTCCTAACTATAGAAAAAAAAGTGATGGTTACCCAGAGGAAGGTGGGTGGGGGGATGGGTCAAATAGGTGATGGGGATTAGCACTTGTGGTGATGTATGGAATAATTGAATCACTATATTGTACCCCCAAAACTAGTAGAACACTGTATGTTAACTAACTGGAATTAAAATAAAAACTTAAGGGGCGCCTGGGTGGCGCAGTCGGTTAAGCGTCCCACTTCAGCCAGGTCACCATCTCGCGGTCCGTGAGTTCGAGCCCCACATCGGGCTCTGGGCTGATGGCTCAGAGCCTGGAGCCTGTTTCCGATTCTGTGTCTCCCTCTCTCTCTGCCCCTCGCCCGTTCATGCTCTGCCTCTCTCTGTCCCAAAAATAAATAAACGTTGAAAAAAAAATTAAAAAAAAATAAAAAAAAATAAAAACTTAAACTTAAAAGTAAATAACGTGTAAAAAAAAGACTGAGTATTAAAAGAAGCATTAAAATAAAGTATTAAAGACTCAAGTATTAAAAGAAGATCTCATTCTATTTTATCAGGAGGAAAAAAAAACTATTAAAGAGCATTGAGAAATGGTGGGAGAGATGGTAGGAGAACTGAGATGATCCAGTTTGAGGAGAAAATTGAAATAAGGCACCATCTGCATAAACAGCGTTATCTGTCCTTGTCCTCTTGATTCAGCTGGTTGGAGTTCTGTCACAGATTCAGTTCCCTACTGAGACTGGATAAATTCTTCCTGTTCTTGGCCACACTCTACATCCCACTCACAATCCAGGGCATCAAGTACAGGTAGAATGGGGCATTAGGGAAAGATGGTGGATCATTACACATTCACCTCTAGTCCTAGGTCAATAACTGAAGGCTACTGAGAATGGGTAACAGTACCATTTTTGTAGGAGGTAGTAGACGATAAATGCTATATTTCTCAAATTCTTTCCCAAAGCCTTAATTGGTACAGAGAGCTGTTGTTTTTGTGGGTTTTTTCCCAGGGAAATTTACCTCTATGAAGAAAAAAATAATAATTTCTCAAAGAAAGTTAGTAACGTTTAACTTAATGCTGTTGTAATTTTTATGTTGTATAACTTCTAAAATGTTTCATTTGGTAAAATTAGTTCATTTAAATATTTATATCAGCACATAAACATGTAGCTCTCTTTCTGTGCTCATTAAATAGATCTTGAAGATATTAAAAAAAAACTAGAGGTTAATCTCTTGCATCCATTTAAGGAGACAAAAAATAAATGCCTCACTTTTAAATATAGAAAGCTCCATCCACCAACATCAGCTAAGATGCTTCAATGTTTCCATGTAAAACTTTGTTCCTAACTCAGCCCCGTAGGAAAAATGCCTCAAGGTAAAACTTGAATAATGTATCTGTCTTTCAGCACACGTTTCATGAAGTTTCTGAGTTTAAAATTACTAGAAATGTGGACAGTGTGTTGGAATATTCATACGCTTGGTTTTTCCCTGTGTCTAATGTTTGAACAAGTAGAAAAAGTTTGTAGTGGACATCATCATAACAGTTCTGAATGTTAGTGGGAAAAAATAATTTTTAAAAATAATTTCCCATCATCATTTAATCCCAAGAACCTCTCCTACATGTTTTAAGGAAAAATCTGTTTCAAAAAATATCACTTAAAAAAAAAAATAAGAGTCAGTATATCCATATATACATAGATACTCCCACAAGCTGATGGGTGGTTGCCTTGATCCTGGGCCACCTCCATGGATATACGCCATGCTTTGTGTATGAAGATAACATTACTTGTCAACTACCATTGAGACTGATTTTCTAGTAAAGAGGTAAATAATTACATAGAAATATGAACTTACAAAAACATATTGTTTCAAAAACTGACAATTCATTGAATAGAAAGACTTGACTTTCTTGTTTTAGAATAACCAATGAAAATGATTTTGCTTTGTTTAGTTTTGATTAAAGGATCATAAGGTGCTTACAAAGGATCATTTTGAAGCAATAACCAGAATACTTTAGATAAAGGGTCAGTATTCGTTACTATCGGGTGGGAAGGAAACAGAGAAAAATAAATGTTTAATTAACCCATTTACCAGATAATTAGATTATGCTCTCTATGAAAATCAGGAATTGCAACCTTACATGTTTGCAGGAGCCAGGCAGGTAATGTGGATGATGAAGCAGACGTGTATGGAGAAAATTCTTAAACTGAAGATTCGTATCCAGTCTAAAGGAAGTAATGGTACTTCACTCAGCCCTCATAGAAATGAGAATCCAATATTTCCAGATCTTTTGATTGTCAAGAGAAACTGTGATGTAGAATTTTTACAAAATCTCCCAATCACTGAACGCTGGAAGTTAAATAATTTTTAGAAATGTTATGTTTGTCAAATAACATACACCAGCTGGGTCGATTCGTCTTGTGATCTACTAGTTTAGGACCCTTCATTTTAAACTCAAATTGTGGTATTTTCATCCATCTTTCTCTGCCACATAAAACATTGAAGGTCAGATGCACATAAAAACACATTATTGTAAAAAATAAGGAAAAGACTCACAATTAGTTAATATTTTTTGAATATTTATTAGGAAAACGAATACAATTTGTATATTTTGGGCAAAGGCTTCACCATTATCAACACACACACCTACTAGCATGGGAACTTATTTCCACATAGGAATAGGAGATAGGAATGTTAATTTTACTGACCCAATACCACTGACTCACAAGAGGAAAAGAAAGCTGGTCTCTCTCTCTCTCTCTCTCTCTCATTACACACACACACACACACACACACACACACACACACACAGGCACACATACTCACAGAAGCACTGAGTAACAGAATATGCATTGGTAGAAGTCCCTGTACAATTACAAATCTAACAGGCCAGTGTTTCTATCTCTACTGATAAAACTCTAATATATCTTCAGCCTAGTGCTAGGTATCTAATAACTCATGTGTAAATATTAAATGACTGGTGTTTCCAGAACTTATTACAGCAGGCCATTTGAAAGTGATCTTGTCTCGACAATTCTTGTGTTCATTTAACTTCCTAACACATAGTAGCACAATATAGATCATTAATAGAAACAGGCAGTCCTTGGCATGGATGAATGAGCTTGTTTTACAAATTAAAAAGACGCATGTTGAGGAAAGGATGAAGAATAGCAAGTTTTCTCACTATTGAATATGTACTGATAGCTTAGAATTGTCATCATCTCAGGTGCTTATTAAGTATGTTAGAGGTTGTGCATTTTTAAAGTAAGCTTTTTACTTACTTTAAATCATAAATCATTAAATAAGTTACTGGGTATTTATAAAGCAAACACAAGGTTGTTTTTTGTTTTCAAAGACCCAAGCTTTAAATCTTTTGGAATGACTTGACAATGCATTTTGCATAGTTACCTCTGAAAATAACATTATCTCTAGCTTGTGTTATTTGTTTCGTTTTGTTTTTTTGCCTTTGACTCTTCGGTTTAAACTTTAGATCAGTTGTTTCTGTAAGCATTAACACCTATAGCCTTTTCATCACATAGCATGAAAGCTGTGTCTGGAGCAAATTCACTAATATTACTTCTAAGTTATTCATTGGATTTACAAGATAAACATTCTCCAATATGACACTATTTTTTTAAAGAAGGGAACTTAGTTATGGTATCTAAGAATGTATAAATATCAGTAAGTACTTCTACTTTTTCAAAATGATAAAAGTTTTGGGGCACCTGGTTGGCTGAGCTACCTAAGTGTCTGACTTCGGCTCAGGTCATGATCTCATGGCTCGCGAGTTCGAGCCCTGCGTTGGGCTCTGTGCTGACAGCTTGGAGCCTGGAGCCTGCTCTGGATTCGGTGTCTCCCTCTCTCTGTGTCCTGCCCCCGCTCGTGCTCCGTCTCTCTTTCTCACAAATAAATAAACGTTAAAATTTTTTTAAATGATAAAATTTTTAAAATTTCTGTTGAACTTTCTTGCAGAGAAGAGTAAGAAGGCACTTAAAAAAAGTCTTGTTAGACTCAGAGCGTATCATAGATTCATCTAAGCAATTTTATATAAAGCAAATACCTATAAAATAAATACCTGTAAACATATTATGTAATGTCTCTTGTCTGAATAGTTAAAGCAGGTCACATATCGTAATCAAAACAAAGATAAACACACGTGGTAACCTAGAAACATACTTACAAATTTCATTATCTTACATAATCAAAGCATCATTTAAGTAGGTGAGCCAAAATGATTACATATAATTCAATCTATTAGTCAAAAAATTCGGAAGAAAACTTACTGTCTGCTCATAGTAAGATTTTTTATGTCTCTATGTCTACTTGGAGTTTCGATTGATTGTTTATCTGATGTTACACTATTATAATGGAGTTTTCAAACTGATGCCCAAAGATATTTTGTATCTTATCCAAAAGTAGGTGCAAAGTAGGCTATCTATAATTATAATTGAGGGAGACAGCCCAAGGTTGGAATGTTTTCTTTCATATTCAAAGATATAATATGCACATTACAGAAGCATAGGCCATTGCATCTGTAAATTGCTGGTGAAAGTAAATCATGTCATCAAAGCAAAAGATTCCAATAAAATAGAATTTTGTCTACTGCACTGTACGTGCCAAAGAAAATTATCTTACACAGTGGCCCCAAGACAAGGCACTGTCGATCTTTTATGGTAGTCATGTGATTAGTAGAGAGTTAGAAATATCTATTGATTCAGTCTTCTCTTCAAGTATGTAAGTACTCAGTGATTTGGTCTACTTCTATAGATCCTATGTTAGGTACTGAGGATTCAAAGATGAACTCTCATGCTTGAGAAATTCAGCATCTAGTCAGAGTGACAGACACATAAACCCATAATCAAAATATGGTATTGTAAATATTAAGAAGGAAGCAGGCACAAAATGCTATAGGAACACAGAGGAACTATGTGGGTTATGGTTTTCAGAAATGTGTATCTCAGGGTAAGCAATCCAGCTAGGGAGCAATTGAAATACTTTCTGCAAAAGATGGGCCTGAATCAGGGCAACAGTTTTTGGGCTAGGAGAAAGGGGACAGAGTCAAGCAATAAGTAGGAAATATAAGAGATAGGATTTAATGATTGATTAGGTAGGAGGAGAAATAGAGATGTAGAGAAAGATGGATAGATAGATGATAGATAGCTAAGAAGACAGGTAGGAAAAGAGAAAGATCGTGGATGGATTTCTGGTTTAGATGAGGGTGGTATTCGAGACTGGCAATATAGGCAAAGAGCCAGATTTGGAGGAAAATATTGTATTGATTGGGACAAGGAGAGGTGGGAGATAAAGTAGGAAGTTGAAGTTGGGGTACGTGTGGCACATCTTTGTAGATAATGTCCAACATGTAGTTTAATAGGAGTCTGAAACATGCCTAAAGGTAAAGTGTCAGCACTAGAGGAATATTTAAGCCCTGGTAGAGTAAGAGGATAATAAATAGGCCCCCATGTGAATGCTATCATCTCCTTGGCTTCACTAAAGCCAGCCATGTTCTCATTCAAAGGAAGCTTTTGAGAGCTTAATATTAAAGCAGCTGAGACTGGTCTCATTTTAATTTCCCTCACAGTCTCGCTCTTCCCCTTAGTTGTAGTAGCAGTTCCTAATCGGACTGGCTCACGACTGAGTCCCACTTCTGTTGTTACCCCAATGTATACTTGAAGTCCTCCCGCATTGCTTTACTCCCATCAGTGCTCCCAGGGACTGGAACCTTGTCTAGACCTCATGTTTGGATCCCTGCTGCAAGACTCCCTTCCCTGGGTCTGCTGCCTCAGTGTGGACATTTGTTGTTTATGGAGCCCAACACTCACTCACACTCCTTCTAAGAAATAACCTTAACCAGATTCCCCTTTGATGAATCCCCTCTGTCTCTGTCAGCACAGGTGGTCGTTGTTAAGCTGACCCTGTGCTATTCTTAAAGAGGCTTCAGAAAATCAGCGCTTTGCATTTCCTTAACTCCAGTGATTGGCTCAAAAATGGTGTGTGTTCTAAGCAGAGGCAATGCTTTATGCTCTCCACCTCCTTAACTCACGTGTGTGAAAGACTTCTTTCTCCTCCTGGATGAGACTAAGAAAGCATGTAGCCTTGGGCAGTGCTGGTGGTCTGAAAGTGGAAAGACGGACCACATGTGCTGATGATAGTATTTGTGTCCTGCATTCAGCTGCTTCTGCAGTCAAGTCTAAACCAGCACTCTTCAGGTTTGTTATTTTGCTCGTTTGTTTGTTTAAGGGAATTTGTGTTGAGGCTTTTTGCTTTAACTAAAAAAAAGACCTTAATTTATTGATAATTTATTCACTCATCGCATAATCATGGAGCATGCACAAGTCAGGAGTTAGCTAGGCATTGTGGATATGGAAGAGAATAATCAGAGACAGTTCCCTGACTCACTGAGAGTTTCATGAAGCTCACAGTTGACCAGAAGACCACTGTTAGATTTCCCTGACATTGACTTTATGCTTGTCAGGACTTCTTCCAGGATTTCTGTTGGCAGATACCTTTGAGCCTGGGCTTTGTTTGTTAGGTCTCCCAGAGTGTCTACCAGTGGACATGCAAAGAATTCAATTTCTTGTCTGGAGCACTTCATAGTTATGAGCCGTTAGTTATATGGGCCATCTTACTCTGGTAGGTCTTGCTAGACTCTGGGTCTCAGCTATTACCTGTCACATATACCACTGCTATCCTAGCTTCAGTATGTTACTTCTCATATTTTACTTTTTTTGCTGGTTTTTAGGGATCTTAAAAAATAAGGATTGAACGACGTTAAGGAGTCAGAAGGTAAGAAGGGAGGTGGGGACCTCTTATGAATTAGGAAAAGGTAGGTGTGTATTCATTTATCATACACAAATTCTTTCATAGAAGTATTTCAGAGGCACATTAGTGGAAAAAAGTAAAAAACAATGATCAGAAATTAACATTGATCCATAATTGTCCTCTCTGCTTCCTTCCCTCTTCATCTCTCCTCTCCTTCCCTCCCTTTCTCCTTTCCTTCCTTCTAAATGTATTTATTAAACCAATTCTTGGTACTGTTGTGGATGCTGAAGTATAGCTCTAAACCTACAAATCCTTGTCATTATGAAACTTTGCATTTTAATGTAATAAGCATTGAATTCAGAGCTTTTGCATGTAATTCCATTTGAACTTTGCAATAATTCATTTTTATGAATAATGGAAATGGAGTATAAGGAGTATGAGTATGTAGTTTGTTAAGAATCAGAGCAAGGGCAGAGGCAAGATTCTAAGCATGTCTGTAGCAGAAGAAATCGAGCTAAACACAAGTGCTATGAGGAAAAATTGAGCAAGGTATATGGAATACAGAGTGATGGGACTGAGAAAGTTTGAGTTCCAGAGGTACAGCAGTGATCTGAATTACGCCATGCAGAAACCAAAGGACAACTTTTGCAGGCAGAAGGAACCGTGTGTGCAGCAAGAACATACTGGATGTGTTTGAGACCAGAAAGTAGGGCAGTGCAAGCAGGGGCAGGGTTGCCGGAAAGGCGGTCACAGGCAGACAGAAGCCTCCTGATGAAGCATCTTATGGACCACAGTAAGGACTCTGGATTTAGATGATACCTGTCACTCTGATCCACTTCTAAAACACCAGCTTTTTCTGTTCAAGGTTCAGAGGGTTAAGAAAGAGTGAATCAGTGATAGGACTTTGAGAGCTCAGGGATTGGGTAAAACAGATGAGATAACAATGCTCGGGCTCTGGCCAAACTCACATCCCACAGTGTAACCACACCCTGCTTGGATTTCATTTCTATCTTTGAACTGGAGTCAGAACAGGGCGGGAGTGGAGGGTCAGACTGCCTCCCTGTAAGAATTCTGTTCTGATCTCTTTCCACTCTCTGCCTGGGCAGAGAAAAAGGAAGATCAGCATGAGTGGGTGTGAGATCAGAAAATTATGCAGCTGATACTCTGTTTAAAAGGAATTCCAGTGGTCACCCCCACTTCAAAATATCAGTGGGTATTTCTGCCAGCACAAAGGCTGACACTGCAATTTTATACCGGCTTGCTCTTCATTTTATCAGGAAGTACCTTTGTATAAGTCTCTATAACTCAAATATATAAACCAAGTCCCTATATAATGTGATCTCTAACTTGTTCTTGCAGTTTAATGTACATCTCTCTGAAAGTATTGGATAACTTACAGTGCTTAGAAAAATCTTCACTGTTTGCTTTAAATGTTAGGCGTAAGAGTGATTTTCCTTCTTCTACATTTTCTTTGTTAAATGGGAATTCATTCTGTAGTAGAAAAAAGAAACTTTGTTAAATAAAGAAGACATCGTAAATTCTCTGTGTGAAAAACATTTAATACTAGAATTGGGTAAAGTTGAATGACAATACTCAGATTGGGGGGTGGCAGAACACAAGAATGGAATAGAATGGAATACAATAGAAAAGTATTCTGAGGGCCTAGAAGTTCTTTAAATCACTCCTGGTTGTTTTTTTTAACATGAGAAAATTAAGTTTGGAGAAGTTAAGCTCAAGTTTTAAGTTGTCTTCCAAACTTTAAATAACTTGTTCCCTCTGTTTTAACTTTTAGTTATGCTTGGTTTTGCCAAAGATAGTCATTTTGTTATGATTGTATTTTTGTAGATGCCTATGAATATTATGGTGGAGAGTGCCTCCCATGCGGTTGGTGATAGTATTTTGGAGAGATTTTGCTAGCTATTTGTCTTATATGTCTCTTTCTCCATGTTTATAGGTGTATCTATGTGTAAGTCTGTATCTACTTTTTAAGCTGGAAGCCACAGAAAGAAATGTATTTTATACTGGAACTCAGCACACACACATACACACACGTGCACATACAACTAAAAGCTTTTTCTTCTCTTTGCTTATCTTCTCTACTCTTCAGTTCTATTTTATTTTTTTCTATATAATTTAAGACCCTAGTCCCAACCCACTGAAATGATTTTACAACCCACTTATGGGTCTCAACTCATAATTAGAAAAGAAGGCATGATTTTGGGGAAAAAAATATATCATTGGCTAATGAGGAAAACCTATAATTGCTCCAGGCACTTTGGTGGTTACTGTCATAGATTCAACCCATTCTCTACTCCTCAGCTAGATAGGCAATGACCCTGGGTTTGATCTCAAATAGCATTTGTTATCTCCTTATCTCTTCATTCTTTGTGTCACTAATTGGCTGGATTAAGCTGATAGTACCAGAAAAAATAGTCACAAGTTCTTGAGGCACTCACTGTATAGTATAAGCTGTAAGTATATGCTTATAGCTATATGACTCTAGGTTTCAATAGCCAGAGAGAGGGAAACTAAGAGAGAGCAAAGTCCCATACTTCATTCACCTGTGAGGTTCAATCATCAGTCCAAAGTTCTCTTAGAGATTTCAACAAACTGTAAAGGCCTTAATCTTTCCACTACATTAAAGTCACAGGAATCCTGCAGAAGTTAATGGTTTTAGATGGAACTATAGCTTAAAATCTTTCAGAATACATACCATAGTTTTCCTACTACTTATTCATTAGACAGCATCACTATGTTGAAATTCACAGTAGGGGACAGCTCTTGTTTTTGCCAACTCAGTATCTGTGAAATCTTCCTCTGATAATATAGTAACTCATGTTTCCTCTTGGGTACCATCTTTCCTGTCCCCTCTGTTCTTGCAGTGTGAGTCATGAAATCGGGGACCAATTCCCAGCCCTGTTTGCTGGATTTTGCTATACTTTCCTCCCTACTGCTGTTTGCAATTGAACCCCAAAACATATGCAACCTCACGCTAACCTTCAGGACCAATACTCAGGAGAGGTAACAGTAATCTAAAGAATTCTAAAAGGTAACATCATGATTTTTCTCCAAATTGGTTTCTGACATTGTGCCTCTCTTCTTTAAAAAAAAAATTTTTTTTTACATTATTATTTATTTTTGAGAGACAGAGTCACAAGAGAATGAGACACAGAATCCAAAGCAGGCTCCAGGCTTTGAGCTGGCAGCACAGAGCCTGATGCAGGGCTCAAACTCATGAACTGTGAGATCATGACCTGAGCGGAAGTCAGATGCTTAACCGACTGAGCCACTCAGGCACACCACCTCTGTTCTAATAATGGGCCACCCACCTTAAAACCTGGGCCCTGAGTCACTGCATGTAATTTGTCCCTGAATATCTGACGCATTACCTTCTTCTTGTTTGGTCCTGGAGACTTAGCTTGTGACTGCATCACTTGTCTGTCTACTGCTGACTTGACTTAACGGCCTCTCTTAGCTTTTCTTTAAGCTCCTGGAGGATTGGTCTGGACCCATTAGGCATTTCTTGGTTAGGAGTGTTCCTATTTCCTTGAAAAGGCCACCTGATGGACTACTTTCCCGGGCTACCACCTACTGTTTGTTGCAATGTTTCAGATACCCAGAATTGTCTTCTCACTGGGCTTTCAGAATCTGTTCCAAATATCTGCCCCACTCCCATGGATGAGTCTGTTATCAGAGCTGAGACCCTCTTTTTTTTCCTTGCTCTTAACCATATCTTGTGAATTCTCAAGATAGATGAAACTAACTTTTTGTTATCTTTCCCCATGTCCAACATAGTATCTTGTTCAGGAAATTGTTGAATAAGCATGTGCATTTGAAAATCAGTATCACTTATCACAGTTGTCATTTTGTTTAGGGAGTCAGACTCACAAAAGGAAAATGTGTACCTTGGAAACTTCTATGTGGGAAAAACTTGGGAAGAATGAGTCTACTTCTTCAAGATTTATTATGAAATAATAAAATTATGTAGCAAGAGAGAATGCAGGACAAAATACTGCTGTAATTGCTTTAAATGCAGCATCATGGGCTATTTGCATTTTTGCCAATTCTGCTTAAGCACCAGAATATTAAAACTAGCTTTCAAGGAGCTTCCTGTTTCAGCACAAAGGCAGGCATGCAAACAAATAATTGGAATATAATGTAATGGTGGAGAAGTGGAATGAGAGACAAACTATCTGAGTAAGTGAGCCATGAAGGCTTCACAAATGGGGATAAGAATTCACTGGATGGAGAGGAAAAGAGAGGCATTACAGGCAGAGAATAGCTTGAGCAAAGGCACAAAGTTGTGAAAGTGCCAGGCACGCTGAAGGAATTAGCGAATGGCCTACTGTGGCTCCAGAACAACACATATTGGGAAAGGGGTGCTGGGGTGAAGTGACAAGAAACGTAAGTTGGGACGAAGTGATGGGAGAACTTTATAGGTCAGGCAGAGGATTTTGGACCTGATCTTAGTAGAGTTTTAAGTGTTTCAATTTCAATAAAAAATTTAATATGACAAATGTTCACAACCTGAATTTTTATGTCCCTGTGAAACAGGCCCTTTGTAAAATAGACATGTGGAAATGATTGATTTCTCTGCTGAACACAGCCGTTATTTCTGCTCGTTCCAATGTTTCTCATGTGATAATACTGCTTCCTTGTATTACCACCTTTCCAGTGCTGTTCAGTTGCTACAAGTTGTGATCACTACACATTCATCTATCACAAGACCCATAAAGAAATCAAATCCCCTCGGTATTCCTTGGATATGTCTGCTACTGTTCAATTTCAACGGTAACTTCTTGTTCTTAAATTTTTTCAACTCAGAAGGGTGGGTTTTGCTCATGGTGTCTGTTTAGTGGGCCTAGAGCGGCCTTGAAATGGAAATCATGGTCTCCTTCACACGCCTGCAGCAACATCAGAGTTTTTTAGAGGAAAGTGGCTTGGATTCTTCCAACAATCTTCCTTCCAGGCTAATCTATCTGGGACACTCAGCCCTGGGTCTTGTTAGAGGAAACTGTTGCCCTCTGGGTCATTGCCACCTCTCACTCACGCTCTTCAACCTTAGCTAAATCATTCATCACATGCCCCTTTTAGATTCCACGTCAGAGATTGCATTTGAATCTGTAGACCGCTTTGGGTAGTACTGACATTTAACAATATTAATCCCTGCAGTCAATGAATACAGGATGTCTTCCTATGTGTTGTGTCTTGTTTAATTCCTTTCAACAATGTTTTGTAGTTTTCAGTATAAAAATCTTTCACCACTTTAGTTAATTTACTCCTAAGTATTTCATTCTTTTTGGTTCTGTTATAAATGGAACTATTTTCCTAATTTCCTTTTCAGATAGTTCACTGGCCGTGTATAGAAACACAAGATTTT
Source organism: Prionailurus viverrinus (assembly GCF_022837055.1). Classification (NCBI taxonomy): domain Eukaryota; kingdom Metazoa; phylum Chordata; class Mammalia; order Carnivora; family Felidae; genus Prionailurus; species Prionailurus viverrinus. Next base: position 100,475,697 of record NC_062567.1, read on the forward strand.
TGTATGTTGATTTTTGTATCCTGCAACTTTACCAAATTTACTTATTAGTTCTAACAGGTTTTTTTTTTTCTCTTTTTAATAGGGTCTTCAGGGTTTTCTATTTATAACATCATGTTGCCTGCAGACAGGAACCATTTTACTTCTTCCTTTCCAAATTGGGTGCCTTTGATTTCTAGTTCTTGCTTAACTTCCCTGGCTAGGATTTTCAGTTCGATGTTAAGTAGAAGTGGTGAGACTGGGGGCGTTCCTTGCCTTGTTCATGATCTTAAGGGAAAAGCTTTCAGTTTTTCACTACTGAGTATGATGTTAGCTGTGAGCTTGTCATATTCGGCCTTTATTATGTTGAGGTACATTCCTTCTACACCTACTTTGTTGGGAGTTTTTATTATAAAGCATTGTTGGATTTTTTCAAATGCTTTTTCTGCATTTTTTGAGATGATCATATGCTTTTTTATTCTTTATTCAATTTATGACTTTTTAATTCATTAATTAATTCATTAATAGACTTTTGTATATTGAACATGCTTGTTTTCCAGGGATAAATCCCACTTGGTCATGCTGTATAATCATTTTAATTTGCTGCTGGACTAGATTTACTAGTATTTTATCGAGGGTTTTTGCATCTGTATTCACCAAGAATTTTGGCATGTAATTTTCTTGTGGTGTTTTGTCTGGCTTTGGTATAAAGGTATTGATTGATAGCCTCTTGAAATGAGTTTAGAAGGGTTCCCTCAATTTTTTTTGGAAAGGGATTGGCATTAATTTTTTAAATGTTTGGTAGAATTAATCAGTGAAGCTATCTGGTTCTGGGCTTTCTTTGTTGGGAGGTTTTTGATTACTGATTCAATCTCTTTACTGGTTATAGGTCTGTTCATACTTTCTATTTCTTTATGATTTAGTCATAGTAGGTTGTATGCTTCTATGACTTTATCCATTCTTCTAGCTGATCCAATTTGTTGGCATATAATTGTTCATAGCAGTGTCTTATAATTCTTGTCATTTCTGTGGTATCAGTTGTAATGTCTCTTCTATCATTTCTGATTTTACTTATTCAAGCTTCTCTTTTTTTTTTAGTCTAGCCAAATGTTTATCAGTTTTGTTTATCTTTTCAAAAAACAACACTTAGTTTTGTTGATTTTTTTCTTATTGTTTTTCTATTTTCTATTTTGTTTATTTCTGCTCTTTGTTGTTTCCTTCCTTCTGCTACCTTTGGATTTAGCTTCTTCTTCTTTTTTAACTCCTTGGGGTATAAAGAACATTGTGTATTTGAGATCTTTCTTCTTTTTTAATGTAGGCATGTATCACTATGAACTTGTGTTTTAGAAATGCTTTTGTGGTATCCCATAAATTTGGTGTGTTGTGTTTTTGTTTTTGTTTGTCTCAGGTATTTTTCTAATTTCCTTTTTGATTTCTTCTTTGAACCAGTGGTTGTTCAAGGGTATGTTGTTTAATTTTCACATTTGTGAATTTTCCAATTTTCCTTTTTCTTTTGATTTCTAGTTTCATTTCATTGCTGTCAGGAAAGATATATGGTATGATTTCAATCTTCTTAAATTTGTTAAGACTTGTTTTTTGACCTCACATGTGATCTAACCTGGAAAAAGATTTGTGTGTGCTTGAGAGGAATGTGTATCTATTGTTATTGGATGCAATGTTGTGTACATGTGTTAGGCCCACTTGCTCTATAGTGTTATTCAAGCCTTCTAATTCTTTCTTTATCTTATGTGAAGATGTTCTTGTTCATTATTGAAAATGGGGAATTGAAGTCTCCTACTATTGTTGTATTTCTGCCTATTTCTAACTTCAGCTTTGTCAATGTTTAGTATATATACTTAGGTGCTCTGACATTGGGCACATATATATTTCTAATTCTTGTATCTTCCTTTTATGATTATATAATGTCCTTCTTTGTCTCTTGTGACTATTTTTCACTTAAAGTCTACTTGGTCTGATGTAATATTGCCACTCATATTCCCTTTTAGTTATTGTTTGTACCAACTTCCTATCCTTTCACTTTTGGCTTCTATGTGTCCTTAAATCTAAAATGACTTTCTTGTAGACAGCATATAGTTGGGCTTTATTTTTAATCCACTTAGCCACTTTATGTCTTTTGATTGGAGGCATAGTCTGTTTCATTTAAAGTAATCATTGAGAGGGAAGGCTTTATAACTACCATTTTGTTAGTTATTTTCTTTTAAGATAAGTTAAACAGTTACAAAATCAATGGTGCAGACACTTTTGTGAGTTTAATAAAAATGAATTACTAGGGAAATGAGAAAAAAACCAAACATGAAAAATATAAGCCCTAATTGCTATATCAAATTAGTATAAAAGTTTTTAAACACTTAATCTTAGTTTCTGTATTTATCTCTTAGAGGATGAGTCGTAAATAGTTTGCAAACCAGCACTGGCCAGTAGACCATATTTTGAGTAGTATCAGTCTAGAAGGGAAGACAGAAATCAATCAACTAAGAACACAAATAATGACCCTAGATCAAATTTTACTAAGAGTTTTGATTAAAAACCATAAAATCCTTGCAGAGGAGACCAAGATGGCATTTCTGAAGAAATGAACTCTAAGCTGAGTGTAATGCATGAATGTGAATTAATCATGAAAAAGTATATTTTGACTAGAGTCTAATGAGAGGAGGAAACCATTCACGGAAATAGAACTACATGTGCAAAAACCTTGTGGTGAGGAGGAGCTGACTATGCGTCTGGAATTGTGTTAAGCACTTTGTGTGTTTTCTCATTTAATCTCAACAGTCCTATAAGGTCATTCTTATCTTCCCACTCATGTTCTCTCTCTTAACATGTCTCCTTTATCTGTATTACAGATGAGGAACCTGAGGAGTAGAAATGTGAAATGACTTACTCAAAACACATTTCTAGCTAGTAAGGCATAGAGTTGGACTTGGATTCCAAGAGTACTTGAGGCCACCATCTTTCTTTTACCCACTGTGCTATGCTACTATCATATTTAATCCAAATAGTGCATTTTTCAACCCTGTAGCCATTTGCTTCTTAGCAATCCTCAAGAACCACCTTAATTTCACCGTCTTCCTTGGTAAAGCCAGAACCTATACTCAGCTTTGTCACACTCCCAAACATTTCTGCTGAGAAAATGGATACAGAACCAGAACATTCAATGAAGGCTAGTAATAGACACCATAGCCATTTGTAGTACCTCTTAGGAGAGGTATATGGCTTGTATCAGAATTAGGTTCATCTGTAAGTAATAAAAAACCTCAAAACAGCTGTTTCTTCAAGATTAAAATTTTTTCTTTATCTTGTAAACTCCACAGACAGGTAGTCCAGAACTCTATTCCATGAAGTCATCAAGACCCCAGGCTCCTTCTCTCTTGCTGTTCTGACATTCATAGCAAGGCATCTCATGATCCAAGATGACTGCTTAGGCTCTATATTAGCTTCCTAGGGCTGCTGTAACAAAGTATAACAAACTGGATGGCTTACAAAAATGGAAAGTTATTGTTCTACAGTTCTGGAAGCTAAAAGTCTGAAATTAACAAGTATGGTCATATTATCTCTAAAAGACATAGGGGAGAGAATCCTCCTTTGCTTCTTCTAGCTTCTACCATTTGCTGGCATTCTCTGGTGTTCCTTGGCTTGTAGATGCATCACTCTGGTCTCTGCCCCTGTCATCACATGGGTGTCTTCCCCCTGCATGGCTCTACATAGTCTTCTTTCTGTGCCTGTTGATGTATCTTCACATGGCTTCTCCCTGTATGTCTATGTTCAAACTTTCCTCTTCCTATGAGGACAGCAGTCACACTGGATTAAGGCCTAACCTCATGACCTTATCTTCACTTGATTAAAACTGCAAAAAGTCTATTTCCAAACAAGGTTTCATTCACAGGTACTTGAGGTTAGAACTTCAACATATCTAATTATTATTTTTTAAAAGATAATTTATTGTCATCTTAGCTAATATATAGTGTATACAGTGTGATCTCGGTTTTTGGAGTAGATTCCCATGATTCATCACTTACATACAGCACCCAGCGCTCATCCCAACAAGTGCCCTCTTCAATGCCCATCACCCATTTTCCCCTCCCCCCACTCCCCATCAACCCTTAATTCTTTGTACTTAGGAATCTCTTATGGTTTGCCTCCCTCTCTGTTTGAAATTATTTTTTTCTCTTCCCTTTCCCCCATGGTCTTCTGTTAAGTTTCTCAAATTCCACATGTAAATGAAAACATTGGAAAACTGTCTTTCTCTGAATGACTTATTTCACTTAATGTAATACCCTCCAGTCTATCCATGTTGTTGCACATGGCAAGATTTCATTCTTTCTCATTGCCGAGTAGTATTCGATTATATGTGTGTGTGTGTGTGTGTGTGTGTGTGTGTGTGTGTGTGCATATATATATATACATATATATATATATATATATATATATGCACACACACAGATATATACACACACATACATACATACCACATCTTCTTTATCCATTCATCATGTATATATATATATATATGTCACATGCATACATCACATGTGTTGTGTGTATATATATATATATACACATACATATATTATATTATATATATACATACATACATACACACCACATCTTCTTTATCCATTAATCAGTTGTTGGACATTTGGGCTCTTTCCATAATTTGGCTATCAGTATATCTTATTTTTGCAGGGAGGTACAATTTAACTCATAACAGGCTCCAACATCATATTTACATTCCATCCTACAGAAGTAGTAAAGGAAGATGGAAACTATGCCTCTTTCCTTGAAGGGTACTTTCTATATGGAATACAGAAATATTTTGCTTACACTGGTTGTATTCAGGTTCTGGAGGTTGGCCAGCTTTGTGTACAGCTAAATTGGAGGGTCTGTTATTAAGGAAGAAGGAATAAAACTGTATTGAGTGACAGTAAGCAGTATCTGCCATCTGGTCTAAAATTGCTCTGCAAATTAGTTACACTTATTAGTTTCTTTATTGGACTGCAATGTTTGCTATTGTTACATAAAGTTACATATGCATATCACCTCTTCTAGACTGGGACAGAGATATATGGCTTCCTGGAAATTTCTATCAAACCACTCTCATAGTGTGGTTGTATAACTTAGTGACGTGATCTTGAGCCAGTGAGTAAACTTCCCCAAGTCGCAATTCCCTCATTTATAAATTAAGGATAATATCTACCTCATACAAATGTTACATGGCTTATATAGTATATATGTGAAGCTCCTGGCATAAATAAGGTAGTTTATATCTATTTATTAAATATGAACCCAAGAAGGACAAGGTGGAGGGACAGAGAAAAGGAAGGAAGAAGGGAAAGAAAAAAATTTTTCTGGATATAACATTCAGATGGAAAAAAAAAAAAGGCCTTATGTGGGGAAAAATTTTCTTCAGTGTCCTTTTAAGTGAGTCATGGTTCCGAGAAAATATTGATCCATTAGCTCTCAGCAGTTCTTTTGATCTGATATAAATCCCACACAGTTTGCACTATTATTTGAGAATAATTCTCAGCCAGTCAAGCCAGAAAATAACCATTGATCAGATAATCTCACGTGACCATGTCAGGTGGCAGCTACTGCTATGGCAGTTAACTCAGAGGAGTGGCCCAAATGACCCCTGTGTCGTTGTGTACTTAGTGTGCTCAGCTTTTCCAGTAGACATTGTAGCAGATTCTGCCTAGTGGCCCTCCATATCCAATCCCCTCTCCTTTTCCATGTGGTTGAGTATTTAGCTGGAGCACATGACCAATGATTGCATTTCTCAGCCTCTCCTGCCACTGGGTGTGGCCATAGGATCAAACCAATGAATATGAACGTAAGTAACATGTGCAACTTCTGGGTCGTATACATATCTTTCCAAGCATCTCCTTTCTCCTCCTGCTATCTGAGATGTGGAAATGATGTGGAGACCTCTTTGATGAGAGCAATTACAGGACAGAACACCAGGAGAACTTGAGCCCTGGGTTCCTAATACTATGGAGTTGCCACATCAGCCCAATTTGGCTAAAACTTGGATTGCTACATGACTGTAAGTTATTTTGTTTAAACCACTACTATTCTGGGTTTCATTATAGCCCTTGAACCTGTATCCTAAAAAATGAAAAATTTTGGGGTGCCTGGGTGGCTCAGTTGGTTAAGCATCTGACTTCATCTCAGGTCATGATTTCATGGTTCGTGAGTTCTAGCCTCACATAGGGCTCTGTGCTGACAGCTCAGAGCCTGGAGCCTGCTTAGGATTCTGTGCCTCCCTCTGCCCCTACCCTACTCACAGTCCATCTGTCTGTCTCCGCTCTCTCAAAAAAATAAAAACATTAAAATAAAATAAAAATAAAAATAAAGAAATAAAGAACTAAAAATGCAAAATTTGTTACCTCAAAGTGGGCATTGGCTAAGTGTTACAAAGACATGCTGGAAAGCTGACTACCATACTATGCTGTGTAAGAATATTTGGAAAGCTGTCATCCACAATAATTTGAAAAGTGGACTAAATGCTAATGGAGACCATAGCTCTACAAGAAAAGGTAAAAAAGAAATCAGGATGTTGGAATGTATTAACTACTTCTTTACATCCACCAGCAAAATTTGCAAGACAGATATAGATTCAGACTGGATTGAGTCAATGACCTGCAGAAGTGGAATACAACTTTCCTAAGAGATCTGTCCACCTGGACCAGCAAATGTAGGTTGACTAAGCATGGAGTAATCTAGGAAAGGTTGAAGGAACCAATTGCTTCTGCAGGCCAAACTGTAATAGTGATAAAAGGTGGCTATCATCAGCAGGAGTGGCAAAAAGTTGGTTTTAGTTCCTTATTAGTCTCTACCATGCCTCTTAAGCAAGTCCAAAGAAAAATAATAATGCATTTTCAGGTTGATTTTTTTTATTTAAAAATTGTTTTTTAATGTTTATTTATTTTTGAGAGAGAGAGAAGGCGGGGGGAGGGGCAGAGAGAGAAGGAGACACAGAATCCAAAGCAGGCTCCAGGCTCTGAGCTGTCAGCACGGAGCCCGATGCAGGGCCCGAACTCACAGACTGTGAGATCATGACCTGAGCTGAAGTCAGATGCTTAACCGACTGAGCCACCTAGGTACCTCATGGCTGAATGTTTTCAACATTCAATAAAAGCATTATTACAAAACTTTAACAGTTTTTTTAATTGGCACACACAGTCTATGTAAAAAGAATGTGCTTACTGTGTAAACATAGCCTCAGGTCAATTCTCCTGATTCAAAGATCTTTAAACTCAAGGGTGCAATCCCTAGGATACAGGAAGATGTCCCTGTGCGTACCTGGATTTTTATAACTTTAAGAGGGTCAGTGTATAGATCTTAAACTTTCATGTTTATCCTTTGTGAAAACTCATCTCCATGGAGTCATTGTACTTCTCCTTTGCTACTTTTCTTTTCACTACCCCCTTTACCTACAACTCTAGCATACTGCAAATGTACAATACTTTATGATGCTTACAATAACTGTTGACTACCACTAATGATAATCAGAAAACTTGTAATGAAAAAGTTAGACCATGGTGATTATAGGGGAAAGAAACATTTAATGTCAACATATATAGTCTTATTACAAAGAAATATTATAGAGGTGATTGATATGAGATGGAAAACACGAAATATATTACATTATACAATTCCACGAGGGAAGTGACAAAAAATAAGAACTTAAAGAGAAAAAGGAACTGCTAAAGACCTTGTTCACGTTTATTTTTGAATGAGTGATGGTGGCCTCAAATCATTTATACTCTTTTTGAGATATTTAAAAGAGCATTATACCCATTTTATTTTTAAAATGTCAAAATATACAATAGGTTAGAATTGCATCTTTTGCTACTTAGATTTTATGATGGAGATAATTTTTATATTTAGATTTAACAATGTTGGAGGGGCTTCACAGTATGTAAATGTTCTTGAATTGTATACTCAAGCAAAAATGTTTGAAGACCCCACTTCTATTCCCCATTGTAGTTGGATTATTGCCCATAAGCTCTTCCTATATAGCTTATGGACCCTCTGTTGCTCCTGAGCAAATAATGCCTTTGTTTGGAATTGCTGATGACTTCTGGATGGTTGCATATTGTCTATGGGAGCCAAATGAAATCAGCAGAAGTTTTGTCTGCATGAAATGTTGAGAAAATTAAGTTTCAGACTTGGGTAAAACTATAGGCCTTTTAGTTTAGGTGCAAACAGTAACATTAGATTATTTGAGGTGAAGAAATATACATAGAAACTAACAATATATGCTTGTCTTTTTTCTTCTTTTGATGAGGCTTTCCTTTTCTTTCAGAAAAGGTTGAGAGTATATTTTCTTATTCTTTCCATATTTGATACTGTCACATGGAGATAATCTTGGTTAAAAATTGTTATTCCAGATGCTTTTCATGTATCCAAAGCAAATACTAGTTTCCACTCCTTTGTATTTTTTCAAATAAGACTGTTGGAGTTCCCAAATATGAACTGTATTCATTCTGCTATAGCTAGAAGGCTTGGCAAGTGTTTTCTAATGAAACATTGTATACCTTATTAGGTTTGTTACTTTTTTTTTTTTTAACAAAGGAGATTGGGAAGAATAAATCAATGGAATGCTTTTAAAAACCCTTAGCTTGATATTCTAACAAGGCAAAAAGTATTAGACTTGTACTAGCACACTGATTTTCTTTTTCTTTTTTTTTATTTATTATTTTTTATTTTTTTTTAATTTTTTTTTTCAACGTTTTTTTAAAAATTTATTTTTGGGACAGAGAGAGACAGAGCATGAAAGGGGGAGGGGCAGAGAGAGAGGGAGACACAGAATCGGAAACAGGCTCCATGCTCCGAGCCATCAGCCCAGAGCCTGACGCGGGGCTCGAACTCACGGACCGCAAGATCGTGACCTGGCTGAAGTCGGACGCTTAACCGACTGTGCCACCCAGGCGCCCCTGATTTTCTTTTTAAAATATAAGAGGATAGGGACTGAATATCATTTGAATAAAACTTTAATTTCTCTTTAACAGAAATTTCCTCTCTACCATTAGTTCATATTAATTATTCCTATTAATAGCTGAGAAAAAGACTATCAAGGCATGGTATAATTTGTCTTCTGACTGGAATATATTGATTTTCCACATTTTCTGCCAATTTGTTCTATTGAAATAGAAGGATTAAAACTTGCATTTATTTTACCTGTGAAGTTGGATTCTCAGTGAGGAATCCACCTAGCTAAATTTCTCTTGGAATTGCTTGTTCTACCCCTAGGAGATCTAGGGGTAGACATCCCCTCATGGTCTTATTTCTATAGAAAGGTTCACTTAAAAAATATGTTTATTTATTTATATTTAGAGAGAGAGCATGTTCACAAGTGGCAGAGGGGCAGAGAGCGACGGAGAGAGAATCCCAAGCAGGGCTTTAGGAAGGAACTGGCTTTTCCCTAACATTAATGGGGACCAGGAGCAAAAGTGCAATGGTGGCCCTCATCTTGTGTGTTTAAATATTGGAAAAGCACAAAATAAGAAAACAAACTATTAAATAAAATATTTTCTATCTTCCTATCTTGACAAGTATAATTTACAACAACCTAGGGGAGAAGATTTGAAGTTTTAAAATACTAGAACTCCTCAGAATTCCATAATGAAAACTGACTTTGTGGGGAGAGATGGTCTGTATCCTGTCCCTTTTCCATCAAGTACCACAAAGAGCTTTATATTGCATGTACATGGACACTCCCGGAACTCATTTTCTCACCATCTGCCTTGAGCATGTTTGGGATTAGAGGGGGCATATTTGCAGAACAGTTTGTCCCTCGGAAGACAGACCCAAGAATGAGGCTGCTGCAGGGCCTGGAAATAAACTCAGGCCCACTGAGGGTGGGGGTAGGGAATTCTGGGGCCTCAAGTGCCCCAACCATGTTCTAGAAAGGTCTATGTGGGCTCTGGAAAGGCACAGCTTTTGTTGTTGTTGTCGTTGTCACTATCACTGAAAATAAACTTTATTTTTTGGAGCAGTGTTAAGTCCATAGCATTGCTGAGCAGAAGGTACAGTGAGTCCCTATATACTTCCTGCCCTCATATATACATAGTGGAGGCAATGCATGTGTGGGAGCATTTCTTTTTAACCTCAGACTCCTTGTCTCATGGGGAGGATTGCAGTCGGGGAAGGACAGGAGTGGGGCCTTCTAAAGTTCTGAGTCTGGGAGTACCTGGGTGGCTCAGATGGTTAAGCATCTGACTCTTGGTCATGATCTCATGGCTTCATGGGTTCAAGCCCCACATCAGGCTCTGTGCTGGCAGCATGAAGCCTGCGTGGGATTCTCTTTCTCCCTCTCTCTGCCCCTCTCCTGGTCTCTCTCTCTCTCTCAAATAAATTAATAAATTTTAAAAAATTAAAAAAAAGTTCTGAGTCTAGGGCAGATGTCCCTCTTGCTCGGGCCTAAGGACAGTATTGAAGAAGAATAAGGTAAATTAAACAAGAGACAAGAGAGAATGAATACCAGGCATCTTCAGTTCTTGGTTTTAGTCTCTTCCAAGGCTCTGTTATTTTTCTGTGCTCATTTTTGTTTGTTTGTTTTTACACTATGGCATTCTTATAAAACATTTCCCCATTTTTCTTAAGCTGGTTTTATATGATTTGTGCTGCTTGTAATCAATGAGACCTAACTAAGGAAACAAGGATATCCAAATAGGAGACTTTGGGCTGCCAACCCAATAAAATTTTATTACCTGAATTTTTGTATTATAATGTGTTTACTTTACAAAGTGATTTTATATCCACTTGGTAATCTCCACAATACCCTGGGAGGGAAGAATCACTGTTTCCATTTTGTAGATATAGGATGAAAGCTCAACTAACTTGTCCAGACTTCCAAACAAGATTTCCATGTGGTGAAGTAAGGAGACTTGTGTATATTGCCCTCCAGACATTGGTGTGCATGAGAAAGTATATCAGCAGGTGCTAACAGTAAAATCAGGGGGACACGTCTTCCCACGAAAACTATTGGGAACAAGGTAAAGTAGATCAAGACATCATTTGTATTCATTATTAAAGCAAGTATGATCCTTTTGAAATTTCGCTTGAAAAGAGTACAAATGGTAGGGGCGCCTGGGTGGCTCAGTTGGTTAAACATCTGACTTCGGCTCAGGTCATGATCTCGCGGTTTGTGAGTTCAAGCCCCACGTCGGGCTCTATACTGACAGCTCAGAGCCTGGAGCCTGCTTCGGATTCTGTGTCTCCCTCTCTTTTTGCCCCTTCCCTGCTCTTGCTCTATCTCTCTCTCTCTGTCAAAAGTAAATAGACATTAAAAAAAAAAGAAGAGTGCAAATGGCAAGAATAAGAGAATTTGATTGTCAACATCTCTTCATTTGGCATCTTACATCAGGTGCTAAGCCAAAGGTACACTTTCTAAGTGTGAGTGTGCAAGACGGAAATGCAAGAACTCTTTTCTAGACTCAATAGGAAGTTGGGATGGGTAAGAGAGCAGGTATTAAATCTTTCAATGAGGTATGTGGGGATTCCTCAGTTTTGGGAATCCACAAGTATCTGGTACTATTTCTGGTTACAGAATAAAAGCAATGGTATGATGTGTGAGCAGGGAACTCTTCTCTGGTTTTGAAAAGATGCCTCCCTGAAAATGGAGCTTTGCAGGTGCACAGAGAATAAGTCTGCTGAAAGTTAATAGCTTTTTTAGATAGCCCAAGAAAATGTGTGTGTGTGTGTGTGTGCGTGTGTGTCCCTCAAGCTAACTAATATAGTAAGTTTGGAATGAAAAAGGAGAGACCCCAGAAGGATAAGCACCAATGAAATAAATGGATAAAATTCAAAATTTGCAATTTTATTTTATTCTTAAATAAGAATTATTATAGTGCCTGGATACAGGCTAAGGAGGTTGGGACTCTGTTGGTGGGAATATGAATTGGTGCAACCACTGAGGAAAACAGCTTGGAGGTTCCTCAAAAAAAATGAAAATAGAAATACCATATGATTTTTCACAGAACTAGAACAAACAATCCTAAAATTTGTGTGGAACCACAAAGACCCCAAATAGCTAAAGTAATCTTGAAAAAGAAGAACGAAACTGGTAGTGTCACAGTCCCAGATTTCAAAATATACTGCAAAGCTGTAGTAATCAAAACAGTATGGTACTACTCTTAACTACAGAGAACAAAACTGATGGATACCAGAGGGGATGTGTGTGTGTGTGGGGCGGGGGGGGGGGGGACTGGTTAAATAGGTGATGGGATTAAGGAGTACCTTTGTCATGATGAACACCAGATGTACGTAAGTGTTGAATCACTAAATTCTACCCCTGAAACTAATATTACACTGTGTTAACTAACTGGAATTTAAATAAAAACTTGGAAAGAAAATACATACATACATACATACATACATATGTACATAAAAACAAGCATCAAACAAACAAACAAACAAACAAACAAGACCAGTATGGTAGTGGCACAAAAATAGACACAGATCAATAGAACAGAACAGTCCAGAAATAAACCCACAATTTTATGGTTAAATAATCTATGACAAAAGTGGCAAGAATATTCAAGGGAGAAGACAGTTTCTGCCACAAATGGTGTTGGGAAAATTGGGCAGCTACATGCAGAAGAATGAAACTGGGCCACTTTTTTAAAAAAGGTTTATTTATTTATTTTGAGAGAGACAGAGAGAGAGAGAGAGAGAGAGAGAGAGAGAGAGAGAGTGAGTGTGTGTGTGTGTGAGCAGGAGAGAGGCAGAGAGCAAGAGAAAGAGAGAATCTCAAAAAGGCTTCACGCTGTTAGTGCAGAGCCCGCTGCGGGGCTTGATCCCGCAAACCACAAGATCATGACCTGAACTGAAATCCCGAGTCAGACGCTTAACCGACTGAGCCACACAAGCACCCCTGGACCACTTTCTTATACCATACACAAAAATTAACTCAAAATGGATTGAAGACTTAAATGTGAGACCTGAAACCATAAAATTCCTACAAGAAAACATAGGCAGTAATGTCTTTGACATCAGCTGTAAAAACTCTTTTCTAGCTATGTCTCCTTTGGCAAGGGAAACAAAAGCAAAAATAAACCATTGGGAATACACCAACATAAAAAGCTTTTGCATAGTGAAGGAAACCATCAACAAAACAGAAGACAACCTATTGAATGGAAGGACATATTTGCAAATGATGTATTTGATAAGAGGTTAGTATCCAAAATAGATAAAGAACTTACACAACTCCACACCAAAAAACCTTACAAATAATTCAATTAAAAATGGACAGAGAACATGAATAGATTTTTTTCCAGAGAAGACATACAGATGGCTAACAGACAAATGAAAAGATGCTCAACATCACTAATCACCAGGGAAATGGAAATAGAAACCACAATAAGATATTGCCTCACACCTGTCATATGGCTAAAATAAAAAACACAAGGAACAACAAGTGTTGGTGAGGATGTGGAGAAGAAGGAAGTCTTATGCACTGTTGGTGGGAATTCAGATTGGTGCAGCCACTGTGGAAAGCAGCATGAGGGTTCCTCAAAAAATTAAAAATAAAATTCCCATATGATCCAGTAAATTCTACTACTGGGTATTTACCCAAAGGAAAAAAAAAACACAAATTCAAAAAGATATGTGCATATGTACATATACACACATATATGAAATTACATATAATGGAATATTACTCTGCCATAAAAAAGGATGAGATAGTGCCATTTGCAACAACATGGATGGATCCGGACTATATAATGCTAATGAAATAAATCGGAGAAAGACAATGTTATATGATTTCACTCATGTGCGGAATTTAAGAAACAAAACAACTGAACAAAGAAAAAAAGAGACGAACAAAAACCCAAATACTTAAATATAGACAACAAACTGATGGTTGCCAGAGGGGAGGTGGGTGGTGGGATGGATGAAGTAGATAAAGAGGATTAAGAATACACTTCTCGTAATGTGCACTGAGTAATGTATAGAGTTATTGAATCACATTGTACACCTGAACTAATGTAACATTGTATGTTAATTATACTTGAATAAAAAAATCAAACAAACAAAAAACTTCAGTCGTAACCATGGCATCACAGACGTGGCTATTGATTAAATAGCAAAGAGCAGCTTCCTTGGAGCCCCTAGGTGAGGGTTCAGGAGCCAGCTTTGTGGTGTTAAGGGATGGAGAATGAAAATGATGGGGAAAGGGCCTGATAAACAGGCTTTGCTTATTTTGGGAACTGAAATTGTATGTGCTGAAGGAGGGAAGCATACCAGTCACTTTAGTTTGGGAGGAAGGGAAATGGGAAGATCAGGCTCACATACATCAAATGTTACTCTATAAAGTAACTACCACTTACCTTCAAGTGTATGGTGGTAGGTGGGTTACTTCTCATGGTCTTAGGGATTTGTATTTTTGGTGGCTTCCTTCAATCTATGCGGGGATGATACTGGCAGCAGCCCATTGCAAGATACTTACATCCAGACTCATCCATCACAGGCACTAATTGGAGCCTTTTCAGGGTTCTGCACCCTGCACTCCTCAACTTTCTAAATCCCACTCTCTACAACCTTTCAACACCATTTTTCCTCCAATTCTGTGAGGGGCTCTAGACACTGGAAATAACATCAACTGGGTTGTGACTCTTGGACTTTTCAGTATAAAACCAAGAATACTCTCAAGTGGGCCATTACTCCTTTTCATTTTATCACCAGCCAAAAATTTCTCAGTCTTCAAGGCTGCAGTTAGTGTCAACACAAAGGCTATGACCAAACTGTTAATTATGTTTTTTGTTTGGCTTTATTCACCTTTTTATTGTCCCCACTAGGATATGAATTAGAAATTTGGAGTCAGACCTTATTTGCTGTCAATTGCTCAAGTAACTTGTTAGTCTATTAAAATAACTCAAACTAAGCAGATTTTGTAAATATTTAAGAAGATGAAGATTATCAAAGACATTCAAGAGATTCCCTATTGTAAATGGTGCATACTAATGTGCTATATGTAATATATATATAATGTACTATATAAAGATCCATGTAGACCTTGTTCCTTATTTTAGGAGGTTGTAATCACAGATGGACCTGTAAGAAATTTTCAATTTTTATAAATTAATACAAACTAGAGAATATGGGCTTTGAAAAAAAAGTTCTTTAATCTGTCAAAAAGACACTGAGATTTCAGGGCTTTGTTTGATGCTAAGAATAGAATTACATAATATTATATGAATATGTGGATGTGTGTGTACCAAGGTATTTACTTATACTTAAACACCTTGTTCAGGTATTACTTATACCCTCCAATAATAATAATCAGCCTTAATTGGGTGTTCATTATGTGTTGGGTAGAATTCTAAATGCTTTATTTATATTATCTCATTTAATTCATACAACACAAAAGTTGGGCATTTTTAAAAAAAATTTTTTTTCAACGTTTATTTTTATTTTTGGGACAGAGAGAGACAGAGCATGAACGGGGGAGGGGCAGAGAGAGAGGGAGACACAGAATCGGAAACAGGCTCCAGGCTCTGAGCCATCAGCCCAGAGCCTGATGCGGGGCTCGAACTCACGGACCGCAAGATCGTGCCCTGGCTGAAGTCGGACGCTTAACGACTGCGCCACCCAGGCGCCCATGGGCATTTTTTTTTCTCAATTTAGAGATGAGGAAACTGATGTTCACAAGGACGAGATAATTTGGCCAAGATTAGATAGTAGATGATAATTAATTGGTAGGCTCCTTAGACCTTCAGACAGAGGTCAAGCAGACTCCAAATTCCTCATATAACACAGTCCAACTATCAAGTATAGATACATTCAATATTAGGTAGAACTGTTGGATGCAAAGGTGATACTTTAGGCTCATTTTTGTCTGAGACTGCTCTGGCCTTCTTTAGTGTTTCCTTCTAGTTCTGTCACCCTAGGCCAGTATGGGTCCTCACCACCTTGAACTGCCTGGCCTACATCTATGTTTCCCAGATTGTGTGCTATTTTCCACTTGCAGCAGATTCGTCTGGACACTTTGGAGTCTACCACAAATCTACTGAATTTTAATCTCTAGGAGAGAGATCTGAGAATCTGCATCTCATTGAGTCATTCCAAATGATTCTTATGCACACTAACTACTGCGAATCTTCAGGTAGATGTTAAATTTTGCCACACCTAACTTGTACAATATTTGAGGAGTAAGAGCTAGGAATGGGGATAAGAGGATGAGGGGGTGGAGATACATTACATATTAAATGTACATAAATGCATACAGAAGCACCCAAGATTTCTCATGTTCATTTTGTCACACCTTTAGCAATCTGGAACCCAGATTCAGAATATAAATTAGACATAAATTAGAAATAAATAAATTCAGAAATAAATTAGAAACCCGACAACAGCAACAAACCAGAGTTTCCCTAATTGGTAGCAAGGCTGACCAAAGTGAGCCCAGATACTTTATTTCAAATAAGGGTCTGGAGCCACCCTTGAAAGAGAGCCTGCCTTTTTAGAACTGTAAAATCCCATTTGTAAAATTTCACAAACTAGGCTACTTAGTGTCCTCTGCGAAACAGCAGCCCTTTGCATGTTGACAATGAACCAGATTAGAAGAAGTTAAGAAGAAAGATGGTGACCTGAAGAAGGTTGCCTGTGCAGAGAAAGCAGGCAGCAGAAGTAGAGGCTTCACGAAAAAAGAGGTATTCAGTTAGGTCAGCAAGAAAAAAACATCCTACTTGTCTCAGCGATCACTAAAGGAAGGCACACGAGAGTGGATGCTTACAATAATAGTTCCAAATCTCAGCTGCCGTTTGGTTGAAACTTTGGATGCATCTTTGACTTGCGTCTTTCTCCCATACCATCTATGTATTCTGTCAACAAATCCTCCCATTGCTCCTGCCTTCAACATATATCTAGAACTCAACTACTTCTTACCACCGCCACGACTGCCCCAATCCACGTCACCATCATCTCTCTCTTGGATTGTTGAGACAAACTGCTATATGGTCTTCTGGAATTTGTCCTTGACACTTAAAGTCTATTCTCAATATAGCAGCTGCAGTGATCTGGTAAAAACAAAAGTTAGATTGCATTACTTCTCTGCATAAAACTTTCAATGGCTTACCATCTCTTAGAGAATAAATTCAAAGTCCTTCCTTTAAGCTAAGGCCCCTTACAAAAATCGAAGCCCCCATTATCAACTTCAGCTAATCTCATTCTACTTTCCTACTTGATCCCTCTGACCTTATACAGTAGCCATCCTGCTGTACCTTGAACCAGGCACCTCAGAGCTGAAGCACTTGTTTCCTTCCTGGAACATTGGACACCTATTTTTAGCTTTACTCAAAATTTTCCAAGTGAAAAATTCCCTGACATCCTATTTCAAATGACAGTCCTCTTAACACATCTTATCCACCATCTCTGCTTTATTGTTCTGCATGATACTTATCTAATTACTCCGGATGAGAAATGAGGCTGGCCTAGGAGTCCTGATTTTTCCTCTTTGTGACCTCTTTGTGACCACTGTGTACTACCAGGCCGATTCAGGTGGGACCTATTGGTGTGGGGACGCTTTGAAGGATTGCTTTATGGAGTCTCAATTGGAGATAGGAGGCAATAGCCCCCTGCGGAGGTCATTTACATAACAATACCTCTTCATTCACTGAACCAGAGTTTGAACAGAGAAAAATTGAGAAACACGCATCTGATAGCTTCACTCTCCTCTTCTTCTCCCCCCTTCCCCCCATAATTTCCCAGGCCAAAGAAGAGGATGGCTTCTTTATCTTCCCTATGTAAAACTCTATGGTCAATCCTTCAAACTCGATGGTTTACCCCAAATCAGGCCTACCACTTGTTTTTGTATGGCCCATAGGCTAAGAATGTGTCTTTTTCTTTTTAAATGGTTGGGGAAAAACTCCAATAATAACATTTTGTGACATGTGAAAATTATATAAAATTCAAATTTCAGTGTCCATAAATAAAGTTTTATTGAAAAATAGCCATGCCCATTCATTATGTATTGTCTATGGCAGTTTTGTCTCACAGTGGCAGAATTGAGTAGTTGCCACAGATATATAGCCCAAAATGTTTACTCTCTGGCCCCTCACATAAAAAGTTTGTTGACCTCTGATATAGTAAAACATCTCTCTGACTCAGGATAGAAAGAATTTCTTAAGACATGAAAAGCACTGGGGACGCCTGGGTGGCTCAGTTGGTTGAGCATCCAACTTCGGCTCAGGTCATGATCTCGCATTCGTGGGTTCAAGCCCTGCGTTGGGCTCTGTGCTGACAGCTCAGAGCCTGGAGCCTGCTTTGGATTCTGTGTCTCCCTCTCTTTCTTCCCCTCCCCTGCTTGTGCTCTGTCTCTCAAAAAATAAAATAAAAAGCGTTAAAAAAGAAAAGGCATGAAAAGCACAGTCACAAAGGAAAAGATTGATGAATTAAATTATGGTAATATTAATTCTGGATGGAGATTAGGACAGGACAGGGAAGAGAGAAAAGGAATAACCAAATAAAGAGATGATATTTAAACTGAACGCTGAAAATTTTTAAGCACACATAACTGTTTGTGCAGCTCTTTAAAAGCCCAAAACACATGCAGAGTATAGATGACAATTTCTTTCTTAAAAAGACGATTTAAATGCATAGTTAAAGCTTTTCTTTTCACTTTAAAGAAAGAAAAGATCAGAGACTTTTTCTACATAAAAATCATAGCAATTGTCAAATTTTTCAGAACTTAAGAGCAGATTTTATATATCTGCCATTAACACTACTGTGGGCACTGGATTTCTCTTTCCAAGTGGGATATATTGCTGCCTGGTACTTTCAGGAACTGACCTGGGGGTTCCCCAGTATGACCTCAGGAACTACATCTTAAACCTAGAAAGAGAAAAATTGCCAGGAAATATTGTCAGCTTGTTCAGGAATTTGGAAATACTTGGGGGTTCCTTATGTAAATAAACCATGATCTATTTGTTTTTTTTATTTTTTAATTTTTTTTAACGTTTATTCATTTTTTGTGAGACAGAGAGAGACAGAGCATGAGTGGGGAAGGGCAGAGAAAGAGGGAGATACAGAATCCAAAGCAAGCTCCGGGCTCCGAACTGACAGCATAGAGCCTGACACGGGGCTTGAACTCACAGACTGTGAGATCATGACCTGAGCCCAAGTCAGATGCTTAACTGACTGAGCCACCCAAGTGCCCCAACCATGATCTATTTGTCATGACATATGTCTTCTAAAAGGTTTATAGTTTTGCCTTCCACCTTTAAGATTTTTACCTGATTTGATTTTGTGTATAATTAGATGACCAATTTTCCTAGTGGCATATATGGAATAGTTCATCCTTTCATAGCCTTCTCTAAAGTCTGCTCTGCCATAAATTAAGAATCCATTTTTATATGGAATCTATCGAGTCCTTTGACTCTGGTGTATTTGTCTTTTCTTATGCCAGCATCTCACTGTCTTTATTACTACACCATTATAATAAATCTCTAGATTTTGTAGGCAGTTCTCTCTGATCTTTTCTTTTTTAGAAATGTCTTGGCTCTCTGTGATCCTTTAAGTTTCCATATAAGTTTTAAAGTGATTTTGTCACATAGTATCAAGAACGTGTTTGGGAGTTCCTGAGTGGCTTAGTCAGTTGAGCTACTGACTCTTGATTTTGGCTCAGGTCATGATCCCAGGGTCATGGAATCAAATCCAGCATTGGGCTCCATGGTCAGCTTAAGATTCTTTCTCCCCCTCTGCCCCTTCCCTGCTCCCATGCTCGCTCTCTCTCTCTCTCTCTCAAAAAAAAAAAGGAAAAACAAAGAAAGAAAGATGAACACATTTGGGATTTTGATCACCATAACTTTGACTTTTAAGAGGAATTTGTAGATGTTGGCACTTTTATATTAGGACCTCCTGTTTCCTTTAAACTTTTTTATTATGAAAAATTATCCACCACCCAACTTTAACGAACATCAACATTTTGACATGCTTGCTTCATCAATCCTGTGATTACTTTTGCCGAAGTATTTCAAAGTAAGTCTCAGAACCACATCACTTCGATCCCTAAATATATCAATATCCATCTCAAAAAAGGAGAAGTATATTCTCACACCACCCCATGCCATTATCATATCTCATATAATTGTAAATAAATTTTATTATGACCTAACATTCAGTTCACAT
This sequence comes from Prionailurus viverrinus, assembly GCF_022837055.1. NCBI lineage: Eukaryota > Metazoa > Chordata > Mammalia > Carnivora > Felidae > Prionailurus > Prionailurus viverrinus. The sequence goes on from NC_062567.1 coordinate 100,495,821, forward strand.
TCAAATTTCCCCAATTACCTAAAAATGTCTTTTTGTAGTTGATTGAATTAGGATCCAAGTAAGGTACTCTCACTGTATTTGGTTACTAAATCTTTTAGATTATTTCTTTAATTTTTTTTTCAAGTTTATTTATATATTTTGAGAGAGAGAAAGAGAAAGAGAGAGGGCACAAGCAGGGGAGAGGCAAAGAGAGAGAGAATCCTAAGCAAGCTCAGTACTGTCAGTGCAGAGGCACATGTGGGCTCAAACTCATGAACGTCTGGTCTGAGCCCAAACCAAGAATCGGCGGCTTCACCGACTGAGACACCCAGGTGCCCCTAGGTTATTTCTAATGTAGAGCTGTCCTCTCACCTTTGTTTTTTCCTGCTGTTGACTTGTTGAAGAAACTGGATCAGGTGTCCTGGGGGATTCTGCATTCGACACATTTCTTCCTAGGATGTCCTTTGTTTCTCTATCTGTAGTATTTCCTACAGAATGGAATTTAGATATAGAAACTTGGAATTAGTTTTAAATTGAATTTGTCAAGAATATACCATAGATAATTCTGCATATTTCTTTCACATGTAGTATTTTCTATTACATCCCATCAGATGACATATAATGCCAGGCCATCTCACTTTAATATTATTAAGACTGCTCTATAGGTGCAAGTGGTAATAGCCTGATCTCTTCATTCCATAGTTTGCCATCAACCATTAATCTAATGTTATTACCTCCATCGATGACCATATCCTGAACCAGCTAGCTAATTACAATTTGTAAGTGGCAATTTTCTCTTTTTTTTTAAAGTTTATTTCTTTATTTTTGAGAGAGAGAGAGAGAGAGAGAGAGAGAGAGAGAGAGAGAGAGAGAGAGAGAGAGAGAAGAGAATGCAAGCTGGGGAAGGGGCGGAGAGAAAGGAAGGGAGAGAGAATCCTAAGCAGGCTCTGCACCATCAGCGCGGAACTCTATGCGGCTCAAATTCAGGAACCGTAAGATCAAGACCTGAGCTGTAGTCGGAAGCTTAACCGACCACCCAGGCGCTCCTATAAATGGCAATTTTCTAATTCTACATTTTATCTGCATTTATTAACTGGTATTGTTGATGAATAGATTCACCTGTCTCATCCAGCAAAGATATTTAGTTACTCTGAAATATAATTCATCCAGGAAAGGCAGGATAAAATGCATAATAATTCTCTTTCCGTTACGAATTTACGGAGTAAAGATTCGGTGCTCTTAGAAATTTCAATAGTATCTCATGGGTTCTCTTTTGTTTTACTGTCCATTTCTTCCCCCCACCTTTTTAAAAAGCATCATTGTTAATTCATTATCGACTCTAATATGTTCAGGTGGGGTTTTTAAAGAATTTAAAAAAAATTTTTAACCTTTATTTATTTGAGAGACAGAGTGTGAGCGGGGGAGGGGCAAAGAGAGAGGGAGACACAGAATCTGAAGCAGGCTCCAGGCTCTGAGGTGTTAGCACAGAGCTCAACGTGGGGCCTGAACCGATGAACTATGAGATCATGACCTGAGCGGAAGTTGGTGCTTAACCGACTGAGCCAGCCAGGTACCCCACATATGTCCATGTGTTTTACCAAATTGCCAGATTTGGCCTAGAGGCCATAGCCTATTAGTTCCTGATCTAGATGGTGGGTATTCCATACACCTGATTCCCGGGGGCGGGGGGGGGGGGGGCGGGTATGGAGAAGAGCACAGAGAAAAGCCCTTAACTGATCCACAAAGGATATCCAGCATATGAAAAAAATAATAAGACTTGTTATTTGAAGCCATTAAGATTCTCTTTCAAGTTATAGCATAACCTAGTCCAATCTGATACACTAATTTTGTTTTTACACAGTAAGGCAGCAGTGAATAACTAGAAGACAAGAGTCAGTGGAAAGAGAAAAGGAAAGGGAAGCTGAGAAAGGACCAGGAGTTTGGACTGAAAGTTAAAGAGCTCATTAAAATTTTGACAGATTGCTCATTCTTTTCATCTAAACTCCGTATCGTTAAATTCCAATCATCTGCCTTTTTGCATGTTGAACAACGTATCTTCTACTCTTTCTGGGATGCTGGAATGTTGATTGTTTCAAATCATTTTTTTTTTAAAAAGAAAGTCCTGGAAAGATTTTTAAGTAAATCTGAAAACTGCGTCAGAAAGTCAGGAAGGCCAAAATAAGGAGCTCTGTGAAGAGACATTCCATCAACAAAAATATCTCTTCTCTACTCTGCCATGGCAACTCCAAAATAGTAAAGAATATGTAATATGTGGTATCCTTATTTGAACCAGGATGCTGAGAATTGTGCAGCCAGCAAATGTCTATTTTGGTGGCAAGCAGGGGCAGATTCTGAAGACACTGTACTGATTCTGTAGCATTGCTTGAGCGTTCCCGGTTGTTTGTGGCCGGATTCCAGAGATGCTCAATGTATCCACTTTCCAACGGCTTAGAACTGTATATTCACCTTGTGCATCTTTGTAATTGTTGGAGCCCTGATTCTAACACGGTTTGTGTGTGTTAAAAAACCTTTTTCTTGGGACGTGCCAGAGCAGGAAAGAGAAGAGATGTTTGTGGTGATAAAGGCTGCACTTGTTAGAGGCTCTTGCCCTAGAAATGTTGGTGAGGAAACAGTCCTTATTTGATCATTTCTGGGGTGAGGGAAATGAAAATAAGTTGTGTGCACAGGCTCTAATTCCCTCAGGGCAGCTGAGTGGGAGAGAGAGGCTCTCTGGAAAACCTACAGTTTATTCTTACAAAACAATGTAGCCTCTAAGAAGTTGAAAACATTTGGAGAAAGTACAGAAATGAAAAGCATTATTGTGTGAAGTTCAAAATCTCAAGAAAAAAAAAGGTGTTCTATAAAAGCTTCAGACTTTACTTTTTGTCTTGGAAATCCTCTGTGGCCTACAATAATATGATTTGTTTAAAATATGGCACTTAAATATTTAAATGTAGCAGGCCCTATGTGTTTAATTTCTTTGTTTAACTGATGCATAGTTTCCCAACTATGTAGTGACTGGTATAAAGTGTTCTATATTTATGTGGTTCAGCTTTCCAGAATATTTGGATACTGGCCTTAAATATGTACAGTATCATTCCTTTGCAGCAGTTTTGACAATGCCCAAATACATTAACGTTATACCTCCATAGTCTGCTTTTCTGAAGCATGGTTAAGGATGAGAAAAGTAAATTAAATTATCAAGTAGTTTATCAAAAATTCAGGGACCATAGAGAATTACAAAGTTGAATTTCCATTTCACTATGTAGAATGTCAGATGCCTGGTAAAAAATTTTATTTATATTTTAAACAGTTATGGCTTTAGTATATGGATTCTTCAGGCAATATCAATATGTAATCTGACGGAATTATAGTCATTTAATAGCATGAAACACAGGGAAAGACATTAAGGTTTTAAAAAGAATCATTTCTTAATAGCTGTTTTTCTATCACACACAGCGGGAAAACAAGTTTTTGAAGGAAAAAGAAGTGAAACGTTACCTTCAGAGAATGCTTTTATACGGAATGAATCTGTCTTCTAACAAAGGTCTGACTATACTGATGCCCTGTGGCACCAATACATTGTTTTTAAGTGTAGAAAAGAGAATGCAGATGCCACGGTCGGGTCATGACCTCGCTGGATATGTGGAACCTCTCCCTGGGACTGACCTTCACTCTAGTGAGGGCAGTGACAAGAATTTGGCCTTGAAGAAATCATAAATTGACAAGCAAGCAGAGAATATGAAAGAGCACATTTTCTATCAATCAATCTTTATTAGCCCCTAGGAAGGGTGCATATGATTTAGAAAAAGCCTTCCACTCCTGGGAATTGGGGCCCAAGGCAAAAATGTATGAAAGAAGAGTAAAACAGGCTAAGGGACAAAAGAAACTAAGGAGAGTTTATATTATAAAGCACATACTGAATTCTGTAATGTACAATGTTCAAAGTAAGCATGATTTTAAATGACACAGATGTTTTCCGAGGTATAAAGCATCTTGCGGTTCTAAGAACTCTTAGGTGGCTGCACAGACTTTCTAGTTAAAATAATGTGATACAATGTCTTTGTGTATTCTATAGGAGGCCATTAATCCAAATGATTCTGCAAGGCTTCCTAAAGTGCTTTATCAACCGTAGGAAAATCTGTTTCTTAAGAGACTATGTCTCCCCCCCCCACCGCCTTATGTTTTTGTTATTGCTGGTAGTGTAACTAAAAGGTTTTTTTTTAATGTTTATTTATTTTTGAGAGACAGAGAGAGACAGCGTGAGCAGGGGAGGGGCAGAGAGAGAGAGAGAGAGAGAAGGAGACAGAACATGAAGCAGGCTCCAGGCTCTGAGCTGTCAGCACAGAGCCTGACGTGGGGCTCAAACTCATGAGCCGTGAGATCATGACCTGAGCCGAAGTTGGATGCTTAACCAACTGAGCCACCCAGGCACCCCACTGGTAGACAATATTGGCCCCCAGACTTAGAAGTGTGGCTTAGAAGCATGGATTTGGTGTACATGTTTGACCTTAATTCCAATTTCAGAATATCTGCTGGCTTTTGGTAATCCAACCTGTGCTCCCCAGCTTTGAACAACACGATCCTAATCCCCCCCCCCCCAGGTCTGCCATAGATATGCCCCACACTCTGATTTTGCCATATATGTAGTCAATTGAGACAATCTTTTCCAGAATGCTGCCTTAATTGACCTTCCTCCTGTCTGACGTACCACATAGCCATCCACAAAAGTAAATCATAAAAAAATAAAAGTCTTCATCTTGTTGAAAGTTTGACCTTTGTAATCACAGAAAACTTGCTTAATCCCTGCATATCTTCTTTCCTGTCTTTAAAATGCAACCATTTCTTTTTTTTTTAAATTTTTTTTAACGTTTATTTATTTTTGAGACAGAGAGAGACAGAGCATGAATGGGGGAGGGCAGAGAGAGAGGGAGACACAGAATCGGAAACAGGCTCCAGGTTCTGAGCCATCAGCCCAGAGCCCGACGTGGGGCTCAAACTCACGGACGACGAGATCATGACCTGAGCTGAGGTGGGAGGCTTAACTGACTGAGCCACCCAGACGCCCCTAAAATGCAACCATTTCTGATGCAACTATTTCTGATGTTTTGCAGTTAAATAAAAACCAACTTTTCTCCATTTTTCCTTTCTTTTTCTTTTTCTTTTAATGTTTATCTTTGAGAGAGAGAGAGAGAGCAAGAGAGAGGGAGTGTGTTTGAGCGGGGGAGGGACAGAGAGAGAGGGAGACACAGATTTCGAAGCAGGCTCCAGGCTCTGAGCTGTCAGCACAGAGCCCAACATGGGACTTGAACTCACAAACTGTGAGATCATGACCTGAGGCAGAGCTCGATCTCACAAACGTGAGATCATGACCTGAGCTGAAGTTGGATGCTTAACCGACTGAGCAATCCAGGTGACCCTCTATTTTTTTCTTTAGATCACATTCTTAGTATTAAGACTGGCAAAGAATAGTTGGGTGTTTTGGATACCAGATTATCAGGAAGACTCAAAGAATTAAGACTAAAAGTATTGGTTGGTTTCTTCTGGAATTGTGGTAAAGCAACGGATGCTTGTTAAATCTAGGAGTTAGGTGGAACAGTGTTCTAAAGTAATCACAGTTCATAAAGGCATGAATTGAAAAGCTGAGCTAGCAAGGTAGGAGTAACAGCTCACAAATACATGTGGGTAAGAAACATAACTTGTATCATTTTCCTGTTTTTGAAACTAATATCCATTTTGAGTGCTGGTTACCGTCAGTGGCTGAGATATCATCTCAGTCATTTCAGGGTTTCACCATCCCATACCCCAAGCTTGTAGCCAATGTCTAGGATGGTTTATAGAGGACCAATGAAGGGGTATGGAGGCTTTACATCTTTCGTTGCTTGTTTTGACAAGTTCACCCAGGACTGTGCTGAGATGGACATTATTTTTCTGGTCCTGTTCATCAACCCTTGCAGGTTGCTGCTAAACTATCTCTAGCTCATGGTCTAGTGGGAAGGAGAAAATTTTGTTGGTAGTTGTCCCTTTTGGGGCCATGGGATCTCTGTGAGCTTAGTCTCTCTCTGCCTATACATTCCCTGTAGTCAGTATTACCCCACTGGTCCTGCACCTTACTGAGCCCTGGATCTCAGAGTCTCTGTGTAACATCTGAGAGAGGGAAGTCCAAGACTCTCTCATTCTCCATCTCCCTCACTCCTCTGCCACAAATCCTGGATTTGGACTGTGGGTAATGTCAGGGCATGGGACTCCTGTAGAGACCCAGAATCCATATTTTTGTCTTCTTTTCTCTGAGTCATTATCTTTCCCAGATCTGATTTCCAAAGTGAGCCGTAAACACTGCCTCTGGTTGATAGTATGATCTCACAAGGATGCTATTAATAGCACATATTTATGCCTTAAGCTCTTTATTTAGCTACTTTTGAAGTTATAAAGCCCAGGTCCTAGAAACTCAAAAGTTAAAATATTTGACACTTTTGTTGTTTATTTTTTTTTTTTAAGAGAGAGAGAGAGGACGCAAGTGAGTGAGGGGCAGAGTGAGAAAGGGAGACAAAAAGAGAGAGAGAGGGAGAGGGAGGGAGGGAGGGAGGGAGAGAGAGAGAGAGAGAGAGAAATGGGGCTCACCCAGGGCCCGTGTTTTACCCAAAGGGGTGGCTTGTTTTTTACCCAAAGCAGGGTTTGTGCTCACCCAATGTGGGACTCAAACTCATGAACTGTGGGTTCATGACTTGAGCCGAGGTTAGATACTAAATGACTGGCCACCCAGGTGCCCCTGTTATTATTCTAAACCACCTAAACTGCTGCCTAAATCGGAGAGTGGGTCATATGAGAACAGAAAGTATGGAAAAAGAAAATCAAGTCAACCCAAACACACAAAATTAGTGATTTATAACAAAATGAGAACAATGCATGGAACTGAAAGTAAACTCCTAACTCAAGTCCATGAGCCAAAAGTTGGTTGCCAAAGCTCAGAAGATAGTCCCAAACTTAGATTATCTATGTATCTATTATCTACCTATCATCTATCTATCTATCTATCTATCTATCTATCTATCTATCTATCATTTTCCTCCCACAAACCTAGACAGGCTTAAACAGGCATGAATTAAAAATGAGGTATAGTAATCAGTGGCAATGAGAAAGGACCAGAAGCAGGCTTAGAATAATTTTAAAGACTCTTTAAAGGCAAGGACTTATGCCTCTGGTTTGTATCCAGATATGACCTATAGCAACACCAAGAATGAATACATTCTTTTAAGTTCAAAACTTTATGATGACACTACAATGGATTAAGAATGACTGGAATCACGCTGAAGAATAGACTTACAGTTTACACAGACTAAAGTGGTTTTGTAGCTCACTGGTTATGAACATGGACCCTAATGTCCTTTGTAGCTCAAGCTCATTCATTCCATGATCCTTATTGCTGTGTTGTAACATTGCTTCTTCAGCCCCCGTAGCTCTGAAGACTTCTTGCTTTGTCATTTATTGTCCAATTTTTGTGAACACTCCAATGGGAGATTTGGCTTCTTTTCAGTCTATATATTAAATTTAAAAACAAAATATAGTTGATGCTTGAACGGTGCAGGGATTAGGGGTGCTGACTCCCTATGCAGTCAAAAGTCCACGTGTAACCTTTAACTCCCCCAAAACCTAACTGCCAATAGCTTACTGTTGACCAAAACCTTACTGATAACATAAACAGCCAATGAACATGTATTTTGTATGTGTATTATATACTGTATGTAGAATAAAGTAACCTAGAGAAAAGAAAATGCTATTAAGAAAACCATAAGAAAGAGAAAATACATTTACAGTGCTGTATTTGTTAAAAAAAAATCCTCTTATAAGGGGACCTGTACAGTTCAAACCTGTTTGTTCAAGGATCACCTGTATATGGAAATATATGGACTTGGTGTAGTAGAAAGTTTATTTGGGAGCCAGATAAACTGAGGTTACAACATTGACTCTAGTATGTTGTATGTACTATGTCATGTGTCCTTGGGTAGCATTATTTTATATAGTTCTCAGAATCCTATTGCATCATCTATAGGAGACCAGTAACTCTCACCTTGAAAGGTTGCTGAAGAAGAGTTGATGACTAATTCCTATACTGCCAATATCCTATGAGTATATGAAAAATGTTGATTGAGTTCAAACATTTATCTGGACCACCATAGTAATAAAAATAATGAATTATTTGTATTCATGTAACACATTTAGATTCTACTAGTAGTACTTATGCACCTAAAAAAATAATATTATAGGCAAAAAAAAAAAAAAGAAATGATAGTCTTTAGTTGACATATTTAACTTTCTGGTTTTGTTTTATTGGTCTAGTTTTTGGCCATAACATATAGTACATGTCTTGATTTAATAAGGTGTCCTTAATCTGCTGATTTCAGGGTGGAATTGAAATCCTAAGTATACTGACATATATTGTCAACCTTCCTCTCTTCCGACACATTCCTTCAGGGATATTGAAGTATACTTTGTCTTTAAAAATCCTCTCTTAACCCTGAGGCCTTCTGCTATTCTATCATACTGAATAGTTTTTTTCCTGTCTAATCTTCCATCCAAAGTTGAAATCTTTGATTTTGTGCATAAGAGTGATTTCTTAGTTTACCACTCAGCTCTCAGGTACTTCTAATGAACAGAAAGTAACCTAAATATTTCAAACAGGACAAAAAAAGAAACTGTAAATTACCTGCTGCAGTGCCTCAAATTTGGTGTACAAAATGGAAGCTTAGATTGTGGGGTTCAATTGATCCTGTCATTTCTGTTCTGATGCTGTGAAAGTTTATCTGCCATGAATTGATTATCCGCCATGCAATTTCTGGGCCTAATTTGGAGATTAAGAGACAACATCCAGATGGCATTACCCTTTGTTTGGGTCAGGGAAAACCAAGGAAGATGAGAGGGGGAAAAAAAAAAGAACAAGATAAGAAGGTAAGGGAGATCATAATCAGGGATATTTTTTGGTTGTAAGACATAAAGGCCCATTTAAGCTCTCTTAAAGGAAGATGAATTTTTTAACAAGAATTCTGGGATATCTTAAAGGATCCAGGGTCAGAAAATCTACCTTTTGCTTCATGAAAAAATGGGAAGTTGTCAGTAATTAAGAAAGATTTGTTTTCTTATATTCTTGGTCTTATATCCACTTTCTCTTTTCACATGGCCTCATGTTTCTGCCTCTTTCTGAGTGTCTATTATTTAACCTTCTTTTCTCTGAAATCTGGTTCTTGCAGCTTCCTTATCAGTACAATTACACCCAAATGCCCACCCTAGTTCTTGACACTACAGTACCTCTTTAACTCTAGTTGATTCCCAGGTTCTGGAACTCCTAGTTCAAATTCTTGAGTGAGGGGCTCTGGTGGACCAGCACAAGGGTCAGATGCCTGCCAGTGATCCAATCAGCTGTTGACCCAGGAGGAGCGAGGTTATTGATATAAACGGCTAAGACTGTACAGAGACGTGGCCTCTCAGAGAAGAAGGCATGAACTAAAGAAGCATTTGAAAATGTGTTCATGACAAGCAGTAAGCTGAATACCCAGGGTGGTTTTAATTCACAGTATGGTTGCTGAGGAACAGTTTGGAAAAACAGCATATGGTAGTGTTTCTAAATGTGTGTGTGTGTGTGTGTGTGTGTGTGTGTGTGTGTGTGTGTGAGAGAGAGAGAGAGAGAGAGAGAGAGAGAGAGAGAATGAATATCGGATTCTCACTACAGAAAACCCCAGACCTAAACAGGAAGGAAAATAATCTTCCAGATACCAAAAATGAGTCTAAGAACAGTAGGTTGTCCTAGGGCTGGAGGATGGGAATTGTTTAGACTATCCAGAAAACTGAACCTGGATGGCAGGACCCAGAGGAAAAGCCTTCTGATGGAATGAGTGTGTGTATAACAAGGGCTGTTAATAGTTCAGTGCAGCTTTAACTTGTACATGTCCCTAGAGTGGATGTCCTATACTCTAAGGGGTCCAGATCATTCAAGCCCTCCAGACTTCTATGTGAAGTATAAATGAAATAAATAAGGCAAACAAAAGAAAGTTAATTGAAGTAGAGAAATGACAGAGCTGGGGACAGGGAGAGGGAGAAAGAGAGCAGGAGGAAAAGGAGAGGGATGGAAAGGAAGGGATGGAAAGAGATTGTTTGGTACTTTAAACTTAGACCAAGCTAAGTACTGGGAAGCTACTTTAGAAACAATCTTTTAAAAACATACACCCAGAAATTCCCATCCAATAGGGTAAGTTAGCTGGGTCCTTGGCCTCCATATGAATGTTGTCCAGAAATGGACTAGGGGTAAAGTGGTGCTGCTAGAGCTGAGCCAGAAGGGAAAGGTTTGGGTCCAGAGATGTAGTTTTTTGCTGGAAAATTGCTATTTCCTTCCTTCCTTCCTTTATTTCTTTCTCTTCCTTCCTTCCTTTACTTCTTTCTCTTCCTTCCTTCCTTCCTTTACTTTTTTCTCTTCATTCCTTCCTTCCTTCCTTTACTTCTTTCTCTTCCTTCCTTCCTTCCTTTCTTCCTTCCTTCCTTTACTTCTTTCCTTTCTTTCCTTCCTTCCTTCCTTCCTCCCTTCCTTCCTTCCTTCCTTCCTTCCTTCCTTCCTTCCTTCCTTCCTTTACTTCCACTCTTGGTTGGGTGCTAATGAAGACAACACTCAAGCTCTAACAATAGATGAGTTGGGTGTCAAAATATAAAATGCTGGTCTCCAAGCAGAATTTAAAAATGAAATAGTCATAAGAAAGTGCTGGCACTGATTATTCCTGGGGAGTAGGATTGAACTTGAGGAGGAGTAAGAAAAAGGATGTTACTTTTCGTTTCATACTACTTTCTAGTGTCTGATTTTTTTTTTTAATTTTTTTTTCAACGTTTATTTATTTTTGGGACAGAGAGAGACAGAGCATGAACAGGGGAGGGGCAGAGAGAGAGGGAGACACAGAATCGGAAACAGGCTCCAGGCTCTGAGCCATCAGCCCAGAGCCCGACACGGGGCTCGAACTCACGGACCGCGAGATCATGACCTGGCTGAAGTCCGACGCTTAACCGACTGCGCCACCCAGGCGCCCCTCTAGTGTCTGATTTTAAAGCAGAATGAAAAAGTATGAGCACCTGGTTGCTCAGTTGGGTGAGTGTCCTACTTCAGCTCAGGTCAGGTTCGTGAGTTCGAGCCCGGTGTTGGGCTCTCTGGTGTCAGCACAGAGAACGCTTCGGATCCTCTGTCTCCCTCTCTCTCTGCTCCTCTCCCTCTTGTACTCTCTCAAAAATAAACAAACCTTTAAAAAATAACTGAAGTGTATATTAACTTTATAAGAAAACAAAAAATATCATCCATGTCAAGAACTCACAGAGATGCGTTAATAGTGAAAACTAATATTAGTAGTTTGGTTGGAGTATTAGGTTTTTGTATAGGTGGGTTCGTTTTTAAACGTCTGAAGTTTATCCTGCTTCCATAGCAAGATTTCAACTATTGAAATGCTGCTCCTTTGCCTTCTTAAAAAGAGAATATTTGACGATTCAGTAATATAATGATTAGAGTATGTAGCAATTTACAGGAAAGGTCACAAAGTTCAGCATCTTGAAATTTATGTGACTCTCTAGGCTAAAATAGAAATACAGTCCAATGCATAATTGGAACATAAGATGTTCTTTTAAGAGTACGGTATGTGATTCCAGGATTCTAGAATAAGGATATGGAAAACAACAACAAAAAATCTGTTAAGTAATAATGACTTCACTACAGCCAATTGTTCTTAAGTACTTTAATATTAAATTCAGAAGAAGGTGGTACTGTGTTATTATTATTATAATCATGGCACTGTTATTTAAAATGACTGGAAACCAAATCAAATCCAATATGTTGCCTAGCAACTACAAGAAACAAACACTTTGTTTCTTAAGCTAACTGACATTAAAACATTACCAAAGATTCCTAAAAATACCTGCTTCAGAGTTCAGCTCTCAGTTAATCTTTTTAGTTCTCAAACATGCTTTTTTCCTGTTGGAACATGTGACATTAAAATTCCTCAGATGCACTTTAGTAATTATCTCCGTAATTCATCTACTTTCTTCTGTCTCAAACTCCAGATAATTTGAAGTTGCTTTCATATTAGTATTCTAAAATGATAAATTAAATGCCTATAAACATGAATAATTTAGCAAAACTTTTGGCTTAGAATGTAATTTTTGGTGTTACAGACGTGTGCGGAAGAAAGAAATGGATTGCAGGTGTCTTTTACGAGTAGAATCCCACTAACTGGGTCCTCATCCTGAAAAGACATGATTCCTGAGGGAGGAGGAGGGACACTTCATAGCTCTATCACGCAGAGCAGGATTAGAAGAAGTAGATCTTGCAGATGAAGGCCTTGCCTAAATAGGAAATCTACAAATCACCTAAACAAATGTGATTCCCTGGAGGGGAGTTAGTTTATACTCCTGCTATGAGAAATATCAGCCAGTCACTGTTTTTTGACAACACACTTAAAATATTGAATATTCTAACAAGAACAAGTTATCTTTTGTCTCATTTGCTTAGAGATAAATGGAGATAAGTCAGGCAGAGAAGACGTAATGTGGATAGATAATCAACTGACTGTTGTGTATTTAAAGTCAGAGAAATAAAAATAATGATACTAGCGAATATTTATTAAGCATTTATTATGTGCTAAGTACTAGGTAAATGCCCTACATTTAATCCTCATAATTTCACTTGAAGTAGGTAGCTAGAGTTACTCTTTTTAAATGTGAAGAATTAATGGATAGAAAGAAAGTAACTTGCCTAAGGTTGCACATGGAAAGTGGCAGAACCAGTTTTAAGCCCGAGTCAGTCTTGGTTCCAAAGGTCTGGTTCTTGACCATGCAAGTATACTTACATCCCTACTTATTGTTTGGAAATATCTATTCGTCTATATTTCTAGGTTTGTATTCTGTTTTGACATTTTATTAAGATTGCCAGATAATTAAGAGATGGACAAATTACTGGAAACTAGAACATTTGTATTTTGCTGAATTTAATCTAGGTAATCAATAAATCCTACAACAAAACAAATAGTGCCATCTTATACATGTAGGCTATATGCCAACTCACCCTATTTTTCTACTGTGTTTTGTATAATTTTATTCCTCTAGAGCCTAGCTTGGAGCCTTAAGTATAAGTGTTCGGTGAAAAATTGTTGAATGAGTGAATCCTGTTTATATTTCGATCTTAAATGTGATTACTTGTAGTAGTTAAGTCTTTCTGTGTATTGAATTTATCAGGATCTAGATATGGTAGCCTCAACAGAAGCACTGTGAATCATGGTAATATTCACATATTCATATATATGTATATATGTATATCACTCAAAACAGCTACAAAGCATATATATACATATATACACATATATATAATTATAATAATAATAATTATTTAATCCAATAACCCTGTGAGATGGGTCCTACTATCCTTCTTTTATGGATAATAAAACTGAGGCAGAAAGGGATTAAGGAATTTGTCAAGGTCATAAAGTTTGTAAGTAGTGCAGCCAGAATTTGAACACAGGCTATCTGGCTCCAGAGACTGATGGCCTCGAAAGTGTCAAGAGAAGGAGAACTGAGGAGTACCAGCCTGCCTGGGAAACATCAAGCTGTCTTTGCCTTCTTTTCCTCTTCATCCAATTTCATATTCTTTTTTTTTTTATATTCTTTTTTTTTAAATGTTTATTTGAGAGAGGGGGTGGGGAGGGGCAGAGAGAGGGAGACACAGAATCCATGAAGCAGGCTCCAGGCTCTGCGCTGTCAGCACAGAACCCATGAACTATGAGATCGTGACCTAACGCCCAACTGACTGAGCCACCTGGGCCCCCCTTCAACTTCATATTCTGTTCCGCACCTCACCCCTACTCCTTTTCCTCACTCCCAAGAATTATACTTAGGGCGACTGAATTATTTATTACACAGACAGGGACACATTTTCGAGGAAAAGGCAGCACTAATTGGTTGGACTACCAGGGCAAAAAGTATGAATACAGACTGCTCTGGAAATTGGGATTTTGAATCACCATAAATATACTGCGCCTATGTTTTTCTTGTTTCTTTATTGTTTGAGGTTGTATGATGTTAGTAGAGTAAAACATGTGTACCACCTTTGATTTTGCCCGTGCGTATTGCAGGATATTAAGCTGTTTCTAATAGTTTGCTATTAGAAAATGACCATAAGTAATCTTCTGCCTTCATATTCCACACATACGCATGAGTAAATCTGCAGGACAATCTCTGCTAGGCTAAAAAGCATGCATACTTATAGCTTTGATGGACTTTGTTATGTTATACTTCAAAGAGGTTTTACCGATACTCAACATGCATGGAAGTGTGTGAGCCCAGTGCACTTGCCAGCAGAGAACACAATAAATATCTTGGGTCTTCACATATCTGATAGGTAAAAAGTGATATTTCAATGTGAAGTGTATTTGTCTCTCTCTCATTTTTGTTTCCTTGTCTATTCTTGTTCTTTCCTTTTTTTTCCCTTTTGTGTGGATGGCTTTGCTATTTGATTTGTGTGAGCCCTAATATAGCTCTTTGTGATACTCGTTGAAATGTATTTTCCAAGTCTATCATTGGTCTTTTTGTGTTGCTTTTAATAGTTTTTGCTATACAGAAATTTTTATTTTCTTAGAGTTGTATTTATTTGTTCAATTATACTTTTAGGTTTTGAGTCACACTCCCACACTCCAGTGTGGGAGGTCTCCCACACACGAAGACTGTATTTTTTTAAAAAAAATGTGCCATAATTTCTTCTGATCCATCTGAAATTAATTTTGTATTCTGGTGCTATGGATAAGATTAACTTGTTTTCCAGATGACTACCCAGTTTTCCAAAACCAGTAATTAATCCACCTTTTGCCACCATTAGTAATGCCACTTTCATTATATACAAATTCTGGTACTTATTTGGGCTTTTGGTAGGGCTCCGTTGATTCCTCCCTCTACTCATATGCAGGTACAGATTGTTTTAATTACTATAGCTTTATAATATGTTTTAAATATCTAATAAGGTTATTTCCTCACTGTAGACTTTTTTCTCCCCATAATTATTCTTTCATGTTTATTTTATATATTAACTTTAGAGTTAGCTTGTCTGGTTGTAAAAATCCGACAGTTATTTTAATGAGATTATGGTAACTTTTAAATTATAGTGGAGAAAATTGGTATTCTGATTACACTGTGTGCTCCTATCCAAGAATATGCTATGCCTTTCCAACTGTCCAGGTTCTCTGTAGATCTCTTCCTCAGTGTTTAAAAAATTCTCTTCATATGGATCTTGTGAACTTTATTTATTTTTATTCCTTGGAATTTTCTTTTACTGTTGCTATTATAAATGCAATTTTCTTTCATTGTATTTTCTAACATGTTATTGTGTGGACACATGAAAATGTGTTTAATGTCTTTTATTTTTTTTTATTATTTAAAAAAAAATTTTTTTTTAACATTTATTTATTTTTGAGACAGAGAGAGACAGAGCATGAACGGGGGAGGGGCAGAGAGAGAGGAAGACACAGAATCGGAAGCAGGCTCCAGGCTCTGAGCCATCAGCCCAGAGCCCAACGCGGGGCTCGAACTCACGGTCCGTGAGATCGTGACCTGAGCTGAAGTCGGACGCTCAACCGACTGAGCCACCCAGGCGCCCCTGTGTTTAATTTCTTTTAAAGAATGGCTTACAAACACATGCATACATCCCAAATATAAAACTATATATAAAACAAATATGATATTCTTTCAAAAAACATAAAGTTATTATTAAAGTTATTAGAATTATATGTTTATGCACAGCATACAGACAATGTATCAGTCTATGGACTTGAATATTCAGATGAATATATATAAGGATTCAATATCAAAATCAGCACACATATATACATTGCTTTAAGCTACCGCTGGGCTTTCCTTCCATTATAGTCAGGTTGTGAATTGTCTCTAATTTATGAGGAAGAGAATTTTAGCCAGCTGGTAAAGGCAAGAGAAGACCAATTTAAATTTATTTCCTTGTCTTTTGTTTCTCTTTTTTTAAATTTGTTTTTAATGTTTATTTCATTTTGAGAGATAAAGACGGAGCAGGAGTGGAGAAGGGGCAGAGAGAGAGGGAGACACAGAATCCGAAGCAGGCTCCAGGCTCTGAGCTGTCAGCACAGAGCCTGATGTGGGGCTCAAACCCACAAACCGTGAGATTATGACCTGTGCTGAAGTCGGCCACTTAACCAACTGAGCCACCCAGGCGCCCCTCCTTGTCTTTTGTTTCTATCTCCTCTCCCTCATCAAGATATGTCAGTGACATCAACTGATACATTCTAAATTCTTTCAGAAAAGAGAAGAGAGGAAAAAAAAAACAGCAAAAAGCCTCAACAACCAAAAAATGCATTGTTCAAACTCCTTGGGTTCTTTTAGTCTCAGAGAAAAATTCAGGGAATTCCTTCTTTCTGTGATATAATCTTGTTGGATTCAGATTATGTTTACTCAGTTTATTCCATAATTAAGAAAGGAGAAACATTTTCCCTTTTAGTAACAAATGTGTTTTACCCCACATAATTCTGTTGCTATTGTAGTGAAATATAAAGTTTTGTGTTAGACCACATGACCCCTTGTTACCCACAGTTATGTCGCTTACTGACTCTGTTTTGCTGTTCTCTTCAATCACTGCTGGGCTCACATGCCTCAGTTAGGAGTTTTTTTTTTTTTTTTTTCCTTTCTTGGTGACTGTACCAACATGGCTACCAGAAGGAGAGGTGTTGACACATAAGTGAGGTGCTAAGGTCATTGGCTAGCAGTGGACTATTGCTCACACCTTCTTTTTTTTTTTTTTTTTTCCTGACTGAAGCTGGCTTTGTTTGATTTCTGCCCCAAATGAGGTTTTTAGAATATGTGAGGAAAATATCTTCAGTAAGAGAAAACAAACAAAATAAAAAAAAAAAAAAAAGTTTTCCCCTCACCATCCAAAAGCTTTGTGATGATTTTGTTTCTGAAGATAATTTTAGAAAATCATCTCTGTATCATGAGAACACACATTTGTCTCTGTTCTTGACAGCCAAAAGTGTTCAAGATGAGGACTTCTCTAAACAAGTAGCTTCACATGAAATGATTATGAATGTTTGGAAATTCCATGCTGGATGTGTGGAGAGGAAAGTGTCACTATGTTAGGAGGTGAACATTTTTGCTGGGACTGAATGTATACTGATGTCTCTCAAAGGAACCATTAACTGTGTAATAGGTAGGGATGCAAGTAGGATGTGATTTTCTAGCTAAATAGTGCCACAAGGCAGGCTTGGAAGTCAGACAGACTTGGATGGGAAATCTGGCTACATAACACACAAGGATCATGCATTTGGTTCCATCTCTTAATCTCTCTAGACGTCAGCTTCTTCATCATCTTCACTGTGTGTGTGGGGGGTGGGTGTGGGTGTCTCCATGTGTGTGTAAATGCTCTTTGTCAAATCAGCTAAGATATATAAAAACACCAAACCAAGTGCTTAAAAAATAGTGGATACTCTTTTACGTTTAAAAACTAGGCGTGGTAAGAGTGTATTATAAACATCAAAACACTGGAACGTGTTAATTACCATGACAGTCAAATTAATGGGCATTTGATTCAGCTACACTGAGCTGTTAGTGGCAGTGAGCTGTTAGTGCTATGAAGACAAAATGATGTGGGGACTGGGGCCCCTGGGTGGATCAGTCGGTTGAGCATCCGACTTCGGCTCAGGTCATGATCTCACAGTTCGTGAGTTCTAGCCCCGCATGGGGCTCAGTGCTGACAGCTCAGAGCCTGGAGCCTGCTTCGGATTCTGTGTCCCCCTTTCTCTGCCCCTTCCCTGCTCATGCTCTGTCTCTCTCTGTCTCTCAAAAATGAATAAACATTAAAAAATGATGTAGGGACCATCTCTTTCTTTGGGAGCAAAACTTCATGCCAGCTGTCAGTCAAAGAGGAAGAATTTCAAACAATCAGTCTTTCTTAAAGTACCGCTGCCATAAACCAAAGAAAGATTTTCCTATTTATAGTGTGACACCAAAGGTTGGCTGGACATTGTTTCAACAAGAATTTACTAAGTGTATGAAAATACCCAGTACGGGCTCAGTCTCCTTCTCCAATGAGATTATTGTCTCATTAGAGAAATCAAGATATCCATGCATAAAGCAATGAAACCCAGCTCTGTACTGAATTGAATTATGTACTGAATTTCAAAATGCATTTCAAATTGAAGGATGCCAAAGCCAAATAGAAAGTGCCTGTTCAGATATTGTGAGGATCTATTACTCCTGGTTGCCTGAGATCACTGTCCACTTTCTGTGCCTGCTTCTTTTGGAGAGTAGCTCTTCAGTTCCTATCACATGGTTGTGGAAGGGACTATCTATCATGTTTTTCCTGACTTGCTCTTTATATACTCCCAACCCTGCCCTCATCCAGAGGTGGGTAAGTGACCTGGGTTATTCTAGCATATCACCCTATTGCTCACAAGGATTGGTCATAATTAGGGAATGGCTCTAGCCAGGCTAGATGGAATACTTTCCTAAGTATCTTTTTATTTATTTATTTATTTATTTATTTATTTATTTATTTATTTATTTATTTATTTATTTATTTATTTATTTATACAAGAGAGAGTGTGAGCCGTGGAGGGGCAGAGAGAGAGAGAGAGAGAAAGAGAGAGAGAGAGAGAGAGAAGTGGGCTCTGCGGTTCTTAAACTCATGAACCCTGAGATCATGACCTGAGCCAAAGATGGATGCTGAACCAAGGGCGCCACGCAGGCACCCTTCCTAAGTATCTTTTGAACTCGAATTGGGGAATTTTTTTCTCTTTTTTTGTGATGAAGATAATAAGATGTGAGCCTTGAGGTGATAAACATTGTTTCAGCTTTCTGGCGAAAATTTGATTGTGAGAATGATGGTCATATCAGAGAGAGGTGGATATACCAAAGGGAGAGAGAAAGAGGGACATTGAGGCCCTGGTGCCCTTGGTTGCTGACCCTGAGTTTTGAAGTGAGTTCTTGTCACCCTTAGTCAAAGAGTCTTGAGTTAAATGATGATGATGATGCCATCCTGTAAGACATTGCTTGCTTCATTTGCCTATTTTGGTCACCAGGGTAATGACTACAGGTCCCATTTAAGTGTGAGTTAGCCCTCTTTCTGTAACAGTTTTCAAAGGAATCACTTTATGTGCACTCGAGAAGAAAGTATATTCTGTTGCTTTGGGATGCAGAGTTCTAAATATATCTGTCAAGTCCATCTGATCCAATGTATCATTCAGGGCCCTTGTTTCTTTATTGACTGTGTGTCTAGATGATCTATCCATTTCTGTAAGTGGGGTGTTAAAGTCCCCTGCAATTACCACATTCTTATCAATAAGGTTGCTTATGTTTATGAGTAATTGTTTTATATATTTGGGGGCTCCGGTATTCGGTGCATAGACATTTATAATTGTTAGCTCTTCCTGATGGATAGACCCTGTAATTATTATATAATGCCCTTCTTCATCTCTTGTTACAGCCTTTAATTTAAAGTCTAGTTTGTCTGATATAAGTATGGCTACTCCAGCTTTCTTTTGGCTTCTAGTCGCATGATAAATAGTTCTCCATCCCCTCACTCTCAATCTAAAGGTGTCCTCAGGTCTAAAATGAGTCTCTTGTAGACAGCAAATAGATGGGTCTTGTTTTTTTATCCATTCTGATACCCTATGTCTTTTGGTCGGCACATTTAATCCATTTACATTCAGTGTTATCATAGAAAGATACGGGTTTAGAGTCATTGTGATGTCTGTATGTTTTATGCTTGTAGTGATGTCTCTGGTACTTTGTCTCACAGGATCCCCCTTAGGATCTCTTGTAGGGCTGGTTTAGTGGTGACAAATTCCTTCAGTTTTTGTTTGTTTGGGAAGACCTTTATCTCTCCTATTCTAAATGACAGACTTGCTGGATAAAGGATTCTCGGCTGCATATTTTTCCTGTTTAGCACACTGAAGATCTCGTGCCAATTCTTTCTGGCCTGCCAAGTTTCAAAAGAGAGATCAGTCATGAGTCTTATAGGTCTCCCTTTATATGTGAGGGCACGTTTACCCCTTGCTGCTTTCAGAATTTTCTCTTTATCCTTGTATTTTGCCAGTTTCATTATGATATATCATGCAGAAGATTGATTCAAGTTATGTCTGAAGGGAGTTCTCTGTGCCTCTTGGATTTCAATGCCTTTTTCCTTCCCCAGTTCAGGGAAGTTCTCAGCTATAATTTCTTCAAGTACCCCTTCAGCACCTTTCCCTCTCTCTTCCTCCTCTGGGATACCAATTGTGCATATATTATTTCTTTTTAGTGTATCACTTAGTTCTCTAATTTTCCCCTCATACACCTGGATTTTTTTATCTCTCTTTCTCTCAGCTTCCTCTTTTTCCATAACTTTATCTTCTAGGTCACCTATTCTCTCCTCTGCCTCTTCAATCCGAGCTGTCGTCGTTTCCATTTTGTTATGCATTTCGTTTAAAGCGTTTTTCAGCTCCTCGTGACTGTTCCTTAGTCCCTTGATCTCTGTAGCAAGAGATTCTCTGCTGTCCTGTATACTGTTTTCAAGCCCAGCGATTAATTTTGTGACTATTATTCTAAATTCACTTTCTGTTATATTATTTAAATCCTTTTTGATCAGCTCATTAGCTGTTGTTATTTCCTGGAGATTCTTCTGAGGGGAGTTCTTCCGCTTGGTCATTTTGGATAGTCCCTGGCGTGGTGAGGACCTGCAGGGCACTTCCCCTGTGCTGTGGTGTATAACTGGAGTTGGTGGGCGGGGCCGCAGTCAGACCTGATGTCTGCCCCCAGCCCACCCCTGGGGCCACAGTCAGACTGGTGTGTGCCTTCTCTTCTCCTCTCCTAGGGGCGGGATTCACTGTGGGGTGGCGTGGCCCGTCTGGGCTACTTGCACACTGCCAGGCTTGTGGTGCTGGGGATCTGGCGTATTAGCTGGGGTGGGTAGGCAAGGTGCACGGGGGCAGGAGGGGCAGGCTTAGCTCGCTTCTCCTTAGGTTATCCACTTCAGGAGGGGCCCTGTGGCAGCGGGAGGGAGTCAGATCCGCTGCCGGAGGTTTGGCTCCGCAGAAGCGCAGAGTTGGGTGTTTGCGCGGAGCGAGCAAGTTCCCTGGCAGGAACCAGTTCCCTTTGGGATTTCGGCTGGGGGATGGGCGGGGGAGATGGCGCTGGCGAGCGCCTTTGTTCCCCACCAAACTGAGCTCTGTCGTCAGGGGGCTCAGCAGCTCTCCCTCCCTTTGTCCTCCAGCCTTCCCGCTTTCTGAGCAGAGCTGTTAACTTATGACCTCCCAGACGCCAAGTCGCGCTTGCTGTCGGAACATAGTCCGCCCGGCCCCTCCGCTTTTGCAAGCCAGACTCGGGGGCTCTGCTTGGCCGGGGAGCCGCCCCTCCGCCCCGGCTCCCTCCCGCCAGTCCGTGGAGCGCGCACCGCCTCGCCGCCCTTCCTACCCTCTTCGTGGGCCTCTCGTCTGCGCTTGGCTCCGGAGACTCCGTTCTGCTAATCCTCTGGTGGTTTTCTGGGTTATTTAGGCAGGTGTAGGTGGAATCTAACTGATCAGCAGGACGCGCGGTGAGCCCAGCGTCCTCCTACGCCGCCATCTTCCTCCAGGCCCTCAAAGGAATCACTTTAAATCAGAACCAGTGGTGTAGATATGTGTAATATTATTCAGCCATGAGGAGTAAGAAAATTCTACCATTTACAACATGGGGTGGGGGAATTGGGGAGATGTTTAAACGTCAAAACTTGTAACTAGTAGATAAATAAGTTCTGGAGATCTAATGCCAACGCAGTGATTATCATTAACAATACTGTAGTCTAAACTTCAAAGTTGCTAAGACACTAGTTCTTATCTATTCTCAACACACAAAAAAATTATAGGTATGTGACATGATAAAGGCACTAGCTAATACTACTGTAGTCATCATATTGCATGTATAAATGAATCAAAGAAAGGATTAGTTTAAAAGAACCTAAATGAGTAGAAATTGAATTTATATAATTGAGTACATAGCCTCCCTCTTTTTATATTAAGTGGAGTACTCCTGATTTCACCATTTACTGGTTTTATGGCTTTGGCTTATTTTTGTTATACTTATTTACATGGCTGATATATATATATATATATATATATATATATATATATATATATATATATAATGATTATATATGACTTACCTAAGAGGTAGTATAGGATAATGATTAAGAACATAGTCTCTGGAGAAAAGACTTCCTAAGGTCAAATCCTACCTCTACCATTTATAGAACTTGTTTGTGATTTGTTGGGACCTGGAGCAACCTTTAGTTGTATTCGTTTCCTTATTTGTAAAATTGTAGTAATAGTGGTATCTACCTTATAAAGTTGAGATGCAAGTCTCATGAGTTTGTGTGTTTAAAGCTGTTCACATAACAAGTACTATATAAGTGTTAATATTTATCATAATGACCTTAGTCATAACTGGATTAAATTCAATCGGTATGGTAATGCTTTCTTCATGATTAGCACTCTGTAAATGTTAATTGCTGTGGCTGTTGATATTTGGGTTTTGTTCCAGCTCTACATTGACAGTTGGCATGCCACCATCAGATTAACTTTAGTAAAGTAACACTTTTGTCAGGTTTTACTTATGCTGAACCCTTTGTAGCTGCCTATGACCTATAGATCATGGTCCTTTTCAGACCATCTCTACTCTAATTATTTTAATCTATTCCCCAGGATTGCCTCACATGATCACTTCACTTAGTTAAAAGATTTTCTCATCACTCATTGTGCTTCAAGAACTGTGAGGAGTCTGAGATTTATTTGCAGACTAACAAATTAGCCTACCACGACTTCATGGATGCTGGCAGAAGACATGAAATTCCTGGGACATTACTCATAGCAGAGCAAGGAGCATGAGCCTCATGTTTGCATCAGTTGTTCTTGCTCCAGGAGTCCACTGCTGGGGGGATGCAAAGGTGCCCAGGTAGGTGTTCCACATGCAATGGGCTTGTGTCATGGCTGAGGAACTCCAAACTTAGCGTGCCTAATATTCTCTGTTTGGAAATCAAAACTCAATAAATGGTAATTTCATAAAGCTTAGTTGCAACGTAGAATCCGAAAGCACATTTGTTACTATGCTGCACTAAAAACCACTGGTCTATCTTGCATTTTGGATGAGTCTTGTACCTATGTATGATTTTGTGCCACCATAGATCGGTCATTGAAAAATATTAGTTCCCTGAATCATATAAATTCTATAAATGTTGATACATTTCAATATATAATATTTAAAAAATTGTTAATACTGTCACTTCAACAGAAAAATCAAGTTTTGGGAAACAATTTGGTTTCACAGCATCAGGTACAAGATTTCCAAAATTCTAATTTTCCTAGTATTTTAATTAGGATAAATATTACACTTTTTGAATAGTCCTTGAAAGAAGTGTTTTGAAAATCCTGCTTGCAACTCAAACTTTGACATAATTGCTTTTCTTTGAGATAAGTATCATTTCAATATGTTAGAAACACTTTCTGTGTACTTTCCATTTCGTCTCATACAACATTTCAGAGGTTTGTACTCAAGAGTAAAGATTTTGACAGGGCACCTGGGTGGCTCAGTTGCTTAAGCATCCGACTCTTGATTTCAGCTCAGGTCATGATCTCAGATTCATGGGACTGAGCCCTGCATCAGGCTTCCTGCTGTCAGCCTGCTTGGGATTCTCTCTCTCTATGTCTCTCCCTCACTCTCTCTCTTTTTCAAACTAAATCAACAAACATTGGAAAAAAAAGAGTCAAGATTTTGAAAAATTAGTAATTTTTACTGCTTCTTTAAAGATATTCTTGGGGCGCCTGGGTGGCTCGGTCGGTTAAGCGTCCGACTTCGGCTCAGGTCATGATCTCACGGTCCGTGAGTTCGAGCCCTGCGTCGGTCTCTGTGCTGACCACTCAGAGCCTGGAGCCTGTTTCAGATTCTGTGTCTCCCTCTCTCTCTGCCCCTCCCCTGTTCATGCTCTGTCTCTCTCTGTCTCAAAAATTAATAAACATTAAAAAAAATTTTTTTTAAATAAAGATATTCTTAGTTAATGGTGGTGAAGAATGCAATAGCATTCTAGCATAGTTGGCTGCCCCTAAATCGTCATGCTAAGTTGCCACCAGCTGTACCACCACTGTTTTTTCACACCATTAGTGCAAATGTTAACACAGTTAAAACAGCAGAAAATATCTTAGTATTACTCTGAACATAATTTTGACCTTGTGGGTTTCTGGGAATGGTCTCAAATACTGCTGGATTATTTGGGACCATTTTTTGAGAACTGCGGGGTTAGTGAAATCTGTTAGGAGAATGTTATAAAAGGAAATTGAAAGGAACCTGAACACAGAATGTAAAGCATGAAAGAAATGCAATTTGAAAAATGGAGCACACTGATTCTGATTTGTATGAAAAGTTCAGGTACAGATATATGGTAGCCATTAATTAATGAGACCGAATACAGAATGTTCTGATTTAAGGATTTATATGAAGGTGGCATCCACTCATGTTGAGGTCATGGGAGTGTGCATTGCAGAGTGGTTTAAAGCATGGTCTGTCTCGGCTCAAATTCCAGTTCTGCCACTTTCTTAATCAGTTTGTGCCTTGGCTTCATCATCTGTGAAATGGTAGCATCTACCTCAAGTGGTGGTTATGAGGCTTACATGAGCTGATAGTCACAAAATGTTTAGAACAGTGCTTGGCACATAATAATACATCTATGTGTATATTAATCCATAGATATAGAATCCATAGATATACATGATATATATATATAATTTTGCTAAACAAATGAAGTAAAAAAGGGAAATATATGAGATTCCTCTGGGAGAGTATTGGGAGAGAAGAGAGCTGAGGGTTAAGTGCAACTGATAGGAGCCATGAAAGGAGACAATATTGAAGGAGGCTATGGGAGTGGCAGGGGGAAACTCTGGAAAGTGGTATCCTGAAAGCCCAGGAGAGGCGTGCAACAATGTGGTCAGGAAGAAATATGAACCATGAGATGGCAGATGATGCATCTGCTTTATTCTAAGCTCAAATCCTTGGAGTTCACACAGTACCTGATGTATAGTAGGTGCCCAATAAATATTTGGTGAATGAAAATGTTATACACAAGTCAGAAAAGATAAAGGCCTGAATATATTATGTTTAGCAATAATAGGTCAGTTGGGTGCTAAAACCCCCTATCTAGTGCCAAACTAATGTTAGAGTTTGATGTGAAAATCTTAATCTGTGCTTTAACTCTTAGAGTTACGTTCTCTTATTACCATTGTCTCATTACAATTTTATAAAACCAACCTGAAATCTCATTTTTCAATAAATAAATTCTGCCCATGATCACAGTTATATTTTTAGTCTTTTTTTTTTAAATCTAAATGGCAAAATTAGTCATTAGATAGAAGACCTGGTCACCACCCAGGCCACTGAATGACTCAGATTCCATAATTTGACCTCATATTGAAAATATGAGAGCCAGAGTTTATCTGATGAGTAACAGTGTAGCAGTGTTTTCTGCTTTTCAGTTTTACTGTACAGAAAAACAGAGTCATATCTAAAATACTGGTTTTTCTTTTATTTGGGCCAGTGGCAGTATATTTCTTTTTATTGAGAATGCTCCGATTATAAAAATCTCCACGGTGATGGTGATTATAATTGAATACCAGCCCCACATTTCTGGCCTGCTTAGACCAATGGGTTCCATTTAACTGGTGTCAGAATGAATTTTCTAATTATTACATAATTTTGCCACTGCCTTGCTTAAAAACTTTCTGTGGAGTATATATTCAACCCCTTTAATCTGGCCAAATTCATTTTTCTGAATCCCCCTGCAGAAACCCTGTACTTTAGTTACACTGGTCTGCTTTTCTTTTCTTGAACTCTCCATTCCCCTACTTGTTTATCTTTTGCTAGATCTATTCTTAGATATCTTACAGTATTTGTTTTGAGTGGAATTTTTTTCTGTTATATTATCCAATGGATTATTACTGGTGCTTAAGATTATACCATCGATTTTTGTATATAGCCCTTTTAAGCATAAATCTGACTCTTTTTAAATTGAAATGGCTGAATTTAGAGGCCATTGAATTTTCTCTGTAGACAACCATATTTTCCACAAATGCATAGCAGTTAGGTCTCTTCCCTTCCAATTATTATGCCAAAGAGTTTTATTGGCTTGCACTTACTAGAACCTACACTAAAATGTTTAATAGAAGTAGTGATAAAAGAATGCTTCTCAAGTTTCATCATTAAGCTCCTTGATGAATAACGATATATGTGAGTCAGCATTCCAAATGGTTAAGACCTAGACTCTGGAGTAACTTGCCTGGGTTTAATTTCCAGCTCTGTCACTTAACTGCTGTGTTATATTGGATAAATTAACTCTGGCTTCATTTTCTCATGTGTAATATAGGGGATGATAGCACCTAATCATAGGTTGTTGTAAAGGTTCAATGAGTTAATACTGATACATAGCAAGCAGGATATGTGTCCCTTATATAAATATATTAAATTGATCATTTGAAATTTCTCATTCAGTATACTGCTTGAATTTATATTATTATATCGAATGGCTTTTACATTCCTAAAATGTCATATTTCATAATGAGGTTTGCTCATATGTGGAGTTTAAGAAATAAAACAGACGGACATAGGGGAAGGGAAGGCAAAATAAGGTAAAAACTGGGGCACCTGGGTGGCTCAGTTGGTTAAGTGTCCGACGTCGGCTCAGGTCATGATCTCATGGTTTGTGAGTTCAAGCCCCACATCAGGCTCTGTGCTGACAGCTCAGAGCCTGGAGCCTCCTTCGGATTCTGTCTGTCTCTTTCTCTCTGTCTCTCCCTGTCTCTCTGTCTCTCTCCCACTTGTGCTCTGTCTGTCTGTCTCTCTCAAAAATAAATAAAATGTAAAAAAAAAATTAAAACAAATAAGATAAAAACAGAGAGGGAAGCAAATCATAAGAGACTCTTAAATATAGTGAACAAAGTGAGGACTGCTGGAGGGGAGATTGGTGAAGGAATGGGCTAAATCAGTGATGGGCAGTAAGGAGGGCACTTGTTCGGATGAGCCCTGGGTGTTGTATGTAAGTGATGAATCACTAAATTCTACTCTTGAAACCATTACTACACTATATGTTAATTAAGTTGGATTTAAATTTTAAAAAATGATGAGATTTAAAAAATACATTGTTCATTTCTATTCATTATTGTATTGGAGGTTTTAGCCAAGGTAATTAGGCAAGAAAAAGATATAAAAGACATGTAGATTGGAAAGGAAGAGATTAAACTACTTGCAGATGACATGATGTTGTATATAGAAATCCTACAGAATTCTCACAGGCACAAACATGCATGTGCATGTGCACACACACACAAACTATTAGAACTAATAAATTCATCCAAATTTCAGGGTACAATATCAATATTCAAAATTAAATGTATTTCTATACACCAGCAATAAACAATTAAAAAGGAAACCAAGAAAATAATTCTATTTATAGTAGCATCAAAAAGAATAAAATATTTAGGAATAAAGTTTAAAAAAGTTACACACCGAAGACTATAAAACATTTTTGAAAGAAATTAAGGAAGATCTAAATGAATGGAAAGATATCCATTGCTCATGGATTAGAAGATATATTATTAAGATGGAAATATTCCTCAAACTGATCTACAGATGAAATATATATATATAAAAATTCCAGCTGCCTTTATAAAAAAAGGTGACAAACTAATCCTAAAATTATATGTAAATGCAAGAGTCCCACACTAGCCAAATCAATCTTGAAAATTAACAAAGTTGGAGGACTCACATTTCCCGATTTCAAAATTTACTACAAAGTGATAGTAATCAATGCTGTGTGGTACTGGCATAAGGATAGATCTATAGATCAATGGAGTAGACTTGAGAATCTAGAAATAAATCCTTCCACTTAGGATCAATTAATTTTTGACAACAGTGCCAAGGCAACTCAATAAAGACACACAGGTCTTCTCAACAGGTGGTGCTGTGACAACCAGATGAAAGACAACCAGAAAGAATGACATTAGGACCCTACCTTACAACATATACACAAATTAACTAAAAAATGTTTAAAAGCTAACATCATAAAACCCATAGAATAAAACATAGAAATAAATCTTGTGACCTTGGATTAGACAATGGTTTCTCAGATACGACACCAAAAGCACGAGAAACAAAAGAAAAAAAAAAGGGTATTGCATCAACTTAAAAACTTTTGAGTTTTAAAGGACATTATCAAGAAAGTGGTAAGATAAACCACCAAATGGGAGAAAATATTTGTAAATCATATATCTGATAAGGGATTAGTATACAGAATACACGAAGAACTATTATAAATCAACAATGAAAAGACAAGTAACCCAATTAAAAATGGGCATAAGATTTGAATAGACATTTCTCTAAAGGAGATATACAAAGGCTAGTAAGCACACAAAAAGATGCTCAAAATCATTTGTCATCAGAGAAATGCAAACTATAATGGGATACCTCTTCACACCCACTAGGATGGCTATAATAAAAGATTAGGCAATAACAAGTGTTGACAGGGATGTAGAGAAACTTGAACACTTGTACATTTCTAGTGAGAAAGTAAAATAGTGCAGCTTTTCTGTAAAAGAGATTTTCAGGTCCTCACAATGTTATACATAAGGATTACCACATGATCCAGCAATTTTACTCCTAGCTATGTAGACACTGAAAACACAGACCCACACACAAAAAATTGTTCACAAATATTTATGTCAGCATGATCCATAATAGCCCCAAAGTGGAAACAACCCAAATGTTCACCAACTGATGATTGGATAAACAAAAGGTGGTATATACATCCAATGGAATATTATTCATCCATAAAAACGAAGTACTAATACTTGCTACAACATGGATGAACTTTGAAAACAAGCCAAAGGAGAGAAGACATTCATAAAAGATTAGTATCATATGATTCCACTTATGGTAAATATGCAGAATAGGAAAATCCATAGAGACAGAAAGTTAGATCAGTGGTTTCTAGCTAGGCACAGGGAGCAGGGACTGGCAGTGACTCACGGGTATGGGATTTCTTATTGGGGTGATGAAAGTGTTCTGGAAAGCCTGCACAACTTTGTGAATGTATTAAAAACAACTGAACTGGACACTTTAAAAAGGTGAATTTTATCTCAAAAATGTTTAAATACATGGTTGATTTAACTTTCTAGTATTTAATTCAGGATATTTGCATATATGTTTATGAGTGAAATTGTTCTTTGCTTTTTTTTCTTACACGGTCTTTATTTGGTTTTGGTGTTTGGACCCAAATGATCAGACTTCTCTCTTATTCTTATGTATGAACTGTCCTTGTTTCTCTTCAGGTCTAATTCCACCTTAGCACTAGTTCCTAGCCCCTCCTGCCTACTTAAGGACTTAATTCCAGAAAATTCTCCATCTCTTCCTTATATTGATATTTTCCCCTCTCTATTATCTCCTTGATAATTCCAGTAAGTATTAAAAATGATGTAATACCTCTTATTGTGAAAGCACTCTCCCTTGACCCCACATCCATCTCTGGCTACTACCATGTTTCTCTGCTCATCATGATAGTAAAACGTACTGAAAAATTAATTTATGGTCACCAGCAACTTCTTTTCCATCCATCCTCTCTTGGATCCAATTTATTTTATTTTTTTATGAGAGAGAGAGAGAGAGAGAGAGAGAGAGAGAGAGAGAGAGCAAGCAGGGGAGGGGCAGAGGGAGAAGGAGAGAGAGAATCTCAAGCAATATCCATGCCCAAACTAGAGCCTGACATGGGGCTTGATCTCATGAATGAGATCATGGCCTAAGCTAAAATCAAGAGTTGGATGCTTAAGTGATTGAGCCACCCAGGTGCCCCTCTTGGATCCACTTTAATCAGGCTTTTGTCCTCACTTACACACTAAAGCCACCAGTTAAATTCTAATGGTCAGCTTTCTGTTATCGCCTTACATGAACTACCAGAAGCATTCAATTAAATGATAACTCTCTTCTTGAAATATTTTGGATTTACTTTTAGGATGCCATTTTCTTGGCTGTATGATTAAAGGTCATGGCTTTTTGCTAGTTGTCAAGTCCTACAGACCATCACACTTCCTTGCCATATGGGCTTCTCCAACATGGCTTCTTACTTCATCAAGACCGAAAGGAGAGTCTCTGACCTCAAGAAGACCTCAGCCCCCTATACTGTCAGAATTTTTACCTAAGTCAGACCCACCAGGATAATCTTGCTTTTGATTAATGCAGAACAAATTGATTTGGGACCTTAATTACATCTCAAAACAACTTCACCTTGGCAATATTCTATTGGTTGGAAGCAAGTCACAGGTCTTACCCACATGCAAAGACTGGGGATTCTATAGGGCACAGAACATCAAGGGTAAGAACACATAGGGGTCACCTTAGAATTAGGCCTGCCACACTCCTTAACTGTTTGATCTCTAAAATTGTAATTCCTCAAGATTTAGTTCTTGTGTGCCTTTGTCCATTGTGCTGAATATCTTGTGCCTTTCCACATTTGCTTTCTCCCTTCTCGTCTTTCATTTGTGCCCTAAGAGGTGATTTGAGTGCACTGTATCAACAGATTTCCTTGTCCTCGTCTTCCTGTTGGAAGCTGGGAAGAGGGTGAAGTTGGGCTATTTATTCCTCTAGACTCCTAACTGCTGTGTTTCTTCCCTTGACTAAAAGTTATAGCTCTGTCAGGAGGCCCTCTCCATTCAGCCACCTCTTCTGTGTTCCCAGTAACTTCTCCCTTCTCTTACCCCTACAGGTTTTCTGCTGTTGGGGTAGTGCATCATCCCTTATTCTTTACCCTAAACCCTGCCGCACCACTTAAATGGACCCTTTATTGGACTCTTCTCTTCTCTTCCTGGACTGATGGGTAAGTCTATGTGTTCATCCTTGCTGATCTCATCAAGTCTCATGGATTTTAATTTAATGATTCCACTGATGACTCCTAAATTTTTAATAGCCTGGACCTCTTCCTTGGGATTCCTACTTGAAATTTCCACTTGGATGTCTTCTATATATCACAGACTTAATATGTGCCAAACCTCCCAACTCTGATTCTCACCCAACTTTCAACCTCAAGCCTGACCTTTCCACATACTTTCCAGTCTCAGTAAATGGTAATATCATTCTTTCAGCTATGGAGGCCAAAAAGTCTGGAGTTATTTTTGCCTTTCGATGCACCATTCGATCTAACAGCAATCCTCTTCCCTCCCTCCTTCTCTCTGTCTATTCAACTTATATTAAGATTTTAGCCACTTTTTACCACCCCCATTGCTTCCACCTTGGCCCAAGCCATCCTCATCGCTAACCTGGATTCCTTGAGTGGATGTTTAGCTAGTTTTCTTGCCTCTTTCCTTGATCCTACCATTTCATTCTGGTCTTTTTTGAACAAGGCTGTCCTAGTGATCTTCTCAGTATAAAAGTCACATCTTGTCTCTTGTGTCCTCAGAATCCCTCAGTGGCTTCTCACCTCACAGGGAGTAAAAGCTTAAGACTTTAAAATGGCTTGGTAGGCTCTGTGTCATCTGGCCTTCTGCTATAATTCTGACTTTTCTCTTTTACTCTTCTTCCTTATTCCACTCCAGGCTCCTTGCTGTTCCTTGAATGTGTTGTGCATGGCCCTGCCTCAAAGCCTTTGAACTTCCTGGGACACTTGTCCCTTACCTATCTATGTGGCTGGCTCCCTAAAATAACACCTTTTCACTAGGTCTTCTCTAGCATTTTCTATAAGATAGCACCCTTCCTTCCAATTTGGTGCTCTTTTTCCTCCTTACCTTAGTGTATTTTTTCTTCCTAGGACTTTTACCCTCCGACATACTATATATTCTCTTGTTTATTTGTGATCTGTTTCCCATACTGTCCCCTCCCCTGTAACTAGAATGTAACCTGAATACATTAGGGACTTTATTTTGTTCACTTATTTTTCTCCAGTACCTAGAATGTTGCCTGGCATTTCGTGCTGCCCAATAGATAATTGTTGAGTAAACAATTGAGTCAATTGATGAAAAGGTTTGTGTGATTAGGTGTTATAGGTTTGACAGACAACTCCTATAAAATCTCTAGAGTTGTTTTGTTTGGGGGCTCCTGATCCATAGTAATGTTGGAGATAAGGCTGATACAGTTATGGTGCTAGGGGATCTTTGGATCACTTCTGGTCTTAAAACTGTGTCATTTTTCCTCATATTTTCTCAGGTCCAACACTTCCTAATAAACCATAGTCCCTAACAGCAAGCCAACTGTTTTTTAAGCCTCCTCCATGTTTCTGGTAGTCCCAGTGAATCTGCAGGCATCCTGCCTGGTTCTGGCTACTCATCTGCCCAAGCTTTGCTCACTACATTGCCCCTCTGTTCTGTTTCTGGTCTGTGGAGATATTTGTCTTGATTTCACACCATGCTAATGTCATAGGGATTTTATCTTTTTAGACATTTCCAATCATGACCGAGGGTTTGGAGCAGAGAGGGCATGATAATTTATGAACTTACTAAACCATCTTGACTAGAAGTCCCCACGCACTTCCAAACAATGTCGGAATCATTGCCAAATTTAAAATCTAGGAGATAGCACATAAAAATTCAGGTTTATACTTTATTTTGAAAATTTGTAACATCTGGCAACACTCAGTCTGCATTTCTGCCTGTGACAACTGAGTGGAGGTAAGTAAATACTGAGATCTTTAGGCGGCTCATGTACTCTACAAGTTGCCAAGTTCTCACCACAGCACATTTTCTTCAACTTGACAGAAATGCTTTCGTTCCTTTGCTTTATCTGCCTCACCCCTGTAGGCATTTTAATTTGTGATTGCTATTTTGGGTATATGATGAGCTACAGCATCAGGTAATTTAATAAGAGGTTAAAAAATAAAAGCCACCAAAACCAAAAACATACTCTTTATTTTGAATAGTATTATGAAGTGGGGAGAGAGAGAGAGAGAGAGAGAGAGAGAGACAGAGAGAGAGAGAGTATTCTATGTTCTTTTCACTCTAGTGTGAGTTTTTTCTCCTATCTCTTACAGTCTAAAATTTCCAAACTTACTAAGCCTGCAACTTTTTTCTTTTAGGCCAGACTTCTTCCCTTAAATAATTTTCTTTTGGATAAAACTCTGTATCAGGGAATACCCTGGAATTGAGTGATGCCATCACACAGTGAGTAACACAGCACTGAGAATGTAATGTGTCTATAAGATCTCTCCAAGTCAAGAAAGAACTAACTCATTTGATGACACTGACAAGCTTTTCTTCCTGAATCAAACTGAGCAGTTATGAGAAACAGATTTTTCGTATATATAAGAATCTAGGTGATCAGCTCCTTTTGCCCAATTACCACAGATATTCTTTCCAGAATAATCTGTGGCCAGTTTCAAGCATTTTTATACTTCTTGAATTATAAATTTCTGGTTTATACTAAATAGTGACTTCTGTCCCTAATGTACAAGTTTGTAAAAGAATGGAATGTACATGGATGGACATTTGCCTAGTTTCTGAGATGTGTAGAATATCAGAAAAATCTGCCACTCCCCCTGTTTTCCCTGCCAGTGAGTCATGTGTTAGAGATGATGATATTTCTCATTTATTGAGGTTGATGCAATTAAGCTATTGTTGAATAGCAAATAAATCCTCTTATGTTTGTGCCATTTGTCATCTCTTTATAGATTTCAAGTTTGCAAGGGTGCTTTACACAAGGTTACTTGCTGCTTTCTGAATACTCTGCCAGAAAACTTAATTATTACTTATTAGTTCCATACTTACTTATGGCTTTTGCTTACCTGTGCCTAGGTAAGGGGCCTTCTTTGTAATTCAGATAGTTTAATTTTTGAAGTATATTTTTGAAGGTATAATTGTACCTTGTTTTTCTGTTCAATTGTTTCCCTTCCAAAAGTTAGAATTCCTTCAAAACAAACACTTACTAGAGTTTCATCTCTACATTTCCAAGGAGGAGTCACATGGGACAAGGTTGAAAGCAAATCAAATATTCAGCACAAAAGGGAGAAATAAAGTTAGATACTATCAATATTTGTCTAATCCAAGTTTGTTTTTTTCACCTAAGTTTGAGTTGCATCAATTCACCTTGAATTACAAATATTTTCATTTATTTTTTAAAATTATTTTGTTGTTTGAATACAAGTCTTGATGGTGGATTAAATTCAGCATTTGAAGCAATCTTTAGCTGCTTACTCAGGAATTAGAAGGCAAGTTACAATTTCTTGGGAAGGTACGGTTCATAGAACGGGATAGGAAAATGAACTTTGTGGACCCATCTATATCACCTGAGCCTAAGGTTAGACAATCCTGTTTGAGCTGTCTAGATTTAAAAGTGTCCCTTAAGTCAGAGTAGGCTATTTCCAGAAGTTCTAACAATTTCCTTTTCCCTTCTTTACTTGTGTTTAAAGCCCAAAGCCCTCCATAGTGTGTTTGTTTGTTTGTTTGTTTGTTTAAATCACTCTACAAATTGGGCTACACTGTCTTTTGAAGCTCTGGGATATGTTGGAAGTGCATCTTAAAATTCTGACTGCAATAGAGTTATTCTCAAAAAACAGTCCTGCATTTTCTGCCTCCCTAGTAATAGTGTGATGGGTATCCCTTCCACACTGAACTACAACCTACCTAACCAGGACCTGCAAGGCATCTCCTTTAGTTGGACTTCTCAGGTCCAAGACAGAGAGTCACTCACATGAATGGGGATATTTTGTAAATACACGAGCACATGAACAACAAGAGAAGGAGACTCCTTAGCGGCTGGGGGATTCCTTGATGGAATCCCATTCATCATTGTTCAGCGTTCAGTTACCACAGCTCTAGTGATCTAACAGCATCTTTGGTGACCTGGACATTTGCCTGCTCTCAGAAGTGGGCATCCATTGTTCCTTTCAAATTCCAATACCGTAGCTTTCCTTTATTTCTGATTCTCTCTTTCTCTAACTCATTGTCCACTGTTTTTCCCCCTCATTGCTTCGGCCTTCTTCTATTCTCTCCTCTCTTTCATTCTCCGATTCAAAAGTACTTTTGATTTTATTTGAACTTCTAATGGCTTACTACTCAAAGTCTAGTCCTTAGCTCAGTCGTATCAGCATTAACTGAGAACTTGTTAGAAATGCAGAATCTCAGGTCCCCCTTCCAGACTTGAATCATCTTTTGCATACTAGTAAGATCCTCAGATCTGGAGAAGTGTTGCCCCGATGTGCTAACCCCTTAACTTTCTCCCAGCCCCACAGCTTCTATTTTCTCATCTTTTTTCATGCTTTCACCAGCATTATTTAATTGAGATCCCACAGTCTATATTTGAATGATGCTCACACTGATAGTCTTAACTCCCTGTCCTTTCGTCTCTTAAACATTTCCTCCCATTTATCTGACAAAAGCCCAACTATGGATGAATGGATCTCTGTTTTCTCTGTGCCTATGAATGAACAACTGGCACTGCCACAAAAGTCACCCATCAGGACAGATCGGTGCCGATACATCAGGCACTTTAAATCTACCAATTCTTTGCTCCCCTGGTAAATTCTCTCCCTCTATTTTCAAAAATTGGTTTAAGCATTCTATACTCTGTTCAAACCTCAAATATTCTTAGCTTCTCTTCAGTCTCAGCAGATGACTTCACCTCCTACTTCCTGAAGAAAATAGAAGGGATCAGATGGGAACTCCCTCAGCTTCCTGCGACCAAATTCATACAGTTCCATCTGTACCCATGTTTTTCTCTTTTCCTTCTATTTTAGTGTAGGATGTAGTCTTCTGATTATTTAAGGCCAATCTCTCCACCTGTGTTTTGGATCTCATCCTTTCATGCCTTATCAGGGATGTAACATTATCAATTCTTCCTTTTCACCTCTTCTCTGCTGTTTATTCTACATATCCATCTCAGTTGGATTATTTCCAATTACATTTAAAGCTGTTCATATCTCTTCTCTATTAAAAACAACCACCTTTTCTTGACTCCCGCTTTCCCTTCCAACTCCTTTTAGTATTTCTCATTTCTTAAATTCTAAATTTTCTAAAGGGCTTAATTATTTGCTGAGTCCATTTTTTCACCTCAAACTCACTCCTCAACTCTCTCCATTATGACCGTTGTTTCTAGCTCTGCACCAGAACCACTGTGGCTCAGGCCACCGATGACCTCCATGATTTAAACTAAATGGATGTTTACCAGTAATTCTTTTCTGATCTCTGAGCACTCTTGTCCCCTCTGTGTTTTTGGTAATATGTTAGTTTTGGCTCCCAGGACACAGTGCTATCCAGGTTTTACTTCTTCCTTTCTAGCATTTCCTTCTCCGCTACTTTGCAGATACACCCTTCTCTGTTTGGTGTGTTCTGAGCACTTTCCCCTTTTACTTTACATTCTGTTACAGGTTGGGTTCTTCAGATCAGATGTTGTGCAGAATTTGGGATGCAAAGTGTTTATTATGAATCAACATCTGTGGAAAGAAAGCAGAGGTGTGAAAAAGAAGTTGAGCTTTGCTGCAGTCCCAACAAAGCTTTGGTCAATCTGGGCATGAGCGCGGGGGTATTCTGAATCATGGACTCATCCACCATGAAACTGAAATGGCTGAGCCTTCATACATCTGCCTTACTCATTCGCTAGATGTGGGGTGCCCAGGAAGGGCATGAGGTCTGGTGTGGAGATTCTCTTACCTGAGGCAGATGCTGAAGGAGCTTATAGCTGAAGAATATCTGTTGGGAGATGTGAATGGTGCATCTTTGTGTCTATCACATATTCTCTCTCTAGATAGTATTTTCCATATGCATGGCTCATCTTCATTGAAAGGCTAATGATTCTCAGATTTATACCTCCAGTCCAGACCAGACCAGACCAGACCAGATCATGTACCTAATTGCCTATTCAATATCTCTACTGGAGTGTCTCAAAGAGTTCTCAAGCTCATGTCTAAACCCTGTAACAAATCTGAATATCCTGTGAATTTGTTCACCTCTCCCCTTTTCTACTGCTATTTTCTCTAGCCTGAGAAGCCACTCTGTTTGGTCTTCTCATATGAGGTCTTCTCTTACCTCTTTCATCACTTTGTTATTTTTTAAAATTTATTTTTATTTTTAATTTTTTAAATGTTTATTTATTTTTGACAGAGAGATAGAGAGAGACAGAGAGAGAGAGAGAGACAGAGCATGAGCAGGGGAGTGGCAGAGAGAGAGGGAGACACAGAATCTGAAACAGGCTCCAGGCTCTGAGCTGTCAGCACAGAGCCCGAGGTGGGGTTCGAACTCACAGACTGCAAGATCATGCCCTGAGCTGAAGTCGGACACTCAGTCGACTGAGCCACCCAGGCGCCCCTATTTTTATTTTTATTTGAGAAAGAGAGAGCACATGTAAGCCAAGGAGAGGGGCAGAGTGACAGAGAAAGAGAATCTTAAGCAGGCTCCATGCCCATTGCAGAGCCCAGCGTGGGGCTGGATCTCATGACTGGGAGATCATGACTTGAGCTGAAATCAAGAGTTGGATGCTCAACCGACTGAACCACCCAGGTTTCCCTCTTATTGAGTTATACTCAAGTATAATTTTGAGTATATTACCATAATTTTGAGTGTGTCCCATACCTTGAGGGACTTACCTTTGTTGTTTTAGGTAGAAACCAAAATAATAAATATAGCCCTCTAGGGCTTCGGTGGTTGGCTCCTTTCTGTGTCTCCAGCCTAACCGCAATCTACTCTTTTCCTCAGTCTCTGCATTCCAATGGCACTGATTTATTATTTATTATTATTTTTTTTAATTTTCTCTAATGTGTTTACAAGAGTCTCACAATATTGTTCTCTCTACTAGTAATGTTTCTCTCTAATTCAGCTTGTTAGCTCTGTTTCTTCTCCATATTTCAGCTCAAGCCTCATTTTTTTCTGGTTAGCCTTCCTTAAGCCTCCCATATTAGGTCAGCCTCTGAAAGTATTTTGTTTTATTTCTTCTTAGCACATGTATTAGAATGTAAAGATATGCTCCTTCATGTGATTATTTGACTACTATTTGACTTCTCCATTAGTAAGCCTCATGAGTACAGAAAACCACTGTCCATTCTTCAGTGTCTGTAGTACTTAGTGCACTGTCTGACTCACAGTATGTTCTCAATGCATACTTGTTGAATGAATAAAAATGTCCTAAGCTAGAACACCTGATAGAATTAGTAGAGTTAGTAGAATTAGTACCATTTAATATGGAGTCCATTATGCAAAATTTTTGTTCCAAGCTAACTAACAAGCTCTTAGTTCAGCCTATCAGTTGCTTCTGTAGAGGAAGTTGGTGGAGGTATGTGTAGTCCAATCACATGGACTCAACCAACCTTGCATTAGAAGTTACATGCGGTTGCTTTCTCAGAAGGTGCCTATTGGTATAACAGGTGTTGGAGAATGACAACCTCCTCTCCTGGTTAGACTTCTAGTTTATTTACATTAAAGATTAGATGACATTAGATCAGAGTCTTTGGTGGATGTAAGAAATATAAAACTTACCCATACTTCTCTTTACTGACTGTCATATATAGTACCATTCTGAGAAAATCCTTACTAAGCATGTCTATTGAATGTGCTATTAATTCTGATTGAGTAGAGTAGGAAAATTACCTTAGGAATGCTAACTGTAGCTAATGGACATTGCACAAAATCTAAACATTTTGTTCATATAAATGCACTGACATTAATGGCTTTCATTTGACTGGAAAATTCTTAAGGTGATTTGCTAACACACAAAGTTCACCAATACCAGCCAGGTCTGAGACTTCAGCTGGGGGCAGCTGTTTAATGCTGCATGATTAAGTCCTTTCAAAATGCAAATTTAAAAGAACACCTTATTCAACTGCAGCTTCCAGGGAAATTTAGAAAGGCAAATGCAATTATGCAAGTTGGACAGCTGCCAAAGAAGGAGTTGGCCAACATCTTTAATTTTGCAAAGAAGGTCATTACCAGTTTTTATATATAAATCTCCATCTGCCCCTGGAGAGATAATGAATCCTCTAGGGTACAAAGTGAAGAGATGTTTTTCATGGAGAATCAGTAATATGTAAACAATAGTGTTGATGCCAAGCTGCATAGAGCATCTGCTGTCAAATAGACAACTATACTGTCTATATCAGACAATGCTAAGTAGCAACCAAAGTCTAAAGCTTTCATTGTGCATGGACTTTTATTTTTGTATTGTGAACAACTGTCTGATGATATTGGACAGAAGACAAGCATGTCACTTATCATCTTGTCTCTCAAAAAATGGCTTATA
Organism: Prionailurus viverrinus; assembly: GCF_022837055.1. Taxonomy (NCBI): domain Eukaryota; kingdom Metazoa; phylum Chordata; class Mammalia; order Carnivora; family Felidae; genus Prionailurus; species Prionailurus viverrinus. The sequence goes on from NC_062567.1 coordinate 100,535,070, forward strand.
AGAAAATCTAGTTGAACATATACAACCCACATTTAGAAAATAAATGTTAGTAAATACTTACTTCTGATATTTTTTACACCCAAAGTAAAATCTTGAGCTCAGTAAAAATTCTTTTAGTATATTTTATCGTCTTCTTTCTTTCTTGGGAAACTAAGAAATCAACTGAAAAGAATTTATTTTTTTTTATATCAAGAATTTATAAATAGATTGGCTCATTCAAAATGTATTTGTTTTATTGGGTCCCAGCAATGCCCAAGGCAATGTATTGAATATTAGAGATACAACAGTGGGCCAAACTAGACAGTCCCCAGCTTTCTTAGTATTTATAATGCAGTGAGTGGGGAAGACTATAGTGAAGTAATCACACAACTATAAAGCTATGACTGTATCAAGAGGAGTCAAGATTTCAATGCTATAAAAATTGAAATTAATCTGATGGATGAATTGATGTGGTCAAGGAGGTCAGGGAAGGCTTTTCCTTTTCTGAAGATGGGAACTTCGAACAGAGCTCCAAAGGATGAAAAATGAGAGACTTGCCCAGCAAAAATAAGAGACTATGAGACCATTCTGTGTTGGGAGGTTGACTGTTATGAAGGAAGGACTGAAGGAAGACCAGTGAGGCTTCAGTGGAGCAAGACCAGAGAGGGTGTGACATAATGAGGGGGTAGCAGGAACTGGATCTGCTGGGCTCTGTGCACCACGTTAAGGGTTTTGATCTTGTCCTTCAGAGAAATGGAAAATACTAAAGCATTCTGAGCAGAGGAAAAGAGATCCAATTTATATTAACTCCTAAGTTTAATGTCAATTACATTTGGATTGCCAATATATATTAACTGAATTATCTGTGGAATAATACATGTGTGCAGTCTAGTTGCACAATTTACCTCACACTATGTCCTTAAGTATAAAGAGATATTTTGAAAATTAATTTGGATACCCATCAGCATTTTGAGGATGAGTAATGATTTGATTAAATTGGATTCATTGAAAAAATTAAAATAGCTTTGCTTTTTAAGTATTGAATCAATTTTGGTCAATGAAGGATTTTAGAAAGTGAAGATTAGTAAGCATTTTGAAGGTAGATGAATAGAGGGTGACACCAAGGAATAGAATCATGGGAATGTGTGGAAGAGAAAGTGAAAAAATAAAAGATTAAGCTTGGGTATTCAGAAATATAAAAAGTATAAGTTTAAGTCTGAATGCAAAGGGGACACTTGGAAAGTAAAATAAATGAAGACAAGTGACATGCTTTTAAGCTTTTCCTTTTTATCCATTTTGTCAGCCTTGCATCTCTTCCTTTTGGTTAAGGATTCCCTCATATTGTTAGCCCATGTGGTTTGAGTGGAATTTACTCCACCCATCAGCTCCAGAGGTAGCCACTCAGAGTATTCCGTTGCTTAAGCTGAAATGATTGATTTAAGGATAGACCTGTGATCCAAGAAGATAAATAGGAGTCATTTTTGTAATAATTTCTGAAGCTAATGGGAAAGATGTGTTCTCTTTTTGAGGGGGATGGCTACTGTAAATGATGGATTAAGATTCAAGTGTTCTCCTTAACTGCCAATAATGAAGAATTTTCCTTAAAAAAAAACACTAGATAGGAAAATGGTGTCAAGAAATGGAGAAAAAGACAGTGACAGTGATTAACCCCTGGAACCAGATATACTTTGAAATTTCCAGTTATATAGCCTCATCAACTTTCTTATGGGTTTAAGCTAGTTTGAGTTGGGTGTATGCCATTGAAACCATGAATCTTTCCTTTGCACCAAACTTTCCAAAAACTCATATCTGGATCAATCTAGCCATCTGTCATCTCTGTATACCTGGGGTCTTAAAATTGAAGAGTCATTACAAGAATAGCTCAGAGTTGCAAAGTACTGCAGGACTTTACATGAACTACCAGGTTGGTGCCATGGAACAGTCATGGTTCACAACATAGTTGGGACCTCAGAACTACCTGGCAATATTTTTTGTGTATCTCTGGTTAAGGTCACTCCCACTTTACTCAGTAGTTGTATTTTAATTTCATTTAAAAAGTCTCTATTCCACCAATTCTACCTTTACTCTCAGTAGATGATATGCTGCTTTTTACTTCACTGAGAAAATTGAAACCATCTGGTCATATTGTCTCCCTGCTTATCAGTGGCTCAGAATTTGCACTCATTCTTTCTTTTCCTCTTGGCACACAGGAAGAGAGGTCTTTCCTCCTGCTCAAGATTAATTCTATCTTGTGCTTTGGTTTCCATTTTCTTCACCTCACTGGGGACCTCTGTTGATCTTCCTGTCTCCTGTGTTATCAATTTCTGTCCATTGGTTCTTTATGTGTGTATATTCTTGCCAATTAAAAATAATCCTTAATTTTATATCCTTCTCTACTTATGGCCCACTCGCTCTTCCTTCGTTCCTTCGTTCCTTCATTCCTTCTTTCCTTCCTTCCTTCTTTCATTCCTTCCTTCTTTCCTTCCTTCCTTCCTTTCTGTTCTTTCTTTCTTTCCTTCTTTCCTTCTTTCTTCCTTTCTCTTTCATTGCCACACTTATTGAGCTAGTTACATATCTCCATTTCCTCACCTTTCCTCTGTGCTTTAACTCACAGCAGTCTGACTTCTGCTTTTACCTTGGTTTAATCTAGTCAGGTAGAGGTCACCAAGGACTTTCATATTACCAAATATTTTCTCTCCCTTTCTTTCTTGACCTCTCTGCAGCACTTGACATTGTTGATGGCTCTTGCTTTCAAATGGTATTCTTTTGTATCTAATGTACCTTGAGCCTTTCCAGTGATGTTCCTCTTAGCTCTCAGGTTGTTTTCTTCTATAGCTCAGCATTTCATGACTGATATATTAAATAGTTATTTTGGGCCAGGCCCATTAACTTATATAATTATAGGCACTATTATTATGTTTTACATAATCATTTACATAAATAATTACATAATTGTTATGTTTTACAAATTGGAAAGTTGATGCTTTGAGAGGTTATGTAACTTGTTTAATATCATGCAGCTTGTAGGACACAGAGTCGGGACTTGAATCCAGATCTGCTTTGTATTTTTAAGTAAACTTTTTAATGAATATAATATACAAACAGAAATATGAATAGTTGATGAACTTTCATGAAGTGAACACACTGTGTAACCAGCAAACAGACCAAGAAGCAGAATGTTCCCAGTACTTTAGAGCCCCCTCATATTATCACAACACTGCCGCAGAAGGGTAACCAATATCCAGACTTCTAACACCCTGGATACTTTTCGTTTTTCAACTTCATGTAAATGGATCATGGAATCACACAGAATATATTTAAAGATTAATTCATTAAATTCTGTGTAAGAAAAACTCATTCATTGTTATTACATCACTACTAAAATGTACTTTATTGTATAGTTATATCTTTATCTTTTATACTTTTGAATGGACTTTGGCATGTTTGGAATGTTTCTTTGGCATAAATATTCTTATATATATCTTTCAGTGGACATTGTATATATTTCTGTTGGCTATACTTCCAGGAGTAGACTAGCTGGGTCATGGGGTGCACCTATGTTAGTTTTAGTAGATACTGACCAATAATTTTTCAACTAATTTTATCTTAATGATTGACTACTTTGGATCCCATATGCCTAAAATAAGCCTATTGTTTTCCCAGTAGAATAGAAAGTTTTTCTTTGTTTATTGATCATATCCCTTACATACACCCTTTACCCAGAATTATATTTATATGTATGGAGATATTTTTATTTGTTCCAGTATCAAGCTTTATTATTATATTGATTGAAAACCTTATTTCCTCATTCACCCCCAAAAGTAGAATCTTAGTCTGAGTAAAATTTTTTTCAAGTGTAGTTTGTTCTCTTTTCTTCTTATTCAAATGCCATGGACACATCAGCTTGAAGTTACTACATTATTGTGTTCCTCCACATGTGGCTGCCTTTCATTTGTTCATATTTAAACACTGTTCATGGACATCGTAGTTAAAGATACCATAGTCACATCTTTTTGCTTAAACATCTTTCCTTGGGAGGGGGGAGAGGATTTGCTTCAATCAGTGCCACAGCAAGTGATTAGTGCCACAGCAAGCAATTATTGTTGCACAGTGCCCTAATTGTCATTTCTACTTGGACCAGCTGAATCAAACCCTAGAAAATCATGTGTGATGGAACACATACTGCTAACCCGGTGGTTTTCTGTCAAGAAAGCCCATTGTGAGGACTAATTTTCCACTGTACACTTTTGAATAAAGTCTCTCTTCATTCTTTGAGAGATTCCTCTATCCCACAGATATGCATAAGTTAAAGCCCAGCATTACCCAGCTGCAATGTTATGTGAACATATGCAAGCAAAAATGCCCCAAATAATATCCTCATGTGTTTGGCTGGTTTGTATTTACTTCTTGCATCACTCATGCTCCAGCTGTTTCTTCTACCCATTTTATCAACTGAAGACTTGCCAAGGCATCCATTGCTACTCTTGTGTCAAGGCAGGGAACAATATCATCTATGTTTTATTCTTCTTACATGGGATTCCTCATAAACCAAAAGAAAAAATACATTTTTATTGAAATATATTTGATGTATAACATTGGGTAAGTTTAAGGTGTACAACATATTGATTTAATCCACTTGTATATTGTAATATGATTGCCACCGTAGTGATAGTTAGCATCTCTATTACATCACACAATTAACATTTCTTTTTTGTTGTGGAAATAATTGAGGTATAGTCTCTTAACAAGTTTGATTATTATTATATAATATCATTGTCTATATTCATCATATCATGTGTTAGATCCTTAGGACTTATTTTTTCTTTTTAATTTTTTTTTCAACATTTTTTATTTATTTTTGGACAGAGAGAGACAGAGCATGAACAGGGGAGGGGCAGAGAGAGAGGGAGACACAGTAATCGGAAACAGGCTCCAGGCTCCGAGCCATCAGCCCAGAGCCTGATGCGGGGCTCGAACTCACGGACCGCGAGATCGTGACCTGGCTGAAGTCGGACGCTTAACCGACTGCACCACCCAGGCACCCCTTTAGGACTTATTTAATAGATACATATTATTAAGCAGTTTTTAAGTGCTGTAGACACACATAGTTTATGATCTCTAAACTCTTGGGGAAAAATAATCTTTTTTTGAGAATGAATGCTTTAACTTAATATAGAGACACTGTACCAAAAAGAATAAAATACCTAGGGATAAACTTAACCAAAGAGGTTAAAGATTTGTACTCTGAAAACTATAAAACACTGATGAAAGAAATTGAAGATGACACAAACAAATGGAAAGATATTCCATGCTCATGGATTGAAAGAACTAATATTGTTAAAATGTCTATACTACCCAAAGCAATCTACAGATTCAATGTAATCCTTATCAAAATACCAACAGCATTTTTTTTCCCAACAAAACTAGAATGAGTAATAACTAAAATGGTATGGAACCACAGAAGACTCTTAAGCGCTAAAGCAATCCTGAGAAGGAGGAACAAAGCTGGAGGTATCACAATTCCAGATTTCAAGTTATACTACAAAGCTATAGTAATCAAAACAGAATGGTACTGGAACAACAACAACAACAACAACAACAACAACAAAAACAGACTCATAGATCAATGGAAATAATCTTTTTATTCCAGAAATAAACTCACATATATATGGCCAATTAATCTATGACAGAGGAGGCAAGAATATAAAATAGGGGAAAAGACTGACTTTCCCATAAATGGTGCTGGGAAAGTTGGACAGCTACATGCAAAAAAAAAAAAAAAGAAACTTCCTAACATCATACACACAAATAAACTCAAAATGGACTAAAGACCTAAATGTGAGACCTGAAGCCATAAAAATCCTAGAAGAGAGGACAGGCAGTAATTTCTCTGACATCAGCTACAGCAACATTTTTCTAGAAATATTCTCCCGAGGCAAGGGAAACAAATGCAAAAATAAACCATTGGGACAACATCAAAATAAAAAGCTTTTGCACAGCAAAGGAAATTACCAACAGAATAAAAAGACAATCTACTGAATGGGAGAAGATATTTACAAATAATATATCTGATAAAGGGTTAATATCCAAAATATATAAAGAACTCATAAAACTAACACCAAAAACAAAAATAAAAACAAAACACCCCAAACCAATCTGATTAAAAAATGGGCAGAGGACCTGACTAAACATTTCATGAGTGCAAACTGGGCTTTAGGCTCTGCACCTGCTTGGGATTCTCTCTCTCCCTCTCTCTCTGCCCCTTCCCTGCTCTCTTTCTCAAAATAAATAAATAAACTTTATTAAAAAAACATAGAGGTATTGTGATGTAATACACTAGTGGTCAACATTCAGAGTTCCATAAATTATTTTTCTATATGAATAATGTGGAAAGTATGTCTCTAGAAGTGAAATAACTTTTTTTTCCACTTTTCACCTTTTAAAACTAAGCTTAACATTCACATTTACTGTGATTCTGCAAACCATAAGAAGTAAGAAATTTTATGAAGTGATTTAATATATGACTGATTCATTTTCTTTAAATGCTAAAATACTGGCTCAAGATAAGCCAAAGTGACAAAAAGCCAGAGTTAGGCTTTGACTTTGTTTTTGTGTAGATTGAATTACTCATGTCTGTTGATTAGCCCATGATTTTGCTTTTTTAATTTTGCATGTTGTCACAGGTACCTAATATTACCTGTGTTCAAAGGAGTAAACAGCAAATAAAAGGAATTTCTTTTAATGTTTATTTATTTTGAGAGAGAGAGAGAGAGAGAGAGGGAGGGAGGGGCAAAGAGGATCTGAAGAGGGCTTCTGTACTGACAGCAGAGAGCTCCATACAGGGCTTGAACTCATGAACCCTGAGATCATGACTTAACCCAAGGTCAGATGTTTAACTGACTGAGCCGCCCAGGCATCCCTGGGTTATTCACTTCTGTTGTAAGTCTAAGTATTCTGTCTTTATTTTCTCTCATCCTTTCAATAAGGTGAGAATCTTTAGTATCTTCCTCACTATTATACTTGAGAAAACTAAACTGTTTCAAAGAGTTTCTTCAGTTTCATTCAGAGGGTTATTTTTTCTTCTTTTTTATATTACAATTTTCCTGAGAGGGAAAAAGCTGTTGCAGATTTTGGTATTGGTACAAAAATAAGTTCACTTGGATATCCAAGGAGTCAGGCCAGTCTTTTGAACTCCTCTGTAGTCTCTCGATTGTTGTGTCATTTATGTCAGGTAACTTAAATCCATCAAATTCCTCACTGATAAAACAGCAACTATAATGACTTATATTTATTGAGTCAGACATTGTTCTACCTACTTTATATACATTAATGAATGTAATATTCACAAGAAATCCTGCGCTAGCTACTAGTATGATTCCTGATTTATAGCTAAAGGGAAGATACTATGATTATCCCAATTTTCCAAAAAAAAAAAAAAAAGCAAGAAAGAAAGAAATGAAATTGAGGCCTGGTTAAGTTGAGGTTAAGTTTCACACCCAAGGGACACATGTAAATATGTAAATGGCAGAGCTAGAAGTGAGTGGAACGCTACCATATTGTCTGTTACCTACACGGTCGATTTGTGAGAATTAAATGGACAATTCTATTAAAAACATCTCACTGGGGGTGCCTGGGTGGCTCAGTCGGTTGAACATTTGACTCTTGATTTAAGCTCAGGTCACGACCCCAGGGTCATGGGATCGAGCCCTGTGTCAAGCTCTGTGGTGAGCATAGGGCCTGCTTGGGATTCTCTTTCTCTCTTCCTCTGCCCTCTGCCCCTCTCTCCCACACACACTCTTTCTCTCTCAAACAAAACAAAACAAAACAAAACAAACAAAACAAAACAAAACAGACAAAACAAAACACCTCACTGCAAGGTTTGTTTAATTAAGTGCTCAGTAAGTGGTGATTATTATTTTTATTGAGACAGCATGACCGTGAGAATGGAAGGTAAGGTGTCATAGTCACTGTGGATCTCCCTAACTTGGAACGGTGCTTTGCGATGAATGGCTGAATGTAGTAATGAGTGCTCTTAAGACAAGATTAAATTAGACATAACTGGTAAAAAACCATATATAAAGGTACAGAATGTTCTAAGTGCATCATAAATGGCCTTGCGGTTTGTTTTTATAGTGATAATAAAGTTGAGAAAGGGTTGTAGGAGTAGGAGAAATGAGACTAAAAAATCCTTAGGGGGGTCTGGGTGGCTCAGTCAGTCAAGCGTCCAATTGTTGATCTCGGCTCAGGTCATGATTTCACAGTTCATAGGATCAAGCCCCAATTTGGGCCCTGTGCAGAGCCTGCTTGGGATCCTTTCTCTCCCTCTCTCTCTGCCCCTCCCCCACTTGTGCTCACTCTCCTTCTCTCTCAAAATAAATAAATAAGCATTTAAAAACATCTTTAAAGATGCTGTTACAACAATTTTATTGATATGTTTTTTTAATTGTGATTACAGTTACTAGCAAAAAAAAAAAGGAAGGAATAAAAAAAGAAACCCATGATAAAATGTCACTTTGTTGTAAATTTGTCACAGCCAGAAGAAAGGAAGGTATTCTGTGATTTGCTGGAATTAAAAATTAACGATTATTCAATCTTTGGGAAATTTTGTGAATGCATAGCTATTACAAATTACTTTGAATGAATATCAGAAACATTATTAATGTAAAATTTTTGTTAATTCGTCTCTTTTTGAGAAGGAACATACTGCATTGATATATATGTACATATATATATACATATTCACACAAATATTTCTAAAAACATGGTGATGCTTTGTTGTTCTTCACTCATAATACTCAAATATCTTATTTTAGTAAGATGTAGTAATGACTTTAGGAAGTCATTCTTACTAAAGATAAAAAGGTGAGGGGCGCCTGGGTGGCTCAGTCAGTTAAATGTCCGACTTCAGTTCAGGTCATGATCTCACAGTCCGTGAGTTTGAGCCCCACATTGGGCTCTGTGCTGACAGCTCAGAGACTGGAGCCTGCTTCAGATTCTGTGTCTCCCTCTCTCTCTGCCACTGCCCCACTCACGTTCTCTCTTTCTCAAAAATAAATAAAAACATTAAAAAAATTAAAAAATAAAAGATGAGACCTCAGCATTAAAATAAAGAGTCTCTGTATTAAATTTCTTATAAAACTGTTGTGGTCAAAACTTTTAATTCTTGGAGTGCCTGGGTGGCTCAGTTGGTTAGGCATCCAACTCTTGACTTTAGCTCAGGACATGATCTCACAGTTTGTGAGTTTGAGCCCCGCACTGGGGTCTGCTTGGCATTCTGCTTGGGATTCTGTCTCCCTCTCTCCCTGTTTCTCCACCGTGTGCTCTCTCTCTCTCTCTCAAAATAAATAAAAATAAACTTATGAAAAACTTTTAATTATTGAACATTAGATATGCTATATTAGGTGTGGCCAATAATATTTTAGGCTAAGAAAACAGGCCATCAGTTTTGTGAAACTGTATCCTTTTGGATCACATTCAAAATTTTATACATTTTAAAAAGTATAAACAAGGTTTATTCTAAACAAGACAAATATATAACTGTATGGTTATGATCACTTATGTTTAAATGATGGGAGGAACACTTTCAAAAGTTAAATTTGTTTAAATAATTGTAATTTCTAGAGACATTCTACTTGACAAATTTCTGCTGTAATTACATCTCTAAAGAAAGAGGAAAGCAGGGGCACCTGGGTGGCTCAGTTGGTTAAGCGTCCGACTTCGGCTCAGGTCATGATCTTGCAATCCGTGAGTTCAAGCCCCACGTCAGGCTCTGTGCTGACAGCTCAGAGCTTGGAGCCTGTTTCAGATTCTGTGTCTCCCTCTCTCTGACCCTCCCCCGTTTATGCTCTGTCTCTCTCTGTCTCAAAAATAAATAAAGGTTAAAAAAAAATTAAAAAAAAAAAAAAGAAAAGAAAGAGGAAAGCAGACATTCTTCCCATGCTTCACTTACTAGTTTCCACCATGGCTAACAATGTACAAATGCATGTTCAACCCTCAACTTGGTGGTATATGTACTATGAATGCGTAATTTTTTTAATGTTTATTTATTTTTGAGAGAGAGACACACACACACACACACACACACACACACACAAAGCATGAGTGGGGGCAGGTCAGACACAGAATGGGAGTGGGAGACACAGAATCGAAGCAGGCTCCAGGCTCTGAAATGTCAGCACAAAGCCCGATGTGGGGCTTGAACTCACAAACTGCGAGATCATGATCAGAGCTGAAGTCAGACTTTTTTTTTTATTTAAAAAAAATTTTTTTTTTTTAACGTTTATTTATTTTTGAGACAGAGAGAGACAGAGCATGAACGGGGGAGGGGCAGAGAGAGAGGGAGACACAGAATCGGAAGCAGGCTCCAGGCTCCGAGCCATCAGCCCAGAGCCCGATGCGGGGCTCGAACCCGCCGCGGGGCTCGAACCCGCCGCGGGGCTCGAACCCGCGGACCACGAGATCGTGACCTGAGCCGAAATCGGACGCTCAACCGACTGAGCCACCCAGGCGCCCCTGAAGTCAGACTTTTTTTTTTTTTTTTTTTTTTTAGAGGACATTCAGGTGGCTTATACACCACTGTTTCATTAGCTTTTTTTTTTTTTTTAATGAAATTTATTGACAAATTGGTTTCCATACAACACCCAGTGCTCATCCCAAAAGGTGCCCTCCTCAATACCCATCACCCACCCTCTCCTCCCTCCCACCCCCCATCAACCCTCAGTTTGTTCTCAGTTTTTTTTTTTAAATTTTTTTTCAACGTTTATTTATTTTTCGGACAGAGAGAGAGCATGAACGGGGGAGGGGCAGAGAGAGAGGGAGACACAGAATCGGAAACAGGCTCCAGGCTCTGAGCCATCAGCCCAGAGCCTGACGCGGGGCTCGAACTCCCGGATCGTGAGATCGTGACCTGGCTGAAGTCGGACGCTTAACCGACTGCGCCACCCACGCGCCCCAGTTCTCACTTTTTAACAGTCTCTTATGCTTTGGCTCTCTCCCATTCTAACCTCTTTTTTTTTTTTTCCTTCCCCTCCCCCATGGGTTCCTGTTAAGTTTCTCAGGATCCACATAAGAGTGAAACCATATGGTATCTGTCTTTCTCTGTATGGCTTATTTCACTTAGCATCACACTCTCCAGTTCCATCCACGTTGCTACAAAAGGCCATATTTCATTTTTTCTCATTGCCACGTAATATTCCATTGTGTATATAAACCACAATTTCTTTATCCATTCATCAGTTGATGGACATTTAGGCTCTTTCCATAATTTGGCTATTGTTGAGAGTGCTGCTATGGACATTGGGGTACACGTGGCCCTATGCATCAGTGCTCCTGTATCCCTTGGATAAATTCCTAGCAGTGCTATTGCTGGGTCATAGGGTAGGTCTATTTTTAATTTTCTGAGGAACCTCCACACTGCTTTCCAGAGCGGCTGCACCAATTTGCATTCCCACCAACAGTGCAAGAGGGTTCCCGTTTCTCCACATCCTCTCCAGCATCTATAGTCTCCGGATTTGTTCATTTTGGCCACTCTGACTGGCGTGAGGTGATACCTGAGTGTGGTTTTGATTTCTATTTCCCTGATAAGGAGCGACGCTGAACATCTTTTCATGTGCCTGTTGGCCATCCGGATGTCTTCTTTAGAGAAGTGTCTATTCATGTTTTCTGCCCATTTCTTCACTGGGTTATTTGTTTTTTGGGTGTGGAGTTTGGTGAGCTCTTTATAGATTTTGGATACTAGCCCTTTGTCCGATATGTCATTTGCGAATATCTTTTCCCATTCCGTTGGTTGCCTTTTAGTTTTGTTGGTTGTTTCCTTTGCTGTGCAGAAGCTTTTTATCTTCATAAGGTCCCAGTAATTCACTTTTGCTTTTAATTCCCTTGCCTTTGGGGATGTGTCGAGTAAGAGATTGCTACGGCTGAGGTCAGAGAGGTCTGTTCCTGCTTTCTCCTCTAAGGTTTTGATGGTTTCCTGTCTCACATTTAGGTCCTTTATCCATTTTGAGTTTATTTTTGTGAATGGTGTGAGAAAGTGGTCTAGTTTCAACCTTCTGCATGTTGCTGTCCAGTTCTCCCAGCACCATTTGTTAAAGAGGCTGTCTTTTTTCCATTGGATGTTCTTTCCTGCTTTGTCAAAGATGAGTTGGCCATACGTTTGTGGGTCTAGTTCTGGGGTTTCTATTCTATTCCATTGGTCTATGTGTCTGTTTTTGTGCCAATACCATGCTGTCTTGATGATGACAGCTTTGTAGTAGAGGCTAAAGTCTGGGATTGTGATGCCTCCTGCTTTGGTCTTCTTCTTCAAAATTCCTTTGGCTATTCGGGGCCTTTTGTGGTTCCATATGAATTTTAGGATTGCTTGTTCTAGTTTCGAGAAGAATGCTGGTGCAATTTTGATTGGGATTGCATTGAATGTGTAGATAGCTTTGGGTAGTATTGACATTTTGACAATATTTATTTTTCCAATCTATGAGCAGGGAATGTCTTTCCATTTCTTTAAATCTTCTTCAATTTCCTTCATAAGCTTTCTATAGTTTTCAGCATACAGATCCTTTACATCTTTGGTTAGATTTATTCCTAGGTATTTTATGCTTCTTGGTGCAATTGTGAATGGGATCAGTTTTATTTGTCTTTCTGTTGCTTCATTGTTAGTGTATAAGAATGCAACTGATTTCTGTACATTGATTTTGTATCCTGCAACTTTGCTGAATTCCTGTATCAGTTCTAGCAGACTTTTGGTGGAGTCTATCGGATGTTCCATGTATAATATCATGTCATCTGCAAAAAGCGAAAGCTTGACTTCATCTTTGCCAATTTTGATGCCTTTGATTTCCTTTTGTTGTCTGATTGCTGATGCTAGAACTTCCAGCACTATGTTAAACAGCAGCGGTGAGAGTGGGCATCCTTGTCGTGTTCCTGATCTCAGGGAAAAAGCTCTCAGTTTTTCCCCGTTGAGGATGATGTTAGCTGTGGGCTTTTCATAAATGGCTTTTATGATCTTTAAGTATGTTCCTTCTATCCCGACTTTCTCAAGGGTTTTTATTAAGAAAGGGTGCTGGATTTTGTCGAAGGCCTTTTCTGCATCGATTGACAGGATCATATGGTTCTTCTCTCTTTTTTTGTTAATGTGATGTATCACGTTGATTGATTTGCGAATGTTGAACCAGCCCTGCATCCCAGGAATGAATCCCACTTGATCATGGTGAATAATTCTTTTTATATGCCGTTGAATTCGATTTGCTAGTATCTTATTGAGAATTTTTGCATCCATATTCATCAGGGATATTGGCCTGTAGTTCTCTTTTTTGACTGGGTCTCTGTCTGGTTTAGGAATCAAAGTAATACTGGCTTCATAGAATGAGTCTGGAAGTTTTCCTTCCCTTTCTATTTCTTGGAATAGCTTGAGAAGGATAGGTATTATCTCTGCTTTAAACGTCTGGTAGAACTCCCCTGGGAAGCCATCTGGTCCTGGACTCTTATTTGTTGGGAGATTTTTGATAACCGATTCAATTTCTTCGCTGGTTATGGGTCTGTTCAAGCTTTCTATTTCCTCCTGATTGAGTTTTGGAAGAGTGTGGGTGTTCAGGAATTTGTCCATTTCTTCCAGGTTGTCCAATTTGTTGGCATATAATTTTTCATAGTATTCCCTGATAATTGTTTGTATCTCTGAGGGATTGGTTGTAATAATTCCATTTTCATTCATGATTTTATCTATTTGGGTCATCTCCCTTTTCTTTTTGAGAAGCCTGGCTAGAGGTTTGTCAATTTTGTTTATTTTTTCAAAAAACCAACTCTTGGTTTCGTTGATCTGCTCTACAGTTTTTTTAGTTTCTATATTATTTATTTCTGCTCTGATCTTTATTATTTCTCTTCTGCTGGGCTTAGGCTGCCTTTGCTGTTCTGCTTCTATTTCCTTTAGGTGTGCTGTTAGATTTTGTATTTGGGATTTTTCTTGTTTCTTGAGATAGGCCTGGATTGCAATGTATTTTCCTCTCAGGACTGCCTTTGCTGTGTCCCAAAGCGTTTGGATTGTTGTATTTTCATTTTCATTTGTTTCCATATATTTTTTAATTTCTTCTCTAATTGCCTGGTTGACCCACTCATTCGTTAGTAGGGTGTTCTTTAACCTCCATGCTTTTGGAGGTTTTCCAGACTTTTTTCTGTGGTTGATTTCAAGCTTCATAGCATTGTGGTCTGAAAGTAAGCATGGTATAATTTCAATTCCTGTAAACTTATGAAGGGCTGTTTTGTGACCCAGTATATGATCTATCTTGGAGAATGTTCCATGTGCACTCGAGAAGAAAGTATATTCTGTTGCTTTGGGATGCAGAGTTCTAAATATATCTGTCAAGTCCATCTGATCCAATGTCTCATTCAGGGCCCTTGTTTCTTTATTGACCGTGTGTCTAGATGATCTATCCATTTCTGTAAGTGGTGTATTAAAGTCCCCTGCAATTACCACATTCTTATCAATAAGGTTGTTTATGTTTATGAGTAATTGTTTTATATATTTGGGGGCTCCGGTATTCGGTGCATAGACATTTATAATTGTTAGCTCTTCCTGATGGATAGACCCTGTAACTATTATATAATGTCCTTCTTCATCTCTTGTTACAGCCTTTAATTTAAAGTCTAGTTTGTCTGATATAAGTATGGCTACTCCAGCTTTCTTTTGGCTTCCAGTCGCATGATAAATAGTTCTCCATCCCCTCACTCTCAATCTAAAGGTGTCCTCAGGTCTAAAATGAGTCTCTTGTAGACAGAAAATAGATGGGTCTTGTTTTTTTATCCATTCTGATACCCTATGTCTTTTGGTTGGCGCATTTAATCCATTTACATTCAGTGTTATTATAGAAAGATACGGGTTTAGAGTCATTGTGATGTCTGTATGTTTTATGCTTATAGTGATGTCTCTGGGACTTTGTCTCACAGGGTCCCCCTTAGGATCTCTTGTAGGTCTGGTTTAGTGGTGACAAATTCCTTCAGTTTTTGTTTGTTTGGGAAGACCTTTATCTCTCCTTCTATTCTAAATGACAGACTTGCTGGATAAAGGATTCTTGGCTGCATATTTTTTCTGTCTAGCACCCTGAAAATCTCATGCCAATTCTTTCTGGCCTACCAAGTTTCAAAAGAGAGATCAGTCACGAGTCTTATAGGTCTCCCTTTATATGTGAGGGCACGTTTACCCCTTGCTGCTTTCAGAATTTTCTCTTTATCCTTGTATTTTGCCAGTTTCACTATGATATGTCGTGCAGAAGATCGATTCAAGTTACGTCTGAAGGGAGTTCTCTGTGCCTCTTGGATTTCCATGCCTTTTTCCTTCCCCAGTTCAGGGAAGTTCTCAGCTATTATTTCTTCAAGTACCCCTTCAGCACCTTTCCCTCTCTCTTCCTCCTCTGGGATACCAATTATGCGTATATTATTTCTTTTTAGTGTATCACTTAATTCTCTAATTTTCCCCTCATACTCCTGGATTTTTTTATCTCTCTTTTTCTCAACTTCCTCTTTTTCCATAACTTTATCTTCTAGTTCACCTATTCTCTCCTCTGCCTCTTCAAGCCGAGTTGTGGTGGTTTCCATTTTGTTATGCATTTCGTTTAAAGCGTTTTTCAGCTCCTCGTGACTGTTCCTTAGTCCCTTGATCTCTGTAGCAAGAGATTCTCTGCTGTCCTGTATACTGTTTTCAAGCCCAGCGATTAATTTTATGACTATTATTCTAAATTCACTTTCTGTTATGTTATTTAAGTCCTTTTTGATCAGCTCATTAGCTGTTGTTATTTCCTGGAGATTCTTCTGAGGGGAATTCTTCCGCTTGGTCATTTTGGATAGTCCCTGGCGTGGTGAGGACCTGCAGGGCACTTCCCCTGTGCTGTGGTGTATAACTGGAGTTGGGGGCGGGGCCGCAGTCAGACCTGATGTCTGCCCCCAGCCCACCGCTGGGGCCACAGTCAGACTGGTGTGTGCCTTCTCTTCCCCTCACCTAGGGGCGGGATTCACTGTGGGGTGGTGTGGCTCGTCTGGGCTACTTGCACCCTTCCAGGCTTGTGATGCTGGGGATCTGGCGTATTAGCTGGGGTGGGTAGGCAAGGTGCTCGGGGGCAGGAGGGGCAGGCTTAGATCGCTTCTTCTTAGGTGATCCACTTCAGGAGGGGCCCTGTGGCAGCGGGAGGGAGTCAGATCCGCTGCCGGAGGTTTGGCTCCGCCGAAGCGCAGAGTTGGGTGTTTGCGCGGAGCGAGCAAGTTCCCTGGCAGGAACCGGTTCCCTTTGGGATTTCGGCTGGAGGATGGGCGGGGGAGATGGCGCTGGCGAGCGCCTTTGTTCCCCACCAAACTGAGCTCTGTCGTCAGGGGGCTCAGCAGCTCTCCCTCCCTTTGTCCTCCAGCCTTCCCGCTTTCTGAGCAGAGCTGTTAACTTATGACCTCCCAGACGCTAAGTCACGCTTGTTGTGGGAAAACAGTCCGTCAGGCCCCTCCGCTTTTGCAAGCCAGACTCGGGGGCTCTGCTTGGCCGGCGAGCCGCCCCTCCGCCCCGGCTCCCTCCCGCCAGTCCGTGGAGCGCGCACCGCCTCGCCGCCCTTCCTACCCTCTTCCGTGGGCCTCTCGTCTGCGTTTGGCTCTGGCGACTCCGTTCTGCTAATCCTCTGGTGGTTTTCTGGGTTATTTAGGCAGGTGTAGATGGAATCTAGTGATCAGCAGGACGTGCGGTGAGCCCAGCGTCCTCCTAAGCCGCCATCTTGCCGCAACTCTCCTGAAGTCAGACTTTTAATCAACTGAACCACCCAGGTGCCCCATCTTATGTGTATTTTAATATTAGATTCAACTAAAACATCAGGAAGAAAATATTAGAATTAATAGAACTTATATTTTCATTTTCTTTAAGACAAATTAACTACTAGAATTTTTTTTAAAAGTTTATTTATTTTGAGAGAGAGACAGAGGAAGAGTGAGCTGGGTTGGGGGGTGATCAGAGAGAGGGAGAGAGAATCCCAAGTAGGCTCTGTGCTGTCAGCCCAGAGCCCGAAGTAGGGCTCAGACTCACAAACTGTCAGATCAAGACCTCAGCTAAGATCAAGAGTCAGATGCTTAACTAACTGAACCACCCAGGATCCCCACTACTAGTCTTTTAAAAATACTCAAATATCGATTAAAAAATTCAAATTCAGTGTTTTTTAGTGTTGAAAATTTATTTTTTAATTTAAATCCGTCTAAATATTAAACTAGGTTTAAATTCCCAATGCTAAAATACATACATACATACATACATAAATACATAAATATATAAATACATAAATAAGCAAACAAATAAATAAATTCCCAATGCTTATGGTTCTTACACGACCAACAAAACTAACACACATGTACAAACTACAAAACCAGTAAAATATAAATTAGCGACATTAATTTAATGTGATGGAGGAGGTTTTGCTGGAAAGAAATTGTTAGTTGTTATGTGAATACTGACCATTAAAGGGCAGGCTCTTTGGAGCTTTCTATGTCTATACTATGACATATTTTGTCATTAATTTTGTCACCATGTTTACAAGTTGGACTATAAAGAAATCTTTGTACAGCATGCCATGATATCACTGGTCTTCACTTGGTACGGAGTCATCATTTAGGTATTCAGTCCATGGCTGTTCTTATTAACTAATGAGAAGACTCCCAAGGATCAGTTTGAGACAATGATTTACAGAATTTTCCCTTCAGAGACTATAATGTCCTTTAAACTCATTTTGTTAAAATTTATGAAAACATGTCTGCTAGTCATTAAGGTGTGATGGAACAGAAAAAGAATGCACACTTTAAAGGAAAAAATATGAATAAAGTGGATTTCCTGGAAAGATTGCTGCTGATTATGGACATTTTAGAGCTGATGTAATTTTCTAAATGGCCACGAATTTACAAATACAATATTACAGTAAGTTTTAAAAGATGTTGGGTATATCAGGATCATCACAGGTGCCATAATTCTTAAGAATTTTAAAGACTTATTAAAGTTCTTATTGTCTCGTTAAATTTTGATCCCTGTTACTGCATTTCTTTAATAAACCAAAAGTAAACTCAACTTTTCTAAGTAAAATGAATCTTTAGCACTGTCTCTAAACAATTAGCAAGATACTCAAGTCTTGATTTTTCTCTTAGGGTCACTGTAAACTTTATTTGTCTAAGTCAAGTCAAAAAAATCAAAAAATAAAACTTGGGTAAGAAAATTGGGATTTTTACTCACATTGTTAGTTTCTTGCTGGATGGACACTACCACCAAGAGATATATTCCAATGGAAAAAAATCAACATATAACAAAGCAAAGAATCAGCAATTTCAATATCAATGTCATTATAAACTATACTAACTAGCAGCAGGTAACAATTATCGAGTTGTTGCCAAATGATAGGTGCCATGCTAACTGCTCTGTCTGGATTTTCTCATTTAAGCTGCCACCATAACCCTGTGATTAGGTACTATTATTACCCCCATTTTGCAGATAAAGAAATGAAGTAGTTCGCCTGAGGTCATGTGGTCAGTGAGTGGCAGAGCTGGAATTTGAATCAGGCAGTTTGACTGTAGAGCCTGTTCTTGTGACTCTAGGTTGAGAAACATCACCAAATACTTCACTGGTTAGACCGATATGGACAAGTAAACAAATTTTTCTGTCCCATTAAGGATCCCCTTCTCAATTTGCATTTATTACATGGTTAGTAGCTTAAATAAGGCCCTTACCTGTTATTTTTATATTGAAATACTGAAAACACCATTGCCAATGAAGTACAAAAAGTGAAATTTATTTCTCCTATTTGCTAAATTGACAGTAATTGAGAATACTAATTCTTAATAAAAGAGAACTACTGCATAAACGTGGCAAATCAGTGACACAGAGAATTAAATGAGTCAATTATCCTTTAAAAAATCTATTCTAGTATTTTGTTAAAAATTTACATTTTTAAACATTCTTTGGACACAATGAACTATCTGCTGTGTAGTGAATTCCTCCCTTGCTTGAAGTGATGCCTAATTAAAACATTAACCAGAAGCATTGCAATGTTGGATGCCAAAAGCAAACAGGAATGCATATATTTCATGTAGTCTAGCAAAGAAGAATTCTTGAGAAGACCAACACAACAACTAAATAAGGTGGCATTGAAAGCATTAAGTATAATGTATCAACAAAGTAATTTTGAATTGTCTCATAGAATTCAGGCATGGAAATAAACAAGTAGAACTTTGTGTCTGTTCTGCTGGTGAATGGGTATTTTTAAACAAATGGAATGAAAAAAAAAACAAACCAAAACACTATATTCTTACCTAGATTTTTAAAAAAAGTTTTTGTTAATGTTTATTTATTTTAGAGAGAGAGAGAGTGCAGAGTGCAATTTGGGGAGGGGCAGAGAGAGAGAGGGAGACACAATCTGAAGCAGGCTCCAGGCTCCAAGCTATCAGCACAGAGTCTGACATGGGGCTTGAACCCAGGAACTGTGAGATCATGACCTGAGCTGAAGTGGGACCCTCAACAGACTGAGCCACCCTGGTCCCCTGGGTTTGTTTGTTTTTTTTTTTTTAAACCTATGGGAGATGTGTTACCTCTTGAAGGTGGTGAGATAATAGAAAGGTGGGCAAACATGAATGTTATATTAAAAATATTATAGGGCCCTTGGTTGGCTCAGTCAGTAGAATATGCAACTCTTGATCTCAGGGTTGTGAGTTCAAGCCCTGTGCTGGGCATAGAGCTTACTTAAAAACTTATGTATGTTTTCTGTTTTTATTTATTTATTTTTTCAACGTTTATTTATTTTTGGGACAGTGAGAGACAGAGCATGAACGGGGGAGGGGCAAAGAGAGAGGGAGACACAGATTCGGAAACAGGCTCCAGGCTCTGAGCCATCAGCCCAGAGCCCGACGCGGGGCTCGAACTCACGGACCGCGAGATCGTGACCTGGCTGAAGTCGGACGCTTAACCGACTGCGCCACCCAGGCGCCCCTGTTTTCTGTTTTTAAAAGTAAACTGTGATCCTCAAAAAAAAAATTCCAACAATGCAGAAGTGTTTAACTAAAGAGCAAAAATGTCCTATAATTCTATTTACCTTGTAAAATATTCTTACAGATCTATCTTCGCATATAGTAGCATGAATAGAATATAGCCTACATCCATGTTTTATTTATGTTATATGTACACATGTATATATATTTTCTTTTCATAAAAATTTTTACATTATATATGATGCTTTGTGACTGACTTTTTTTCATTTTAAGAGTATATCTTGGACATCTTTTATTTATCTATTTATTTATTTATTTATTTATTTATTTAATTTTTTTATATTATATATAATTTATTGTCAAATTGGTTTCCATACAACACTCAGTGCTCATCCCAACAGGTACCCTCCTCAATGCCCACCACCCACTTTCCCCTGTCCTACACCCCCCATCAACCCTCAGTTTGTTCTCAGTACTTAAGAGTCTCTTATGGTTTGCCTCCCTCCCTCTCTGTAACTTTATTTCCCCCCCTTTCCCTCCCTCCTGGTCTTCTGTTAAGTTTCTCAGGATCCACATATGAATGAAAACATGGTATCTGTCTTTCTCTGCCTGACTTATTTCTCTTAGCATAATACCCTCCAGTTCTATCCACGTTGCTGCAAAAGGCCACATTTCATTCTTTCTCATTGTCAAGTAGTATTCCATTCTGTATATAAAACACATCTTCTTCATCCATTCGTCACTTGATGGGCATTTAGGCTCTTTCCATAATTTGGCTATTGTTGAAAGTGCTGCTATAAACATTGGGGTACAAGTGCCCCTATGCATCAGCATTCCTGTATCCCTTGGGTAACTGTATCCCAGTTTGCATTCCCACCAACAGTGCAAGAGGGTTCCCATTTCTCCACATCCTCATCAGCATCTGTAATCTCCTGATTTGTTCATTTTAGCCACTCTGACTGGCTTGAGGTGGTATCTCAGAGTGGTTTTGACTTGTAATTCCATGATGAGGAGTGACGTTGAGCATCTTTTCGTGTGTCTGTTGGCCATCCGGATGTCTTCTTTAGAAAAGTGCTTGGACATCTTTTGATGTTATTATGTGTTTCCTCCCAGTGACTGCACACTATTCCATTGTACCATAATTTGTTTAAACAATTCTTTGTTGATGATATTGGAATTGTTTCTAGTTTTTCATCATCACTGACACATACAATAAATATACTTTCATACATTCAGTTAGAATTTGGTGACTATATCAGTTAGGATAGTCCAAGTTATGCTTCATTAGCAAGCAAACCTGAAGTCTCAGGTGCCTGATACAACATAGATGTATTTCTTGTTTAGGCACTTTGCAAATTTAGGTGATTCTTTGGGGTAGTTATCCTACATGCATTGGCTTAGCATTACGAGATTCTTTGATTTTATGACTCATCTATATCAACAAGTACTTTTATGATCACTGTGACAGGAGAAGCATGAGCTAGAAAGTCAAGCACTATCAATTAAATCATTCTATTACAAGGTAACTTTTGCTACCATTTTATGGACTTAAGGAAATAACATGGTCTTGCCTCACTTCATAGGATAGAGAAATGCAATTATTCTATGTGACTGGTAGTAGAAGAGATCTGAGTACTGCCAAACGGAAGAAATAACTGCCACAGTCATTAACTCACTGATTGACTGTGAGCAATAAAAACAGTCCAAGGTAGCTGAGAATTTTAGAGCTTAACTAGTGAGCAAAGGAATGTCATTCCTATGTACTTAGAACTTGGTGACCATATTAGAAGAACTAATCATTCTTCTTGGAATGATTATTTATTTAAGATGGGATGGAGATTGTGGAGGGGGGGGGTTGGATAAGCAATTATACCTGCTCCTGGGCCAGAAGTATTGCCCCAGCAATTGCTGTCGACAGAGGAATTTCATTCTGAAGAACAAAATGCAATGTTGAAGGAGAAGCTATAGTTTGGGTCATAGGTCAGGTAAATAATTGGCAGCAGCAAAAAAGATGAATTTGAGTCCTGTTATCTGAGTAGATAGCTGGAGACCAGGACTGGGAAATCCAGAGTTGGTGGCACTTGGGGTTCCAGAGTCTTTGACTTGGACTTGGAGATTGATACGGTTCTGGATGGGATTCAGGGTCAGAAATGCAGTATCTCTCAGGGGTATCATGACATGACAAGACTAGTCTAGTAGTTCCCAACAGTTATGAGTTCATAGTATACTTTGTAATGCTAGAAAAGATAAAAGGATGAATATGAGTTTTAAAAAATAGGAAATCTTAGGAAAATTTAAGATTTTATAGAGTTGTTACTCATTACCCTAGGTGTGTTTTCACACTGAGGACCTGTTTGAACAGAGCTTTCTTTTGCTCTAAATGTCCTCTCTTGTAGTAAAATTCTAAAGAGGCATATGACTCTTCATACCCTTCCATTGTGACCCCATCTGTCGTACCCTTCACAGACAATTGCTGTATTGATATCTAATTTAGTTATCTCTATTTCTTTATCTTCAACTCACTTTAATGCAAAGAGAAGATTTAAAAAAACACTTATTGATTTAGAAATGTAAGGCCTTGGTTAATAATTAATTATCATTTGACATTAATTAAACAACTCCGTTGATCTATCGTCACACAACATAAAATGCATGTACTATTGGCTTTCAAAGTATAACATTCAATGATTTTTAATATATTCATAGTGTTGTGCCACCGCCATCACAATAAATTTTAGAATACAGTATTTCTCCCACTTGTCTATGGGGGATAGATTCCAAGACCCCCAGTGGGTGCCTGAGACTCCAGATAGTACTGAACCCCATATATATTATGTTATTTCCTATAATACATACCCATGATGGTTTAATTTATAAATTAGGCACAGTAAGAGATTGACAACAACAACTACTAATAAAATAGATTATAAAAATATCCTGTAATAAAAGTTATGTGAATATGGCTTCTCTCTCAAATGTCTTATTGTACTGTATGTAGTCAACCTTCTTGTGATGATGCAAGTTGATAAAATGCCTACATGATGAGATGAAGTGAGGTAAATGACATGGATATTATCATGTACTGTTTGGCTATTATTGACCTTCTGACATATTGTCAGACCTGACATATTATTCTGACATATTGTCTGACATATTGACGACCATCTGTTTCCTGACTTGAAGTTGACCACCTGAAATGAAGGGAAAGCAAAATGGTGAATGCGGGGGAGGGGGGTCTACTATGCTTGGAGAGAAACTATTCCTGTGAAAATGTGGCTATGACAGTGGCTAGCAGTCAAAATCTCAGGAATCAAAGGGTGAGCTCTTTTCTGATTTGAGCAGCCCTTGATTTCCAGGTGCCCTATTTTAGTAGAAGAGGATTAAGAGTTCCCTGGAGGTAAGGAACCTACATTTATTGATTACCTATTATTTGTTATGGTGGGTTCTTCAAATATTTTATCTTATTTCTCACAGCAAGTCTGTGAGCTGGATAGTATTATAGTAGTTTTTAGGACAAAGGTGGAAAAATGACACCCCAGAAGATAATTCAGTTGTTTAACATCCCATACCTAGTAAATGGTGGAGTTGAGAGTCAAGTCTGGGTCTGTCTGACCCCAGAATCATGCAGTCACATGGTTAGCTCCTCTGTCAGGTTCTAATCAGTTTGAAGCACATGTCAGCCTGTGGTGGAGAAACCAAGACTGTGTTTGGTCACATGCCCATAGAATAAACAACGTATCTCTCACATTCACCTATGCCTATTTTTCAATATATATGGTTGATTTTATGATTAGAAATTATAAATCTAATTATATCTTTAATAAATTTAGAGTTTCCTTTTGTCATTACATAGTAACAGTCTAAGAAAATATACCCACGGGTTGAAAGCAATATTGTGCAATGGCTAAGAATTGAGGTTCTGGAGGAAGAACACTTTGCATTTAAATCCTGGCTTTGCTATTTATTCTCTAGCTAGGTGACATTGGGCAAGTTATTTCACTTCTCTAGAGGTCAGTGTCTTTCTTGTAAAAGGCAGATACCATTGAATTTATAAAATTGCTATGAGGATTAAATAAATTGATGAATGCAAGTTACTTAGACGGCACTTGGCTCAGACTAAACACTTAAGTTTTAGTTATTATTATAACTTCTGTCTTACAGGGAATTTAGAAACATTCTGATTTTAAGAGGGAAAATACTTGAAATGGGTAAGAACTTCTGCATTCGAGTCCAATTCCATCCCTTAGGGCCAATGACTTTGTAAAGTTACTTAAACTTTTTTGTATTAGGTTTCTATAGGTGTTTTAACCATTTCAATGAAATATGTGTATGATATATATATCATACACACACACACATATATATATGTGGCACCAAACACAGCCAGTGAGAGAAATCATAAGTGCTCAAACATGACAGAGATAAGAAATATGATAATTATGATTTAATCATTAACCATAACTTAAAATTTACTTACATTAAATCGCTTTCCAAAATAGTTATCTAAGGAAGTGTGTGATGAGAGCAAAAATAGCAAAATTACATTTTTTCAGCAAGGTTTATGGACCTGTCTCTCTGCTAGACGATATTACACAGTAAAAAATGATCAGGTTCCTGACTATAAAGGAACTTGTCATCAAATTGGGGTATGGGTCATCCACAAAAGGGATAATAGTTGTAAAGCTCTCAGTACTCTGTCACACAGTGGGACCTCAATCACTAAGAGCTGATATGATGATGATGATGATGATCGTTTTATTAATTATCAAAAAGTACATAACAAACAGCTAAACAGTATAATATCAACAACCAGAGTCTAAGGCCATCAACAATAAGGGGCTAGTTGGAAGGTAAAGATATTTTTAAAATGAGAGCAACATGAGTTTAAGGTACAGTGAATTCTTGTTATTTGCAGTAGTTATCATCTATGAAGTTCCTGAGAGCACTGAATCAGGGAATACTGAAGCTAGTTGCTTTAGACATTACACACCGCTTTTAGGGGAAGTACAGGGTTAGGTTCCTGTGAGTCTCTGGTCAGGACATTTTCAACAACTGATCAGTACATAATCTTACTCTGTGTGTGTCTCTGTTTAAAGACCTTTATTTAATATACATCGTTGATTCATCGACATTGACCTCACAGCCAACAGCACTATAACTCACATCTGAATGAAGATTATCTAACACACGCATTCTTTCTGTAAGAAATCACAGCTACTTATGCTTAGGAATACTTGTCAGCACTTCAGCACTGTGCGTGGGGGCCATTTTAAACAGCGAAATCACCAACAGGAAACACCATGCAAAAGACATAGTATTGAATAGATGACAAAAAGGCCGCTTGTTTATAGTACAAGAGCTGAAACAAGAGGGTAGAATGTTGCCTGGTTAGATTTTACCTGGGAAGGTGTGCTCTCCATATATTTGAGAGTGACTGGGAAAATGGCGTCACTGCCGATTTTGAGGGCTGTAAGTATACTGTAGCCAGTTGGTGCGTTTGCAAAAACTTTACCTGTGAATAATGTACACTGTAAATCTGGAGGACTGGCTTTGAGGAAGAGGCGAGTTTTGAGGTAGGCCTTGCGGGAGGAGCAAATAAAGGTGAGAGAGATAGATGAGGAGAGATAGCAGGCCCTAAAGGGATGTAGTCTCCTGTAAATTCTTACCTTCCTGCCCACGGATTGTTTGCTAACTCTGGGATACCATGCTGTCTCCCAAGCTGAATCTTTGAGTTTGCAGTTTCCTGTTTATTAAAGAAGCAGTTCAATAATTAAACATAGGGAGGCTTTTAATTTACACAATACAGTATTGTTAGATGTCTTTCCATGTTTCTTTTGTCTGTGAATGAAAACAGTCTGGAGATTTTCCACTTAGGGATAGATATCAATTAAAAGCCCTGGGTTCAACCTGCAATTAAATCTGCAAATCAAGACAGATTATTCTCCTTATTTTGTTGTTGTACACTTATCTTAGGCAGAGCAGAGATAGAAAACTGGGGGACAACCAGGGAGAACCTTTCAAATCTTATAATGCTTTCCAATCCCTAAATTAGCTTATGTTGTTTTTGATTGCCTTTAAGTGGAAAAAAATGATTTTCCCTTAATCCATAATTCAAACATTGCTTCTCCAAGTGATAAAAATAGCATGTAGGTATTAGTCAAAGATTTTCTTTTTCAAGATTTGGCTGAAAACCAAACTAAAACTTCCATGTGTTCCAATAAACCCAGTGTTTCTCATAGGTTGCTATTTCTAATCCCTGTTTCCATGGAAATGGACTTTTTACATCGGCAAAATGGGGATGAGGTACTGAGTGATTTATACCTACTGTTTGATATTTTAAGTGATTCACCACTGCTCTTTTTATTTACCATAGAAAGTATACAAAGATATTTTTCCCATAGGGCTCTCAGCCCCTCAAAAAGGGAGCTCTCAAGATACAATCCTTAAGGGATAGAGCCACAGCCAGCGTACCCCTTATAAGACAGAGGCTGCAATGGTTATGAGAGAGTAAACGTATAAGTCACTGTAATTTGCTGTTCTGCTCAGAATGGTTTAATGGACATGGGAGATTTACAAAGCGTTTACAATATATCCTGCAATATGAGCTAGGGGATAGGAAACATTTAAAAATTATTATTTTTTTTCATGTTTTTATTTATTTGAGAGAGAGAGAGAGAGAGAGAGGGAGAGAGAGAGAGAGAATGAGTGGGGGAGGGGCAGAGAGAGAGGGAGATACAGAATCAGAAACAGGCTCCAGGCTCTGAGCTGTCAGCGCAGAGGAGCTCATGGGGCTCAAACTCATGAGCTGCAAGATCATGACCTGAGCCGAAGTCGGATGCTTAACCCACTGAACCATCCAGGTGCCCCAAAACATTTAAAAATTATTATTAAAATCAATAGCTCAAGAATGACCTTTATTTTTTTTTTCCTCTGTAGGATATTTTCCCCTTTGATCAATCTAAGAACCCTCGGATGTTTACTTAGTCAGAAGGATCTGTGATTTGGTTCTGATCACCTTCCAGAAAGGAAACTGTGTAGGTCTGGACTGTGCTCTGTGGCCATTGTTGTTGCTTCTACATTAATGGGAATAATTCATTAGCCAAAAGTCAGTTCTGAAAGGGTCAGTTGTACACATGGCTCCTGACAAATTCCCTTTGCTCCTGAGCTAAGCTTCCACAGTCTGGAAAGTGGGGATCCCTTCCACCTATAATCGATAGATTGACAGTCAAAGTTTATCTAAAAATTCGAGCATTTTAGTTGTCCTACCTATTGGTAGCAAGTATTGTTATTTTAAAAACATAGTTTATACTAACCTTATTAGTAGTGGAGGTCCATGTAGACCCATGCAGTTGATTTCAACTTTTATTTTTTATTTATTTTATTTTTATCTTTTTAAGACTTATTTATTTTTGTATGAGAGTGAGAGAGACAGAGCATGAGCAAGGGAGAGCAGAGGGAGAGGGACACAAAGAATCTGAAGCAGGCTCTATCTTCTGAGCTGTCTGCACAGAGCCCGACACAGGGCTTGAACTCACAAACTGTGAAATCATGACCGGAGCTGAAGTCAGATGCCTAACTGACTGAGCCACCCAGGTGCCTCAGTTGATTTCAAATTTTAAAAACATACTTTTAAAATTATTATTATTTTATTATTTATTTATTTATTTATTTATTTATTTATTTATTTATTTTTTAAAGTTTATTTATTTATTTGGAGAGAGAGAGGAGAGAGTGAGCAGGGTAGGGGCAGAGAGAGAAGGAGAGAGAAAGAATCCCAAGCAGGTTCTGCATTGCCAGTATAAAGCTTGATGCAGGGCTTGAACCCACAAACGGTGAGATCATGACCTGAGCCAAAACCAAGCCTTGAGCACTTAACCAACTAAGCCACCCAGGTACCCCCAAAGACATACTGTTTTTTTAAACTGCTAGAAAGTGTTTGACTGAATTCATTATGTTAACCTGTGTTTAGGTGTTATGGAAAACTGATAACAAGCCCATTATTTTACAAAGTTAACCTCTTTCCCTTTTCCTTCCAGTTGGTGTTGGGGGTATGAGCTATTCTTACAACTCTAGAATGTTTATGCAAAGGAAGAATGATTCAGTCTGCCTGTAGTCATTGTGCTAAGATGAATAAATCCTTTCCTACTTTTGTTTTTCAAGTTCCTCTACTTTCGCTTTTTCCTCCGTGGCCGCTTCCTATCTCAAATGGAGAAAATAACAGTACAGTAGAAGACAATTCTTTTCAGTTACCAAGGCAAATGTTTTTGAATTCCCCTCTCCAGCATGGAAGCTCCTTGATCTTGGCACCGATCAAGCATTAAATAAGAGCTTGAAGAAAATTGTATAATTCCTGGAGGCTTATGAATAAACATTCAATGAACAGTAAAATGGAAAGCCCCGATTTTAGAAAGTGAGTGCGTCTTGCTCTGTTCAAATGTTTGCTTTAAAAGCACTTAAGAAGTTCCTGCAGAATCTCTTGCTCTCTTTTTCTAACAAATCCTCCTTGCTCCTCCTCCATGAAAGGTTGACGTTGCCACAGGAGTTCAAATAAAATGGCGTGGTACAAGTCCACACAGGCCAAATGCCTCTAAGTTCTTTTTGTGGTCGTAAGTGGGTGGAATATATATCCAGTTTTCTCAACACAAAGAATTCTAAGTACCTTTCAATATTTTAGCGTAAGAATCAAGGTAGTCACACACCTTCTCATCCTGGAACATTTTTATTCTCGTTACCCCCTCCCCAACAGTGTCCTCCCTTCTGATGTTAAGGCTCTTGGATACTTGCCAAAAACACAAGGCTGAATGGAGACTGTTCTCACCCTTCCTTTACAGTCTACACACTCTTACCACTGCATTATAATCCAATTAATGTAAAATAAGGAAAGTATTTACATTACAGTCTTACCGTAACATATTCACCAGGAGGCCATGTGGAGAGATAGTAGAAGGGGGTGCCTGGTTCTGTGTATGTTATGTCACTGAATCGTTATACATGTGAAAGCAGTTGCTGGTTTTTTTTTTTTTTTTATCTTTATTTAATAGATGAAGAAACTGAGTCTCAAACTGGCAAAGCAGCTTTTTTTCAAGGGCACAGAACTAGTTATAAGGGGAACCTGAGGTTGGAATCCATGTTTATCTGAAACCCACACCCTTCATGTAAAGGGGGGGAAATGGTATGGTGTTGATGTCCTCAGTGCAATTAAATAGAAAATCGCTTGGGAAGAGTTCCAAAATTAATCTGATCCACTTATAAATTTTTATTCTGGAGAAAGGTTATTTGGTCTTCAAGGATCAGCTGAAATTAAGTAATGTTCTTAACTCTGCTAACACAACCTTATTTTCTCTTATGTAACAATGTATCCAGCCAGACCTCAATTAATTCCGGACCTATGAGTCTAAATGGTTGCAAACTGGCCCCCGGGGCTACACGGAGGGCAAGGAGAGACCAAAGAATGAGGCAGACCTCTCTAGGTTGGTAGGTGGCAGTTTTAAAAAGCAAGGGAACTTACACATGAGGCTTGTCTCCTGTGGCCTTAAGACAAGCAGATCTCCACACCTGCTGGCCAGAATCTTACTTTACTGAGAGGTCTTAACTGAGTTCGGTCACTATACAGTTCAGATAGTCTCAACAACACATTGCTCTCTCCAAGCTGTGTCCTTGATTATGGCTCCGGCTATGAGAATGGTGGGTGAAACATACATTCCAAGGATAGGGTTGGAGGTGAGAAACCTCCTATGCTCTGGGTCCAGCTCATGCGTCAACCAGCAGTCACATCTTCTCGACGACCTCCTCAAACACAGCTGATTGATAAATCCACTCAGAGGCCTCCCAGGCACCTCAAAATCAGTACAGGTAGGTTGTTGAATATGAATATAGTGGTTGAGGGACTGTGCCATTAACTGGCTGTGTGACTGAACAACTCCCCTAGCCTCCCTGCCCCTCTGACTTCTCATTGGTAAACTGAGGACTGTATAGAATCTATCTGATGGACTTGCTATGAGGCTTTGGGAAAATAATATATATATGCACACACACAGTACTTAGAACAGCATCAGGTGCAGAGCTATTTCTTTGTAACTGCTTGCGTTATCATCACCCAAATAGCCTTATTGCTTTATTTCCCCAAGGCTAGATGTCTACATGTGTTCCTTGGGTGACCTGACCTGGCATGCAGTTGTCTTGTGGTCCAAGCCAGAGGACTAGGCATCAGCTCTAACTCTTTCCCCTCCCTCACCCTCATGTTTAATCAGTCACCTATTCCTGTTGATTTTAGCTTTAAATCTTTCATGAATACCTACTTCTCTTCATCTCCACCGTCACTTCACTAGTTGGAGATACCATCTTGTTTACCTTGATCACTTGAATAGTCTTCTTGAAGATCTCTTCCCTTTCATTCCCTCCATTCCCAATTGCATCCGGTTTTCTCACTGCAGTCAGGGGCATTTGAAAAGTGCAAGTCTGACTGTGCGAGCCCTCAGCTTCAATCTCGTTGTGATTTCCTGCTGTTCTTGAGGTAAGCACCACAATTTTCATTTTAACAAAGTCCTACTGACTGACAGTCTTGTCAGAGCCATCTCTCACCACTCGGTCTTTGCTTCCTGAACTCCCACCACCAGAGCCTTCGTTTGTTTTCTTGTGGGCTTCACATCCTTTCTGGCTGTAGGGTCTTCTTACTTGCTGTGCCTCATGCTAGGATGTTCTCTTTTCTCTTCCCATAGTCACTTCCTATTAATTCTTCAAAACTCAGCTCACATGGTATTGCCTTGACCCTAAGACTGGACCTAATCCACCTGTTATATGTTCACACCACTCTGTACTTCTCTTTAATAGCATTTATTTAAAATGCCATAAAATAATTAACTATCTCGTGTGCTGGAATGTAAGCCCCACGAAAGCTGTCCTATCACTGCCGAATACCTATCATCCAGCAGTGTGCCTTGCACATATTTGGCATTCAATAAATATTTATTTAATGACTTTCTCAATTTAAAACTCAGTCATAGTGGAATAAAAATGAAAGTACTGTTGGTATTTTTAAAAACCTACACCTTTTTGGGTTGCCTGCATTGCCCAGTTGGTTGAATGTCCAACTCTTGATTTTGGCTCAGGTCATGATCCCAGGGTCTGGGATCAAGCCCCGCATCGGGCTCCACACTTAGCATGGAGCCTGCTTGGGATTCTCTCTCTCTGTCTCTCTCTCTCTCTGCCCCTCCCCTGCTCATGTGCTCATGCACACACTTTCTCCAAAATAAATAAATAAATAAATAAATAAATTCACTTTCTCCCAAATAAATAAATAAATAAATAAATAAATAAATAAATAAAAAATAGATGCCTATACCTTTGAAAACTATCATATAACTCTTTGCAAAAAGAATTGGCTTATAATTGCGAAACTGGTTTCAAGATAACGTTATGTTCCAGGTATCTGATAAATGAGAACTTTGCCTTGCTTCTGGAGAGTCATCAGTATTATTTCAAGTGTGATGGGCTTTTTCTGGCCTGAGGTTTTCAGTTTGAATTTAGTTCATATATAAATTAAGTTGATACTTTGTCTATTGATTTATTCTAATCACCTATTGAAATTGGGCTATCAAGGGAAGAATTGCCAGTGTTCGTATTCATTTTAATCTAAAAAAATTATGAAGTAAGCACTATCAGGAGTGAAGCACCCTGCTAGATGCTGTGAAGGCTGCAGAGCTGTATGAGGCAAAGAACTTACTCTGAAAGCAGTTTACAAACTAGTAAAGGAGATGAGTGAAGCACTTGAATATCCAAATTCAGTAGATTTGTGGTGGGGCCAAGATTCTGACTTTTAAAAAATCTCCCCACGTGTGACTTGCATAGTTATCCCAGATGGTTTGGGGATTAGTGTTGTGTGGCTAACGTTAATAATACTCTGAATCCTATACAAAACATCATCCGCTGGTGGGAAGGGTGCCATAAGATCCAATTATTTTGCAAGTGGAACAGTTCTATCTTGAGTATGCAATGTAATAAATACTTGTTGAATCTTCATAATTTCATCCCTTTGATATTGTTGTAAATAACCTTTAAATGGGGCACAAGACAAGTATACCATGTGGAAGATCAAGGCCAACCCCCACCCGCCAAGAAATGGACAACCCCTCAGCTCTTCCCCCACTCAGACTCTTTTAGGGGGCGCTTAGAAGAGCCTCAAGCTCTTCCATTTCTCAATACTTGCAGCTTGTTGTCATCTAGGAGCTCCAACAAGTTGATACTTGGGCCCCAGCCAAGACCAATTAAATCAGAGAGGCCAAGAGGGGCCTATTCTGTGCTATTCGTGTGCTATATTCTGTGCTATTCTGTGCTAGGTAAGAAGGGAGCACTTACCTAACTTGGGGAAAGACCCAACTCAGTTGTCTAGTTCGGGCCAGGGATACATTTAATAATAAAATAGTTACAGTGTCTTAGTTCTTCATTGCCTTCTTTATTTCTTCAGGAAGGCATGCCTTGGATCAGGGTGGTGAGAGCAAGGTTGTGGGTGAAGTTGGGGGAGAGGAGCTGCCTGGTCAAGAATGTTTTAAGTGCTTATTTTAGGTGCCTATAGATTATGTCACACAAAAGCTTTAGTAATGATTGTGCATCATCAGTCTTTTAAAGAATCTGCTTAATTCATAAATGTTTCGATTAGGAACCAAAAAAAATGTTAAAAAAGAAAAACTAAAATTAAGAAAATATGCTGAGAAAAAATTGTGACTAAATTAGGAATATCCTGTCTTTCAGTAAAATTGTTGAGAGCTATTTTAAAGAAGACATGCAGTAGAGGTAACTGTGGGCTTTAAACATCTGTGGAAAGGAAGTCACATCAAAATAAACTTAATGATTACTCAGTTATTTTAGTCATGTTAGAGATAAAAGACATACCAGGGTTTATCCTTCATTTTAGAGAAGTTAGGTTAGTTTGTCTAAGGTCACACACCTAACTGTCTTAGGAAGATTTCTCATATACTTGCTAGACTTATAAAGGAAACAGACATTGTGATATTGATCCAGAAGAGGTTATTTCAACATATTGCAGAGATTTTATGTTTGCACTACATATTATCATTGCTCTTAGACAATATCAAAATTGTTCTAATGAAGACTTTTTCTATCTGGAAAGCAAAAATATTAGTTTTAATCTAGCCTATATAAATGTTTGAAGATATATATATCATATATATCTTCATATATATATGTATATATGTATAAATATATATATGTATATATGTATAAATGTTTGAAGATATATATATATATATATATATATATATATATGGAATTGCAAGTGTCATTAACATTAATGTTAATAAAAAAATGAAAATAGAACATTTTGTTCCAAACCCCAATCTTGTCTTCCCCTACCTTACACCCCTTTTCCTACCCAGATGTTATGGTTCTGGATAAGAAGAGGGAGATTGATATACGTGGTATGACTGCATTTCATAACTATTGCTGAAGGTGGTTTATGGAAAAGTTTACAAAGCACTGGAACTTTACTGTCAATATATGAGGGTGCACCCAATGGAAATCATGAATGGCTTGGTTCCAAAAGGCGCTGGGAAAAATAACATTGACCATTTGTAGATAAAAACATTTCCATCAAAACATGAGCAGACTGTTTTTTGGATATGTTCAGAGTTAATTGTAGGAGCACATATCTTATCATATCATTAAAAATAAAAGGGAATTACTCCAAGATCAACAAGGAATGAATGGATGCAAATCATAACTGCTGGGGTGTATTGATGAAAACATTTGCTGGCTCCAAGGCTATGGTGCCTCATCAGCTGTTATATTCAGATGTCATCAGTCAGTGTCTGTGTGTGGCAAAATGTACGTATGAGACAATGAAGGAAGATTCTCCAGCTCTTGGCAGCTTCATCTTCTCATGAAATCATCATATCTTCCTACTTCTTTTAGGACAGAATGGCCTTTGCATTACCAGGAACCACCTCTTGCTGACGCCATTGCATTTTTATGATCTTCACAGACTATGTCTGGGGTCCCATGCCATTAAACTGGTTTAGGTTAAGGTTTGTGTCCTAGTGGATTAACAATCATCTTTGTGTTTGTTTTATCTCCCCAAAGACTGAATGTCCACCTTCTTCATTTTGCTTTCCTTTATCTTTCCTCTTCTCTTCTCCACATGTTTTTATTAATTCCTTCTGTCTCTTTCTTCTCCATATATTTCCTAAGCTGATACAGCTTATAGGATATAAGAAATAGGATATTTCTTATGATCTTATATCTTCTTAAGATTTAATATATATCTTATATATATAATATAATGATCTTATGATCATATATCTTTTCATATAGGAAAATCCAAAAGGGTTTTTGGATTTTCAGGCAACTAGAGCATATTCTATAGGACATGAAGATTTTTGTAGCCATTTTGTGAAAAACACATATGCAGAAGCATACACACATGTATGCACACAAATATACACATAGACACACAGACACACAAGCAATCCTATACTCCATTCCTCACGAGTACTCATTATGTATAGATGCTTTGGATTGAATTATTCCATATTTTAGAACACTTTGGCTATATTCAATTAATCATTGCTATACAGAAGGCAATGTAATAGTGGGTATTAAATTCTTTTATGTGTAGTTTCTATCTTTCTACTTAGTTTAATTGATTCACCAGTAAAATGACTATTTCTTAGCACGATAATGAAAATAATATTTTTGAAGTATTTTGTTTTACTTCAGTGAATTTGCTAAAAAATGGTGTCCACCAATTTGACAAATAATACCTATTGTTTCAATTTACCAAAAATATCTTTTAAATGTTGGTCATTGTTATAGCAAGTTATAATGAACAGGATGGTTTAACATCTGCTGATGTTGGCTGTGCTTGCTCAAGTGAGTGTCATCAGAGGGTAGCTTGGATGTGGACTGTATAATGTAGGTGGCAGAATGGCTTTATTTGTTTCCTATTGCTGCTGTAAAAAATTACATAAAATTATTGAAATGCTATTCAAATAGTTAAGAGAAACAAGACTTTGTTAAATTACTAATATTGGGGAGTTGGCAAATGGGCTTTTTAAATTTAGTCATTTAGCTAATAGAATTGGCTTTAGAAATTTGATTTTTGGCATACTGACTTGCTCCTATTTCAGATACATAATATCATTAGAGCTTTACAGTAATTCTGATTTGTTAATTTGTAATAATTCTAAGTAATTGTTCTTTTTGTAGTGGCAAGTGGCTAGAGTCATATCCAGTTTTCTTAACCCAGATTACTCTGAGCACTGTGAATCATATTAGGATGCACAAATCATGTCAGTTTGTCCCATGACTAGTGATGTGAAATCTGATAATTTAGCGAAAGTTATCCCATTGCTAAATTACTTTTTTTCTCTTTGTAAGCTATAGCAATCTAAGTGAGACATACTATGAGAATATTTAAATATTCTGTATCTCAACAAACTTTCACCCAATGGTTTTAGCACCCATTCATGATTTTTGCTTAAATCAATTACTACCTCGATGGTTGCAAAAGTTCATTTTCTAATTCTAACATTCATTCTACATTTATTAGCTGGCATTCTCCTATAAAGAAATTCTCTTGCACCCCTTTTTCTTTGGTATCACTTGGACACATAGTCCAAAAAAGTTTTTAAAAATGAATTGACTATCATCATTATTTTTTTCTGCTACTAAAATTACCCCAAATTTAGCCTTAAGATATCTCTTGTGTCCTTCTGATTAGTCTATCAGTTTTTGAGCTGCAGGCTCATTTTGCACTTTCCCTGTCACAGATCTGGAACCATTAATTTCTTTATGGAGACTGACGGTGGGATGGTGTCTAGAAACAAAAATCTAGCACTAAGTGTTTTCATTGCTACTATGCTGTTGCTGCTTCTGGGCCCTTGCAGAGGTCAGAACTATAAATATACTAAAATTAAAAAAATGTGTTCATATTGATACCTCTATTTTAAATCAAGCAACATAGGGTTCTTCCTTAACTTCTTCCATATGTTCATCTTCCTTCTCCATCCGGGAGAACTCTGGTTCCCCAAACATTAGTATACTTATTCATTTGCTTTAACATGCACTGTTAAGTTCAGAATATTTAATTTTTTAATCTCTGTGTTGTGCTGTAAACATGCATTCTAAGAAGTTTTATTTATTTATTTATTTATTTATTTATTTAATTAAAAAAAATTTACGTCCAAATTAGTTAGCATATAGTGCAACAATGATTTCAGGAGTAGATTGCTTAATGCCCCTTACCCATTTAGCCCATCCCCCCCTCCCACAACCCCTCCAGTAACCCTCAGATTGTTCTCCATATTTATGAGTCTCTTATGTTTTGTCCCGCTCCCTTAAGTTCATCTGTTTTGTCTCTTAAAGTCCTAATGAGTGAAGTCATATGATATTTGTCTTTCTCTGACTGACTAATTTCACTTAACGTAATACCCTCCAGTTCCATCCACATAGTTGCAAATGGCAAGATTTCATTCTTTTTGATTTCTGAGTAATACTCCATTGTATATATATACACCACATCTTCTCTGTCCATTCATCCATCAATGGACATTTGGGCTGTTTCCATACTTTGGCTATTGTTGATAGTGCTGCTATAAATGTGGGGGTGCATGTGTCCCTTCGAAACAGCATACCTGTACCCTTGGATAAATGCCTAGTAGTGCAATTGCTGGGTCGTAGGGTAGTTCTTTTTAGATTTTTAGTTTTTTGAGGAACCTCCATACTGTTTTCCAGAGTGGCTGCACCAGCTTGCATTCCCACCAACAATGCAAAAGAGATCCTCTTTCTCTGCATCCTTGCCAACATCTGTTGTTGCCTGAGTTGTTAATGTTAGCCATTCCGACAGGTGTAAGGTGGTATCTCATTGTAGTTTTGATTTGTATTTCCCTGATGATGAGTGATGTTGAGCATTTTTTCATGTGTCACTTGGCCATCTGGATGTCTTCTTTGGAGAAGTGTCTATTCATGTCTTTGGCCCATTTCTTCACTGGATTATTTGTTTTTTGAGTGTTGAGTTTGATAAGTTCTTTATAGATTTTGGATACTAACCCTTTATCTGATATGTCATTTGCAAATATCTCCTCCCTTTCTGTCAGTTGCCTTTTAGTTTTGCTGATTGTTTCCTTTGCTGTGCAGAAGCTTTTTATTTTGATGAGGTTCCAGTAGTTCACTTTTGCTTTTGTTTCCCTTGCCTCCAGAGACATGTTGATTAAGAAGTTGCTGTGGCCAAGATCAAAGAGGTTTTTGCCTGCTTTTTCCTCGAGGATTTTGATGGTTTCCTGTCTTACATTGAGGTCTTTCATCCATTTTGAGTTTATTTTTGTGTATGGTGTAAGAAAGTGGTCCAGGTTCATTCTTCTACAAGTCACTGTCCAGTTTTCCCAGCACCACTTGCTGAAGAGGCTGTCTTTATTCCATTGGATATTCTTTCCTGCTTTGTCAAAGATTAGTTGGCCATACGTTTATGGGTCCATTTCTGGGTTCTGTATTCTGTTCCATTGATCTGAGTGTCTGTTCTTGTGCCAGTACCATACTGTCTTGATGATTACAGCTTTGTAGTATAGCTTGAAGTCTGGGATTGTGATGCCTCCTGCTTTGGTTTTCTTTTTCAAGATTACTTTGGCTATTTGGGTTCTTTTCTGGTTCCATACAAATTTTAGGATTATTTCTTCTAGCTCTGTGAAGAATGCTGGTGTTATTTTGATAGGGAATACATTGAATATATAGATTGCTTTGGGTAGTATCAACATTTTAACCATATTTGTTCTTCCTATCCAGGAGTATGGAATCTTCCCATTTTTTGTGTGTCTTCTTAAATTTCTTTGATAAGCTTTCTATAGTTTTCAGTGTATAGATTTTTCACCTCTTTGGTTAGATTTATTCCTAGGTATTTTATGGTTTTTGGTGCAACTGTAAATGGGATCTATTCCTTGATTTCTCTTTCTGTCACTTCATTGTTGGTGTATAGGAATGGAACCGATTTCTGTGTTGATTTTATATCCTGCAACTTTGCTGAATTCATGGATCAGTTTAGCAGTTTTTGGGTGGAATCTTTAGGGTTTTCCATATGGAGTATCATGTCATCTGCGAAGAGTGAAAATTTGACCTCCTCCTGGCCAGTTTGGATGCCTTTTATTTCCTTGTGTTGTCTGATTGCAGAGGCTAAGACTTCCAATACTATGTTGAATAACAGTGGCTAGAGTGGGCATCCCTGTCTTGTTCCTGGCCTTAGGGGGAAAGCTCTCAGTTTTTCCCCATTGAGGATGATATTACTGTTGGGTCGTTCATATATGGCTTTTATGATCTTGAGGTATGCTCCTTCTATCCCTACTTTCTTGAGGGTTGTTATCAAGAAAGGATGGTGTGTTTTGTCAAATGCTTTCTCTGCATCTATTGAGAGGATCATATGGTTCTTGTCCTTTTTTTATTTATGTGATGAATCACGTTAATTGTTTTGCAGATATTGAACCAGCCCTGCATCCCAGGTATAAATCCCACTTGGTCGTGGTGAGTAATTTTTTTAATGTATTGTTGGAGCCAGTTGGCTAATATCTTGTTGAGGATTTTTGCGTCCATGTTCGTCAGGGAAATTGGTCTATAGTTCTCCCTTTTAGTGTGGTCTCTGTCTGGTTTTGGAATCAAGGTAATGCTGCCTTCATGGAAATAATTTGGAAGTTTTCCTTCCATTTCTGTTTTTTAAGATAGTTTCTTTTCTTTTTTTTTTAAACGTTTATTTATTTTTGAGACAGAGAGGGACAGAGCATGAACGAGGGAGAGTCAGAGAGAGAGGAAGACACAGAATCCGAAGCAGGCTCCAGGCTCTGAACTGTCAGCACAGAACCCAACGAGGGCCTCAAACTCACAGACCGCGAGATCATGACCTGAGCCGAAGTCCGACGCTTAACCGACTGAGCCACCCAGGCGCCCCAGAACAGTTTCAAGGGAATGGGTATTAACTCTTCCTTAAATGTTTGGTAGAATTCCCCTGTAAAGCCATCTGGTCCTGGACTTTTGTTTTTGGGAGATTTTTTATTACTAATTCAATTTCTTTACTGGTTATGGGTCTGTTCAAATTTTTTATTTCTTCCTGTTTCAGTTTTAGTAGTATATATGTTTCTAGGAATTTGTCCATTTCTTCCAGATTGCCCATTTTATTGGCGTATAATTACTCATAATATTCTCTCATTATTGTTTTTATTTCTGCTGTGTTGGTTGTTATCTCTCCTGTTTCATTCTTGATTTTATTTATTTGGGTCCTTTCCTTTTTTTTCTTTTTTTGATCACACTGGCTAAGGGTTTATGAATTTTGTTAATTCTTTCAAAGAACCAGCTTCTGGTTTCATTGATCTGTTCTACTGTGTTTTTTTGGTTTTGATAGCATTAATTTCTGCTCTAATCTTTATTATTTCCTGTCTTCTGTTGTTTTGGATTTTATTTTTCCTTTTCCAGCTCTTTAAGGTGTAAGGTTAGCTGTAAGGAGACCTTTTTTTCTTTCTTTAGGAAGGCCTGGATTGCTATCTACTTTCCTCTTATGACAACCTTTGATGCATCCCAGAGATTTTGGGTTGCCGTGTTATCATTTTCATTGGCTTCCATATACTTTTTAATTTCCTCTTTAACTTCTTATTTAGCTGATTCATTCTTTAGTAGGATTTTCTTCAGTCTCCAAGTATTTGTACCTTTCCAATTTTTTTCTTGTGGTTGATTTTGAGTTTCATAGCATTGTGGTCTGAAAATATGCATGGTATGATTTTGATCTTTTTGTACTTGCTGAGGGCTGATTTGTGTCCCAGTATGTGGTCTATTCTGGAGAACGTTCCATGTGCACTGGAGAAGAATGTATATTCTGCTACTTTAGGATGAAATGTTCTGAATATATCTGTTAAGTCCATCTGGTCTAGTGTGTCATTCAAAGCCATTGTTTCTTTGTTGATTGTTTGATTAGATGATCTGTCCATTGTTGTGAGTGGGGTGTTGAAGTTCCTACTATTATGGTATTACTATCTACGAGTTTCTTTATGTTTGTGATTAATTGATTTATATATTTGGGTGCTGCCACATTTGGCGCATAAATGTTTATAATTGTTAGGTCTTCTCTGTGGATAGACCCCTTAATTATGATATAATGCCCTTCTTCATCTCTTGGTAGAGTCTTTATTTTAAAGTCTAGATTGTCTGATATAAGTGTGGCTACTCTGGCTTTCTTTTGTTGACCATTAGCATGATAGATGGTTCTCCATTCCCTTACTTTCTTTTTTTTTTTTCAACGTTTATTTATTTTTGGGACAGAGAGAGACAGAGCATGAACGGGGGAGGGGCAGAGAGAGAGGGAGACACAGAATCGGAAACAGGCTCCAGGCTCCGAGCCATCAGCCCAGAGCCTGACGCGGGGCTCGAACTCACGGACCGCGAGATCATGACCTGGCTGAAGTCGGACGCTTAACCGACTGCGCCACCCAGGCGCCCCGTCCATTCCCTTACTTTCAATCTGAAGGTGTCTTTAGATCTAAAGTGGGTCTCTTGTAAACAGCATATAGATGGATCTTGTTTTCTTATCCATTCTGTTACCGTGTGTCTTTTGATTAAAGCATTGAGTCCATTGATGTTTAGAGTGAGTACTGAAAGATATGAATTTATTGCCATTATGTTGCTCGTAGAGTTGGAGTTTCTGGTGGTGATCTCTGGTCCTTTCTAATCTTTGTTGCTTTTGGTATTTATGTATGTATGTATGTATGTATGTATTTATTTATTTACATTTTCATCTTTTCTCCCCTTAGAAAGTCCCCCTTAAAATTTCTTGCAGGGCTGGTTTAGTGGTCACAAACTCCTTTAATTTTTGTTTGTCTGGGAAACTTTTTATCTCTCCTTCTATTTTGAATGACAGCCTTGTTGGATAAAGAAGTCTTGGCTGCACATTTTTCTGATTCAGCACATTGAATATATCCTGCCACTCCTTTCTGGCCTGCCAAGTTTCTGTGGATATGTCTGTTGCAACCTGATCTGTCTTCCCTTGTAGGTTAAGGACTTTTTTTCTTTTGCTGCTTTCATGATTCTCTCCTTCTCTGAGTATTTTGTGAATTTGACTATGATATGCCTTGTTGATGGCCAGTTTTTGTTGAATCTAATGGGAGTCCTCTGTGCTTCCTGGATTTTGATGTCTGTGTCTTTCCCCAGGTTAGGAAAGTTTTCCGTTATGATTTGCTCACATAACCCTTCTACCCCTATTTCTCTCTCTTCCTCTTCTTGGACCCCTATGATTCTGATGTTGTTCCTTTTAATGAGTCACTGATTTCTCTAATTCTTAAATTGTGCTCTTTTGCCTTAATCTCCCTCTTTTTTTCTGCTTCACTAATTCGGTATAAGTTTGTCCTCTACGTTGCTGATTCTCTGTTCTGCCTCATCCATCCTTGCTGCCGTGGCATCCATTCATGATTGCAGTTCACTTATAGTATTTTTTATTTCATCCTGACTAGTTTTTACTTCTTTTATCTCCGCAGAAAGGGATTCTAATCTATTTTCGACTCCATCTAGTATTTTTATTATCATGATTCTAAATTCTGGTTCAGACATCTTGCTTGTATCTGTGTTGGTTAAGTCCCTGGCTGTCGTTTCTTCCTGCTCTTTCTTTTGGGGGTGAATTCCTTCGTTTCAGCATTTTGAAGGGAGAAAAGGAATTAATGAGGTAGAAAAAAAATCAAAATTAAAAAAATTAAAATTAAAAAAATTATAATTAAAAAATTAAAATCACACACACACACAAATAGAATAAGTGTTGCTAGATCCTAGGTGTGTTTTGGTCTGGGTGTGAACGTGGCTTGATAGATTAGAGAAAAAAGGGGAAAGAAGAAAAAATAAGGAAATTGTTTGAAAATTTGAAAAAAGTGAATACACTGAAGTAGACTAAAATGAAATGATGGAAGTAAACTAGAATTTGAAAAAACTTACACAAAAGTAAAAAATATAGTACAAAAAAATTAAAGAAATTTTTTTAAAATTTTTTTTTCAACATTTATTTATTTTTGGGACATAGAGAGACAGAGCATGAACGGGGGAGGGGCAGAGAGAGAGGGAGACACAGAATCGGAAACAGGCTCCAGGCTCTGAGCCATCAGCCCAGAGCCTGATGTGGGGCTCAAACTCATGGACCGCGAGATCGTGACCTGGCTGAAGTCGGATGCTTAACCGACTGTGCCACCCAGGCGCCCCAAAGAAATTTTTTAAATAAAAATTAAAAATAAAAATGAATTTTTTCTCTTTTTGTATTCAAGAAAAAAGAAACGAAAGAGAGAAAAATAAAAAAAAGGAAATCATTTGAAAATTTGAAAAAATGAATACACTGAAGTAGACTAAAATAAAATGATGGAAGTAAAATAGAATTTGAAAAAATTTACACAAAAATAAAAAATACAGTAAAAACTTTAAAGAAAAACATTTTTAATAAAAATTGAAAATAAAAATGAATTTTTTCTCTTTCAGTATTCAAGAAAAAGAAAAGAAATGAAAAATAGAAAAAAAGAAAAAAGAAAAAAGAAAAAAGAAAGAAAGATGTTTGAATAGATGGACCTGCTAACAGACTGAAATATGACTGAAATTACTTTGTTTTACCCTAGAAGTCAGACTATGAAGCGCTTTATAGTCCATAAACTAAGCAGGCGGTGAGACTTGTGTTCTTGAATAGCGAGGTTGGCCCCATTGGGTGGGGCTTAGTGTAATGGCTCTGTTCTTCACTAGATGGCGCTGCTAGCCTTGGGGTGGATTGTTGTGGCACTTGTAGGTGAGTATGTGCATGCCCGGGAGCAGTGAAAATGGCGTCACCCAGCTACCAAGTCTCTAGTATTGGAAACTCTGTTCTTCCCGATCAGTAATGGAGCACTTGTCCTTTGTCTTCAGCTTTCGTCTGCTCCCCGCTTTTACGCTGTCTGCAACCAAGCCCCAGGTAGTACCTCTCTCCCGAGTTTTGTCTCAGATGCGGCTGTTTTCCCCGGCCCCTTACTTCTGAAGGACTGTGGTTTTGACCCGTTCTGCCCCTCTGCAGGAAGGTCGCACTGAGCAATGGCCAGATGAATACTGGCTGAATATCGGCTGCACCCAGGAATGCTTGCTGGACCCTGCTGCTGCCAGTGCCGTGAGACTGCGGCCAGGTGCCAGCCTGCCTCAGAAAAAGTTCGCAAGATATTGTAGCAGCAGCTTTTCAGGGATTATGGAAAATCACAACACACATTTGGCACCAGTATTCACCCTTAACAACCTTATTCCAGCACCAGAGAATGTGGCCATTCTCTGGGGTCTGCTGGGCCCAGGTTGCTCAGTCTCTACCAAATGTCCTTCCAGCAGTGGAACCACTTCTCGCCGTGTGGCCTGAGAACCTCTCGGACCCCACTCTGCTCCTGGGGATTTGCCCTTCCCACCAGAGCACTGCCAGGTATTGAGCTACGGGGTTGCAGACTCTGCGTTCCCCCTGTTTACAGTCTTAATGGAATTTAAACCCTTTCTTTTCTCCTTTCTCCTTTTTTAGTTCGGTCCCTGCGGCTGTTTCCAATTTTCCACTTTCTCTCCAGCTGCTTTTGGGGAGGGGTGCTTTTCCCGTATTCTCCCTACCATCTCTGTCCTCTCTCCACACACAAATGTACCTCCCTGTCTCTCACGGCTTTTCTCTCCCCAAGTTCACCTCTCTATGCCATGTACCTGCTGAGTTCTGTGGTTCAGGTTGTGCAGATTGTTGTGTCAATCTTCAGATCAGTTTTCTAGGTGTGCAGGATGGTTTAGTGTTGGTCTGGCTGTATTTCATGGACGTGAGACACACAAAAAACTTCCATGCTGTTCTGCCATCTTGTGGGTTTTTTTTTCAGAAGTTTTATTATATTTGTTGATGTGTATGATTTTTTAAAGGATGTTCAGACAAATTTGGATTTAAGAAGATTTCATTATTTTATGGGGACACAGAAAACTACACACTGCCTTGTTAAGCATTTAAAGCTTGAGTTGATCCATCCTTTCAATTCACATTTCGTTATTATTGGCCAGAGAAACACCTGACTGGCCACACTCAATGTCAAGGGATGAGAGAAGTGCAAATCTACCATGTGCCTAGAAGAGTAACTGGAATACCACTGGTAGCCATCACATTAATCTCAGTGACCAAGTGTTTATAAAATAAATAACCAATCACTCTTCGTTAGGGCTTTAGCTATTCTCTTAGACTAGATTGCCCAAGTAAAAGCTTACATGAAACTTTTTACTAGGGGATACGGGAAGCTGGTGCGAGTGAAAAGGAGAATGAGGAGAGAAGTTGCTAGAGCCAAAGAGGGATATAGTCTGGCCTTGGTACCAGCTGGTATCAAATGCAACTGATTACTCACTCTTGAAGGGCCTCCTTCCAACAGGCTGTACTAAATTACTGCATCTCTGAATCATCCATCTTGGGAAGAGGTAATTACCCATCAGCTTTTATCTCCCATTACTCAAAGAGTTATTAAAAAAGTGTTAGCTTCCCTGTGTTTTGGTTGTGTATATATGTGTCCTGAATAAGCAAGGCAGGGTGTTACATCTCAGTGGTAACAGGGAAGCCCTGGGATTGAAGATGGAAGGTGTATTCATTGGCATGAATGGTCAGGTGCTATTAGGTGTACCTGTTGGAGCCCATGTAGAGTTGGTCATCAAAGTGAAGGCTCATGTAGACCAATTGGACAAGGAACCCAGAGGCAAATGAGGCTAAGAGTATTTAGGGTGGCACTTAAGAGGATCTGACATAATCATTTCTGCCTCTAAATCTTAGTTACCATCTATAAATATATATAAAATAGAACTCATCGTGTGTTCTCCAAAACAAGTTGTTTTTTTCTTACTCTAACTTTTCCATTAATGACATTTGAATTATTCAATTAATTTAGGGTTGAGACCTTGGAGTTATCTATGACTCCTGATTCTTCTTACT
Organism: Prionailurus viverrinus; assembly: GCF_022837055.1. Lineage (NCBI taxonomy): Eukaryota > Metazoa > Chordata > Mammalia > Carnivora > Felidae > Prionailurus > Prionailurus viverrinus. The sequence goes on from NC_062567.1 coordinate 100,579,963, forward strand.
CTGTAATCACAGTAAGAAGCATAGTTATATAGAACCTAACTCCACAATGGCTCTTGAATCTGTTATGTCATTTCTGTTCCCAATGCCATCATCTTAACTCAGGCTTTAGTACATTTTGCTTGAAATGACCCCCCTTCCCTGATGTTTTCCCTACTCTTTGTCTCTTCTTTCTCTTGTTCACTGTAAAAACTGCTTACCAGCATAAGCAGATGCTTCCTAAAGCATCTGATAATGTTTTTTTTTTCTTCATAATATCAGCCTATTCTGAGTCTACCAAATTAATCTTTTTTTTCTGTAGGATCTAGAACAATCCACACATCAATAAACCTACCTTATCTACATGGTTATGTTTTATTGCTATCCATGTACCCAATTGCAGCTAAATTGGGTCTCACAGGTTTTCTTGGACACACTGTGCTTTCTTGATTTTTTTCTTTGCTCATATTTCCCTCAGTCTTAAATGCCTTTTCTACTACTGCTGTTTTTCCAAATATCCCTGTTCCTTCCAAGCTCATCTTTTAAATGACCCCCTTCAGGAAGCCTGGGCAGTACCATCAAACCTGTCGTTTTCATCACTACCACTAGCCAATCTCTTGCTCTGCTGTTCTTCACTTCTTATTTGGGCCATTTTTAACCTTCCTTTAAAGAGATGTGTGTGTGTGTGTGTGTGTGTGTGTGTGTGTGTGCGCGCGCTAGGGGGGAGGGACAGCTACTCTATTATCAGAGCCCAGGAACACTCTGAGTTGCTGTCTAGTTTAAGAGCTTCCCAAGGAAGGGAAGAGGTGAACTTGGCAGGCTCAAATGAATTAGAGGTAATTATGATGCAAAGATACCCTATTCCGTACTCTTAGACTAAACTCCTTGACCATACAGATTTGTAGAAAGTACTTTCTCAGCTGTCTTCAGGCTATGAAAGCATAATGAAGACAGATTGATGCCAACCAATTTTGCCAAGACAGTTAACTAAGATATCTGCCGATTTGGGCAAACTGGCAAGACTGACGGGGAGGGGAGGAGTGGTCTTCTTGTGGCTTAGGAAGGTGAAGAAGACATTGAATCTCATGTGCCCCAAATGTTTAATTATAAACAAACTCTGAATTCAATCACATTTGCAAATTATAGTGAACAGTAACTCAATCAATAAATCTCTACCACAGCTCTTTAGAGTGATATGAAATACTGTTTAATTGGCATCATTTCACTCAGATATCATTTGCTTAGTTTGGGTGGAATTATTTTTACTAATAGCAAAATTGGGGAGAAATGACTCTTATTGCATTAAGCTGACATTTTGTACTAGTGAGAACATATTTTGGTAGGAAAAAGATGAAGGCTAAAAATAGTATCCTAGAGAAGTCATTTTTATCAGGCAGAGTCTGACTGAGAGAGGTCCTGAAACTCTTGTCTTAAAAACTGTTTCATCTTCGATCTGTTTTTTCAGTCATTTGAAGAAAGAGAACAAGACTGTCTTTTGATATTGATACTAGATATTAAACAAAGTTTCTGGTTTCAAAGTAAATAGAATTTATTTATTGAGAAGAAACCTGCTTATAAGGAGGAAGCTGGCTAATTTTGGTCCATTTCCCTGGAATCACAATTTCCTATCTGATGGGAATGTGAGGAGCATGATTGTTTATGCTCCAGAAAAGACAGTGGGAAGAAGAAAGGAAATAGCATCAAGCGATTGACCTTTTGGCCCAGCTGACAGCCACAGAACCAGGATTTTAGAATTAGGATCACAAGGCCTCAGGGGCGCATCTTTCTAAGGCAAATGAAATGTGATTCTGAATTCTCTGAACAACGCAGGACTCTCTCCCACCTATCTCTTGAATCTGTTCTTTTCTCTTCATCATTTCTTCACAGGATAAATGCAACAGATTCTTAGCTGGTCTCTTGGCCACCAGAGTCACCTGGCTTCAGTTCTTTCTGCAGTCTGCTGGAAGTTGATTATAACTGCATTATAACTGGTGTTGACAGAGGCTGTCTGTATTGCTCGCTAGACAGTACTTGGCCATAATAGATAAATGAAAACATTAAAAAAAAATGAATGAATGGAGCATTTTCCAAAATAACAAATTCAAGCAATGCCACCCCTTTGCTTATAAGCCTGTGTTGTTCCTGTTGATTATGGGGAAATATCAAAATCCCTAAGCTTGCTCCTTCCCATCAGTTAGTAGCCCCTTCCCTGTGCTCCCAATACACCATGTCACTGTATTGTGCTGATTTGTTGACATATCACTCTCATACCTGAACAGTGAGCTCTGTAAGGTGGAGATTATGTCTTATTTCTCTTTACATATTCAAGACCTTAATATATACATTTTTGGTACATGGTAGGTATTCATTTTTTTTCCATTGTAAAATGCTAGTTGGTAAACACAGTCTTGTTCACTGTATTCATATGATGTATGTCAATTCAAGGAATATCTATTGAATGCCTGCTATATGTCCAGAATTTCTTGACTTATGATTCTGTAGACATAATATTTCCTTCCACCAGCTCTTTTTAGAGACTATGGTTGGTTTCGTTTGCTTGTTTTCCTTTTACAACAGTTTTAGTCTTCTCTTACAAGCCATGCTTCAGTTCTTTTGGTTTCATTAAATGAGGCTCTTCAGACCCACCTCCCAAGCAACAAAAAGCTTGAAAATGCTGGGTTGTTTTTTTTTGTTTTTGCATTTTGGTCTTTGGCTTGGTTATGTCACCACCACAGTAAGCCAATCATAGGATGGTGACACATTTCTAATTATCTTCTTATTAACATATTTTTTCAGGCAATGCAAAAAAGATATGTGCCAAATTATATCAAAGCAGCGACAAAGATTTAGTGACATAAATGATAATATGTATTACTTCTTTAGTGTTTTTAAATATGTCAGGCACTATGCTGAATCCTTGCTGGGTTATTTTATTTAACTTTCACAACAACCTTGTGAGTAGGCACATTTTACAAATGAGATCATAAAGGATTAAAAAAAAAACTTAATTACTTTCTCTAATGTCACCCAGTTAGTAAGAAGCAGCACATGCAGGATTTGAACCCAAGTCTCTCTGATTGTTGAGCCCAGATAGTCCCACTGCCAGCATTGTTTCTATTCTTCCTTCCTTCCTTCAGTTACTTTATCTGAAAATCCAACTAGTGATTTAACATCATGGTTCTTTTCTTGCACAGGTAATTAAGGAGGCTATAATATCTGCTAAGAGCATTTCTTATACTTGTTTATAGTGAATAATGTACAACTTCCTTTCGAAAAATATCATAAGGATCCCCTCTTTCCTAAGGATCTCCCCCCAAATCCTAGTTTGAGAAATACTGATTTAAGAAACTGAAGTTTAGGGGCATCTGGATGGCTCAGTCGGTTAAACGTCTGATTTCAGCTCAGGTCATGATCTCACGGTTTGTGGGCTAGAGCCCCACCTCGGGCTCTGTGCTGACAGCTGGGAGCCTGGAGCCTGCTTTGGGATTCTGTGTCTCCCTCTCTCTCTGCCCCTTCCCCTCTCATGCTCTGTCTGTCTGTCTCTCTGTCTCAAAATAAATAAACATTAAATATATATATTAAAAAAGAAACAAGTTTTATTCTATGAAAATGTTATTCAATTTGAACTATTTCTTCAAAACAGAAGTTTTAGATTTTAACAGGGTAAGGTGAATTGTTAAAAGATTTCCACGAACATAAAATCACAAACTTCAAAAATATTACATGTTCACAAATTTGTCCTTGGACTCTGGCTGGGGTCTTTAGGCAGTGGCAGAAGAAAGGATCACATGGGGTGAAGGAAAGGGGATGGCCTTGGCAGCCCTACAATTTTCATTATCCACCCCTGTTGTGGATGAAGTGGTGCTTTCTCCAGATCCTGCCTTCAGCACCAACACCCTCATCCCTCCACGGGCCAGAAGTGTTGGCTGCTGGGGCTCACAGCTGATCCCTCCCCCAGGAAATTCTTTTGCCTGCCAAGCTTACATCTCATTAGCCGGGCCAGCGTATTTCCTATGACTAGTTGATGGGTGAGTAAAGGGTGAGTGGGGGTGTGAAGGGGGAGGGGCACAAAGGCCCAGCTCCTTGCTTCAGTTCAGGTCAGATATGAGGGGCCATTCCAGCTTCAGAGCACTCGGTGGGAGAGGCTGAAGCCTCTGTTGCAACTCTCCTGCACTTCGACTTCTCCCTCTGCCCTGTCCTGCTTCCTTTACTCCCTTATAAGTGTTGTTCTGGAAAATCCCCACAATCCCCACCTGTATGCAAATCCTTGGCTGAAGACCGACTCATGACAACCTTTAAAGCCACCTCAAGCCTTTAAGATGAGGTTCCAAGACTTGCCTTTATGTCAGACTATTGCCCCTTAAGCTCCTCCACTAGATACTCTGGAAGAGAACTCCTGACACTAACGTACAAGTGTAGACATTAACTATCTGCAAAAGTCTCCTCATCCATAGAAACCATCTTATAGAAGTCTCTAATTCCTCCCTGGAGGGAAGAGTCTATACAACACAAAGTAAATTCAGTCACTTCAGGTTAAAAAAAATAATAGCAGCAGCTTGAATGATCTTGTTTAGTTTTCTAAATTGACCAAGTGAATAGAACAATTGACACCAAAACTCTTTACTTTGCATTATGTAGATGGTCTAATATTGTAAGGCAAGATTTAGGCTAAGGGAATTTAGCTGACATTATGAGGATGATAGGATAGTATATAACCATAGCGGGAAGTTCTCTGTGGGTTTATGGGGCTAGTGACCAATCCTTTCATCCCTCAGTAATTGTAAACAGGAACAATTTGTTTTGAGTTCCAGTAATTGGAGGTGTGCCTGAGTTGCTGAGGAGTAAGGATGTAAAAAATGTGCAGAGAGTATATGAGATGACACACACTTACAATTTGTACTAGTTTCTGAACATGATTTTGTAAACGTGAAGAGATAATGCAAGACCATCATTCAGCTAATATAAAGAATTCAAACCAAAAATCCATCTGAGGCTCAAACAATCTTTGATTCATTTTAGGCTGATTAAAAACAAACAAACAAACAAACAATTGTCAAAACCATTCCTTTCCTTTGAGTTGTGTAGATAACTAAAAAGAAAAAAAAAAGTATTTGAGATCACATTTAAGCTTGGTATACAGACCACACTTCTACCTTTTGAACTTAGTTCAAAGATGCATTCTGATGTATAAACAGAAGAAGTGCACTGTCACCCAACACCAAAATAAGGTCAAGCATCTGTGTTCCCTTTGCATGGCCATCATGATGCCTTAATAATCAATGGAAGGCAAAAAAAAAAAAAAAACCCTATCATCCTTGTTCATTTCACAGGGCCATGGCAAAGCTGAAATGAGGCTGGCAGGCAAGGAGGAAGTTAGAAAAAAGGTACTTCTAATGTACAAGGTACATTGCATGGCTGGTAACTAGCACTGCTATGTAACAGAAGAGGGGAAAAGTCTCCTAGCTGGTCAAGATGTGGCAGTAGAGAAAAAGTCCAGATGTAGATTCAGAAGATAATTTTTTTTTTTTTTTTGCGTAGTCTCTGCTGACTATGTTTATAGAAGTAAATTTCAAGGTAAGCTTGGCAAGGGACAAGAGAGATGAGTCACATTTCTCCAGTCTCATTCCTGAGATGCTATCTTTTTACCTTTCTGAGTATGCACAAGTCTGGCACTGGATTTCTGCTCCTTTATGGGAAACAGTATGCAAACACTCAAATAAGAGCAGGGCAGTCATTTTTCATATATGCTTTGTTTTCATTTCTATGACTTGGAAAGATCAAGTTTCCAAATGCAGAAATCCATGTAGTTGCTCTGCAACTCGAGTCCTTGCCTGCACTCTGGACTTTATAAAGCACTCTCGACTTTATAAAGCAATTAGTTTCTCTTGGAAGAGAGAGCACAGGCTTTGAATTAAAAACCCTTTTCTCTGGATCTTGTTTCACATCAAACAAAACCAAATTCATTTAGAGAGTAGAAAGTTAGGAATAAGACTGGTCGGTACCTCAGTCTCTTTGTGTTTTAATTATATTTTTTCTATGTTTCTGAAACAGTGTCTCTGTGATCAACTATTATGTCTTAACCAGCTCAGCCGACAGATGTTAACAGCAAGAAACTGTGCCAGTCCCTTTTAGAATGCAATGACTTTTAAGGTTAAAAATCTTGACTTGTGGGGCACCTGGGTGCCTTAGTCAGTTGAGTGTCTGACTCTTGATTTCGGCTCAGGTCATGGTCTCACAGTTAGTGGGTTGGAGCCCCACATCAGGCTCTGCATTGACAGTGTGGAGCCTGCTTGGGATTCTCTGTCTCCCTCTCTCTATGCCCCTCCCCTGCTCTCTCCCAAAAATAAATAAAATAAACATTAAAAAATCTATAAAAATCTTGACTCATAATAGTAGCAGAAAAGACCATTGGACAGTTTCCTTATAGCTTTGTAACGAGGCTGGGATCACCCTTTCTTAACTTTAACATCTTCAATCATTGCCTCATTTTTTGGCTTTCTTTTCATTTCCAAACTTCCCTAAAATAGTTGATATTTGTCATCTCTATTTCCTGCCTATTCATTCTTTATTTTCTATAGGTCCGAATTCAGTCCCATACTCTCCTGAACTCCTTTTCGTAGTCACCAGTGACCTTTTAGGAGACACATCTAAAGACTTTTTTTTTAAATAACTGACTCATTTTTTTTTTTTTGGACTTTCTTATAACATTTGCCTTGTTGATTGTTCTCACTGCCTTGAAATTCTTCTTTTCTTCTCTGAACTTTTGTGAAAGTATATAAAACAGTTTCTCAGAACCAGCACATACTATTTCTCTAGTTTGGTCATGGATTAAATCCAGAAAGTTATTTTTGATTCACCTCCATCTCTTTTCTACTAAGTCTTGTCTATTTTTCCTTTGTCATATTCTATCTCCTTTTTTCCTTCCAAGTCCCACTGTTACCACCCTTGTCCAAGTCCTATGTCATACTTGTTCTCAACTGGTCTCCTTGTGTTCAGTTTCTCCCCCATTCCAACTGTTACTAAGCTAGTACCAGATTTTTTCCCCCAAACAATTTTTTTAAACAAGTCACTCCATCATGCTCTGGCTGGATTTAAGTGGCTGGATTTAAGCCAGTTGGGAATGTATCTGTTCTGAAGATATATTTCCCTTAAAGCTAGACCAACATATCCAGTGAGGAGTAGAGAAAACACATTAGTGGTTGTCTAGGATGTAGATCTTAAAGCAGAGCAATTTACTTGGAAGCTCTGGAGTGCTTGAGATAGAGGTCAATGCAATCAAAGGCAATTTGAAGGGTAGGTTGTTGAAATGGAGCCAATGCAGAAATGTGTTGAAGAATATTAGGGACTCTAGGGTTGCCTGGGTGGCTCAGTTGGTCAAACGTCTGACTCTTGATGTCTGTTCACGTCATGATCCCAGAGTTGTGGGTGGGATTGAGCCCCTCATTGGGCTCTGTGCTGGGTGTGGAATCTGCTTAATCTAAGATTCTTTCTCTCTCCCTCTGCCCCTCTCCCCCACTCGTGTGCTCTCTTTCTAAAAAAAATGGGGGATGAAAGAACAAGACAGTCTGAGGACAGATGAGAGTAGACATTATCAGGTGATCAAAGAAATAGTCAATCAATGGATTAGGGTAAGCAAATTTTGGTTGTTATACTACTAGAGAGATGTGGCGGTACAGGGGGCAGGGAGGGAAGTGACCAAGCTGAGTTCTATGGTTTCTGTTGTGATTTTTGCCTAAGGAGTAAAGTAGTTCTGAATGGGTTTAGGAATTATCTAAAGAGGGAGGGTAAGGATTTCCTAGGCTGATTTGCTGGAGAGTGGTTTTTCCATGATTCCTTTGTATCAACCTCTTATTTTAACCAAATGAATGTAGTAATTTTTCATGAGCTCATTTCCATGTCTCTGCCATATTCCCTATCAAACCATGATCTTTCTTCTCTTCTTTCATGAATTTTACCTTTATTTGAAAATAAACTCATGTTTTATATGCTATCAGTTCTTGGTTCAAAACAATGAAAGTGGATGCTAGCTAACTTAAGCCTTACCTTCCTTTCTGCCACAAAAAATATGAGGAGTTGGAATTTACTAGAAGAATCACAGAATTCACAGGAGGTTAGAAGGGCACAGGAGGTTTTGGGCATCTGGAACCAGGAAAACTCTAGAAGGTCAAGAAGGTGGAGACAGATAGCAAGCATCTCAGGGCAAGAAAAGCCTTTTAAGGCCTTAGTCCCTGCCACTGTAGCTGTCATGACCTTGACCTTTAAGTATTCCTTATCCCTTGCATTCCCCTCAGAATTCCAAGGCCTGGCATAGAGCACCTAGTTGGCCCAGACTAAGTCCTATGTCCATTTGTTTGGTCAGCTTGTAGAAGGGATCTCTGTTTCCATAGTGTGCAGAGAACAGTAACTCCAACCAAGAGTATTCACACTGTGGACTTTTCCAAAAGGGAGAGTGGAATATTGTTAAGAAAAGGACAGTCAGATGCTGGAGAGCCCCAAATAACAAATTCCACTGTCCACCTCCTCCATGAATCATTCCTTTGTACCCCAGCTCAAAGTGACTGCAGCTGCTCCATAAAACTTTCTTTTCCTTCAGCCATTAGTTTGGGGCATAGTTCCCAACAGTTAATACTGTTTTTCTATGTCATTTTTCCTTAAGAAGATGGAAAGTCCTTGAGGGTAGGAGCTTTATCTTTGTGTCCTAGCACTCAAAAAAGGACTTTGCACACATCATGTAATAAAGAATTCTTTTAAAGGATGACATTGACCAACAATTTCATTTCCAGTGAATGGTGTCCTATGAGAATCAGCTTCATGTTTTATTTCATTTGATGTGCGATGAATGAGGAGTGGGTGTGTTAGGTACCATATAGAGCTATATTTTCTCTTGTAATAATAATGACAACAATAATAAGTGGCATTTATCTAGCTTTATCATGTGTCACGCATGGAGTGAAGTGATTTACATGACTTCATTTCATCCTCGTAACAGCCATGTGTGATAGGTCTCATTATTTTGGTCTTTCTACAGATTATGACTTTCCCAAAATTTCACAGCAGATCAGTGTAGAGCTGGAACTCAAAACTGTTTCAGTTTGATTCCACAGCCGTTTTAATATTTTGCATTGCTTAAATAGAAAAAGTGAAGTTTAAACAAACATACAATTTTAATAAAGATTTCATCTCCATCATTAACTACTTCAGTTTCTCAGTCTCACCTGGGAACTTGTTTGAAATGCAAGTTCTCAGGCCATACCACAGACCTGCTGAATGAGAAACTCTGGAGGTGGGGCCCTGAACTCTCTTTTAGCAAAAGTGATTTTACATTGCCTTCTCTTACAAATTTTGTTGGAGTATCAATAAGGATGTCAAAAAATCAATTATGATTCTATACCTCTCAAACTTGCTTTGGATTCATTAAAAATCTGGCCAGATGTTCCAGACTTACTATATACCAATTACATGTGATCCTCTCTTCTGTAAGATATAAAATTGCTGATCATTTCAACCACTATACTCTTCAGGACCAGGTATGTACTCCAAATGAATGAAGGTTTCCTGCCCTGTTCCTCTCACCTACATATCAAGCATATTGAATATTGCAGACGTGGTTTTGAAGATAATGTTGGGATTTGTGAATGTTTTCTCCCACTTTCAACAGGGAAATGAGTCAGAAATGGGGAGATGAATAGTTAATTTCCCCTCTTGTTATTCATCTCTTCTGTTACATTTATATTAAGAATGCACTTTACTTGACTCTTTTAGTCAGTTCATTTATTTTGATCTTTGAGTTTAAAATACAGGCAAAGTGACTAAACCCATTTAAATTACCAAGATTAGGTTTTAGTTACTTCTTTCTCTTGTCTCTAAGGAAAACAACCCTAATGTTTATTACTAAGATATTGCTCCTGTATTTAAAATTTGCTTGCAAAAAAGGTTTCCTTTCTTTATTTCTTCCTTCTTTCACTTTAGCCTCTTCTTCCCTCTTCTCTCCCTTCCCCCCTCCCTCCCTGCTCCTGGCTCCACTTTCATTATTAAGAAAGAAACAAGGATGGATGGAAGGAAGGAAGGAAGGAAGGAAGAAAAAGAAAGAAAGAAAGAAAGAAAGAAAGAAAGAAAGAAAGAAAGAAAGAAAGAGGGAGAGAGAGAAAGGCCAATGAACATTTGCTGAGCACTTACTCTGTCTCAGAAACTGTACTTACGTCTTCAGATTTTTTTCCCCAATCTATTTTCTTGGTAATCTTTCCTACATTCAACCATCTCTTTCTGCTGAGACTTTCACCCTTTCCCTCCTCACAATTTCTTACCTAGTTTTACTGATTCAACTTCATAAACATCCTTTGAATCTGTCCTTACCACTTTATCATCAGTGACTTACCCATCTTTCTTTTTTATTAATTGTTAATGTTTTATTTATTTTTGAGAGAGAGAGAGAGAGAGAGAGACAAAGACAGAGACAGAGAGACAGAGAGAGAGAGAGAGAATACTAGCAGGGGAGGGGCAGAGAGAGAGACACACACACACACACACACACAAAATCTGAAGCAGGCTCCAGGCTCTGAGCTGGCAGCACAGAGCCCTACGTGGGGCTCAAACTTGTGAACCAGAAGATCATGACCTGAGTTGAAGTCAGACACTCAACCAGCTGAGCCACCCAGGCACCCCTGACTTCCCATCGTTCAGGCTAAGTGTCTAAATGACCTCTGACCTGGTTTACTGACCTCATTTTCCTCAGTTCCTAGTACATATATTTTCCATCACTCTTAAAATAATCTTTCCAATATACAAATCTAGTCAATGATTCATTCAACAAACATTCATTGTCTATTATTTTTTAGACACTTTGTGCTGTGAATGCTTGTGTATGAATATGAGAAGGCTTAAGACCTCAAAATGTTACCTATTCAGCAGAGGACACAGGTGTATAACTGGACCATTATTCTAGAATGTGATTTGTAAGAGAGAAAAATATGCATATAGTGTTAAAGAAGCACTAAGGAAAAGTACAAGACTCTGGGGCAGAAGTTGGAGGAGGGACTCAGGCATGACTTGCTGGGCAAAGTATCTCCTGAAATGATTCTTGAAAGATTACTAGAAGATATTAGGGAGAAAGATGAAGGTAGGGTTGGGCATGGGTGCTGGAGGAAAAGGATATTCTGAACCCAGGGGTAATTTTAAGCAAAGGCAACAATAAGAACCACAAAGAAATAGCTTGAATTGAAGAACTAAAGAAATTCTGTTTATTATTGTTTTAAGGTACTAAGTTTGGGGATAATTTATTTTGCAGAAATAGATAACTAATGCAGCAACTGAAGGGCTTTCTATAAAAATAGTACAAAGAGAATCTGAACAGGATTGGTAGCTATAAGTGATGGAGAGGATGATACAGACTTAAGAAACTCATAGGAATTAAAATCTTTAGGATATGAAAATTGTTTGGATGGCAGTGAAGTTGAGTGAGAGTAAAGAAAATCAAGGATGACTCCACAGAGAAGTTCCCAGTTGAACATGGCATAGATATTATTCCTCCTCCTTAAAACCCATTAATGGTTCCTCATTATCCTGGAGGATATCATGAACTATGACTCCTGTAAGCTGGCTCTTTGCTGCCTTACTTACCAACTTTCTTATCAGTGACCCTTCACTCCCTCCCCTCCCCTCCCCCACCCGCCCCATGCACTTGATATAGGAACACTCTCTTGCTTTTTTAGAAAACGTTGTGCTTGTGATGATTCCTCTTCTAGGAATGTCTTTGCTCTTCAACCCAACCTCAATCGCTCTTCACACATACCTCACTTACACAAAACACTCTTTCAAGAATTCCATGTCCCTCCCACCCAGCCACCCACCCCAAGTCAAAGTTAACTATTCTCTCTTCTGTGTTACAGCAGCATTTTCTACTTATCTATGTTGTTACATTACATAATAATTATGTATTTATAGGTCTGCCTTTTCTTCTAGACTATGGACTCCTCAAAAAAGGCCGATTATCTTACTTATTTTGTGTAAATGCCTATGCTGGCACCTGGTATATAGGAAGTGTTTAATCAATGATACTGGATATATGAATGAGAGTGTCTTCTAAAATCAATGAAGTATCATTATATCTTTCCCAAATTTAAAATTTCTTCATTTTGAGATTCATATTAGAGACGCTTACACTTGGAATTTACTCAAAATTAATGTAGCTTCAAAGAATCTGTGACCACTTGTCATTGGTCTCTCCACAGACTAATCATTCAATCAGCTTTTCAACTGGTTTATTATTTGTTTCTTTTGTTTATTTTTTTTTTTTGTTACTCAGGGAAAGGCATTTTGCATTTCTCTCATTTCTTCTATTTCCACTAGTCCAAGGGAGATGAGAAAAACATGGGGCAGCTGTAGACCCAACTTACAACTTGGACCTAAGCCTGAACAAGCCCGGACAGATCAGCCAAACCCTAGACAATGCATTGATGTCTGATCAAGAAAAAATACTGTTTTTTAGAGCCACTGAATTTCAGCATTGTTTGTTAAATGGCACTGTGGAAGCAATAGCTGACCGGTACAATCAGAATTTCATTTTTTCTTTCCCTGCCGTTCTCAATGCTACATTCTATTTCTTTCACTGTTCATCTGCACTATTGCTATAGATCACTGAGAGAAGTCTTCCAGCCTTCAGTTTCTTTTTATCTCATTTTATGTACCATACCAGATTACTCTTCCTGTTCTAAAACATTCGATGATTTCATATTATTCTTTAAATAAAGTCCATCTCCATTTATTGAAATTCTATCTATCCTTTGATGTCCATCTCAAATGTGATCTTCTTTGGAGACCTGTTATCTTCCTCCCAATTGATGAGTTCTCATTTTCCTATGGACTTTAATATCTCCCAATCCCCCTATGCCTTAGCCCCTCGTAACCACCATTCTACTTTCCATTTCTACAAGTTTGGCTTTTTTTATAATCCACGTATAAGCGCTAGGATACAATATTTGTCTTTCTCTGCTTATCTCACTAAGTGTAATGCCTAAGGTCCATCCATATTGTTGAAATAGCAGGATTTCCTTCTTTCTCATGGCTGAACAATATCTCATTGTATATATAAGCCACATCTCCTTTATTCATTCATTCATCAATATCTCCAACTTCTTTATTTTTAAATTTTTAAAAATGTTTATTTGTTTTTGAGAGAGACAGAGAGCAAGCCGGGGGGAGCAGACAGAGAGGGAGACACAGAATCCAAAGTGGGCTCCAGGCCCCGAACTGTCAGCACAGAGCCCAATGTGGGACTCAAACCCACAAACTATGAGATCATGACCTGAGCTGAAGTCAGACACTCAACCGACTGAGCCAGCCAGGTGCCCCCAATATCTCCAACTTCTAAATACTGAAGTTCTATAGACTTAGGTCAATGAAAATATTCTCTTCATTTTTTGTTTATTCTGCTTAGAAATTAGTGGCCTTCTTGAATCTATGGATTGATGCATTTTATTAGTTTTAAAACATTATTTGTTATAACCTCTTCAAATATTGCTTCTGTCCTCTTGTTTTTGGGAATCCTGTTATATATGTCAAACTTCACAGTGTGCTCTAGCCCTCTTAACCATATGCTATGATTTTTCTCTTCTGGATATTTTTTTCTGAGTTTTTCTAGTTTCCCATTTCTCTCTTCAGCCAGATATAATTTGCTTTTAAATCTTTCCATGGTTTCTTAATTATGGTAATTATATTTTTAGCTCTTTGCAAATTTGTTATGATTTCTTTTTATAGTTCTCAGTTGTCTGTTTCCATGAATAAAGTAAGCATGGTTGTCTTAAAATCTTATTTTGAAAATTCCAATATCTGGAGCCCCTCTGGATCTCTTTCTGTTGTCTGTAGTTTCTGCCATGTCTTCTTGTGCGCCTAGTTACCTTTGATTGATTTTCAAATATTACAATGGAAAATTGACTATATAAGTACTTTGAGGTCTACACATATATTATATTCCTGAATAAAGGACTCTGGTGGTTTCTGCCAAGTTTCTGGGGGCATTAAAATCTGTATCACATTAACTTAATGTCAGGTTTAAGATTTTCTGGACTACTCGGATGATTTGAAGCCTGAATGATCTTTGATGCTTTTCTGAGGATATGAGTATTTTTATATTTAGTTAAACATTTAGTTTTTAACAGAAGAGTTGTTCTGAATTATTTTGTCTACTTTTTTGCTATTCTCACTCTCATGCAATCTCATAGAGCCTCATGGCTTTAAACATTTTCTCTTTATATGTTGATGAAGACTGAATTTATTTCTTTAGCCTGGACTTCTCTCTTGAATTCCAATCTTGTACATCCAGTCTTAATTTGGATGTTTAATAACATTTTCAAATTAAGCCTGCCTGAAAATAAACCTTTGCTTTCCCCCAAAGCATGCACTTCTTGAAGTCTTTCCCATTTCTGTCGATGGCAATTCTATCCTGGATACTTAGTATACAAATCTTAACATCTTCCTTCTTTTTTCTTTCTTTCACATTCCAAATCAAATCATTTGGTAAATCCTCTTAGCTTTATATTTAAAATATTTTGAGAGTCCAGTCACTTTCATCACCATTATTTTGGTCCCAGACAGAATCTTTTTTTATCTGGATTAGTGTAATAGCCTCTTACCAGGTCTCCCAGCCACCACCTTGTCCTCATATAATTTAGTCTCCACATAAAGTATAATATAATACCCTTTTGACCTCAGAAGTATACCTCATGATATATTGTCAACCTCTTCTACTACTCAGTGCCTGGTTTTCTCTGCTCCTTCTATCCTAGCTTCTTTGCTGGTTTCCAAATATTCAAGGAATGCCTCAAGCTTTTGGACTTGCTCTTCCCTCTACCTGGAATGTAGTTTCTCCAGACAAACAAATAAAGCTATGGGTCTTTGTTCAAAAGTTTCCTACCAGGGATGCCTTTTCTGACCACCCTCTTCACAATTGCTATCTTCACCCTACTTCAACCCTTCTAGATATCTCAACATTCCTTGTGATTTTTCTTCTGTTTTATTTCTTAAAAAAACATTTATTTGAATTTATTATTTAAACAACATTTATCTCTATCTGCATACATACTATGTATTTTATTTATTTATGTTTATTACTTATGTTTCTGTCTCTCCTCACATTCCACTAGAATGTAGGCTTCACAAGGATAGGGATTTTGATCTGTTTTGCCTACTATTCTACTTGCAAGACCAGGAATATTGCTTGGCACATGATAATGTTAAATGAGTATTTGTTGACTGGATCAATGTTGCTACTCACAGGAAAAAAGAGCAAATTTTGTACAATTTCAGTTATGAGGTCTTATTGAGGCAAAAAAAGCCCCCCCCCCCTTTTTTTTGTAGGACAAGACAGTTTGTTTAAAATATAATCAACAAGAGGGGTGGCTGGGTGGCTCAGTTGGCTGAGCATTCAACTCTTGATTTTGGCTCAGGTCATGATCTCAGGGTTGTGACATCAAGCCCCGCGTCAGGCTCTGCACTGACAATGCAGGGCCTGGTTGGTATTCTCTCTCCCTCTCTCTTTGCCCTTCCCCATCACACATATATTCTCACGTACTGTCTCTCAAAACCAAACAAACATTTACAATATAATCAACAAGAAATATTTAATCTCTCAAATTTTATTCTGTTAAGGCAATTGTAGCTGTCCAATTTATAATGAAATTCCAGTGATTATTTCAGGTTATAAAGAAATTTCTAGGTGACAAAGACATAATGTCACTGAATTGCTATCTTAGTAAAAATTCAATTACTCTCTAGTTCTATATGCCTCCTGCACAATCAATTGTGAATACTTATTTTCATGTTTACACAATGAAAGACATTGGTATAATGTTTCAAATAGATCACTGCCTGGACAGTGCTTTGATGAACTTGTGGGAAATGGATTTGAACAAAATCTAGTGCCAAATTAGATATTTGACCCTGGACACATCAGGACACTGATTTGGAAGTTTTAATATTATTCTACTCAGTGCTCATATCTTAATATGCTTTCAAAACATTAATTATTGCTGACCAAATTCTGAGAATTTATTTTTAATCCTGATTTTACAGATGAGGAAGCAAATAGAGAAGAAGTTAAATGGCTTATTTAAAGCCACATCACAAATTAACAGCAAGTTGGGACTCTATGCCAGGCACTCTTGTCTCATGTTTCTAAGTTTATTAATGTCATGATCTGATGCCAGGATAATCATAGGAACCTGGGCCTGAGGAACATGATTTATTTTCTGGGGGTGCTGTCATGATGACTGAAGAATTTCCCATTAAAGTCTGGGACAAGACTTGGTTCCAGTTGATTAAAAAGTGGAGCTCTAATTTGTATTTCTGTTTTTTTAGGAAGAGGTATCTTCTTGATGACTTTAAACCTTTTAGATAGAGGTACTAATATAATAGGCTCAATGAAAACAATAGAGTTTCACATGGTCTGATGTTAGTACAATGGAGTATTACAGTTTGAAAGTAAAATTAGAGTTAAAGATTCCTTTTCAGAAAGGATAGAATTAAGTTAGATGTGACTTTCCTAGACAACCGCACACTT
The DNA here is from genome assembly GCF_022837055.1 of Prionailurus viverrinus. Classification (NCBI taxonomy): domain Eukaryota; kingdom Metazoa; phylum Chordata; class Mammalia; order Carnivora; family Felidae; genus Prionailurus; species Prionailurus viverrinus. Next base: position 100,596,491 of record NC_062567.1, read on the forward strand.
ATTATACAGATGTGGAGTAACTTGTTATTAATCAACATGTATTACCTTACAATCAAATGTATACCTTACAGGTATAGTAGACTCTTACTCAATCTTGACTTGGGCAAACACATCCTTCCTTAAACTATTGAAGGATAGTTAACATACAATGTTATATTAGTTTCAGAAAGGGCTCCATTATGTTAAAAAGAAGGGCTTAGAAGTATAATTATGCTTGGTTAAAACTGCCAATTTGTTGACCGAATTATTCTTTCATATTTTGAGTTTCCTCATCTGTAAAATGGTGGTAATCATAGAACCTCTCTAAGGTTGTTAGAAGAATTGAAAGAAGCTAAGTTGAATGTTTAGCATGGTGCTTGGCAAGTGGTAAGCGCTACAAAATTGTTAATGCTATTTTTCTCATTTTCCTCCTCCTTCTCATTTTCTGGGGTGTTGTGTTTGTGATTTTTAATGAGCCTAATTTATTTCAATAAAATAAAGATATTAACAAGTGCTCAAGGATTTAGATTTGACCATAGCACACAGCCTATCATAGGAAAATAATATTGAAAATGACACTTTAAACGAAACAAATTTACAATAATTTGGAAACCAATTGGATAGTTTTCTTTCTTTTATTATTATTTTTTTTCTATTCAAATTTTTATTTAAGTTCTAGTTAGTTAACAGTGCAATATTGATTTCAGTCAGTGATTTGTCACTTACATACAATACTCAGTGCTCGTGACAACAAGTGCCCTCATTAGTACCCATCACTCATCTAGCCCATCCACCCACCCACTTCCCCTCAAGCACCTCTCAGTTTGTTCTCTACAGTTTATTTCCCTCTCTCTTTCTTTTTCCCCATTCCCATATGCTCATCTGTTTATTTCTTAAATTCCACATGTGAGTGAAACCGTATGGTATTTGTCTTCCTCTGACTGACTTATTTTGCTTAGCCTAATATACCCTAGCTCCATCCATCTAGTTCCAAATGTCAAGATTTCATTCTTTCTGATGGCTGAGTAATATTCCATTGTGTGTGTGTGTGTGTGTGTGTGTGTGTGTGTGTGTGTGTGTGTATACACACCATATCTCCTTTACCCATTTATCAGTTGGTGGACATTTGGGCTCTTTCCATTACTTGGCTATTTTTGCTAAAGGTGCTATAGACAAGGGTGCAAAAATCTATATTTTTATATCCTTTGGGTAAATACCTAGTAGGAGAATTGCTGGGTCATAGGGTAATTATATATTTAACTTTTTGAGGAACCTCCATATTGCTTTCAAGTAGATGCACCACTTTGCATTCCCACCAACAGTGTAAGACCTTATCCTTCTCTTTATTACCATTATCCATGATGAGGATCATTAAATGAAGATTGAAACATATGTTCTCCAGATGAGTGGAAATGGGGGGACAGTGAGGCACATTTTTTATCTTCTTTATTTCAAAGATTATGACATCTTTTGCTACCAGATACAAGATAAGAATATAAACTACTTTAATAATCAGATGATTCCAACACAGAAAGCCAACTATACTATCATTTCAAGCAATAAAAGCAATTGTCAAGAAAATATAAAGGCATATTTTAGATAAAAAAGTGGCAAGTGTACCATAACGGACTGTAGCTGAATAGTCAACTGATGTGTTCTCAGAGAATCAAAGTTAGAGTAAAGGTAGAAATGTAAAATTGAGTACTGGCACATTGCTAACACCAAAATGTTTTTTGGGTAAATGAGTAAATGAATTGGTGGATGGATGGTTGGTTCCTAGCCTCCAAAAATGTCCAGTGTGGCAGATATATAGATTGTCTTACCCATCATCTTTTCCAACCTCCTTTTCGTGTGTCCTTTAGTACTGCAGAGGCTAGAAAGCTAAAAACCACATCTCCTCGCAAAGGTGTCAGATGTGATTTAGGTCCAGCCAGTCAGATGAAATCACATGAGACCTAAATGTGGACCTAAGTTCTGCCCTGAAGAGAGGAAGAGCAAAAAGTATCCGTTTTGCTAGCGCAAATTGCTGTTGAGGTGGATGACACTGGGGCTGGCCTTGGAAGCGGCAGCTCCTTGATCATGGCAGGCGAGGCAGTGTCTAGGAAGCCCATTCCTGCAGTGGGAACTGGGGACTTATTCTTGGACTCTCTGCCCAGATTTTATTTATTCAGCTCTCTTATTTACTCTGTAAACCTTTTGATACCTCGGAATTATAGCAAATCCCTTTCTGTTTAAAGAGGTTGGTATGGATTCTGTCCTTTGCAACTAAGCTTGGACTAACGCTACAAGTGTTTTCTTCTACTTCCATGTCACAACTTCATCCTTCCTCACTTTTTTATCGCCTCGCCTTGGTCAAGTGCTCCTTCCCTCATTAAATATTCCCTGATAATCCAACCACTGTGGTTCATTTGATTCACTAAAAGGTTTTGTGTTTCTGTTGAAATTTCTGTCATATTCTGTCTCATGAGTTGGTCTTCTTACTCTGTTCAAATGCAAGGTTTTGAGGAAATGTACAATTAAAATATAGTTACAGACCTTTTTGAACTTCCACAGTGCTTATCACAGTGCCACAGGTGTAGCTGGTACTTCATGAACGTTAGAAGAATTTAAATAAACTCACTTTAGGAATGCTCCCTTTCAAAACACTATGTGTAGGGGTGGTGTGTCTATAGTTGAAACTATAATATACATGTTGATGGCCACTCTGTCTTCAACTTAGACCTCTTTCCTGTGCTTCAGATTCATTCTTCTGACCTCTTTCAGGACATTATCATCTAATGTTCCATTCACACTTTATGTTTGTTTCATGTGTTTTGTTTTTGTTTTTAATTTAAATGTATTTATTTAAATTCAAGTTAGTTACCATACCGTGTAGTATTGGTTTCAGGAGTAGAACCCAGTGATTCATGACTTCCATATAACACCCAGTGCTCATCCCAACAGGTGGCCCCCTTAATGCCCATCACCCATTTAGCCCACACCCCCATTACCTCCCCTCCAGCAAACTGCAGTTTGTTCTCTGTATTTAAGAGTCTCTTATGGTTTGCCTGCCTCTCTGTTTTTATCTTATTTTTCCATCCCTTTCCCTACGTTCATTGGTTTTGTTTCTTAAATTCCACATATGGGTGAAATCATATGATATTTGTCCTCTGACTGATTTTATTTAGCATAATATACTCTGGTTCCATCCATGTTGTTGTCAATGGCAAGATTTAATTCTTTTTGATGGCTGAGTAATATTCCATTGCATGTATATACATGCATACCACATGTATGCATGCATACATGCATACCACCATATACATGCATACATACCACATCTTCTTAAACAAATTTTTTATGTTGATTAATTTATTTTTGAGGGAGAGAGAGAGAGTACAAGCAGGGGAGGTGCAAAGAGAGAGGGAGACACAGAATCCAAAGCAGGTTCCAAGCTCTGAGCTGACAGCACAGAGCCTAACATGGGGTTCAAACTCATGAACTGCGAGATCATGACCTGAGCCAAAGTCAGACACTCAACTGACTGAGCCACCCACGCACCCCTGTACCACATCTTCTTTATCCATTCACCAGTAAATGGACATCAGTCAATCTCTTTCCATAATTTGAATATTGTTGATAGTGCCGCTATAAACATTGGGGTACATGTGCTCCTTCATTTCAAGTTTTTACTTAAATTCCAGTTAGTTAACATACAGTGTGATATTAATTTCAGGAGTAGAATTCAGTGATTCATCACTCACATGTAACACCGAGTGCTCATCACAAGTGCCTTCCTTATTGACCTTCACCCATTTAACTCACTTTAAACCAAACACTTCCCAAGCTATGTTCACTATCTATGCCCTCAAATGTGCCTTTCTCTTTCTGTCCCCTACGCTAACGAATGGCAGAGATCTTCATTGTCTTAGCATCATTCAAGTCAAGTCCCTGAACCACAGCTTCAAATATGTATCTTTTGTTTGTTAGGTCCATCCAGTAGCCAAGTTACCTCCATCTAAATTCCATCTAAGTTCACCTGTCTCCTTTCTTCATTTCCTCTGTATCATTTCTCACATGGACCACAGTCTGATCTTCTTCATACTAGCACACACTCGTCTTGGTGTAACAACTTTCACATTTTTTAAAGTTGTCTTTCAGCTTTACCGACAATTTTCTTCATTTCAACTGAAGTTGAAATAAATGCAGTGCAACTGCCTATGATTTTCAGAGGTAAATTGCTGGTGTCTGTGGATAATTTTTAGTGACCGTACTTGGAGTTTACTCTCAAGGTATATTGATTTTCATGTCTGCTTCGTTCACTGTGGTCAGTTTTGTCAGATGTGTTTTCAGCAGTTTTCGCATTATTAATTAAACAAATAACCCCATCAAATGTCATTATTTATTATTAGTTATTATTTTGTTAAGAAGTAGAGCACAAGGTTGAAAAGTGAGGACTCTGGGGTCATCAGACTAACTGGATTAGGATCACCCAGGTTCTGCCACGAATGGCCTGGTGACCTTGGGCAAGTTCCTTTATTTCTCTGTCCTTCAGTTTCTTTATCTGCAAAATGTGGAAAATAATAAGATTTACCTCTGAATATTGTTGTATGGATTGAATACGTCAGTATATGCAGCTGCTTAGAATGGTGCCTACCACTTAGTAAATATATGGTGTCAGCTATTATCTTTACTATTTCTTAAACGTGCATTTGAGCTTTTAAAGTATCTAAATGGTGTGAAATTCCAACTAATTAAGAGAGAAGGACTGGTATCTTTGGAGATATATATGGACTTCAGTGATTTTAATAACTGAGTGATTTTCTTTATACTTGTGAAATAAACATACATAGAATAACTTTTTAAAGTTCACCTAATTTACTACATTTATCCTCAGGAACATAATGTACTTAGATTGAATTGTCCTGATAACTGTTAATAAAAAGTAGCAAGCTCCGCTAGAATCATAAATAACCAGTGGTATTTTGGGGCGCCTGGGTGGCTCAGTGGGTCGAGTGTTCGGCTTCGGCTCAGGTCTGTGCTGACAGCACGGAGCCTGCTTCGAATTCTGTGTCTCCCTCTCTCTCTGCCTCTCCTCCACTCACTCTCTCTCTCTCAAAAATAAATAAACATTACAAAAAAATTAAAATAACCAGTGATATTTATTCTGTGGTCTTTTTATTCTGGTACCTTTTTTAAAAGGCAGGAGTATGTAATTATATTCTGTCACATTTCCTGAGTTCTTAAATCATATAAAGTAGGTTGGTGATTTCAAGGGAAAAAAAGGCGAGATATTTTTATTAGCTATAAGAATAAAAGTAGGCTGTGAAATAGTCTTTCTCTTATTTTTGTCTTTTAGATTAATTTGTGGAACTCAACATCTGTTGTAGTTTATCTCTTTTTCCTCTAATGGAAAGGTGATATTAATGACTCATTTTGTAACCATTAAGATACACTGTCAGAAAGTAACAATGTTCAGGTAGGGAAATGTAGGAAATCAGACACTGATTTATTGGCATTCGGTGTCCAGGGGAGAAGAATACTGCCTCCAGGAACTTGGGTGTGCTGAGCACCTACTGTCCAGCCCTCACACTACTCCTTTCTAGTAGGTGCTCACTACATATGCACTGAGTAAGTGAAGAGGTGTTTTCTAACAACAGGCAGACTTGTTTCATCAGACCTTGCCATGCTCTGAATGAAATCTCCTTAAAGGGTGTCAACCTCCTATTGTTTTGCTTCTCAATCTTGGGTTCTCTGAAACTCAAACAGGGTATCAGCCACCATTCAAGATTTTTCACATCAGTTCAATGGAGACATAGAGTCAAAAATTTCGGGTGGCTTGGGGCGCCTGGTGGCTCATCGGTTGAGCGTCCGACTTCAGCTCAGGTCATGATCTCACAGCTTGTGAGTTCAAGCCCTGTGTTGGGCTCTGTGCTGACAGCTCGGAGCCTGGAGCCTGCTTTGGATTCTGTGCCTCCCTCTCTCTCTGCCCCTAACCCACTTGCATTCTGTCTCTGTCTCTCTCAAAAATAAATAAACATTTAAAAAAATTAAGAAACAAAGAACTTCGGGTGGCTCAAGTTCTACAGAGCTTACAAAGTTAGTGACCGATAAATATGTTTTTCAGTGTAGGTCAGTAATAGAAAGAAGATTTTTCTATTTTAAGGTTAGCAGCACAATTTGTCTTCGGATAAAAATAAGCTATGTTTAAGAAAGTACCCTAGCAGCCACTCTGAGAATGAAATGGGAAACTGTCCCCCACCCTCTATCACCCTCGTCTCCCTCATTTTCAAGTGGGCTTGGCCAAGATAAGATAGACAGATCAGGAGGGGGCTGTGTTGCTTGCTTAGTATACTGAACTGAACTTTTGAGTTTTTGAAAGAAGACTGAAAGAGACTCTTGAGAGGGAGGAAATTAAGAGAAACATTTAGATCAGCACTGTCCATGAAAAGCATGATGTGAGTCATCCATACACTTTTTTTTAAAGTTTATTTATTTTTGAGAGAGGGAGAGAGAGACAGAATGCAAGCGGGGGAAGGGCAGAGAGAGAGGGAGACGCAGAATCTGAAGCAGGCTCTGGGCTCTGAGCTGTCAGCACAGAGCCTGATGCGGGACTGCAGGACTCAAACCTACAGGTGGTGAGATCATGACCTGAGCCAAAGTTGGAGGCTTAACTGACTGAGCCACCCAGGCACCCCCAGCCATATACTTTAAAATTTTCTAACAGCTAGGTTAAAAAGTAAAGTGAAACAGGTGAAGTTAATTTTAGTGATATATTTTACCTTGACAGCATGTCCCAATTTGGACTAGCCAAATTTCAAGAGCTCAGTGGGCACATGTGGCTAGTAGGTTACTCTATTGGACAGCACAGAAATAGTGAGAGGACCCCCAACATCATAGCCAGAGTCTGGAGTCCTGTGAGAAGACAGGCAGTTAGAGTTCCAAGTGGTGGGAATGGATGAGGACTCTGAACTTAACATTTTTCATTTGTTTTCTGCGTTGTTCTGAGATGTCAGACACCCCCGCCTCGCCATTATCCCTATGTGTTTGGTAAGATTCTAGAATGTAAGATATTTTCAGTGAAACTTCTCCATATCTATATTGGTAGGAAGCACTATTCCTAGGCATTCACCCAAGCCAGGAATGTAATGTCTCTCTTTTTCTGGGAGCCCGTAGAGCCAAATCCCATTCATTCTACAGACTCAGTATCACTCGTATCTCTTTCCTCCGGTCTATCCCCACTTTGCTTTGTTTTTATTGGACACTCAAAAGAAAAGGGGTTGTATTCCATATTTGGACCACACAGAGAACACAAAACAGACATCGGAAGCCAGATGTGAGTGAAATGGCAATTCAGCAGAAAGGACAAATCAGAGAGGGCATGGAGATCTGGCAGGGTGGCAGGCAGGAAGTTTCCCACTCTGCATTGGAAGGGAACTTGACTCATTTTTATTCAAATATGAAAATGAAATCTGGTGAACTTGGGGCCACTCAAGCAACTAATGATTTCTATGGGAAGGCATGGGTATGAGATCTAGGGAAGACCACTTGGAGTGAACTAACATAGTAGTGTTCCATCTCGAAAGAATAATTTGGTGGCAAAGGCTGACCTGACCTAATTGGGTACAAACCTGGCATGAATTGACAAAAGGCTATTTATAGTCTTTGTTTTCACATTTAGGGTGAGTATTCATACATTTTTTAGCAGATATATCAATGTATCTGATGATGGTACTCCACATAGGGTGTTAACTAACATAAGGTATATGTACTCTTAGTAACTTTGTGAAGTCCCAAAAATTTAGAATTCCAAATTCCTCCTGGCCTCTTGGGTTTCCAATAAGGAGCTGTGGATTTGAACTTGGATTGGAGGTGGCATGGGGATGGGGAAAAGATGACTGGGAAAAGCTTTTCTAGAACACTCAAATCACAGCCTAGAGGTCACTCCTTGAGTCGCCTCTCTTTACAGTGATCTCTGCTGATAGACCCACCCCCTTTCTATCATTAATTGAACAAATGTTCTTTCTCTCCTTCCCTTACCAGCTTTTATTTCTTCCATTCTTTATTTTTTGTCTCCCACCGTCTGGAGTCCTGTAGGGTCACGTATAATTCCTAATGTAAAATTCTAGCAATGTTGGGTAGTAGGGAGAAACTCTCGAATCTAATTAAGGGATGCTGTTGATCAGAAGTTCACCTCAGAGGGTTTTTTTTTTTTTTGAACAGAAGAGATTTGATTCAGATTCAGGTCGATCATGTCTGATTAAGTGTGTTGCTTGCTCTTAAAGGAATGAAGAAGGCAGAACAAGGGTGGTAAATATGGTGCTCAGAATTTCGCATCTGTCACCATTTTATTTATAGCATAGTGATTCTGATCTTATCGGAAGAGTAAGCTGCTTATGTGGTATGCTCTTCAGGTGCACTATCTACGTCCTACATCTAGAGATTCTTTCATGCTAAAAGAGTTAATGGTGCTATAAATAGGGGCCCAATTTACCCTCAGAGAATAATTTACTTGGCTGGAGAGAGGTGTATATTTCTTCTGTGTGTTCAGAGGCATCCCAAATGCTCTGACACTTTGTAACTCTCTTACTATAATGTCTGATGAAAACAACAACAAGAAGAATGAATGTCAGTAACTATAGAAGGGAGCTTGCTCTCCCTCAAATAGACAGTCCTACATGACCAGAGTTCATTGTTTCTCATAAATCTCTCCAGAATATTTTTTTTTCTGTTTATCTTACGGAGCCAAACTTCTTTCAAGAGTTATCCCTCCTCTATGTGATACTCATTTTGAAAATGCCTCTCTTTCTATGCAGCTTTGACAGAATAATGTGTTCCCTGCTGAACAGAATGTAGAGTAATTTCTTATCCAATAAAAATGAAAGAAGAAAGCTGTTCAAAAGCAACTTTCAAATTGCCCTGCAAAGAAAACTCCAGAGAGATACCCCAGCAAGTTGGGAGATCAAAGGGTAACACTCAGGGTTCATCCATTTGCATTTATCATTCATTTGAGCAGCTAGTGATGGGCCAGTCACTGGATTTTTGCTGTTTCTAAGGCAACAAACAAATACAACAATTAGTGGAGAAAAGGCCTGCAGCTTCGTGGTAGATGGAAGAAAACTTACAGTAGGTGTTAAGTTCACAGACATCCATTGGCATTGGTTTTCACTCAGGGGCCAAGAAGAGCAGTTGTCGCTCACCTTGGTTGAATCATGGATCATCACTGAAGAGTAAGGACCCTTTCCTCAGAGAAAAGAATGCACACACAACAATTTTATATAACATAGGGAAGTGTATGGATTCTCTGAAGCCCGTATCTGTAACATGGGATGAGTCTAAAAAAAGAGACATAGACATAGATGCCCCTTATTTTTTTTAACTCTTAAAATCTGTTTCTAATAATTATGCTTTGTTTTATATTTGCATCTTGAAGAAATTACAAAGACAAAGAAGACAAAAAGTGTTCAGTTATTTAATTATAGAATTCTGTGTAGCTGAAATAAAAGATAATAGGATTCACAATAAGATTAATTTCAAGATCTTGGCAAGACAGAGTAGGCCAAAACAAACCATCTTGTGATTTCTCTCAGGTCTAAAATATAAGTTTGTCTGAAGACATTAAAAGAAAAATTCTATCTAAAAACATCTGTGAGAATAGGGCCATTTTATTTGTACTTAAATTAGTATTGTTGTTTCAGAGCATGGACTTGGATCTTTAAACATTTTCTGTCTCCTTTAGATGGACATCTTGTGGATGGTAAATTCTCCAGAATGGAGGGAAGGATGGGCATGAGATGTGGGGGAGCAGTTAACTAATCACTTATATCACTGTGAATGGCTCTCCAACTTTATGACATTTAAAAATTAATATTAACTTAAAGAGCATCATGAATTATGTGCCTTATAGAATCCAAACATATGTGAATATGTGAATATTAACTTGCTATTACCTTGAAAATCACTTATCACAGATATTATCATATTTAAGTTTTCTTTACAACCATGTATGGTAATTGTCATTACCATTCTTATTTTCTTGGTTGAGGAAATCAAGGTCAGGGAGGTCAAATAACTTGCCTTTCCAATCCCAATTGTGATGGATCTGGGACTTCAATCCAAGTTTCTGAGTTCCCTTCTTTTTGCTCAATCAAGAACAGTACATTCCATTCAGAATCACCTGGCCTTGCAGCATCTTGGTCTGGCTATCACTATCAGTGAGAATTTGTGAAATCAGACTAATTTCTTCTAGGACCAGAAAGGACCAGGGTTATGCAAGCACTAAGCTCCTTGTCAGAGAGAAGCAACGAGAGGTAGGGTGTAGTGAAGAGCAGTGGGCTCTTGGGAGTCAGGGAGTTTGGTAGCAAAGAATGAAGAAAATAGGCTTCCTTACTGCTCAGCTCTGTCAGAGCAATCTGACAGAGTGAAGTTTGATGATGATGTGAAAGAGGCCTTTAGGAATGAGAAGGAAAAAAAAAAGCAGGGAGCCAGTCAACTTTGTGCTTCATTCTTTGTTAAGGAAGATGCTAAGGAGATTTTCCCTCCCAAATTCCAACTTGAAGCTGAAAGGTCAGAGGTACCAGAACAAATAGTGACAAAGGCACAGTATGTTCTAAACCTAATGACAAAGTAGATGCAAATAAATAGCTGGAACTGGAGGGCACTCATCCAAGAGGAGAGCAGAGTTCTTCTTAAGGAACTCAAGAGTAAAATAGTCTGTGGGTCTAGGGCAATTTATAATCACACGTGACCCTTGAGTGTTTCTAGGACTTGAGGACAGGTAACAAATCCAATCCCCTATTACAAAAATCCAGTGTTTGTCATTAACTTGTTTTTCCTTCTATTAAAAAAATTAGTTCATAAATGTTCCCTGAGTATCTAGTGTAAGGCATTATGAAATAATTATGTGTTTTACTTTTCATATTTCTTTTACTAGATTTCCAGAAAACTCAAGGAGTTTTCAGAATCTGCACAAAAGTCCTTATAGACTTCGCAGCCTGTCTGTTCAGGAGTTTTGCTATAAGTTCACATCACTACTTTAGGGAAATAAAATCACAGACCAATACTCCAAACCTATAACACAGTTGATAAGCAATACTCCTTAGGAAAATTAGTCTCTATGTAAGGCAAAAAAGCAGACACATGCACTAGGTTCCTAGAATTATTAAGCTTACAACAAAAGAGCTCTCGCTAGGCTCAGATGATACTGTCAGAAAGCAGGCAAAGTAGTTTCTCATGTTTATTGTCCAAATTAGTCTAGTTTTTTTCCTTCAGGTAATTTAAGAGATGATGTTTTATTGTCTTCTTCTAAGTAAGAGTCATGGTTTTTGAATGAGGGTTATAGGAAAGTGTATGTTTATTTCTTTTCTGTCCTGCTAAACTGGAAATTGTTACCTAGAATTTCTATAGAAGGATAGAATGGCCTTGAATTGAAACTTCCAAGTGCACAGACTTAAGTTTTTTTTATTTCAGACTTTTCAGTCAACCTGAAAAACTACCAGAATCAGGCAAGAATTTTGATATACGTCTTAACGATAGAGACATTACTAAAAGAAAAGCAGTATGTAGGTGAAAAGACATTTTTGCTGATCATTGTAATAATGCAACAATTAAGGCAACAGAACTATAGAAATTCCAAATAATGCTCACTCACAAAGGAAAGCTAGATTTCTGCTCCCTCCTCTACCTTTCCATGGTACTTAAATGTGGAGGCTGGGGGGGGGGGGGGAGGAGACAGTGGCTCTATAGAGTCATACTTGGGTATTCTTAATACTATTGAATTAGGGGCTCCTAACCATTGCTGGTACCAACATAGCAACAGCCATAAAAGACTTTCAACATATCTACGTATCTTTTAACTTTAGGACCACATGGTATGACTGCTCATTCTAGAAAACTCCATGTAACCGTAGGCCATGTATTAATGTTCCATTCTATTTTATTTTTTAAAAAATTTAAAAAATGTTTTATTTATTTTTGAGGCAGAGAGAAACAGAGCATGAGCAGGGGAGGGGCAGAGAGAGAGGGAGACACAGAATCCAAAGCAGGCTGCAGACACGGGGCTCGAAGTCACAAACCGTGAGATCATGACCTGAGCTGAAGTCAGACGCTTAACTAACTGAGCCACCCGGGCGCCCCCTAGTTTCCCTTTTTTATTGTAAGTATTATCTAGCTCAAGAAGTGAGTTTTCCTATTTTTTTCTTTCAGTTCTTTTTCTCATTGGCTTTCTTTCTTTCTCCTTTTTTATTGTAAAGAGAAGGAAATCAGACCTCATGGGATTAGAGGAGGGCTTGCTTGACCTTCCCAAATCTTATTCATTCTGTGACTTGCATTTTATAGACAGTAAATAAATCAGGTTCTTCTTACATCTATCCATAAACTATTGCTGAGTGAGAAATTAATATGCTCTTCAGCAGTTGCCACTATTTATCTGGTATTTTTTCTCATGTGAAATAAAGAGTCGACATGTCTACATGTAATATGAAGATGACTATATGAATTTGCTATTAATTAGAACTGTTGTCAAAATTATGAAGGGTCAACAGTTGTTTTTTTCTGTTTTATTCTGAAATATTGGTTGAGCTGAATAATGTTGAGTTAGTGTACCAACTTCAGGCTTTCAGTCATATTTGTATCTCTGGACTCTACCTAGGAAGTGCTCAATAAAGAAATCTCTTGAGTATCTACTCTGTTCCAGGACACCTTGGTATTTAGGAGGGCTCTGGATCTAGAATTGGGTTGGCATTGTGGTTCCACTGCCAACTAGCTCTGCAAGTTCCCAACCTCTTTGTATCTCAGTTTCTTTATTTGTAAAAGATAATAATAGTGCCTTCCTTGTAGGGTGTAAGAGTTAAGGAACATATCGTATCAGGCTACTTTGGGATTGTTTGCATTCAGATACATTCCTTGACCATTCTACTTTGTATCACTGAGGGGCTGACTCCTCAGGCTGCATTCCCCAGGCTCCTTGTCAACAGACTTGTGGCTGGTGGAAGATCGGAGTTGTGGAAAGAAAGGAGAAGCCAGCGCATATATCCCCTTTCCTCTCTGCTTGGAGATATTGTCAAGCAGTAGCTGTATTTCCTCCATGACACTAGCCCCTGCTGGACAGACTCACCTTGCTTCCTGCTTCCTTCAGATGTCCCCAGCCTCTGGGCTCCTACAACATCACCTCCTTCTTTTGTCTCTTCATCCTAAGGGTGACAGTGACCTCCTGCTATTGCTGCGGTCTGGTTTTCCTCACTCTTCCCTGTTGGGCTATCAGTTCCTCCAGCCATTTGTATGATCGAATTCCCTGAATCAGTTTCTCTGTTGTAAAATTTTGGTTTCTGTTTTCCTGGTAGGTTCCTTTTTGGTGCATATGTATAAAATATTTAATATACTACCTGCCAGTGATAAATTCTCCTTGTATATAGGCATGAACAAATATGAACCAAGTAGAAATTAGTAAAGCTGCAAGCATTTTAAGTATGAGGAAAAAACCCACAATTCTAAAATCTATAAAGCTCTAAAAACTTGAGTTCTTAAATTTTTTTTTAACGTTTATTTATTTTTGAGACAGAGAGAGACAGAGCATGAACGGGGGAGGGTCAGAGAGAGGGAGACACAGAATCTGAAACAGGCTCCAGGCTCTGAGCTGTCAGCACAGAGCCTGACGCGGGGCTGGAACTCACAGACCGCGAGATCATGACCTGAGCCGAAGTCGGACGCTTAACGACTGAGCCACCCAGGCGCCCCAAAACTTGAGTTCTTAAAAAATAAGTTTGTGGCAAACTCATTTAATTGCAAGTTCTGACTTGAATTGACACGACACTACCAATAGTATTTATTTATCCCATTCGGTGTGATTTTATGTTTTATTGCATAAAAATTGATGTGTTTGATCTCAAGAGACTGATCAGGCTTTAGTGGGGATGTTACATAATAAATGGAAGGTGTACTTATTCTCTGTATAAACTCCAAAAGATTCTGAATTCAGAAATCCATTGGACCCAAGTGTATGGAACACAGGAGTGTGTAACTGTATACATTGTAAGAAAAAGAAAAAGTTATCTTTGAAATGGACCTTGTAGAATTGGTAGAGATAAAGGTATATTGAATAAAAAGAAAGTTTTGGGGAAAAGTGTGGAAAAAGGGAAAAATGAGGTGAATGTAGGAAATGTAAGTAGGAGTAGGAGGAAGTAGAGAGAGAATAAGTTGGATACAAATCGTAAAAAAACCTTAAGGGGCGCCTGGGTGGCTCGGTCGGTTAAGCGTCCGACTTCGGCTCAGGTCACATCTCGCGGTCCGTGAGTTCGAGCCCCGCGTCGGGCTCTGTGCTGACAGCTCAGAGCCTGGAGCCTGTTTCAGATTCTGTGTCTCCCTCTCTCTGACCCTCCCCCGTTCATGCTCTGTCTCTCTCTGTCTCAAAAATAAACGTTAAAAAAAAAACCTTAAAATGTTGGATTTTTTTTTGAGATATGGAGAACCCTTGAATTTTGTGCAGAGGAGAAACTTAAATGACTGAGTTTAAAAGAACACTAAACTAGATAGGCTGGCATAAAGAAAAAGCTTTTAGAGGTGGAGATACATTCAATAGGCTGCTTTGCTAGGATGAACAGATGTGATCGAAGTGAGGCGCAGTGGTTCCCCCTTATCTGCAGTGTAAGTTACCCACAGTCAACAGCAGTCTGGAAGCGGGTAATCCTCCTGAAGAATCATCAGAAGGTCAACAGTAGCCCAACACTACATCACAATGCTGGCACCACTCACCTCCCTTTGTCTCATGTGTAGGCATTTTATCATCTCACATCATCACAAGAGGGGTGAGTACATTACAGTAAAATATTTTGAGAGAGAGACAACATTCACATAACTTTTATTACACTATATTGTTATAATTATTTTATTATAGTTGCTGTCAGTCTCTTACTGTGCCTAATTTATAAATTAAACTTTATTATAGGTATGTATGTATAGGAAAAAACATAGTATATATAGGATAAGGTACTACCCACGGGTTCAAGCGTCCACTGCGGGTCTTGGAATATATCCCCTAAGGAAAAGGAGGGGACTATTATAAGTGGTATGCAAAGCAAGGTACAAATATAGAATCTGTAGGAGTTGGCCGAATATAGGAGAAGAGAAAGTGTGATGGTTAATTTTATGTGCCAATTTAACTGGGCTAAGGGATGCCCATATAGCTGGTAAAACATTATCTCTGGGTGTGTCTGTTTCTGGAAGAGATTAGCCTTTGAATCAGTAGATGGAGTATGGAAGATCTCCCTCACCACTGTCGGGGAGCACATCCAATCCACTAAGGGCTTGAATAGAACAAAAAGGTGGAGGAAACACAAATTTCATCTCTGCTTACGCTAGAAGACCCATCTTCTGCTCTCGCACATTGGCGCTCCTGGTCTTCAGGCTTTCAGACTTGGGCAAGTACTTCTCTGTTCCCTTGATTCTCAGAACTTAGGACTGACACTACAGCATTGGCTTTCCTGGGTCACCGCTGGAAATGCAGTCTCCCTTGCAGATGGGAGACTGTGGGACTTCTCAGTCTCTGTAACTGTGTGAACTAATCCCTCATAATGTATCTTTCTATGTATCAATATATATCTTATTGGTTTGGTTTTCCCCGGATGAACCCTGACTAATACAGAAGCAAAGAAGAAACAATTCATTTTCCCAGCACACATGCCACAGTTCCAGAATTACAAATTCAATGACTACACACTTACGAAAAAAAAATTCCCAAGCGATTTTTAGGGTGTTGACTTACTGTGAATTTAGAATCACTCTAGGGTGATTATGATGGTGTTATGGGTGATATGCAAACTTTTATTTTGTGAAAAGAGTTTATTAAATAGACATTTATCCCCTTCCTTTGCGAAATGTCAATCACCAAACCACAGTCATATTTTTCTCACTGTTCAAGTACCAGTGAAACTGCAGTCTCATAGAAACAGACGCACTTCTCTAATTATAAAGTGTCCTGCTTAAAGGCAAATACAGTTTTCAAATTTACCACTAGTTCCTTTTTATTAAGGGGGTCTCCTTATGACCAGAGCAGGATTAGTTGTGGTAAGTGTAAAGATACCTGGATTAGTTTGCCAGAGCTGCCATAACCAAATGCCACAAACTCAGGGGCATTAACAACAGAAATTTGAACAACAGTTCTGGGGTCTAGAAGTCCCAAATCAAGGTGTCAGCAGGGCTGGTTCCTTGTGCGGTCTGTGAGGGAAGGATTTGTCCCAGGCTTCTCTCCTTGGCTTTGTGGCTGTCTGTCTGTCTGTGTCTCTTCACATTGTCTTCTCTCCATGCACGTCTGCCTCTGTGTCCAGATTTTCCCTTTTATAAGGATATCTGTCATATTGGATTAGAGTCTACCCTTGTGATCTCATTTTAACCTTTTTACCTCTTAAAGATTCTATCTTCAAATAAGGTCAAATTCTGTGGTCTGGGACTTAGAACTCCAACATGGCTTTTTTGGGAGGGGGGATGTAACTCAACATCACACCATAGGTGTGGCCTTATGACATGCATCCCTAGGCCCCATTACAACATAAGGAAAGGTTGTGGAGTATTTTGAGAACTTGACTGAGATTTAGCTGCTGAGCAGATGAAGCTGATAGGCTGGCATAGATAACTCTTTCAAAGAGGAAACTTGATAATCAATTGTAGGGTGATTATTTGTTTACCAAATCCTCTTTACTTCTAAAATAAAGGGGTTCTCTCCAATAAATTAGAGCCTGAATACATCATCAACGTCTACCTATGAGTAAAAGCAATAAAATCATTATGAAAAAAAATTTTTAAGCTGTACTTTTATTTTATTTAAATATTTGTCCCAATTAACTTTTATTTACTTGACTATACATTTCTGACAATAGGACTTTGTTTTATGTTCAACATACAGTAAGTTTGTCAAGTGAATGAATAAACTAATGAACAAATAACTTTCTGTTATATGCTATTGCATTATTATCTAGGGAGTAGAAAAAGAAGAGGAAACAAATAATGGAATGATAGAACCCCCTATAAAAATTGAAATACAATCATGGAACATTGCAACTTAGAGACTTTGGAGACCCCTGTACGAGATCAGTTTCTCTTTTACAGTAGAGAATGAGGTTCAAAGAGATCAATGTTTCTGACATCATAGGATGAAGTTCGTATCCAGCCTAAGAATAATGTGGTATAGTAGGAAAGTAGGCATTTTGAAGTCAGAATTGTTGTTGTTTTTTAACAGTAATCATGTATTCTGAAGATCTGCAAGTCAGCTGAGGATTAGCTGCTCTCAGCTGATTTGGCGGATGTCTCTGTTGAGATTATTTGGTCTTTGTCATGGGTCTTGGAGTCAGCTGATCTAAACTGGGCTGGGCTTTGATTTGAATTTGCTCTCTGTGTCTCTCATTCTTCTTCTGGCACCACTGGGCCAACTTGGGTATGATCTCATGGCAAAGACAGAGGAGCAAGTGGGCAAGCCCAATTGTGCAATTGGGCAATTCCCCCTCTTTAATTAAAGAAAGGATCTGTGAAGTTGTATGGCAAAGACCATGGATGTGGAGGGCAGGGCTATGAAGAACCAGGGTTGTTAATCTACCATAAATAATGAATACTGGGGGGTAGGAGACAGAGGATGGGAGTTTGTGACTTTTTTTCATGGCAAGAATATGGTACATTAAATCTTGGCTTTACAGCATAGCTTCCAGAAAATTGGCTGTCCTCATTTTCTTCATCTATGAACAGGGATGAATGGTATCTGTATTGCTGGATAATTGTGAAGAATAAAGAGATGTAATTTTTAAAACATTTGTCATTTAGTATATTTTTGAATTTATGTTACATCTCTTTCCTCTTCCCCTTCAGAGTACGATTTCAGGGTGTAGATACCTAAAACCAAAAAGATTATTATAAAGCAAATAAATACATACACAGTACAAAACACAATAAAAGCAAATAAATACAAAATGACAGTGTGCGCTAATATAGAGAAGGAACATAATGTAGGAACAATTTCTTGTCCTGAAGAGGATTTTCAATGAAGATGAATGGACAGAAATAGAGAGGGTATTCCAAGGGTAGAGGGGGAATTTAAAAAATGTGGAGATGATGTCAAAATGAATAGATTTAGGTCACCTCACAATAGAGCCTTCCCCCCTTATGGGAGACTAGAGAAAGAGGCCTGTCCTAGCCGAGTCCTTAAAAATGCGAAAAAATATCTCTTTTCTTCTAGGATTTTTTAGATATCTGTAAAAGGGGAGAGAGGACCCAAGGAGGCTGAGCTTAGACATGCTTTGCTTCTCTCTTGTCTTCTGATCATTTCTCACTGTTTATTCTAACCCTTGCTAAAAATGGATATGCCATTATATTTTTATTCATTAAATATTTATTGAAGGCTGAGTATGTGCAAAACATTATATCTGATGCTGAGGAGAGGTGAGGAGGTAGTGGTAGTGGGTTGTGCGTGCTGAGATGTATGACAAAGATTTCTGCTATCAGTGGCTCAATATTCTCCATTTCCCCCTACACCCACTAATCTCCACACTTTCCCCCTGTGCTGTGTCTCATATTGGTCTCTATGAACAATGTCGACTGAGCTCTATTGCCTTCTGGCTTTCATTAGAGGTCCGTCAATGGGACACACCAGCAGGTTGTTAGAGACTGGGAAGTGAGGGTTAGGTTTGCCCTGTAGCCTTGACAACTGGCAATGGCCACATTTCTAAAAGTCACAGCTCCTGCGGCAGCCCTTTCCTAGAGCTACAGCTATAGCTTCTCCTGAGTTCTGGTAACTGCTGTCTCTCTTGACCTAGGGCTGATGATAGCTTCCCGGTGTTGCTAGTCCTGGGGTGCTTCATCAATACTTGTTGGTTTCCCTTAATCCCCCCATGTCTTAGTAGATAGCCCCTTCACTAAATCTTCTTCAGTGATCCCTTCTGATTATGCCATCTGTGTTCTCTCAGGACCCTGATACAACTTCTGACTGTAAAGTCAATATATAAATTGAGGAACAGGTGGTACTAATACGCTTTCTTCTCACATGGAAGCTTTGCTGGATTAGTGAGTGATATCCTATTTTTTAATGTATATTTTAATACATTTACCTTTTTGTTTGGAAAATGATTTTATCTGGGTTATAGTTGCTTCTTTTCTTCCCCCTTCTTTCCTTCTTTCTTTCCTCCCTCTCTCTCTCCCTTCCTTCCCTCTCTCCCTTTCTCCTTGTCTTCCTTCCTTCCTCCCCCTCTCCCTCCTCCCCTTTCTTTCTTTCTTTCTTTCTTTCTTTCTTTCTTTCTTTCTTTCTTCTTTCTCTTTATGGTTACTTGCTATGTGCAGTCAGACAAGAAAGATATTTGAAATCTAAGCAATGTTTGGGCAAAACTATACAATTAGTGTTTTGAGGAAGGAGATTAGCACTAAATCCAGATAATTTTGTGCCCATTTTATATGAGAAAAATTTTAAATCCTGGTGTTTCTATTTACGTGTTATACTTTTTCATGACTTATACTTCTCAATACTGCATTCTCAATAACTTCCCTCCCCCCTTAAATCCCTACTGTACATTCCTCTTTAAATCTTATTCCATGGTGTATTTGAAATACACAATAGTTCATAAACTTGAATGTATAATGGCTTAATTTAATTTTTTCCTCCATAGCCAAACTCAACTTACCTTATGAATCCTATTTACAATTTTGGCAGTAACTCCTTCTTGTTAATTCAAGGTTAACTCATTTTTTTTTTGCCATTCCTGGATGAACAAGAGCTTCACCCAGGGTCTGGATTCTGCCTACTTTGTTTTCTGTCTAATTCTCTGATGATCTGTTGCTGTTCACATGAAGCCATGCGAAACCACCGGTAGTTCCCCAAACAATATGCGTGATGCTTTTCCTGCTGCTGTTTTCAGACGTGTAGTTCTTTTAGCTGGGTAAACCACATTCCCCCTACTCTCTCTTCACCTTATTCACTTCCTATGAATACATACATGTCTACTCTCTTTATTTGACTTCTCTTTCAAAGCATTCGATAAGTACCTAGCTTACAAGTCTGATGATAGTAAGATCATTCCCATTCCAAAGATAAGGAAACTTATGTTCAGAGATATGCATCAAAAACTAATAAATATATCACTTGTGGGGTTGGAATTGAAATTTCTATTTCTGATTCCAAGTTTATGTCTTACTCTCTACTTAACATAACGTAGCTATTTATTCATACAGGAGATATTTGTGGAATTCCTAATATGTACTAATCACTGGGATACAGGAATAGTTTAGAGGATCTCACAGTTCACTGGGAAAGGGTTGTAAGCAGAGAGGTAGGTATAACACCATTTACAGAAGAGTTAAATGGCAGTGGAGTTAGAGGCAGAGAAAAGTGACACCCTCTTGTGAAAGCAAGAGAATTTTTCCTTAGAGAGATTACATTCAAGTTAGGTTTTGAATATAAGTAAGGTTTCCCTAAGCAGAATGAGATTCAGGAGGGATAACTGATCCTGTCTTTATTTAAAATTTTGATTTTTGTTTATTATGAGTTTTTTGCATTGATTTAGATTTTTTTGAAGTGTTACAGATACTTTTTTTTTTTTAACGTTTATTTATTTTTGAGACAGAGAGAGACACAGCATGAACGGGGGAGGGGCAGAGAGAGAGGGAGACACAGAATCGGAAGCAGGCTCCAGGCTCCGAGCCATCAGCCCAGAGCCCGACGCAGGGCTCAAACTCATGGACCGCGAGATGTGACCTGAGCCGAAGTCGGACGCCTAACCGACTGAGCCACCCAGGTGCCCCATGTTACAGATACTTTTTAAAAAGCATTTGTCTTGATTCCTGAGTTTTTTAGTGTCCCCTTTAAACTTGATGTTTGAAGCAAGTGCCTTGCTCTTCTCATTCTAGTCCTTTTCCTGTGAGTCATGGAATTGGAAAAAGTATAACTTTTCCAATGAAAGGTGACAATTTAGCCTTGGTAGAGTGAGGGGTGTGAGTTTGTGGCAGCGGTGGGAGCAGTGATTGTCCAAAGATAGGGGTACTGCTGGATTTGAAGTGGCTGAACAACAGCCTAGAAACTTTGGTTTCGAGTTTTCAGAAGAGTCATTGGAAATCTTAAAAAATCCAGAATGGTAAAATCAAAGTTGATTTTAGAGAGATCTCTTTATAGAGGACTGACGGATTTAAACATGGCAATAAACTAAGAGTTGGTTTCATCAAACAAGAAAGATTGGAAATCTAAATAAAATCAATACAGCTAAATATTGTACTGGGATAATTTGATCTTATGTTTAATTTGTAAATAAAAGTTTCTCTTTCTAATTATACACTGAAGTTTTTCTTCAAGGAAGGATTACTTGGACAAGGTGTTTTAAAAGATCTCATCGTCTACTTTTTCATCTTTAACTCGTCTCTAGTTAAGCTGTACGGTGATAGTGAAGTGCAACTTTACCTCCACCATGTAGCGCCTTATCTGACCAACATTGATTTTGCTGTTCCCAAAAAATCAATAGCAAGAAACCTCAGACTTGATTTTGTTTAGCATGTCACCACCTAGTGAAACGACAACAGCAAAAAAAAAGCAAAATAAGTACAAGAAGCCTGAGCAATTGAAAGTATCTCCCAGTCGCTCGAGAATTGCCTCTCATAATACTTTACTGTTTTCAACCCTAATAAGGAGAAAGCTCTTTCACTACATAAATGTTCAACTCATTCTACTGTAGTTTTTTTCATTAGATGACTTAGCAATAGCCTTTGACTCTGAGAGTTTTTGTTTTTTGTTTTTTTACATTATAGCCTATAAGGTGGAAACATTGATTTACCTAATGAAGTAAACATCCTTGGAAGATAATTTGTCCAAATATAGGGCAACCAGGGTCATGCCATGTGTCATTAATTAAATCGTGCTTTTTTTTGGGAGGGGATCTCAGAGTAACTATACTGGGGAATCAAGATATGAAAATGATAAATATCGGCTGCAAATAGCATTTAATGTTCCTGATCAGTTTGCACCATGTCATCAACAAGAGTCATAGCTATAAACGTATGAAGTTAAAAAGAATTGAGCAAAGGCTATAGTAAGTTCTGGAAAAATATTAGTTACTTTGGGAGGCAATAAGTAGCTTTATTTTGGCAGTGACTCCTGGCAGAATTGGAGAATATCATTTAATAGATTTTTCTGAATATGTTCCTAATAAGACATCTTCGTTATGAAACTCAATGCCAAATGCCTTATCTTGGAAGTTATTATTTCTTCTTTCAGTGGACAGAGAGTTTTTGAGGAGCCCATCTTCAGTTTGATGAAGAGAACCTTTTCTAAGCAATTAGGAAAATGAATATGTATTTGTGGCAGATGTGAATTAGGATTCTGTCATCATCCTTCTCTATAATTCCCTTCCTTCCTTTGTTATCACTTACAATATTATAGTTTCACATTTTACATTTAAGTCTATGATTCATTTTAAGTTTTTTTTTTTTTTTTTTGTATAAAGAGTGAACTATAGGTTAAGGTCAAATTTTTTTTTTCTTTTTTGGCCTATGGATAGTCAATTGTTTTACTCCATTTGTTGAAAAGAAATCCTCTCTCCAATGAATTATTTTCACACTCTTGCCAAACTGAGGATATTTGTGTCTATATTTTTTTAGATTCTTTGTTCTGTTCCATTGATTGCTGTCCTTTCACTAATACCACCCTGTTTTGATCACTGTAGCTTTAGAGTAAGTCTGAAAAAATCAGATACTGTGGGTCTTCCAACTTTGATCTTCCTTTGGCTTTGAATTCTTTTGGTTATTCTCATTCTTTTACTTTTCCGTTTAAATTTTAGAAACAGCTTTTTATATATTCTGGGAAGAAGAATCATACCTTTGGGTTTTTGATTGGAACTTCATTAAACCTACAGGTCATTAGGGGAGAAGGGGCATCTTAACAATATTCTGTCCTCCAATCCATGAATACTGTATATCTCTCCACGTTTTAAAAGGTCTTCTTCAATTTCTTTTATCAGTTTTTGAAGTTTTTAGCATACATACCATGCATGTATTTTTGCCAGACTTACACTTCAGTATTTAACCTTTTTTTGAGCTGTAAGTAGTTCTTTTTAAAATTTCAGTTTTCATTTGTACATTCATAACATATAGAAAAACAGATGAATTTTCATACTGATATTATATGTTGTGGCCTTGTTAAACTCACTTATTAGTTCCAGGAACTTTTTTTGAGTCTATTTTGGGGTTATTTTACATAGAAAATCATGTCACCTGTGTATAGAGATAGTTCTACTTCTTTTTCCAGCTGAATGCATGCCTTTGATCTTTATTCTCTTGCTGTATTGCTATGGCCAGAATCTTCAGGAATATTGAAAAGAAATGCTGAGAGCAAACATCCTTGCCTTGTTCCTTATTTTATTTTTTATTTTATTATTTTATTTATTTTTTTTTCAGGGACAAACACACTTTAATTTTAAAATGGGGCCAAATTGTAGGCATAAAGTATTAACATATACAGAGGTATTTAAAAATAAACTTTTCCTCCTTATATCTTCAAGCAAATTAGAATAACCCTAGTAACTCAATATAACCAGGCTCTTTTTCTATAAAATAATTATATCTTATTACTTAAAAGTATAGTTTGAGTAGCAGTTGAAGCTTACTAGGTCCAATAAATCTGCTATAGATTTTCTTATACTCATCAGATACTGATTTAATTTTTTTTTGTATTTTTACTTAAAATTTTTAAAATTTGCATCCAAGTTAGAATATAGTGCAACAATGATTTCAGGAGTAGATTTCTTAATGCCCCTTACCCATTTAGCCTATCCCCCCTCCCACAACCCCTCCAGTAACCCTCTGTTTGTTCTCCATATTTAACTCTCTTATGTTTTGTCTCCCTCCCTGTTTTTATATTATTTTTGCTTCCCTTCCCTTATGTTCATCTGTTCTGTGTCTTAAAGTCCTCACATGAGTGAAGTCATATGATATTTGTCTTTCTCTAATTTTGCTTAGCATTGTACCCTCTAGTTCCATTCATGCAGTTGGAAATGGTAAGATTTCATTCTTTTTGATTGCTGAGTAATACTCCGTTGTGTGTGTGTGTGTGTGTGTGTGTGTGTGTGTGTGTGTGTGTGTATACATATATATGTATACCACATGCTCTTTATCAGTTCGTCCATCGATGGGCATTTGGGCTCTTTCCATACTTTGGCTATTGTCGATAGTGCTGCTATAACCATTGGGGTGCATGTGCCCCTTAAAAACAGCATACCTGTATCCCTTGGATAAATACCTAATAGTGCAATTACTGGGTCATAGGGTAGTTCTATTTTTAATTTTTTGAGGAACCTCCACACTGTTTTCCAGAGTGGCTGCAGCAGCTTGCATTCCCAGCCTTGTTCCTTATTTTAAAGGGAACACATTCAGGTTTTCAACATTATTATCTCATTTGTTGATATTTTATAAATTCCCCTTATCAGGTTAAGAAATTTTCCTTTTATTTTGACTTTTTAAAGGTTTTTTAATCATAAAAAATTGTGAATCTTGTCAAAGCCTTTTCTGCATTTCTTCATATTATGAGGTTTTTCTTTAGTATTTTAATCTGATGCTTTATTTTGATTTTTGAGTGTTGAGCCAGCATAGCATTCCCAGGATGAACCTAAGTCAGTCATGATGAATTATCTTTTTTAAAACATTGCTAAATTAAATTTGCTAGTGCTTGCTTGAAGAAGTTTGCTTTGAAGTATTTGCTTTGTGTCTAAATTTATGAGCAGTATTGTTCTATAGTTTTATTTTATTGTAATTTTTTTGGTGTCAGAGTAATGCTGGCCTACTAAAATTAGTTTAAAAGGGTTATATTCACTTATATTTTCTGGAAAAGATTGTGTCACATTGGTATTATTTGTTTCTCAAAAGTTTAGTAGAATTTGCTAGTGAAACCATTTGGGCATGGAATTTGCCTTGTTGAAACATTAAAAAAATTTTTTTAATGTTTATTTACTTTTGAGAAGGGGGGAGGGTCAGAGAGAGAGAGAGGGAGAGAGAGAGACAGAATCCGAAGCAGGCTCTAGGCTCCACGCTGTCAGCACAGAGCCCGACACGGGACTTGAACTCACCAACCGTGAAATCATGACCTGAGCTGAAGTTGGATGTTTAACTGAGTCACCCAGGCACCCCTGAAAAATTTTTGAATTTGATTTGTTTAATAGATATATGACTATGTAGGTTATTTATTTCTCTTGAATGGGTTTTAGAAGATTGTCTACTACAAGATAAGATAAAGTGTAATGATTTTATAGTTTTTGTCTTTTGTGTTATATGTAAGAAATCTTTGCAAAAACCAAGGTAATGAAGATCTTCTAAGTTTTCTTCTAGAAATTTTAGCTCTTAATTTAAGGTCTGTGACCCATTTCAAGTTAATTTTTGTATATGCCATGAGTTAAAGAGTGAATGCATTTCTTAATAATGTGGCTATCCAATTGTTTCAACATCATTTATTAAGAAGATTATCATTTCCCTATTGAGCTGCATTGGTACCTTTGTTGAAAACCAATTGACCATATATGTAGTGGTCTATGTCTGTAGTTGCTATATCATTTTTTTGATTTCAATGTCTATCTTTATACTAATATCCAACTATATTAGTCATTATAACCTTGTAATTTTTGGAATCAGAAAGGCAAATAACTCATTCATCTTTATCAAAGTTGTTTTGTTGATTATCTTTCCTCTTTTTAGATGGTAAACTTTTATTGATTTCCTATGTTATTAAATTTCTACCAAAACATATACATAACTATACAGTTCTTGTGGATTGATATATTATTAATATTCTATTATTTATTTAGTTTAAAAATATTCCCCTCTTTATTATGTGTCTTTTTTTTAAGTTTTTGTTTTAATTCCAGTTAATTAACACACAGTGTTACCTTAGTTTTAGGTGTACAATATAGTGATTCAACACTTCCATATGTTACCATGTACTCATAATCATGATCCCCATCATCTATTTAACCCATCTCTCCACCCCCACCCCTCTGGTAACCACCAGTTTGTTCTCTATAAGTAAGAGTGTGTTTCTTGATTTCTCTCTCTCTCTCTCTCTCTCTCTCTCTCTTATTTCTCCCTTTCTTTGTTTGTTTTGTTTTGTAAATTTTATATATGAGTGAAATCATATGGTATTTGTCTTTCTCTGACTGACCTATTTTGCTTAGCATTATACTCTCTGGTTCCATCAATGTCACTGCAAATGACAAGATTTCATTCCTTTTTTATGGCTGAATAACATTCCATTATATCTATCTATCTATCTATCTATCTATCTATCTATCTATCATCTATTCATCTATACATACGTACACCAGCATCTTTATCCATTCATGGATCAATGGACACATAGGGTGTTTCCATATCTTGGCTATTGTAAATAATACTGCTATAAACATGGGGATGCATGTATCCCTTTGAATTGGTGTTCTTGTATTCTTTGGGTGACTGTCCTTTGAATTTTTACAAAAAAGCTTGTTGGGATTTTATTTGTATTGCATTTAATCTATAGATCAATTTGGGGGAAAATGACATCTAAACAATATTGATTACCTGATCCATGAATATGGTATATGTCTCTATTTGCTTAGACCCTTAATGCTTTTACAGAAATGTTTTGAAGTTTTTAGTATAGGTCTTACACATATTATATACTGTCCTTTTGATATTGCTTTTATACTTTGTGAGGATGAATCATAGCAACCTTTAGTCTAGTGTTGTTTTGCTCCACTACTGAGGTAATACCTTCTGAATACTTTGCCTCATGCCCTATGAATTACAAAGTTTTCCACTGTGACTTATGGGAACATGAATGATTCCTAGCCATATGTGAAATTTAGACATTGTTACCTTGGTTCCTTTCTGGTATTTTTATTTGTTTGTGTTTTGTTTTGTCAGCATCAGGTAGTTGATGTGTACATGCATGTACTAGTCAATACTTAAAGAAATATTTAAGAGGGACTTTCTGAAGATCTCTGGAGCTTTCTTTTACAGCCCTCTACTTTTCAATACTGTGCTTTGCAAACGGTAGCTGCCTTGGCTTCTCCCATCTCTCTGCTAGTCTCCTCAACTTACAGGGGTTACCATACTTTGTCTGGGGTCCTCCCTCTACACAAGGAGTAACCTGGGGCAACTGAAGTGCTCACCACACTCTTTCTCCTCTCAGTGATGACTGTTTAGTGTTGCCTGATGTAAATATTGGAAAGCCATTGTTTCACATATTTTGCACAGGTGTTTTGTTGTTTCACAGGCTTTAGTTGTTTTAGTTCATAAATTAAAATTTGATCTGTTTACTCCAACTTTGCTGGAAGCAGAAATAATATTATTTTTAAAATCTTCCTTCTATTTTTATCTTTTTGCTTGTGTATGTTTGTATTTTGAAAGCTACTTTTCTCTACCTAGTGTGGCAATTATGACTCTTATTTTAACTGCTGTTTTTGAGGTAGAAGTTGCAGATAAGACTGATTCTGTAGACAATGGAGATATAATATAGACACTGTTTTATGTGTGAAAAAGTTTATTACTCACACAATGAGGCTTTCTAAGGAGAGCAAGGCAGGCTTCCAAGCATATCTGAAATAGCTTGCAAGAGCAAGGAAAAGGTGACTGACTTGGCTTTTATGTGATTATGGTGGGGCTGGGGTAAAGTACCATCTCACTAGGGCAGGCTTACATGGTGTGAACTTCCTCCTAGAGCTAAAGGAGAGAGCGTTCTTA
Organism: Prionailurus viverrinus; assembly: GCF_022837055.1. Lineage (NCBI taxonomy): Eukaryota > Metazoa > Chordata > Mammalia > Carnivora > Felidae > Prionailurus > Prionailurus viverrinus. The sequence continues at coordinate 100,624,163 of NC_062567.1, forward strand.
TCAGCTTGCCCACAAGTGGGACATAAGGGGAAGTGGGTGTGGTAAGGCTTGAAACTGTCAGAAAACATCAACAGTGGAGTCAGTCTCTTAATTACAGCTCACCCTTGATATTTGATGACTGAAATGGGCCATGCTTCATTTAATTGAATTTGAGCTTGTTTAAGTCTGCCATTATGGCACTCTATGAGACTTATAGCCTAAGCCTAGTAAGGGAGGTGAACACTTCATTAAATGTCTTTTTCAAAAGCTGAGCATTGTGTATTTTGTGAAATGAAATGAAATGAAATGAGTATCTTGCTCACTTTTAGTAATGTTTAGAAATTGGAAAGGTATAAGACTTGTCTTAGTGAGTCCTTATATTGTGCCTTTCATATGTGCAGAGACATGTGAGATTTTGATTTATATTTTGGGTATCTGTGAACAAAAGATTCCCAGAGTTCTTTGCCCTAAACAAGGTGATGTTGAGTAAAGAATGGTTGTTGTTGAACTAGATGGACAAGCCAATGACATCGGCTCAAGAGTCTGTAAAAATGTGCAAATGGTGCTGGTTGTTGGCCAGGGCATCCAGTGCATGAAGTGTGGCCCCTTGTGTCAACCCTTGGTTCCCATCTATGATTTGTGGCATCCTAGTTAAAGCAACAGCTCTGCAGTGAGCATCCATCATGTGTTGGTGGTACTGTTATCCATAAAATATACAAACTCCCTTTGCATTTCACTAAGCTGCTCCCAAGGGGCTCCCCCGGCAGGCAAGAGGTCAGTGAGAGGGATGAATTCCTCCAGAACTGAGGCATCTGACAAGTGACTGAAAACGGGAAACTACCCCCTTCCGGTAGGTGGGGTATACCAGAAGGTCCAGGTTTGACTCTATCCTGTGAGTACTATTTCTATTTTAACAAGAGGAACTTGCTAGCCTTGCTGCACTTGTAAAGTGTTGATGCTTTTATAACCCAAGTCATTAGAAGCAGCTGGGTATGGACAGTCACAGTCAAAGCCTGTGAGAGCCTATGTTTCTGCGATGACCCAGTATGTGGTCAGCAATTGTGCCTCTAATGGCATATAGTATAGTATATGTGTGTGTGTGTATATATATATATATATACATATATATATATACTATATATCATATATCATATAGTACATAGTATAGCTGAGGAGGTCAAATCTTTACACCTGAATCTGTGGACAACTTGTAGCCATCACGGATAGTCCATAGACTCCAACAGGTATTAGAGAAGGTTGCTAAAGCCTCTACAATAATGATGTCTCTGGGGGAATACTAAGGAACTTACAATCATATTGCAATTTGGACAGATTCTAGAGCCTTTTACTGTAGGAGTCTCTTCAAGGTGAGTCATTTTGTGAGAAACAGCATAAATAGGCTTAAGGAAACTTTAAAATGAGGAATATGTTGCCTTCAGAACACAAAAGTGCCTAAAAGATGTTGAGTTTCTTTTAATGCTGTGGGTGCTTACAGAATCAATAACTGTTTTATGACAATGTTAAGGATGGAGTGGTCTTTAGTTTACATATTGATTTTCAGGAACTTAACCAAGGGACCATGTACAAATTATGGCTCAATGACCCATCTTTTTTTGTGTGTATGAACTCCTTTGTGAGTGTTTGTATGTCCTGAATGAGTATATCAAGTGACTCTCCTTGGAGGAGGATGTCATCAGTATGTTGTGACTATGGGGATTTTAGGCAAGACAATTTTTCTGATGGCTAAAGTGAGGCATATGGATGTGTCCTCTATTTTATAATGTTTATTAACTCTCCTAAGAGTGGGTGTCTTGTTCAAATTTATTGCTATCTCCAAGTATAACTAATTTGAGCACTGGTGTTGATTAAGGTCATGAAAGTTTGCCAATTGGCACATTTCGGCAGATGTTAAAGGTAGTCTAGATCCTCTATTGTAGAGACACAAAAGCTGATAAGCACCCTTTTACCTTTCTATTGTGTACATTCTTTTAGTTTTGCATTTGGATTTCCAACTGGATCAAATTGTGGAACTCTGTCTCATTATTTTTATTTCCTCTCCCTCTATGTCCAAAGTTTCTCCCCAACCTGTGGTTATTGCATATTCTCCAGTGGAAGTAGGGAATGCTCTTCATTTTTCTACCTTGTTCATGTTTTAACTTTCTTCCACCAGAGAGTTTGTAATCAGTGTCATCAGGATTAGTGGCCTCCTCCATGGCAATGGTTGCCTTATAGGATTTAAGATCTCCAAGTTTAAGTTGAATTTGAATTAATACCTTGGTTGTATGATGGGAATGTCAGGGTATTTTCTGTATAACTCTGAGGATCAGGATTTTTTGGCATGAGATGCACAGGCTATAGCATCAGAAATAGCATTTTCGGGGGTCCTAGTAAACCATCTGCTTTTAAGAATGTGACAGCAGTATACTACATGGTGACTACTATTCCTCACGTAAGTGACCAATCATAAGTGGTTTGTACAAAACATAAGTGAGCTTGTATATTCCACAGTGTATCAGCCTTTATCCTGATCTCTATAGATTAGAACCATTGCCTCGTTGAGACATGCAACCAATTGTCACAGGGTAGGAATCATTCTCCTGAACTTAGCCTCAGTCATAGCTTATGCCAGAATTGGACACATGATTCAATCTGAGATACATAGGTAGGTCTGGACTAGGACATATGACTCAAGAGCCACTTTAAATAGGGCCCCAATCCCATACTTCTGTCCCTAAATGTTAGTTATCAAAACTTCCCACTTAGGTTATATGACAGAGACTCAGTAGGACTCAGCAAGTAAAGCACAAAGCAGCACAGCTTAGGGTGCAAGCTTACCATCAGGCAGTGACATAACTCAAAGAACATGCTAGACAGCGGGCAGTAGAGCTAGTTAGCCAAGTGTTTGATCCAATAAATTCTCTTTGTACCAATTTACATTACCACAGGAAAAGAAAAGTTAGGTAGTACATGGTTATACTAAGGCAAGGAGCTCCTAGTTAAGTATGAGTTCAGTTAGAAAAAGAGATAATTGTATTACTATGTGATTGGCCAAGGTAGAGATAGATTGAAGGCACAAAAGAGAGTGAAATTATTTTTTCTAGGGTAAAGAAGGTGGGAGAACGCATCGGGCTCTGGGCTGATGGCTCAGAGCCTGGAGCCTGTTTCCGATTCTGTGTCTCCCTCTCTCTCTGCCCCTCCCCCGTTCATGCTCTGTCTCTCTCTGTCCCAAAAATAAATAAATGTTGAAAAAAAAATTAAAAAAAAAATTAAAAAAAAAAAAAAGAAGGTGGGAGAAGAGACAGATTCAAATAAAAGGAAACACTGAGCAGGTTTGGAAGGAAGATTACCCCAGGTAGAATGGGGTGAGGATGGGTAGATTGGTATTATAATCTGAAAGAATTGCATGTGCAAAGATGTGCAAGGTGCATTTGAATAATTGTAAGAATCTCAAGATGATCAAAGCAGAAGATTCACATTAGTAGGTAGGTTGAGGCAGAAAATGGAGATCTTTATACTCCACTGAAGGAACATCATGAAAAAGTCTGCATTTGGAAAGATCGCTACTGCAGCAGTGTGTGAGTGACTTGGAGAGAATGTCTAGAAGCAGGAAGACCCAAGTCTACTGTTGGCTCATATGGAACTTTTATGCAAATTTAAAAAGGGTACTCTTTCTCCAGGTACTTTACTTTATTTATTGGAAAATATTCATATCATTGACTATAATAGCTATTTTACTATAAAGTGAGAAAAGTTCTGTAAAAAAATACAAATCTATAATGCCCATGATGGAAATTAAATGATGCCTTCATTAATAATCTCAAGTGTGGTGACTGTGTAGGCCACGAAGTGTACAAACATGTTTATCTATCTATCTATCTTTCTATCTATCTATCTATCTATCTATCTATCTATCATCTATCTATCAAATAGCAGTAATTCAGGATGGTACAATCCAAGGGCTTGGTGATCTATGATTACTCAGACTCAAAGTTCTAGATGTAAGATCTGAAGTAGTGGGAGTGCTAAGGTGACTTTTTTTTTTTTTTTGGTCCTGGGAAACTAGGTAGGTAATTATGTTATCCACTAAAATAAGTAATAGAAAAGGAAAGAGGATAGTGGTAGGAAACGAGTTTGGTTTAGTTTTAGATACGCTAAATTTGTAGTGTTTGTAGGCTTATCTATAGGCAATTAGATGTATTGATCGGGAGCTCAAGACAGGAAAGATGGAAGCCATAGGCTTAGTAGTCACTAACATGTTGGCAGTTATAAAAGATATGGGAATGTTTAATTACAGGCAAATTGAGTGACTGAAAGAGCCAAAAGTAAGCATGTTCCTTGATCTCTCCCTCTCATTTTTTTTTCCTGATATCTTGAGAGTATTTCTGAATGATTTAATGGATAGAGGAATTGAGTATCTCAAATGATTGGCATGGGACTGTTACTCTTCCAACCTGATGTGTGGGGCTCAGAGACAGAATTAATTCAATTTTTAAAAAATGGAGTTATGTGCCTTTTTTTTTAAACCTGCTAATTCATACTCTGTGCATGGAGGCAACAGCACTTTCTGGTTGAAGACACTGGCTCTGGAGGCCAATGTTCCTTCAACATGAAAAAGTAGCATCCTACTGTAGAACATGGACAAAAAGAGAAGAACCAGGAGAATAGAGATGACACAATGGACATCTGGACAGGAGGCGGTAGGTAAGGTGGTTAGGGACATTGACTTTGAGTTCGGGCTGCCTGGGTTATAATTCAATCTCTGCCTCTTACTTGCATCTATACTTGCCTCTATATTACATGTTAATTAACCTCACGGTGTCAATTTCTTTATCTATAAAATGGGATACTAATGGAATGAACTTGTAAGGTTGTTTTATTAATCATAGGATTAAATGAAATGATATGCATAAAGCTTTTAGTTGAGTGCCTTGCACATTAGTTTTCATTGTTACTGATATGAAGTTTACTTGGGAATTTATGTGCTACAGAAGGATGTCTTTGGAGTCTGTGCAACAAAACGTAATGCACATATTAATTAAATGATGCTTATCCCAATTTATTCACAAAAGGATCTGAGGTGGTTCTACCATAAGATACAAAGATAAAGTATAATGAAGGGACAGATAAACTGAGTTATATAAAGCCACAAGGATGTAGAAACACAGGCCTAAGGTCCAACACTATATCTGCAGGTGGGACATATATTCAGGTGAACAAAACAGACAGTGGAGTATATATTTTGGGCTATTTCTTCTTTCCAAGATAGTCCTGAGGCCATGCCGTTCCTGTATTTCCACCCTGCACCACTTGTATTTTGGCAACATAATAATGTTTACTCTGCCTAAAGGAAACATGCTTTTAAAAAGTTCCTTTCTCCTGTCTTTCCAGCTTAGGTTAAACTGTCTACCTATGCTCAACTCTCAGATGTAAAACTTTGGGCTTTTCTTGGTTCTTCTCTCCCAATATCTACTCCACTAAAGATGCTTTTTTCCTCCTTTACAGTTCCTCCCCCATCAGGCCTAACCTTTCCATTCCTGAGACTATGCCTCTGGTTTAGACCTTTGTCACCTCCTGGATATTCTTTGTATTATTTTCCTATCAATTTTTCTCCCTCCTCTCTAGTCTCACCCAATTCAGTCTCTCCAGTACATCTCTATCAGATGTATCTTCCCCAAAGAGTTCTAACCATATTATTCACTTACTGAAAAGCTTTGAGTGGCTCCCCAATACACTCAAAATCTAGTTTCAATGCTTAATATTTAAGGGACCCTCACAATCTAAACCTATTCTTTATTTCCAGATGTATCCTTCACCACTTCACAACTCACAGCTATGTTCTGCTCCCCCAATGCTTCATCTCTGTATTCCACACAACACCTTGTGCAGTGCCACGCTTAAGGTAAAGAGTTCAGTTAGAAACTGAAGGTTTGCCTCCTGTGAGTTCAAAACCCATGGAGTGCTGCCCTCTTTTGGTTAAAGTAGCCCAGAGTCCAAACCACCAAATAGGGAATGATGCTGAATGACTCATCTTTTCCTTTTGGTTAGAACCCTCATGGAAACAAACAGGCAGGGTGAAATAATTCCATCCTTTTTTTTCTCATTTCATCTAGCTTCAAAGATTGTTTGGGGAGATAGAAAGAAGATAAAACTCTGTATAGAAATGTTGGAACTCTACTGATTCCAATCATATATTACGTGTACACTCAGAGCTGGGGAAAAGCCAATAGTTACTTTGAATGCTTCCAGAGCTCTGAAAATCTTCGGGCCGCAATACGGACTTTTATGTAAAATTCAGGGGATGAACAAGGAACACATATTCCCTGAAATCCCTGTGGGGTTAAAGACAGCTTCTTGATCTAAGGGATACTGAAGCAAGTGTCAAGGTCATTTTTTCACACTGATAACTTGGTATTTGGTCAAGTAAGAAATGGAGCCTGGCCTGGAAGGTAAAGCGTACTTCTGTAGACCTTGCTGGGTCCCAGTTTGTGACTCTGCCTGAGCCAGTCTTGAAGCTCCAGCAGAAGTGGAGAAGTAGGATGACTCAGAGCCCCAGAAGAGTAATGGTCATGTTTTTAAAAAAAGATGACAGCATGAGAGACTCACAGGAGAAAGATCCCAAGTGAGTGAGGTTTCTTGATTATGAGGTGAATGTCTAGGATTCATTTTGGAGCTTTTTAACCATGTCATTGTTACAAATCACACTGAACCTCACTAGGTACAAAGACAATGAATAGTAAATAGGCATGCACTATAAATAACAGGAAAGCTCAATTAAGGCAGACCTTGAACTTTATCTCAAATGTCAATAAAACCAAACTTCCTTGGATCTGAAAGGGAAAGGCATTCTAAAACCGAAACTCAGCGGGTGACAGGATGCTCCACACCTCTTGTTGGAGGACGGAAAGGTTTGTGGGTTGGTGTCTGATGCAATCTTGGCACCATTCTTGATTAGGAGCTAATGTTAGCAGAAAGATCGGGTGTCAGTCATGACCAGCGTTGTTCTCTACTATCTTGAGAAGGTCACCGGATTGTTGCCCCTTCTTTTTTGAAACTTGATCTGGGGACCACAAACAGCCACAATGAGTTGGATCACCGCCATATGCTCTAAATTGGGCTGACAAGGCTGACTCAGTGCCAGGAGCTGACACAGGATGCAGCTTGAAATATTCAGATGGGAAGAGGGTTGAGTTTTCTTTTTCATTTTCAAGAATGCTATTTGAGGAGATAGGATTGTATATGAACATCAAAGAGTGAATTAAATGAGGTCTGTCCTACATTTGGATAGAGGAGATCCCTACAAATCTGTAACTTTCCTGTGTTAAATTTTAGGCTCTGGATTGCTCTGCTATATTGGGAGGCTGCTGTTCCTTTTCAATGTGTTGGGCTGTCTCTTTAACTTTGGAACTATAAAATTTGTTTAAAGGTCCCTAAGAAACAATGGAAAATCCCACTTGTGAGTTAGGACATGTACACATCCAAAAATATGGGTTCTTTCATTTGTGTGTGAATCTGCAAGCAGCACCTCACTAGAGCTGAACTTTTGCTATATAAATAAAACCATCTGGTGTATCCAAAGAATTTCAGTCTCTGGAGAACAGGATCATAAACAATCGATCCTCCACAGACCTTTCAGTATTTTAGTTTGAGCAAAGCTTTCCCACAGCACTGCTTTGATTATTTTATCTGTTTTTAATCTTCTAAGGATTTTATAATCTGGTCTCTCTACTCTAATGTCTACATGTGAGTCCATAAGGAAAAGTTCTGCCCCATCATTTTTGGCATCCTTGAAGTTATTTTGATGAATGGATCACAGATAGATACTGAGATTAATAGGGAGTTTGGAAGAAGGAAGTACTATGTAGTATTCCATTTTTCTGATGGGAAAATGAGACATAGAGTGGTAAGTTCAAAGTTCCATGTCCCACAACTATTAACTGCTAAACATGAGCCAGATTTTGTGAATCCCAGTTGAATAATATCTTTACCCAGTACTGTCTTTAACTTAATGTTTATTTTCTTTGAAGCATGCTTCTTAGTAAAACAAAGAAAATACAATCTTTGACCAATTGACCAAACAAGACCCGGCAGCTGGGAAATTGGTTAAGTCTCATAAGAATGCAACTGGCTTTCTTCTGCTTTTCTTTTCTCTTTAACCTCTCTTGTCTCCTTTAGCAAAAATCATTTAGTGTTAATTCATTTCTTGGAAGAAGCAAATTTCTAGGCAGCTTCTGAAACTGGAATATGTTTGTATGGACGACCAAAAGGGATTAAGCATGAAAGTCATGTCATAGAACATTGGCCAGGGTGTCTCCATAGACAAAGCTGCATTAGAATCACTTGGGGGAGCTTAAAAACAATGCCTGGGTCCCATACTCTGAGAGTAGCATCTCATTGATCTGGGTGGAGCTCTCTAAGATCTTTCTAAATGTGCAGGCCAATTTTGAGAAGCACTATTTGATGCACTTGGACCACATTATTCTACAGGGAAAGCAAGCCTATGGATTATCATCTTTCTCCTAGGGTGGTCATTTTTGTTTAGAAATAGTTTTAAGTGAAACTAAGAAGTCAGATATCAATATGGGGAGGAGTCTCAGGAGGGATCGAAAACAGCTGTAATGGGAAGACTCACCAAAACCAGGTTTTTGCTTTTTCCTGAGGTTTAAGTAGACCTTCAATGTAGCTTAGGTGATTAGAAGTAGGGAACATAGGTTGACAGGGTCTCCTGACATTGGATCCTGCCAGAGCTGGCCATAGCTTCTCTGGCACCATTTTTTTTTTATAGCAGGTTGAAACATCATAGTTTCTGCATTTTAAGTTTGGATGTATAACAATGCTGCGGTTTCCGTGGTTTATTTTGGCACATGATGGCATTAAAAGCGAGTCTCTTCACTGCAATTTTATTTGGATGTGACTTGTGAGGCTGCTCTCTGCATGCACTGATATTTGCTGGGCTCTTTGGGGACAGGATGTGCCCTGCATCTTAAATGACCCATGAAAGAGCCTCTTCAGTTCAGTAAAATACATGCTTCACTTAGTAGAATTTTAAAATATTTTAATGCGTCAAAGTAATAAAAAGAAATTCAAAGAAGCATAAATAATTATTAAAGGTGATGTCGACTTTTTCTTTGGGGCATCAAGGTATCACTGGCATCAAATCAACGTTTGCAGTTTGGGAAAAATCAATTCATGATTTAAGGCTGCCAAAACCGTGGGCAAAGTGAACCCTTGCAGCTCAGTTTGGGAATTCAAGTTTTGTTTAGTGCTAGTATTCTTAGTGGTTCTTTTTTTAAAAATAGTTCTTCCTTTGTTTTGTAGTTCATGCTTTTCCCAGGCTAGTGCAGAGGATCCTTGGTCAGGCTGCAGCAAACAAAGGCGGCCCTTTCTCAACCTCGCTCAGGCCTAGTTCTCAGAGGTGGGAGACTTTCTGTGAGCAAAAGACAGTGGGCTGGGAGGAGGCCGGGTGATTCCATCCACAGGCCAGAGGCCACTATCTCTATCTTCTAGAATAGGTCCATCCTGGCCGTTAGGACACCCCTTAAGTTTGTTTTTAACAAACTTTGTGGCTTTAAAGTGATTGGATATTGCCCAGAGACTATTTTGACACAAGGCAGCGAAGCACTAAGCCAGTTTTTCAAAACCATTTTATGTGTCTCTTAATATATTCAGAGTTAACCTGAAGAACCAAAATATTGTTACAATTTATAAAGTTTTATTTAGTTTGTTGTGTCTTCCTCAAAATAAGAATGCCATATCCAAGCAGTTTACCTCTTCCTGAGACAGGATACTAAGCATTCATTGACAACTGGTTCCATAAAGGCTGTGGTGTTTTATAGTAGTTTTATGATGATTACATTGTAATCGAAAGAGTGATGGCTCAGGGTAAGCCAGTGTAAATGAGATCTGGTCCCAGCTCTGCTACTCACTGGCTCTGTGACATTGCAATTTTTTTGAACTCTGTTTAGGTGGCAAGAGAGGGCATAGCGAACTCTTACAGCAACTTTAACTAGTATGATCCACTTAAACAAGATTTACATTTCAATGAAGGAAATCCAAAAGGAAATTTCATCCAGATTTACTTTCAAGAAACCCATCTCTGGGTGAAAATCATTACATTAGCCATGCCTTAGAAGGACCACCATTTATTCTCAAGAATATGTTGCAAATTGTGAGTGAGGTATTGAGATGAATATGCTGCCACCCCCACTCTTTCCTTCTATGGGAAAAATCTACTTCCGTGGCGTATGTATCTTGGAAGTTCCAATACATTATTTTGTCTCTGGTGGATACCCTCAGGACATATGGTAAATTTTTGATGAGACCAGTATGGAAAGTCAGACCCCAGAGCAAAACTTTCTTGGCGATTGTTTCCGTTCTCACAGAACGTCGTGTGCAGTTGGTTTTTTGTTTTGTTTTGTTTTGTTTTTAACCTTCAACTCAATCAGTTCAGTAACGTGAGGGCCCTGCTCTGCTTGTCAAGCTATGGTTGACTGCCCTGTCCTGACTGAGATGGCCTCAGTCCAAGATAAGTCAGTCACTCCCCACTCCTCTGCCCCCAAATTCCCTCCCAGATTCTTATTCCTAGTCCATTCTTCTTTGCTTTACCATATGACTTTACTTTCTCACAGAGTTTTCCAGGAAAATAGACACTTTGCGTATGCTACTTTTAGTTAAAAGTGAATTTCCACACTGGAAACCTTGATTTCACATAAATGAATTTATAAATAAATTTCACATAAATGAATCCTGGATTTCACATAAAAAGCAAGTTTTTCCAAAGTTTTATGAATCATTACTCACCTGAAACTCTTGTTTCTAAACATAAAAATAGCACGTGCTCTTAACAGGCAGGTCTTTTTGAAAGTAAATGCTGTGTAATTCTAAGTGAAAAAGGTATATCTTTGTTCACTGTATTGTTTTAAATTAGGGGGAGTATCTGTCAAATTAAAAAGAAAAGCTTCTGATAATTGATGAAAATTATTAAAAAACTAGTGAGTGGTTGTTAGGAATCATACTAAATTTTTTTTTAAACCATGAAACTCCCAATAGTAAGCACAGTAAGTTCTTAGTATGTACCCAGATATTTCATGAATAAAAAGAAAGTTATTACTTCAACAGTCAGTTGAAATTGGGAGGTAAGGATTATGTCTTCTTCGCTGATACACAGTATAGGCTTATTCCAAATGTTTTTAAAAACATATTAGTTGATTTTTAGAAAATTGTTGGTAGAATTATTACAGCAAGATTTAGAGGAATAGACATCTCTGAAGGACCCTCTGGAAAATACAGAATGTCCTCTAGATGGAGCACCAAACCTTGTTTTTGTTAAGATAAATAGTCTTATTTTTGTGAAAGGAACTTCAGAACTTCATTTTAAACAGAAAATAAGTTAAAGAACCTTACTCTTAGCTTTGGCATGTATTACCCTGAACATCCACTCTTTAATGGAGCACATGCATTTCAGACAGCATGACTTAACCTCATCTGTGTTGGAGTAAAATATATTTGATTTTCAGGCTCTCCAAGTGAGATCCATTGAGTTCTGGAGACTTCTGGCATGTGCAAGAGCCCGAAAAGCCCCAGATGTCTTCTGAAGACTTAAGTAGAACTGAGATGGAGGGATGGCGAGGAGAAGTCCACAAGGGTCGGGAAAAGTCCTTTTGTCTAGATGGAAGCACTTCCAAATGTAGCTTCAATGTCTGCCTAGTTGGTCATCATGAATGCGAAATACAGACAATCTGTAGTCTTTTAATACACTGTTTTCATTTTACAAAAGAAGAAACTGAGACCCAGAGAAGTAGCTGCCTTTCGTTTGTATCAATGGAGTTTTATGGCACTGACAAAGTTGAGGAAGCAGTGTAGTGAAGCTTTGTTGTTTTATTTTGTTATTTTTAATTTTTTTTTTAGCTGTCTAGCCTCCATTCTCTCTTTCTCATGACACTAATTTTCTTTTGGGAATTACATTCCCCCAACTGTATGGAATCTTGGAAAACTAGTAATGAAAGTTGAGGTATCTCATGAAATTCTTTCTCTATAGTCAAGGGTTAGGCATATGACCCAATTAGTCACTTGAGGGATCTCAGATCTTAAACAGAGTTTTTGTAAGGAAATATGAAACAGTTGGAATTCATTTTTCTTTAAAAAAAACTTTTTAAAATGTTTATTTTAGTTTTGAGCTGGGGGTGGGGGGATGGGGCGTGGAGAGAGAGGGAGACACTGAATTTGAGAGCCAGACATGGGGCTCGAACTCACAAACTGTTAGATCATGACCTGAGCTGAAGTCAGATGCTTAGCTGACTGAGCCACCAAGGTGCCTCTGGAATTCATTTTTCTTAAGTGATAATCTAATATTCATAGCACTAAGCATGATTTTCCTCCCAGCTTTATTATTGAGATATAAATGATGCATAACATTGTGTAAGGTTAAGGGATAAAACGGAATGATTTAATACATGCATATATTGCAAAATCTAAGTGTGATTCTTCAATCTTCCTATTAGTTCTGTGAGATCTCTAATAATCTTCTGATAATTCCCCTTTTGCTTAAGTTGGCCAGAGTTAGTTTCTGATACTCGCAACTAAAGAGCCTTAAGTGATTCCAGCAACTACCATCTACTCAACAATAAGCAAGACCTTCTTATTAGAAATTTAAATCACCCAACAGAGTCACTGTAAGTCACCAGAAGTAACTTAAAACTGATTCATATAGGAAAAATAAACTATGATGAAAGTGAGCTATGACAAATTTTGAATTCTAGTAAGAATAATGTGACAACACTACTGTAATAAATATTTGTTGTCTAAAAAGTTTTCCCTTACGTAATATTATACCTTAGAGTACTCTAAAACTATATTAATTTTTTTATGTTTTATTTATTTTTTTGAGAGAGAGAGAGAGAGAGACAGACAGACAGACAGAGTGCTAGTGAGGGAGGGGCAGAGAGAGAGGGAGACATAGAATCTGAAGCAGGAGCTCCAGGCTCTGAGCTGTCAGCACAGGGGCCAACACAGGGCTCGAACCTATGAACTTTGGGATCATGACCTGAGCTGAAGTCGGACATTTAACCGACTGAGCCATCCAGGCGCCCTAAAACTATAGTTTAGTATAGCATTCATGTTTTTTTTTTTTGATGATAAAATGTAATACTGAGTTATTTTGCTCAGTTTTTTTTTTAATCTTAAAAAATTTTTAAATGAGGGGTGCCTGGTGGTTCAGTCAATTAAGCATCCAACTTTGGCTCAGGTCATGATCTCACAGTTCATGAGTTTGAGCCCCGCTTCGGGCTCCACAGGATTTTCTCTCTCTCTCTCTCTCTCTGTCTCTGTCCCTCACTCACTATCACTTTCTCTCTCTCCAAAGAAATTATTTTTTAATGAATAATAAACTGTTGTTTGTTTTCCTCTTAGAAGTGAGGAAAAAAATCTTCCAAACTGGTAAAGTAGTACAAGCACAAAACATAGAAATATGTGAGTCAGACTAAAATAACAGTGAAATAATAAGTCATTTAAAATTATTTTCCCCATTCAAATTCCTTCTCAAAAGCTTCTGACTTAACCCTGCTATTTAGAAAATGTGTTGCAAAAACCTCATTTTTCTTTATAATATAATGCCATTTCATGTACCCAGCAAGTAGACACTTACCCCCTTTCTGTATCTCAGAATATAATTTTTAAAAAGCAGTCCGATGTTTATAAAAGTTTCTTTAGGCTATTACAACTAATCTTGGAATAATGCAGTATGATATGATTTATGAGCTGACAAGTCTCATGTTTTAACAATGAAATCTCCTAGAAACAGTTAGGCCATTCTTATCTTAACATTTTAAGGCAGAATTTGCAGTTGAGCTCAGCTTGGCAAAGCAAGGGAAAGGAATGCTCTAAAGCCTGAAAGCGAGCATACTGGCTTTCAAAAGTGGCCAACAGAGCTCTGGCTTTTCTGTGATTGCGGCAAGTGCCTCCTTATTGGCAAATTCATAGAGCGTCCGAAGAAAAATTACCTTGTCAAATACAAACTCAGGTTAAAGGGAAACCAGTGCCCTGGATGTAAGCTAGCTTCAATAAAAAGAAAATAGCAAGGCTGGTTAGTAGAATGGAATTTATGTGATTTAATTCAACCTAATAATTGACTTGTTAATGTAACTTTTGTTTTTGAAGGTCATGATGGGTGTTAATCAGGTAGAAGGACAGGTAAAAACCCACCATTTTTGGGATCTGCTCAAATTACAGTTTGATATAGACGCTGCCCTATCATGGCTCTTTAACTGGGTTGGAGTAGAGTGGCGTGCTGGGACCAGCTCCTCCTGGCTCCTGAAAGACAGTTACTAAGCTTGTAGGTTACTAAGCTTGAGTCAGTTGAGATCACATTGAACTGCAGCCCCTCTCACCTTGCTCATTGCTTATTTTCTGCCTTCTGGTCTTTCACAGCATGTGGTAAATGCAACTGTCCCAGGCACTGCCGCAGTTCTGTCTTCCAGAATGATACAGCTTTTCAGCTTCACACCTTACGAGGCATATCTCATTGTTGATGTAATATTATTGTTTTTCATAAATTTGGTGGGGCCTACTATTTACTAACTCTGTAGTCATATGTACAATGAATAATTAGGTTCTTTTTGTTTGTTTGTTTTTACTGTAGTTGACCCTATGACCATCATCCACTGCTCTATTTGGATGGCTTAGGAAATGTCCTTCAGAATTCCAGTACCTTCCTTCGCTGGCATCTTGGTGTGGGGGTGGGGTGTGGCTCACTTCTCTTGGTCTTTGGGAGACTGGCTTTCCCAACAGTGCTTTCTGGAGCAGTGTGGGTCCCTGCAGCGAGTGGCTGGTCTGAGCTTCTCCTAGGGCTGGCCACTTCTGCTGTCACATCCCTAGTGTTTTATCCCTAGTGTTCTGCTGATGTTTGCAACTGCTGATGGAAGCTGCTATAACTTCTGCTTTGTTCTTCTGGTTATCTTCTCTGATGAGTCCAACTTCAGCTTTCACTGGTTTGAGTTTGAGGTTTGTCTCCGAGTCCCAGGCGACAAAGTCCAACCTGCAGACTTTCTGCCACCAAGGTGGTTCTTTCTGAAAGAATGGCCCTCTTGCTAGCTCTGAAATCAGACTCTCATGTGCCTGCCACAGCATTCCTATGGAGACATGTGGTCTCATCTGTCAAGTGGCATCTGAGGGCTGCCCCGGAGAGCTGAACTCAGGTCTTCCCTTTGCTTCTCCATACTTTGCTTCTACCGTTAGCATGCCCTTGGCGGCATCATATTCTTTCCTACCTCTGATTCATTTCCTTCCGCATTCCATCTGGCTGTGGGTGATGGGCTTTGACTAAATCCTTCGTCTTCTTACCTCAGTGGGAACTCCATCACATAGAACTTTGAGATCCAGTCCTCAGTCCTGCCTCTTAATATATAAGAAAGGGGATAAAGAGTATCAAAAATCTCCTTCCTTCTTGGAAAAGCCCGATTTTGAAATTAATTGTCTTTCTGCAGACAAAAAAATACCATTTTGTATGTTCAAAGCTGAATATTGTATTTAACTTTCCTCCTCTTTGTTTCCTGGATAAAATAACCTGAATCTCCAAGGCAGATGCATGCCTCATTCTAACTTGGGAGAAAGTCATACACATGAAATCACAAAAAAGAAAAACATATTAATTATATTTGAAACAGTATCCCCATTACATGTACTTAATTTCTCTCACCCTCTGGGTTAGAAGCTTCTTGAGAGGAAGCTCTCCTACTGGTCAAGAACTGGTCTATTTTGAGCAGCCTCTTATGTTTGTATCTTCGGTAATTACTTCTTGTTGGTATATTTCCTGTCAGCTTTTAAATGAGTACCTGCATCTCTGTAAACAAAGGAACAAGACAGTTCTCCACAGACTTCACATCTGTTCAAACCTGCTCTTTCTCTAGAGTTTCCCATCTCCATAAGGGACACCACTGCCCACTCAAGTAATCATACCAGAAAATATCATCCTTTACATCTTGTTTCTTCTCATGCACCATGTCTGCTTAACTACGAAATTCTGTGACTCTGTTTCTAAATATGTCCTGAATTAGTTTCTTTATTCAACTTTCACATCTTCCATCCTAGTGTGAATCACTATCATCTCTTAACCATCTCTGGCTTTTTTTCTGCATTTACTTTTGTTCCCCTTGCATAAAGAGTTATCTTAAAACAAATAGATATATGTAATAGATAATATGTGTGTGTATATATATATAAAGTACATATGTGTGTATATATTAATATATATGTGTGTGTATATAATATGCATATATGTACACACATACATACACATATATGTAAAATCCTGTTTATATTACTCCTTTGCTTCAAACTCTCCACTAGGTTCTATTCTTCTTGGGGTGAAATCCAAAATTCTGACAATGGCCCAAAGCACTTGAATGACCTCCTTTTGCTGCTCTCATGTCCCAGCCTTACACCCTTCCCTCCCTAACTCACCCTGCTCCAGCTGTACTAAGCCTGTATTTCTTCAAACCTACCTGGCTCCTTCCTTCTTAAGGCATCTGAATAAGCTGTTTTCTCTGTTTGGTAACATCTTGGTTCTCTTCTGCTAACTCCAATTCTCAATTTCAAAGTAAGCTTCTCTTAGAAGTTCCTCCTGACCTTCCTCTTTCCTACAAGACTCTCTCAAGGCATCTGGTACTTTGAGGACACATACCACAGTTACAATTAAATACTTAATTTTATAATTACTTTTAATGTCATTGACCTCACTGGATTGTAATCTTTGAGGAAGGATGCTATTGTATTCATTTTTTCTATTTCCTCTGCCTACACTTAGATCACCCATTAAATTAGCTTAAGAGATGATTTGTATATGTTTTATCTTTATATGTTTAATCTTCATACCATCTAATGTAATGTTTCACCCCTAGTAAGTATTATGGAACTTATATGAGTAACTATTTATAATTTTTACTATCTCTTATTTTTTCCCTCTGCCTGCTTCGAGGGGTTTCTGTCTTGTCATCTATATGAAAAGGAGAGTTTTTGTGAGATATTGTGTGAAGATGAAAGCAACTAAATTCAAAGAAGTAAGCCAGATGTTGTATTCTGAAATGTTGAATTCAACTTCATGTAGCATACTGCTATCAAAGAACTTTTTTTAAAAAAATGGCCACTGGAATTTCTAACAGATCTCGATTGCCTGTGGGAGAAAGTCTGTCATATTTAACACAGAATATAAGACTTGCCACGATCTGGGTTAGGCTCCCTTCCTAACCTCATTTCCCAGCCCACACCATCCCACCCTCTAATCCTGCCCACCAACCTCTGTGAACATACCAGAAGAGGGAGATGATCATTAACATCCTATTGCTATCACCACTAATGACATTTATTAACGATAAGTTTATATCAAACACAGCGTGAGGGCCTGTGGGGCATACAGGCTTATAGCTCTCAATCACCTATTCATCTAGTAGAAGTGATAGGCATAGTCATAAAAGATAAATAGCAATATAAATTAGTTAAATAGTAAGTGCCAAATAGTAGTGGAGAGCGGGAGTGCAATTTTCTGAGAGGCAAGCCAGTGCTCTGCTTTAGTTTTATGTTTCCACAGATAAATGTGGCTCCGGGGAAACAACAAAAGGTAAGAAAGAGATATTTAATGGTTTGCCTTTCTCCATGAAAATATGTCCTGTGATTCACCCATTGCTCTGTGTAGTCTTCCTTCTTTCTCATCTTAAAAACTGTTGGAATTGTGATCTTTAGTCAGAATTCAAAGGAACAGGTGTTTGTCAATGACTGAGAGCCCTCATCTGAGTCTCCTTGAACCCTGGGCTCACTGACTTTACAAACTCAAATATGTTAGTTTGACCTGTGGGGACAATGCTTGAATTCATCCACTTGGAGGCATTTATCTGGGTCTACTGGATGTGGTTGTGCATTAAATAAGCAAAAGAGAAGAGCTTTGAAAACTCTACTCCTGCAAGGGTCTTATATCAGAGAAACACATTAATTTATTTGACTAATGAATATTTTTTAGACAATGAGGAAAGGAAGAGATTAAGATGAGTCCCATGTCCTCAGAAATCCACAACGGGTGAGACAGACCATAAAGCAATATACACTGTGCTGAGAGCAATGACATGGTGTGGATGATCCATCACAGAAAAGGCTGAGCATCTTGAAGTCGGAGAAGGAGTGCACAGGAGGGGTGATGTTAAACTTAATCTAGAAGATGAGCAAAACATGAGCAAAAGTTAACTTTGTTCTACCAGAAAAGAGTGGGTAAGAGTTCTCCTCTGTCTACAGAGATGCTACAATCCTGTGCCTTCTCCCATCTGTTTTCCCAGAAGTAGTAGTCCTTGAGCATAACCTGTGAAGGAAAGTGGGCCTAGGTATTTTCCTCCTGACCTAGTGAAAGACCACCCTGAAGAGAAAGCCTTCCTGAGTGTTAGCCAGAGTGAGCCCACATCATCACCCCTAAAGTGCCCCAGATGCTGGGGCACTAAGCCTACTGAATCTTCCAAATGAGTCAGGTTGATGCTACAATAATGTTTCATATAACTAACAACCCCAAATCTCAATGGCATACCACACATTAATTTCTGGCCCATGGGAGTCAGCTCTTTGAGGGTCTGTTTTAGTCTGGATTCCACATGTTTCCTCATTCTTCCTGGACTAGTGGCTACCCAGGACATATTCTTCTTCTTCAGAAGTGCAAGAAAACAATAGCAGAAGGGGAAGAAAACAATCCGAGAAAGTAGATAGCAGAAGTGCAAGAAAACAATCCAAAACTCTGAAGGTTTAAAGGTTTTGCTTAAGTTGGGCAGAGAAAGTCACATGACCAATTTAACCATCAACATGGAGGGGAAATATACTTTTTTCTACTTCAGGGAGAGGTATTGTAAAAAGCATATAAAAAAGGGAAAACATATAATTCTCCACAAGGAGAATATGAACAAGGAACTGAGAACAATAATCTAATCTATCCAACAATATTCATGCCTGCTGTTGTCCACATACTAACATAGAATTCTTAGTGTCTTCATCCCTAAGACACTCAGTGTCAGAAAAGGTCTCCCAAATTTCCAATCTTGTCACAGCTTCCCTGTCATTGAAGTCACCCTGACTCCCATCAATGGAGTACTGTAATAGAAGTCTAACTTCTGGGTTCTCCTGGATCTGGCTCTTGGACAGCAGAAGAATGAGCTAGACTCAGAACAATGCTTAGTGGTAATGGGACTATTTCACAATGCCTCACCTCTGTTTTTCTTGGGGTTCTTACTCACATCTTTCATCTTCCCTCTTATCTAAAACTTTTTAAGAAGGTGTCCCTGGGAAAATTTAACCTCTTTTTGTATGTATATATCACAGTTCTCCAGTTTTTCTTAGGTCTAAGCAGATTATTTGGGGGACCTTGGAATAGTAACCCCCATCTAATTTATAGTATCCCTCAGCAGAAAGCCATTGTCCTAAGATCTACAGTCAGCAAGCTGGAGACCCAGAAGAACCTATAGTTTTGTTCTTGTCTGAATCTGAGTGAGTCTGAAGGCAGAAGAAGATGGATGTCCCAGCTCAAAGACAGTCAGGCACAGACAGGGTATTCTTCCTTGCTCATATTTTTTTCTTTTCCCTTTCCTTTCCTTTCCTTTCCTTTCCTTTCCTTTCCTTTCCTTTCCTTTCCTTTCCTTTCCTATCATTTTCTCTTTTTCTTTTTCTTTTCTTTTCTTTTCTTTTCTTTTTGTTTTGTTTCCTTTATTTTCTTTCAGTCCTTCAGTGGATTGGGTGAGACCTATCCACATTGGGAAGAGCAATCTACTTTACTCAGTCTACCAGTTCAAATGTTAACATCATTCAGAAACACCTTCACCAACACACTCAGAATAATATTAACCAAATATCTAGGCATCTTGTGGTCCTGTCAAGTTGACACATAAAATCAACCATCACAGTCATCCCCCTTTTTCTTAGATCCTCTATATCAGTCATGGATCATTGCATGTCAGGGAATGAAATTGTAACAAAGTTAACTCAATTAAAAACAAAGTTATTGGATTTATGTGATAATGGAAACCAGAATGTAGTGAAGTATCTTCTCCATAACATATTTCTTTGCTTCCCTCTAAACATCTGCTCCAATCTTCATACTTCTCTTTGCAGAATAGCTTCCTTTGCTTATTTAACTATGCATGAGACTAAAAAAGAGCTACCCTCTAATTCTGTATGACCACAAAACTACAAGGCCCACAATCTTATGACTACATGTAACTTTTATCTATGTGATATATATTTCAATACCTGAGAAAGAGAATTGGATCAGTTGAGGGACAATTATACATTATTTTACTTAATGTCATGTGCCTATCCCTGGTGGCTAGAGAATGTGAGTGTATTAGGTTCCTATTGTTGCTATAACAAATTACCACAAATTTAGTGACTAAAAACAGATATTCATTATCTTATAGTTCTGGAGATCAGAAGTCTGAAATGAGTTTCACTGGGTTAAAATCAAGATGTTGGCAGGACTGAATTTTTTCCGGAGGCTCTAGGGAAAATACATTCTATTTTATTTTCTAGCTTCTAGAAAATCCCCCCAAATCCTTGGTTTGTGGCTGCTTCTTCCATCTTTGAATTTCTCTTTCACTCTAATCCTTCTGACTCACACTTTCACTGATAAGGATTCTTGTGATTACATTGGGCCCACAAGAATTTAAGTTAAGGGAATCATTGACTTAATTACATCTTTAGGTCTCTTTTGCCATAAGATAAAAATTTTTTTAGTGTTTATTATAGAGAGATAGAGCATGAGCATGGGGGGGGCGGCAACAGGGGAGGGGGGAACTGAATCTGAAGCAGGCACCAGCCTCTGAGCTGTCAGCACAGAGCCCGACGTGGGCCTCAAACTCACAAACCATGAGATCATGACCTGAGCCAAAGTCTGATGCTTAACTTACTGATCCACCCAGGCGCCCCAAGTCTCTTTTAAGGCAAAATTCACAGGTTCTGGGCATTAGGACATGGATGTTTTTGTGGGGTTATTCCACCTATCACAGTGATAGTCAAGATTTATTGCCTCTGGGAGGAGGTTTTCTGCATAAAGAGCATGGAAAGAGTAAGCAAATTAAATAACATCATGACTTTATTTTCCCAAACAAGGAGCTGCTCACTAGTGGAGAGTGAGGTTGGCCTCCAGCTTCCACTTAATTCTTCTAGCCTCTACAGCTTTCCCCTCCAATGGGATCTGTCAGTGCTCCCATATTTGTAATTTACTTGCATTCCTCTTTCCTACTAGAAGGAACTAGTTTGGTATGTAATTTCCCCAAAGCTAGATTCTCTATTGCAATTCAGATGCCTAATCCACTTAGACTCATGGATCAGAAAACATAGAACGTAGTGGAGGTGGGTTTCAAAATCTGTGCTTCCAATATACTCCCTAGGGGATTCTTGCACCCACCAAAGTTTGAGAACCATCACTGTATGCTAAGGTAAATGTATCTTGTTAGAAGAGAAGACCGAAGGAAACCCTCCAAGGGAAGATTTTGTTTTTACTGCAGCTTTTGTGAGATAATGATAATAATTTTGCATGTAACTCAGCAAGACTCTAATTTAGGCTGGGAGCCAGGGAATGGGGCATGTCAAGATAAGGGGGGAAACATTTCTTTTTGAGATTATCTGACCTTTGTGCAACTCTCAAATAATAATAAAGGGCTTGGTTTCTTCTAAGTTATGTTTTCATACTTATCTGTGCTATGCTGAAAACCACAGTGATGCTGTGTCTCCAAAGACAGCTTTCTGTACCAACTTCGCCAATTTAGGGAAGGCGGAAAATGATAAGCTGATGTTTGACTCTCCAGTGGCTGTTGCAGTAGTTGTCACAGGTCAGGTTGTCCCGTGTCTAAGTTGGAATCTTGATGTGATATGAAGTCATCCAACTATGACATTTAAATATTTGACTGGTTTTCTTTTATATTTTAAATAACTTGATCCAAGTATGCGATGTTTTGATATACTTTCTTTATAAACTTATATTTGTTTGCTTTGAATAACTTGGATAAAATCAGTAGAGTTGAATTAGGTAAGTATTTACCTGTGAATCATAGATGGCTCCATATCACATGTTTGTAATTCAGCTGGGAAAGTGGTAAATATGTAAATTAGTCACTTAGAAAATAACATCATATGATTTTTGATAGTTGGTGGTTCTGTTTTGGCAATATGGCAATTAAATGATTTAAATGTTTGCCAGGTATGAAATACTTGAATATGCTGAATAAAATAAAATAGTCATCCATTTAAGTGGTTGGATGAGCTCCCAAGAATGTAAGGGATATCACTGAAATTTCTTGGAGCAACTGACAGATACAGATGCAAAATCTTTTTTAGAAAGGCACGTTCTCAGCTTTGGAGTAGAAGATTCGCATAGAAAACACCTTCCAGACATGGACCTAAAATTCAAAATTACAAAACCCATGACGTAATTCACCCTAGGCATGAGAAGAAAATGCAACAAACAACAGGGTTATATCCTTCATCCTCCTGAAAATTTCAGATACCGTTATCCCTCAGCAACTCTAAAATAAGAACATCTAAGATGATTGAAGATACAACATGAAATTGAATATCTGAGAAACAAACTTAGTTTATGTTATTATATTTAGTGTGTTATATATTACACTATATAGTGTAAATGCACAGTGCTATAGGAGTTTAGAGAACGAAGTGCAGGAAATACTGGTATTATTTCTTAAACTTGGTATTAAAATATTGACAAGAAGAAACTGGAGTTGTAGGAATATTACTTCTTTCAAGATACCAGTTAGATATGGCAAATCAATGGCATCATAGTAACCTGAAAAGTGAATGTCCCTATAAAATATAACACATTAACTTCTGGGAGTCAGCTTTAAATTGAAATCATGACAGACACACCTATTGCTTATGACACATAATCATGTTTTTCTTCAGAAAAGCTAAGACAGATGCCATTTGTAAATTAAATTACATGAAAAATCCCGGAAATTGCCAAGCAACACACCCCTGAGAGCACAAATAGAATACTGCAAAACTATCTTATAATGCAGTTAAGTTCAGGTGGTTAAAATCATGTCAAAGATATAGGATTCTTTTTGTTTGCTCAGTGATAACAAATTCCAGATAAAATCACTAAACCTGAAATGTGCTAGGTTTAGTAAAGCAAGTGAGGAATAATTGCATTTCACTGGTAGAATATGATATGATGGGAATGAAATGTTATCTACTTTAGATTTGGTCTCAATGAATGAAAAATGAGGGCTCTATAAATCACCAAAGACGTTGCTTTTTCTCAAGGATAATGAACTTCATTAAAAGTACACTCCCCCTTTTTATTATTGATGTATAAGGCCAACATTTTCCCATTTTTGCCAGTTGTTTTTAATGTGGCATGTTGAGGCCAGTAGGCTGTCAGGTGTCGACTTTCTAAAGATCATATTCCATGTGGGAAAATGTGCAGTGCTCCTGTAGCAGAAAGGGAACTGTGTATTCCATGCATTATGTAGTCTCCTCAGACTTCTTATGAACTTAATATCTCTTCACGAGCTGGTAGCTGACTCACTTTTTGCCAAAGTTCCTTTGTCACAGTAGAATGAAATATAAAAGCTGTCAACTGAATTTTGACAGTAATAACTACATGTAACAACAGTCATAAATTCCTTTCTTGTGGCTCTGGGTCTAAACTTTTATCTAAACTCTCTGTTCTATTGTTGCTATTCATGGAAGTCTATTTTGCCTATTTTCACGCAGCCTACCATTTAGCGTAATGAGTTCATAATATAGTTAGCTGAAAAAGACCTTGGGATTTGTATTGTTTTCTTTGCCAGTGTTCACTCTCCTTTACTAATCTCCTAACTTCTATAATACTGTGTGGAAGAGGAATAGAAAAAAGCATCCCTGAAACCTCTATCTACAAAAGAATAGTCACCCCGAATATTTCTGTTAGAATTTCTATTATTTTCTTTACCAGACAAAACAATTTCTAGTTTTTAATTGCACATAGTTCAAACCAGAGAAACAGTAATAAGAATGCCAGATGATATAGGCTTGGAATTTTCAACTTTAACAAGTTAAAATGGCTGTGATATTTTTGAATCGGAAGTTTAAACATACTGTATGAAATTTGAGGTGAAAAGTTCCAAGTTGTTACATTTGAATTAAGAACATAAAATATCCAAGTTTATATTAGAAATAAATACTTTTCACTTGGCTTTACATTGCTGTTTACTAACCCTTTTCTCATCAAGTTCTGGTAATGTTTAGAAAAATCTATGAGTATGATAGAAATGTTTATTTTTTTGAATCATGAAAATTAACCTTGGTTTCCTTTTCGGATTTTCCCACATGTGTGTCACTTGTGAAAAATTTTAGGTTCAAAGAAAAAAGTCAAACAATTAATAGAGAGGGAAAAATCCTAAAGTATGATTTATAGATTATTCATATTTTAGATTGACTTACATGGGAAACTAATAAGCAATAGTTTCTTGGCATGACGCCAAGGAAAACTATTTAAATTAAGGAGGGGGCTTAGTAACATATATTTGTTATGTGCAATTTCTACCCTTTCCAGAAAGAGTCAATAAGCATTCTGCATAAACAAAATTTCTGCTCTTAATTTAAAAATCTTTGGAAGAAAATTATTGTTTTCTAAACAAGTTTCAAGCTTAATTTTTAAAATTCACATCTTCTTAGTATCTAGAATACTTTATAATTTTGATTGTGGTTGAGTAGATACATATTTTTGGACAAATATTTAGGGTGTAACCACAAATAGCTAAGCCTATCTGTTTAAAATTATATTAATTCATTGTCTAATTAAAGAGTAATGACCAACAACCTTTCAATAAATATTTGTTAAACACATACTATACTTAAATTATTTAAACCTATCTATCAAAAATTTAAAATGGGTGTACATATGCAGGGGTGTGTGTATGTGTGTGTGTAGACAGATGCATAGGTACTTACACTTTTTTTTTTTTTTTTTTAGAGTTCTTATTTTTTTTTATTTTATTTTATTTTATTATTTTTTTTTATGAAATTTATTGACAAATTGGTTTCCATACAACACCCAGTGCTCATCCCAAAAGGTGCCCTCCTCAATACCCATCACCCACCCTCTCCTCCCTCCCACCCCCCATCAACCCTCAGTTTGTTCTCAGTTTTTAAGTCTCTTATGCTTTGGCTCTCTCCCATTCTAACCTCTTTTTTTTTTTTTTTCCTTCCCCTCCCCCATGGGTTCCTGTGAAGTTTCTCAGGATCCACATAAGAGTGAAACCATATGGTATCTGTCTTTCTCTGTATGGCTTATTTCACTTAGCATCACACTCTCCAGTTCCATCCACGTTGCTACGAAAGGCCATATTTCATTTTTTCTCATTGCCACGTAATATTCCATTGTGTATATAAACCACAATTTCTTTATCCATTCATCAGTTGATGGACATTTAGGCTCTTTCCATAATTTGGCTATTGTTGAGAGTGCTGCTATGAACATTGGGGTACACGTGGCCCTATGCATCAGCGCTCCTGTATCCCTTGGATAAATTCCTAGCAGTGCTATTGCTGGGTCATAGGGTAGGTCTATTTTTAATTTTCTGAGGAACCTCCACACTGCTTTCCAGAGCGGCTGCACCAATTTGCATTCCCACCAACAGTGCAAGAGGGTTCCCGTTTCTCCACATCCTCTCCAGCATCTATAGTCTCCGGATTTGTTCATTTTGGCCACTCTGACTGGCGTGAGGTGATACCTGAGTGTGGTTTGGATTTGTATTTCCCTGATAAGGAGCGACGCTGAACATCTTTTCATGTGCCTGTTGGCCATCCGGATGTCTTCTTTAGAGAAGTGTCTATTCATGTTTTCTGCCCATTTCTTCACTGGGTTATTTGTTTTTCGGGTGTGGAGTTTGGTGAGCTCTTTATAGATTTTGGATACTAGCCCTTTGTCCGATATGTCATTTGCGAATATCTTTTCCCATTCCGTTGGTTGCCTTTTAGTTTTGTTGGTTGTTTCCTTTGCTGTGCAGAAGCTTTTTATCTTCATAAGGTCCCAGTAATTCACTTTTGCTTTTAATTCCCTTGCCTTTGGGGATGTGTCGAGTAAGAGATTGCTACGGCTGAGGTCAGAGAGGTCTTTTCCTGCTTTCTCCTCTAAGGTTTTGATGGTTTCCTGTCTCACATTTAGGTCCTTTATCCATTTTGAGTTTATTTTTGTGAATGGTGTGAGAAAGTGGTCTAGTTTCAACCTTCTGCATGTTGCTGTCCAGTTCTCCCAGCACCATTTGTTAAAGAGGCTGTCTTTTTTCCATTGGATGTTCTTTCCTGCTTTGTCAAAGATGAGTTGGCCATACGTTTGTGGGTCTAGTTCTGGGGTTTCTATTCTATTCCATTGGTCTATGTGTCTGTTTTGGTGCCAATACCATGCTGTCTTGATGATGACAGCTTTGTAGTAGAGGCTAAAGTCTGGGATTGTGATGCCTCCTGCTTTGGTCTTCTTCTTCAAAATTCCTTTGGCTATTCGGGGCCTTTTGTGGTTCCATATGAATTTTAGGATTGCTTGTTCTAGTTTCAAGAAGAATGCTGGTGCAATTTTGATTGGGATTGCATTGAATGTGTAGATAGCTTTGGGTAGGATTGACATTTTGACAATATTTATTTTTCCAATCCATGAGCAGGGAATGTCTTTCCATTTCTTTAAATCTTCTTCAATTTCCTTCATAAGCTTTCTATAATTTTCAGCATACAGATCCTTTACATCTTTGGTTAGATTTATTCCTAGGTATTTTATGCTTCTTGGTGCAATTGTGAATGGGATCAGTTTCTTTATTTGTCTTTCTGTTGCTTCATTGTTAGTGTATAAGAATGCAACTGATTTCTGTACATTGATTTTGTATCCTGCAACTTTGCTGAATTCCTGTATCAGTTCTAGCAGACTTTTGGTGGAGTCTATCGGATTTTCCGTGTATAATATCATGTCATCTGCAAAAAGCGAAAGCTTGACTTCATCTTTGCCAATTTTGATGCCTTTGATTTCCTTTTGTTGTCTGATTGCTGATGCTAGAACTTCCAGCACTATGTTAAACAGCAGCGGTGAGAGTGGGCATCCTTGTCGTGTTCCTGATCTCAGGGAAAAAGCTCTCAGTTTTTCCCCGTTGAGGATGATGTTAGCTGTGGGCTTTTCATAAATGGCTTTTATGATCTTTAAGTATGTTCCTTCTATCCCGACTTTCTCAAGGGTTTTTATTAAGAAAGGGTGCTGGATTTTGTCGAAGGCCTTTTCTGCATCGATTGACAGGATCATATGGTTCTTCTCTTTTTTTTTGTTAATGTGATGTATCACGTTGATTGATTTGCGAATGTTGAACCAGCCCTGCATCCCAGGAATGAATCCCACTTGATCATGGTGAATAATTCTTTTTATATGCTGTTGAATTCGATTTGCTAGTACCTTATTGAGAATTTTTGCATCCATATTCATCAGGGATATTGGCCTGTAGTTCTCTTTTTTTACTGGGTCTCTGTCTGGTTTAGGAATCAAAGTAATACTGGCTTCATAGAATGAGTCTGGAAGTTTTCCTTCTCTTTCTATTTCTTGGAATAGCTTGAGAAGGATAGGTATTATCTCTGCTTTAAACGTCTGGTAGAACTCCCCTGGGAAGCCATCTGGTCCTGGACTCTTATTTGTTGGGAGATTTTTGATAACCGATTCAATTTCTTCGCTGGTTATGGGTCTGTTCAAGCTTTCTATTTCCTCCTGATTGAGTTTTGGAAGAGTGTGGTTGTTCAGGAATTTGTCCATTTCTTCCAGGTTGTCCAGTTTGTTGGCATATAATTTTTCATAGTATTCCCTGATAATTGTTTGTATCTCTGAGGGATTGGTTGTAATAATTCCATTTTCATTCATGATTTTATCTATTTGGGTCATCTCCCTTTTCTTTTTGAGAAGCCTGGCTAGAGGTTTGTCAATTTTGTTTATTTTTTCAAAAAACCAACTCTTGGTTTCATTGATCTGCTCTACAGTTTTTTTAGTTTCTATATTGTTTATTTCTGCCCTGATCTTTATTATTTCTCTTCTTCTGCTGGGCTTAGGCTGCCTTTGCTGTTCTGCTTCTAGTTCCTTTAGGTGTGCTGTTAGATTTTGTATTTGGGATTTTTCTTGTTTCTTGAGATAGGCCTGGATTGCAATGTATTTTCCTCTCAGGACTGCCTTTGCTGCGTCCCAAAGCGTTTGGATTGTTGTATTTTCATTTTCATTTGTTTCCATATATTTTTTAATTTCTTCTCTAATTGCCTGGTTGACCCACTCATTCGTTAGTAGGGTGTTCTTTAACCTCCATGCTTTTGGAGGTTTTCCAGACTTTTTTCTGTGGTTGATTTCAAGCTTCATAGCATTGTGGTCTGAAAGTAAGCATGGTATAATTTCAATTCTTGTAAACTTATGAAGGGCTGTTTTGTGACCCAGTATATGATCTATCTTGGAGAATGTTCCATGTGCACTCGAGAAGAAAGTATATTCTGTTGCTTTGGGATGCAGAGTTCTAAATATATCTGTCAAGTCCATCTGATCCAATGTCTCATTCAGGGCCCTTGTTTCTTTATTGACCGTGTGTCTAGATGATCTATCCATTTCTGTAAGTGGTGTATTAAAGTCCCCTGCAATTACCACATTCTTATCAATAAGGTTGCTTATGTTTATGAGTAATTGTTTTATATATTTGGGGGCTCCGGTATTCGGTGCATAGACATTTATAATTGTTAGCTCTTCCTGATGGATAGACCCTGTAACTATTATATAATGTCCTTCTTCATCTCTTGTTACAGCCTTTGATTTAAAGTCTAGTTTGTCTGATATAAGTATGGCTACTCCAGCTTTCTTTTGGCTTCCAGTCGCATGATAAATAGTTCTCCATCCCCTCACTCTCAATCTAAAGGTGTCCTCAGGTCTAAAATGAGTCTCTTGTAGACAGCAAATAGATGGGTCTTGTTTTTTTATCCATTCTGATACCCTATGTCTTTTGGTTGGCGCATTTAATCCATTTACATTCAGTGTTATTATAGAAAGATACGGGTTTAGAGTCATTGTGATGTCTGTATGTTTTATGCTTGTAGTGATGTCTCTGGGACTTTGTCTCACAGGGTCCCCCTTAGGATCTCTTGTAGGGCTGGTTTAGTGGTGACAAATTCCTTCAGTTTTTGTTTATTTGGGAAGACCTTTATCTCTCCTTCTATTCTAAATGACAGACTTGCTGGATAAAGGATTCTCGGCTGCATATTTTTTCTGTCTAGCACCCTGAAAATCTCGTGCCAATTCTTTCTGGCCTGCCAAGTTTCAAAAGAGAGATCAGTCACGAGTCTTATAGGTCTCCCTTTATATGTGAGGGCACGTTTACCCCTTGCTGCTTTCAGAATTTTCTCTTTATCCTTGTATTTTGCCAGTTTCACTATGATATGTCGTGCAGAAGATCGATTCAAGTTACGTCTGAAGGGAGTTCTCTGTGCCTCTTGGATTTCAATGCCTTTTTCCTTCCCCAGTTCAGGGAAGTTCTCAGCTATGATTTCTTCAAGTACCCCTTCAGCACCTTTCCCTCTCTCTTCCTCCTCTGGGATACCAATTATGCGTATATTATTTCTTTTTAGTGTATCACTTAATTCTCTAATTTTCCCCTCATACTCCTGGATTTTTTTATCTCTCTTTTTCTCAGCTTCCTCTTTTTCCATAACTTTATCTTCTAGTTCACCTATTCTCTCCTCTGCCTCTTCAAGCCGAGCTGTGGTGGTTTCCATTTTGTTATGCATTTCGTTTAAAGCGTTTTTCAGCTCCTCGTGACTGTTCCTTAGTCCCTTGATCTCTGTAGCAAGAGATTCTCTGCTGTCCTGTATACTGTTTTCAAGCCCAGCGATTAATTTTATGACTATTATTCTAAATTCACTTTCTGTTATATTATTTAAATCCTTTTTGATCAGCTCATTAGCTGTTGTTATTTCCTGGAGATTCTTCTGAGGGGAGTTCTTCCGCTTGGTCATTTTGGATAGTCCCTGGAGTGGTGCGGACCTGCAGGGCACTTCCCCTGTGCTGTAGTGTATAACTGGAGTTGGTGGGCGGGGCCGCAGTCAGACCTGATGTCTGTCCCCAGCCCACCGCTGGGGCCACGGTCAGACTGGTGTGTGCCTTCTCTTCCCCTCTCCTAGGGGCGGGATTCACTGTGGGGTGGTGTGGCTCTTCTGGGCTACTTGCACCGTGCCAGGCTTGTGATGCTGGGGATCTGGCGTATTAGCTGGGGTGGGTAGGCAAGGTGCTCGGGGGCAGGAGGGGCAGGCTTAGATCGCTTCTCCTTAGGTGATCCACTTCAGGAGGGGCCCTGTGGCAGCGGGAGGGAGTCAGATCCGCTGCCGGAGGTTTGGCTCCGCCGAAGCGCAGAGTTGGGTGTTTGCGCGGAGCGAGCAAGTTCCCGGGCAGGAACAGGTTCTCTTTGGGATTTCGGCTGGGGGATGGGCGGGGGAGATGGCGCTGGCGAGCGCCTTTGTTCCCCACCAAACTGAGCTCTGTTGTCAGGGGGCTCAGCAGCTCTCCCTCCCTTTGTCCTCCAGCCTTCCCGCTTTCCGAGCAGAGCTGTTAACTTATGACCTCCCAGACGCTAAGTCGCGCTTGTTGTGGGAACACAGTCCGTCAGGCCCCTCCGCTTTTGCAAGCCAGACTCGGTGGCTGTGCTTGGCCGGCGAGCCGCCCCTCCGCCCTGGCTCCCTCCCGCCAGTCCGTGGAGCGTGCACCGCCTCGCCGCCCTTCCTACCCTCTTCCGTGGGCCTCTCGTCTGCGTTTGGCTCCGGCGACTCCGTTCTGCTAATCCTCTGGCGGTTTTCTGGGTTATTTAGGCAGATGTAGATGGAATCTAAGTGATCAGCAGGACGTGCGGTGAGCCCAGCGTCCTCCTAAGCCGCCATCTTGCCGCCGACCGCCGGTACTTACACTTTTAATGAATTATATAATGTGTTTTCACGCTAAAAACATGAATTTATAGGCAAAAAACTCTTGACTCATGGAATTGACAGTCATGTAGGCAATGGAAAGGAATTAAAATTATTTAGAACAAGAGTGAAAGATCATTGAATTTGGGACTCAGGCAAGGAACTGTTTATATAGTAGATACTGGCATGCAGTATATTAGAATGTCAAGGATACTGCCCTGGAAACTCATTGCAGAAGAGGTGTCTGAGTACAACAAGACGTTAAGAACTAACTGCCTGTTTTTCCATCTCAAAGGTAGTTCCTGTGTAGTCAGACATTCCTTACCACTGTGTCCCCATCTGGTAAATGAGTCCGATAATAGTGGAGGTAGTGGATGGGATCTGCTATAGGGAATATGCACCCCTTGTATAAGCATGACTTTCACTCATTCACGGGGTTTAGGTCATCTCTGTAAGGTTCATTATGAAATATTAAGAGGTGTTCTCTGATGCCCACCTAGATAGTCACTTCCAGAGAAGAGTGTGCTTACTGCTGGGATAAGAAGCCCTCTTATGTTGTCTAACTGGGCACCTGTCGTAGAGGATGGCAAAATGGAGTGGGAAGGGAGGATCTTCAGGGCTTTACTTTACTTTAGTTTCTTTGTGAAGTCAGATATTAGAATATCAGCTTTTTGTGTTATTTTCTACTTCGGTTGTAGGATGTTTAACAGAAAGATCTGTGGGCACGTGCATATGGCAACTTAAACTACATTGTAATGGGACTTGAGTTGAAAACATACGCACATCATCTTAGTTTACTTTTCACTTCTAAAGAAAACGTTACGAGAACATCTAGACATTCTAGAAACAATTGATACGATTTTATTTCACCCTTTTTTCTCAAAGGACAGGTAATTATTTATTGTGAATAAAACACACATAACAGATCAACAATCAGGAATCATGGTTATCTTCTGTGACATCAGGAGATAACAACAGGCTTTTTGTGGGTTTGATGCTGCTGTCTTATTTAGAAGTTGTGAAAGACTAATATAGGCCAAAAAGGAGTATGATGTGCAGCAGGGTAGGGTGTAACTAATACGGGCTCAGGTAAGCAGCTGCCATGCATCACTAATGAGAGACTCAGCCAAAGAGTTGCCTGCAAGCTCTAAAGCTTCAGATGCTGTATGTAGTTAGAAAGACTGGAATTTCCTTTTGAATTACGTTGTTACAAAGTTATATTTATAAGAATTTGAGCACTCGACGAATGCGCCAACTTCTAAGATGCCATCATAGTAAAGACCAACAATTTGGTTGCATTTCAGGGAGAAAGGCTCCACTGAAATGAACATTGTGAGGAAACTCAATTTAATGATACCTCGGAGTATATTCTTGCTTCATTTACTGTTGTCATTACAAGGTAAGAAGTTATATGAAATTTTTACCTGATTTTATTGTGTGTTAGTCTCTCTTGCAACTGATACGAACAGTTTTCCCTTACACTGGAAGGCACTTTGAAGTCACTGGAATGAATAGATACTAAATGACCCCCCAGATCATCTTTTTCAAAGTTCTTGGTAATGTAGATAATTTTGGGACTTTAGTTTTTATTTGTGTCTTTTCTTCAGATGTTAAAATCATGCTTTTATTATCATAAGTAACTATACTGGAAGAAATTCTGATTCTAATTTTTTCTTTTCTTTTTTTTCCTAATTTTTTCTTTTCTAAAAGAGGATTTAAAATGGTTGTCGATATAACTTAAACATTTGAAATTTTATAATAAATAAAGAGAAAAAGATTACCTAAACTTTCTTCATGCCATCAACCCAAGAATGGTGAACAGTTATTGTAAGAAGGACTTTAACATTTGGGGCTAAAAATTGATTTTCAATGATTTTTATAACAACTTTATTTATAAATTAATTCGTATAGAATATTTTCATGGAGAAAGCATTTATTTACATCCACTTATTAGTTTTTAATCCTGAAAAGAGCTGTATATTTTGAAGCTTGTAGGGGAAGTGAGAGAAATTACTGAAACATAAGACTAGAGGGTCATGGACTCAATCTTTCAGTCCTTGTAGTGACAGAAATTCCAAGGAGAAAATGTCATAGAGTATTGACAGCTGGAGGAGACTTTAAAGATGGACTTGTCCAACACCATCATTTTTTTTTATGTGTTTGCTCTCTTGCTTAAACTTGGCATTTGCTAAGTGGTAGGACCAAGACTAAAATTTGGAGCTCTGACTCCAAATCTAGTGCTTCTCCCACTGTATTTATGATGTCTCTACAAATCTAGGTACACTGTTCCTTCTGTCTGGATTACCAGTTACTTTGATGACTCACAGGGGAATTTGCTGCTCAACATCCTCTAGAAAATGCAAAATAACTCCCAGCAAAACTCAGACTAAGTTTTAGAATTTAGGTTACAATGATTTGTTTAGTAACCAGAACATATGACCTCCATATATGGATAATTTGTTCCCCATTCTTATACGTGTATATTTATCTCTGGCAGGATATATTTGTGCATCATCCATCTTGGCGAAAGTATCTAAGTGAGTACTTCTTGTTCTTTCTGTCCTCTAAAACATAAGTTAATGGGAATGAGCAGAGCTCAGCAGATAAATGTATCTGCTTTTGAAAAAAAAATAAACTAAGTATTTTACAAAATAAGGGCATGAGATGTAGTTCTTTAAAATATTTCCACAAATTAAAAATTCTCAGGCATTCATCTCCCTATTTATGAAGAAAAAGTTTTTCCTTTCATTTTAATTATAAGATGAGTTTTTGGTGGGGTCCAATGATGTAGATACTAAGGAGATAATACTTTCACTTCAAAGATTTATAAAGAAGTTATGTTCAATAATCCCCCCTTTTATAGTATTATTAATATACATTGTTGATTATAATCATGCTATATCTTAGCATAGAGTAAAACAATTTTTAATGATAAAAATAAAATTGTTCTAGCACTAAATAATGAAAATCACTTTTTGAACTAAACCGATCTGCTTGACGGAAAGCAGAATTCTATTCCTCATTTGATTTTGATAAATCACAGATTGATGTGCTTATTCACACTAATGTTAATCTGTGCTTTATGACATGGAAAGGGAGAGAAGTGAATATCATGTCTGGAAAAAGTGAATGTGCTCTTGGCGAATACTTAACTCACGGGTTTTATGGTCATGTGGAGAAAATATCGTGTGTTGGTGTTACGATATTACGCTATTTTGTTTACTTCTCTATCTTCAAGTTCCTTCCTAAAATTCAGTTTACATCAGAGACCGGAGAGATTTGGGGACACTCTTGAATTTTGTAAAACGATACAGCACCGCCACCCAAATCTAACCCCTCCAAAAGGGGAGGGGGACCTTTTAAATGTTAAACCAAGAAAGACCTCTTTGATAAAGTGATGGAAATCAGGAGGAAAACATCAGCTCTCTCTTGGGAAAGGCTTGTTCAGGTTGCCTAGGGGCCTTTGACTATACAAGTTCTTTTTGTTTTCTTCCAGAAACGGGTTTAATGAAAATCGACAGAAAAGAGCTCTTTTAGCAGCACAGGTAGGTTATGCCTCAGATGGAAAGAGGCAGAGAAATAATCCATTCTGCTTCGAGACTCTGCTGTCACTTCAACAATGAGACCTTTGTGAAGGGGAAAAAATGCTAAAAACAAGACAGGAAGGAGAAGAGGCAAAGTAACTTCTCTACTGCTTTTCTACAACCCTCAAATTCATGCTTAGTTCACGTTTACTTGTTCAGTAGAGTGCTTTTTTGCCATTTACCTCAGTTACCTACTGATAGGCTCACAGCATGTGTGGGAGATTGAATCTCATCTACATGCCAGAAATTTTTAATCATTTTAAAAATTAAGCACGATAGCAGGGTGATGCAATCAAACAAATACAAGTGAACAGGGGCAGAGAGAGGTCTACATGATCTGAGTTAAGTACTTGCAAAAAGGCATCAGAGGTGTCCTGATGTCCTGACAGACAGCTTTTATATTGTCTGACAAATCTTGATGACAGACACCTCTGGAGAGGTGACCTCTATTTTTGGAGGGCAGGTAGCACTGAATCTGAGGAGGCCCTTCTGCTTGGGTCCCCTTATATAAAGGATTTGGGGTAACATAATTACAATATTTGCAAACTATGATTGGAATGTTCAAATAGGTGGATTTAAAAAATATTTCTCTATAAAAGATGGGTGGTAAAATAGAGAATCCTAACTTAAAGGTATTCATGGGAAAGTAATGTGATTTGAATATTTGTATAGCGAACGACTTATATATTCAAGGAGGCCTTTGTCAAAATCTGAATTGCAATCAGTTCTGCTAGTATTTTCTGGTAAATGCCTGAATTTTTACATGTTTTGGTGTTAATTAAAGAGAACTGAAGATGGATTTGATAGGCCATTTGTGTCAATTTAGAGGACAGAACTAATTTATTCAGAAATCTTTTTTTTTTTTGTAGTGAGATGGGCAAAAGATTGTCTTTGGAATGGAAACACTTTTTTCCCCCTTAAAAAGAGTGTTTTGTGTACTTAAATACTTATGCATCATGTGAAGTGGTTAAAATGATGTTTCTCTGAGAAATTTAACTACATGTTTGTCAGTTGACCATGTAAACCACAGAAAGACATTAGCATGACTCAGTAGAAAATCCATTTTGAGAAAAAAATGCATATTGGTGAACCTACTAGTTTCAAAAATTTGTGAAATAGACCCCAAAGTTGTCCCATGAAGTGACCTGTGGATAGGGTTATACTATTGTCCATTTAGGTATTTTTAGAATTTGTGTATTTACCCCAAAGGAGTTACCTGTGGTTAATAAGTGAGGAGCACACTTACTTGTGTTGGTTTCCCATTTAGAGAGAACCTGTTTAACATCTGAACAGGTTTTAAAAGAAGAAATGCTGAAGAAGGGCAGTGAGGTCATCATCATGCGCTGCATGAAATTTCATCCGTCATAAGTCCAGTCTTGCCCACTGATTCATAACTTCTGCTCTAGGAAGACAGAGCATCGATGGATAGATACTTGTGAGAGTAAGGATTCAGGAATATGTTGGCAATGAGATGAAGGATGAGCAAAGAAAGGGTAGACACAAACCTCTGTTTCTCTGTGCTTCCCATCCTCCTGTGGGGATGTTATCAGCAAGGAGGAAGAATGGGCTATCATCTTGTATCAGTTATGTGAACGTATGCACCCACTGCCTGGACTTCTTTTGCACTTGCCTTACGTTTCAGAAATCTTCTCCT